>NC_090817.1:80848422-83839672 GCF_000390325.3 Nicotiana tomentosiformis | reverse complement strand
GGTTCATTCCAAAAATAATTGTTTACCTTACCTTGAAGCTTCCTTTTGACCACGAGAGAGGTCACGAGGCACGAGGTAAACATTCACTAGCCAAAAAGTTGGCTACATCAGCATACCAAGGCGGGCTTTCAGACCGCATCAATAGAGAACATCTTCTCATCGAGGAACTCTTATCTTATTTCCACTGTCTCTACATGAGGTCTCTCAAGTCGAGATAGATGATTTGCGACTTGATTTTCAGTGTCCTTCCTATCCTTGATCTCGAGGTCAAATTCTTGGAGCAACAACACCCACTGCATCAGAAGCGACTTGGACTACTTCTTACTCAGCAAATATTTCAAATCTGAGTGATTAGTATGCACAATCACCTTACTCCCCACAAGATATTATCTAAACTTGTCAAAAGAAAGGATCACAACAAAGAACTCTTTCTCAGTAGTAGCATAGTTCACTTGCGCATCATTCAATGTTCTACTTGCATAGTAGATGGGCCTAAACAACTTATATTTCTTTTGCCCCAGAACCGCTCCCACAACTACATCACTAGCATCACACATTATTTCAAATGGCTGGCTCCAATCGGGCGTCACCATAATAGGAGCACTAACAAGTTTTTCTTTTATCAATTTGAATGCCCTTAGGCATTCCACCGTGAGCACAAACTTGACATCCTTCACTAGCAATGCAGTCAATGTCTTGTTAGTACTAGAAAAGTTCTTGATGAACCTTCTATAGAACCCAACATGCCCCAAGAAACTCCTTATTTCCTTTACAGAAGTCGGTGGAGGAAGTCTAGCAATTACATCAACCTTTGCTCTATTAACTTCAATGTGATGTGCAGTTTCTTTGTGGTCCAAAATGATTCCCTCTTTTACCACTAAGTGACACTTCTCCTAGTTAAGAACCAAGTGAGTGGCTTTGCAACGTCTAAGCACAAGCTCCAAGTTTTTCAAGCAGTCATCAAAATTATCACCAAACAGAGTGAAGTCATCCATGAATACCTCCAGACACTTTCCATTCAGATATGAAAAGATAGACATCATACACCTCTGAAAAATAGCCAGTGCATTACACAACCCAAATGGCATCCTCCTGTAAGCAAAAATACCTGCATGGCAAGTGAAAGTGGTCTTCTCAACATCTTCAGGAGCAATGGGTATCTAATATAACCCAAGTACCCATCCAAGAAACAGTAACAACCATTTCTACTTTCTCGAGCATCTGATCAATAAAGGGAAGTGGGAAGTGATCTTTCCTTATTGAATCATAGCCTCCTATAATCAATGCACATTAGCCACCCCGTGACTGTTCTTGCTAGGATCAATTCATTTCTTCATTCTTCACCAATGTCATGCCCCTTTCTTAGGTACAACTTGCACATGACTAATCCATTTGCTAACAGATATGGGGAAAACCACTCCCACATCTAACAATTTGATAATCTCCTTGTGCACTACCTCCTGTAGATTATTATTTAGCTTGTGTTGGGGTTGAACCACTGGCTTGCTATTTTCTTCCATCAAATGTTTGTGCATGCTAATGGCTGGACTTATTCCTTGAATGTCAGCTATGGTCCAACCAACGACTTTTTGATACTTCCTCAGCATATCCACCAGCTTTTGTTCTTGTGTACCTGTCAAGTAAGAAGAAATAATCACAGAAAAATTGTTAGTCTCAAGAAAAGCATACTTCAAGTGAGTAAGGAGGACTTTCTATTCCACACTAAGCTTCTATGTTTCCCTTTAGAGTTCCTCCTCATCAACTACTTGATTCTCAGTCTCAAGAGATTCATCCTCTTTCTTGATTTCAGGATCTTCATCCTCCACTATGTTAGATTGATTAATACACCTCTCTAGAGCTCTCTAGAGAGTCCCATACAAGCTTATCAAACTTATATTTTTATGTAACTTCCCAACAATATCCAGCTTAAAACACTAGTAGGCATATGCCTCATCACTGGGATATTACATCATTCTCTTCATCTAGAATACCTCTTTCTTGTTACCCACTCTGAGCATAAGCTTCCCCTCGTAGATATCAATAATTGATCTACTGTACATAGAAAAGGCCTCCCTAGAATTAGGGCACCTCCTTGTTCACTTTCATGTCCACCACAATACAAATCTATGGGGTACACAAACTTGTCCACCCATACTAGAATATCTTTAATAATTCCTTCAAGTAATATGGTGGTCTCGTCAGCCAGTTGTATGGACACTGGTATGGATTGATCACTCCAAGCTCACCTTCAAGTTTCCTGAATACAGACAAAGACATTAGATTTATAGAAGAACCAGAGTCACATAGAGCCTTGTTGAGTTTCTCACTCCCCAACGAGCATGGTATGGTGAAGCTTTCTGGGTCCCCACACTTTTGAGAAATTTTATTTTGCAATATGGCAATGCAGTGGGCATTCAGCTTGACCACTGTTGTCTCCTCTAACTTCTTCTTTCTGTACAAGATTTCCTTCAAGAACTTATCATGAGCAGGCATCTAAGTGAGAACCTTTGTGAAGGGACTGTTCACATATAGTTGCTTGAGCATCTCCAAGAACCACCCAAAATACTTGTCTAGTTTTTCACGCTTCATATTTTGAGGGAATGGTAGAGTTGGCATGGGTCTGCTCTCTTCAATCTCCTTTTGTAACACACTACTCTCACCTTTCAATTCTTCACTCTTTTTCTCTTCCAATGTGTCAGCCTACTTGCTCGCCACCTCGGGTCTAGTTTTCACAATTGGATCAACCAATGTTTTGCCACTTCTCAAAGATACAGCCTTGATCATTTCTTTTGGGTTCTTTTCTGTGTCATAGGGAAGAGTCTCAGGAGCCCTCTTATGTTAGCAATTTGACCCACTTGTCTTTCTAGATTTTGAATAGCAGAACTGTTACTATCGAACCACTTTTCAGACTTGCTGATGAAAGCCTTCATGAGATCTTCCATACTATACTAATTTGACGGTTATGGATGGTGTTGTTGGTATTTATACCTCGGCTGGTTCTGAAAAATTGGAGGTCCTTGACCTTGGGGTATAGGATTATTTTGCTTCCACGAGTTTAAACTCCCACTAGGTGAAATCCATGAAAAACCTGGATGTCTTTGATCCATAGCATTGAAGTTGTTTCCACCTTGGTAGTTTCCTCTATTATAGTTCCCCACATTATTAACTTCCTCAGTTGAAGCTTGACAATCATGAGTAGGTTGTCCCATTCCACAAATATCACATGTTGCTTGCAGCTCACTCTATACCTTGGCTAAGGTTAACTTCTTGATATCTTTAGCCATAGCTGCTATCCGGGCCTGCGTTGCAACAGACTATTCTACTTGGTGCACACCTGCTAACCTTTTTCGTTCACCTTGATCAGTAGGCCATTGATCCGCATCTTCAGATAGTTCATTTACAAGATTGACAATTTCTTCTGGAGGTTTCTTCATCAGCGGACCTCCCACTGCACTATTTAGTACCCTTCTTGATGCATGTGTTAAGCCATCCCAGAAATCTTGGAGTTGCATCCATTGTTCCATTCCATTGTATGGGAATCTTCTTAATAGCTCCTTAAGCCGTTCCTATGCTTCAAACATGGTTTCTACCTCACCTTGACTGAAGTTATGAATCTCCTTTCCCATCTTCCCTATCTTAGCAACAGAGAAGTACTTGTCTAGAAACTTTGTTGTCATCTCTTCCCATGTAACCACTAGGTAGATTTCGTAGCCATAATTTTTCATCATCTTTCAATGAGAAAGGAAATGATCTGCGATAGATATCATCGTAGGATGCTCCATTATAACGAAGAGTGTTCATGATCTCATCATAGTCTATCAGATGACTGTTAGGATCTTCGTTGGGTTTGCCTCTGAAGACGCAATTGTTTTGAATGGTCTGGATGACTCCCTGCTTAAGTTCAAAATTATTAACATCAATGAATCATTGTCTCACACTCGACTATCATTGGTTGTAAACCAGCATATCATAGTCTCCCAGCGATCTCCCAAGCCTAGGGACTACATTTTCAAACTCGTCCTCAACCAGGGGTCCATTTAGATTGAATCTTGGACCCCTATCCCTTTCGACAGTCTCATCAGCAACTCTAAGGGCTGCTTCAGTCGCTACCCGTGCAACTACTTCTATCTGTTGTGCTACTACTCTTGCAGCTAAGTCCACCCCCTAATCTTCGTAGGGCACCATGCTTTCTTGAGTCGAAGTATGATCCAAGAATAATCTGCTTAATTCTTTGTCCTTTCTTAACTGTCACAGGTGCTTAACCAATTCAAGGTCGTATGGAACAAATTCCTTGGAGGAGGATCGAGTCATACACCACCGAACTTAACATGTTGCCTGCACACATATGCAAGAATGTGAAAAAAGAAACAATAAAATTAGTTTCTGAATTAGCACCAAAAACTATTTTAAACACTATTAATTGCCAATTCCCGAAAACGACACCAAAATTTGACGAGCGTAAAATACAACACAAAATTAATGCTCGCTAGTCAAAGATAGTATAATAAATATCATCTCTACAAGGAATGAATTTAAACAATATTCAAGTAATTTCTAGCTTATTTGCTATTCAGGATGATCAACACTTGGTTTGGAGTGATTATTAAAATAATTAACTACTAAATTAAGATTGCTAATAATTAGACTTGATCATAGAAAATGAGAGTTGAGTTAAAACGATTTGTAAACAATATGAAAAATAAGGGTTGCGACAGGATAGGTGTAGGATAGCTATTCGGGATCTAACTCTGGTTGAGTTCACTTCTAAGGTTCTAATAATTCTCACGAATTCACTCGATAATTAGCTTAAACATAAGGTCAAGATTCCTCTTTCTAATAAATCTAGACTCTACCGAATAACCCAATATGAAGCACTGTAAAGATATGTAAGAACACGTTAATGGTGTAGTCTTAGGAAAATGTCTTTCGAATATTCTCCTAAATGGGTTTAATCAACAACTCAGAAAAGCTCTTTCGATTACTTAGACGAATTACCAAATTTAACCAACCCAAATAATTCAAACATTACCACCAAATTATTCCTCTTTTGATTAAATAAACCGGTGAATAAAGTTGAAACAATTCAAAGATCCATCAACGTATTCATACAATTGAACTAGAGTTAAAACTGCAAATATCAATCAAACACTATATCCGTCAAACCCTATAGTAAAATACCTCAAAACAATGGAAACAATCATCTAAAAAAGGTTAAAGACATAGGCAACATCACCGTTAATGATTCAAAATTAACTCTCATATTGCACCAATTATTGGTTGAAATCTTGATGAAATCTTGTGTCTTCTTGCCTTAGTTACTCCTCAAATCATTCGTAAGTCAAAAAGTCGCCTCAAAATCGTAATTTTGATGTATTTATACCATATAAAAGTGGCTCCGGACGAAACTACCCTTTCTAAGTTGAAGTGGAAAAATACTCTAATGAAATTGCACATGCGCAGCGCGCCCTGCGGTGCATCATGTCCCGCGCCAGTGGAGAAATTCAGAGAGCAAATGTTTGTCAGACAGGCTCCATTGCACTGCCGCATCGTGCCTCTCGGTGCCCCACACGACGCGGTAGTGCAAAATTCTTATAGTGAAATTTTCTGCTCACTTTTTGATATTCAGACTTGGTCCTCAACCCCCGAATGCGATCTTAGTTTAATTCCTTGGATTTTTACTCAGACTTCAAAGCTTGAAATTATTCAATTTAGCTCCAGAATATCTTCTTTCCTCGGAATCATCTCCTACAAGGCATAAAATATGTAATAAGTTCAAATCATCATATTTAAGCTCAAATACAAATAAGGTGCATTAATTAGAGTACAAAATACGGCCAAAATGTGGGTTTTTAGCCTATCATCAACACCCCATACTAAAACCATTGCCCGTCCTCGAGCAATCAAACTACACTTTACATAAAGATGACTTTTTCATCAAATAACTTTCCTAACTCATCATGTCAAGAATATTTAAAGTAGATTAAACACCATACCACAACCAATTAGCCTCAAGACTCAACTCACAAGCACCACGTATTTTGTTTTTAAAAACCTGCTCACTTACTCTAACACCGAGGCCAAAGACTTTTTCCTTCGCAAATCATGTTCCCTCACACCAAAGATAGAGAGTAGTTCCATACACAATAAAATTCAAGAACAAAAACACAAGAAGAGAACTGCCACTAGTAAGGAATTAATTGTTTTTCTTTCTAATACATAGACAAACTCTCTCTTTTTTTTCTTTCAAAGTTCTAATTTTATTCCAAGTAAATTCACTTTTTTTTTCAATTCCTTACAAGTGGGTAGCTCTCACAAATTATAAAAGATTGTACCTTTCTCTATTTTTCCCAGTTCCACTCTAAAACCTAACCATACCTCCACTTAGCCTTTAACATGCTCATAACAATTTCAAGTGCTCAAAAGATGTGAAAGGTTCAAAAAGATAATCAATTAAAACAAAGAGGTTAGACTTGTAGTGTCATTGCCAAAGAAATAGGATTACATGCTGAAAGGAGCTAACTAAGATATAGGCATTAATTAGGTGTCTAAAAGCATATATCTAGCTCAACAAAGAACGCATCTATCACTTGCTAAACCGAATAAGACCACTGCTCTGTGATAGCAGAGATGTGATGATCCTGCTGCAGCCCAGCCAAGTCAACCTCTCCCTTCTTAGCGCAAAGTCACAAATCAGCAAATCCCGTTTTGCACCAATTGTTGGTTGAGATCTTGTGTATTCTTGCCTTAGTTGCTCTTCAAATCTTTCGTTGGTCAAACAGTGCCCTCAAAATTGTATTTTTGGTGTATTTATACCATGTAGAAATGGTTCCGGATGGAATTACCCTTTCCAAGCCGAAGTGGGAAAATACTCTAACTAAATTGCACAAGTGCGGCAAGCCAGTGGAGAAACTCAGAGAGAAGATTTTTGTCAGCAGGCTCCATTGCACTACCGCACCGCGCCTCGCGGTTTCCTATGCGGCGCGATAGTGTAAAATTCTCAGAGTGAAATTTTTTTCTCACCTTTTGATATCTAGACTTGGTCCTCGATCCCCCAACATGATCCCGATTTAATTACTTGATATTTTACTCAGACTTCAAAGTTCAAAATTATTTAATTTAGCTCTAGAATATCTTCTTAACTTGGAATTACTAGTACAAATCATCATCATCATGTAAGCTCAAATACGAATAAAGTGAAGTAATTAGATTGTAAAATACATATTTCTAACCTACCATCACCTACCTATAGGAAGGCAGAGAGATTATTTTCGATAGTCCCTCATCTCATAAAAGATAAAAAAAAAGAAGCAACAACAAGAAAACCAATCAGAAAACCGAAGCGAAAATACAAGACTAACACTAAGTGGTGAAATAAAAACTCTAAGTGAAAGAAATAACAAGTAATAAGAGAAATCTAAAGAATAAGAAAATGCAAGATTAACACTGGGTAATGCATTAAAGCTACTTGAACTGTAATGACATGATCGGTCGTTTTGAGCTCTACCATGTCGTTTAGTAGTTTGAGGCCTTGAGTAGCTTCAATTCATGTATTACGACTTGTACGTGTGGTCGGAATTAAATTTCGGGAAGTTCAGAGTTGATTTGGATGGAAATTCTAATTTCGGAAGCTTTAAGTTGGATGAATTGACTAAGGTTTGAATTTTGAGCAAACAACCTCGGAATCGAAATTTGAAGGTTCCAATAGATTTGTATGATAATTTCAGACTTGGGCGTATGTTCGGTTTGAGTATCGGGTGGTCCGGAAAAATTTCAGCGCTTATTATGGAAGGTTGGTATTTTGAAGGTTTAAGAATTTTATGAGTTGGTTTGAAGTGAATTTTAATGTTATCGATATCCATTTGGGGTTCCGAGCCTTGGAATTGGTTCGTGTCATAATTTATGGCTTGTACATAAAGTTTGGCGTCATTCCGGAATGTTTTGATATGATATCGGACGCGTTCGTCGAAGTTTGGAAGTTTGAAAGTTTAAAGAAGGATTTTGATCGTCGATTCGTAGTTTTGATGTTGTTTGATATGATTTGAGGCCCCGAGCAGGTTCATTTCATGTGTTGGGATGTGTCGGTATGTTTGGATGGGGTCCCGGGGGCCTCGGGTTTGAAACATATTGAAATTGGATTGAAATTTGGATTCGAGGAAATGCTGAAGACTGCTAAAGTATGGTGTCATCGCACCTGCAGTAGTTTGGTCACAGGTGCAGACACGCAGGTGCGAGGGAAGTAGTCGCAGAAGCGGAGAAGGTCATCCAAGGGAAGGGCCGCAGGTGCAGAGCTTTGGTCGCATCTGCGCAAGCGCAGAAGCGAAGGTGTTGCGCACAGAAGCAAGAGAAGGCACATGAGCAGAAGCGGCTCGCACCTGCGATGTCGCAGAAGCAGGGAATATTTCCGCAAGTGTGAAGCATCATGTTTGGGTGATTTTTCGCAGAAGTAGAGGAGTGGTTACAAAAGCAATGCCGCAGATGCGGCATTTTGGCCGCAGGTGCGAGATTATCTATGGGCAGAATGGTTCTTAAAATCGAGACTTAGCTCTCATGTCTCTCATTTCCACTTGAATGGCCGAATTTGGGGAACTAATTTGAGGGATGTTTCATCGAGCAACTCGAGGTAAGTGATTTCTTCCTATTTCAAGTTAAATACATGGATTATAAAAGGATTTAAACATGGAAACTAGTAGAATTTTGTGAGATTTTGAAAGAAACCTAGAAATTAGTATTTTGGACTTTTACCACGAAATTGGATATAGAATTAGGAATAAATTATATATTTGAGTTCGTGGTGTTATGGGTAATGATTATCTTCGAAAATATTTGGAATTCGAGTACGTGGGCCTGAGGATTGACTATTATTGACTTTTCGAGCGGAGTTGGGAGTCATTATAAATTGTTAAATTTTAAGCATTTGAGTATATTTTGATTGATTTATACATTTTTCGACTAGTTCGGGACATTTGGCTTGGAGTTGAGGTGTTAGAGAGGCGTTAGAGCCGGTTATGGGACTTCAGAGTGAGGTAAGTCTCCTGTTTAACTTTATGAGGGGGAAACTACCCCTAGGTGATGTAATTGTTATATGCTAATAGTTGTGGGTACTATGTACGCACGAGGTGACGAGAGTCCATAAGTAGCTAAAGCATGTTTATGTACAGGTAGACTTAGGACTTTACCATGTAATACTTGAAATATTTGAATTCATTCTGCTGGCTTAATTAATTGAATTTATAATTGAAATTGATTTAGAAATACATGTATATATATTGGGCGGAGACTAATCATCTTGAGTTGTCGGTAAGCTATTTGAGAAACGGTAAAGCTTATATTCACTTTGTGCTCATGTATTGATTTGTAAGCACGTGTCTCGTAATTTGATGATTTCCTTCCTTTCTTATGGAGCGAGCCGAATGCCTCGGCAGTATAATAGATGCATCTATGGTTCATGTTGTTCGACTCTCGGCAGTGTATATATTATTCTGGATCGAGCCGAATGACCTCGGCATAATCGTGAGTTATATCGCTAGCAGTCCGAATATTTACGAGATTATCCTTTCACTGATGCCTGGCATTTTATATGGTATTCCTGATTCAATTGATACTGACACTTGATATATTTCGAGTTGTTGAGATAGGATACGAGATTGAGAAGTCTATATCATAAAAAAAAAAATTGAATGAATATGTTGGCTACCGTTTCATCCCATTATTATTGTTATGTTTTCATATCTGCTTATGATTCATCATATTGCTTTATCATACCTCTAGTAAGTAACGATGTCGACCCCTCGTTACTACTTCTTCGGGGTTAGGCTAGCTACTTACTGAGTACGCGTTGATTTACATACTCATGCTGCACTTCTGCACTAAATGTGCATGATCTAACATGTTCATATAATGGTCATCTTAGCGCGTAGGTGCAGCTACGAGGAGGCTTTATGGTGAACTGCATTCCAGGCTACGCATCGTAACCCACAGAGTCTTCATCGTACTATTTACTTTATCCTGTCTTATTTATATTTCGGACAAATATTGTACTATATTGTATTCCTTAGGAAATGCTCATGCACTTATGATATCGGGTTTTGGGAGTGTTCTAGAATTTGTTATGGATTGTTTTACACTGATTTACTTTCACGTATTATTTTAACAAAACTGTACGTAACTACGATTTATTATAATGCACTCACCTCGTTATCTAAGAAAGATTTATGATTTTAAAAATGATAAAATAAATAATTAAGTGTTGGCTTGCCTAACAGAGATGTTCGGTGCCATCACGGCCTATAGTGAATTTTAGGTCGTGACAGCTTGGTATCAGAGCTCTAGGTTCACTTGAGTCTCACGAGTCATGAGAAAGTCTAGTAGAGTCTTGCAGATCGGTACAGAGACGCCTGTACTTATATTCGAGAGGCTACAGAGCTCTAGGAGCACTTCCCTTCTTGATTCCTCATCGTGCAGTTTGATTCCTTTGAGGCTTATTCCTTTATTTCCTTCCTTCTCAGTCTTATGCGATATAGAGCGCTTGTTATCAATTGGGTATTGAGGAGTTGTAGTTGTACTGCAGATGTGGTGCAGGATGTTTTTTCCCCCACGTACTCGAGCGAGTTACTATCGTCGTCTTGTGGGAGGGGGTTCTATCATTTTATACCCTGTATCAGTATTGCCTATAGTTTTGAGGCTACACACAGATTGTTATGATGTTCATGCATTGTTATTGTGCAGTAGGGCTGGCATGGGCCGGTCCGGGCCCTAAACGGGCCAAGTGAGTTGGTCTTATTGGCAGCTATCCCGGTCCCGGGCCGGTCCTTAAATAAACACTTAGCGGTCCCGGGCTAAATGATATTTTTGTAGGAACTAGATCGGGACCGCAAACTCATGGTCCCAGGCTAAACGGGTCAGGCCCGCAGGCTAAGTGGGCTAAGTGGTCCCAACGGCTAAAAATTAAATTTTTTTTAAAAAACTAAATAGTAGCAATTGTTTTACAAATTGTAACAACCTCAATATTTGTTTTTACTATTTTTTGGAATAAAGTAAGCAATAGTAGCAAGTATAGAAGAAAATTAGAGAGATATTGTGATAGACTGATATTGATTTTGTAAGAAAAATGAAAGAAGGAGGGGATATATATAGTTAAAAATAGGAAAAAAGTGTAATAATAAAAAGTTTAGGGTTAAAATAAAGTTGGGGGGGGTTAAATGGCTATTTTCTAAATAGCCAACGACTATTTTTTAAAGCGCAATGACCGTTTTTTTAAATTGCCAATCGGCTACCTTTTTAAAAAACAAATTACCATTAGGCTTGTTTGGCCCCCCAAGGTCCCGGTCCCTTGGCGGGCCAAACGGTCCAGGTCCTAACGGTTCAAAGGCAAGAACCGGCCTACAAGACTGGCCCAAGCCCACCTCTAGCGGTCCTACCGGTTCCGACCCACTTAGCCCACTTGGCCCGCAGTCCCGGGCCGGTCCCGGGTCCGGACCGACCCAATTGCCACCCTTATCGCGCAATGTGGGTATAATGGTAGGGTGCTTGTCTATGTGTTATGACAGTGAATGACTCGAAAGGAGGATTTCTCAGTGCATGGCTTAGGGGTTCGACATTTAATTCTAGCGGAGGAAAGGCAATCAGACTATGGATGTTCAGGCTTTGGTTGATGGAGTAACGAAACCTGATATTTTCGAGCATGGTAAAATTTTTATTTGTGATGTGATGTCGTCGTCCTTATTTGGAAGCATTAAGGTTCGCCGGTGTTATGGTCTTCTTTGATTTGCCTTCGGGGCAGGGCGTGGTGAAATAGTATCTAAGAAGCGGTTGTCAGAAATGGTGGTGTGTAACGGTTTTAGAATCGAATCGGTGTTTCGAATGCTGATGTATCGAGAAAGATGATCTTCGAGGAGGCTTAGAGTTGGTAGCAATTTATTAGTTGAGGTGCTACAGACATGGATTTTGATTTGATGCAACATTTAGGTAGCGAATGATGAGGAAGGACATGGCGGTAGGTGTCTCGTGGTGGTTGAATTGCTAGCAGGTCAAGTATGAGAAACAGAGGTTGAGAAGTTGCTTAAGGAAGATGGTCTAATTGAAGCGGGAGTAGCAGAGTAGCATATGCATTTTGTGGTAGGATAGCCACATGCCTTGAAAAACGTTTATAGCAATTTGGGAATCATGGTGGACAGTGACTAGGTCTACGTATTTTATTTGGAATGGTGGCTACTATGCTAAGGAAAGTTGAATATGACAGAAGGAAGTTTGCTTGTAGTGTTTAGGGGTGTAAGAGCTTGATTATCGTTATGGGATACGACATGACTTCGAGTTTGGAATGTATTGTCGAACTTCCAGTTGATGTCAATGGGGAATGAACAGACTTTTACAGCTGGTGGACGAGTATGGGCTCGGGAGGGTTTACTAATTTTGTAGTAGTGGTACCCAGTGCAGTGTCTTTGGAAGATGTTGGTATGGAATTTCACAGGTAGGCTATCTCCTGTGGGAAGGTTAGTGGATTGCATTATTTTGATGAAGTTTCTACGAAGAGTTCTACTTACTACTCGACATAAGGCCGAATATGCGATTGTGCCTGATAATTCGGAATGTTTATTAAAAGTTTAACAAGGGATTTCGAGAAATTTGGTAGGTTAACAGTGTGAGATCATGGTAAATTGAGAAGGAGGAATCTTTATGGGTTGTAGGTTTATGTGATTGTAGCTTAAAGTTAAGTGGGGAAGCCCACCGCCTACGATTGGATCGTGTGGTTGTCTACTTATGCGGTTTCTGGTTATCGGTGCATTGGTGGGTCATTTTGACTATGAAAAGAGGATATCAGGGGTAATTCGAGCAAAGAACTTGATGAATGTATGCTATATTTCGCCTTATCGATTCACGCACAGGTTTTGGGAAGACTCAGAGTTTATGTACAAGGAAAAGAATTAATCTGGTTGCTTCTCTGGAAGTGTTCATGGGCTAACAGAGCGATGGAGTTTGATTATATTCAGGACTAGGTAAGAGTGGGTGACTCTTAATAGTGGTTCTAATATGTTAAAGGATGTGAGCGCGATGTTTAAGGATTTGGGGTTCGTTGTGTGGCTGAAGATCAGAATTTTGCAGCAGAGTTTGAAAATTACTTGGGGAATTTCCTATGTTATCATCTAGTCTGCGGGGCAGTATTAGAGAAATAGAAGAAATAATTTCGGATTTGCGGAAGGTCTTTCAGAATGGGTGTACCAGTTTGAGATGCTATTGTGCACATAATGAGGGTATGAGATGGTTCATGGGTACTGAGACGATGTGGTCTCATGATTTGGGTCACTCGGGATGAGTACTGATTGAGTCTGCTATGTTTTTGAATGGGGCTATTATTGTCTCTAAGGTAAGTCAATAATATATTGGAAGAAGTTGGGTCGGTTAGTAATGGTTTGAATCAGCATGATTGTGGCGATGATCAGTTCCTTCAGGGTGTTATGTTATACAAATGGCTTATGGTTGTACATGCGGGCTTGACAACCACCATAATTTGATTGATTTCAGAGGCATTTGATTAAAATGGCCTTGTTATGTGTAAATGGATCCTGAAAGAATTATGGCGGTTTAGACCACAACGTGAGGTTTGTATTGACTGCGGTTATGGGAATTCAGTTGCGTATTGCAATGGTTCTTCTGAAATGAGTTAAGTGAGAAGTTTATAGCCAATGAAGTGTTTATTCTACTAGTAGTTCAGGGGATTATGATGAATTCTTGTACTCTTGCGTAACAGCATGATAGGCGCAGTGAACAGTATGGAAATTAGAAGTTGAGGATCAAGGTTACGGTTCAATTTTGTTAGGGATGTCCCGAGCTCGGAGGAGCGGGGGAAAGGATTTAGAAGTTTAGGTTAAGCTGGCATTTTCTTAAGTGTCACCTGAGAACAGTGTCCGGTGTAAGAGGCTTTGTGTATTGATTTGCTTTATGGAATTGGTACAATTGGTGGTATGGATATGCAAACCTTGCTACCTGGTGCAGAAGGTCATGGGAGCGTATCCCACGGGGAAAATTTGTATAAGTGTGACATGTTAGTCACTTGATTGGTAAGGATTGGAACCAAGTATGGATATTCTGGTACTATCGCTAAGTGTAAGAGTCATGCCTGAAAGGTGCTCTAGTCATTTGGTTGTGGGCTATGGGAGTTTGGCCCGGATTGGACGACTGCTCGTGTGTGTCATGAATAGGTCCATTGTGGATCCTCAAAAGGTTATAAGCCCAGTATGGTATGATCAGAATCGCCTTGAGGTCCGTTGGTGGGTCTAATGTGAATGTGTGCTCTACATCAGGTCAAATGTGTTTATTCGGCATAACATTGCTTACGGAGGAGCCTTCAGGCATTGGATGTTATTCACATTGCCAGTTGTTCCATGTAAAAACTCTATTGTGCCATGTGGGTTGTGAGACAGCTTGATTATCCGCACATGTGTTGTGATCCCGTGTAGCTTGTGGTATTATGTGAGAAGAATGGCTCTCGAGATGCAAGTCATTTATCACACCTTAGTCATGCTTGGTTTTGTAGCGTATGGCACTATCCATCTCTCAGGGTTGTATTTTTGCACTTGGCGTACTTGTGGTCGATATTCGGGTATTTCGTAGGTATGAGTATTATGGCTTGGTGGGTATTCCCTTATTGACTTTTATGTGTGGATCGGGTGGCACGCTGCCACGAGTATGTTGTTTGGATCAGGTTACACGCCGCAACAGTATTATGTTGTTTGGATCGAGTTGCATGCCGCAACGGTATTATGTTGTTTGGATCGGGTTGCACGCCGCAATGGTATCATGTATAGATCGGGTTGCACGCCGAAACAACGAGATGTTGAGTACGGTTCCCTATATCTGTTCTTGTGCATTTTGTTTCTCATTCTCTAAGAAAGGCTCATAGTATATTTTCGGTTGTTTTATTTGTTACGCGGGTTGGGTAGTTCTTTTCCACAGTTCGTTCTTCCTAGTGTGTCATATTTGAGTTGTACGTTTTGGAGCTTCGATGACGCTGTATGAGATTTTAGACAGTGTGTGAGGTGGCTTATTGCCCGAGTAGTTTGTACTGGGTGAGGCGAGGTTATTGGACTTGAGATTATTTCGATCGGATTTATGTAGGGTATATTAAAGAGAAAATATCGTTATTCAATTCAGAATGAGGTGATGATCCTTGTCAGGAGGAAAAACTCTATGATTTGTTAATTCGGTAGGTGGTTATGAGTTTCCACACATCTCTTCCGTCGTGGCAGTAGTGTGAGAGTTGGAACATGGCTTATATGTGTTATGAGGTATACTACGGGCTTTTGGCCGGGTCAGTAAAATTCCGGCTGTTGTGCTTGGAGGAGGTTGCCTTGGGCAAATGAGTTATGCGGTGCGTTGTGTGATGTCAGCATGGGTGCATGATCATGTTTTGGTAATATGTGTAGTGATCGATACGATGTTCGTATGTTGGAATCAGGTCTTGTAGAGAAATTCGGAGGTTAGAATTTGGTTCTAAGGCTTATTGACCAAATAGAAGGGAGAATCTTCAGTCTGGCTCGAGCTAATGTGCTCAACTGGGTTGTGGTGGCACGGGTAGGTGCACGAAGTGTTGAACAGTGATTTTGGACAACTCCGGAGAAGTTCTTGGCACGTTCGAGGATGAACATATGTTTAAGTAGGGGAGAATGTAACGACCAGACCGTTCGTTTTGACCTCTAGCACGTCGTTCGACAGTTTGAGGCCTTGAGTAGCTTCACTTCATGTATTATGACTTGTATGTGTGATCGGAACCAAATTTCGGGAAATTCAGAGTTGATTCGGATAGAAATTCTAATTTCGGAAGCTTTAAGCTGGATGAATTGACTAAGGTTTGACTTTGGAGAAAACGACCTCGTAATCTGGATTTGAAGGTTCCAATAGGTTCGTATGATGACTTCGGACTTGGGTGTATGTTCGGGTTGAGTATCGGATGGTCCAGAAGCATTTCATCGCTTATTATGGAAGGTTGGCATTTTGAAGGTTTAAGAATTTCATGAGTTGGTTTGAAGTGAATTTTGATGTTATCGATATCCATTTTGGGTTCCGAGCCTTGGAATAGGTTCGTGTCATGATTTGTGGCTTGTACGTAAGGTTTGGCGTCATTCCGGAATGTTTTGATATGATTCGGATGCGTTTGTCGAAGTTTGAAAGTTTAAAGAAGGATTTTAATCATCGATTTGTAGTTTTGATGTTGTTTGGTGCGATTTAAGGCCTCGAGCAGGTTCGTTTCATGCTTTGGGATGTGTTGGTATGTTTGGATGGGGTCCCGAGGGCCTCGGGTTTGAAACAGATTGAAATTGGATTAAAATTTGGATTCGAGGAAATGCTGAAGACTGCTAAAGTTTGTGTCATCGCACCTGCGGTGGTTTGGTCGCAGGTGCGAGAGAGGTCATCACAGAAGCGGAGAAGGTCAACCAGGGGTAGGGCCATAGGTGCGGAGCTTTGGTCGCATCTGCGCAAGCGCATAAGCGAAGGCGTTGGGCGCAGAAGCGAGAGAAGGCGCAAGAGCAGAAGAGGCTCACACCTGTGATCTCGCAGAAGCGGGCAATATTTCCGCCAGTGTGAAGCATCGTGTTTGGGTGATTTTTCGCAGAAGCGGAGGAGTGGTCATAAAAGCGACACCGTAGATGCGACATTTTGGCCGCAGGTGCGAGATTATCGCTGGGCAGAAGGGTTCTTAAAATCGAGACTTAGCTCTCATTTCTCTCATTTTCCACTAGGATGGCCGAATTTGGGGAGCTATTTTGAGGGGGTTTTTATCGAGCAACTCGAGGTAAGTGATTTCTTCCTATTACAAGTTAAATACATGGATTATAAAAGGATTTAAACATGGAAACTAGTAGAATTTTGTGAGATTTTGAAAGAAACCTAGAAATTAGTATTTTGGACTTTTACCACGAAATTGGATATAGAATTAGGAATAAATTATATATTTGAGTTCGTGGTGTTATGGGTAATGATTATCTTCGAAAATATTTGGAATTCGAGTACGTGGGCCTGAGGATTGACTATTATTGACTTTTCGAGCGGAGTTGGGAGTCATTATAAATTGTTAAATTTTAAGCATTTGAGTATATTTTGGATTGATTTACACATTGTTTGACTAGTTCGGGACGTTTGTCTTTGAGTTGAGGTGTTAGAGAGGCGTTGGAGCTGGTTATGGGACTTCGGAGCGAGGTAAGTCTCCTGTCTAACTTTGTGAGGGGAAAACTACCCCTAGGTGATGTAGTTGTTATATACTAGTAGTTGTGGGTGCTACGTACGCATGAGGTGACGAGAGTCCGTATGTAGCTAAAGCATGTTTATGTCCGGGTAGACTTAGGACTTTACCATGTAATACTTGAAATATTTGAATTCATTTCGCTGGCTTAATTAATTGAATTTATAACTGAAATTGATTTAGAAATGCATGTATATATATTGGGCGAAGCCTTATCACCTTGAGTTATTGGCAAGCTATTTGAGAAACGATAAAGCTTATATTCACTTTGTGCTCATGTACTGCTTTGTAAGCACGTTTCTCGTAATTTGATGATTTTTTTTCTTTCTTATGGAGCGGGCTGAACGCCTCGGCAGTATAATAGATGCATCTATGGTTCGTGCTGCTTGACCCTCGGCAATGTACACATTATTCTGGATTGGGCCGAACGACCTCGGCATAATCGTGAGTTATATCGCTAGCAGTCTGAATATTCACGAGATTATCCTTTCATTGATGCCTGACATTTTATATGGTATTCCTTATTCATTTGATACTGACACTTGATATTTTTCGAGTTGTTGAGATAGTATACGAGATTGAGAAGTGTATATCGTTAAAAGAAATTTTGAATGAATATGTTGGCTACCGTTTCATCCCATTATTATTTTTGTGTTTCATATCTGCTTATGATTCATCATATTGCTTTATTGGACCTCTAGTAAGTGTTGATGTCAACCCATCGTCACTACTTCTCCGTGGTTAGGCTAGATACTTACTGGGTACGCGTTGATTTATGTACTCATGCTGCACTAAATGTGCAGGATCCAACATGTTTATCTGGTGCTCATCTTGACGCGTAGGCGCAAGTGTTGAGGAGACTTTATGGTAAGCTGCATTCGAGGCTATGCATCGCAACCCACAGAATCTTCATTGTACTATTTACTTTATCCTGTCTTATTTACATTTCAGATAGATGTTGTACTATTATTTTATTCCTTAGTAAATACTCATGCACTTGTGACATCGGATTTTGGGGGTGTTCTAGAATTTGTTATGGATTATTTTATACTGATCCACTTTCACTTATTCTTTTAACGAAACTGTATGTAACTACGATTTATTGTAATGCACTTACCTCGTTATCTAAAAAGGATTCAATGATTTTAAAAATGATAAAATAAATAATTAAGTGTTGGCTTGTCTAACGTCGATGTTGGGCGCCATCACGGTCCATAGTGAATTTTGGGTCGAGACAGGAACGTGCAAGGACAATGCTCGGCTACCTAACCCTTTACCTTAATTCTCAACCTCCACACCTTCCTATCTAGGATCATGTGCTCAGTAAGTTGGAGCATCTCCCTGTTTTGCCTCGTCACTTCTCCCTAATACTTCTTCGGCTTACCTCTACCTCTCCTTGGGCCCTTCAAGACCAGCCTCTCTTCTCTTTACATGCCCGAACTATCTAAGTCTCACTTCCCGCATCTTATCCTCTACCGGAGCCACGCCCACCTTGTCCCGAATAACTTTATTTTTAATTCTATCTAACCTGGTATGTCTCCCATCTATCTCACCATTCTCATTTTAGCTACCTTCATCTTCTAGCTATGGGAATTCTTGACTGACCAACACTTAGCCCCATACAACATATTCGGTCTGACCACCGCTCTATAAAACTAACCTTCAAGTTTCGATGGCACATTCGTATCACACAAAACACCATAAGTGAGCATCTTTTTTATTCATCCCGCCCCAATATGATGTGTGATATCCCCGTCAATCTCCCAATTTCCTTGTACAACTGACCCAAGGTACTTGAAACTCGCTCTCCTAGGGATGACTTGTGAATCAAGCCTCACGTCTTCGTCCACTTCCTGAGCCAAACCACTAAACTTGCACTCCAAGTATTCTGTCTTGGTCCTGCTCAACTTGAAACCTTTAGACTCCAGGGTCTGCCTGCAAACCTCTAACCTTTCATTAACACAGCCTTGCGTCTCGTCAATCAGT
This sequence comes from Nicotiana tomentosiformis, assembly GCF_000390325.3. Taxonomy (NCBI): domain Eukaryota; kingdom Viridiplantae; phylum Streptophyta; class Magnoliopsida; order Solanales; family Solanaceae; genus Nicotiana; species Nicotiana tomentosiformis. The sequence goes on along the minus strand of NC_090817.1, from coordinate 83,820,453 downwards.
ACAATGTCATCTGCAAATAACATGCACCACAACACCTTCCCTTTGAATGTGACCCGTCAGTGCGTCGATCACCAAGGCAAATTAAAAAAAGCTGAGGGCTGACCCCTAGTGCAGCCCCAACACAACTGGGAAATGCTCCGAGTCCGCTCCCACTGTCCTCACCTAAGTCTTAGCTCCATCATACATATCCTTAATAGCTCTAATGTAAGCAACAAGAACACCTCTTGCCTCCAAACATCTCCATAAAACCTCCCTCAGTACTTTATCGTAGGCATTCTCTAAGTCGATGAACACCATATGTAAATCTCTCTTCCCCTCCCTATATTGCTCCATCAATATTCTCCTAACAAGGTGAATAGCTTCCGTAGTCGATTGTCCCGGCATAAATTTGAACTGGTTTTCGAAAATAGACACAATCTTGTTCACCCTCAGCTCTATCACCCTCTCACATACTTTCATAGTATGGCTTAGTAGCTTGATGATGGATGCGTCAAAATCTTAAAAGAAAGTTAAAATCGATTGGAAGGAGCGATTATATTGATCTGATTTAACGTGTCAATATATCTTACTTAAATCTATGATGCAAAAAGGAAAATGTAGAGTTTCTCTATGCACAATGCATCAACGTACGTATACTATAAATTCACAAGTGCCCCATTGGTTAGTCGGATGAAATAGTGAAATTTCCAACATGGAGATGGAGGAGGTAGCTTGCAAGTCAAAGTTCCCACTGGAGGCCAAAAAAGCACCAGGCAATTTTGTCCCATATGTATAGAGGAGGTCCAGGAGGATCTCTCAAAACTGAGAATGTGAAGAGAGAGATAGCGAGAGAAGATGCTGATAATCCTGAGCAGAAATTGGGTGGATAGATAGAGAGGGACTTTTGTGTGTGACTTTGAATTTATCTTCACGATACGGCGCCTCATAGGTGGTCGCAACCCCCCAGTCGGTGCTACTCTCTTGTACTTATTTGGTTCATAAGATTCATTCCCTTAATAGTTAGTTTAACGTTTCATTGTTTTATTCTGCATTATTCAGTTCTTGTGTCATGCATTGCCATATATACATTATTCTGATTCTTTAATAACTGGAAAAAAAGAATCTAAGTTTCCTTGATTTTATCTAATTATAAACAAGACTTCTAACAAAAAAACATTCTTTTTACTTAGCTATCTGAAGAAAGCTCGCCTGTGAATCATGAATAGATCTAGCAGCTTCCCTGTCACAGTTATCCTTATCCAATTTGATCGATTAAATAGTAGTATTCATTTCACCAATTCAAATATGGACACAATACTACTCCCATTTTTATTCTTTTTCCCGACTAAAACCTGCTAAAAGTAAAGAAAAAAGAGTTTAGTTGTCGAATTAATTAAGGTAATAATCTTGAGAGATAAAGAGCGGAGCCCAAAAGAGATTAAATGACTCCATTTATTTAATCTACTACTTGTATTGAAAAGACGCTCATATTTGGGGAAACCCGTTGTTAGTTAGCAAATTAATTACTCGATCATCAGCGTGCAAAAATCTGAGGATTATAGGGTGGCGCTGATAATTACATTTTCGAAGTCACGAAACTCAAATCAAATGTATAGGGATTTACAACGTCCATTAATCCCAACGGAGCCAGTGAGATACCTATTCGAATTTATTCCAATCGCTTTGCTTCAAGCCATTTACCTCTATTTTGGAGTTTCAACTATAGTATTATGAAAGAGTCAAGAAATTCTAAAGAACAGCAGAAAGCTTTAATTAGTTGCACTTAATAAAAAAGCTACTCCACTTATTTATTAAAAACCTGCAAACACCAATATTAAACGTGTATACGGTCGAAATAGATTTCGGCCTTTGTACGATTGATCGAGGTCGAAACATGATGGATCGAAGAAAGATTTCGTAATATCAAGTTGGGTTCCGAAGATGGTACAAACAAGCGTCAGATTTCAGATATAGGTCGAACCCCGAGTTCGAAGTCATTATCGAGCTTGGGTCCGAATCGAACTATGATGAGATGATTTCGAGCTTAAGAGGTCAACCGGGACCAAGTTCAAATCATCACCTGATCCGGAGTCCATATTGAGTTCTAGAAGCAATACCGACCCGCATCGAGGCCGATCGAGCTCGAGCTCACTCACAAGAGCCATTGCAAACATACTAAGGGAGAGAATCTCAGCGGAAATTAGAAAAAAATTAGTTTATCATGGGTTCTCCACTATGTATTTTTAAATACATCTAAAGTAGGACCCTCCACTATAAAGAGGATGGCTACATTTCTGTAGAAAATAGTTTTTCATGCTTACATTGTAATTCAAACACCATATTCTCAAAGATTCAAGGATTATTCTTTTAGGCTCCATTAATACGTTCATTTTCTTTCCAACCTTATTTATTTTGCATTCTTTGCAATCCATATTTGATATTTCTATTTATCCCTACGATTTGTATTAAATAATACCACAGATCGTTAGATCTGCGTACAAATTCAACTCTATCCGTTTTTTGGGTAAACAGTTTGGCGCCCACTGTGGGGCTAAGGATAGCAGTGGTGATTTGATACGAATCCGCAAAAACACACGATGAGAACAAATGGCCTTACCTAGCGATAACGAATTAGCAACGATTAACTATGAGAACAAATCCGCAAAAACTCTGAAGAATTAGCAACGATTAACTAGCGATCAAATGGCCTTACCTAGCGATAACGAAGCTGGTCTTCAAGATGAGAACAACAACCTGATCAACACCATTGGAGCTCGAATCGAAGTACAGATAGATATCAATTTGCATGTGGCCATTAAGGCGAACCTACATTCTGAACCTGAAAATAGCATTCATGGCGGCACTCGATCTGCACCTCGAGATACCCATAACATTGAGGAAAACGGAATCAGCTTGCGTATGATTTTCGAAATGTTGCAAGCTCAACAGGTAGCAATAGCCCAGTTGCAGAGTCAAACACAGGTACCGAGCAGACCGGAGCCGACTCCACCCCGAGAGATCACCCGCAGAACAGAGCCAGTTGTAGCAAGGTCAAACGATCAAGAATCGGGGACTAATCCCGAAGTTGTTAAGATGTTCAAAGAACTGACAAAACGGATCGAAGAAAATAATAAAAAGGTGGAAGCATACAACTCCAGGGTTGATCAAATCCCAGGGGCACCCCTGATATTGAAAGACTTAGATTCCAAAATATTACTACAAAAGCCTTTCCCCCCGAGCGCGGCCCCTAAACCGATCCCTAAGAAGTTTCGCATGCCCGAAATTCCTAAGTATAATGGGACAACCGACCCTAATGAACATTCCACCTCTTACACATGTGCCATAAAAGAAAACGATCTAGAAGATGATGAGATCGAATCTGTATTATTGAAAAAATTCGGCGAAACCCTGTCGAAGGGGGCAATGATATGGTATCATAATTTACCATCTAACTCTATTGATTCTTTTGCTATACTTGCAGATTGTTTCGTAAAAGCACATGCCGGGGCCATAAAAGTCGAGACATGGAAATCAGGCCTATTCAAGGTTAGATAAAAGGATAACGAGATGCTAAGAGAATTTGTATCTCGTTTCCAAATAGAATGAATGGATCTACCACCAGTCACAGACGATTGGGCCGTTCAAGCTTTCACTCAAGGTCTGAATGAACGAAGCTCGATGGCTTCACAGTGGCTGAAACATAACCTGATCGAATACCCAGCTATTACTTGGGCCGATGTGCACAATCGGTATCAATCTAAAATAAGAGTCGAAGATGATCAGTTGGGTTCCAGGTCCGGTTCCAAAGGGGATGCTGATCGAGAATCAAGGTCAAGCAAGGATCGATACCAGCCATACAACGGAGATCGTCGGGGTAACGAACTTCCACGTAACCTCGTACGAGGCAAAAAGAGAAATACTTGAAGCCAAGGATCTCAGGGATTGATGAACAGAAATGGGTTTGATAGGCATACCGGACCTAAGGAAGGACCATGACTTTCGGAGTACAACTTCAGCATCGATGCATCCGCCATTGTGTCAGCAATCAGACGCATCAAGGACACTAAATGGCCTCGACCCATGCAGACCGATCCTGGTCAGAGGAATCCTAATCAAATGTGTGAATATCATGGCACCCATGGGCACAGAACGGAAGATAGTCGGTAACTAAGAGAGGAGGTAGCCCGGTTATTTAATAAAGGGCACCTTCGAGAATTTCTAAGCGACAGAGCCAAGAACCATTTCAAAAACAGGGATTTCGGTAAACAAAACGAACAGGAAGAACCACAGCATGTCATCCACATGAGCATCGGTGGCGTCGATACTCCTTAAGGGCCGGTACTTAAACACACTAAAACATCAGTCATGAGAGAAAAGCAATCTCGAACTTGGGATTGCGTACCAATAGGAACCTTGTCCTTTAATGATGAAGATGCAGAAGGGGTCATACAACCTCACAACGATGCACTGGTAATATCCGTACTTATGAATAAAATTAAAGTTAAGCGTATGTTAATTGATCCAGGTAGCTCGGCCAATATCATTAGATTGAACATCGTACAACAGCTCGATCTACAGGATCAGATCTTACCCGCGACCATGGTTCTAAACGGATTCAATATGGCATCTGAAACCACTAAAGACAAGATAATTCTACCGATAAACGTGGCCGGGACCATCCACGAAATGAAGTTCCACGTAATTGAAGGCGATATAAGGTACAACGCCCTTTTTGGAAGGCCGTGGATCCACAACATGAGAGTTGTACCTTCGACCCTACACCAGGATTTTAAATTCCCAACATCGGAGGGAATCAAAATGGTACACGGGGAACAACCAGCCACAAGGGAAATGTTTGCCATTAAAGTGACAATTCCGATATCATCGCCTTCATCGACAAAGGGTTTGGGTTCAAAAGGGAAACGAGATACCAAATAGCAGTCACAGACGTCGGCTTTAACCCAACCAAAAAATCAGAAGATCAATGAAGATGATGATCAAAGGATCCCTCGATCCTTCATGGTTCCTGATGATTCCGATGCTACCCAATCAATGATTGAGGAGTTGGAGCAAGTCATACTAATCGAGCACTTGCCCGAACGAAAGGTATACCTGGGAACGGGATTAACTCCCGAACTCAGGAAGAAGCTTATTCAATTTCTTATCAATAACATAGATTGTTTTGCCTGGTCCCATTTATATATAACAGGGATCCCACCGGATATAACGATGCATCGGCTAAGCTTGGACCCTAGGTTCAGACCGGTGAAGCAAAAGAGAAGACCCTAATCCGAGGTAAAACACGCGTTCATAAAAGACGGGGTAACTAAACTTCTCAAAATAGGGTCCATTCAGGAGGTGAAATATCCTGAATGGTTAGCCAATGTAATTGTAGTGCCTAAAAAAGGGAACAAACTTAGAATGTGTATAGATTATAAGGAGGTCCTTACTTTTCTCGATGCCTATTCCGGGTATAATCAAATCTAAATGAACCCGGAGGACTAGGAAAAGACTTCGTTTGTCACCAAGTATGGAACATATTGTTATAATGTGATGCCCTTCGGGATAAAAAATGCAGGAGCTACTTACCAACGCCTAGTAAACAAAATGTTCGAGCAAAAAAAGGGTAAATCAATGGAAATTTATATTGATGACATGCTGGTTAAGTCCTTGTGCGCAGAGGACCATTTGGCTCATTTGCAGGAAACATTCGAGATTTTGAGGAAATACATCATGAAGCTTAACCCCGAGAAATGTGCTTTCGGGGTCGGTTCGGGCAAGTTCCTCAGCTTCATGGTATCAAATCGGAAGATCGAAATCAACCCCGATAAAATCAAGTCCATCGAAGACATCACCATCGTGGATAGTGTAAAAGCCGTACAGAGACTAACGGGACGGATTGCAGTCTTAGGCCGATTCATTTCAAGGTCGTCAGATCGAAGTCACAATTTTTTCTCTCTACTCAAAAAGAAGAACGACCTCGCTTGGACCCCGAAATTCCAACATGCGTTAGAAGAATTAAAACAATATCTATCGAGCCCACCTCTGCTTCATACTCCAAAAACAGACGAAAAACTTTGCTTGTACTTGGCAGTATCGAAAATTGCGATAAGCGGTGTCCTAGTTCGAGAAGAGCAAGGTATGGAATTTTCTGTCTATTATGTAAGCCGAAACTAGATATCCACACTTAGAAAAGTTAGCACTTGCATTGATACTCTAGAAAGTTAAGACCGTACTTTCAATGCCACCCTATATACATATTGACCACTTACTCACTCCGTAATATTTTGCACAAGCCCGAACTATGAAGCCGGTTGGCTAAAATGGGCAGTCGAACTCAGTGGGTACGATATCGAATATCAACCCCGTACGGCCATCAAGTCTCAAATTTTAGTGGATTTCGTGGCCGATTGCACACCGACCGTCATACCCGAAGTCAAAATAGAACTCTTATTGAAATCGGGTACATCATTGGGGGTATGGACCCTTTTTACGGACGTGGCTTCGAACGTGAAGGGGTCCGGGCTAGGCATTGTTTTAAAGCCACCCACGGGTAACACTATTAGGCAATCTATCAAAACCACTAAGTTGACTAACAACGAGGCCGAATATGAGGCCATGATTGCAGGTCTCGAGCTAGCGAAAAGCTTGGGAGCAGAAGTCATTGAAGCCAAGTATGACTCTTTACTGGTAGTAAACCAAGTAAACAAAACCTTCGAAGTTCGAAAAGATAGAATGCAAAGGTATTTGGACAAACTGCAGGTCACTTTTCACCATTTTAAAGAATGGACTCTACAACATGTTCCACGAGAGCAAAACAGTGAGGCCGATGCACTTGAAAATTTAGGATCATCGGTCGAGGAGGGCGAGAGAAGCTCGGGGACTGTCGTTCAACTCTCGAGATCCGTGATCGAAGAAGGACATACCGAAATAAATTCTACAAGCTTAACTTGGGATTGGAGGAATAAGTACATTGAATACTTAAAGAATGGAAAGCTCCCATCGGACCCTAAAAATTCGAGGGCCCTACGAACCAAAGCTGGTCAATTCACATTAACTGCAGACAGAATACTATATCGAAGGACATTTTATGGACCATTGGCAGTATGTTTAGGTCCAGGAGACACCGACTACGTTCTACGTGAGGTGCACGAGAGCACTTGTGGAAACCACTCCGGAGCCGATTCATTAGTTCAAAAAATAATTAGGGCAGGGTATTATTGGATCGATATGGACAAAGATGCAAATGAGCTTTTTTGAAAATGTGACAAATTTCAAAGGTTTGCACCAATAATCCATCAGTCCGGAGAGCAACTTCACTCAGTCCTATCCCCATGGAAATTCATGAAATGGGGATGGATATCATCGGCCCTCTGCCATCGGCCCCAGGTAAAGCTAAGTTTATTTTATTTATGACTGACTATTTCTCTAAATAGGTTGAAGCACAGGCGTTCGTGAAAGTAAGAGAGAAAGAGGTTATATACTTTATCTGGGATCATATCGTATGTCGATTCGGGATACCCACCGAAATAGTTTGTGACAATGGGAAACAGTTTGTCGGTAGCAAAGTGACGAAATATTTCGAAGACCATAAAATAAAAAGGATATTATCAACACCGTATCACCCCAGTAGGAACGGACAGGCTGAATCAACGAACAAAACTATCATTCAAAACCTAAAGAAGAGGCTGAACGATGCTAAGGGAAAATGGAGAGAAATCCTACCCGAAGTTATTTGGTCATATCGAACAATTTCAAAATCTAGTACGGGTGCAACCCCATTCTTCTTAGTATATGGCTACGAAGCCTTGATTCCAGTCGAAGTAGGGGAACCCAGTCATAGGTTTCGATATGCAACAAAAGAGTCGAATAAAGAGGCTATGAACACTAGCCTCGAATTATCGGATGAAAAATGAGAAGCTGCTCTCGTCCAATTGGCCGCCCAAAAGCAGCGAATCGAAATATACTATAATCGAAGAACCAAGCTTCGCCATTTTAAAATCGGGGACTTGGTGATAAGGAAAGTCACCCTCAGTACCCGAAATCTAAACGAAGGAAAACTAGGATCGAACTGGGAAGGACCGTATCAGGTTCTCGAAAACGTCGGAAAAGGATCATACAAGCTCGGTATCATAAACGACAAACAACTATCAAGCAATTGGAATGTGTCGCACCTAAAACGATACTACTGCTAAGGTACGACCCTCCCATATTCGTTTACATTTTGAAACTAACCCCTGCAGGAGTCCGATCGGGAGCTAGGACGGATCCTTCAATACGAAGCCCTAGGTCCGAAAGCACGCATTGTACTCATTTTCCCTTAGACCGGTTTTTTTCCAAGTGGGTTTTTCGGCAAGGTTTTTAATGAGGCAACCATTGATCGTGCTAAACTCAGAAACAATCTCACAGTATCCGAGGCCTCTTTACAATCGACCTTGAATACTGGGGGGGGGGGATTAGTCCTCAAATATATCAAGTTCGTACATCAAGATCCGATGCAAGATAGTTACTTCGTAACAACAAGGTTCCGATAGGAAAGGTTGTAAGAGCCAAATGGTCAAAACGACCCATGCTCATGAAGTCGGCCCGAGCCCTGACACAAAACATAAACACATGTATAATGACTTACAAAGAAAGTTTTCTTCTTTACCGATATCTTATATCCAAGAAATATTCCTCTATTCCAAGATTTATTATGCAAACAAGATTGAGATAAATCCCAGAGTTCGAGCAAGCACTCACTCGACCATTACGCCTACGGGCTACATTACTTCGAGTTCGAATCATTCACTCGACTACTAAGCGTACGGGCTACTTTTATTTTGAGTTCTAGCAAGCACTCACTCGACCATTACACCTACGGGCTACATTACTTCGAGTTTGAACCATTCACTCGACTACTAAGCCTACGGACTACTCTTATTTTGAGTTCGAGCAAGCACTAACCCAACCATTACGCCTACGAGCTACATTATTTCGAGTTCGAATCATTCACTCGACTACTAAGCCTACAAGATACTTTTATTTCGAGTTCGAGCAAACACTCACTCGACCATTACGCTTACGAGCCACATTATTTCGAGTTCGAATCATTCACTCCACTACTAAGCCTACGGGCTACTTTTATTTCGAGTTCGAGCAAGCACTCACTCGACCAATATGCCTACGGGCCACATTATTTCTAGTTCGAATCATTCACTCGACTACTAAGCCTACAGGCTACTTTTATTTCGAGTTCGAGCAAGCACTCACTCGACCATTACGCTTACGGGCTACATTACTTCGAGTTCGAATCATTCACTCGACTACTAAGCCTACATGCTATTTTTATTTCAAGTTTGAGCAAACACTCACTGGACCATTATGCCTATGGGCTACATGTATTTTGAGTTTGAGCAAGCACTCACTCGACCATTACGCCTATAGGCTGCATTACTTCGAGTTCGAATCATTCACTCGACTACTAAGCCTACGAGCTACTTTTATTTCGAGTTCGAGCAAGCACTCACTCGACCATTATGCCTACGTGCTACATTACTTCGGGTTTGAATCATTCACTCAACTACTAAGCCTATGGGCTACTTTTATTTCGAGTTCGAGCAAGCACTCACTCGACCATTACGCCTACAGGCTACTTTTATTTCGAGTTCGAGCAAGCATTCACTCGACCATTACGCCTACGGGCTATATTTATTTCGAGTTCGAGCAAGCACTCACTCGACCATTACACCTACGAGCTACATTACTTCGAGTTCGAATCATTCACTCGATTATTAAGCCCATGAGCTACCTTATTTCAAGCTTGAGTAAGTGCTCGCTCGATCATAAAGGCTACGGAGTCCAAATTTGATCAAATTGCCTAAATCCTTATGAAAACATTCGTAAGGCATGAATAAAATCTTCATAAGGCAGGAAACAAAACAGAAGCAAGTCGGTAAAAGAAAACGATATTTATATATATATACAAGATTGTCTACATGATTGATTGCAACATAAAAACTAAGGGCTAAGCTTCTGGGTTATCTTCGGGAGAGGTCTCTTGTCCATCGGGCTCCCCCCCATTCTCGGTCCCGCTCTTACTACCATCATCATCATCATTATCGCCATCGTCATCACCGAAAGCCAAGGCTTCAGCATCGGCTTCAAGTTCTTTGACCCTTTTTATCTCTTCAGCGAGATCGAAACCTCGAGCATGGATCTTCTCGAGGGTCTCCCTCCGAGATCGACTGCAGGGTCTCCCTCCGAGATCGACACTTAGTAAGTTTAGTGCCCCAGTGTGCTCGAGTATCAGCGGTTTCGGCTGCCTATCTTGCCTCTATCTGGGAAGCTTCAACCTCGGCCCAATAGATGGCAACGAGTGCATCCGCATCGGCCTTTGCCTTTTCGGCATCAGATTCGGCCTTGGCAAGTTCACAGGCGAACCGAGCCTCGAGCTCCTCTATTCTTCCTGCTTGAACCAAGCCTTTTTCCTTCATTCTTTGAAGTTGGGTTTCGGACGATGATAATTGGGCTCGAGCCGCTTCTTTCTCTACAGCAAAGCGGTCCATACCTTCTTTCCACTGCAAAGACTCCGCTTTTATCACATCGAGCTCCTCACGGAGCTTTCCGATCATCTCAATTTTCTGCTGCAGTTGTGAGACCGAAAAGTTAGCCATCGTTCCGGTATCAAGCCTATAGGCTTTTAACAGTATCATTACCTGCTCGAACAGATCGGTCTGATCTCGCTGAGCCTTGGCCAACTCATCTCGGAGGTATTTTATTTCCTCTCCCCTTTGCCCTAATAGGAGTTTAAGGGAGTTCTTCTCCTCCATAACCCATTGAAGCTCGGCCTCGTATCGACGCAGCTCGTTTTGGGACCGAGAACATGCTTCTCGATGAACTGTTATTGCCTATAAAGAAAGAAGAAACGAAGTTAGAAACAAAAGGTAAACATAAAGGTAATACCAACAAAATAATATAAGGCTTACCTGATTCAAAGCCTGCTTCACCCCGTGAAAAAGATCCGATGCATCACTAGTACCGGCAACGTCCTCGATACCGGTAAACAGGTCATGAAAAAGATCATCTCCATCACGAGGCCTGTCTAGTTCGAGGGCCCCTAAAGATGGGCTTCCCGAATCACCCCTGCGGAAAAAGCAGGGAAGGTGGGCGAGTCTTCGATTGCTGCTGCCCCAAGTGAATCACTTGGAGCATTCTCCTCGGTTCGAAGATATTCGAGGAGAGGCCCCTCAGACATATCCCCCATCTGTTGGCTCTGATGGGAAGCATCTTCGATCTCCAACAACTCAGGGACTCCGACCAAATCTTTCTCCGGTATGCCTTTAGTTCGAGGCGGAGCCTTATGAACCACCATCGATCCAGCTGCCGGTGGAACATCGATGGTTTTCTTCGTTCGGGTCGCCAGTGCGGACCCATCATTTTCTTCTTCTTCATCGTCGTCTTTATCCCTTAGACGCAGAACCAATTCTAGGGCCAAAGGAATGGCATTCTTGTTCGGCTTACGAGCCGTCCTCTTCTTCGGTTTTGGATCTTCGGGAACGGAGGCTCTTTTCCTTTTATTATCTTTCACCGGCTTTGGGACAGAGGCCGAAGCTTCTTCCTCGATGGACGAGGGCCTCAAAACTACATCATTGCCCAAACCTACATAGGCGAAATCTTATTAAAGTATATGGTATATGGAAAGCATCTCAAACTACCGAAAAGTACAGAGAGGGATTTACCATTATTTTCGGCCTCCACCATTATTTTCGGCCTCCCATCGACCCTTTGACAAATCACGCCATGAGCGCTCGGCGTATGTGGAGGTCGAAGCCAGAGCTCGTCCCCAATTCTTGAGGTCGAGAACTGCTCCGGGCATCCAGGGAACCGTTGCATCACAAAAAGAGGAGTATCGACGAGAAAAGAAATGAAAGGGCAAATAGAAGGAAGTAACAGCAGAATTACACTTACGTTTCATATTCCACTCCTCGGGAAAATGCATCTTTCAGTCAGAATCAGGTCCGAAGTCCTCACTCGAACGAACCTGCCCATCCAACCTCGATCCCTGTCCTCATCAATGCTCGAGAACAGAGCCTTGGTAGCCCGACGCTGAAGTTTTATTAACCCTTCTCGAAAAAGTCGAGGACGGTACAATCGGATGGGGTGGTCGAGGGTGAACGACATCCCCTCGATTTTGTTCACAAAATATCGAATCAAAATAATGATTTGCCAAAAAGAAGGATGGACCTGACCCAGGGTTATTTGTTATTGACGGCAGAAGTCAATAATAACAGAGTCGAGGGGACCTAACGTGAAAGGGTAAGTATACACACTTAAAAACCCTTTCACGTAAGTGGTGATATCTTCGTCAAAAGAGGGGAATATTATTTCTTTGTTCTCCCAACTGTAATCTTTCTTTAGCTATTTGAGATGCTTCTCGGTTATCGAACACATGTACCTCGATATTGGCTCGCATCAACCGGGAACCGATGAACCTTTGTCGACCTTAAAATTAGAGGTAAGAACACATGCCCCGGGAATACACTCCTCAGGCCATGGCTCTATCAGTATTTCGGCGGCGGTAGACTGTGAAGATGGAGCTTTCTCTTTCTGAGGAGTGGTTTGTGATGTTTTCGCCATTTTCAGATTTAAAGGTCGAGAATAGAAGAAAGTGACAAAGATTTGGTAATTTTGAAGAAAGGCTTTTGCAAAGAGGAATCACAGACTTGAGAATATACTCTGAGGGTATGAAAAAGAACTGAGAAATTTGGAAGATTGGAGTTGTAAAAGTGGTAAATGGTAAAAAAAAAGGGCTATATATAGATTAAAGCAATGGCGATTCAATACCAGCGGTGGACGACTACCGTCTGACATGCATTAAATGCCTTAAAAAACTAAATCGATGGGACAACTATCACGTGCGTCATGATCGAGCCCAATGTGAACGTCAGCTTATAATCTAATCGAGCCATTGAAAAATTATATCGTTTCTCACCACATCCTTCCCAAGAAATGAGGGGACTATCTGTATACGGTCGAAATAGATTTCGACCTTCATACGATCGATCGAGGTCGAAACATGATGGATCGAAGAAAAACTTCGTAATATCAAGTTGAGTTTCGAAGATGGTACAAACAAGCGTCAGATTTCAGATATAGGTCGAACCCCGAGTTCGAAGTTATTATCGAGCTCGGGTCCGAATCGAGCTATGATGAAATGATTTTGAGCTTAAGGGGCAGAGGTCAACCGGGGCCAAGTTCCTGATCCCGAGTCCATATCGACTTCTAGAAGCAATACCGACCAGCACCGAGGCCAATCGAACTCGAGCTCACAAATAAGAGCCGTTACAAACATACTAAGGGAGAGAATCTCGACGAAAATTAGGGAAAAGTTAATTTTTCATGGGTTCTCCACTACGTATTTTTGCATACATCTAAAGTAGGTTCCTCCACTACAAAGAGGATGTCTACATTTATGTAGAAAACAGTTTTTCATGCTTATATTGTAATTCAAACACCATATTCTCAGAGATTCAAGGATTATTCTTTTAGGCTCCATTAATACGTTTATTTTCTTTACAACCTTGTTTATTTTGCATTCTTTACAATCCATATTTGATATTTCTATTTATCCCTACGATTTGTATTAAGTAATATCACAGATCCTTAGAACTGCGTACAAATTCAACTTTATCCGTTTTTGGGGTAAACAAAACGTGAATGCCAGTAGTCGGCTTTTCAAAAACAAATCTACTTTGTTTAGATTGTAGTAGTAGTAGCTGAAGAGTTAGAAAATTACTTGGTCCTTTTTTAAGCGGCTGTTTCTTTTAAGCTTTTAAATTTATGTGTGCAACGGTCGACCAACCTTTGGTACTTCACTCATTCTATTATTCATTATCATGTAAAATTGTTAATACTTCTTACTGGATAAAACCTATGTAAATGCGGCTTTATTTATACGAATCAAGAATATATTTCAAGACAAACCAACAACTAGTCATTAATTTGTGGACACATGATCATATGAGGAGATATGTAATCCCACTATTCTTAGATTACCAAGATCATTTATGCATGGCTAACCGTGATTGCCTCATTCCTTAATTGGCCACTCAAAGAGTCACCCCTTTTTGGGTTTTGGCAATTGGCTCTTTATTTTGCCTCCTTCCCTCTTATTTTTGCCGTTTCAAGTAGTAAATATATTATCGGGACAATCACGAGTTTAATGTTTATAGAAAAATTTAGTATTTTATGATAGTGTTCCATTTTAAACCTTATAACGATTCATTCTCTAAGAAAATATGAGCATGAATATATTCAATTAACTACATGGATAAAAAGATTGTTGTCAGAATACTGGATAGTTAGAGCTGACTGATGTAATAATGGAAAGATTGTATAGATAAAATATCTGTAAAGGAAGAGATAGATAGGGATTGATAGAAGAATTGAGAACGAAAGCATGTAATTGGTCAGTGGTGATGAATCAATAAAGTTTTTTTTTTCTTCACAAAAAAACAAAAAGATTGTTGTACATTTTTTGTTTTGTACTAACTTTTAGAATAAATAAATGAAGTAGGTATTTTATAATTTTATCATAACAATGATATTATTTTCAAAAGTTTTAAAAAATGATTTGGAAAATGAGTAGTTAATGATAAAAATAAAGTAAAAAAAAAAATTACCTTTATTTTAATTTAGTATCGTGGATAAATAAAAATAAAAATATATTTTTAATAGGGCTGATAAATAAACGGATGGAGTTCGAGTTAGTTTCTAAAATAACTCTCTCTTTTCTTCATTTTCAGAGTGAAAGTTTCACTGTACTAAGAGCCTGCAGAGGCTCGCTAACTACTACAATTCCCAAAGCCTAGCCCCTATCCTCTACACCTTACAACCCAACCGGCTGTCTTTTTCCCTAATTACCTGAACTACCCCTATATATCTTTCCTCTGTACTGTGGCATTTTCCTAACATTTAGTTACTCTTTCCTTCCCGAGACAAGTCCAATATAGGGTTACTTTAGTCCTTTCGTGCATGCATACATTCATACCAAGACGAAATTCCTCTCTTCGGCCGCTAACCGCCATGTTTTCAGAGATTTTCAGCACCAAAAACAATACGCATGTCAATGACTTCACTTCCTTTTGTTAATTTTGACTCTCTCTGTCCCCAATTCTCCTTTTATATATAGAGCCATGCAGAGATCAGTAAGAAGAAATATATAGAAGATTTCTTTCTCTTTCTTTTGAGTGTTGAAAATGAATGATGATAACAACGTGGAAATGTTAGCATCTGAAACTCCAGTAGGAACCAGGTGGAATCCAACAAAGGAACAAATTGATTTGCTTGAGAGCATATACAGGCAAGGGATAAGGACACCAAGTGCTGAGCAGATACAGCAGATTACTTTGAGGTTAAGGGCTTTTGGTCACATTGAGGGAAAGAATGTCTTTTATTGGTTTCAAAATCACAAGGCAAGGCAACGCCAGAAACAGAAGCAAGATAAATTTGCTTATTTCAATCGCTTACTTCATAGGACTAATGTTTTCCCACCACCTCGCCCAAATGGTTTGTACTTTCTTCTTTTACCTTTATTTTTTCATCATTTCTGAATTTAAGATTGCATTATATTCGCATATAGTCTGTGATTTAAATGTACTTTATAAATTGTCTGTTAGGATATGTACTTCTATCTCTATTAAGTCGTCGGACTGGATAGATTGTACTTTCTGTAGGAAGACTGTATCCTTTCTGATGGACAATTTGTCCACATTTTAGATTTTATGTTTGCTTTTCAGGGAAGTTTTCAGTTTCTGAGCATATATTGTCTCCTAGCGTTTTGCTGCCTTCACTTCTCTAATCACGCCAACTATTAGTCCCCACGTTTTCTCTGTCAAAATGATTCTTATATATGACGATTAAAAACTTGAGTTTAATTTCTCTAACGTGTGTTTAACTTTTACGCGAAAAGATAATTACATGTAATTGTTTGGAATTAGTAACCTTTAAGAAATTACTAATTGGTATAGACCTGCTACAACATGTTAAGCTATCTCTTTAGTGCTATATCAGTGTATGTATAAGTTAAAACTATAGAGTGATACTCATAAATTATTACGTTTTCCAGTTGTTTGCAGCCCTTATTATACTCCACAAAACAATCTAGGGTTTTATCAGCAGTATCCAGTTCCCAGTCTAATCCTCCAGGGACCAGGTGGTTTCAAAAGGAGAGCAACATGTGATGCTGCTGTATACATCAATGCTACTTATTCTCAAGAAAATAGCACCAACATGGCACATCTCAGCCCAAATGAAAAGCAATTTAATCATCAAGAAACTTTGAATCTTTTTCCACTGCACCCAACTGGGATTTTACAAGAAAGGACTACAAGCTCTTCTTCTCCTTCTGCTCATGATCAGTCGACTATTCCTAGTAATTATACTCCTTCAAATTTAGTGGAAGCAAACTGTTTTACCGATCTTGGAATTGGTGCTGGTGATCATCAAGTCTTTAACTTCTTATGTGAAGAGGGTCCTTGTGAGAGCCATTATTGAGAATTATTTTGTGACATTTTGCTGTGTTTTCATCTGGTTGGGTTCTGCTTCGTGTTTTGTGTTGATCTCAAAGAGTATATGTGAGCATATCCATCTGAACAACGCAATATATTGTGAATTTAATTGTAATTTCATTTTGTGGAAAGGATATGACATTTCTTTTTAATTTCTCTACCTCCATCATTTCATCTCATCACAATGTTATTACTCTTGATTTTATTGTATGTAGGGTTCATGGTGGTCGTATAATTTGAAGCTGAAACCCCCTTATAAGGCGGTGAACTGAATTCTAGATTTAGTCTTTTTCGAAATAAAATTGTAGTTTGCAGTACTTATCGTCTAATTTTTTTTCTAGTTACAGTTTCACGAGAATAATTAGTAGTAGTACCTTGTTGAGCTGCTTCCTCCCATTTTCTAGAATTTAATTTAGGCTTGGTCAAAGCTATCCTTGTTGCTTTATCTGTTTTAAAATTTCTCCAAGTAAACTAAGGGCCTCTTTAGAAAGCTACTTTGAGTGCAACTAAGAATGGATAATTCAATTCTTAATTATATAGTGACTTTTCTCTTCTTCTTTTTTTTTTTTTATAATAATTATTTTCCAATTATTTTCTTTTCATCTTTCTATCCATTTCCTTGACTCTTAAATTTTTTTCTTCCTTTTTTGTTTTTTCAGTTATCATACTTGTACTGTTACTTTTTTCTTGAGCTTTTATATTTCAAATATTTTTCCTTCATTCTTTTTATTTTTGGTGAAGTGAATAATTTGTTTAATGAATTGTTAGTTTGAAAAGAATATTATGCTTTATTATAAACTTGAAAATATTTTTTTATATATAAAGTATAATGTAGGTAGATTGATAGATAATATTTGTATCTTATTTAATATGATCTTGTAAAATTTATAGAATAAGTTGGGGTGTGGTATCTCTACCCCGTGGTAATTACACATCTTGGTAATACACATGACTTTTCAAACAGACCCAAAATATATATCGACACTAGGAATGTTATTCACTTCAAATTTAGTTTTAGTTGCTCAAAAAACCCTTGGTTAGAGTGATTTAAACAAATTTATTTCATATTCACAGTAGATGTGTTTCAATTTGAGAAATCATATGATTTTTATATTTCTTTAAACATGCATTACACGGTGTTCTTATAAGAACTAGTTTAAATTTAAAGAGAGAAAAAAAAGGAATAACAGAAGAAAACTGGAGTCTAGTTAATTTGGATGATTTAAGGTAGCATAATTTTCTCTTGCTTATTGTCTTGAAAAGGAATTCATGGATTGTGATAGAAAAAAAAACATAGATCTTTTTCTGCGGTGAGGATGAAATCTTTCAATGAAAGAGATGGTACAATGACAAAGGTATTTAAAATGCTCCGTCATGACTATTGATATTCCTCTTGAAAGAATAATATATAATTATCTGTTTTCATACCTTCTAATCTTCCAAAGTGTGGATCTCCAAATGCCCATTGCTTAATTAGCATCTGGGTGAGCTTTATTACAGTATTTGTTCTTCAATTTTATCCTACATTGAATTGCTTCTTTTAAAAAAACTTTTAAGGATATTTTGATCTATTAACAATGTGTTTACCCTTAAATCGGATAATAATTAAATTTGTACGCGGTTTTAAGGATACGTGAATTGATTTGATACAAATAATCAAGAATATTAGATAAATGAGTTAAAGACAAAATAAACGATCAAACCAGTTGTAATGTTATGGTCTAGCCCAAACCTAGGTTGAAGAGTAATTTTGCCCTTGATCAGAGCCTTGGTTCGAGCGCAATTGTGAATGAAGAACAGAACAGTTAATTAAGAACTTTTGTAGTAGCTAGAAAGTAGAAAATGAATTTGTATTGCCTTGATTTGCATGTTACCATGTATCTTACAAAAGAAAAACCTCCCCTTTATATAGTAGGAGAGTTTCATCCCTAGTACAAGTCTAAAAAAGGTAAAAATCTTCCTTTTTCATTAATTACTTATCTGTAACTGACATCGAGCGAGATCTGCATCGTGATATCCGGTCAAGTATGAATATCACGGCCCTTTATTCATCGTGTGTAACCGTTTACCATTTTTTTTGAGGTTTTAGAACTCGTTCTGGGTCCGGGGAGCGTCGCTTATCATGCCCGATGATGAACACATCGTTCTCTTTTCATGGGTCTCGATACGAAAGGCTCCTAGCCTCGGTTTTAGTCTCGTGAATTGGTGTTTCTGGTGTTGATAGATCGAGAAAGATGATCTTCTAGGAGGTTTAGAGTTGGTAACAATTCATTAGTTCTGGCACTACAGGTATGGATTTGATTTGAGGCAACAATTGGGCAGCGGAGTATGAGGAAGGACATGGCAGGAGGTGTCTCGCGGTGGATGGATTACTAGAAGGCCAATTACGAAAAATGGAAGTCGAGAAGTTGTTTAAAGGAGATGGTTTGACCGAAGTGGGAGTGGCAGAGTAGCATATGGACTCTGTGGTAGGATAGCCACGTACCTTGAGGAATATTAGAGTGATTTGGGAGGCATGGTGGAAAGTGACTCGGTCCATGGATTATAGTTGGAATGGTGGTTACTGCACGGAGAAAGATTGAATATGGAATAAAGGAGTTTGCTTGAAATGAAGAGAGGTATGAAGATTTGACTATTGTTTCGGATGCAACAGGATTTTAAGTTTGGAAGGTATTGTTGAACTTTCGGTTGGTGTCAATGGGGAAAGAACATACTTGTACAGCTAGTGGACGAGCATGGGCTCAGGAGCATTTACTGATTTCGTGGTAGTTGCACCCAGTGCAACGTCGTTAGAAGATGTCTGCATGGAATTTCCACATGTGGGTTATCTCTTGTGAGCAGGTTAGCAGTTGCGTGATGTTGACGAAGCTTCTGAAAAGAATACTACTTGCTACCCGGTAATCGGTCGAATATGTGATTATGACTGATGACTCAGAATGTTCATGAAAAGCTTAACAAAAGACTTCGAGAAATTTGGCGGGTTAATAGTATGAGATCATGATAATTAAGAAGGAGGAATCGTTGTGGGTTCTACATTATGTGATGGTAGCTTAAAGCTAAGTGGGGGAGCCCCACCGTCAATGATTAGATCATGTAGTTGTCTGCTTGTGCGGTTTCTAGTTATCGATGTGTTGGTGGATCATTTATGACTAAGAAAAGAAAATATCAGGAGAAATTCGAGCAAGGAACTTGATGAATGTGCGCTATACTTTGCCTTGTCAATTGAGGTGCAGGTTTTGGGAAGACTCAGAGTTATGCTTCTTGTGGATGTGATGTACGAGGAAAAGAATTCAGTTGGTTGCTTCTTTGAGAGGGTGTTCATGTGCTAGCAGAGTGTTGAAGTTTGGTTATATTCGGGATCAGGTCATAGTGGGTGACTCTCAACAACGGTCCTTGTGGGTTCAAGAATTTAAGTGCAGTGCCTAAGGATTTTGGGTCCGTTGTGTGGTTAAGGATCGAGTTTTCACAGTGGATTACAAACGGCACTTGGAATGTTCTATGTTATCATCGGGTATGCGGTGTAGTATTGGAGGAAAGCAAGAAATAGCTTCGGATTCGCGGAAGGTCTTGTAGAATGGGTGTACCAGTTGGAGATACTATTGTGCGCATAAGGAGAGTATGAGATGGTTCATAAGTATTGAGATGATGCAGTCTCGTGATGCGTGTCACTCAGGATGAGTGCGAATTTTGGATCGTTACATTTCTGAATAGAGCTATTATTATTTTTAAGGCAAGTTAGAGTAAATTGAAAGAAGTTGGGTTGGTTAGTAATGGCTGACTCAGCATGATTGTGGCAAAGATCAGTTCCTTCTGTTAATTTATACATGTGGTTTGTGGTTGTACACGCGGGCTTGACAGCCACCACAACTTGATTGATTTGGGAGGTATTTGATTCAAATATCCATGTGGTGTAATTAGATTCCAGAGGAGTCATGGCGATTTAGATCACGACTTGAGGTTTGTATTTTCTGCGATTTGGAAATTCAGTTGCGTGTTGCATTGGCTCTTCTGAAATGAGCTAAGTGAAAGGTTTCTAGCCAATGAAGTGTTTATTCTACTGGTAGTTTAGGGGTTATGATGAATTCGTGTATTCTGGCATAGCGGCATGTTAGGAATAGTGAGCGGCATGGGAATTTGAAAGTTGTGGATCAAGGTTGCGGTGCGGTGTTGACAATAATGTCACGAGCTCAGATGAACATGGGAGAATTAAGATATTCAGAGTAAGTTGGCATTTTCTTTAGTGTCACCTGAGAACATTATGTGTTAGAGGCTTGGTGTATTAATTTGCGGATTCTTGATTTGCTTTACAGAATTAGAACGGTTGGTGGTATGGATGTGCAGACTTTGCTACCTAGTGCGAAAGGTCGTGGGAGAGTATCCCACGGGAAAATCTTTATAAGTGTGACATGTTAGTCACTTGATTGTAAAAGATTGAGACCAAGCATGGAGATTATGGTACTATCGTTAATGTGAGAGTTTATGCCTGGAAGGTGCTCTATTGCTTTGGTTTTGAACTGTGGGAATTGTTCCAAATTGAGACGGCTTCATTATTCGCACATGTGTTGAGATCCCATGTAGCTTGTGGTGTTATATGAGCAGGATGGCCCTCGAGATGCATGTCATTTATTGCGCCATAGTTGTGCTTGGGTTTGTGGCGTATTGTGCTATTTGTCTTCCCAGAGTTGTATTTTTGCACTTGGCGCACTTGTGGACGATATTCAGTATTACGTAGGTATAAGCATTATGGCTTGATGGGTACGTCCTTATTTATTATTATGTGTGGATCGGGTGGTACGCCGCCACTGGTATCATGTTTGGATCGGGTTGGACGCTTCAACCGTATCATGTGTGGATCGCGTTGCACGCCGCAATAGTGAGATGTTGAGTACAGTCCCCTATACTTATTTTGTGTATTTGTTTCTCATTCCTAGAGAAAGGTTCATAGCATCTCTTCGGTTGTTTTATTCGTTACGCGGGCCGGGTGGTTCTTTTTCCAGAGTTCATTTTTCCTTATGTATCACATTCGAGTTTGTAGCTTGTTGACGCTTTGGTGGTGTCATATGAGATTCTAGATGGTGTTTAAGGTGGCTTATTGCCCGAGCAGCTTGTCCTGGGTGAGACGAGATTATTGGACCTAGGATCAGTGCGATCAGAGTCATGTAGGGTATATTAAAGAGCAAATATCATTATTCAGTTCAAAATGAGGTAATGGTCCTTGTCAGGAGGAGAGATTCCATGATTTATTGATTCGGCGGGTGGTTATGAGTTTCTACACGTCTCTTTCGTCGTGGTAATATTGCGAGAATTGGAATAGGGCTCATATGTATTATGAGGCGTATTACGGCCATCCGATTCGTGATATTTCAGTTGTTGTGGTCAGATGATGTATTATGGGCATGTGAATTATACGGTGCATGGTGTGAATTCAGCAAAGGTGTACGATCATGTTTTGGTACAATGTGTAGTGATTGAGACGCTGTTCGTATGTTAGAATCGGGTTTTGTAGAGAAATTCGGAGGTTAGAATGTGGTTCTAAGGCTTTTCGACTAAATAAAAAGGGAGGATCTCCAATATGGCTTGGGCTAATGTGTTCAACTGGGTTGTGGTGGTAGGGGTAGGTGCACGAGGTGTTAAACAATGATTTGGGAACTCCGGAGCAGTACTTAGCACGTTCGAGGACGAACGTATGTTTAAATGGGGGAGAATGTAATGACCCGACCGGTCGTTTTGAGCTATAGCGTGCCATTCAACGGTTTGAGGCCTTGAGTAGCTTCACTTCAGGTATTATGACTTGTACGTGTGGTCGGAAATGAATTTCGGGAAGTTCAGAGTTGACCTGGAAAGAAATTTCTAATTTCGGAAGCTTTAAGTTGGAAGAATTGACTAAGGTTGGACTTTTGAGTAAACGACCTCGGAATCGGGATTCAAAGGTTCTGATAGGTTCATATGATGATTTCAACTTGGGTGTATGTTCGGGTTGTGTATCGGATCACCCAGGAACAATTCAGCGCTTATTATGGAAAATTGGCATTTTTGGATGCTGTAGAATTTCATAAGTTTGGGATGAAGTGGATTTTTTTTAATGTTATCAATGTCTGTTTGGAGTTCAGAGCCTTGGAATAGGTTCCTATCGTGATTTGTGACTTGTACGCAAAGTTTGGCGTCATTCTGGAATGTTTTGGTATGGTTCAGACGCGTTCGTCGAAGTTTGAAGGTTGGAAGTTGAAAGAAAGGTTTTGGCCGTCGATTTATAACTTTGATGTTGTTTAACGTGATTCGAGGTTTGACTAAGTCTGTATCGTGTGGTGGGATGTGTTGGTATATTTGGACGGGGTCCCGGGGGCCTCGGGTGCGAATCGGGGTGGAAACATATCGAGTTTGAACTTGGAAGAACTGCTGAAGCTTAAGGCTTCTGGTGCGATCGCACATGCGAGGTTATGGCCGTAGGTGTGAGACCGCGGAAGCGGCCTAGGAGTCGCAGAAGCTGTAGGGAGTAAGCTGGATGGGATTCGCAGGTGCGAGGAATTTGCAGCACATATGGGCTCGCAGACGTGGGCAGAGGAGCGCATAAGCGGAAGTGGCCTAGGCTGGTTGATCGCAGGTGCGGGTACTGTAGCGCATCTGTGGAGCTGCAGGTGTGGTCATGGGCACGTAGGTGCAGAGTGGTGCTCAAGCTGGGGAGTCCGCAGGTGCGGAGGTTTTCCGCAGAAGCTGATGCGCACTTGCAGTTGATTGGCCGCAAAAGCGGAAAGGGCTGGACTTGGGCGAAGCCGCATCTGCGGGGAAGTTTCTGCATATGAGAAAAGGTCGCTGGGCAGTGTTATTTTAAGAACGAGAGTTGGGCCATTTTCTTTCATACTCTCTTGGTTTAGGCGATTTTTGGAAAGTTTTAAGTGGAGGTTTTCATCATCTATGTCAAGGTAAGTAACTCCCACATATTGTGAGTTAAATACATGGTGTTTATGTGGATTTAAACATGAAAATTAGTGGTAAGGTTGAGATTTTGAAGAAAAACCTAGAAATTAGTATTTTTTGATTTTGACCACGAAATTGGACATGAAATTAGGAATAAATTATATATTTGAGTTCGTAATGTTATGGGTAATGATTGTCTTCAAAACGTTTCGAAATCCGGGCACGTGGGCCCGAAGGTTGATTTTGTTGACTATTCGAGCGGAGTTGAGAATTGTTATAAATTGATTAATTTTGGATAATATCGTATATATTTATGGATTTGCACATTTGTTTGACTAGTTTTGGAGAGACGGGCATCTGTTTGAGGTGTTTGAGTGGCGTTGGAGCCGGTTATGGAACTTCGGAGCGAGGTAAGTCTCCTGTCTAACTCTGTGAGGGGAAAACTACCCCTAGGTGATGTACTTGATATGTGCTACTTGTTGCGGGGACTACGTACGCATGAGGTGACGAGAGTCGGTACGTAGCTAGATATATGTTATGTCCTGGTAGACTTAGGTTCCCGCCATGCTATAACTGTACTATTTGAGCTGCCCCTTACCTATTAAATTCCTTTATTTTATGTTGCAACTTGAGATTAGACTGGTGTAGAGTGATAAACTTGCTATCGTAGAGATTCGACGGGCTTCATGATTAGCCACAAAATAATTGTACTGCTATTACGAATTTCTCCCGCGTTATGTGCTTCATCGAAAGGTTTCCCTTAAAATTTATAACTCACACGTCTATTTGTGAGTGGAGTCAAGGACCCGTTAAAACTTCTTACTCTAATGGGATCGGGCCGTTCACCTCGGTAGTTTAATAGATACATCTATGGTTCGTGCCGTTCGACCCTCGGCAGTGCACACATTATAATAGGATCGGGTCGTACGCCTCGGCAGGATTATGTATCACACTCTAGTGAGAGCGGGCCGTTCGCCTCGGAAATATAATAGATGTATCTATGGTTTGTGCCGTTCGACCCTCGACAGTGCACATATTATTATAGGATCGGGCCGTACGCCTCATCATTTCTATAAAATACTCTTATGGAATCGTGCGTAATATTTGACAAAAAGCCAGTGTATCTGTGAGTTTTTCTTGATTTGAACTCTGACGACCTATCTGGTGAGGCCCATTATATATATACTCTGGTCGAGGAGGTAACTGCTAATTGAGAGCTCGAGTTTATTGTCGAGAGGATTATTGTACCACGTATTATACTTGTTATTCCGTTTATTTACTCTGCCTCACATCTGTTTACTTCTACTGTATCTGTCTTATTGGGCCACTAGTAAGTGTCGATATCGACCCCTCGTCACTACTTCTCTGGGGTTAGGCTGGATACTTACTGGGTACGCATTGATTTAAGTACTCATGCTACACTTGCTGCACTTATTGTGCAGGTATATATATGTGTTTCTGGTGGTCCTCTGGGCGTAGAGGCATGACATTTGCGGAGACTTTACTGTGAGCTGCATTCCATGTTAGGATCTGCAGCATACAGAGTCTCCATAAGAGTTATTTATATTCTCCTGTCTAACTTGTATTCCGGACAGATGTTGTATTTTATTATATTTATTAGTTAATGCTCATACACTTGTGACACCGGGTTTTGGGGTTTCCTACGAGTTGTTCATTATTGTAGTTCGTGTAAATATTATCATTTACCCTGTAAATTCTATTTTATACTATTTAATTAATGGAAATTATGATTTCAAATTAATAAAATGAGTAAACAAGTCGATCAATCACCGTTGGCTTGCCTGACAACGGTGTTAGGCGCCGGATTTTGGGTTGTGACATTAATTATTATCCAATTATTTTCTTTTCATCTTTCTATCCATTTTCTTGACTCTTAAATGTTTTTCTTCCTTTTTTGTTTTTTTAGTTATCATACTTGTACTGTTACTTTTTTCCCGAGCTTTTATATTTCAAATATTTTTCCCTCATTCTTTTTATTTTTGGTGAAGTGAATAATTTGTTTAATGAATTTGGGTTAATAATTACTCCTATGTTAGTTTGAAAAGAATATTATGCTTTATTATAAACTTGAAAATATTTTTTTATATATAAAGTATAATGTAGGTAGATTGATAGATAATATTTTTATTTTATTTAATATGATCTTGTAAAGTTTATAGAATAAGTTGGGGTGTGGTATCTCTACCCCGTGGTAATTACACATCTTGTTAATACACTTGACTTTCCAAACAGAACCAAAATATATATCGACACTAGGAATGACATTCACTTCAAATCTAGTTTTAGTTGCTCAAAAACCCTTGGTTAGAGTGATTTAATCAAATTTATTTCATACTCACAGTAGATATGTTTCAATTTGAGAAATCATATTATTTTTATATTTCTTTAAACATGCATTACACGGTGTTCTTATAAGAACTAGTTTAAATTTAAAGAGAGGAAAAAAGGAATAACAGAAGAAAAATGGAGTCTAATTAATTTGTATGATTTAAGGTAGCATAATTTTCTCTTGCTTATTGTCTTGAAAAGGAATTCTTGGATTGTGATAGGAAAAAAAACTTAGAACTTTTTCTGCGGTGAGGATGAAATCTTTCAATGAAAGAAATAGTACAATGGCAAAGGTATTTAAGCTGCTCCGTTATGACCATTGTTATTTCTCTTGAAAGAACAATATATAATTATATGTTTTCATACCTTCTAATCTTTCATAAGTGTGGATCTCCAGATGCCCATTGCTTAGCAACTATGTGAGATCTAATACAGTATTTGTGCTTCAATTTTATCCTACACAGAATTGCTTCTTTTAAAAAAACTTTTAAGGCTATTTTGATCTATTAACATTGTGTTTACCCTTAAATCAGATAACAATTAATTTTTTATCCAGTTTTAAGGATATGTGGATTGATTCAACACAACTAATCAAGAAAATTAGATAAACGAGTTAAAGATAAAATAAATGATTAAACCAGTTGTAGTGTTATGGTCTAGACCAAACCTAGGTTGAACAGTAATTTTGTGCTCGATCGGACCCTTGGTTCGAACCCAATTGTGAATGAACAACAGAACAGTTAAATAAGAACTTTTGCAGTAGCTAGAAAGCAGAAAATAAATTTGTATTGCCTTGATTCGCGTGTTACCATGTATCTTACAAAAGAAAAACCTCTACTTTATATAGTAGGAGAGTTTCATCCCTAGTACAAGTCTAAAAATGATAAAAATCATCCTTTGTCGTTAATTACTGATCTGTAACCGACATCGAACGAGATATGTATCGTGATATCCGGTCAAGTAGCTCTTTATTCGTCGTGTGTAACCGTTAACTTTTTTTTCCGAGGTTTTAGAACTCGTTCTGGGTCCGGGGAGCGTCACTTTATCATGCCCGATGATGAACACATCGTTCTTCTTTCATGGGTCTCGATACGCAGGGCTCCCATACTCGATTTCAGTCTCGTACGTCCATGCCCTTCTTCCATTTTCTTCACGGGAATCCAGTGTTTGCGTTATCCCTGATTTTGCCTGTATACAGATAGTTCCTCATTTTCTAGAGAGTAGGTTTGCCGAAACGATGGGAAACGATAGATGAATCCCGGTTGCTTCCTTCGTACGTTATAACTGAGACGACAGATAAATTATAACGTCCCATCAGTCGTGTCGTTCTGACTTTGGACACGTGTCAGTTACCGGTTGGCTGCCTTCGACTGCAAAAGGTCGTGCATTGATTGTTTTTCTCCTATAAAAGCCTCAATCTTTTTCACTTCTTCCATTTTCTGACACTACACTTTACCCTCGAACTTTCTAATAGTTTTTAACTTCTCCAGATCTTCACACGTTGTTCTTTGATCCTTCATTTCTTCATCTTCATCTTCATACATCTTCTTTAAACCTTCAACCTAGACCTTCATACCTTTATACCATCTTCAAATCTTCATATTTTTCTTCAGACCTTCATATTTCCCAGATTATAAGCAAAAACTTCCAAGTCAGTGCCTCAGCAGGCTGCTCTTTCATCTTCCCACCTGGCCACAAATGCCGAGGTGGCCATTCCCAAAGTGGCTCAAGAGCCCCCATGAAGAACTTCATACTCGGGGTCTACTCTATCGAGGACGACTTCAAGGTCGAGAAGGCCTCTAGTCAACAACACCGAGGCGGGGGAACATGGAGATACATATGCTCCGTTACTGAAGAAACCCTACCTGTAGTCCGAGCGGACTGTAAATGGGAGGGTAAGGACGTGGTAGTTCCCGGGCCCAATGATGATATTACTGATCCACCTCCAATCCGCACTCAATAGTGAGTGGAAACGATCGTTGGAAAAATAGTATCCAACAAGAGTCGAGGCCGATTTTCACAGGGAGTTTAAGATGGGTGTTAGGGTGTACACTTGATGAGAGTAAATGAAATAACTCAATCGTACTTCCAAACAAGGGATTTTGTTTTTTACTTCTAAATTAACACTAACAATTGTAAACTAATGAGAAGAACTAGAAAGCAAGTAATTATTTTTTTTGTTTTTATCAAATGGGTAAAAGGTCTAGGGGTGTGACCTTCACCTAGGTGTTCGCCTAATGGGTTAAGTACGTTAATACTTGTTTTATTGATTGGAGTGTATTATAGCTCTTAACTCTAAGTTACCCACTTAATACCTCTTGGTCATGGAGTGATTTTGCCCAATTTGGCTTTCTCAAGCCCAAATAAGTATCAAGCTAAATAGTTGATATGTGCTCAAGTCGGATTTTCCCTATCTCTAGTTCAAACTCTTTAATTAGGCTAGTTAAATCCTCAACTAGCCCAATTTCTTGTTACCCAAGCTTTCTAAGACTAGGTCCCTCTTTCTCAAATACAGACCAAGTCAAAAAGGGATGAATAAATGTTTGCAATCATTAATTTTAAAATTAAAGCATAAACAAGGCTAAATATTCAACACCCAATCATAAACAAGCATTAAATTAAATACCCATAAGGTTTACACACTAGGGATGGGTCATAATGCTAGTACATGTCTAGCTATTCATAGTAGAAAATAAAGAAAGCAAAGAAAAAATACTAATTAAACCCATAATATAAGATTAAAATGATAAACTATGATATTTTTATCCCAAAATAATCACAAATTTCCTAAAATGGAAAACTACAACGGCTACAACTGCTAGAACTTCAAAACTTTACCTAAAAATGTGATTCCCGTCTACTTATAGTGGCTTAAAATTCGCTGACAAAAATGCTCCTCGGGAGGTTCTTCGGCCGCACAATTCCATGTAGGAAACTAGATTCTGCAGCCGCAAACCAAATACTTCTGTGTCGTGCGGTCATTACTTCAAGCAAGGCTTCAGTCTTGGTCATTTCCACACTCTCAGAACCTTTTGAATTCTTGTCAGTGCGGACCATGTTCTGCGGCCATACAAATTGTGTGCGGTCCGCACTTCTCCTTCAGGTACTTCAGGGCTGCTTCGTCAATTCTGCGGTTGCAAAGGGAATTCTGCAGTCCGCACTTGCTTCTTCGGACCGCACTTCTTGTATGTTACGCCCCTTCTTTCCTTGTGAGTTGGAACACTCCTTTTTGAGTGAGATTTCTTCATAAGATCCCAATTTCCAACATTCCTACAATTTGCACATTTTTATTAGTTTTGGGAACATAAATCAATACTTTCGGACTAAAACAAAAGTAAAAAGGTACTAATAAGTGGTCAAAATCCACACTTATCAACTCCCCCAAACTTAAGTCTTTGCTTGTCCTTAAGCAAATAGATTAGTTCCCACCTCCTTAAAGTGAAAGGTTATTTCATCAAGTCAATGGTAAGCCATTCATACTCAGTTGGGACTAAAAAATACGCACAATACTCATGCATTATCAACAAGGTGACGAGTTAAATATTCATGCCCATATAGTTCTAGTGTGACATTCGAGCTTCAAGAATTGACTTTACTCATCAAGGACTCTTGTTCTATCATGTAGGTCATGGCGGACTCCAAACTCTTCCTCCTCTACCTTCCATTTGCCAAGCTCACTTCAAAAGTTGGCACTCAATCTTAAGCTTTATGAAAGGACCACTCTTCTCTCATAATAGAATGTCACAAGTACGTCTTCAAGTACCATAGGCTTGCCCCTCATGTAGATCACCACTAATGTAAGCTCACTCGGCTCGAAATCAAGTAGGACTTCTTTCGGGTTATAATGAAGGCTTTTGGATTAGGGTAGGATACCATATGGGTAAGTGGTTACACTTTTCCTTAAGCACACTACATTTTCATTTCTTGGCTCACAATTACCAATCTTTAGAGGCATTCTCTTTTTATTGGGGGCTAGAGAGACTTGACATCACTGTTTGTTGTTTATCTAATTCTTTTTCTCCCTTGATGCTCATCTTAGGGACTACTGCCTCTTTTTGAATCCATCAACCCTTCCACTTATTCTCTTTTTACATTTTTCTTTTTATTTTTTTTCTTTTCTTACCTTCTCTTTTCATAGAGATCATTTCTTTTCTCCTTTTGTGCCTTGATTACTTTTTCAAATTCCTAATCTCTCCCCCAAACTTATGCTTTGAGCCACTTATTTCACAAGAATATTAAGAAAAGTATGGGTGCCAAGAAAGGATCACAATAAAATGGGTAAAGGCTTATAACATTGTTATCAAATGAGAAAGGATAGAGGCTCAAAGGGGGTTGACTAGGGATAACGACATTGGTTGGCAATAGAAAGCTCAAACGGGCCAAGGAAAGCCTACAATCCTTTCTCAAACCAAGCAAAACTTAGAATTTCGTATTGAAGCACATTCGGAGCAAGTTCTAGATCATTCGCACGGATACTTGGACTAGTAACAAATCATCTCACCCCTCACACAACCAGACCGTAAAAGAGGATAGAGTTGAGAGCCTACAACAACCAAACTCAAGTTTAAAGATCACTATGGTCCAATAAACCACTTGATGATTGCCAAAGTCAACTCAATAGTCTCAAAGTCACTAACTAGAGCTATTTTCTTCTAAAAACCTTGTTTCAACCCATAAGCACGTAGTTAAGTGTGTTGGTACCAAATGAAGCATGAATAACTCTTTTTCGAGAATGACTTGATTAGGCCTTTTATTCATTACAACTACTATTATTATTACCTAAACACAAAAACGGACTCAGTCCCTTAAGAAGGTTGTCACGTCATCCATCGTTGGAATGAGTCAACCGGTTCACACAAAAACTACCTTTGGAAAGAACTGTGGCATTAAGAAAATTAAAGGTTTATTATCTACGAAAGCATAAAAAGAAACTATTAAATAAAAAAGAACTAAAGTGGAAAAATAAAGAAGCTAATGAACAATAACTACTAAAGCTAGATAACTACAAATAAGAAAAGAAAGAGAATCATCAAATTATTACAGTCTAAATGTATCCAAAATGTATCAATGTATCAAATAAACTCCAACCCCCCTCCCCCCCGAATAAAAGTAAGCATTGTCCCCAATGCTTAATAAAATAAGAGTGAAAGAAGAGAGGGTGAAGAACACTCCCTAAGGATCCTTGGACATCTCAGTGTCCCCAATAATAGCATTTGTCATATGGTCAGCCAACTATATCTCATCATCATCAAATCTAGGCATGGAGGGAGTGGTGAAAATGACACGCACTGCCTCAGCAGTGTCGGCAGCAAGGTCTGGCTCCTCAGATTGGCCAGCTGGTGCAATCAGTGCAGATGGTGTTGATGGATATGGGGCGGACTGGTGCTGGTCAAGTAGTATGTCAAAAGGTAGATCCCCCACTGTCGTAAGTTTGGTCACCTCCCTCCGGAGCTTGTCCACTAATTTCTTGCTTGCCTAGGACTTCCTCATCTTCTTTACTTCTTTACCCAACTCCTCAATAACCGACCCGTGTTGTACCAGAGTGTCCATGATTATCTTCTGGTTGTCCAGAATCTTTTTCAATTTCTCATCAAGATCAGAGGAGACCTGTGGTGCCTGTGTAGTTGACTGCACTACAACAATGCTAGATAAGTCAGACAGCTTTGAAGTAGCTGTCTGCATCCAATCGTTGAGACTCGCCAATGTCTGGGAGACTCGTAGAGCATATAATGGAGCTGTAGGCATAGGCATTGGCCTCAAAACTGGAGCAAGGGCTGCCCTGGGGACTGTGGTAGGAGCTGAGGATGACGGCAGAGGCATAGCAGCAACACTGGAAAAGGGCTCAACAGAGGTGGATGGAAGGTCAACTGTCTCAGTAACTACCATTGTCGGCTCATGTGACTGGCTTGTGGTAGTAGAAGGCTGGGCTTTCTTCTTTGGGTTGGTCTCATCTATTAGTAAATACCAGTCAAATGGATTCTTCGGCTTCACCTTAGAGTCAAAAGATCTCGGCTCTACCTTTGCATCAGTGAGGCACTCTGTCATAGTGTTGGGATAAGGGTAGGCCAGCTAGCCTGCTATGTTATCGAAGAAATGTTTACATTAATTGGGTACCCGGCCATGATGGAAGCAATAAGAACAACCCGAGGAATAGGTAGATGAGTCTCATTCTAGCATGGATCCAGTCTACTGCAAACAAAGGTCTGCTACCCCTTCATTTCGAAGCTCAATGTGTTTCGCTGAATGGGAACCCCAGCGGTAATCCATGGTGGTGATGGCCTTGGTGGTGCTAAGATCTCAGCCAAACTAGGTTGGACTTCTTCCTTCATTGCACATTTCTCCAGGTACTCCTTTGGCTCCATGTCCTCAAATCCCAAGTAAGCCTTTAGCGTATGCTGATCAAACCTCACCTTGAGGTTGCGTACTTTGGTCACCTCCGTCCCCTTCTTTATGTGAGCAACATTAGCATCGAACTCTCGGACGAGGTATTCCTTGGCATCCTCAACTCTCTCGGTAAACCACATCCAACCCTTTCTTGCTCTGAACTTCCTTAAGATCACCGGGTTGTATTTCTCTAAATCCTTCAATAAGAACTGTCTCTTAAGTGTCAAAGACCTCACTGGCCACCACATACAAAAATCACTGAAGGCGGCCAAGCTGACAAACCTATCCTCCCATACCTCCTTCTTCTTTGATCTTTCCACACTCGTGGCTGTACCATCTCCCCCTCTACTATCATCGAGGATCTCATGTACGGTCTTCACCTCTGTATCTGGTGTAAATGCTGGCTCAGAGGTCTGGCTAGCACTCTCCGACCCCTCGGAGGTGTTGTAAGATGAAGAGGGATCATCCTTGAGCTGGTATATCCCATGTGGCCTAGATTGGGTGGCCGTCTGCTCCTCCCGAACAGAGTCTGAGTTTCCCTCTAACACTTCTCTAGATGGGACATAGAAACTAGACTCAAAGAGGTCTGCATCTCTCCCTCTGCCTACTGTGGTTTTCTTTTTGATGGTCTTAGGCTGGACAAGGGGCAAGGTACCTCTACCTCGACCCCTGGAAGGTTTACCTCTTCCTTTTGTAGTATCGCCTCGGCCTCACGATCGAACCATTATTTTTTCAAAGAAAAGAAGATTTTTAGTTGCAATTCATCATTCAACACGTTCAAGACTTATGTAGGCAAGGGGGATAATGTGGACACGGTGGGGTTGTGAGGCTGCAGGAAGGAAGTGCGGTCCACAGAATTTGCAAGTGCGGCCGCACTCCAGACTCTCAAAGTTCAGAGTCTCTGAAGATAGTGCAATGGTCGATCTATGGCCGCAAGAGAAATCTACGGTCTACACATTTTAAATTGCGACCGCAGATCCCTTGCTTCACTAAGTTGCCCAGGTTTCCTAATATGCGATCCGCACAAATTCAAGTGCGGTCGAAGATTTCAAAAAGTACAAACAATCATATTTGTTTTATACTTAGATATTTCAATTTCTTGAACAAATAAACATGCCAACATGGTAAAAATATGAAATTTCACAAACCCAATCCTATTAGAGTATGTATTATGATTACCTAGTTCAGATCTACCCCACACGGATTCAAGCCTAATGAACTTCGAATTTTTCAAATTCTACAAACGACGTCGAAACATATCAAATCATGTCCGAATGACTTCAAAATTTACACACAAGTCAAAAATGACACTACGAACCTACTCCAACTTCTGAAAATCTTGACTCTAATGGTTAGAAATTTTTATGACTATCATAGTAATGGGTCATGAGTTTGTTGAGACTGTTTGTTGCATATTATACACTTGATATGCTCACGAGTTGGGGGATCGTGGAGTATTACAACCTTTCTCCTGTTAGTGATAATGTCATAACAAACAGTGTGTAATGACCCGACCGTTCGTTTTGAGCTTTAGCGCGTCATTCAGCGGTTTGAGGCCTTGAGTAGCTTCACTTCAGGAATATCCATGATGCAATCCTTTAATAATTCAATCCTTTGTCTATGACCCGTGCTCAATTCTTCCTTCTGACTTATACCGGAACCTTCTACGGCCGTATGATTATCAACATATATGCTGCATGTATAATTCTCTAAAATCTTAAGTGCATTCAGAATGTACCTAGCTCTGGATCATTGATCGAATAATTCCTTTCGTTCCATCTCAGCTTTCATTAAACGTAGGCAATTACTTTTCCTGGTCTTTCTGCTCCTTGTTGTGTACATACTTAGCTTATCTTAGTTCCCACGCATGCCAGAATTTTTGTGCAACTCATATGGTCTTGAATATTACTTTCAATTTTTACTCCTCGTTCATTAGCCACGGTAGGTGCCACTTTCTTTTGGAGTGCATATAATTTTGTTGTGAGATTGTTGTTACATGACCATTTCCTCTTTAGGTTACTGTACTTAGGTTGAAGTCTTTTCCCTTTTTTCCTTAGCTAGTCTTTCATTGTAATACTTGGGGAGGACCCTCTGATTCTTGCAAGGCTGCGAGCTTATTACATCATTTATCTGGCAGAATTTTTTATGTTCTTTCTTACTTATAATTATCCTTACTTACTTACCTCCATGCCGTTGTGCTCGTAGGGTTGCTTCTGAGCTGATATTTTGATTGTCTTCCTAGTGGTACTCTTTTTTTATCTCCGTAACACTCATACGGTACCTTTAACTACCCCAACTCCTATCTTAATATTTCTCAAGGTTACGATATCATATCTGCGAGACTGAATTCCCCATATTGGGGTTTACTATGTTTATCTTGCACGATCTGTTGATTTGTCTGTATCTTCTTGTCTAACCATAACTAGGCTCTTCGTGAATCAACTACCAACTACTCGTTGGCCCATTTTCATATCAACATTCCGCGTAATCTTTCTTGGGTTATTTCCTTTGTCTTAACTTACGTCTCGCACTAGCTCCTTATTTATCAATAACATCTTGGGCAAAAACCCTTATTTCCTCTCCTTGACGTCGTGCTTGCATAATGTTCTGGAATCGTAGCATATCTGTAGGCTTTGAATATGTGCAATCTCATTCCTTTTTCATTTTTTTTTCACATTCTTCCTTTACCATTCCATAATTACTAAAACCATTTAATTCTGACTTCATGCCATATCACTCCATATTCCCCCCTTTAGGAGAGTACTAAGAGTTGGAGCTACGATGATCTACCTATAGATGTTTTATCTCTTCATCTTTGGCGTCTTTCCACATCATCGATGATCCTTACTCGCCTCGCGATAATCCTCTCGCGAGGGTGACACTTAGTGTAACTGGCACATACAGTCCATTAAGCTTAACTTTGCTCACCTTGCTTGCTTTAGGGAAGCGTCTTCCTGAATGACCTTCAAAGGATATTCTTCTGTCGTCCATTCTATTATCGTCGGGACTCTCTAAAATTCTCATGATGCTGACTATTACTCAGTCCCTAGTTCATGTTTAGTTTATCTTGTTCATCATTCCATGCTGATTTCTTATTACTCGGGGGTCTAATTGTTTTTCCTTTTGGTAATCACATTGGAGTCACGAACATATTTCTCGAAATGAGGATATGACTTTATGGCCTATACTCTTTTGTTGTCTCAAGGCCTGTCACCTCTCATCTTTTCCTTCACTTGACTATAGACTCTGTAATACTGTTATCTTTTCGATCTACCATTGTCATCCATGTATCATATCTTACTCATAATGCTTCATTAACTCTCTTCTTATTTCCCGCTAACATTTATGTCTAACGCTTTATTCTGAAAACTTCAACAAGATATTCTCTTGCTTTTAGCTCCCCTTGCTCCATCTACTGGCTCTTCGGGTTGCCTAACATTCTTTCTCTACTAGGGACGGTAGCCACACTAAGGTAATATTTATCCCTTTTAGGCTTCCAGTACCCATTTTTGTAGCACTCATATCTAGTTGTACTATTTTAGAGTGCACCATCTTGGTGTCTCACAAGGAGATATATTAGCGTATTTGCACTATCCTTCGGAAATGTCAACTAACACAAATAATCCATTCACCATTTTGGGTTACTCTATCCCCAGCTGGATCCTGATATCCCGTCCCTTTTTTTAAACTACTTATGTTAACCCCCATAGGGCTTAACTGGAATGGGTATGACCAATTGTACATACCTCTGTTACTATTGAAGGTAACTCGAAATGCTTATATCTCTTTACCTGAGTTGAAAATACCGATAATCTTCATTAACTGGGTACCTCATACCCTTTTTCACCTTGCTTCTTTTATTTACTCGAACTTATGTCTACTTTTTGATTCTCTTATTCCTTTTTACCGTAGGGGTGGATAGATATTCTTGCCTTAAGGCTCCTTATCAAGAGGATTACATGTCTTAGTACACACATGATCTGCTGAAGGCCTCACATTTACTCATCATAAGCATGATGCAAAATCGAGTACCTCTGGCTTAACTCTTCCACAGCCACATGCAATCTCTTACCAATTGTCTTTTTAATGTAGGCATCGTCGTATTATGAATAAGATAGAGTTTAGGAAATTGAGTTCTTACAACTGAGCTCTACCACACGATCTAGAGTAAGAAGGAAGAGTGATAGTCCTAAATGCCCTATAGCCTCCTGCTTATAAGTGTGGTGCACAACACACCCATAAACAAGACTCTACTAGACATGGCTTGTAGACTCCCTATGACAGAACTGCTCTGATACCACTTTTGTCACGACCCAAACCGATGGGCAGTGACGGGCACCCAGTACTTTACTCAACCGAGTACCAACATAACGTATCTTTCTTATTACATCATCATAGGTAATTGGGCCAGAAGGGGCGTCATGCGATAAACAGAGAAAACATGAGGGAATTACCCGACATAGAATGATCCAACCTGATATAAAAACTCATACACGTGATATACGGGCCTATACGGTCAACCTAATCATTTATAAACTCAAAACATAGGCCGACAAGGCCATACAAATACCCGTACACATGACATCTGTCTACAAGCCTCTAAGAATACATAATTGTCATAAAGGTCGGGACAGAGCCCGCCATACCAATCAATACATGTCCTAATGATACTGACCAAATAGCAACTCTGGAGCAAATGGAGCGCACCAACATCTTCCGCTGAGCTGATAGCCTACTTGGAGGGCTCTCAACCTGTCTATCGAGACCTGCAAGCATGAAACGCAGCGTCCCCAGGCAAAAGGGATGCCAGTACAAATAATGTACCCAGTATGTAAGGAATGAACATCAGTAAATAATAGACATGAGAAACATGGAGTAAAAGACTCAACATGTAAGTCTGAATAACTCTGTGAATCAATAATATTTACAATGTCATGCATATGCATACAAATGTCATACCATGCATAGGTATATGCGTACATAACATCATCAAGCCTCTGAGGGCATCCCATCATAACATCTCGGCCACTGTGGGCAAATCATCAACGTATACCAGCTGATCAAGTGATGGTGCGTATATAATGTCGTAACCTTTTTTCATATCCTATATACATATTATATACATATATACACGTATATAATGCCATATGGTCATGAGTCAATGTAAATGAATGCAATGTATGAGAAGTACGTCAATAAAATCTCTCCGAACGTCATAAGACCATAATGCCTTTGATTAATATCATGAAATAAACTTTATCAACTTATGTATTTTTTGAGACCCATGAACAAACGATAAAATAATAAGACTTATGGGAAAACAAGAATATACACATCTCTAGCATTTCTACGAATAGAGTAATTTATGGAAGTTGTGCATTTGCTCATTTCGTTTGTGTCGTATAGATCATGCCAAAAATAAAGAAGGGATAGCCTTAACATACCTGGAGTAGGAAAAAGTCCGTATGATATTCTTGGAAAAGGTTGCACTGTACTCCCTTAGAATCGCAAAACCTCACGTTGCTTAAGACACAATCTCGTACTAATTGTTGGATAACTCATGTTACTATTACATAAGTTCTTATATGAACTTATTGAAGCATCCTTCATCACCTTGTAGAGATACAAAGTGTGTTTAGAAAGGTTTTAAGCCTTTAGGTGTGGGCCCCACATGGCATGATGATTTGGCCACTAAATTCTCTTAAAAAGTGCCACCTTGCTATGTAATATAAGAGTCATAATTTGGGTCTTGATCCTTGTTCCAATTGCTGCCCCATTGGCTTAATTAATCTTATCCAAACATTATAATTAATTAACCACTAATCTCTTGATTAACTTAATAATCTCTCACTATTCAATAATTAACCAATTACTCACATAATGAAAAAAATTATCTCAAATTACTTAAAATACCACATACTTTTAACACACTTTATACACCTTATAATCACGTTCATGTGGTATCTTGTAAGACACTAGTCCATAAATACCAGGTATTATAGCTTGGACCATATTTTATCTCAAATTGCCAAACTTTGACGAAACTCATCTTCTTCGATTTGCTTACCCTCTCACCTTCAAAATTTACTTATCACTTGTTTGAAATAACGTAATACTTATAATCCCAAAATAATCTCATTTCTGAACTTATGTCGCTTAACTTACGACGAAATTTTAACGTACGGATGTAACATCTCATTTTCGAGCTTATAGAAATATGCGGCCGCAATGCTCTCCTACCGTGACACATAGAAATGTGTGGCCCGCACAAATAAAGTGTGGTCCACATAATTTTGAACACTTAGCCATATTTTTGTCCACCTTTCTCGCAAGTCACACTCATCCTTGTAGTACACTTCCAATTAAGTTAGAACACAAATAACACCTAACTACAAAAGAAAAAGGAAAAGAACTTGGG
The DNA here is from genome assembly GCF_000390325.3 of Nicotiana tomentosiformis. Lineage (NCBI taxonomy): Eukaryota > Viridiplantae > Streptophyta > Magnoliopsida > Solanales > Solanaceae > Nicotiana > Nicotiana tomentosiformis. Next base: position 83,781,858 of record NC_090817.1, on the reverse strand, counting down.
TTGCCTCCTAAGAAGCTCCTGATTTAACATCGCGGCACGACGCAAAATACCCTCAAGTGAAGTGAAGGACCGCCACCACGTGGCTATATCCAACCTTGCCCAAGTAGTGCTTCACCCAGTGACCATTGTTTCGGAATACTTTATTGTTTTTGTTCTTCAAGTCTAATGCACCACAGGGTGTCACTTCAACAATTTTAAATGGACCTCAACTTGGATTTTAGCTTCCGGGGAAACATTCTCAACCTTGATTTAAACAACAATACAAGATCTTCTACCTTGAATCTTTATTCCAAATGTATTTGTCATGAAGATATTTCATCTTTTCTTTGTACAAGGACGAACTCACATAAGCATGGTACTCGAACTCATCCAATTCATTCAAATGTGTAACCCTCAAGTTAGCAGCAACATCCCAATCAAGATTCAACTTCTTTAGAGCCCACATTGCCTTGTGCTCTAGTTCCACCGCAAGATGACAAGCCTTTCCGAACACCAACCGGTATGGCGACATTCCTATAGGTGTTTTGTAAGCCATCCGATAAGCCCATAATGCATCATCAAGCTTCTTGGACCAATCCGCCCGATTAGCATTCACCGGTTTAGACAAGATACTCTTTATCTCCCGGTTGGAGACTTCCACTTGCCCACTAGCTTGTGGGTGATAGGGAGTCATGACTTTGTGAGTGATACCACACTTGCTAAGTAAAGTGTCAAAAGATTTGTTGCAAAAGTGTGACCCTTCATCGCTTATAGTTGCACGTGGAGTACCAAACCTTGTGAAAATATTCTTCTTCAAGAAAGCCACTACACTTCTTGCCTCATTGTTGGGTAAAGCGAAGGCCTCAACCCATTTGGACACATAATCCACTGCGACCAAGATGTAGGTGTTTCCACAAGAACTCACAAAAGGGCCCATGAAGTCAATGCCTCAAACATCAAAAATATCTATCTCCAACACGCTAGCATCCTTGTAAAGAGTCGGCAAATAGAAACCATAACTAAGCACTTTGGCCGTCATTCTTGCTCTACTATGATGACCACCATATGGCGAAGAATGACAAGCCCCCAAGAATATCACCTTGCTCTTCTTCCGTTACACACCTCCTAATCACCCCATCCGTACAAATCCGAAAAAGTTATGGTTCATCCCAATAATAATCTTGACAATCCCTTTTTGCTTCTTCTTTTGGCTTGAAGAGAACTCATCCAGAATGATTCCACACACAAGAAAATTTGCTAAGTCCGCAAACCATGGCACCTCTTTCATAGAAATTACTAAACTTTGCTCATCGGGGAAGGAGTCATTGATTTCAAGGCCATCATGCGGCCTCCCTTCCTCCTCCAAACGAGACAGGTGGTCTGCCACTTGGTTTTCACTGCCTTTCCTATCTTGGATGTCAATATCAAATTCTTGTAACAAGAGAACCTATCTCATCAACCGAGCTTTGGAGTCCTTTTTGCTCATAAGATAACGAAGCGCCACATGGTCCGTGTGGATAATAACTTTTGCACCCATCAAGTACAGACGGAACTTCTCAATTGCAAACACGATAGCAAAGAGCTCTTTCTCCGTAACGATATAGTTTACTTGGGCACTATTCATGGTCTTACTAGCATAGTAGACCTGATGGAAAATCTTGTTGATATGTTGCCTCAAAACAGCCCCAACCGCTACGTCACTTGCATCACACATGAGTTCAAAAGGCACACTCCAATTTGGAGCGGTGATGATGGGAGTAGTTGTCAACTTGAGCTTCAACAATTAAAAAGCTCTCATGCAATCATCATTGAAACTAAACTTGGCATCCTTATCAAGAAGCTTGCACAACGGGTTCGCCACTTTAGAGAAATCTTTAATAAAGCGCCGGTATAAACTCGCAGGGCCTAAAAACTCTGCACACGCTTCACCAAAGTTGGGGGTTGAAGCTTAGAAATAACCTCAATCTTTGCCTTGTCAACTTCAATTCCATTCCTTGAGATTTTATGGACAAGGACAATACCTTCCTCAACCATAAAATGGCACTTCTCCCAATTGAGTACCAAATTAGTTTCTTCACATCTAGCCAACACTTTCTCCAAATTTGCAAGACAATTATCAAAAGAATCCCCAACCACCGAGAAATCATCCATGAAAACTTCAAGGTAGTCCTCTACCATGTCCGTAAAAATATCCATCATACACCGTTGAAAAGTCACTGGTGCATTGCACAAACCAAATGGCATCCGCTTGAAAGCAAAAGTACCATAGGGACATGTAAAGGTTATTTTCTCTTGATCTTCCAAAGCAATGAGAATTTGGTTGTAGCCTGAGTACCCATTAAGAAAATAATAGAAAGCACGGCCAGCCAATCTATCAAGCATTTGATCTAAGAAAGGAAGTGGAAAGCGATCCTTCCTTGTTACTTTGTTGAGCTTGCGATAATCCATACACACCCTCCAACCGGTCACGGTTCTTGTAGGAATCAATTCATTCTTGTCATTGGTGACCACCGTCATGCCCCCCTTCTTTAGGACACATTGAACTAGAGAAGTCCATGAACTATCGGAGATGTGGTAGACAACCTGATGTTTGGCATATTTCGATATGTGTTGATGTTACTTTACCCATGTTTTAACCACTTCTTGATGTTATTTGATCTTTAAAATTCTCAACATGGTTTAATTATTGGTTTTATGACTAATTAAGTTATGTGTGACGATTTAAGGTGTTTGGAGTGCAAAATATGAAGAAAAGGTGGTCTAGCCAGAGGAAGAAGGGTTGGATGCGTCGCATCCAACCTAGAAAAACTACATCTTTCGTGCACCCTTAGCAGTGAAGTCGGCCCATAGCGTCCGCCATAGCATCCGAGACTGGGAAGTAGAAGAGAAGGGTGGATGCGTCGCGTCCACCCTCACATGCAAAGTTAAGAAATGGAGGAACAAAGGGTGGATGCGAAGCATCCACCCTAGCATGCGAAGCTGAGAAGTGGAGGACGAGGTGGATGCGACGCATCCACCCTAGCATCAATCCCTGAAACTGATTTGGATTAGAAATAGGAGAACTTTGGCCCACGACTTTGGTACGCAATATATAAGCCAAAAACGCCTCTTTTAGGTCATCTAACATATTGGGAAGGGGGAAAAAGCCACGACAAAGCTGTGGAGGCCGGAATTCATCAAGTTCCATCTTTCTCCCACCAAACTTAGTAATTTTTATGTTTCTTTATATGATTTGTTGTTTGGCTACCATGTCTATATGGAGCTAAACTTCACGTTCTAGGGTTGTGGTTCTTTCATGACTATTGTTATTCGGATATTGATTTTGACTTCTTGATTTATCATATTAGTTTATTTATTCAATCTTGCACTTAATTATTTAATTGCTTGATCACCAATTGAATACTATCTACGAATCTAGAATTGAACTCGAAAGTGGGAATTCTATATTGCATATAGGATTGAGTAGGGCAAGTTCTTGAACTCGGGCATCGGGGAACGGATTCGTAGTTAGGATAGACATATACCTAATTGCCTTGCTTGGTTGATTTACAGGAATTATAAATGCGTTCTTGTTGATTCTAACTCCATAGACATATAGGCGTTAGGTTAGCTTGAATAGGCGAGTAAGAACTCGACAGATTCTTATGAGCATTAACCCTGTCAACCAATAAGCTAGATAAATTAGTCGGTCAATTCAATTGAAGAATACAATAGGATTGTTAGATAGCCCATAACCCTAGATCGTTTTCATTACATTGATATCATTAAAATCTGCTCTTTCTCTGTTCAAAGTTTATTATTTATATTTTTCTTATTTAATTAGTTTAGAATAAAATATTTTTAGATTTAATTCTTGTTTAGATAATTGGGATAGTCTAATTTAGTTAATAGTTAATCATAAGTCCTCGTGGGTTCGACATCCGACTTTTAGTCACTTTATTACTTTACGACCGCGTATACTTGCGTGAGTGTGTTTGGTCGCAACACAACCCTGACATCCAACCATTGATAATCTGCTTCTTAACAATTTTTGCATAGCCTCATTGAGTCTTCTTTGATGTTCAATAGATGGTTTAGCGCCATCCTCAAACTTGATCTTATGCATGCAAAAGGCAGGCCTTATACCCCAAATATCCACCAAGGACCACCCAATAGCCTTCTTCCTCTTTTGTAACACCGCCAATGTGGAATCTACCTGCACGTTAGTCAAACAAGAGGAAAGAATAACCGATAAAGTATAACAAGGGCCAAGAAATTCATACCGAAGATGTGGAGGCAATGGCTTCAACTTCAAGGTAGGTGGATCTTCAATAGACACTACAACAAAATGGGGCTTTAGCGGCAATAAAAAAGGGTATTGGCGGCAATAACAATACCCGTTATATCATTTATCGGCCATTGATGTTTAGCCGTTGAAGCCAAGGTCAGCAAAGCCTTTAGTGGCATTTCTTACAAAAGCTGGTAAAAGGCCTGGCTTATTGCCGCTAAAACTCATTTGCTTTAACGACAATTGTTTGAGGCAATTATGTTGGCTGCTAAATCTAATCTAAAACGGCTATTGATGCTCTTTTAGCGTCTATTTTTATAGCCGCTAAATTCAAAACAATTGTCGCTAAAATTTCATACTTTTAGCGGTAATTGATTTGTGGCAATTAGAATGGATATAATATTCTTTCTGAAAACGTATTAGTATGCCCTTTTACCATTTATTTAAATGGCTGGTAAATTCAATTAAATTGCCGCTAAAACTCATCTTAACTATAATTATAATGGCTACAATATCCCCTATGGAAACATCATAATTTGCCCTTTTATCGTCCATTTTTATTACCGGTATATCCTATTAAATTGGCGATAATAGTCACAAGCTATAACGATAATAGTTTAGCCACCATTAATAATAGCGACACTCTTTTAAAAAAAGGATCTAAATAATAAAACATGTTAATATTGATTCATAAAAACATAATTTACCTCATTAAATCTTAACAAACAAAAGAAAATACTAATCAAAAATATTAATGTCACAGTAACTTAAAAAATAAACTTATTTTAAGATCCAAGGACAATTTCTGGGGTGCATAGTTGTACGACCTCATTCCTTGCAAAGAGTTCACACATTGCATAAAGCCATCCATCTCGTCATTATCAAAGTTGAACAAGACGGCCTCCAACATATCACCAATATTGATTGTAGCACTTGTATCATCAATAATGACATCGGTCACCAAATTCCCAAAAAAACACACCTCATTGCTATTCTGTTGCCACATGGACTTACACACATAGAATACCACTTTTTCATCACCAACCCGGAAAGTGAATTCTCCGGCTTCAACATCACAAAGAGCCTTACCCGTAGCAAGGAAAGGTTTCCCGAGAATAATTGGCATCTCATAATCAACCTCACAATCTAGAATGACGAAATCCACCGGAAGAATGAATTTATCATCCCGGACCAAAACATTTTCAATCACACCCAACGGCCTTTTAAAGGTACAATCTACCATTTACAATCTCATAGAGGTGGGTCTTGGTTTCCCAATCCCCAAAGTCTTGAAAACCGAATTGGGCATCAAATTTATACTTGCCCCAAGATCACAAAGAGTTTTATCAAAATTGGAACTTCCAATTGTACAAGGAATCGTGAAAGCACCGGGATCTTCCAACTTAGGAGCCATTGAATGAATAATTTCCCTCACTTGATGAGTGACTTTGATGGTCTCAAAATTTATTAACCTCTTCTTTGTCACAAGATCTTTTATAAACTTTTCATAACAGGGCATTTGTTTCAAAGCTTCGACCAATGACACATTGATAGAAAAACTCTTCATCATTTGAATGAACTTCTTGAATTGATTCTTACCATTTTTCTTGGCAAGTCTTTGAGGGTATGGAGGTGGAGGCTTAGGAAATGGTGCCTTTTCCTTTTGCACTACCGGCTTCGGTATGTAAATAATGTGTTCCCTAGACGGGTTTACCTCATTTTGAGTCTCTTCCACACTATCATCAATATCAATTCGAACCTCTTCATTAGGTTGAACAACATTGTTTGGGATCTCTTCTTATTGCATCACTTGGTCATCATCAACAAGCCGCCTTCCACTTGAGATGGGTGCATTCTCGCCTCTTCCACTTCTTGTGATAACTGCCATAGCATGCCCTGTATTGTTACCACTCTTTGGGTTTACCACCATGTTACTTAGTAATGCTCCCTTAGGATGAGAATTTAAAGCTTGAAAGTTTGCCCCATTTGAACATCTAGGTTGTGGATTGATGTGTTGTATGAGGTAAGTTGGGTATCCGAATCGGCATTCTTTTGCATCATTTTCTTGAACATACTCTCAATACATCCCATCTCATTATTTGATGAACTTGAACCATGGGAAGGATAAGGAGGTGGATTGCTTGGTTGTTGATACATTGGGGGCCTTTGAAAACCCGACCCTCGGTTGCCTTGATTGTTACTCCAACCACCTTGATTGTTGCCTACCCAACTTCCTTGGTTGTTGCCACTCCAATTTCCTTGATTGTTGTAATTCCAATTGTCATGATTGTTTTTTGGTCGCCATTGTTGTTGGTTTGGGCCTTGGAAGTTGTTTCTTTGCCTTTGAAAATTATTCACATATTTCACTTACTCCTTTTGCTCATTGTAAGAATCATCTTGCTCAAAACCACCATCATCTTGCACATAGTTCTCCACTCGAGTTTGCACTTATGGCTCTTTAGTCCTACTCTTGTTTACCAAAACATTCACTCCTTACATAGCATTAACTTGCTTAGGAGCTTGCACTTGACCTTAGTTGAGATTTTGCTAGTTGAGTCATGGTAGTGGTCAATTCAGTAATGGCTTGCCCATGATCTTGCAATTCTTTGTGAAGATGGATCATATTCAGATCACCTTGTGGACATTGGCTCGGGATTACCAAGCCGACGACATTTCCTCCATCTCATTCAAGATTTCACATGCCTCCGCATAAGACGTAGTCATAAAGTTTTCACTGGCTAGTTGATTCACTACACATTGATTAGTTGTGTTAATCCCACGATAAAAGGTTTGTTGTATCATGTTTTTCGCCATATCATTGTTGGGACATTCCTTAACCATTGTTCTATAGCGATCCCATATTTTGTGTAGTGGTTCATTCGGATCTTGCTTGAATGCCAAGATCTCATCTCGAAGTGTAGCCATGTGCCCGGGACAGAAAAACTTAGCAATGAAATTTTTCGCCAACTCATCTTAAGTGTGAATTTAATGGTTTGACAATCGTTCCAACCAATCTAAAGCTTTCCCACGTAGAGAGAAGGAAAAAAACCTTAGCCTCAATGCATCAATGGAAACATTAGTTTGCTTGCTCCACCAACATGTATCCACAAAGCCCTTCAAATGTTTATAAGCATTTTGAGTTGGAGCACCGGTAAGAAACCTCGTTGGTCAAGCAAAGTGAGCATCACATTGGTGATTTGGAAGTTTCCCACCCGAATATGGGGAGATACTATTGCACTAGCATAACCTTCGTTGGGCAATATCCGGTGTGGAGCCGCTCGTGGTGGAGGTAGGGGTGGAACGGGCACGTTGTCATATGGTACCCTGCTTCTCCGATTGGATTGAGGCTCAAGAGGTACCTCCTCAACTTGCTCCTCCTCGCCGTCCAATTCCCCCAAAGGTAAATTTTCGATATCATTGTTCGCCATGTTTGTACCTATAATTTCTTAAACAAGTTAGTAACACGGAAGGGAAAGAAGATATTCCAAAAACACACTCAAAATATATAGCTAACACTGTTTTAACTCCCCGGCAATGGTGCCAAAAATAGATTCACGTCCAATCCGCACTCAATAGTGAGTGGAAACGGTCGTTTGAAGAATAGTGCCCAACAAGAGTGACGAGCTCGAAACACACACTTAAATTATGCTCGTTAGTCAAAGATAGTATAGTGTAATGTCGTATCCACATGGATTGGAGTTAAATAATATTTTCTTAGTTTCTACCTTGACTGTTATCTAGGAGAATCAACAATCAATATTTATATGATTAATAACTAAAACTAACTAAGAATCTAAATCTATTGACAAATGACTATCGAAATAAGGAATAAGTAAAGAATGTTATTAATGGGAGATTATAGGGTTTTGATAGGATAGGTGCAAGATAATTATTTGAGATCTAACTCTAGATAATTCACTTCTGATGTTCAAGTGAGTCTCTCTAATTCACTCAATTATTAGTTCAAACGTGCAGCAAAAACGCCTCTCTTGATTAAGTTTTAACCTCACAAGATGAACCAATTTGAGCATGCGAAGATATGCAAGAATGCGTAGTGGATTGGTCTTTAGGAGAAACTCTCTTGATTATCCTCCTAACTAGGTTTAATCAATGATTCAACTAGCCTCTTTCGATTACTAAGAAGAATTAATGAACTCAACCAACAATATAATGCAAAGATATCACAAGTTATGCCTCTCTCGATTACATGAACTAGTGACTATAGATACAATAATTAAATCATCCAAAAACGCTTCAATACATAAAACTAGAGTTATAATACACAAAAAAATATCAATACACCAAATCCATTAAACCCTAAAGAGAACTACTCCATAGATATGGAGAAATTCATCACAAATAAAGTTAAAGTAGAAGAAAACATAAATTCAATCCAAACTCGGGTCTTGAGTGAGGAAGGAATGATGAAATCCTTGTGCTTGTGTTCTTCCAACTCCTCATTAGCTTCCTCAGGTCTAAATTATGTCAAAAGTACGGAAAATAATGTTTGTCCATATATTTATACCAAGTAGGGTCGGGCCCAGACAAAATCACCTTCTCAAAGCCGAAATAGGAAAATTACTCTGTAAATTTTGCATAGGCGTGCCGCATGGGGCGACGCGCCATGTAGGGCATTAGTGAGGAAATCCAGAGAGATATTTCTGACAGGCAGCAAGAAATTATACACGCCCGGTGCCCCACTCGCCATCCCACGCACCGTGGTAGTGGGGCTTTCTTAGAGTACGAAATTTTCCTTTCTTTTTGATATCCAGATGTGGTTCTCGACCCTCGAACACGATCCCGGCTTAATCCCTTGGGCTTTTACTTAGATTTAAAGGCTCCAAATTACTCAAATTAGTTCCATAACATCTACATCACCCGAAATCACTCGTACAAGACATAAAATACACAATTAGTGCAAAACACTATCAATTAAAACTCAAAACAAGTGAAGTGCAGTGAATTAGAGTTCAATAAGCGACTAAAACACGAGATTTTAGCCTACCATCAAGTGGAACGGGCACATTATATGGTGCCCGACCTCTCCGATTGGCTTGAGGCTCAAGAGGTACCTCCTCCACTTGCTCCTCCTCGCCGTCCAATTCCCCCAAAGGTAAATTTCCGAGATCATTGTTCGCCATGTTTATACCTATAATTTCTTAAACAAGTTAGAAGCACGGAAGGAAAAGATGATATTCCAAAAACACACTCAAAATATATAGCTAACACTGTTTTAACTCCCCGGCAATAGTGCCAAAAACTGATCCACGTCCAATCCGCACTCAATAGTGAGTGAAAACGGTCATTGGAAGAATAGTACCCAACAAGATTCAGGGTCGATTTTTACAGGGAGTTTAAGATGTGTATTAGGGTGTACACTTGATGAGAGTAAATTAAATAACTCAATCGCACTTCCAAACAAGGAATTTTGTTTTCTACTTCTAAATTAACACTAACAATTGTAAACTAATGAGAAGAACTAGAAAGCAAGTAATTATTTTTGTTGCTTTTATCAAATGGGTAAAAGGCCTAGGGATGTGACCTTCACCTAGGTGTTCTCCTAATGAGTTAAGTATGTTAACACTTGTTTTATTGATTGGGGTGTATTATAACTCTCAACTCTAAGTTACCCACTCAATACCTCTCGGTCATAGAGTGATTTTGCCCAATTTGGCTTTCTCAAACCCAAATGGTATCAAGTTAAATAGTTGATATGATCTCAAGTCGGGTTCCTATCTATAGTTCAAACTTTTTAATTAGGCTAGTCAAATCCTCAATTAGCCCAATTTCTTATTAGCCAAGCTTTCCTAGACTAGGTCCCTCTTTCTCAAGTAAAGACCAAGTCAAAAAGGCAAGAATCAATGTTTGTGACCATTAATTCTAAAATTAAAGCATAAACAAAGCTAAATAATCAACACCCAATCATAAACAAGCATTAAATTGAATGCCCATAAGGTTTACACACTAGGGTTAGGTCACAACCCAAGTAAATGTCTAGCTACTCACAGTAGAAAATAAAGAAAGCAAAGAAGAAATACTAATTAAACCCATAATATAAGATTAAAATGATAAAGTATGATATTTTTATCCCAAAATGATCACAAATTTCCTAAAATGGAAAACGGCAACGGCTACAGCTGCTAGAACTTCAAAATTTGACATAATAATGTAATTCTCGTCTATTTATAGTGGCCCAGATTCACTAACAAAAATGAGGTTTTGCGACCGCATAATTCCATGTGCTGATCTGCACATGTTTGAATTTTCAAGGAACTGGATTCTGCAGCCGCTCAATTTGGTTTGCGGCTGCACAATTCTTGTGCCGTTCGCACTTCAGGCAAGGCTTCAGTCTTGGTCATTTGCACACTCTATGAACTTTTTGAATTCTTGTCAGTGCGGACCATGTTTTGCGGCCGCGCAAATTGTGTGCGGTCCGCACTTCTGCTTCAGGTACTTCAGGGTTGCTTCATCAATTATGCGGCCTCAGAGGGAATTATGCGGTCCGCACTTACTTTTGCAGACCGCACTTCTTGTATGTTGCGCCATTTCTTGCCTTATGAGTTGAAACACTCCTTTTTGAGCCGGATTTCTTCATAAGAGCTCAAATTTCCAACATTCCTGCAATTTGTACATTTTCACTAGTTTTGGAAATACAAATCAATACTTTCAGACTAAATCAAAAGTAAAAAGGTACTAATAAGTGGTCAAAATCCACACTTATCAATGACCACTCATGTGAAGGGTTATCTGAGTGTTTACATTTACCCTTTTATGCTCTCCCTGGTGGACCACATAGTCCTTGCTTTATACAAAAGTTACGAGGTGTTCCTTGGTAAAATCCACTCATCCGTTTAGAGGATCGTGATCTTCTTATGCCATTTTGTGAACAACGCTGAAGCCCCTCGGTTTACCCTCGACCATCTACTCTGCCTATATAGTCCCCGAATCTTCCGAGGGGGGTTGATCAAGCTCGTTCGCTGAGCAAGCAAGGCTCATTTCTCGAGCATCGATAAGGACCGAGACCGAGGCTGGCAGGGGAGGTTTGTTCGAGTTAAAACCGAAGACCTGATCCCTCCTGAGTTTCTGCTATTCCCCGAGGAGTGGAACGCATCCTGTAAGTATTGTATTTCTTGAGTATTCCTTTCTTCTTATCTTTCCTCTCATTCCATGTGTTTGTAGTCGTGCAGCTGTTGCCTAAGTTCCTGATACAATCCCCCAATTCAAGGAGTGGATCGAGGGGATCTACAAGCAGATGTCGTACTCTGAGCGCTCATGGAGCAAACAATCGAAGGGAAAATGGGAGGCCCGTTCTTATGGTGAGGTTCTTTCCTGAATGGTTATCATCACGCTCTTAACTTACACAGTGCTAACCCTTTCTCTTTTCTTACAGGTCTGCCTAAGACAACATAACTTAGGCCACTGGAAGAGGATAAGGATCCATCCTCGCTTGACGAGCCCTCTGTTTCAAGGCAGCCCGGGGCTGCCGCGATGGAGGAGAAGAAGAAGAAAAAGAAGAAGAGAAAGTCCTCGGGTTCCCTGGACCCTGAGTCAAAAAAGAAGAAGAGGGTGACCATCCGGGTCCGGAAGCCCAAGAAAAGCACCAAGTCTAGGGTACCTGACCCCGATTCTCTCTACTGGCTCAGGGATGAGCCAGAAGACGATGACCTTTTTGTCACTCATGGGTCAACCCTTAATGAGGGGGAGAAGGCGACGATCGCGAAAGAGTATCATGAGGTCGATCCCCCTCTAACTCGGGAACCAAAGGGAGAGACGGAGGTTGTGGCCTCTTAGGAAGCCCCTCCCATTCCGAAAGAGGCGACCAGTGTCATTGACATTGTGGAGACTCCCTCCTATACCGAGTCAATGCTTGAAGAGGCCCAAGCGAGTAAACAAAAGTCAAGCGAGGGGGTGCAGGGCCTAGACGATGCCCTCAACATGTTTTTCGATGGGATGGATATGGCCGCACTAGAGAATTTTTCTAGACTTGGTCACTTGGTCACTTGGAGGTCACAAGAAAGACATGCCCTCAGGAGCTAGTAGCCCGAGTTCGAGCCCAAAATTAGTGAAGCAATTTCCTACTCCGAGCGTAGACCACGAGCGTAAGAGAATGGTTGTTCTTACAATCCCAAAGGATGCTCGAGTCCTATCCACTCCGGTGGGCGTAGCCAGCTACCTCCAATTCCTGGTGACCGAGGAGTACCAGGCAAAGATGAACGAGGTAGGCACGTCGAGCCTCTTCAATGAGGCGCAACAGGCACTGAACCGGGTAAGGCATCAGCCCTTCGTATCCGTTTGTGAATCTTACTTTGGTCTTTGATGTCCTTTACTAACTTCATTATTTATCAGGCTTCAGTGCTTCACCATGAAATCTTCCTCCGGTACCGCTTGGAGATTAGCCAACTCGAGTTCGAGCTCAAAGAGTAGGTCCGGAAGAAAGACATGTACATGGCTCTTTGTGAGCAATAGGATGAGGCCCTTAAAGACCACCCCATTCTCCAGGCCGAGCTGGAAAAAGCTTAGAAGGAGGCCTCGACCCTGAAGCGGGAACACACCGACCTGGTAGAGAAGGTAAAGATCTTTGAGGCTAAAAATGAGAAGCTAGTCGTGGTGACTAACAACATAACTTTTAAGGTCCAACATAAGATAGACGTGATCGACCAGCTGCAGGCTGATATGGATGAGGTCAAGGCCACGACCAAAGTATGGAAGGGCAGGATGGACCTGCTGGCTTCGGAGAAGGAATCTGCGAATGCGGAGCTGGCATCGGTCGAGAACCAACTCCGGGTGGTGAAGGACAAAGCCAATAAGTGGTCTCGGCTGAATGATAATCTCCGGGCATAACTGAGCTCTGCCATCACGGAACGGGATCCTCTTGGGCAAGAATATGCTATACTGAGGTCTAAATTGATGCGACCTCTACTAATGCTAAGGAAATGGTGGCCCAGCACAAGGTCGATGTGGAGGCATCCGAGACCTGCTTAAACGCGAAGACTGAGTACATAAAGCGGCTATCCTGGAGAGAAACTCTAGAAGAGATCCATGCCCGAGATTTTGAGTTATCAGCCGAGATTGAAGAAGCTAGGAGGGTCAAGGCCGAGGAAAATGAGCTATACGAGCCTGAGGGTCTTGAAGGCTCCAGGGGTTCTGAGGGCCCCGAGGGCTCCGATGGTTTTGGCGACGAGTCGGGCACCAGTGAAGACCAGGCGTAGATGCCTTAGTATTTTTTTTCAGTTTTTCCTTATGTATATTTTTTTTGTTTATTTTGAGGTCGTCTTATCGGGCCTTTGTAAATATATTTTAGAATATATAAAAAAATTTCGTTTCTAGCAATACAATGTCTTTACTTTTCTAGCATCTTCTTACAATTTCTATTTGCGTATTATTTTTGATGCCTTAGACTAAAATCAGATGTAGTTCTGGAGCATCCGATTTTTGGAGGTTCGAATGGAGCCCGACTTCAATGCAACTTTGGTTTTCTAGTGGCTGTGATCCCTCGGTGAGACCGGAGGTTTTTAAGATACTTAAGTGTTTTTAGACGATGTTTTTGCAGAGGGTAACCTTTTAGTAGGTTTCGAATTTTTGTAAGGGCCTTACTTTCTAGTTACGGACTTCGGACGTCTCCGAGCCATTTTTAGGGCGACCATAGCCTTTTATATTTGGGCACCGCCTAATGGGTTTGGTACTTTCGGGATTCGATAGCCCGGGTCATTCAATTTCATCCGGCGACAGTCCCCGAGTAGGGATAGCCAGTAGGCTTGACAGTCCCTGAGTAGGGGTAGCCCGTGGGCTTTAGGATCCATGATCGAAGAAGCAAAATGCGCAGTAACTAAAGTGCAAGGGAAGTTGAAATTTCTTACATTGCTTAGTATGCAAGGTACACGATCGAAAACGCATAAAACTTGTGCCATGGCTAGAGTGAACTATGTGGGAACGGTTCATACGACTGTTTGGACCTTATAATGAATCCTAACGACCAAGCCTTAGCTTTTAGCACGTACCATTTTCCATTTCCCTTGCTAAAGATCTTAATCCAAGGGTAATGGCCCCCGTATTCAAGGTCAAACTAATGAGGACTTGAATATTGTTGACCTGAAGCAAACGGTCATTGATTCAAGTTTGAAATCAGTCTTCAAATCTAAGGTAGCACGTTCTATTGTTGCCTCGTTAAAATTCTTGCCGAAAAAACCACTTCGGGACAAAATCGGTTCAAGGAAAAAAGAGTGCAAAACGTGTTTTCAGTCCCAATACCCACATCCGTCCTTGGCCGATTACTTGCATACGTTAGTCCGATTTATAACATAATTTAAAAATAATTGAGCTTGTACCTTAGCAGTAGTACCGTTTTAAGTGTGTCACGTTCCAGTATTTCGGTAGTTGTACGTCGTTTCCCACTTCGAGTTTATATGAGCCTTTGTCGGTTATTCTGGCAACTCGATACGGTCCTTCCCAATTAGGGCCCAGCTTCCCTTTGTTCGGGTTTTTGGTGTGTAGTGTTACTTTCCTCAACACCAAGTTCCTGACTTGAAAGTGTCGGAGGTTGGCTCTTCAGTTGTAATACATTCCTATTCCCTGATTCTGGGCGGCTAACCGGACCAGAGCGGCCTTTCGTCTTTCATCCACTAGTTCCAGGCTCGTGATCATCGCCTCACCGTTTGGCTTTTTGATCGCATACTGGAACCTGATGTTCGGTTCTCCCACCTCGACTTGTATTAAGGCTTCGGCTCCATAGACCAAGGAAAAGGGGGTGGCCCGGTGCTTGATTTCGAAGTCGTACGGTATGGCCACAAGACTTCGGGCAGGATCTCCTTCTACTTCCCTTTCGCACCGGTCAACCTCTTTTTCAGGTTTTGAAGTATGGTCTTATTCGTTGATTCTGCTTGCCCGTTCCCACTAGGGTGATAAGGCGTTGATAGTATCTTCTTGACCTTGTGATGTTCGAAAAACTTACTCATCTTGCTACCGACGAATTGTTATCCGTTGTCGCAAACTATCTCAGACGGTGTCATAAATCGACATATTATGTGGTACTAGATGAGGTCAATGACTTCTTTCTCTCAGACCTTCTCTAATGCTTGAGACTCAGCCCATTTGGAAAAATAATCGGTCATGAATAGTATGAATTGAGGTTTACCGGGTGCCCATGGCAGGGGACTGACGATGTCCATTCCCCATTTCATAAATTGCCGGGGGGACAAGACCGAGTGGAGCATTTCTCCTGGTTGATGGATCATCGGGGCGTGTCTTTGGCAGTCGTCGCATTTCCGTATGAAGTCATTCGCATCTTTCTCCATTTCTGTCCAGTAATAGCCGGCCCTAATTAGTTTTCGAACCAAAGATTTTGCTCCCGAATAGTTTCCGCAAGTGCCTTCATAAACTTCTCTCATGGCGTATTCGGTCTCTCCCAGTCCCAAGCATCTGGATAGTGGGTCGTCGAAGGTCCTCCTGAAAAATTCCCCTTCAACCAAGCTAAATCTTGCGGCCATGGTGTGCAGGGCTCTCGATTCTTTGGGATCCAAAGGTAGTTTTCCGGTCTTCAGGTAGTCTACGTATTTTTTCCTCCAATCCCAAGTTAAACTTGTTGAGTTTAATTCGGTATGGCCTTCTTCTATCGCCGGGTATATTAGTTACACTACTGCTCCCGAACTAAATTCATCGGAATAGACCAACGACCCCAAGTTAGCCAGTACATCGACCTCACTGTTCTGATCTCGGGGTACATGCTGCAGGGTCCATTCCCTGAATTGATATATGGTTACATGTAATTTGTCCAAGTATATTCACATCTGTTCTTTTGCTTCAAACGTCCCGTTAACTTGATTTACCACGAGGAGTGAGTCGCACTTAGTTTCGATCACCCTAGCCCCAAGGCTTTTAGCTAATTCTAGACCTGCAATCATGGCCTCATACTCGACCTCATTGTTAGTCAATTTCACAGTTCTAGTAGATTTACTAATTACATTTATTCTAAGCGGTTTTAATACGATACTGATCCCGGACGTTCGAGGTACCATCCGTGAAAAGGGTTCAAATTCTCGAAGTGGTCCTCGAGGTCAACAGTAATTCCCTTTCGACTTCGAGTATTAAGGCCGGCGTAAAGTCGGCCATGAAGTCTGCCAAAATTTGAGAGTTTATGGCGGTTTGGGGTCGATACTCGATATCGTACCTACTAATTTTCACGGCCCATTTGGCCAACCAGCCCGAGCACTCGGGCTTGTGCATGATGTTCCTAGCGGGTAAGAGGTCACGACACATATGGGGTGGCATTGAAAGTACGACTTTAGCTTCTTGGAGGTGCTTAACAAAGAGAGCGCCAATTTTTCTAGGTGAGGATACCTTGATTCGACCTTGCCTAGAGTTCTACTGACATAGTAAATAGGAAATTACATACCTTCTTCTTTCCGGACTAAGACTCCACTTACCGCCACCTCGGAAAATGGCAAGTACAGGTATAATTGTTCATTTGTTTTGGGAGTGTGCATCAGGGGTGGACTCAATAGGTACCGTTTGAGTTCTTCCAAAGCTTGCTGGTATTCTGGGGTCTAGGAAAAGTTATTCTTCTTCTTTAGTAGTGAGAAGAATCAATGGCTTTTATCTGAAGACCTCGAGATGAACCGGCCCAGGGTGGCTATAAGCCCCATCAGTCTTTGGACGGCCTTGATGTTGTCCACCATGGTGATGTCCTCTATGGCCTTGATTTTGTCGGTGTTGATCTCGATCCCTCGATTGGATACCATAAACCTAAGGAATTTTCCCGATTCGACCCCGAAAGTGCAATTCTCCGTGTTCAGCTTCATATTGTATTTCTTCAGTATGTCGAAGGTCTCCTACAAACATTTCAAATAGTCCTCTGCTCGTATGAACTTGACCAACATATCGCTAATATAAACTTCCATTGATTTTCCTATATGTTCTTCGAACATCTGATTTACTAGGCATTGATAGGTGGCACTGGCGTTCTTTAATCCAAACGGCATTACATTATAACAGTAGGTGCCAAATTTAGTGATGAAAGAAGTCTTTTCCTGATTGTGCGGGTCCATCCAAATTTGGTTGTACCGGGAATAGGCATCGAGAAAGCTGAGTTTCTCATGCCCGCCCGTCGCGTTGATCATCCAATCGATGTTAGGCAAAGGGAAAGAGTCCTTAAGTCACGCTTTGTTTAGGTCTTTATAATCTACACACATTCTTGGCTTATTCCCTTTTTGGGCACTACTACTACATTAGGTAACCAGTCCAAGTATTTAACTTCCCAGACGGACCCTATTTTAAGGAGTTTGGACCTATTCTGCTTAATAGGATGGAACTTAGTGTCCAAACACAGCTTATGAGTGGTTACTTCTGATGGGATCCCTATCATATCAAAATGGGACCAAGCAAAACAATCTATGTTAGCTTTAAGAAAATCAATGAGTTTTTTTCCTGAGTTCGGGGGTTAATCCCGTGCCCAAGTATATCTTTCAATCAGGTAAGTGTTCGATTAATAAGACTTGCTCCAACTCTTCGACTGTTGATTTGGTGGAGTCGGTGTCATCAGGAGCTATGAATGACCCTGGGACTCTGTAATCATCCTCCTCGTCTATTCCTTGTTCTTCCAGTTCACCGAGATCGACATTAGTGATTAACCCCCGACATCCTCCGCATTCCTTGATGTTAAAACTGCGGGCACTAGGATTACTTTGTTGACTGCGAACATCTCCTTTGCGGCCGACTGCTCTCCGTATACCGTCTTAACCCTCCTGGTGTAGGGAATTTCAACGCCTGGTGCAAGGTCGAGGGTACCGCCCTCATGTTGTGAACCCACGGACTTTCCGAATAGAGCATAATACCTTATATCCCCTTCGATCATGTAGAACTTTGTCTCTTGGATCATCCCAGCAGTATTTACCGGCAGGGCTATCTTCCCTTTAGTGATTTCATATGCCATGTTAAATCCGTTCAATACCCGGACTGTTGGCATTATTTGGTCCTGTAACCCCAATTTCTCTACGACCTTTGATCTGATGATGTTGGCCGAGCTACCTGGATAAATCAACACATTTAACTTGAAATTTATTGATAAGTACGGATATTACAAGCGCATCATTGTGAGGTTGCATGATGCCCTTGGCTTTCTCGTCGCTAACGAAATGGTTCCTTCTGGAACATAATCTCGGGTGCATTTTTCCCTCGTGATCGACACTTTAGTGTGCTTTATCATTGGTCCTTGGGGGACATCGACCCATCCGATGATCATGTTGATGACGTGTTGGGGATCCTCTTGTTCGATCTGTTTGTTGGTGTTCCTATTCCTGAAGTGATTTTTGGCCCGATCACTTAGAAACACTCGGAGGTTCCCATTGTTGAATAACCGGCCAACTTCTTCTCTTAGCCGTCGGCAATCCTTGGTCCTGTGACCATGAGTGCCGTGATACTTACATATTAAGTTAGGATCTCTTTGGTTAGGGTCGGGCTGCAATGGTCGGGCCACTTGGTCTCTTTGATGCGCTCGATCGCTGACACGATGCTAGCAGCATCAACGTTGAAGTTATACTCTGATAATCTCGGTACTTCCCTACTCGCGAGCGGCCTGTCGAAACCATTTTTGCTCATCAGACCTCGGCTATTGGGCTCTTGATCTCCTCTCCTTTCGTTCTTTATGGGGTGACGCACATACCCATTTCCCCTTCGGTCCATGCTGTATGGTTGGTACCGATCCCGGACCGGCCTTGGCTCATGATCAACGGCTCTCTTAGACATGTCGTCGGCCCTGATGGGATAAACAGACCCAAAAGGGGCTCCGAGTTAGTCGTCCTCATCCATGATCTTCGATTGGTACCTATTGTGGACGTCGGCCCAAGTTACCGCCGGGGTTCTCTACCAAATTTTGTTTTAGCTGCTGTGAAGCCAAGGAGCTTCGATGGTTAAGCCCCAGAGTGAATGCCTAAACGTCCCAATCATCTGCAACCAGAGGCAGGTCCATCTGTTCCATCTGGAACCTTGACATGAACTCCTTGAACATCTCGTTGTCTCTTTGTTTAACCTTGAAAACGCCCGACTTTCTGGTCTTGACCTTGATGGCCCCAGTATGGGCCTTCACGAAAGCATATGCAAGCATAGCAACTTCACGAAAACATATGCAAGCATAGCAAATGAGTCTATAGAATTTGGGGATAAGTTGTAATACCATATCATCGCTCCTTTGGACAAAGTCTCCCCAAACTTCTTCAGTAACACCGAATCGATTTCATCATCTTCTATGTCGTTCCCTTTGATTGAGCATGTATAGGAGGTCACATGCTTATTCGGATTCGTGGTTCCATTATATTTGGGGATATAGGGCATACGAAACCTCTTTGGGATCGGCTTCGGTGTCGCGCTCGGAGGAAAAGATTTCGGGATAAATTTCTTGGAAACCGACACTTTCAATATCAGGGGTGCTCCCGGATTTGATCGACCCTGGAGTTTTATGTTTCCACCTTCTTGTCATTGGCCATAATTTTCTTCTCGCCAGACTCTACCCGCTTCGTTAATGCTTCAAGCATTTGCATTATCTCGGGATTGACCTCGGGCTCAGCTTCACCCGGTTTCTCAGTGATTTTTTTCATTTCTTCGAATGTTTTCCCGAGATTGTTCGGGCTCAACCCTGCTGGGGGCGTGGCTGTGATTCTGTAGCTGCGCTATCGCCACCTGTTGAGCCTGCAACATTTCAAAGATTAACCATAGGCTTACCTCATCACCTTCGCCTTCGGGCGCTTCTCGAGCTATTGGTCGGGGTCCCCCGTGAATGTTGTTTTCGGGATCAGTTTGCAGATTGACGTCGATGGCCACCTGTGAGTTAGCATCGAACGGGTCGGAAACTGGGACACCATTGGGATCAGAAGGAGGCACCTCATTGCTAGGCACCAAATTATTATTTCGCCATGATGGCCAGACTCTGCATCAACGTTCAAGTTGGCAGACTGAGAATTCGATATTTTTAAGCAGACCTGAAATTAAGACTTTAAAGAACAAGCGTAAAATAGTATGTGTTATGAAAATTTGTATCAAATCACCACTATTATCCTTAGCCTCACGGTGGGCGCCAAACTGTTTACCCTTAAATCGGATAACAATTAAATTTGTACGCGATTTTAAGGATTCGTAGATTGATTCAACACAAATAGTCAAGAATATCATATAAACGAGTTAAAGATAAAATAAATGATCAAACTAGTTTTAATGTTATGGTCTAGCCCAAACCTAGGTTGAACAGTGATTTTGCCCTCGATCGGACACTTGGTTCGAGACCAATTGTGAATGAAGAACAGAACAGTTAAATAAGAACTTTTGTAGTAGCTAGAAAGCAGAAAATGAATTTGTATTACCTTGATTCGCGTGTTACTTGTATCTAACAAAAGAAAAACCTCTCTTTTATATAGTAGGAGAGTTTCATCCCTAGTACAAGTCTAAAAAAGGTAAAAAAATTTCTTTCTCGTTAATTACTGATCCATAACCGACATTGAGCGAGATTTGTGCTGTGATATCCGGTCAAGCACGAATATCACGGCCCTTTATCCGTCATGTGTAACTGTTTATCGTGTTTCCTAAGGTTTTAGAACTCGTTCTGGGTCCGGGGAGCGTCGCTTTATCATGCTCGATGATGAACACATTGTTCCCCTTTCATGGGTCTCGATACAAAGGGCTCCCAACCTCGATTTCAGTCTCGTGTGTCCATGCCCTTCTTCAATTTTCTTCACCGGGAAATCGGGGTATGCCTTATCCTCAATTTTTACATGCTTGATCCTTTTTTAACTATTATTTAAAAAAAATAGCATCATTTATTGTTTATTCCAAAAAGAGCACTTTTTTTCTTTATTAGCATCTTATAAAAATTAAGCTCAACATTTAATAAATTAACTGACTCACTAATCACAGGAAGTACTTCTTTTGTCCATCTCCATTCTCCCTTTCCAACATTCATCTTCTTCACTTCATTTTTGAAAATCTGATGCAAATATGAATGCCACCTAAATTCAAGATGTATTGATTTATACGTCTTTTATACTTTGTATATCAAGTATCACTTTAATTCAAAATGTATTTTTATGTATATAATTATTGTATATTTATTTGTGAAGTGCCATCTTATTTTAAGATGTATTTTTAATGTATATTTCAAATATATTTTATATGTCAAGTGATATTTTAATTCAGGATGTATTTTTTATGTATAATTTTTTTGTATATTTATATGTCATCTTAATTAAATTTAAGATATATTTTATTTTATGTATATTTCACATGTCTAAGTGTCATCTTAATTGAAGATGTATTTTTTATGTATATTTGTTTTTGTATATTTTATATGTTTTAATTCAATGTATATTTTTTATATATATGTTTTGTATATATTAACATATATTATTATTGAAGTAAGATCTTTATGTTAAGAAAGGAAGATAAAAACTTAAGAAGATAATTAAAAAGAAAATGAATGGAACAAATTTAGAAAATATATTAGCTTCGTCAGAAAACAAAATTAAGAAGATGAAGAAAAAGAAGGAAAGCTAATAGCTAAAGAAAAAAAAAGGCATGATTTTTGTACAAATAATTATTGACTTTCCATTCAAATTGCTTATGTTTAGGGATTAATAATTAATATTCCTATTTTAATGGAACTATGTGCTACAAATATAAAAAAATTCTGCCACACCTGTAATATTGGGTTTATTGCTAAGAATTTATTATATTTCTTTTAAACTGTGACAGTTATGTAAAGTTCCCGTAAGATTGAGAAAAATTCAAAAATAGCCAGATTTACAAGTGGTAATTGAAAAATAGCCACAGTTTCAAAAGTAATCGAAATTTAGTCACTTTTCATATAAAGATAAATATGAACGAAAACACTATTCAAAATTCGAAAAATATTCCAGCATAATATACTGGAGTTCCGGTATAATATACCGATCCAGCATAATATGTTGGAAGTTCATACACAGGTGCTCTAATCTCCAGTATATTATGCTGGAACTTTCTGCGTGTTGGAGTTCCAGCATAATATGCTGGAAGTTTATACACAGGTGCATCAATATCCAGTATATTATGCTGGACCGATCCGTGTTGCATCAAAATTGAGGCTATTTTTTAATGACTTTACAAACACTGGCTATTTTTCAATTACCATTCCGAAAATTGGCTAGCCCGTGCTATTTTTACCTAAATATTAAGTCATATATGGGTTTCAAACATAAGCCCAAATCCTTAAAGTGGACTCCAAATCCGAAATCCAATTTGGCCCGTTTAGGACCAATTTGAAAGTACGCAAGAGTTACTTTCTTCGACCCAGTTCGTGAACCTTCTCCTCTGTGGAGAACTCGCTCAGAATCTCTTTCTCCCGCGAATTTCAGTTGTACGTTTCCTTCTTTGCACTAATTTTTACAAGTTATTGTGCATTTTATTTGCTTCTATGCTAATGGCTTCTAAGTTGTGAGATGTATAATCTTTCTTTTTAAGTCTTAGTTATCAGTTTTAAATCTATAAGAAAAGGGAAACTGAGAAACAAACAATTGATAATCAAAAGAATTGATTTCTAAGACAACCTCCAGTCGTAGTTTTATGTGCTCGGTGTTGTATCCTTCTTATTAATTTTCAGCACTTTGGGTGAAAGTCGTAAAATTCAATGTCATGATATTCCAAATTGATTCTGTATCATCTCAAATTGAAGAATAGAACAGGATTGAATTAATGTTGATGGGGTCCAAACCCATGTGTAGAAAAAAGAAAAGAAAGGGAATCTAACGATGGCAAGAGCAAGTTTTAGAGTTTGCAACCAATTTGCACTGCAAATTACATAGTGCAAGTTGTATAGTGAGATCCAATCTTCCGATTGGTTAATTGGGGCAGCCATCCCCTCTATTTAAGGAGAGCTTCACCTCGCATTTTATACACCAATCTCAGAGGAAAAATATATCTGAGAGTTAGAAAGAAATAGTGAGGTTTCACAGACAGGGTATAAGAAAATAGTCTGTGAAAAAAATAGAGAGTGAGCTATATTGTAGTGAGTTGGAAATATCAAAAGAGGGTTATTTATTTTGAGTGTTGTAGTGGACTTTGGAGTATTTTACTCGAACCTACAAAGCGTAAAATTCTTTGCTATAGTGATATCAGTTGCTCATCTCGGGGCCGTGGTTTTTTCCCTTATTCAAAAGGGTTTTCCACGTAAAACTCTTGGTGTCGTTGTCGCTCTTTTATTCTTTTTAATTATCGTATCTCAGTGCTACGTTATTATTCTTCTTTTATTACCGTAAATATTACTTTTGTGGGGGCTTATTCCCAACAAATGTATCAGAGCACAGGTTCTGCTCGTTTACATATATACTATTCATTTTTTGTGGTACTATACTCGGTGAAAGACAAAAATATCCAGAGTAAAGTATGGGGTAGCAAAATTTAACGGAGATAGAAGCTTCTCAATATGGCAAAGAAGGATGAGGGATCTGCTCATCCAACAAGGATTACACAAGGTACTAGATGTTGATGCCAAAAAGCCTGATACCATGAAAGCTGAGGATTGGGCTGACTTGGATGAAAGGGATGCTAGTGCAATCTGGTTGCACTTATCAGATGATGTGGTAAATAACATCATTGATAAAGACACCGCATGTGGCAGTTGGACAAGGTTGGAAAGACTATACATGTCCAAAATGCTGGCAAATAAATTTTACCTGAAGAAGCAACTATATGCCCTACATATAGGTGAAGTTATGAATTTTTTGTCACATTTAAATGTGTTTAACGGTGTTGAGAAGAAAATACCCCCTCATAATTCTGATTTTCATGGTGGTTCATCTACAGATAGAGAAGAAGATGAGATGAATAAGAAGAAGACCTAACAGAGATGGTTTGTCTTCAGACCAAAGTGTTCGATATAACCTAAGTCAAATAGGTTATTTTTGGTCGACTTTGGATGGACACGTGGAGAAGGCAAGGCTTTTGGATCAAGCAAGCTGATCCATGATTGATTAATAGAGACCATCTGATAATAGTGGTACTAGAAGAATAATTTAGTTATTAGTGAGCAAATTAGAATAGGACAAGTGTACAGATTTTACTCTTTCTGCTCATTTTTTTATTCCTTAGCAAGTGTATATATACATGTACATGAAAGTGATGAAATACACAGAAATTTTCAGAATTTACTCTTCAAATTCGTTCATGGTATCAGAGCACCTAGCTCAATCGAACAGTTCAATTATCTAGATTATTTACATCATCTCATCCTCAACGTTAACTCATCTTTACTAAACAAAAATGGGTGACACAACCATAACTACAGATACCAGCAACGTTGCAAAGGCTGTGAGTTATGATATCAATCACCCATATCATCTTAATAATTCTGATTCTCCTGGGATGACTCTAGTCAACACCTTGTTTGATGGAAGGGGATATCCAGGATGGAGGAGGTCCATTTTGTTGTCTCTATCAGCTAAGAAGAAACTTGGGTTTATCAATGGAGCATGCCAATCTCTAGATCTGAGTTCTCCAGATCATGAATAATGGAGTTGTGTCAATGACATGGTGATTTCCTGGATTCTGAATGCCCTTTCTAAAGATATCGCAGACAGTGTGATATACTCCAAAACTGCAAAGAAGCTTTGGGATAGCTTTGAGCATAGATTTGGAAAATTAAATGGAGCCAAGCTATACCATCTGCAAAAGGAGCTATCAGGATTAGTGTAGGGAAACAGTGATATTGCAGGATACTTCACTAAACTCAAACGATTGTGGGATGAATTGGATGCTTGAAATGTTGTCATATGTTGTTCATGTGTGTATACTTGTGAAGGAAAAGCAAAATTAACTAAGTCACTTCAAGATCAGAGGTTGATTCAGTTCCTAATGGGATTAAATGACATCTATGCACAAGCAAGAGGAAACATACTCATAATGAATCCTTTGCCTAGCATAGATGTTGCCTATTCTCTTCTCTTGCAATATGAAAATCAAAGAGAAGTTTATGCAAACGCACATTTTAACTCAGATTCACTGTCATTTATGGCAGCAGGAGATGTGAAACAACCTAATGCCCAGCTTTTAGCTTATTTTGTAGCTTTTATTATGACAGGGCAGGGGAGAAACTTTTAGAAAAATAGGAACCAAGCACAAAGAGAGGCAACAGTGGGAACAAAATTTAATAATTCAGGACAGAAGTTCACTAAACCACAATAGAAGTTAAAGGCAAAGACTAGATACAATCCAAATGTGTCTAGTACTTATTGTGGAAAAACAGGGCATACTCAAGAAGATTGCTACAGAATCATTTGATTTCAAAATGATTTTGAGTTTACCAATCAGAAAAACTATCAAAATCAGTTCAAGGCAAATGCAGTTTTAACACATGAAGATCATGAGAATCAGACAGGTCAGAATACTGGAAAACAACAACAATTTTAGGCAACAACTCAACAAGGAACAGGTTGCAGAAATGGTGAACGTGTATAAGCAGGCAAAGTTGGCACAAGTAGGAAATTCAGGAATCAATGCTAATGCAATTGCTGGTACTATTCTAAAATACTCAGGCTCAGTATTTACCACTCTAAATTCTAACACTTGGATCATTGATTCAGGTGCTTCAGAGCATATGTGTTTTGATCCCAACTCTTTCTTATTTCTAACTCAACTTCCTGTGCCTTTGAACATCAATTTACCTAATTCTTTCAAGGTAATTGTTACTTATATAGGAAGTGTTTCTATCCTGCCAGGTCATGTCTTGAACAATGTCTTACATGTTCCAGATTTCAAATACAATCTATTGTCAGTACATAGGTTTTACATTCAATTCAAATATGATGTCTTATTCACATCTATTGGTTGTGTGTTGCAGGGACTTTCAATGAACAGTCCACAAGCTTTTGGTGAATTTAGAGAGGGACTCTACATATTGGAGCCTAGTAGTCTTAAGTCTAAGAATCTATTCAGTAGTAATGTATCTTCAATTCAAAAAGAAAGAAATTCCATTTCAGAGTTTATGTCTTTTTCTAGTCCTGTTCATGTTAATGCAATTACTGATGTTAAACTTTGGCATGTAAGGTTGGGACATCTCCCATTTCCAGCAATGAAACATTTAGATTTTCTTCATTGTGACTCAAACTCTGATTTTATCTGTGATGTTTGTCCTAAGGCTAGGCAGATAAGGAAACCTTTCCCTGCCAGCACCATTAAATCCAGAGATATTTTTGATCTCATTCATATAAACACATGGGGACCTTACAAGTCTAATATCTATAATGGGTTCAGATATTTCCTTACTATAGTAGAGGAACATGGACATTTTTGCTGTCCTCTAAAAGCAATGCATTTCCCATGCTCAAATTTTTCTTATCCATGGTTGAAAGACAATTCAATGCAAAAGTGAGAATGATAAGGTCTGATAATGCTCTAAAATTGGGGAAAGGGACACAAGAAGCAACTTTCCTTGCTTCAGAAGGTATTCTGCACCAGCTGTCTTGTGTAGAA
The DNA here is from genome assembly GCF_000390325.3 of Nicotiana tomentosiformis. Classification (NCBI taxonomy): domain Eukaryota; kingdom Viridiplantae; phylum Streptophyta; class Magnoliopsida; order Solanales; family Solanaceae; genus Nicotiana; species Nicotiana tomentosiformis. Next base: position 83,755,136 of record NC_090817.1, on the reverse strand, counting down.
ACACCTCAACAAAATGGGATTGTTGAGAGGAAGCATAGACATCTCTTAGAAATCGCTAGAGGTCTAATGTTTCAATCCAGGCTGCCTATGTTATATTGGGGTGAATCTATTCTGACTTCCACACACATTCTTAATAGGTTGCCTTCCAGTGTTCTTCAAGGAAAGATACCATATGAGGTCCTATTTCATCACAAACCCAAGTATGACTATTTGAGGAATTTTAGATGCCTATGTTATGCCTCTACTTTAAAACAGGGAAGAGGGAAGTTTGATGAGAGGGCAACAACTTGTGTTTTACTTGGTTACCCTCTTCAACAGAAGGGATACAAACTGCTGGAGCTGTCCACAAGGAAAGTATTTGTGTCTAGGGATGTGACATTTCATGAGTCATATTTTCCTTTTGCAGAAATCAACACACCACACCATCTTATTTTTCCAACTTCAATTTTCACCACAGAACCTACCTATTCAACCACATTCCAAGACCAAACACAACCTACTTCTTCAGAATATGATGCAACAGATATTTTTTCACCACAATCATCAAGTCCTACTCATGTTTCTCATCATCATTCAGTTTCTCCATAATCACCAACTCCAGTCTTTCCTAGCCTAGAGCCATCACACACCAGGACACCTTCTTCTACACCTCAAGAACCTATGCCATTGAGGAGATCAGGAAGAGTGTCTACACGACCAATCTACCTGAAAGATTTTGAGTGTAACAACATCATGTTCACAGATCTAGCCACGACTTGTTTTACTCAACCCTGTCAACCTACTGAGTACTTTTTTTCATCTCTCTCACCTAATAACCAGCATGTAATACAGTCCCTTTCTACCCTAACAGAACCTTCTAATTTTAGCCAGGCTTGTCAACATCCAGGATGGATAGAAGAAATGAATGCAGAAATTAAAGCTCTAGAAGACAACCACACCTGGGATGTGGTTGAGTTACCTAAAGGAAAAAGAGCTTTACCTTGTAGATGGGTATACAAGGTAAAGCACTTATCAGATGGCAGAATTGAAACGTTGAAGGAAAGGTTGGTGGTCAGGGGGGATATTCAAAGAGAAGGAATAGATTACAGTGAGACTTTTTCACCAGTGGTGAAGATGGCAACCATAAGGTGTCTACTCACTGTTGCAGCCAAGAAAGATTGGAATGTTTCTCAGCTAGATGTGAACAATGCATTCTTGCATGGAGATTTGCAAGAAGATGTATATATGAGATTTCCAACAGGTTTGGATCCTCCTAGTCCTAAACATGTTTGTCTTTTGAAGAAGTCACTATATGGTTTAAAGCAAGCGTCTAGGCAATGGTATGCTAGGCTAGCAAGAGCTCTAAGTTTTAAGGGATATTCTTCATCAATCAATGACTATTCTTTGTTCTTTAAATGCACAGGAGGTCTTATTTATATCCTAGCTGTCTATGTTGACGACATACTAATCACAGGAAATGACTTAGAAGAAATTCAAGGCATAAAAGATTTTCTGAATACTGAATTCAAAGTCAAGAATTTGGGAAGTATACACTACTTTCTAGGTATGAAAATTTTGAGAGAAAAAGCAGGATTTATCATGAGTCAAATGAAATTTACCTTAGACATGTTGAAGGAATTTGATGTGTCTCATTTGACTCGAGTCAGTTCTCCTTTGGATTCTGCCTTCAAGCCTCATCGAGAGATTTTGGGCAAGTTAGGGGTCACTAGGTTCCCCTCCAACTTGAGAGGGGATGTTGAGAAGAAAAAGCCCCCTCATAATTCTGATTTTCATGGTGGTTCATCTACAGATAGAGAAGAAGATGAGATGAAGAAGAAGAAGACCTAACATAGATGGTTTGTCTTCAGACCAAATTGTTCGATATAACCTAAGTCAAATAGGTTATTTTTGGTCGACTTTGGATGGACACGTGGAGAAGGCAAGGCCTTTGGATCAAGCAAGCTGATCCAGGATTGATTAAATAGAGACCATCTGATAATAGTGGTACTAGAAGCTTGCCTCACGTGAATGACATGTGAGGGAATATAAGTTAGTTACTAGAAGAATAATTTAGTTATTAGTGGGCAAATTAGAATAGGACAAGTGTACAAATTTTACTCTTTCTGCTCATTCTTTTATTCCCTAGCAAGTGTATATATACATGTACATGAAAGTGATGAAATACACAGAAATTTTCAGAATTTACTCTTCAAATTCGTTTAGACTAATCACACAGCTCGCCAATCTCGGAGTGAAAATCGAGAAAGAAGATAAAGCCATCTTGCTATTGAACTCGTTGCCATCTTCATACGATAATTTGGCAATAACCATCCTGCACGGTAAGACTACAATTGAGTTGAAATATGTCATATCGGCTCTTCAACTCAATGAGAAAATGAGAAAGAAGCCTGAAAATCAAGGACATGCTCTCATCACAGAAGGTAGAGGCAAGAGTTATCAAAGGAGTTCGAGCAACTATGGTAGATCCAGAGCTCGTGGGAAGTCTAAGAACCGATCCAAATCAAGAGCGATAAATTGCTACAATTGTGATCAACCAGGTCACGTTAAAAGAGATTGCCCAAATCCAAGGAAGGGCAAAGGTAAAAGCAGTGGACAGAAGAATGACAACAACACAACTGCCATAGTTCAAAACAATGATAATGTTATACTCTTTATAAATGAAGAAGAGGAATGCATGCACTTCTCAGGTCCAGAGTCGGAATAGGTGGTTGATACAACATCATCTTACCATGCCACACCGGTAAGAAATCTTTTTTGTTGATATGTAGCAGGCGATTTGGCACTGTGAGAATGGGTAACACAAGTTACTCAAAGATTGCGGGGATTGGTGACATTTGTCTCAAGAAAAATGTCGAATGTACATTGGTTCTAAAGGACGTGCGGCGTGTACTTGATTTGTTGATGAACTTGATCTCAAGAATTGCTTTAGATCGAAATGGATACAAGAAACATGCCAAGGTGAATTCAACGCGATACAAGATGAGATTTCTACAGATTTGTGGCACAAAAGAATGGGTCATATGAGTGAGAACAGATTGAAGATTCTTGCTAAGAAATCACTCATTTCTTATGCCAAAGGTACAACGGTAAATCCTTGTGACTACTGATTATTTGGTAAGCAGCATAGAGTCTCATTTCAGACATCGTCTAAAAGAAAATTGAATATACTTGATTTGGTATATTCTGATGTTTGTGGTCCAATGGAAATTGAATCGATGGGCAGTAACAAATATTTTGTTAATTTTATTGATGATGCTTCACGGAAATTATGGGTCTATATTTTGAAAACCAAAGATCAGGTATTTCAAGTTTTCCAGAAGTTTCATGCTCTGGTGGAAAGGGAGACAGGACAAAAGCTAAAGCGTCTCCGAAGTGACAATGGAGGTGAGTACACTTCAAGGGAATTTGAAGAGTACTGTTAAAGTCATGGGATCAGACAGTTCCTGGAACCCCACAGCACAATGGCGTAGCCGAAAGGATGAACCGCACCATTGTTGAGAAGGTGAGAAGCATGCTCAGAATGGCTAAACTGCCTAAGTCATTCTGGGGTGAAGCAGTTCAGACAACATGTTACCTAATCAATAGGAGTCCATCAGTTCCATTGGAGTTTGATATCCCAGAGAGAGTTTGGATCTACAAGGAAGTGTAAAGATGTTCGGTTGCAAAGCTTTTGCACATGAACCAAAGGAGTAGAGAACAAAGCTGGATGATAAATCTGTTCCGTGTATATTCATCGGATATGGAGATGAAGAGTTCGGGTATAAATTGTAGGATCCTATAAAGAAGAAGGTCATTAGAAGCATAGATGTAATCTTCTGAGAAAGTGAAGTTGGAGTTGTAGATGATCAATCAGAGAAGACAAAGAATGATATAATCCCTAACCTTGTTACCATTCCTTCTTCTTCTAACTATCCCACAAGTGCAGAAAGTACGACCGACGAGGTTGTCGAGCAGGGGAATAACTTGATGAGGTTATTGAGCTGGATGAGCAACTTGATGATGGTGTCGAGCAAGTGGAGCACCCCACTCAGGAAGAAGAACAACCTCAACCTCTGAGAAGATCAGAGAGGCCAAGGGTAGAGTCATGTTGGTACCCTTCCACAGAGTATGTCCCCATCAGTGATGAAGGGGAGCCAGAAAGTCTTAAAGAGGTGTTGTCCCATCCAGAAAAGAACCAGTGGATGAAAGCCATGCAAGAAGAGATGGAATCTCTACAGAAAAATGGCACGTACAAGCTGGTTGAACTTCCAAAGGGTAAAAGACCACTCAAATGCAAATGGGTCTTTAAACTCAAGAAAGATGGAAATGGCAAGCTGGTGAGATACAAAGCTCGATTGGTGGTAAAAGGCTTCGATCAGAAGAAAGGTATTGATTTTGATGAAATTTTCTCACCTGTTGTCAAAATGACTTCTATTCGAACAATCTTAAGCTTAGCAGTTAGCCTTGATCTTGAAGTGGATCGGTTGGACGTGAAAACTGCATTTCTTCATGGAGATTTGGAAGAGGATATCTATATGGAACAGCCAGAAGGATTTGAAGTAGCTGAAAGGAAACACATGGTGTGCAAACTGAATAAGAGTCTTTATGGGTTGAAGAAGACACTAAGGCAGTGGTAGAAGAAGTTTGACTCATTCATGAAAAGTCAAACTTAGACAAAGACATATTCTGATCCATATGTATACTTCAAAAGATTTTCAGACTACGACTTTATTATTTTGTTGTTGTATATGAATGACATGTTAATTGTAGGAAAAAACAAGGGGTTGATCGAAAAGTTGAAGGGAGTTTTGTCCAAGTCATTTGATATGAAGGACTTGGGCCCATCACAACAAATTCTGGGTATGAAGATAGTTCGAGAGAGAACAAGCAGAAAGTTGTAGCTGTCTCAGGAGAAGTACATTGAACGTGCACTGGAACGCTTCAACATGAAGAATGCTAAGCCAGTAAGTATACCTCTTGCTAGTCATCTAAAGTTAAGCAAGAAGATGTGTCTTACAATAATGGAGGGAAAAGGAAAGCATGACCAAAGTTCCTTATTCCTCTGCCGTCGGAAGTTTGATGTATTTAATGGTATGCACTAGACCTGATATTGCTCACGCAGTTGGTGTTATCAGCAGGTTTCTTGAAAATCCTAAAAAAGAACACTGGGAAGCAGTCAAGTGGATACTCAGGTACCTGAGAGGTACCACATGAGATTGTTTGTGCTTTGAAGGATCTGATCCAATCTTAAAGGGCTATAAAAATGCTGATATGGCAGGTGACATTGATAACAGAAAATTCACTACTGGATATTTGCTTACACTTTCAGGGGGAGCTATATCATGGCAGTCAAGGTTGCAGAAGTGTGGCGCACTCTCTACAACTGAAGCGGAGTATATTGCCGCTACTGAAGCTGGCAAGGAGATGATATGGTTGAAACGGTTCCTTCAAGAGTTTGGATTGCATCAGAAGGAGTATGTCATCTATTGTGACAGTCAAAGTGTAATAGACCTTAACAAGAACTCCATGTACCATGCAAGGACCAAATACATCGACGTGAGATACTACTGGATTCGAGAAATGGTAGAGAATGAATCTCTAAAAGTCTTGAAGATTTCTACAAGTGAGAATCTCGCAGATATGTTGACCAAGGTGGTACCAAGAGATAAGTTCGAATTGTGCAAAGAACTTGTCGGCATGCACTCAAGCTAGAAGTCCGGTGTTACCTCCTTCAAGTGAATGGGTCTGGAGGGGGAGATTCATGGGGTCCAAACCCATGTGTAGAAAAAAGAAAAGAAAGGGAATCTAATGATGGCAAGAGCAAGTTTTATAATTGGCAACCAATTTGCACTGCAAATTGCATAGTGCAAGTTGTAAAGTGAGATCCAATCTTCCGATTGGTTAATTGGGGTAGTCATCCCCTCTATATAAGAAGAGTTTCACCTCTCGTTTTATACACCAATCTCAGAGGAAAAATATATCTGAGAGTTAGAAAGAAAGAGTGGGGTTTTACAGACAGGGTATAAGAAAATAGTCTGTGAGAAAATAGAGAGTGAGCGATATTATAGTGAGATGGGAATATTAAAAGAGAGTTATTTATTTTGAGTGTTATAGTGATCTTTGGAGTATTTTACTCAGACCTACAAAGTATAAAATTCCTTGCTATAGTGATATCAATTGCTCATCTCGGGGCCGTAATTTTTTCCCTTATTCAAAAGGGTTTTTCACGTAAAAATCTTGGTGTCGTTGTCACTCTTTTATTCTTGTTAATTATCGTATCTTGATTCTACGTTATTATTCCGCTTTTATTACCGTGAATATTACTTTTGTGGGGGTTTATTCCCAACAAATGTACTTGGTGAGATAAAATACTTGTATCCATGAGATATATTCAGTTAATTAAGTTAGGTCATTAGAGAACTTTATATTCCATATTGATAATAATGATAAGTTTTTTCAAAGACTCTTAACCGAATCGTTTTGTATGATAAGACTTGTTTCCAACCTGAGAAATGACCACCTCATTTATTTATTTATTTGATGATCGAGAAATTTGTCTGGACCAACCGTAACGTTCGAATGTCGGGGATAATGAGTCGGCACCTCTACCCTTCTCTACTTAAATACAGACTTAGTTTGCATGGCTCGAACCTTGACTTGAGTCACAAGTCCCTCAGCCTTTGCCACTAGAACTAAGCATGAGGGCTTATTTATTTATTTTGAAAAAAGAATAAAAAAATGACCACCCTATAATCACTGAACTGGAAAAATAGGAAATGGGAAAAATCCAACTGTTTGATCAGTCTATACGCCCAGCAGCCTACTCCAAAAAGAATAATAGATACTTCAGTGTGTTGGTATATGAGACATGCCTGATTGAGTGATTGTACACATTGATGCACTGCTTAGTTGGAAGTGTCTATTATCACATTACAGGTCATGCTTTGAAAAAACGTACGGGTACCTCAAGCCAATTCAAAAATTATAATAGGAATCAAGTTTTCCTTGTTATTTCAGTGAGGGAGGGGCAAGTATAGGACTGACAAATTTGGGAAAAGGTACATTTAGTGGCTTATAAGAGGATGGAATAGAGCTGAATTGTGGGTATTCAGTGTTGACAGGGTTTGCGAGTAGCTAATGTTAACATCTGCAAGGGGTAAATATAGTTCATTTTCATGTGATTTAATATGACTTGTTAGGAACCAAGTGATATAGCAGTACCTTCCAGTTTTAATAGGTTGAAATTATTGATTTTACTTTCTAACAAAAGAGTAAAATCCATCTTAGCAACATGAAATCCTATGCTCCTGGAATGTCTTTTGATAATTTGATCCTCTTGACGAAATGTCAACAACCATGAAGAGAATTTTTCAATAATATACCAGAACGACTACGAAGTGCTGGACAAGAGGAGGGGGACACCATTTCAAATACATAAATCTTTCATCATTGTGCAAATAACTGTAGTTTATTTATTTTCATGCTATTTGATAAAAATTTAAAAATATTTCCACGAATGTCGATAAATCAAATTTCTCACATTATGCTAGTATAGAATTTGTATTTTATACCTTTGTATCATTACCATACATTAACAGTTTAACATGGGGAAAAAATACCATAGATTAACATTAACCTTGTTTCCTGTAGTAAAGTTTGGATTCAGAGCAAAGCAGCGGAAGGAAAGTAAAAAAGTAAAAGCTGTGTTATCCATGTTATATTTCCTTGTAAAATTAATCTTTCATTTCCTAGTTTTGACACTAGATCCGAGAAAGGTTATATGTTCTATTATTTTCTTAGTAATATGATTAATGAGGGGAAAAAAGTATGTTGGTCGAGTTTTTACCAAAAGAGACCTGTGATACACCTTTTCTGCAGAGTGGCAAAAACAGAAAGCTTTGGGGTAGCATTAATTATAACTTCCAGAGGCTTAACAGGAGAAGGAGGTAGTTTGCATCAAGTTACTTGTGTATAACGTTAGCTGCAGTATTATGCCTTGATGTTGTTAGGATCGAAATAATCAGATGTCATGCCGGAGCTAGTAAAATAATACTTGAACGATGATAAATCAGACAACAACAAAAAAATATACCAAAAGAGACACAAACATTTAACATGGTTCAGTCAATTGACCTATGTCTACGGCAGAGATGAGCAATCCACTATATAAAAGAGAGTAAAAAATATCGAGAGAACAACTTCACAAAGAGGCAACACAAGTGTCGCACTAACACTTGTCCCGAAAAGTCCCTCCCCCCCCCCCCCCAAACAAGACTCTCAAACACCATATGACTATATTGTGGATGCTACTGAATAAGAAGGAAGGATCCTCAATTTATAAGAGTCCAAACTTTTTCTTCCAAGAAAAGGGACTAGCCAAATACGAGATATTTATAATATTCTTCTAAAAGAAGGAAAACCTAATTATGGTAAATATGTTGCCCTTTCCCTAAAAAGATAGGACAACCAAATATGATAAGAAAATCAGGACAACACCTAACAATTCTCACCTTTGTCTGAGTTTTCAAATAAAATAAACTTGATCCACCTTCTTCATATAACCTTCAACATGCCGCATCTCCAAATTTGCACCACAAAGTTTGTTTCAACGTGAGTAGCACTCAAGTCAAATTTCTCAAAAAAAAATCATGATTATCGTCAAATACGTTGAGGCTAGAACTAAACCCGCCAAGATGAACCTATCTTGAACCTCGCTCTATTAGGACCGAAAAAATCAGGTGTCATGCGGAAGCTAGACACAAATATTTAACGTGGTTCGGTCAATTGACCTTCGTCTACAGAGGAGATGAGCAATCTCCACTATATAAAAGAGAGTACAAAATATTGAGAGAACAACCTCACAAAGGGACAAACACAAGTGTTACACTAATACTTGTCTCGAAAAGTCCTTCCCCTAAACAAGACTCTCAAACCCAATATGGCTACATTGTGGATGCTACTGAATAAGAATGAAGGATCCTCATTTTATAGAAGTCCAAACTTCTTCCTCCAAGAAAAGGGACAAGTCAAATATGAGAGATTTATAATTTTTTTCTAAAAGAAGGAAAACCCAATTATGATAAATATGCATGTGTACGGTAAAAACCGATCCTCAGTCATAAAGACCGGTCGAGACGACGATGTTTCGATCGAAGGATATCTACATGATGAATTCGGTCGAATTCCAAAGTAGGGACGTCGAGCTTCGAGCCAATAGACCGATCAACGACAAGACTCGGTATCATTGTCGAACCCATATCCAAATCGAACTACAAGACAATTCGTAGTTCATCGAAGATGCCTAGACCGGCCAACACTCGCCCTGAATATCGATGCCCCAAGGCAGAATCGAGCTCAAACCAAGACCGGGGGCTCGATCTAATACCGAACTCGAGCCAGTATCAAGCTCGGAGACAAGAGCCATTACAACCGCACCAAGGGAGAGAATCTTGGCAAGAACCGAGGAAGAGACAAATCATCATGGGTCCTCCACTATATGCATTATTTTATTATGTTGTTATAGATAAAGCAATGACCCTCTATTATAAAAGGGAGCATCTTTGTAAGCTAAAGGTACACGAAAATAAACACATCCTTTTCTCAGATACATTCAGGTTTCTTTGTGCTTGTTTCGTCTCAACTTATTCAATTTACCAGTATTGTTATTTTTGTATCAAAGAAATTTGCGTATCCTTAGAACCATACCTAAATTTAATGTTATCCGATTTTTTGGGTAAACAGTTTGGCGCCCACCGTGGGGCTAAGGGTAACAGTGATTGTTTGATATAAATCTACAGTACACTCCAGCTTACAACTTCAAGTCAGCAATGGCCCTACCTATCGACCTTGAAGCCGGCCTTCAAGATGAAACCAACAACTTGGCACCCGGGGCCAGAAGGTTACCTGACGATGGCAACGAGGCTCGAATCGAAGAATCCGAAATTCGAGCCAAAGTACCATTGGATGTCAATTCACAAATAGCTCTGGAGGTGAATCAGCGTTCCGAACCGGAAAGAAGCATTCAGGGCGGTGCTCGACTCGTAGCCCGAGACACCCACAGCATGGGGGAAATCGGGGTCAGCTTGCGTATGATTTTCGAAATTCTACAAGCCCAACAAGCAGTGATAGCTCAGTTGCAGAGCCAAACTCATATGCAAAGCAGGCCGAACTCTAATCCACTTCTTCGAGAAGTCACCCCCAAAACGGAGCCCGCCATAGTGAAATCAAACGAGCAAGAATCGGGGACCGCTCCTGAAATTGCTTAATTGCTCGAAGAACTCACAAAACGAGTCGAAGCCAACGACAAGAAAGTGGAAACGTATAATGCTAGGGTCGATCAAATCCCGGGGGCTCCGCCAATGATAAAAGGTCTTGATTTGAAGAAATTCATACAAAAGCCTTTCCCTCGAGCGCAGCCCCAAAACCAATCCCCAAAAAATTTCGTATGCCCGAAATTTCCAAATATAACGGTACGAACGATCCTAACGAACATGTCACCTCCTACACATGTGCCATCAAAGGCAATGATTTGGAAGACGATGAGATCAAATTCGTGTTGTTGAAAAAGTTCAGAGAGACCCTCGCAAAGGGAGCAATGATCTGGTATCACAACTTACCACTAAAATTCCATCGATTCTTTTGCCATGTTAGCAGATTCGTTCATAAAAGCACATGATGGTGCCATAAAAGTTGCAACAAGGAAATCAGGCCTTTTCAAAAAAAAAACAAAGGGGTAACGAAATGTTGAGAGAATTCGTATCCCGATTTCAAATGGAACGTATGGATTTGCCACCGGTCACGGATGATTGGGCGGTACAAGCTTTCACCCAAGGTTTGAACGGGCGAAGTTCGACAGCATCACGTCGGCTGAAACAAAATATGATTGAGTACCCAGAAATAACTTGGGCAGATGTACACAACTATTATCAATCGAAGATCAGGGTCAAGGGCGATCAATTGGGAGCTTCGTATGGACCTGTGCATCAGAACCACACAACAACTAAAATCCAGAGGGAGATCAACAGCGAAACCAAGGTCGAACAGAGACCGATATCAATCGTACGTCACAGATTGGGCGAACAATGGTTCAGCACGTGATACAGGTGGCCTTGACCCATGCAAACCGATCCTGCCCTAAGGAATCCCAATCAAATGTGCGAATATCATGGCACCCATGACCATAGAACGGAAGATTGCAGGCAATTAAGAGAGGAAGTTGCCCGCTTATTTAACAAAGGGCACCTTCAGGAATTTATGTGTGATAGGGCGAAGAATCATTTCAAGAACAAGGACTTCGGCAAGCAAAACGAGCTAGAAGAACCGCAACACGTCATTCACATGATCGTCGGCGGCATCGATACCCCTCAAGGACCAGTGCTTAAACGCACTAAAACATCGATTGTGAGGGAAAAACGATCTCGAACTCAAGATTATACACCCATAGGGACTTTGTCTTTCAATGATGAAGATGCAGAGGGAATCATCCAACCCCATAACGATGCACTGGTAATATCCGTACTCATGAATAAAACTAAGATTAAGCGTGTGTTAATTGATCCAGGTAGCTCATCCAATATCATCAGATCGAGGGTCATAGAACAGCTCGGCCTACAGAACCAGCTCGTACCCGCCACTCTGGTTCTAAACGGATTCAATATGGAATGTGAAACCACCAAAGGCGCGATAATCCTACCGATAAAGATGGCCGGAACCATCCAGGAAACAAAGTTTCACGTGATCGAAGGCGATATGAGATATAACACCCTTTTCGGAAGGCTGTGGATCCACAACATGAGGGTTGTACCTTCGACCCTACACCAGGTCCTCAAATTCCCAACATCGAGAGGTGTCAAAATAGTGTACGGAGAACAACCGGCCATAAAAAGAAATGTTCGCCGTCGAGGAAGCAAAATCAATATCTTCGTCTTCACCGATAAAAGGAACGGGTTCAGAAGGAGATACAATCGAAGAACAGAATGCCAAATAGCAATCACAGACATCGGCTTCGACCCAGCCAGGTAAGCAGAATGTCGAAGAAGATGATGATCAATGGATCCCTTGATCCTTTGTGACCCCCGATGATTCCGATGCCACTAAATCAACGATTGAGGAACTGGAGAAAATCATACTAATAGAACACTGGCCCGAATGAAAGGTATACCTGGGAACGGGTTTGAGCCCCAGAATCAGGAAGAAACTCATTCAATTTCTTATCGATAACATCGACTATTTTGCCTGGTCCCATTTAGATATAACAGGGATACCACCAGACATAACGATGCATTGGCTGAGCTTGGACCCTAGGTTCAGACCGATAAAGAAAAAAAGAAGACCCCAATCGGAGGTAAAGCACGCATTCATAAAGGATGAGGTAACCAAACTTCTCAAAACAGGGTCCATTCGAGAGGTGAAATACCCCGAATGGTTAGCCAATGTGGTTGTAGTGCCTAAAAAAGGGAACAAACTTAGAATGTGTGTGGACTATAAGGACTTGAACAAAGCATGCCCCAAAGATTCCTTTCTACTACCCAACATCGATCGCATGATCGATGCCACGGCCGGCCACAAGATCCTCACCTTTCTCGATGCCTATTCTGGGTATAATCAAATTCAGATGAACCCGAAGGATCAGGAAAAGACTTCATTTGAGACCAGATATGGAACATATTGTTATAATGTAATGCCCTTCGAGCTAAAATATGCAGGAGCCACTTATCAACGCTTAGTTAATAAAATGTTCGAAGAACAAATAGGTGAATCGATGGAAGTCTATATTGATGACATGCTAGTTAAGTCCATGCGCGCAAAGGACCATTTGGCCCATTTGCAGGAAACGTTCGAGATTTTGAGGAAATACAACATGAAGCTCAATCCTGAAAAATGTGCTTTCGGGGTCGATTAGGCCAAGTTCCTCGGCTTCATGGTGTCAAATCGAGGAATCGAGATTAACCCCGACAAAATCAAGGCCATCAAGGACATCACCATCGTGGACAGCGTGAAAGTCGTACAAAGGTTAACATGTAGAATTACAGCCTTAGGCCGATTCATTTCAAGATTATCAGATCGAAGTCACAAATTTTTCTCTCTACTAAAAAAAAAGAATGACTTCGCTTGGACACCGGAATGCCAACAAGCATTACAGGAATTGAAACGATATCTATCGAGCCCACCACTGCTTCACATTCCTAAAACCAACGAAAAACTTTACTTGTACTTGGCGGTATCAGAAGTCGTCGTAAGCAGTGTCCCGGTTCGAGAAGAGCAAGGTACGCAATTTCACATTTATTACGTAAGTCGGACCTTAGGAGAAGCGGAAACTAGGTATCCTCACTTAGAAAAATTGGCACTTGCGCTAATAAATACCTCTAGAAAGTTAAGACCGTATTTTCAATGTCACCCCATAAGCATATTGACCACCTGCCCACTTCGTAATATTTTACATGGGCCCGAACTATCAGGCCGATTGGCCAAATGGGCCATCGAACTCAGTGAGTACGATATCGAATATCAACCTCGTACGACCGTCAAGTCTCAAATTTTAGCAGACATTGTGGCCGACTTCACGCCAACCCTCGTACCCGAAGCCGAAAAAGAACTCCTGTTAAAATCAGGTATATCGTCAGGGGTATGGATCTTTTTTACGGACGGGGCTTCGAACGAAAAGGGGTCCGAGCTAGGCATAGTTTTGAAACTCCCCACGGGCAACAATATTAGGCAAGCTATTACAACTATCAGGTTAACTAACAACGAGGCCGAGTATGAAGCCATGATTGCAGGTCTCGAGCTAGCTAGAAACTTGGGATCAGAGGTTATTGAGGCTAATTGTAATTCTTTGCTGGTGGTGAGTCAAGTAAACAAAACCTTCGAAGTCCGGAAAAGCAGAATGCAAAGGTATTTGGACAAACTACTTATCACTTTGCACCATTTCAAAAAATGGACTCTACGGCATGTTCCGCGAGAACGGAATAATGAGGCCGATGCGCTTGCGAATTTGGGATCGTCGGTCGAGATAGATGATTCGAACTCGGGGACTGTCATTCAACTTTCAAGATCGGTAATCGAAGATGGGTACGCCGAGATAAATTCTACTAGCTTAACCTGGGATTAGAGAAACAAGTATATTAAATACTTAAAAAATGGAAAGCTCCCACCAGACCATAAAGATTCCAGGACCCTACGGACTAAAGCTACTCGATTTACGTTGGCCACAGACGGAACACTATATCGAAGGACATTCGATAGACCGATGGCAGTATGCTTGGGTCCGGGAGATACCAAGTACATCCTATGGGAAGTACACGAGGGCACTTGTGGGAATCACTCTGGTGCCGACGCATTAGTTCGAAAAGTGATCAGAGCGGGGTATTATTGGATCGATATGGGCAAAGATACGAAAGAATTTGTTCGTAAATGTGATAAATGTCAAAGGTTTGCGCCGATGATCCATCAACCCTGAGAGCAACTTCACTCAGTCCTATCCCCATGGACGTTCATGAAATGATGAATAGACATCGTCGGCCCTCTGCCATCGACCCCAGGTAAAGCCAAATTCATTTTATTTATGACTGGCTATTTTTTTAAATGGGTTGAAGCGCAGGCGTTCGAGAAAATAAGGGAGAAAGAAGTTATAGACTTCATTTGGGATCATATCATATGCCGATTCGGGATACCCGCCGAAATAGTATGCGATAATGGGAAGTAATTTGTTGGCAGCAAAGTCAAAAAATCTTCGAAGATCACAAAATAAGAAGGATACTATCAACACCGTACCACCCCAGTAGGAACGGACAGGCCGAATCAACAAACAAGACTATTCTTCAAAACTTGAAGAAGAGGTTGAACAACGCTAAGGGAAAATGGAGAGAAATTCTGCCCGAAGTCCTTTGGGCATACCGGACAACATCAAAATCCAGTACGGGGGCGACCCCATTCTCCTTAGTATATGGTTCCGAAGCATTGATACCAGTCGAAGTCGGTGAACCTAGTCCCAGATTTCGATTCATGACGGAAGAATCAAATAACAAAGCTATGAACACCTGCCTTGAATTATCGGACAAAGGACGATAAGCTGCCCTCGTCCGATTGGCCGCCTAAAAGCAACAAATCGAAAGGTATTATAATCGAAGAACTAAGCTTCGCTATTTCAAGCCCGGGGACTTACTGTTAAGAAAAGTCACCGTCAATACCCGGAACCTAAACGAAGGAAAATTAGGACCAAACTGGAAAGGACCATATCAGGTGCTCGAGAAATGTCAGAAAGGGATCATACATGCTCGGCATCATAAACGGCAAACAGCTATCAAGCAGTTGGAATGTATCACATCTAAAACGGTACTACTGCTAAGGTACGACCTTTCAATATTCATTTAACTGACCCCTATAGAAGTCCGAACAAGAACTGAGGTGGATCTTTCGCCTAAAGGCACGTGTTGCACTCTTTTTCCCTTAGACCGGTTTTATCCTAAATGGGTTTTTCGGCAAGGTTTTTTAATGAGGCGATCATCGATCGTGTTGCACTTTTAACAATATCCGATCATGCTGCACTTTTAATAGTATCCGAGGCCTCTTTCCAATCGACCTCGAATACCAGGGTGGCATCAGGCCCTCAAATACATCAAGTTCAGATGCAAGAAAGTCATTTCACAACAATAGGGTTCCAACAGGAAAAATTGTAAGAGCCAAAATGGTCAAAACAAACCATGCTCATGTAGATTGGCCCGAACATAGGCGCAAAACATGACCACATGTACTATGACTTGAGATTTATTGTGCAACCAGAATTAAGATTCACTCGACTATTAAGCCTACGGGCTACTTATATTACGAGTTCGAGCAAGCACTCACTCGACCATTACGCCTACAAGCTACATTATTTCGAGTTCAAAACATTCACTCGACTATTAAGCCTACGGGCTACTTTTATTACGAGTTCGAGCAAGCACTCACTCGACCATTACGCCTAAGGGCTACATTATTTCGAGTTCGAAAGTTCGAAACATTCACTGGACTATTAAGCCTACGGGCTACTTTTACTATAAGTGCGAGCAAGCACTCACTCGACTATTAAGCCTGCGGGCTATTTTTATTACGAACTCGAGCAAGCACTCACTCGACCATTACGCCTACGGATTATGTTTCTTCAAAGTTTGAATCATCAACTCAACTAGCAAACCTAAGGGCTACATCACTTTAAATCTGATCGATCGGAGAGACTACGAGATCAACATTTGATTAAAGGTCTTCACAAAACAAAAACAAGTCGACCTTGTTATATATATATATACAAGGTTGCCTGCATGATTAATTTACAAACGTGAAGAATTAGAAACTAAGCTTCCTGGTCACCCACCGGAGCATTCGCTCTACTGTCGAGCTATTCCCCATCCTCGGATCCGCTTTTGCTACCATCGTCATCATCATCATCAGAAGCCAAGGCTTCAGCTTCCGCTTCGAGCTCTTTTGCCTTTTTTATCTCTTTAGTAAGGTCGAAACCTCGAGCGTGTATCTCCTCGAGGGTCTCCCTCCGAGACCTACACTTAGCAAGTTCGGCAACCAAATGAGCTCGAGCATTGGCAGTATTCGCCGCCTCTCGGGCCTCCATCTGAGCAGCCTCAGCATCAGCCCGATATACAGCAATGGACTTATCCACCAAAACATTCGACGACTCAACCTCCACCTTAGCCTTAGCAAGCCGTGTTTCAAGCTCATCGATCTTCTTAGCTTGAACCGACCCCTTTAGCTTGACACTTCGAAGTTGAACGTCGGCCGATAATAATTTTGTCAAGATGGTTTCTTTTTCCGCAGCCAGGCGGTCGATAGTCTCCTTCCACCGATTGCATTCAGCTCGGATTTTATCAACTTCTTCTCGAAGTAACCCAATCTTTTCGATCTTTTGCTGCAGTTGAGACAACGAAGGGTTAACTTCCACAGTTGAGTCAGACCCATACTTTAACAGAATGAGGCTCACCTGCTTGTCAAGCTCGACCTATTCTTCACGAACCTTAGTCAAATCCGCTTGGAGATCCTTTATAGCGTCGTCCTTTTGGCTGCAAAGAAGCCGCAGGGCATCTCTCTCACCTGAGACCTTCCGGAGCTTGGCCTCACACTGGATAAGATTGACTCGAAACCTACTAATGGCCTGCACAGTAAGAAACACAAGTCAAGTAAAAAAAAAAAAAACCAAGTGTGGAAGAATCATTACCCGAGTAATGAAACGTTAAGCCTCCTCTAATAAAAGAGAAGAGTCACTAATATCGGAAGCATCGTCGACTCCAGTAAAGCAATCCCTAAAAGGGTCCCCTACACCAGAGCCTGCCCCGATATCGGGAGTCTACAATTCTTGAGCTTCCTTTAACGCCTCTTCAAAAAAAGTTGGGAGTGAAGGCGAATGACCTATTGTCATAGCCCCGGGCGAGTCACTCGGAGCATTCCGGTCGAGACTCGGGACTTCAGAACCAACCCCGACAGGCACAGCCGCCATCGGCTCGGGAGCTCTAGCAACCTCGATGGCCTCCGCAGATCGGATTACCAAAGTCGAGGAGTTATCTTCTTCTTCTTCTTCTTCTTCTCTCAGTCGTTGGACCGAGTCAATCTAAAGGGCAATTGCTTTTCTCCTCACCCTCCGAGTTTTGGGCTTGGGGTCCTCAGACCGAGAGGAAGCTCTTCGCTTCTTACTCTTCCCCGGTTGTGGAACCAGGGACTTGTCTCCTTCTTCGCCGCTCGAAGGCCTCAAAGCGACATCCTTGGTTACGCATGCACAAGAGGAAATCGGTAACAAATAGAACGCAAAGAATACTTCGAAGGAAACAAGAAACAAACCTCACCATGGTTCTTGGCCTCCCATCTACCTTTAGCCAAATCACGCCAAGCGCGTTCGACATAAGAGGAAGTCGAGGCTAACTTCCGAACCCAATCCTCGAGGTCGGGCACCACTTGTGGCATCCAAGGGGTAGCTGAACATCAGGGAAAGACATCAGAAAAAATCGAAAAAGGACACGAAAAGCAAGCAAGAATCACTTACGGTCAAAATTCCATTCTTCGAAGAACGGCATCTTCTCTTCCAGAATAAGAT
Organism: Nicotiana tomentosiformis; assembly: GCF_000390325.3. Lineage (NCBI taxonomy): Eukaryota > Viridiplantae > Streptophyta > Magnoliopsida > Solanales > Solanaceae > Nicotiana > Nicotiana tomentosiformis. The sequence continues at coordinate 83,737,087 of NC_090817.1, read as the reverse complement.
CACGGGTCCTCACTCAAATATAACGACCCATCCAACCTCGATCCTTGTCTTCATCGGTGCTCGACATTAAAGCCTTCGATGCCCGACGATGAAGTCTGATTAGTCCTCGAAAAATCTGAGACCGGTACAATCGTATGAGGTGGTTCAGAGAAAAATCCAAACCCCCGGCTTTGATAGAGAAGAAGCGCAGTAACATTACTATACGCCATAAAGAGGGATGAATTTGACCGAGGGTGACCTGATATCTTTTACAGAAGTCAATAATCACCGGGTCGACGGGTCCCAATATGAAGAGATAAGTATAAACCCTTAAAAACCCCTCCACATGAGTGGTGACGTTCTCTTCGGGAGATGGGATCTGCAATACAACCTCAGGACCCCAGTTGCAGTCTTCTCTGACGGCCTCGAGATGACCCTCCGTTATAGAGCACATGTACATCGACACATGCTCGCATCGACCCAGAACGGATGAAGGATTCTCAACCTTAAAGTCGATCTTCAGAGTGCACAGGCCAGGAACATAGTTGTGAACGGACGGCTCCGCCAGCGCCTTATCATCGGACGACCGCGAGGAAGAAGCTTTCTCCTTATGAGGTACGGTTTTCGAAGTTTTCGCCATTGATACGAGAGGAAAGAATGCAAAGGAAAGTGAGAAAATTGACAACACCAAAGCTTTGGTGTAGGCGGCTCTGAAGCAACGAAATGGAGAGGATAAATAAGAGAATTTGGAAGAAGAGAAGGCGCCAAAGTGGTAAAGGTTGTATGGAAAGGCTATTTATAGACTGAGGCTTGACGGTTCAATATCAGCGGTGGCCGACTACCGTCTGGCACGTATTAAATGCCTCGGTAAAATCGAATCAATGGGACAGCTATCACATATGTCATGGTCGGGATCGATAAAAACGACAACATAAATTTGATCAAGCCGTAGGAAAATCATATCATTTCTCGCCACATCCTTTTCCGAGAAACGAGGGGACTATCTATGTGCGGTCAAAACCGATCCTCAGTCATAAAGACCGGTCGAGACGATGGCATTTCGATTGAAGGATATCTACATGATGAGCTCGGTCGAATTCCGAAGTAGGGACGTCAAGCTTCGAGCCAATAGACCGATCAACGACAAGACTCCGTATCATTGTCGAGCCCATATCCAAATCGAACTAAGAGACAATTCGTAGTTCATCGAAGATGCCTAGACCGACCAACACTCACCCTGAATATCGATGCCCCAAGGCAGAATCGAGCTCGAACCAAGACCGGGGGCTCGATCTAATACCGAGCTCGAGCCAGTATCAAGCTCGGAGACAAGAGTCGTTACAACCGCACCAAGGGAGAGAATCTTGGCGAGAATCGAGGAAGAGACAAATCATCATGGGTCCTCCACTATATGCATTATTTTATTATATTGTTATAGATAAAGCAATGACTCTCTATTATAAAAGGGAGCATCTTTGTAAGCTAAAGATACACGGCAATAAACACATCATTTTCTCAGATACATTGAGGTTTCTTTGTGCTTGTTTCATCTCAACTTATTCAATTTATCAGTATTGTTATTTTTGTATCAAAGAAATTTACTTATTCTTAGAACCATACCTAAATTTAACGTTATTCGATTTTTCTGGTAAACAATGCAGTCGTTTCCTTCGAGAGATACGAAAACCACCTAACTGGTGTGTCATCTTTTCCAATTGCCGAGATTTCCTTGATGTTCATCAACTAGTTACTGAGGTAGTATATGTAATTATTGACCAACTCAAAGTCAGACTCAGGCTCAGCATAAAAGTTTTTACCATGTATTGCTGTATTTTGATTTTATCCATGACTTTTTGATTTGTAACAGGGCAGCGGGGGAGGTGAATTTGAGTTATGATTTATTAACATATCGGACAATATTAACAAGATGAACTCCCAGACTGTTTTCTCAGGAACGATGGAAGAAAACGATACAAATAGAAGCTGAAACCTTTACAAAGTCAGGCAATGGCTCAACTGTAAACTCTGACGTGAAGTTCATTTTTTTTTTTCTTGTAAATAAATATTACAGTTGAAGAGCTTTCTGCGGTAGTATTATGTCTTTTATTTGGTGCTGGAGAGAGTTTAAGATGGATGTCGCATTTGGAAGAACTCTCAATGCTTAATATTATTGCAATCCTGGTATTTAGCTTCTTAAGAAAAGTAACTGTTGTTCAGATTTTATTTCTCTTTTAAGAAATTCGTCCAAGACGAAAGCTCAAATTATATAGTAGATCACTTGAAAGTAACACATGAACAATAGGTGGTAATCAAACTTAACCCAATTAATGGCGCTGGATTATTAGTTGAGTCGATTATTCAAACCCAATAGCATATCATGCAATTGATGCAGACTTCTCGGCAGATCACCCTATACCCGATGATTGGGAGCTAACTGACGAGGTGCCTGATGAAGACACAATGGTCATTGAATTTCAACCTCCATGGAAGATGTACTTTGATGGTGCTGCACATCGCGGAGGAGCTGGTGCTGGTGTAGTATTTGTCACCTCTCAAGGCGAAGTTCTGCCCTACTCTTTTATGTTGACACAACTCTGCTCTAACAACGTTGTTGAGTATCAAGCATTGATACTTGGACTTGAAATGGTTGTCGAAATAAAGCGGTTGCAATTGCAAGTCTTTGGTGACTCTCAATTAGTGATCAACCAAATTTTAGGTAGTTACTGAGGTCAAGAAACCTGAACTCCGCCCATATCATGATTATGCTAAAATATTAATGGGGTGGGTCGGTGACATGACTATTCAACACGTGCCTAGAAAAAAAAATAAGAAGGTTGATTCTTTAACTTCCCTAGCTTCATCATTAACCCTGTCGGATCAGGCGCAAGTTACTATCTGCCAAAAATGGGTAGTACTGCCACAAAATGAGGGTGAAAATGAAGAAAATAAACTCGAGCATCTTATCGTTGTTTCTGAAGATGAGAAGGAAGAATGGCGACAACCCATTATGGATTACTAGAGTTATGGGATACTTCCAGAAAATCCGAGGAGAAGGACTGAAATCCGCCGTCGTGCACTTCGCTTCCTTTACTACAAAGATACCCTATATAGAAGATCATTCGAGGGAGTACTACTACGATGCTTAGGGAAAGATGAAGTACTCCAAGCTTTACAAGAAGCGCATTCTAGGGTATGTGGATCATATCAGTCTGGACCAAAGCTCCACTTCCATATAAAAAGGATGGGATTGGCCGAAAATGATAAAAGATTGCTTGGACTACGCTCGATGATGCAAGGCTTGCCAATTCCACGTAAATTTTATTCACCAGCCTCCTGAAGTATTGGACCCGAGTGTTAAATCCTGGCCGTTTGACGCTTGGGGATTGGATGTTGTTGGACCACTACCAAAGTCCTCTAGGGGCACCTATACATCTTGGTTGCAACTGATTACTTCTCAAAATGGGCTGAAGTGGTTGATCTTAAGGAGGTAAAGAAGGAAAATGTTGCAAGTTTCATCCGAGTAAACATTATCCATCGCTTTGGCATTCCTCACATAATAACGGATAATGGCAAGACATTCGACAATAGATTGATGAACAAGATTTGTGAACTCTTTGGCTTCAAGCAACGTAACTCTTCTATGTACAATGCTGCAATCAATGGTCTAGCCGAGGCATTCAACAAAACTCTATGCAACTTGTTAAAGAAAGTCGTCTCCAAATCCAAACGAGATTGGAATGACCGTATGGAAGAAGCTCTGTGGGTATATAGGACGACTCACCGCACGCCAAAACAAGCGACTCCTTATTCACTCGTTTATGGAGTCGAAGTCGTCTTGCCACTCGAGCATCAAATACTTTCATTACGATTAGCTATTCAAGAAGGGATCACTGATGAAGAAAATGCCGGACTTTGATTAGCGGAGTTGGAGGCTCTTTATGAGAAGAGGTTGGAAGCTCAAGAGAGTCTTGAATGTTATCACGCTCGATTGTCTCGCGCCTTCAATAAAAGAGTTTGCCCGATATCCTTTCAAGTAGGAGATCAAGTCTTTGCCATACGAAGACCCATTATTACTTCCCATAAGCCTGTAGGGAAGTTCACTTCAAAATGGGATGGGCCATATGACATACAAGAAGCTTACTCAAGTGGAGCTTACAGGTTGGTTGATGTAGATGGTAATCTCCGATAGTCGAGTCACATTAAGAGTAATCTCTCCGATAATCGGGTCACATTGAGAGTAATCTCTTCGATAGTTGGGTCGTTTTGAGAGTAATCTCTGCGATAGTCGGGTTGTTTTGAGAATAATATCTTTGATAGTCGAGTCACATTGAGAGTAATCTCTCGGATAGTCGGGCCACCTTAACAGTAATCTCTCCGATAAGTCAGGCCACCTCGAGAGTAATCTCTCTAATAATCTCTCCAATATCCAAGCGAGGATGAATACAAGTCCTTTCACACCAAGCGAGGATGAATACAAATCCTTTCACATCATAAAATCGCCTTGTTCATATATGTATCATCTTGTTAAACAAGAACGCATCCTTTTCATTTGACCTACATTACGTTCGCGCCAATACATCCAAGTCCACAAAACTAGACTCAAGTAAGAGAATACCGCGAATTGATACTCACCAATCACGAGTGCAAGTGTTTATATAGATTCCAAGAAGACGTCCGCGTAGAATATATTTCGATGTGGGATAGCTGTTACAATTTGCATTCTAAAAGGACTTTGTTCTCAAGGCGGCGAACATTTCCTAATTACATGCAAATTGGAAAAGGGACGTTTGCAGTGCTATAATTCTAGTAAAATAAGGAAAGATATCCTAGCTTACTCGTTTGATGGTTACAGCTAATATACGTGAGCTAGCTTAAATGACTTCTTATGTCATAGCTATCCAAAGATCAAAGTAAAGCCTCACACAACTTTAGGTGATCGTAACTTTGGCTTACGTGGAAAAGAGGCATGTTACTTTGTTGGGAGATCAAAGTGGAGACATAATTGTCTTACTCCAACGTGAATGCAAGATTTTTTTTTAAAAAAAAAAAAATGGTAAATGCCGCCTTGGCATTAACAAAGGGGAATGCACCACGTGAATTTCAACTTGAGCTGGCCAAAATTAAGTTTGGAATTAAAAAAATTATTCCTTTCTTGACTTGGAGTATGAAATAATAGTCCCTAATTCAAACTAATCTAACTAACGTCATTGTTAAGGTAGATGGAAAAAATATCTTCCTCCAATGAAATAAACCTGAGCTAATAATTCAAAGTCTCGTCTTTAAGGTCTGAAGTCTATGTATCGACACGTCTTGAAGTATGGGGCATTTGTAAGCATTTAAATTTTATCGAATCTAAATCGATAAAATAATTTGGACTATATTTTAAATTTAAGATATATTGATCCAAACAAATACTATGGGCTAATATAATTGAATTAATTATATAATTCAATATATATGGATTAAACAAATAAGTCTTAATCCATTGGGCTAGCCCATTTAATTGGGCTAAAGTGATGAGACCACTTCATTAAACCCAAGATGTCATCTTCCTAGAGGCTAAGTTTGGTACCACGTGTCAAATGACGTGGCACGCCAAGTCAAATGAAAGAGCCAATAGGATCGTGCCACGTGTAAAAAAAATGATAAAGCATGCCAAGACAAATTAAAAGGCCAATAAAACCGCGCCACGTGTGCAAGTAACATGTTTTGGCCAATCAAATGCAGTCTTGTCACACTTCAATTTGATTGGTCGGAAAGAGTTTGTTCTTATCATAATTCTTCCTTTCCACAACTATAACCATGGGTCTTCATAACCCAGAAAAGATACCAGAATTTATAACAAGAAGTAAGAAAGAGCTTGTGGATCAAACTTTGCAAATTCCTCCACAAGTTTCAAGCTTCAAGCAATCAAGTTCAAGTTCAACAAATCAAGTTCAAGCTCAAGAACGAATAACAAATCAAGTTCAAGCTCAAGAACGAAGAACAAATCAAGATTCAAGGAGTACGAGTTCAAATCAAAGTTCGTACTAGTTGAATTCAAGATCATCGTTCGTGACAACAAAAATAGGTTCAAGATCAAGCTCAAAGGCCCTTGAATTTATTTACTATTGGAAAGAAGAATCAGAGGATCCATAGAGATTGTACACTCAAAATATTTGAAATTAAATATTACGATTGTTGCAATATTTTTCGATCTTGATTTTATTTTCTCGACGCAATTTATTGTCTACAAATATATTACAACAATGCCTTATTGACTAAATAAGTTGATGTCAATTATATGATCTCACCAATCGTATGTCCTAAATATATTAGTACAAGGTTAAAATCACTTGGTTATATTGTTTTTGGTTATATTGACCTTACAATATAACGATAATAGGATAACAAAAATGATAGCAACATTGACGACTAGCTCAGAAGATGCAATTGTTCTTGTTGTTGTTTCGTACTGTAAGGAGTGAGAATCATAAATTACGTACAACAATATTTCGAATGAGGAGCTTGGTTTCAACATGCCGGACAGTTGGACCGAAATCAAATCTATTCTTTGTTTAATTTGATTACAAAGTTGTGGGCACCGTCTTTTCTTTGTTTCATTTTTTTTTTCTTTTCTTTTGTCCAATCTCTTTAAATTGCCTAATTATGTTAAGTTGATATGAAACAACTTTGATAATTCCAAAGCCAAGCAGTCTAGTGGTTTAAATTCTGAAAGACCAGTTAGTACAATAGCATTCAAATATGGATATAAGAAGGGTAATTATGTGTACTAATGATTTGATATTTCTAATTTTCCAGCAGCAAGTTCTTGTTATAATTTGTAATTCCCAAGTTTGTAGTTCCCTCTTAACTTAGAACCTGTTTGGCTAAGTTTATAGGAAGTCAAAAGTACTTTTTAATCAAAATAAATAGTTTTTGGCAGCTTGGCCGAATGGGTTCTTAATGATCCTGTTATATTAGTAAATATGCTACATATTCGTTGTGTTTTTGGCAACGGATTCTTATGCACAATCATAAGCGGCAAGATTAGCAAGGGTTTGTTGGAAAAGTTTAGGCTTTCTTTAGGCAATTCATACCACTAAAAGGCAACTGTAGAACAAGGATCTTAAAACTCTCAACGATACTTTAAAGTTTCCTATTCTTCCAATAACTTTTGGACTGTGTTCAACCAGAGATGTTCCAGAATGGGCTGGGCCAGACATAGTTTTCCTCAGAATCGGACAGCAAAACAGGCCAACTTGTCTGGCATTGAGGCGGGGCATTTGCATCTATACCTGGGTTTGGAGTCACAATTGAACATATACCCACTTTGCAAAAATATTTGCAACCCTACCTACTTTGCGATCAACTTCAGACTTATCGGGTCTAAAGTTTTAAAAATTAGTCTGAAGTGAAAAAATTGCACTTCAGATGCAGTTAAGGCCAAATAGGTCTGAAGTGCAACCAATGATTTCATTCACTTGAGACCAATATGTCTGAAGTGAAAAAAATGCACTTCAGATGCACTTAAAGTCAAATAGGTTTAAAGTGCAACCAATGGTTTCATGCACTTAAGGCCAATAAGTGAAAAAATTACACTTCAAATGCGCATAAGGTCAAATAGGTTTGAAGTGCAACCAATGATTTCATTCACTTAAGGCCAATAAGTTTGAAGTGAAAAAATTACACTTCAGATGCACTTAAGGCCAAATAGATCTGAAGTGCAACCAACGCTTGTGAGCACCTAATTTTTGCCCCATGCCTAAAATACTCCTAAAATACTCTAAAATAGTTTTAATTGCTTTTATGAAATTTTTGGAATTTTCTCATACTTAGTAGCATTTCAAATCATGAAAATAACTAAAAATATGTTATATTTTTACTCTTTGCATTTTAGATCTAATTGCATTTTTAGTTACATTTTTAAAACACCAAAATCACAAAAAATAATACTACATTAATCATTTTCTTTGCATTGTTTAAATTAATTAGTTTAAATTGATTCACAATTTTAGTGGCTTAGTAATGCAAAATAGGAGTAATTAGGAGTTTAATTAAGGTGGCTAAATTTGAAAAAGAAAGGAAATATAAGAGAAAAAATGTGGGCTGCAATTTTCAGGCCCAATTCCCACACACCCACGCCCCAAACCCGTCTGCTAATCCCAAGCCCAATTTTTCCCGATCCGGTCCAATACCTATCTCCCCCACTTATTAAAAAACACTAGAGCCCTTTATTATTCAGGGACACACATATCAGATCCCCCCCCCCCCCCAAAAAAAGAAGAGAACCAAACAGACCCTTCTCTTGGACAAAGAAACAACACTAGCAGCCGCCCCATCTCTGACCTCACTCTCAGCAGAGGATATTCACTCATCTCATACACACACACTTCACACACTTGACTTCTCTCTCATTTACTTCTAAAAGCCGAAAAGATGGATTCTCGGATTGATAGATTTTACTTCATGAGCTACTAAATCTCTCGTTTCTGCTTCTTCTTAGTAGAGTTCTCATGCTTTTCTTATGAAATTTGAAAAAAAAATGGAAATCCAGATCTAAAAAAAAAAGCTATTCGAATTTCTGCTCTTTACTTCAATTTTCTGGAATTTCAAGTGACATTTGAGTTGAAGAAATATTTTTGGTTGCTGAATCTGTCGCTACTATTTTTGGTCGCTGATTTCTGGAAGTATTTTTAACAATTCAATATATGATTTAACACCTAGAAGAAGAAGAAGAAGAAATTATTTTAAACTTTGGGTACTAATTAAATAAATTTTAAAAAGTGGGTACAGGTTAAATGAGGGCGACCAAATAAGGTGCCCCGTACAATTTTAAGATGGGCCTCGAGGGGAATCATCAATGTACAAAGGTCCAATTAGGAAGACAATGATTCATAACCCTCACTAAATTAGGCAAAAAAGATTAATAAGAAACTGATACTACAGTCATAGAAGGTGATAAAATCACGAGAAAATTTCAGAAATCACTATAGTTAAATGGCTATTAACGTGCTATATCTATAATATCCATATTTACTGGCCGTAGTTATAATTTCGTCGCTAATGTATTGTATTCCATGTATTTGCGCGACTGTATTTATAAATACAGTGAGGTAATTCACCTAAAAAATAGGGATTACAACTATTTAATAACAGAAAGCGCAATAAATCTGCGTGTATCAATTCGATTGTATACATTATATTTAATTCGGATATATTCGTTCTTATATATTTTACATTGTATTATATTTTACTATATGAATTAAGTTGTATTCAAACAAAAAAAAATCAAGAATTAGGTTGTATACCGCTCTATTTAATTCAACCGTATACACTATATTCAATTTATATATTGTAACGACCTAACTTGTCGTTTCAAGAATTTAAGTCCCGTTCGACGGTATAAGGCCCTGAGCAGCTTCGTATTACGTGTATTGACTTGCGTGCATGGTTGAATTCAGTTACCGGATGATATAGAGTGATTTGGGACACTTGGTCCCTAAAACGGAAGCTTAAGTCTTAGGATTTTGACCGTAGTCGGAACTCTGTAAAGACGACTCCGGAATGGAATTTTGATGATGTCAATAGCTCTGTATGGTGAGTTTAGACTTAGGAGCGTGTCCAAAAAATTATTTGGAGGTCTGTAGAGAAATTTGGCTTGAAATGGCGAAAGATGAATTTTTGAAAAGTTTGACCTGGGGGTTGGCTTTTTAATATCGGGGTCAGAATTCGATTTTGAAAATTTGAATAGCTTCGTAATATCAATTATGACATTTGTGCAAAATTTAAAGTCATTCCAGATTGATTTGATGTGTTTCGGCACAAGATATATAATTAAAAGTTCAAATTTCATAGATTTTGATTTGAGGTGTGATTCATCATTTTGATGTGGTTCGATGTGATTTGAGGCCTCGAGTAGGTCCGTGTTATGTTATGGGACTGGATGGTGTGATCGGACGGGGTCTCGGGGGCCTCGGGTGTGTTTCGGGGTGGTTTCAGATCATTTGGAATTGTTTTGGAACTGCTGATTCTGGTGTCTGGTTTTCCTTCTTCGCGTACGCGAAGGAAGTCCCGCGTACGTGAAGAAGAAAATTTAGGGGTGCTGGATTTGGCCTTCGCAAACGCGAAGGAGGACTCGCGAACGCAGATAGATGCCTGAGGAGCCTACGCGAATATAAGGGGCCAGTCGCGAACGTGTAGAAGGAAATGGAGGAGTTGGGCCTGAGGTCGTTTGACCTTCGCGAACGCGAAGCGTGGAATGCGAACGTGAAGGAGCAGGTCAGTTGGTCATCACGAACGCGACGAGGAGTTCGCGAACGCGAAGAGTAAATGTTGGGACAGGAACAGTTGGTCTTCGCGAACGCGACACTGGTCACGCGAACGCGAAGAAGACCTATCTGGGCAGAAATAAAATTTCCAAAAACGGGGGTTTGAGTTCATAACACAAAAATCAAATTGGGAGCTCGGTAGAAGGCGATTTTTGGAGAGATTCTTATACAGTTTTGATTAATTTCCATGATTATGCCTTTGAATCCATCATTTAATTCGGATTTAAATGGAAAACAATTAAGATTTTATAAAATCTTTCAAAAACAAAAATTTAAGATTTGGAGGTCGAGTTGAACTCGTATCGGAATGGGTGTTCGGATTTTATGAAAATTATGTCTGGTTCCCAGACGCGAGCCCCACGTTGACTTTTGTTGACTTTTTGGAATAAAATTTTAAGTCGACGTATTATTATCCGAAATTATTTCTGATAAATTTTAATGAAGTTGTACAATTAATTTGGATAGATTTGAGCTGTCCGGAGGTCAATTCAAGCAAGAAAGCGATTTTGGAAAATGCATAACTTCAAAAAAGTAAGTGTCTTGCTTAACCTCGAGTAGGGGAATTACCCTTTAAGCATCGAGTCTTATGTGCCATTTGTGAAATGTGAAAAGCCCTGTACGCGAGGTGACGAGTACGTACTTGAGCTTATATGTGCAAAATTCATTGAATTAAAGTCTTGGGCATATTGTGTAGTAAATTAGATAATTGTTGGTATTTATTAAATCATCTATTTGCCATGCCTGAATCCTTGTTATTGAATTTGTTGTTATATGATAATTTGATGTGATTGTTACTTGATTATTTATATAATTCCGTGAATTTGTTGGTTTTATAATTCTTGGAATTTAATTTTATTATGAATTTTTTTTTGCAAATAATTAATTAAATGAGTTTAAGAAGATGTGTTTATATAACTATTGAGAATTTGGATTAATAAAGGTTTTGCTTTATGCTGAGTAATTTCTATTTCTGTTGATTGTTTTTGGGGTGTTATACACATTGTGTGGAGCCTTCGGCTATTTGTTGTGAAATTAATTGACTTGGTTGTATCTTTGGAATTTTGGTTGTGGCCATTGGGCAAATTGTGATATGAATTGATTTTGTTATGTTGCCATGATAATTTTCAATGTAAATTGTTGTGTTGTGTGAGTTATTATTTTGAGGAGATAAGTGTGGCATTTCACCGTTGATATTATGTGTGTATAAGGGTGGTATTTTATTGTTGTTGTATTTGTTAGAATATTGTCTGGGCGGAGCGATAAGGGCAGTTATAGGAGCGATAAGGGTGGCAATATGAGCGATAAGAGTGGCTATTGATATTGTCAGGGTGGAGGGATAATGGTGGCTATAGGAGAGATAAGGGTGGCTATTGTCAGGGATGGTATGTGATGATGAGGAGTGGTTGTATTGGTGATTTTTATGTGATGTTGTGATTTTCCTTGTGTTTATTTTTATAACTTGTGCAATTTGTCTTGTTATTAGTAAATTGATTAATAATCTAATTTATGTTGAAATTGGGAGCCTGTGGCTATTGCCAAGCGGATTATAAAATGAAATGTGGGCACGAGGTGCCGTGAGTAGATAATGAGGATATTGACACGTGAATTATCCGTGCAGTTATGATATAAAATGAGGGCACGAGGTGCCGGAGAAATATAATAATTTATTATGGGCACGAAGTACCGTAAAAATATAAAAAATGGGCTGAGACCCGTGTTTATGAAAAATATAAAAATAGGCTGAGACCCGTGGTTGAATGATTATGAAATGAAGTGTCACATGATGACTTTTTAATTGAAAGAATTATATTTAAAATATTTAATTCAAAGAATTTTTATGCAAAAAGATTTATTGGAAAGGATTACATTCGAAAGATATTTATTTAAAGAAATTATATTTGAGAGAAAATTATTTAAAGGAAGTATATTTGAAAAATATTTATTTGAAGAAATTATATTTGAAAGAGAGTTATTTGGAAGAATTTTATGTGAAAGACATTTATTTGAAGGATTTGATTTAATTGGGTGTAATTATAATTATTAATTATTGAGCGATATTAATGGTGTTCTTATTGTCTGCTGTACATATCACTGGTTATTTTATATTGCCCTTATTGTTATTTGTTTCCTATTATTTTGTATATTATGTTGCACATGCTATTAGACTAGTGAGTGTCTTGACTATACCTCGTCTCTACTCCACTGAGGTTAGTCTTGATACTTACTGGGTACCAACCATGGTGTACTCATACTACACTTCTGTATATTTTTGTGCAGAGCCAGGTATTGGATATATCGGACTTGAGCAGAGTTAAAGCGGGATCATAAGGATTCAAGTTAGAGCTGCTTGGTCATCGCAGTCTCTTGGAGTCTTTTCATTTCATTGTACTGATAATTTTTAATCAAACAATATTGTATATTCGGTCCTCGTGATCAGTCCATGTATTTAGTTAGAGTTCGTGACTCAGTACTACCAGTCTTGGGAGGTTGTATATTCATTTTGTTCCGCTGTTAGTTTTGATTACTTATTTAATTTAAAAACAAATGGCTTCAAAATGTAATTGAAATCGGCTTACCTAATCTTAGAGATTAGGTGCCATCACGACGTCTGTGGTGGAATTTTAGACCGTGACACCTATATTCATTTTTATCTATTTTACATTGTATTCAATTCACCGTATTCAATTCGACTGTATTCAAACAACAAAAAATCACAAAAATAATAATATTCATTTGTATTCAATTCTCTATATTCATTCGTAGATGCTTTTACACTATATTCAATTTACTGTATTTAATTTGACTGTATTCAAATAATAAAAATTAAAAAAATATAGGGATCTGCACAAAAAATAACCTTCGGAGTATATAAATACATGCGAAAATATAATATATTTGTATAGAATATAATGTATTTGAATGTATTTATACAGAATATAATGTATTTGTATCATTGTATGTGACTCAATAGCAAAGAAGAGAAGAAAGTTTGTCGGATATGGCGTCTTCCGGCCAAGCAAAATACTGTATACATTGTATTAAAACTAAAAATGGAGAAGAACAAAAATTCGGCCAGATATGAGAATACACTATCACATTGTATCAACCAAAATTCGGTCAGATGAATCAAGAAGAAGAAGAAGCCATGGATCCATATCGAAAAGTTTCAGATCTATTCTCTTCACCGAGCTACTAGATCTAGATGTAAATCATCCGTGCAGGAAAGTTTCAGATCTATTCTCTCCGTCGAGGTAAGAGTCGGAGGCGCGATGGAGATGGTAGACTCCCGATAGTGGAAGCAAAGAGGGATTAGGAGAACAGATTTGGCCATAGCTACGAAATGAGCTTTTGGCAATCTGAAGTAGAGTCGCTAGAGAAGAAGGAAATTTAAAGCAGAGTCATCGAAAATCTGAACAAATCTAGCCATGGCGGTGAGTCGCCGGAGAAGACGGCGGCCTTGCCGAAAAGAGAGGGAAAAGGGAGAGAGAATTGAGGAAGAAGAGAGAGGGTTGAACGAAAAGTTGAGGGATCTGTTGTATATATTTGTACTTTGCTATAAAATATAAAAGGTGGCTATAAATAATAATACTTTTAAAGTATTTTGGTTTATAATAAATAATGTGCATTATTTAGCTATAGCATGTAAAATTTTCTAAAATCATTGCTATATGATTAGAAGTTTGTGGAGAGAATATATTTCACAATTCAAAGATAAAAATTCAAAGCTATTATGAATGCTAAAGAATTGGTCGACCCACGGGCCAACACTAAGAACACGTATATGATGATGTTCTGCAGGATATCTGGTGGTAAATTAAATGAGTGACGTAATTGGAAAAGAAAATGAAATGATATAGAACAGAATGCTAATGAAATTCAGGGGAATTAGGGATGATTTACTACGTAATCAATTGACTACATTTTATGCAGGAGCGTAAATGGTTCGATTCGGTCGATTATTTTGTAAAATTCGTACCACACCAATTTTTCGGTTATTTTATTATGTATAATTAAAATTGGACTTTTCGAAACCATCCCAATCATATCGGTTTCTCTTCGGTATCGGTACGGTTTGGTTAATTTTCAGTATTTTTTTTTAAAATATCATGTAAAAGTCACTAGTAGGAGTAGAATACAATAACATACGTACTTTTATAAGACTTAGCAAAACTTTCTTGACATTTTTACATTTGAAAGGGTGATGAATTAAGAAAATATGAAAGATGGCTAGAGTATAGATCCATCAACTATTCTATAGCGGCGTAAAATAAACTAAGCAAATTAATACAAAGAAAATATAAATCGCACGAGTGGAAAGATATTAACCAAGTTGGGAATGAGACTCAAGAATAAAGTCTATAGAAGATTGAATATTCAAAAAGATAAATCTAAATCATACGAAAGGAAACATATTCAATACATTATAGTTTGCTACTCATAATCGCTATAATACCTTGTGTCTTAGTTTGTTAGTGGATATGTTGGAAATAATTTAGTTTCAATAGGAGTAGCATAATAGGTTTGGGAATTAAGATTTTGAGTTTAATTACTTGTTGGCTTGCAACTGTTTTCATAATACCAAGACCAAAGAAAAATTTAATGTTTTATTATTTTTAAAATTAATATATAAATATATTTTTTACATGTAAATTTATTCGGTACGGTTCGGTATTTTTTTGGTTTATTTTTATAAAATAAAAATCTGCCCTAATTATCGGTACGATTATAGATTTATATAAAAACTTACGATTTTATTAAAAGAAACCTAAAAACCGATTCGGTACGGTACGATTCGATTGATTTAGTCGGTTTTTAAATATCCACCCTAGTCTTATGTCACATGTAGTGAATGCATAAGTGTTCCCAACAATGTTTTAAGGACGTTTTTTTATATTTATAAAAGCTTTTTTTCTCTACTAATTTAAGTTCTTATTAAAAGAGGCGAACATAATCCAAAATTGTACAAGAACATGCGGCAGAAATCAGGAATTTGGGCATGACCATTACCCTTCCTCGAAACGAATTTATATGGCTGGTCCGTAAAATAATTTAAACACATGTAAAAAATATAATTACTTAAGCAAATAGGCAGTCAATTTAATGTAACGTACAGTACTATATATGATTAGTTGGTCTACTGGTGAAAGAACCAAAAAGAACTGCTCTCAAAACGCACACGGCCAATCACAAAATGTTGAAAATCACTTTGGCTGATTCCTTATAACTTTCTTAAATCAAACAAATGCGTTACTGAATATTGCAAGTACGCTAATCAAAAGTGGAGTTAGGATTTTAAGTTTTTTTTTGTGGGTTCTAGACCATAATTTTTTTTTTTGGATTCTAAAATATTTATATATATCAAGTAAACTTTTTAATAAAAAAACAAGATTTAAGCCTAATCTATTGAGTTCTTTCGAATTCGTAATACAGTGGCTCCGCCATTTAAAGTAAAACCACTAGTACATCTTTTTTTTTTTTTTTGCTAATCAGAGAATTTTTTATTTATACAGAAAATTAAGAAGTGTCAATACAATATGGGTTCTTTGAGGAATACTAAGAAAACAAATAAAGGTGGTTCACTCCAAAATAAGTTTTCGCGCTCAACATTTGTATGTGAGTCCCAAGTACTCCCATATTTTGCTAAAGTGTGCACTACTTGGTTTTCTTCGCGGTAGATGTGCCTAACGGGCGGTTGGCCCATTACTTCGATGAGCAACCTGACAGTCCGTCTCCACTATTAGTGGTATTCGATTTTTTGTGAAAGCGAGTTCCCATACCCTTGAGTAGTGCAATAATTTCAGCCTGTAGTGGCGATGAGGCAACTATATTGCCAGAGAATCCATCAATCCAGTTACCGTGAGAATATCTTATGATTCCTGCTGCTCATCCACTAGTACATCATGTATTGTGTCTATCGTAAATGCAGTTGCATGTGCAATTATTATCATCAAAAGTTGCATTCTTTTAAGTTTTCAAACATTTTATGTTACTGGTAATTCTGACAATTTTAATCAGTATTCTATCATCTTAACTACCATTTTCTACTTGCGCTACCCACAAATATTTTCATGGAAGCGTCAAAAGCAGAAAAAATAAAAAATGGTGAGAAAACACAAAATCAGATAAATTGAGGCGAGGACAAGGGAATTGAACAACAAAACTTAGAATAACATCACGCCGAGTAGGAGTAGTGTAGAGAGATTTTCTTCTTGTGCCCTTTAGGAAAATATATAACAAGTATTATCTTTATCCTTCTTTTTCAAAATCTTTAAAAAGGGGTGGACTCTAAATAGTAGAGGATCGAGGATAAGATTAAAAGAAGAGAAACCTTTTGGGGATGAGTATATATATATATATATATATATATATATATATATATATATATATATATATATATATATATATATATAGTGAAGTTGTAACCATAGGCCAAGGTAATTGAGATTTTTATCTATATGTACTACATTAGAAACTTATTTACCCTTACTGTTTAGATTTTAACTTAATTACAAGTTGATATACAATTTACCAATTATATACACATAAGTTTTAAATGAGTATCCTTGATTGTAGCCTTTTAATGTGAAAATCAAATTCCATAGTTCTATCTCCTCGCTCTAAAATTTCTTTTTTATGTCCGACTTCTACTTCTTTGGATCTCTATGATTCTCTTCTCCTTTCTAATCTCCTTTTTTTGTTTTTTTCTTCAGAGAATTCAATAACAAAGTTGATATTGTTGCTTATCATCGTCAGACCAGTCGTTGCCTGTTGCCCCGCCAGCCATCAAAAGCTTCGAAACTTTGATTTTGAATTCAATTTTTTAATTATTATTTATTTTGATTGGGTGTCGTTGTAAATGTCGGGATATTCTTTGGAGTTTATATATCAATTTTGAGGGTGTTTGGTGAAGACTAGAGTTGATTTTGGATGAATTTCATATTGAAACTCGAAGATGTATTAAAGTTGTATTATAATTGTATACAAATTATATTCAAGTTGTGTTATGTTATAGTTAGATATTTTTTTATTTAAATATTGTATATAAACAACAACAACAACAACAAACCTAGTTTGATCCCATAAATGGGGTCTGGGGAGGGTAGTGTGTACGCAGACCTTACCCCTTCCTCATAAAGATAGAGAGGCTCTTCCCGATAGATCCTCGGCTCAAGCAACCGTGAAGATAAAGAAACCAAGTAGCAAAGATTATTAGCAACAATGTAATATGGTAACAGACGTGAATGCCCACAACATGCATAATAAAGAACCATAAATAGGAAATTACAAAGTTAGTCCTAGTACTACTGGTCGGCCTAGGAGGAACACACTACTATTTGTCAACCTACAACCCTAATCCTCGACCTCAACACCTTCCTATCGTGGGTCATATCCTCGGTAAGCTAAAGCAATGACATGTCCTTCCTAATTACCTCTCCCCAATACTTCTTAGGCCTACCCCTTCCCTTTTTCAGACCCGCTATGGACACCTCTCACACCTCCTGATCGGAGCATCAATGTCTCTCCTCTTCACATGCCCAAACCATCTCAGCCTCGATTCCCGCAACTTGTCCTCCATAAATGTCGCTCCTACCTTGTCCCTAATAACTGCATTCCTAATCCTGTCTTTTCTAGTATGCCGACACATCCATCTCAACATCCTAATTTTAGTTACTTTTTATCTTCTGGACATGGGACTTCTTGACATGCCAGCACTCAGCTCCATACAACAAAGTCGGTCTAACTACCACTCTATAGAACTTGCCCTTAAGTCCAGGTGGCACATTCTTATCACATAAAACCCCCGAGTCGAGCCTCTATCTCATCCACCCCGCTCCAATACGATGAGTAACATCCTCGTCAATCTCCCCGTTGCCTTGAATAATAGACCCAAGATACTTGAAACTATCTCTTTTAGGGATGACCTGAGTAGCAATCCTCACTTCCACTTCTTCTTCATGCATCCCATCACTGAACTTGCACTGCAAGTACTCAGTTTTTGACCTACTCAACTTGAAACCTTTAGACTCTAGTGTTTGTCTCCAAACTTCCAACTTAGCATTAAATCCGCCTCGCGTCTCATCAATCAGGACTATGTCATCAGCAAATAGCATATACCATGGCACATCCTCTTATATGTGTCGCGTTAGCACATCTAACGCTAAGGCAAACAAAAATAGGCTAAGATCCGATACCTGATGTAACCCCATCTCCAATGGGAAATGATTTGAGTCTCCTCTCGCAGTCCTCACATGAGTCTTCGCTCCCTCGTATATGTCCTTAGTCTCCCTAATGTATGCCACCAGGACACCACTAGCCTCCATACATCTCCATATGACCTATCTCGGGACTTTATCATAGGCCTTCTTTAGGTCGATGAATACCATATGTAAGTCCTTCTTCCTCTCCCAATACTGCTCCACCAATCTCCTCACAAGGCGAATGGCTTCTGTAGTAGACCATCCCGGTATAAATCAAAACTGGTTCTCAAAAATACTAACACAACATCGCACCGTCATCTCCACCACCCTCTCCCAAACTTTCATAGTATGACTCTGCAGCTTGATACCCCTATAGTTGTTATAATCCTGGATATCACCTTTTTTTTATACAACTAGATCATCAAACTCCGCCGCCAACCTTCGGGCATCTTCTTCGTCCTGAAAATGACATTAAACAAACCAGTATGCCACTCCAAGCCTACCCGACCAACTTTCCTCCAAAATTCCACTGGGATCTCGTCTAGCCCAGTAGCCTTACCCCTGCTCATCTTCTGCATCGCCCCCTCCACCACTACGCTCCTAATATGATTACAAAACCGAAAATCCCACTGACTCCCTGATCTCCAACTCACCTAGCATGATGTTCTTATCTCCTCCCTTGTTTAAGAGCCTATGGAAGTACTCATGCCATCTACGCCTGATACACGCCTCTTCCACCATAACCTTTCCATCTTCATCCTTGATGCACCGTACTTGGTCCAGGTCCCGAGCCTTCCTCTCCCTAATCTTGGCTAACATGAACAACTTCTTGTTGCCTTCTTTTCTCCCAAGATCCTCGTACCATCGCTCAAAAGCAGCAGTCTTAGCCGCCGTGACTGCCAATATTTCCTCTTTCCTTTCTTTCTTGAAACACTCCCTACACGTCCTCTTCTCCTCCTTGTCCGTGCTCTCTATTAGATTCAGATATGCCACTTTCTTAGCTTCTACATTTCCTTAGACATCCTAATTCTACCACCAGTCACCTTTGTGTCCTCCCAAATAACCCTTCGTTACCCCTAGAACCTCTCTAGCGACCTCCATAATGCAGTTCGCTATTGTGGCCCGCATGCTACTCACATCCCCACTACTCCTACAGGCCCACATGGCCAACAACTTCTCCCCCAACTCCTGAGCATTTACCTTAGTCAAGGCTCCCCCCTTAATCTTAGGTTGGCCATACACCGATCTCTTCCTTATTCTCTGAATCTCCAAGTCCATTACCAAGAGCCTATGTTGCGTCGACAAACACTCAATTAGTATAACCTTGCAATTAGTGCAAAGGCCCCTATCACCCCTCCTGAGGAGAAGATAATCAATCTGAGTCTTGGCTACCTTAATCCGAAAGGTGACCAAGTGTTCCTCCCTCTTCTGGAAACACGAATTAGCTAACACCAAGTCAAAAGCTTTAGACAAATCCAACAAAGAAGTACCACCTTCGTTCCAAACTCCGAAACCAAATCCGCCATGCACCTCGTCATAACCCGTAGCAGTCACCCCAATATGGCCATTAAAGTCACCCCCTATGATGAGCTTCTCGGTGTGTGGGATACCACACATAACCTCGTCCAAATCGTCCCAGAAGCGCCTTTTGACCTCCTCACCCAGGCCCACCTAAGGCGCGTAAGAGCTAACCATATTAAAAGTGACCCCACCAATCACTAACTTAATAGTCATTAACCTATCATTCACCATCCTAAAATCCACTGCCATCTCCCTGAGATTGTCACGCCCCAAACCTGAAGGGACGTGGCCGGCACCCGGTACCATACTCGGCCCGAGCGTACCACTCTGTAACTGTGAACTCTAGAGGAATAACCCTCAACCTACGCCGATGAGACCATATTCTGAATCATCTAAAAATATCGTCTGTCTCATCTAAGGGGTAAACATACCCAAAAACTCATATATATATATATATAAATGTACAGACTGAGGAGGCCGCCGTGAACATCTACTGTTATACAAACTATACAGGACTTGTCTACAAGCCTCTAGAGATAGTTGAACTGTATCATGGTCGGGACAGGGCCTCGACCTACCCATCAAACCTGTATATATATAACAGACTCCAAGGTCTAGACCTGGTAACTCCGGGGAAGTGGAGCTTACCAACCAAGCTGATATTTGGCTCTGTCTACTGGGAAGGTCTATCCAGCTGTCTATCAGGACCTGCAGGCATGAAATGCAGCGTCCCCAACAAAGGGACGTCAGTACAAATAATGTACTGAGTATGTAAGGCAACAAAATAACTGAAAGCTGAAACTGAATTGATGATATAATAACGAAATGTAACTGGGAGTCAAAAATGGTCTGGAGATATATGCTTACCTGCTGATACTGACTCAACTCTCTCCATATAGTATGTAAAAAAGTTGTCCGGCCCTATAAGGCTCGGTATGTGTAACTGCCCTGCCGTAGTAGGCTCGCTCATAGGCGCTCGGCCATACTAGGCTCTGTATCTCGGCCATTCTGGGCTCGCTCATAGGCGCTCGGCCACAGTAGGCTCGGTATATACTTACCATCTGATCAGAGGTTGCCCAATAGGGGCCTGCCCAATCGATTATAGCTCGATGGTAATGAAAATACTGTAATACTGTATATATAGGCTTGCTTCTCTCTTGACTGGAAGAAGACAATACTAAAATTGAATATAGAGTCTCGATAAGGAATAATATTGTAACTTATGAGACTAGAATAGTGTGAATAAATTCATGAATATGAACTTCTCTTTTTGTCTCATTACTAACACATGTAGCTACGAGATCATGCCAAAATGAAGGAAGGCTTAGCCTTAACATACCTTATCACAATATTTCCAATCACCAACTTGAACTCACCTCTTCTCACCTTAATCTACAACAACGATAATAATACTATCATTAAGTTACGAAAGGTACAACTAACGCACAACGAACGACAAGCTTATTTTGTATTAAAACGGACAGCATCTCCCCTATAATCCTTACTTCTTCCAAATTCAAGATAACACCACAACACCAAAAACAACAATAAGAACATATATACATTAGTTTCCAACCTTATGCATACCATACAATACTACAAAATAGCCCAACACACTCCAATCGCTTCATACACAAAACGACCACCGTAGTAGTGTCAATAACCCGAAATTGTTACGATGAACGACCAGCCCAACATCCTGCATTTATGTGGTGTTTCTCCACACCCTTCCTCCTCCAAAACTCTCACAAAACAGTAGTAAAAGATGCTGCCCAACAGCACAACAAAACAGTCCACAAAACAGTCCGCTACAAGTGAATAACTCGAACTCACGGCTTCCGATCACCGTCCCGTGAGTTCTTACAAGTATAGAACGACTTACCATGAATTTACAGCAGACAAAATGGATGAAAGAGAGCAGTAAACTCACCTTATTTGTTGGATAACTCAGCTCCTATCTTGGTTCTTCAAACTCTAGGTTTTACCTCCAATTAGAACTTGAAAGGGAGAGAAAATCAATTAGGGTTTGTGGGAAATTTTTGGGAGGATTTGTTTGCAGAGCTTATGTCTGATTATTATGCTCTATTTTAAGTCTAATATATGAAGAAAATAGGCCTTTAAAAGGCCTCTTTGGACGACCCGAAATGGCCCATTTTTGGGCTTTCATTTAAGCAAGTAGGTGACACACCTACTTGTCACCTAGCAGCTTGCGCAGTATCGCAAACATGCCCATATCTCTCTACTCTGATGTCGTATTGACAAACGGTTTAATGCGTTGGAAAATAGACTCATAGATCTTTAATTTGATGTGTGGAACACCCCATAAATCTAAGTATATTGGGAGAAAATTGCAGTTACATTTGACCCAAAGTTTCTGTAAAACTTATGAACGTAACTTGTGATGACTTTCATCGACTTTTGTTCCACCACTCGCTTGACTTCAAAACATAACACACGACTATCATACGACTAACATAACTCATAACATAACCTACTTATCAATTTAAACACCCTGGTCTCACTCCAAAAGTACATGTTATAACATTCCCAATTTGTCGACTTTCGACGAAACATTATTTGTTTTCAATTCCTTTAGCTTGTGAAACTTCCAACCATCTTTGTACTTGTTGTTAATGATCTTTAATATTTGTAACCTCCGAGGTAATATGATTAACTTACTTTGCAAACTTTTCAAATATGATTTCACTTCTGAGCTTACATCAATTGACTTATGACGACTCATACGTACGAAAACATGGGTTGTAACATCATTCCCCCCTTTGGAACATTCGTCCTCGAATGTTGACTGGTGCACTTATCAGTCTCATAACCTATTGCTCTCATAAATACTTTATTTCTGGCCTTTCCATCTAGGCAATTGTTCTATGAATAAATCTATAGGCCAGGGCATTCCCCCCTTTAGGCCTCTTCTGACACCATGACTTTTGGTCTGAATCCTTCCAACCTCGTAATCATTGCGACCTTCTGTCATTCATCTTGTACGACTTTATCCTTATATGTGTGCCTATGCGACTCTTCTGTTCCTTTTCCTCCAGCTTTTAGCCAATCTCTAGGCCTCACTTTGGGAACATATATAGAACTATGACAAGTTGTTCCTCCCAGTGTATATAGGTGTAGTAAAGTTCTTCGCTCGGTAATTTGTCAAACTTACGACTGTTGCGATATCTTGTTTCGTAGCCTTGTAAATATATCCTTATTGATTTACTACATCTAGGTAGGTCATACTACACTATCACACTTGCTTCCGTTTATTATTGCCGAGGTTTGCTACCCAACTCCATGTTACCTCTCGCTTCTTATCCTATATGTATAAATCTAAGTCCTTTAGTTCTTCCTCATTACTGTTCATCTTAAAAATGAAGGCCTGATATCATCTCATACTTTGGAACTTGTATCTGCCTATTGTTGATTCACCTTAATGTGGATCTATAATCTACCATTGATAACTTGAAACCTCTTACATAATACATTGTCCTTAGGGATCACGTCTCATTAGGAAACATCTGAAGTTATTTTCTTGATCCATCTAGGGATGATACTATACTTCAATAAGTGTATTTCATCGCATCCCAACGTGATTCATCTTATAAGGGGTATTCTAATCTCATGCAATTCATGAGTTTCCCTCCTCTTTGAATCATTAACCAATCAATAGCCTTAACGTTATCCTCTTATATATCACAATTACACCATTATTCTACTACCAGGGCAACATTTTATCTCTTCAAATTTCTCATAGTCTTAGACTCCTCTGAGTTCGTTCAGGCTATACTGAGTTATTTTTTTTTTATAACTTACGGAAACCATCAGTTCTCTTGTTTTGATGGGCTTAATTCTGAGGCCTTACCTATTCTCGTCAGCTTCTCAATCACCTCTGCTTATCCTTACTCATGTCCGCCTAAAACCATGTTTCTCTACCATACTTTATCTTGTGACCTACACATATTTATTTATAGTACTCACAACCTTCCTTTAACTTTCTAGCACCATACATTTCCTTATGTTATTCAGGAACTTCAAGCGGGACATCAAATTGTCTCTAACTCTTCTTTACTCTCTTAACTAGACCTCTCGGTACTTGGAAACTATAGGCTAGAAGATATGTCCCTGACAACACCACTATCATTTGTGGGTACTGAATCATGGCGCTTCCAGCCCGCTATCTGATGTATGGACTATTCACAACCTTCTACATTTGAGCATTTCGTACCTTCTTAACCTTTACCTTACTTAGCTTTTAATCTCGCATTATATCTTCTGTCTCTTTAATAACCTCCCTTCCACATAGGTAGAATTCACTTCCACTTCTTGAAGCTCTACTATAAACTTGCACCTCTAGTGCGTACACAATCCGGTGGGAGCTTCATACTTACTCCTTATGAGACTGGTACTTTTTTTTTCTAGCTTTATTGTAGAGCCATTATAGAATATGGCTGTTGTACTATCTTTCTTGTACCTCTAATGTTAAGAGTGATTTTGCAATGTTCAGACTCCTAATTCACTTACCTGATGTAACTCGTTAGTTTCCTCTTCTCTCCCAGCCTTTAAGTAGGCTTAAGCTATCTTCCGATCTGTTGCTCGGGGTATTATTACTTTAACCTTTTGTGGACGCCATAGAACATCCATAATATAATCTTCTAACAATTCAAGCCTTTGTCTGTGAGGTGGACTCAATTCTTTCTTTTAAATATATATGTTAGCTCCCATAGGGCATAACTGAGATGGGTGTGACTAATTGTACATACCTCTATTTCTGTTGAAGGTAACTTAGAATCCTTTTAATTCTCTGCCTGACGTGGAAATTCGGACAATCTTCATTAACTAGGTACCTCGTACCCTTCTTCACCTTGCTTCTGTTACCTGTTGAATCTTATACTTTTACCTTTTGATACTCCCATGGCCTGTTATTCACGGGGTATGTTGGATATTCCCGTCTTAGGGTAAATGGGAAATTTGCACATATGGTAAGCACGATCTAATAGGGTCTCAAACAGGGCCACGTAGTCAAAAATTCTCTCTCTACTAATGCTTTTATATGCTGTTGTATTAGCCCTTTAACTAGTTATAATTTTTCTAATTGAAAGCATCGCTATATCATTAGCAAACATAAGCTTTGGCTCGAACTCTTATGACTCAGCTCTATAGCACGATTTGGATTTGAATGAAGGGTAGCAGACTCCTAAATGCCTTGTAGCCTCCTGCTTATAAGTGTGGTGCACAACACACCCATAAACAAGACTCTACTAGACACGGCTTGTAGACTCCCTAGGATAGAACTGCTCTGATACCAAGTTTGTCACGCCCCAAACCTGAAGGGACGTGGCCGGCACCCGGTACCATACTCGGCCCGAGCGTACCACTCTGTAACTGTGAACTCTAGAGGAATAACCCTCAACCTACGCCGATGAGACCATATTCTGAATCATCTAAAAATATCGTCTGTCTCATCTAAGGGGTAAACATACCCAAAAACTCATATATATATATATAAATGTACAGACTGAGGAGGCCGCCGTGAACATCTACTGTTATACAAACTATACAGGACTTGTCTACAAGCCTCTAGAGATAGTTGAACTGTATCATGGTCGGGACAGGGCCTCGACCTACCCATCAAACCTGTATATATATAACAGACTCCAAGGTCTAGACCTGGTAACTCCGGGGAAGTGGAGCTTACCAACCAAGCTGATATTTGGCTCTGTCTACTGGGAAGGTCTATCCAGCTGTCTATCAGGACCTGCAGGCATGAAATGCAGCGTCCCCAACAAAGGGACGTCAGTACAAATAATGTACTGAGTATGTAAGGCAACAAAATAACTGAAAGCTGAAACTGAATTGATGATATAATAACGAAATGTAACTGGGAGTCAAAAATGGTCTGGAGATATATGCTTACCTGCTGATACTGACTCAACTCTCTCCATATAGTATGTAAAAAAGTTGTCCGGCCCTATAAGGCTCGGTATGTGTAACTGCCCTGCCGTAGTAGGCTCGCTCATAGGCGCTCGGCCATACTAGGCTCTGTATCTCGGCCATTCTGGGCTCGCTCATAGGCGCTCGGCCACAGTAGGCTCGGTATATACTTACCATCTGATCAGAGGTTGCCCAATAGGGGCCTGCCCATCGATTATAGCTCGATGGTAATGAAAATACTGTAATACTGTATATATAGGCTTGCTTCTCTCTTGACTGGAAGAAGACAATACTAAAATTGAATATAGAGTCTCGATAAGGAATAATATTGTAACTTATGAGACTAGAATAGTGTGAATAAATTCATGAATATGAACTTCTCTTTTTGTCTCATTACTAACACATGTAGCTACGAGATCATGCCAAAATGAAGGAAGGCTTAGCCTTAACATACCTTATCACAATATTTCCAATCACCAACTTGAACTCACCTCTTCTCACCTTAATCTACAACAACGATAATAATACTATCATTAAGTTACGAAAGGTACAACTAACGCACAACGAACGACAAGCTTATTTTGTATTAAAACGGACAGCATCTCCCCTATAATCCTTACTTCTTCCAAATTCAAGATAACACCACAACACCAAAAACAACAATAAGAACATATATACATTAGTTTCCAACCTTATGCATACCATACAATACTACAAAACAGCCCAACACACCCCAATCGCTTCATACACAAAACGACCACCGTAGTAGTGTCAACAACCCGAAATTGTTACGATGAACGACCAGCCCAACATCCTGCATTTATGTGGTGTTTCTCCACACCCTTCCTCCTCCAAAACTCTCACAAAACAGTAGTAAAAGATGCTGCCCAACAGCACAACAAAACAGTCCACAAAACAGTCCGCTACAAGTGAATAACTCGAACTCACGGCTTCCGATCACCGTCCCGTGAGTTCTTACAAGTATAGAACGACTTACCATGAATTTACAGCAGACAAAATGGATGAAAGAGAGCAGTAAACTCACCTTATTTGTTGGATAACTCAGCTCCTATCTTGGTTCTTCAAACTCTAGGTTTTACCTCCAATTAGAACTTGAAAGGGAGAGAAAATCAATTAGGGTTTGTGGGAAATTTTTGGGAGGATTTGTTTGCAGAGCTTATGTCTGATTATTATGCTCTATTTTAAGTCTAATATATGAAGAAAATAGGCCTTTAAAAGGCCTCTTTGGACGACCCGAAATGGCCCATTTTTGGGCTTTCATTTAAGCAAGTAGGTGACACACCTACTTGTCACCTAGCAGCTTGCGCAGTATCGCAAACATGCCCATATCTCTCTACTCCGATGTCGTATTGACAAACGGTTTAATGCGTTGGAAAATAGACTCATAGATCTTTAATTTGATGTGTGGAACACCCCATAAATCTAAGTATATTGGGAGAAAATTGCAGTTACATTTGACCCAAAGTTTCTGTAAAACTTATGAACGTAACTTGTGATGACTTTCATCGACTTTTGTTCCACCACTCGCTTGACTTCAAAACATAACACACGACTATCATACGACTAACATAACTCATAACATAACCTACTTATCAATTTAAACACCCTGGTCTCACTCCAAAAGTACATGTTATAACATTCCCAATTTGTCGACTTTCGACGAAACATTATTTGTTTTCAATTCCTTTAGCTTGTGAAACTTCCAACCATCTTTGTACTTGTTGTTAATGATCTTTAATATTTGTAACCTCCGAGGTAATATGATTAACTTACTTTGCAAACTTTTCAAATATGATTTCACTTCTGAGCTTACATCAATTGACTTATGACGACTCATACGTACGAAAACATGGGTTGTAACAGAGATCCCTATCAACTAAAATACCTACCCAATTCTTGCCCGCAGCCCCTCGTGAATACCATATCTTAAACCCGTTAACACTCCGAGCCCTTGTACCCTTCCATTTAGTCTCCTGGACACATGCTATATTAATCTCCCTTTTTTGAAGAATCCTCCCTAACTCAATAGACTTACTCGTCAGTGTCCCTATGTTCCAGGACCCCACTCTCACCCTATTAGAACCCTTACCACCTTGCCACCCTCCCCCGCCCCTATACCACCCAAGGACATGACCTTACTCTACCATCATTTCGACTAGCCACTATACTAACAAAGAAACTAAGAATATATCTAACACTACAACTACTGCAAAAGCAGACAATCAGGAAAGCTTCAATATAAACGATATTTAAATATTGTATGAAAGTTAAAAAATAGTTGAATAATGTATGAAATTTATATTTAAGTTATAAGTGCTTTCTTTTTACATAACGTTGTTGATATGTATCAAAATTGTATTAAGAGATGAAGTTTTGATTGAAATTTTAGAGAAGAAGCAGGACACATCACATATAAAATATATACAAATCATATACAAAATATATACAAAATACATATTTATATAAAATTTATATTTAAGTTGTATGATGTTGTAGTTATTTCTAACTGGTCAAAATGATGTATGAAAGTTATAGATAAGTTATAAATAAGTTGTGTACTATATAATTAGTTGAATAAAATTTATTTTTAATTTATCTGTTGTTGTATATGTATCAAATTTGTATCATATTTGAATATTTCGATATTCAACTTGCCTGGTTTAGGTATTGTCTATAGTCAGTGTCTCTATTGCTATGGTTTGATGCTACTTTCTGGTTCAAGCTATTAAAATAGTTTTATAAAAGTTGGTTCTCAATTAAGTCTTGAACTATTTTACGTTATTGTGGTTCAACATTATTGGAGTTGCTATACTATAGTTAAGGCACTATTGAAAAGAGGAGGGGAGAAAAAAAGGAAAAGGGCGTAACTGAATCCCATAATTTAAGGCACTAACAATGGATTGTATATGAAGAGAGGCGACAAAGAGTAGGAAAAGAGGAGAGGAGAGAAAAAAGGAAAAGAGTATAACTGAATCCCTTAATTTAAGGCACTAATAATGGATTGTATATAAATTATAAGCAATCCTTGTATAGAGGGGGTAATATACAAAATTAGGATAATTTTGGCAAATAAGTTTCAAATAATGTATAGAAACAAAAAAAACTCAAGGTAATTGTCCAGTCCAAAGAAATAGGCAGAGTAAAAGGGATATATTTGATTTAGAAAAGTGTTGGGTTTTAATTACTCTTTTTGTTATAGTCCCCCTTTTTGAACCTACCTACTACTGTATTCTGATGCGGTCCTATTCAGATCATTTCGAACTTTAACATGAAATTTATACAACCTGAATAAAATAACAATTAAAAAGTTAAATTAGAAAAGAAAAAGAATTTGTAGATTCAACTTCTTATTGACAAGCACCTTCGTGAAGTTAAAAGTTTCATGGGATACTAATCTATGTTCTCATCGTTGAGTTATTAGTTTTGATCATTAATAAGTGTGTGCAATGAACATGTGCTAAGAACCAGATTCTCATAGTAGTTGTTGAAGGTCCTTAAGGCAATAACGTTTTACACAAAAGTTACTGCAGTTCGATATTGGTAGGAAGGACTCTTGATGCGATAAAGGTTGTTTCCTAAGGATATTTGCAGATACGAGTCACAAAGCTTGAGGAGTCCTTATGATCTCAGGATTTGCAAGTAAACGAGAGTTTGACTGTGCTTAAAACTCCCAAAGATCTCGGAGCTGTGTGAAATTAAACACCTTGCCTATGGACTGTTGAAGACTTATCCTTTTTACATCTTGACTGAACAAAAAAGTATGGCATTTTCTAGTTCAAAACGCACGTGAAGTTCTTTTCTACTTGAGTTAGTTTAGTTCATGTGTATTAGGAGTTGAGTTATAACCATGATTTCATTCAAACAATGTTAGTTGGAGTATTGTTTAAGTCTGCAAGTAAGAGTAGCTTGTAATCTTCATACAATAAGTAGAAATAGGTGAAGTGTGGAATGGTATTAGGTTACAAGTCGGTACATTTGGCTCAGTTGTTCTAATGAAGTTGAAGTTAAAATCTTATACGATATGTCGTGGTTTTGCAACTTTGAGCCGTGTGATTTTTTACGTAAAAATTATTGTCTTTTACTTTCCTATTTATTTTATTTAAGCGTAAGGAGTAAGGTAAAGAATGAAGTTCTTTAGTAATTTAGGAAAGCACATAAAGTAACAATTAGTATCAGAGCAGGTTCTCTTAAACGTGGTTAACACCTAGAAAGATCTTGGAAGAATATGTGCGATCCACCTGAAATCAATGAAGGACAGTAAACTACTAGACCACTCATGTTTAATACAAAATACTACAGTTGGTGGAAGGAAAGAATGGAGGATTTCCTAACGGCTGAGGACTATGAACTATGGATTATACTAAATCGAGGACCATTGATTCCCACAAAGCAAAATGAGCAAGATGTAACTATTCTCAAGGACCCTTCAGAATTTATGGCAGCTGACTTCAGAATGATGGAGTAGAATGCCAAGGCCAAGAATATTCTCATTTGTGGACTTGGTCCTAATGAATACAACAGGATATCTGCCTGCTCCAATGCGAAGGAAATCCAGGATGTACTTCAAACCACTCATGAAGGGACAAATCAGGTGAAGAGATCAAGGATTGAGTTGCTCATGAGATACTATGAGCTTTTCTCTATGGAGGAGTCTGAGCCTATTCAGGAGATGATGACCAAGTTCACTATCATTATAAATAAACTAAAGTCACTAGGAAAGGTGTTTACTTCTGAAGAACTAGTTAGCAAAGTTTTGAGTATTTTCTCTGCCTCATAGGAACCAAAAGCTACAGTCATTCAGGAAGCAAAGGAGTTGGACAAAATATCACTAGATGAGTTGATTGGAAATTTAAAAACTCATGAGATGAGAAATCTGGAACTACGCAAGGAAAAACCAAAGAGAGAGAAGGCACTGGTTCTTAAAGCTACTGAAGAAGATGAGTCTGAAAATGATAATCTGGATATTGCAATATTCGCTAAGTTCAAAAAATTCATGAAGAACTCCAGAAATGCACCAAAGAGAGAAAGCAATAGCAAACCTAAGAAGGCTGACAAGTCTTTATATGATGGATGCTACATGTGTAACAAGATGGATCACATAGTCAAAGACTATCCAATGAGGGAAATTGAGTGGAAGAAAGAAAGAGCTTAGAAAGAAAAAATGGATAAGTTGAAGAAGCGAGTGATAAGTGGGGATTTTGACTACTTATAAGAGCCTTTTAGGTTTCGTTTTAGTTCAAAAGTGCTTAATTATGTTTCCAAAAACTAAAGAAATGTACTTAATTACAGGAATATTGAAAGATGAGCTCCCGAGATGAAATCCAACTCAAGAAGGAGTAATCTAAACTCAAGGACAAAAACAGGCACAAAAGTCTCAAAGTGTGGACCGCAGAATATCATCTGCGGCCACAGGTCGTGAAGCAATTCCATCAGAGAATGTTTTAAAGTGCGGACTGCACACAAATTGTGCGGCCACAGAAGCTGGGTTAGAGAAAATGTTAAGAGAACCTGCATCTCAAAGTGTGGACCACATAATTATTGTGCGGCCGCAGAAGACGAGCCACGCGGCTGTACTTAGAATTGTGCGGACCGCAGAAAAATAAGGTGCGGCTGCACTCAGAATTGTGCGGACCGCAAAAAGAAAGTAGTGCGGCCGCAATTCAGAATTATGCGGCCGCAAATTTCCACTCCTGTCAAGATGAAGAAAAGTGCGGACTACACATGGAATTGTGCGGTCGCAGAACCTTCGAAAGGGCATTTTTATCCGAAAATTCCAGCTTTATATAAATAGAAGAGTTTCGCCTTTTTAGGTTAATGTTTGACATTAGCTACTACAGTAGACAATTTCTTTTACTCGTTTTAGTAGTTTTTGCTATTTTGAGCTTTTTGAATATTGATTTCATCATTTTAATTATCAATATGGGTTTAATTATCATTTCTTCTCCCGTTTCTTCTAGTTTAAGCATGAGTAACTAAATTTTTACTAGGTTTGTGACTCAACCCTAGTGTATAAACTTAATGGGTGTTTGATTTATTGCTTGTTTATGGTTGGGAGTTTATTATCTAGCCTTGTTCTTATTTTTATTTGAAGAATTAATGGTTGCAAATATTAATACATGCCTATTTAACTTAGTCTCTACTTGAGAAAGAGAGACATAAAGTCATTTTTGGAGGGGCTTGGACTTGCTTTGATGATGAGTAGGCTTGTTGTGCTTTGGCCCTTCTGTGGGCTTTTATCGAGGAAAGCAGGCTTGATAGGGCCAAGTCTTCATTTGTAGGACTTTGACGGTTCATGTTATTCATGTAGGCTTGGGTCTTTCATTCGGGCCCTACTAGCAAGAAATTGGGTCAATCGAGAGATTGATAAGCCCAATTAAAGGGTTGAACCTAGAGATAGTAAAACCCGACTTGAGCTTCTTATAAAATATTTTGCTCAATATCCATTTGGCCTTGAGAAAGCCAAATTAGGCAAAATCACTCTCTGACCGAGAGGTATTGAGTGGGTACTTGAGTGTTGATAGCTATAATATACCCCGACCAATAAAACAAGCTTTAAAGTTTACAACCCATTAGGCAAACACCTAGGTGAAGGTCATAGCCCTAAGCCTTTTATATCATTTGGAAAACAACAAAAAAACAATTTCCTAGTTTCTTTCTTTGAATCGCAATCGTAGTTTAGTTTAGATTTTTAAACAAAACCAAGTATTGCGAAAGTGCAAATTTAGATATACAAACTCACGCACCAAGATATATACTACTAACCCCTATTCATATAGCTCCCTGCGAAATTCGACCTCGACTCTTGTTGGGTATTACTATTGCATCGACCGTTTTCATAACCTCAAAGAGAGGAGTGAAATTGGATAAGATCAATTTTTGGCGTTGCTGCCAAGGAGCTAAAAAACAGTGTTAGTTATATAGTTAGGTGTGTGTTTGGGATATCTTCTTTTCCTTCCTTGTTACTAACGTGTGAGTGTTATAGGTTCAATTATGGCAAACAACGATCTCGAAAACATAGTCATGGGGGTTGTAGATGTTAAGGATGATCAAATGGATGAGGTCCCTCTTGAACCTCAAGCCAATAGACTAGGCCGACCGCCTCAAGACAATGTACCTGCTCCACCCCCACCTCCACCACGAGTGGATCCACACCGGGTGTTGCCGAATGAAGGGTATGCAAGTGCTATAGTCCCTCCCCATATTAGGGCGGACAACTTCCAAATAACCAACGTGATGCTCACTTTTCTCGAGCAACGAGGATTCTTCACTGATGCACCGGGTCAAAATGCATATAAATATTTGAAGGGGTTCATAGATACGTGTTGGGGGAGCAAACAAACAATTGTCTCCGAGGATACTTTGAGGCTAAGGCTTTTTCCCTTCTCTCTACGGGGAAAAGCTTTAGATTGGTTGGAACATTTGCCAAACCATTCCATTCATAATTAGGGTGAACTAGCGGATAAATTTATTTCAAAGTACTTCTCTCCCAGGCACATGGCTATTTTTCGGGATGAAATTCTAGCATTCAAGCAAGAGCCCACTGAACCACTGCACGAGATATGGGAAAGGTATTTAACAATGGTGAAAGAGTGCCCTAACAATGATATGACGGAGAACGTGTTTCAACAAACTTTCTTTTGGGGGATCAATACCACCAACCAATGTGTAGTGAACCAACTTGTCGGTGGAAACTTCATGACTATGCCCTATGTGGAGGCGTGTGATATTTTGGATGAGATGGCGAATACTTCATCACGTGGTAATCTAGAGCCAATGTTCCACAAGGTGATCCAAATGTGATTCTTCTTCATAAAGAGTTACATGACCATGGGAAAGCCATAGCCGAGTTGACAACCACCATGAACCAATTGGCAAAGGCTCAACTTTAACAAGTAAAAAATCCGAGGCAAGTCAATGCTATAGAGGGAGTCAATATGATGGTAAACAAGAGAAGAACAAGAAGTCCACAAGTGCAACAAAGAGTGGACAATCTTGTGCAAGATGATAGTGGATTTGATCAAGGTGATTATTACAATGATCAAGAGGAAGAGGTCCAATATGTGAACTACTTCCAAGGCCCTAGTCAACAACAATGGAGACCTTCAATAATCAAGACAATTGGAGTTGAAGCAATAATCAAGGGAATTGGCAAAATAATAACAATCAAGGCAATTGGGGAGGCAACAACCAAGGCGGGTGGAACAACAACCAAGGAAATCGGGGG
Source organism: Nicotiana tomentosiformis (assembly GCF_000390325.3). Taxonomy (NCBI): domain Eukaryota; kingdom Viridiplantae; phylum Streptophyta; class Magnoliopsida; order Solanales; family Solanaceae; genus Nicotiana; species Nicotiana tomentosiformis. The sequence goes on along the minus strand of NC_090817.1, from coordinate 83,702,897 downwards.
TCGGGATTTCAAAGGCCCTCGATGAATCAACAACTGAGCAACCCACCTCCTTATCCTTCTCATGGTACTAGTTCCTCCAACAATAAAATGAGTCATATTGAGATCATGTTCAAGCAAATGATGGAGAAGAATATCGATTCTGATGCCCAACTTGCTTCACACAACATGTCAATCTGAAACTTAGAAGTGCAAATGGGTCAAATATCTCAAGCTTTAAATTCTCGTCCTATTGGGGCACTACCAAGTGATACAGTGGTAAAACCGAAGGGTGGGAACAATACGGGGCATGCCATGGCCGTTACTACAAGAAGTGGAAGAGGTGGGAATGCACCTGCCTCAAGTCAAATACAACTTGTGGATGATGAGCAACTGGTAGAGGAAGAGGAGATCCCAGAAAATGTTGTGCACACAAATGAGGAAGTGCGGATTGATATTGATGACGCAGTGTAAACGAATCAAGAGGATGTGAACCCATCTAGGGATCATGTGATTGACATACCAGAACTGGTAGTGCAAAAAGTTATGGCACTATTGCCTAAGCCACCTCCTCCCTATCCTCAAAGGCTTGCCAAGAAAAATGACGAGAATCAATTCAAAAAGTTCATTTATATGATGAAGAGTCTCTCGTAAATATGCCATTAGTTGAAACCTTGGAGAAAATGCCCGGATATGCAAAATTTATGAAGAACTTGGTGACAAAGAAGCGGTCGATGAATTTTGAAACTATAAAAGTCAATCATCAAGTGAGTGTAATTGTGCATTCGATGGCTCCTAAGTTGAAAGATCCCGGTGCGTTCACAATTCCTTGTACCATTGGAAGTGCCGAGTTTGCAAAGTCTCTTTGTGATCTTGGGGCGAGTATCAAATTTGATGCCCTATTCGGTTTTCAAGACATTGGGAATTGGGCAACAAAGACCCATATCTATGAGATTACAAATGGCCGATCGTACAATGAATAGACCATTGGGGGTGATTGAGGATGTATTGGTTCGAGTTAACAAGTTCATTCTCTCGATGGATTTTGTTATTCTTGATTGTGAAGTGGACTATGAGGTCCCGATTATTCTTGGTAGACCTTTCCTTGCTACGGGGAAGGCTCTTGTTGATGTGGAAGTTGGTGACCTCACTTTCCCGGTGGGTGATGAAAAGGTAGTGTTACACATGTGTAAATCTATGAGGCAACCAAATAGCAATGAAGTGTGTTCGTTCATGGACTTGGTTGCTGATGTGATTATTGATGATACAAGTGCCACGATTAATGTGGGTGATATGTTGGAGGCTGTCTTGCTAAATTTTGTTGATAACGAGATGTATGGTTTCATGGAATGTATTAATTCTTTGCAAGGAATGGGGTCGTACAACTATGCACCCCGAAAGCTTTCCTTGGATCTTGAGAATAGGAAAACTTCTCCCACAAAGCCTTCAATTGAAGAGCCTCGTATCTTGGAGTTGAAGCCATTCCCTCCACATCTCAGGTATGAATTCCTTGGCCCTTGTTCTACTTTATCAGTTATTCTCTTATCTTGTTTGACTAACGTGCAGATTAAATCTACATTGGCGGTGCTCCACAAGAGGAAGAAATCTATTAGGAGGACTTTGGCGTAAATTCGGGGAATAAGCCTCGCATTTTGCATGCATAGAAAGGTACGAAGTTGGACTAATTTGGAAACATTGGGCAATTTACTTTATACCTACTATTTCGTCTGGTTTTTGGTTTCTAGTCTTATTTTATTAGTAGCCATGATTGGGCTATAGTACTGACTATGTATAGGACTACTAAGATTAACTTGGAGGAAGATGCCAAACCCTCCATTGAACACCAAATGAGACTCAATGAAGCCATGCAAGATGTGGTAAAAAAGGAGATCATAAAGTGGTTAGATGTCAGGGCTGTGTACCCCATTTCTGACAGCTCCTGGACTTCTCCGGTGTAATGTGTTCTGAAGAAGGGGGGCATAACTGTAGTCACCAATGATAAGAACGAGTTGATTCCAACAAGAACGGTGACTGGGTGGAGAGTGTGTATGGACTATCGGAAGCTAAACAAAGTCACAAGGAAAGACCATTTCCCACTAACCTTTCTTGACCAAATGCTTGATAGGTTGACCAGCCGGGCGTTATATTGCTTTCTAGATGGATATTCGGGCTACAATCAAATCTTTATTGCCCCGGAAGATCAAGAGAAAACAACTTTCACTTGTCCCTATGGCACTTTCACTTTCAAGCGGATGCTATTTGGCTTGTGTAATGCACGGTCACTTTTCAACGGTGTATGATGGAGATCTTTATGGATATGGTAGAGGACTACCTTGAAGTCTTCATGGATGAATTTTCGGTAGTCAGGGATTCCTTTGATGATTGCTTGGCAAATTTAGATAAAGTATTGGCAAGGTGTGAAGAAACGAACTTGGTGTTGAATTGGGAGAAATGCCATTTCATGGTCTATGAGGGAATTGTCCTTCACCACAAAATTTCAAAGAAGGGCATTGAGGTCGACAAGGCAAAAATAGAGGTGATTTCTAAACTTCCACCTCCAACATCCGTGAAAGGAGAGAGAAGTTTCTTGGGTCACGCGGGGTTCTACCGGCGCTTCATAAAAGATTTTTCCAAAGTGGTGAACCCCTTGTGCAAGCTTTTGGAGAAAGATGCTAAATTTCACTTCAATGATGATTGCATGAGAGCCTTTGAATTTCTCAAGTTCAAGTTGACAACAACTCCTATCATCATCGTTCCTAATTGGAGTATTCCTTTTGAGCTCATGTGCGATGCTAGTGATGTAGCGGTTGGAGAAGTTTTAGGGCAACTTATCAACAAGATTTTTCATCTGGTCTACTATGCTAGTAAGACCATGAATGATGCCCAAGTCAATTACACCGTTACCGAAAAAGAGCTCCTTGCCATTATGTTTGCTATTGAGAAGTTCCGCCCATACTTGATGGGTGCAAAGGTTATTGTTCATACAGATGATGCGGTACTTCACTATCTTATGAGCAAGAAAGATTCAAAATATCGATTGATGAGATGGGTGAAATTGTTGCAAGAGTTTGATATTGAAATCCAAGATCAAAAAGGGAGTGAAAATCAAGTGGCAGACCACTTGTCTCTTTTGGAGGAGGAGGGGAGGCCGAATGATGGCCTTGAAATCAATTACTCTTTTCCCGATGAGCACTCTTGGCTATTTCAATGAAGGAGGTGTCATGGTTCGCCGATCTAGCAAACTACCTTGTGTGTGGAATCATCCCGGATGAGTTCTCTTCAAATCAAAGGAAGAAGCTCAAACGAGATTGTCAAGATTATTATTGGGATGAGCCTTACCTCTTCCGGATTTGCACGGATGGGGTAATTAGAAGATGTGTACCGGATTAAGAGCAAAATGTTATTCTTGAAGCTTATCACTCTTTGCCTTATGGTGATCACCATGGCGGAGCAAGAACAATTGCTAAAGTGCTAAGTTGCGGTTTCTATTGGCCCACTCTCTAGATAGATGCAAGTGATATGGTGAAAAGATGTGATGAATGCCAACGGGCCGGTGGAATCTCGAAGAAGAATGAAATGCCTCTCACTACCATTTTAGAGATTGATATCTTTGATGTGTGGGGTATTGACTTCATGGGTCCCTTTGTGAGTTCTTGTGGAAACACCTACATCTTGGTCGCGGTTGATTATGTGTCTAAATGGGTTAAGGCCGTTGCTCTACCCAACAATGAAGCGAGAAGTGTGGTGGCATTTTGAAGAAGAATATTTTCATAAGATTTGGTACTCCGCGAACTATCATAAGCGATGGGGGGTCACATTTTTGCAACAAGGCTTTTGACACCTTGCTTAGCAATTATGGTGTCACTCATAAAGTTACGACTCCCTATCATCCTCAAGCTAGCGGTCAAGTGAAAGTTTCCAATCGGGAGATAAAGAGTATCTTGTCCAAAACAGTGAATGCTAAACAGACGGATTGGTCAAAGAAGCTTGATGATGCACTATGTGCTTATCAGACTGCTTTCAAAACTCCTATCGGGATGTTTCCATACCGGTTGGTGTTTGGAAAAGCTTGTCATATTCCAGTGGAACTCGAGCACAAACCCATGTGGGCTTTAAAGAAGTTAAATCTTGATTCGGATGCGGTCGCTAACTTGTGGGTTGCACAATTAAATGAATTAAATGAGTTCCGGTATCATGCATATGCAAGTTCATCCTTGTACAAAGAGAAAATAAAGTACCTTTATGACAAATACATCCAAAACAAGGAGTTCAAGGTGGACAATCGTGTTTTGTTGTTCAACTCACGATTGAAGATGTTTCCCGGAAAGCTTAAATCCAAATGGAGTGGTCCCTTTGAAATTGTGGGCGTGACACCTTTTGGTGCATTGGACTTGAAAAATAAAAATGATGAGGTATTCCAAGTCAATGGTCATCGAGTGAAGCATTATTTGGGACAAGATGATGATGGTCACATGGTGGCAGTGATTCATTTGAAGTGATGGTAATGTGCGTCGTGCCGCGATGTTAAATCAGGCGCTTCGTGGGAGGCAACCCATGTTTTATTTTTCTTTTTCTTTTCTTATTTTGTAGATAGATATTATTTTGTGCTAACTGGATTTGAAGTGTGTTGCAGGAATGAGTGTGCTTTACAGGAATTGTGCTCAGAAAAATTGGCTAAGTGTGGAGAAAGTGCGGGCCGCATAATTTTGAATGCTACAGCAGAAGGCAACTGTGGCAGCACAATTCTTGTGCAGACCGTACAAATTGAGACGAAAAATGCAAACTCTCTGAAGTTTGTTTGTCAGAGAAACAACCAAAGTGCGGCCTCACAACGAAATCTGCGGTCGCACAGCTAAATCTGCGGACCGCAGATGATCAAAGGCAATTGAACTACCAGGTAGCAAAGTGCGGACCGCAGAAGTAATTTCGTGGCCACACTCGATCTCTTGTTCCTTAAGTTTGGCCCTTCAGTATACATAGTACTTGTAGGGCTACTGTTCGACTTTTTTCCTCTCTAAGCTCAAATTCGTTGAAAATTGATATTTCTTGCTAAAGTAGCTGTTCTCTAGCCTAACATCTGTGATCACTCATCTGAATTACTTATAATCTGGTATGCTCAAATCACTTCTAGGATTCTCCAATTTGATTTTTTAGTTAAATTTATAATTTGTTAGATAGTTTTTGGCCATTTATCAATAGATTTCAACTTTATTACCATGTGGGGGTTAATCTGTGTTGGGTCAATTGCTTTATGGGGACTAGGTAACTTGATTTGCATGCATAATTGTTAATACCATGTTGAAACTAAAAACTTGAAAACCCTAGAGGTCTGATCGAATTGATTTTGAAATCTATGTTCGCACAAGCGATTGTGCGGTCCGCAGAGTTGAGATCTAGGGTCATTGGTCAAGTAAGATTTTGCAGCCGCACTTGAAATTGTGCGGACCGCAAAAATTCCACCGCGGCCGCAGAAAAATGTGTGCGGTCGCAGATCAGGCCAATCTCTGTCATCAGAGAGTTGGCACTTTTGAAAATTTTAGTGTGCGACCGCAATGAGAAAAGTGCGGACCGCACTTCAATTCTACGGCCGCACTCCAAATTGTGCGGACCGTAGTTCCATCTCTGCGGCTGAACTTCCAAATTATGTGGTCTGCACAACTCAGTCTGTGGCCGCACTTGCAATTATGCGGACCGCACTTCCCCACCCTGCACTTATGTTCTGCAATGTGATATATTGTCTGTGTTCAAATGAATTACAATTGACTTCTGCTGTTGCTTGTTACAGAAAATTGTTAGATCTGAGGTGGAGGTGATACTTCAAAGGGGAGGGGTGAGTCTTCCAGAGGCAGAGGCAAAAGCAATTTACCCCTCGCCCTCTATAGGGTAATCAGCAAGAAAGCTACAATAGGCCAAGGACGATAGCCTGATCCCTCCGAATCTAGTTCATATGCCCCATCTTGGGAAGCATTGGAGGGTGACTCAGTGCAAGAGCAGCATGCTGTTAAATCATAGCCACAATAGCCATAGGGAAGGTACCAACTTAGAGACGAACCTTCCTCCTCACATAGCACTTCTAAGGGTTAAGAGAGTGCAAGTCAGGCTTCAAAGCCCTCTTCTACACCTGTCTCTGAAGCACCAACAGCTGCTATGGATGATATTCTGGATTATGGTAGAGGAGGTGATACCACAGTTGCCGGCCTTGAGAGGTCGAAGAAGAAAGAGGTCTGGGAGGACCGGTTTGTGAGCCTGGTTGCCTTCACTAGTTTCCATGAGTGGTGGCCGGTGAGATCACTCACTCTTGAGTGATAATTCCAACTCAGAGATCTTGACAAGTACAATCCAGAAGTGTTGAGGCAGTTCCGAGAGAGAAATGGGTGGATGTGGTTCACCCAGTCAGTTATGGATGCAAAGGAATACTTGGTCCGGGAGTTCTATGCCAATGTGGCACATATCAAGAAAGGGACCAAAGTTACAAAAGTGAGAAATCTGAAGGTGCGGTTCGACCAGATCACACTGAACTCCTACTTGGGATTTGAGGATGTGGAGCTAGTGCAGTACTTGGAGAAGCTGGCAATGGGTGATGCAGCTTGCCCTTGGCTAGCTGAGCTTCTTGTAGCCCCCGGGCCACTACCACTATGGATCACTGCATGGGTTCCTATTTAGCGGAACACCCTAAATTTTGAGGCGAAGGGATGGCAGACCTTCGTATGCAGAAGATTAGACCCGTGCCAGAACGAGACAAACTTACCTATTCCATGGGCAGTTCTAATTGCCTCTATTATGGCCGGGTACCCGATCAATGTGGGTGTTGTGATGTCAGACAACATGTCAGTGGTTGCCAGGCAGGCTGGTACTTCCTACTTGTATCCTAACACCATCATTGATTACCTTACGGATGTAGAGGTAGAGCCCAAAGACTATGACACGAAGGTTCGGGAAAAGAATCCCTTCTCTTGGTACTCTCTGATGGATGCACACAACCCCAAGAGAAAGGGTCAGCCGACTACTACCATAGGCCAGTCTGATGAACCTTCGGTGGTAGCTTCAGAGTCCACAGATGTGACTTTCACTTCAGCAGTGCCATCTTCCAGTACAACTTCCATTCCTCCAACTTCAGCCTCAGTACCTCCCTTCTCGGCTTTGAAGCCGGTGCCTATGCCTTCTGCTCCACTATCTACGCTGAGAGTCTCTCAGACATTGGTGAGCCTCAACAACTAGATGCAGATAGCTTTTGCAAAGCTAACTGACATATCCAGTCAGGTTGCAACACAGTCATCCTCTCCGGCACCCCAGATTCCTCCCACAGTTGAAGAAATATTGAAGAAGATCCTGGACAACCAGAACACTATCATGGCTACTCTGGTACAACATGGGTACGTGATTGAAGAATTGGGCAAAGAAGTAAAGAAGATGCGGAAGTCACAGGCTTCGGAGAAATCGGTGGATAAGCTCCGGCGATAGGTCACCAAGCTTGTAGCAGCCGGAGAAATTCCATTCGACATGTTGATAGACCCGCACCACCCAGGCCCAATTCCCATAGAGCCCACCACAGCAGCTGGTAAGTCTGAGGAGCCAGACCTTATTGCTGACACTGCTGAGGCAGTCCGTTAGATGTTCACCAACCCAGCTATTCCCGAACTTGAGGATGATGAGATCCAATTGGAGACTGAGTTCAGTGCCACTACTGGGGACACAGAGATGGTCACAGAGCCATAGGGAGTTTTTTTCATTCTCACCCTTCTTATACTCTTATTTTGTTAAGCATTGGGGATAATGCTTATTTATATTCGGGGGGGGGATTTTCTTTGATATTTTGATGATTCTAATGATATATTTTAATAACTATGAGACAAATTGGCCTGTAATTAACTTAGTACTATTTTCTCTCTTATCCCTCTTTATTTATATTCGTTTAGCTTTCAATAGCTTTTTGCTTTATTAGCTTCTTTATCTTTAAGTCTGTCTTCTTTTTGACTTGGTATCTTCTTTTAATTTGCTTTTTGAAGAAGTAGCTTTTTTTATGTTTTAGTTGATAATAAGCCTTCGGTTTTCTTAATGTCACGGTTCTTTCCAAAGGTGGATTTTTGTGTGAACCGGGTGACTCTTCCCAACGATGGATTGCGTGACAACCTTCTTAAGGGATTGAGTCCATTGTTGGTAGTTAGGTAATAAGAGTAGTAATAATAAATAAAAATACCTAATTGAGTCATGCTCGAAAAGTCAAACATGCTTCACTTGGTACCAACACACTTAACTATGTGCTTATAATTAAAAACATGGTTTTTGGAAAGAAATAGCTCTAGTTAGTGACCTTTTGACTCTTGTGTTGACTTGGGCAATCATCAAGTGGTTTAGTCGAACCATAGTGATTCTCAATCTTAAATATGGTCGTTGTGGGCCCTTGACTCTATCCTCTTTAACAATCCAGTTGTGTGAGAGGTGAGATATTGTCGTTGCAAGTTCAAGTACCCGTGCGAATGATCTAGAACTTGCCCCGAATGTGTTTCTTGGCGAACTTTTAAGCTTTGCTTGGCTTGAGAAGTGATTGTAGGCTCTCCTTGGCCCGCTTGAAATTTTCCATTGTCCACCAATGTTGTTATCCCTAGTCAACCCATTTGAGCCTAAAACCTTTCTCATTTGATAACCATGTTGCAAGCCTTTACCCATTTTGTCGTAACCCTCTCTTGGCACCCAAGCTTTCCTTAACATTCTTATGAAACAATTGGCTAAAAAAGTAATTTTGGGGGTGAGACGAGGAGTTTATCAAGGCACAAAAGAGAAAAGAAATGAGAAAAAGTAAAGGCAAGAAAAAGAAAGAACAAAAAGAAAAATGCAAAGAGAAAGTGAATAAGTTGAAGGGATTCAAAGAGAAGTAATGATGCGAAGCATGGAAAAACCAAAGAAGGAGAAAATGAATATCATGAGAGTGATGTTAAGTCTCTTTAGTTCCCCTAAGGAAAAGAAAATGCCTCAAAGAGTTGGCAAAAGCATGAGCTGATAAAATAAAATGGAGTGCTTAAGGAAAGGTGAACCCGTTCTATCATAGCTTATCCAACCTTAGTCCAAAAGCCTTCATTGCATCCAGTGATTCCAAAAGCCAAAATGGAGTGATTTCAAGCCAAGTAAGCTTACATTAGTGGTGATTTACATGAGGGGCAAGCCTATGGTACTTAAATCCGTACTTGCGACATTCTTTTGAGAGAGATGAATGAACCTTTCACAAATCGTTGAATTGAGTGCCATATTCTTAAGTGAGATAGGCAAACAGAGAGTGGAGGAGGAGGAGTTTGGGATCCACAATGACCTAAATAAAAGAGCGAGCTTCCTTGATGATTAAATTCAACTCTTGATGCTCAAGTGTCACATTAGAACCATTCGTGCTTAAAAGTTTAACTTGCTGCCTTATTGATAATTCATAAGTATCGTAGGTAATTGTTGATCCCAATTGATGTGCGATTGATTCACCTTTGATTAGCGGATATGGCTCTTAACTTGTGGAGGAGGGAACTACTTTATTTTCTTGAGGACAAGCAAAAACTTAAGTTTGGGGGAGTTAATAAGTGGGGATTTTGACTACTTATTAGAGCCTTTTAGCTTTCGTTTTAGTCCAAAAGTGCTTAATTGTATTCCTGAAAACTGGTGAAATGAACTTAATTGCGGGAATATTGGAAGATGAGCTCCCAAAATGAAATCCAACTCAAGAAGGAGTAATCTGAACTCACGGACAAAAACAAGCACAAAAGCTCAAAGTGCAGATTACAGAATATCATCTGCGGTCGCAGGTCGTGAAGCAATTCCATCATAGTATGTTGCAAAGTGCGGACCGCACACAAATTGTGCAGTCGCAGAAGCTGGGTCAGAGCAAAAGTTCAGAGAACCTTCATCTCAAAGTGGTCGCACTCAGAATTGTGCGGACTGCAGAAGAGCAAGGTGCGACCACACTCAGAATTGTGCGGACCGCAAACAGAAAGCAGTGCGACCGCAAATTAGAATTATGCGGCCACAGATTTCCACTCCTGTCAAGCTTAAGAAAAGTGCGGACCACCGCACATGGAATTGTGCAACCGCAGAACCTCCGAAAGGGCATTTTTGTCCGAAAATTTTAGCTTTGTTTAAATAGAAGAGTTTCACTTATTTAGGTTTATTTTTGACACCAGCTGCTACAGTAGACATTTTCTTTTATTCTTTTTAGTAGTTTTTGCTATTTTGAGCTTCTTGAATATTGATTTCATCATTTTAATTATCAATATGAGTTTAATTATCATTTCTTCTCCCGTTTCTTCTAGTTTAAGCATGAGTAACTAAATTTTCACTAGGGTTGTGACTCAACCCTAGTGTGTAAACTTAATGGGTGTTTGATATATTGCTTGTTTATGGTTTGGTGTTTATTATCTAGCCTTGTTCCTGTTTTTATTTGAAGAATTAATAGTCGCAAACACTAATTCATGCCTATTTGACTTAGTCTCTACTTGAGAAAGAGAGACATAGTCTAGGAAAACTTGACTAGCAAGAAATTGGGTCAATCAAGAGATTGATAAGCCCAATTAAAGGTTTGAACCTAGATATAGTAAAACCCAATTTAAGCTTCTTATCAACTATTTTGTTAAATACCCATTTGGACTTGAGAAAGCCAAATTGGGCAAAATCACTCTCTGACCGAGAGGTATTGAGTGGGTTCTTGAGTGTTGATAGCTATAATACACCCCGACCAATAAAACAAGCTTTAAAGTTTACAATCCATTAGGCAAACACCTAGGTGAAGGTCATAGACCTAGGCCTTTTATATCATTTGGAAAATAACAAAAAAACAATTTCCTAGTTTCATTCTTTGAATCGCAATCATAGTTTAGTTTAGATTTTTAAACAAAATCAAATATTGCGGAAGTGCAAATTTAGATATACAAACTCACACGCCAAGATATATACCACTAACACCCATTCATATAGCTCCCTGCAGAATTCGACCCCGACTCTTGTTGGGTATTACTATTGCATTGACCGTTTTCATAACCTCAAAGAGAGGAGTGAAATTGGACAAGCTCAACGAGGCCTAAAAAAAAGCAAAACTCTAGGTAAGGGATTCATTGAGGCCATAAAACAAGCTTTTCTGGCGGCATATTAAGTTAGTGGAAGTGATAAAGAGGAAGAGAAAGAAGATGAGACTATCAATCTATATGCTGTAATTGAATCACACGAGTCCAATGAGTCTGAAGCTCATGTACAACTAGGGATGCACATTGGAAGACCCCCCCTCTTTGATGGACATCACTTTGATGAATGAAAGATGCGTACGGAGGTGTTCCTTCAGGCAATGGATTATGACCTGTGGATAATTGTCAATCACGGGTCAATCATACCTACAAAAGTGCATAGCAATGGAAAGAATAGAATCAAAAGAGAGGAAGAATATAATTCTAAGGATCGCTAGATCATCCAGAAGCAAAGGACTTCCTTTATAGGAGTCTGCCAAAAAATGTTCTCTACAAGGTGTCCTCCTGCATCTCTGCCAATGACATATGGAGGACTCTAGAAGCTGATTATGGAAATAAAAATATTGAGTTAGCACTGATGGCAATTAAAGAAAGCAAGTCAGAAGAGGAAGTGATAGGGATGATGACCATGAGTGATTCAGAGGCTGAAGACAAACCAAATCAGGTAAGTATCTCTAATCTGAAAGAAAACATTCATGCTATGTCTAAAAATAGTTAATGGCCATAATAATAACCATGATGAGTGAAATGGATATGTTAAGTGTTGGAAATGATCAGTTGGTAAGAAATATTGAATCAAACAAAATTGATCTTGAAAGACAGATTAAAGAACTTAGGGACTAAGTCCTTGAGTTCATTACACTTAATGAGCAACACGTTTCTCCAAATGGAAAGTGAATAATAAGTGATTTACAAAACAATCTTGAAAAAGAACTGAAAGAGCTTAAGGATAGTCTGTACGATGTTGATAGAAGGAACAAAGCACTACAAGAGAACCTTGAAAAGGCAAAGTATGAACTATCTAGGTTAAGCAAATGGCATAGATCTTCTGATGCCTTGAACTGGATTAATGAGAATTGCTGTACAAATAAATTAGGAATTGGCTACTGGAAACCTACCTCGATTTGATTCTAAGTATGTAGGAATTTCTAATAATAAGATTTGTACTCACTATGGAAAGGAGGGGCATTTCAGAGACAATTGTCTTGCTTTAATACACGCTCAGTTCAAAAACACTTTTGGCCTACCTAAGCATGTGGAAGTTAAAGAAAAAACAAGAGTCACTCCCTATGTCCAAACTAAATGGATTAAGATCAATAAGAATGAGACTTTCAATGTCATGCCTTACTAGGCAAAAAGAAACCTGATTCATCCTTTTTTCCAATAAAAAGGGACCCAAGCGTGTCTGGGTTACCTAAGCTAACTTGTGATTTGTTGAAGGCTATAGTGAGAGGAAAAAATCAAGATTGGTATCTGAACAGTGGTTGCTCAAGACATATGACTGGTAAAAACAAGAATTTTCTCTCACTAACAGCCTTCCAAGGAGGGAGTGTGTCCTTTGAAAATGGGAAGAAGGAACAAATAATTGGAATTGGTAAAGTTGGTAAATAACTCTCTCATTCTATAGAAGATGTATACTGTGTGGTTGTACTTAAGAATAATCTCCATAGTGTCTCCCAAATGTGTGATAAAGGTAATGAGATAAAGTTTAATTCAACAATCTGTATTGTCATAAAACTGGATACAAATGAAAATATTCTGAAAAGTAAGAGACATAACAATGTCTACAAGATATCTATTATTTATCTCCCCCAGAGTGAGCATACATGTTTAAGTATAGTTAAAGATGATCCACTACTGTGGCATAGAATACCGGGTCATGCCGGTCTGTCCCAACTCAATAAGTTAGTAGTAAAGGACTTGGTCCTTTGGGTTACCAAAAGTTGAGTTTACATATGATAAGGTTTGTGATGTATGTGTCAAAGGTAAGCATGAAAGATCATCTTTTAAATCTAAGAAAGTTGTCAGCACCTCTAGACCCCTTGAACTTATTCACATGGACCTATGTGGACCCAAGCGGGTAAAGAGCAGGGAAGGGAAGAGGTATGTGTTTGTAATTGTTGATGACTTCTCTAGGTACACATGGACCTTATTTCTGTCTCTAAGGATGAAACCTTTGATGTATTTTGTGTGTTTGTCAGAATGATTTAACAAAAACTAGGAAGTTTTATGTCAAGTATTAGAACAGATCATGGAACTGAGTTTGAAAACTCTAAATTCCTTGAATTTTGTAGCATTCATGGCATGGAACATAGCTTCTCTTAACTTAAAACTCCACTACAAAATGGTGTTGTGGAAAGAAAGAATAGATCTCTAGAAGATATGGGCAGGACTATAATGATTGCCAGTGGACTGCCTAAAAGCTTCTGGGCTAAGGCAGTCAATACTGCCTATTACCTATTAAATAGGTGCATGGTCAGACCCATTCTTAAAAAAACTCTCTATGAGTTACTTCAAGGAAGAGGTCCCAACATCACCCACCTAAGAGATTTTTGTTGTAAATATTTTGTGCATAACAATAATAAAGAAATTCTAGGTAAATTTGATAATAGAAGTGATAAGGGAGTATTCTTTGGATATTCACCACATATTAAAGCATATAAAGTGTTTAATAAAAGAACTATGCATGTGGAAGAAAATATTCATGATGAATCTAACAATATGGCCGAGAAAGGTTTGTTGGATGAAGACTATGATATAGGACTCATAGAGGAAAGGATTTCTGAAACTGAAGGAGAATCTGAGAAACAATCTGAAGGAGCATCAGTTAATCAAGAAGGTTATGAAAGTGACCAGGAAGTACAAGAGGAAGAGGAAATCATTATGACAAATACTCAAACAGGCGAAGTTGTACGCATTGTCATTGGTCCTTTAGGCGACTCTTATGCTGGACCATCTCAAGGTCTACAAGTCAGGCCATGGAAACACCAAAGCTCTCATCCCCTTGAAAATATCATTACTGATCCAAATACAAGAGTATAAACAAGATCATCCTTGAGAAACCTGTGTGCACTCACTGCCTTTTTGTCTCAGATAGAGCCAAAGAACATCAAGGAAGCCTTAAAGGATCCAAACTGGATAATTTCCATGAAGAAGGAGCTAAACCAATTTGAGAGGAGCAAGGTTTGGCATCTGGTATAAAGACCCAAAAACATAACTGTTATAGGAATCAAATGGGTGTATAGGAACAAGCTGGATGAGCAAGGAAATATCACAAGGAACAAGGCCAGACTGGTAGTTCATGGATACAATCAAGAAGAAGAAATTGACTATGATGAAATATTTGCTCTAGTAGCCATAATAGAAGTCATCAGAATGTTGATAACCTTTTCTGGATATATGGAATTTATACCATATCATATGGATGTAAAGAGTGCATTTCTGAATGACTATTTAAAGGAGGAAGTGTTTGTGAAATAACCTCCTCGCTTTGAAAGTGAAGAATTTCCTGATCATGTTTCAAATTGGACAAGGCTTTATATAGACTAAAACAGGCCCCAAGAGCTTGGTATGAGAGACTCTCAAAATTCCTCATAACCAATGACTTTCTAAGGGGAAAGGCTGATAATACATTATTTCTGAAGAACAAAGGAAAGAATCTTTTGAATGTACATGTGTATGTAGATGATATTATTTTTGGGGCCACTAATGAAATACTGTTCAAGGAATTTGCTGAAATAATGGGGAATGAATTTGAAATGAATATGATGGGTGAGTTGAATTTCTTTCTTGGACTACAGATCAAGTATACACCTATTGAAACCATGAGTCATCAGCAAAAGTACATCAAGGAACTCTTGAAGAAATTTAACATTGATTCCTCAAAGTCAATTGATACTCCTATTACCATTGCAACAAAAATTTATCTAGATGAATATGGAAAGAATATGGAACAAAAACTATATAGAGGAATGATTGGTTCACTTCTATATCTCACTGCAAACAGGCCTGACATTATGTTCAGTATGGGTCTATGTGCAAGGTTTAGGCAAATCTCAAGGAGTCTCACTTAAAGGCAGTCAAAAGAATACTCAGATACCTAAAAGGAACTCCTGATTTATACATATGGTATCCAAGATGATACAATTTTGACTTAGTTGGTTATACTGATGCTGACTATGCAAGTTTTCATGTTGATAGGAAAAACACTTTTGGAACAGCTCACTTTCTAGGTTTTTGCCTTGTGTCTTGGGGAATAAAGAAGCAGAACTTAGTGGGCTTATCTACAGCTGAAGCAGAATATGTGGCAGCAACATCATGTTACGAACAATTATTTTGGATAAAGCAGCAACCCAGGGACTATAATATTTTTGTTGATTGAGTTTCTATCTTTTGTGACAACACCAGTGCCATAAATATTACTAAGAATCCATATCATCATAAGAGAACTAAACACATTGACAGCAGATACAACTTTCTTAAAGATAATGTGCAAAAAGGAAATATGTCAATAACTTTCTATAAAACCGAACATCAAATTGCTGACATATTCACTAAGGCACTGAGTAGGGACCATTTTGAAATAAACGAGCTGGAATTAGGATTAATTAAGTCCTCTCACTAAATTGAACCCCAATAATTGGCTAGGAAAAAGGGCAATAACTGTAGATGTCTGAGTAACAAATACTTGATTCAGTCTCATACTTGTTTTAAGTATACACACTTGCCTTAGAAATCTAACTGATGTTGGTGTCTTATGATATTAACCTATTGTATCTGAAGCTTTACTGTGGAAAGGGCTAAGGAATTGCAAAGGAGTTGGTTCTCCAACTCAGGTACATGCCATCTTGTTAAAAGCCATTAAAATTTAATAACTGGAATTACTACTGTAATCAGACTTCCCAAACCAAGTAGGCATTGATTCTATCTGTTATCAAAATCAAAGATCAAGGGGGGATTCTATTTAATTAAGAGTTCTATTAATTCTAAAAGCATGTTTGTCAAATATATCCGTTGTTAGAGTCCTGTTGGAATTCAAATCAATATCCTCTCTCTTCTAGTCAAATTAGGACTACTCCTCTTTAAATCCATCTCTTCGCGCCTCTCTCAAATTCACTATTTTTCTTTAAACCCTAACCAAGAAACAAAGAAAATTATCTCGTCTCTTCTTCATCATGACAAAGCTTAGCCAAACTCCCTCAAAAACTAAATCATCCTCAAAACCTAGCTCTAAATCCAAAGTTAAGAAGCCTATGCCAAAGAAGAGGGTGAATCGGTAATTAGCTCTACACCATTACCTGCTTCTTCTTTACCCCATCCTCTAATATCACTGTACCACCACCCACTGTCACTCTTCCACCTCCATCCTCTGCCATCTGTGCACCTCCATCTCCAATAACAAACACCCAAGCGACTATGACTACACCATAGACCACCTCCAAATCCACAAAGGTTAAGGCCACCTCAAGGAAGTTAGTAAAAGGTGGAAAACCAGTTGACATTGTTGTTGTTAAGGGGGAACCAGCGATTAAGGGTCCTATTGCTCAAGGGGAACCTGCAATTGACAAGGATGCTCAAGTAAAACCTTCTCCATCAAAACTTGATGTTCTAGCATCTGCCATAGATGTGTCCCCTCTAGATATTGTTAAACCCCTGAGAGACAAAATACATGTTGATGGTAGGCCAGAAACTCATATTTTAGCGGTAGTATTGCACTCTAATTACCACATTTTATGTGTGTTTGAACTTAAATAATAGTGAGTTACACTTATTACGTATTTTATGCCTTGCAGGAAGTGATTACGAGTAAAAAGTTAATTTGAAGCTAAATCGAACAAGTTGGAGCTTTGAAGTCTGAGTAGAAGCCTAAGAAATTAAGTCGGAATCATGTTCGGGGGTCGAGGACCAAGTCTGGATGTCAAAAAGTGGATGAAATGATTTACTCCGAGAAAACATCACTGATGCGCCCTTAGAGCTAATGAGGTAACTATCGAAGATGGTGAGGGTCGAAGATTCAATCTAAACCGACCCTTGGTTGAAGACCAGTTCGAGAATGCAGCACCCAGGCTTGGAAGATCATTGGGTGGCTATGCTAGACCAGTTTACAATCAAGGACTGTCTGGTGTCAGACCTTCACCCATAGCAGCAAACAACTTCGAGTTGAAGCAAGTCTTGCTTCAAACCATCCAAAACAATTGTATCTTTAGAGAAAAGGTGAATGAAGATCCTAACACTCACTTGATGGACTTTGAAGAAATCGTGAACACCTTCCAATACAATGGAGTATCAAAAGATGTGGTCTACTTAAGGGCATTACCCTTTTCATTGAAAGATGACGCGAAGAACTAGCTTCGTAGCTTACCCACAGGGTCGATCAGGACATGGGAAGATATGACCAAAACGTTTATTGACAAGTATTTCTCAGCTGCAAAAACAAGGAAATTTAGAAGGTAAATCCATTATTTCTACCAGAAGGAGACAAATGGTTTTCGAAGATGGGGAAAGATTCAAGGAGATAGTCAAAAAGTGTCAGCACAACGGAATTGAATTGTGGATGCAACTCCAGGATTTTTGGGATGGACTGATATCCTCCTTGCAACGAACTCTGAATACTGCATGTGTAAGTCCACTAATGAAGAAAACTCCAGAGGGGGTTGTCTTAATCCTTGATAAATTATCTGAGGATGCTAGCCAGTGGCCTGCTGAGAGTAATGACAGAAGAAAATCAGTTAGGGTCACCAGGTGGACTGTAACACATCCATGCAAGCCCAGCTAGACACCATGGCCAAGGAGATAAGAAAATTGACATTGGCCAAGCTATAGAGTGAGGCACAAACAGCATGTGACTTTTGTGAAATGGGACACCCTACACATGAGTGTCAAGCTTCAACTGAGAAAGTCAACGCTGTGGGGAACTATAATAGAGGAAACTACCAATGTGGGAAAAACTAAAATGCTATGGGTCAAAGACATCAAGGTTTTTTGTGGAGTTCACCTAGTGGGAGTTTGAACTCATGGCAGCAAAATAATCCTAGACCCCAGGGTCAAGGACCACCAGGTTTTCAGAACCAACAGAGGCAGTAGTACTAGACACAACAGTCAAATTAGTCTAGTATGGAAGATCTCATGAAGGCGTTCATCAACAAATCAAATGAAAAATTTGAGACTTAAGGCACAACCATCCAAGAATAGGGCACGACCATCCGGAATTTAGAAAGACAAATGGGACAAATTGCAAATTTGTTATCTAAGAGGGCTTCTGGGACTCTACCCTCTGACTATGAAAAGAACCCAAAGGAAGCAATCAAAGTAGTATCTCTGAGAAGCGGCAAAACATTGGCTGACCCAGTGGTGTAAGCTAGGCCCGAGGTGGTGAACAAGAAAACTGAGACACTGGAAGACAAAAAGAGTGAAGAGTAGAAAGGCCAGAGTAGTGGGGTACAAAAGGAGATTGAAGAAAGTAGACATATGCCATCACTACCATTCCCTCAAAAGATGAAGCAGGAAAAACTTGACAAGTGTTTCGGGCGGTTCTTGGAGATAATCAAGCAACTTTATGTGAACATTCCATTCACAGAGGTACTCACTCAGATGCCTGCTTTTGCTACGTTCTTGAAGGAAATCTTGTCCAGCAAGAGGAAATTAGAGGAGAAAGCAGTGGTCAAGCTAAATGCCCAATGCAGTGCCATATTGAAAAATAAAATTCCTCAAAAGTGTGGGGACACAAGAAACTTCACCATACCACGCTCGTTAGGGAGTGAGAAATTCGACAAGGCCCTATGTGATTCTAGTGCTTCTATAAATCTAATGCCTTTGTCTGTATTCAGAAAACTGAAAAGTGAGCTTGGAGTGATCAAATCAATACCATTGTCCCTATAACTGGTTGACCAAACCATAATATTTCCTGAGGGAATCATTGAGAATATTCTAGTTATGGTGGAGAAGATTGTGTTCCCCGTATACTTTATTGTGATAGATATGGAGTTGAACAAGGAGGTGCCTCTAATTCTATGGAGGCCATTTTTATCTACAGGCAAAGCTATCCTTGATATCTACAAGGAAAAGCTTATGCTCAGAGTGGGCAATGAGAAAGTGGTGTTCCAGATGAAAAGGATGATGAAATACCCCAGTGATGAGGCGTCTGCCTACTCGTGCTTCAAGCTAGATGTTGTTGGGGAATTGCCTGAAAAATATAAGTTTGACAAGCTTGTGGGGGATACTCTAGAGAGGTGTATTATTCAGTCTAGCATAGTGGAAGATGAACATCCTCAAATGAAGAAGGAGGCTGAAGCTCTTGAAACTGAGGATCAAGTAGTTGATTAACATGAACTAAAATAGGAGGCTTCTTAGCCTAGTGTGGAATTGAAAGTCCTCCCTACTCACTTGAAATATGCTTTTCTTGAAACTAACAATTTTCCTATGATTATTTCTACTTAATTGATAGGTACATAGGAGCAAAAGCTAGCGGAGCTGCTAAAAAGTACAAAAAGGTCATTGGCTGGAGTATAACTGATATTAAAGGAATCGGTCCGGCTGTTTACATGAATAAAATTCTACTAGAAGAAAAAAGCAAGCTAGTGGTGCAGCCCTAACGAAAGTTAAACAAAAATCTGAAGGAGGTAGTGCACAAGGAGATCATTAAATTGCTAGATGCAGGAGTGATTTTCCCCATATCTAATAGCCAATGGATTAGTCCAGTGTAAGTTGTACCCAAGAAGGGGGGGCATGACAGTGGTGAAGAATGAAGATGATGAATTGATCCCAACACGAACAGTCACCAGGTGGAGGATGTGCATTGATTATAGAAGGCTGAATGATGCAACATGGAAAGACAACTTCCCTCTTCCCTTCATTGATCAGATGCTCGAAAAAGTGGTTGGACATTGATGCTACTGTTTCTTGGATGGGTACTCAGGCTACAATCAGATACCCATTGCCCCAGAAGATGTTGAGAAGACTACATTCACCTGCTCGTCAGGTATTTTTGGTTACAAGAGGATACCATTTGGGTTGTGTAATGCACTTGCCACTTTTCAGAGATGCATGATGTCTATATTCTACGATCTAAACGGGAAGTGTCTAGAGGTATTCATGGATGATTTTACCCTTTTTGGTGGTGACTTTGATGATTGCTTGAAGAATTTGGAGCTTGTTCTTGAATGTTGCGAAACCACTCACCTAGTTCTTAACTGGGAGAAGTGTCACTTCATGGTGAAAGCAAGAATTCTCTTGGGCCACAAAGTGACTACACATGGCATTGAAGTTGATAGAGCCAAGGTTGATGTAATTTCTAGTCTCCCTCCACCGACTTCTGTGAAGAGCATAAGAAGTTTTTTAGGACATGATGGGTTCTATAGGAGGTTCTTCAAGAACTTTTCCAGCATTACCAAGCGGTTGACTACATTGCTAGTGAAGGATGTCAAGTTTGTTTTAACTGTGGAGTGCTTAAGAGCATTTGAATTGATAAAGGAAAATCTTGTGAGTGCTCCTATTATGGCGACACCTGATTGGAGCCAGCCATTTGAAATAATGTGTGATGCTAGTGATGTGGCTGTGGAGGCAGTTCCGTGGAAAAGAATAGAAAAGAAAAGATATTTAGGCCCATCTACTATGCAAGCAAGACGTTAAATGATACTCAAGTCAACTATGCCACTACTGAGAAAGTATTCTTTGTTGTGTTCTTTACTTTTGACAAGTTTAGATTATATCTTGTGGGGAGTAAAGTGATTATACACATAATCACTCAACCTTGATATATATGTTGAGTAAGAAGGAGTCCAAGCCGTGTTTGATGCGGTGGGTGTTGTTGCTCCAAGAGTTTGACTTGGAGATCAAAGATAGGAAGGGCACAGAAAATCAAGTCACAGATCATTTATCTTGACTTGAGAGACCTCCGGTTGAAACAGTTGAAATAAGGGAAGAGTATCCTGATGAGCAGATTTTCTCCATTGTTGTGGTCTCCGAAAGGCCGCCTTGGTATGTTGATGTAGCCAACTTTTTGGCTAGTGGATGGTTGCCTTGTGACCTCTCTCATGATTAAAGAAGAAAGCTTCTAGGTAAGGTAAAAAGTTATTTTTGAAATGACCCTTTCTTGTTTAAACTGTGTGTAGATGGTGTGATTTGAAGATGTATGCCTGAAGGAGAGATGAGAAACATTCTGTCTCATTTCCATGATGGAGCAGCCGGAGGACACTATGGTGGAAATCGCACTGCAGCAAAGGTCATGGAAACTGCTTTGATATTTTTGACGTTTGGGGCATTGACTTCATGGGCCCATTCACATCGTCTCATTCTGATGAGTATATCCTAGTAGCCTTTGACTACATCTCTAAATGGGTCGAAACAATCCCTACTAGGACCAATGATGCCCGAGTGGTGTGTGAGTTCTTACGAAAGAACATCTTTACCCTCTTTGGGACACCTCGAGTGATTATCAGTGACAATGGGTCACACTTTGTAAACAAGTAGTTTGCTGTACTATTGTTCAAGTATGAGGTCACACACAAGACAGGAATCACGTACCATGCCCAAACTAGTGGGCAAGTTAAAGTGGCTAACCGTGAACTTAAACAAATTCTTGAATAGACGGTTAGTGATTTTCATAAGGATTGGTCTATAAAGTTGGATGAAGCTCTATGGGCGTACCAAACTACATTCAAAACAACCATAGGACTTCACCTTTCAAATTAGTGTATGGAAAATCGTGTCATCTACTTGTTGATATAGAACATAAAGCTTATTGATCTTAGTCTTGCAGGTGAACACAGGTTGGCGCAGATGAACGAACTAGAGGAGTTGAGGCTAGACGCGTATGAAAATGCGTGACTTTTTAAGTAAAAGATAAAAAGGTGGCATGATCATCTAATTAAGCCAAAGGAGTTTCATGAAGGGGATAAAGTTCTGCTATACAATAGTACACTTAGGATGTTCCCTGAAAAATTCAAGTCAAGATGGACAGGTCTGTATGTGGTGAAACATGTCTCACCGTATGGCGTCATTAAAATACAGGATGAAGAAGGGAATGCGAGATTTAAAGTGAATGGGCACATGTTAAAAATATACTTTGTTGGAGGATTTGACAAGCAATCCTCTAACATCGTGATCAAATGAGCCTAAGAGACTGAGTCAAGCTGACGACTATAACTCATAACTACTTCTAACATTTTTTCTTGATTTGTAGCATAGTGTAATTTGAGTGTAGAGTAGGACTACTATTTTTTAGGAGTTTTGATATTTATTCGGACAGGTATGAGCAAGAATGGTACACAAAATAAGTATATATTAGAGTGGGGTTGCAACCCGTGGGCTTAAAAGCAAAAATCACCGGAACTCTGAGAAATTTGGCTTGGCGTGACATGCTAGGCCAAACAGGCGAGTTTGACAGAAAGTCGGCTCTCTGAAAAAGCCCACTGTGCAAAAATATACGGCCAGGAATTTTTAAAAAAAAATTAAAAGTTAAAAAAAACAAAAAAAAGACACCCAGCTTTACTCTAACACCCCGTTCCCCCCCCCCCCCCCATATCTGTCATTATCTCTCTCAAACTTTCCTCTCTAACCCAAATACCCCATTCTTCTTCTTCTTCAAATTTCTTCCCCTCAAATTCTCCCACCTCCATCACTCATCAAGGTAAGTTCTCTTTTCTCTTCTCTTCTCTTTTAGTAGTAATTTTAGGTAGTTTAGTTAATATCTCTAACCCTTGGTAGTTTTTAATTCTTTTTTTGTTGTTGTTAATATCCATATTTTGGCCAAAATTTTTGCTTAAACTTGTGGGGTTTTCATTGTTCTTATGATTGTGGTATATTTTTAGTATGTTTTGGTGGCATTGGAGTTATTTTATGATGAAGTTTGGTGGTGGTGCCATTATGGCCGAAAATTGGTGAATTGTATCAAATTTGTGCACTTTGGCTATTATGAAGATGTGGTGATGTTGTGGTTGTATTGGGTGGTGTGTTTGCTGATGTTGTATGGTGGTTCTAACCCACTTTGAATTGAAATAAGATGGTAAAAGATTTGCCCATATTGTGTTTGTTGAAATGCCTTAGTGACATAAAATTGTGTTAGTGTTGCTAATTTAAAAGGGAAGTGCTTTATGGGATGTATTGCTAGATGATAGGTGTGGGATGGGAGGCCATGTTCTTATGTTGTGAAACTTTACCGTGTTATCCCCGAGGGATAATCGATTGACCACCCCATTCTAATGTGTTGCTAGGTGTTAATTGGGGTGTCCGATTCATGCTATGTACTTGTGTAGTGTTGTATTGTAACTTCTTAATTTTGTTAGTAGTAAATTAGTATGACTTCTTATGTTCTTCTCTTAGTTACTAGTGTAGCTTCTTGATTTTGTCTTTTACACTACTATGGTCCGTGGTAATGTTGTTGTAATATTATGTTGGTGGTTGGGTGGGTTGTTGATTACTTGTGGCGTGCTTTCAATGGGGTAGTCTGAGTCCCCGATATACATTGTACTTGTGAACATGCCAATAACATAAGTGTGGGGTGGTTACCCCATTTTGTCTTGCTTTTTGTTATAAGTGTTGTGGCTATATGTGTTCATCTTGTGTAGGTACAAGGTCTCGCTATCCTAGCAAATGTGTTAACACAGGTTCCTATGAGGTTTCCTCTAGTAGCTGTAGAGGAGGTCGGGGGCACCTCCCCCTGCCCTAATGGAGGAGGAAGTGGAGAACATTGATCCAGATGTGGATGTAGTACCGAGCTGCAAGTATGGCATTCGGGTTATAGCAGCTCATGCTAGAAATTGGTACCGGACCTTTGTTCCGGTAGTGAGCCCCGACCCGGAAGTTAGTATTGATGATGGCAAGCTAGCCAGGAAGTACTCGGGGATTTACAACAATATCAGATATCTGGGTTTTGAAAGCTTGTTCTGTCCTGATAAGTCGGTGAACGTGAACATGGTAAAGGAGTTCTATGCTAATTGGCAGCCTAAGGCCAGTTTGGATGTGGTGTATAAGGTGCAGGTGAGAGGCAAGATGATCTCCTTTTCCTCATAAGTGATAAATCATACTATGGGTTTCACAGAGCACTCTCATAAGTTGTTCTATAGGTTACTGCATTAGACCCCTATCCTGATATTAGGCGCCAACTGTGTGGCGCTGATTCTTCTGCCATGTGGACGCGAGATGCTAATGAGTTTCACAAAGACATGAAGAAAAGCCTTCTCCAGCGTCCTCCAGGGTCATTCTATGGTTGATTAATGCAAAGATCATGCCTACCCAGAATGACACTGATGTCTCCAGGTTGAAGGTGTGTCTCATTTATGCCATCTTGACTCGGATGAAGTTCGATCTGGACAAGATTATGCTTGAGCTCAAGGCTCGAGTACAACCACTTGGGGCCCGCTGCCTGTACTTTTCGAGAATGATCACTCGGCTTCTGCGGACGCACCATGTGGAGGAGGAGTTCTATTATGATCGGACAATTTCGGTGATGTAGCCTCTTAAGGCTTTTGATGTCACAGCTGTGACAGACCCCCCTTCTGCTGTTGTTCTTGTGGATCAGAGATTACTTTGTGTCGAGGAGACACTGCAGCTGATATTTGCTGATATGCGCCTTCCCGCTGCTCGGGGGGAGACTGACTTGGCAAAGCTATAGGAGGACCACCCCCTCTCTGCGGTCATTCAACAGTGGTTGGGCTTGGCCGATGGAGCACAGATGCCACCGGATGAGGACGTAAACTATGTTCCCTCCGATGATGAGGAGTACCTACACACATTTGATGGTGTTGATGAGGAGTAGGCCAAAGGCCTCAGGGAGTTACCTTTTCACTCTTGTTTCTATTGTTTTGCATTTAGGACAATGCAATTTCTTATGTTTGGGGTGGGTTTCTCCTATTTGTTTGTATTTGTATTTGTTTTTTATTTTCCAGTTGGTTTTGTTTGATTTGTTTCTTGCTTTCTTAGACAATATAGTCTGTAATTATAACTCTAAATTCTATCGGTCTGTAATAGTTAGTAATCATAATTGTTTAGTTTCGACTCTTCACGGTGATGGATTTCGTCGACTGGCTTCTTGGTGGATTTGAAGTCGAACGAGAAAAATACAAAAAAATCAACAAAACTTGAAAATCCAAAAATATGTTTTTTATTTTTATTTGATTTTATTTTACTTTCTTAGGTAGTGTAATAATTTTCCCTTGGGTTTTGTTTGTGTTGTGGTTCTTTTCTAAGGGTTTTACTTGAACCGGGTGTAGTTAGGTTTTTTAGGAATATAGAATCTTGTGTCATAATGCTAATTTGAACCAATTTTCCTTGACTGCATATGCCTTGAGAGTGGTAAGTTCCTTAGTTATGACGCCTAGGCTCAGTTATGGACTCACGAATAAGTACCTTAAATTGTGTGATTGTGACTTTGCTTAACTACTTAAACTAGAGAATCAGGATAGATCTGATTCTAAGTGAGTTATGTGCGAGGTTTGTGTTGATATTCTGTGCATGTCAGTTGATGTCTAGAACTTGCCCCGTGTGTTTGCAAAGCACAATAGCAGTTTTGTTTAGTCTAGGAAGTGAAATAGACAATTCTTTCTTGAGCCAATTATATGTCTGTGACCTGCCTAATTGTTTGGTATGCCAGTTAGCCCTTTTGAGCATGTAATCCTAATTTCTTTGGCAACCACACTACAAGTCTGACCCCTTTGTTTGAATTGACTATCTAGTTGAACCGTTTACCTCTCTTGAGCACTTGATATATTTATAAGCTTGTTAAAATCTAAGTGGAGGTATGGTTAGGTTTTTGAATGGAACTATAGAAAAAGATAAAGGTGCACTGTTTGAAAAAATTGTGAGATCCACTTGTATGAATTAAAAAAAAGAGAAAGAAAAAAATGTTAGTGTTTGTATATATTATAAAAAAAATATTCCTTGCTAGTAGTAAATCTTGCTTTGTCTGTGCTTAAAGAAATTGGGAGCTTGATGTTAATATGATGTGAAGGTTGAGGTTTGGTTCAACACAAGCGTAGGGTTTGAATTGTTATTGTATATGTATTAAAGTTCTCAAGGAGGTGTTGTAATGACCCATTTTGAGATCTAGCATGTCGTTCAGCGATTTGAGGCCTCGAGTAGCTTCACTTCATGTTTTATGACTTGTACGCATGGTTGGAATTGAATTTTGGGAAGTTCGGAGTGGTTTCAGAAGTAAAATTTTAAATTCAGAAGCTTAAGTTAGAAGAGTTGACTAAGGTTTGACTTTTGCGTAAATGACCTCGGAATCAGAATTTAAAGGTTCCAATAGATTCTTATGTTGATTTCGTACTTGGGCGTATGTTCGGGTTGAGTATCGGGTGGTCCAGAAGCATTTCGATACTTATTGTAGAAAGTTGGCATTTTGAAAGTTTAAGAATTTCTTATGTTTGGTTTGAAGTGGACTTTGGTGTTGTCGATGTTCGTTCGGGATTCTGAGCCTTGGAATAGGTTCGTATCGTGATTTGCAACTTGCACGCAAAATTTGGCGTGATTCCGGGATGTTTAAGTATAATTCAGACGCGTTTGGCAAAGTTTGAATGTTTGAAAGTTTAAAGAAAGGTTTCGATCGTCGATTCGTAGTTTTGATATTGTTTGGCATGATTTGAGGCTTCGACTAAGTTTGTATCGTATTTTGGGACGTGTTGGTATATTTGGTTAAGACCTGGAGTGGCTCGGGTGAGATTCGGATGGGGTTCAGATTGATTTGAGCCTTGTCGAAATTGCTGGGATTTTTCTGTTGCTGGTGCAATCGCTTCAACGAAGTCTTGGTCGCAGAAGTGACTTCCCTGAAGCGAGATAAAGGTTGTAGAAGCAGTTGAGGAAGGGGAAAGGCAATGGTCGCAGGTGCAAAGAAATTCCCGCTCCTGCCTGATCGCATATGAGGTCTCTGGCGCAGAAACGCAATGGTGGCTCGCACCTGCATTTGCGCAGAAGCGGACATTCTGCCGCAGGTGCGATGGAGCAGCTGGGCAGTGCACTTTGCAGAAGCAAGATTTGTCTCGCAAAAGCGAGCTTGTAGGTACGACAAATTCGTGCGCAAGTGCGAATGTCCTGAGCAGTGGGGTGTTTTTAATCCGAGACTTAGCCCATTTCTCTCATATTTTCATTTGGTTAGTGGATTTTTGGAGCTCTTGGAGGGAAGATTTTCATCATCCATGTCAAATTAAGTAATTCCCGCATATTGTGAGTTAAATACATGGTTTATATATGGATTTAAACATGAAAATTAGTAAAAATTTGGAATTTTGGTAGAAAACCTAGAAATTGGTTTTTTGGATTTTGACCCCAAAATTGGACATAGAATTTAGAATAAATTATATATTTGAGTTCGTTGTGTTATGATTAAAGTTTATATTCAAATATTTTCGGAATCCGGGCATGTGGGCCCGAGGGTAGACTTTATTGTCTTTTCGAGCGGAGTTGGGAATTATTATAAATTGTTAAATTGTAAGCATTGGAGTATATTTTGATTGACTTGCACGTTGTTTGACTAGTTTCGGAACGTTTGGCTTTGAGTTGAGGTGTTAGAGAGGCGTTGGAACAGGTTATGGAATTTCGGAGCGAGATAAGTTTCCTGTCTAACCTTGTGAGGGGGAAACTACCCCTTAAGTGATGTAATTCTTATGTTCTACTAGTTGTGGGTGCTACGTACGCACGAGGTGACGAGAGTCCGTATGTAGCTAAAATATGTTTATATCCGGGTAAACTTAGGACTTTATCATGTAATATTTGAATTATTTGAACTCATTCTGCTGGCTTAGTTAATTGAATTTATAATTGAATCTGACTTAGAAATATGTGTATATATTATGCTGAGTCTTATCACTTGAGTTGTTGGCAAGTTATTTGAGAAACGGTAAAGGTTATATTAACTTTGTGCTCATGTATTGCATTGTAAGCACGTGTCTCGTAAATTAGATAATTTCCTTCCTTTCTTGTGGAGCTAGCCAAACGCCTCGGCAGTATAATAGATCTATCTATGGTTCATGTCGCTCAACCATCGGCAATGTACACATTATTCAGGATCGGGTCGTACGACCTCAACATAATCATGCGTGATATCGCTAGCAGCCAGAATGTTCACGAGATTATTCTTTCACTGATGCCCGGAACTTTATATGGTATTTCCTTATCCATTTGATATTGGCACTTGATATTTCTGAGCTGTTGAGATAGAATATGAGATTTCAGAAATTGATATCATTAAAAGAAATTTTGTGTTAGTTGCAGATTTACCTCACTTCTGCTGTTGTGCTTCTTATCTGTTTATGATTTACCATATTGATTATTGGACCACTAGTAAGTATCTTTGTCGACCCCTCGTCACTACTTCTCCGGGGTTAGGCTAGATACTTACTGGGTACGCATTGATTTATGTACTCATGCTGCACTTCTGCACTAAATGTGCAGTATCTGACAGGTTCATTTGGTAATTATCTTGGCGCGTAGGCACAGTTGTTGATGAGACCATATGGGAGCTGCATTCCAGGCTACGCATCGCAATTCACAGAGTTCTCATCATACTATTCACCTTGTCCTGTCTTATTTACATTTCAGACATAAGTTTTATTATTATTGTATTTATTAGTAAATGCTCATGCACTAGTGACACCGAGTTTTGGCGTAAACTAGTTGATGCTTACGGTTCTGTATATTATCATCACCTTTTATTTCTTTTATTAACTACAAATTTTGTACGTTCCTGTGGATTTAAAAGTGTAAATTGTCTTCCTTACTAAAGTTTATGATTTCGAAAGTAATAAAAATGAATAACTAATATGATAATGCACCGTTGTCTTGCCTGACGGCAACGTTAGGAGCCATCATTACCTATAGTGGATTTTGGCTCGTGAGTGGTGTAGTCACTATATCTATATGTATCTTACATGTCCCGCAGCTTACATTACAGCCAAAATAAAGTCCTACTTGATCCTTGACTGAATGAGCTCAATTAGTAGAGTATTACACTACAGGCAAGCCTATGGTACGTTTTTTCACAACCCAAATCCTCGTGGCCGGCACTTGGCACACTATTTATATAATGATTTCGTACTTGGGCATATGTTCGGGTTGAGTATCGGGTAGTCCAGAAGCATTTCGATACTTATTGTAGAAAGTTGGCATTTTGAAAGTTTAAGAATTTCTTATGTTTGGTTTGAAGTGGACTTTGGTGTTCTCGATGTCCATTCGGGATTCTGAGCCTTGGAATAGGTTCGTATCGTGATTTGCGACTTGCACGCAAAATTTGGCGTGATTCCGGGATGTTTAAGTATAATTCAGACGCGTTCGGCGAAGTTTGAATGTTTGAAAGTTTAAAGAAAGGTTTCGATCATTGACTCGTCGTTTTGATGTTGTTTGGCATGATTTAAGGCTTCGACTAAGTTTGTATCGTATTTTGGGACGTGTTTGTATATTTGGTTAAGACCCCGAGTGGCTCAGGTGAGTTTCGGATGGGGTTCGGATTGATTTTAGCCTTGCCAAAGTTTTTGGGATATTTCTGTTGCTGGTGCAATCACTTCTACGAAGCCTTGGTTGCAGATGCGACTTCGCTGAAGCTAGCTGAAGGTTGTAGATGCGGTTGGGGAAGGGTCAAGGCAATGGTCGCAGGTGCGAAGAAATTCCTGCACCTGCGTGATTGCATATGACGTCTCTGGCACAGAAACGCAATGGTGGCTCGCACCTGCATTTGCGCAAAAGCGGACATTCTGCCGCAGGTGCGATGGAGCAGCTGGGCAGTGCACTTTGCAGAAGCAAGATTTGTCTCGCAAAAGCGAGCTTGTAGGTACGACAAATTCGTGCGCAAGTGCGAATGTCCTGAGCAGTGGGGTGTTTTTAATCCGAGACTTAGCCCATTTCTCTCATATTTTCATTTGGTTAGTGGATTTTTGGAGCTCTTGGAGGGAAGATTTTCATCATCCATGTCAAATTAAGTAATTCCCGCATATTGTGAGTTAAATACATGGTTTATATATGGATTTAAACATGAAAATTAGTAAAAATTTGGAATTTTGGTAGAAAACCTAGAAATTGGTTTTTTGGATTTTGACCCCAAAATTGGACATAGAATTTAGAATAAATTATATATTTGAGTTCGTTGTGTTATGATTAAAGTTTATATTCAAATATTTTCGGAATCCGGGCATGTGGGCCCGAGGGTAGACTTTATTGTCTTTTCGAGCGGAGTTGGGAATTATTATAAATTGTTAAATTGTAAGCATTGGAGTATATTTTGATTGACTTGCACGTTGTTTGACTAGTTTCGGAACGTTTGGCTTTGAGTTGAGGTGTTAGAGAGGCGTTGGAACAGGTTATGGAATTTCGGAGCGAGATAAGTTTCCTGTCTAACCTTGTGAGGGGGAAACTACCCCTTAAGTGATGTAATTCTTATGTTCTACTAGTTGTGGGTGCTACGTACGCACGAGGTGACGAGAGTCCGTATGTAGCTAAAATATGTTTATATCCGGGTAAACTTAGGACTTTATCATGTAATATTTGAATTATTTGAACTCATTCTGCTGGCTTAGTTAATTGAATTTATAATTGAATCTGACTTAGAAATATGTGTATATATTATGCTGAGTCTTATCACTTGAGTTGTTGGCAAGTTATTTGAGAAACGGTAAAGGTTATATTAACTTTGTGCTCATGTATTGCATTGTAAGCACGTGTCTCGTAAATTAGATAATTTCCTTCCTTTCTTGTGGAGCTGGCCAAATGCCTCGGCAGTATAATAGATCTATCTATGGTTCATGTCGCTCAACCATCGGCAATGTACACATTATTCAGGATCGGGTCGTACGACCTCAACATAATCATACGTGATATCGCTAGCAGCCAGAATGTTCACGAGATTATTCTTTCACTGATGCCCGGAACTTTATATGGTATTTCCTTATCCATTTGATATTGGCACTTGATATTTCTGAGCTGTTGAGATAGAATATGAGATTTCAGAAATTGATATCATTAAAAGAAATTTTGTGTTAGTTGCAGATTTACCTCACTTCTGCTGTTGTGCTTCTTATCTGTTTATGATTTACCATATTGATTATTGGACCACTAGTAAGTATCTTTGTCGACCCCTCGTCACTACTTCTCCGGGGTTAGGCTAGATACTTACTGGGTATGCGTTGATTTATGTACTCATGCTGCACTTCTGCACTAAATGTGCAGCATCTGACAGGTTCATTTGGTAATTATCTTGGCGCGTAGGCACAGTTGTTGATGAGACCATATGGGAGCTGCATTCCAGGCTACGCATCGCAATTCACATAGTTCTCATCATACTATTCACCTTGTCCTGTCTTATTTACATTTCAGACATAAGTTTTATTATTATTGTATTTATTAGTAAATGCTCATGCACTAGTGACACCGAGTTTTGGCGTAAACTAGTTGATGCTTACGGTTCTGTATATTATCATCACCTTTCATTTCTTTTATTAACTACAAATTTTGTACGTTCCCGTGGATTTAAAAGTGTAAATTGTCTTCCTTACTAAAGTTGTTGATTTCGAAAGTAATAAAAATGAATAACTAATATGATAATGCACCGTTGTCTTGCCTGACGGCAACGTTGGGAGCCATCATTACCTATAGTGGATTTTGGCTCGTGAGTGGTGTAGTCACTATATCTATATTATCTTACATGTCCCGCAGCTTACATTACAGCCAAAATAAAGTCCTACTTGATCCTTGACTGAATGAGCTCAATTAGTAGAGTATTACACTACAGGCAAGCCTATGGTACGTTTTTTCACAACCCAAATTCACGTGGCCGGCACTTGGCACACTATTCATATAATGATTTCGTACTTGGGCATATGTTCGGGTTGAGTATCGGGTAGTCCAGAAGCATTTCGATACTTATTGTAGAAAGTTGGCATTTTGAAAGTTTAAGAATTTCTTATGTTTGGTTTGAAGTGGACTTTGGTGTTGTCGATGTCCATTCGGGATTCTGAGCCTTGGAATAGGTTCGTATCGTGATTTGCGACTTGCACGCAAAATTTGGCGTGATTCCGGGATGTTTAAGTATAATTCAGACGCGTTCGGCGAAGTTTGAATGTTTGAAAGTTTAAAGAAAGGTTTCGATCATTGACTCGTCGTTTTGATGTTGTTTGGCATGATTTAAGGCTTCGACTAAGTTTGTATCGTATTTTGGGACGTGTTTGTATATTTGGTTAAGACCCCGAGTGGCTCAGGTGAGTTTCGGATGGGGTTCGGATTGATTTTAGCCTTGCCAAAGTTTTTGGGATATTTCTGTTGCTGGTGCAATCACTTCTACGAAGCCTTGGTTGCAGATGCGACTTCGCTGAAGCTAGCTGAAGGTTGTAGATGCGGTTGGGGAAGGGTCAAGGCAATGGTCGCAGGTGCGAAGAAATTCCTGCACCTGCGTGATTGCATATGACGTCTCTGGCACAGAAA
Organism: Nicotiana tomentosiformis; assembly: GCF_000390325.3. Lineage (NCBI taxonomy): Eukaryota > Viridiplantae > Streptophyta > Magnoliopsida > Solanales > Solanaceae > Nicotiana > Nicotiana tomentosiformis. Next base: position 83,670,531 of record NC_090817.1, on the reverse strand, counting down.
CGCAATGGTGGCTCGCACCTGCATTTGCGCAAAAGCGGACATTCTGCCGCAGGTGCGATGGAGCAGCTGGGCAGTGCACTTTGCAGAAGCAAGATTTGTCTCGCAAAAGCGAGCTTGTAGGTACGACAAATTCGTGCGCAAGTGCGAATGTCCTGAGCAGTGGGGTGTTTTTAATCCGAGACTTAGCCCATTTCTCTCACATTTTCATTTGGTTGGGGGATTTTTGGAGCTCTTGGAGGGAAGATTTTCATCATCTATGTCAAGTTAAGTAATTACCGCATATTGTGAGTTAAATACATGGTTTATATATGGATTTAAACATGAAAATTAGTAAAAATTTGGAATTTTGGTAGAAAACCTAGAAATAGGTATTTTTGGATTTTGACCCCAAAATTGGACATAGAATTTAGAATAAATTATATATTTGAGTTTGTGGGGTTATGATTAAAGTTTATCTTCAAATATTTTCGGAATCCGGGCATGTGGGTCCGAGGGTAGACTTTATTGACTTTTCGAGCGGAGTTGGGAATTATTATAAATTGTTAAATTGTAAGCATTGGAGTATATTTTGATTGATTTGCACGTTGTTTGACTAGTTTTTGGAACGTTTGGCTTTTAGTTGAGGTGTTAGAGAGGCGTTGGAGACGGTTATGGATTTTCGGACTGATGTAAGTTTCCTGTCTAACCTTGTGAGGGGAAACTACCCCCTAAGTGATGTAATTCTTATGTTCTACTAGTTGTGGGTGCTACGTACGCACGAGGTGACGAGAGTCCGTACATAGCTAAAACATATTTATGTCCGGGTAAACTTAGGATTTTATCATGTAATATTTGAATTATTTGAACTCATTCTGCTGGCATAGTTAATTGAATTTATAATTGAATCTGACTTAGAAATATGCGTATATATTATGCTGAGTCTTATCACTTGAGTTGTTGGCAAATTATTTGAGAAACGGTAAAGGTTATATTAACTTTGTGCTCATGTACTGCATTGTAAGCACGTGTCTCGTAAATTCGATAATTTTCTTCCTTTCTTGTGGAGCTGGCCAAATGCCTCGGCAGTATAATAGATCTATCTATGGTTCATGTCGCTCAACCATCGGCAATGTACACATTATTCAGGATCGGGTCGTACGACCTCAACATAATCCTGCGTGATATCGCTAGCAGCCAGAATGTTCACGAGATTATTCTTTCACTGATGCCCAGAACTTTATATGGTATTTCCTTATCCATTTGATATTGGCACTTGATATTTCTGAGCTGTTGAGATAGAATATGAGATTTCAGAAATTGATATCATTAAAAGAAATTTTGTGTTAGTTGCAGATTTACCTCACTTCTGCTGTTGTGCTTCTTATCTGTTTATGATTTACCATATTGATTATTGGACCACTAGTAAGTGTCTTTGTCGACTCCTCGTCACTACTCCGGGGTTAGGCTAGATACTTACTGGGTACGCGTTGATTTATGTACTCATGCTGCACTTCTGCACTAAATGTGCAGTATCTGACAGGTTCATTTGGTAATTATCTTGGCGCGTAGGCACAGTTGTTGATGAGACCATATGGGAGCAGCATTCCAGGCTACGCATCGCAATTCACAGAGTTCTCATCATACTATTCACCTTGTCCTGTCTTATTTACATTTCACACATACGTTTTATTATTATTGTATTTCTTAGTAAATGCTCATGCACTTTTGACACCGAGTTTTGGGGTATACTAGTTGATGCTTACGGTTCTGTATATTATCATCACCTTTCATTTCTTTTATTAACTATAAATTTTGTACGTTCCCGTGGATTTAAAAGTGTAAATTTTCTTCCTTATTAAAGTTTATGATTTCGAAAGTAATAAAAATGAATAACTAATGTGATAATGCACCGTTGGCTTGCCTGGCGGAGACGTTAGGAGCCATCACGACCTATAATGAATTTTCGGTCGTGAGAGGTGTAGTCACTATATCTATATGTATCTTACATGTCCCACAGCTTACATTACAACCAAAATAAAGTTCTAATTGATCCTTGACTGAATGAGCTCAATTAGTAGAGTATTACACTACAGGCAAGCCTATGGTACGTTTTGTCACAACCCAAATCCATGTGACCGGCACTCGGCACACTATCCGACCCGAGCGACCAACCATATGATGCACCCAAACTATATGCATGAAAACCAATTTAACTGCGGAAGCTCTTTGAAAATTTTATATATTTTTAAGTTAAACAATGGAAACATTTTCCAATTCAAAATCATACTTGTAGCCTCTCATAATCATAACAATGAGACTAAGTAAAATATATATCTTTTCATATATGTCGCGTACAACCCCATTACTACAACTTTTCACAACTATCTATGGAGCCTCTACACCAAGGAATAGAACTAAATACTTGGGCTAATACCCATCTAACATAAATTAAGAAAATAACATGATAGCTACTACGAAATAGGAGTGGTGCCTCGCCATATACCTTAGGAAGAGAGTCATCCTAGCCCTGTCTATATGCCACGTATCATACCTCATCCTGAAATATGTAAAGTAAGTGGGGCCTTGGAGGGGTATACCACAACGGTACTCAATAAGTGACATAGACTCTCTTTAACTTAAGTTCCTGGGACAAGATTTTACAAAAACTATGCAACCAATATTGGACATAAAGTAATAAACAGTTATATAAATCATTCTCTTTATCATTTTAAATAAAAGACAAGTGAAATGTAAGCCATGCTATAAAGTTTTAGAACATCTCTATCAACCCAAGATTTTAATAGAAATCATATAAAGCCATTTCAATATCATTAAGTCATCAAAATTATTTCCGTCTCCTTCGGCCTAAACATAAGAAAGTTCTATTTTACCTTTCACCAGGAGTACTATACCGACACCGATATAATGAACAACTACTAGGTGATCATCCTAGCAACAAGTATTTGACTATACTTGTCTGGGTGGCTTCCCGTAGTGTCGTACGAGTCAACTTAACCTGATTATGTTAAGTAATGATCATCTGCCCTCTCAATGAGGGACTTTATCCCACAAACCTCGGCTTTGCCTTGGAATATTTTCCTACTCCGGCACGTGTAGTTTCATGGTAACGAACTCAACATTCAAATCAATTTCGGTGGTCTCCACTAGTAACTCCTAAAATATTTGACATATCAAAAATAGATTCATAGCATAATTGCCTCAAAGGATCTATTTTTATCAAATCATGGTTTTTATAGCCAATCTAAACCATTTGAATTAAATCATATGAATATCCATTTTCATGTTAAAACCTTTACCAATTAACATCAATCTAAAGATACAAAAAGTGCTTCCTTGTTGTAATTTCAAAAGATAAACCTTTTCATGAAAACATATATTTAGCACTCAAGCATTTTATACTCTTATCAACAAATAAGTTTTAATAAGATTATAAGAATTTCCATAAGTGTCATTTTGCCAACAGGTTTTAAAAACAAGATTTTTATAATTTACATGACACTTCATAAGTAATAATTTAGAAATACGTGGTGACATATTTCCCGCTTATCCCCACAAGTACGGATGTACATTTACAAATAATGTAATGTATCAACTTAAGACATGCTTTTAAAGAGAATCCCTCGAAAAGAGTAAGTCTTAATCAACTTACCTCAACCATCAAGCTCCGAAAATACTACAATTCTCCAATTGATTAAAATTCCCAAATATCACCCACAATTTAGTATCTACCATTAGATATCCCAACTACATCAAAACAAATACGAAAAGATTCATAAATATCCATTTATGCTTCACAATTCGGCAACAAGCCTTCAACCATCCCAAATTATCCAATAGGCTCACAAATTAGCCTGTTCAATTCCATTCTTATCATTTAATACTCATTTGGAGTCATTAATAACACTATGTTAATTATCCAACATCATTAAATCACTATTCAATATCTTCTCCAACATAACCCTAGTTCAAGAACACCCATTTCAAGAACTAGTATTGCATCTTGTCCAAATGGTGATTCCCTATTTAATTCGTTCCTCAATTAATTTATCAAGTCTATTGGAGTCATTAGAAACTCAAAACAATTTCATTTATATTAATTCATCACTATTCATCTTCTTCTCTGCCCAAAATATTATTTTCAAGGCCGACCCTTAGGGTTCATACAATATCCCATTACAACTTCAAATAAAACTCATAAACATACTACTCATACTCCAATATGTCATATATATGAAGCTCAAATGAAGGGATTACCTCTTGGTGGAAAAATATCACTTTTTCTCTTTTTGGTGTTCTTGAAGACAACCCATTTCCTATAGATTTGATCCACAATAATGTTAGTGTTATCACTAAATGATATTATATAATCATTCTTGTACCAAAATAACTTAACTTGAAGTGTATCCATGGTGGATGAGCTCCTCCTTCTATCTAGAAATCAATTCCAAGTTGAAGAACTAACTCTTTCTCTCTCTAAACCCCTTATTTCTACATTTTAAAAATGGGTCTGATGGGTGCGTAGCCTCCTGAGTAGGCTACGCACAAAGGCTATGCAGGGTGGCCTTCCATTCCTCTTTATTTGGCACCTGCTGGATTTTCCTACACATGGTGCGTAGGCTACGGTGCTATGCTGCGTAGGCTACGCAAGACTTGCGTAACTGTTCTGCTACCCTTTAGTAAAAAGATTATAACGCCTTGTAAGAATCTCCAAATGACAAGCGATTTGAAGCATTAGAACCTAGACACATAGACCTTTAATTTGATATATCATGAACTATATAACTCTTCATATCTTGAGTATTATTCTCGTCTAAAATTAAGTCTTGTGCGAACCCACTTGAAACTTTACCCCATCATATAATTTTCAACTTGATTTAGCCTTAGGGCTCTTCTTGAAATATAAACCATTTTTAATGCACCTCATACATATATTATCATGATCAATTGATATCATTCATATTATTAGTCATGTTCATACCCGAATTAATATAATTAGTACTCGCCAATCTTCTTAATGGTATTAAAACACTTCAAAAGTTTCCTAGGTGTTACATTCTTCCCCACTTAAGAACATTCATCCTCCAATATTTTGAAAGTCATTAGTATTATCCTCCTTTCACCTTAACCATCATCTTAATCATTCCTGACTTCATATGGATCTTAGATATTCTACCAAAATTTCAACTTCCTTAAGGCCCTAAAATTTTGCCGACTTTCCAAATTCTTAAATGTCTCGGCATAATATCCCCTACAACTAGGACTATCCAAAAATTCAACATGTCCAGAACAAGCCCCCACATGGACACCAATTTTAACATAAATAGACAACCAAATATCTATAATATAATATGATGTCTAGGCCCCCACACCGCTGCACATACATACTCAATGCACAATAATAAACTATCTAGGACCCACACGGCCGCACATACATCCTCAACGTATAACAACAAAATATCTAAGCCCCACGTGGCTGCGTATATACCAAAATTTCATCAAATAATTCTTTACAATTTTAAACAATTGCATATCTATACCTCTCTCAATCTAACACCGGTTACCCATATTGCAACACATATTACTACTATACATATATGTATTCTCTTTTTATTATGTGTACACCAAGTCGTACGTGAAAAAGCATTTCTTGCCTACATTAAAATTCTATTTCTTCCATTCGAAGACTTTCTCATTAATATAAAATTACTTTTAAGCATAGTTTGTACTCATAGGACCCTTGATTCTCTAGTTGCCAACTCATTTTATAATACTCTTTTATTCCATCCGAATACCAACAAGATATTTGTCTTACTTAGATCCATTCATCACGTGGGTGATTTATGCCTTCACTTACAGTTGTAACTTTTGAGTTTCCTTTAGATCTCAAATTGATTGATACGGTTTCTAACAAGTCTGCTATATGAGAAATATTCAATCCACTTCCTTCCCTTTCATGGCACAAGTTTCCATTCATTCTCGAACATCATTGTACATATTTTTATTTTCTTAACCTTAACCAACTAATTGATATCACCAAGTTTTTTATGATACTTCGTTACCAGAAATTTAAGTTGTATTTGCCATTGTGCCTACCATAGGTATACTACTATGGATTGTAGGCTTTGAACTCGCAAGTGACAATGCTACTAGGATAATACTTGTACCATTTAGTGTCTTTTTCTTTTCTGACCCCGTGATTACTAGAGAACATTATTTTGGTTTGCAAGAGTATTTTATATTTGGGAATATGCATAATATAACCTTTTCTTGCCTCATTTCATGCAAAGTGTGCACAAACTTTATCCTCATTTTTAACCTTCATTTATTCTACTAAGTCCAACATATGACCAAAGTACTTCTTTATTTTCTCCATTGCTTGAATTTAATTCAAGTGACACATGCTCCAAAGTTATAAGAAACTATTCAAGTAGACTATTAAATATTTGACTATTAGATAGTACCTTTTAATAACCCCAATGTTGAATACCTTAACTATTGCTCGTGATAAGCGTGTGATCCTTATGCCATCACAGTATGACAATTTTACTCATTTCATCATGAATCTTATCGAATATTTTTCCTTAATCTTTATTTTATGAGTAAAATTTCTCAATTTTATTTTTCCAACTATCACCTTTAAGGTGATTTCTACTTGCTCTGACGCTCCCCCACCTAGGCGTAAAACTCAAATCTGAAGCTCGAACATGATATTCGAAGATTTAATTAAATTCGTACTCTATTCAATCTGATTATACACTTGCCCATATACTACTACAACTTATTTACTCCCCAGCTCAAAATTTTAATTCACCATTTCAAATTTCCATGAAGCCTTGACTTTTATTTTTGCAATTACACTTAGCAGTGCCTACTATCCTGACAATAGAAAAAAAATGGTTATGCTCATCAAGGATTTATTTGCCCCTTATCGAACCCAAGTATCATGGCACTTCTAGCCGTAACTCACGTTGCCAAGTATCATCTCTTCTTGTCCTTACAATAACAATAAAGTTAGCATATCACTTTTCGTGCTCATTTTACTTTTAAAAATTATTTTCTAACATCTTGCCCTTCAGTCCATTCTCAAATATATTTTTGATAAATACAACTGCCTTAAACTATACTCGTATAACTTTCATACAACTTTTCATAACATACACTATTTTTACAATGCTAAATATAAGAAACGTGCAATCTATCTCTATGTCCTCATCATAACATAAATTTTTCTGACTATAGTTAATATCACACCCTCACGTCATCATGCCTCGTGCAATAAATATTACCTCCTTGTTTACACATTATTCAATGGATTCTACTTGTGGGTACTCAATCATTCGTATGATAATCATCTTCATATCTCGAGGTGTCTTCAATCTCGTTGATATAGATAACATCTTAGGATTCGTGAAGCATCACTATATAGCCTTGGATCACTTGCAACTCATCAATTTCACACGTGTACCATTATAGTTTGCATGCTCTTGAGTTTTAAATTACATATGTAATATTCATAATCTGCCCGAAGCTCCAATTTGGTCTGATACATCATTTCAAATATTAATTCCTCTTAAATTATAAGGTTCCATCAAAATAATAAGTTAACAACTCCCCTTGACACATGTAGAGGTGCTTTGGAGCTTACCTTCAGAAATTCTTAATTCCCATCATTCAAAAGGACGAAATAAGGCCTATACCATTTAGACAAACTCAAGGTTATTATTCCACATCACATCACCTTCTTTGGAAACTTTTTCACTTCTTGAAATCTTCTAAGGTTACACCTTTTGTGCATATCATGCATTAACACTTTTTTACTTACCCATTTAAGTTCACATACCTCAGTATGCATCATTGAAGATTGACTTTGATTTGTATTACATTTGACATCTAGAAGGTATTCAAAGTTCACCTACCCTTTTTTTGTTGTTGCATATGACATGCTTTAAATATTCTCAATTTGTTCCCACACGTGACACTTTATTTCTTGTAAATTATATTATCACATGTGACACTACTATGACAAACACCTTGCCAAGCCGAGAGTCTCCCAATCTCTAGTGAGACTGATGGTCATCTCTTGCTTTTTGCCTTGTTTACTTTTCTAAAAATCATGAAGGTTTCCTAATATCCTCTTTATTAAAAGATACTTTTGGTCATTCTTGACATTATCCCAAATTGGTCCTAATTCTTATGAGTCACAAGGTGCTCAGTATGAACTTGGTTGATTCACATACTCTTACCAATTTAATTTTTGTCATTCCTCGACATCATATCACGATAATTTTAGGTACAACCCATATATCTTAGAACCATCGTGTTTCCCTTTTTGTACATTTGTTGTACTAGTAAATGGTGATCGTCATAGCAAATGGTTATCCCAATACCTTGATATACAATTTACATTCCTATTTAGGGAATTATCCCTTTTTTGCAACCTTTTGTACAATCCTTCGTGAGTTCTGACACCATTCTAACAGTATCAACTGAGACCATCACCTTATTTTCATTCGACTTATATTTTTGTTCACCACAGTTGTACATCTTGACTGTATTAATTTTAAATATTTTCTCAACTTTAACACATCATCTAATTCATGGATAGTCCAATACTTCCCAACTATTTCCCAAGAAGCACGTGTAATATCTTCAACCTTGAGCTTTGTGCTCATCACTTCTGTATCTACCATGTCAGGTAGTCAATAGGACAGAGAACCGTGTCTCTCATTTCAGGCACAACGCACAATATAGAGTAAGAAAAAAAAATGAAACTCCCTAACTGTCCTTGTAGCCTCCCCAATATAAGTGTGACCGGCAACACACCGATAAGAGGGACTCTACTTGACACGGATCTATAGACTTCCAAGGACTCAACTTAGAACCTAGTGCTCTGATACCAAGTTTATCACGACCCAAATCCACGTGATCAGCACCCGGCACACTATCCGACCTCAGCGAACCAACCCATATGATGCAACCAAACCATATGCATGAAAAATAATTTAACTGCGGAAGCTCTTTGAAAATTTTATATATTTTCAAATTAAACAATGGAAAAACTTTCCAGTTCAAAAATCATACACGAAGCCTCTCATAATCATAACAATGAGACTAAGTAAAAGAAATATCTTTTCATGTATGTCGTGTACAACCCCATTACTACAACTTTTCACAACTGTCTATGGAGCCTCTATATCAAGGAATATAACTAAACACTTGGGCTAATGCCCGTCTAACATAAATTAAGAAAATGACATGATAGCTACCATAGAATAAGAGTGGTACCTCGCCATATACCTTAGGAAGAGAGTCATCCTACCCCTGTTCGTATGCCACGTATCATACCTCATCCTGAAACATGTAAAGTAAGTGGGGCCCTAAGGGCTGAGTACACCACAACATTACTCAATAAATGCCATAAACTCTCTCTAACTCAAGTTCCTAAGATAAGGTTTTACAAAACCTATGCAGCCAATATTGGACATAAAGTGATAAAAAGTTATATAAATCATGCTCTTTATCATTTTAAATAAAAGACAAGTGAAATGTAAGCAATGCTATAAAGTTTAAGAACATCTCTATAAATCCAAGATTTTAATAGAAATCATATAAAACCATTTCAATCTCATTAAGTCATCGGAATTATTTTCTGCTCCTTAGTCCTAAATATAAGAATGTTCTCTTTTACCTTTCACCGGGAGTACTATACTGATACTAACATAATGAACAACTACTAGGTGATCATCCTAGCAACAAGTATTTGACCCTACTTGTCTGTATGGCTTCTCGTAGTGCCGTACGAGTCGACTTAATCTCATTACTTTAAGTAATGATCATATGCCCTCTCAATGGAGGACTTTATCCTAGAAACATCGGCTTTGCCTTGGAATGTGTCCCTACACCGGCACATGTAGTTTCATGGTAATGAACTCAATATTCGAACCAATCTCGGTGGTCTCCACTAGTAACTACCAAAATAGTTGACATATCAAAAATAGATTCATAACATAATTGCCTCAAATGATCTATTTTTATCAAATCATGATTTTCATAGCCATTCTAAACCATTTGAACAAAATCAAGTGAATATCCCTTTTCATGTTAAAGCCTTTACAATTAACATCAATCTAAAGATATAACAAGTGCTTCCTTTGTTGTAATTTCAAAAGATAAACTTTTTCATGAAAACATATATTTAGCACTCAAGCATTTTATACTCTTATCAACAAATAAGTTTTAATAAAACTTATAAGAATTTTCTTAAGTGTCATTTTACCAACAAGTTTTAAAAATAAGATTTTTATAAAATTATATGACACTTAATAAGCAACAATTTAGAAACACATGGTGACATCTTTCCCGCTTATCCCCACAAGTACGGATGCATAATTACAAATAATACAATGTATCAACTTAATACAATGTATCGGCAACAAGCCTTCAACCATCCCAAATTATCCAATAGTCTCACCTATTAGCCTATTCAATTCCATTCTTATCATTTAATATTCATTTGGAGTCATTAATAACACTATGTTAATTGTCCAACATCATCAAGTCACTATTTAATGTCTTCTCCAGCAAAATCCTATGTTCAAGAACACCCATTTCAAGAACTAATATTGCATCTTGTCCAAATGGTGATTCCGTATTTAATTCGTTCCTCAACTAAGTTATCAAGTCTATTGGAATCATTAGAAACTCAAAACAATTTTATTTATATCAATTCATCACTATATATCTTCTTCTCAGCCCAAAATATTATTTTCAAGGCCCACCCTTTGGGTTCATATAATATCTCATTAAAACTTCAAATAAAAATCATAAACATGCTACCCATACTCCAATATATCATATATATGAAGCTCAAGTGAAGAGATTACCTCTTGGTGGAAGAATCTCACTTTTTCTCTTTCTGTTGTTCTTGAAGATTCAACACATTTCCTATGAATTTGATCCATAATAATGTTAGTGTTATCACTAAATGATATTATATAATCATTCTTGTGCCAAAATAACTTACCTTGAAGTGTATCCATGGTGGAAGGGCTCCTCCTTCTCTCTAGAAATCAATTCCAAGTTGAAGAACTAACTCTTTCTCTCTCTTAACCCCTTATTTCTACTACTAGACACATATACCTTTAATTTGATATATCACGAACCATATAACCCTTCATATCTTGTGATTTATTTTCGTTTGAAGTTAAGTCTTGTGAGAACTCACTTGAAACTTTACCTCATCATATAATTTCCAACTTGACTTAGCCTTAGGGCTATTCTTGGACCATAAACCATTCTTAATGTACCTCATACATATATTATCATGATTAATTGATATCATTCATATTATTAGTCTTGTTCATACCCGAATTAATATAATTAGCACCCGCTAATCTTTTTAATGGTCATAAAATACTTCAAAATGTTCTAGAGTGTTACACATTCTCTGTGGTGCATGAATTTTATTTCTGAGACTGATTGAATTCTTTCTATCTTGAGTTCCTATTATTCTTGAATTTTATTGTGTGTAAAACTACTCTATATTGTTTGTGTGAGGGAAAATGGCTTGTGAAGGTAAGGTAAAGTCTTTGACCTCTGTGTTAGAGTAAGTGAGCAGGTTGTGAAAAATGCGTGATACTTTTGAGTAGAGTCTTGAATCTAGGATGTTATGATATGGTGCTTAATCTATTTTAAATATTCTTGGCATGATATGTTACGGAAATTGTTTGATGAAGAGGTCATCCCTATGTGAAGTATAGTTTGATTGCTCGAGGATGAGCAACAATCTAAGTGTGGGGTGTTGATGGTAGGCTAGAAACTCGTGTTTAACCGTAGTATTGCACTCTAATTACTGCATTTTATGTGTGTTTGAGCTTAAATGATAGTGAATTACACTTATTACGTATTTTATGCCTTGCATGAAGTGATTCCACGTAAAAAGTTAATTTAAAGATAATTCGAACAAGTTGGAGCTTTGAAGTCTAAGTAGAAGCCCAAGAAATTAAGCCGGGATCATGTTCGAGGGTCGAGGACCAAGTCTAGATGTTAAAAAGTGGAAGAAACATTTACTCTAAGAAAACATCACTGTCGCGACGCATGGGATGCCGCTTGGCTGTGTAAAAGTTGATGCCTGACATAATTCACCTCTCTGAACTTCCTTACAAGCGCGCCGTATGACGCGGCGCGGGTGTACAAATTGTTCAGAGTTATTTCCTGTTTCTGCTAGGAAATTATAGTTTCGTCCGGGACCGTTCCTATAGGGTATAAATTCACCAAAATGCGTTTTTTAAGGGACTTTTTACCTACAAAAGATTGGAGAACTAACCAAGGCAAGAAGACTCAAGAATTCATCAAGCTTTCAACCAATGATCGATGTCATACAGGAGTTTGTATCGAATCATTATCATTGATGTCTTCCATGTTTTTAACCCTCGTTGAGATGACTTTTTCCATTGCTATGGAGTAAATTCCATTAGGGCGTTGATAGATACGGTGTTTTGATAACATGATTTGGGATTCGATTCTTGATAATTGTTGGAATTAATTGATGGAGTTTTAGTTCGTATTATGGTGTTATTTCTTATTTTGTTTAATTAAAAGAGGAGCTTGATATTGAATTTATTTACATCTTATACTCTAGTTTAAATTTGTGATTCAAATAGGTAATCGAAAGAGCCTCTTTAATTGTTAATCGAACTAGAAAATAGGAAAATATTCGTGAGAAGTTACCCTTTAGACCATAACCATCATTTTATTCGTTGTAATTATTTACTGTGCTTAAATTTGATTAATTACTAAAAGTAACATTTAATCGAAAGAGGAACATTAACTTCAAGTATAATCTAATTATCTGTTGAATTCATGAGAACCAACAGTATTATAGAGCGAACTAACTCAAGAATTGGATCCTGAGTCAATTATCTTGCACTTGTCTAGCCAATTACCCTTATTTCTCTCATTGATATTTCTTCGTTGTCCATCTGCTGTCTTTTGTTATCAATTGTTAATTGCTTAATTGCTTAATTTTTAGTAGTTAATCGTAATTGATAATCATCAAATCAAGTGTTAATTTTTCTGGTTAGTAATCAACTGAAGATTATTCGAACACTGTTTAAATCCAATCCATGTAGAGACGATAATTAAATAATACTATCTTTAACTAGCGAGCAATAAGTTTGGGTTGTGTTTTGTGCTCTTCACATGTAGAAACCTCTGTGGTAGGAAAGGGGATTGTAGTACAGTCTAAGAGCGTAGAAGTAGTAGTAGACTAGTCTGTGGTCGAGGGGGAAGGTGAGAAAGAAACAGGCGACAATGAAGGTTCTGATGAGAGTACTTATAGCTGGACTGATGAGGAGGAGGATACGGAAAAAATTAAAGAGGGAGAAGTGGAAGAAGAGAAGGATCACAATTCAGAAGTGAAGAAAAGTGAGGATAAGGGTGAATCAGAGAAGGAGAATGAGGGTGAATCTGAAAAAGAAAAGTGTAAGTAAGTGGGAGATTCTGAAGAAGAAAAGGGATCTAAGGGAGAATGAGATTCTGAAAGTGAGGAGAATGAGGGAGTAGGAGATGATGAAAAACAAAGTGAGGATGAGGACTCTGAATCTGAGAGTGAGGAAGAAAATGAGAGTGAAGAATCTGAAGGCTCTATGACTATTGAAAATACAGTCATGGCCCCTTTGGAAGAAGTCAATGAAGAGGAAGGTTCAAAGGAACCAAGGCCAGTTTCTTAACTCCTTTCTTAGGAGATGAGGAAGTTGAAAGTGAAGAGGATGACTCGCTAAGGTGGGAATGAACAAGAAGAAAGCCCCAGTAAAACCTACAAAAATAGCTTCACAGGGAAAGAAGTGGGTGGCTCCTCCTACTAGAACTCCTCTCACTAGGAGCAAAAGAAAGGTTGTTGATGAGCAATTATTTAAGGAAGATAGGAGTGCTAAAAGAACAAGGAAGTCAGTTGCAGCTGTTGAAGCTGTTATTGAGTTGGATGAGGATGATGAACCTAGTTCCTCCCTTAAGGGCAAGAAATCATTAGTGAAGAGGACTGTTGTCAAACTCATCAAGGCAACTACCTCTACTTTTCAGAATAAGATCAGAGGGAAGAAGAAAAATAATGAGTCAGAGGAAGTTGACAAGATGATAGAGTTCAAACATGTAGAGACGGGAAGATCTTGGCCAACACTAATGAAAAGGGAATGGCACATTTGGTAGAGAAGTTTGACATGCAGGGATAGACACACATGTTTGTGAAACCTTTTCCCCTTGCGTGTGCACCTGTAGTGGTTGATTTTTATGCTAAATTTCAGGTTGATGACAAAGTTATAAAGAGCCCTGTGAGAGACTTTGAGTTGGAGTTTAATGTTGAAGAACTTGGGTTCCTACTAAATATCTCCTCTCTAGGATTTGAAAATTTTTTGAAGAAAATGTGGCCAGCAATTGACAATGATGTGGATAGAGGGATTATGGTCACCAGAAAGATTTCCCAGAAATTTAAACTAGATGCTCCTTAAAAGGTGTAAAAGACTGATATGGCACTTTTTCACAAGTTGTTGTTCCATTTTGTGAATTCTTGCATTCTGTAAAGGTTTGAGAGGAGGCATGAGGCCACTCTACTTGACATAGATATGATGGAGTTGTTGGACACTGGTAAGGCAATCAACCTTCATAGTTTGATGATCCAACACATGACAAGGGTTGCAGGCACTTCCAAGACTAAGCATGCTATGCCCTATGGTTTCATGTTGATTGAGCTATTTGAGAAGCTCAATATCTCCCTGCCTGAGCTAAAGTTCGGCAATCATAATGACATCTTGGATGCAGTCATACTTAGACAATGTGGCTATGGTGAGATCAAGGCTAGAGGTCCAACTGGAACTGCAATTATGCCCTGAAGCAACAAGGCTGCTGAGCTTTCTAAGAGGTAGGAGTTGGCCTTGGAGGAAAATGCTGAACTCAGGGAAGATAATGATGAACTAAAGAAGGAAACCAAGCAAGTTAGGGAAGAGCTGAGGAAGGACAGAGAAGCTCATGCACAGGAAATTGCGACTCTTGTAAAGGCCTTGACCCCTTCTCCCTCTCACCCTTGACCTTGGTCCTTATCCCCTTGTTGTGTGTCTAATTCTAGTAGCCTAGTAGTGCCCTATCCTTTCTTTTGTGTCTAGTTCTGATTAGTATGCAGGAACATCTGGATTATTTTGTTTTAATGCCTTTTGGTCAAGGCCCCTGGCTTACTTTGGAACTGTTTAAACAATTATGTTATGTTGTTTTCCTGCTTCTCACATGGCTAATATCATCAGCATCGTTCATTTTGCTTTAATTTTTCTTGTGCTTGTTGTGTAGCCCCAATGGCCATGAATCTTGTATTATGTATGGTTGCATAGTTCATCTCACACTTGTTTTTTTTTCGATGATGCCAAAAGGAGGAAGATAGAGTGGGAGGAGTTTTGTCAGTTAGTTCACTTGTTCTTAATAATTGATGATTGTTTATGAGTTCTCACTTGGTTCATAAGCACAAAGTTTGTCATCATAAAAAAAGGGAGAATTTGTTGAGTTATGAGTTTTGATGATTAACAAGTGTGTGCAATGAACATGTGCTAAGAACCAGGTTCTCATAGTAGTTGTTGAAGGTCCTTACAAGGGAGTAACATTTTACACAAAGGTTACTACGGTCTGATATTGGTGGGAAAGACTCTTGATGCGATAAGAGTTGTTGCCTAAGCATATTTGCATATACGAGTCACAAAGCTTGAGGAGTCTTCATGATCTCAGGTTTTTGTCACTCCCCGAGCCTGGGGGAGAGACCGACACTCAGTGCCTTATCTATCATTGCATACCAACTTGCGACTAAGGGACTCTGAACATATAATGTTATACTTTGGCCATGTGGCCACATTTCAAGATAATTTGCGAAGCAAAATATACAACTGAACGGAAACTAACGTTGACTAAACATAAATATATAAAGTTGGGCCGACAAGGCCGTCATAACTACTAACGCTGACAAACCAACAAAATATATATACAAGGGCTACAATCTCAATATAATGTACTAACTGACAGGATATGTCTACAAGCCTCTACTGATGGATGTACCGTGATCGAAATAGGGGCCCGACCTACCCATAACCTATATACATATATACACAAGATTTAGAAAAAACTTCCAGACTCGGTAACTCCGAAGGACGTGGAGCTTACCGATAAAGCTGAACTCGGGAAATACCTACTGAGAAGGTCTACCCGTCTGTCTGTCTGAACATGCACACATGAAATGCAGCATCCCCAGGAAAAGGGACGTCAGTAAAAAATAATGTACCGAGTATGCAAGGCTATAAAATAACTGAAAGCTGAAACTAAACTGATAATATAATAACTGAAGTAACTAGCAGTCAAAGATAATCTGAAGATATACTTACCAGCTGATACTGACTCAATTCTCTCAATATAGTAAGTAAAATTGTTATACGGCCCTATACGGCTCGATATATATATAACTGCTCTGCCGTAGTAGGCTCGCTCATAGGTGCTTGACCATATTAGGCACTGTATCTCGGCCATGCTAGGCTCGCTCATAGGTGCTCGACCACAGTAGGCTCGGTATATAACTTACCATCTGATCAGAGGCTGCCCAATAAGGGCCTGCCCATCGATTATAGCTCGATGGTAATAAAAATACTGTAATACTGTATATATAGGCTCTTTCCTCTCTTGAATGGAAGAAGACAATACTCAATTAAATATGAAGTCCTGATAAGGAGAATACTGTAATTTATGAGAATATGATAATGTATATAAATTTGGGAGTATGAACTTCTCTTTATGCCTCGTTATCAAACACATGTAATTACGAGATCATGCCAACATGAAGGAAGGGCTTAGCATTAACATACCTGGAGTAGGAAAAAAACCGTATGATATTTTTGCTCGAATTCTTGTTGAAGCAGAAATGTCACATTACTAAGTTGCCTACTATTTTTCAGGAATGTGCGATATATAGAAGGCTAAACCAGCATCTTCTGATTCTCTTTTCATGCATTATAAAATTCAAAGAGCATTTGGATTTGACGTGAAATACGTTAGAATTTTCATATTGGCATTACGGAAAGGGTAGTCTAAAGTGATGACCTAGGCACCAACCCCTCTTAAACGTGCCATCTTGCAATTTTAATTCAAGAGTCACTAATGGACCATATGTTGCAGCCACGTGGGGAAAGTTAGACTTATCCAAAATTAGCCACTTAATTCCTTAATTAATTTGTCAATCCCCCATTAACCAATAATTATCCAATTATTCACATAATTAGTAATTATCTCAAATTACTTAAAATACTACTCACTTGTAACACACTTTTTACACCTTACTATTATGGTCATGTGGTACCTTTACACTAGTCCATAAATACGGGGTATTGTATCTTGGACCGTATTTTATCTTAAAATGTCAAACTTTGTCGAAAAGTCCTTTTCTTCGATTTGCTTACCCTCTCACATTCACGAATTTACTCATCACTTGTTTGAAGAAGCATAATGCTTATATTCTCCAAATAATCTCATTCCTGAACTTACGTCGATTAACTTACGACGAAACTTTAACGTACGAAAATGCGGGATATGACATCCCATTTTCGAGCTTATATCAATTTACTTATGGCGTACTTTCACGTATGAAAATATGGGGGTGTAACATCATTCCCCCCTTTGGAACATTCGTCCTCGAATGTTTACTCTTAGAGACTTTGGAAAAATTTTACCAGAGTCTCCTCTGTACACTAGACTAAAACCAACCTGTACGCAGCCAGAAAACATACTATACATGCCACATATGGCCAATGTATATAAATAGCAACACTTGGACTCACACAGCTGTCCATTATAAATTCTGAAAGTAAACAATAATAGCTTACCTGATGGACCTACTGGCCTGAATAGAGCTGTGCTGAGGTATCCCATCTCGAGCCATATCTTCAGTTTGAAATAGGTGGGGGTATTTAGACTTCATTTCTTCCTCCGCTTCCCACGTCATCAATTCCACATTCTTGCTTTTCCATAAAACCTTCACGGAGGCTACCTCCTTATTTTGTAGCTTACGGATTTGTCGGTCTAGGATGTCAACTGGAATTTCCTCGTATAATAAGTCCTCTGTAATCTGTACATCATCCATGGGCACCACTCGGGTAGGATTGCCAATGCACTTCTGTAGCATAGATACGTGAAAAATCGGATGGACAGACTCCAATTTTGGGGGCAATTCTAGCTCATAAGCTACTTGGACCATTCTCAGAGTGATCCTATAAGGCCCAATGTACCGTGGGCTAAGCTTGCCTTTCTTGCCAAACCTCATCACGCCCTTCATAGGTGACACTTTTAAGAATATCTAGTCATTAACCCCAAATCTAAGTCTCGTCACCGCACGTCAGAATATGACTTCTGATGACTCTGAGCTGTCAATAGTCGCTCCCGGATAAGCTTTACCTTTTCTATGGCCTACTGAACCAGGTCTGGCCCATGTAACCCAGATTCTCATCAAACCACCCTATAGGAGATTTGCACTTACGTCCATACAAAGCCTCGTACGGAGCCATCTGGATACTGGAGTGGTAACTGTTATTATATGCAAACTCGATAAGAGGTAGATGTTCATCCCAACTTCTTTTAAAATCCAACACACATGCTCGTAATATATCCTCGAGCGTCTAAATTGTGCACTCGGCTTGTCCATCAGTCTGTGGATGAAAAGTTGTGCTGAGATTCACCTGAGTCCCTAGACCTCTCTAAAATGACCTCCAAAAATATGTTGTAAACTGGGCCCCACGGTCAGATATAATAGATATTGGTATTCCGTGTAACCACACTATCTCCATAATATATAACTCTGCATAATCTTTTGCTGTATATATAGATCTGACCGATAGGAAATAAGCTAATTTCGTGAGCCTATCGATTATCACTCACATGGAATCGAACTTACGATGAGAACGAGGTAAACCCATGACAAAGTCCATGTTTATCGCCTCCCATTTCCACGTCAGGATCTCTATAGTCTGCATTAGACCTCCAGGCTTCCGGTGCTCTACCTTTACCTGCTAGAAACTAGGACATTGGGCGACAAACTCAGCAATGTTCTTCTTCATATCGTTCCACCAGTACACATCCTTAATGTCATGATACATCTTCGTCGACCTAGGATGAATGGAGTACCATGAATAATGTGCCTCTGACATAATCCTGTCTCGTAGCCCTGCTACACCCGGAACACACAAACAACCCCTGTATCTGAGAACCCCATCTCCCTTGAGCTCTAACAATGACTTCTTCTGCTGCGGAACTCGCTCTCTCAACTCGACCAACTCTGGGTCCTCGTACTGCCTGTCCTTTACTTCAGCTATGAGAGATGATTTTGCAATATTTTGGATTACAACTCCACCATTACTAGAGTATACTAACCGAACCCCCAAACAAGCCAATTGATGAATCTCTCTAGTTAATTATCTTTTCTCGGCCTCTACATGTGCTAGGCTACCCATAGATTGGCGACTTAAGGCATATTCTACAACATTAGCTTTCCCTGGGTGGTAGAGAATGTTAACATCGTAATCTTTCAATAACTCAAGCCATCGCCTCTGTCGCAAATTCAACTCTTTTTGCTTGAAGATATATTGCAGGCTTTTATGATATGTGAATACATCAATATGAACACCATTTAAATAACGCCGCCATATCTTAAGTGCATGGACAACCGCATCTAACTCAAGTTCATGGGTCGGATAATTTCGTTCGTGCTTCCTAAACTGCCTTGAAGCATACGCAATTACCTTCACATGTTGCATCAGGATACACCCTAACCCGACACATGAGGCATCACAATACATCGCATAACCATCTAGACCCTCTGGAAGTGCTAGAACTGGCGCTGAGGTCAACCTGTTCTTAAGCTCTTAGAAACTCTGCTCGTAAGCCTCTGTCCACTGAAACTTAGTTGCTTTCTGCGTCAACTTTGTCAATGGTGCTGAAAGGGAAGAAAAACCCTCTACGAACCTCCGGTAGTATCCTGCTAAGCCTAGAAAGCTACGAATCTCTGTCGGAGTGGTAGGTCTAGGCCATGATTTCACAGCCTCAATCTTCTGAGTGTCTACCTTTATACCTCCATCGAATACAATGTGCCCCAAGAATGCTACAGACTTTAACTAGAACTCACATTTAGAAAACTTAGCATACAATTTACTATCACGGAGGGTTTGGAGTACCGCTCGTAGGTGGTCCGTATGCTCATCCTCTGAACGTGAATAAACCAAAATATCATCAATAAATACTATCACGAACAGATCTAAAAATTGACGGAATAGGCTATTCATCAAGTCCATAAATACAGCAGGTGCATTCGTCAACCCGAAGGACATGACAAGGAACTCAAAGTGGCCATATCGGGTCCTGAAGGCTGTCTTGGGAATATCTTTCTCCCGAACTTTGACCTGGTGGTACCCCGACCTCAAATCTATCTTTGAAAAGCATCTACTCCCTGCAATTGATCAAACAAGTCATCTATCCTTGGAAGTGGATACTTATTCTTAATAGTTACCTTGTTCAGCTTCCTATAATCGATACACATCCTCAGCGAGACGTCTTTCTTCCGTACAAACAGTACCGGTACACCCCAAGGTGAGGTACTGGGCTTGATGAAACCTTTCTCCAACAAATGTTTTAACTGCTCCTTCCACTCCTTCAATTCGATAGGTGTCATTCTATACGGAGGGATGGATATTGGTTGAGTTCCTGGAAGCAGATCGATGCCAAAATCGATCTCTCGCTCTGGAGGAACACCTGAAAGTTCATCTAGAAATACATATACGTACTCTTTGACTACTGGAATAGACTGAAGTGAAGGTATCTCAGCATCTACATGTCTAACTCACACAATATGATAAATGCACCCTTTTGCGATCATTTTCCTCGCCTTCATATAGGAAATAAACCTACCTCTGAGTGTCACTGTATTACCTACCCATTCAAGGACTGGCTCACCCAGAAAATGAAATCTAACCATCTTTGCTCAACAATCAACTGTGGCATAGAAAGATGCCAACCAGTCCATGCCCATGATAGCATCAAAATCTAACATCTCTAGCTCAACTAGGTCGGCTGAGGTCTCACGACTACAAACTTTCACCGTACAACCTTGTTAAACCCGTCTAGCAATAATCGATTCTCCGACTGGTGTAGATACCGCAAAAGGATAACTTAGTATTTTAGGCACTATACCAAACTTTCCCGCGACAAATGGGGTAATACACGATAAAGTAGATCCTGGGTCTATCAAGGCATAAACATCGTGAGAGCAAATGGCTAACATATATGTCACAACATCTGGTGAAGACTCCGGGTCCTGTCGACCCGCTAAAGCATAGCTACGATTCTGGTTACCACCTGAACTGGAACCTCTACCTCTGCCTCGACCTCTACCAGCCGAAGACTGAGACTCATGCCCTGAAGGATGCACAGACATAGATGATCATGTTGCTGAACTCGCTGGTTGTGACATACCCCCAAAATCTCTATTTGGGCAATCTCGCATCATATGCCCCGGACGTACACATGTATAACAAGCATCGGAAACGACTCGACATTGGCCTAAGTGTCCTCTACCACAGATGTCACACCGTGGCGGAAATGACCCTGTCTGCCCTGAACCTCATTGTCGCTGCAAACCCGATGCCCGTGAGCTCTCATCTGGTTCTGACTGAGTATAGCGGTCATATCTGTAACCCTGTAACTGAGGTAGCGGAGGCCTAGGTGGTCGTTCAAAGTACTGGGGCCTATAACTACTCTGAGACTGCTCCTGAGACCTAGCAAATCTCATCCTCTTACATTGTCCTGACTCAGTCCTCTCTGTACCCTGCTGCCGATGCCTACCCCTTTTGATATTTTGGGCGAATGCCTGAATCCGGGAGGTATCCATACTATCCTACAATGCAGCGGTGGCACATACCTCGCTCAACTCTGGGGCCAACCCTACAATAAACCTGTGAATCCTGTCTAACTATGGATGGTGCATATCTGGCCAATGAGTCAAAACGGAGACTATATTCTCAAATACTCATATTGCCCTGCTTGAGGGCTAAAAACTGATCGACTCAAGCTTGTTGGATCTCCTACGATAAGTACTGGTTAAGGAAGGCATCCGAAAAATTCTCCTAAATAGCTGGAGGTGCATCACGTCCCCTTGACCTTTCCCATCCCTCGTACCAAAGGATGGCTATATCTCGGAGTCGAAAAACTGCTAGCTTAACTGCCTCTTTATCTGTGGCATGCATAACCCGAAAGATCTTATGAAGATGATCTATGAAATCATGTGGGTCCTCCATCTGATCTGTCCCCGTGAACTTTGGGGGACTCAAAGCAATAAACTCTTGGACCCTTGAACTCCCAAACCCCTCATAAGATCATGCACTAGCGGATGCCCTAGCCTGTTGCTGGGTAGCTATCAACTATGTCAACAAATGCACCGCACTCCTCAAGTCCTGATCCGATGGAAGCGGATGGGGAACTGGATGTGCGGTCTCCCTAGGAATCTCCTCAGGTGGTGGAGGAGCTGGTAATGGCTGAGTAGGGATCTCTCCCTGGGCCTCACATTGGGCCCCATCTACTGGGAGTACCCTGCTGGCCCTCTCACATACCGCTGTATCTCCCCTCTGACTAGCCGTAGTCTTCCTAGTCACCGTCATCTGTGCATGCAAACGCCAACACATAAATTTAACTCAAATTTCCTATAACTCAGTTCTATAGCACGATTTAGATTTAAAAGAAGGGTAACCAACTCCTAAATGCCCCGTAGTCCCCTAATTATATAATGTGGTGCACATCATATCTATAAACAAGACCCTACTAGACATGGCTTGTAGACTCCCTAGGACAGAACTGCCCTGATACCACTTTTGTCATGCCCCGAGCTTGAGGGCGAGACCGGCACTCGATGCCTTATCTATCCTTATGTACCAACTTGCGACTAAGGGACTCTGAACATATAATGTCATACTTTGGCCATGGGGACACATTGCAAGATAATTTGCGAAGCAAAATATAAAACTGAACAGAAACTAACGCTGACTAAATATCAATATAAAGTTGGACCGACAAGGCCGTCATAACTATTACAGCTGACAAACCAACAAAATATATATACAAGGACTATAAGCCCAACATACTGTGCTAACTAATAGGATATGTCTACAAGCCTTTACTGATGGATGTACCGTGATCGGAACAGGGCCCCGACCTACCCATAACCTATGTACATATATGCGCAAGATGTTCACAAAACTTCTAGACCCGGCAACTCTGAAGGACGTAGATCTTACCAATAAAGCTGAACTCGGCCAACACCTAATGAGTAGGTTTACCCATCTATCTTTATGAACTTGCACGCATGAAATGCAACGTCCCCAGAAAAAGGGACGTCAATACGAAATAATGTACCAAGTATGCAAGGCCATAAAATAACTGAAAGCTGAAACTAAACTGATAATATAATAACTGAAGTAACCGGGAGTCAAAGATAATCTGAAGATATGCTTACCTGCTGATACTGACTCAATTCTCTCAATATAGTAAGTAAAATAGTCGTTTGTCCCTATTAGGCTCGGTATATATATAACTGCTCTGTTGTAGTAGGCTCGCTCATAGGCGATCGGCCATACTAGGCGTTGTATCTCGACCATGCTTGGCTCGCTCATAGGCGCTCAGCCACAGTAGCTCGGTATATAACTTACCATCTGATCAGAGGTTGCCCAATAGGGGCCTACCCATCGATTATAGCTCGATGGTAATGAAAATACTGTAATATTGTATATATAAGCTCTCTGCTCTCTTGACTGGAAGAAGACAATACTCAATTAAATATGAAGTCCCGATAAGGAGAATACTGTAATTTATGAGATTAGGATAATGTATATAAATTCGGGCGTATGAACTTCTCTTTATGCCTCGTTGTCAAACACATATAATTACGAGATCATGCCAACATGAAGAAAGAGCTTAGCCTTAACATACCTGGAGTAGGGAAAAATTGTATAATATTCTTGCTCGAATTCTTGTTGAAGCAGAAATATCACGTTACTAAGTTGCCTACCATTTTTCAGGAATTTGTGATGTAAAGAAGGCTAAACCAGCATCTTCTAATGCTCTTTTCATGCGTTATAAAATTCAAAGAGCATTTGGATTTGACGTGAAATACGTTAGAATTTTCATATTGAAGTTACGGAAAGGGTAGTCTAAAGTGATGACCTAGGCACCAACCCCTCTTAAACGTGCCATCTTGCAATTTTAATTCAAGAGTCACTAATAGACCATATGTTGCTGCCACGTGGGGAAATTTAGACTTATCCAAAATTTGTCACTTAATTCCTTAATTAATTTGTCAATCCCCCATTAACCAATAATTACCCAATTATCCACATAATTAGAAATTATCTCAAATTACTTAAAATACTACCCACTTGTAACACACTTTGCACGCCTTACTATTATGGTCATGTGGTACATTGTATGATACTAGTCCATAAATATGGGGTATTGTAGCTTGGACCGTATTTTATATCAAAATATCAAACTTTGACCAAAATTCATTTTCTTCGATTTGCTTACCCTCACCTTCTTACTCATCACTTGTTTGAAGTAGCATAATGCTTATAATCTCCAAATAATCTCATTCCCGAACTTACGTCGATTAACTTACGACGAAACTTTAACGTACGAAAATGCTAGATGTGACATCCCATTTCCGAGCTTATATCAATTTACTTATGGCGTACTTCCACGTATGAAAACATGGGGTGTAACAATTTTGAAAGAAAATGAGAGTTTGATTTTGCTTAGGACTTCCGAAGATCTCGGAGTTGTGTGAAGTTAAATACCTTGCCTATGGATTGTTGAAGACTTATCCTTTTTCACACCTCGACTGAAGAAAAGAGCATTGCTTTTTCGAGTTCAGAACGCACGTGAAGTTACTGATCAAGTTTGTTCTGAAAGTTAATTTATTTTCTACTTGGGTTAGTTTAGTTCATGTGTATTAACTGATTGAGTTATAATTATGATTTTATTCAAACAATGTTAGTTGGAGTATTGTCTAAGTCTCCAAGTTAGAGTAACTTGTTATCTTCATACAATAAGTAGAAGTAGGTGAAGTGTGGAGGTATATTAGGTTACAAGAGTTGTAATCGGTACATTTGACTTAGTTGTTCTAGTGAAGTTGAAGTTAAAATCCTACGTGGTAGGTCTTAGTTTTTTGTACCTTTGAGCCGGGTAATTTTCTACGTAAAAATTATTATCTTTTACTTTCCTGTTTATTTTATTTACGCGTAAGGAATAAAATAAATAATCGAGCTCTTTTGTTAATTTAGGAAAGCACTCAAAGTAACACTCATTCGTTGCAATTAGCTTATAGCTAGTAATGTTACTAGAATTTATTATGAGATTTTTATTATATAGTAGTAAAGCTGCAAGAGGGCTACCTTTCCAACTATATATGTCTGCAATATTCATATGAAGAGTAAGCTTTTCGCATGGAAATGAGCAAAAGCCCATGTCTGGGAAGGGAATTAGATTCTAGCACCACCAAGATTTCTTTTTATTTGTTTATATATACTGTATGAGCAGATCCCATCTTCATAATCATGCATTAATGCTTTTTCCCAGGTCAGATTAAAGTGTAATTACGCGTCTGATTATATGATTCCTTTGAATTTCCTACAATATAATTTAAATACAGAAAATAATTGGGATTAAAATAGAATTTTGATATTGCATGCACGTGCGTGATCTAATTTGGTATATACGCTGATCTTTTAATGTATCGAATGTCAAATGCATGGCCTTCATTTTCTACATGTTTTTTGCTGCTTTCGGATTGTTTATATTAACCAAAATTGCCAGTCAGGCTCAGGCGTCGATTGAATATATTTACACACGCTTTATGGAGTAGGAGTATAAGTTTTGCCATTTCCCCTTTTCTCCTCTGTTTTTAAGAATTTTTACTTTATCGTGGTCCTTACTCTTTTGAGTTGATTTCCCATAAGTCACTAAATTAATCGATATTGTATATGAAAATCACTTTAACTTTATTTTGTACTGAAAAATTACCCTATTTTGTCCATTGTAACTGAAAATTTATTTTATTTTGCACATTATAATTGAAAATTCACTCTATCTATGCTTTCAAGGGATATTTTTGGTTGTTTTTTGCTAATATGGCACTGTTTTCCAATCTAACCATTAAAAAAATTAAAAACATCTCCATTAAAATCTTCTTGATCTAACCTTTGTGTATGTTGGAATTTAAAACTAAATCTCGTATTCAAGTTCATGTTTGAAAAATAATAAAATAAAATTCTCTACTTAATTTATAAATGAGATGATTATGTAATTCAATTTGGTATACAAAGATCCTATATCAACTCTCATTACCATCCACTGCTGCCATCCATTTATCAGAAAGATTTTACGCATACTTAGCTAGCGTTTGACCATAGATTCCCAAATTTATTCTGAAAAATCTGATTTGGGTAAATTTTGGTTTGAAGATGAAAATATGTTTGGACATCTGTTTTGGGTGAAGTTTGGTTTGGAAAAACATGAAACATGATTTATACCTACAAGTTCTAAAAACTATCACAAATACCCAACAGTACCATCATCAATAACATTCATTATATTATTGCAAACCATAGTCCTGAACATAAATAAATTTGATACAAAATTATTATTTTTATAATGAACTACATGATACACTATCAGATGAGCGAAAAGACGAAACAACATCATTACAAAATAATAAATGGTGGGCTCTTTTATAAAATATAAAAGTTTGGGACAATTTTAAAAAAATATAATAGTGATATTTTGGAATTTAAGATTTGACCAAAATATAGGCAAAAATTTATTTTGGCAAAATCTATAGCCAAACGAGTCCTTAGATTCAAGAAAATAATCACACTACAGTCTCTATCTCAAGTACCAAAGAGAAGATGATTTCTGCCTCGTCCTCTTTTTACTTCTATTACCCAATAATGGTACTGTACTTATTTACTGAGGATTTGGATAATTTTGAACGTTTAAGAAAAAAGGGATTAATTTTCTGTTGTTTTCTTTTTTTAAGGAAGAAATTTTTTCTTATATTATATGCAGAACACCGATCAAGAAATCTTTTTCCATAGTTAAGGCAAAAAGATTTATGTAAAAAAAATAAATATTAGAATTTGAACTTATAATTTTAGGTGTATAATGAATTCCGTACTAATATATTTGAAAAAATTGTATCCATCAAATTAAAATTTTGAATCTACTTTTGGAAAATCAGCTTAGACATAATACAGACAGTAGGAATCTGATGAATTGATGGAAGACTGCGTTATAATTAGGGCCTCATTGGGACCCTTCTGTCTTCTTTCCTACATACAATAGTTTTCGCGAGCTCATGCACCCCACAACCTTTCTTTTCCTCAACCAATAACGCGTATATGCATGTTCCTAATCCTATAGCTACTTCCATGATTTATTTTCTACATCCTTTCTTTTTTCCTTGCGTAACTTGCGCCTTGTGTAAAATAACAAAAACCCCAGCAAACGGTAAGATTAGGTTTATGTTTTATAACACTTATGATTTTGTTTAATTTAAAAAAAATAAAAACTAGACCGATCATAAATATATATAATGTAAAACTTTAACTTTTCCCCTCAAAACATTAGAAACGTGCGGAGTATGAATCAAATTACAAAAAGAATTGAACCAACCTCTGAGTTTACAGTTTGATTTAAAAATTTAAACGTTTGATTCGGTTTGACAAAATAAGAAACTGATACTTTTCACTGTTCAATTTATTTTTTTTATTTTCACCAATTCACTGTTCAATTTGATGTGACCAGAGTTGAACCTATGCTCCCTACTAAAGACCAAAGTGATGGGAAAAAAACTTTTTGTGCTATACGTGATTTTGACCTTTGACAGTAAGACAGTTACTATTTTTCTCAGATTATTAATTAATGTCTATCAAGGGATTAACATGTAATTATGTTTATCCGAAAAACGGATAGAGTTGAATTTGTACGTAGTTCTAAGAGTATGTGGTATAAATTGACACAAATAGTAAGAGTAAATAGAAATATCGAATATTGACTGTGAGGAATGAAAAACAAGCAAAGTTGAAAAGAGGATAATTAATGGATTAAACAAGATGAGTCAATCTATAAAGCTAAAAAAGGATAATTCTTCAATATGAAAGTGTATGATATCTGAGTTACAATGTATGCCAAACTCCCCTCCTTTTATAGAAATATAGTAATCCATTTTATAGAGGAGAATCCTACTTTAGATATAATTAAAAATACATAGTGGGAAAACCATGATAAATCAGTTTTTCCCTAATTCTCGCCGAGATTCTATCCCTTAGTGCGGCTGCAACGGCTCATGTCTTTGAGCTTGATCTTGGTCGGACTCAGTATTGATCGGCATTGGTCGGTTTCCAATTTTAGACCTCGAAGCGGGTTTGAGGTCGATGCTGACTCGGGGTCCGGTAATAACTTGGGCTCGGTATTGGTTGACCTCTGGCCCTTAAGCTCGATTCCATCACATCTCATCATAGCTCTATTTGGACCCGAGCTCGATAATTACTTCGAGCTCGATATTTGACCTGTCCCTGAAACTTGAAACTTGTTTGTGCCTTCTTCGGATCCCATCTCGATATTATGAAGACTTTCTTCGATCTATTATATTTCGATCTCGATCAGACGTACGAAGGCCGAAATAAGTTTCGACCGTATACAGATAGTCCCCTCATTTCTCTGGAAGGATGTGGCGAGAAACGATATGATTTTCCAACGGCTCGATAAGATATAAGCTGACGTTTACGTCGGGCTCGATCATGACACACGTGATAGATGTCCCGTCTGTTTAGTTTTTCAAGGTATTTAATGCATGTCAGATGGTGATCGGCCACCGCTGATATTGAACCGCCATTGCTCAATGTATAAATAGCCCCTCCTTTTACTATTTATCACTTTTACATTTTCAATCTCCAAATTTTCCAAGTTCTTCTTCTGAGTTAATCTGCAAATTTGCGATTTTTTACTGCAAAATCTTTCTTCAAAAACACCAAATCTCTGTTACCTGCTTCTATTTTCGATGTTAAAATCCAAAATGGCAAAAATATCAAAAACCATTCCTCAAAAAGAAAAAGTTTCTTCTTTACAGTCTGCCGCCGACAAAACACCGGTGGAGCCACAGCCTGAGGAGTGTGTTCCTGGGGCGTGTGTTCTTACCTCTGATTTTAAGGTCGATAAAGGCTCGTTGGTTCCCGGCCGATGTGAGCCAGTATCGAGGTATACGTGTTCAATAACCGAGGGGCACCTCAAACAGCTAAAGAAAGATTGCAATTGGGAGAACAAAGAAATAGTAATCCCATCTCCTGAAGAAGATATCACCACTTACGTGAAGGGGTTTTTAAGTATGTATACTTACCCTTTCACGTTAGGTCCTCTCGCCCCTGTTATTATTGATTTCTGCCATCAATACCAAATAACCCTGGGCCAGATCCACCCTTCTTTTTGGTGGATCGGTATTTTGATCCGTTACATCGTGAACAAAATCGAGGGGATGCCTTTCACCCTCGACCATCTCATTCGATTGTACTGCCCTCGTCTCTTTCGAGGCGAGTTAATAAAACTTCAGTGCCGGGCTACCAAGTTTCTATTCTCGAGCATAGACGAGGATGGGGATCGAGGCTGGATGGGAAGGTTTGTTCGAGTGAAGACTTCGGACCTGATTCCGACTGAAAAGATGCCATTTCCCGAGGAGTGGAACATGAAGCCTAAGTGTAATTCTGTTGTTATCTCCTACTATTTTGCCCCTTTATTTCTTTTCTAACCGATATCCCCTTTTTGTGATGCAGCGGTTCCTTGGATGCCCCGTGCAGTTCCCGACCTCAAGAACTGGTTATGGGATCTAGCTTCGACCTCCACATATGTCGAGCGCTCATGGCGTGATTTGTCAAAGGGCCGATGAGAGGCCAAAAATCATGGTAAGCCTCTTTCTCGTATTTTTGGTAGTTCGAACGAGATGCTTTCCATATACTTAAATTAGTTTTCCTGTATGTAGGTGTGGGCAAAGATGAGGTTTTGTGGCCCCCTCTCGGCGAGGAAGAGGCTTCGATCTCTGTTCCAAAATCGGTGAAGGATAATAATAGAAAAAAGGCCTCTGCTTCCAAAGATCCAAAACCGAAGATGAGGATGGCTCGTAAGCTGAGGAAAAATACCATCCTTTTAACCATGGATTCAGTTCTGCGTCTAAGGGATGAAGGCGAGGAAGAAGAAGAAAACGATAGGTCCGTGCTGGTGGCCCGAATGAAGAAAACCATCGATGCCCCAAAGGCAGCTGCATCGATGGTGATTTATAAAGCTCTGCCTCGGACTGAGGAGATATCGGAGGAAGGTTCAGGCAGAGTCCCCGAATCATTAGAGATCGAGGATGCTTCCCACCAAAGTCAACAAACGGTGGATATATCAGAAAGGGCCGGTCCTGAAGCTCTCCGAACTGAGGAGAGTGCCCCAAGCGAGTTTCTGGGGCAATAGTAATCGGAAACTTGCTCATTCTTCTTGCCTTTTCCGAAGGGGTGATTCGGGAAGCCCAAGCTTTGGGGGCCCTCGAAATAACCACTTCTGTGATTTATTTACTGGCGTCGAGGATGTTATTGGCCCTAGTGATGTGTTAGGCCTTTTCTGTGAAGTGCAACAAGCTCTAAATCGGGTAAGCTCTAACTCCCTTCGTTGATATTTTATTTTTGCTATTCTTCTCTAACTTCTTTTCTTCTTTATTACGTAGGGAGCAACGGTTCATCGAGAAGCATGTTCTCAGTCTCGAGCTGAGCTGTGTCGGTACGAGACCGACCTCTGACGGGTTACGGATGAGAGGAATGCCCTTAGACTCCTCTTCGGGCAAAGGGAAGAAGAGATCAAAGACCTCCGAGCTGAGTTGGCCAAGGCTCATCAAGACCAGACCGACCTAATTGAGCAGGTAATAGTAATCTTAAAAACCCATGGGCTCGATCCTGGAACGGTGGCTAATATTTCAATCTCACAGCTGCAGCAGAAGCTTGAGGTGATTGGGAAGCTTCGTGAAGAGGTCGATATGATAAGGACGGAGACCTTGGAATAAAAAGATGGCATGGACCGTCTTGTCGCAGAAAAAGAAACTGCTCGAGCCCTATTATCATCGGCTGAAAACCAACTTCAAAGCATGAAGGAGAAGAGCTCGGTTCAAGCAAGAAAAATAGAGGAGCTAGAGGATCGGCTGGCCTCCGAACTTGCCAAGGCAAAATATGATGCCGAAAAAGCAAAGGCCAATGTGGATGCATTAGTGGCCGTCTATCGGGTGGATGCTAAAGCTGCTCAGGTACAAGCAAGAGAGGCGGCCGATACTGCTAACACTTGAGCACATTGGGTTGTAAAACTTGCTAAATGTCGATCTCGGAGGGAGACCCTCGAGGAGATCCATGCTCGAGGTTTCGATCTCTCCGAAGAAATAAAAATGGCTAAAGAGCTCGAAGATGATGCTGAAGACTTGGCTTCCGATGAAGATAATGATGATCATGATGATCATGATGGGAGTAAGAGGGTCCGAGAGCGGGGAGGAGCCTGATGGAGAAGAGACCGCCCCTGGAGATAACCAAGAAACTTAGCCCTTAGTTTCTATTTCGTTTTTTGTGTAGGGTCATGTTCGGACATTGTAAACATTCTGGTATATATATAAAAATCTTTTCTTTTCTCGACTTGCCTTTGTTTTATTCTCTGCCTTGTGAATATTTTATTTCATTCATGCCTTATGAAGGTTTTCATAAGGCTTTAGGCAATTTGATCAAATTTAGACTTTATAGCCTTTATAATCGAGTGAGTGCTTGCTCAAACTCGAAATAAGGTAGCCCGTGGGCTTAGTGGTCGAGTGAGTGATTCAAACTCGAAGTAATGTAGCCCGCAGGCGAGTGAGTGATTGTTCAAACTTGAAATAAGAGTAGCTCGTAGGCTTAGTAGTCGAGTGAGTGCTTTTTCGAACTCGAAATGATGTAGCCAGTAGGTTTATTAGTCGAGTGAGTGATTCAAACTCGAAGTAATGTAGCCCGTAGGCTTAATGGTCGGGTGAGTGATTGCTCAACCTCGAAATAAGAGTAGCCCGTAGGCTTAGTAGTCGAGTGAGTGCTTGCTCGAACTCGAAGTGATGTAACCCGTAGGCTTAATGGTCGAGTAAGTGCTTGCTCGAACTCAAAGTGATGTGGCCCGTAGGATTAATTGTCGAGTGAGTGCTTGCTAAAACTCAAAGTGATGTGGCCCGTAGGCTTATTAATTGAGTGAGTGATTTGAACTCGAAGTAATGTAGCCCATAGGCCTAGAGGTCGAGTGAGTGATTGTTCAAACTCGAAATAAGAGTAGCCCGTAGGCTTAGTAGTTGAGTGAGTGCTTTCTCGAACTCGAAGTAATGTAGCCCATAGGCTTATAAGTCGAGTGAGTGATTCAAACTCGAAGTAATGTAGCCCGTAGGCTTAATGGTCGAGTGAGTGATTCGAACTCGAAGTAATGTAGCCCGTAGGCTTAATAGTCGAGTGAGTGCTTGCTCGAACTCGAAGTGATGTGGCCCGTAGGCTTATTAATCGAGTGAGTGATTTGAACTCGAAGTAATGTAGCCCATAGGCCTAGAGGTCGAGTGAGTGATTGCTCGAACTAGAAATAAGAGTAGCCCGTAGTCTTAGTAGTCGAGTGAGTTCTTACTCGAAATCGAAGTGATGTTTACCGTAGGCTTATTAATCGACTGAGTGATTCGAACTCGAAGTAATGTAGCCCGTAGTCTTAATAGTCGAGTGAGTTCTTGCTCGAACTCGAAGGGATGTGGCCCATAGGCTTATTAATCGAGTGAGTGATTCGAACTCGAAGTAATGTAGCCCGTAGGCCTAGATGTCGAGTGAGTGATTTCTCAAACTCAAAATAAGAGTAGCCCATAGGCTTAGTAGTCGAGTGAGTACTTGCTCGAACTCGAAGTGATGTAGCCCGTAGGTTTATTAATCGAGTGAGTGATTCGAACTCGAAGTAATGTAGCCCGTAGGCCTAGAGGTCTAGTGAGTGATTGCTCGAACTCAAAATAAGAGTAGCCCGTAGTCTTAGTAGTCAAGTGAGTGCTTGCTTGAACTCAAAGTGATGTAGCCCGTAGGCTTATTAATCGAGTGAGTGATTCAAACTCGAAGTAATGTAGCCTGTAGGCTTAATAATCGAGTGAGTACTTACTCAAACTCGAAGTGATGTGGCCCGTAGTATTATTAATCGAGTGAGTGATTCGAACTCGAAGTAATGTAGCCTGTAGGCCTAGAGGTCGAGTGAGTGATTGCTCGAACTCGAAATAAGAGTAGCTCGTAGGCTTAGTAGTCGAGTGAGTGCTTGCTCGAACTCGAAGTGATGTAACCCGTAGGCTTATTAATCGAGTGAGTTATTCGAACTCGAAGTAATGTAGGCCGTAGACTTAATAGTCGAGTGAGTACTTGCTCGAACTCGAAGTGATGTGGCCCGTAGGCTTATTAATCAAGTGAGTGATTCGAACTCGAAGTAATGTAGCCCGTAGGCCTAGAGGTCGAGTGAGTGATTGTTCAAACTCGAAATAAGAGTAGCCCGTAGGCTTAGTAGTCGAGTGAGTGCTTGCTCGAACTCCAAGTGATGTAGCCCGTAGGCTTATTAATCGAGTGAGTGATTCGAACTCGAAGTAATGTAGCCTGTAGGCTTAATGGTCGAGTGAGTGATTCGAACTTGAAGTAATGTAGCCCGTAGGCTTAATAGTCGAGTGAGTGCTTGCTCGAACTCGAAGTAATATGGCCCATAGGCTTATTAATCGAGTGAGTGATTTGAACTCGGAGTAATGTAGCCCGTAGGCCTAGAGGTCGAGTGAGTGATTGCTCGAACTCGAAATAAGAGTAGCTCGTAGGCTTAGTAGTCGAGTGAGTGCTTACTCGAACTCGAAGTGATGTAGCTTATTAATCGAGTGAGTGATTCGAACTCGAAGTAATGTAGCTCGTAGGCTTAATAGTTGAGTAAGTGCTTGCTCGAGCTCGAAGAGATGTGGTTCGTAGGCTTATTAATCGAGTGAGTGATTCGAACTCGAAGTAGTGTAGACTATAGGCCTAGAGGTCGAGTGAGTGATTGCTCGAACTAGAAATAAGAGTAGCCCGTAGGCTTAGTAGTCGAGTGAGTGCTTGCTCGAACTCAAAGTGATGTAGCCCATAGTCTTATTAATCGAATGAGTGATCCGAACTCGAAGTAATGTAGCCCGTAGGCCTAGAGGTCTAGTGAGTGATTGCTCGAACTCGAAATAAGAGTAGCCCGTAGGCTTAGTAGTCTAATGAGTGCTTGCTCGAACTCGAAGTGATGTAGCCTGTAGGCTTATTAATCGAGTGAGTGATTCGAACTCGAAGTAATGTAGCCTGTAGGGTTAATAGTCGAGTGAGTACTTGCTCCAACTCGAAGTGATGTGGCCCGTAGGATTATTAATCGAGTGAGTGATTCGAACTTGAAGTAATGTAGCCCGTAGGCCTAGAGGTCGAGTGAGTGATTGCTCGAACTCGAAATAAGAGTAGCCCGTAGGCTTAGTAGTCGAGTGAGTGCTTGCTCGAACTCGAAGTGATGTAGCCCGTAGGCTTATTAATCGAGTGAGTGATCCGAACTCGAAGTAATGTGGCCCGTAGGCCTAGAGGTCGAGTGAGTGAATGCTCGAACTCGAAGTGATCTGGCCCCTAGGCTTATTAATCGAGTGAGTGATTCGAACTCGAAGTAATGTAGCCCGTAGGCCTCGAGGTCGAGTGAGTGATTGCTCGAACTCGAAATAAGAGTAGCCCATAGGCTTAATTGTCGAGTGAGTGCTTGCTCGAACTCGTAGTGATGTAGCCCATAGGCTTATTAATCGAGTGAGTGATTCGAACTTGAAGTAATGTAGCCCGTAGGCTTAATAGTCGATTGAGTACTTGCTCGAACTCGAATTGATATGGCCCGTAGTCTTATTAATCGAGTGAGTGATTCAAACTCGAAGTAATGTATCCCATAGGCCTAAAGGTCGAGTGAGTGATTGCTCGAACTCGAAATAAGAGTAGCCCGTAGGCTTAGTAGTCGAGTGCGTGCTTGCTCGAACTCGAAGTGATGTAGCCCGTAGGCTTATTAATCGAGTGAGTGATTCAAACTCGAAGTAATGTAGCCTGTAGTCCTAGAGGTCGAGTGAGTGATTGCTCGAACTCAAAATAAGAGTAGCCCGTAGGCTTAGTAGTCGAGTGAGTGCTTGCTTGAACTCGATGTAGGGTAGTCCTTGGGCTTCGTAGATAGTTCCCGAGTGAGAATGGTTGCTTGAACTCGAACTCATTGATTTTTCGGTTGGCAGACCCCGATTTATGGGGTAATGGTCTGCCCTTAAGCTTGTTTGCATAATAGATCTCGAAATAGAGGAATGTTTCTTGGATATAAGATATCGGTAAAGAAGAAAGTTTTCTTTGTAAGTCATTATACATGTGTTCATGTTTTGTGTCAGGGCCCGGGCCAACTACATGGGCATGGCTCGTTTGACCATTTGGTCCTTACAAATTTTCTTGTCGCTACCCTGTTGTCATGGAATAACAAAGTAACTTCCTTTGCACCGTACTTGATAATCATCGTTGATATGTTCAATGACAATGGTATTCCCCCCAGTATTCGAGGTTGATTGTAAGGAGGCCTCGAATACTATTGAATTGTTCCAAGTTAGCACGATCAATAGTTGCCTTATTAAAAAACCTTTCTGAATAGCCCATCTGGGACAAAAACTGGTCTAAGGAAAAAAGGGTGCAATGCGTGCTTCCAAACCTAAAGCTTCGTGTTGAATAATCCATCTTTGTACCTAATCGAAT
Source organism: Nicotiana tomentosiformis (assembly GCF_000390325.3). Taxonomy (NCBI): domain Eukaryota; kingdom Viridiplantae; phylum Streptophyta; class Magnoliopsida; order Solanales; family Solanaceae; genus Nicotiana; species Nicotiana tomentosiformis. Next base: position 83,634,598 of record NC_090817.1, on the reverse strand, counting down.
TCATTAATCCTCATCTTTGGTCGAACACCTGCAAGGGTTAGTTTCGAAATATAATTGAACGGGGGGGGGGGGGGGGGGGGGTCGTACCTTAGCAGTAGTATCATTTTAGCGGTTTATCATACCAAGCTTGTAGGATTTCCATTATACGGTCGGTATCGGTCTTTGATCGACTTCTGTTCTCGGTTGGCAGCCCTTTTAATAACGGACCCAGAGCTCAACTGGTTGTCTTCGACTCTTATTTTGGATTGATATCAATTATGCACATCGGCCCAAGTAATAGTTGGGTACTCGATCAGGTTATGCTTCAGCCTCCGTGAAGCCATCAAACATTGTTCATTTAGACCTTGAGTGAAAGCTTGAACAACCCAATCGTATGTGACTGGTGGTAGATCCATTCATTCCATTTGGAAACTAGATACGAATTCTCTTAGCATCTCGTTATCCTTTTGTCTTACCTTGAATAGGTCCGACTTCCTGGTCTCGACCTTTATTGCCCCAGCATGTGCTTTTACGAAAGAATCTGCAAGCAAAACAAAAGAATCGATAGAGTTAGATTGTAAATTATGATACCATATCATTGCTCCTTTTGTCAAGGTTTCACCAAATTTTTTCAATAATACAGATTCGATCTCATCGTCCTCTAGATCGTTCCCTTTGATGGCACATGTGTAAGAGGTGACATATTCGTTGGGATTGGTCGTTCCATTAAATTTAGGAATCTCGGGCATGAGAAACTTCTTTGGGATCGATTTAGGAGTTGCGCTTGGGGGGAAAGGTTTTTGTGTAATTTTTTTGGAATCTAAGCCCTTCAATATCGGTGGTACCCCCGGGATCTGATTAACCCTGGAGTTATATGTTTCCACCATTTTGTCGTTTGCCTCGATCCTCCTTTCTCCTGATTCTATTTGTTTGGTCAGTTCTTCGAACATCTTAGCAATTTATTGATTAGTCCCCGACTCTTGCTCATTAGACCTTACTATAGCTGGTTCCGTTCTGTGGGTGACTTCTCGGGATGGACTGGGCTCCGACCTGCTCGGCACCTGGGTTTGACTCTGCAGCTGAGCTATTGCTACCTGTTGAGCTTGCAATATTTCGAAAATCATACGCAAGTTGATTCTGTTTTCCTCAACGTTATGGGTTTCTCGAGCTGCAGATCGAGTACCACCATGAAAGTTATTTTCAGGTTCAGAATGTTGGTTTATCTCAATGGCCATATTCGAATTAACGTCTAATGGTACTTCGACTCGAGCTCCAACGACATCGATAAGTGGCCTTTCGGCCCTAGGCGTCAACTTGTTGTTCACACCTTGAAAGCCAGCTTCGTTGTCGATAGGTAAGGCCATTTAATTCAGAACTCATTGTTGCTAATCCGAAATCAAAGATTCTTTCGAAAACAAGCGTAAAATGGTGTGTTTTTGCAGATTCATATCAGATCATCACTATTATTCTTAGCCCCATGGTGGGCGCCAAACTATTTACCCGAAAACGAATAGAGTTGAATTTGTACGTAGTTCTAAGGGTATGTGGTATAAATTGACACAAATCGTAAGAGTAAATAGAAATATCGAATATTGATTGTGAAGAATGAAAAACAAGCAAATTTGAAAAGAGGATGATTTATGGATTAAGCAAGATGAGTCAATCTATGAAGCTAAAAAGGATAATTCTTCAATATGAGAGTGTATGATATCTGAGTTACAATGTATGCCAAACTCCCCTCCTTTTACAGAAATATAGTCATCCCTTTTATAGAGGGGAAGCCTACTTTAGATATAATTAAAAAGACATAGTGGAGAAACCATGATAAATCAGTTTTCCCTAATTCCCGCCGAGATTCTCTCCCTTAGTGCGACTGCAACGACTCTTGTCTGTGAGCTCGATCTTGGTCGGACTCAGTATTGGTCGGTATTGGTTGGTTTCCAGTTTTAGACCTCGAAGCGGGTTTGAGGTCGATGCCGACTCGGGGTCCGGTAATGACTTGGGCTCGGTATTGGTTGGCCTCTTGCCCTTAAGCTCGATTCCATCACATCTCATCATAGCTCGATTTGGACCCGAGCTCGATAATTACTTCGAGCTCGATATTTGACCTGTCCCTGAAACTTGAAGATCGTTTGTGCCTTCTTCGGATCCCATCTCGATGTTATGAAGACTTTCTTCGATCCATTATGTTTCGATCTCGATCAGACGTACGAAGGCCGAAATCAGTTTCGACCGTATACAAATTATCTAATAAATATTTATCAAGAGATCTATTAGGAATTACTTAATAAATGACTTGATTGTGTAATTATTTTTACATTGTAATTGCATACAAAATTTAATAACAGGAGGGTAAGGGTTGGCTACGGAAAGTAAGAAAATTGTTCCTCTAACTCTATTATCATTTGACATAAATATCCTTCCTCGTACTCCCGTCCATACTTCCCTTTGGCAATCTCATCTAGGATAATTATTATTCTTTTTCTTTTTTAATCCTACCCCATCCATAACAGTTTTCCAACTTATATTTCACACTACTCAGACCTCCAATTCATCGGCCGGTTGTAAAGATATTCGATCACTAGAGCAAACCTCACTCGTCATCAAAATAAAATTTTCAGAATTAACAATTTGAATGTCTAAAGATGAAAAGTATAGAAGATCAAGTATGAGCAAGAAACAAACCAAAATTCAGCAAAATGCCTTTTGGTATAGTAATGGACTATTATCACTTTATTTATACAGAGACAATTACTTAAGATTTTTAATTTGGGAAATTGAGCCACATAATATTCTGATATGTAACTAAAAGCAACATTTTGGCAACAATAATTTCTAGAGAGAACGTCCATTGCTGCTATAACAGTAACAGGAGCAATTCAACGAATATCTAGAGAAAGAACGTTTCAACATACTTTAACAAACGCACCTTTCTAGGGGTTAGAAGTTTGAGATGTACTGCTTTTAAGTAGTGAGTAAATTAAATAATCATTTCACTTGAAATACTTTTCAAAAATATTTTGCAATACTCGAATACTAATTAAATTATTATTTAGAAATACTGAAATATCATTTATAGCCAAACAGAGGTATAGAAGCCTTTTTAATCCCCCTACCCCCACTTAATTCCCCAAACCAGCTCCCCGTCATTTTATTTTGTTTTTTTTCCTTTTATTGGATTACATATTTGGGAATCATGATCAGTATTATTTGGGGTTCATGCCTCCGTATCACACGACTCAATAAGATGGATCGCATAAATCTTAACCCTCTATCTTTTTTTCTGCTTAATTTTAATCCTTCAGATAATTCTTTCAGCTGCAAAGAAATAGGCTTTTTGATTTATTAGTGTCGTCTGCCTTCAGTATTCAATTCTTTGGCAGTTAAAATTTGAACTTATTAAATTCTCCAATTTATGGTAGGAACTTATATATGAGTCCGAAATCAAAGTAACTCAAAGTGTAACTTGAAGAACCAAATTAACGGGAAAAAATGAAGAACCAAACTAAATGTAGTGCATGCCTAGCATGTGCTATACCCTCTTGATCAAACATCCCAAGCTAACGGCCGTCTGGTCAACTTTGACAGGATATAGCGCATGATAGGCATGTGCTATATGTGTCCATTTTCCCGCCAACCTTATCTATTATGATTCCCTTGTACTTACAAATCCTTCCAACTGTTCAGTTATCATCTACTTAAATCGGACCTGTATTCATGAAGAGCTAACATTTTATTATTTTGATACAAATTTTCCTTTGTTTTTCATCTTCATTTATAATTTTTTTTAATCTTTCAACAATGACGGATGAAAGATGAATTAGGGTTGCGTTATATTGGGGGCGGTGAGATTGTGCTGGAGAATAATTCGGCAGTATAGTTTTTCTCCTGCAGCTAGTGTTAAGTTGTGCTACTTTCAATGAAGTACCACATATTAGTCGCTATGTTATGTTAAAAAATGGGCATTAATAGGTGCTCGATGAAACTTAAGGTAACTGGAAGATTTTCATATTCAGTTACTTCACAAGGTGTGGCTTATTATGCCGAGTTCAATATTCATAATAGTGAAACTTTGCAAGAAATTTTTAAGGGCTCCGGACGAACATAGGGATTCACTTGCGATAAGAATTCTTGAAATGTATGTAAGCTAAGAAAATATGTACGGGAATGAAGTTTCGCCTACTCCGACTAACACTCAACCCTCTGAGAATGTTTTTGGAGCTCTTTTATTAGAATAAGTACCATACCAAAGAATTTGGCCTGATCTGATCGATCAAAGCGAAGAAACGACGCCCAGTATGAGCAGAAATGACTAGTCAGTCATCGATGCGAGCAGTCCTTTGTATATTCACCCTTCGGATCGTACTGAAGTAATGCTAGTGTCGGTTCCATTTGATGGAATTCGGTATAGATCTTAGAAAATGAGTGTATTATGAGCCCTATCAGTCAAAAATAAATTAGGGTTCATAAATGGGGAATGTAGGAAACCTTGTCCTAATTCACCTCAGTTTCGTCAATGGGAGAGATGCGACGATATGGTGACCTCCTGGATTCTTAATTCCCTCGCGAAAGAGATTTTTGATAGTGCCGAGTATGTAAATGATTCAGTCAAGCTATAGAGGGAGCTGGAAGATCGATATGATCAAACAAATGGGGCGAAGCTATATCAAATCCAAAAGGAGATCAACAACCTTGTTCAGGGCTCATTAGACATCACTGCCTACTACACACGAATGAAGAGACTATGGGAAGAATTAAACACCCTGAGTGCTAAGTCCCAGTGCAGTTGTGTTTGCACGTGTGGGTCAAAGGAAACGATGCATAAAGCAAAACAGGATCGACGACTCATTCAATTCTTGATAGGCTTAAATGAGGTCTATACAATAGTGCGAGGAAGTATTTTGATGATGAAACCTCTGCCATCTTTGGTGCAGGCCTTCTCCCTCCTAATATAGGAAGAGAAACAAAGGGAATTCAGGCCGAATAATCAATTAAACCTCGAGTCTGCTTCACTACATGTGAATGCCACATATACACAACATCAAAATCCATTCTGAGTTAGGAACTTCAAAACACACTACACTGCAAACAACAGGGGTCGCCCATTCTGTGACTATTGCAAGAGACCGGGTCACACAAAGGAGAAATGTTACAAGTTACATGGGTATCCCCAAGGAAACTCTTACAACAATCAAAGCTTTGATCGCACAAGTGCTCAACAGTTCAATCAGAGTAACAACCCAAGTCAGACTCAGGGTCACAAGTTCAATAAAGGAAAATGAGTTGTGGCAAATGTACATGGAGTTCCAATCAGAAGGAAGATGATTTAGTTCCACATGATGAGAATCAAAGTGTCAACCTAACAAGGGAGCTGTATGGGCAGATAATGAATTTGCTACAACATTTTCAGGTAGGCAACACAGGAGGATCCTCGAGCAATGCCAACATCACTAATACAGTTGTCAACTTCGTAGGTATTGTGGTCTGCACCTCTTCTATTGATTTTGACAAACCATCATGCAAATGTTTTGAATCAAAGTCTGACCTTTGGATCATAGACTCGGGAGCATCTAACTATATGACCTTTAATAAAACAGTACTTAGCAATATCACCACACTACCATATCCTTTATTGATCAACTTACCAAATGGATATAGGGTTAAAGTGCTTGAATTTGGAGATGTGATAATTAGTCCTGAAATCATCCTACACAAAGTCCTCTATGTTCCTTCTTTCAAATACAATCTAATCTTGTCCATTCTCTTGCAGTGCATCTTAGATGTATTGTACTCTTTACTGATGCACTGTGTCTGTTACAGGCCCCTTCAGTGAAGAGGCCTCTGGTGATTTGTAGTTACAGGGAGGGACTATACTACCTATGTTACAGGTGTCAAAATAGTAAAAGTACTTTCTCAAATACTAATGTATCAGTTTCTTATTCCAACTGTTTTTCTTCTACTAGTGTAAATAGTGAAGGCTTCAGAAGTCCCACTCATTTATGTCATCATTCAACAAATATAAGTACATCCACTCACAACAATAAGAATGAGTTCTCAGCTGTGTTTGATAAGTATGATGTGAATCTTTTGTGGTACAATAGGCTTGGTCATGTTCCCTTTGTCAAAATGAGAGGAATATCCTCCATACCTGTACATTTCTCACCCAAACAACCCTTTATTTGTTCAATTTGCCCTATGGCTAGACAAACCAGATTTTCATTTCCACAAAGAACCAACCTCTACCTAAATTTTTGAACTGTTACATATTGACATATGGGGTCCCTACCATGTCACTACTCATGATAACTATAAGTACTTTCTCACACTAGTGGATGACTTCAGTAGATCCACTTGGACACATTTACTAAGTAGTAAGAGCAATGCTCTACAAGCCCTCAAAGCCTTTATAACCATGATTGAAAATCAATTTAACACTTCTGTTAAAACCATCAGATCTGATAATGAACTGGAGTTTACCAGTCATGAAGCTACTATATTCTATCAATCTAAAGGCATCATTCATCAGAAAACTTGTCCCTACACACCACAACAAAATGGGGTAGTGGAGAGAAAACATAAATATCTCCTAGAAACTTAGCGGGCACTTATGTTTCAATCCAAATTACCAATTAGATATTAGGGAGAATGCATTTTGGCAGCCACCTACCTAATTAACAGGTTACCTACTACCTACCTAAATAACAAATGTCCTTTTGAGCTTTTGTATCATAAGAAACCAAATTATTCTCACTTGAGGAGCTTTGGTTGTCTTTGTTATCCTACTATACCTAAGGTACATAGGGATAAGTTTGAGCCCAGAACAACTCCTCATGTCTTTATAGGATATCCTTTTGGGACAAAGGGTTACAAAGTACTAAGCTTAGCCACTAGAAAGATACACATCTCTAGAGATGTCATATTTCATGAAAATATCTTTCCTTTTGCTCTAACTTCTTAGAATGTTTACCCATATAGTGTCTTCAAATCAGTCACATTTCCAACTTACATTGAATGTGAAAGTCCACTTCCTGATGTTCAAGGTGCTGCAAACATCACATCTCCAAGTGTGCACCAACACCCTGAATTCTCTCCTGTTAATGATACTTCAACACAACCTAATAACTTTTTCGCTTATGGCTCTGTCCCTGCTTCTTCATATGAGGCTGCTAGCCATAATTCACCCACATCTACTCAATCAGAAACAACTATAATTAGGAAGTCTAATAGAACACACAAAACTCCTACCTACCACAAAGACTATATCTGCACCCGTCCTAATAGAACTCAACCAGCTACCTCTCAATGCTCACCTTCCTTAAAGACTATATCACATTAGCCCTGATGCTCTGTGTTCTAAAAGTCAACACTTAGTGACAAATATTTGTCATGATAGTGAGCCATCCTCATATGGAGATGCAGCATTTAATCCTGCATGGCAAGCATCCGTGACACAAGAGTTTGAAGCCCTTCATGCCAATCATACTTGGGATTTAGTTCCCTTACTAGCTAGAAAACAGGCAATAGTCTGTAAAGTTAAGCATATGGAAGATGGAAACATCATCAAAAGATATAAGGCTAGACTAGTGGTAAAAGGTTATACTCAATAAGCAAGGATTGATTATACAGAGACATTTTTCCCTATTGTGAAGATGACAACAATTAGAGCCTTGATTACTATTGCTATGAAGAAAGGCTGGGACATATTCCAACTTGATATAAACAATGTATTCCTTCATGGTAACCTGTATGAAGAAGTATATATGGAGGTGCCGCCAGGTCTTCTGATTGATCAGTCTAGCTCACATAAGATGGTTTGCAAGCTAAACAAGTCTTTGTATGGACTGAAACAAGCCAGTAGGCAGTGGTATGCCAAGCTAACTGAAGCCCTGTCATCAATGGGGTAAAAATATTCTAAGAATGACTATTCATTATTCTCCAAAAAGACCTCATCTTCCACTATTTTTGTAGCTGTGTATGTTGATGATGTTATCATCACTGGTACTGATTCAGTGGAGATAACCAACTTGAAGGCCTTTCTTGATAAATAGTTCAGAATCAAAGACCTAGGGAGACTTCACAACTTCTTAGGCTTAGAAGTTCTTTACAAGCCTGATGGGGTTATCATCTCTCAAAGGAAGTTTGACTTAGACCTGTTAAAGGAGTATGACTGATTTGCCTACAACAGCTTATCTTCTCCCCTTGATCCTGCCCTGAAATTAAAAGCCAATGAAGGCACTCTTCTTCCAGATCCCACATATTACAGAAAACTAATGGGCAAGCTGAATTTCTTAACCAACACCAGACTTAGTATAGCATACAATGTGTAGCTCCTCAGTCAGTTCATGCAAGCACCTAGAGACACACACTTGACTCCAACTTTCCATCTTCTTTGATATCTCATGAAAGATTCCACACTAGGGATATTCTTCTCCAATGGTACTGATTGTTCTATATCTGCATATTGTGACTCTGATTGGGTAGCATTCCCTGATTCCAAGAGATCAGTTACTGGTTATCTTATTCTAGTGGGAGATAGTCCTATTAGCTGGAAGTACAAGAAACAAGAGACCATTTCTTTGTCCTCAACTGAAGCAGAATACAGGTCTCTTTGGAAAGTTGTTGGGGAACTAGAGTGACTAAACAGGTTATTTGAAGAACTTACTATCCCACAGTCCATTCCTATTACTGACTTCTGTGATAGCCAATCTAGCATCCATATTGCTCACAACCCTGTGTTCCATGAGCGGACCAAACATATTAAAATAGATTGCTATTTTGTCCGGATCAAACTCCAAGAAGGTCTGATTTCTCTCCATCATGTAGCTACTACTCATCAGTTGACTGATATTCTTATCAAAGTTCTCACAGGCGTTAAACACACTGCTATCCTTGGCAAGTTGGCTGTGAGATCCTCCCATCCAATTTGAGGGGGAGTAGTAAGAGTATTAAGAGACTTAATTATTGTATGGTTCCCACTTTGTACTGTGCTGAGTCAGCACTATTAATTGTAGTAGCTAATTTAATTGTATTTTTATATAGTATTTTTGTACAACTGTCATACGTGTACATATATATACATTCTGCAATAATGAAAAGTAGTAGAGTTTTACTCTTTACCCTTTCTCTCTCTACTCTCTCAGAATACTCGAGAACCTCCATTGGAGTTCCTGTCTCAGCTTGCTTTCTTCGTTATTGTGTTAATCTCAACAGAATGGGGAACCAAAACACAACTTCTCGCCAATGCATAAACGATCAAACTACAGTGGGACGATAAATTGGCAGATTTCACAGTCCAATTGGCAAAGACTTATTCATTGTCTATAGTATTATTTTTTATGCTTATATTAATATTATGTTTGCCTTTTTTTATAAGGCTTATTGGCCCGATATTAGTTTTTCAAATAAAGCCTTTACAAGTTACGAACAAACGTACAAAGTTAGGACTTTCTTTATTCTTGGAGGGAGGATGGTGTTGGTACATCCACGAGCCAACAATAAGGGCATAATAAGGTGCCACATACAAATTATAAATGATAACGTTAAACCATAAACTAATTAACTTATATTTTATAGGTTCAATATATTTATTATTTGATTGCTTGTATAAAGAAAATGATCAAGAAAATGATCACGTGTTAACACAATTGAATGAATAATGATATAGCAGATGCATAGAGTAAAAGAGATAATAGTGACTATGATAATAACACTGATGAGTCAGGCAATGAATCACCCTTTACGCATGACGAAAATGATGACCATGAGGAGGAACTAGTGTTGACAATGGAGTGTAATGCCACCACTGAGCTGGCTGTGACTGCACAATCTGCTCCGACCATGCGGCCACATATATACTTGGTACGTGTGTAATATTGTTCTAAGCATATTCCAGTTCATGATCACCTTCAAGGTCAACCCGATGTCAATGCTTTCACAAGAGATATGCATGAGATTCGAACAGCAATGTGGGATGAAGAAAAGTAGCTGGATATTCTAAAATGTATGCTTTTCAATAGTAAGCATATCCTACAAAGAGTAGTTAAAATCTTTAGCATCAAAAGTTCTCAACAGTTTGAGGTTGTTGAGTTAACAAAAATAATTTAAAAGATGGTTTGTCGTCGATGGGAGCAAGGTTGTAGTGGATGCTTCGTGCAAGGCAGTATGGAATCAACATGTGGGTGATTGGCAAATACATCGGCAAACATACACATAATATGTACACATTTAATAAAAATTATTTTAACCTAGATACCGATGTGATTGCCTCTGTATTTGTTTCACAATTTGAAGTGTCTATAAGGTACAAGGTAAAACAGCGTATGACATCAGATGCACATATTTATCATTACCAAAAAAGGTATTTCTCATGTGTAAACGCGCGTTCGAGATAGCATTTGGTAACTAAGACATGTCATTTACGACTTTATCGTGGTACATGGGTGCTTTACAATACTGCAATCCTAACATAATTGTCTAATGAGTGCATGACCATTGTCTTGGAATTTAACAAAATATCTTTAGATGTGTATTTTAGGTATTTAAACCATCCATTTATGATTTTGTACATTTTCAGCCAGTCATCTCCATAGATGGCACACATGTCTATGGGAAGTATGACATAAAGTTGTTGATTATAGTTGGAGTGGATGCAAATGGTTAATTATTTCTTATAGCATTTGCTATCTGTGCTAATAAAAGTACCAAGACATGGACATGGTTTTTGACTCACTTGAAGGAGCATGTTGTAAAGCAGTGACTTTAAGTATTTGTCTCATATCTTATCGACATTATGGAATTTTAAGTATTGTGCGTACTTTGGATGAGTGGAAGGAGCCCCACAGATACGACCAATATTGTGTTAGGCATTTAAAGGATAATTTTTAGAGGGCATATCCCAATCATCGACTGCGCAACCTTATGCGGCAAGCTGTAATGGATCATCAGGAAAAGAAATTCTTGCAATAAATGCAATTAAGTAAAGAGACAGACAAGTATATTGGTTGTCAAGGATAGAAGTAGAAAAATGGACGTTACATAATAATGATGGTAGAAGATGAAAAATACTAATAATAAATATGTCAGAGCCCTTTAATGGATTGTTAAAGTCTTCTTGAGGGCTACTAGTTACTGCGATAGTTAGAATATCATTTAAGTAACTTAAGATAGTTCGTGGGTAGATCACGTATTGTATCAGTTCTGGTTGAAAGGATAAAACATATGCCAAATTCGATTAAATTTTTTGTGAGTATAAAAAGCGGGCACAATGACATACATTTGTTGAATACTACAGTGATCGTCATTTGTTTGAAGTTCGAACCAGTTTGTATCTAGATTCAAGGACGTAAAAATAACCTCCACATAATTTGTGCGAATAAGAACATGTTTATATATCACATGGACAACTTATGTCACGACTTAATTTCTCCTATAGACCGTGATGACGCATAACATTGCTAGGCAAGCCTACCATGGAGATACTACGTGATTTCTTCTTTTAAACAATTTTCAAGTAATTAAATCCCATTTGTTTAGAAATTTTGAGAAATAGAGAGTCAAATGATTAAAATGAAAACAAATGAATGCAAACATAAATATGTAAATACCCCAAAATCATAAAGTCTACTAGAGTGTATGCCAAGATCTGGTATCATAAGTGCATGAGCACTAGTACAATATACAAAATTCTAACTACTGTTTGAAATAACATAGACAGAAAAAAAAGTACAAAAGAAAGGCTCTAGGTGCTGCGGAACGACTCAGGATGCAGCTCACCACTAGGCCTCCGGGTAACGGGGGTGTGCGCCGGTATGTCCACCAGATGCACCTACCTCAGATCCTGCACGGTTAGTGCAGAAGTATAGCGTGAGTACATAAACAACATGTACCCAGTAAGTATCAAGTCTAACCTCGAAGAAGTAGTGACGAGGGGTCGACATCGATACTTACTATGGGCTATAAATAAAATGCAGAAATCATAAATAAGCGTGGATTATGTAAGCAATTAATACAACACAGTAACAAGCAGTGAATAATAATTTCCTTCACTAATAATAATTTCGAATCAATTCATGTCCTTTAAATAATAGTAACCGTTTCAGCCATAAATTAAGATCAAGTAAAAGTTAGGCTCCGAGTATTATCACGCACGATTTATGCCGAGGTCGTACGATCCGATCCAGAAATATATTGTGCACTGCCGAGGGTCAAACGACACGAACCATAGATATATCTATTAACCTGCCGAGGCGAATGGCCCGCTCCCATGGGAGTAGTAAAAATTTACCTCGCTCGTGAAAATACTTGCGACGCGAGTGAACATAGATTTCTCAAAGTTATTATGAAATTCATCCATTCTTCCCCACACATAAGAAATTTAAACATGAGACTTTAAATCTTAAAATGCTTAACCACAGCTCTAATTAAGACAATTAATATGCATGACTAACATAATAGAGCAAACAAGGCATGGCATAAGCCTAAGACTACCCGTACATCACATAGAATATAGCTACGCACGGACTCTCGTCTCCTAATGCGTACGTAGCTCCCCACACATACAATTCACAACCACAGATACACCTAAAGGGATGAATTCCCTCTTACAAGGTTAGATAAGAGACTTACCTCGTCTCATGAATCACTTCCTATCCACAGATATGTTTTAAATCCTCAACTCGTTGCCAAATGACCCAAAACTAGTCAAATATTATATAAATTAATCAATACATGTTCAAAAGTTCATAATTTAACTATTAGAGTGATTAACCAACCCCAATTAAAGAATTCCTAAAATTTACCCCGGGGCCCACATGCCCGGATTCCGAAAATCTTCGAAGATAAATGTTTTCCATAACCTCACGAACTCAAATATATAATTTTTACTCAATTCCACAATTTGCGGTTAAATCCCATTTTTATCAAAACCTAAGTTTTTCATCAAAACTCATGATTTTCACTAATTTACACGATAAAATCTACCTATAAACTATGTATTTAACTCACATTAGATAGAAATTTCTTACCTCAAATAGCTAGTGAAAATCCCGCTCTAACCAGCTCCAAAATCGCTCCAAAATTGCAATAAATGAACCCCAAATGCTCAACCCCGACTTTAATGAAGTTCTGCTTTCAACGTTTTTCGCACCTACGGTGCCTCTGCCGCATTTGCGGTACCGTACCTGCGGTGCTAGCTCTGCTTCTGCGAAGTTCCTCAAGCCCAGCGAGGTTCGCTTCTGCGGACGAGATTTTTGCTTCTGCGGCGAGCGTGCCGCTCCTGCTGTTTGAGCCGCTTCTGCGTCCTCCCCAATTGCACCTGCGCGTTTACAGGTGCGCACGAAAATCCGCATCTGCGGTTCATGGCCAAACATTCCAAAGCCGCTTCTGTGACCCAACCCACGCACCTGCGGGCTCGCACCTGCGACCAAAATCTCGCAGGTGCGGGCACACCAGAATTGGTCCACCAGCAACCCTATTAAGTCTTAACTCAATCCGCGCATCGTCCGAGTGTCATTCGGGGCCCCCGAGGCCCCGTCTGAATGTATCAACAAGTTTAAAATCATAAAACGAACTCGCTTGAACCTTCAGAACGCATAAAACAATATCAAAACTAATAATCACACCTCAAACCAAATTGAATCAACTTAGGAACTTTAAGTTCTTCAACTTACTCCGAGCGCACCGAAACATACTTAAACTACTCAGAATGATACTAAATTTTGTGTGCAAGTCTTAAATTACTATACAGAACTATTCCCGGGCTCGGAATTCCAAACGGACCTTGATAACACCAAAATCTACTCCAAACCAAATTTAAAGAATTTTAAAACCTTCAAATAGTCAACTTTCACTATTAAGCGCTGAAACGCTCCCGGATCGTCCAAAACTCGATTCGAACATACGCCCAAGTCCAAAATCATTATACAAACCAATTGGAACTGTCAAATCCCGATTCCGAGGTCATTTACTTAAAATATTGACCAAAGTCAAACTTAGCCTTATTTAGCCAACACTAAGGAACCAAGTGTTCCGATTTCAACCCGAACCCTTCTAAATCCCGAACTGACCATCCCCGCAAGTCATAAAACAGTAAAAGCATATACGGGGAGTCTTATTTAGGGAAACATGGATCTATAAGGAAAAATAACCGTTCGGGTCGTTACAACTTACCACATGTCATATTCTCACGCACAAAAGAATTTTCAGTATGTTGAATTTCCAGCCACGATGTACATGATGCAGAGCATAGTGCAAAATCATATGCAAGAACCTATAGTGCGTGTTTCCAACCACTAGGTAAAAATTCGTCCCACGTACGGTTAGGAGGCCGAGCCCCACCCTAGCAGTAAGAGTGCGGCTTAGGTCAACTAACACAAAAAAGATACAGTTCACTCAACGATTGCCTTTGGGTTCCGAACTCCATATGTGGAAGGAGCGTTGTTGTTTGCGAGGTCCAAAGTCTCGCTTTTTGATAGGAGTAGGTGCTTGCTAGGGCATGGCACTTTTCATTCTTCATTCTAAACTAATAAGTGTCGGGTCGAAAATTTCTGCCTTGTTATCAAAAAGGGAGTTGGGTAAAGCAAACTCTCTCCTTGGAGAAGCACGAGCTTAGTCAAGTAAGATGAGGCTTTTTGGTCACTAAAAAGTTTATAAAGCATTTTTGTATCGAGTCAAAGTACAGAATTGAAGTCAAATTCACAACTAGATTGATGTACCAAATAGCACATACAACCAAAAATATGGACTGTGTACACAAACAAGGCACAATCAATGTAAGTATCCACTAAATGGTAGAGATGACAATCTAAGTCATGATGGCAACTCATCTAATGCTGAAATTTCTCAGGCATACTATTAGTGTGTCATTTGTATGAAATATGTATTGTTGTGATTGTAAAATATATAACAACATTTGTTGTATGAGTTGTTAAGTGAAAGTGTCTCCATTCCAAATGATGCATGAGAATATGATTATTTATTTTGTCTTAATAAAAATCACAAACATATAAGATAAAATTTAAGCAATGTATTGTCACCTATTTATTATCTTCTTCAATATCAGGCATTACTGTATCCTCTTATTCTTCGTCATTTCTGTCATCATCATCGTTTACAAAACAGTCCGGGCCAAAAGTATCATAATTCTTCCCCCAATCATCACACAGTTCTTGCATTTCTTGAATATCATCAACAAGACCACTTGCTTGATTTAGGCAATAATATGGCACTCTACAATCTAATGTTTATGGTAAATATCTTAGTAGGCCCTTCCACTCTTTAATTATTAAAAAGGTCGGATAAGAAGCATCTCAATGCAATTGTTCATTTTCTAATAAGGCCTAGCATCCTTCTTCACTACCTTGCAAGTAGTTAATATTGTTCAATGCATGATAGCAGGCTAGTGCTTTTTTCATTTCTATGATCTCTTTCATCATATGCAAGATTACTTTGGATTTATCTTTGTACTTAGAAGTTTGGAAAGTTATCGACAACACTTATGGTACAGTTTGGCCATGCCAGCGGCATAGAACTTAACCGTCATACCTCTTTGAATATAGAGGAATTCACTCTAGGTTTTCGCCCTAATTTCGAACTCCTTCTAGCTTTGTAGAGTGTGCATCTCCATCGATGATGTGTCCAGTAATTTTTAGATTTGTATGTGTAGATATATGTTTATTATCTAAGGAACGAATAACACTATACCACTTATTATCCGACATATCAGTAGAATAACCTAACATATTTTTCTCGAGATAGGGTTCGAACTTCTTCACTTTCTCACTAATGCCTTGCAGATCTTTTGAGCTACCTCCACCCTTTTATTTGTTATTGTACAAATTGTTAAAGGAAAGTTTCTTAGATATTTTTGAAAGGCGAGTGAGAATGAATTATTGGATGTGATTCAGTCCGAACCCGTATGATATTTTAAGACTTGTGTAGATATTTGGTGTGGAGTCCCGAGGGCTCGGATACGTCGCGGAATGGTTTTTGACTGAATTTGAGCTGCTGGTGTGCTGATGCCTCTAGTGAAGTATTTGCAAACACCAAGGTTGCAATTGTGACCTTAGCAGGGGTATCACAGGTATCGCAATTGCGATGCCTTGGTCGCAATTGCGAAGTTGACCTGGGCTGGGCTAGGTTCGCATTTGCAATAACTGTGTCTCTTTTGCGAATGGAACATGGTTCACATTTGTTAACCTATTTTCGCATTTGCGAGGTTTTCATTAAGACTGTTAGTGCTAAAATTGCGAGCTTTTTTTTTTGCAATTGCAAAGGTTCGCAATTGCGACACCTACAACGGAACAAAAGGTTAGAAAGTCGGGATTTCATATCATTTTATCATATTTTAGAACCCTAGGCTCGGTAAGAGGCGATTTGGAGAGGGAATTCTTATCTACAAACTTTGGGTAAGTGATTATAATCAATTTCTTACTATATTTCATGAATATATCTTAGATTTAATATCAAATTTATGTGAATCAAAGAGGAAAAATTAGGAAATTTTGTCTAGTTTTTGAAAAATGTTGAGTTTTGAGAGTCGATTTGGACTCAGGTTTGAAAATCAATCACATATATAGATTTGTGGGGTTATGGATAGCCGGAATCTACCATTGGACCCGAGTTTTGACCGGATGGGTTCGGAGTTGAATTTTGTTGACTTGTTGGGAAATGTGTAAAAATCATAGCTTTATCTATTGTAATTAATTTCTCTTGCATTGTTTGATATTATTAAGTCAATTCTGATTATGTTTGATATGTGTAGAGGCTTATTTTAGGGGAAAAGTTATTTTCGAGGGTTGAGTTGTCCTAGTTGAGGTAAGTATCTTACCTAGCTTTGTGTGGAGGAAATACCCCTTAGGATTTAGGCTGATTTTGCTATTTGTGTTATGTGAAAGTCGTGTACACAAGGTGACGAGTGGTTACATGGGCTATATGTGGTAATTGACCGGTTTAGTTATTTAGACTCTTTCCATACCTTAAATTGAATTGTCATAACATGTTATATGCCTCATTGTTAATCAATTATTACATGTGTTAAACTATCCTTACATGCTTTATTTGACATTGTTAACACTTGTTGTACCTCTTGTTATTTTGATCTAATATACTTTAGTTGAAGGTAATGCCTTCCTTATTTCCTTGTTGCATCTTTAATTTTTGACTTACTTTTACTTGAAGTTGTTATTTCGAGAAATGTCTTCCTGTTGAGTCATTGGTGTTGAGGTTGTGAAAGTCGTTATCACATTGAGGTGAAGTTGTTAATTTTTGAGATATCTTTCATGTTGAACAATTCACATTCATTTTGTTATTGTTGAGATTCTCATGCATATTGTGATCGAGCCATGGGCTATTTGTAGTGGAACCATCAATATTGTTGATTTTGGCAAGTTGTGGCATATGGAAAATTATAGTATGAGTTATTATTGTATTGTGATATTGATGTGTATGAGGCGGTATAAGGATATGGGTTAATGTGTATGCGGCGGCATAAGGTGGGATTTATGTGCGTGTTGCTAGTAAGAGAATTATTTGAAGCCACACGGCAACATAAGGTGGGCTAAAGTGTGTGTAGCTATTTCGAAAATATTTTTTTCAAAACTATCTAAATGTAAGGCTCACGCAGTGGTATAGGGAAAGATTATGATTGAAATTGTGAAGTTTGAATATGAGACGATACCTCGGTTGTGATTCTTGTTGTGCATTTCATATTGAAAAGAGTTATTGGTTGAACAATTCTTGTTGCTTTTGTTCTTCCTTATCTTATTAGTTTGTCCGTATTTGACTATTTGTGGTTCTCATTATTTGCTTCCTTCTTGTTATTTTTATGCTTATAATTCTGTCATTAGTTTACGTTATCAAATTGCTTCGTTATCATTCATTTATCCACTTTCTATTACTTTTTATTATTATATTTTGTTTCGTTTATCATTTCCTAGTAGGTGTCTTGACCTGGCCTCATCACTACTCTACCGAGGTTAGGCTTATTATTTACTGGGTACCGTTGTGGTGTACTCATACTATACTTCTGCATATTTTTGTGTAGATCCAGGTACGTCTACCCGTGCCGGATGCTAGAGGTTATTTGACTAGCTGCTTTTTGAGACTTCAAGGTATACATGTGCTACGTCCGCAGTCCTCGAAGTCACCTTCTATTCGTAGATATTCTATGGTTTATTTCTTGTTCCAAAACAGTGTTGTATTACGAGACTATTAGTACATTCTTGTAGAGCTTATGGCTCTATTCCACCAGGTTTTGGGTAGTTGTTATTAGTTGTACTGTTGAAATATATTATGATGGTTTTCATGGTTTAAATCAAGGTTTTATTATTATTTCTGCTATTTCTCTATATATGTTAGGCTTACTTAGTCTTAGAGACTAGGTGCCATCACGACATCCTAAAGTTAAAAATTGGGGTCGTGACACCCGGTCATACACATAACATATGTACATAAGCATACTTTCTCCAAAAAAGCAACTCTGGAGAAAATAGAGTGCAACAACATATTCCGCTGAGCCGGTAACCTACTATGAAGACCGTCAACCTGTCTATCGGGACTTTCGGGCAGGAAACAAAGCGCTCCAAGGCAAAAGGGACGTTAGTACGAATAAAGTACTAAGCATGTAAGGAAGGAAAATTATAAATAAGAACAATAATATAAAGAGAGATGGAGAAGATACAACCTGTAACATCTAAGTGCCTCTGATGGCGATTGACATGAAATGCATGATATATATACAATTTTAAAAACATATGCCTAGGTAGGCATCATCATCACAATATTGTACCCGGCCGTATTAGGCTCGATAAAAATTTACTCGGCCATCATAAAGCTCGGTAGAATCGTACCCGACCACGTGGAGCTCGGTAAAACCCAACTGGTCAGTGATTGCACAATAAGTGTCATACCCGACCGACTATAGCGTGGCTCGGTAGAGTAAAATAGATATATATATATATATATATATATATATATATATATATATATATATACATGCTAGACTCATGGAATCACATTTTAAACTTTTCGGAGTGAGTTAGGTAACCTCCATATATGTTATTAGAGCTAACTCGTCATCATGAATCTTATAAGAATCAGGAAATACCAACAGTATTTGATAACATAAGAATAAGAGAAGCAACATTAATATCAATCATTCCATAAGAAGGGAAACAATGTAAGTACTACTAGCTTCTAAGAGTGGAATATCTTTGGAAGCTCATTCGTTTACGTTACGTACAATCGAATTCGTGCAAAAGAAAGAAAGGGATAGTTTCACATATCTTATTCTGAATCCTTATGTCTTCACTCGAGCTTAGCGTCCTTTACTCTGAATCTAGAATCAACAATAAGGACACCAATGTTACCATAATGAACTTAACAATTTTTCTCGAGCGACAAACTCGTTCTATAAGAAATCAGACAACATCTCCCCTTAATTTCTTCTCTTCACCAAGTCTAAACAATAACAAAAACATGCAAAACATCTTACAATACATTCTCAGCACCATACCAAGCTCAAACAATCAACAATAATATACCTATGTTTTTTAGAAAATTGGGCAGCACCTTTATCACTTCCTTTTAATTCAAACCAACACTAAAACCTACAAGAGAAACATCAACAACACATTCAAGATACTACATCAAGAACTAGATAAAACCTAGCTTAAAAACTGTCACGACCCAGAATTCCCACCGTCGGGACCGTGATGGAGCCTAACATTCCACTTGCTAGGAAAGCGGACGTTAGAGAATTATTAAGTCAATCCTTATTTAATTCAGTAAATAATAACGAATAAGCTAAAATGAAATACAGCGAGTGCGGAATGATATAAAAACTTCATTAGTTACTACTACCCGGATCTGGAGTCACAACTTACGAGCTACTATGATTTACTACAAACAGAGTATGAAAAGGGAAAATACACTGTTTTGAAGTAAGGAAACAGTAAATGATAACACTAGGAAGAGACTCCACGGTCTGCAGACGCCAACAGATCTACCTACTGTCTCCTGACAGCAAATCCAAGCTGCTAAGCCTCACGATCAGCTTGGGCCAGTACCAAAATCTGCACAAAAAGTACAGAGTGCAGTATCAGTACAACCGACCCCATGTACTAGTAAGTGTCTAGCCTAACCTCGACGATGTAGTGACAAGGCTATGACAAGATACCTACATAACAAACCTGTGCAATTTAACAGTATATGTACAAATAACAGCAACGAAAAACTTGACAGGTAATATCGGGAGGGGGAACATGTTGAGGGGGAATACGAGACAGAGAACTATAGCAGAATGGTAACTTGAATAGCCAATATTCTATGAACCAATAAGAACAAGTAAACACAGTGAAGGAAAAATACACGGCATCACCCTTCGTGTTTTTACTCTCAACCTCACCATAAAATCAATAGAAATGACACGACATCACCCTTCGTGCATTAACTCTCATAACATGGCACAACATCACCCTTCATGCATTAGCACTCACAATATGGCACGGCTCACCCTTCGTGCATTAACACTCACAATATGGTACGGCATCACCCTTCGTGCATTAACACTCACAATATGGCACGACATCACCCTTCGTGCATTAACACTCTCCCTTACCATAATGCAATGAACAAATAACAACAAGGAGATAGAATAACAAGTACAAACCTTACTTCAATATTTGGTTCCACAATATCAACCTCAACTTCGGAATCAATACTCAATTATCACCAGAAGATCCGTAAACATGATAAGAACGATCAATTTAACAATACTAGTCTAAACACGGATAACATAAACAAAGAAAACTATAATTGTAAGCAACCAAGCCCCACCCGCATGCTTTAACCCGACTACAACGCATAAGCACTCGTCACCTCACATATACGTTGTTTTCCAAAATTTAAACATGTAGCAAATAGACAAACAAGTCCTATTTCCTCAAGTCAAGGTTAACCACGACATTTAGCTCGCTCCAAAGGTCACTCAATGCTGAAATACCGCTTTTCCTCTAGATCCACCTCCAAACCACTCGTATTTATTCACAAACTACTCAATAATATCAAATATTGCTAAAGAAATCAATTACATTGCATAAATTTAGATTCCCCAAACTTTCCCCCCAAAAGTCAAAAATCGACCCCGGGCCCGCTTGGTCAAAACTCGAGGTTCGGACCAAAATTCATTTACCCGTTCAACCCCGAGCCCGATTATATAATTAGTTTCAGAATCCGAGCCCCAAATTGAGGTCTAAATTCTCAATTTGTAAAAAACCCCAATTCTTCCCAAATCCCTAGTTTTCTACCATGAAAGAACAAAGATTAGGGCTAGGAATTTAATGGGTGATGATAGAAATGGAAGAAAATGAGTTAAGGAGTATAAACCTATGAATTGGTGTTGAGTTTTCCCTTCAAAATCGCACCCAGGCCGAGCTCTAATGGAGAGTTTATGAAAAATGGGTAAAATTCAGTTTTTGAAATGTTTTAAGGTCCGGATGTCAGGCCTTCTTCGTGTTCACGAAGGGCCTGTCGCGTTCGCGATGTGCAGCAACCCAAATGGCTTTCACGTTCGTGAAGGCTGTTCCCTCCTGGCCTCCGCGTTCGCGAGCCAGTGCTCAAGTTCGCGTAGAAGAACGAGTGTCCCCTCCCCCAGGTCCCTCAAGCTTCGCGTTCGCGAGAAGCTGGTCGCGTTCGCGAAGGGTAAGCCCCCACTGCCTCGCGTTCGCGACCTAGATACTGCATTCGCGTAGAAGAAAATCATCCTTTCCTATTTTACCTTTCGCGTTCGCGAGAGTACCTCTGCGAACGCGATGAAGGAAATACCAGATAACAGCTGAAGCCAAAAACCAGATTTTTCTAAGTTTTAAAACACTCGTAGCCTATCAGAAACTCACCCGAGCCCTCGGGGCTCCAAACCAAACATGAACACAAGTCCAAAACCATCATAAGAACTCGCTCGCGCGACCAAAATACCAAAATAATGCCTAAAACTACGAATCAGACACCAAATCAAATGACATTTTTAAGAAGACTTTAAAACTTCTATTTTCACAATCGAATGTCCGAATCACGTCAAACTAACTCCGTTTCTTACCAAATTTCACAGATAAGTCATAAATATAATAATGGACATATACCGAAATTCGAAATTAAAATACGGACCCGGTATCAACAAGACCAAACATCAGTCAATTCTAAAAATTATTATACTTTCAAACTTTTAATTTTTCATCAAAATTTCATATCTCGAGCTAGGGA
The DNA here is from genome assembly GCF_000390325.3 of Nicotiana tomentosiformis. NCBI lineage: Eukaryota > Viridiplantae > Streptophyta > Magnoliopsida > Solanales > Solanaceae > Nicotiana > Nicotiana tomentosiformis. The sequence goes on along the minus strand of NC_090817.1, from coordinate 83,612,365 downwards.
CATCTGAATTCGATTCCGGGCATACGTGCAGGTCCTAAATTACGATACGGACCTATCGGGACCATCAAAATATGGATCCGGGTCCGTTTACTCAAAACGTTGACCGAAGTCAACTCAAATTAATTTTTAAGGTAAAAATTCTTATTTTTACCAGTTTTTAACATAAAAGCTTTCCGGAAAGACGTCCGGACTGCGCATGCAAATCAAGGAAGGCTAAACACATGATTTTTAAGGCTTCAGATCACAAAATTAGGTTTTGAAACATGAGATGACCTATCGGGTCATCACAAAAACTATCCAAAACAGTCCCATAAGCACAACACCTCAAACATACTTCCAACTTCAAGTTTAACATGTTTTCCTTTAACATCTAAGGGTTGCTATGGTCTAAAAATGACTCAACCCAAGGAGAGGGGTAAATAAAATGACTTATAGCACACAATTCCATAATTTATTGAGCTTACTTCGTTTTCATGTCTTCCTCAATCAGCCACAAATAGAGAAAGTGGCAAACTATATACTAGTTCGGGTTCCTAAGGTTTGAATCCACTTGTTTCACCTTCTCAACCTTTGATTTGGATTTCAAACCCTAAGAATATATTTAGGAGGTCTATATAGAGTTTTAGGTCTGATTTGCATCCAAAATGAGGTTTAGAGATGAAGGCTACTACTTTATATAACAAGATAAGCCTCCACCGACTTTGTGGATCCCAAAGGGACTTGTGCGGTCTCGCAAAAATGCGAATATCTCTATACTCCGATGTCATATCGATGAAAAGTTTAATAAGTTGGAAACTAGACTCGTAGACCTTCAATATGGTGGGTGGATAACTCCCTAAATCCAAGTATATTGGGAAAAAAGTTCAGTGATATTATACCCAAATTTCAGTAAAATTTATGAACATAACTTTTGATCACTTTCGTCGATTTTTTTTCACAACTCACTTGACTTCAAAACTTAACACATGACTATCATACAACTAAAATACCTTATAACATCACCTTCTTATCATGTTAAGCACCATAGTCTCACCCCAAAAGTACGGGTTATAATATTTCCAACTTGCCGACTTTCGACGAAACTTATTTTTTTCTTCGATTCGTTTAGCAATTCTAAACCTTCCAACCCTCATGATACTTCCTTGAAACTTATTTTAACCCATCATTATCTTTGTAAAGGTCCTTCAACTCTCTGACTCATATTGATTCATTTAAGATGAATTCTAACATGAAAGTACGTGGTGTAACATAAACGACACAGATAATCTAACTAACAATACAACATTCCTAATCAAAAACAACAATAAATCACATTTCAACTTTAGACGATCCCTCTGCTTTTCATCTTCATTTTTTTTCCAGATGATCTCTCATATTCAATTTCGATCAACCTATCTTTTAGGTGTTCTCTTATTTATTCCGATTCTTTCAGTATTGTTCTAAGAAAATTCATGTCCTCTTCGGCTTCTTTGCGTTTGAACTGTTGTTCAAACTTCATATTATTTTGTCATGATATCAATATGGGACTTTTTAACGACAAGTATTGGTTAATCTTTGGCTCATCATCGTGCCACCTAAAATAGTAGCAAGCCTCTTTATTTTTCACCAAATAATAAGTACTCCAAGTATCAATGGATGAGTAAATCCTCATATCCTATATAAATCTTAATCGACAAAAATAACCCACTTTTGAAAGTTTGCAGCCTCACAATCTTCGACCAGGGTTCTTATCAGTCGTTGAAGTCCTCAACTTAAAGTAATCTCCAAAGTGATAAATATGATGTTCTATGAAATGCATTGAACTTTGTGAAGCATTAGACATATCTAATCTAAGATGAAGCTAAAAAGACAGAAAATGAGAAAGAAGTTGAAGAAGATAGGCCAACGGACTCACTGCCTACAGTGTTATAATGGGTGAATAGGCATAGCGCATGCCTACCATCCACTATACCTTGTGAAAATTGATCAGATGACCATTAGCTTGGGACATTTGGCCAGGAGGGACATGCGCTATGTACTTTGGTTCTTCAAGTTGCATTTTAAGTTATTTTGGTTCCGGATTCACTTAAATATACTCTACAAGAAAAAGCGCTTACACTATCAATATATTCAACCTTTGTAAATTAAAGCATAACCAATTTTAGTTTTCAAATTATTAATCTTATTTATTATGAACTGTTAGCTTTGTTTTAGGTAACTTTATCGATACGTAGAAAACTCTCTATGATATCAAAAGTTCACTCTTTTTGTGATTTTCCTATAAAAAGATATATTCTGACTGCTCTTCATGTATTTATTGAGAGTTTAGAGTAAGCAAATTTTTACACCATCAAGCCACCCAAAAGATATCTAAAGGCAAGCATTCTTAAAATGTGATATTTGGAATTTTAAAAATAAGACAACTTAACATGCACTGATGGTATATATAACTTAAACTCGTTAATTTGAAGTGATATTTCACTTCACTATAACCTACTGTGGGAACTAGACCGCTGATCTTTCTTTCTTTCTAGGTTTGAACTCTATTAAAAAAAACTCCATGAATGCTCAATTGGCACCAATGTTAGAATTAAGATTTTCTGTTGTGATTGGGTGTGTCAAAATGGTTAAAAGAAAACAGTTAACCACCTATATTATTCATTAAAAAATGGGTTGGATAATGAACTTTTTAAAAACGGGTCAAATATGAATAAGAACCATATTATCCATTTAGAAAATGGATAACCATGGGTAGCCAATGGATAACCAATGGGTCTAACTTTTACATTTGTAAAACCTCAAATTAGGGGTTACTCAAGTTAGGGAGACTAAGAATTCTCCCAAAAGTGATCATATACAAGAAGTCATATATAATATGGTTACACATATTATCCGCCGGTTAACCCATTTTTTATCCGTATTAAATATGGGTCGGGTCGAATAATTTATCCGTTTTTTCATTACTCGTTTAACCCGAACCATATCCGACCCGACCCGCCCGTTTGCCACTCCTAGTTGTGATATTTGAGTTTGGAACGTCTCTCCTTGTTTAATTACTTAAGTGTCATCAAATTGCATGTGGGTCAATTAAAGAAAGCTACCCATAAACTTTAGAAGATATAAACAGACAAGGGGGAAAAGCAGAAGAAGAGGAGGAGAAGAAACCTAACTCTAGGGCTTACCCAAGGGTACCATAAAAAGTAGTAACAGTAATTAGCTAACAATACTATCTCTATCCCAAACAAGGCTAAGCAAGTTAAAGCAAAAAAGGGGTCCAAAGAATGTCACTCTTGATTATTATAGAGCTACTATGACCCTATTTTAGAATTTCAAATACGTAAGAGGATCCCACCATAAAAAGCTATAGCTGAGATAATATTACACAATGCAAGAGAGAGAGGACTCACAATTCTCCTTTTTATCGAGCACTAATAATAATAACAATATGTAGTCCAAAGGCATCAACAAAGAAAGCTTAGATGCGAAGGAACTTCCCCCCACTCAAATTACAAAACCCTAAAAATATAGTAGTAGTAGTAAAAACAAAAAGAGAAAGGGAACGAACGAGAGAAGAAAATAAAACTAAAACTCTCTTTCCCCCTTTCTTGCCTTCATCTTCGTTCTCTCTTTTCCATTCATTTCCTTTCTTTTTATTGGGGCTCTGGTATTCTATTCCCCTCCTCTCTTTAGTGTGATTCTCTCCACCACATATTTCCAAAAAAATTCATCAACCTTTTACAAAAGAGATAAAGATCAAAGAGATCAAAGAAAGAAACCATGAGTTTCTCATCTTTTCCAGTCTATCTAGATCATCCCAATTTGCAACAGGTATGGCTTTAATCTTAATTCCCCCCACTCATACATCTTCTTCAACTAACAAAAGAAAAGCAGATTAAAGAGAGTAATATTCATATTCTCTACTAGTCTTTTTGTTGAATATACCAATAATAGATGAGTACTTAAGAGTTGTGAAATTCTCTAACTTTCTTCTTTTTCATCCTCTTGATGTTCTTCAGTTACAGCAGCTAGATCACCATCAACAAGGAAACCCTGGGCTCGAAAATTCCCAGCTTCCAACAGCGGCCCCACCCGCTCAGGTGGGTGGGAGTCCAGGCTCGATCAGGCCTGGTTCCATGGTTGATCGAGCCCGATTAGCAAAGATTCCACTGCCGGAAGCTGGACTAAAATGTCCGAGGTGTGATTCCTCGAATACTAAGTTCTGCTACTTCAATAATTACAACCTTGCACAGCCCAGACACTTCTGTAAGAGTTGTCGTCGTTACTGGACTAGAGGGGGTGCTCTGAGGAGCGTCCCGGTGGGAGGAGGATGCCGAAGAAACAAGAGAAGCAAAAGCACTAACAACAGCTCAAAGACCGCTGGCAGTAACAACACTGCGGAGAGACAAATAGGTACTACTTCCACTTCAACTAGTGCAAGTCCTTCAAGCTGCAGCAAAGAAATTACTGGCCAACACTTTTCACAGTCATCCATACATTTAACTCCTCTCATGGCTGCCTTCCAAAACCTAAATCATCAATATGGAGGATTTCAGCCTCCTCCGTTGGTTTCTACACAAAACAATGGGGAACTTGGTCATGAAATGGGATTCCAAATAGGGGGTAATAGTACTAACAATTTACAAGCAGCCACTACTGGAGGATCTGATTATCATCATCATCAGTGGAGATTGCCATCTTTGGCAGCCACAAATTTGTACCCTTTTCAAGGTGAAAGAATTGAAGCAACATCGTCTGGGATTTCTCACCAAGATTCAGTAGTGAGAATGGAGGAAAATAATCAAGGGTTAAATTCCACAAAACAGTTTTTGGGAACTATGGAGAATAATCAATATTGGGGTGGAAATGCATGGACAGGGTTCTCTGGTCTCAACTCCTCTTCTGCTGGCCATCTCCTTTGATTTCATGTAAGCTTGAAACTTTAAGCTTCTACCCTTCTTTTAAATCTTAAGTCAATGTCTACTTGGCTGAAGAAGGTTTTAAAATGTTAATGCTACAAAAAAGAAGAGATGCATGGGTAGCTAGGTTGTGTGGATTGGTCTAAATTAAACATATATATATATATATTGCATATTTGAATTTATTTTGTCTGTTTGTTTTATTGGACACTTGTAATTTTTTGGAGGTTCTTTAACAAGGTTTGTGAAGTCGTTTGTAAGTTCGGGTTTTGACATTATAATTTGTTTCCATCAAGTAGTATTGTGATAATATTTAGTAATCCCTCCGTTTCAATTCATTGGATAGTGTCACTCGACACTGAATTTAAGAAATTAAAAGAACAGTTTTGAAACTTGTGGTCTTAAAAGCTTAAGGGATAAAAACTTTATGGGACTATTACTTTTGTGTGATTATAAAAGTTTCTCATTAAGGGTAAAATAGGTAAAATGAAGAGTTTAAAGTTGAATTATTTCCAAATCTAGAAATGTGTCATTTATTTTGGAACAGACTAAAAAAGGAAAGTAGCTCATCTAATTTGAAACGGAGTAACTCATTTGATATCTTGATCCCAACACTACCTAGCCACATTCTGCCTTTGTGTCTCTTTGTTAATTAGTTCAGTGATATTCTCAATCCTATCTGTATGAAGTTGTATCTCTTGAGTAAAAATACGTACATTAGATTTTCTTATTTAATGGAGTTATATAATCTCATAGATTTCAACTTTCATTAACTGAAATGTAAGAAGAGAAATTTTAACTTATATTAGTACTATATATTCATCGGTATATGCTGAAGTATTTCATACACGAATTGTTCCAGCATTCTTGTGATCAAGTTTGAAATACTTCTGTATTTCAGCTTGCCACCTGATCTTCTATATTCGGAATAGCTTATATTCACGGACAATTTCTTGAATTTTTACACTATCGATGCAAAAGATTAATTGCCTTATTTTTAATAATTACCTTTTAAATGATCTGATCTTATAAAACCTAAAACCGGTACACATCTGTAGGAAGTTAAGCTGATTAATTACTACGTTGGTTTTGGTTAACCAAATTGGAAAGTAAGCCCAGTTGAAATTTTTCAGACCGAATGTTGCCGGTCAAAAAAGGAGAAATCAATGGAACTAAGCTTTTATGATTTTTTCTTCAAAGCTCAGGAGTCTAGTTATGAGTGCAAAATGATATTCTCTTGCTGTAGCTTCTTCTAAATGTATGTGGCTTAAATTCTAAAATTTCTGCGTAGTATTTTCATATGATTGAATTTTTGCGAATGATTCTTTAAGTATGACAAGATTATTAGTGAGCATTACCTTGTCGGTTGTGAGTGGGATACGTGAGATGCTTGAAAGGATTTAGAAAGAACAGAAAGAGGATAAAGCATTAGTCAAAGAAAGAAAACGCCAAAGTTCCACTAAAAACCATGCAACTGTTCTACACCACATGTACTCGAAACACAAGAAAATCCAATCACAGAGAAACTCAAAAGAAGAAAAAAAGAAGGATTCTCTCATCTCATAGTCATCATATTCCGTTAAAGAGAGAAGAGAGAATACTATCATTGACATGATATCATCCCCCACGTTCACAGCAGCAATCCTTTTGTTTGTTAATTATAAAAGGATAATTTGTTGGAGGCAAATCTTCAAAATTCATAATTACATGAACAGAAAAAGCACAGTACTAGTAAAGTATACAACTGGAGACACGGTGGTCTAAAAAGATAAAGGAAGACCAGAGGGAGGAATTTTTAACTTTTGCAAGGACCGATACTACATCTCGAGCAACGAGGGTTTGAATAAAGCGATAAGATTCTGCTGAACTATTAAACTGAGGTAAATATGTGTAAAAAATAGAAATGATAACTAATCTACTATTATCATAAGTTAAATTTCATTAATAGTGCTAAAACAATATATTGTCAGTCTATATACTTAAAAATTCTTCTACTCCATATATTATCATACTAATAAAGTAAGCTCTCGCTAACCCTATTTCTCTCATCCCGCATTCCCCATTTCTAATCCCAGATAAGAAAAAGAAGGGGGAAAAAAACCTTCATATTAAACCTTTTTCTTGACTGTGTATTTTAGTAAAGCAGTGGATCTAAATGTGGTGATTTATAAAACACATATATATGCTTGTGGAAGCAACAACAAATTAAAGGCTGATGTATGTATGCATGAATATGAGGGATTTTTATGACGCCCCACCACACCACACCACACCACTGGGCATGGATAAGAGTGATACTGTTTTATCTTTCGGCTACTCTATGTTTCCTTCGTCCAGCTTTCGCTTTTTCTACGTACAGCACCTACATCTCTCTCTGGTCTTTGAGAGAAGGGTTAGTAAAGGCTTTAGGGCAAACGTTTTGTATAATAGCAGGAATTTAATTTAATTTGTATATACATTAATAGTGTAAATAGTTTTTATATTATTTAAATATTTTAATATGTTGCAGTAATATATATATATATATATATATATATATATATATATTATTTTCAAGATTACTACTTTCTCTTATTATGATGATTAGATGTAATAATATTTTAGATATCCTAATTATGTAATAAAGTTCTTAGATCTGCCAACAACAACACCAATAATTAATAACAACATAAAAAATATGTTTCAGTCCCAATACTAGTTAGAGTCGGCTTTTTGAATCTCCGTGATCATATTTTTTAATTTGAATTCATCCTAGGCCTTTTACACAGTCATGTATAGAAATTAAATTCGAAAAAGAATATTCTCCCTTTTAGCTCCTGTTTGAATAAAGATTGTTTATACTTTTTTTTCAAAAAAAAATTAAAAATATTGTTTGTTCATGGAATTTGATCAATTTTTGAACAAATTTTGAAGAAAAATTTTCAAGTTCCAAAAACTAGTTTGGGCAAGTTTTTTGTTGAAAATTTTTCTTCCACTCACAAAACATCAATTTTTTTTCAAGTAAAATAATGTCCAAACACAACTTCAACTTCCAAAAATTATTTGTCAACAAAACTTCAAAAAACTTTTTTTTTTTTCAAGTTTCAAATTAATACTATATCCAAACACCTACTTATTTTGTAATTAGCTGATCACTCGATGTCCCGACAAGATTGAGTTGCTCTAGTGGTGAGTACCATCCACTTCCAACCAAGAGGTTGTGAGTTCGAGTCACCCAATAGCAAGGTGGAGAGTTCTTGGAGGGAGGGAGCCGAGGATCTATCGGAAACAGCCTCTCTACCCCAGAGTAGGGGTAAGATCTGCGTACACACATCTGCGTACACACTACCCTAGAATATGCTTATAGAGACTTGTACTTTTTCTTTTTAGTAAAAGACCACCCTAATATGGCGGAGTTAGATAAAATCTTTCTCTCTTTTTTAAGTTCAATGTGAAAGTACACATAGGAAGGAAATACAGAACCTAATTAATCTCCACATTTCCCTTTCGCCAATTGACTTCACCGCGTCTACCTCTTGTTAAGTAAATGGAAATACAATATATTAATGAACTTATGAAAGGGCGCCATAATTTCCTCCATGTTCTAAGGGACATACGGCAGTGGAAAATGAGACGAACTGCTTCATCTTCCACCCCTTTCAAGTTTCAACCTCCTCTTCATATCATCTATTTCTTGTTTATACATTATTTATTTATTTATATAAATGCGAATGCCAAGTACTACATTGGAATAAATGCGACGGATGAACTTAAGATTTAAGAAAATCAAAGCAACAAAAAGAGGAAGAGATGAACTGGAAAGTTGGAATAAAAAGAACTACGTGGTGTACAAACCCAACTAAAAAACCGCACCAAATTGAAAAGTCAAATCAAACCGATTAAAAAACCTGATTATATTTGGTTTAATTTGGTTTGGTATTGAGTAAAAAAAATTGAACCAAACCAATATATAAATATATAATTTTTATATATACTTTTAAGACTTCTCATAGAATTTTCTTTAAAAAATGTCTAGAAATATTTGCGATTCTCTTATGGGATGTAATATTTAGTTAAATATGAAGTTCTCTATTTTTATTAACTTTAAATAATAGGTTGTATGATTACTTTCTTATCAAGTGTTAGTGAAATGCGTCAATCTCTTTGTTCTTCCATATCCATATGTCAAGATCTATTAAATTCTTATATCTTTTTTCAAATTTGAAGTGGTATTTTGATAATTTAAAATTAAATAGAATATATCATTATATAGGCATCATATTAATTTTTATGTTTAATTATTAAATTCAGTTAACGTTGAAAGTGTACATTAGCAAAAAATTATTGTCAGACGACTAAAAGTAACTATCATATGTAACTAAGAAAATTCTCCCATAAAAATATGTTAATAGATCATATGTTTGTCAATTTTTACTAAACATATACTTACTTATAAAAAATTTAACAAAGTAAGATTGAAATAATATATATTCATGTAAAAAAACTCGAAAAATCGGATAAAACCGAACCAATCGAAATCGATATAGTTAGTTTGGTTCGGTTTTGATAAAAATCAAACCAACCCAGTCCATGTACATCCCTACTATTGACCATATAGACCGCTTTCCCTGAGATGATATTTTTAATGACCTATACTTCATTTTCCAGTATGACCGTTTTCTTTGAGCAGTTGTAACATTATCTTTTTTAGGAGAGTACAAGGTTGAATATTGTACCCTAACCAACAAGGTGAACGTTCAAAAAGCTAACCAATTGAGTAATTAAGATTATTCCCGATCTTTTGGACACATTGTTCAGTACTTTATCGTGTTTATTGATTTGGCATTTGAATACAATCGCAATTTTGTTCCCAACTACAATTATGTGTTCACCTTAAGGAAATAAGCAGAGATGAGATACGATGCTCAGGCCAGAAATTAAAGTTGTTTGGCCTCGGATAGAAAAAAAAGGACGTTTTAATTTTACCTTTCACAACTAGAAATCTGGTAAAATTCGCCCGATGCCTACCGACCAATGGTGGTCAGTTCAAAAGAGCGACCAAAAAATCATCCAGTGCGGACGAAAACTACCAAAAAATATTTTATATTTTTTTAAAATGACATACTGATAACAGATGATCGGTAAAAATTGACGCAATTATCCGGGAAAGCATTACCGACCGAAATCGATCGGAAAATTAGTCAAACATTTGACCATAACGGTCAGACTTGCTTAGTCAAAGCACTTTTTTGATTACCGACCAACATCGATCGGGTAGTTTTTAAATTTTAATAATTATATTATTATTTAAAATATTTTATAAAATTTATAGTTCAAGTTACCGACCAAAGTTTATCGATTATTACAAGAGATTATTTTGCCGACCAACTTTGTTCGGTAACTGTAATTTCTGGAAACTAACCAGCCAATTTCAGTCAGTTCATAGGTCAAACATGGTCAAACTTTTAAATCGCATTAAAATTTACTATGTAAATATAATCCATTTAGCACTTTATTTTGTAATACAAATAATGAATACACTAACATAAACTATAATAAGCTATATATATAGTTAAAGTAGTACAACGAAGTGTATATCTGTCACGACCCCAATTCCCTTCCGTAGGATGTCGTGACGGCATCTAGTCTCTAAGATTAGGAAAGCCTAACATTCATGCAGAATTGTCTGAAGCAATAATTTAAAGTCTCAATACTTCAACAACTATATAAAGTAAAATCTGCAACTCAACATGTATAACTCCCAAAACCCGGCGAAATACAAGTCACAAGCTCTAAGTAGTAGTACTAGATAATCCTATACATTAATGTCTATAAAAAGATAATGAAATAAAGGAATCTGGGTAGAAGGGGACTCCGAGGCCTGCGGATACCGGCAGGTATACCTTGTAGTCTCCGCAGCTGAGCTCTCGCTAACACCTAGGCTAGTAGGAGGTACCTGGATCTGCACAAAAAGATGTGTAGAAACGTAGCATGAGTACAACACAACTGTACCCATTAAGTGACAAGCCTAACCTCGATAGAGTCGTGACGAGGTCAGGTCAAGGCCCTACTGGAATAAATAAAAGGCTGAACAAGTGTACAACAGTGAAAATAATGACAGGAATAGAAATGAGACAATTAAAGGAGCATACCGAGAATAACTACAACGAACTAAGGCAAATAATACTTCACAGAAGAAAATAAGGGATACTATGACACGGAACAAAACAATAAAAGCACAAGTGAAGAAATAAAATGTATCAACAATAGTCACTACCGAGGTATCGCCTCGTATTCTCAAATCACAAATCAATTCACAATCTTTCCTTATATCACCGCGGGAGCATTTGCATTTAGTTTTGAAAATTATTTTTTCCGAAATAGCACCCCGCGTTTTAGCCCACCATATCACACCGCATGACTTCTAGTAGTTCCACTACTAGCCAGGCATATCAAGCCTATCTTATCTCACTGCATGCGTTTCAACCCTAAAACCTTATATCACCGCTATCAATATCACAACGTATCATAAATGGCAGCTCAAGTTTCCGATATCACAACTTGCCAGAGTAACCAAACAATAACAGTATTTTCACAATAAAGAGCCCATGGCCCAACCACAATGTACACAAGAATCTCAACAATAATAGTCGAAAGTGAATAACTCAACAGAATGGTATTTCATAACTTAACACTTTGCCTCAATGTGAATCACGACCTTTATATCTCAATACCAATTTCAACAACCAGATATTCCACAATTTAACAACTTCAAGTAAAGGGTTCAACGATTAAATAATGAATACGGAATAAAGGAAACAAGGACTTCAACTAAACATGTAGAGCACTTAGCAAGTAAGAGATAAGACAAGTAGAGCATGTGAAATTATAGTAATGATGATGAAGCATGTTAAGATAACTCAATTAAGGCATGAAAGAAATTTACATAGCTAAAACTAGTAAATTTCCACATTTAGCCAGTGTACACACTCGTCTCCTTGTGTACACCGCTTCCACATATCACAATTATCACAAAACAACACAAATCCTAAAGGGTAATCCCCCCTCCCCCTCCCCCCCAATAAAGTTAGGCAAGACACTTACCTCAAATCACGCTAACTCAATCTACTAGTAGGCCTTTATCTCGATTATCCAAATCCGAACAGCTCAAATCTAACCAAAATAACTTCGTACCATAAATATAAACTATAGGAAGCTAATTCGTATAATAAAGATACGATCTTTGCAAAGAAATAAAAAGTCAACTCGGGCCCGTGTCTCGAAACTCGACCAAATTTATAAAATCCGAACATTCATTCGATAACGAGTTCAACCATACAAGAATTACTCAAATTCGACCTCAAATCACCTTTCAAAAGTCAAAATTTTAGTATTGGAAGTTTTTACCATTTTTCTCAAACTTTTCAACTCAAATCCCTAATTAGATGATGAAAATAGTAATAGATTCATGAAATATAGGCCAATCCATATTAGAATCACTTACCCCAACGATTTCCTTGAAAATCCCTCAAATAATTGCCTCACACCGAGCTCTCTATGTCCAAAATATGAAATATGAGATAAACCATCTATTTTCAAACTTAAGTTATGCTTCCCATTGATTTCTTCTTCGCGAACGCGGAAAATGCCTCCCATTCGTGAAGCACTTAATGCTGCTGCCCAAATTCCTCTTACACGAATGCGAGAACCCACTCGCGAACGCGATGACCAAAGATCCCAAGCTTCATGAAGCCTCACTCACGAACGCGTAGACCAAACGCGTCAGGTCTTCCCAACCTGCCTTTCCTCTTCGCGAACACGGCTCCCTATCCGCGATCGTAGTGAACAAACTCACTGACTCTTAGCGAACGCGAAGGGTAAATCTCCAGCAACCCCTGAAGACTCTACACGAACGAGGGAAAACTTTTACGAATGCGTAGAGGGAAACCAGATCTGTAAAAAAAGCAGAACTTCAGCAACTTTAAGGTTTCGAAATGCACCGAACATGGTCTGTATTACACCTGAGGCCTCCGGGACCTCAACCAAGCATACCAACAAGTCCCAAAATATCATACGAACATGTTCGAGGCATCATATCACATCAAATAACACTAGAACCATGAATCTCACATCGATTCAAGCCTAAGGAACTTATGAACTTCCGAATTTAAAAACTGATGTCGATTCGAACCAAAACAACTCTGATTGACTTCAACTTTTGCACACAAGTCATAAATGATATGACGGACCTATTCCAACTTTCTTAATCAAAATCCGACACCGATATCAATAAAGTCAACTCCTGATCAAACTTTTCAACCTTCCAAACCTTCAACTTTCCAACTTTCGCCAATTCATGTCGAAATGACCTACGAACCTCCAAATCAACATCTGGGCATGATCCTAAGTTCAAAATCACAATATAGAACTGTTGGGACCATCAAAACTCTATTTCAGAGTCGTCTACATAGAAGTCAAACTATGGTCAACTCTAACAACTTAGGACTCCAACTTAGGTAATGTGTGTCCCATTTCACTCTAAAACTCACCTGAAACCAAAACCAAAAACCCCGGTAAGTCACGTAACCACAATATAACACATAGGAGACAATAAATAGGGGATCAAGGTTAAAATACTCAAAATGACCGGTCAGGTCATTACATCTACCCCTCCCCCCCCCCCATGAAAAGATGAGGATAGCGGTTACGCATATCGTGCTAGGTCTCCCAAATAGTCTCCTCGATTGGTTGACCCCACCACTAAACCTTCATTGAAGCAATGTTCTTCGACCTCAACTTTCAGACCTGCCTGTCCAAAATGGCCACCAGCTCCTCAACATAAGATAAATCTTTGTCCTACTGGACTGAGCTGAAATCCAACACATGAGAAGGATCACCGTGATACTTCTGGAGCATAGAAACATGGAATACTGGATGAACTGCAGCTAGACTATGTGGTGGTGCAAGCCTGTAGGCCACCTTTCCAATCCTTTCAAGAATCTCAAAAGGTCTGATATATCTAGGGCTTAACTTGCCTTTGTTCCCGAACTTCACAACACCCTTCAAGGGCAAAAACCGGAGCAAGACCCGCTCCCAACCATGAATGCAACATCGCGAACCTTCCGATCGGCATAAATCTTCTGTCTAGATTGGGCTGTACGAAATCGATCTTGAATTAATTTAACCTTTTCCAAAGCATCCTGAACCAAGTGTGTACCCAATAGCCTAGCCTCTCCCAGCTCAAACCAACCCACCGGGGACTGACACCGCCTCCCATACAAGGCCTCATACGGAGCCATCTGAATGTTCAACTGGTAGATGTTGTTGTAGGCAAACTCCGCAAGCAGCAAGAGCTGATCCCAAGAACCCCCAAACTCCATCACACATGTACGGAGCATATCCTCGAGTATCTGAATAGTGCGCTCGGACTGTCTGTCCATCTGAGGGTGAAATAATATACTCAACTCAACCCGCGTGCCTAATTCATGTTGTACGGTCCTCTAGAACCGCGATTTAAACTACGTACCCCGGTTAGAGATGATGAATATCGGCACGCCATGAAGCCTGACGATCTCACGAATATAGACCTGAGCCTACTGCTCTAAGGAATAAGTAGTCACCACTGGAATGAAATGAGCCGACTTGGTTAACCTATCCGCAATCACCCATACTGTATCGAACTTCCTCTGAGTCTGTGGGAACCCAACAACAAAATCTATAGTAACTCGCTCCCATTTCCACTCTGAAATATCTAGCCTCCGAAGCAATCCACCTGACCGCTGATGTTTATACTTCACCTGTTGACAGTTTAGGCACTGAGCTACATATTCTACTATGTCCTTCTTTATTCTCCTCCACCAATAATGCTGCCTCAAGTCCTGATACATCTTGGCGGTACCCGGATGAATGGAGTACCGCGAACTATGGGCCTCCTGAAGAATCAACTCACGCAAACCATCTACATTGGGCACACATAGCCTACCTTGCATCCGTAACACACTGTCATCCCCAATAGTGACCTCTTTGGCATCGCCGTGCTGAACTGTGTCCTTGATGACAAGTAGATGAGAGTCTTCATATTGATACTCTTTGATCCGATCATAAAGAGAAGACCGAGAAACCATACAAGCCAAAACTTGACTCGGCTCCGAAACATCCAATCTAAAAATTTGGTTGGCCAAGGCTTGAACATCTAATGCTAATGGCGTTTCCGCTGCCTGTAGATATGCTAAACTGCCCAAGCTCTCCGCCTTGTGACTCAAGGCATCGGCCACCACATTGGCCTTCTCGGGATGATACAAAATGATGATATCATCGTCCTTAAGCAACTATAACAACCTCCGATGATGCAAGTTAAGATCTTTCTATTCGAACAGATGCTGTAGACTCTGGTGGTCGGTATAGAACTCACAAGGGATACCGTACAAATAGTGTCACCAAATCTTCAAGGCATGAACAATAGCTGCTAACTCAAGGTTGTGGACAGGATAATCCTTCTCATGCATCTTTAGTTGTCTAAACGCGTAGGAAACTACCCTACCATCCTGCATCAACACCACACCGAGACCAATACGCAATGCATCACAATACATAGTATAAGACCCTGAACCCGTAGGCAATACCAATACTAGGGTTGTAGTCAAAGCTGTCTTGAGCTTTGGAAAGCTCTCCTCACACTCCTCAGTCCACATGAACGGAGCACCCTTCTGGGTCAATCTGGTCATAGGTGCAGAAATAAATGAGAAACCCTCTATGAATCGGTAATACCTACCAAACCAAGAAAACTCCGGATCTCAGTAGCTGAAGACGATCTGGGCCAACTCTACACTGCTTCAATGTTCTTCGGATTTACCTTGATCCCCTTACTCGATACTACATGACCCAAAAATAGCAATGAATCAAGCCAGAATTCACACTTTGAAAATTTTGCATACAACTTCTTTTCTCTTAAGTTCTGAAGCACGGTTCTCAAGTGCTGCGCATGATCCTCCCGCCTCCGGGAGTACACCAAGATGTCGTCAATAAACACAATGATGAATGAGTCAAGATAGGGCTGGAATACACCGTTCATCAAGTGCAAGAATGTTGTTGGGCATTGGTCAGCCCAAATGACATCACAAGGAACTCATAATGACCATACCGAGTTCTAAAGGCAGTCTTCGGGATATCCGGCTCTCGAATCTTTAACTGATGATAGCCTGAATACAAGTCAATCTTCGAGAACACCTTAGCACCATGTAGCTGATCAAATATATCAATGCGTGGAAATGGATACCTGTTCTTCACCGTAACCCTGTTTAACTGGCGGTAATCAATACACATGTGCATCGAACCATCCTTATTCTTTGCAAACAAGGCCGGAGCACCCCAAGGTGATACACTAGGCCGAATGAAACCCTTATCAAGCAACGCTTGCAGCAACTCCTTCAACTCTGCTTTGGTCATACGATATGGTGGAATAGAAATGAGTCAAGGGCCTGGTAACAAATCAATATCAAAACCGATATCCCTATCGGGAATCATGCCCGGAAGATCCGCCAGAAATACATCTAGATAATCCCTCACTACCGGAACTGACTCAACGGTAGGAGTATCAACTCTGACATCTCTCACATATGCTAGATACGCATCACATCCCTTTCCAACCATCCGTTGTGCCTTAAGAAAAGACACCACCCTGCTAGGAACATAATCTAAAGTACCTCTCCACTCCAATAGCGACAAACCTGGCATAACCAACGTCGCTATCTTGGCATGATAATCAAGGATAGCATGATAGGGCACAACTAGTCCATGCCCAAAATAACATCAAAATCTACCATACTGAGCAACAATAGATCGGCTCTTGTCTCAAAACCACCAAGAACAACTAAACACGATCGATACACACGGTCAACAACAATGGAATCTCCCACAGGCGTGGACACATAGACATGAGAACTCAAAGAATCACAGGATATACCCAAATATGGAGCAAAGTAAGTTGATACATAGGAATAAGTGGATCCTGGATCAAATAAGATTGATGCATCTCTATGACAAACCGGAATAATACATGTGATAACTGAGCCAGATGTAACTGCCTCCGTCCTAGAAAGAAGAGCATAATATCTGGCTTGGACTCCCCCTCTAGAGCGGCCTCTACCTGCCTAACATCCAACCCTAGCTGGCTGTGCAGATGGAGTGGCAACTGGTGCGGTAACCATGGCCTAAGAAGCCTGAGGACCCGGTGGAATATGCAGAGCCTGAGTAGTCTGTGGAGGTGCACCCTTTCTGAGTATGGGGAAATCCCTCACCATATGAAGAGTGTCACCACACTCAAAACAAGCTCTCAGAGGATGTGACTGCTGGAACTGGCTAAGACCTGATCGGCTAGACTGACCACTGAAAGCACCCAGTGCAGGAGGTGCACTAGACAGTGGCGGTGCATGATGGGCAACCTAAGGCCTGGGAGTAGCTGAAATATTGCTGGAAGCTGGAAGTGCTGAATGAACAGGGCGGCTCACATAGCCCCTTCTATGACGGGCTGCAACTGGGGCACGAGCACCACTATATGTGCTAGATTCTCGAGGCCTCTTGGCCGCCCTCTCCTCTCTCTCTCTCGGGTCCACATACCCTCCAATCTCCTAGGGATCTCCACTACCTGCTGGTATGGGATGTCCATCTCTAACTCTCGGGCCATGCTGAATCTGATAACGGGGTCAAGTCCCTCGATAAATCGATGAACTCGCACTCTGACAGTAGCAACCAAGGCAGGTGCATGCCTGGACAAATCATTGAACCAAACTACATACTATGATATGGTCATAACACCCTAGCACAACTGCTCAAACTCTGTGCGCCATGCATCCCTAAGGCTCTAGGAACAAACTCCCTCAAGAACATATCTGAGAAATGAGCCCAAGTGAGTGAAGCTGCCTCGGTCAAACTACCCAACTCATACGCCCGCCACCACTGATAAGTCGCTCCCTTAATCTAGAACGTAGTAAAAGCAATCCCACTCGACTCCACAATACCCATAGTATGGAGGATACAGTGGCACTCTGTAACGACCCGGTCGGTCGTTTTGAGAGTTATAACCCCGTTTTCCCCATTTCTACTTATTTTTGTGTTATTCAGCTATATTATGTTATATCAGGTTAGTTGGTTCAGGACCAGAGTGGTTTCAGAGTGAATTGAGAGACACTTAGTCTCTTAAGTAGAAACTTAAGTTAGAAATGTCAACCGGATGTTGACCTATGTGTAAACAATCTCAGATTTGAATTCTGATGGTTCCGTTAGCTCCGTTAGGTGATTTTAGACTTAGGAGTGCGTCCGGAATGTGATTTGAATTACGCTTGAATTGGCAAAATTGGAAATCTGGCGATTTTGGTCGGTAGTGGAAAATTTGATATCGGGGGCAGAATGGAATTCTGGAAGTTGGAGTAGGTTTGTAGTGTCATTTATGAAGTATGTGCAAAATTTAAGGTCATTCGGACGTGGTTTGGTTGGTTTCGGCATCGGTTGCCGAATTTGAAAATTTAGAAGTTCTTAGGCTTGAATCCGAGGGTAATTTGGTGTTTGGACGTTGTTTTGAGTGATTCGAAGGTTCGACTAAGTTTGTATGTTGATATATGACTTGTTGGTATTTTCAGTTGAGGTCCCGAGGGCCTCGGGGTGATTCTGGGTGGTTAACGATTTTGTCGAAGTTGAAATTTGCAGCTGGAGCTGCTGCTTCTGCTATTTTCACACCTGCGGAAGAAAGGGTCGCAGGTGCGAGGCCGCTGGTGCATGTGGGGAGTGCGTAGGAGCGGGCGACGCTGGGCCAAGGATGGGAATGTAGGTGCAAGAATTGGCCGCATCTGTGAGCCCGCAGGTGCGAGGCCTTGAGCGCAGATGCGGAGATGTGAATTTTGGGTTGGTTTCGCAGATGCGCACCATGAACCACAGATGCGCACCATGGACCGCAGATGCGAGTCCGCAGGTGCGAGAAAGGTGTACGCCGGTGCGAAAGCTGGGGGATTAAATGAGTTGCACAGGTGCGGCTCTTTGGACCGCAGGTGCGGTCGCGTGGGTGAGAGAAAATGGCCGCAGGTACGAAAAACCTGGGCAGAAACCATAAATAGAACCCTTCGCGATTTTGGTGCATTCTTCACCATTTCTATTTGGTTTTTGGAGCTTTTGGGAGAGATTTGAAGAGGGAATCAAGGGATTTTCATTGCGGTAAGTTACATGAGCCCTAATATATGTATATATGGTGATTGTTCGTTGTTTAATCATGGTAATTAGTGCAAATGAGGGGTTAGGTCTTGGAATTTTTGGAAAGTAATTTAAGGATTTGGAGGACCAAACGATGTCGGATTTTGATGAATTTGGTATGGTTAGACTCGTGAGTGAATGAGATTTCTAGTTTTGTGAATTTTGTCAGATTTCGAGACATGGGCTCGAGAGGCGGGTTTGAGCCAATTTCGGATTTTGGTATAATTTTGAAACTTTTCTTGTGGAATTCATTCCATTAGCATATATTGATGATATTGTACTGATTGTGAATAGATTTGGGGTATTTGAAGGCCGAGTCCAGAGGCAAGAGCATTGCGGGGTAGAAATTTGACCAGTTTGAGGTAAGTAACGATTGTAAATCTAGTCCTGAGGGTATGAAACCCAGGATTTTGTATCATTCTACTATTTTTTGTGACGCACATGCTAGGTGACGGGCGTGTGGGCGTGCACTGTTGGGAATTTGTGACTTGGTTTGTCCCGTAGTAACTGTAAAGTTGCATACTTTGTTGGAATCATATGATACTTATATGTTTTAGAAAGAATTTCTGTAAATTGGGCTGAATGCCATGTTTGGGCCTTGCGCCGATGCTGTTTGGACCCTTAGGGGATGTTTCTTACCATCCTCTCACTGTTTTCGATTGAAAATCTATACTCAGTCATGTTTATACTTTCTAACCGCATAACTCAGTTTTATGACTCTATTTTGATACATATAAATGTTTTGGGCCGAATGCCCTATTTTACTGAAATGCCCGAGTGGCTTGAGAGGTTTATGACTGAGTGAGGCCGAGGGCCTGATTTGTGAGGATGAGTGTGGATCGGGGCTGCCCGCCTGCAACATACTTATTTATTATACCACGTGAGTTGTCCGTGCAGATTATAGCGCTTGGGCTGAAGGAGCCCCTCCGGAGTTTGTACACACCCCCAGTGAGCGCAGGTACCTAGTAAGTGCGAGTGTCGAGTGCCAAGTGCCGAGTGCTGAGTGCTGAGTGACTGGGAGGCATTAGTGATTATGAGATATGCCCGAGTGGCACGAGTGATTGTGAGGTATGCCCGAGTGGCACGAGTGACTGTGAGGTTTGCCCGAGGGGCTGTATATGAGTGATGTTTTACTCGAGGGGCTGTTTATGATTTCATCATTTTTGCTCACTTTTGCATTGAGCCTTTGTTTGAAAAACCGTTGGAAAAATATCTTTAAATGATTTTTACTGGAACTGGGTTTAAACGAGATGATATGATTCAAACACTGATTTTTAAAGCATGTTGTACTTTACTGAGATTTCATGATATGAACGTTATATGCTTTATTGCTCGTCACTACTGCTCAGTCTTTATTTATTGTTGTTACTTACTGAGTTGGCGTACTCACGTTACTCCCTGCACCTTGTGTGCAGATTTAGGTGTAGCTGGACAGGGTAGCGGTTATTGAGTGTTCTGGTTGTAGATTTTCTTGGAGATAGAAAGGTAGGTATTTGGCGATCGCAGCCCCTTCTCTTCTCCCTCTTATCTTCCTCTAGTTGTATTTAGCTATTTTCCAGGCTGAGTTAGCCTTGATATTGTTAGACAGATTGTAGTAGATGCTCATGACTAGTGACACCCCGATGTCGGGCTTTTCTTTTCCGCACTTCTGTTTTCTTTGATTTGAACTCCTTAAATGAAGGTTTTATGTTAAATAGTATTGAAATTATCTTGAAATGAAAATATCGGTTTGTTTGGAAATGAGTAGGCTTGCCTAGTTCCATGATAGAGGCCATCACGACATATTAGATTTTTGGATCGTGACAAATTGGTATCAGAGCCTAGGTTACATAGGTCTCACTAGTCATGAGCGGGTTTAGTAGAGAATTATAGATCGGTACGGAGACGTCTGTACTTATCATCGAGAGGCTGTAGAACCTTTAGAAAACTTCACATTCTTGAATTCTTGTCGTGCGAATTTGTTGATTCTAGTAACTAAACATCTATTGTTTCATTCTCTCACAGATGGTGAGGACTCGTGCTACCGGTCAGGAGGGCCAGCAACTAGTACCACCATCCAGGGCTGCGGTAGAGGCTGTGGTAGGGGCAGAGGTGCAACCCGTATAGCAGCTGGGGTAGTACCTACAGATCCACCGGTTGTCCCAGATCAGGACCAGGTTCCAGTTGTTGATGCACCAGCTCAGGCACCACCTATGCCTATTGTGATTCCAAGCCTTCAGGAGGCCTTAGCTCAAATTCTGACAGCGTGTACTGGCCTTGCTCAGGCGGTCTCTATTTCCACGGCCGCAGCCACTTCTCAGGCCAGGGGAGGCACTCAGACTCCCGTCGCTCGCATACCCGAGCAGGTTATTCAGGGACTTCGGACACCGGAGGCACCACCAGCCCAGCCGGTTGCAGTTTCTCAGTATTATGTGGTTCCTGCTATGGATGAGGATGATCAGCGTAGGTTGGAGAGGTTTGGGAGACTCCAGCCACCACCTTTCAGTGGCACAGAAAGAGATGATGCTCAGGACCTTTTGGACAGGTGTCAGAGGATACTCCGTACTGCTGGTATTCTGGAGACTTGTGGGGTCTCATTCACTACCTTTCAGTTTTCTGGGGCTGTACTCAAATGGTGGGAGACTTACAAGAGGCGTAGGCCTGTTGGCGCAACACCCCTTACTTGGAAGTAGTTCTCTGTGGTCTTTTTGGAGAAATTCGTGTCTCGATCCCGCAGAGAGGAACTGCGCAGACAGTTTGAGCGGCTTTGCCAGGGTGATATATCTGTGACACAGTATGAGATGCGGTTCTCTGAGTTGGCCCGTCATGCGATATGGTTGGTTCCCACGGACAGGAAAGTATCATGAGGTTTATTGATGGTCTTACTTATCAGCTACAGTTGCTCATGACTAGAGAGAGGGGTTCAGGTGCTACTTTTGATGAGGTTGTCAACATTGCTAGGCAGATTGAGATGGTTCACGGTCAGGAAAGGGTTGAGAGGGAGGCCAAGTGGCCTCGTGGTCAGGGTGGATTCAACGGTGCTCCTTTTGGGGGTCAGTTCCAGCACGGTAGAGGTCGTCATTTCAGACAGGCTCAGTCGGCTCGGCCATTTCATTGGGGTGCATTATCTGGCCATGGTTCTCACAGTTCTCATCAGGGCCACTCATCACTTAGTGCCCTTCCAGTTTAGAGTTCGCCCCGTACTCCACCTGTTCAGGGCTCTTCCATGCCAGGTTCTTTTACTAGTCATCCCGGTGCTAGGGGTTCCCTTCAGTTTCCGTCGCCAGTATCAGGGAGTTATTCTGAGCGTGGGGAGCTTAGGTATATGTGGAGGCAATGTCCTCGTTGTCATGGAGGTCTATCTCAGCAAATGAGTTAGCCTCCGACTACAACATCAGTTACCTCACTACCCGCCTAGTCAGCTCGGGGTGGAGGTCAGTCTGCTAGGGGTTGCCCTAAAGGGGGAGGCAGATCAGGGGGGGTAGTCAGGCCTGTTTCTATGCTCTCCCTGCCAGACCAGATGCTATTGCTTCAGATGCTGTGATTATAGGTATTGTCTCCATTTGTCACCGAGATGCCTCAGTATTATTTGACCCTGGTTCCACGTATTCATATGTTTCCTCGTATTTCACCCATTTTCTGGATATGCCCCGTGAGTCCTTAGTTTTATCTGTACATGTATCTACTCCTGTAGGCGATACTATTATTATGAACCGTGTATATCGGTGATGTGTGGTGACTATTGGGGGTTTAGAGACCCGAGTGGATCTATTGTTGCTTAGTATGGTTGACTTTGATGTGATATTGGATATGGATTGGTTATCTCCATGTCATGTTATTCTAGATTGTCACGCTAAGATGGTGACGTTGGCTATGCCGGGAATTCCGAGGGTTGAGTGGAGCAGTTCTATAGATTATGGACCAAGTAGGGTGATTTCATATTTGAAGGCTTAGCGCATGGTTAAGAAGGGTTGCCTATCTTATTTGGCTTTTGTGAGAGATGTTAGTGTAAAGACTCCTTTCATTGATTCTGTTCCGGTGGTACGTGATATTCCGGATGTGTTTCCTGCAGACATGTCGGGCATGCCGCCTGACAGGGATATTGACTTTGGTATTGATTTGGAGCCGGGCACTCAACCCATTTCTATTCTACCGTATCGTATGGCACTAGCAGAGTTGAAGGAATTGAAAGAACAACTTCAGGAAATCCTTGATAAGGGGTTTATTCGGCCTAGTGTGTCACCTTGTGGTGCACCAGTTCTATTTGTGAAGAAGAAGGATGGTTCCATGAGAATGTGTATTGATTACAGGCAGTCGAACAAGGTCACAGTCAAGAACAAGTATCCTTTGCCTCGTATTGATGATTTATTCGACCAGCTTCAGGGAGCGAGGGTGTTCTCCAAGATTGATTTGAGGTCTGGTTATCACTAGCTGAAGATTCGGGATTCAGTTATTCTTAAAACAGCTTTCAGGACCCGATATGGCCATTATGAGTTCTTGGTGATGTCTTTTGGTCTAACCAATGCCCCCAACCGTGTATTGTGATGCCTCGAGGATAGGCATTGGTTGTGTTTTGATGCAGGAGGGTAGGGTGATTGCCTATGCCTCGCGCCAGTGGAAGACCCATGAGAAGAACTATCCTGTCCATGATCTTGAGTTAGCAGCCATTGTTCACGCCTTGAAGATTTGGCATCATTATTTGTATGGGGTTCATTGTGAGATCTATACAGATCACCAGAGTCTGCAGTATCTATTAAAGCCGAAAGATCTTAATTTGCGTAAGCGGAGATGGTTGGATCTTCTTAAGGACTATGATATCACTATTTTGTACCATCCAGGGAAGGCCAATATGGTGGACGATGCTTTGAGTAGCCGAGCAGAGAGTTTGGGGAGTGTAGCATATCTTCCAGCAGCAGAGAGACCTTTGGCATTGGATGTTTAGGCCTTAGCGGGCCAGCTTGTCAGATTAGATATTTCGGAGCCTTGTTGGGTATTGGCTTGTGTGGTCTCGAGGTCTTCTCTTTATGACCGTATCAGGGAGCGTCAGTATGATGACCCCCACTTGCTCATTCTTCGGGACATGGTTCAGAGAGGTGATGATAGGGATGTGACTATTGGTGATGATGGCATACTGAGAATGCAGGGCCGGATATATGTGCCTAATATAGATGGGATTCGAGAGTTGATTCTTGAGGAGGCCCACAGCTCGCGGTATTCCATCCATCCGGGTGACGCGAAGATGTACCAAGATTTGAGGCAACACTATTGGTGGAGGCAGATAAAGAAGGAAATAGTTGGGTTTGTGGCTCGGTGTCTCAACTGTCAGCAGGTTAAGTATGAGCATCAGAGACCAGGTGGCTTGCTTCATAGATTAGAGATCCCAAAGTGGAAGTGGGAGCGGATCACTATGGACTTTGTAGATGGGCTCCCACGGACTTTGAGGACGTTTGACGCTATTTGGGTTTTTTGGATCAGCTGACCAAGTCCGCGCACTTCATTCCAGTTGGTACTACTTACTCTTTAGAGCGGTTGGCTGAGATTTACATCCGAAAGATCGTTCGCCTGCATGGTGTCCCAGTTTCCATCATTTTAGATAGGGGTACTCAGTTCACATCGCAGTTTTGGAGGGTCGTACAATATGGGTTGGGTACTCAGGTTGGGTTGAGCACAACCTTTCACCCTCAGAAGGACGGGCAGTCCGAGCGCACTATTCAGATATTGGAGGACATATTGCGTGCTTGTGTCATTGACTTTGGGGGTTCATGGGACCAGTTTCTGCCACTCGCGGAGTTTGCATATAACAATAGTTATCAGTCGAGTATTCAGATGGCTCCGTACGAGGCTTTATATGGGAGGAGGTGTAGATCTCTAGTTGGATGGTTTGAGCCGGGTGAGGCTAGGCTCTTAGGTACAGATTTGGTCCAGGACGCATTAGATAAGGTGAAATTGATTCAGGAGAGGCTTCGCACGGCGCAGTCTAGGCAAAAGAGCTATGCGGATAGGATGGTCCGTTATGTGTCTTTTATGGTTGAGGAGAAGGTTTTGCGAAGGTATCACCTATGAAGGGTGTTATGAGGTTTGGGAAGAGGGGAAAGTTGAGCCCCCGGTTCATTGGGCCTTTTGAGGTGCTTCAGAGAATAGGGGAGGTGGCTTATAAGCTTTCCTTGCCACCCAACTTGTCGAGTGTGCATCCAGTGTTTCATATTTCCATGCTTCGGAAGTATATTAGAGATCCGTCCCATGTGTTGGATTTCAGCACGGTTCATTTGGAGGGTAATATGACTTATGATGTGGAGCCGGTGGTTATTTTGGATCGGCAGGTTCGAAGGTTGAGGTCAAAGGATATAGCTTCAGTGAAGGTGCAATGGAGAGGTCAGCCTGTGGAGGAGGCCACCTGGGAGACTGAGCGGGAGATTCAGAGTAGATATCTACACCTATTCGAGACTCCAGGTATGTTTCTAGACCCGTTCGAGGACGAACGGATATTTAAGAGCGGGATGTAATGACCCTACCGGTTGTTTCGAGATTTATAACCCCGTTTCCCCATTTCTACTTCTTTTTGTGTTATTCAGCTATATTATGTTATATCAGGTTAGTTGGTTCGGGACCGGAATGGTTTCAGAGTGAATTGAGACACTTAGTCTCTTAAGTAGAAACTTAAGTTGGAAAAGTCAACCAGATGTTGACCTATGTGTAAACGATCTCGGATTTGAATTCTGATGGTTTTGTTAGCTCCGTTAGGTGATTTGAAGGTCCGTGGTAGAATTAGGCTTGAATTGGCGAAATTGAAAATTTAGCGATTTCGGTCGGCAGTGGAAAATTTGATATCGAGGTCGGAATGAAATTTCGGAAGTTGCAGTAGGTTCGTAGTGTCATTTGTGACGTGTGTGCAAAATTTGAGGTCATTCGGACGTGGTTTGTTTTGGTTTCGGCATCGATTGCTGAATTTGGAAATTTAGAAGTTCTTAGGCTTGAATCTGAGGGTAATTTGGTGTTTGGTTGTTGTTTTGAGTGATTCAAAGGTTCGACTATGTTTGTATGTTGATATAAGACTTTTTGGTATTTTTGGTTGAGGTCCCGAGGGCCTCAGGGTGATTTCGGGTGGTTAACGGATTTGTTGAAGTTAGAATTTGCAGCTGGAGCTGCTGCTTCTGCTATTTCCGCACCTGCGGAAGAAAGGGCTGCAGGTGCGAGGCCGCAGGTGCGGGCGATGCTGGGCCAAGGCTGGGAATGCAGGTGTGAAGAATTGGCCGCATCTGCGAGCTCGCAGGTGCGAGGCCTTGAGCGCAGATGCGGAGATGTGAATTTTGGGTTGGTTTCGCAGATGCGCACTAGGGACCACAGATGCGAGTCCACAGGAGCGAGAAAGGTGTCTGCAGGTGCGGAAGCTGGTGGATTAAGTAAGTTGCATAGGTGCGGCTCCTTGGACTGCAGGTGCAGTCACGCGGGTGCGAGAAAATGGCCGCAGGTGCGAAAAACCTGGGCAGAAACCATAAATATAACCCTTCGCGATTTTGGTGCATTCTTCACCATTTTTATTCGGGTTTTGGAGCTTTTGGGAGAGATTTGAAGAGGGAATCAAGGGGGTTTCGTTAAGGTAAGTTACTTGAGCCCTAATACTTGTATATATGGTGATTATCCGTTATTTAATCATGGTAATTAGTGAAAATGAGGGGTTAGGGCTTGGAATTTTTGGAAAGTAATTTAAGGATTTGAAGGACCAAACGATGTCGAATTTTGATGAATTTGGTATGGTTAGACTCGTGAGTGAATGAGCTTTCTAGTTTTATGAATTTTGTCGGATTTCGAGACATGGGCCCTGGGGGGCGGGTTTGAACCAATTTCAGGTTTTGGTCTAATTTTGAAGCTTTTCTTGTGGAATTCATTCTATTAGCGTATATTAATGGTATTGTATTGATTGTGAAAAGATTTGGAGCATTTGGAGGCCGAGTCCAGAGGCAAAAGCATTTCGGGATAGAGATTTGACCGGTTACAGGTAAGTAACGATTGTAAATCTAGTCATGAGGGTATGAAACCCCGAATTTTGTATCATTCTACTATTTTTTGCGACACACATGCTAGGTGACGGGCGTGTGGGCGTGCACTGTTGGGGATTTGTGACTTGGTCCGTCCCGTAGTAACTGTAAAGTTGTATACTTTGTTGGAACAATATGATACTTATATGTTTTAGAAAGAATTTCTGTAAATTGGGCTGAATGCCATGTTTGGGCCTTACGACAATGTTTTTTGGACCCTTAGGGGCTGTTTCTTACCATCCTCTTATTGTTTTCGATTGAAAATATATACTCAGTCATGTTTATACTTGTTTACCGCATAACTCAGTTTTATGACTCTATTTTGATGCATATAAATATTTTGGGCCGAATGCCCTGTTTTACTGAAATGCCCGAGTGGCTTGAGAGGTTTATGATTGAGTGAGGTCGAGGTCCTGATTTGTGAGGATGAGTGTGGATCAAGGCTGCCCACCTGCAACATACTTATTTATTATAGCACGTGAGTTGTCCGTACCGATTATAGCGCTTGGGCAGAAGGAGCCCCTCCGGAGTCTGTACACACCCCCAGTGAGCGCAGGTACCTAGTAAGTGCGAGTGCCGAGTGCCGAGTGCTGAGTGCTGAGTGTTGAGTGACCGGGAGGCATTAGTGATTGTGAGGTATGCCCTAATGACACGAGTGATTGTGAGGTATGCCCGAGTGGCACGAGTGACTGTGAGTTTTGCCCGAGGGGCTGTATATGAGTGATGTTTTGCCCGAGGGGCTGTTTATGATTTCATCATTTTTGCTCACCTTTGCATTGAGCCTTTGTTTGAAATACCATTGGAAAAATATCTTTAAATGATTTTTACTGGAACCGGATTTAAACGAGATAATTTGATTCAAACACTGATGTTTAAAGCATGTTGTACTTTACTGAGATTCCATGATATGAACGTTATATGCTTTATTGCTCGTCACTACTTCTCATTCTTTATTTATTGTTGTTACTTACTGAGTTGACATACTCACGTTACTCCCTGCACCTTGTGTGCAGATTCAGGTGTAGCTGGACACGGTAGCGATTATTGAGTGTTCTGGTTGCAGATTTTCTTGGAGATAGAAAGGTAGGTATTTGGCGATCGCAGCCCCTTCTCTTCTCCCTCTTATCTTCCTCTAGTTGTATTTAGCTATTTTCCAGGCTGAGTTAGCCTTGATATTGTTAGACAGATTGTAGTAGATGCTCATGACTAGTGACACCCCGATGTCGGGCTTTTCTTTTCTGCACTTTTGTTTTCTTTGATTTGAACTCCTTAAATGAAGGTTTTATGTTAAATAGTATTGAAATTATCTTTGAAATGAAAATATCGGTTTGTTTGGAAATGAGTCGGCTTGCCTAGTTCCACAATAGGTGCCATCACGATAGATTAGGTTTTTGGGTCGTGACACACTCCTAAAATAAACCCTAGCATCCTTAGACACCAAACCACTGAAAGTAGGAGGGTGGTACTTCTTGTACCTCTCGAGCCTGAGCTGCTCCTCCTCAGAAGCTGATGCCCTAACCTCGGGCTGAACTGGGACAATCAGCTGTACTGGTATGACCTCTTGGACCTGGTCAACCTAGACCCACTGCTCTGGGGTACGGGCTGTGGGAGTCTATGCTCCTCCCTTGGCCTGAGATATGGCAGGATCAAGTGTAATCAACCCCGCCTGAGCCAAAGTGCCGAACATGCTCAGAAACTGGGCGAGAGTCTCTTGAAGTGCAGGGGTAGTAACAGGCATCTCAGTTGCCTGCTTTCCAACTGGAGCTACTGGTGGCTCCTCTGTAGCAGCTCGTGCAGGTGCTCTAGCTGCTCCACATAGACGTCCTCGGCCTCTGCCCCGGCCCCGGCCTTTCATGCCTCTAGTAGGGGGTCGGGTGTCTGATCATTGGATCCGGCTGTGCGTGTCCTTACCGTCTGTGAGAGAATAGCAAGACAAAGATTTAGAATTTCGAAGTTAACAAATTCGCACGATAAGGAATCGAAGAAGTGAAACTTTTCCTAACAATTCCATAGCTTTCTGAAGATAAGTACAAACGTCTCAGTACCGATCCACGAGACTCTACTAAACCTGCTTGTGACTCGTAACACCTATGAACCTAGAGCATTGATACCAACTTGCCACGACCCTGATTCCCCTCTGTAGGATGTCGTGACGACACATAGTCTCTAAGACTAGGAAAGCCTGACATTCATGAAAAATTGACTGAAGCAATAATTTAAAGTCTCAAAACTTCAACAACTATATAAAGTAAAATATGCAACTCAACATGTACAACTCCCAAAACCCGGCGAAATACAAGTCACAAGTTCTAAGTAGTAGTATTGGATAATCCTATACATCAATATCTATATAAAGATGACGAAATAAAGGAATCTAGGTAGAAGGGGACTCCGAGGCCGGTGAACTTTGGTAGGTATACCTTGAAGTCTCCGCAGCTGAGCTCTCCCTAACACCTGCGCTAGTAGGGGGTACCTGGATTTGCACAAAATGATATGCAGAAACGTAGCATGAGTACACTACAACGGTACCTAGTAAGTTTCAAGCCTAACCTCGATAAAGTAGTGACGAGGTCAATTTAAGGCCCTACTCTAATAAATAAAAGACTAAACAAGTGTACAACAATGAAAATAAAGACAGCAATATAAATAACACAATTAAAGGAGCATACCGAGAATTGCTACACCGAACTAAGGCAATAATACTTCACAGAAGAAAACAAGGGATACTTTGACATGGAACTAAACAACAAAAGCACAAGTGAAGAAATAGAATGTATTAACAAGAGTCACTACCGAGGTATCTTCTCGTATTCTTAAATCACAAATCAATTCATAATCTTTCCTTATATCACCGCAGGAGCCTTTGCATTTAGTTTTGAAAATTATTTTTCCCGAAATAGCATCCTGTGTTTTAGCCCACGTTATCACACCGCATGACCTCTAGTAGTTCCCATACTAGCCACACATATCAAGCCCACCTTATCTCACCGCATGCATTTCAACCCCAAAACCTCAAGTGCCCAATATCACAACTTGCCAGAGAAACAAAACAATAATAGTATTTTCACAGTAAAGAGCTCATGGCCCAACCACGATGTACACAAGAATCTCAATAATAGCAGTTGGAAGTGAACAACTCTACAGAATGGTATTTCACAACTTAACACTTTGCCTCAATGTGAATCACGACCTTTATATCTCAATACCAATTTCAACAACCAGATATTCCACAATTTAACAACTTCAAGTAAAGGGTTCAACGATTAAATAATGAATACGGAATAAAGGAAACAAGGACTTCAACTAAACATGTAGAGTAATTAGCAAGTAAGAGATAAGACAAGTAGAGCATGTGAAATTATACTAATGATGATGAAGATAGAATGTTAAGATAACTCAATTAAGGCATGAAAGGAATCTACATAGCTAAAACTAGTAAATTACCACATTTAACCCGTGTACACACTCTTCACCTTGCGTACACTACTTTCACACATCACAATTAAGATAGATGAGAAACCTGGTCAACCTGGTCATAGGTGCGGCAATAAATAAGAAACCCTCTATGAATCGATTGTAATACCCTGCCAAACCACAAAAACTCCGGATCTCAGTAGCTGAAGATGGTCTGGGCCAACTCTGCACTTCTTCAATCTTTTTTGGATCTAACTTGATCCCCTCACTCGACACTACATAACCCAAAAATGCCACAGAATCAAGCCAGAATTCACACTCTGAATTTTTTTCCTACAACTTCTTTTCTCTCAAGGTCTGAAGCACGATCCTGGGGTGCTGCTCATGATCCTCCCAGCTCTGAGAGTATACCAGAATGTCATCAATAAACACAATGATGAATGAGTCAAGATAGGGCTGGAATACACTATTCATCAAGTACATGAATGTTGCAGGGGTGTTGGTCTTCCCAAATGACATCACAAGGAACTCATAATGACCATACCAAGTCCTGAAGGCAATCTTCGGGATATATGGCTCCCAAATCTTCAACTGATGATAGCCTGAATGCAAGTTAATCTTGGAGAACACCTTGGCACCATGTAACTAATCAAATAGGTCTTCAATGTGTGGCAATGGATACTTATTCTTCACCGTAACCTTGTTCAGCTGGCGATAATCAATACACATTCGCATAGAACCATCCTTCCTTTTTACAAACAAGACCGGAGCACCCCAAGGTGATACACTAGGCTAAATGAAACCCTTATCAAGCAACTCCTGCAATTGCTCCTTTAACTCCTTCGACTCTGCTGGGGCTATATGATATAGTGGAATAGAAATAGGCTGAGTGCCTAGTAACCAATCAATACCAAAATCGTAATCCTTGTCGGGCGGCATGCCCGGAAGATCCACCGGAAATACATCTGGATAATCCCTCACTAACGGAACTAACTCAACGGTAATAGTATCAACACTCACATTTCTCACATATGACAGATACGCATCACTTCCCTTTCCAACTATCCGTTGTGCCTTAAGAAAGGATAACACCCTACTAGGAACATAATCTAACGTACCACTCCACTCTAACCGTGGCAAACCTGGCATAGCCAACATCACCGTCTTGGCGTGACAATCAAGGATAGCATGATAGGGCTACAACCAGTCCATGCTAAAAATAATATCAAAATCTACCATACTAAGCAACAATAAATCGGCTCTGGTCTCAAAACCACCAAGAACAACTAAACACGACCGATACACACGGTCAACAATAATGGAATCTCCCACAAACATGGACACATAGACATGGGAACTCAAAGAATCATAGGATATACCCAAATACAGAGCAAAATAAGATGATACATCGGAATAAGTGAAGCCTGGATCAAATAAGACTGATGCATCTCAATGACAAATCGGAAAAATACCTATGATAACTGGAGCCTGGATCAAATAAAAGTAATATCTGGCTTGGCCTCCCCTTCTAGGGTGACCTCGACTTGCCCGACCTCCACCCCTGGCTGGCTGTGCAGGTAGAGTGGCGACTGGTGCGGTAACAACGGCCTGAGAAGGTTGAGGGCCCTGTGAAATATGTGAGGCCTGAGTAGTCTGTGGAGGTGCACCTCTCCTAAGTCTGGGCAGTCCCTCACCATATAACGAGTGTCACCACACTCAAAACAAGCTCTTAGAGGACATGGCTGCTAGAACTGGCTCGGTCCTGATCGGCTGGACTGACCACTGAAAGCACCCCGTGCATGAGGTGCACTAGATAATGGCGGTGCATAATGGGGAACCTAAGGAATGGGAGTGGCTGGAATACCACTGGAAGCTGAAAGTGCTGAATGAGAAGGGTGGCTCATATAGCCAACCATGACGGGTTGCAACTGGGGCAAGGGCACCACTACATGTGCTAGAATCGCGAGGCCTCTTGGCCTCCCTATCCTCTCTCTCCTGGTCCCACATACCCCCCAATCTCCTAGCGATCTCCACTACCTGTTGGTATGGGATGTCCATCTCCAACTCTCGGGCCATGCTGAATCTGATACCATGGTTGAGCCCTCGATAAATTGACAAGCTCACTCTCTGATAGTAGAAACCAAGGCTGGTACAAGCCTGGACAAATTACTGAACCAAACTGCATACTCCGATACGGTCATAGAACCCTAGCGCAACTGCTCAAACTCTGCGTGCCATGCATCCCTAAGACTCTGGGGAACAAACTCCCTCATAAACATCTCTGAGAACTAATCCCAGGTGAGTGAAGCTGCCTCGATCAGGCTACCCAACTCATACGCCTGCCACCACTGATTAGCCGCCCCCCTAAGCTGGAACGTAGTGAAAGCAACCCCACTCGACTCCATAATGCCTATAGTAGGGAGGATACGGTGGCCTTATCAAGAAAACCCTGAGCATCCTCTGAAGCCAAACCGCTAAAAGTAGGAAGGTGGTACTTCGTTACCTTTCGAGCCTGATCTGCTCCCCTTCGTAAGCTGCTACCCTAACCTCGGGTGAACTGGGAAAGTCGGCTACACTGGTATGACCTCTGGGATCTAGTCAACCTGAACCCACTGCTTTGGGGTGCGGGCGAGGGGAGTTTGTGCTCTTCCCCCGGACTGAGATATGGTAGGAGCAAGTGGAATCAACCACGCCTGAGCTAAAGTGATAAACATGCTCAGAAACTGGCCAAGGGTCTCCTGAAGTGCTGGGCTAGTAACATGCATCTCAGGTTCCTGCTCTCTGACTGGAGCTACTGGTGGCTCCTCTGTAGCAGCTCGGGCAGGTGTTCTGGATGCACCACGTGCCTGTCCTTGGCCTCTGCCCTGGCCTCTCGCGGTTCTAGAAGGGGGCGCTGGTGTCTGATCATTAGATCGAGTTGTGTGAGTCCTCACCATCTGTGAGAGAATAGAAAGACAGAGATTTAGAATTCCAAAGTCAACAAATTTGCACGATAAGGAATCAAAGAAGTGAAACTTTTCCTAACAGTTCCATAGCCTTCCGAAGATAATTGCAGACGTCTCCGTGCCGATCCGCGAGACTCTACTAAACTTGCTTGTGACTCATAACACCTATGAACCTAGAGCTCTGATACCAACTTATCACGACCCCAATTTTTCTCCGTAGGATGTCGTGACGACACCTAGTCTTTAAGACTAGGTAAGCCTAACATTTATGCAGAGATAACCGAAATAATAATTAAAGGCTCAAAATCCAACAACTAGCATAAGGAAATTCTCCACAAATTAGTATATACATATTTTCCCAAAACCTGGAGAAATACAAGTCACAAGCTATATGCCAATATCAAAGTCATCCCTATACAATTGTATCTAGTAAAGAAGGAAAATATAGAAATGGATAGAAGGTGACTACGATGCCTGCGAACGCGAGCAGGTGTACCTTAAACTCTCCAAATGAAAACTCAACTCACTGGTACCGGGACTGATAGGAAGTACCTGGATCTACACAAAAAGATGTACAGAAGCGTAGCATGAGTACACCATAACAGTACCCAGTAAGTGCTAAGCCTAACCTCGGTAGAGTAGTGATGAGGTCAGGTCAAGGCCATACTTAAAACAATAAGAAACAGGACGAAAGATTTAACAATATAATAATAATGACAAGGAAATGAAACGAGCAAGGAGTAAACCAAGATTTAGCTACACAGAATCAAGGCAAATAATACATCACGAAAGGAAACAAAACAACCAAAGATAAGTACAACAAATAGGGAAAGATCAACAAGGGTTACTACCGAGGTACCGCCTCGTAGTCCTAAATCACAAGAATAACTCACAATCTTTCCTTATATCACTGCGAGATCCTTTACATTTAGTTTTGAAAATTATTTTTCCGAAATAGCATCCCGCATTTTAGCCCACCACATGACTTCTAGTGGTTCCCCTACTAGCCATGCATATCAAGCCTACCTTATCTCACCGAATGCATTTCAACCCCAAAACCTTATACCACCGCATGCATATTAATATTACAACGTATCACAAATAGCACCACAAGTGCTCAATATCACAACTTGCCATAGAAACCAAACAAATACAATATTTTCACAGTAAAGAGCCCATGGCTGAACCACAATGTACACAAGAGTCTCAACAATAACAACCAGAATGAACAACTCAACGGAATGGTATTTCACAACTTAACACTTTGCCTCAATGTGAATCACGAACTTTATATCTTAATACCAATTTCAACAACAAGATATTCTACGATTTAACAACCTCAAGTAAAGAGTTCAACGATCAAATAGTGAACAAGGAATAAAGGAAATAAGAACTTCAATTAAACATGTAAGGCAATTAGCATGTAAGGGAACAAGACAAGTAGACATGTGAAAATAGACTAGAGATGATGACTATAACATGTTGAGGTAACTCAATGACGGCATGAAAGGAATCTACATAGCTAAAACCGGTAATTTTCACATTTAGCCCGTGTACATACTCGTCACTTTGCGTGCATGGCTTTCACATATCACAATTATCACAACCAACACACATCCTAAGGGAAAATTTCCCCGCACAAGGTTAGGCAAGTCACTTACTACAATCCCACTAAATCAATCCACTAACAGGCGTTTCCCTTGATTATCCAACTCTAAATGGCTCGAATCTAGTCAAAACAACATCATACTATAAATATAAACTATAGGAAACTAATTCAAACAATAAAATTACGATCTTTGCAAAGAATTAAAAAGTCAACCCAAAAAGTCAACTCGGACCCACGCCTCGGTACCCAACAAAAATTACAAAATCCGAACATCCATTCGATAATGAGTTCAACCATACAAGAATTACTCAAATACGACCTCAAATAGCCTTTCAAATTCTCAAATTTTAGCCTAAGAAGCTTCTACTATTTTCCCCAATTATCCAACTCTAAACACTAATTAAATGATAAACTTATCAATAGATTCACGTTAATTAACCAAAACCGAGTAAGGATTCCTTACCCCAAAGTTTTCCTTGACGAATCCTCGAAAGCATTGCCTCCCACTGAGCTCTCTAGGTCTAAAAATGGATTTATGAAACAAACCCTTGAATTTTCCCCTTTTCTGCCCAACAAATTCGCACTTGCAAACCATCTGTCGCATCTGTGGCTCCGCACTTGCGGAATTTCCATTGCCGATAAAGTCATGACTTAGCCCAGCAACCTCCGCTTCTGTGAGAACCAGGCCACATCTGTGCATGCGCACATGCGGCGAATAAGTCACACCTGCGATCCAGCCCACGCATGCGCTTCCCTCCATCGCAGAAGTGACCTCACTTCTGCGGAGACCATCCCGCTTTTGCGACCCCAGCTAGGCAACAAAGCTTCACTTCTGCGATCCACAGCTCGTTTTTACGAGTCCGCACCCACGGCCAGATCCTCCGCATGTGTGATGACACCAAAAGCTGGAAACTTCAGCAATTGCATAAGTCCAAAAATTGATCCGAATTAAATCTGTTTCACCCCCGGGGCCCCGGGACCTCGTCCGAACATACCAACAAGTTTCAAAACACATAACGGACCTACTCGGGGCCAAAAATCACATCAAACAACATCGATTCTACGAATCGCAACCCAAATTCAAGCGTATGAACTATGAACTTTTGAATTTCGAAAACAATGCCGATTCATACCAAAACAACTCCAATTGAGTTCAAATTTTGCACACAAGTCATAAACGACATTACGGACCTATTCTAACTTTCAGAATCGAGATCTGACCCGGATATCAACAAAGTCAACTCCCGGTCAAACTTTTCAACCTTCCAAACCTTCGACTTTACAACTTTCGCCAATTCACGCCGAAACGACCTACAGACCTCCAAATCGACTTCCGGACACGCTCCTATGTCCAAAATTACTATACGGAGCTATTGGAACCGTCAAAAACCCATCCCATAGTCGTCTTCACAAAAGTCAAACTACGGTCAACTCTAACAACTTAAAGCTCCAACTTAGGGACTATGTGTCCCATTTCACTCTGAAACGCACCCGAAACTAAAACCAAACACCCCCGGTAAGTCACATAATCACAATGTAGCATAGAGGAGACAATAAATAGGGGATCTGGGCTAAAACACTCAAAACGACTGGCCGGGTCATTACATAATATAACAATCAACTAAACATATTTAAAATAGAATAATATTGGTTTACCAATTCATCAATTGATCAAGTTTTCGTGTGTAGTAAGGCATGCACGTGTGCCATGTATAAGAAGTAGTATTAGTTATTCGCATAAGTGAACATTAATACTTTAAAGTTATTAGTAAAAAAAAAAATGTATATATATATATATATATATATATATATATAGAGAGAGAGAGAGAGAGAGAGAGAGAGTACAACAAGCTGAATATGATTGATCATCAATTACAATATAATGTGTGTGTGTGTGAGAGAGAGAGAGAGAAATGACTCATATACTTAATTATAACTTATATAGATGGATAAAAAAAGTAAAACGTCTTGACCGATATTTATTAATCTATGTGATTTATAATTAGTTATAAAACAATTGAATGTATAAGACGAAACAACTAATTCGAATAAAATAAACGTCTCATATATATACTTTTTTTTATGAGAATTGATTTTATATATATATATATATATATATATATATATATATATATATATATACATATATTCTTATAGTTTATTAAAAGTAATTAGTAAATATAATTATTTATAAAGATTATACTTATAGTTTATAGTTATTTATTAGTAAATATATATGTGAATAAAATATATGCTTATAGTTTTTAATTATTTTTAAAATTTTATAATTTTTTATGAAATAAAGTTCAAATGGACTTAATATTGGAGATTGCTTATAAGGTAACCAAGCGACATCAGTCGGTTACTTGTGGTCAAACCCAAATCAACAGTCACTTAAGTGTACCGTCCGACTTTACCGACCGAAGTCGGTCAATACCTTTAATTTCCAGATTTAAAATCGGGTTCCCTCTCATTTCTTCTTCTCTTCTAAATATTTTCTAAGATTTTCTCCCTCTCTTCTCCCTCACACACACAGTCCCTCCCCACTCTTTCGTTGCCATCCCCACTGCCTCCATTCCAGGTGTTGCCACCGGTGCTACTGCTACTGCCGCTACTGCCCCTCCTCTTCCACCTCCTAAAAAATCCAGGTTTCTATTTATTACATTGTTTGTATAGTTTTTATATTTTGTTAATTAGTTATGAATTAATTAATTAGTATTTAAATTGATTGTTTAACTTTGAATTTTATTAAAATTTTAGGATTTATGTCTTGTTAACTTTGAATTGAATTGAATTGTCTAGGGTGTAGATTGAATGTTTAAGTTTTTATTGAATTGAATAGTTTAATTAGAAATTAAATGTTTAACTTTGAATTTAATTGAGTATTTAGGGTTTAGTTCTTGTGAATTGAACTTTTGGGTATGAATTGAATTGTTAAGAGTTTATGTTTTGTGAGGTTAATTGAATTGTTGGGTATGTATCGAATATTTTGGGTATAAATTAAACTTTTAGGGTATGAATTGAATTTTTAAGGGCTTGTGGTATGTGAGGTTAATTGGATTTTTTAAGTTATGAATTGAATTAGTTAGGGTATGCATTGAACTTTTAGGATATGAATTGAACTATTAGGGGTAAGTGTTGAATTGTTAAGGGCTTATGTTTTGTAGGGTTAATTGAATTGTTTAGGGTATTAATTGAATTATTTAGGGCATGGGTTGAACATTTAGGATTTGAATTGAACTTATAGTTTATGTTTAAATTGAATTAATCGTAATTATCATATTTACTATAATTTAATTTTAGTTGAATTAGTAAAAATTAATTATTTTAATTAACTAAAAATTAATTAATTAATTTAAAATTGTAGAATAAATTAAGTAATTTTAATACTTATGGAAATATCTCAATTTATTTTTGTTTTTTTTGTATAGATGGAACATCGTACTTGGATGTACAATAGGAATTATCCTAATCGGCAGGGATTGAGGGAGGATTTTGTAGAAGAGGTTGATGACTTTATTAGACATGCAATATCACTTTCATCATACCAAATTGAAGGAGTAATTGGGTGTCCTTGTGTCAAGTGCGATTGTGTGAAGTTTAAAAAATAGGAAGAAGTTAAAATGCATCTTTATAGTAGAGAGTTTATAGAGAATTACTTTGTGTGGACTAATCATGAAAAGATCGATGGTAGCTGTGGAATATTTCATAACATTGTTGTTGCTGAAAGTAGTAGGTCGGTGATGAATAAGAATCAAGATTCTATAATTCATGATATGGTTGCAGATGCTTTTGGGATGCACTTTGGGGTTAATCCCAATGAAAATGTTGAATAGACTCCTAATGATGATGCAAAACGGTTTTATGAACAGTTAGAGGAAGCTAGTCGTCCACTACATGAAGGAAGTCCGCACTTTGAGTTGTCTGTTGCGGTTAGATTACTAAGTATCAAATCTGATTGGAATATTTCTCAAGCGACCATGTACACTTTCATTGACCTTATGAGTGAACTAGTTGACCCAGATATCAACTTACCGGGTGATTTCAATAAGGCAAAGAGATTGGTTTCTAAGTTAGGACTTTCGTCGATGAGAATTGATTGTTGTAAAGATGGTAGCATGTTATATTATAAAGATGATGCAAATTGAGAAAGTTGTAAATTCTGTGAAAAGCCTCGTTTCAAGAGGCTTTCCAGCGAGAATATGGTTTTTGTAAAGGCAATGCATTATTTGCCTCTTATACCTAAGTTAAACAGGTTATATGCATCGATGAGTTGTGCTCCTCATATGAGATGGCACTTTCAAAATAGAAGACCCCCTGGTATTATGTGTCATCCTTCAAATGGAGAAGCTTGGAAGCACTTTGATAGGACATATCCAGATTATGCTAGTGAACTAAGGAACATTCGGTTAGGTTTGTGTGCGGATCGCTTCATGAATTTTTCTATATATGTGACACCATATTCATGCTGGCCTGTCTTTCTTACACCTTATAATCTACCGCATGAGTTGTCTATGACTAGTCCATATATATTTTAAATTGTATTATCCCCAGTCCACGTAATCTGAAAAGTTTGATTGATGTATATTTTTCACTTTTGATTGATGAGCTAAAACAGTTGTGGTATGATAGTGTTGAAACATATGATATATCAACGAAGCAGAATTTCAACTTGCGTGCTAATTTAATGTGGACTATTAACGATTTTCCTATGTATGGAATATTGTCTGGGTGGATGACTACTGGGGAGCTAGTTTGTCCTTAATGCATGAAAAATAGTAGAGCGTTCATAGTAAAACATGGGAGAAAGAAACAATAGTTAGATTGTCACTGTCAGTTCTTGACTGTTGATCATGAGTTTAGAAGGATGAAAAATGCATTAAAAAGAATAAAGTGGAACATGATTCGTCATCTCCGATACTTTCGAGTGAGAAAATTTGGGAGAGGGTGCAGAACTTCATTAAAGTTACCGAGGCTTGATAAGTGGGGATTTTTGACTGTTTATTGGCGCCTTTTAGCTTCTGTTTTAGTCCAAAAGCATTAAATTGTATTCCCGAAACTAATAAAATTGTGAAAAAATGCAGGAATGCTGCAAGTTTGGTCTCCCGAGATGAAATCCGACTTTAAAAGGAGTTTTCTGAAGCACAAGGCAATAAAGGGCGCAGAAGCACAAATGCGCGATTCACAGAAGATATTGCGGACAGCAGAATTCCATCTGTGGCCGCAAACCAAGAAGAAAGGTTTAGCAGAACTTTGCGCAAAATGCGGACCGCACATGAATTGTGCGGCCGCAAAAACTGGGCTAAGAGTCGAAGATCAGAGTATGCAAAAAGACCAAGTCCAGGAGACTCTTTGAATTGCGGACCGCACATGAATTTTGCGGTTGCAGAAGAGTTGCCTTGCGGCCGCAATTTAGAAATGTGCGGCTGCAGAAGATTGCCTTGCGGCCGCAGTTCAGAAATGTTCGGCTGCAGGACTGCACTCCCTACCATATGAAGAAATCTGCGGACCGCAAATGGAATTGTGCGGCAGAACCTCCCAAGGGGAATTTTTGTCCGAGATTTTTAGCCTTGTATAATTAGACGAGTTTCACAAAATTAGGTCAAGTTTGAACATCTGAAGTTGCTGTAGTAATTTTTCTTTACTACTTTAGGAAGTTTCACATTACTTTGGTGTATTTACATTAGATTAAATCATTTTAAGCTTCCATTATGAGTTTTTCTTCCTTATTTTCTTCAAATCCCATTATGAGTAGCTAGACTTTTACTAGAGTTGTGATCCAACCCTAGTGTGTAAACCTTATGTATATCTAATTTAGTGCTTGTTTATGATTGGGTGTTGATTATTTAGCTTAGTTCATGCTTTAATCGTAGAATTTATGGTTGCAAACATTATTTCATGCCTATTTGACTTAGTCTCTACTTGAGAAAGAGGGATCTAGTCTATGATAACTTAGCTAATAAGGAATTGGGTCAATTGAGAGATTGATTACCCCAATTAAATGGTTCAACCTAGAAATAGTAATAATCTGACTTGAGCTCTTATCAACTGTTTTGGGTGATATCCATTTGGTCTTGAGAAAGATAAATTGCGTAAAACCACTCTCTGACCCAGAGGTATTGAGTGAGTAATGTAAAGTTGGGAGCTATAATACATCACAATCAACAAAACAAGCATTAACGTCTTTATCCCATTAGGCAAACACCTAGGTTATGGTCACAACCCTAGGCCTTTAACCCATTTGGAAAAACCTTAAAAATAATTATCTCTAGTCTACTTTCATTATCTTGCAACCATTAGATTAACAGTAGAGATAAAAAGCAAATCCTTATTGTGAAAGTGCAATCTAGATAATCCAATTGCTCATTTGAAATATATACCCCTAACTCCCATCCTATCTCCCAATGGATTCGACCCCTACTCCTAGTTGGGTATTTATTATTGCATACGACCGTTTCATATCTCTATTTAGGTGTGCTTTGGACGTGATCAAGGCTCCATATTCTAGATTCCCTGGATATGGTGTTACTCATAATTGGTTACAAGTTTCATTCCGAGAATTGCTCTAAGAATAAAAATAGCAATAACAGTAGGGTATGGGTTA
Organism: Nicotiana tomentosiformis; assembly: GCF_000390325.3. Lineage (NCBI taxonomy): Eukaryota > Viridiplantae > Streptophyta > Magnoliopsida > Solanales > Solanaceae > Nicotiana > Nicotiana tomentosiformis. Next base: position 83,570,666 of record NC_090817.1, on the reverse strand, counting down.
AAGGTGATGATGGCAACCAAGTTGGAGATATTTATTATTATGGTGTGATCAAAGGAATATTACAACTAAAATATACATGTTGGACATATAAGAAATTGATACACTTCAGATGCAAGTGGTTTGGCTCAAATACAACAAGAGATACAAAAGTACACCAGCAATATAACATAATTGAGGTTAATTGATACGCTCAAATTACACCTATATAAATGGTGTAAGGCATTCGGTGTCAAATATAATAACCCAACTAGGTTGGGATCGAATCCCACTGGGAATAGGTGTGAAAAGGTTACTTGAATAGTGTGAAACTTTACTTAAGCTGTAGTTCTACTCCGTTAGTTTAAAAAGAGTTTTGTAATTGTGAATTGTCAAGAACAACTATTTTGTACAGAGAATTTGATTAATTTAATTAAGAAACCAAGGTTATGTCCAATAGAATGTAATGCTATCGGTGTTAATATGATATATTTCTAATGGAAGGTCCTTTGATATGAAAATAGTTCCTAAATTACTACCCAATATTTTTCAATAACTAGGTAGTATTTCCACTTTTTGATTTTCCCAAATATAAAAGAGTTACAATTAAGAGCAACTAATTTATGCCAAGTAGAATCCTCTTATCCCTAAGCGATTCTATTAAACAAGGTTTAAAGCCTTGAGTTCTTGCTATTCAATTCGACCAAACCCTAACCCACTTTTCGAAGTAAAGATAGAGTCAAATGGCATTAGTCAATGTTTGCAACTATCAACCATAAATGAAGCATAAGAAATGAATAGAAATCAAGCAACCATTATATATATATTCAATGGTAAACACTCATTAACATTACACCCACTTAAGTTCCACAACCTTAGTATTTAAAGTTAGCTAATCATACTAGAATACAAGAACAAAGTAATAAATAAAGTCATAAAGCTTACAAAGAGAATAAAGTCTTGGATTCTCTCTCAAAAGCTTCCAAAATAATGGTGTATTCAATGCTCTAAGTGTAGTCTCTTTTTCAGACAAGATGGTCCACAAAAACCCTAATCATTCTCTTTATAATGTTCTAAAAGTCGTGGTAAAAAAGTGACAAAAGTGACCCTGCAGATCATGTCTGCGACCGCAAAATGGGTCGCAGAACAATTTCGCGGTCCGCATATCTTCATTTTTCACCACAGAATTGATCACAAAGTTTCCAATTTCCCATCGCACTATGGTTATGCAGTTCGCATATTGGTTTCGCGACCGCATAACGTACAACAAAGTCATCTTCATTGGAACTCCTCTTGCATTTATGCGATCACTATGCTGTCCGCATAAGAGTTATGCGACCGCATAATGGATCGCAGACTTGACTCTTAGAAGCTGGAATGTTCTACTTCATTTTGCGATGGGTCAGCAGCCGCACATCATTTTTGCGGTCGCAGACCTACCGCATTTCTCCTTTCCATGGATTTTTGTTATCTTTTTCATGTTCTTAGTTCTTCAAGTCTGGTTTCCTGCAAAACACCAAAACTACTTTAGAAATGACTTATAATGCTTTAAAAGATGAGCTAAAGTCTATGTAATTAGTATCAAACATGCTGCATTTCTTCGGCACATAAACACCCCCAACTTAGACTCTTGCTTGCCGTCAAGCAACTAAAAAGTCAACCTACCAAATACTAATCTACTTTCAACTGATCACAAAGCAGTAGTGACTATGGATGGTGCTGACTATTAGCTAACAAGCATGTAACTTCTTTTATTCACCCTTCTTTGAAGACAAAGATCATTAATCAGTTTGAATAATCAGTCTGTGAACTTCGAGCCTCAAGAGCAATGACAGAGTGCTACCCACAGCTAGATATGCACTTGTATACTACTTAAAGAAGCCTAACTTTTGCTAAATCTTGCAATTCATGCGTGCTCACATCAAAGAAAATCCCCAACTCAACGCATATGTACAGGAGATACAATCAAACACTCTTGCACTCAGAAAGAAGGCTAAGTGCTACAAGTATCAGTCCATATGCTTGCCCTTATTTTAACTCATTGCTACCTCGGGAATATTTGGTTGTAGATCAAAAAGGACTTTTTAATGGTTGTAGTGTAGGCTTTGGGTCGGGTTGGATGAATATTTGGGAATATAGTGACTGCACCCTCCTTGAATGCTACACACCATTATTTTGTTCTTTTTGCACTTTACTTCTTCTTAAACCATATAGCCCTTATTGACCTCTAGTTACCAACATAGAACCACCTCAACGTATCTCTCTAATTTTTGCAAGACTTCACACTTTTTTTTATATAAATATACAATTATTTTTTTTGCTTTTCTTTTGGTGCTTGAGTACCTTCATATAAACAACTTTGAGGTCTATGCTGCTATACAAAATGTACATCTTCACCATTTACCAATTGATACAAACACTCCCAACTTAGGCTTTTAGCCTCATTCTCAACACTCAAGGAGGGACAAGTTCAAAAGAGGGAATTATTTCACAAAAAAGTAAAGGTTTGTAATGTAGTAGCCAAATAAATGGTTAAAGGCTCAACAGGGGATAACTACGATAATAAATGCACTAGGGAGGTCAATTTGGTCAAAACTAGTTAGCAATCACAAAGAGAGCCTAAGATCATTTCGACACCCAATCATTAACCTGAGATTTGCATTGAGGAACCAACCGGGCAAGTTCTAGACATTACAAGTTGAGCACATGCATTATTTACATAAATTCTCACCACTCACGACGCATGAACTGCTCGAATCGACATAATTTCAACCCTCAAGTGAATATAAGGCAATTCAATGCTTCATCACATGATATTTGAGATTCTAAGTAAGCACAAAGTCAAAGCGCGAGCCTTGATTTCACAAGAATGACTAACTGTTTATTTACAATTATTTGAAGGGTGCAATTTATTCCACAAAAACTTATCACATGCTTGAATCTAGAACAAAAGCACCAAACAAGTCAAAATGTTTTATGCTACGACCATGGATCCACTATTACACCCTTGGAAAAGAACCTGTCAAAGAAAAACCAAGGGGAATTCATTACTCTATATAAATCAACATTATTAAGAATAGAGTTTATATACAAGTCGCAAAAGTTGACTACCTCACCCCCAACCTAAGAACATGCATTGTCCCCAATGCATTGAGAAAGTAAGATAAAAGTTTAGGGGCTTCCTGGGGTGCACTAGGCGCTTAGAGGGGTTGGAATATCTGAGGCAGCCGTGGGGCTGGGAGCTGACATTGTGGAGGCAGTGGGTGGAGCCTATGACTGGACAGTGGTGTCCAAGACCAAAGTAGGAAGCTCTGCCAGTTGCGGAGTTAGGTCCTGGACCTAGGAGCTGCTGGCCTCACCAGATGATGGTTGTGTGGTCATGGTAGGAACCCTGGCAACCATATCTGCAAGGGAGTGTGCGATAGCTGTCTGCACATCCACCTCATCCTCACCAGGTGCATCTGTAGAAACGGCAACCTATTTGCCTCTATTGTCCCTCTGATCATCACCCTCCTCAAGTATCTCCTCCTCATCAGTTTCCTCATGAGACTCTCCAAATTTCTCATCCGAATGATCATCGGTGTGTGTAACGGAACCCGGAGCTTATGATATGTCAGTGCCATGTGCCTCCTCAGCTGACAGAAGGTTTGTGAAATCCAATTGAAGCTTGGTACGTGAGAGGTGCCAGTGCCCTGCTCCCCTTCTACTGGAAGAAGGGTGGTCAAATCGAACTCCAGTGTCTGCATCTTATGAAACTCTAACTTGAGCTCAGCTACATACTTTTTGAGCTGAGGCATGTCCCCAGCTTCACCTCGCTTAACCTTCTCAATGTGAGCTTCAAAGTGCTTGAGTCGATCCTCATATGATAGATGTTGCTTCTGAAGATCACTTACTGAGGTTTGGATCGGGGCCAATGTTTGCCGAATGAGCGATTGAAGGTCTTTTGTCAATTTGTCTACTTTGGCATTTGCATGTTGTTCAGTAGACCAAGATTGGAAAGTGCAGGCAGTGGGACCGGTGGTGTCACAGTGGCTGATCTGGGAGTGGATGTGGAGTTATCTGGTGCGGAAGAGGTTTCTACGCTGATGAGGCAGCAGGTGTTAGTGAGGCGGAAGAGGCCAGAGGGAGAGTGAGTGATTGCTCTGGTGGATCTTCGACCACTTTATCCGCAACATCATTGTTCCAAGTGATGTCAATGTCCTTAATAGCTTTTTCTATGCGGTCATGTGTGGGGAACAGAGGAACCGCTGTGTCTTTACACAAAGCATAGATTAAGCTTGGAAAAGGGAGCGAGGTTTCTTTCTAGTTTTCCCTGATCCCAATCTCAGGGAATATAAGCTCTCCCACATCAATCTTGATACCCGACATGATGCAAGCAATAAGGATCACCTTCTCGATACTGATGTCTGTCTCATTTCTCGTAGGCAGTATACGAAAACAGATAAAACTTAGCCAATACCGGCCTTCTTGGGTGAAATCCCTCTTGTGAATCTTCTGGCACGATGCAATCCAGGGCGGAGTTCTCTTGGCTATGAAAGAGGCTACCCAAGCATGCTCAGATTCCTTATTTGCAATCTTTGCCTCATATTTTGCCATGTCTGGCTCCCACTCTTCAAAATGTACATCATTGATTGATGGGGAATCACAAAGTATTTCAACTCCTCGGACTAAGATAGATTTCAAGTATCTACGGTTTCTCTTTTGTTCTGAGTTCCTGGATGTAGCATAAAATCCCCTAATAAGCGTCTCGTTGTACTGTCCCAGAACCTTAGTGAAGAACTCTCATCCCCTCTTCTTGATGTTTTCTAGCACATAGGGATAGTGTTCTTTAAGACCGTTCAAACTCAGCTGCTTTTCTTCGAGGATCTTTCTCTTTGCCAGACCATCTCTGTACAAAGTCTAAGAGCCGGGAATCCTAAACCTGAGATCCTCACCACTCTTTTTGCATGCTTCGGCCTAGAGGTGAACTGGTGGAACAAGGTCAAGTTGTGCCTCCTTCTCTTCAGACTGGGAGGTAGGCTCTGATGAATTTCTGGATGTGCCAGGCTGTTTGCGTTGGGATTGCTGTGATTATGGGCTTATATATGCAGCCCCTCTCATTCCTTGAGTGGTGGGTGTTCGCGATGATAATGATTTCTTTGGTGCCATTCCTGCCAATTAACGAGGAGTTAGTACAAGGTAGGGCATGTGTAACATATGGCATAGAAATGAGAGACACAAAATATTCTGTGAGCAGTTATGCGATCGCAGAACAACTCTGCGGACCGGAAACCACAATGCAGAAGATAACCATCAGAAGTAAAAAGAATTATGCAAGACGCAGAAGTGGTCGCAGAATAGGTTTGCGGACGCAGATCGGTCGCATTTTGAACTTTGAATAAAACTTAATTCTGATTAGGTCTGCGACCATTGTGCAGACTACAAACCAATTCTGCGGGTGCAGACTCAACCGCATATTGGTGCTGAGAAAACTCTCAAACATATAGAATGCGATGACTCTGCGGATCGCAAAAAAGTTATGCGAACCACAAAGATCATCGTCTCTACTCAAAAATGCACTCACATATAACCTTTATGCACACTTAGTACCAAATGCTCAAGTTGTGAGAGAGTATTACACACACTCAACATCAGGTCGATTTCATGCTCAGCCTAACAATAGCTAATGCAAATTGTCACAAATTTCCAACCCCTACTCTATTCAGACCTCCTAATTCTCACCCCCAAATTTTGATTGAACCATAGCACATTGTTTCCCCCAGAGTCGATTCCAATTACAAGAGACAAGAAGTTGGGTAGATAGAAGTGGGTAACATGGATTAGAGAAAAACAAACGAGGAAAGCACACATCAGTCCTTACATTAACTGAGCAAGAGAAATGAGGTGTGTCTTTACATTAACTGAGCAAGAGAAATGTTGGAAATTTTACATACTAGATTGCAGAAGTTCGAGCAAGCTAAGTTGGTTTGAATTGCGAGTCAGGCGATCAAGGTGAGCCTTTTTTTTTTTAGTTTTCTCTGTGTTTTTCTCTTGGATTTTGTTTTTGTGCCTGGGTGCGTGAAATTAGAGAAGACAGGTGGAAAGGAGAGAGAGATAGAACTAGGGTTTAATAACTGAAGGATCTGTGGTCAAATGACCATCACATAACACATTATGCAGCCGCATATGTGTTTTGCAGTGAATTAGTACCTGGGTGGTCTGCTACAGATGTGCGTTTGATTATGCAGTCGCAGAATGATCCTGCGGGCTGCAAAATTTTATTTTTCTTCACATTTTTAAGACACAATTTGACTGGATTTTTACTTGTGTCTACGACCATTATGCGGTCCGCATACCATTTATGCGGCCGCATATGTTGCCGCAGAAAAATAGCTGAAGCTCAGCTTATTTTACTTCATTTTCCCTCTGCCTTTGCATCCTATTTCTTTGTGTTTTGGGTAACCTGCATTCTAAAACACACATCAAATTGTTTAACACTTACAATTAAACCTACCAAAATTAAAATCTAACCAAAGAATTGTTACCAATACATGGGTTGCCTCCCAAGAAGCGCTTGATTTAACGTCACGACATGACGATTCCCATTTTTGCTAATCGGTGGTGGGGATTGGTACCGGACAATCCTTGAGTGCGAATTGTTCTACCAGCTTCCTTTCTCCAATGGTTCCGAGGTAATGCTTGACCTTTTGGTCATTTACTTTGAAAGTTTGGGTCCCGTCCTTGGATTCTAATTCAATAGCATCATAGGAAGACACATTCGCAACTTTGAACGAGCCTGACCATTTGGATTTGAGTTTGTACAAAAAGAACTTCAATCTTGAGTTGAAGAGTAAGACCAAGTCACCGTATTTGAATTCCCGCTTCAAAATATTCTTGTCATGAACAAACTTCATTCTTTCTTTATACATGGATGCATTCTCGTAGGAATGAAAACGGAACTCTTCCATCTCGTTGAATTGTGTCATCCTTAGATTAGCAGCTTCACCCCAGTCAAGATTTAACTTTTTCAACGCCCACATGGCTTTGTGTTCAAGTTCCGCCGGCAAGTGACAAGCCTTACCAAAAACCAATCGGTAAGGTGAGGTGCCAATGGGTGTCTTAAATGATGTTCGATAGGCCCACAATGCATCATCCAAGTTCTTTGACCAGTTAGTTCTGTTTGCATTAACAGTTGTTGCTAGAATATTTTTGATCTCCCGGTTGGAGACTTCAACTTGCCCGCTTGACTGAGGATGATAAGGGGTAGCCACCTTGCGCTTAACTCCATATTTTTCGAGCAACCCGGCAAATGCTTTATTGCAAAAATGAGAACCACCATCACTATGGATGGCCCTTGGGGTTCCAAACCGAGTAAATATATTCTTCTTCAAGAAGGCGGTTAGACTTCTTGCCTCATTGTTTGGCAAGGCAATTGCCTCAACCCATTTGGAGACATAATCTACTGCCTCCAAGATATATGTCATGCCGTAAGAGCTACGAAGGGACCCATGAAATCTATCCCCCGCACATCAAAGATCTCGACCTCCATCACAAGGTTCATAGGCATCTCATGCCTTCTAAAAATTGACCCTTGTCTTTGACATTGATCACATGCCCTGACCATTTGATTTGCATCTTGGTAGATCAATAGCCAATAATTGCCACATTCAAGCACTTTTTCCGCAGTACGATTTCCACCGTGGTGGCCCCCAACTGGTGAATCATGACATGCTTTGAGAATTTGAATTACTTCATCTTCCAGAACACAACGCCGAATGATGTTGTCCGCACAAATCTGGAACAAAAAGGGTTCCTATCAATAGTATTGCCTACACTTCTGCAAGAACGTTTTCTTTTGATAAGCTTCCAATCCATCGGGGATAAGGTCAGTAACCAATAATTTATCTATGTAGGCATACCACGGAGTGGAGGTGCAAGATATTGCCAATAGGTGCTCATCTGGGAAGGCATCATTAATTTCAAGATCTTCTTTTGGTCTCCATTCCTCTTCAAGCCTAGATAAGTGATCCGCAACTTGATTCTCTGTTCCTTTCCAATCTTTGACTTCAAATTCAAACTCTTGTAACAAAAGAACTCACCTAATTAATCTTGGTTTAGCATCCTTCTTTGCCATAAAGTAGCGAAGAGCAGCATGATCAGTATAGACTATCACTTTGGATCCCAACAAATAGGCCCGGAATTTTTCAAAAGCATAGACAATAGCAAGTAGTTCTTTCTCAGTTATAGTGTAATTCATTTGTGCACCATTGAGTGTCTAGCTTGCATAGTAGACAGGATGAAGAATCTTATTATGTTATTGACCAAGTACTGCTCCAATAGTTGCACCACTGGCGTCACACATGAGTTCAAATGGAAGAGACCAATCGGGTGTGACAATAATAGGTGTCGTGGTGAGCCTTGCTTTCAATTCCTCAAAATATTTGAGGCACTTCTCATCGAACTCAAACTTAGCATCCTTTTCATGGAGCTTGCACATGGGACTTGCAATTTTTGAGAAGTCCTTGATAAATTGCCTGTAAAAACCGGCATGCCCCAAAACGCTACGAACACCCTTTACCGAAGTGGGAGGAGGAAGCTTGGAAATTATCTCAATATTTTTGTGGCCAAGAACAATACCGTCGGCCACCATGAAGTGACATTTTTCCCAATTGAGTACAAGGTTTGTTTCCTCACATCTTTTGACCACTTGCCTAAGGTTTGCAAGGCAATGCTCAAAGGAATCACCAACTATAGAGAAGTCATCCATGAATACCTCTAAGAAGTCCTCCACCATGTTCCAGAAGATTGACATCATGCATCGTTGAAAAGTAGCCGGGGAATTGCATAGCCCAAATGCCATCCGGCTAAAAGTAAAGGTTCCATACGGACATGTGAATGTCGTTTTTTCTTGGTCCTCCAAGGGGATATTGATTTGGTTGTAGTAGGAGTAACCATCCAAGAAGCAATAAAATAACCTCCCCGCTAGCCGATCAAGCATTTGATCAATAAAAGGCATAGGGAAATGGTCCTTGCAAGTATCACTATTGAGCTTCCGGTAGTCCATGCAAACTCTCCACCCGATCACCGTCCGAGTTGGGATGAGTTCATTTGTGTCATTTTGAATCACGGTCATGCCTCCTTTCTTTGGCACACATTGCACCGAACTCACCCAAGGACTATCGTCAATGGGGTAGACAACCCCGGCATCCAACCATTTTATGATTTCTTTCTTCACCACCTCTTGCATGGAAGGATTTAACCTTCTTTGATGCTCCACACTAGGTTTTCTCTCGTGCTCCAATTGTGTCTTGTGCTCACAAATTCCGGCAGAAATCCCTCGTATATCCTCTATAGTCCAACCAATGGCATGTTTGTGCTCCCTCAAGGTATCTAGTAAGTGTTCAACCTTCACATCTGTTACACCCTATATTTTCGTATGTAAAAATGCGTCGTAAGTAAACTAATGTAGGACTAAAAATGAGTTAATATTTAAAAGTATATAAAGTTAGTTAATCATGTTACCTCTGAGGTTACAAATATTGAAGATCATGAACAACAAGTACAAAGAGGATTGGACAGTTCAGAAGCTAAAGCAATTGAATAAAACAATGTTTCGTCGAAAGTCGACAAGTTGGGAATGTTATAACATGTACCTTTGGGGTGAGACTAGGGTGATTAACATGATAAATAGATTATGTTATGATTTATATTAGTCGTATGACATCCGTGTGTTATGTTTTGAAGTCAAGCGAGTTGTGGAACAAAAGTCGATGAAAGTCATCACAAGTTACATTCATAAGTTTTACTGAAACTTTGGGTCAAATGTAACTGCAATTTTCTCCCAATATACTTAGATTTATGGGGTGTTCCACCTATAAAATTAAATATCTATGAGTCTATTTTCCAACGCATTAAACTGTTTGTCAATACGACATTGGAGTAGAGAGATATGGGCATTTTTGCGATACTGCGCAAGCTGCTAGGTGACAAGTAGGTGTGTCACCTACTTGCTTAAATGAAAGCCCAAAAATGGACCATTTCGGGTCGTCCAAAGAGGCCTTTTAAAGGCCCATTTTCTTCATATATTAGACTTAAAATAGAGCATAATAACCAGACATAAGCTCTGCAAAGAATCCTCCCAAAAATTTCCCACAAACCCTAATTGATTTTCTCTCCCTTTCAAGTTCTACTTAGAGGTAAAACCTAAAGTTTGAAGAACCAAGATAGGAGCTGAGTTATCCAACAAATAAGGTGAGTTTACTGCTCTCTTTCATCCATTTGTTCTTCTATAAATTCATGGCAAGTCGTTCTATACTTGTAAGAACTCACGGGACGGTGATCGGAAGCCGTGAGTTCGAGTTATTCACTTGTAGCGGACTGTTTTGTGGACTGTTTTGTGTTGCTGTTGGGCTGCGTGTTTTACTACTGTTTTGTGGAGTTTTGGAGGAGGAAGGGGGTGTAGAAACACCATATAAATGTAGGGTGGTTGGCTGGTCGTTCGTCATAACATTTCCGGGTCGTTTGACACTACTACGGTGGTCGTTTTGAGTATGAAGAGATTGGGGTGTGTTGGGCTGTTTTGTAGTGTTTGATGGCGTATATAGGGCTGGAAAATGATGTATTTATGTTGTTATTGTTCTGTTCTTGTATTGTTGGTGTTATCTTGAATTTGGAGGAATAAGGATTATAGGGGAGATGCTGCCCGTTTTAATACAAAATAAGTTTGTCATTCGTTGTGCGATAGTTGTACCTTTCGTAACTTAACGATAGTATTATTATCATTCTTGTAGATTAAGGTGCGAAGAGGTGAGTTCAACTTGGTAATTAGAAAGATTGTGATAAGGTATATTAAGGCTAATCCCTTCCTTCATTTTGGCATGATCTCGTAGCTACATGTGTTAATAATGAGACATAAAGAGAAGTTCGTATTCATGAATTTATTCACATAATTCTAGTCTCATAAGTTACAATATTATTCCTTATCGAGACTTCATATTCAGTTTAGTTTTGTCTTTATTCAGTCAAGAGAGCAGAGGGTCTATATATATATATATATATATATATATATATATATATATATATATATATATATACAGTATTACACTATTTTCACCACCATCGAGCTATAATCGGTGGGCAGGCCCCTATTGGGCAACCTCTGATCAGATGGTAAGTTATATATACCAAGCCTACTGTGGCCGAGCGCCTATGAGCGAGCCCAGGATGGCCGAGGTACAGATGTCCAGTATGGCCGAGCGCCTATGAGCGAGCCTACTACGGCCGAGCAGTTACACGTACCGAGCCTTATAGGGCTGGACATTTATTTTACTTACTATATTGAAGGAGTTTAGTCACTATCAGCAGGTAAGTATATCTCCAGACCATCTTTGACTCCCAGTTAATTTCAGTTATCATATTATCAGTTCAGTTTTAGATTTCAGTTATTTTATTGCCTTACATACTCGGTACATTATTTCGTACTGACGTCCCTTTTCTGGGGGCGCTGCATTTCATGCGTGCAGGTTCAGACAGACAGACGGGTAGACCTCCTCAGTAGGTGTTTCCCGAGTTCAGCCTGATCGGTAAGCTCCACGTCTTTCGGAGTTGCCAGGTCTAGAGTTTTGTGTACATCTTATGTATATCTGTATATATGTTATGGGTAGGTCGGGGCCCTGTTCCGATCACAATATATCTATCAGTAGAGGCTTGTAGACATATCCTGTTGGTTAGTGCAGTATGTTGGGTTTGTAGGCCTGGTATGTATATTTGATGGTTTGTCAGCTGTAGTAGCTAATTGTAGACATATCCTATTGGTTAGTGCAGTATGTTGGGTTTGTAGGCCTGGTATGTATATTTGATGGTTTGTCAGCTGTAGTAGCTATGACGGCCTTGTCGGCCTAGCTTTATATTTATGTTTAGTTAGCGCTAGTTTCCATTCAGTTTTATATTTTGCTTTGCAAATTGGCTTGCAAGGTGGCCCCATGGCCAAAGTATGACATTATATGTTCAGAGTCCCTTAGTCGCAATTTGGTACGCTAGGTTAGGTGAGGCACCGGGTGCTGGTCTCGCTCCTAGGTTCGGGGCGTGACAAACTTAGTATTAGAGCAGTTCTATCCTAGGGAGTCTACAAGCCGTGTCTAGTAGGGTCTTGTTTATAGATGTGTTGTGCACCACATTATATAAGCAGGGAACTACAGGGCATTTAGGAGTTGGTTACCCTTCTTTGAAATCTAAATCGTGCTATAGAACTGAGTTATAGGAAATTTGAATTAAACTTATGTGTTGGTGTTTGCATGCACAGATGACGGTGACTAGGAAGACTACGGCTAGCCAGAGGAGAGATACAGTAGTAGGTGAGGGGACCAGCAGGGTACCCCCAGTAGATGGGGCCCAGTCTGAGGCTCAAGGCGAGACCCCTACTCAGCCATTACTGGCTCCTCCACCAACTGCGGAGATTCCTAGGGAAACCGCACATCCAGTTCCCCCTCCACTTCCATTAGATCAGGACTTGAGAAGTTCGGTGCATTTGTTGACACAGTTGGTAGCTACCCAGCAACAGGCTAGGGCATCAGCTAGTGCAGGAACTTCTGAGGGATCTGGGAGTTCAAGGGTCCGAGAGTTTATTGCTTTGAGTCCCCCAGAGTTCACGGGGACAGATCAGAGGGAGGACCCGCAGGATTTCATAGATCAACTTCACAGGATCTTTCGTGTTATGCATGCCACGGAGAAAGAGGCACTTGAGCTAGCAGCTTTTCGACTCCGAGATATAGCCATCCTTTGGTACGAGGGATGGGAGAGGTCCAGGGGACGTGATGCACCTCCAGCTATTTGGGAGAATTTTTCAGATGCCTTCCTTGACCAGTACTTACCGCGGGAGATCCGACAGGCTCGAGTCGATCAGTTTCTATCCCTCAAGCAGGGTAATATGAGTGTTCGAGAGTATAGTCTCCGTTTTGACTCATTGGCCAGATATGCACCATCCATTGTTGCTACTATGCGGGACAGGATTCACAGGTTTATAGCAGGGTTAGCCCCAGAGTTAACCGAGGCATGTGCCACCGCTGCATTGCAGGATAGTATGGATATCTCCCGGATTCAGGCATTCGCCCAGAATATAGAAAGGGGTAGGCGTCGGCAGCAGGGTACAGAGAGGGCTGAGCAAGGGCAACGTAAGAGGATGAGATTTCCCAGGTCTCAGGAGCAATCTCAGGGTAGTTATAGGACCCAGTACTTCGGACGGCCACCTAGGCCTCTGCCACCTCAGTTACAGGGTTACAGGTATGACTGCTATACTCAGTCAGGACCTGGTGAGAGCTCACGGGCGTCGGGTTTGCAGCGACAGCGAGGTTTTGTGCAGACATGGTCATTTCCTCCACGGTGTGACATCTGTAGTAGAGGACACTTAGGCCAATGCCGAGCAAGTTCTGATGCTTGTTATACATGTGGGCGTCCGGGGCATATGATGCGAGATTGCCCAAATAGAGATTCTAGGGGAATGGCACAACCAGCGAGTTCAGCAACAGGATCATCTATGTCCGTGCATCCTTCAGGGTGCGAGTCTCAGTCTTCGGCTGGTAGAGGTCAAGGCAGAGGTAGAGGTTCCAGTTCAGGTGGTAATCAGAACCGTATCTATGCTTTAGCGGGTCGACAGGACCAGGAGTCTTCACCAGACGTTGTGACAGGTATATTAACCATTTGCTCTCACGATGCTTATGCTTTGATAGACCCAGGATCTACTTTATCGTATATTACCCCATTTGTCGCGAGGAAGTTTGGTATAGTGCCTGAAATACTAAGTGATCCTTTTGCGGTATCTACACCGGTCGGAGAATCGATTATTGCTAGACGGGTTTACCGAGGTTGTACGGTGACAATTTGTAGTCGTCAGACCTCAGCTGACCTAGTTGAGCTAGAGATGATGGATTTTGATGCTATCATGGGCATGGACTGGTTGGCAGCTTGCTATGCCACAGTTGATTGCCGAGCAAAGGCAGTCAGATTTCATTTTTCGGGTGAGCCAGTCCTTGAATGGGTAGGTAATACACCAACACCCAGAGGTAGGTTTATTTCCTATCTGAAGGCAAGGAAAATGATCGCAAAAGGGTGCATTTATCATATTGTGCGAGTTAGAGATGCAGATGTTGAGATACCTATACTTCAGTCTATTCCCGTAGTCAAAGAGTATGCAGATGTGTTTCCAGATGAGCTTCCAAGTATTTCTCCAGAGCGAGAGATTGATTTTAGCATTGATTTGCTTCCAGGAACTCAACCAATATCCGTCCCTCCGTATAGAATGGCACCTGCCGAATTGAAGGAGTTGAAGGAGCAGTTAAAAGATTTGCTGGAGAAAGGTTACATTAGGCCCAGTACCTCACCTTGGGGTGCACGGGTACTATTTGTGCGGAAGAAAGACGGCTCGCTGAGGATGTGTATCGATTATAGGCAGCTGAACAAGGTAACTATTAAGAATAAGTATCCACTTCCAAGGATCGATGACTTGTTTGATCAGTTGCAGGGGGCTAGATGCTTTTCAAAGATAGATTTGAGGTCGGGGTACCACCAGGTCAGAGTTCGGGAAAAAGATATTCCGAAGACAGCCTTCAGGACCCGATATGGCCACTTCGAGTTCCTTGTCATGTCCTTCGGGTTGACTAATGCACCCGCCATATTTATGGACTTGATGAATAGCCTATTCCGGCCATTTTTAGATCTGTTCGTGATAGTATTTATTGATGATATTCTGGTTTATTCCTGTTCAGAGGATGAGCATGCGGACCACCTGCGAGCGGTACTCCAAACCCTCCGTGATCGTAAGTTGTATGCTAAGTTTTCTAAATGTGAGTTCTGGTTAAAATAGCATTCTTGGGGAATATTGTATTAGATGAAGGTATAAAGGTGGACACTCAGAAGATTGAGGCCGTGAAATCTTGTCCTAGACCTACCACTCCGACAGAGGTTCGTAGCTTTCTAGGCTTAGCAGGATACTATCGGAGGTTCGTAGAGGGTTTTTCTTCCCTTTCGGCACCATTGACGAAGTTGACACAGAAAGAAACTAAGTTTCAATGGACAGAGGCTTGTGAGCGGAGTTTCCAAGAGCTTAAGAACAAGTTGACCTCAGCTCCAGTTCTAACACTTCCAGAGGGTCTAGAGGGTTATGCCGTGTATTGTGATGCATCAGGTGTCGGGTTAGGATGTGTCCTGATGCAACATGGGAAGGTAATTGCATATGCTTCAAGGCAGTTGAGGAAGCACGAGAGGAATTATCCGACCCACGACCTCGAGTTAGCTGCGGTTGTCCATGCACTTAAGATATGGCGGCATTATTTATATGGTGTTCATGTTGATGTATTTACTGATCATAAAAGCCTACAATATATTTTCAAGCAGAAAGAATTGAATTTGCGACAGAGGCGATGGCTTGAGTTATTGAAAGATTACGATGTTAACATTCTCTACCATCCAGGGAAAGCTAATGTTGTAGCAGATGCCTTAAGTCGCCTATCTATGGGTAGCTTAGCACATGTAGAGCCCGAGAAAAGACAATTAGCTAGAGAGATTCATCAATTGGCTTCGTTGGGGGTTCGGTTAGTAGATTCTGAGGATGGTGGAGTTGTACTTCAAAACACTGCAAAATTATCCCTCATAGCTGAAGTCAAGGAAAGGCAGTACGAGGACCCAGAGTTGGTCGAGCTGAGAGAGCGAGTTCCGCAGCAGAGGAAGCCATTGTTAGAGCTCAAGGGAGATGGGGTTCTCAGATACAAGGGTCATTTGTGTGTTCCAGATGTAGCAGGGCTACGAGACAAGATTATGTCAGAGGCACATTATTCATGGTATTCCATCCATCCTGGATCGACGAAGATGTATCATGACATTAAGGATATGTACTGGTGGAATGATATGAAGAAGAACATTGCTGAGTTTGTCGCCCAATGTACTAGTTGCCAGCAAGTGAAGGTAGAGCACCAGAAGCCCGGAGGGCTAATGCAGACTATAGAGATCCCGACATGGAAATGGGAGGCGATAAACATGGACTTTATCATGGGTTTACCTCATTCTAATCGTAAGTTCGATTCCATATGGGTGATAGTCGATAGGCTCACAAAATCAGCTCACTTCCTACCGGTCAGATCTACATATACAGTAGAAGATTATGCAAAGTTATATATTAAGGAGATAGTGCGGCTACACGGAGTACCAGTTTCTATTATATCTGACCGTGGGGCTCAGTTTACAGCACATTTTTAGAGGTCATTTCAGAAAGGTCTAGGGACTCAGGTGAATCTCAGCACAGCTTTTCATCCACAGACTGATGGACAAGCCGAGCGCACAATTCAGACGCTCGAGGATATGTTATGAGTATGTGTGTTGGATTTTAAAAGAAGTTGGGATGAACATCTACCTCTTATCGAGTTTGCATATAATAACAGTTACCACTCCAGTATCCAGATGGCTCCGTACGAGGCTTTGTATGGGCGTAAGTGCAGATCTCCTATAGGATGGTTTGATGTTGGAGAACCTGGGTTACATGGGCCAGACCTGGTTCAGCAGGCCATAGAGAAAGTAAAGCTTATCCGAGAGCGACTGTTGACAGCTCAGAGTCGTCAGAAGTCATATTCTGACGTGCGGCGACGAGACTTAGAGTTCAGGATTAATGACTGGGTATTCTTAAAGGTATCACCTATGAAGGGCGTGATGAGGTTTGGCAAGAAAGGCAAGTTTATCCCACGGTATATTGGGCCTTATAGGATCATTTGGAGAGTGGGCCAAGTAGCTTATGAGTTAGAGTTGCCCTCAGAATTGGAGTCTGTCCATCCGGTTTTTCACGAATCTATGCTACGGAAGTGCATTGGCGATCCTACCCGAGTGGTGCCCACGGATGATGTACAGATTACAGAGGACTTGTCATACGAGGAAATTCCAGTTGCCATCCTAGACCGACAAATCCGCAATCTACGAAATAAGGAGGTAGCTTCCGTAAAGGTTTTATGGAGGAGCAAGAATGTAGAAGAGATGACGTGGGAATCGGAGGAAGAAATGAAGTCTAAATACCCCCACCTATTTCAAACTGAAGATATGGTTCGAGATGGGACGCTACAACATAGCTCTATGTAGGCTAGCAGGTCATCAGGTAAGCTTTTATTTTTCACTTTCAATATTTATGATTTACGGTCGGTGAGGCAAATTGCTGCTATTTATAAAGATTGGCCATGTGTGGCATGTATAGTATGTTTCTGGCTACGTGCAGGTTGGATTTAACCTAGTGTACGAAGGATACTCTGGAAAAAAATTTCAAAGTCTCTAAGAGTAAACATTCGAGGACGAATGTTCCCAAGGGGGAGTGATGTTACACCCTATATTTTCGTACGTAAAAATGCGTCGTAAGCAAACTAATGTAGGACCAAAAATGAGTTAATATTTAAAAGTATATAAAGTAAGTTAATCATGTTACCTCTGAGGTTACAAATATTGAAGATCATGAACAACAAGTACAGAGAGGGTTGGACAGTTCAGAAGCTAAAGCAATTGAATAAAACAATGTTTCGAAAGTCGACAAGTTGGGAATGTTATAACATGTACCTTTGGGGTGAGACTAGGGTGATTAACATGATAAAGAGATTATGTTATGATTTATATTAGTCGTATGACATCCGTGTGTTATGTTTTGAAGTCAAGCGAGTTGTGGAACAAAAGTCGATGAAAGTCATCACAAGTTACATTCATAAGTTTTACTGAAACTTTGGGTCAAATGTAACTGCAATTTTCTCCCAATATACTTAGATTTATGGGGTTTTCCACCCATCAAATTAAAGATCTATGAGTCTATTTTCCAACGCATTAAACCGTTTGTCAATACGACATTGGAGTAGAGAGATATGAGAATTGTTGCGATACTGCGCAAGCTGCTAGGTGACAAGTAGGTGTGTCACCTACTTGCTTAAATGAAAGCCCAAAAATGGGCCATTTCGGGTCGTCCAAAGAGGCCTTTTAAAGGCCCATTTTCTTCATATATTAGACTTAAAATAGAGCATAATAACCAGACATAAGCTCTGCAAATAATCCTCCCAAAATTTCCCACAAACCCTAATTGATTTTCTCTCCCTTTCAAGTTCTAATTAGAGGTAAAACCTAAAGTTTGAAGAACCAAGATAGGAGCTGAGTTATCCAACAAATAAGGTGAGTTTACTGCTCTCTTTCATCCATTTGTTCTTCTATAAATTCATGGCAAGTCGTTCTATACTTGTAAGAACTCACGGGACGGTGATCGGAAGCCGTGAGTTCGAGTTATTCACTTGTAGCGGACTGTTTTGTGGACTGTTTTGTGTTGCTGTTGGGCTGCGTGTTTTACTACTGTTTTGTGGAGTTTTGGAGGAGGAAGGGGGTGTAGAAACACCATATAAATGTAGGGTGGTTGGCTGGTCGTTCGTCATAACATTTCCGGGTCGTTTGACACTACTACGGTGGTCGTTTTGAGTATGAAGAGATTGGGGTGTGTTGGGCTGTTTTGTAGTGTTTGATGGCGTATATAGGGCTGGAAAATGATGTATTTATGTTGTTATTGTTCTGTTCTTGTATTGTTGGTGTTATCTTGAATTTGGAGGAATAAGGATTATAGGGGAGATGCTGCCCGTTTTAATACAAAATAAGTTTGTCGTTCGTTGTGCGATAGTTGTACCTCTCGTAACTTAACGATAGTATTATTATCATTCTTGTAGATTAAGGTGCGAAGAGGTGAGTTCAACTTGGTAATTAGAAAGATTGTGATAAGGTATGTTAAGGCTAAGCCCTTCCTTTATTTTGGCATGATCTCGTAGCTACATGTGTTAATAATGAGACATAAAGAGAAGTTCGTATTCATGAATTTATTCACATAATTCTAGTCTCATAAGTTACAATATTATTCCTTATCGAGACTTCATATTCAGTTTAGTTTTGTCTTTATTCAGTCAAGAGAGCAGAGGGTCTATATATATATATATACAGTATTACACTATTTTCACCACCATCGAGCTATAATCGGTGGGCAGGCCCCTATTGGGCAACCTCTGATCAGATGGTAAGTTATATATACCGAGCCTACTATGGCCGAGCGCCTATGAGCGAGCCCAGGATGGCCGAGGTACAGATGCCCAGTATGGCCGAGCGCCTATGAGCGAGCCTACTACGGCCGAGCAGTTACACATACCGAGCCTTATAGGGCCGGACATTTGTTTTACTTACTATATTGAAGGAGTTTAGTCACTATCAGCAGGTAAGTATATCTCCAGACAATCTTTGACTCCCAGTTAATTTCAGTTATCATATTATCAGTTCAGTTTTAGATTTCAGTTATTTTATTGCCTTACATACTCGGTACATTATTTCATACTGACGTCCCTTTTCTGGGGGCGCTGCATTTCATGCGTGCAGGTTCAGACAGACAGACGGGTAGACCTCCTCAGTAGGTGTTTCTCAAGTTCAGCCTGATCGGTAAGCTCCACGTCTTTCGGAGTTGCCAGGTCTAGAGTTTTGTGTACATCTTATGTATATCTGTATATATGTTATGGGTAGGTCGGGGCCCTGTTCCGATCACAATATATCTATCAGTAGAGGCTTGTAGACATATCCTGTTGGTTAATGCAGTATGTTGGGTTTATAGGCCTGGTATGTATATTTGATGGTTTGTCAGCTGTAGTAGCTATGTAGACATATCCTATTGGTTAGTGCAGTATGTTTGGTTTGTAGGCCTGGTATGTATATTTGATGGTTTGTCAGCTGTAGTAGCTATGATGGCCTTGTCGGCCTAGCTTTATATTGATGTTTAGTTAGCGCTAGTTTTCATTCAGTTTTATATTTTGCTTTGCAAATTGGCTTGCAAGGTGGCCCCATGGCCAAAGTATGACATTATATGTTCAGAGTCCCTTAGTCGCAATTTGGTACGCTAGGTTAGGTGAGGCACCAGGTGCTGGTCTCGCTCCTAGGTTCGGGGCGTGACAACATCATTCAACAGAGAAGAAACAATTACAGGTAGAGTTTCATTAGAGCCAAGAAATTCATACCTTAAGTGCGGCGAGAGTGTCCTGAGCTCAAGTTGTGGCGGCTCAATAATTTAAGGATTAGCGGGAGGAGTGAATCTATTCTCTAAGTCAAGATAAAACTTCTTTGTTGCATAAGTGTAGGACCCAAGACCTTCCAATGCATTCACTGATTCCAAGTATCCTTCCATGTCCTCACCATCATAATTTACCATAATAGCCGCCAATGCCTCACCAAGGCATTCCTCTTCCATCTTCTCCTTGACTGCATCCTCTTCATCATCAACAACATCAATGATTGAGATACTCTCGTATGCATGTGGCAATTTCATAGCCTTACTTGCTTGAAAGGTAACTTCTTTGTCATTGACTCAGAACTTGATCTCATTTCGTTCCAAGTCCTATGTGCCCTACCGGTAGCAATGAAAGGTCTCCCAAAGATGATAGGGATCTATTTATCAACAGCACAATCGAGAATAACATAGTCAGTAGGGAGGAGAAACTTCCCCACTTTCACAAGCACATCATCAACTATTCCCACCGGTCGCTTTATTGAACGGTCGTCCATTTCCAGCCTCATACTTGTAGGCCTAGGATTACCTAATCCCTCTTACTTGTAAATAGCAAGGGGAATTAAGTTTATGCTAGCCCCATTATCACAAAGGGCACGTGCAAAGTCACGCAATCCAATAGTGCATGGAATGGTGAAGGCTCTTGGGTCCTCTTTCTTTTGGACGGCGGTTGTTGAAATGATGGAACTAACCCGGTGAGTCACATTCAACACATCATTCTTGGTGGTTTTCATTTTAGTGATCAAGTCCTTCAAGTACTTAGCAAAACCCGACATCTCTTGAAATACTTCCACAAATGGAATGTTCACTGATAATTGCTTTAGGATGTCATAGAACTTTTCGAGTTTGCTATCATCAACCTTTCTAGCTAGTATTTGAGGGAAAGGAGGAGGAGGTCTAGGAATTGGTGCTAGAGTTTTTTGTGCCTCTATTACCTTTCCCTTAACTTCTTCATGGTTCACTTCTTGAGTTCTCACCTTCTTCGGGAGTCTTTCAACTTCAACAACATTTGGCACCTCAACTTGTGCCTCGACTTCTTGTTCATAATCATCCACTTCTACCACTTGTTCATTCTCTCCTTGAAGTAGATTCCCACTTCGAGTTGTGATTGCCATACAATGAGAAGTTGGACCACTCCCACTACCTTTTGGGTTTGCAATTGTATCATTTGGGAGAGTACCTTTTTGCTTCGGATTTTGATCTCTTAAGAGATCCCTCATTTGCATCTCCAACTTTTGAATAGATGCGGTGTGAGAACCCACAAGCTCGGTCATATTCTTCATTAAAGTGTCAGACCTCTCTTGATTTTGCAATACTCTTTCAAGCATGTTGTCCAACTTGGATTCACTTGAAGAACTTTCCTTCCAATGTGGAGAATTAGAATATTGCCCCTTTGGTGGAACATAGGGGTTTGAACTTCGATTTAAAAAGTTGTTGTTGTTACTCCAATTTTCTTCATTTGAACTACCTTGGTCATTTCGCCACTGTTGGTTGCCTTGCCCTTGCGGGTTAGACCTCTATTCGTGTTGTTGTCCTGAACCTTGGTAGGGTTGTCTTTGATATCCTCCTTGAGGATTGTTGACATAATTTTCTTCTTCATATTCCTCATTTGACATGGGTTGCACATCTTCCACAACAATCACCTTTTTTGTTTGGCTTTCAGTGAACATTTTCGTCAACACATTGACATTGGTGGTAAGCCCGGTAATTACTTGATCTCTTTCTTGATTCTCCTTAATCATGTTGGTCAAGGAAGGAGTACCATATGCAATTCCACACGTTGTGTCTTCCGAGTGCCAAGCTTGGTTATGTTCTGCCATCTTGTCAAGGATTTATGTGACCCGTGCAAATGTTTTATCCATAAAGGATCCATCCGCTGCATTGTTGGCTTGGATTGATTCATAAGATCCAAGACCATGTAAAACTTCTCCAACAAAATATTATCCGGAATGCCATGATTCAGCGACCTCACTAAATATAGCTTCAATCCATCTCATGCTTCATGTAGATGCTCCTCTAGTAATTTCTTGATGAAGAAAATTTTATCCCGGAGCTCGGACTTCTTGCTTTGCGGGAACCATTTTGCTAGGAAAGCTCGGACAAGTTCGGGCCAAGTATGGATGGAATTAGAAGGTAGATTTTGGATCCACTGTCTTGCATCTCCAGTTAGAGAGTACTTGAACACACTCAACTTTAGGGCATCATCTGAGACATGATTCTGCTTGTGCATTGCACACACACCCAAAGTATTTTTGAGATGTTGTGTCGGATCATCATCGGTGGAACTTCGGAAGAACCCCTCTGCCTTTAGCATTAGGATTAGACTGTGTTCCACTTTGAAAGTGGCAGCATCAATTCTTGGAGGGATGATGGCATTTGTATCCTCAATATACTCATTTATATCCGCAAACACATTCTCTTCTTCCGGCTCGCCCATGTTTACCTAATGACACCAAGCAAAGTGTGATGGAATAGAAGAAGACGTAAAGTAAAGCACACACTAGTTAGTAATTTCAAAACCGTATTTCCCGGCAACGACGCCAAAATTTGATACGCTCAACTTACATGTATATAAATGGTGTAAGGCGGCCGGTGTCAAATATAATAACCTAACTAGGTTGGGGTCGAATACTACAGGGAATATGTGTGAAAAGGTTACTTGAATAGTGTGAAACATGACTTAAGACGTAGTTCTACTCCGTTAGTTAAAAAAAGAGATTTGTAACTGTGAATTGTCAAGAACATCTATTTTATTAAGCGAATTTGATTAATTTAATTTAGAAACCAAGGTTGTCTCCCCATCAATGGAATGCAATATTGCAATCGGTGTTAATATGATATATTTCTAATGGAAGGTCCTTTGATATGCAAATAGTTTCTAAATAAGGTTAATTGATACGCTCAAAATACACCTATATAAATGGTGTAAGGCGGTCGGTGTCAAATATAATAACCCAACTAGGTTGGGGTCGAATCCCATGGGGAATAGGTGTGAAAAGGTTACTTGAATAGTGTGAAACTTGACTTAAACCGTAGTTCTACTCCGTTAGTTTAAAAAGTGTTTTGTAATTGTGAATTGTCAAGAACAACTATTTTGTAAAGAGAATTTGATTAATTTAATTAAGAAACCAAGGTTGTGTCCAATAGAATGTAATGCTATCGGTGTTAATATGATATATTTCTAGTGGAAGGTCCTTTGATATGTAAATAGTTTCTAAATGACTACACAATATTTTCCAATAACTAGGTAGCATTTACTCTTTTTGATTTTCCCAAATATAAAAGAGTTACAATTAAGAGCAACTAATTTATGCCAAGTAGAATCCTCTAATCCCTAAGCAATTCTATTAAACAAGGTTTAAAACCTTCTTGCTATTAAATTCTACCAAACCCTAGCCCACTTTTCGAAGTAAAGATAGAGTCAAATGGCATTAGTCAATGTTTGCAACCATCAACCATAAATGAAGCATAAGAAATGAATAGAAATCAAGCAACCATTATATATATATATATATATATATATATTCAATGGTAAACACCCATTAACATTATACCCACTTAGGATCCACAACCTTAGTATTTAAAGTTAGCTACTCATACTAGAATACAAGAACAAAGTAATAAATAAAGTCATAAAGCTTACAAAGAGAATAAAGTCTTGGATTCTCTCTCAAAAGCTTCCAAACTAATGGTGTATTCAATGTTCTAAGTGTAGTCTCTTTTTAAAATTAGATGGTCCACAAAAACCCTAATCATTCTCTTTATAATGGTCTAACATTTGTGGTTAAAAAGTGAAAAAATGACCCTACACATCATGTCTGCGACCGCAGAATGGGTCGCATAACACTTTCGCGGTCCGCACTTCTTCATTTATCACCGCAGAATTGATCACAAAGCTTTCTAGTTTCCCATAACATTATGGTTATAACGTCCGCATATTGGTTTCGTGACCGCATAACGTACCGCAAAGTCATCTTTGTTGGAACTCCTCTTGCATTTATGCAATCACTATGCGGTCCGCATAAGCGTTATGCGACCACACAATGGATTGCAGACTTGACTCTCAGAAGCTGGGATGTTCCGCTTCATTCTGCGATGGGTCTTCGGTTCGCACATCATTTTTGTGGTCGCAGACCTGCCGCATTTCTGCCTTTCCATGGATTTTTGTCATCGTTTTCATGTTCTTAGTTCTTCAAGTCTGGTTTCCTGCAAAACACCAAAACTAAATAAGAAATGACTTATAATGTGTTAAAAATATGAGCTTTTATGTAATTAGTATTAAAAGTTCCGTATTTCTACGGCACATCATTAATCATATGAGGGAGTATGATGGCTATGATCCTTTCATAATTGCACATAACGTTAGGCAAGTGTATTATACTCCTATCCTTTGTGGTAGAATAAGTCTAATTGGTGGGTAGTAATCAAAACTAAGCATGTGGGTAGGGTGGAAGTCAAGAATGTGTTAAATGTTGCATATCAAAATGATATCTCAAGTATTCACCAAATAGTGGACGATCAGTTAGAAAATTATTTGGAGCATCATGAACGCATATTAGAAGAAGTTTATATAAATGAAGTAACAACTATAGAAAATGAGGATGAATAATCAACTGATGAAATTGAAACAAGTGAGGACGATGAATTCTCGGACGAGGAACAATACGTCGAGGAGGAGTAACAAGTTGGCTTTTAAAGCACTGTCTTGTTATAACTAGTTTCTTATTTTGTCATTCTAACTATGTATAATACTATGCAGATGGAAGGCAAAGATCAAGGTAAGAATAACCATACTAGTTCTTAGGGTCGAGAAAAGGCTAGGAAGGCAAGGAAGAGGGTAGAATTTGGGGACAATACTACTCTCTCATTTCCAGCCTCTTCACAGATGCCTATGTCTTTTCCTCCATCATAGGGCAATAGTGAGCTGCCATAGCAGAATCAGGCTTATACTTTCATGCAGACACCGGGTCTTCCATCACAGGGCCATAGGACTATACATCCATCACACAGTCTAGATGTCTCACATCCACTTGGATCGTAGCCATCTGCATCGCAGTCCCGTAGATTGCAGCCATCCATATCACAGCTAGATCGTTCACAACCATATGTAGCATAGCCACATGGATTGCAACTAGATTGTCACAGTCACAGGGATCTCATCCATCTTTATCATCTACTCCTTCCATTTCAGGGCTTCGCCTGCAAGATCATAGCTGTAACGACCCGATCAGTCATTTTGTGTAATTATATCTAATTACCGCTTTGTGCTTTACACATGTGTGTTTGTGATTTTATGACTTGCGGGGTAGGTTAGTTTCATTTCGGGAAGCTTTCGAGCTGATTCAGACCCATAGATTCTTGACTTAGAAGTTTAAACTTGAAATTTCGACCAAACTTTGACTTTTGTGAAAACGAAATCGAGATTATGTTTTGATGGATCTGATAGCTTCGTATCGTGATTTGGACTTGATCGTATGCCCAAAATTGATTTTGAAAGTCCGTAGGTCGATTTGTGTTGATTTGTTGAAATTTGGCAATTTGAAGTTGAAACGTTTCACCATAGGTTGACTTTTAGCTATCAAGCTCGGAATTTGATTTTGGGACTTGGAATAGGTCTGATATGGTATTTAAAACTTGCCTGCAAAATTTGATACCATTTAGAATTGGTTTGATAGGATTCGGACGTTTAGTTGTAATTCTAGGAGTTCTTGAAAATTTACTTGAAAAGTATGTGTTTTAGTGTTCGATTCATAGTTTTAGATGTTATATTTGTGTTTCGATTGCGCGAGTGAGTTTCTATGATGTTTTCAGACTTGTGTGGAGGTTTGGTTTGGAGCCCTGAGGCTCGGATGAGTTTTGGACATGTTTCAGAGTGTCTTAGACTGAAATTTGCAAAATCTGGTGTTTGGTGCCTCTGGTGTCACAATTGCGAACACCAGGGTCGCATTTGCGACTTTAGTAGGGAACCCACATGTATCGCAATTGCGATTCCTGGGTCGCATTTGCGAAGAGGCCTTGGGCTAGGCTAGGTTTGCATTTGCGACGGTCTTTGTCGCTTTTGCGAGGGCAGCAGGGTTCGCAATTGTGAACCCATCTTCGCATTTGCAAAAAGCTTCCCATGCCTGTCTGTCCTGCAATTGCAAGATATTCTTCGCAATTGCGAACCCATATCGCAATTGCGATAACTACAGCTGAACATAAGGGCTGAAAGTCGGGATTGCATCTCTCATTCTCTCATTTTTGAACCCTAATCCATTTGTAATCATATTTCATCAATATATCTAAGATTCTAACATCAAAATCATGTGAATCAAAGTGAACATTTGTGATACCTTGTCAAGTTTTTGAAAAATAAGAAACTGAGTTTTGAGAGTTGATTTGGACTCGGATTTGAAACTAATTAATATATGAACTCGTGGGGTCATGGGTAGTCGAAATCTATCATTGGACCCGGGTTTTGACCGGGCGGGCTCCGGATTGACTTTTGTTGACTTTTTGGGAAGAGTGTAAAAATCTTAGTTTTATCTATTATAATTGATTTCCCTAGCATTGTTTGATAATATTAAGTCGGTTTTGGTTAGATTTGAGCTGTGTGGAGGCAAATTTTAAGGGAAAAGCTATTTCCGAGTGTTGAATTGGCCTAGTTGATGTAAGTATCTTGCCTAACTTTGTGGGAGGAATTACCCCTTAGGATTGGTATTAATTGATTCATTTGTTCTATATGAAAGTCGTGTACGTAAGGTGACGAGTGGGTACACGGGTTATACATGGTATTTGACTGGTTCAGGCTACTTAGACTATTTACATGCTTCAATTAAAATGCCATATCATATTCTAAATTCGCATAGTCAATCTATTCCTGCTTGTGTTAGTCTATCCTTACATGCCTTAATCGACTTGTTTAACACTTGTTCAACATCTTACTTGATAAATTGCTCTCACGCCTTAGTTAAACTTATTGCCTTTGTGTAACGAACCGACCGGTCATTTTGAGAGTTGTAGCCCCGTTTTCCCATTTACTACTCATTCCCTACTTAATTGTTGTTATATGACTTGACGGGGTAGTTGGTTCAGGTCCAAAAAGGTTTCGGAATGAATTGAGACACTTAGTCTCAAGGTTGGGAGCATAAGTTGAAAAAGTTGACCAGATGTTGATTTATGTGTAAACGACTCCAGAATGGAGTTTTGATGGTTCTGTCAGCTCCGTTGGGGGATTTTGGACTTAAGAGCGGGTCCAGATTGTGATTTGGAGGTCTGTAGTTGAAATAGGCTTGAAATGGCGAACATTGGAAATTTAGAAGTTAGACTAAGAGTGGACTTTTAATTACATAGCTCGGATTGGGGTTTTGGGAGTTGGAGTAGGTCCGTGGTGTCATTTGTGGCTTATGTGCAAAATTTGAGATCATCGGACTTGATTTGATAGGTTTCGACGTCGAATGTACAAGTTGGAAGTTCATAAGTTCATTAGGCTTGAATCGATGCGCAATCCGTGGTTTTAGAGTTGTTTGATGTGAGTTAAAGGCTCGACTAAGTTCGTATCATATTTTAGGACTTGTTGGTATATTTGGTTAAGGTCTCGGGGGCCTCGAGTGAAGTTTAGATGATTATCGAATCAAGTTTTGAGTTAAAAGAGGTGCTGTAGCTGGAGTCTTCTGGTGCAATCGCACCTGAGGAGCTTTAATTGCAGGTGCGAACTTGCAGGTGCAAACAGGGAAAACGCAGATACGGCCTGGAGTTGAGCGTGTAGTGTTCGCAGGTGCGAGGGAATTGCCACACCATCATGGCCGCAGATGCGGCGAGTGGAGCGTGGAAGCGGGATTTAATTAGATCACTGTGGAGCGCGTGTCTGGTGGCAGAAGCGGAGGCAGTGGAACCTTGGCCAAACAGCAGGAGCGGAGGATTTCTCACACCTGCAAGATCGCAGGTGCGACTAAATGAGTCGCAGGTGCGAAAGTGCTGGATAGAATATTAAGTTCGAGGTTTTCATGATTTCCTTCATTTTGGACATTTCAAGCTCGGGATTAGGCGATTTTTGAGAGGGATTTTTGATTTTTCCACCTAGATTGTGTAGTTTTGAAGTATAATTTTGGAGTTTGAGACTAGGGATTTAGAGAGTTTAAATTGGGGATTTGGGTGTCAATTTGGTGTTGGATTTTGGAAAATTTGGTATGGTCAGACTCGTGGTTAAATGGGCTTCCGGAATATGTGACTTTTATCGGATTTTGGGACGTGGACCCAGGGGCTGCTTTTTAGTTGACTTTTTTACTTTTGATTAAGAACTTAGTATTTTCTTATGGAATTAATTCCTTTAGCTCGTGTTGATTGTATCGAACTGTTTGTGGCTAGATTTGAGGTATTTGGAGGCCGTTTCGCGAGGCAAGGGCTTGTTGGAGTAGAGTTTCACACAGTTTGAGGTAACTAACACTTCTAAACTTGGTTATGAGGGTAAGAAACCTTGAATTTCGTGTTAAGTGATTGGTGTTGAGGTGACGCATATGCTAGGTGACGGGCAGGTAGGAGTGCTCCGTAAGAATTGTGACTTGGTCGATTCCATGAAACTGAATAGTTGATTAATAATGCTTTTACCCGTATTTTTACTATGTGTTACAGCTATTGAGCTTCCAATCATGTTAGGAATCCTCCTTAGGCTACATGTTGGTACTGTTGGGCCCTCAGAGGTCATGTTACATGTTGAACTATTTGCGCTAATTGCCATTTGTACTAGGTCACAACTATTATTCGCATATTATGTCTCGGTCTCTGTTGTTCTTTACTTGATACATCATATCATTATTGTTTGGGATGAATAACATGATTCTGGTGAGCCCAAGAGACTAGAGAGATTAGTGAATGAGTGAGACTAAGGGTATACTGTGAGTGATGTTTATGGGATCGGGCTACACGCCACAGCAGGCTTTATTAATTCATGCCAGGATTTGGCTTATTATAGCGCTTGGGCTAGATTGGCCCCTCCGGAGTCTGCACATCCACAGTGGGCGAAATTGCTAGCAGTTATTCACATTTGGGCTGGATCTACCCTGGTTTATTTGCATTTGGGATGGATCTTCCCTGTTTTACTTGCATTGGGATAGATCTACCTTGTTCTGTGTTGAGTTTTGTCGCAAATCTGAAAGCATGTCTAAATTCTTATACATCTACTTGTTAAATTATGAATTTTTGAGTTATCACTGTCATATTTTCTGTAACTTTTTGTACTGCTAAATGTTGAAAGTGGGCTGTATTATTTGAACTCGTCACTACTTTCAGTCCAAATGTTAGATTTCTTACTTATTGAGTTGGTTGTACTCACGCTACATCCTGCACCTCGTGTACAGATCTAGGTGTTTCCGGCCACGGCGGTTGCTGATTTGCTGAGTCCAGACCTTCGTAGATCATCAAGGTAGCTGCTTAGCATCTGCAGACCTTGACTCTCCTCCCTTATCTTTCTGTTTCCTTGCTCAGATTTACTTTCTAGTCAGTGTATCAGACTATGTTATTATGTAGATGCTCATGTACTCAGTGACACCCCGATTTTGGGAAGACTTTATGTATTAAGTATTGATATTCTATCCTATTTTTATGAGATTTTTCCTTTATTTAGACTGGTTTAGCGTATTTTAAAAATTAAAGTATTGAAAATGTTAGAGCAGTCGGCTTTCCTAGTACCATGATAGGCACTATCACGACAGGTTAGATTTTGGGTCGTGACACTTTATTTGATATGTGTCAGCTCTTTAATTGTTGATTATCATTACTTGAAGTCATTGTATGTGTTATCTCTTTCATTGTTAATTAACATTATTTGAAGTCATTGTTACTAGTTATCTCTTTCGTTGCTATTATTCTCATTTGAAGTCATGTTATTCCTTCCATTGTGAGTTAATTGTATTTGGGGTGTAGTTACACGTTATCTTTCCTATTATTGAGTTATTAGTGTTGAAGTTGTGGAAGTCATATCATTTTGAAGCGAAGTTGATAATTGTTAAGATATATTTTTTTTTTTAGAATTTTACATTCGTAGTTATTGTTGATATTCTAGTACATGTTGTGGTGGAGCCATGGGCTATTGTTGTGGAAACATTGAAATTGTTGATTGCTGGCAAGTTGTGATATATGGGCACTTGTGGTGCGAGTTGTTATTGTGTTGTGATATTGATGCGCATACGGCTCTATAAGACTTGGGGTTGATGTGCATGCGGCGGTATAAGGTGGGACTTATGTGTGTGTTGCTTGTAAGGGAACTACGTCAAGCCACGCGGCAACATAAGGTGGGCTAAAGTACGTGTAGCTATTTTGGGGAAACTGTTTTCAAAATCAATTTCAAATGTAAGGCTCATAGGGTGGCATAAGGAAGGATTGTGATTGAGATTGTGAATTGTGAATACGAGGCGGTACTTCGGTTGTGATTCTTGATATATATACATGAGGCGGTACCTCGGTGGTGATTTTTATTGTACACGAGGCGGTGCCTCATTGTGATTCTTGTTGTTTTGTTCTTCCTTGTTTTTGTCAGTTATTGTCCGTATATGATTATTGTGGTTCTCCTTAACTAATTTCTTTATGTTATTTCCATGAAGTAATGACTCGACCGATTGTTTTAAGCTCTAGCGCGTACTTCGACGGTTTGAGGCCTTAAGTAGCTTCACTTCATCTATTATGACTTGTACGTATAGTCGGATTTGAATTTTGGGAAGTTCGGAGTTGATTTGGAAAGAAAATTCTCAATTCAGAAGCTTTAAGTTGAAAAAGTTGACCAAGGTTTAACTTTTGATTAAATGACCTCGGTATCAGTATTTGAAGGTTCCAATAGTTTCATATGATTATTTTGGACTTGGGCGTATGCTCGGGTTAAGTATCGAATGGTCCGGGAGCATTTCTGCGCTTATTGTGGAAAGTTGGCATTTTGAAGGCTTTAGAATTTCCTAAGTTTGATTTGAAGTGGACTTTAGTGTTATCGATGTCCCTTTGGGATTCCAAGCCTTGGAATAGGTTCGTATTGTAATTTGTGATTTGTACGTAAAATTTGGCATCATTCCGAAATGTTTACGTATGATTCGGACGCGTTCGGGGAAGGATGAAGGTTTGAAAGTTAAGAGAGTTTAAGAAATTGAGCTTGATCTTTAATTCTTGGTTTCCATGTTGTAATTTGTGTTCCGCGCCTTCGGACAAGTTTACATAGGGTATATAAACTTGTTAGAATGATTGAACGGGGTTCCTCAGACCTCGAGTAAGTTTTGGGGTGGTTCCGGACCACTTTTAGGCCTTTTGGAATTGCTGATAACTGGTGTCAAGGGTGTGAAATATGATCGCAAAGGTTTGGGCTGTGATTACGAAGATCAAAGTGTTGTTCCAGACCTTGTGAATCGTGATCGCGGAAGGAAAATCGCGATCGCATAAAAGGAATTTCTACTGTCAGTGGTCTGACTTCAGAAGCTTATATCTTGCAATCTATAAGGAATTTGGGGATGATCCAAAAACAAATTTGTACATTGCGATCACGGGATTTTGGCCATGATTACGATGCAGGAAATGTTGCTAGATCTTTTGGTAACCGTTATCGCATAACTAATGACCATGATTGCGAAGAAGGAAGACTGCAGGTGTATTAAACACCTAATTTCGGGATTTTGAGTTCATTTCTTCACTTTTAATTTCTTGGAAGAAAATCTAGAAATAATATTTTGGATTTTGACCACGAAATAGGGAATAAATTATATATTTGAGTTCGTGGTTCTAAGGGAAATATTTGTCTTCAAAAAGTTTCAGAATCCGGGCACGTGGCCCGGGGGTTGACTTTGTTGACTTTTCGAGCTGAGTTGAGAATTGTTATAAATTAATTAATTAAGCATTTTTCGGTATATTTTGATTGGTTTGCACGTTGTTTGACTAGTTTCAGATTGATGGGCATCGATTTGAGATTTTATAGAGGCGTCGGAGCAGGTTATCGGATTTCGGAGCAAGGTAAGTCTCCTGTCTAACTTTGTGAGGGAGAAATTACCCCATCGGTGATGTATTTATTATGTGCTAATTGTTGTGGGGACTACATCCGCACGAGGTGACGAGAGTCCGTACATAGCTAAAGTCATGCTTATGTCCGGTAAACTTAGGTCTATATCATGCGATATTTGTATTAAATGAACTCAACTTGTTAGTTTAATTATCCAAAATTGTAAATGTAAATTTAATACGTGTTGATTTATTGGACCACTAATAAGTATCAATGTTGACCCTCGTCACTACTCCTCCGGGGTTAGGCTAGATACTTATCAGGTACGCATTGATTTACGTACTCATGCTACACTTCTGCACTTATTATGCAGGTACATATTTCTGGTGGTCATTTGGGAGCAAAGGCACAGCTATTACGGGGACTTTACGGTGAGTTGCATCCCATGTTATGATCCGCAGCACACGGAGTCTCCTTCATATTCATTTATGCTATCCTGTCTATTTTACATTTCAGACAGATGTTGTATTGGTATTGTATTTCTTAGTAGATACTCATGCACTTGTGGCACTGGGTTTTGGGATATTTTAGTTGATGTTAATGGTTATACTTTAATATTGTCACCTTTTTATTTTATATCTTACTAATATTATATGTATCCATGATTTCAAATGCATTAAATTCTTTATTTAATAAAAGTTGTGATTTCAAAAGTAATAAAATGAATAATTATTTAGATGGTTCACCGCTGGCTTGCCTAATGGCGACATTGAGTGCCATCAAGGCCTATAGTGGGTTCTGGGTCATGATAGCTTAGTATCAGAGCACTAGGTTCACTTAGGTCTCACGAGTCATGAGCAAGTCCAGTAAAGTCTTGCAGATCGGTACGGAGACGTTTGTACTTATCTTCGAGAGGCTACAGGACTGTTAGGAGCACTTCCCTTCTTGATTCCTTGTCGTGCGATTTGATTCCATTGAAGTTTATGCCTTCATTTCCTTCCTAGTCACTCTTATGCGATGTTGAGCACTTGTTGTCAACTGGGCATCGAGGAGTTATGGTGGTACTGCAGATGTAGTGCAGGATGTTTCTCCCTGCGTATTCAAGTGGGCTATTAGCATTGCCTTGTGGAAGGGCGCTCTACCATTTCCGCCCAATGCTAGTGTTGCCTATGGTTTCGAGGCTATGCACAGTATATTATGTGGTTCATGCATTGTTATTGTAATGTGTTGTTGTGAATGGTAGGTTGCTCATTTATCTGTTGCGAAAGTGAATGACTCGAAAGGAAGATTTCTCGGTTTATGGTTTAGAGGCTCGACATTTAATTCCAGCGGAGGAAAGGCAATCGGACTATGGATGTCCAGGCCTTGGTTGACGGAGTAGCAAGACTTGATATTTTCGAAAGTGGTAGAATTCCAGCGGAGGAAAGGCAATCGGACTATGGATGTTCAGGCCTTGGTTGACGGAGTAGCAAGACTTAATATTTTCGAAAGTGGTGGAATTCTCATTTGTGATGTGGTGACGTCGTCCTTGTTGGCACGCATTAAGGATCATCGAAGTATGGTCTCCTTTGATTTACCTTCGGGGCAGGGTGTTGTGGAATGGTGCCTAAGTAGCGTTTGTCAGAAATGGCAGTGTATGGCAGTTTTAGAGTCGAATCGGTGTTTCTAATATTGATGGAGGCTCAAAGTTGGTGGCAATTTATCCGTTCGGGTGCTTCAAAGAGGGATTACAATTTGAGGCAGTATTTTTGGGTAGCGAAGGGGGAGGAAGGACATGGTAGAAGGTGTCTCGTGGTGATTGAACTGCTAGAAGGTCAAGTATGAACAACAGAGGCCGAGTAGTTGCTTAAGGAGGTGGTTTAACTGAAGTAGGAGTGGCAGAGCAACGTATGGATTCCAAGGTAGTATAGCCACATGCTTTGAGAAAGTCTAAAGCGATTTGGGGATCATGGTGGACAAATGACTAAGTCTATGAATTTCATTTGGGATGGTGGCTACTGTACTGAGGAAGTATGAATATGATGGAAAGGAGTTTGCTTGGAATGAAGAGGGGTGTGAAAGCTTGATTATCGTTTTGGGATGAAACGTGACTTCGAATTTTGGAACATTTTGTTGGACCTTCAGTTAATGCTAATGGGGAATGAACGGACTTTTAAAGGTGGAAGAGACGAGCATGGGCTCAGGAAGGTTTACTAATTTCATGGTAGTTGTAACCAGGGCAATGTCGTTGGAAGATGTCCATATGGAATTACACAGGTGGACTATCTCCTATGAGCAAGTTATTTGTTGTGTGATGTTCGATGAAGTTTCTATGAAGAGTTATACTTTCTACCCAGCGGGAGGCATGTACTATGATGTGAGCTTGGATCACTTGAAGAATATGGTACGAATGTCAGGAGGTGAAAGTTTCGGTTGTGGTTGATAATTCGGAATGTTTTATGAAAAGTTTAATAAGAGATTGCGACAAACATAGCGAGTTAACGGTGCGAGATCATGGTGATTGAGAAGGGGGAGTCATTGTCGGTTATGCATTTATGTGATCGTAGCTTAAAGCTAAGCGGGGATACCTCCGTCTATGACTGGGTCACGTGGTTGTGTGCCTTAGTATATTAGTTATAAATAAGGAAAGAAAATGTCAAGGGTAATTCAGGCAAAGAACTTGATGAATGTGTGCTACATTTTACCTTATCTATTCATGTGCAGATTCTTGGATGACTCAAAGTTTATGCTTCTTCTGGATGTGATGTACAAGGAAAAGAATCCATCCGGTTGCTTCTTTGGAAGTGTTCATATGCTAATAGAGCACCAATGTTTGGTTGTATACTCGGGATCAGGTTAGAGTGGGTGACTCTCAACAATGGTTCTAGTGGGTTTAAGAAGTAAAGTGCGGTGCCTAAGGATTTTCGAGTTCATCATATGGCTAAGGAATTAGTTTTGCAGCGAAGTGCGAAAGAGACTTGGAGTATTTCTATGAATGTCATCGGGTCTGCAGTGCGATATTAGAGAGATGGAGGAAACAACTTTGGATTCGTAGGAGGTCTTTCAGAACTGGTGTATCAGTTGGAGATACTATTGAGTGCATAAGGAGGGTATGAGATGGCTGATAGGTATTGAGACGATGTGGTCTTGTGATTTTGGTCACTCAAGATGAGTGTTGTTTGAGATCCGTTATGTGTTTGAGTAGATCTATTATTTTGAAGGCAAGTCAAGAGTAAATTGGAAGAAGTTGAGTCAGCATGGTTGTGGAAATGATCAATTTCTTCAGTGTGTTAAGGCTATACATGTGATTCGTGGATGTACGTGGGGGTATTAGAACCACTGTAATTTGATTGATTTGGAGGTATTTGATTCTGATAGCCTTGTTATGTGTAAATGGATCCCGGAAGAGTTATGGAGGTTTAGACCACGACTTAAGGTTTGCATTTTCTACGGTTATGGGAATTCGGTTGCGTGCTGCAATTGTTCTTCTGAAATAAGTAGAGTGAAAGGGGTTCTAGCTAATGAAGTGTTTATTCTACTGGTGGTTCAGCGGTTATAATGAAATTCTTGGATTCTCGCATAGCCGCATGATAGGTGCAGTGAACGATATGGAAATTGGTGGTTGAGGATCAATGTTGCGGTTCGGTTTTGATAAGAATGTCACGAGCTCGGAGGATCGGGGATGGATTTCAGATGTTCAGAGTATGCTGGCACTATTTTAGGGCATACCTGAGGATGGTCTATTTTGTGGAAGAAGTGTTGGGTATTGAAATGCAGATGCTTGACTAGCATTATAGAAATAGCATGGTCGATGACCATTAATGTTCAGATTTTACTACCTGGTGCGGATGGTTGTGGGAGTATATCCCACGACAAAATCATATAAGTATGACATGTTAGTCATTCGATTGCTAGAGATTAAAATCCAGTATGGAGATTTTGGTACTGTTGCCAATGGGAGAGATTATAACTGATAGGCGCTCTATTCCTTTGGTTGTGGACTGTAGAGTTTGTTCCAGATTTGACGACTGCTCATATCTAATCATGAATAGGGTCATTGTGGATCCTTGAAAGGTTATTTGCCCAGTACGGGATAATCAGAATCAACTTGAGGTCTGTTAGTATATCTAATGAGAATATATGCTCTACATCAGGTCGGATGTGTTCATTCAGCATAGCAGTGCTTATGGAGGAGTCTTCGGGTGTTGGATGTTATTCTTGTCGTCAGCTATTTTATGTAATACACTATTACGCCATGTGGGTTGTGAGGTGGCTTGATTATTCGCACATGTGTTGTGATCCCGTATAGCTTGTGGTGTTTTATGAGCAAGATGGCTCTCTAGATGCAGGTCATTTATTGCACCTTAGTCGTGCTTGCGTTTTTGTAGAGCATGGTGCTATTTGTCTCCCTAGGGTTGTATTTATGCACTTGGCGTGCTTGTGGTCGATATTTGGGTATTTTATAGGTATGAACATTATGGGTTGATAGGTATTTCCTTATTTATTATTATGTGTGGATCGAGTGTCACGCCGCCACGGGTATGTTGTTTGGATTGGGTTGCACGCCGAAACAGTGTCATATTTGGATTGGGTTCTATGCCACAAGGGTGTCATGTTTGGATCAGGTTACACACCGTAAAGGTGTCATGTGTGGATCGGGTTGCACGCTGCAATAGTAAGATGTTGAGTATGGTTCCTTACACTTATTTGTGTGCCTTGTTTCTCATTCTCTAAGGTAGGTTCATAGCATCTATTTGGCCATTTTATTCGTTACGCGGGCTGGATAGTTCTTTGTCAGAGTTCGTTCTTCCTTATTAGTCTTATTTGAGTTGTAGCTTGTTGGCGCATTGGTGGCGTCATATGAGATCTTTGACAGTATTTGAGGTGGCTTATTGCCTGGGCGGCTTGTACTAGGTGAGATGAGGTTGCTGGACTTGGAATCAGTGCAATCGGACTTGTATAGTGTATATTAGGAAGAAAATATCAGTAATCAGTTCATAATGAAGAAATGATTCTTGTCAAGCAGAGAGACTCCGGGAATTATTGATTTGGTAGGTGGTTATGAGCTTCTACGTGTCGCTTTCATCGTTGCAGTATTGCTAGGGTTGGATCAAGGCTTATACACGTTATGAGGTATACTACCGGCATCGCATCTACGGTTGGAGAATGTTCTTTTGGGCATACCAATTATGCAGTGCATTGTGTAATTTCAGCATGGGTGCATGATCATGTTTTGGTACAACGTGTTGAGTTTGATACGATGTTCGTATGTTAGAATCAGGTCTCGTAGAGAATTTAGAATGTTGAAATTTGGTTCTAAGGCTTGTGGGATAAGGTAAAAGGAAAGATCTTTAGTTTGGCTCAAGCTAATGTGCTCATATGGCTTGTGGTGTCACGGGTAGGTGCACGAGGTGTTAAACAGTGATTTTGAGCAACTCCGGAGCAGTTCTTGGCACGTTTGAGGACGAACGTATGTTTAAGTGGAGGAGAATGTAACGACCTGGCCGGTCATTTTGAGCTCTAGCGCATCGTTCGGCAGTTGGAGGCCTTGAGCAGCTTCACTTCATGTATTATGACTTGTACGTATAGTCAGATTTGAATTTCGGGAAGTTCTGAGTTGATTTGAAAGGAAAAGTCTCAATTCGGAAGCTTTAAGTTGAAAGAGTTGACCAAGGTTTGACTTTTGAGTAAACGACCTCAGAATCGGGATTTGAAGGTTCCAATAGGTTCGTATGATGATTTTGGACATGGGTGTATGCTCGGGTTATGTATCGGATGGTCCGGGAGCATTTCGACGCTTATTGTGGAAAGTTGGCATTTTGAATGCTTTAGAATTTCCTAAGTTTGATTTGAAGTGGAATTTGGTGTTATCGATGTCCGTTTGGGATTTCGAGCCCTGGAATAGGTTAGTATTGCGAATTGTGACTTGCACGTAAAATTTGGCGTCATTCTGGAATGTTTACGTGTGACTCGGACGCGTTCGACGAAGGATGAAGGTTTGAAAGTTAAGATAGTTTAAGAAATTGAGTTTGATCTTTAATTCTTGGTTTCATTGTTGTAATTTGTGTTCCGAGCCTTCGAACAAGTTTATATAGGGTATATAAACTTGTTAGAATGATTGAACGGGGTTCCTCGGACCTCGGGTGAGTTTTTAGGGTGGTTCCTGTCACGACCCAAAATCCAACTAGTCGTGATGGCACCTAGCACAACCCGCTAGGTAAGCCAATTAGCAATAATCCACTCCAGAAGATCTACTGAGAAAAAAATAAGTAAAGAAATAACTGAACTCTTATACAAACAATCCCAATGACTGGTAGTACAAATCATGAGCTTCTAAGATTTAGAGTTTACAAAGCTAGTATGAAATAAATATATCATCTGTTTGAAATATACATGAACAAATTAATAAATCTAAAGCTACCAAGAACAAGAGGAAGGTATGACCGGAAAGCAGGTACGCCTTCAATGCCAGCTCCCGCTATACACAGCAACATCAGCATCCAAAATCTTCACGCAAGGTGCAGAAGTGTAGTATGAGTACAACCGACCCCATGTACTCAATATGTAACAACCAAACCTTAGGTTGAAGTAGTGACGAGCTTGGACAACGGTCAGAGTCCAACGCCAATAACCAACATCAAATCATAATGATATAATAAAAGTAGTACAAAAAGAAACTCAAAGATATGATTCTCATCTCTCGTTCACAGTTACGAAAAAATAGGCATGATTTTAAAATATAATAGTAAAACCCAAATCTTTCACCAAAATAACCAAAACATGAGTAAGTCAGAAATCTATGATTTTTCCCAAAAACTTTCAACAACAGATAAGATGTTTCAAATCTCAGATAGCATGAGGAAGTACGTCTCTATGCTTACATGTCAATGTGCATGTGAAGTAATAAATGTCACAAAACCGTGTAACATGAGGAAATGCATCTCTATGCATGTCTGTCAAGTATACATGTCAATGGAATGCATCACGGTGATGAACTCATGTACTCACACCCTCAGAGTACTCAATCTCACTGTCTCACACTCCCACTCATCATGCTCAATCACTCAATACACTCAGTCACTCAGCACTGTATGGTACCTGCTGCGGCGCGCAACCCGATCCCATCATGAATCAATAGAACCTGCGCTCACTATGGATGTGCAGATTTCGGAGAGGCAGATCCAGCCCAAGCGTTAATAAATCCTGCTACGGCGCGCAGCCCGATCTCATCGTGAATCAATAATACTCGTTGCGGCGTGCAACCCGATCCCATCAATATCACTCACAATCCGGCTCTCAGGCCCCAACTCAGTCATCAATCTCTCCAGTCTCTCGGGCTCACAATGTCATGAAAATCATTCCAAAAATAATGATATGATGTATCAATAAATGGCAACAGAGACTGAGATATGATATGCAAATGAATGAGTATGACTGAGTATGTAATTGCAATGTAAGCAAATAACTCAACAGCAGAAATGACCTCAGTGGGTCCCAACAGGATAAGCATATAGCCTAGACATGGTTTCTAACATGGATCACAACTCAATTACTCTAGCACGTAGAAATTTCATGAATAGAAACAATATTAGGTCACTACACAGTATCACAGAATCAATCGAGTCATAACTCACACGGTGCACGCCCACACGCCCGTCACCTAGCATGTACGTCACATCAACACCAACACATAGCATGTGCATTCAATGGTTCATACCCTCAGTACCAAGTTTAGAAGTGTTACTTACCTCGTACAAGCCAAATCCAATACCGAGCAAGCCAAACGATGCTCCAAAAATGCCATCATGTGCGTACCGACCTTCGAACGGCTCAAAACTAGCCAAAATCAACTCAAGAACATCAAATAATTCCAAAGGAAACAAACCTAATCGATAAAGGTGGAATCTTTAATCAAAATCCCAAAGTTAACCAAAAGGTCAAACCCTAGCTCGCACCTCGGAACCCGACAAAAATCACAAAATCAGACAACCCATTCAATTATGAGTACAACCATACTAGTTTCACTCAAATACGACTCCGAATCGATATT
Organism: Nicotiana tomentosiformis; assembly: GCF_000390325.3. Lineage (NCBI taxonomy): Eukaryota > Viridiplantae > Streptophyta > Magnoliopsida > Solanales > Solanaceae > Nicotiana > Nicotiana tomentosiformis. The sequence continues at coordinate 83,530,652 of NC_090817.1, read as the reverse complement.
CAAAAACTCAAAAATTCACTCGATGAAACTTTGGACAAAACCCCCCCAAATTATCTCTTTAAAATTTACAATTCAATTACCAAAACGAGGATAGGTTCACGAAATATAACCAAAATCGAGTAGAGAACACTTACCCAAATCCATATGGTGAAAATTGCTTCAAATATCATCTCAATTTGAGCTCCTTAACTACAAATATGAATAAAATGACCAAGCCCTCGATTTAATAACTTCTGTCAATACCTTTCGCAAATGTGAACAAGTAGTCGCACCTGCGACCTCCGCTTCTGCGGTAAAAGAATCGCACCTGCAAGAAATCACGGAAGACCAGACCATCGCACCTGCGGAACTTTCCCCACTTCTCCGCACATGCAGGTGCGACAACGATGCATGCTTCTACGCCACACGTCGCTTCTACGACTCATAATTCCGCTTCTGCGGACGCGCTTCAGCGCTCAAACTTCCGCACCTGCGGACTCTGCTCCCAGGAAACACCTTCCGCTTCTGTGACTCACTCGCCACTTTTGCTGCTCCGCACCTGCGCCCATAGCTCCGCAGGTGCGGCCACACCAGAATCTCTGCCAACCAGCATAGCCAAAATGATCCACAATAATCCGAACCTAGTCTGACACCCATCCGAGCCCCTCGGTACCCCGTCCAAATATACAACAAGTCCCATAACATAACATGGACCTACTCGAGGTTTCAAATCACGCATAACAACATCAAAATGATGAATCGCACCTCAAATCAAATATAATGAACTTTGAATCTTTTAACTTCCAAAACTCGCGCCGAAACATATCAAATCAACCCGGAATGAACTCAAAATTTTCACACAAGTCCCAAATGACACAACGAAGCTATTCTAATTCCCGAAACCACAATCCGAACCCGATATCATCAAAGTCAACTCTCAGTCAAACTTAAAAATATTCCAAACCTTCAAATTTTCAACTTTTGCCAATTAATGTCGAAACCTTCTAGAAATAATCAAATGCAAATCCGGGCATACACTCGAGTCCAAAATCACCATCCGAGCCTAACGGAACCATCAAAACTCCGAACCGAGGTCAAATACAAAAAAGTCAAATTTAGTCAACTCTTCCATCTTTAAAGCTTCAATCATGAAATTCATTCTTCCAAATCAATTCTGAATAACTTGAAAACCAAAACCGACGATTCACACGAGTCATAATACATCATACGATGCTGCTCAAGACTTCAAATAGCTGAAAGGAAATGAAAATGCTCAAAAAGACCAGCTGGGTCGTTACATTCTCTTCTACTTAAACATACATTAGTACTCGAACGTGCCTAGAGTCGCTCCAAAGCTATCAAATCGCCGTGTAGACTTACCATGCACATGCCCCGGGATGATCCCACGTTACCCTATTCCATATAAGTCTGACAACACATCATAACCGAAGATCATTACTTCAACCTTAGTTCGTAAGCCTTAGACCCCAATTTCCAACATCCAGAATACCTTACAAGACCTGAATCTCGCATCTACACACTGTATAAGTCTGAACAAGATGTATCAATCCATAATCATAACCCAAGATGTAATCATATGATATACCACACAACTCGCATACAGGTAGCAATAAATTTCCGATCACAATAGCTGTTAAAAAACAAACCCAGTACCGGTAATAAACCTCATATCAAACAAAACCTCATTCTAAAACCTTCGTACACTGCCGATGAAGAAAGAAACACGCAGAAATTCATAACCGCTCATCAGATCAATAAGTCATGGAGCCCTCTCACGTTTGACAAGAACCCAAGTCAAATCCTAAGCCGACTTCTGATATTATTCCTCCATACCTACTGTAATCCAATCTGATGGCACCCATTCTAGGTCCAATGACCTCATCTCATCAAACGTAACCACTCTAGTGACATGCCACATCAATATAACCTATAGCCACAAAATGTGCAGTCTGTGCACCAATAAGCAGCAATTCAAATGCACTCAAAAATGGAAAATGACTCAAATGAGAGAGCTGTCCCGCAGGCTCAACAAGTACCACCACAACCGCAGTGCTATGAGCCCATCATACATGGTAGAACCAAGACACACGATTCTAACTCAAAGGATCATAACCCAACATAACTTCACTGCATTGCGGAACCCTATTGAAACACCGGTCCATATGAAATGCCTCAAGGCACAATGCTCAAAATCAACAACCACACGCAATTCGATGTAAAGTACACAAAGTGCATGGCCATAACCATGGAGAAGCCAACAACACAATATACCACAACAGGAAAAAGTCCATAACCAAGGCGCAATCAACCATTCTACCCCCAATCACCATCTCGCTCGAATTCTGCTATAAGGCCCAAACAGAACTGCACCATGTGTGCATATAACCAATAAATCACAATACCTCGTAGCATAGAAGAGTACTACATAGAACATACCAGATACGAATGAGATCAACTCTAACCGAATGGCACATCCCTCAATAATAGTAGTACGAAGTCAACCAACCCGACCCGGTGTAGAATACACATTCTCATTGGGCCTACCAATGGGCCCCCAAATCAACTTTGGTCATCCAAATATAGATAAATAATCCTCTGAAAGTCCACAATGACCTAACCATAACACATACTATCATCTGGCTAGCTTTGGCCACATCTTCACAGGACACAACCACGAAACGACCTGCTCCTGAGAACTCCCAGTCTCCAAATTCATAGAACGCATGAATCACCATAGTAGATCCCAACTTCAGCACTCAAATGTCTAACACATCTGTCACGCCCCGAACTCGGGGAGCGCGACCGGTGCTCAACCAAGTGAACCCGGCCGAGCAAGCCTGTTAGATTTCCTTCTATCCAAACTCATCCATAAATAAAGAGGAGATGTACTCCATTAATCAAACATTGAAAAGATTTCATTAACAACTCCCATTTTATTTCCATTAGCAGTTTCATTCATAATTTCCGAAATATTATCAAGTTTATAGATATAATGAAAAACATGTTTGCCAAATACCAACATTTCTAGTTCAATTCCCAACATAGAATACCACCCACAACCTGTCTACAGAGCCTCTAAGTACAACAAAAGTGAAGAATGGAAGTGTCGGCAACAAGGCCCCGGCTATACCTCAAAACACAATGTACAACTCAAACGACATCAGGCCCGGAATAGAGTATGGCTCACCAAAACCTGCTGAATAGAGAGCGATTGCTAACAAAGACCAAATCTGTCCCGCTGATGAACCACCTGCATCTATTGAAGATGCAGCGGCCCCAGCAAAAGGGACGTTAGAACATATGGAATAGTACTAGTATGTAAAGCTAACTGTCCTCTTTCACAATAGAATGCCAACATAAAAGGGAAAACCATGGAAACAACAATCAACAATCAATGATATCCAATTTCCAAGTTAAAACATATTATTTCCAAAATATAAAGATAATATTATTTTTGGTTGGGAGATCTTTACCACCAATATACCACTGTTCACAATATCACTGTTCACAATACCAATGTTCGCAATACCAATACCACTGTACTTTTAGCACGAAGTCCGATCACTATCCGATAGGCTAGGCCATCTCATCTGAGACAACAACAACAATCACAATTTCAATTACAATTTCCAGCACAATCACTACCATGTGTGCGGCATGGTGTTCGATCACGGCCCGATCGGCTAGGCCATCTCACCACAATGCCGTGTGAATTGACATCATCCATTTCTATCAATCATCTCATCCCAATTAAGGGGAATAGTTTTATCACATCAATCTCATCCCAAATAAAGGGAATAATCACAATCTACTCCTACACCGACACGTGTAGTTTTGGGGTTAGGTTATTTCAACCTACCCTTCCTCGATGACTATCGATACTCCCAAAAATATTATTGATTTGCTTACAAAGGAAACAACAATACAAATGCATTTACCTCATAATCTTTCATATTGTATTTAGCCTCATTGGCACTTTCAATAACTTTCAACATCATTATCTCATTGGCTCTCTTGGCCATACATATGATTCTCCATTCATAGCACAATGGCTGTATTTCATATTCCACACTTTCATTTCTTCCCTTGTATGGATCATCATCATAAATATCAACAAATAGAATATTCCGAAAATCACAACTTTAGGTTCATTAGCAATGTAGGCTTTAAACACAATGGACTTCTTTCCTAGAAATGGAGTAAAATGATTGACAATCGAAGCACAAGTTAAAATCATAAACAAGTAACACATCATTTATTCTTGAAATACTATTCCCCAAAAAACTAAAATACACAATTTCAACTCACGAATATGTAAGAACGCAAAACACATCGAAACTACTTACAAAGCATAGCATTAGTTAAAACAGCCACATATGGGCATCACTTGAGTTCATAAGCTTTTAGGCAATTCTATTTTCGAACTCAATTTCGGAACAGTTGAATCAATGCTCATTGGATAATCTTTCTCACATCATCTCATTTCATTGGCACCATTGGCCACAAGTATAATTTTCACTCTTGGCACGTTGTCCACACTTTATATCCCCAATTCACTTATTTCACTTCCAACCATCTTTATAGATTATCAACAATAAGATATTTAAAATCAAGACTTTAGGTACACATATGAGCAATTAAGAATCTTAAGCGTATTGAAATTTTCTCACACAATTTGGCATCATAACCTCATTTGAAACACGACTCAAAGACATAGCATTTTAATACATATATCATTCTTGAAAACATTCCCAAAAGATAACATAATGTGATAGGAACATTCGAAACACGTTTTGAATATATAATTCTCAACACTTTGCTTATTCGGGAAAATAAAATTTATTGGGAACATCTCGGAACATAGAATACGGAACTTGAAACAACAATACTTGAAAATTATGGGAACATCATGGAATTAAATTCTAAGAGAGTAGTTTAGCCAACATACCTAAAATTCATCCCTTAATGATACTACAACGATCCACTACACTAAGCAACTTCAATCTACAATAACAACATTCAACGGGACCAATATTAGTAACAAATTCCATAGTTAAGGCCATTTAGGCACTTTATCAAACACCTAGTAGGCATGAATCTCTACATCTCTTAACCATATAATTAGTTCATCCAACTACTACCATTTACCAACAATTTAACCCACCGTCATTCTTAAATAATTCTTAACTTCCAACATTACATAAATGACCATCCATCCATACCCAACCAACAAAATTCCATCAAAAAAATTACCTTTAAATCTCTACAATGGTTATGTATTTCAATTGGGAAATTATGTCTTCCAATCACCATACCATAAGTTATAACACATATTTCATACATAAATAATAACCATAGATTAGTTGGAGATGGTAGACATACCTCTTGTAGTGGGACTCTTGAAAATCCCAACTTGTAGGGTTCTTGACCAATTTGGGAATTTGAATGGAATTCTATGGATTTTCAAGATTAATCCTAGTTAATATAGGTGTTTAGGAGTAGTAATCAACTCAAAATACTCCAAAAACATTACCTTGGTTCATGGAAGGGAAGTGTTGGACGGATTTGCCTTGATATGCAAGCCCTAGCTAAAAGAAATGACTTAACCCCTCTCTCTACCCGGCCTTAGGGGTATTTAATGGGCTCCTACGTACGCGATCACGCACATGGTCATGCATCTGGTCGCGCACCTGAGGCAGAATACCCTCTAATATGTGCGGCCGCGTATCTGGTCGCACATATGGCATAGGTTCGGTACAATGGCCATAACTTGCTTTAGAAATGTCCAAATGACGAAGGGTTTGATGCGTTGAAAACTATACTCAAAGAGCTTTAATTTGATAGGTAGATCACCTCCTAAGTATTTATAGTTTGGTAGCAGCATGCATTTGAAGTAGGATGTTATGCGAATTGAGACATCCTTTCCACTTATTGTATCCAACTTGTTCCACACAAAGTCTTGCAATTCACAAAACTCCTTAGTATGTTCCAACACACCTTAAAAACATATTTTCATTTCAACATGATGTGGTCCTATCCCATAGGTCTCCTTTAATACTCGAATACATTATCTTCAAATACCGCTGGCGCACTTTAAAATCTTAAATCATTAGAAAATTTTAACGGGGTCTTACATTCTCCTCCGCTTAGGATCAGTCATCCTCGAATGAGGGTTATAGTCAGACATAGATGCCTAATGTGACTTAAATCTTTATCTACATACCAAAAGCTCCAAAATTTTGGCTAACTACCCAAATTTTCAGAAATTTTGACAGAGTCTTCCCTGTAACTGGGCCTATCCACCTGTCAGAGAATCAACAAAACAACTTCTAACAATATATCCATAACTCAACAAAGCATCACAGTATATATCAGCAACACTGATCTCAACATTAAGGGCATTACATTAATAGAAGTGGTATCTAGACATGAGTTGCACACATTTAAATCATAACACATAACAAGTACCATTTTGAGCCATAACTATTTGGTTATACAGGCAAGTGAGAATACTTCCTTTACTTTAACGGAGGCAGATCTCAATTTCTGGACTTATCTAATAGGGATGACAAATAGATACCCCTCATAAGCCGATTATCCATTAACTTCATTTTCTCTAGCTTCCACTGGAACGATAGACAAAGGATTGTCAACTACCTTCTTAAACATAGACACATGAAACACCAGATACATGGAGGACAATGATGGGAAAACATCATACTCATAGTTTAGCCCATTTCCCTCAATATTCCATAAGGCCTAATATGACTACACATACTTTACCTTCCTTAACAATTCGCCCAATATATTCATAGAGAAAATTTTGAGAATAACCCGTTCACTTTCTTCAACTCTAAATCTCTACGCCAAACACCCAAACTAAACCTTTGGCGACCTCCAACAATTACTCTAAGATGTACTAGCATAAATATGACCATAAAATTTTCTACCCTATATATTTGATCATGGGATGATGCTTCTTCTTTGATATGTTTGAATTTTCAACCCATATAGGTCTACTATAAATAGGAACAACGAGGTTCGAGATTTGGCTGGAATTATTCAAGAATCCATCAACGTGCCGAGAAGGGTATTTTAAGAGGTTATATTCTAAGTGACATGAGGGTGACCACCAATAGTATTGCCACGGTTAATCATTGTGACGAAATCATCGATTCAACAAATGAAGCATAGAGTTACCTAGTAGGCATTGATAATGTAGGAACCATGTACATGTGATATATGGGAGGCATGATCGGGAGGATAAATACATTAGGGTCAGTTATTCTTGTAAGACTATAAGTCATGAAAAGGACAACAACAATTGTTTCATTCCATATGTACCTTGTTTGTCAATAGTAGGCCTCAAAGAGAAATAGCCAAGTACGTGAGAGCAGTCACCTCTTGGAATGTAGGGAAAATCAGTTTAACTCGAGATGAGAATATTCTGACACCCTGAATGTGATATAGGTTTCAAAATGCATGAAATTGCATTACGCTCTTAACATTAACTGACACAAGGAATCTATGCCACAAGCCCATGAGGATGAAAATGAAGTTGAACACTTAAGATTATTATCATTCTGACAGCTTAACCCTTCACAATAGTTGATCCTATATGAGAGGACTAGATATACAACAAACTTGTCTTTCAAATCAATATGCTCGTGATATGTGCTAGAATCTTAAACATCCACCTGAGGTTGGGATGGAAAGGTCGCAGTAAGGCTACTTAACTTTCAACCACACACAAGGGAAACCATGTAGCTATGACATCTTAATGTTGGGATGAAATCATGTATTGGTTAAAGAGAATGAACACTTTGCTATGAGGTAGACACATTTCCGCCATAATAACTTTCAAGCTGCGATACAAGGCCACTTCATGGGCAACTACAATACTAGAAACAAAGTGATCTACTTACTGCGGAATGATCTAAGTGGCCATGAAATTCATACTGAGATGGGCAAACAAAATCATCTACCTGTGATGAATTTGTGAAAATCTCAAATTTCACAGAAACTTTTATGCGGTTAAGTGACCCCTTTCAACTGACGGGTACACATATGATAGGTGCTGCAATATGCTCTCATGTTATTAGACAGTGAAAAGAATTCATGATAATATTCACAAAGGAGTGAAGTGATTGTTCAAACCATAAGAGCCACATACACCTGAGAGAGAGAGAGAGAGAGAGAGAGAGAGAGAGAGAGAGAGAGAGAGAGAGAGAGAGAGAGAGAGAGAGAGAGAGAGAGAGAGAGAGAGAGAGAGAGAAATGGATCAAGAAGGATCTCAACACTAGGCCGCTATAAATTGGATTTGATACCACATAGGTAAACTTTATGACGGTGCATGCATAAGCATAAGTGAGCAGATATTATCCATTTGAACCAAAAGGTTCTTGTAAGAAATTCATCAGGTATAGTCCCTTGTTGAGAATTTAGGGAAGCAAGTTGGAAGTATTAATCCTAGAGTTATAACTCAATTCAAGGACATAATTATAAAACTCAATTCCTCAAGAGGTCATAAATAAGAGAATTATGATCAAGAGGCTTCACGAATACTGTGTCTCATTCAAAGAGTAGGTACATGCATTATTTTGTGATTCAACGTCTTGTTAAGACCGTGTTTATGAAGGCTCTTCAATATGGATGTACATATACAACAAAGAAAAATTATGCGTGTTCATAATGATGTACTAAGGAGTGACTTAATTGATGACTTTAGGTTGACAGGACAGTACCTTAACTGATGCCCCTCGAATCAACATCCATAACATACATTGGTACCATAGTAGCATACCCCTGAATGACATCTCCTACACTTCACACAACGAGGATGAGGTTTGTTAAACTGACTCGCCCCACCGACCTAATATTTACCCTTTTTGCATACATCATAAGAATTCCTCATATCCTTCCTCCAGGACCCCGTGATAGGATTAACAATCTCTGCAATAGCTCATTGGATGGACTTTTGGAATTGCCAAATCTAGCACCCCTAACACGCTTCTGAGCATACTCACAACATGACATAAAATGATCCCGCCCGCATATCCGGGATGGGTGTATCCAACCTAAGGGCATTTTGTTTTTCTTGTGCCTCCTCTTTCCACAGCCATAACATGTTTCAAGAATCATCCAACATAAACCCGAGTAGCTCTTCTTTCATATCAAACATTCTGGCTCATTGATGCCAATAATCCTCTTTCATTTCTTAGGTTCTCTCACCACATATTCCGGTGACACGGTAACATTAATAGGAACAACGACACTCCCCCTAGCAACTAGTTCTTTCAATACCTCATCGCTGCCTCGAACCCGTGGGTTACTCATATGGAAATTGAGACACGACAAGGAAATTAGCTCCCTATCTTGGGCTCTATCGCACGATATGGAGTATCAAAGAAGTGTGAAATTTCCTAAATGTCCAAGTAGCCTCCTCATTATAGATGTGGTCGACAATGCACCGATAAGGATGACTCTACTAGACACGGATCCGAGACATCCTAGGACACTTTAAAACCTTATGCTCTAATACCAAGTTTGTCATGCCCCAAACTCGAGGAGAGCGACCGGCACTCAACCGAGTGAACACGGCCGAGCAAGCCTGTTAGATTTCCTTCTACCCAAGCTCATCCATAAATAAAGAGGAGATGTACTCCATTAATCAAGCATTGAAAAGACTTTATTAACAACTCCCATTTCATTTCCATTAGCAACTTCATTCATAATTTTCGAAATATTACAAGTTTATAGATATAATGAAAAACATATTTGCCAAATACCAACATTTCTAGTTCAATTCCCAACATCGAATACCACCCACAACCTGTCTACGGAGCCTCTAAGTACAACAGAAATGAAAAATGAAAGTGCCGGCAACAAGGCCCCGGCTATACCTTAAAACATAATGTACAACTCAAATGACATCAGGACCGGAATAGAGTATGGCTCACCAAAACCTACTAAATAGAGAGTGACTTCTAACGAGTGCCAAAGTTGCCCCGCTGATAAACCGCATGCATCCATTGAAGATGCAGCTCCACCGGCAAAAGGGACGTTAGTACATATGGAATATTACTAGTATGTAAAGCTAACCGTCCTCTTTCACAATAAAATGCCAACATAAAAGGGAAAACCATGAAAACAACAATCAACAATCAATGATATCCAATTTCCAAGTTAAAACATATTAATTTCCAAAATACGAAGATAATATTATTTTTGGTTGGGAGATCTTTAGCAACGATATACCACTGTTCAAAGTATCATCGTTCACAATACCAATATTCATAATACCAATACCGTCGTACTTTTAGCACAGAGTCCGATCACGAACCGATCAGCTAGGACATCTCATCCGAGACATCAACCACAATCACAATTTCAATTACAATTTCCAGCACAATCACCACCATGTGTGCGGTATGGTGTCCGATCATGACCCGATCGGCTAGGCCATCTCACTAAAATAATGTGTGGATCGACATCATCCATTTCTATCAATCATCTCATCCCAATTAATGGGAATAATTTTATCACATCAAATCTCATCCCAAATAAGGGGAATAATCACAATCCACTCCTACACGGGCACGTGTAGTTTCGAGGTTAGGTTATTTCAACCTACCCTTCCTCGATGACTATTACTCCCAAAATTATTATTGATTTGCTTATAAAGGAAAAAATAATACAAATGCATTTACCTCATAACCTTTCATACTGTATATAGCCTCATTGTCACTTTCAACAACTTTCAACATCATTATCTCATTGGCTCTCTTGGCCATAGATATGATTCTTCATTCATAGCACAATGGCCGTATTTCATATTCCACACTTTCATTTCTTCCCTTTCATGGATCATCATCATAAATATCAACAAATAGAATATTCCGGAAATTACAACTTTAGGTTCATTAGTAATGAAGGCTTTAAACACAATGGACTTCTTTCCTAGAAATGGAGTAAAATGATTGACAATTGAAGCACAAGTTAAAATCATAAACAAGTAACACGTCATTTATTCTTGAAATACTATTCCCCAAAAAACTAAAATACACAATTTCAACTCACGAATATGTAAGAACGCAAAACACATCGAAACTACTTACAAAGCATAGCATTAGTTAAAATAGCCACATATGGGAATCACTTGAGTTCATATCTTTTAGGCAATTCTATTTTTGAACTTAATTTCGGAACAGTTGAATCAAAGCTCATTTCATAATCTTTCTCACATCATATCATTTCATTGGCTCCATTGGCCATAAGTATAATTTTCACTCTTGGCACGTTGGCCACACTTTATATCCCCAATTCACTTATTTCACTTCCAACCATCTTTATAGATTATCAACAATAAGACATTTAAAATCAAGACTTTAGGTACACATATGAGCAATTAAGAATCTTAAGCGTATTGAGATTTTCTCACACAATTTGGCATCATAACCTTCATTTGAAACACGACTCAAAGACATAGCATGTTAATACATATATCATTCTTGAAAACATTCCCAAAGGATAACATAATATGATAGGAACATTCGGAACACGATTTGAATATATAATTCTCGACACTTTGCTTATCCGGGACAATCAAATTTATTGGGAACATCTCGGAACATAGAATAAGGAACTTGAGACAACGATACTTGAAACTTACAGGAACATCATGGAATTGAATTCTAAGAGAGTAGTTTAGCCAACATAACTCAAATTCGCACCTTAATGATACTACAATGATCCACTACACTAAGCAACTTCAATCTACAATAACAACATCCAATGGGACCAATATTAGTAAGAAATTCCATAATTTAGGCCATTTAGGCACTTTATCAAACACTTAGTAGGCATGAATCTATACATCTCTTAACCATAGAATTAGTTCATCCAACTACTACCATTTACCAACAATTTATCCCACCATCATTCTTAAATAATTCTTAACTTCCAACATCACATACATGACCATCCATCCACACCCAACCAACAAAATTCCATCAAATAATCACCTTTAAATCTCTACAATGGTTATGTATTTAAATTGGGAACTTATGGCTTCCTATCACCATACCATAAGTTATAACACATATTTCTTACATAAATAATAATCATAGATTAGTTGGAGATAGTAGACATACCTCTTGAAGTGAGACTCTTGAAATCCCAACTTGTGGGGTTCTTGACCAATTTAGGAATTTGAATGGAATTCTATGGATCTTCAAGAATAATCCTAGTTAACATAGGTGTTTAGGAGTAATAATCAACTCAAAATACTCAAAAAAATATTACCTTGGTTCATGGGAGGGAAGTGTTGGACAGATTTCCCTTGATATGAAAGCCCTAGCTCAAAGAAATAAATTAAACCCTCTCTCTACCCGACCTTAGGGGTATTTAATGGGCTCCTACATGCGCAATCGTGCACCTGGTCGTGCATCTGGTCGCGCACCTGAGGTAGAATACCCTCTAATATGTGCGGCCGCACATCTGGTCGCTCATATGGCATAGGTCTGGTAAAATGGCCATAACTCTCTGTAGAAATATTCAAATGGAGAACGGTTTGATGTGTTGAAAACTAGACTCAAAGGGCTTTAATTTTATAGGTAGAGAACCTCCTAAGTATTTATAGTTTGGTAGCAGCATGAGTTTGAAGTAGGATGTTGTGCGAATTGAGATTTCCTTTCCACTTAATGTATCCAACTTGTTCCACACAAATTCTTGCAATTCACAAAACTCTTTAGTATGTTCCAACACACCTTAAACACATATTTTCATTTCAAAATGATGTGGTCCTATCCCATAGGTCTCCTTTAATACTCGAATACGTTATCCTAAAATACCGCTGGCGTACTTTAAAATCTTAAATCATTAGGAAATTTTAACGGGGCCTTACAACATCTCTCATGCACGATCATCCCAAGAGAAATACTTCTATAAGTCTTCCGTGACACATAGCAAAAATCTGAATATCAACAGTCGATCAACCAGGCGAGTTCCACAATACCCATGAAGCATCCGTAAGTCAAAACTCAGGACGCCCTCTGAATGCACTCTCCTTAGGCAATACCAAGTAGTTATAGCATTTATCTAAACATCGGAAGCCGTCTATGTTGTCTAAGAATTCATGACCTTCCCCTTAAAACTGAACTATGAACTTGCACATGCAAATCTCAATCCCACACAACACACCGCATCTATCATGCCATCATATGAAAAGTACGAGAATCTCATAATCAACTCTGAGTCACCAGCAGAATACATACCTGATCAGTTAAAAACCTTCCATTTGATCCCACCCAGGAGAAAATCACACTACGCAACATGCTCCTCACGCCGATAGTAAATATCCATCTCAAACCGTGGTAGAAACCATCGAGAACTCTCCGAAACTCTTTTGCACATAACTAAACCGTCAGAACTGAATCTCTCTAACTCAACCAAGCCACGCAGGTCACCAAACCCAAGAGTATTTCCACAAAACACCTATAGAGACTCACCACATCATAAGTACCCAAAGAACCGATCATATCCATTACCGTGCTGATCCAACCTACTACCAAGTTGCCCTTTTTCTTCGAGTTCCTTCTGAATTACCCTCAAGTTGACACTTTTTCTTGGCAGAACACCACGATCCTTACCTAAAGCTCACCACAAGAGATCCTAGCATAGAATCACACCGCCCTAAGGCCCATAAGATGTTGTATTCCCTCTTAAACACCCCAAAAGTACCACAACTGAGACACCCGTTCTGAGGAGACCCTCTGCAAATTTAAGGTTGTTTTTTTACCTTTATGATACTGAAATGTAGAATCCATCATGATGCAGAAATACTGCAAGTCCCGACACCATCCAATGCAAATCTCACGTTCTAACCATATACCAATCCGAAATTCTCAATTTCTACATATAAATCTTGAATCCATCAAAACCTTCTCGAGAGTCATCCACTCTACTCAAATCTCAATTGTACCGCCCAAACAGGCCGAGTGACCTATGCCCCATCAGCACGACAATAACCAAAGAAGTAATCCATACCTCTAAGCAACCGAATAAATTCCTACACCATGCGCACTACATCCTTCACGAATAACCACTCAATCATTCCATGATTCCCATATACCCATAAAGTGTAATACATCATGCATCCAGAAATTTCCTTGCTTAAGTCATCCTCAAAACCAACCTCTACAAGTCATAAATGATCCACAGGCATGCCTCAGACCGAATCCAATACAACACGTAACCATGCAATCAAATTGTCGATAGCAGACTTCCCCACTTGGCTCAAAGCCATAGATCAAAACACTCGATAACTCACAATACCCATACTTATTACTACCATAATACCGTGGTGAGATTCAACTAAATCATCCATAAGCTCATGTAACACAAAGCACATAGTACCTCAAATCATCTGCTAAGCTCGCATACATCCTCGTGACGGTCAGGTCAACTTTCTCAACCAATCCGAACTCAAATCGCAACACCTATACCCACTGGTATAAAAGAAAGCCTTCACACAACATTATCAGGATCACAGATCCGTTGATTAACCCCATGTTATAACCTACCTACTTAACCTCAAACTGACATTGCTTTATATCCTTTCACAGCCACAACTACTATGCAGTCACTTAATCTTCCTGAGTCTGCACTCATCAACAAGACATGGGAATCTAATTCGCTCCATAATTAAACAACATAAAAGATCCTTCAACACGCTCATAACTCGAGACTATACTTCAATTCAAGATAGAAATCAAGCACTCAATAGTCCTTTCTACATCTCAAGCAAACTCTCTTTGTCACATTCAAACCATCTGAACATATTCTGCAATCACATCATACAGCCATCCAACCACTCATTGAGCCACCATTTCCACTCTTAGGGACACTACTGAACATATAAGTCCAAAAACACATGCTCACACAACTGAAATCACCGTGCTCAAGCTATATTCAAAACTCGGCCTCATGTTCTCCAAACTGGCCCATCATCAGCATAGAGACAACACATCTTGCACATCATCTCTAGAATCACAAGTTGTCGATGCACAGTTGATACCGAGCGCTCATGTGCGCATACGAGTGAGTGGAAGGAATTCATAGCAATACGTTTCAAAGTGAATCAATGCCGCACAATAAGGAAAGAAAGATGGAAAGTTTATCCAAAATACCATGTAGCCTCTCGAAGATAGGTATGGAAGTCATCATACCGATCTGCAAGACTCTACTAGACACTTGCTCAACCTAGAGCTCTGATACCAACTTATCACGACCCAAAATCCAACTAGTCATGATGGCATCTAGCCCAACCCGCTAGGTAAGCCAATTAGCAATAATCCACTACATGAGATCTACTAAGAAAGAAATAAGT
This sequence comes from Nicotiana tomentosiformis, assembly GCF_000390325.3. Taxonomy (NCBI): domain Eukaryota; kingdom Viridiplantae; phylum Streptophyta; class Magnoliopsida; order Solanales; family Solanaceae; genus Nicotiana; species Nicotiana tomentosiformis. The sequence goes on along the minus strand of NC_090817.1, from coordinate 83,515,264 downwards.
GATGAAATAACTGAACTCTTATACAAAAAATCCCAAGAACTAGTAGTACGAATCATGAGCTTCTAAGATTTAGAATTTACAAAACTGGTATGAAATAAATACATTATTTGTTTTAAATATACATGAACAGATTAATAATTCTAAAGATGCCAAGAACAAGAGGCAACTATGACCAGAACGCAGGTACGCCTTCAATGCCAGCTCCTGCCATACACAGCAACAACAGCATCCAAAATCTGCACACAAGGTGCAGAAGTGTAGTATGAGTACAACCGACCCCATGTACTCAATAAGTAACAAATCTAACCTTAGGTTGAAAGTAGTGACGAGCTTGGACAATGGTTAGAGTCCAACACCAATAACCAACATCAACTCATAATGATATAATAAAAGTAGTATAAGAAGAAACTCAAAGATATGATTCTCAGCTCTCGTTCACAGTTACGGAAAAATAGGCATGATTTTAAAATATAACATTAAAACCCAAATCTTTCACCGAAATAACCAAAATATGAGTAAGATAGAAATCTGTGATTTTTTCCAAAAACTTTCAACAACAGATAAGATGTTTCGAATCGCAGATAGCATGAGGAAGTATGTCTCTATGATTACATGTCTATGTTCATGTGAAGTAATAAATGTCACAAAACTGTGTAACATGAGGAAATGCATCTATATGTCTGTGTGTCGAGTATACATGTCAATGCAATGCATCACAGTGATGAACTCATGTACTCACACCCTCAGAATACTCAATCTCACTGTCTCACACTCCCACACATCATGCTCAATCACTCAACACACCCAGTCACTCAGCACTGTACGGTACCTGCTGCGGCGTACAGCACGATCCCATCATGAATAAATAGAACTTGCGCTCACTATAGGTGTGCAGACTCCGTAAGGGCAGATCCAGCCCAAGCGCTGATAAATCCTATTGCGGCACACATCCCGATCACATCAGCAATCAATAATACTTATTGCGACGTGCAGCCCAATCCCATCATGAATCAATAATACCTGATGCGGCGTGCAGGCCGATCCCGTCAATATCACTCACAATCATGCTCTCAGGCCCCAACTCAGTCATCAATCTCTCCAATCTCTCGGGCTCACAATGTTATGAAAATCAGCCCAAAAATGATGATATGATGTATCAATAAATGGAAACAGAGAGTGAGATATGATATGCAAATGAATGAGTATGACTCAATATGTAATTGCAATGTAAGCAAATAACTCAACAGCAGAAATGACCTCAGTGGGTCCCAACAGGATAAGCATATAGCCTAGACATGGTTTCTAACATGGATCACAACTCAATTACTCTAGCACGTAGAAATTTCATGAATAGAAACAATATTAGGTCACTACACAGTATCAAAGAATCAATCGAGTCATAACTCACACGGTGCACGCCCACACGCCCGTCACCTAGCATGTACGTCACATCAACACCAACACATAACATGTGCATTCAATGGTTCATACCCTCAGCACCAAGTTTGAAAGTGTTACTTACCTCGAACAAGACAAATTCAATACTGAGCAAGCCAAACGATGCTCCAAAAATGCCATCCTACGCGTACCGACCTCTGAACGGCTCAAAACTAGCCAAAAGAAACTCAAGAACATCAAATAATGCCAAAGGAAACAAACCCAATCGAGAAAGGTGGAATCTTTAATCAAAAGCCCAAAGTCAACCAAAAGGTCAAACACGAGCCCGACCCTCGGAACCCGACAAAACTCACAAAATCTGACAACCCATTCAATTACGAGTCCAACAATACTAGTTTCACTCAAATCTGGCTCCGAATCGATATCAAAAACTCAAAAATTTACTTTATGAAACTTTGGACAACCCAAATTTTCTCTTTAAAATTCACAATCCAATTACCAAAAATGAGGATAGGTTCACAAAATATAACCAAAACTGAGTAGAGAACACTTACCCCAATCCACATGATGAAAATTGCTTCAAAAACCGTCTCAATCCGAGCTCCTTAGCTCCAAATATGAACAAAATGACCAAGCCCTCGATTTAATAGCTTCTGCTCAGACCTTTCGCAAATGAGAACAAGTAGTCGCACCTGCGACCTCTACTTCTGCGGTAAAAGACTCACACCTGGGAGAAATCATCGAAGACCAGCCCATCGCACCTACGGAATATTCCCCGCTTCTGCGCACCTGCGGAACATTCCCCTCTTCCAAGCCTTGTGAATCGCGATCGCGGAAGGAAATTCGCGATCGCGTAGAAGGAATTTCTACTGTTAGTGGTCTGACTTCGGGAGCTTATGTCTTGCAATTTATAAGGAATTTGGTGATGATCCAAAAATAAAACTTGTATCCCTTTGAATCTAGTTTTCAGAAGAAAAAAAAACGTTTGTCATTTTGGAATTTTGTACAAAATGTTATGACTATTATATTGAAGGGTGTCTTTGAAGAAGAAAACGCAATTTGTACATTGCGATTGTGGGATTTTGGCCGCAATCGCGATGAAGGAAACATTGATGGATCTTTTGTTAACCGTGATAGCATGGCTAATGACCGCGATCGCGAAGAAAGAGGCTTGACGGGTGTATTAAACATCTAATTTCGGGATTTTGAGCTCATTTCTTCACTTGTAAGTTCTTGGAGCACATGTGGGGCGATTTGGGGTGATTCTTGAAGATCATTTTTTCCATATATCATGAGGTAAGTTATTACCACTTATCTTAATATAAATACATGGGTTATATATAGATTTTAATATGGAATTTGTTAGAAATTGTGAAATTTTTGGAAGAAAACCTAGAAATGGTATTTTTGGATTTTGACCACGAAATTGGATATGAAATAGGGAATAAATTATATATTTCAGCTTGTGGTGCTATGGAAAATGTTTATCTTCAAAAAATTTCGGAATCGGGGCACGTGTGCCCGGGGTGACTTTGTTGACTTTTCGAGGGGAGTTGAGAATTGTTATAAATTGATTAATTAAGTGTTTTGGGTATATTTTGATTGGTTTGCACGTTGTTTGACTAGTTTCGGATCGATGGGCATCGGTTTGATGTTTTAGAGAGGCGTTGGAGTCAGTCATCGGATTTCGGAGCAAGTTAAGTCTCCTGTCTAACTTTATGAGGGGGAAATTACCCCATAGGTAATGTATTTGTTATGTGCTACTTGTTGTGGGGGCTACGTACGTACGAGTTGACTAGAGTCCGTACGTAGCTAAAATCATGCTTATGTCCGGGTAAACTTAGGGCTATATCATGTGATATTTCTATTACCTAAACTCAACTTGTTAGTTTAATTATCCAAACTTCTAAATGTAATTTGATTAGAGATCATGTTAGGTCGAATCTCGATACCTTGGGTTGTTTGATGGGATATCCGATTACTGGTAACTGTTATGCTTGCTTTATGTCCCTATTTTTGTATTGAAAACACGTGGTTCGTAATTCGATAAGTTTCTTCCTTTCATGTGGATCAGGCCGAACACCTCGGCAGTATATTGATATGCATCTCTGGTTCGCGCCGGTCGACCCTCGGCAGTGTACACACCACTCTAGATTCGGTCGTACGACCTCGGCATAATCGTGCGCAATATCGCTAGGAGTCCGAGTATTCATGAGATTTTTCTTTGATTGAGACTTGTCATTTATATGATATTCCTTATCTATTGGAGATAGTACTTGATATTTCTTATCTATTGAGATAGTATATGAGATTTTGAGAAATTCACATTGTCACAATTGTTGGAGGATTTTTGCTAGTTACACTCCTTACTTCATTATTGTTGTTGTGTTTCATATTCATTTATAATTTAATACATGTTGATTTATTGGACCACTGGTAAGTGTCAATGTCGACCCTCGTCACTACTCCTCCGGGGTTAGGCTAGATACTTACTGGGTACACGTTAATTTACGTACTCATACTACACTTCTGCACTTATTGTGCAGGTACATATTTCTAGTGGTCATTTGGGCCCAAAGGCGCAGCTATTGCGAGGACTTTACGGTGAGTTGTATCTCATATTATGATCCACAGCACACGGAGTTTCCTTCATATTCATTTATGTTATCCTGTCTATTTTACATTTCAGACAGATGTTGTATTGGTATTGTATTTCTTAGTAGTTGCTCATGCACTTGTGACACCGGGTTTTGGGATATTCTAGTTGATGTTAATAGTTTTACTTTAATATTGTCACCTTTTTATTTTATATCTTACTAATATTGTATGTATCCATGATTTCAAATGCATTTAATTTTTTAATTAATAAAACTTGTGATTTCAAAGGTAATAAAATGAATAATTATTTAGATGGTTCACTGTTGGCTTGCTAACGGCGACGTTGGGTACCATCACGGCCTATAGTGGGTTTTGGGTCTTGACACGTGCTTACAATTCTGGTATTAGTTCATGTTGTTAACTGGTTCGCATCAGTTATTTCTCCGCTTTCTATTATTTATCCTTATTACGTTTCATATTGTTTATTTATATCCTAGTAGGTATCCTGACCTGACCTCATCACTATTCTACCGAGGTTAGGCTTGATATTCTAGTTTTACTTTGTAGTAGATATTCTAGTTTTTCTTTCAGGGAGTGTATTGTTGTTGATTCTGTTTCAGAAGTTTAACTCAGTTATTCATCTTTGTTTTATTATTTTGTAAATTATTTATGTCAGGTTATTATTAACTGTTAGGCTTATCTAGTCATAGAGATTAAGTGCCTTCACGACATCCTTCGGAGGAAAATTGGAGTCGTGACAGTAGCTATGAGCCCCCATCTACACCGTCTATGCATGCTTCTGATACACATGCTGAGGATGATGATTTAGAAGTAGTGCATTGTGATCGGTATAGCAGGATCATCATAGTCCCTGAGGGGAATGGGTAAGAGTTATTTGTTATTTTTTCATTTATTATTTTATAATATTTTAACTAATATTTTCATGTATTTTTATTGTTAAATTGCAGGTTCAAGTCGGGCAAGCAGACCACGAAGATAATCACCATTGCTATCAAAAAGCTTTATGATGACCCCTATGCGACTTGGAGTGATTTTTCATACTCGTTGAAATAGCAAATTTTCAATCAGTTTAAAGTATAAAGGTTCTTTTAAGCATTTTAAGATTTTATATTTATGATGTTTCCATCTAATATTTAACTTTTGATATGCAGAGTAAGTGTGTATGAGAAGACCGCTATAGCGAGGCAATGGCTGGAAATTTTTAACATAAAGCCCGCAAGAGATTGGCGGATTATTTCTCGGATGGTAGAAAGAAGAACAAGAGGCCTAACTGGTGTCTACAACATTTATAGGATGATTTGTTAAGGCAATGGCAGACCGAGGAGTTCTTAAAGAAGAGAGAACAATGAAAGAAAGCTCGATATTCGATAAGGGAGGCTCCTTGCACACTGGGGGTGCTATCAACATCGGGAAATAAGAAGAAGATTGGTAATTCCTTAAATTATTACATCTTTAATTTTCTAAGTATATCAATTCTATTTATTAACCAAATTAATTTATTTTCACGAAAAGAAGTATAGGCATCTACTGCAACAAGATGAGCTATTCAGGGAGACGCATATTTTAAAGAAGAATAAAGACGCGGATGCAAATAGGTCGGTCGATGACAGGGTAGAGACTACATATGTAAGCTTTCAAATTTCCTTAAGAGTTATAGTTTACTTTTATAAGATTTTATATATACTAATTTAATTTAAAATAACGTAGGGTCGCTACCAAAGTACCGTGGAGGACTTCATTCGTAGTCAGCTAGCTGGTGAATCGGGCAAGCCAACTCAACCTTTGGACGAGGATGCTGAAAGAATGTGGTTGGAGGTTGTCGGCGGTCCAAAAAAGGGGAAGGTATACGGGCTTCCTAGGAAAATATTCCATCGCTAAAGGTGTGCAATGCAAGGAATAGGGACTTCCTCGCAGGTCGAGACACTTAATAGGGAGACCCTCTTGGCTATGCAGGAGAAGGTGACAAGGCTTACATCCGAGCTTGAAGTAGCCAAGGAAAGAGAAAGGCTTAGAGATGCACAATTCCTTGGTATGCAAGCTCATATCAGAACTCTCCTTTCTACTGGAACTTTTCCATTGTCCCGGTCTCGTGAGTCATCTCCAAAGGCCCGACCTCCACGTGGTCGTTCCTCCCGTCCTCCTCATGATCGTTCTGCCCATCCTCCACATGATCGTTCTTCTCGTCCTCCACAAGATCGTTCTTATCGTCTTCTAGATGAAAGTTCATCAGATAGTGGTGATTCAGTAGAAAATACCCCTTGAACAGTAGTTTGATATATTTTGAACTAGATTAATTGAACTTGTTTTGAATTTGAATGAACATTTTTGAACTTGTTTTAATTACTTACTTTTTGATTGATATTGAATTGGAATGTTTAATTGAACTTGTTTGTTTTAAAGGTTTGTTTGGGATGTTTGGTTGGATATGGGTGTATGGGTGGTTAAATTTGTGGTGAATTGGGGGTTATTTGATATGAATTAGAGGTAATTGGTATGTTGAATATGTTTTTCAATTTGGCAAGTGGTGTAGCTACCAAAACATGTATTTTCTGCCAAATATATGCCCAAAAAATCGACGGACTTCGATCGGTAAAGATAAAATAAAATTAAATTGATAAATACCGACCAGTGTTGGTCGGTTAATGCACGTTAACTACCAAAAATTCAACAATACCGACCAATATCGGTCGATAATTTGGCTGCCAATCGCCAGAAAATCAAGATTACCGACCAACTTTGGTCGGTATTCTTAAATTTTAGTTATTTAAAAAAAAATAATTTTCTTATACCGACCAACGTTGGTTGGTAATTAAAATAATGTATCATTAATTTATTTTTATTTATCGACCAAAGTTGGTCGGTAACTACAATTATTAAATTCAGCACACCGACCAACTTTGATCGGTAAAATTAAATTATTAAAATAATCTACCGACCAATATTGGTCAGTGGGCCACTTAAATTGTTAGATGGTCGTGTACACTAACCGGTCGATGTTGATCGGTAATTTTCGACCAACTTTGGTCGGTATGCTCTACAGATCATTCAATTACCGACCACACGTAATTGGTCGCGTTTGGATGCTTATTTGCCATTACCGATCGATCTCGGTTGGTTTTTTCGGACGATTTTAAGCGAATTTTTAGTAGTGTTTGAAATAGGCAGAATGTCTAAAAATCCCTTAAACTAGACACGGATTATTAGTTGCACCCCTAAATTATTCGTGATCATAATTATCCCCCTAAGCTTGATTATTTGGTAGTTGTTACCCCCATACACGCTGATGTAGCAAAGAACATAGATACATTCTCTTTTAGGTGCGTGAGAGTGAAAACATATCGAAAACCCAGCTTCCAAATGGGCTTTTTTTAACTGTAAAATTATCACATAATCATATACAATGATTTATTTGTTACAATTGTATATTTCTTCTTGTTTCATCTTAATATACAATGCATACTTTACTCTAATTATTTATTTTCTTTTAATTTCTTTTATAGATTATCTTTTTCTTTTTCTTCTATGGATACAATGTCTATTTGTTGCAATTATGTATTTCTTTTATTTTTTATTTTTTTTGGGGGGGGGGGGGGGGGGGGGGATTTGGCGTAGACCTCAATCATTTTACCAAATAAAAAAGTTCTAACCAAAATAATAGAATACCAACAGTATATTTCTTTTTCTTTTTTCTTCATATGCAATAGCTATTTATTTCAACTTTGTATTTTTATTGTCATGTCAAGTCAGTATAAAAAAATTGGCTAGAGCTCAATTATTGTCTACCCGATAAAAAAGATATAGAGAAAATAATAAAATTGTTGTTGTATAATTTGTTTTATTTCCTCTTTAGATGCAACGACCATTTTATTTTAACAGTGTATTCTTTATTTTTCAGGGAAAAGTCTGTATAAAATACTTGCTTAGAGATCCATAATTTTTAGCTAAGTAAAAAAATTAGCCAAAATTATGAAGTTCAAACTGTGTATCTTTTTATATCTTTTTTAGATGCAATGTCTATTTTTTTCAACTATGCGTTTCTTTTTTCTTAGGCAAAATTTGAAAACTTTAACTGAAACTTCATTATTTTTAGCCAAAAAGTGTTAGCCTAATTAATGGAGTTCTAGCTAAGTTTTATTATAAATTTTATCCGAAAAAGATGATCTAATTAATTAATACATTTAAATAGATAAAAAAATATTTTATTATCAAAAATGCCACATGGACACAAAAATCCAGGTGGCCGGTGCGTGTAAGCCACTTTTCTAGGATGAGATCGTCCAGGGGTAACGGTTGTCGAGTAGCAAAGTTTAGGGGATAATTAACACTACGAGTAGTTTAAGAATATAACCAATAATTCATGTCAAATTTAGGGGGATTTTAAGGTATTATGCCTTTAAAATAAGATGAAAATGCCGGTGGCTCGTCGTTTCGTCCAATTAGCATTCACATGGACATTAGTTTTAACTTAGTTTTGAATTTTTCGTTATCTTTATATGTTTTTGTAGCGATGGACTAAAAGTGACCCACATTAACTTGAAGGACTATTTATGTTAAAGGTTAAGCACCTAAGAGTGATAAATAAAGTGCGTGTAAACCTTGAAGATCATGAATCGTATCCCAACACAAACACACACAAAAACTACCCGATTGGTGGGCAAAGTTATGCCGTATTTGTGTTGATCGGAGGCAGTAACTCTTGGTAGACGGGCAAAGTTATGCCCTCACGAGCTCGTAGAAACAAATTTTTGTTAAAGTAGAGTATTAGGACCAAATAAATCTTCCCATATATGCAAAACACTATTTTGATCATTTTCTCTTTAAGTAAGATTGCTCCGCTCGAATAGCTCAAAACTGATTTTGGCAGTAGTTTCAAACTGTTTCCTGCAGTTGATTGTGAAACAGTCCATAAAGCAAGTAGATTGTTACCTGTTACTTCAATTATTGTGAACATTAAATGAGATCCGCTTCCATGATACCCAGTTGAGCAACAAACAGAATATATGTGCTGTACTGCTTTCAGGTTTTGACAAGAGTTGGGGAAAAAGTTCTGATTTCTTATTCTATCAAAATTTTGATTAATAAAGGGAAGTAATGGAACAAGGTTTATTCTAATAGAAAGCATCTCCTCTTATAAAAACTGAGGAAGATTTCACTTTTACATGTATTATAATGGTACAATTGACATTCAATATTGTAGCTGTTTGTGTTTTTTCAGTTTTTACTCTCAATCCATGGCATTTTCTCACGGGACTGTATACACCTCAACCCCAGAAAATAAATGAAGAATTTGATGGAGGTGACAGGTGATCTTCCACCCATTCTCCCACACCTAAACCCCTTTCTTAAATCAATGCTATAAAAACCAAGCAAAGATAAATATAACAGGAAGAAAAAAAAAACATTCAGCTGTCCAAGGAATCTGTCGATGAGGGTGGCGACTGTGAGAGCTGGTTATGAATTTGAGCATGGACTGGAGTTTCAGCTTGTACCTGGGGCTGCTTTTGCTGCTCAGCATATCTGTTTATTCGTTCCAGCAACTGAGTTGCTTTTCGTTTGCCCCTATCAGTGCCATTTTGTACTAAATCTAGCAACGGCCCCATTACTTCTAGCTCCTGAACCTCTACTATATGATGTTGGTCCCCAGAGCAGAGGTGTACCAAAACTGCAACTGCATTTTCTTTGTTCCTGGGAGACCCATTTGCGATCACATTTACCAAAACAGGAACTGCCCCTGCAGCTCCAATGGCTGCCTTCCCTTCTGGGTGACTAGCCAATATCGCTAAAATGGCAAGTGCTTCATCGACCATACCACCTTGAGGTTCCGTAAGCAGCTGCATTAGAGTGGGCACAACTCCAGCCCTTACTGCCTTGCCCTTGTTCCCTTGATAAATGCACAGATTGAAAAGTGCGGTAGCTGCATCTTTCTTCCCTCTCTGGGTGCCATCACTTAGTAATGTCACAAGTGGAGAAATTGCTCCATAAGTACCAATTATGACCTTATTTTCATCTATAACAGAAAGGCTAAATAGGGCGGCTGCTGCATTTTCACGTGCTTCCATGCTCCCCTTCTTAAGCACATGGACGATACCAGGCACTGCCCCTGATGTTACAATGCTCCGTTTGTTATCCTCACAAATAGAGAGGTTAAGTAGTGCTGTAACAGCATGCTCTTGGACCCGAGAATCGGGTGTGGAAAGAAGGTCGACGAGCAGAGGAATAGCACCTGCTTCAGCTATTGCAACACGATTATCAGCATTGCGCTTAGCAAGAAGGCGGATTTCACCTGTGGCAGAGAGCCGATCTTCAGGTTTGCCAGATGTGAGCTTTCTCAGGAGATCTTCTATCTTTGAGTGCTCAGCAGGCGTGCACGCGGATGCTGACTTATTGGGTAAACTACCTGGCCGTTTGGGTGGTTCAACCCCATTCGCTTCACACCACTGTGCTATGAGGCTTCGCAACACATAGTTTGGAGTGAGAGTATTGCTTGTAAGGACCTGTTGTGTCTTGGGACAAGTGCTATGCCCTGCTTCCAGCCACTTCTCAATAGAAGAACGCTCATAAGTCTGGAGTGGAGGAAACCATATTTATTGTTAGCAAACTACGATATGGAAATGATAACTACAGTTCAAATTTAGCCTACCAACATGAAACCACATCTTCCATGAACATGAAGCCTATAAGGCATGTGCGTCAAAGAGAAGTAGCATAGATGCGACATAAATCCTGTATCAAGATTTTGGCAGAATATATAATTGCTCAAGAAATAATCTCATAAATCAGCAAGGACCATATAGCAATAAAATTGAATACGAATCACCTGTCTGTCTATACTTTTTCAGCATATGAATCAGTCCACTTTACCGATTAAAAAGAGAAACAAACAATAATCACTGTCTACCTTATTCCTCCTTTCTCTATTTAAAATGATACAACTGATTTCAAAGCACTTCATGGAAAATGATTGAAAATGTGCTGGATCTGAGAGCTTGTCAAAATTAATTATAAAGGGCGAAGATGTTCCATCTGCCTCTACTAGCAAGAGCCAGAGAGATATTGGGTGTAGGAGCCACTGGTATTGGAGTTATTACTGAATACACATGATATAGTCCCGCTAGAAGATGGATAGTTACTTCCATGATCATTTAGGTTATATTTACTCCATTTACTGGGGGAAAAAAGGAAACAAGACAATAGAGACCTGCAGCACTTGAATGAAATGATTATGGCCTGGTTTTGACAGTCTGAGTCACATCCATGCATGCACCAATACAAGGTAATAGTTATGTATCCTTACAAATGCAAGATAGAAGAAACGGAAGGACTCTGGTAAAAATGTCTTTGCTGTCATCAGGAAGCAAGAGAAATGGATAATACGGCAACCAATTTTAACAGGGGAAAAAAAGCAAGTTAAAGATCCAATAATGGTACCTGCCCAGATGAAACAATGACAGGATCTTTCATCAATTCCAGGGATATAGGACACCGAAAATCATCAGGTATTACTGGGGCCTTATGAGTTGTCCCTGTCGATGCTTGTCCACTACAAGTTGAAGACTTCTCCCTCGAAGAAGAATCACTCTCCGGATTCTCAGTCAGCACAAAGTCCTTCATTTTGCTCAATATTACTGACATCTTCTCTATCCTCTCCTCTGTATCTTCGCCAGTAGCAGTAATCATTTCATGCAAAGCACATGATTCTTGTGTGAGATCAGCTATTCCAGTCAGCTGTAACTTCTCAACCAATTGCCTTAGGACAACTGGATCTATAGCAGCATCAATACTCTTACTATAAATGGACAATAGATCCTCGTGTAGTTCGGCATCAGGCGTATCAACCCTTCCTTTGGCTCTTTGGAACTGAGAAAGAACAAGCTCTACCTGGAAGTTGAAGCCACAGATGGAAAAGAATAATTGCACATCAAGAGATGTATCCATCCACAATAAATGAAGACTTAATAAGGTAATGCTTTTACCTGCTCTTTAACTTCATCAGAAATGTCAAGCTCTTCATAATGAACTCCACTTAAAGCTTGTTCTAGCTGGGCTGTCACTTCGTGAAATTTATTCATTATCTGCTCCCTTTCTAACACCTGCAAAGAGAAATTCCTAGAATTGAGCTTTACTCTGTAGGCCAAGATAGGGCAGATGTTTCAGCTAAACATACAGTGCTCTACAAGGACTAAAGTTAATCACTCATACATGTAATGAATTATTTGCAGTTGAAATAAAAATCTGCTCAATACGCAACACCAGCTATGATCCAAATGATGACTGTGAGAATCATTTGACCATGCAAACACTTGATTAGTAGATGTAAAAGCAGCACTTCAGGGAGAAGAAATGAGTTCAGACGTCTTGATGACCTAAGAGCCGCGGATCAGGCATGCTATTAAAGGTTCACTTTAAGGTAGCAGAATAATAGTTTCCAAATCCATTAAAGTGTCCTCTCCCTAAAGAAAACAACTACTCCGTTATCAATTTAAAACATAATGCCCCAACAGGGAGATACTGACCTAAGTGAACTACAAAACGGTTGAGAGGCCAGAAATGTTATATGAGAGTGAGTGTTGGGCCTCTAACACCCAACTTGTCCACAACACAAGTGCCAATAGAAATGCAGATGTTAAATAGATGTGCATCATATAAGATTAGACAAGGTTAGGATTGATCACATTTGACAGAAGAGGTACAAGTAGCACACTACACGCATAAAGGATAAACTGACGAAGGTCGCCGGACATGGTTTGGTCATGTCCTATATAGATCTCCAAATGTACTACCCTGTAAGTGTAACAATACGATGATTGAAAATATTAAAAAGGAAAGGTAGCCCTAAATTATATGAAAAAAGTTAACTATAGCAGAGATAGTATCGTAATCCATGCAGACTTATCGAAAGTACAAAACATAATGGAAGCAAATGATCGATAAAGGCGCTAATTGGAATTAAAGCTTAGTCGCGTTGGTAGACTTACGTCAGGTTTGGTGTTTTACTAGAGGTATTTTAGTTTGTTTAGATATTTGTACATAGAAAATATAAAGAATCTCTAGTGTTCAAGAAACTGTAATTGGTAGGATAATGAATATTAGAATGGAACAAGCCTAATGGAGCGGAATAGATATTGAGGATCATAGACTCAACGGCACCTAGTTTGGGATTGAAGAGTATTAGTTGTTGTAGAAAGCCCCAATAGCAATTGTCAAAAGACAGCTGTCAGCTATAGGAATGACCTGCTGTCCTCTTTTATTTCCTTTTTCTTTTAGATCTTTTTGGATAAGATTTTTTTTTATTTTTTTCACGATCTCATATATTAAGAAGAATTTTTTGCAAAGTGTAACATTTTTGACACTTATTGATGCTGCACGTGTTATGAGATGCCTTTACCTGACTTGGGTTGTCACAAGCCTTTTTGTTGAAGACATAATTAACTAATCAATGTATTTTCTCTCTAATAACTTAAGTATTTAGATAAGATGGTCACATACTTCAACATGGTATCAGAGCAGGCAGAGGTCCTGAGTTCGTGTCTTACCGCCACCCATTATTAAAATAAGATCAACGTGCTTGGTTAATGAAAGAAATCGTGTACCCATGCACGTGAGAGAGAGTGTTGACAACAATATTAACTAAATAAATATGTGCTCTCACTAATAACCTAAACTTTTAGATGAGATGGTCAAACATTTCAACACCTTTTAATTCCTACATTTTCAGCTCAAAATTTCAATCGTCAGATATTTAACTCAAAGAGCACATAAAATCACTTTTCAGTATTAGCTTCTCTATCAAGATACTACAATTAGTTTCATTTCAAAAGAACTTACTTTAATATCATTCTAATAAAGAAAGTCTAATCCAATGTGAGATCCCGGATAGGCAAGTACACATCAAACGTCTCATGATAAATGTATCCATTCTTCTCTCCTTCCTAGTTTGCATTTCAATCTCATTCACTGTCATCTCCCCACTTTTTGACAGTAGGAGAGGGAGATGAACCAAAAAAGTTCAACAAAAGGGTTCAGCCATATAGCAAGTACCATTTCCGCTAGCATACTAAACATGCCAACCTTGTTGGTGTTGCATTTATCCTCAATAAAAACAAAAGGATAAACGAATAGGCAATGAATGCAATCATTGCACAGGAAACAAGAGCATTTCTAAGAGGTTTGGTGGCAAACAGGTAGTGGATTTCTCCACAAACTTAAGTATTCAGAGCAGAAATAACAGCACAACCTTCTGATGGTGTTCAATAATCCAAGGACAGAGTCATAAAAGCACAAAATCCTATCTTTGAACTCATCATCCAGCAACTTAAGACTTGTCGACTCCCCTTGTTACAAGATCAAAAACCTTCACAAGGAATACTATTGCATTGAGCCTTTATGGATTACAATTTGGTTTGTACAACATGGCAAAGGCATTGTTAAGAATTCAAATTATCAGGCCATAGGATCTCTTTTAAATGGTAATTTTGCCAAGGAGAAAAGAAGTTGCAGTGTAGAGGTTAAACAAGCGAATGTTACTTCAGTATGAGTTAACAAAGTCATAACTAGGAGCTCAACTATGCTTTAGGGAAGTTAACAAGGTTGTGAATTCCTTGTCCAGGCACTCCCAACACCTACAAACATCAAACCTCCCGTGTATCACCAGAGAGCTAATCAAACTTGAGAAAATGTAGTGTCTTTTTGGAATTCAGACAATATAGGGATTTATTGAAAATTCTTAGGATTAGAGTGGATATGCCCATTGTTCATCTAGATATTATGGCTTTACATCCCCTCCTACACAGTGGAGTTTAATTCACAGGTAACTGTGCAGTTTCAATCAATAAATCTATCAACAACTACGTCTCAATTCCAACTAGTTGAGCTCAAAATTATGAATCCTCTATATAATGGTAACATAAATGAAGTAAAATTCCGTAAGTAAACCGACAAAACAGAAAATAAGTAAAAAATAATACGGGGAACACGCACCAGATAAATCTTACTTCCATCGCTCCCGAATTTGAGCAATTCCTTAGTTGATTCAAGAGCTTCCTTCAGTGAAAAAAGTGCTTTCATCGAGTCTTCAGAAACTGCCACGTCATTATCTCGAATCTCTTCGAACATTGGAATCAATAACTTGAGCCTCCTTCCCAGATTGCAGTACTCTTTCTTCACTGAAATCCTGAACTCAGAAATGCTTGATATTTCATTCACTATCTCAATCAGCTTTTGCGTTAACGCTCCTTTTTCTTCTCCCATTGCTTTGAAGATCCACAATTTCTAAAACAAAATATTCAAGCGAAAATTTAAAGAAAATGAATGTTTAAAGAACCTATAAATATGAGCTGAGGTGAGGTGAGCTCGAGTATGATTTTTTTTTTTGGCGTGACGGCTAAAATAGGCTGTTAATGAAGTTTTACGGAGAGAGAAGGCTGAGGATTGTTCGTCGGTTATAGTTAACGGCGGTGAAAATCGGAATGGAATGTGGGGTAACTGGATGAGTGAAGAAGAAAGCGGCTTTTTATTTGGTGATTTTCAGTAACCGTTTGCCTTGTCTGTATGAGTGAGCTGTAGTAAATTCTCTCTGTATTTTAACTCAAAGGAAAAATACTCTCTAATTTATAAATTCATTTTGAATTAATTTATTTATTGGAGTGAAATGTCCAAATCATTTATACAAACTAAAGTTAAAGTCAAACTTTGATAAATCAATTGTTTATATATTGTGTTTTCTTATTCAAGGCTCTACAGCTTTCCCTCAATTGAATATATTGAGTATTTCTAGTTTATTTTTCTAAATTTAGTCCATCGACTTATTAACTCAACTTTAAATATACTAATTAACCATTTTCGAATTTTCAAAAGTTGCTTTACTCGTGTGGAATTGAAAACTCAGTGCTTATGTGAGACTAGCATTCTTTTTTTCCAATCACGAAAGGAAGGTAGACAAAAGGAAAATGTTTTTCACATTGTCATTTCCTCAATTTTGTTTGTTACTTTCCACGACTATAAAACTATTTTTGGACTTACCCTAAGTTATATGGATAAAACAACTAAAGTTTTGTAGTACTAACATGACTTCAATCCATTGGTTGCCCCCCAAAAGATACATTTCTTTCCTCCCAAAAAAACATATTTGTCTCTTTTTCCTTCTCAGGTGAAGCACACATTTGTCAAGTTTGGGACAATTTTAAAAAATGTAATTGTGATATTTTGGCCCTGATTTTGGGATTTGGGATTTGTAATTTTGCCAAAATATAGGCAAAATCTATAGTCAAATATGTGTTTGCCAAATAAAACCCAAATTTATTTTGATAAAATTTATGGCCAAATGGGTCCTAAAATAAAGCTTTGCACATCAACAAATTAAGAAAGTGGACAAAAATTATTTTATTTGCAATTAATTGTTTTGGAACATTTGCTGACAATTAAATAAACGGAAGGATAAAAAATTAATCTTTTTCTAAATAAAGAATAATAAATAAATAGAATTATTTTATTCGAAATGTCTCGTGATCCACAACCAATTATGACCCTTCCTCCCTTTACTAGTACACTCAACAATAATTATTATGTATCAATCCCAAACAATTTTGCATCGCTAATATGAATCCTCAGTTCCAAGCTCACGAGTAAACTCCATCCAAAAAGAATAGTACAAGAGGAGAAAAAATGAATGTATTCGCGAAAGGCCAACAACTCTCTTTTCTCTTATTTTTTTCTGGGAATTAACAACATTATACATATAGGAAAATGCTTGGTTTGAAGTTATAAAAATGTGTAGTTGAAGATGGAGTTCAAACAATTATTTGAATGTAAAAGTTATGTTTGGCAATGAATTTATTTGAAAAAGTTAAATATTTGTAAGTGAAAATCAATATTCACGTAAAATACTTTTCAATAAGTTCCTAAAATACCTTACTAGTAATTAAGTTTTGAAAGTACTGATACCCAAAAATCCAAGCTAATATTTACAAATACTGAAATATTTATGTATGAAAATGGGTCCGCTTTTAACATGCATCATGGTTAGTGTGACAAATCCCACATAAATAAATGCTATAATGACAGCTTGAAAATATTTTTTTATTAAAAGTTGCCCTGTTTATTCCTATTGTGTTTAGGGAAAAGAACTACGAAATGATGTGAGCCTGTTTAAGCTAAGCCATAAAATAACTTAGTATTGGATCAGGCTTTTATAGCTTAGCTTTTTGACTATTTAAATCGTCAAAAATAACTTCAGATAATACAATACTAACATGTAACATATGAATTGGGAAAAATGATTATGAAAAAAAAGGGGGGCCTTAATAAGGATAACTTAACTTCTGAAGATATTTTTTGCAAGGATTTTCGTCCACTAAACGAAAACATTAGCATCGAGAATCTTGAAAGCATGTGCCTCATAATTGACTAAGCTATCTCATGAATCTGTCCATACTTTAATTATTTTGCAAGTAGCAGATGAACAGTCTGTGAAAATGATTTAAGAGACATTAGTCAAATATAAAGAAGATATTATGCAGAGTTGTATTTTCTTTCACCAAGTGCAGAGTTATATGATGTATGCACTAAATCTATAAGCATAATACCTTTGATTTGGTCTAATATTACATATGCCGCTAAAATAAACTTTTGGTTTTTGTCCTTGATCGTTAAGAGAGCTCCAATCATAGGAGTCAATAAGAAGATATGTTAATTAATCAAAGGTCCATTGATTCCATTTCTGTATTGAAAATAGGAATTTTTATCTAAATATACTCTTTTAGACAAATATATTTTCTTTTAGGTTCTTTAAAAATTATATTGTACATTTATATTTACTAGTTATATAAAAAAAATATAATAAAAGAAGAATCCCTTAAAATTAGGTTGTAACCGCTACCCCCACTCCCACCCACGTCGCCCCCCTCTCACCCTCACATAGGAGTGTCAATGGATATTTAAAAACCGACTAAACCGACGGAACCGTACCTTACCGAACCGATTTTTAGGTTTCTTTTGATAAAACCGTATGTTTTTATATAAATTTATGAGCGTACCGATAATTAGGGTAGGTTTTTTATTTTATGAAAATAAATCGAAAAAATACTGAACCGTACCGAATAAATTTACATGTGACAAATATATTTATATATTAAGTTTAAAAATAATAAAGCATTATTTTTTCTTAGGCTTTCGAACTATGAAAACAGTTACAAGCCAACAAGTAATTAAACTCAAAATCCTAATTCCCAAACTTACTATGCTACTCCTATCGAAATTAAATTATTTCCAGCATATTCACTAGCAAGATACAAGGTATTTTAGCGATTATGAGTAGCAAACTACAATTTATTGAATATGTTTCCTTTCTTATGATTCAGATTTATCTTTTTGAATATTTAATCTATTCTTGAGTCTCAGCTTCGTTAATATCTTTTCACTCGTGTGATTTATATTTTTTTTTGTATTTGCTTAGTTTCTTTTACGCTACTGCAGAATAGTTGATGGATCTATTAGGGGTGTTCGTCGGTCGGTACGGTACGGTATTTAGACATTTCGGTTCGGTATTCGATTTCGTAAAATGCTATACCAATACCATACCTAATTAAATTCGGTATGGTTAGATTTTTCTCCTTTCGGTTTCGATTTATTCTGTTCGGTAACTTCGGTTTATTCGGTTTGAATACTAACTAGTGCATAGATTCATAGACGGTAATATTCTTAATTAAAGTACTCAAAAGTACAAAACTAAAAACGTTTGTTGACAAAAGTTTTGTCCAAAACTAGCATATACCAACCTAGAGAGAGAAAACTTAGAGAAATGTCTTGTTACTTGCTTAGAGTTAATTGATGAACTTAGAGAATAAAGAAAAGTAAAATTTTAGATTTCTTATACTTATGTTATAATTAATAAAATGTGTATTGTGTAATATAATATATATTTCGGTACGGTATCAGTAATTCGGCATTTCATTTTAAAATACCAAATATCATACCTAATATCAATTTTTTTTTTAAACATAAACCAAATACCATACCAAATACCAAAATATTGAATACCAAATACCAAAATTTTCGGTTTCGGTACGGTAATTCGATATTTACCAAATTATGCACAGCCCTAGGATCTATACTTTGGTCATCTTTTATATTTAAAAATATCTAGAGAATTTTGATAAGTCCTATAAAAGTACGTATGTTTGCATTTTTTTTTTTACTAGTGACTTTGACATGATATTAAAAAAATAAAAATTAATCGAAACGTACCGATACCGAAGAGAAACCGACATGGTCTGGATGGTTTCGAAAAGTCTAATTTTGGTTATAAATAATAGAATAACCAAAAAATTGATATGGTATAAAATTTATAAAATAACCGGCCGAACCGAACCATTGACATCCCTACCCTCACGTCGATCAGTTATACAAAGCCCTTAAAATTACGTTTTCATCCTATTTTCAAAAAGATCTCAAAACATTTCTTTCTCTTTCATTTAATTAAACTCAAATCTCTCCCTCTCTTCACACAAATCTATCGATATTATCTCTAAAACTACAACAGCAAAGGATTCGTCATTGATAGCCATTAAAAAGTTTCAAAGCTCTGAATTTGAAAATTGAATTTTTGCAAAATAATTTTTCTGTTTGGATTGGGTGTTGTGGCAAACGTTTATGAATATCCTTTGAAGTTTATATCTCAATTTTGGGAGAGTTTGGTGAATATTAGACTTGATTTTGATTAAAATTTCAAATAGGAAGAAGAAGAAGAAGAAGAAGAAGAAGAAGAAGTTGTATATATTTTGTATATCGGGTGTACGTTATTTGTATGTCCAACGTATCACTGGACATACAAATAACATACAAACAACATATAAAATATAAACAATAATATAATTGTATGCAAGTTGTATGCAACTTATATGTTGACTTCTTTTCCCTGATTGTATAGATATAAGTTAAAAAAGAAAATTAATTAGTTTTTGACAACTATAAAACTTAGAGAAAACATATTGTAAATAAGTTCCTATTGTAGTATGTATGAAAAACAAACCTTGAAAATATGCAATTACAAATAATTTAAGTTAAAACCACAGTCAAGAATTTGAACATGTGAAATTCATTTATTTGATGTTGGAGTTTTCATTAATGGTAAGAAAAAATACGAAATAATTTATTAACGATAAAAGTATGAGTAATTAAAATAAAATACCAAGGCAACACAAAATTAAGCAATTTCAAATATTACGTGGAGAAATTTGAATATTTTCCCAACAGTTAATTGACAATATATTCGAACTTCACGTTTCATTTCATGCCTTAACCATATGGAAGGCTTGGAAGAAAAGGGAATAAATTTAATCACTCATCATCATAAGAAGGGTATATAAATTGGATTGGTTTATATTTTTTATTTACTAAATCAAACCAGCTATATCAACTTTTTAAAATCTGTATACGGTCGAAATCGAACTTGTGGTGCATTCTAAACTCCGACATGGTGAGCCAGGCTCGAGACATGACAATAAAGGACTGAAGATCGACCCCAAGTCTCACCGGGCTAGAACCCGGGGGCAGAACGCCTGCCTTTGAGAATATCGAGATCGTGATCCCAGAATCGATCCTAACCTCGAACGAGATCGAAGAAACATTGTTAGCATAGCCAACAGAAGACCAAAATATCTGTGACCGGTCGGATATTACTTGTAAGGCCCCAGAAAATTTCACTAAGTAATTTAAGGTTTTGTGGTGCCAAGGTAGGGTAATATATTATATCTTCTTAGAATTGAATGCCACAATGTTCATATAATTGGGAGTAAGTCCTTGATCATTATTGAATTGGCTATTCCTAATGTGGTTGTTTTTGAAGGATGTTTGTTCAATGTTCATTCTAAATGCTTCATCATGTCATCTTGCCATTTGAGAAATTGTTCAAAATGTGGAATATCTGTTAGGAATGTTAAGACTTCATGTCAAGATCGAAATAAAGGTTGTTGTGCCAAATTATATGAAAAGCCTCTATGTGTCTAAGATTATCAAACTTGCTCATATGTGAATCTAATGTCTTGAATGGGAAGCCTTATTATTGTGGATAATGATAATGATATTTGAATGTAGAAAAAGGGTACTGGAGCTATGAAATACGGCCAAGTGCCAATAATGACTTTGTAATTGAAATCACTAGTGCGAATGAATTGAAAGTATATGAAAGAAGTACGATATGAAATGATTGACAGAAAATGGTTGATGTCTCAAGTGAGATGGCCTAGCCAATCGGGCCGAGATCGGACTCTGTATAAGAACACGTGGTATTGTGGATTAAATTGTGAAAATGGTTGATGTCTCAAGTGAGATGGCCTAGCCGATCGGGCCGAGATCCGACTCTGTGCAAGAACACGGTGGTATTGTGGATGAAATTGTGAAAATGGTTGATATCTCAAGTGAGATGGCCTAGCCGATCGGGCCGTGATCAGACACCATGCCGCACACATGGTGGTAACTGTGCTGGAAATGATAATTGAAATTGTGGATATGGTTGATGTCTCAAATGAGATGACCTAGCCGATCGGGGCGAGATCGGACTCTGTGTAAGAACACGGTGGTATTGTGAATTGTGGCATATGGCACTAAAGATTACCTAATAAGATGGAAATTGACTTGAGAACTTATGTGATCCTTACTTGATATTTTAGTATTGTTTTGAAGCTCTTATTGAACTCATGACTGTTTTCCCCCTTGAATTATTGTCCATTCTATTGAGATGGTGTTTTAGCTTTACATACAAGTACTATTCGACAGTACTAACGTCCCTTTTTTCGGGGGCGCTGCATCTTTAAATGAATGCAGGTGGTTACATAGCAGACATTGTTGATCGCAGTTAGTGGTACATCATCATTTTCCCAACAGACTCGGTGAGTCCCATTTCATTCTGGGGTCATGCATTGTACCTTTTGTTTATATTGTGGTCATTGTTTTTGAGGTATAGTCGGGGCCATGTTGCCAGCACCATCTTTACTCTCTTTTGTATCTTTAGAGACTTCGTAGATAATATGTGGGTTGTATATGGGTGTTGGGAATGTTAAACCAGTTATGTTGTGTTTGATCACTTGTTCCATTCGAACTATAAGAATTATGTATTTTGAGACTTAAAGGCGAAATGGCTAATCAAATGATTCGGCATCGTATGTATGAACTTCCTGCTGTATAATTTATGAAATCATATTTTTTCTTGATCATGGGTGAATTGGGTTTAAAGAATCTCATAGGCTTGCTCGGACGGGTTCACTCGGCTGAGCGCTGGTCGCGCTCCTCGGTTTTGGGGCGTGACAAACTTGGTATCAGAGCCTAAGGTTTTAAAGTGTCCTAGGATATCTCGGAGCCGTGTCTAGTAGAGTCCTTCTTATCGGTGTGTTGTCGACCACATCTATAAGTTGGAGGCTACTTGGACAGTTAGGAATAATACCCTTCTTTGATATTCTGAATCATGCGATGAAACTAATTGTGAAACTGTTCTTCCTACAACTCGTGCGTTGAGGTTCAAGGTAAGTTTAAATGCTCTTTTGGTTTATTCCAAGTAATGTTGTCATGTGACATGACGAATGAGTAAAGGCCTAAATATTAAACAGATAGCAGATGTATCATGTTGAATGAATGGTATGGCCATATGAGACAAGTATATAGTACCAAGAGCATACTTTATATGGGAAGAGTGCTAGAAGTGATTACCCACCTCCAAAGAGGCATTGACATGAAAAATGAGACCTAAGCTTAACTAGTACAAGTGGATAGTGTGGGAACCATGTGTATGATTCTAAGATGTAAAATTTATTACATAGGCACGTGATATATGAAAGGCATGGCCTGGAGAGTAATGATAAATGTGTAGGTCTCGCACGGGAGACAAGAAGTTATGAAAGGAGAGTCAATTGAACTTACAATGAGAAGGCCCTAGCACTATGAATGTTATAAAAATACCAGGAATGTACGAAGTTGTGTTATACTCCAAAAAGGATATTGACACGAGGGATTTGGATCCCAAGCCTGTGTGGCTGAATAATAGTAGAGAACTTTTATGAGGTTAATACTATGGGGACTTAAATCTCCCTAATAGTCAATCATATATAAGAGGACTAGAGATGTGAAACATGTGTCCCTCAAATTTCTAAATTCAAGACTTGTGTCGAAATATGAAACATTCACCCCAAGTGGAGGAGGAAGGGCCATGGTAAGGCTACTTAAATACAATAAAACGAGAGTAGGGTCATATAGCTATGATGTTTGGATATTTTGTTGAAGATATGTGTAGTCTAGAAAAGTGGTACGGGATAATGCGATTATCTGAAAGGATATGCAATCGATAAACCACTAGTACAAAAATAATGTGGAAGGTTAAGAAATGTAAATTCTTTGTACGTGGAAATATACATGACAGGGTCAACGATACTAGAAACTAAGAGTAGGGTTTGCAAAAGGGTTTTGTACTTGTTAGAGAGTCAGGGACAATGGAACCCAAGGAAGTTCTACAGATCAAATGTGAAAGGCCTGCGAGTTCTTAGAATGAGTTAATCACGGATTTGTGATTTAGCTAAAGTTCCAAGGCTTTAAGAAATACGTAACAAGTGGGAGAGATAAATGTGATGTGATAATAATCCAAGAGTGCATCTGGACTTGATGGAGAGTCTCTTAAGAATCTTACAAGCAAGGAAGTGTTAAGTGATACATGGATGAACACACTTTCCCACGAATATCCCAACAAGTATCGAGAAACGAGCAGGATGAATGCCCAACTAAGGGAAAAGACCATGTAACATATGGAAGAGCGCATAGCTATTCACTAACTAGGAGGAATGAGTCAAGAAGAATTGGAAGAAAAATCTATAAATTGAGATGGTCATAGTTATCGTAAAATAGTTCGTATCAGAATGGTGGACTCGCCTAGAGCATTAGTGTTAATAGATGATATAAAGGATCAACTGTAATGCAGCCGACTTGAGTGACGCCGAATATCAACTAAAAGATTTAGAGGGAGTTCATGTCTACATATTACTTTGGAAAGTGAGACTACTGGTGATGAAGTGGTGGTGCGATAAACTCAACAAACCAGGCACAATGATACTACGAGTTCATGTGAGGCAGATAAGTGTGTGGCACAATAAGGTTGTCAACTATGAATTAATGGCAAAATGGGATGAGAGTGAATGCTCTAGTCACAAAGGAAATATAGTACCAACATATTGTCTAGACCAAAAGGGAAATGTTTGAAATAGATTGAGAGAGAATGAACACTTGTTACGAACCAAACATGTTTAACATGATAGCTCTTAGCCTGCAATACCAGGAAACACTATTGGTGACTACAATACTGGAAATAAGGTAAGTTACTCATCGAGGATGGAATCAGGTGGACTAAGTCCTAACTTATAAGGGAAACAAGAAGTCGTCGTTGAAGAATTTAGGAGGATCTCAAGTTTTAGAAAAGGCCATGTTCTTGCCAATGACTTTTGTTGAAGTGAATATATAAGAAGGGTGTTGATATGTGTTTTGGGAAGTGTTTAGCAGTAAAGAGGAATCGTGAGAATATTCACAAGGGAAGTAGAGTGGTTTCTTAAAATCCTATAAGACTTATAATGAGGAAAGAGGGTGGCTAAGAAAGGTATGAGCATGATGTTACTTCACATTTGAGGCAATGCCATGCAGGTTGATGTTATCAGGGTATGCGCGCAAGCTAGTAGATGTTATTCATTTGAAACAGATGGTCCTATAAGAAAACTGACCTAGTAATATCTTTTGTTGAGAAATTTGGGAAAAGCAAGTTGCAAGTACTAATAAGACTGTAACTGTATCAAGGAAATTTTTGTAGAACTCAATTCCTAGGAGGTCATATGAAAGGGAAATGTGATATAGATGTCCCAGTAATGATGCAATGTGGCAAGACGATCATTTATGTTTCAAGGCAACTCAAGAATCATGAGAAAAATAATCCAGCACATGACTTAGAACTTGCGGCTGTGATTTTGACATTAAAGATTTGGTGTCATTATTTGTATGGGGTCCAGGTGGACATATTCACGGACCAAAAGATCCTTCAATATATTTGCAAATAGAAGAAATTGAATCTAAGGTAGAGAAGATGGCTTGAGTTACGTAAGGATTACGATATTGATATTCTATAATCTATATCATCCGGGGAAGCCAATGTTGTGGCGGATGCTCTTAGCCGAAAATCTATGGGTAGTTTGGCTCACTTTGAGGCATGTCAAAGGTCGTTGGCCAAGGAAGTTCATCGATTGGCTAGTTTGGGAGTTCGTCTTGCGGACTCTAAGGAAGGAGGGTATTCTCAAACATAAGACCATGTCTTTTCTCTTGGCATGTATGATGGTACACTAAGGTACCAAGGGCGTCTATGTGTTCCAAATGTGGATGGTCTCCGGGAAAGAATTATGACTGAAGCTCACACTTCTATGTATTCCATGTACCCGGGTTCTACGAAAATGTATCATGATCTTAAGGAAGTCTAATGGTGGAATGATATGAAAAGGAATGTAGCGGACTTTGTGGCGAGATGTCCAAATTGTCAGCAAGTGAAGGCCGAACACCAAAGGCCCAGTAGGTTGGCACAGAACATAGAAATTCCAAGGTGGAAGTGGGAAATGATTAATATGGACTTTGTGGTAGGATTACCTCCTACTCCTCGTAAGTTTGACTCAATTTGGGTGATTGTGGATCGACTCAAGAAATCAGCATACTTTTTATCGGTTAAGGCTACCGATACAGAGAAATAATATGCTCAATTGTATATCAAAGAAATAGTCAGGTTGCATGGCACTCCGGTTTTCATCATTTCTGATCGGGGAGCACAATTCACTGCTAATATTTGGAAGAAATTTCAGTAAGGTTTGCGTACTCAGGTGAATCTTAGTACAACCTTTCACCCGGAAACTGACGGGCATGCAGAGCGGACTATTTTGACGCTTGAGGATATGTTGCGCGCTTGTATTTTAGACTTCGAAGGTAGTTGGGATGATCATTTGCCACTCATAGAATTTGCCTACAACAATAGCTATCACACTAGCATTCAGATGACACCGTTCGAGACTTTATATGGTAGGAGATGTAGATCTCCCATTGGGTGGTCTGAAATTGGGGAAGCAGAGTTGATAGGGCCAGACCTCATACATTAGGCTATGGAAAAATTTAAAATCATTAAGGAGCGGCTGAAGACTGCTCAGAATCGTCAGAAGTCCTATTCGGATGTTCGTCTTAGGAATTTGGAGTTCAAAGAAGATGATTGGGTATTCTTGAAAGTTTTCCCCATGAAGGGCATAATGCGATTTGGTAAAAAAAGGGAAATGAGTCTAAGGTATGTCGGACCGTACAAAATCATTCAGAGGATCGGTGAGATGGCGTACAAGCTCGAGCTACCACCTGAGATGTCATTAGTACACCCGGTATTTCATGTGTCTATATTGAAGAAAGTAGTTGGAGATCTAACACTCATTGTTCCGGTTGAAACTATTGAGATTAATGAGGAATTGACTTATGAAAAAATTCCAGTTTCTATTCTTGATAGGCAAGTACGAAAGCTAAGAATAAAGATATTGCCTCTGTGAAAGTGTTATGGAGAAACCGACAGGTTGAAGAGGCCACTTGGGAGGCCGAATAAGAAATGAAGAAGAAGTACCCGCATTTGTTTGAATAGCTATGTAATCGTTTCTATGAAATAGTTCCCTGTGAATTGTGTGTCATATGTACAATTTATGCTAAGGGTGTTCCTTTCCGATAATGTATTGTTTATAAGGCCACGGTTGGTGTTGTTTTATATTATGTTTCTTCATTGGATTATGTATATTTTGTTAGGATTGATATTTGATGATTCTCTGGCAGGTGGATAGGCCGAATTACAAAGGAAACTCTGCCGAAATTTCGGAAAAGTTTGGGAGTTAGTCAAAATTTGGGAATTTGAGGTGTGTAAGAAAAAAGATAAGTTATGTTAAGCATTTGGGGCGCACTTTACTTCTTATTCGAGGATGAATGATCCTAAGCGGGGGAGAATGTAGGGCCCCGAAAAATTTCACTAAGTAATTTAAGGTTTTGTGGTTCCAAGGTAGGCTAATATAATGTATTTTCGGAGTATTTGGGTTGAAGAGTGCATTGGGGAGTTAAAATTTTTCGACCTGGCTAGGCCAGGTGTAAGACTAGGCTTTATCCTAGAAAGGCCAAGCCTGTAGCACGCTAAGACCAGGCTTTAGCCTGGCGAGGCCAGGCCTGTAGCACGCTAAGACAAGGCTTTATCCTGGCGAGGCCAGGTCTGTAGCCCGTCCAGAACTTCGGAGTATCCATTATTTTATCACTATAACCCGACCCAACTTCATTAAATACTCACAATGGGTCATTTTGAGTGGAAACCTGATGCTTTAGAGTGAGAGAAGGAGCCCTAGAGTGAGAAAGTGATCTTCACCAAATCATCCTTTAGTGCTTACACAAATCTTTGAAGAATAACAAGGAAAACACACTAGATCTTCATCCTTGAGGTAAGATTCTACACCCTAACCCTTAATTTCGAATTCTAACTAAAAGATGGGAAATTATCAAGAAAGTTCTTGAGTGTTGGAGGTTATTATCTTACTTGCATGTGTTATCAACGGGTATAGGAACATTGTTGAGGAAAAATGGTGAAGGATAGGTTGTGGGTTGATGAAATTCTCTATAAAAGGACCTAAGAGACTTAATGCGCACCTAGTGTTTGATACAATGCTCAAATGATCTAGAATCATGATCATCTTCCTAATTTTATTTCAAATTGTTATATTTCCAAAATAGATTGAGGTTGCTAAGAATTCCAAAACATTGTAGAGTTAATGGAAGCTCAATTGAGGTATGTATGGCTAAACCCCCAGAAAATTTCACTAAGTAATTTAAGGTTTTGTGGTGCCAAAGTAGGGTAATATATTATATCTTCTTAGAATTGAATGCCACAATGTTCATATAATTGGGAGTAAGTCCTTGATCATTATTGAATTGGCTATTCCTAATATGGTTGTGTTGAAGGATGTTTGTTCAATGTTCATTCTAAATGCTTCATCATGTCATCTTGCCATTTGAGAAATTGTTCAAAATATGGAATATCTGTTAGGAATGTTAAGACTTCATGTCAAGATCGAAATAAAGGTTGTTGTGCCAAATTGTATGAAAATCCTCTATGTGCCTAAGTTTCTCAAACTTGCTCATATGTGAATCAAATGAAATACGACCAAGTGCCAAGAATGACTTTGTAATTGAAATCACTAGTGCCAATGAATTGAAAGTATATTAAAGAAGTACGATGTGAAATGATTGACAAAAAATGGTTGATGTCTCAAGTGAGATGGCCTAGCCAATCGGGACGAGATCGGACTCCGTGTAAGAACAAGGTGGTATTGTGGATTAAATTGTGAAAATGGTTGATGTCTCAAGTGAGATGGCTTAGCTGATCGGGCCGAGATCAAACTCCGTATAAGAACACGGTGGTATTGTGGATGAAATTGTAAAAATGGTTAATGTCTCAAGTGAGATGGCCTAGCCGATCGGGCCATGATCGGACGCCATGCCGCACACATGGTGGTAACTGTGCTGGAAATGATAATTGAAATTGTGGATATGGTTGATGTCTCAAATGAGATGACCTAGACGATCGGGTCGAGATCGAACTCTGTGTAAGAACACGTTGGTATTGTGGATTGTGGCATATGGCACTAAAGATTACCCAACCTAATAAGATGGAAATTGACTTGATAACTTATGTGATCCTTACTTGATGTTTTAGTATGTTTTGAAGCTCTTATTGAACTCATAACTATTTTCCCCCTGGTATTATTATCCATTCTATTGAGATGGTGTTTTAGCTTTACATACTAGTACTATTCGACGGTACTAACGTCCCTTTTTCCAGGGGTGCTGCATCTTTAAATTGATGCAAGTGGCTACATAGCAGACATTGTTGATCACAATTAGTGGTACATCATCATCTTCCCACCAGACTCGGTGAGCCCCATTTCATTCCGGGGTCATGTATTGTACCTTTTATTTATATTGTGGTTATTGTTTTTTATGTATAGCCGGGGCCTTATTGCCGGCACCATCTTTACTCTCTTTTGTATCTTTAGAGGCTCCGTAGACACTATGTGGGTTGTATATGGGAGTTGGGGATGTTAAACAAGTTATGTTGTGTTTGATCACTTGTTCCATTCGAACTATAAGAATTATGTATTTTGAGACTTAAAGGAGAAATGGCTAATCAAACGATTCGGCATCGTATGTTTGAACTTCTTGCTGTATAATTTATGAAATCATGTTTTTTCTTGATCATGGGTGAATTGGGTAGAAAGAATCTCATAGGCTTGCTCGGTCGGGTTCACTCAGCTGAGCGCCGGTCGCGCTTCTCGGTTTTGTAGCGTGACATTACCGCGGGAATCTCGGCACGTATCAATAAGGAACCGGCAATCAATAAATCTAGAGATTTTTTATCTTTTATAGAATTATACCTAAAGTAGGACTCATCTACTATTTAAAGGGGATCTGATAATTCATAAAACACATTGTAACGCACATTCAAAAGCAATACATTATTATTTTTGCTCTTTAAGCTCTTCTGTATCTTTATACCAATCGAAGTGCATCCGGTTTGAGGGTGACTAACCTTCCAAGACTCAAATTGGCCAATTCGTGTGGTTTGAATTTATTTTGTCATCGTTTATTTCAATTGCAACTTAATTAATCATTTTGTGTCAAGTTAATCCTCATATCCTTAAAACCCTTTACAAATTCAATTGTTATCCGATTTTGAGGGTAAACAGTTTGGCGCCCACCATGGGGATAAGGATAATAGTAGTTATTTGATACAAATTTCCATAACACACACTATTTTACACTTATTCTTTGAAGTGTCTCTAATTTCAGGTTAAAAGCTCAAAATGTCAAACTCTTAGTCAGCACCCTTACAAGTTGACAATGAGTCCGGCCATCACGGTGAAAATAACAACATAGTGCCTAGTGGTGAGATACCACCCGTTGATCCCATCGGAATTCCGGTCGCTAACCCGATTGACGTCAACTCGCATGTGGCCATCAACGCTAATTTGCCTATCGACTCCGAGAATAGCGTCTATGGAGAAGCCCGATCAGCAACCCGAAATACACAAGATGTTGGAGGGGACGAGATCAATTTACAAGTGATTTTTGAAATGTTGCAGGCTCAGCAGGCGGCGATAGCCCAGTTACAAAGACGTGAGCCGAGCAGGGTTGAGCCCGAGCCATCATGGGAAGCCACCCGCAGAAACGAACCGGTCGCAGAGAGGCCGAATGAAAGTGAATCGGGGAATAACCCCGAGATCATAAAAATGCTCGAGGAACAGACAAATCGGGTCGAATCAAATCACAGGAGCACCGCCCACATTGAAAGGCCTGGATTCCAAGAAGTTCGTTCAAAAACCTTTTCCTCCAAGCACGGCTCCAAGCCGATCCCTAAGAAGTTCTGCATGCCCGAGATTCCTACGTATAACAGAACGACCGACCCAAATGATCATGTGACCTCCTACACATGTGCCATCAAAGGGAACGACTTGGAGGATGATGGGATCGAGTCTGTCTTGTTGAAAAAGTTCGGGGAGACCCTGTAAAAAGGAGCTATGATATGGTATCACAATTTACCTCCTAATTCTATTTACTCGTTTGTTATGCTTGCATATTCCTTCGTTAAAGCACACGCCGGGGCCAATAAGGTCGAGACTAGGAAGTCAGACCTTTTCAAAGTAAAACAGAAGGATAATGAGATGCTCAAAGAGTTCGTATCCCGGTTTTAAATGGAACGGATGGACCCGCCACCGGTCGCAGATGATTGGGTTGTTCAGGCTTTCACCTAAGGGCTCAACATTCAGAGCTCGTTGGCTTCACAACAGTTAAAACAAAATATGGTAGAATATCCGATTGTCACTTGGGCTGATGTCTAGAACCGGTATCAATCAAAAATTAGGGTCGAAGATGATCAGCTTGGGGCCCCTTCGGGGTTCGTGTATCCTGTCAGAACCATCGACAGAGTCAAGAGAGACATCGATCATGAACAGAGATCAAACAGGGATTGGTATTAGCCATACAATGGAGACCGAAGAAGTAGTGGGTTCGGGTGGAACCCTATGATAAATGAAAGGAGAAATGACCGAGGTCAGAGTAACTGGGGACTGATAAGCAAAAATAGCTTCGACAGGCCCGTCGGGCCTAAAGAAGTGCCAAGATTATCGGAGTACAACTTCAACGTCGATGCCACTGCTATCGTATCTGCCATCGAATGCATCAAAGATACCAAATGGCCTAGACCTTTACAGTCTGATCCAGCCCAAAGGGATCCTAACCTAATATGCAAATATCACGGCACTCATGGCCACAAAACAGAAGACTGCCAACAATTAAGAGAAGAGGTGGCGCGGTTGTTCAACAACGGACATCTTCGAGAGTTCCTGAGTGATCGGGCCAAGAACCACTTTCAGGAACATGGATTCTAATAAGCAGACCGAGCAGGAGGAACCTCAGCACGTCATTAACAAGATCATCGGTGGGTTCAACATTCCCCAGGGGGCGATGTTGAAGCGCACCAAAGTATTCCTCACAAGGGAAAAATGGACTCGGAATTACGTACCGGAAGGAACCTTGTCTTTCAATGATGAAGATGATGAGGGGATCGTGCATCCCCACAACGATGCACTGGTAATATCAGTACTCGTAAATAAATCTCGAATTAAGCGTGTGTTAATTGATCCAGGTAGCTCTGCCAACATCATCAGATCGAGGGTCGTGGAATAACTCGGCCTACAAGATCATATCATACCTGCGTTTCGAGTCTTGAACGGGCTCAACATGGCATGCGAGACCACTAAAGGGGAGATAACATTACCGGCGAAAGTTGTCGGAACCATACTGGAAGTCAAGTTCTATGTAATCGAAGGAGATACAACGCTTTGTTCGAGAGGCCATAGATCCACAATATGAGAGCAATACCCTCGACACTGCACCAGGTGCTGAAATTCCCAACACCCTAAGGAATCAAAATTGTTTATGGCGAACAACCAGCCGCCAAGGAGATGTTCACGGTCGATGAGATGATCCCGGCATGTACACTCTCGACATCAGAGGATCCGAATTGGATGGTCAAAAATGAGGCCAAATAGCAATCACCGATACCAGGCTCGACAGAATCGGAGGAATGAGAGGTAGACGAGGATGACGACTACGGAGTCCCAAGATCTTTCATGGCCCCCGACGATTCCGACGCTACAAAATCAACGGTCGAGGAACTGGAGCAAGTCGTACTAATTGAGCACTTGCCCGATCAAAAGGTATACCTTGGCACGAGGTTAAACCCCATGCTCAGGAAAAAACTCATTCAATTTCTTATAGCTAACGAAGATTGTTTCGCTTGGTCCCACCTTGATATGACAGGGATCCCGCTGGAGATAACCACTCACAAGCTAAGCTTAGACTCGAAGTTTCACCCGGTCAAGCAGAAGAGGATATCCTAGTCCGAGGTTAAATATGCTTTCATCAAGGACGGGGTATCTAAACTCCTTAAAATAGGATCCATTCGGGAGGTTAAATGCCCAGATTGGTTAGCAAACGTAGTGGTAGTCCCTAAAAAGGGAATAAATTAAGAATGTGTGTAGACTATAAGAATTTGAATAAGGCATCTCCTAAGGACTCCTTCCCTTTCCCCAACATCGATTGCATGATCGATGCCACGGCCGACCACGAGATCCTCAGTTTTCTCTATGCTTATTTTGGGAACAACCAAATACGGATGAACCGAGCGATCGGGAAAAAACCTCCTTCATCACTAAGTATGGCACTTACTGCTATAATGTGATGCCATTTGGATTAAAAACTACTGGTGCCACTTACCAACGCCTAATAAACTGGATGTTCTAGGAACAAATAGGAAAATCAATTGAGGTTTACACTAACGATATATTGGTTAAGTCCCTGCGAGCAGAGGACCATTTGAAACATTTGCAGGAAACCTTCGGCATATTGAAATATGAAGCTGAACCCGGAGAAATGTGTATTTAGAGTTGGATTTGGTAAATTACTTGGATTCATAGTATCCAACGGGGGAATCGAGATCAATCCTGACACGATCAAAGCCATCGAAGATATCACGATTGTGGAGAATGTAAAGACCGTGCAAAGATTAACCGGACGCATAGCCGCCCTGGGGCGATTCATCTCGAGGTCCTCTAACAAGAGCCACCGATTCTTCTCACTATTAAAGAAGAAGAATAACTTATCATGAACACCGGAGTGCCAACGGGCCTTGGAAGAACTCAAGAGGTATCTATCGAGCCCACCTCTGCTTCACACGCCAAATACAGACGAACAACTATACCTGTACTTGGAAGTATCGGAGATAACGGTAAGTGGAGTCCTGGTCCGAGAAGAGAAAGGTAAACAATTTCCAATTTACTATGTTAGTAGGATCCTTGGCGAGGACGAAACTAGGTACCCTCACCTAAAAAAGCTGGCGCTCGCTTTGCTAAGTGCCTCTAGGAAGCTGAAACCATATTTTCAATGTCATCCCATATGTTTGTGACTACTTACCCATTGTGGAATATACTACATAAACTTGAGCTCTCGGGACGATTGGCCAAATGGGCCGTGGAGATCAGCGGGTACGATATTGAATATCGACCCCAGACCGCCATTAAATCTCAAATTTTGGCCGACTTTACGCCGGCCCAAGTACCCGAGGTCGAAAGAAAGTTGTTGGTGGACCAAACTGTTTACCCTCAAAATCGGATAATAATTGAATTTGTAAATGGTTTTAAGGATATGCGGATTAACTTGATACAAAATAATAAATTAAGTTACAATTAAAATAAACAATGACAAAATAAATTCAAACCACACGAATTTGACATTTTCAGTCTTGGAAGGTCAATCACCCTCAAACCGGATGCACTTCGATTGGTATAAAGATACATAAGAATAAGATCTTAAAGAGAAAAATAATAATGTATTGCTTTTGAATATGCGTTACAATGTGTTTTATGAATTATCAGATCCCCTTTATATAGTGGAGCATCCTTACTTTAGGTACAATTCTATAAAAGGTAAAAAATCTATTAATTTACTGATTGTCGGTTCTTTATTCATACGTGCCGAGATTCCCGCCGTAATATCCGTTCGGTCACGGATATTTTGGTCTTCTATTGGCTATGCTAACAATGTTTTTTCAAGCTCGTTCGAGGCTAGGATCGATTCCGGGATCACGGTCTCGATATTCTCGAAGGTAGGCGTTCTACCCCCGGGTTCTAGCATGGTGGGACTTGGGGTCGATCTTCAGTCCTTTATTGTCATGTCTCGACCCTGGCTCACCATGTCGGAGGCTAGGATGCACCACGAGTTTGATTTTGACCGTATACAGATAGTCCTCTCATTTTTCAAAGAGTAGACGACGAGAAACGACATGAGCCTCTGACTCTTTCTTCGATACCTCGTGATAGAAACGACAAAATAAACAAAACATCTCATCAGTCCAGTCTTAACGACATTAAATGCATATCAGTCGTCGGTCAGCCATTCCTGGATGCGAACCGCCATTGAAATACTATAAATACCTCTATCTTTGTTCATTTTAACTTTACATTCAAACCTTCTACCCTCGTATCTTTGAAATTTCAATACTTTCTTGCAATTATACTTTGGTATATTTGAGATCTTTAGCAAGAACTTTTGTATATCTCCATCTCGAGCCAACAAGTGCACTCCTTCAACTTCCTCTCTTCCTATATTTTTCCTCTATTCTTTAAAGAAATAGCAAAGACTTCAACTACCGTTCCCCAAAAAGAAACACCTTCTACTTCGCGACTGGCTACTGAGGCCGAAGAGATTGTTTTGCATACTGCCGTCGATGAACCAGTACCGGAACCCCCTTTGAATATGTTCATCCCCTGAGGATGCTCGGTAACCATTGATTTTAAGGTCAAAAAACCTTTCTCCGTACAAGGCCGGTGTGAGAAGGTCTCGAGGTACATATGCTCGATCACCGAGGAAGTCCTCCCTACAGTCCGAACAGATTATAACTGGGCCGGTAAGGGCATAGTGATCCCTGACGCCGACGAAGCCATCACCACCCATGTCGAGGGATACCAAAGTGTTTACACTTATCCCTTTACATTAGGCCTGATGAACCCAGTCATTGTTGAATTCTGCAAAAGGTATAAGGTATGCCTCAGTCAGATTCATCCTTCGTTCACCGTCGACCATCTCCTACGCTTGTACAATCCCCGAATCTTTCTGGGGGGGGGGGGAGGGGGGAGATAAATCTCGTGCGCCGGGCCAGCAAGGTTCTGTTCTTCAGTATTGATGAAGACCGAGATTGGGGCTGGCAAGGCTGTTTTGTCCTAGTTAGGACTTCGGACTTGATCCCAGCTGAGCGTATGCCGTTCCCCGAGAAGTGGAATACATCACGTAAGTATAATTGTGATTTCAAAATTTGATTTAATGCTTTTTTCCTTCCTTCTTATCGGTGCTTTGTGGTGGTGCAGCTGTTGTTCGGGTCCCGAATGCATTCTCTCGAATCAAAGAGTGGGTAGAGGGAATCGTATCACAAATTCCCTACACTGAGAGCTCATGGCGTGAGCTTTCGAAGGGCCATTGGGAGGCCCGTTCTCATAGTGAGATTCCTTTCATGAATAATATTTGGGTTCCTCTCGTGTCACTAAGTTCTCACTTGTATTATTTAGTTTCACAGGTTTATCCAAGGATGTCAAACTGAGGCCTCCATCCAGTAGCCAGGACTTACCTATCGAGTTCCCTGCTCCGAGACATGCCGAAGAGAAGAAAAGAAAGAGGGCTACGAGTTCTCCGAGCTCAGAGAAGAAGAAAGCAAGAAGAAGGCTGGTGCGCAAGTCTAAAGAAAGTGCCAGTGCCTGAGCACCATCCTCAGACTCACTCTATCAGCTGAGGGATGAGTCTAAAGAAGAAAAATAAGCCTTTGATCTGGTGGCCCGCGAGCCGCCGCAACTCGAGGGGCAAGGGACCTCCGAACCAGAGAGAGTTGAGGTTGATTTGCCTCAAGCTAGGGAGGCCGACGAGGAGGCTGTGGCTGGGGCTCCCCGGATGTGAGCAATGACCCGAAGGAAGTACTGGTGTGATAAACATCACTGAGTCTCCCTCGTTCACCGAGTCCATGTATAACGAGGCCCAAACGGTGAAAGAATGCCCCAACGAGGGGGCCCATGGGGCGGACGACCCCTTTCGCGGCTTTTTTGATGGCGTGGATTCTATTGCCACTGAGGACATCACCGGATTGGGTGACTTAGAGGTGCCGAAGAAGAGTCCATCTTCGGGAACAAGTGGGCTTTCCTCATGCTTGAAACTGATCAACTGATTCCTGGATCCAAGCATGGATCCTGATCGGAAGCGATGCATCGTCATCTCTATTCCAGAAAAATCCTCGAGTCCTCTCCGCCCCCGTAGGGGTGGCCTGTTACCTTCGGTGTCTGGTGTCTGAGGATGACCAAGCCAAGATGAACGAGGTAGATGCGTCCTGCCTGTTTAACGAAGCACAACAGACGCTAAACCGGGTAACTTCAAATATTTCTTGATGACTTTAATTTGTACTTAGACTAATTCATAGATAACCCTAACATTTTTCTTTGTGTCTATAGGCCTCGGTGCTTCATCATGAAACCTGTCTTCGATGTCGGGATGAGTTGAACCAGCTTGAAGCCGAGGTATGAGGGCTCACTGAGAAGAGTAATACTTACAAACTTCTCAGCGAGCAGAGTGAAGGGGAGGCTAAGAGCCTTCAAGCTGAGCTAGAAGTGGCCCGGAAGGAGCATGCCAACCTGGTTGAACATGTAAAAATATTTGAAGTTAGTGACGATGAGCTAGACTCGGTAACTAATGGTCGAAATCCGTAGGTCCAACAGAAGATTAATCGGATAGACCAACTCCGAGCTGAGCTGGATATAGTCAAGGCCGAGGCCGAAGAATGGAGAGGCGGATAGACCGCCTGGCCTTGGAAAAGGAGACTGCTCGGGCGCAGCTGACTACGGTTGAGGTCCAGCTTCGAGCGGCAAAGTAAATGGTTGAGGTGAGGGCACAAAAGATTGAGGATCTCCATTCTCAGCAAAGCTGGGCCGTCTCTGATCAAAAAACTCTTGCCAAAGAGCTTGAAACGGCCAAGTAGGTGGTTGTGGTGGTTAAAGCCGATGTCGAGGCTGCCCAGGATCCACTGAAGCATATCCTCGAGCACGCAAAATGGCAATCCCAAAGGGAGGCCCTCGAGGAAATTCATGCTCGGGGTTTCGACTTATCGGCCGAAACTGAGAGTGCTAAGGGGCTCGAAGCCGAGGCCAAGAAGTTGGCATATCCCGAGGATGAAGAAGATTTTGAGGGTTCGAGCGGATCCGAGGGTGGGGGAGACTCCGAAGACCTTGGCAACAAGGCGGGCTCCGGTTTAAGTGCCTTGTACATTTTCTTTTGTTTTTTTTGTGATTTTGTACCTTTGTACTTTTTGTCAAGGCCATTTGGCCTTTGTAAAGACTATATATATAATACAAGGCTTCTTTTTTCCCTTCGACAATTTCTAAGTTTGTTTTCCTTTGCTTTATTCTTTATGTTTGCAAAGATCGAAATGCCTTAGCATGAAATAGTTAGGTCATGTTCGGAGGTTCGAACAGGCCTTGCCTTCGACATTATTTTGTTTAAGGCATCGAAGCTAAGTGTGACTTTCTCCTTATGGTAAACCAAGTTAATGGGACGTTCGAGGTAAGAGAGAAACGAATGCAAAGGTACCTGGATAAGTTGCAGTTAACATTACATCGATTCAAGGAGTGTC
Source organism: Nicotiana tomentosiformis (assembly GCF_000390325.3). Taxonomy (NCBI): domain Eukaryota; kingdom Viridiplantae; phylum Streptophyta; class Magnoliopsida; order Solanales; family Solanaceae; genus Nicotiana; species Nicotiana tomentosiformis. Next base: position 83,477,409 of record NC_090817.1, on the reverse strand, counting down.
CTCTATAACATGTACCTCAGGATCAAAATAGTGAGGCCGATGCCCTTGCTAACCTAGGGTCATCGGTCGAGGACGATGAGTTCAACTCGGGGGCAGTTGTGCAACTCATGAGATCGGTAGTGGAAGAAGGCCACGCCGATATAAACTCAACAATCCTGACTTAGGATTGGAGACATAAATATATAGAATAACTGAAGACCGAAAAACTTCCCTCGGATCAAAAAGAATCGAGGGCCCTGCGTACGAAGGTTGGCCGGTTTAGCTTGTCCGAAGACGGAACCCTGTTTAGAAGAACATTCGATGGCCCACTCGCAATATGTCTAGGACCAGGAGATACCGAGTACGTTTTGAGAGAAATTCACGAAGGCACCTGCAGAAATCATTCAGGCGACGAATCATTGGTTCAAAAGATAATCAGAGCCGGCTACTACTGGATCGACATGGAAAAGGATGCGAATGGGTTCGTACGAAAATGTGATGTATGTCAAAGATCTGCTACGATGATTCATAAACCCGGGGATGGACATCGTTGGCCCCTTTCCTTGGGCATCCGGTAAGGCTCAATTTATATTGTTTATGACTGACTATTTTTCTAAGTGGGTGGAAGCCCAGGCATACTAGAAGGTAAGGGATAAGGAAGTCATCGATTTCATTTGGGACCACATCATATGCCGGTTCGGAATGCCGACTGAGATCGTATGCGATAATGGAAAACAATTCATCGGCAGCAAAATAAGAAAGTTTCTCGAAGACCATAAGATCAATAGGATCTTGTCAACGCCCTACCACCCTAGTAGGAAAGGACGATTATATAATCGAACAATAAAACCATACTTCAAAACCTCAAAAAGAGGTTAACCGATGCCGAAGGAAAATGGAAGAAAATCCTGCCCGAAGTCCTATGGGCATACCGTACGACCTCGAAGTCTAGTACTGGGGCCACCCCGTTCTTGCTGGTTTACGACACCGAAGCTCTAATACCAGTCGGAGAAATAAGTCTGAGGTTCCGATATGCAACCAAAGAATCAAACGACGAGGCCATGAATACGAGCCTAGAGCTATTAGATGAAAGGCACGAAACTGCCTTTGTCCGATTGGCCTCCACAAAACAGCGGATCGGGAGGTATTACAATCGAAGGGCCAACCTTCGACATTTCAATGTTGTTGGGGAGTTAGTGTTAAGAAAGGTCACACTAAGCACCCGGAACCCAAACGAAGGGAAGCTGGGGCTGAACTGGGAAGGACCATATCAAATTATCGAGATCACCGAAAAAGGATCGTACAAATTTGGAGCAATGAACGGTAAACGACTACCGAACAACTAGAACGTAACTCAGTTGAAGTGATACTACTGCTAAGGTATGACCCCATTCATTCCTTTTACTTATTTGCATTTTGAACTAACACTTGCAGGCAACCGTCAAAGAACAATACAATTTTTTTTCCCTTGAACCGGTTTTGTCCCAAATGGGTTCTCCGGCAAGGTTTTTAATAAGGCAAAAGTAAATCGTGCTAACTTAGAATTGAAGGGCGACTACGAACCGGTGTTGAATAACATAACAACATTATTCGAGGCTTCTCTATGATCAGCCTCGAACACTGGAGGCATCACCCTCGGACAATGAGAAACTTTGTGACCGAATAGTCTCGGCTCGATCGATAGGATTTACTGTAAGGGCCAAACGGTCAAATGAACCGTACCCACATAGACTGCTCGAGCCCTGACATGAAGCTAGTACATATGTGTAATCATATATATTACGCATAGAAATAAAAAGAAGTTTCTACCTTACAAATAAATATCTTGTCCCTTAAAAATCTTTTCCTCTTAAGAAATTTCCTACATTCGATCCCCTAAAGATATCGAGCCCAAGGGCCGCCTTTATCTGGATTAAAAGGATCACTCTCACTAGGGGATTGCCGTCCAAAGACAAACTCGGACGGCCCGGGCTATCAGAGCCCGGGGGCACAAGACCTATTAGGTAGCGCCCGAACCTGAAAGGCTACGACCATCCCCACTCAGGGACTGTTATCTTAGGCAAGCCGGGATAACTCGGGGTAAAAGGCCCACTGGGCAACACCCGAACTAAAAAGGCTACGACCATATTAAAATGGCTCGGAGATGTCCGAGACCCGTAACAAAAAATAAGGCCTTCAAAATTTCTAAACCGGTTCTAAAGGCTACCCTCGGCTATAATCTAAAGAATTATAAGTACTTTGGGGAAAAGTTTCTGGTCACACCGAACCCCCACGATGCCTTAAACAAAATAATGTCGAAGGAAAGGCCTGTTCGAACCTCCGACCATGACCTAACTATTTTATGCTAAGGCATTTCGATCTTTGAAAACATAAAGAATAAAGCAAAGGAAAACAAACTTAGAAATTGTCGAAGGGAAAAACGAAGCCTTGTATTTTATATATAGTCTTTAAAAAGGCCAAATGGCCTTGACAAAAAGTACAAAGGTACAAAAACACAAAACAAACTAAGGAAAATGTACAAGGCACTTAAACGGTCTGGTCTTCACCGGAGCCCACCTCGTCGCCAGGGTCTTCGGAGTCTCCTCCACCCTTAGATCCGCTCGAAACCTCGGAGTCTTCTTCATCCTTGGGATACGCCATCTTCTTGGCCTCGGCTTCGAGCCCCTTAGCACTCTCAATTTTGGCCGATAAGTCGAATCCCCGAGCATGAATTTCCTCGAGGGCCTCCCTTCGGGATTGCCGCTTCGCGTGCTCGACGATATCCTTCAGTCGATCCTGGGCCGCCTCGGCATCGGCCTTATATTGGGCCACCATCTTATCGGCATCGGATTTAACCACCAACACCAATGACTTGGCCATTTCAAGCTCCTTGGTAATAGTTTCTCAATCAGAGACGGACGAGATTAGCTGAGACTGGAGCTTCTCAAACTTTTGGGCCCATACGTCGGCCTTTTACCTTGCCGCTCGAAGCTGGACCTCAGTCGAAGTCAGTTGCGCCCGATCAGTCTCCTTTTCCGAGGTCAGTCAGTCCATCATGCCTCTCTATTCTTCGGCCTCGGCCTTGACTACATCCGGCTCAACTCGGAGTTGGTCGATCTAATCGATCTTCTGTTAGACCTGCGGATTCCGACTATTAGTCACCAAGTCTAGCTCACCGTCACTAACTTCAAATATTTTTACTTATTCAACCAGGTCGGCATGCTCCTTCCGGGCCACCTCCAGCTCAGCTCGAAGGCTCTTAGCCTCCCTTTCACGTTGCTCGCTGAGAAGTTTGTAAGTATCTCTTTTTGCAGTGAGCCCTCGAACCTCAGCTTCAAGCTGGTTCAACCCGCCCCAATATAGAAGAAAATTTTCATTATAAATCACTAAGGCCTACAAGCATAAAGAAAAATGTTATGGTTATCTATGAATTAGTCTAAGTACAAATTAAAGTCATCAAGAAATATCTGAAGTTACACAGTTTAGCACATGTTTTGCTTTGTTAAACAAGCAAGGCGCATCTACCTCGTTCATCTTGACTTGGTCTTTCTCGATCACCAGACATAGAAGGTAACTGGCCACCACTACGAGGACGGAGAGGACTCGGGCATCCTCCGGAATAGAGATGACGATGGATCGCTTCTGGTCAAGATCCATGCTCAGAGCCGGGAACTGGTTGATCTGTTTCTGGCTTGAGGAAGGCCCGCTTGTTCCCGAATATGGACTCTTCTTTGGCACCTCTAAGTCACATAATTCGGTGACGTCCTCCGTGGCGGTAGAATCCATGCCATCAAAAAAGCCGCGGAAGGGGTCGTCCTCCCCATGGTAACCCTCGTTGCGGCGCTCTTTCACTATTTGGGCCTCATTATACATGGACTCGGTGAAAGAGGGTAAATCGGTAATGTATATCACACTAAGTACTTCCTTCGGTACATTGCTCACATCCCGGGGAGTCCCGGCCACGGCCTTCTCGTCGGCCTCCCTAGCTTGAGGCAAATCAGCCTCGCCTTTCTCTAGTTCGGAGGCCCCTTGCTCCTCGTGGGCCACCAGATCAAGGCTTCTCTTTCTTCTTCGGTCTCGTCTCTCAGCTGATAGAGTGAGTCTGAGGATGGTGCTCGGGCGCAGTCATTTTCTTTAGACTTGCACACCAGCCTTCTTCTTGTTTTCTTCTTCTCCGGGCTCGATGAACTCGGAGCCCTCTTTCTTTTCTTCTCTTCGGCCTGTCTCGGAGCAGGGAACTCTGTAGGTAAGTCCTCGCTACCGAATGGAGGCCTCCGTTTGATATCCTTGGATAAACGTCCGAAAAGAAATAAAACAAGTGTGAACTTAATGACACAAGAGGAACCCAAATATTATTCAAGAAAGGAATCTCACCATGAGAACGGGCCTTCCAACGGCCCTTTGAAAGCTTGCGCCATGAGAGCTCGGAGCAGGGAATTTGTGATACGATTCCCTCGACCCACTCCTTGAGTCGAGGGACTGCATTCGGGACCCGAGCAACAACTGCACCACCACTTCTCGGGGAACGGCATACGCTCAATTGGGATTAAGTCTGAAGTCCTCACTCGGATAAAACGACCTTACCAGCCTCGATCCCAGTATTCATCAATACTCCAGAACGGGGCCTTGCTGGCCCGGCGCACGAGCTTTATCCGTCCCCCGGAAGATTCGGGGACTGTACAAGCGTAAGAGATGGTCGACGGTGAATGAGCATCCATAGATTCTGCTCACGAAGAACCAGAGAAGGATCACGGTCCTCCAAAATGAAGGATGAATCTGACTGACGCATATCTCATACCTCTTGCAGAATTCAAAGATGACCGGGTTCATCGGGCCTAATATAATTGCTAAAAAGTATTGAAATTTCAAAGATACGAGGGTAGAAGGTTTGAATGTAAAGTTAAAATGAACAAAGATAGAGGTATTTATAGTATTTCAACGGCGGTTCGCATCCATGAATGGCCGACCAGCGACTGACATGCAATTAATGTCGTTAAGACTGGATTGATGAGACGTTTTATTTGTTTTGTCGTTTCTATAAGGGGGTATCAAAGTAAGAGTCGGAGGCTCATGTCATTTCTCGTCATCTACTCTTCGAAAAACGAGAGGACTATCTGTATACGGTCAAAATCGAACTCGTGGTGCATCCTAGCCTCCGACATGGTGAGCCAGGCTCGAGACATGACAATAAAGGACTGAAGATCGACCCCTAGTCCCACCGCACTAGAACCCGGGGGTAGAACGCCTGCCTTCGAGAATATCGAGACCGTGATCCCGGAATCGATCCTAGCCTCGAACGAGCTTGAAAAAATATTGTTAGCATAGCCAACAGAAGACCAAAATATCCGTGACCGGACGGATATTACGGCGGGAATCTTGGCACGTATGAATAAGGAACCGACAATCAGTAAATCAAGAGATTGTTTTACCTTTTATAGAATTGTACCTAAATTAAGGCTGCTCTACTACATAAAGGGGATCTGATAATTCATAAAACACATTGTAACGCATATTTAAAAGCAATACATTATTATTTTTCTCTTTAAGATCTTATTCTTAGGTATCTTTATACCAATCGAAGTGCATCCGGTTTGAGGGTGATTGACCTTCCGAGACTGAAAATGTCAAATTCGTATGGTTTGAATTTATTTTGTTATTGTTTATTTCAATTGCAACTTAATTTATCATTTTGTGTCAAGTAAATCCGCATATCCGCAAAACCATTTATAAATTCAATTGTTATCCAATTTTGAGGGTAAACAAAATGTGTAAACTAAATCAAACCAATAAAAGTTGATTTTTTTTATCTTGACTTTTTCGAATTAGTTTGATTTTCACATAAGATCTCCACAACACAAAATATGTAATTACTTCTTCCAAATGTTTCTTCTATCTTAATAAGATAACGGTTGGTGCTTTCCAAGAAAATAACCGAAGATGTGATAACAATAACAATAACGATAATGAAAACCTATAAAACAAGCAATGTTAAAATATAGTGTCACTAATAATAACGATAATGAAAACTTTTAAAATAAGTAATATAATGCTAATAAGAAATAATAAAAATGAACATAATTTAATTTGAAATTTATTTGAGTTACCAGACATCAATGGCCTATAATTCCATAGTAGACTAATTGGACCATTCAAAATCGTAATCTAAACATGAATTAATATGTTAATGAAACATAAACTATGAAAAAATTTATGAGATAGTTACAAAAAATTTCATTATAAAAAAAAAAAGAAAAAAAAAGGTAAAATAGGCACAAATGGACAATCACCCAATATATGCAAGTCTTGTAATCGTCATCCATTCTAATCCACTTTCTTGGAAGGTCTTGGTGTGAAGCACGCAGCAGACAGAGAGCCAATCATGACAATTGTGTGCTTTAAAAGAACGGAAAAGACATCAAATCCTCTACTACAAGTGTGCTTACATTGTGGGAAATCATTGAATATTGCCATGTCCTGTCTGTATACGATTATGGACCAACAATGCTTACTGTTTCTTAACAGTGTTGCTTTAATGCTTGTGGGGACTCGCTTACGGACTGCCTCGGCTGCGGTCGAACTTAATTGTGTTGAGATTAAAAAATTGGTAAATGAAAAATGGATGAAAGAAAATAGAAAGAAAGTGAGCTCCTTTTTACTTTGGAAAGAGTAAAGTGTCACTCATTGGTGGTGGAAATACAAATAAATGTGTGTATATTGAGAAAACTTCTTTTGGTGTTAAATGGGTTGGAAAGAAAGTAAGCATCGCGCCGTCGCCGTCGCCCGACTTCGGCTAAAGATTGATTGATTAATCTTTTTGGACAAAATTTTTTTTAATTATTTAATTAATTAATTAAATTAATTAACAAAAATCTGGTTCTTTCCCGGATTATTTTAAATCCTTTTTTCCGGAATATTTCAAACGTGAAATGTTCCCACCTGTTCCAACAGCCATGGCTGCTTCTCAAAGGTTGCAAACTTTTTCAGAAACAACGTCAGAAAATGGCTATAAATATGGCTTAATCCCAAAATCTTTCCTTACGAAATTTTCTGATCTTCTTCTTCTTCTTCTTCTTCTTCTTCTTCTTCTTCTTCTTCTTCTTCTTCTGCACAAAATTTTCAGTGTGTTTTACAACCATTGAGTGATTCACAGTTCATCAGAGTTTTTAGTACCAATACACTGGTGAGTTAAATCGTTCTATCCTAGGAGGATAATATTCCAGCACCTCAGGTACTTGAGGGGAATAATTTTCTTAAGTACACACTGTGCATTCAGTGGGCTCGATTTATTCCGAAATTATTTTCAGATATTATTTCGACATTCTGTTGCTACTAACTTTCTGTTTCATTATTCATTATAATAATACGGATTGGCTAACAATCTTAAAAAAATTATTTTTTATATTATAATCTGTATTCTGTTTTTGGAGATTAAAACCTGTGTAGTTTTCTACTCTTTCTGATTTTTTTATTCTAATTTGAAGATATAAAAACTTCATCGGAGTATTAAAATTCAAAAATGATTTGAAAAACATACAAATTTTATCGTTTTCTGTGAAACAGTATATAAAAACTTTGATTTTTATTTATTAAATATATTGTTTATCATTAATTACAGTACTGTTTACTATACTATTTTTGCCATTAATTGAACTCTTCTATTGTTGACAATGAGAAATGGAAATTGATAATGAAAATCCTTCTGCAACTGTTGCGGCAACGACGATAGCCTCGTCAAGCCGAACTGTTGTGCCACCGGCTGAGAAACCATGGAAATGTTCTGGAACCAACTTCAAAGGATGGCAGCAAAGGGTATTCTTCTAGCTTACCACGCTTGGTATGCATAAATTCATTAGTGAAGAACCTCTAGTGCCTGCCGCAGACATGCCAGACAACGAGAAATTTATGATTGTTGAGGCGTGAAAACAGTCAGATTTTCTTTGCAAAGGCTACATCCTAAGTGCTTTGGAGGATGACTTGTACAATGTCTACAATGGTATGAAAAATTCGAAAGAATTATGGGACGCACTTGAGAAGAAGTACAAGACTGAAGATGCATGCTTGAAAAAGTTTGTGGTTGCCAAGTTTCTAGACTATAAAATGATAGACAACAAAACTGTTGGAACCTAAGTTCAAGATTTTTAACTTATTTTTCACGACCTTATTGCTGAAGGTATGGTAGTGAATGAATCATTTCAAGTGGCTGCAATGATTGAAAAATTGCCTCCTTCGTGGAGAGATTTCAAAAACTATCTTAAGCACAAGCGCAAAGAAATGAAGTTGGAAGATCTTGTGATTCGTCTTAAGATTGAGGAAGACAACAAAACAACCGAGAAGAAGTCTCGTGGAAATTCAACGATTATGGGAGCTAATATTGTTGAGGAGATTGCTCCAAAAAGTAAGAAGAGGAAGAGGTCTTCTGGATAGACTAAGGAGCATAACAAGAAGAAATTTAAGGGCAACTGCTACAATTGTGGAAAAACTTGTCACAAAACCCATGATTGTCGTTTTCCGAAAAAGGATAAGAAAAAGGGATAAGCCAACATAGTAGAGAAGAATAATGACATCGATGATCTATGTGCAATACTTTTGGAATGCAACCTAGTTGAAAATTCAAGGAGTGGTGGATTGACTCTGGAGCCACTCGACATGTGTTGTCAAAGAAGCCTTTGCGACTTACTCTACTGCTGGTCCCGAAGAAGAGCTTTCCATGGGAAATACTGCAACAACCAAGATTTAGGGTTATGGGAAGATATTTCTGAAGATGACTTTCGGTAAGGTGTTAGCACTCAACAATGTTCTTCATGTTCCTACTATTAGGAAGAATTTAGTTTCAACTTCTTTACTTAAGAATGGATTCAAATGTATATTTGTATCTAACAAAGTTGTTGTAAGCAAGAATGCAATATATGTTAAAAAGGGCTACCTCAGAGGGCCTTTTCAAACTCAATGTAATGGTTGTTGACAGTATTAATAAAATTTCTGCTTCTTCTTATTTATTGGAGTCAAATGATTTATGACATATTCGTTTAGGACATATCAATTACAAAACCTTGCAGAAGTTATTTAATAGAAGTATTGCCTAAATTCGAGTGTAATAAATCAAAATGTCAAATATGTGTTGAATCTAAGTTTGTAAAACATCCTTATAAGTCTGTTGAAATGAATTCAAATCCTTTAGACTTAATTCATACTGACTTTTGTGATATGAAGTCGACACCATCTCGAGGTGGGAAAAAGTATTTTATAACTTTTATTGACGATTGTACTCAATATTGCTATATTTATTTGCTTAATAGTAAGGATGAAGCAATTGAAGCATTTAATCAATACAAGAATGAAGCGGAGAATTAATTGAATAAAAATATCAAAATGATTAGAAGTGATAGGGGTGGAGAATATGAATCTCCGTTTGCAGAAATATGTTCGGAATATGGAATTATCCATCAAATTACTGCCCCCTACACACCTCAATCCAATGGAATTACGAAAAGAAAAAATCGTACATTAAAGGAAATGATGAATTCTTTATTAATAAGTTCTGGATTACCGCAGAGTTTGTGGGGGGAGGCTATCCTTACAGTAATCGAATACTCAATAGAGTACCCCACGGCAAAACACAATCTATTCCATATGAAAAATGAAAAGGAAAAAAACTCAACTTGAAATATTTTAAAGTGTGGGGGTGTTTAGTAAAGGTACAAGTACCTTTACCAAAAAGGGTAAAAATCAGACCAACAACTGTAGATTGCGTTTTCATTGGATATGCTACAAACAGTAAAGCATGTCGGTTTTTGGTTCATAAATCTGATAATCCCGAAATTCATGTTAATACGGTAATTGAATTAGATAATGCCAAATTCTTTGAAAATATCTATATGCATAAAACTGAATGCGAGTCGTTAAGTGAAAAACCTAAACGACCACGGGAAGAACCAAAGAAAAATACTCCAAGTAAAGAAGATCCAAGGCGTAGTAAACGTCAAAGACCATCTACTTCCTTTGGACCATATTTTGTGACATTCTTGCTTGAAAATGAGCCTCAAACTTTCAAAGCAGCTATGTCATCTTCTGATTTAACTTTTTAGAAAGCGGAAGTCAATAGTGAGATTCAATCAATTTTGGATAACCATACATGGGAATTGGTTGATCTTCCTAGAGGAAATAAACCTTTAGGTTCGAAATGGATCTTTAAATGGAAAATGAAAGTTGATGGCACTATTGAAAAATATAAGGCAAGACTTGTTGTCAAAGGTTATAGACAAAAAGAAGGTCTTGATTACTTTGACACTTGCTCATCAATAACGAGGATAACATCTCTTAGGGTGTTAATGGAACTTGCAGCAGTGTATGGTCTTGAAATCCATCAAATGGGTGTTAAAATAACTTTCTAAAATAGAGAATTGGAGTAAGAGATTTACATGGAACACCTGAGGGTTTTGTGGTTCCGGATAAAGAAAAGAAAGTGTGTAAACTGGTTAAGTCGCTTTATGGACTTAAACAAGCACCCAAACAATGGCATGCCAAATTTGACCAAACAATGTTGGCAAGTGAGTTTAAAATCAACGAGTGTTATAAATGTGTTTATATTAAAAATACTCCACGTCATGGAGTCATTGTTTGTTTATATGTTGATGACATGTTGATAATGAGCAAAAATATGGCAGATATAAATGCTACTAAGCGCACGTTGGCTAGCAAATTCGACATGAAAGACTTAAGAGTTGCTGATGTGATCTTAGAAATCAGAATTCACAAAACTCCACAAGGTCTAGCATTTCAATATTGTCAGATAACTCAACCCATTATCGTGATGAAGACAATGTTCAGAAATCAAGGTAAAGCATTAAGGCTTTTTGATGAGTCAATAAAGCTTAAAGATTTTTAATGATTTGCTAAGTCTGATAAGAAATGTTTAGATAGTGTGTCTATAGGATTACACGATTAGAAATTACCTATGTGAGTGTGAAGTATAAGCTGTTTCAAGGAGAATGAAAGTAAATGCACATTCTCCAAGCACTCATGAAACCAAGCGGTGTTCATGGCTGAAACGAACAAAACCGTGAGAACCATAGATGGTGTCTTATGTGTGACTTATGTTGTCTAGTTATACAACAAAGCTCGACAGTTCAAAGATATCAAATCTACCGATTGACTGAGTATATTCGATATAAGTTCACTACAGGAAGTTCAAAGGGAAATCTACTTATCCAGATGCAATTAATCCTTGCATGCAAATCACACACTCGTCTGTGCATTCCTTTGTCTTATAGCCATTCCCCATTCATGTGAGGGATTGTTGGGATTAAAAGATTGGTGAATGGGAAATGGATGGAAGAGAGTGGAGGGAAAGTGAGCTCCCTTTTGCTTTGGAAAGAGTAAAGTGTCCCTCATTGGTGGTGAAAAGAAAAGTGAATGTACTTATATTGAGAAAGAACTCTCTTGGTGTTAAATGGGTTGGAAAGAAAGTAAGCCTCGCGTCGTCGTCGCTCGCTCGACCGGCTTCGGCTTCGGATTATGTCAAAGATTGATTGATTAATCTTTTTGGACAAAATTTCTTTAAATTATTTAATTAATTAACGTAAATTCAACCCGGAATAACCCAGGACCCGCGACACCACTTGGTCCGGTTATTTTCCGGATTATTTTAAATCTTTTTTCTCGAAATATTTCAAACGTGAAATGTTCCCACCTATTCCAACAGCCATGGTTGTTTCTAAAAGGTTGCAAACCTTTTCAGAAATAGTGCCAGAAAATGACTATAAATATGGCTTGATCCCAGAATCTTTCTTTACGATTTTTTTTTGATATTCTTCTTCTTCTTCTGCACAAAATTTTTCAGTTGTGTTTTACAACCATTGAGTGGTTCGCAGTTCATTAGAGTTTTTGGTACCAATACACTGGTGAGTTAAATCGTTCTACACTGGGAGGATAATATTCCAGCACCTCGGGGTACTTGAGGGGAATAATTCCTTAAGGACACAATGTGCATTCAGTGGGCTCCATTTATTCCGAAATTATTTTCAGATATTATTTCGACATTCTGTTGCTGCTAACTTTCTGTTTCTGTTTTTTGTTTCATTATTCATTATAGTAATACAAATTGGCTAACAAATTGAACGTCCTTGTGCACTTGAATTCTAGGATTAGGTCTTGAGTCTTGACTACTATTGGTCCATATTAAGTGATCTTTTGATATTTGACATATCCCTTAAGAAAATACTAATTTCTAAAAAAGATATTTGATTAAATTATTTTAATTAAAATTTGGATATTATTAACTTGACATATTGAAATATGTAAATAAGTACAAAATTTTAAAAAAAATAAAGTTAATTCCTTATTGATGTAAAAAGATACTTTATTTTGAACCAAAATAAAAAAATGAAGGAAGTATGATTCTATATCCTAGTATTAGTTCGTTAATTGAAAAACTCAATTTACGAAATTCTCAAAAGATTGAGGTTTGCAAATTTAATTTTGGCAAATTTTCCAATAAACATCGTCAACCTAGAACATGAATAGAGTTGGAGTTGTTTCTGAAAGACCTATGATGTTCGAAACCATGCTAAGCTATGTACATCTCAGTGATCTCATAAGTACTTAGACATCTCAACTATCATGTCTTGGTAGATTATACTGTTTTCTAGTTTAACCCTACGTTTAGCAAGAAATCTCCTTTAATACTTGACGGGACGTAGACGTTGAGACGGTATTAGTAATTAAATTGTTAATAATGTTAGTAATTGAAAAACTATTACAAGCCTTAACAGTAATGAACATACGAAAATTATTATATTAGTAATCAGAATCTTATGGAGTATTAAATATTAAACGTTGTATAAGTAATTTTTAAACATTATTATTCCTAAAACCAAACCACCCCACAGGATTAGTTACAGAAGCCGAGGTAGCTGTAAAGGAAATTCTCTGTTGCGTGGCCCACCAAAAGGAAACCGCGGCACATGGTCGAACGTGAAAAGCGTACAGTGATTCAACAAAAATGATCCATTTGCAGACTTATGACAACATTTGATACGATGTCCTTGCGCTCTCTTCGTGGCTCATATTCTCTCAAGTCACTATCATGTGTTAATGATATCCTTTTTTCTATTATTTATTTATTGTTAAAACTAATACTAGTGTCTTTATTTAAAAAATAAATAAATAATCTTGATCCATTTTCCAACAATTTAAAACAAGTCTAATTCAGTAGTCTATGGGGACAGGAAAGTAGATTAATTAAGAGACATAATAAGAAAGTAAAACAAGAAAACAACAGATTTAGTATAATTTTGTTAGAGATGATTTACTGACTAGTGTCTACTTTTCAAATATTGATTAATTTCACGTACAAATTTATCAGCAGCCTCGCATCTATTGGGCCAAAGGTGGATTGGGAGTCAGAGGATTCATTAAACTACAATTGCATGTGAGCTGGCCCGTAAGGAAAAGTTTATAAGAAAAAGAAAACGGGAATTTTTGGTTAATTTTGTTTTAATTCAAAGCTAAAGCCAAATCAAACTTTTGCTACCGTAGTTCAACAACTTCTTTTGATCCTCTTTTCACATGTTAATTTTCCAATTTTCACCTTTTCCCTCTCTACCATTATGTCCAACATTTTCTCTGTAACTAATTTCATTTTATGTTATTTTTTCAGTACTCAATATCTTATATTAAATTATAAAATAAGTATTATCATGATGCTGTTGCTTCAGGAAAATTGCTATTATAATTTTACATAACGTAACATTGGAGCTTTAACTGATAATTTTGCTAAGTATAAGTATGTCAATTATCTAGTTTTCTGTTGGTGAAAGCATCTAATCCAAACACAATTATCTTCTAAAGATTTTGTTCAAATACAATCATTCACAAGTTCTTTTCCAAATAATATTTTGTAAAAATCAATTTTCAAACACATAGAATATCAATTAATTATTTGACAAGAAAATTTGTTTTCTAATACAAATGATGGATAGAACTAAGTAGTATGTGGTTAGATAATTTTGTGTTTGAAATTTGCAACATGAACGCATCTTTCTTCTCAAATGGGACAACAATAGCCCATTATAATGAAGCGGCCCAACTATAGAGAATTCAGCAGTGTATGGGCCAAAATCTGCCCCAAGGGTATTTGGTCTAATATGACATTAAGGAAAGAGTCGGTCGAGGTCAACCAGAAGGCAGCAAAATTCGTGGCCGAGGTGTCAACCATGGTCGAGGTCAATCACTGCGTAAAGGACTAACGGTTAGTTCTCAGAATAAGATATTAGAGGGGAATATTCTAGTGAATATTCCCTACATTTGTACTATTAGGGTTTACTAGGGATATGTGTTGAATATATAAGGGAAAAGAAAATGGAAGAAAGGCATGTAATATTCATTTGATAAGAACACTTTTGAGAATAAGATTCCCTCTCTCCTACAAAAATACAAAGATTACATTTTAATAAAGATTCTTGCTCATATTATTCCTTACCTTTCCACAAGATCCAAGGATTGTTCATACGAATCTTGGACATTTCTGTCACTCATCATTGTTAGGAGAAATATTCGTCCAATCTATTCATTATTGGGTGAATCATTCTCCTTATTTACTTAAATATCATTTATTGACATTTATTGTTAGTTATATCTCCATTAATGTTCATGCATTAAGAGTATTTTGTATTTATTGTCATCAATCATTTACGGGATCTGTCCCCATCTCCTGCACGTTTCCGAAATTAGCATCTAGAGTTGTTATCCTTAACTAGATTTAACCCATTATTACACGAATTTAATAGTTTAACCGGAAGTTATATTTTTTGGTCAAACAATTTAACGCCGTGTGTGGGGATTTTCTAGTTAAGTCTTTTGGTTTCTTCTAGATCTACAATCGACGCTGGTTATTAACAAAAAAAAGAGAAACAAGAACCTTTTCTCCCTACATGCATAAATCTAATATGGCAGGTAAAAGAGAAGGAAGAACGAGAATAATGAGCGACCTCCTAACTAACCTCATGAACATCATCCACGAAAGCTCAAAAGTAGTGGATAAGGACACAACGCCCAATGCCTCTCCTAGGCAAGGTGGATCACCCCCTCCTCGCTGAAGCATCACAAAATCCCTTGGCAAGACAGCCTCCACATCCATGGGAGAGGAGACACCACCAGCGATAAAGAAGCCCCTTGAAGCCTGGCTAACTGATACACTGACCAGCGTCCTCCATAAGTCCGTCCAGGACGCGGCCGTAGTAAATGCAAAAACCTGTGCTGCACCACCAGTGGACAAGAAATATGATCAACCCCCTCCTCCACCTACGAAGACAGGTATTACTCACAATGTTGTTAACCATGCAGGCGACGACGCTCTCACAACCATTCTGAAAAGGATGGAGGAAATGGAAAACGAGAATAATGCACTTCGGGACCAAATGAGAGAGCATCAAGAAAGGGTCGATAAAATACCAGGCGCTCCTAAGTTATTGCCGAAGAGAGATGCTGGTCGGTTCATCGAGCAGCCATACAGTGATAGCGCTTCCCCACATGCCATACCAAAGACCTTTAAAATGCCGCCTTATCTGAAAATTTACGATGGCACAACCACCTAGAAGATCATATGACCCATTACGTCACCGTTGTGAAAGGCAATGACCTCGCCAAGGAACAAGTATCCTCTATTCTGCTAAAGAAATTTGGTGAAACCCTAACGAGAGGTGCATTGACCTGGTACTCGCAACTGCCGGCATGTTCCATCGAAACCTTCGAGAAAATCGCCAATAAGTTCGTAACGGCCCATGCCGGGGCCAAGAAGGCCGAAGCAAGAGCAAATGACATCTTTGCTATCAAACAGTCCCCGGGAGAAGGACTGAGGGACTTTCTCGCCCATTTTAACCGAGTAAAAATGACTTTGCCCAATGTATCAGAAGGGATGGCGGTAGCTGCTTTTCAAAACGGGCTAAGTAGAAATGGTTCAAGGGTGACAAGAAAATTATTAAGTCATCTTATGAAATATCCCCCAACAACTTGGGATGAAATACATAATGCATACTATGCCGAAGTCCTAGCAGACAAAGACGACCTCAATGGGCCGACTCATCGACTGACCTCAGTACAAGCAGAATCTAGAAAAGATCGGAGAAATGATATCATAAGAGATCCCGTGGCCTCATGAACAAACCGGGAACAACATCTCCCATATGTCTGAACTACCATTGCATCCTCATCTCGCCATGAAGAAGGCCCACCCCGATCAAGAACAGGGATTCACCGGAATGATAAAGGTATGACCCCTTTACTATCTGCTCATAATTTTTGCGTGTCACTTACAGATATCGTTTATGCCTTGGAGAAGCTCGGACCAAAGGTAAAGTGGCCACAAAAGATGAGGTTGGACTCGAATACCAGAAAATCAGACGCCCTCTGCGAGTTCCATCAATAGCATGGACACAAAACCGAAGATTGCATCGCCCTAAGACAGGAGGTAGTAAACATGGTGCGACAGGGACACCTCAAAGAATTGTTGAGCGATTGGTGAAGGACCAACGTTGCCAGGGGACGCGAACAACATCAAGGGTCGCCGAAGCCGCCCTCGCCAGCCCGCACCATCCATATGATCATCGGTGGTTGGGACGATGCTTCCATCAATAGCATGAAGTTCACCACAACCCACAAGCTCAAATGGTCGATCACCCACGAACGATATGATGAACTCGAAGAAAGTATCATCTTCGATAAGTCACATACCAACGATTTGGCTTTCCCTCACTATGATGCTCTCGTTATCACTTTACGAATTTTAGATACCAATGTAAGACGGATTATGGTTGACGATGGGAGCGGCGCATGTATTATCCATCCTCGAGTACTCGCTCAATTGAAACTCGAGGACAAGATAGTGCCACGCTGTATCACACTAGCAGGCTTTAACAATGCAGTTGAACGAACATCTGGCGAGATCACACTCCCCATCCTAGAGGGTGGCGTCACTCTGAAGATAACATTCCACATCATGGACTAAGACACGATATACAATGCCATAATAGGGCGACCATGGATACATACCATGAGAGCTATACCCTCCAGCTTGTACCAAGTCATCAAATTTCCAACCCTATTGGGCATATTCAATATATGAGGGGAGCAGCGCACATCCCAGGAATGTTACCGCATCGCCCTAGACTGCACGGCCACCCAACAAACAAAGGATAAAGAAAAATAGGCATAGCAATCAATAGGGTCGAGGCCGGAATGCGTGGATGACGAGAACGTCATCAGAGACCCGATATGATCGAGGCCGCAGGATCGACCATAGAGGACCTCAACCCAGTTCAATTGGATAACAAGGACCACAGCAAGAAAGCTTACATCGACTGCAAACTTCAGGAACCAGGTAAGTTTCGTAAATTTTTAACTGATAACGCAGACTTATTTGCTTTTAGCCATGCAGATATGCCAGGTATCCCAAAGGAAATCGACACGAACAAATTGAATGCCAATCCTCTCTGCCCTCCGGTGAGGCAAGTTAGGCATAAGTTTAACTCTGCAGTTAATGACGCAGTACGCGAAGAAGTGGAAAAATTATTGGAAAACGGCTCCGTCAGGGAGTAGAAGTATCCCCAATTGGTCGCCAACATAGTCATGATGAAAAAGAAGAACAACAAGTGGAGGATGTGCGTAGATTTCACTGACTTGAACAAAGCTTGCCCCAAGGATTCATTTCCATTACCTCATATCGACCAACTCATCGACGCAACAGCTGGGCACGAGCTACTAAGTTTCTTGGATGCCTACTCGTGCTATAATCAGATCCTCATGGAGGAAGAAGACCAAGAAAAAACCACCTTCATCACCAACCAGGGGACGTACTGCTACAGGGTCATGCCCTTTGGGTTGAAAAATGCGGAGGCAACTTACCAAAGGGTGGTGACGAAAATGTTCAAAGAACAACTCGGAAAAATAATGGAAGTCTACATCGACGACATGCTGGTCAAATCCAAAAGGAAAGAAGATCACATCGACCACTTGAGAGAAGCCTTCGGCATACTCAGACGATAAGACATGAAACTGAACCCCGAAAAATGTGCATTCGGCGTGGCCTCAGGAAAATTCTTGGGTTTCCTAATGTCGCAGCAAGGTATCGAGATCAATCCCGACCAAATCAGGGCCATCGAAGGGATACCAGAGCGCTTGACCACCAAAAAGCACATCCAAAGGCTGACTGACCGTATCGCCTCCCTTACGAGGTTCATCTCACGATCCTCCGATAGGTGCCAAAAGTTCTTCGGCGTACTCAAAAAGGAGAACGACCTCCAATGGATCCCTGAGTGCATCCAAGCCCTGAAGGAGTTAAAGGTGTACTTGGCCTCGCCACTGTTGCTCTCAAAACCAGAACCAGGGCGGCCTCTCCTCATCTATCTCGTTGTGTCAGAAGTAGCTGTGAGCGCAGTCTTAGTCCAAGAAAATAAAGGTATGCAATCTCCCATCTATTACATTAGCAAGACACTAGTCGATGCCGAGACCAGATACCCTCACTTTGAAAAACTGGCTCTGGCCTTAGTTGTAGCTTCACGAAAGCTTAGACTGTATTTCCAATGCTACCCCATCTCGGTCGTCACGACTTTCCCCTTAAGAAGCATTTTTCATAAACCCGAACTATTAGGCAGATTGGCCAAATGGTCCATCGAACTAAGCGAGCACGATATTATATATCGGTCGCGAATGGCAATAAAGTCACAGGTCCTCGCCGACTTCAGTGCGCAAATAATGCCCGAAGTCAAAAAGGAAGTCGTCCACACTTCTTCCCAAACACAAGACCTCTAGGTCCTGTATACCGATGGCGCGTCTAACACATCAGGATCTGGGCTGGGATTTGTACTCGACCAGATTCCCCGAGCACAGAACATCGAGGCGGACGGCCTCGCCAAATTAGCAGCAGCCACCAAAAACATTACAACCGGAGACTGAAATGTGGTCCACCTCCTCAACGCGTCGATAGATCCAATCGAGGTAAAAACCATAAACTCGACTTGGGACTGGCGCAACCGTATTATTGCATATTTGCAGGATGGTGTACTCCCCAACGATAAAAAAGAGGCCAAGAAGCTTCGTATGCAAGCGGCCAGATACAGCATCGTTCACAATGACCTGTACAAAAGGACATATGGCGGCCCCCTGGCGAAATGCTTAGGCCCAAATCAGACGCAGCGCATCCTTGAAGAAGTACACAAAGGCCACTGTGGAGTTCACTCCGGCAATCGAGCTTTGGTCAGATGCCTCATACGAGCGGGGTATTACTGGCCCACCATGAAAAAAGAGGCCGCGAATTTCATGAAAAAATACGAACAATGCTAGAAGTACGCCCCAGTTATCCACCAAGCAGGCGAACACCTACAATCAGTAACTTCCCCTTGACTGTTCATCAAATGGGGAATGGACATCGTAGGCCTCTTCCCGGCAGGACGAGGTAATGTACGATTTATCTTGGTTTTATTTGACTATTTCTCTAAATGGGTGGAAGTAGGAGCATTCGCCCAAATACGCGAATAGGAAGTGATCGCATTCATATGAAAAAACATCATATGCCGTTTCGGTCTCCCTAAAGAAATTAGCTGCGACAACGGACCTCAGTTTACAGGAAAGAAGATCGCCGACTTTTTCAAAAAATGGCACATCAAAAGAATACTCTCAACGCCTTACCACCCCGCGGGAAACGGGCAAGAGGAATACTCCAACAAGTCAATACTGAACATCATGAAGAAGAAACTAGAAGACGCCAAGGGATTGTGACCGAAAATATTATCAAAAGTACTCTGGGCCTACCGAACAACGCCCAAAACGAGCATAGAGGAAACGCCATACTCATTAGTCTATGGGACTGATGCAGTAATACCAGTCGAAGTCGGGGAGCCCAGACTAAGATACGTTCGTGAAAGCGGACCCCAGAACGATGACAGTAGAAGGCAGGAACTCGACGAAGAGATATGGCCTATATAAGAATGGTCGCCCAAAAGAAACAAGCAGAACACTACTATAACAAAAGGGTAAAGATCAAGCCACTCAAAGGCAGAGACTACGTGCTTAAAGCTAAAACACAAGAAAGCAAAGACCCAGGGGAAGGCAAACTAGGAACAAGCTGGGACGGCCCCTACAAAATCACAGCAGCAGCAAACAAATGGTCATTCACACTAGAAACAATGGAAGGAAAGCAACTGCCAAACAACTGGAATATTACACACCTCAAGTACTTCAACTTTTAAAGGATGAGGTCCCCAAAGTCGCACTCTTTTTCCCTCACTCGAGTTTTGTCCCAATTGGGTTTTCTCGAGAAGGTTTTTAACAAAGCGATGACGGGGATACTTCAGGATTGAAGTACGCACAGATGAGGGCACTGGACAGCTAGTTCATTACTCGATCTCTCACTACTTTTCTAGTTCGATCAATGAAGGGACTAGATAGACCGGGACTGGGACTGAATTACCAACCAACACCCAGAAAATATGTAAATCTCTCCAAGAATATGAACAAAGCACAAGTACATGAAATTTATTTCTGCTCTCCCTAGATAAAGGTTATATTCGACATCGTTCGAATTAACACCTACTCGGCCCACGGCCCTAAATAGATAAAGGTTACATTCGACCTCGTTCGAATTAACACATACTCGGCCCACGACCCTAAATAGATAAAGGTTACATAAGACCTCGTTCGAATTAACACCTACTCGGCCCACGACTCTAAATAGATAAAGGTTATATTAGACCTCGTTCGAATTAACACCTACTCGGCCTACAGCCCTAAATAGATAAAGGTTACATTTGACCTCATTCGAATTAACACCTACTCGGCCCACTACCTTAAATAAACAAAAGGGTGTATTTGATCACGTTCGAATAAACACCTAGTCGGCCCTCGGCTACAGACAAACATGCGACGTGTTCGACCTCGTTCGAACCAACATCTACTGGCCCTCGGCCGGGATCAAACCTAAAATTCGTTTCAACCTAGTTCAACCTACTCGAACAAAGTTATTATGATAAAGGCAACCAAGCAACAAAATCAAAAAGCGTACAAACTCGAACGAAGAAAAAGAATAAGGTACGAATAGCAGAACTAACACCTAAAAGAGTATTTTTTACAAAGGCTTATATTCATGCCTATAAAAATACACGCAAGTCTGCGCCTAAACAAAAAAGAAGGAAAAATAACTAATCACCGCCTGGCCCAACAGCACCACCAGCTTGGTCACCCAGACCATCTCCACCTATCTTTTTGCCATCGCCAGCAGGATACTCATCCTTGTACCAGGCATCCTGTTCAATTCGGTCCACGCCTGCATCCTCGTCATCCCCGGTTTTCGGTGTAGCGAGGTCATAGCCACAAGCAAACCGAGCTTTACGTTTCTTACCACGATCATCCTCAAAGTCGGCTTCCAAAATAGCCCCCGTCCCCATCAGATCCCTGAATATATCCAGCTGGGCCTTGGCGTGAATCCATTCCTTGTATAAATCCCGCGGAACATCAGGAAAAGCAGTACGGAAAGAGCAGCAACTCGATCACTAAGGCCCGGAGCCTCTTTTTCTAGCTCCCCTATCCGCTCATCAAGCCGCTACTCTCTGAGCCTGGCCATCTCTAGAGCACCCTCCCGCCCAGAACGGAGAATGCGAATCACGATATCCAAAGCCTCTGCTTTCCTTGTAGCCGACAACTCGTCCAACTCAGTCTTCTCTAAACCCGCTACCTTCTCAGCGACCTCGCCACTCAGAGCGACCGCTTTGAGTTGACACTCCTCGAGCTCGGCGCGTAATGAGACTACTTGGGCTTAAAGGTCGGTACATTGGGCCTTGACCCCCCCTACTCACCTCAAACTCCTCTTCTTTGTCCCTCAACGCCCCCTCGAGAATGCTATATTTTCCGATGACCCTCATCAACCTGTCTTCCTTCTCCTTCAGTTCACCTTGGAGAGCTTGGAAAGTGTCGCTCCCATCGAACCGCCTACAGATCTCGCGGTGCTTATCACGGTATTCGCGATATTTTCGCTCCATCTTCTGGAAATGGCCTTACGCCTCTCCTCTCATCGGGCGCTCTAGATCTCCAAAATCACGGTCTGAAAGAAAGACAAAAAATGAGGAGTAAGAACGAAACTAAACCCGACATAAAACACAAAGAGAGATCGAAAAGCTTACCCTAAGAGCGAGGCCGGTTATGCTCCTCGATAATGTGGTGTCCTTAAGCTTCTCAAGGGTTTTACCCTCCACATCGGAACATAGGGGACCAAGAGAAGGGACCACATCCTCCGTGTCAACCAGCAAATCCCGGTCCAAGGGGATCGCAATAGTCTGCGTGGTCCCCTCCAATCTCACCTCAAGTCGGGTAAGTCCATCCCCGATCATCCTCACTTCCTCGGCATCCATATCGGAGCCCGTCTCGTAACCTTATTCGGCTACGCTTTTTCCTTTTGTGTCGACCCTGGAAGAAGGATTCTCGGCTGGTAGAGAGGTCGATGGCTCATCCCGCCATAAGTCGTCAGGGACTCTTGCCAACGGCCCTTCAAAATCCATCATGGTCTCAAGGAGAGACACACCCTCCTCGGCTCCCGATGACAGCAGAATCATGGGCGGTAATTCGGCGTCGTCTTCGATTTCTATGGTCGCCATTTATCGGATGACGAAATCCCACATCGCCGAACTCGCCGCCCAGGCAACTCCTTCGCCGACATCCACAGATCGCCTCTTACGGGGAATCAAGTTATCACCATTTGGCGACGATTCCTCCTCATCATCCTCGTCTACTAGATGATGTAAAGGGTAAGTCGAGAGTCCTGCTGCAGGTGTAGTCGACGATCGAGCAGGCCTCACCGCAGCAGAAGGAATAGAAGCAGCCTTCCTCTTATTAAACACCAGAGCAGGAGCCCTCGGCCTTCTCGAAGAACCTCGGGCTGAAAAAGAAAAAGAAAATTAGAAGACTGTCACTTTCTATACAAAACAAGAACGAGCAGACGACCATGAGGTCAAGGCGGTAGACAAAAGATAATAATTATATATGTAGAAATAAATACATTTAGAAGAACTCTCCAGTCACGGAAGGCGCAGGCCCGAATTTCTTGATAAAGGCCGGCCATTCACAAATCCCCACCGTGTGAGGCAAGACCTGGCTGACCCAGTCATGAATGTCCCCGACCAAGGGAGGGGGCGAAGTCTGAGCTGCACGAAGAAGGGACAGAATGTCAGATTACAACTAAAATGGGCAAAACAAATGTTTGGCAAAAAGATACTTACGGGCGTAATTCCAAGCCTCGGGGAACCCGCTCGCGTTGACCACCATGTCCTCGGTCTTGACGAAGAAGTAGTTGAGCCAGAACTGGTGATTCGCCTTATCGTCCATCTTCATCACCAGACTTTTACTTCCTCGGTCGCGGAGGTGCAACATCGTCCCCCTATAGGAACTAGGGGCGAAGAGATGCATTAGGTGGCAAAATGAGATCCCACGGCCAGTCAACTCCGCATATTTCGTCAACATACGGATAAGCTTGTAGATGTAAGGGGAGAGTTGGGTCAGGCAAACGTCGTAGTAACGGCAAAAGTCCTCTGCCAATGGGAGAAGAGGAAAGGAATAGCCGACATAGAATGGATACGCATAGAACACGCAATATCCGGGACGGTGTATCTGTACCACATCGCACCCCGCTGGAATCAGATCGATATGAGCAGGAATTTTGAACCTTGCCCTAAGCTCGGCGAGATCGACCTCGTTCATCACCGACTCCGAGGCCTCGGGATCGTCTTCAGGCAACTTCAAAAAGTCGGATCTAGCCTTTTCACTACGAGGGATTATTTCCTCCACCGTAGGAAATTTCTCGTCTTCAAGAGCAACAGGAACACCGTCGCCATGAGGAGGCATGCACACCGCCAAAGGGGTAGGGTTAATCGCCATGCCGGAACCAGAGGGTGTGTGAGCCATATTCTTGAGAGAAGATGTTTTAAGCACAGAAAGGTTGGAAGCAATTGAAATCACTGGAATCATGGGAGTGGATACGCAATGACAAAGTAAAAAGGAGGCAAGGATTCAATATGGAGAATGAAGAAGGAGACATAGGGATTCGATATCAAGATAATGCAAAACAAACACAAATGGCCTCATGTCCTTATTTATGAGAGTTCCAGCATCAGGATCGAGAAATCATGCTATCATTACCCAGTGCCGGTATCGAAACGGCAGAGGCGCGGGAAACGACACAAGGCATCGAAAAATCGTGTCACAATGACGCATGATGTCATGACGTCATCCTGAAACAATGTGGCCCCAAAGGTTGCGGCTCACGAAAGGTCATGTCGCCACCTCGTCTGAAGCGCCACTATCCGACTTGCTCGCCCAATTTTGTCAACCACGACAAACAGATTCCGCTCATTAATGTCGTCTGGGCTTGGCCTCAATAAACGGAGGGACTAACTGTATGGGTCAAAATCTGCCCCAAGGGTATTTGGTCTAATATGACATTAAGGAAAGAGTCAGTCGAGGTCGACCAGAAGGAAGCAAAATTCGTGGTCGAGGTATCAACCATGATCGAGGTCAATCACTGCGTAAAGGACTAACGGCTAGTTCTCAGAATAAGATATTAAAGGGAATATTCTAGTGAATATTCCCTACATTTGTACTATTAGGGTTTACTAGAGATATGTGTTGAATATATAAGGAAAAAGAAAAGGGAAGAAAGGCATGTAATATTCATTTGATAAGAACACTTTTGAGAATAAGATTCCTCTCTATTACAAAAGTACAAAGATTACCTTTTGATAAAGATTCTTCCTCATATTATTTCCCACATTTCCACAAGATCTAAGGATTGTTCATATATATCTTGGATATTTCTGTTACTCATCATTGTCAGGAGAAATATTCGTCCAATCCATTCATTATTGGGTGAATCATTCTCCTTATTTACTTAAATGTCATTTATTGTCATTTATTGTTAGTTATATCTCCATTAATGTTCATGTATTAAAAGTATTTTGCATTTATTGTCATCAATCATTTACGGGATCTGTCCCCATCTCCTGTACATTTTCGAGATTAATTAGCATCTAGAGTTGTTATCCTTAACTAGATTTAACCCATTATTACACGAATTTAATAGTTTAACCGGAAGTTACATTTTTTGGTCAAACAAGCAATGCACTAAAAGGGCCAACCAATCTTGTGTTTGCTGTCAACTCAGTAATTTGATGGTTCTACTTATCTATGCAAAATCAACAATTTTTCCAGAAGAAATCAGCCCAAAAGAAAACCAGCTTTTGGTTGCGGGTTCAACTGGTTAAGGATTAATCGTAACACAAATCGTTCAAGTGACAACAACTATAAATACATCCTCAACACACAGTATCCAATTAAATTAGAATCGTAGGAGTCTTCTTTCTTGATTCAAGATTTCAACGAATAATTAAAGACGTAACGTTGTTTTCAGTGGTATATACCATCTCTAATGGCGTATTAGCCGCCCGCGCAACCTCGAAGAATCCTTCTCTTGCTTAAGTGAGTGCAAAAAGAATATACTTGATTTGATTAATTAGCAAAGCTAGAATCTAAATTAAATATGCCGCCTTAAACTCGGCGAATGAATTACGTCCTTTTACATATCTATATTCTCATTTTTCACGTAAATGAACGCAGGAAGAAATGAATTTGTTACATGTCTTATCGTAACTTTACCGAGTTTGTTTTCCAATCAATTATCACGGTATGCATTAGACACACGTTAAGCTTTTAAATTTTGTATTTCTTTATCTGTTTGGAGGGGTGGCGTGTGGAAAATTTGATATAGTTGCAGATAGCAACCACAATATATTCCACTTAAGTAGGTATCTATCGACTGTAGTATATTTTGACTTAGATTGGCAAACAACATTTCTCTCTCTTTAAATTATAGGGCTGATTTTTTTCACAAACGATAAATACTGTAATAAGGATGCTATATTTTATTTTATTTCATTTTTAAAAGCAAAAGTCCACCTTTGTGGATGGGGTTTAGGCGATGACCCCAACCCGTATATTATCAAAAATAATTAATACACAGAGGAGGACATAGACCATAACCTCCTAAGCAAGATGGGGACCGATATAAATCAGCTCTAAGAACACTTGGACCCAATTGATCTGCCTAATTTGGGAGATACCTCCATTACAATTTGATTATAATGAACTTCACAGAAGGATGTTATACACAAGGTTAGCAACACTATACAATGTTCAAAATTATTTACTGTTAGCATCATTAATAACAAAATGATTCTTCTTAGGCTTAAATTTGAAAGTAGGGATGCCATCTTGGTCGAGTCTCAATAATGACTTCACTGTGTTCAGTAAGGAACTAGAATCATCCATTAAAACCTGACCATTTATTGGTTCTCCCATATTTGCCAATTGATCAGCCACCATATTGCCCTCTCTGTAAGTGTGAACAAAAACAAAATTACCTTTGCTAGAGAGTTGAATAATCCGATCAGTGATTTATCAGATATGCCAATGTGCTGTCATTTTGTTGTTAATCATTTCAATTATCAATTGGGAGTCAGATTCCACCATCACAGAGAGAAAGCCTCTGTTAATACACAAGATCAATCCTTGTAGCAAAGCTTTGGCCTCAGTCACATTATTGCTACAAAGTCCATAATTTTCAGCATAGGCCAAGATAAAGCGACCTAAGTAGTCCCTCACAACACCACCACCACCAGCACTACCCGAATTTTCTTTACTACAACCATCAATGTTTAGTTTTAGCCATCCATTGTTAGGCTTCCTCCATGTAACCATTTTACCGATGATAACTGGTCTAATTTTATCAACTGCATTGCACATATCATACCACTCTAGAGGCACATGCACTCTAGGAAATAGGGTCTTTAATAGAAAATACATGGATCTACAAACCTGCATAATTATGAATCGAGCAGACATGCGTACATTTTCAAATCTAGCAGCGCATATGCTTTTTCATATCTCCCAACATATGACTGATGAAAGATATTTGATTAAAGCAGCGTGAATCCCATTACTTGGCCTGGTTAACTACCAGGACATAAGAAGTTGCCTAATATCTCCTTTTCTGATAGTGATGCCTCAGCTCTGTCTAAAGAAAGACCATATTTGATCAGCAATATGGCTCATACAAAATAGGTGTATGATGGTCTCTTCTTTATGGGTAGTACAACAAGAGCATTTAGAAGGGTGTATCATTTTAAACTTCTGAACACATTCATCAGTTGGAATTATTCCCTGTAACATTCTAAGCATAAAAAAAGAAACTTTAAAGGGGAGTTTCTTATGCCAGATCATAGCAGCTGTAAAGGAATTATTTGGGTACCTCCTCAAGTTTTTTCAAGCAGACTTACATGTAAAAACTCCATTCGGGTCAACTTTCCATATTAATCTCAATCCCTATGATATCATTGATAAAATTGTTAGGGTCTCATCTCTGAGCTTAGAAACAATCCATTCTCTGTCATCAAGGAACTTATTCACAAGAACTTTTCTGGGAGCATTTTGGTAGTGAATTAGCTTTTCTAAGGCTCCTTTACCTGACTAATTATCCCACCAAAAGGACTTACTTCCTTTACCTATCTTCCACAAGATAAATTCCTCTACATCTTCTTTGATATTCATAAGCCTTTTCCAGTTATGAGATTGACCATAAGACCATTTCTTGAGAACTAGATATTTTCTTTTGCAGTACTTAGCTTCAAGAAAATCTCTCAGAAGACTAGGCTTGGTCTTGAAGTTCCACCATGCCTTATCAGAAATTTTTTTATAAAACTATTTAATGATCTAAAACTTACTCCACCTTCTTGAGTAGTAAAACATAGATCAGTCCATGATTTCCAGTGAAACTTATTTTTGTGCTCTTCTTTACCCCCAAAATAAATTAGCAATAATCTTCTCAATTTGGGAAAGGATAGTTTTAGGTGGGTATAGAATAGACAACAGATGCAAAGTGCAGTGAGTGAAGGATTGAATTTATCAAGACTGCTTTGCCACCATAAGATAGAAGTTTTCCGTGCCACCCTTGCATTCTGTTAAAAATTTTAGCAACCATGTTGTTGAAAAAAACTACTTTCTTCTGACCAACATAAATATGGTATCCTAAGTATTGCATAGAGAATTGAAGATGGAGAAAATCAATAATATTCTCAACCTCAGTGATAAAAGGTTCAGGAAGCTAGAGGATACATAGAAGCCAGATTTTCTCTTTTTGATCATTTGGCCTAAGGCTCTTTCATACGTGTCTAGTTTAGACATCATCATCTTCAAGGATAAAAGATCATCTGAGAAAAATAAAATGGTGTCGTCTGCATAACCCAAATGATTAATTAAAAGGCCTTTTCTCTCGAATGAATATGGGATAAATCCCTCTGCAGGTAACTAGGTCATCAATCTAGATAGTAGTTCAGCTCCAAGAACAAATAAAGAAGGGGACAAAGGACCCACCCTACTTGATACCCCTAGTGGATTTAAAGAACCTATGTCTTGTTCCATTCAAATTGATTGAGTACCAATTATTAGATATAAGCCTCCAGACTCTGTCAATCCAAATCTCAGAAAACCACATATGTTTTAACAATCCACCCTGTCATAAACCTTGGTCATGTCAAGTTTCATGACGATATTACCAATTCGTGGAGATTGATTAATGTTGTGCACCATCTCTTGAGTCAATATGATATTCTCAGTTATGGATCTTCCTTTGATAAAGCCAGTCTGGTATGGAGATATAAGATTCTGCATTAGAGGAGCAAGCCTCTATTTCATCAATTTTGAAATAATCTTGCTTGAGAAATTGCTAAGGCTGATCGGCCTTGACTCCATGAAATGTTGAGAAGATTCCACTTTAGGAATCATGATAAGACATATGTGAGTGAGAGATCTTGGTAATGGGGTACCTGCAAAAAAATCAAGTATCATTAGTAGTAAATCCTCCTTTATGACCTCCCAACATTTGTGGTAAAATTTCTCAGTGACCCCATCTGGTCTAGGAGCACTGTGAGTGCTCATGGAGAAAATAATCTCTTTCAGTTCTTCCATGGACGGTGGGGCTAATAGTTTGTTGTTATCTTCTTCATTTACAATCTTTGGAATACAATTCAGAATAGAAAGGTCCTTCTGTGCATCATCCTTAGTGAATTGTTTTTCAAAAAAATTGACAGCTTCTTGAGCAATATTGTCCTCTCCTTCAATCTAGCTTCCACTCCCACTCATCATCTTGGTCAGAGTTAGTCTTCTCTTTTTTCCTTTGACTACAGAGTGAAAGAACTTGGAGTTCACTTCTCCTTCTACAAACCATTTTATTCCTGATTTCTGCCTCCAAAAAGCTTCCTCCTTTTTATAAGCCATAAGTATTTTTTAACTTCAGGTGAAACTTCCAAAGTAGAGAGACACTAGTTTCAACATTCCAACCTTGTTCCACAACACTCATCAAGCCATGTTCCTCAGTCCAGAAATCAGTAAACCTAAAGTATTTCATATGGTCTCTATTGTTGGGCTTAGCTGAGATCAACAACGGAAAGTGATCAGAGCCAGTCCTAATCAGGTGATTAATATTGGTAGATTCAAAAATATTCAACTAATCATGATTAATTAGAACCCTGTCTAGTCTTTGACAGACTCTCTTATCTGGAGACCATCCATTGCACCAAGTAAA
This sequence comes from Nicotiana tomentosiformis, assembly GCF_000390325.3. Taxonomy (NCBI): domain Eukaryota; kingdom Viridiplantae; phylum Streptophyta; class Magnoliopsida; order Solanales; family Solanaceae; genus Nicotiana; species Nicotiana tomentosiformis. The sequence continues at coordinate 83,447,783 of NC_090817.1, read as the reverse complement.
GCTTGATCCAGTATATCCAACATCCAATAATTCATAGTCCATGATACACTGTACAAATGCAAGATTTTTTGACATTCTATGAGGGGATCCCCCCTATTTCTCAGCAAGATCAACAATACAATTAAAATCTCCGAAAACTAGCCATGACATATTATAGTTATCACTGATGTTTCCGAGTTTGTCCCATATGTCCTCTCTCAGAAGTTCCTCACACTTTGCATAGATATACGATATCAGTACAAAGATTCTATTTATCTTAATGCTACAAGTGACTTGTTGATAATCCTCCTCAATGATAACACAATCAAGATTAGCTTCCCAAAAGATACAAATCTGACGGTTGCAATTTGAGTAAGCATGTAGGTAGCCCAAAAATCTTTTGAACTTGTCCAGTTTGTTTGCCTTATGAAAAGGTTCACCTAAGGCAATAATTGGAAGTTTCTTAAAAGTGATTAGTTGTTTAAGTCTTTCAAGAGCACCATTAAACTTAAATAAGGATGCTATATGTCTGTAGGAGTTGGCAACAAAATTTACAAGCCAACTAGTCTTCCAAGATGTTCCTTGTAAAGTTGTAATAGAGAAAAAGAAAAGTTAACTAAACTATGCATAACAGTATTAAAGGATCTAGGAATATATACAAATTTTAATTTCAAAAGTAGAAGCCATTTACCATATATTTTCACATGTCACGTCTACTTTCCATGGGGCACACATTTTCTTCTTGAGTATTGTATACCGTAAAAACCGATCTCAGATGATAGGTAAATTAAGAAGCAACACATGTCAATCAGCAGTGATTCAACCATGTTCATACCGAATATAAACCTGTGGCCGGATAGAAACAATTCAAGATATGACCGTTATTGAAGACCCCAAGATTCCTCCAGCTTTTATTAGTCTTTATTACCTTTTATTATTCTTTATCACCTTTTTGTTACCTTTTATTGTAGCATTAATATCGTTGATTAATGGGGTATAATTGGTAGACCATACACCCCATAACTCTAGTATAAATAGAGGCTTTCATTCTATTAGAAGAGATCAAGAAATACTGATAACAAAAGACTAGTATTCTTTCTATTATTCTCTTAAGCTTTACACTAAGTGTTGTCAGGATTTTTTAATTATTCTTTATCCCGGCAGAAACATTCTGAAAGCCCAGGCTTGTTTCTTCTTCAATTATCTTTATTTACTTTGTCTGCACTTTGTTATCTTACTTTACTGGATCAATTTAATCCACGTGTCTATAAAATATATTACAAATTCAATTATATCATTTTACGGGCAAACAGTTTGGCGCCCACCATGGGGCATAAACAATTATGCTGTTATTTTGATCTGTTCATCTTATACTAACGTGCTTTAAAAGTTTTTTCCTGTTGTAAACATAAAACAGTTATGACACCCAATGATGTCAATAACTCGCTCAATGTTGGAACAGACAACAATCTCCATGATAGAAATCAACAGGATGGTTCAACCAGTGAAACCCATCTCGATAGGTATAAGTCATATCCTAACCGGGTAGATAGAAATACTCGGTGGTTAAGAAGTCATACCCTTGATGATATGGATGATGCATCTGTTACCGATTCTGTTAAAGTTTTAAGAGCGCAACAAAAGGGAGATCGTGAATCATCTATCAAGATAGGACCAAATAATAATTGAGCTCTAACAAGCAATATACGGTGCTTCAAATAATTCAAATGGTGGAATTCATGACGTGCCAATAAGTCAAACGGCCCCGGAAACCGAAAATATTTCTTCAAGAAGAGAGTTTAGAACAAACTACAACCAAGTGGGTGGAGCAGTCAATGGATTTGGAAATGAGAACAACATAGATGGTCTTTTCAAAGACGAACTCATGAGATGTATGAGGGAAATAAATTCTCGAATGGACCAAAATGCTAAGGAATTCCATTCTCGAATGGATCAGATCCTGGAAGCACCTCCGGTCCTAAAGGGTCCGGACTCGAAGAAGTATATACAGTTGTTATTCAAACCCAGTACGGCTCCGGAGTTGATTCTAAAGAGATTTAAGATGTCGTATATTCCAAAATATGATGGAACATCAGATCCACAGGAACACATTACAACTTACACTATAACTGAGAAGGAAAACGATTTGGCTTTACATGAGATTGAATCAGTCTTGTTAAAGAAATTTAGGGAAACTCTAATAAAAGAAAATTTAACATGGTATTCTCTTTTACTTGAACGATCAATTGATTCTTTTGAAATGCTTGCAGATTCTTTCATTAAAGCTCATGCTGGAGCAAGAAAAGTTCAAGCTAGGAAAGCAGATATTTTCATAATCATTCAAGGAGACTCAAAGTTGTTGCGAGAGTTCGTGATAAGGTTTCAAAAGGAACGCATGTTATTTGCGGCAATACCGAATGAATGGGAAGCTGAAGCATTTACCTAGGGTCTCAATCCCTTAAGCTCTGATGCCTCAAGGAAGTTAAAAGAAAAGTTTGTTGGAATTTCAAGCAAAAATTTGTGTAGATGTTCATAACAGGTACGGGTCAAAAATTTGCGTAAAATATGATCAGGTTATTATATCGACATCTTCTACAGCCCGGAATCAAGATCAATTAAACTTTGATCGGAGGTATTCCAGACACCAGTTTGAACCATACCCGTCAGGATCACGAACTGACATGAGGCAAGGGTGTACCCGAAGCGAGTCGCCAGAAAATAACTTCGATGAAAGACAATAATATCTATGAATGCTGGGGACTGCTGCATCAGAGCAACAGAAATCGCAACAATAAGTATCGGAAGCATCTGAAGATGGCTCCAGAACAATCCGTACAAGATACCAGAGATAGCCCGAACTGGCTCCGGAATAAAGAAAAGGACTAGGGACTGCCAGTTAGAGGAGTGAGGACTGCTAGATCAGCTCTGGGGAAGAAATATATAAAAGGATTCAGAATAAAAAATCGGCTAGACCCAATAGATGTCAGCCTGGTCGCAAATCTCTTGCAATAAACTATTGTTCATTTTCTGTAAACTGTCGTATGTACAAAGTTATAAACACTTGTGTACGATCAAGAAATGTAATGAAGCAAAACTTGCACTTTCTAAAAATATTCTCGTATATATTTGAATGAACAAAATCATTCTTAATATTTGGTCATACTTAGAAGCAACAAAGGGATTACAAATTCGAACAATTGTGTCTGGGTGAACAGGAGACGTCCTCTTCATAAATACCATAAAAATAAGAGTCGTCTCTTAGAAAGCCATCAAATTAACAGGTTAAAGGTCGGATGCCTTGTTTCCCGATTACAAAATTAACCAAATGCATTAAATTTTCAGACTTTATCAAAACCATAAGTATAAATTCCTGGTCATTACATCCCTGGTCTCTAAAACTGTGAGGTTATAAGAGTTTTCGGGTTCAACTAAAAAAAACCCAAAAGTTAAAACTCAAAGAAATTTTTTTGAGTGTAACTAAAAACTCAAGAATCAAAATTCAAAGATTAAAAGTTCTGGGTGAACACTGAAAATCCGAGGTCAAGTTTTATGTAATGGTGGTACTTCTTCAGCGCCAACCGGTCATCATCGAAAGAATAATAAGTGGTAGAGTTATCATCTGAATCACTGAGTTCTGTACTCTTTTTTCCTTTGCCCTATTTTTGTCCCGATTGGATTTTGCCCACATGATTTTTAATAAGGCACTAATGAGGGTTGGAAAAAACTTCTACTTCCTGGTCACATCATAGTGAGTAATCGGAAAGTGAGGGGACTATCTATATACGATAAAAACTGGTCTTAGAAGATGAGTGAATTAGGAAGCAACACGTGTCAATTAGCAGTGATTCAACCATGTTTACACCGGATACAAATATATGATCGATAAGAAGCAATTCAAGATATGACCGTTACAGAAGACCCCAAGATTCCTCCAACTTTTATTAGTCTTCATTACCCTTTATTATTCTTTATCACCTTTTTATTACCTTTTATTGTAGCATTAATATCAATGATATGAGACATAATTGGTAGACCATACACCCCATGGCTCTAGTATAAATAGAAGCTTTCATTCTATTAAAAGAGATCAAGAAATACTGATAACAAAAGACTAGTATTCTTTCTCTTGTTCTATTAAGCTTTATACATGTGTTGTCAAGATTTTCTAATTATTCTTGATCCCGACGGAAATATTCTGAAAGTCCGGGCTTGTTTCTTCTTCAATTATCTTTATTTACTCTGTCTGTAATTTGTTATCTTACTTTATTCGATTAATTTAATTCACATGTTTATAAACTACGTTACAAGTTCAATTGTACCGTTTTACGGGTAAACAAGTATTGTACACACAAGGATAGGACTACAGTATTAGAAGAAAAATCTCATAATTAAAAGAATAAAAGAATATAAAAGCAAGAGGAAGCGCGGTGATTTAATTATTCAAGGATGGTTAGCCACACGGATTGCTGAATGCTGAATGCTGAAAGGGAGAAATATTATTTTATTATAAGGACCTCATGTTAATTGTTTTATGTTACTATTAAACTTCAAATAACTGAACATAATTATGCCGATGACCTAATCGGAAGCGTGTTACTAAACAGAGAAGCATTTTGTCCCTTCATGCCAATACATGACTTAGTTATATTCCCACGCTTTTCATTTGACCAAAGCTTTTCGCCAAATAAATAAATTTTTAGTGCTCCATCTTTTATTTCTATAATCTGAGACTTCTACAAGTGATTTACACCGACATGTTGGATGTTACTAGTAATTTTTGTAATCTCAAATACAAGAGGTAAAAACTAGTTTTAGTATATGTGCGTTGCACGTGTGTATAATGTCTATTAATTAAAAATATATACATTGACGTTAAAATAAAATGTAATATTTGCTTAATGATGAAAATAATTTTTCTCACACTAACATAATAATTATATTCAATATCTTTTGAATATGCATAGACGATGAATTTAGTTAAATTAGTTGTACATTTTTTTATAATTATACGTATCTTATAGTCCATTCGTTTCAATTTAAATGACACATTTCGCTTATCGAGAGTCAAAATACGTGACGTTTGACTAACATTTTAAAATATTATCATATTGAAATGAGAAAAAATATAACTTATAGTATTTCTCCTATAGTTTTTGAATATTTAAATTTAAATTTTAAAATATTAAATTGAACTAATTTGATATAGCTTCAAACTTTAGTTAAATTGATACTCAATAAGCGAAATGTATCATTTAAATTAAAATAAAAGGAGTAATATGATATACAAATATGTTAAATTGTGTCTCACCTGACATCTCTTTATGAATACATTTTATCTTCTATTTATTTCATCCTTATTTCTTAAATAAAGTTTGCATTTTAACCAATTTAATTATTAATACTATAACTAATTTTGTTTTATATTCTGATTTTTTTTAATTCAAATATTTAGTTATCTTTTTCAATTACTAAAAGAAATAATTTATTTATTGAGGATTCAAATTATTAATATTAGTTCATACCATATATTAAGTATTTAATGATAACTATATTTTTATCCACAAAAAATATTTTGTCAAATGATAAAATATTGAACTTTTGCATTTTATGTTTGTCGTAGTGTTAGTAAATGACTTTTGTCAATCACTTTTCTTTCTCTTGTTCTCTTGTTATTATTAATATTTTCGTAATTATTTTTTATAATTATGTTTTAAAATCTATATTAATATTTATATCTAAATAAATTATTGATCGAAAAATAAAATTAATAGTTAGTGGACCAATCTCACATAGAATACCCCTAGTATTTCTAGGTTAATTACTAATTTGGAACAAAGGACAAGCAAAATGCTTCCTTTTTCTTTAGTTTTTCTTTATTTTATTTTGTTTACATCATAATTTTTCACCTAAAATTTAGCACAATTGTTCAATCTGTTTTGCACTAAAACACGTCCAAGTGAAAAAAATATCATACGCATAAAGATTTGATGTTATTTAATCATACTTTAATTGTAAAATTTATATAAGGTAAAACTTTAATGATTTTAAAGTCCTAATTATAAGGATTTCTAGTTAATTCAATTGAGGAAAAAATTAATAAGTAATAAATTTGATTTAATTTAAAATTCCTAAATATTAGTTAGGAGAATAATCAAATGATTATTTTGTCTAGTGTGAACTCTATTTTAAAAGGGTAAAAAAGACGAACGACATTTCGCTAAAAACCTTCGTGATTTTAATATAGTATAGATAATAAAATGAAAAAGAAAACGAAAGCAAAAATGACAGTCCAATTTATTATTTTACTGTTAAAATGAGTAAAATTCAAAAACCCAATCAAAAGTTGTGGTAGAGATTTTAGGTTCAAGCCTAATTGTGAAGTCGCCTTTGGTAGGGATCATTTTAACTGCCAAAGCAGTGCTATTCGGTGCGAATTTAAATTAGTCGGGGCATCAAATAAATACTAAATACCAAGTGAAAAAAAAAGAACAATAGAATTCGACAAGCATATGTAGAATGAACTCAAAATATTCCCCAATTTTATTTGGTGAAAGCCTATTATGTTTTAAGACCATAAATGTAAAGCAATATGCTTTGTACTGTAGGGTGAAAGGTAATGCTTTGTCACTAGCAAGTAATGGACAAGAAACGAATTTACTTACCGTGTTGACCCTTTTGGTACCGCATACTCTTGTTTGCGTAAAAACGAAATGGCATCAAGCATTTGCTACTGCTAGCCTTGGCAAAAACAACATACAGCTGCCCCAAAACTTTTGCTTACACTTTCAGCAATAGATTAGAGAAGCTGTTAGAATTTATTGCTATTAAAATGATTCTGTGACAGGAGGAACAAATATTTTTGGTTGCTAAAACATCCTCTATAAATTAACAAACAAAGATGGAATATCTTTTCTTCAAGTTTGAGAAATATATTTACCAAAAAAGAAAATAAGTTAAGAAATATCTAAAATCTTCCCTCCTCTATGTTGAAGCTAGACGCATTTCAATTTGGTTTCTTTTGACAAAGATGCATTACTTCTAATTATGGGGCTCCTCGTTCCTAATTGCTTTTTTTCGGATAAACTTTATCTAAATTCTAGCAGTATGCAAAAAAATTCTGATAAATATACTTCAAAATTTTGACATTGTGCTTTAAAGTCGACGACAATGGAAAAATTATAAAAGACAAATTACAATAATTAAATTATGTGGAATTACTTAAAAATACAAATCATTGAAATGTTAAATTGGTGTCACTCACCACATGAGCACCTTGCCACTCTATAAATTTTGTTGAGGTTTTTGTTATTTAAGATGAAATAGTCTTAAAATGAGGGTGAATTGAAAATAGAGGGAAAATGAAAATTTTTGAGTAAAATTTTAAGTTTTCCCTCTTGACAATGAGACATTGTCCCATATTGGAAGAGGAAAAGATTTTTGGTGGGTATATATATAATTGCTATTCTTGTAGCTCTTAAAGAGTTAAGAAGAAAGCAAGCCTCGCGCCGCAGTTGAAACATTGCACTCTCTCCTCTCAGCATTTCCATACGATTTTTTGAGTTTCTACTCCTTTGTTCTGCATTGGGGTTTGAAGTACCGCTACACCAGTGTGTGATTCGTTCTATCCTGGGAGGAAATAATCCATAACCTTGGGTACTAGAAGGGGATTAAATTCCTTAAGGAAACACTGTGAATTCAGTGAGCTCGAATTAATTACGGTTTCATTACGATAACTTATATTTTTCAGAATTATTATTTACAAATACAGCAATATTAGAAAATAAAAAAATTCACCATGTAAAAGCGTTAACTACTCATATTTGAACAAAAACTAACCAAAACATATTCAAACGAAGCAAAAATAAGAAAATAAACGACTTCTATAATGTACTTGTATTTGTTTTCTTTTTTATTTCTTATTTCCCCGACCAAAGAATTATGGATCGGAGACAATTTTCTTGCCCTTCGAGAATTTTCTCCAAATGTGGAAATCCTGATAACTTTGGCAGGAGACCAATCAGTAACAGTAAAAAGTTTGACTGACTCATTCCCATAAATACAACGCCATTGATATTGCTGTTATAATTATTTAAGAATCCAACTGCCCGAAAAGAATCTGACAGCTGCCCGTTTACTGCTCCTATTTCACTTTCTCAGCTGCCCGCTATTCCCCGCCGTCGCTTTTGCGGGCAGCTCCAGACTTCAATACTCACACATCCCACCTCTCATTTTCTCCTTGGAACTCCATAAATATGCAGAATTGCAGACTCTCACAATTTCCAATTCTGCCACCACCACCAACCACCGTTCACCACCTCCGTCCACGGTGGTGCAAAGGGGCCTCCTCCTTTCCCTCAAAGCAGAATAAAGTTCAGATTTTTATTATAAAAGTGATAGTGAAGGGGTGAGAGAAGAATGGGTCAGGGACTCAGTTGTGGAGCAAGTGATGAACATGGACTATTCAGTGCTGTTCAATGTGGTGATTTAGAGACTGTAAAGGCTCTGATGGAGAGAAACCCGAGTCTTGTTCACCATTCTACAATTTATGATCGCCAGTCTGCTTTACATATTGCTGCTGCCAATGGCCAGATTGAGGTGGGTTCTTGAAAAAGTTTTGTTTTAATCCTTTTTACGGGGTATGCTTTTGTTGAAACTTTTATGTTCTTAATTGTACGATTTATGGGTTTAGATGTTCTTTCAGGTTGTTTCTATGCTTATAGACCAGTCCGTCAATCCTGATCTATTGAATCGGTATAAGCAGGTATTAATTATTGCATTTTTCTTCCTTATTTGTTTGATTGATTTCTAATTGATGGAAGAAAAAGACGAAAATTTGAGCTTTTCGTTTCATTTTCGCAAATTCCTCTAGAATTGATCACTTCTTCCCTTCTCCTTCTTTTTTCCTTTAAAAAAATGTGATCTTCTGATTTCTGATTGCATTGAGCAGCTCTTAAGCATTTTTTAATTTCTCCTGATTGTGCTGTTTATTGCTTTAGACTCCATTGATGCTGGCAGCCATGCACGGGAAGCTCTCTTGTGTGCAAAAGCTTATTGAAGCAGGGGCTAATGTATGCCACTCTACCCTCTCTTTTTTTTTTATCTGTTTACTCTTTAATTTTATGTCACGACCCAAAATTCACCTTCCGTAGGATGTCGTGATGACACCTAGTCTCTAAAACCAGGTAAGCCTAACAATTTTTGCAGAAATACATAAAATAAAACTGAAGCCAAATTCTCAACATATGAAATAAATATAAAACTGCAGTCCAATAATTTCGACTCCCAAAACCCGGTAGAAATAGGTCACAAGCTTCTAAGAATTTATTGTGAGTGTCTCAATATATTAGAGTCTAAAGAGAAATCAGGAAGACAACATAATAAGGATAGAGGGGGACTCCGAGGTTTGCGGACGCTGACAGATGTACCTTGAAGTCTCCGTGTACAGCTAGTTCAGTAATACCTGGTCTGACAGGAAGTACCTGGATCTGCACAAAAAGATGTGCAGAAGCGTAGTATGAGTACACCACAGCAGTACCCATTAAGTGCCAAGCCTAACCTCGGTAGAGTAGTGACGAGGTCAGGTCAGACCCTACTGGAAATAATAATAAATAAGGCAGAAATTTATAATAGGGTAATGAAGTGACCGAGAAATAAATGAAATATACAGAAAGATAATAACACAACAATTAGAGGTAAACAACAAGGGCGCTCCCGAGGTACCGCCTCGTAGTCCCAAAAGTAAATCTGCAGTACAAGGGATCACCCGAGGAATCGCCTCGTAGTCCCAAAAGTAAATATGCAGTAGAGGAGATCTCCCGAGGAACCGTCTCGTAGTTCCAAAAGTAAATATGCAGTACAGGGAATCTCCCGGGGAACCGCCTCGTAATCCCAAATTTTCAAATTTAGCCCGTGTACGCACTCGTCACCTCGCGTACACGGCGCTCACATATCACAAAATGTTACAACAGTATCAAATTCTAAGGGGATTTCCCCCAAACAAGGTTAGACAAGCCATTTATCTCAAGCCAAGCTCAATCAGTCAATAAGAAAGCCTTTCCCTCGATTTTCCGACTCCAATCGGCTCGAATCTAATCACAATTAATTTGATTCAGTCAATACAAATTATAGGAACAAATTTCATATGAAAATACAAATTTTTCAACAAAAATCCGAAATTTAACTCAAAAATCGCCACGTCTTGGAACCCAACAAAAGTTACAAAATCCGAAAGCCAATTCAACCACGAGTCTAATCATACCACTTTTACCTAATTCCGACATCAACTCGACCATCAAATCTTCAAATTAAACCAAGAGGGTTTTCTAAATTTTTCAACTTAATTCACCAATTAAATGCTAAAAACAACCATGAATTCGGGTAATTTAACCAATATTGAGTTAAGAACACTTACCCTATTGTTTTCCTTGAAAATCTCCCAAAAATCGCCTTTCTCCGATCTCCAAATCGGTAAAAATGGAAAATGAGAACTTAAACTTTCTGTCCAGTGGTTTCTTCTTCGCGAACGCGGAAGCTTCCTCGCGTTCGCGAAGCACAAAATTATGCTGCCCGGATTTCCTCTTTCGCGAACGCGGCGACCACTTTCCCCCGGCCGGCTTTCCCTTTCTCGAACGCGAGGCCTTGATTGCGAATCCGTAGCTTTGCCCCTCGACCCTTCGCGAACGTGTGCCCTCGGTCGCGAACGCAAAGCACAAATGGGCCAGTCCAAATTTTCTCTTCGCGAACGCGAGATTCCTCTCGCGAACGCGATGAAGGAAACCAGATACAAGCATCAGAAAAATTCCAGCAGCTGTTTAAGTCCAAATTTCAATCCATTAACCATCCGAAATCCACCCGAGGCACCCAGGACCTCAACCAAATACACCAACAAGTCTTAAAACATCATACAAACTTAGTCGAAGCCTCAAATCACATCAAACAACGCTAAAATCACAAATCATACCTTAATTCAAGCCTAATGAAACTAAGAAATTCCAACTTCTACATTTGATGCCGAAACCTATCAAATCAAGTCCGATTGATCTCAAATCTTGCACATAAGTCATAAATGACATAACGGACCTATTCAAATTTTCAGAATCGGATTCCGACCCCGATATCAAAAAGTCAACTCCCCGGTCAAACTTTCAAGCTTAAATTTTTATTTTAGCCATTTCAAGCTTAATTTAACTACAAACTTCCAAATAATTTTTCGGACACGCTCCTAAGTCCAAAATCACCATACGGAGCTATTGAAATCATCAAAATTCTATTCCGGGGTCGTTTACACATAAGTCAATAACCGGTCCTTTTCAACTTAAGTTTTCAACCTTGAGACTAAGTGTCTCAATTCATTCCGAAATCTCTCCGGACTCGAACTGACTACCCCGGCAAGTCACAATACAACTATAAAGTACAGAATGAGCAGTAAATAGGGGAATGGGGCTACAACTCTCAAAACGACCGGACGGGTCGTTACATTTTAGGACCCTTGTTATATTTTTTGCAAATTTATCTTGGCAAGAACGACCTCTTCTCTCTATTATATAAGTGAAGTATCTTTTGAAAATTCATGGGCCTAATGGTGAATATAATGATTGATCAGATTTTGATGTTTGATTCGCTTAATGGAAGAACATGCTTACACTATGCTGCCTATTATGGTCACTCTGATTGTCTGAAAGCAATTCTTTCTGCTGCTCGGACATCTCATGTTGCATCTTCCTGGTAAAAGCCTCTATGAGAATTCACTTTTTTTTTTTTTTTACGTTGTATATTCTATTGATTGTTCTAAGTTGCTGTATTGGAATTAAACTTTTAGGGGATATGCCCGGTTTGTGAACGTTAAAGATGGTAAGGGAGCAACACCGTTGCACTTAGCAGCCCGTCAAAGACGGCCTGAATGTGTTCATTTTTTACTGGACAATGGTGCTTTGGTCTATGCTTCAACTGGTGGATACGGGTAATCATCCTGTCCAAGATTTCATTTTCCTTTTTATTCTTAGTGAATTGTGCTTTTTAAGCTTGGATTTTATACTTTATAGCTATGTTTTTTTTTGTTTTTCTTAAAATTTCTTTTCAAACATAAAACAGTTTCCCCGGTAGCTCACCACTTCACTTGGCTGCAAGAGCTGGTTCTCTTGATTGCGTCCGCGAATTGTTAGCCTGGGGAGCAGATCGATTACACAGAGATGATTCAGGGTATCTTTCTTTTTCTCTGTTGATCTTTTCAATTTTTATTAAACAAAGTTTAGAGTCCTGAACTTTGATTAACGAGTAAATTTCCCTGTTGTTCAATTTATTCTGAGTTGATCTAGCTTAATAATAGTGAATCTGAATATAATCTTTGTGTGACTCCACCATAGTTCATTTTGTTGGTTATCTAAATATGCCATGTAATGATTGTGGTACAGGAGAATACCATTCACGGTTGCTTTAAGATACAAACATGGTGCGTGCGCGGTTTTGCTGAATCCTTCATCCGCAGAGCCTCTTGTCTGGCCATCGTCATTGAAGTTCGTCAGTGAGCTCAATGAAGAGGCAAAATCTTTGCTAGAACGCGCCCTGATGGAGGTTAACAAGGAGAGGGAAAAGAATATCCTAAAAGGAACAGCTTATTCGGCAATCAATTCTGATGATGGGATGGATGGTAATATCTCTGAGGTAATTACCTCTCATAAATCTATGAAGTACTCAAGTGTGTTGAATTCATTTCAAAATGTCAAACTATTGTGTGCATGTTTTAAACGCGAAGGCATTTCATATTTTTCTCTTTAGTATACTCTTTGGTTAGCTGCTAAGCTAGTTTTAGCTTAGAGCTATCTGCTTATAGCTTCAAGTCTTTGGTACTCACTAGGAATTATGTGTCTAATTGCAGGTGAGTGACACAGAAGTTTGTTGTATATGCTTTGATCAATTATGCACAATTCAGGTGCAGGAGTGCGGGCACCAGATGTGTGCACATTGCATACTGGCCTTGTGCTGTCATAGCAAGCCTAATACTACTACGACTAGTCCTACCGAACCTCTCTGCCCATTCTGCCGTAGTAGAATTGTACAATTGCAAGTTATCAAGTTTGAAAAGGATGAAGACACAAGCCATGATATCTACTCCTCCAAGATTAGGAAGTCTAGGAGGTCAAGAAACTTCAGTGAGGGAAGTAGTAGTTTTAAGGGCTTATCTGCAGTGAGATCTTTTGGTAAAATGACTGGACGTGGCTCAGGTAGGATTGCTGCTGAAAACGAATATATCGATAAGCCAATAAACCCTAGACTGATTGCAGACATTGGCTATTAAGAACAACAACTGTGGATTCTTCTGGCCAAATGAAATATATAGATAGATCTTTATCTCCATTTGCTTGATAGGAAATAGGTGGAGTTAAAATGATCTGCACGTTTGGATTGGTTGGTATTGGAGTATATTGTTTGTGTGAGTTAAAGAAAGCTCATAATATTGTTGTAAAATTCATTTACTTGTATGGTGCTTAAGGCCTAGTCGTTCCTTGGAAGATATAAAATTCTTTGCAGTTGCCTCATTTTTTCTGTTTTGTCCTAGCTGATGACAATTCAACATTCTTCTCTCCTCACCAAACTTTGCTTAAATATTGCAATATGTAATCCTTGCGAAAGAATCAAACTCAAAGCAAGTTCTTAGGAAATTAGAACACCTTACCCCATCTCTTTTTTCTAAAACTAACGCAGTTTCTAGGTGTATAAAATAAACTATCCATTGTATAGACGTTAAAGTGTAATAAGTTGTGAAGGAAAAGGCGATCAGTTGTTAGGGATTAACTGATCATGTGTTAATTTTTTCAAGTAATTGCCGAATATTTATAGAGACATATTGAAATAAGGCCATGATGGAACATACATACTGAACCATGATTTGCAAGGATTATGCAATGTGGAGTTGATAAGATTTGGTGAGGGTGAACGGCGAAATTGACTGACGTATAGGCTACGCGAAGATGTAAAAGGTACTAATTCATAAACAATTAGGATTTAAATTTGATGAGTTGTATTTCTAAAGTTAAATTTTTAGAGTGAAATTTATTGTACTTTTAAAATTATGAGTTTAAAATTTAATTTATTTAATTTTATGTCAAAAATATTGAGTTTAGTTAAGTCTTCGGAGCATATGCTTCTTCTTCCTCTGACCTAACCGAGTGGGGTGGGTGCCTGGTTGGGGTCGAGTTTCCCAAGCAGTTAAGCTATTTGTTGTTTGGTGTTTGGAGGAATTGACCGTTTCTTGAAGGTGAAAACAAAACACGGATTCAGTATAAGACAGTGGAGTGGACTTTTTCCTAGTTTTTGACATGCAACTGCATGAGAATATGGTCGAATTGTGCCTTTACTTCTTTTTCTCTTTTTGTGTCAAAGGGATAAGTGCCAATATAAAGGTCTTATTTCTATTCTATTGCAAGAGCTGTTGACTTATTCCCTTTTGATTTACACCTAGCAATTAAAAAGGGAAAATAACATTGTATACCCGCTCTTAAAATAATAGTTGAGAAATATATATTTTGTGTGTGATATATATATATATATATATATATATATATATATATATATATATATATATATATATAAATTATATAAATTTTATACACTTTTTCGGCGACCGATTGTAAATAATTGAAAATTTTACATGGTATAACTATATTATACACAATATTTATCATAAATAAATGCACTTTAAACTAATTATAATACATAGCTACATATTGGGTTTTATAGCAAAAACCCTCTCTAAGGGATTTCTAACCCAAAAGTAACTTTTTCCTCTTTTCCTCCTTCCATCTTCGTACTATAGCCTAGTTGCGCCTCCCATATCCATTAAACTCTCTATCTCTGGTGTTACAATCTCGTCGAAAAATCACCGCCGGCCTAACCCGCTGGAACACTGCCGTCTGACCTCCTTTTTTATTTTTTTCTCTCCTTGTACACTCTCATATCTCACGCGCTATGAAAATTCCTCAATTTAGTACATCAAAATTCTCAATCTAGATCAGCCTCGTCATTACCTCCACCGCCGCCACATCTCTGGCTGGAATCCATGGCCAACCGATTGGATTTCTCAGATAGTATGTATTTTCTCATATCTGAGTGTATTTCTCAGATTTGAGTATATTTTATTTCTTGTGGTCGAATTAAATACAACAAAATACACACTATGGCATGATTTTTGTTCGTCTGGCCGAATTTTGGTATATACAATGTGATAGTATATTCTCAGATATGGCCGGATTTTAGTTCGTCTCCATTTTTTTGTTTTAATACAATGTACACAGTATTTTCCTTGGCCGGAAGCCGTCATTTCCGATGAACTTTCTTCTCTTCTTTGCTATGAGTCACATACAATAATACAAATACATTATATTTTGTATAAATACACTCAAATTTGAGTCTATTATGTATTTTTCAATGCAACTACAATTTAGTTTTTTTTTTTTGTATTTTGCCTGTATTTATGTATTTCGAAGATTATTTTTTGTGGCAGATCCTTGTATTTTTTGAATTTGTGTTATCTGAATACAACCAAATTAAATACAGTAAATTGAATATAATGTAAAAGCAGCTACGAATGAATACAGTAAATCGAATCAGCCGAATATCACTTTTTTGTGATTTTTTATTGTTTGAGTACAGTAGAACTGGATACAATGAAATTGAATACGCTGTAAAATAGTTAAGAATGAATATAGTCGAATTGAATACATACAACTGAATTCAATACACTGAAATTGAATATAATATAAGATATATAAGAACGAATACATTTGAATTGAATACAATGTATACAACCGAATTGAATACAACGATATACATCACATGGCAAGCAGTTAGAAGTTACAAGCACAAATTTGTGTGCTTTAGGAATATTCTTCTGGATCAAAATACGTCTCCACTAAAACCTCATGTGGTCAAATTAAAAGCGTTAAATGCAACTCTATCTATATCTATATTAAAAATACTAAAACACTTAGCGAAATGTCGTTTGTCTTTTTTGCCCTTTAAAATTAAATTTCATACTAGACAAAATAGTCATTTGGTTATTTCTCTAATATTAATAATGTGAATAGTCATTTAATATTTTCCAAATATTTAGGATTTCGAGATCAATTAGATTTTGTGTATTAGATTCTTCCTTATTTAAACTATGTGAATAAATTTGTAGAAGAAAAATCAAAATAGTATGAAAAGTGTTTCAAAATAGTCGTTTACATAAACTCCGAATCACTTTTATGTCTTGGGGTACTTTTGTTTATCATACACTTCTATAATTAATTCTAATAAATTAGGTAATCTAGCTAAAACTTTTGAGCAATTTCAGTTCCTTTTAGGCTTAGGAGTTGTTTGTTTTGTTATAAGTTATAAAAAATTGAGAATTTGATTTAGGTGTAGGAATATGTTTTCAAAGGAAATTAACCGATTAGTTCTTTACAAGAAAAAGATTAATTCTTTATAATTTTGTTAGGTGAAAATTTATTAATTCTTTATAAATATTTCAGGTAAACTTTTCGTCCACTTTCACCTCTTTTAGGTTCAGGAAGTTTTTATTTTATTGGTAAAAATCTCAAGCACTTTTACCTTCTTTTGGGTTTAGGATTATGTGTTTATGTACATATTCTTAATATTTAGGACTTTAAATTTATTAAAATTTTACCTTTTATAAATAAAATCATCTATCTATCTATCTATCTATCTATCTATCTATCTATATATATATATATATATATATATATATATATATATATATATATATATATATATATATATATATATATATATACTGTATTAAAAGCACAAAAGTCCTTAGCGAAATATCGTTCACATTTTTTTTACCCTTTAAACATCAACCTCGCATTAGATCAACTAAATCTTGTATTAAATCTTTCCTTATTTTAACTATGTAATATAATAAAAAATATATACTCCCATATTAATAGTACACGAAAATCACTCCAATATTAATACTCCAATATCCATAAACAATTCTTATTGATCGTGCACTTTCTCTTTCTTTTAGGTTTAGGAGTCCGCTTTTTTCTCTCTCTTATTTTACATAATTATACAAAATATTAGAAAGAAATTTAAAGATAAACATTAGCTACAACTACTTGTCAAGAAAATAAGTTCTCAAAACTCGGTGACGCGGATTTCATATTCAATACTGGAAAATATTCAAAATTTCAAATTAACATAGCTAATCAACTTTTAACCTTTCGTAGACGCACTTATATTGAATTTGTAATAACAATTAATATTTAAACTTTTATTATTCTCTTTATTTATTTTTTAACTTTATTATGTGACACAAATTTTGATGTTTATTATAAATACACCACTTTGACTTTTCTAGATCTTTCAACCTAAATAAAAAAACCATACTCTAATATTTAGGACTAAACTTATATTTTAGAATTTCAATTTAACTACAATTCTTTCAAAACTGCGTATGAAGGAAACTGTCTATTTTATGTAAGAATATTTCAAAAACGTTGCTTCTTATCAAACAGAAAAAGAAAAAAAAAGAAACTTTGAACAATTTCCTCTTCTTTCCCACAAACAAACGGTAGAATATAAGTCCTTCTAAGCTTCTAATTTTAGAAGCCTAAACGGACTTGTATTCTACCATTTGATTGTAGGAAAGAAAAGAAAAATGTTACATAAGGTTCCTTTATTAAGCATTCATCGTTTTAGAGATTTATAATTTTTAAAAATTATTTTACATTCGAACATATTTTAAATAATATGTATGTTAAATGTTTAAATATTCAATCATAGTGGAGAACACACAACGTGCGCAATCTATATCTATACTATATTAAAAGCATGAATGTCCTTAGTGAAATATTGTTCGCCTTTTTTACCCTTTAAAAATAGATTTTATACAAGATAAAATAATTATTTAATTATTTTCTTAATATTTAGGATTTCAAAATCAACTAATTTATTTTTTAAAAAAATATTCTTATTTAAACTATATAGAAAGTCCTAATATTTGGGACTTCAAATTCAATTAAAATTTACTTACTTCAATTCTTTCCTTAAACCAACATTATATCCTTGCGGACTTTAAACATGCTTTTGGAGTTTAATGCGTATCCTTAGCCTATGATGTATATAATTCTTAGTATCTTTTTCTTTTACAAATACTTTCAATAATTGATTACCTAAAAGACATCACCAATGCATGTTAAGTTTTTTCCTTTTATTTTTAAAGAGTTTTGATTTAACTTTAGGTATAAATTTCAAGAAGTCAGAATTATTGTTAATGTTAATTTTAAAAATAAATTAATATGCATCCATACTATGTAAAATTATAACTATAACTGATATTTAAACTTTAAATAAATTAATATACTTGGAACTTTGAAATAACTATAAATTAGAAAAATTATCTTAATGAACATGATTTTAAAATTACAAAATTGTCAATGATAGAGTTTATTCAGAATGAGTTTAAGGTAATGTTAACTTTTATTTGGTCTTCGATGAATATGTATAGAAAAAATTTAGACATAGACCAACAAGAATCTACCCAATATTTTTACATAATAAGAGGTTCACTTATCGTATATAAAATTTTGATGACCTTTAAATGAACAAATAAGAGTTTTATGTACTTAAGTTATATAGAACAAATTTCACATGCTAAAAACATACATATAAATATTTAAATTAAAAAAATTAATGTTAGACTAAACCTAAGAAAAGGAAAAAAAGAAAAGAGCAGAACACGTTTTTAAACTTTTTAATATCTTTTGTTATAAAGTAACTTAACCTCGTTTTTCTACATAAAATATTTTTATTAGAATCTTGATAAATTAAAATTAGATTTTATTTTTTGTATTGTCCAATAAAATAGAAAATTAATTTATTCCTTACACGATGATTATTATATAGTTTTTATACGTTATTTATACCAACTAAAAGACTGTGTGCTTAGTTGCATTGAAAATACATGTTTGTCCATAATTAACAATTAATTAAGTAATAATTAATTTATTATTTTATTGTATTATGATATTATGAATATAACATTAATAAAAGAGATGTTGCGTGAGATATAACAACATAACATATATCTATATAATAATTGATAAAATCCCAAAACTCCAAATACTATATAACTAATTCAACTAAATTCATCATCTTTATATATTTTGAAGATATTGAATTCAATTATTGTATTAATGTAATAACATTTATTGTAATCATTTGAACAAATATCACATTTATTTTAACATCAATTGCTATTTTTCAATAATTTATTATTTTTAAACATTTTATACTAATTGACGTGATGTACACGCGGAACGCACGTACACTAAAACTAGTTATGTTGAATAGCGTTGAGAAAATATTTAAAATTCTCTAGACTTGGTGAGAATCGAACCTGTGATTAATGCTTTTGGTCTTTTTAAGGAGTTTGAAATTGCTTGGCTTGACAAGGTGAGCTAAGGAAAAGAATAAAACTGAAAAGTTAGGTACAATTGTTTGCATGAATTAAATCATAAATGTTTTGGTGTTTAACAAATGCTCCATTAAAAAGAACAGTTTAAGCTAGCCCAGATAGTCCTTCCATCTAAGTATTTTTGACCTCGTAATGTCCTTGGAGTCGGAACTCGGAATAGTATAAACTCAAACCTGTACATTATTTAGCATTTTTATAAGTTTAAATTATGTTTAGTAGTAAGTGTTATGATTTTAAAGTGCACATATTTGCATGGATTTAAGTTATGTGAATGGATAATATAATGAATACTAACACCATCACTGTAACTATGAGCAGGTTACTTTCATTTATAAATATTATATAACTGAATATTTATTTAATTAATTATCTATTATTATATTTTAAGTGACCTTATTATATAAATATTTTTTATACTGTTAGTATAAAGAACTTAAACTCCTTTTATTTTGAGATTTTTTACACAATATAGCCATCTCCCAAGATAATAACCGATAAACATATATTTTGTATATCAATATATAGTATATATGTTTTTATATAATTAACCTATATTTTTTGTATATTTAGCTAGTGACTGTTGGTTGACCGACTAAATGTATTAAAAGCCAATGTCCTGTCCTCCAGTGCACCATTTCGCTTCTTCCCATTGGGCTTCTACTTATGCAGTCCAAACTTTCATTATTGGGCTACAACGCAATATGGCCCTGAATTAACCCAACCCAAAAACATACGTAATACTAGCAGTCGTTGGCCCATTATTTGAAGAATTAACCAAAAAAGCCGCACATTTAATCTTTTAAACTAGAAATAGCCAGCGAATGTATAATATATGTATAATTTATATATACTATATATATAAATATGTATAATCAATATATAATCTATGTATACTGACTAGAAAAAATAAATATTAAATCCGGCCGGCTATTTGTGTAACAATAGTAGCCGTTGGCCCATTATTTGAAGAATTAACCAAAAAAGCCGCACATTTAATATTTTAAACTAAAAATAATCAGCGAATGTATAATATATGTATAATTTATATACAATATATGTATAAATATGTATAATTAATATATAATCTATGTATACCGACTAGAGAAAATAAATATTAAATACGACCGGCTATTTGTGTAATAATCCCTTATTTTAAAGAGGAATTTTCATAAAGCACTACAGTTTAGAGTCTAATTATCATACGCAACTATAGTCTGCCTAATTACCATTCGTAGCTATTGTTCAATTGTTACCAACATGTATCACTTGTATTCAAATGCGCAATGAATACAGCATGTGTCAACTGTATTTGCTCGCAACCTGTATCAACTGTATTCATTCGCGCAACGAATACAACCAAGGCAGAAAATAAGTTGTGTATCGACTGTATTCGTTGTGAGTCGAACTCAAGACCCTCCTTACTAAGCGGGTTCTCTAACCAACTGAGCTAGGAGAGCTTGTTGCTCTCTTATTTCACTTCAAAACAATTGAACTCTTGTTTCAGTACTACATGTAAATTTGTTATAAAATTCAAATATAGCTACAAATGATAATTTTCTGAAAGTATAGCTACGAATGGAAAATATAGTGTATATGTTTACCGTGTCGCATAATATTTCCTATTTTAAACCTCCCTGTTTTGATTGTGATGTTGAGACGAAATAACAAGAATTAAAGTAGATTAAAAACGTGAAGCCATAAAAACGTTAAATTTGTTTTGGACGAATTAACCTAAATAGCGAGCACCTAACCCAACCACAACTAATAATAGCCCCCTCTCTCTCTCTCTCTCTCTCTCTCTCTCTATATATATATATATATATATATATATATATATATATATATATATATATAAAATCTATGTATACCTGCTAAAGAAATAAATAAAATTATAAAGACCCAAAATTCTAACCTGTTGTGATGGCGCCTATCGTGGTACTAGGCAAGCCGACATTTTAAAAATATTTCCAACACTTTTATCAGAGAACGAACTAAAGCAGTTCAAACAATAAAAGTTTTCATAAAACGGATAGAAACCCAAAATACAACGCGAAAGTTCCCAACCACCGGGGTGTCACAGAGTACATGAGTATCTATACATCACAAGTCATGAAAATACGGTCTATGATAATCTGAAACTAAATACAATAAGTGAAAATATAAGGAAGGAGAAACAAGGTCTGCGAAACGCCAAGCAGCTACCTCGATAGTTTTCGAGAATCCGAACTCCACAACTCAGCAACCGACGTGGCCGGAAGCACCTGGGTCTGCACACAAGGTGCATGGTGTAGCGTGAGTACAATCAAGTCAGTAAGTAACAAGACTAAATAAAGAACTAAAAGTAGTGACGAGCTTCACAATTATAGTTCAATTACAGTGATTTCAATATAGGAAAGTAGGCATGCTCTCAAGTTCGATAAATTTAGGTCAAACAGTTACTCCATGACAAGTTTAAGTGAAACAGAGTGTAATATCTTTTAGAAATTTCAAGACAGTGATACATGGCAGCTAAGTACAACAATAAGGAAATCAAATGCATCCTCTCAGGACCACAATCACTCAGCCCTCCCATTCCATCAGCACTCGACACTCGGCACTCACACTCAGTAGGTGTCTATGCTCACTCGGGGTGTGTACAGACTTCAGATGGGCTCCTTCAACCCAAGCACTATAATCCGTACGGGTAACTTACGTGCTGCACGGATAACTCATGTGATATAGTATAATACCTGGATATACACGGATAACTCACGTGTTGTACGGATAGCTCACGTGCTATAGTATACTACCTGGATCCGCACGGATAACTCACGTGCTATATTATCAATATCTCATAATTAGGCCCTCGGCCTCACTCAGTCATCAATCTCTCAAGTATGTCGGGATCTCAGTGATCATGAAAGCGAGCCCCAACAGAAATGATATACTGTATCAACAAGGAACAATAGAAGCTTAAATTTAGGTCAAACAGTTACTCCATGACAAGTTTAAGTGAAACAGAGTGTAATATCTTTTAGAAATTTCAAGACAGTGATACATGGCAGCTAAGTACAACAATAAGGAAATCAAATGCA
This sequence comes from Nicotiana tomentosiformis, assembly GCF_000390325.3. Classification (NCBI taxonomy): domain Eukaryota; kingdom Viridiplantae; phylum Streptophyta; class Magnoliopsida; order Solanales; family Solanaceae; genus Nicotiana; species Nicotiana tomentosiformis. Next base: position 83,425,250 of record NC_090817.1, on the reverse strand, counting down.
TCCTCTCAGGACCACAATCACTCAGCCCTCCCATTCTATCAGCACTCGACACTCGGCACTCACACTCAGTAGGTGTCTACGCTCACTCGGGGTGTGTACAGACTTCGGATGGGCTCCTTCAACCCAAGCACTATAATCCGTACGGGTAACTTACGTGCTGCAAGGATAACTCATGTGATATAGTATAATACCTGGATATACACGGATAACTCACGTGTTGTACGGATAGCTCACGTGCTATAGTATACTACCTGAATCCGCACGGATAACTCACGTGCTATATTATCAATATCTCATAATTAGGCCCTCGGCCTCACTCAGTCATCAATCTCTCAAGTATGTCGGGATCTCAGTGATCATGAAAGCGAGCCCCAACAGAAATGATATACTGTATCAACAAGGAACAATAGAAGCTGAGATATAATAAACAAGTAAAAATATGACTGAGTACAAAATAACAATTTAACAGATAATTCAACATGTACACGACCTCTGTGGGTCCCTACAGTGCCAACACATAGTCTAAACATGATTTGTGGTTTAATTTCTCTCCTACATGGAGAATGTAAAGATAACAACATATTATTCAACCACGGTTCCATGGAATTTGACCGATTCACAATTTCTACGGTGCACACCCACACGCCCGTCACCTAACATGTACGTCACCTCAAAACCAAATACATGACACGTAATACGAGGTTCCGTACCCTCAAAACCAAATTTAGAACTGTTACTTACCTCAATCCGAGTAAATCTCTCCTCCAATACACCCTTTCCTCACGAAACTGCCTCCGAATGCCTCGAATCTAGTCATAAACAATGCGATATAATCAATACGGGCTAAACGAATTAACTCCATAAGAAAATACTAAGATATTAATCAAAATCAAAAATCGACTCAAAAGCTGGCCCCGGGCCCACGCCTCGAAATTTGATAAAAGTAACAAAATCCGAAATCCCACTCGACCACGAGTCTAAACATACCAAATCTATCAAAATCCGACACCAAATCATCACCCAAATCCCCAAATCAAACTCTCTAAATCCCTAGCCTCAAACTCCCAATTTACACCTTAAATACATACCAAATAGGCGGTAAAATCAATGGGGAAGCAAGATTATTGATAAAAAATGAGCACAAGGGACTTGCCTAAAGAGTCCCCTCGAAAACCCTCTCAAGAATTGCCTAAATCATGCTTGAAATGAAGCCAAAATCGCGAACCCTTGTTTTAATAATCGGCCGAGGCTTTCCGCTTCTGCGGACACTTAACCGCTTATACGGCGTCGCAGAAGCAACATCACCCACGCATCTGCAGTCCATATCGCTCTTGCAGTCCCTCACTTCGCTTCTGCGGACTTTCTTCTGCGAGCATCGAAGCCGCTTCTGCGGTCCCAGCTCATCTGCCCACTTCCGCTTCTGCGGCCCTCCTGCCGCTTCTGCGGTCCCAGCTCCTCTGCCCACTTCCGCTTCTACGGCTCTCCTGCCGTATCTGCGGTCACGTAGATACGGAACTCCCTATCGCACCTGCGCGCCTTCCGATTCTGCATACCTCTCGTCGCACCTGCGGTCACGCAGGTGCGAAAAACTCTTCGCACTTGCCACTACCTGCACACTCCTCTCCAAATCACATTTGCGCATCACAGCCCGCACCTGCGAGCTCGCACCCGCGATCAAAGCTCCGCATGTGCAGTTACACCAGCTGAGGTCCAACTTCATTAGTCACACAACTTCAACTTTTGATCTGTTAATCATCCGAAATCAATCCGAGGTCCTTGGGACCTCAACCAAACATACCAACAAGTCCTAAAACCTCATACGAACTTAGTCGAGCTTTCAAATCCCATCAAACAACTTTAAAAATGCGAATCACACCCTGATTCAAGCCTATTAAAACTAAGGAAATTCAACTTCTACAAACGACGCCAAAACCTATCAAAACATGCCCGATTGACCCTAAATTTTGCACACAAGTCACATTTGACATTACAGACCTACTCTAACTTCCAGAATCGGAATCCGACCCCGATATCAAAAAGTCCACTCCCTGTCAAACTTCTCAAAAATTTAACTTTCGCCATTTCAAGCCTAATTCCATTACGGGCCTCCAAATCACAATCCAGACACACTCCTAAGTCCAAAATCACACAATGGAACTAACAAAACTATCAAAACTCCATTCCGGGGTCGTTTACTAAAAGATCAACATCCGGTCGATCATTTTAACTTAAGCTTTCCACCTTGAGACTAAGTATCTCAATTCATTTCAAAATCTCACCGGACCCGAACCGACTACCCCGGTAAGTCACATAATAGCTATAAAGTACAAAATGAGCAATAAATGGGGGAACGGGGCTACAACTCTCAAAACGACCGGCCGGGTCATTACATCCCCCCTTTTAAACAAACGTTCGTCATCGAATGGGTCTAGAACGTACATGGAGTCTCAAATAGGTATGGATATCTGCTCTGCATCTCCCTCTCGGTCTCCCAAGTAGCCTCTTCAACTGGCTGACCTCTCCACAACACCTTCACTGAAGCTATGTCCTTTGACCTCAACTTTCGAACCTGCTGACCCAAAATAGCCACCGGCTCCACATCATAAGTCAAATCACCATCCAACTGAACCGTGCTGAAATCCAAAACATGAGACGGATTGCCGACATACTTCTGAAGAATAGAAACATGAAACACTGGATGCACACTCGATAAAACTAGGTGGCAAGGCAAGCTTGTAAGACACCTCCCCAATCCTCTGAAGTACCTCAAACGGCCCAATATACCGAGGGCTTAACTTGCCCTTCTTACCAAACCTCATAACACCCTTCATGGGTGAAACCTTGAGCAGTACCTTCTCCCCAACCATGTAAGCAACATCACAGACCTTCCTGTCTGCATAACTCTTCTGTCTAGGTTGCGCCGTGCGAAGCCGCTCCTGAATCATCTTAAACTTGTCCAAAGCATCCTGGACTAAGTCAGTACCCAATAGCCTAGCCTCACTAGGCTCAAACCATCCTACTGGAGATATACACCGTCTCCCATACAAAGCCTCACATGGAGCCATCTAAATGCTCGACCGGTAGCTATTGTTGTAGGCAAACTCCGCGAGCGGTAGAAACTGATCCCAAGAACCCCCAAAATCAATGACAGAAGCACGTAGCATATCCTCCAATATCTGAATAGTGCGCTCGGACTGTCCGTCCGTCTGAGGGTGAAATGATGTGCTCAACTTAACCTGGGTACCCAATTCTCGCTGCACGGATCTCTAAAATTACGATGAGAACTGCGTGTCCCGATCTGAAATGATGGACACTAGCACGCCATGGAGGCAAACAACCTCTCGAATGTAAATCTCAGCCAATCGCTCCTAAGTATAATTAGTCCCAACTGGAATGAAGTGCGCGAACTTGGTCAGCCGATCCACAATCACCCAAATAGCATCGAACTTCCTCGAAGTCCGTAGGAGCCCAACTACAAAATCCACGGTGATCCGCTCCCATTTCCACTTTGGAATCTCTAACCTCTGAAGCAATTTGCCCGGTCTCTGATGCTCATACTTCACCTGCTGATAGTTGAGGCACCGAGCTACAAACCCCACTATATCCTTCTTCATTCTTATCCACCAATAATGTTGCCTCAAGTTCTGATACATCTTTGTGGCACCCGGATGAATGGAATACCGCAAATTGTGGGCCTTCTCAAGAATCAACTCACGTAGCCCATCTATATTAGGCACACAAATCTGACCCTGCATCCTCAATACTCCATCATCCCCAATAGTAACATCTCTGGCATTATCGTGCTGAACCGTGTCCTTAAGGATAAGCAAATGAAGGTCATCATACTGGCGCTTTCTGATGCGATCATATAAGGAAGACCGAGAAACCACACAAGCTAGAACCCGACTAGGCTCCGAGATATCTAATCTCATGAACTGGTTGGCCAAGGCTTGAACATTAACTGCAAAAGGTCTCTCACCAACAGGATTGAATGCAAGGCTACCCATACTCACTGCCTTTCTACTCAAGGCATCAGCTACCACATGCCTTCCCGGGATGATAAGAAATAGTGATATCATAGTCCTTTAGCAGCTCCAACCATCTCCGCTGCCTCAAATTTAGATCCTTCTATTTGAACAAGTGCTGAAGACTCCGATGATCTATAAATACCTTACAGTATACACCATAGAGATAATGCCTCCAAATCTTCAAAGCATGAACGATGGCAGCTAACTCCAAATCATGGACAGGGTATTTCTTCTCATGGGGTTTCAACTGAAGCGAAGCATAAGCAATCGCTCTACCTCCCTGCATCAAGACACACCCAATACCGATCCGAGAAGCATAACAATATACTGTATAAGAACCAAAAGCTGAAGGTAGAACTAGAACTGGAGCAGTGGTCAAGGCAGTCTTGAGCTTCTGAAATATCTCCTCACACTCATTCGACCATCTGAAAATAGCACCCTTCTAGGCCAATTTGGTCAAAGGCGATACAATAGACGAGAAACCCTCCACGAAGCGACGATAGTAACTGGCCAAGCTGAGAAAGCTCCGAATCTCCGTAGCTGAGGACGGTCTGGGCCAACTCTGAACCGCCTCTATCTTCCTCGGATCCACCTGAATCCCCCACTAGACACCACGTGCCCCAAGAATGCCACTGAACTAAGCCAAAACTCATATTTGGAGAACTTAGCATAAAGCTTCTCCTCCCTCAACCGCCGCAACACAATCCTCAAATGCTGGGCATGCTCCTCCTGGCTATGAGAGTACACCCGGATATCATCAATGAACACTATGACAAACGAGTCAAGATAAGGTTAAAATATACTGTTCATATGGTGCATGAATATTGCTGGGGCATTGCTCATCCCAAAAGACATCACAAGGAACTCATAATGACCATAACGGGTCCTAAATGTTGTCTTTAAAATATCCAAGTCCCGAATCTTTAACTGGTGATACCCATACCTCAAGTCAATCTTAGAGAACACCCTCGCTCCCTGAAGCTGGTCGAATAGATCATCAATGCGCGGCAAAGGATACTTGTTCTTGATTCTAAATTTGTTCAACTGCCTGTAATCAATGCACATATGCATAGAACCATCCTTCTTCTTCACAAACAAAATCGGTGCACCCTAAGGTGATACATTATGCCTAATAAATCCCTTATCAAGGAGTTCCTGAAACTGCTTCTTCAATTCCTTCAACTCAGCCTGTGCCATACGATACCGTGGAATAGATATGGGCTGAGTGCCCGACACCAAGTTAATACCAAAATCAATATCCCTGTCGGACGGCATGCCCGACAAGTCTGTAGGAAACGCATCCGAAAAATCTCGCACCACTGGAACGGAATCAATAGCAGGAGTATCAGCACTAACATCCCTCAAAAAGGCCAAATAAGATAAACAACCCTTCCCAACCATCCGCTGGGCCTTCAAATATGAAATCACTCTACTGGGAACATAGTCTAGAGAACCTCTCCACTCGATCCTTGGCAACCCTAGCATCGACAACGTCACGGTCTTAGCGTAATAATACAGAACATCATGACACGGAGACAACCAATCCATACCCAAGATCACATCGAAGTCCACCATACTAAGCAATAAGAGATCAGCTCTAGTCTCCAATCCCCCAATAGTCACTACACGTGACCGATATACATGGTCCACAATAATAGTATCGCCCACTGGCATAGATACATGAACAGATGAAACTAAGGACTCATGGGGCATATACATATAATGAGAAAAATACGATGATACATGCGAATAAATGGAACTATGATCAAATAATGCAGAGGCATCCCTGTGGCATACCGAGACAATACTTGTGATCACTGCATCAGAGGCAAAAACATCTGGTCTGGAAGGGATAGCATAGAATTGGGCCTGACCGCCCCCCCCGAGTTGCCTCCCCCTCTAGGGCGGCCTCTAGCTGCCTGGACCCCACCCGAGCTGGTTGAGTAGGTGGTGTACTTGCTGGTGCTGGTGCCATCGGCCGAGAACTCTACTGTGGAGCCCCACTCAACAACCTTGGTCAATATATCTTGATATGACCAAAGTATCCACACTCGAAATAACCCCTCCTCTAACAAAATTGCTGCTCCTGATAACCCGAGGAACTACCTCTAGAAACCTGAGCGGACGAGGCATGGTGCGACCTCTGCACTGATAGTGCACTGAATGAAGACTGGCCTGAGTGAGCACTGTAAAAAACGTGGCTAGCTGATGCACCACGATGAGCTAAACGATTCGTCTGAGCAGGCCTATAAGGAAGACCCTTGATGTGGTAGGACTGCCCCCAGAAGGTACACCTCCGAAACAGCCCGAACCTCGAGGCCTCTTGGCCTCCCTCTCACCGCGCTTCTAGCTATGGACCATCTCTATCTGTCGAGCAATGTCAACCACCTTGTCAAAGTGGCACCAGATACCCTCTCCCTAGTCATAAACAACCATAGCTGATACGTGAGGCCATCAATGAACCTCATGATCCTCTCCCTATCAGTGGGAACCAACCAAACGAAGTGACGAGCTAATTTAGAAAACCTTATCTCATACTGGGTCACAGACATGCCATCATGTTGAAGCTACTCAAACTGTCTGCGCAGCTCCTCCCTATGAGACTGCGACACGAACTTCTCCAAAAAGAGAATGGAGAACTCCTGCCATGTAAGTGGTGCTGCACCGACCGGACTATGCCTCTCACAAGCCTCCAACTATCTGAAGGCAGCCCTAAAAAACTTAAAAGTAGTGGACGAGACCCCACTGGTCTCCAGAATACCTGTTGTACAAAGAATCCGCTAGCACTTATCCAAGAAGCCCTGGGCATCCTACGACCCAGCACTGCTAAATGATGGAGGCCGAAGCCTCGCAAATCTCTCAAGTCTCCTCTGCTCATCATCAGTCATAACAGGGACCACCGGGGCCTGAGCAGCTATAACCGGCTGGGCTGGTAGTACCATCAGTGTCTGAAGTCCGGGCATCGACTGCTCTTGAGTACGGACAACGGGAGTATAAGTACCTCCCCCAGCCTGAGAAGTGGCTGGCGCGGCCTGAGCCGATACCAGTTGAGCAAGGCCAGTGCAAACCATCAATATCTAGGCCAAAGCCTCTTAAAGGCCTGGAATCACAATGGACACAACTGGTATCTGAGCTGACCCCACTAGCTCAACTACATCTAGAACCTGCTCCTGAGCTGGAGAAACTGGTGGATCTGCAGGTGCTGCTCTAACTGTTGTACGAGCTGCACCTCTGTCCCTACCGTGGCCCCTACCGCGACCTCGGCCTCTTGTGGCCCTAGCTGGTGGTACTGGTGGCACTGGTGGCTGTCCATCCTGTCCGATAGCACGTGTCCTCACCATCTGTGAGAGAATAAAATACAGAAGTTTAGTTACCGGAACCAACAAATCTGCACGATAAGAAATAAAGGATATGAAATTTCCTAAGGGTTTGGCAGCCTCTCGAAGATTAGTACAGACGTCTCTGTACCGATCTGCAAGACTCTACTAAACCTGCTCATAACTCGTGAGACTTATGTAACCTAGGCTCTGATACTAACTTGTCACGACCCAAAATCCTAACCTGTCGTGATGGCGCTTATCGTTATACTAGGCAAGCCGACATTTTAAAAATATTTCCAACACTTTTACCCGAGAACAAACTAAATAAGTTCAAACAATAAAAGTTTTCATAAACGGGATAGAAACCCAAAATACAACGTTGAAGTTCCCAACCACCAAAGTGTCATAGAGTACATGAGCATCTATACATCACAAGTCTAGAAAATACTGTATGTGATAATCTGAAACTAAATACAATAAGTTGAAAGATAGGGAAGGAGAAACAAGGTCTGCGAAACGCCAAGCAACTACCTTGATAGTCTCTGAGAATCCGAACACCACAACTCAGCAACCGCTGTGGACGGAAGCACCTGAGTCTGCACAAGGTGCAGGGTGTAGCGTGAGTACAACCAACTCAATAATTAACAACACTAAATAAAGAACTGAAAGTAGTGACGGGCTTCACAATTATAGTTCAATTACAGTGATTTCAATATAGAAAAGTAGGCATGCTCTCAAGTTCGATAAATTTAGGTCAAACAGTTACTCCATGACAAGTTTAAGTGAAACAAAATGTAATATCGTTCAGAAATTTCAAGACAGTGATACATGGCAACTAAGTACAACAATAAGGAAATCAAATGCATCCTCTCAGGGCCACAGTCACTCAGCCTTTCCATTCCCTCAGCACTCGACACTCGGCACTCACACTCAGTAGGTACCTGTGCTCACTACGAGTCACATTTGACATTACATACCTACTCCAACTTCCAGAATCAGAATTCGACCCCGATATCAAAAAGTCCACTCCTGGTCAAACTTTCCAAAAATTTAACTTTTGCCATTTCAAGCCTAATTCCACCACGGGCCTCCAGATCACAATCCGGACACGCTCCTAAGTCCAAAATCATACAATGGAGCTAACAGAACCATCAAAACTCTATTCCGGTGTCGTTTACTCAAAGATCAACATCCGGTTGATCATTTCAACTTAAGCTTTTCACCATGAGACTAAGTGTCTTAATTCATTCCTAAATCTCACCGGAACCGAATCGACTATCCCGTCAAGTCACATACAACTATAAAGTACAAAATGAGCAGTAAATGGAGGAATGGGGCTATAACTCTCAAAATGACCGGTCGGATTGTTACAAAAATTCGACCGACTATTTGCGTAAAGATCCATTTGTTTTATGTGAAAGTAGAAAACTTGCTTTATTATAATAATCTATGTCATATATACTTGGTAATTTTATATGATATAACTAAATTATATACTATATTTATCATAAATAAATACACTTTAAACTAATTATAATGCATAGCTACATATTGGATTTTATAGCCAATACCCTCTCTAAGGGATTTCTACCCTAAAGTACCTTTTTCCTCTCTTCCTCCTTTAATCTTCGTACTATCGCCTAGCCGCCTCCCCCATCTCCATTAAACTCTCTATCTCTCTGGTGTTACAATTTCGCCGGAGAACTACCGCCGGCCTAACCCCAGGAACACTACCGTGTGACCTCCTTTTTATTTTTTTTTCCTCTCCTTTGTAGTCTCTTATTTCACCCGCTATGAAAATTTCTCAATTTAGTACCTCAAATTCTTCAATCCAGATCGGCATCGTCATTACCCCATCACCGCCGTAATCTTTGGCTGGAATCCATGGCCAACTGACCGGATTTCTCAGATCTGAGTGCATTTTCTCAAATCTGAGTGTATTTCTCAAATTTGAGTATATTTTATTTCTTGTGGCCGAATTAAATACAACGAAATACACATTATGGCCAGATTTTTATTCGTCTGACTGAATTTTGGTAGATACAATATGATAATGTATTCTCAGATCTGGCCGGATTTTTGTTTGTCTTAATTTTTTAGTTTTAATACAATATATACATCATTTTGCTTGGTCGAAAAACGTCATCTCCGGCGAACTTTCTTCTATTCTTTGCTATTGAGTCACATATAATGTTACAAATACATTGTATTCTGTACAAATACCCTCAAACTTGAGTGTATTTTATATTTTTCAATGCAAATACAATTATTTTTTGTATTTTGCCTGTATTTATGTATTTCCCTGTAGTTTTTGAATTTTTATTGTTTGAATACAGTCAAATTAAATACAATAAATTAAATACTTTGTAAAAGCAGCTACGAATGAATACAATGATTTGAATACAGTCGAATATCATTATTTTCATAATTTTTGTTGTTTGAATAAAATCGAATTGGATACACTAAAATTGAATACAATATAAAATAATTAAGAATGAATATAGCCGAATTGAATACAATGTATACAACTGAATTGAATAGAGCGGTATACACTCAATTTCTTAATTTTTTTGTTGTTTGAATACAAATGAATTCAATACAGTGAAATTGAATACAATATAAAATATATACGAACGAATACATCCGAATTGAATACAATGTATACAACCAAATTGAATACATGCCATACATCCCATGACAAGTAATTAGTAGCTACGAAATATAATTAGCGAAATTATAGCTATGCCCACCAATAAGCCTCCAAACAATAGCCATTCCTGAAAGTTCCCCTATATACTTTCTCAGTGGTAAGAGCAATGTTGTCATGAAACTAATATTAACCCATGTTGAAACAATAATTAGGAAGTTTTATGGCCATCCTTAATAACATCTATGATAACGGGATGCAGATTTAACAAACTTGGCGTAATTTATAGCAGACTTAAAATTGCTTGAAGAGATTGAAAGATAAACAAAAACTTATGTGACCTGCAATTAGGGCACAATCCTGTCGAGTTTAATGGAGACTTGCCATTTGGGTGTTCATTCGGCCAGTCTAGAGGTTACATATTATTGTTTATACCTTCTTTTAGCATTGACTATCAATGAAGTGCATATGTAATCAATCACAAGATCCATTTCACTTTTAATAATACGATCGGCCGGCGCACCTTGTGGATTATTAGTATTTAGGATATATACTCCACCGAAATCAATTAAAATCATATTTATCCGTATTAAGCAAAAATTATACTTCTACTATATATATATATAGTAGTTTGATCAAATTTATTTGACATAATAGAATTAATTTTTTCATTACAAGATTTAAAAATTAAATATAACTAACAGTGCTGTAATTTAAAGTCACAAAGCGTAAGAGAGGACGAGTAATTATAATCTGTTTAGCTCTGTCAAATAAGTTACAGAGTAATACAATAAATGGTGGCCGAACTCAGCACTTAAAAGTAGTACTAATAAGTTTCCCCCATGCGACAAAAGGTAAAAAGTCATGATGATCAGTCCATGGTAAGTAAGGCCAACCAAATATATATATATATATATATATATATATATTAATTGTAATAAACAAATATGTAGGCAACACATAGTTGGAGTTAGAGATCGACGCCATTATTTACTGTGCATTTCTGGCGAAGAATATATATACTACCCCTTTCATGGGTTTTCTTGAGTACTCCTCTTTATATTATTGTTTAAGCAGCATGTTTGCGTCTTGCTGAAGTCAATTATATTGCTGTCGATCTGTGTTTCTCCATCTTCATCCGACATGAAAACTCAATTGCCAATCATATGTTTCTTTCTCCTTTTTACTCCTTCCATTTTTGTTTGAATTACCAGGAAGCTAGTATAATCTGGTTAGGTTGCTTAGATTAGCCATTCATATTAACGGAAATAATGTACAAGAAATATTTAAGTTCAATACAGTCCTCACGATAATGTGAACAATGTTTACACAATCAAATCATTTATAAGGCATTTATAAAAAGTTCCTGCAGTATTTCTTAGTAAACAAATGATAATTAATAAAATGATAACTGACCTGCAATATATATAATTCATGTGAAAAAGTTATGACAAGGCTGAATTATCATAATTAGATGAATTAAATGAGATACACTTGAGTGACAACACAGATTGTTGTCAAACATTGCGTAGATATGGAATCAAATTAAACTAGTTCGTGGATCTCCTTTTTTTTCTTCTTCTCGATTAAAACTACTACGTACTTGTTTTCTTGATCTTTTTACCAAGGTCTGCCAGTAGAGCTGGAGGAAAGAGTGATTCCACTTCATTATAAACATCAACAAACATTTTTCTCTTTCTCTTTGTGAGTAGTACTGCAACTGACTTGGGCTTCCGCGGAGCTGCCGGACACATCATTAATGGAATACTGTGTTCCTTTGATGTTGGGGTTCTCAATCCATCTTCTTCCTCTTCAACTCTATTATTTATTACTTTTACGTTCGGCAATTTGACAGTTAATGGAGAAAGCAAAAACTCTTCAAATATTTCCTCCTCTTTCTGTAATACTACTACTTTCTTGTCTTCTTGTTGACCATGTAATTCTTGTTGTCTGTGTTCTTCATGATTATGAGTTAGTAATACTACTCTTGTGTCTTCTAAGGCTGCAGTGGCTCTTGATTCAACCATGACTGGACATGAGTTAAATTTTGAGAACATGAAGGTGAAATGCATTCACTCTGCAGGCAGTAGACAATTAGGGGACTAAACATACATGTATATATAACGCCTGGAGAAAGAAAAGAGAAGAGAAACAAACAGACAACAAGAACCAGGCAACCTAGAGAGATATGCCGGCGCGATTACTAATAGAAAAAAGAATTTAAGACATACAAGGAAAATTGGGAGAAAAAACAAGAGAGTTTTATATATATATATATATATATATATATATATATATATATATATATATATAGTGATACGTAGGATTTAATGCGTATATACTGACTTTGTCATTATTTTTTGTACTATTTAATTTGTGTAGTTCAACTTGTGCTAACGTAGTCATTATATTTAACAAGTTATCAATTAATGCTTATTAGAAAGATGTATTAGATATGAGTGATCTGATTGTTATTACACAAGCATTATACATAGAGTTTAAACTCATAACGATAAACTCAAGTCAAAGCAATATTTTGTTGGTTTATTAGACTTAACTTATATATCGACAGTGTAATAAATTTTTACAATATTTTAATATGTTGCATTATGTAACTTCTCTTATTATTTATCCTACTTTTATTTAAAAAATTATATATAATTATTTTTAAATGATCTGATAATATAAAAATATCTTTTTCATTTCTGTCTGGCATATAGAAGTGAAACTTCAACTATTTGTTTAATCGACTTGGTTTGAAATTAAAGCCTTTTCAAATTCTTAGATGTGTGTGTGTGAGAGACAAGGTGCAAGTTGCTTCTTTCATAATAGTAGTTTCTCCTACGGCGAAAGATCCAATGCAAACTTGCATCTCATCTGTTTCTTCCTTTTTCAATCAAAATACACACACAGACTATCCATGTGGGTGGACTTGCAAAATTGAAATGGAATTAAGTTCTTTTCTATTCAACAAGTCAGACAATTAGGAAATAAAAAATCTCGTACTAGCACGATCTTTTGTGATTTCCACAAACTTTGATGAATCTACGCACGTTCTTGCCTTAGGGCGAAGCCATCTCATGATCATGTCAACTTCGCTTCTACTATCATTGTTATTTTAGATCTACTTTGTTGCTTTTGCAATTTAACATTTCCTCATATTGGTACTATATTCAAACTTGTCAATTTCTAAGAATTCTGATAATATTTACAGTCTTGATGATTTAAAAGAGGGACCAGATCACAAATAGGGGATGACTTCATATGTCACACTTTGACGTCTTTTCTAGAAAATTTTCCTTTCATTTTCACCTCCAAAATCGCAACTTCCCGGATGGTCGAATTATTACTAGAGTGACTATATATATATATGTAAGAAACTCTTATTTTTACTAAATGTGATAGGAACATATTTTTTTCTATTATATCAGAGATGGAGTGCTCCCTCCCCGCGCCGCCCGGCTTCAACTTATAATTACACACAAAGAGATGCACCAATATGTAGCTTACAAAAGAAGGGAAAAAGAAACCTCCAAATAGTTAAGCAGATTTTTAGTAGGATTTAGTTACTCCTATTAGATATGTATGTCGCACGTCTTTGTAAAAGTACTGTTACGCGGCGCCTTCCTGAAGTTCCTTGGAAGGGCGACGTAAGGCTAGGCAACCGATGTCAGTACGGTTGCTGTCCGCCAACTGAGGTCCCCTCCGTACGCTAGACTAGATTGTCAGTGCCGTACGGGAAAACCAATGTCATGAGCAATTGAAAGAGAGCAGAAAAGAGAATTGAGAATGAAAGAAAGCTTGATTGCATTGAATGAAAGCTATTACAGAAAACAAGACGGTGTCGGGGGGGAGAGACACCAGTACAGAGAATTGTTTGCTTGCTTGAAAGTTTTGATTGCTTGGTCCCCCTTAATAATGCTTAAAAAAAATAAACCAAAGTTACATGACTAGACCTATGAAAGCTGGAAAATCACACTTAAAGAAAATGCAGCAAAACTACTCTATATTTACAATGAAAAGGACTTAGTCTTCTACAAAGCAGCAGCAAGTCCGTTGGCAGCAACTTTGTCTTTAGCATCAGGGTCTGCGCGCGCGGCATTGTCTGCGCGCGCGGCGCTGTCGGCTTTTGCCTGTGGCTGGGCGCTGGCGATGGCTATCGGTGGGGCGACAGAGGCACATGCGCGCTTGTCACTTGGAGCTGCCGAGACCACGGGGCCGACCGTGGCGACGGGCGTTGGGAGGCTGGCCAGGACGCCACGGGGCGCGTCCAAGGGATCATGGGGCATGGCTGGAAAGCCGCCCATGACATTCTCCCCCACCTGAGTTGGCGACGTCCTCGGCGCCTTCCTTGCAAGGTAATCATCAATCAGGCTCTTGTAGGCTTTGAGGTTTGTTCCCCTCTCCCAAGTATTCTCCTCTGCATCACATCCCTGCCATTTCACCAAGAACTCCTGGTGATCTTTTCTTGAGGCGTGAATCACTCGATCATCAAGAATAGCTTCAGCACGCCTTTTTCCGGTTGAATTGGGGCCTCGAATACTTGGTATTGTGAGTTGGCTTCGTGAAGGATCCTCCACATCTTCCCGAAAAGGTTTCAGGAGACTGACATGGAAAACAGGATGGATTTTCCACCAAGCTGGGGTATCCACCCGGTATGCAACTTTCCCAATGCGCCTTTCAATGGACAAGGGTCCAATATATTTTTGCAATAGGCGAGGGTCATGGACCCCTGCAAACAAGTACCGCTTTGGGATTTTGACCATCACTTTGTCTCCCACCTGGTATTCCACAAAGCGGCGATTCTGATCAGCATGCCTCTTCATCCGCTTTTGGGCTTTGACAAGATAGCTCCGCACTATCTCCAAATTTTGCTTCCATTCTTTTGAGAAGCTGGCAGCCCGAGGAGATTTTGACATGTTTGGTGCGTTCACTGTGTGTGGGAGTAGCGGTTGCTGTCCGGTAACAATTTCAAAAGCGCTTTTGTTGGTACTTGAGCTCTTTTGTGAATTGAAACACAGTTGAGCAGCATCCAGAAGCTTCACCCAATTCTTCTGCGATCCGGTCACAAAGTGCCGGAGATATTCCTCTAGCATGCCATTGAATCGCTCCGTCTGGCCATCAGATTGCGGATGAAAACTTGAGCTATGACTCAATTTTGACCCGAGGCACTTAAAGAGTTGGGTCCAAAAATTGCTAGTGAAGCGTGAGTCGCGATCACTAACAATGTCTTTAGGTAAGCCCCAATACTTGACGACATGAGAGAAGAATAGTCGAGCTGTATCTTCTGCTGATATATATTGTGGGGCTGCTATAAAGGTAGCATACTTGGAAAACCGATCCACCACAACCAAGATAGTTGTGAGATCTCCGACCTTGGGCAATCCGGTGATGAAGTCCAGGGAAACGCTTTCCCAAGGTCTTTTTGGTACAGCTAGTGGTTCCAAGAGCCCTGCCTGCGTCAAGCGGTCTGACTTATCTTTTTGGCATACTAGACAAGTCTTCACATACTGAGCGACGTCATCGACCATTTGAGGCCAATAATATGCACGGCGAAGCAATGCCATGGTGCGTTCCTCGCCGGGATGACCGGCCCACAAAGTATCGTGGCATTCTGCAAGAAGAGTCCGTCGCAGATCTCCTCCTTTAGGAACATAAAGTCGGTTCCCTTTCACCTTCAGGAACCCATCTTCGGTGTAGAACTGGCGAGTCTTGCCCTGTCCTACCAAATCAACCAAATACTGTGCAGCAGGATCCTTGATGAGTAGATCCTGTATCTGGTCTTTTATGGTGGTGGTTACTTCGCTTCCCTTTAGGGCGGCGAGAACACACATCGATGCTAGATCAGCTCTCCGACTGAGTGCATCAGCAACATGATTGGTCTTTCCACTTCGGTACTCCAGGTTGAAGTGAAATTCCGCTAGGAGTTCCTGCCACCTAGCCTGTCGTCCATTCAGCTTTGGCTGGGTCATGAAATGGCTAACGGCTGTATTGTCTGTCTTGACCACGAATGGGGCTCCCAGTAGATAATGCCTCCAAAGGCGTAAGCAATGAACGACAGCCAATAATTCTTTCTCATGGGCGGCATAGCGTCGCTCTGCATCCTTCAGTTTCCGGCTCTCGTACGCTACGGGATGCCCTTCTTGTAGCAATACTCCACCAAGTGCATAGTCGGAGGCATCCGTTTGCACTTCGAATGGCTTGGCCAAGTCAGGGAGGGCCAAGACTGGGCTACTGGACATAGCCATCTTCAATGCGTCGAAGGCCTTTGCCCGCTTGGGGCCCCAATCCCACGGGGTGGCCTTCTTGAGAAGTTCTGTCAGCGGCACTGCAATGAGGGAGTAACTTTTCACAAACCGCCGATAGAAGTTGCATAGGCCAAGGAACGACCTCAAGGCATGTATATCCTTAGGAGGCGGCCATTCTGTAATGGCCTGAATCTTCTGCTGGTCCATCTTGATCCTCCCTTCCTCGATGACATGTCCGAGGAAGTCAATTTGTTTCTGAGCAAAGGAGCACTTGGATAGCTTCGCATATAGTTCGTGCTCCCGCAATCGGGCTAGGACCTTCCGCAAATGCTCCAGGTGTTCTTCTAGTGTCTGGCTATATACCACAATGTCATCCAAATAAACCACGACGAATTCGTCAATGTATTCTCGGAAGACTTGGTTCATCAAGGTGCAAAATGTGGCTGGCGCGTTAGTCAGGCCAAAGGGCATAACCAGGAAGTCGTACGACCCATATCTTGTCACACAGGTCGTCTTGTGCTCATCACCATCGGCAATCCGAACTTGCCAATAACCTGTCCTCAGGTCTATTTTGGTGAATACCGTCGCACCACCCAGTCTATCAAACAAGTCTGCCATTAGCGGAATAGGGTACTTGTTTTTCACGGTGATTTTGTTTAGAGCCCGGTAATCCACGCAGAGTCGCAAACTACCATCATGTTTCTTTTGGAATAGCACAGGGGACCCGTATGGGGACTTAGAGGGCACAATGATCCCTGTGTCTAGCATTTCCGTCAATTGTCTCCGAAGCTCGGCGAGTTCGGGTTGTGACATTCTGTATGGCGCCCGGGCAGGTGGCTTCGCACCCGGCACCAACTCAATCTCATGGTCCACAGTTCGCCTAGGCGGAAGACGCTTTGGCATGTCTTGTGGCATGATGTCTTCAAATTCCAGAAGTAACTCCTTCACGGGTGCAGGAATGGGACCCGAGGAGCGTTCTATATCTTCCATGCAGAGGGTAGCCAGGAACGTGGGTTCATGTCTTTTTACCCCCTTCTTCAACTGCAAGGCCGAGATGTTCTCGGCTGCCATCTTCATGGGAATGCACGGAATAATGCAGGGCTTGGCCCCATTTGCCCCCATCATCAGCAGCATGTCTGCATACGGTGCGGGCATGGTATTGGTCTGTCTCAGGAATTCCAACCCCACGATTAACTCAAAGTCATCTATGATCACTACGCGCAGGTTGAACTTTCCTTCATAAGGGCCAAGCTTCACTGGTACTTCTTTGGCTATTCCACCCACTGGTTGAGGTGGTGAGTTGATAGCCTTCACACGACCTTTGCCCTTTCCTACGACTAGTCCAAGACGCTCCACCTGAGTCGAGGCTAAGTAGTTGTGGGTGGCACCTGTGTCTATCATTGCCCGAATGGGCTTGCCATTTACCTTCATGTCAACGAACATTAGGGTCCTCTCTTGATGAGGAGGAGTCCTCAAATTCGCCTTCTTATTTCCTTTCCTGGCAATTGGACAGGGGTCCTTCTTCTTGCGGATACCGGCACTGGTACCCGCTAAGGGCTCAGAAATGGAGCCAACAATTGCATTGAATGCACCTACTGGCTCGGTCTGGTCCGCATCATCGGCGTCGTCATCCGTCCCATCCTCAAAAGCTTGATGGGCATTCATCTGTGCATGTGGACATTCATTATTCCAATGTGGTCCGCCGCAATGGCGACATCCTGAGGGGGGCTTCCTCCCCCGATCATTGTTGTTAGATGCAGCACTAGTACTGCCGGAAGAGGGAGTCTTGGATTTGGGTGCACTCCGGTCTCCTCCACTTCTGCTAGGGCCACTAGTGTTTGGTTGGCCCCCTTTGTATCCTCCTCGGACAGGCTGTTGAGGCCTATCCTTCCGGGCTTCCACTTGGTAATCCCCAAGGCACTCTGCTGCTTGGATTGCCTTAGGCAACGTGTCTACCCTTTGTCTCTGCAACTCCATCCGGGCATAAGGTTTCAACCCTTCCAGGAAGGTGAAGAGTTTGTCTTTGTCCCCCATGTCCCGGATGTTCAGCATGAGCGCGGAGAATTCCCGCACGTAATCTCGCACTGATTTGGTCTGGCGGAGCTCCCGCAACTTTCTCCTGGCATTGTACTCAACATTTTCGGGGAAGAACTGTAGGCGTATGGCTGCCTTCAGTTCCGCCCATGTGTCGAGGGCATCTTCACCTGCCTTGATGGCTTCGTACTTCACCCGCCACCAGAGTTTGGCATCACCCTGAAGATACATGGCAGCAGTTGCTACCTTCTTAGCTTCTTCCAGGCTTCCCACGGCATCGAAGTATTGCTCGATGTCGAAAATGAAATTTTCCACTTCTTTGGCATTTCGAGCTCCACTGTATGGCTTTGGCTCAGGAATTTTCAGCTTTTGTGCCATGGGGGCGAGGTTCACACCACCCCCAAATTGGTTTCCGCCTCCTCGAAGTAGGCCTTGTAAAGCAGCATTGACAACATTGAGCTGGCCTGTCAAGTTGTCAATGGTTTGTTGCATGGCAGTCACCCTGTCTGCCTCTTGTTCCCTGTTGGCTAAATCCTCGGCACGCTCCTGCTGGAGGACCTCAAATTTACCAAAAATTTCAGCTGCCTCTGTGGCTGCTGTTTGCCGGTCTCCTTCAGAGTCGCGGCTGATGTTTTCTATGTCAACTTCGGCCTGGATGAGTCTGCGGTCCAGGTCGTCCAACCTTTGCACTAGGCTGGTTTTTAGATCGGGCACCATTTCCACGATGGGCCGTAATGCGTCAACCGTTCCCTCAAGGGTCGCGATGCGATCCCCATAATTCACCATGGTCAGAAATGGTGGTAATTGCAATGTGATCCCTCGTCCGATGTCGAGCCTAGGCTCTGATACCAACTGTTACGCGGCGCCTTCCTGAAGTTCCTTGGAAGGGCGACGTAAGGCTAGGCAACCGATGTCAGTACGGTTGCTGTCCGCCAACTGAGGTCCCCTCCGTACGCTAGACTAGATTGTCAGTGCCGTACGGGAAAACCAATGTCATGAGCAATTGAAAGAGAGCAGAAAAGAGAATTGAGAATGAAAGAAAGCTTGATTGCATTGAATGAAAGCTATTACAGAAAACAAGACGGTGTCGGGGGGGAGAGACACCAGTACAGAGAATTGTTTGCTTGCTTGAAAGTTTTGATTGCTTGGTCCCCCTTAATAATGCTTAAAAAAATAAACCAAAGTTACATGACTAGACCTATGAAAGCTGGAAAATCACACTTAAAGAAAATGCAGCAAAACTACTCTATATTTACAATGAAAAGGACTTAGTCTTCTACAAAGCAGCAGCAAGTCCGTTGGCAGCAACTTTGTCTTTAGCATCAGGGTCTGCGCGCGCGGCATTGTCTGCGCGCGCGGCGCTGTCGGCTTTTGCCTGTGGCTGGGCGCTGGCGATGGCTATCGGTGGGGCGACAGAGGCACATGCGCGCTTGTCACTTGGAGCTGCCGAGACCACGGGGCCGACCGTGGCGACGGGCGTTGGGAGGCTGGCCAGGACGCCACGGGGCGCGTCCAAGGGATCATGGGGCATGGCTGGAAAGCCGCCCATGACAGTACGTATGTCAAAGTGTTCGTCTAAACATCATTAATTTTAGTTGACACCAAATCTACAACCAATAAAATGACAAACTACACTCTTCTGTAGCGTTATAGCTACTGAGAATAGAAATGGAATTGTAAAATTGAACAAGAAGAAAAATTAAATAAGCTTTGTCATTTCTCTGATAAAATTTACACTGACGGGGCAAGGATATGTACTACTATTGCTATAGCTGTGACTAAATTCCCTTCCAATCACTACTAGAAATACGCTAAAAACCGACCAAAGTTGGTCGGTTATGGCCAATTACCGACCAAAACGCGACCATTAAGGTGTGGACGGTGTTTTGATGGTCGGAATGGCTTACCGACCAAAGTTGGTCGGAAATTATCGACCAACGTTGGCCGGTAACTTAAAACGACCATCTGACAATTTTAATTACTTACCGACCAACTTTGGTTGGAAACATATTTTATTAATTTAATTTTACCGAACAAAGTTGGTCGGTTTAACTAAATTATATTTTTTTTATTAATTATTAAAATTAAAAAAAACGACCAACTTTGGTCGGTAATTGAATATATATATATTTTTAAAAATAATTAAAATTAAACATTACAGACCAACTATGGTCGGTAACCTCAACAGTACATGCAAAATACCTACCAAAGTTGGTCGGTAATGTTGAATTCTGGGAATTCAATGTTCATTAACCGACCAACTTTAGTCGGTATTTTAGAATAAATTTTTTTTTTAAATTAAAAACCGACCAACTTTTGTCAGTTTTTCTGGGTTTAATTTTGGCATAAAATGCCTGTTTTGGCAGCTACACCACCTGCCAGCATACTAATATACCTAATAACAACTGAATTATAATAATAACAACAACAACAACACAACAACAACAACACAACAACCAAAACATTCAATAAATACTTTAAAACTAATAAATTAAAGTTCAATTGAACATAAAAATCCAAAACCAAGTTAAAACTAATTACAACTAGTTCAAAACTGGTTCTATTTGTCTAGTTCAAAGTATATAAAAGTCAAGGGGTATTTTCTACAACATCATCATCACCCTATAATGAACTTTCATTTACAAGACGGTATAGAGAACGCTCTTGTGGAGTCCATGGCTGCTTGAGAAATATTCCAATCAGATTTGATACTTAGTAATCTAACTGCAACAGACAGCTCAGAGTGCGGACTTCCTTAACGTAGTGAACAACTAGCTTCCTCTAACTATTCATAAAAATATTTTGCGTCATCATTAAGAGTTTGTTCAACATTTTCGTTGGGATCACCCCCGAAGTGCATCCCAAAAGTATCCGCAACCATATCCTGAATTCTAGAATCAAGATTTGTATTCTCCACCGACCTACTACTTTTACCAACAACCATGTTATGAAATATCCCACGGCTACCATCGATCTCTCCATGATTAGTCCACACAAAGTAATTCTCTATAAACCCCTTCCTATAAAGATGAAGCTTAACTTCCTCCAGTTTTTTAAACTTCATACAATCGCACCTGACATAAGGGCACCTAATTACTCCTTCACTTTGGTATGGTGGAAGTGACATTGCATGTCTAACAAAGTCATCAACCCCTTCTACAAAATTCTCCCGCAATCCCCGCCGATTAGGATAATTTCTATTGTACATCCAAGTACGATGTTCCATCTATACAAATAAAACAAGAATAAATTAATTTATTCTACAAATATAAATTAATTAAATCTTTTTTAGTTAATTCAAGATAATTATTTTTTTCTAATTACACCAATTTATATCCTACAAGTTCAATTTATATCCAAAAAATTTAATTTATATCCTACGAGTTTAAACATAAACTAAAAGTTCAATTCATATCCAAAAGGTCCAATTCATATCCTAAAAGTTCAATTCATATCTTAAAAGTTCAATTCAAAAGAACATATCCTAAAAACTAAAAGTTCAATTTATATCCTACGAGTTTAAACATAAACTAAAAGTTCAATTCATATCCTAAAGGTCCAATTCATATCCTAAAAGTTCAATTCATATCCTAAAAGTTTAATTCACAAGAACAAATCCTAAAAACTAAAAGTTCAATTTATATCCTACGAGTTTAAACATAAACTAAAAGTTTAATTTATATCCTAAAAGTTCAATTCATATCCAAAAGGTCCAATTCATATCCTAAAAGTTCAATTCATATCCTAAAAGTTCATTTCACAAGAACAAATCCTAAAAACTAAAAGTTCAATTTATATCCTACGAGTTTAAGCATAAACTAAAAGTTTAATTTATATCCTAAGAGTTTAATTCATATCCAAAAGGTCCAATTCATATCTTAAAAGTTCAATTCACAAGAACAAATCCTAAAAACTAAAAGTTCAATTTATATCCTACGAGTTTAAACATAAACTAAAAGTTCAATTTATATCCTAAAAGTTCAATTCATATCCAAAAGGTCCAATTCATATCCTAAAAGTTCAATTCATATCCTAAAAGTTTAATTCACAAGAACAAATTCTAAAAACCAAAAGTTCAATTTATATCCTACGAGTTTAAACATAAACTAAAAGTTTAATTTATATCCTAAAAGTTCAATTCATATCCAAAAGGTCCAATTCGTATCCTAAAAGTTCAATTCATATCCTAAAAGTTCAATTCACAAGAACAAATCCTAAAAAGTAAAAGTTCAATTTATATCCTACGAGTTTAAACATAAACTAAAAGTTCAATTTATATCCTAAATGTTTAATTCATATCCAAAAGGTCCAATTCATATCCTAAAAGTTCAATTCATATCCTAAAAGTTCAATTCACAAGAACAAATCCTAAAAACTAAAATTTTAATTCATATCCTACGAGTTTAAACATAAAATAAAAGTTCAATTTATATCCTAAAAATTTAATTCATATCCAAAAGGTCCAATTCATATCCTAAAAGTTCAATTCATATCCTAAAAGTTCAATTCACAAGAACAAATTGTGATGACCCAAATGATCATCTTATGTTTTAGAACTCGAATCTGCACTCTTAAGCCTTAAAATCTCATTTTACCCTTCTCAATTTGCGTGCACAGTCCGGGCAGGTTTTCGGAAAGCTTTTATGTTGAAAACTAATTAAAATAAGAATTTTTGCCTTAAAAGTTGATTTTAGTTGACTTCGGTCAACATTTTTGGTAAACAGGCCAGGATCCGTATTTTGACGGTCCCGGTAGGTGCGTATCGAATTATGGGACCTAGGCGTATGCCCAGAATCGAATTTGAAGGTCCCTAGCTTGAATTATGAATTTTTGATGAAAATTAAAAGTTTGAAAATTATTTGTTTTTAAGAATTGATTGATATTTGGCATTGTTAGTATCGGGTCCGTATTTTAGTTTTGGAGCCCGGTACATGTTTATTATGATATTTAAGACATGTCTGTGAAATTTGGTGAGAAACGGAGTTGATTTGACATGATTCGGACGTCCAGTTGAGAAATTAGAAGTTTTAAAGTGTTCTTGAGAATTTCATTTGATTAGGTGCTAAATTTTGGCAATTTGACCGCGCGAACAAGTTCGTATGATGTTTTTGGACTTGTGTGCATGTTTGGTTTTGTCACGACCCAAAATTCAACTAGTCGTGATGGCACCTAACCTAACCCGTTAGGTAAGCCGATTACTAACTATCCAATTTCAATAATAATTATTAAAGCAATTTAAGTGAATAAAGGTCTTAATCATGTACGATCCCCAAGAACTGGTAGTACAAATCATGAGCTTCTAAGAATAGAATATACAAAGCGAAAATGAAATAAATACATAGTCTGTTTGAATAATACATAAACAGAGCTTTTATAAATCTAAGGCTACCCTGAACAAAACGCAACTACAACAGGAATGCAGGTACATCTTCAAGTCCCGCAACCATCGAGCACAACAACAACAACAACCAATATCTGCACGCAATGTGCAGAAGTGTAGTATCAGTACAACCGACCCCATGTACTGAGTAAGTAACAAACCTAGCCATAGGTTGAAAGTAGTGACGAGCTTCCACCAAGTCGGGTCCAAAACCAACAGTCCACAACAATCCATAACAACAATAAGCAAATAATACCAGAAATAACTCAGAGATAAAATACTCAGCCAAATAATAATTTCAAAATAGTATTTCTTTCTTTCAAATACATCAGTGAAAACCCAAATCGTTTGCTGGAGTTACCAAAAATATGAATAGTTTGAAAACAATAAATTTCTCCCAAAATCTTGTCAATAATAAATCAGATGTTTCATTTTCCTTCCGGATAACCCGTGTAAAAATAAATGCATCACTATGCCCATCTATCAACAATGTGTGAAAAATCATGAATGATGTGATGCAGTACAGCACAAGGAAATACATCTCTATGCATGTATGCCATGTGTGCATGCCAATGCAATGCAACTCAAATGATAAAATCATAAACAGCCCCTCGGGTAGAACATCACTCATATACAGCCCCTCGGGCAACCTCATAGTCACTCTTGCCACTCGGGCATACCTCACAATCACTCTTGCCACTCGGGCATACCTCACAATTACTCATGCCTCCCAGTCACTCAGCACTCGGCACTCGCACTCAGAAGGTACCTGCGCTCACTAGGGGTGTGTACAGACTCCAGAGGGGCTCCTTCAGCCCAAGCGCTATAATCTACACGGACAACTCACATGCGATAATAATAAAGTATGTTGCAGGCGGGTAGCCTCGATCCACATTCATCCTCACAATTCAGGCCCTCGGCCTCACTCAGGTATGCTGCAGGCGGGCAGCCCCGATCCACACTCATCCTCACAATTCAGGCCCTCGGCAGATATCAAACATGCTGCAACGTGCAGCCCGATCCCATAAATATGCAACATAAAATCAGGCCCTCGACCTCACTCAGCCATAAACCTCTCAAGCCACTCGGGCATTTCAGTAAAACAGGGCATTCGGCCCAAAATATTTACATGCATCAAAATAGAGTCATAAAACTGAGTTATGATATGCAATGAAATGAATATGACTGAGTATGAACTTTCAATTTAACATAATAATTCACAGCAATATGACCTCTGTGGGTCCCAATAATACTGGCACATAGCCACAACATGGTTTTTAATATGCTTTTCAGCTCAATTTCTTTAACACATAAAACCGCATAGAAAATGCCAAGATTATTTAACTATAAAATTCCACATAAACAATTATGTCACAATTTCTATAGTGCACGCCCACACGCCCGTCACCTAGCATGTGCGTCACATCCCAACAATTCACAAAATACATATATTCAGGGTTCATACCCTCAACTCCAAGATTAGAAGAGTTACTTACCTCGAACAAGCTGAATCCAATGTCGAGCAAGCTAAACAATGCTCCAGAAATCCCAATTTGTGCGTTTCAACTTCCAAACGGCTCAAATCTAGTCATAATTAATTTGATTCAGCCCACAAAATTTATAGGAAATAATTCCATATCAAAATAGTAATATTTTCACAAAATCCAAAATTACGCCCCAAAATAATCGCCCGCAGGGCCCACGTCTCGAAATCCGACGAAACTCACAAAATACGACAACCCATCCAATTACAAGTTTAACCATACTAATTTCACTCAAATCCGACTCCAAATCGGTATTCACACTTGAAAAGTTCATTTTGTGATATTATACAAATTTCCTTCTATTTTTCTTGAAGATTCAATAATCTTACACCAAAAATGAAGATGAATTCATGGAATATAATCACAAGGAAGTTAAGAACACTTACCCCAAGTTGAGTGGAAAATTTCCTCTTCAAAATCGCCCAAACCGAGCTTCAAAATCTAAAAATGAGAAAAATTCTCGGAACCCTCATTTTTAAACACTGCCCAGGCATTTCCGCACCTGCGGTGCCTGGGCTCGCACCTGCGCATCCGCATTTGCGGACAAAAATGCGCGCCTGCAGAAAACAGCCGGCCCTCTAAAAACTCGCATCTGCGGTGCTATTCTCGCATCTACGGGCTTCGCAGATGCGCATTCCCCTTCGCACCTGCGACAAATTCCTCGCACCTGCGAGCACTGCCTAGTCCCACTCTTGGCCGCTTCTGCAGCTTATTTCACGCACATGCGGCTTCGCACCTGCGATCAAAATCTTCGCAGGTGCGATCACACCAGTAGGCAGCAGTTCCAGTATTTCCTTAAGTCCAAATTTGATCCGTTAACCGTCCGAAACTCACCCGAGGCCCCCGGGACCTCAACAAATTGTATTAACAAGTCTCATAACATAACACGGACCTACTCGAGGCCTCAAATCACACCTAACGACATCGAAACGACGAATTACACCTCAATCCGAAATCATTGAACTTTGAAACTTCAAGTTCTATAACTTACGTCAAAACACATCAAATCTCGTCCGATTGACCTCAAATTTTGCACACAAGTCACATTTCACATTACGGACCTATTCCAATTTCCAGAATCAGATTCCGACCCCGATATCAAAAAATCAACTCCCTGGTCAAACTTCCCAAAAATTCAACTTTCGGCAATTCATACCAAATTCCACTACGGACCTCCAAATAATTTTTCGGACACTCTCCCAATTCCAAAATCACCATACGAGCTATTGGAATCATTAGAATTAAATTTCGAGGTCGTTTACACATAAGTCGACATCCGATCACTATTTTAACTTAAGCTTTAAACCTTGGAACTAAGTGTTCCAATTCATTCCAAAACCTCACCGGACCCGAACCAATTACCCCGAAAATTCACACAACAGCTGTAAAGTACAATTTGAGCAGTAAAGGGGGAAGCAAGGTTGTAATAGTCAAAATGACCGGTCGTGTCGTTACATTCTCCCCCACTTAAACATACGTTCGTCCTCGAAAGTGCCAAGAGTTGTTTCCAAGCCATCAAATCACCGTTCCATCTTACCCACGTCACCTTTACCCATATAGGCTTGACTGCACAATGCAACAGAAAATCATTAATTTAACCTTAGCCCATAAACCTTGGAGTTTAATTTCCAACCCTTAAAATTTCTTTCAAGACATGAATCTTACATTTACACACTGTATAAGTCCGAATAAGCTGCATCGTGCTATAACTATAACCACGGATATAATCACCCAGCATATTACACAACTCGCATGCTCGTAGCACCATTCCTGATCACAGTGATTACTCCAAAACCAACTGCATACTATTATCAAACCCATATCGAACCAAACCTCATCCCAAAACCTTCGTACACTGTTGATAATAAAAGAAACACGTAGAATCTCGTAACCCTTTATCAGACCAACAAGTCATGGAGGTCTCTCGCCCCAACCGGAACCATAATCACTTTCTGAGCCGACTTTCAATATTATACTCCTAAATATACCGAAATTAAATCTGATAGTACCCATTCCAGGTCCAATGACCTTATATTACTAAACATAACTGCTCCACAGACAAACCGCACTAATATAACTCGGAGCCACAACTCGTGCCATCCGTGCACTAATACACAACAATTCAAATGTACCCAGTCATGGAAAATGACTCAAATGAGAGAACTGCCCCGCCAGATTAGCAAGTACTTCCACAACGAAACGCTGAAAATTCATCATACACTGTAGAACCATCACCCGATTCTAACACAAGGTTCATATTATATACTCTGAGCCACCCTGCTCCAATTTAATAACGACGGAGAGGCAAATGACAAAAATACCATACAAAAACCTGAAAGGACATAACCATTACGCTATTGATCATGCAATACCCAATTACTCATCACACTCAAATTCCGCTATAAAGCTCAAATAGAACCGCACCATCTGTGCACATAACCAATGAATCACAACTCCTCGTAGCATAAAGGAATAACTCACAGATCACTTGAGAACACGAATAAGTTCAACATCAACCAAATGACACATCCCTCAATAATAGCAGTATGGAGCCAACCGTTCCGGCTCAGTGTAGAATACACATCTTAATTGGGCCTACCTATGGACCCCCAAATCAACTCCAGTTACCCACAAATAGATAAAAAAAATTCTTCCGAAAATCCATAATGACTGAATCATAACACATTCTATCATATGGCTAGCTTTGACCACAACTTCACAGTCCACAACCATGAAACAATCTGCTCCTGGGAACTCCCAATCTCCGAATCCATAGAACACGTGAATCACCATATTTAATTCCATCTCCACCGCCCGAATGCCTAACACCTCTCTTATACATGATCGTCCCACAAGAAATACTTTAAAAGTTTTTCGGTGCCAATTGATAAAATTTGAATATCAACAGTCTATCAACCATGTGAGTACCGCAATACTAATTTATACATCCGTAAGTAAAATACAACGCGCCTTCTGAAGTCTGCCCCTTTCTCATACAACACCAAGTAGTAATAGTATTCATCTAGTTATTTGAAATCGTCCATGTTGTCCAACATTCGTTACCTTCTCTTCAAGATTGTACAACCACCTTGTACATGAAAATCTAGCTTTCGTACAACACATAACATCTATATTTCCATCATGTGAAGAGCACAAGAATCTTATTATCAACTTTCAGTCACCAATAATTTACATACCATTTTAGTTAGAAACCTTTCTCTTGCTTCTTTCCAGGTGAAAATCACAATACACAAACGTTCTCCACATCGGTAGAAACCATCAAGAATACTTTGGAATCCATTTGCACACAATCAAGTACTTAAAACTAAATTCCTCTAACTCGACCAAGCCACTCAGGTCGCCAAGTTCAGGTGTATTGCCACAAAGCACCTTAGAAAACCCCCACCTCATAAGCACCCAAAGAACTGATCTTATCCATTACTATACTGATCCAACCTACTACCCAGTTGTCCTATTTCTCTAAGTCCCTTCTGAATTTGTCTTTAGATTGATACTTCTTCTTGCTAAAATACCATGATCATTAACCACAACTTACCCTACAAACCTTAGCATAGAACCACAACGCCCTACGGCCCATAAGCAACTGTATTCTTCTTAAGCACCTCCAAAAATAGCACAACTGTAACACTCACTCTGAGAATACATTATGTGAATTTGAAATTTCTCTTCTTACCTTCCTTACAAAAAAAGGTAGAATCCATTGTCATATAGAATTTCCGCAAGTCCAGGCACCATCAAAATGCAAATCTCGGATTTACATAAGTCCGGAAACATTCTCAATTGCTATATATAATTCTCAAACCCACTGAAAGTTTCTCGGGAGTCACCCATTTTGCTCAAATCTAATTGCACCGCCTAAATGGGCCAAAAGACATGTGCCCCATTAGCACCACAACACTCAAAGAAGTAACTCTACTTTAACACCACATATCAAATTCATATTCCATGCGCACTACATCATTCACCAATAATAACTCACTCATCCCGCGAATTTCATTTACTCATACATGAAATACAATCCTTAACCAGAAATTTCCTTATTCGAGTCATCCTCGATCTCAACTTCTGCAAGTCATAGCTAACACACAAGTATGCCTCCGACCAAAATTAAAATTTAACACCTAACCATGAAATCAAATGGTCAATAACAGACTCTCCCACTTGGCTCAAAGCCATAGATTAAAATATTCCATAACTCACAATACCAATACTCTCTTACTGCCATAATGCCACAGTCAGTCCAACGAAACTTCTTCCCAAGTTCATACAATGCCAACCATAAAAATACCTCAATCATCCGCTAAGCTCGTATTTATCCTCTTAACACATAAGTCAACTTTCTCAACCAGATTCAGATTCAAATCTCCACCCATACACCCCGTCGGCAGAAAATAAACTCTCCACTCACATCATAAGAAATACTCCTACATAGATTACTCCGTAGGGGATAATCCACCTGCTTAGCCTCAATCTGGTATCTTGTTATATCATTTCGCAGTCACAATTACTATGCAATCACTTAGTCAATCTGCGTCCAAACTCATTACCCAGACATGAGAATTTAATTTACGCCAAAAGTTTAATAATATGAAAGATCCTTCAAACATTCATACTCGAGACTGTACGTTACATTAAAACGAAATATCAAGCACCTAGTGGCCATTTCTTTACATTTCAAGGGAACACTTCTCATCATATTCAAATCGTCTTAATACATCCCACATTTACATCATACTCATCACAAAGCCATTCCGCTGCTCATCGAGCCACAACTTCCACTCGTAGGGATATTACCGGACATATGAGTCCAAATGTACAGGTTACAACTAAAGCTACCGAGCCTAAGCTGCGGTCTAAACTTGGCCTCAAGTCCTCCAAACTGGCCCATTACCAAACCACTAAATACACCTCTTGAACCTCGTTCATAAAATCACAAGCCGGCGATGCACAGCTGATACCGAGCACTCATGTGCGCATACGAATACGTGGAAGGAATTCAAAGAGTTTATACCTCAAGCTGAATCAATCTCGCACGATAAGGAAAGAAAAATGGGAAGTATATATCCTAAATGCCTTGTAGCCTCTCGAAGATAAGTATGGACGTCATCATACCGATCTGCAAGACTCTACTAGACACTTGCTCATGATTTATAGAACCTATGAACCTAGTGCTCTGATACCACATTGTCACGACCCAAAATCTAACTAGTCGTGATGGCACCTAACCCAACCCGTTAGGTAAGACGATTACTAACTATCCAATTTCAATAATAATTATTAAAGCAATTTAAGTGAATAAAGGTCTTAATTGTGTACGATCCCCAAGAACTGGTAGTACAAATCATGAGCTTCTAAGAATAGAGTATACAAAGCCGAATTGAAATCAATACATAGTCTGTTTGAATAATACATAAACAGAGCTTTTATAAATCTAAGGCTATCCTGAACAAAAGGCAACTACAACAGGAACGCAGATACATCTTCAAGTCCCGCAACCATCGAGCACATCAACAACAACAACCAACATCTGCACGCAATGTGCAGAAGTGTAGTATCAGTACAACCGACCCCATGTACTGAGTAAGTAACAAACCTAGCCGTAGGTTGAAAGTAGTGACGAGCTTCCACCAAGTCGGGTCCAAAACCAACAGTCCACAATAATCCATAACAACAATAAGCAAATAATACCAGAAATAATTCAGGGATAAAATACTCAGCCAAATAATGATTTCAAAATAGTAGTTCTTTCTTTCAAATACATCAGTGAAAACCCAAATCGTTTGCTGGAGTTGCCAAAAATATGAATAGTTTGAAAACAATAAATTTCTCCCAAAATCTTGTCAATAATAAATAAGATGTTTCATTTTCCTTCCGGATAACCCGTGTAAAAACAAATGCATCACTATGCCAATCTGTCAATAATGTGTGAAAAATCATGAATGATGTGATGCAGTACAACACGAGGAAATACATCTCTATGGATGTATGTCATATGTGCATTACAATGCAATACAACTCAAATGATAAAATCATAAATAGCCCCTCGGGCAGAACATCACTCATATACAGCCCCTCGGGCAACCTCACAATCACTCGTGCCACTCGGGCATACCTCACAATCACTCTTGCCACTCGGGCATACCTCACAATCACACTTGCCACTCGGGCATACCTCATAATCACTCATGCCTCCTAATCACTCATCACTCGACACTCGGCACTCACACTCAGTAGGTACCTGCGCTCACTGGGGGTGTGTACGGATTCCGGAGGGGCTCCTTCAGCCCAAGCACTATAATCTGTACGGACAACTCACGTGCGATAATAATAAAGTATGCTGCAGGCGGGCAACCCCGATCCACACTCATCCTCACAATTCAGACCCTCGGCCTCACTCTGGTATGCTACAGGCGGGCAGCCCCGATCCACACTCATCCTTATAATTCAGGCCCTCGACCGATATCAAACATGCTGCGGCGTGCAGCCCAATCCCATAAATATGCAACATGCTGCGGCGTGCAGCCCGATCCCATAAATATGCAACATAAAATCAGGCCCTCGGCCTCACTTAATCATAAACCTCTCAAGCCACTAGGGCATTTCAGTAAAATAGGGCATTCGACCCAAAACATTTATATGCATCAAAATAGAGTCATAAAACTGAGTTATGATATGCAATGAAATAAATATGACTGAGTATGAACTTTCAGTTTAACACAATAATTCACAGCAATATGAACTCTGTGTGTCCCAATAATACTGGTACATTGCCTCAACATGATTTTTAATACGCTTTTCAGCTCAATTTCTTTAACACATAAAACCGCAAGGAAAATGCCAAGATTATTTAACATTAAATTCCATAGAAACAATTATGTCACAATTTCTATAGTGCACGCCCACACGCCCGTCACCTAGCATGTGCGTCACCTCCCAACAATTCACAAAATACATATATTCAGGGTTCATACCCTCAACTCCAAGATTAGAAGAGTTACTTACTTCGAACAAGCTGAATCCAATGTCGAGCAAGCTAAACAATGCTCCAGAAATCCCATTTTGTGCGTTTCAACTTCCAAACGGCTCAAATCTAGTCACAATTAATTTGATTCAGCCCACAAAATTTATAGGAATTAATTCCATATCAAAATAGTAATATTTTCACAAAATCCGAAATTACGCCCCAAACAAATCACTCGTAGGGCCCACATCTCAAAATCCAACAAAACTCACAAAATACGACAACCTATCCAATTACAAGTTCAACCATACTAATTTCACTCAAATCCGACTCAAAATCTGTATTCAAACTTGAAAAGTTCGTTTTGTGACATTATAAAAATTTTCTTCTATTTCTCTTGAAGATTCAATAATCTTACACCAAAAATGAAGATGAATTCATGGAATATAATCACAAGGAAGTTAAGAACACTTACCCCAAGTTGAGTGGAAAATTTCCTCTCCAAAAGCGCCCAAACCGAGCTCCAAAATCCGAAAATGAGAAATTCTCGGAACCCTCGTTTTTAAACACTGCCCAGGTATTTCCGCACCTGCGGTGCCTGGGCTCACACCTACGCATCCGCATTTGCGGACAAAAATGTGCGCCTGCGGAAAACAGCCGGCCCTCTAAAAACTCGCATCTGCGGTGCTATTCTCGCATTTGCGGGCTTCGCAGATGCGCATTCCCCTTCGCACCTACGGCAAATTCCTCGCACCTGCGAGCACTGCCCAGTCCCACTCTTGGCCGCTTCTGTGGCTTATTTCACGCACATGCCGCTTCGCACCTACGATCAAAATCTTCGCAGGTGCAATCACACCAGTAGGCAGCAGTTCCAGCATTTCCTTAAGTCCAAATTTGATCCGTTAGCCGTCCGAAACTCACCCGAGGCCTCCGGGATCTCAACCAATTGTATCAAAAAGTCCCATAACATAACACGGACCTACTCGAGGCCTCAAATCACACCTAATGACATCGAAATGACGAATTACACCTCAATCCGAAATCATTGAACCTTGAAACTTCAAGTTCTATAACTTACGTCAAAACACATCAAATCACGTCCGATTGACCTCAAATTTTGCACACAAGTCACATTTCACATTACGGACCTATTCCAATTTCCAGAATCATATTCCGACCCCGATATCAAAAATTCAACTCCCCGGTCAAACTTCCCAAAAATTCAACTTTCGGCAATTCACACCAAATTCGACTACGGACCTCCAAATAATTTTTCGGACATGCTCCTAAGTCTAAAATCACCATACAAAGCTATTGGAATCATCAGAATTATATTCCGAGGTCGTTTACATATAAATAGACATCCAATCACTATTTTAACTTAAGCCTTAAACCTTGGAACTAAGTGTTCCAATTCATTCCAAAACCTCACCGGACCCGAACCAATTACCCCCGGCAATTCACACTACATCTGTAAAGTACAATTTGAGTAGTAAAGGGGGAAGCAAGGTTGTAATACTCAAAACGACCGGTCAGGTCGTTACAGGTTTGGATTTGGATAGGCCACGAGATGTTTTGGACTTGGGAAAAATCTAGTTTCTACAGATTCTGGTGTCTATCATATCCTTCTTCGTGTTCGCAAAGGTCCTCTCGCAAACACAAAGAGTAATATGATGTCTCTTAAGACTTCTTCTTCGCGAACGCGAAGGCCTGGTCGTGAATGTGAAGTGATGGGGGATTTACCCTTCGCGAACGCGACCGGCTCAACGCGAACGCAAAGCATGTGGGGACCTGGGGAGGGGGGGGGGATTGGTCGTTCCTTCAGCGTGAACGTGAGCCATTCGAACGCGAAGGCCAGAGGGGAGTGAACATCGCGAACGCGAGCTGGGTCTCACGAACACGAAGGTTTGGCAGCCAATACCCTTCGCGAACGCGACAGTCCTCTCGTGAACGCGATGAACACTGTCGCCCAGCACTTAACAGAACCCAAAACGGGATTTTTGTCCAAAAAACTCATTTTTCTCAAAAACCAAACGGTGAGGGGGGATTTTTCAAGAGTCATTCCTTCCCCAAATTGTTGGTAAGTGATTCTAAACCATCTTCTTTCAATTACCCATTACATTTCTTGAATTTTCAACCTAAAATCTAGAGTTTTCATGGTAGAATTAGGGGTTAGCGTAGAAAATAGGGATTTCGGGAATTTGGGGATTTAGACCTCAATTTGAGGTCGGATTCCAAAACTAATTACATATTCGGGCTCGGGGGTGAATGTGTAAAAGGATTTTGGTCCGAACCTTGGGTTTTGACCAAGCAGGCCCGGGGATGATTTTTCGACTTTTTGGAGAAAAATTTGGAAAATTTAATTTATGCAATATAATTGATTCTTTTAGCAATATTTGATATTATTGAGTTATTTTTGAATAGATACGAGTGGTTTGGAGGTGAATTCCAAAGGAAAAGTTGTGATTGAGAATTAAGTGGCATTCGGAGCGAGGTAAGTATTGTTTCTAACCCTGACTTGAGGAAATTAGGAACCTTAGATTATTTGCTAAGTGAAATTTATGTGAGCGGCATATATGTGAGGTGACGAGTACCTATGCGCCGCCAATTTACTTGTTTTTCCATGTTTCTCTATTTTTCTGATATTGTCTCATTCCTATGCCAAATTGCTACGTGTTATACTAGTGTTGTTCAAATTATCGTTCTTATCATGTTTACGAAATTTTCTGGTGATAATTGAGTTTTTATTTCAAGTTGAGATTGATATTATGGAACCAAATGTTGAAGTAAGGTTTGTACTTGTTATTCTATCTCCCTGTTATTATTTATGCATTGCATTATGGTAAGGGAGAGTATTAATGCATGAAGGGTGATGCCGTGTCATATTGTGAGTATTAATGCATGAAGGGTGATGTCGTGCCATATTGTGAGTATTAATGCACGAAGGGTGATGTCGTGCCATATTGTGAGTGTTAATGCATGAAGGGTGATGACGTGCCATATTGTGAGTGTTACTGCATGAAGGGTGATGCCGTGTCATGATATGAGAGTAAAAGCACGAAGGGTGATACCGTGCCGTTTCTATAAATTTTATGCTGAGATTGAGAGTAAAAGCACGAAGGGTGATGCCGTGCATTTTTCTTTACTGTATTCACTATTCCTGTTGATTCATGCTATATTGACTACTCCGGTGATCATTCTGTTGTAGTTCTTTGTAACGACCCGACCGGTCATTTCGAGAGTTATAACCCTGTTTTCCCCATTCCTACTTCTTTTTGTGTTATTCAGCTTTATTATGTTATATCGGGTTAGTTGGTTCGAGTCCGAAAGGAACTCGGGGTGAAATGAGACACCTAGTCTCATAATTGAAAATTTTAAGTTAGAAAAGTGGTCCGGATATGGACCTATATGTAAACGACCTCGGATTTGAATTTTGATGATTCCAATAGCTCTGTATGGTGATTTTGGGCTTAGGAGCGTGTTCGGAATATTATTTGGAAGTCCGTAGAGGAATTAGGCTTGAAATGCCGAACGTTTTATTTTTGAGAAGTTTGACCGGGGGGTTGACTTTTTGATATCGGGGTCGGAATCTGATTCTAAAAAATTGTAATACCTCTGTTATGTCATTTAGGACTTGTGTGCAAAATTTGAGGTCAATCGGACGTGATTTGATAGGTTCCGGAGTTGTTTGTAGAAATTAGAAATTTCAAAGTTCATTAGGCTTGAATTGGGGTGTAATTCATGATTTTAGCATTGTTTGAGGTGATTTGAGGATTCAACTAAGTTCTTAAGATGATTTAGGACTTGTTGGTATATTTTGTTGCGGTCCCGAGGGCCTCGGGTGAGTTTCGGATGGTTAAAGGATCAAAAATTGAACTACAACAGCTGCTGCAATTTCCTTCTGTTGGAAATTGCTTCTGCCCAGAAATCGAGCCCAGATCGAGCTCAGGGTCGAGGGCCACGATCGAAGCTCAGATCGAGCTCAAGGTCGAGGGCCACGATCGAAGCCATGATCGAGCACAGAGTCGAGGGCCACGATCGAAGGCACGATCGAGCTCAGGGTCGAGGGCCACGATCGAAGCTCAGATCGAGCACAGAGTCGAGGGCCACGATCGAAGGCACGATCGAGCTCCAGATCGAGAACCAGGATCGAGGGGCAGGACCGAGGACCTCGATCGAAGGCCAAGATCGAGGTAGAACTGAGGATGTCTGGGCAGAATTATAAAAACAGGGACTTCGTCCCATTTGCCATTTTTGACAAATTGGAGCTTGGGGAGAGGCGATTTTTGATATATTTTCAAGGAAAACATGAGGTAAGTCCCTTGTGATCATTTTTACTCCATAATATTGAATTATCATCGAGTAATCCGACTAGATTACATGATTTTGAGGCGTAAATCAGAGATTGAAACTTAGAAATTTGGAAATTAGATTTGTAGATTTGAGGGTCGAGTTGAGGTCGGATTTTGGTAAAATTGGTATGGGTAGACTTATGGTTGAATGGGCTTTAGGATTTTGTAACATTTGTTGGGTTTCGAGACGTGGGCCCCACAGGCAAATTTTGATCCAATTTCGAGTTTTGGTCTAATTTTGAAGCTTTTCTTGTGGAATTCATTCCATTAGCGTATATTGATGGTATTATACTGATTGTGAATAGATTTAGAGCATTTGGAGGCCGAGTCCAGAGTCAAGAGCATTGCGGGGTAGAGATTTGACCGGTTTGAGGTAAGTAACGATTGTAAATCTAGTCCTGAGGGTATGAAACCCCGAATTTTGTATCATTCTACTATTTTTAGTGACGCACATGCTAGGTGACGGGCGTGTAGGCGTGCACTGTTGGGGATTTGTGACTTGGTCCGCCCTGTAGCAACTGTAAAGTTGCATACTTTGTTGAAACCATTGATACTTATATGATTTAGAAAGATTTTATGTAAATTGGGCTGAATGCCATGTTTGGGCCTTGCGCCAATGCTGTTTGGACCTTTAGGGGCTGTTTCTTACCATCCTCTCATTGTTTTTGATTGAAAATCTATACTCAGTCATGTTTATACTTGTTTACCGCATAACTCAGTTTTATGACTCTATTTTGATGTATATAAATGTTTTGGGCTGAATGCCCAGTTTTACTGAAATGCCTGAGAGGCTTGAGTTACTTATGACTGAGTGAGGCCGAGGGCCTGATTTGTGAGGATGAGTGTGGATCGGGGCTGCCTGCCTGTAGCATACTTATGACTGAGTGAGGCCGAGGGCCTGATTGGTGAGGATGAGTGTGGATCGGGGCTGCCCGCCTGCAGCATACTTTATTATTATCGCCCGTGAGTTGTCCGTGTAGATTATAGCGCTTGGGCTAAAAGAGCCCCTCCGGAGTCTGTACACACTCCCAGTGAGTACAGGTACCTACTGAGTGTGAGTGTCGAGTGACTGGTAGGCAAGAGTGATTGTGAGGTATGCCCGAGTGGCAAGAGCGATTGTAAGGTATGCCCGAGTGGCAAGAGTGATTGTGAGGTATGCCCGAGTGGCACGAGTGACTGTGAGGTCTGCCCGAGTAGCTGTTTATGATTTTATCATTTTTGCTCACCTTTGCATTGAGCCTTTGTTTGAAAAACTATTGGAAAATAAAAATGATTTTTATTGGAACTGGGTTTAAACGAGATGTTTGATTCAAATCCTGATTTTTAAGAGCATGTGGTATTTTACTGAGATTTCCTGATATGAACGTTATATGCTTTATTGCTCGTCACTTCTGCTCAGTCTTTATTTATTGTTGTTACTTACTGAGTTGGCGTACTCACGTTACTCCCTGCACCTTGTGTGCAGATCCAGGTGTTGCTGGACACGGTAGTGGTTATTGATTGTTCTGGTTGCAGATTTTCTTGGAGATAGCAAGGTAGCTGTTTGGCGATCGCAGCCCCTGCTCTTCTCCCTCTTATCTTCCTCTAGTAGTATTTTGCTATTCTTCCAGGCTGAGTTAGCCTTGATATTGTTAGACAGATTATAGTAGATGCTCATGACTAGTGACACCCCGATGTCGGGCTTTTCTTTTCCGCACTTCTATTTTTCTTTGATTTGAACTCTTTAAATGGAGGTTTTTATGTTAAATAACCTTAAAATTATCTTTGAAATGAAAATATCATTTTGTTTTGGAAATGAGTCATCTTGCCTAGTTCCACGATAGGCGCCATCACGACAGGGGGTTAGTTTTGGGTCGTGACAGATTGGTATCAGAGCCTAGGTTACATAGGTCTCATGAGTCATGAGCGGGTTTAGTAAAGTCTTGCGGATTGGTACGGAGACGTCTGTACTTATCTTCAGGAGGCTGCAGAACCTTTAGGAAACTCCATATTCTTGAATTCTTGTCGTGCGAATTTGTTGATTCTAGTAACTAAACATCTGTTGTTTCATTCTCTCACAGATGGTGAGGACTCGTGCTACCGGTCAGGAGGGCCAGCTACCAGTACCACCAGCCAGGGCCGCGAGAGGTCGAGGCCGCGGTAGAGGCCATGGTAGGGGCAGAGGTGCAGCCCGTACATCAGTTGGGGCAGTACCTACAGATCCACCGGTTGTCCCATATCAGGACCAAGTTCCAGTTGTTGATGCACCAGCTCAGGCACCACATGTGCCTATTGTGATTCCAGGCCTTCAGGAGGCCTTAGCTCAGATTCTAACAGCGTGTACTGGCCTTGCTCAGGCGGTCTCTATTTCGACAGCCGCAACCACTTCTCAGGCCAGGGGAGGCACTCAGACTCCCATCGCTCGCACACCCGAGCAGGTTATTCAGGGACTTCAGACACCAGAGGCACAACCAGCCCATCCGGTTACTGTTGCTCAGGATTATGTGTTTCCTGCTATGCCTGAGGATGATTAGCGTAGGTTGGAGAGATTTGGGAGACTTCAGCCACCACCTTTCAGTGGCACAGAGAGAGAGGACGCTCAGGACTTTTTGGACAGGTGTCAGAGGATACTCCGTAGTGCTGGTATTTTGGAGACTTGTGGGGTCTCGTTCACTACCTTTCAGTTTTCTAGGGCTGCACTCAGATGGTGGGAGACTTACGAGAGGCGTAGGCATGTTGGCGCAACACCCCTTACTTGGCAGCAGTTCTCCATGGTCTTTTTGGAGAAGTTCATGCCTTGATCCCGCAGAGAGGAGCTGCGTAGATAGTTTGAGTGGCTACGCTAGGGTGATATGTCTGTGACGCAGTATGAGATGCGGCTCTCTGAGTTGGCCTGTCACGCTATCTGGTTGGTTCCCACGGACAGAGAGAGGATTATGAGGTTTATTGATGGCCTCACTTATCAGCTACAGTTGCTCATGACCAGGGAGCGAGTTTCGGGTGCTACCTTTGATGAGGTTGTTGACATTGCTCGGCAGATTGAGATGGTTCACGGTCAGGAGAGGGTTGAGCGGGAGGCCAAAAGGCCTCGTGGTCAGGGTGGATTCAGCGGTGCTCCTTTTGGGGGTCAATTCCAGCATGGTAGAGGTCGTCATTTCAGACAAGCTCAGTCAGCTCGGCCATTTCATCGGGGTGCATCATCTGGCCATGGTTCTCACAGTTCTCATCAGGGCCACTCATAACTTAGTGCCCTTCCAGTTCAGAGTTCGTCCCGTGCTCCACCTATTCAGGGCTCTTCCATGCCAGGTTCTTCTACCAGTCATCCCGGTGCTAGGGGTTCCCTTCAGTTTTCCCCGCCAGCACCAGGGAGTTGTTTTGAGTGTGGGGAGCTTGGGAATATGTGGAGGCAGTGTCCTCGTCGTCATGGAGGTCTATATCAGCAGAGGAGTCAGCCTCCGACTACAGCCCCAGCTACCTCACCATCCGCCCAGTCAGCTCGGGGTGGAGGTTAGTCAGCTAGGGGTCGCCCTAGAGAGGGAGGCAGATCAAGGGGTGGTCAGGCTCGTTTCTATGCTCTCCCTGCCAGACCAGATGCTATTGCTTCAGATGTTGTGATTACAGGTATTGTCTCAGTATGCCACAGAGATACCTCAGTTTTATTTGACCCTGGTTCCACGTATTCATATGTTTCCTCGTATTTCGCCCATTTTCTGGATATGCCCCGTGAGTCCTTAGTTTCATATGTACATGTATCTACTCCTGTGGGCGATACTATTATTGTGGACCGCATATATCGGTCATGTGTGGTAATTATTGGGGGTCTGGAGACCCGAGTAGATCTATTATTGCTCAGTATGGTTGACTTTGATGTGATATTGGGTATGGATTGGTTATCTCCATGTCATGCTGTTCTAGATTGTCACGCTAAGATGGTGACGTTGGCTATGCCGGAAATTCCGAGGGTTGAGTGGAGCGGTTCTTTAGATTATGTACCAAGTAGGGTGATTTCATATTTGAAGGTTCAGCGCATGGTTGAGAAGGGTTGCCTATCTTATTTGGCTTTTGTGAGGGATGTTAGTGCAGAGACTCTTGTCATTTATTCTGTTCCGGTGATACGTGATTTTCTGGATGTGTTTCCTGCAGAATTACCAGGCATGCCGCTTGACAGGGATATTGACTTTGGTATTGATTTGGTGCCGGGCACTCAGCCCATTTCTATTCCACCGTATCGTATGGCACCGACAGAGTTGAAGGAATTGCAAGAACAGCTTCAGGAAGTCCTTGATAAAGGGTTTATTCGGCCTAGTGTGTCACCTTGGGGTGCACCGGTTCTATTTGTTAAAAAGAAGGATGGTTCCATGAGAATGTGTATTTATTACAGGCAGTTGAACAAGGTCACAGTCAAGAACAAGTATCCTTTGCCTCATATTGATGATTTATTCGACCAGCTTCAGGGAGCGAGGGTGTTCTCCAAGATTGATTTGAGGTCTGGTTATCACCAGCTGAAGATTCGGGATTCAGATATTCTCAAGACAGCTTTCAGAACCCGATATGGCCATTATGAGTTTATGGTGATGTCTTTTGGGCTGACCAATGCCCCAATAATGTTCATGCATCTGATGAACAGTGTATTCCAGCCCTATTTGGACTCATTCATCGTTGTATTCATTGACGACATCCTGGTGTACTCTCGTAGCCAGGAAGAGCACTCTCAGCATTTAAGGGCTGTATTGCAGAGATTGAAGGAGAAGAAGATTTATGTAAAGTTCTCTAAATGTGAGTTTTGGCTCAGTTCAGTAGCATTCTTGGGGCACGTGGTGTCCAGTGAGGGTATTCAGGTGGATCCGAAGAAGATAGAGGCGGTGCAGAGTTGGCCCAGACCGTCCTCAGCTACGGAGATTAGGAGCTTTCTTGGTTTGGTGGGTTACTACCATCTCTTTGTGGAAGGATTTTCATCTATTGCATCGCCCTTGACCAAATTGACCCAAAAGGGTGCTCCATTCAGGTGGTCGGATGAATGTGAGGAGAGCTTTCAGAAGCTCAAGACTGCTTTGACCACAACTCCAGTGTTAGTTTTGCCATCAGCTTCAGGTTTTTACACCATGTATTATGATGCCTCGAGGATATGCATTGGTTGTGTTTTGATGCAGGAGGGTAGGGTGATTGCCTATGCTTCGTGCCAGTTGAATACCCATGAGAAGAACTATCCTATCCATGATCTTGAGTTAGCATCCATTGTTCACGCATTGAAGATTTGGCGTCATTATTTGTATGGGGTTCATTGTGAGATCTATACTGATCACCGGAGTCTGCAGTATCTGTTAAAGCAGAAGGATCTTAATTTGCGTCAGCGGAGATGGTTGGAGATTCTTAAGGACTATGATATCACTATCTTGTACCATCCGGGGAAGGCTAATGTGGTGGCCGATGCTTTGAGTCGCCGGGCAGAGAGTTTGGGGAGTTTAGCCTATCTTCCAGCAGCAGAGAGACCTTTGGCATTAGATGTTCAGACCTTGGCAGGCCAGCTTGTCAGATTGGATATTTCGGAGCATAGTCGAGTATTGGCTTATGTGGTCTCCAGGTCTTCTCTTTATGACCGTATCAGGGAGCGTCAGTATGATGACTCTCACTTGCTCGTTCTTCAGGACAGGGTTCAGAGAGGTGATGCTAGGGATGTGACTATTGGTGATGATGGGGTGCTGAGAATGCAGGGCCGGATATGTGTGCCTAATGTAGATGGGCTTCGAGATCTGATTCTTGAAGAGGCCCACAGCTCGTGGTATTCCATCCATCCGGGTGCCGTGAAGATGTACCAGGATTTGAGGCAGCACTATTGGTGGAGGCGGATGAAGAAGGATATAGTTGGGTTTGTGGCTCGGTGTCTAAACTTTCAGCAGGTTAAGTATGAGCATCAGAGACCAGGTGGCTTGCTTCAGAGGTTAGAGATCCCAGAGTGGAAGTGGAAGTGGATCACTATGGACTTTGTAGTTGGGCTCCCATGGACTTCGAGGAAGTTCGATGCTATTTGGGTTATTGTGGATCGGCTGACCAAGTCCGCCCACTTCATTCCAATTGGTACTACTTACTCTCCAGAGCGGTTGGCTGAAATTTACATCCGAGAGATCGTTCGCCTGCATGGTGTCCCAGTTTCCATCATTTCAGATAGGGGTACTCAGTTCACATCGCAGTTTTGAAGGGCCGTGCAGCGAGAGTTGGGTACTCAGGTTGAGTTAAGCACAGCTTTTCACCCTCAGATGGACGGGCAGTCCGAGCGCACTATTCAGATATTGGAGGACATGTTGCGTGCTTGTGTCATTGATTTTGGGGGTTCATGGGAATAGTTTCTGCCACTCGCGGAGTTTGCATATAACAGTTATCAGTCGAGTATTCAGATGGCTCCGTACGAGGCTTTGTATGGGAGGAAGTGTAGATCTCCGGTTGGATGGTTTGAGCCGGGTGAGGCTAGGCTCTTAGGTACAAACTTGGTCCAGGACGCATTAGATAAGGTGAAATTGATTCAGGAGCGGCTTCGCACGGCGTAGTCTAGGCAGAAGAGCTACACGGATAGGAAGGTCCGTGATGTGTCTTTTATGGTTGGGGAGAAGGTTTTGCTGAAGGTATCACCCATGAAGGGTGTTATGAGGTTTGGGAAAAGGGGCAAGTTGAGCCCCCAGTTCGTTGGGCCTTTTGAGGTGCTTCAGAGGATAGGAGCGGTGGCTTATAAGCTTGCCTTGCCACCCAGCTTGTCGAG
This sequence comes from Nicotiana tomentosiformis, assembly GCF_000390325.3. Lineage (NCBI taxonomy): Eukaryota > Viridiplantae > Streptophyta > Magnoliopsida > Solanales > Solanaceae > Nicotiana > Nicotiana tomentosiformis. Next base: position 83,381,985 of record NC_090817.1, on the reverse strand, counting down.
TGTGCATCCAGTGTTTCATGTTTCCATGCTCCGGAAGTATATTGGAGATCCGTCCCATGTTTTGGATTTCAGCACGGTTCAGTTAGAGGGTGATATGACTTATGATGTGGAGCCGGTGGCTATTTTGGATCGGCAGGTTCGAAGGTTGAGGTCAAAGGATATAGCTTCAGTGAAGGTGCAATGGAGAGGTCAGCCTGTGGAGGAGGCCACTTGGGAGACTGAGCGGGAGATGCAGAGCAGATATCCACGCCTATTCAAGACTCCAGGTATGTTTCTAGACCCGTTCGAGAACGAACGGATGTTTAAGAGGGGGAGGATGTAACAACCCGGCTGGTCGTTTCGAGAGTTATAACCCTGTTTTTCCCATTCCTACTTCTTTTTGTATTATTCAACTATATTATGTTATATCGGGTTAGTTGGTTCGAGTCCGGAAGGAACTCGGGGTGAAATGAGATACTTAGTCTCATAATTGAAAATGTTAAGTAAGAAAAGTGGACTGGAAATGGACCTATATGTAAACGACCTCGGATTTGAATTTTGATGATTCCAATAGCTCCGTATGGTGATTTTGGGCTTAGGAGCATGTCTGGAATATTATTTGGAAGTCCGTAGAGGAATTAGGCTTGAAATGCCGAAAGTTTTATTTTTGAGAAGTTTGACCGGGGGGGGTTGACTTTTTGATATCGGGGTCGGAATCTGATTCTAAAAAATTAGAATACCTCTATTATGTCATTTAGGACTTGTGTGCAAAATTTGTGGTCAATCGGACGTGATTTGATAGGTTCCGGAGTTGTTTGTAGAAATTAGAAATTTCAAAGTACATTAGGCTTGAATTGGGGTATAATTCATGGTTTTAGCGTTATTTGAGGTGATTTGAGGATTCGACTAAGTTCGTATGATGTTTTAGGACTTGTTGGTATATTTGGTTGAGGTCCCTAGGGCCTCGGGTGAGTTTCGGATGGTTAACGGATCAAAAATTGAACTAGAACAGCTGCTGCAATTTCCTTCTGTTGGAAATTGCTTCTGCCTAAAAATCGAGCCCAGATCGAGCTCAGGGTCGAGGGCCACGATCGAAGCCCAAATTAAGCTCAAGGTTGAGGGCCATGATCGAAGCCATGATCGAGCACAGAGTTGAGTGGCACGATCGAAGGCACGATCGAGCTTAGGGTCGAGGGCCACGATCGAAGCCCAGATCGAGCACAAAGTCGAGGGCCACGATCGAAGGCACGATCGAGCTCCGGATACAGAACCAGGATCGAGGGGCAGGACCGAGGACCAGGATCGAGGACCTCGATCGAAGGCCAAGATCGAGGGCCAAGATCGAGGCAGAACCGAGGATGTTTGGGCAGAATTATAAAAATAGGGACTTCGTCCCATTTGCCATTTTTGACAAATTGGAGCTTGGGGAGAGGCGATTTTTGATATATTTTCAAGGAAAACTTGAGGTAAGTCCCATGTGATTATTTCTACTCCATAATATTGAATTATCATCGAGTAATCCGACTAGATTACATGATTTTGAGGCGTAAATCAGAGATTGAAACTTAGAAATTTGGAAATTAGATTTGTAGATTTGAGGGTCGAATTGAGGTCGGATTTTGGTAAAATTGGTATGGGTAGACTCGTGGTTGAATGAGCTTTAGGATTTTGTAACTTTTATCAGGTTCCGAGACATGGGCCCCACAGGCAAATTTTGAGCCAATTTCGGGTTTTGGTCTAATTTTGAAGCTTTTCTTGTGGAATTCATTCCATTAGCATATATTGATGGTATTATACTGATTGTGAATAGATTTGGAGCATTTGGAGGCCGAGTCCAGAGGCAAGAGCATTGCGAGGTAGAGATTTGACCGGTTTGAGGTAAGTAATGATTGTAAATCTAGTCCTGAGGGTATGAAACCCTGGATTTTGTATCATTCTACTATTTTTAGTGACGCACATGCTAGGTGACGGGCGTGTGGGCGTGCACTGTTGGGGATTTGTGACTTGGTCCGCCCCGTAGTAACTGTAAAGTTGCATACTTTGTTGAAACCATTGATACTTGTATGATTTAGAAAGATTTTATGTAAATTGGGCTGAATGCCATGTTTGGGCCTTGCGCCAATGCTGTTTGGACCCTTAGGGGCTGTTTCTTACCATCCTCTCATTGTTTTCGATTGAAAATCTATACTCAATCAAGTTTATACTTGTTTACCGCATAACTCAGTTTTATGACTCTATTTTGATGTATATAAATGTTTTGGGCCGAATGCCCTGTTTTACTGAAATGCCTGAGAGGCTTGAGTTACTTATGACTGAGTGAGGCCAAGGGCCTAATTTGTGAGGATGAGTGTGGATCAGGGCTGCCCGCCTGCAGCATATTTATGACTGAGTGAGGGCGAGGGCCTGATTGGTGAGGATGAGTGTGGATCGGGGCTGCCCGCCTGCAGCATACTTTATTATTATCGCACGTGAGTTGTCCGTGCAGATTATAGCGCTTGGGTTGAAGGAGCCCCTCTAGAGTCTGTACACACCCCAAGTGAGCGCAGGTACCTACTGAGTGCAAGTGCCGAGTGACTGGGAGGCAAGAGTGATTGTGAGGTATGCCCGAATGGCAAGAGTGATTGTGAGGTATGCTCGAGTGGCAAGAGTGATTGTGAGGTATGCCCGAGTGGCACGAGTGACTGTGAGGTCTGCCCGAGTGGTTGTTTATGATTTCATCATTTTTGCTCACCTTTGCATTGAGCCTTTGTTTGAAAAACTATTGGAAAATAAAAATGATTTTTATTGGAACTGGGTTTAAACGAGATGTTTGATTCAAATCCTGATTTTTAAGAGCATGTGGTATTTTACTGAGATTTCCTGATATGAACGTTATATGCTTTATTGCTCGTCACTACTGCTCAATCTTTATTTATTGTTGTTACTTACTGAGTTGGCATACTCACATTACTCCCTGCACCTTGTGTGCAGATCCAGGTGTGGATGGACACGGTAGCGGTTATTGAGTGTTCTGGTTGCAGATTTTCTTGGAGATAGCAAGGTAGTTGTTTGGCGATCGCAGCCCCTACTCTTCTCCCTCTTATCTTCCTCTAATAGTATTTAGCTATTCTTCCAGGCTGAGTTAGCCTTGATATTGTTAGACAGATTATAGTAGATGCTCATGACTAGTGACACCCCGATGTCGGGCTTTTCTTTTCCGCACTTCTGTTTTTCTTTGATTTGAACTCTTTAAATGGAGGTTTTTATGTTAAATAACCTTGAAATTATCTTTGAAATGAAAATATCGTTTTGTTTTTGAAATGAGTCGGCTTGCCTAGTTCCAAGATAGGTGCTATCACGACAGGGGGTTAGTTTTGGGTCGTGACATTCTTTATCTTGTATTTTCCTCAGTATGTCTCCCCTTCCGACATTTCCTGATTAGTTCTTCATTCCTGTTATTTGCGTATACACTGTTAAATTGTACAGGTTGATTATAGGTGCCTTGCCTTAGACTCGTCACTACTTCTTTGAGGTTAGGCTCGACACTTACCATTACATGTGATCAGTTGTACTGATGCTGCACTCTGCACTTTCTGTGCAGATTTTGATACCGGCTCAGGTTGATCGAGATTTGCTATTGGTCCGCTGTCCAGAGACTCAAGGTAGATCTGTCGGCGTTCACAGACCTTGAAGTCCCTGTCTATCTTTTTATGTCCTACTATTTTCTTTCATTCAGACAGTTGTATTTCTTTCAGACTATTACTTGTAGTAAGTTCTAGAATGCTCGTGAATTGTGACTCCAGATCCGGGTGGTAGTAGTTAATACAGATTTATGATATTCCGCACTTGTTATATTTCATTGTAGTTAATTAAATGTTAATTACTGAACGGAAATAAGGAATTGATAAATAATTCTCTAACGTTGGCTTGCCTAGCAAGTGAAATGTTAGGTGCTATCACGGTCCTGTTGGTGGGAAATTTCGGGCCGTGACACAAATCCTAAAAACTAAAATTTCAATTCATATCCTACGAGTTTAAACATAAACTATCTAAACTAAAGAAATTCAACCCATACCCTAAAAGTTCGATTCACAAGAACAAATCCTAAACCCTAGATTCTAACTAAACTATTCAAGATAATACAAAGTTAATAATTCAATTCTAACTAAACTATTCAAGACAATACAAACTCAAAATTGAAACACTCATCAATTAAAACTAATTCATAACTAATTAACTAATTAACAAAACTAATTAAAACAAGACCTAAACCCTAGCCCTCAATAAAATGCAATGTTCAAATAATTGAAACACTAATCAATTGAAACTAATTCATAACTAATTAACAAAACCTAGAAATAACAAAGAAATGAGTTGTAATTCAAACCTAGAATTTTTAGGAGGTGGAGAAGGAGAGGGGCGGCAGTGGCAGTGGCAGCGGCGACGACGACAGTGGCAGCTGGGCGGTGGCGACGCGGGGTGGGGAATGAGATTTATGTGAGGGAAATAGAGAAGGAGAGGGGAAGGTATTGAGTGAGGAGTTAGGGGAAATTTGGGGAAGAAAGGTAAGAGAAATGGGGAAACCAGTTATTTCAATTCTGGTTTCAGAATTACCGACCAAAGTTGGTCGGTAATTTTGGTCGGTACATTAAGTGTTGACCGTTTGACCAAAAACCGACCAACTTTGGTCGTTTTTTTTAAAAAAAAAACTAAATTCTTTTTTTTTTGTGTGTTTTTTCTTAAAATATTATAAACTATAAAAAAATATTATAAACTATAAGCATTTATTTTATTTAACTATACAATTATTATAAATAATTATAAACTATAAGCATAATCTTTATAAATAATTATATTAACTATTTACTTTTAATAAATTATAATAGCATCTATCTAAGTAAATTTTCTAAGTTATAATTATTATATGAGTAATTCCTCTCTCTCTCTCTCACACACACATACACTATATTGTAATTGATGCTAATAACTTCATTTTTCATTCGTTCATCACTAATAATGCATGACATAGATTAATCGATATATAGGTCGAGACGTTTTGATGAATCATCGATTAATATTCATCGATGAATCTAAGTAAGTTATAAGTCGATGAATCAATTTACAAATAGATATATAAGATGATAAAGTATATATACTAATTAGGATCTTCACAAGTCTATCCCTAAAAGAACCCGACCCTGTGGTCCTGGCGCTTCGTATTCTTATATATATACGGCTATATATATATATATATATATATATATATATATATATACACACACACACACACACACAAACACACTTCACTGTAATACTTTAACTATATATATAGCTTGTTATAGTATATGTTAGTGTGCATATATATAGCTTGTTAAAGTTTGACCATGTTTGACCTATTAATTTAACTCGTTTACTTAATACTAATAACTTTTTTCGTTTCTTTAATTTGTGATCCATATATATATATATATATATATATATATATATATATATATACATGTCAAAGATGTTTAGTATTAATTCTTCTATTTTTCATTCATTCATCACTAATAATGCATGACATAGATTAATTGATATAGGTCGAGACGTTTTGTTATTACTATTAGTCGATATAGGTCAAACGTTTTGTTCTTAATATTCATCGATGCATCTAAGTAAGTTATAAGTCGATGAATCAATTTACAAATAGATATATTTGATGATAAATTATATATACTAATTAGGATCTTCACAAGTCTATCCCTAAAAGAACTCAATCCTGTGGGCCTAGCGTATCGTGTTCTTATATATATATATATATATATATATATATATAAAACACGCTTCGTTGTACTACTTTAATTACATATATAGCATGTTATATATAGTATATATTAGTGTATTCATTATTTTTATTACAAAAGTGTTAACGGATTACATTTATATTATTTAGATAGTAAATATAAAAGTGATTCAAAAGTTTGACCAATGTTGACCTAATAACCGACCAACTTTGGTCGGTTATTTTCCAGAAAATAAAATATACCGACCAAAGTTGGTCGGTAAATGCTTTCCCTGCATTAACCGACCAACGTTGGTCGGTAATTTTAAATATTAATTATTTAAAATTAAAAGATTGGGTCCACATTACCGACCAAAGTTGGTTGGTAATCCAAAACTTTCTTTGATTAAGCAAGTCTGACCAGCTCGGTCAACTTGTTGACCAATTTACCGACCAACTTTGGTCGGTATTTATTTTAAAAAAAATGTAAAATATATTTTTTCCAGTTTCCGTCTAACCTGGATGGTTTTTGTCGCTTTTTCTGACCGACCAATATTGGTCGGAAATTTTTGGTCGGTTTTAGCGAATTTCTAGTAGTGAATGAGAAACCAACAACTATTGTACCACCTCCTAATAGCACTAAAATAAAGGACAGACACGTGTTTCCTCCAAGCTATGACCTTACTTACATACTCCATTACAAAATACTAAACTTAAAGGACTTAAAAGCAATTACAAAACTTTCCTTAAACGACAATTCATCCTCACAGTCGTTAGTCTTGACTATCCCTCTCTTTGAATGACTCTGACGACCTCGTTAAACTACATCCTATTCCCCTTCGAGAACTTTGATAATCAAGGTTGAAATTCAGGGAATTGCGAAGTAAGAAAGGTGTAATCCTTCCAGGTTGCATCTTCCGGAGCCAAATTAGCCTATTGCACTAAAACTTGAGTTACAACTCGATTTCATATCTTGACCATTCTCCAATCTAAGATAGACACTGGTTCTACAATAATCTGTCCCTCAGGAGTGCTAAAATGAGGTTCTTTAGTAGAAATTTCCTTCGGCCCCAACTTCTTCTTTAGTTGCGACACATGAAACACCGGGTGAATACGCGATTCAGCTGGAAATTGGAGCTCGTAGGTCAGTGGGTTGATCTTTTTGATTACTGGGTAGGACCAAAATACCTGGAGGCCAACTTCAGGTTCTTCCTCAAAGCTACTGAAGTTTGACGGTATGTCTGCTGCTTGATAAATACTAAATCCCCCACTTCAAAGGTCTGTTCATTTCTTTTGCTATCTGCATATTGTTTCATTCGAGCCTGAGCTTTGACTAAGTTGTCCTTCAATTTTCCGTTTACCACCTACCTTTCTTTCAACAATTGATCCACAGATTCAACCTTGGATGGTGCAATCAGCTCGAAGCTGGGCAATTGTGGATCATACCCATATAGAGCCTTAAAAGGGGTTATATTGATGGCTATCTAAAAAATGGTATTATAGCAAAACTCTGCCAATGCTAACCATTTCCCCGATTCCTTGGGTCTTTGTCCTGTCATACACCTAAGATAAGACTCCAGGCACCGATTTAATCTTTCCGTTTGCCCGTCTGTTTGGAGATGGTAGTCCGAGCTTAGTTTCAGCTGGACTGCATGTTCTTAAAGAGTTTTTGCCAAAACAAACTGACAAAAGTGGGATCTCGATTAGAGACAATCGAACAAGGATCCCCATGTAGTTTAAAAACATCATCAAGAAATATCTGAGAAATTTGGGCGATAGTGCAAGGATTACTTAATGCAATAAAGTGAGCGTATTTGGTAAACCTGTCAATCACCACCAAGATGACCTATTTTCCTTGTGATTTGGGTAGTTCTATGAAATCCATAGAAATATGCTCCCAAGCTTTTTTCGGAATTGGTAATTGTTGTAGTAACCCAGGATAAGCCATACTTTCATCTTTATTTCTTTGACATATTTCACATTCTTGTATGAAAGATGTTACATCCTTGATCACCCCAGGCGAATAGAACATAACTTTAAGCCTTTGATATGTTGCGTGAATCCTCGAATGTCCACCCAAGCAGATGAATGCATATCCTGTATTAGTTTTAGCCTAAGGCCCAACTGATTTCCAATCCATAATTTCCCCAGAAACCTTAGCAAACCAGATTGCAGAGACACATTAGTCACTGCTTGAGAGTCAATACTTAGTTGTGATATTAAGTCTTGGACTTCTTGATCCTTGCATAGCTGTTTATTACCTCTTGCACCCACTTGGGTTGGATCACAGTGAGACCCAAACATTAAGCTTCTATTTCTTGATTTACTGTGGGAATTTCCTCTTCCTTTTGATACAACGCCTCGACTACAATATTCTCTTTTACCTGCCGATAATGTATTTCATAACTGAGGCCCATCCATTTTATTACTCCTTTATGTTGTAAAGAGGTGGTGATACGTTTATCTCTGAGTAACTTAAGACTAAAGTGGTCTGTCCGAATGATGAAGTGATTGGGTTGGAAGAAATGCCTCCCATTTCAACACCCAGTAGAAGAGCAATCAATTCCTTCTCATAGGTGGATAAACCAATGTGCTTTTGAATTAAAACTTGACTCATATAGTGTAACGACCTGGCCGGTAGTTTCAAGAGTTATAGCCCCATTTTCCTCATTTCTACTTATTTTATGTTATTCAACTGTATTATGTTATATCGGGTTAGTTGGTTCGGGACCGGAGTGGTTTCAGAGTGAATTGAGACACTTAGTCTCTTAAGTAGAAACTTAAGTTGGAAAAGTCAATCGGATGTTGACCTATATGTAAACGATCTCCAATTTGAATTCTGATGGTTCTGTTAGCTCTGTTAGGTAATTTTGAACTTAGGAGTGCATCCGGAATGTGATTTGGAGGTCCGTGATAGAATTAGGCTTGAATTGACGAAATTAGAAATTTGACGATTTCAGTCGGCAGTGGAAAATTTGATATCGGGGTCGGAATAGAATTCTGGAAGTTGGAGTAGGTTCGTAGTGTCATTTGTGACGTGTGTGCAAAATCTGAGGTTATTCGGACATGGTTTGGTTGGTTTCGGCATCAGTTGCCGAATTTGGAAATTTAGAAGTTCTTAGGCTTGAATCCGAGGGTAATTTGGTATTTGGATGTTGTTTTGAGTGATTCAAAGGTTCGACTAAGTTGGTATGTTGATATATCACTTGTTGGTATTTTTGGTTGAGGTCCCGAGGGCCTCGGGGTGATTCCGGGTGGTTAACGGATTTGTTGAAGTTGGAAATTGCAGCTAGAGCTGCTGCTTCTGCTATTTCCGCACCTGCGGAAGAAAGGGTCGCAGGTGCGAGGCCGCTGGTACGCGTGGGGAGTGCGCAGGTGCGGGAGACGCCGGGCCAAGGCTGGGAATGCAGATGCGAAGAATTAGCGGCATCTGCGAGCCAGCAGGTGCGAGGCCTTGAGCGCATATGCGGAGATGAGGAGTTTGGGACCGCAGATGTGAGTCCGCAGGTGCGAGGAAGGTGTCTGCAGGTGAGGAAGCTGGGTGATTAGGTGAGTTGCGCAGATGCGGCTTCTTGGACTGCAGGAGTGGTCACACGGGTGCGAGAAAATGGCCGCGGGTGCGAAAAATCTAGGCAGAAACCATAAATAGAACCCTTCGCGAATTTTGGTCATTCTTTACAATTTCAACTCGGTTTTTGGAGCTTTTGGGAGGGATATGAAGAGGGAATCAAAGGGATTTTGTTGAGTTAAGTTACTTGAGCCCTAATAATTGTATATATGGTAATTTTCCATTGTTTTAATCATGGTAATTAGTGAAAATGAGGGGTTAGGGCTTGAAATATTTGGAGAGTAATTTAAGAATTTGAAGGACTAAACGATGTTGGATTTTGATGAATTTGGTATGGTTAGACTCGTGAGTGAATGATATTTCTAGTTTTGTAAAATTTGTCGGATTTCGAGACGTGGGCCCGGGGGCCAGATTTGAGCCAATTTCGGGGTTTGGTCTAATTTTGTAGTTTTTCTTGTGGAATTCATTCCATTAGCGCGTATTGATGGTATTATACTGATTGTGAATAGATTCAGAGCATTTGGAGGCTGAGTCCAGAGGCAAGAGCATTGTGCGGTAGAGATTTGACCGGCTTGAGGTAAGTAATGATTGTAAATCTAGTCCTGAGGGTATGAAACCCTGGATTTTTTATCATTCTACTATTTTTAGTGACACACATGCTAGGTGACGGGTGTGTGGGCGTGCACTGTTGGGGATTTGTTACTTGGTCCGTCCCGTAGCTACTGTAAAGTTCCATACTTTGTTGAAACCATATGATACTTATATGTTTTAGAAAGAGTTTCTGTAAATTGGGCTGAATGCCATGTTTGGGCCTTCCGCCAATGCTGTTTGGACCCTTAGGGGCTGTTTCTTACCATCCTCTCATTGTTTTCGATTGAAAATCTATACTCAATCATTTTTATACTTGTTTACCGCATAACTATATTTTATGACTCTATTTTGATACATATAAATGTTTTGGGGCGAATGCCTTGTTTTACTGAAATGCCCGAGTGGCTTGAGAAGTTTATGATTGAGTGAGGCCGAGCGCTTGATTTGTGAGGATGATTGTGGATCGGGGCTGCCCGCCTACAGCATATTTATGATTGAGTGAGGCCGAGGGCCTGATTTGTGAGGATGAGTGTGGATCGGGGCTGCCTGCCTGCAGCATACTTTATTATTTTGGCACGTGAGTTGTCCGTGCAGATTATAGTGCTTGGGCTAAAGGAGCCCCTCCGGAGTCTGTACACACCCCCAGTGAGCGCAGGTACCTACTGAGTGCGAGTAAAGAGTGCCGAGTGCCGAGTGCTGAGTGACTGGGAGACATGAGTGATTGTGAGGTATGCCCAAGTGGCAAGAGTGATTGTGAGGTTTGCCCGAGTGGTAAGAGTGATTGTGAGGTATGCCCGAGTGGCACGAGTGACTGTGAGGTTTGCCCGAGGGGCTGTATATGAGTGATATTTTTCCCGAGAGGCTGTTTATGATTTCATCATTTTGCTCACCTTTGCATTGAGCCTTTGTTTGAAAAGCTGTTGGAAAAATGTCTTTAAATGATTTTTACTGGAACTGGGTTTAAACTAGATAATTTGATTCAAATCCTGATTTTTTAAAAACATGTGGTATTTTACTGAGTTTTTCTGAATTGAACGTTATATGCTTTATTGCTCGTCACTACTACTCAGTCTTTATTTATTGTTGTTACTTACTGAGTTGGCGTACTCACATTACTCCATGCACCTTGTGTGCAGATTCAGGTGTAGCTGGACACGGTAGCGGTTATTGAGTGTTTTGGTTGCAGATTTTCTTAGAGATAGCAAGGTAGCTGTTTGGCGATCGCAGCCCCTGCTCTTCTCCCTCTTATCTTCCTCTAGTTGTATTTAGCTATTCTCCGGGCTGAGTTAGCCTTGATATTGTTAGGCAGATTGTATTATATACTCATGACTAGTGACACCCCGATGTCGGGCTTTTCTTTTCTACACTTCTGTTTTTCTTTGATTTGAACTCTTTAAATGGAGGTTTTATGTTAAATAACCTTGAAATTATTTTTAAAATGAAAATATCGGTTTGTTTTGGAAATGAGTCGGCTTGCCCAGTTCCACGATAGGTGCCATCACGACAGGGGTCTCATTCACTACCTTTTAGTTTTCTGGGGCTGCACTCAGATGGTGGGAGACTTACGAGAGGTGCAGGCCTGTTGGCGCAGCACGCCTTACATGGCAGCAGTTCTCCGTGGTCTTTTTGGAGAAGTTCGTGCCTCGATCCCGCAGAGAGGAGTTGCATAGACAGTTTGAGCAGCTCCGCCAGGGTGATATGTTTATGATGCAGTATGAGATGCGGTTCTCTGAGTTGGCCCTTTATTCTATCTGGTTGGTTCCCACGGACAGAGAGAGGATCATGAGGTTTATTGATGGCCTCGCTTATCAGCTACAGTTGCTCATGACCAGGGAGCAGGTTTCAGGTGCTACCTTTGATGAGGTTGTCGACATTGCTCGGCAGATTGAGATGGTTCGCGATCAGGAGAGGGTTGAGAGGGAGGCCAAGAGGCCTCGTGGTCAGGGTGGATTCAGCGGTGCTCCTTTTGGGGGTCAGTTCCAGCACAGTAGAGGTCGTCATTTCAGACAGGCTCAGCCAGCTCGGCCATTTCATCGGGGTGCATCAACTGGCCATGGTTCTCACAGTTCTCATCAGGGCCACTCATCACTTGGTGCCCTTCCAGTTCAGAGTTCGTCCCGTGCTCCACCTGTTCAGGGCTCTTCCATGCCAGGTTCTTCTACCAGTCATCCCGGTGCTAGGGGTTCCCTTCAGTTTCCGCCGCCAGCACCAGGGAGTTGTTATGAGTGTGGGGAGCTGGGGCACATGTGGAGGTAGTGTCCTCGTCGTCACGGAGGTCTATCTCAGTAAAGGAGTCAGCCTCCGACTAAAGCACCAGTTACTTCACCATCCGCCCAATCAGCGCGGAGGTCAGTCAGCTAGGGGTCGCCCTAGAGGGGGAGGCATATCAGGGGTGGTCAGGACCGTTTCTATGCTCTCCCTGCCAGACCAGATGCTATTGCTTTAGATGCTGTGATTACAGGTATAGTCTCTGTTTTCCACAGAGATGCCTTAGTATTATTTGACTCTGGTTCCACGTATTCATATGTTTTCTCGTATTTCGCCCATTTTTTGGATATGCCCCGTGAGTCCTTAGTTTCATCTGTACATGTATCTACTCCTGTGGGCGATACTAATATTGTGGACCGCGTATATCGGTCATGTGTGGTGACTATTGGTGGTCTGGAGACCCGAGTAGATCTATTTTTGCTTAGTATGATTGACTTTGATTTGATATTTGGTATGGATTGGTTATCTCCATGTCATGCTATTCTAGATTGTCACGCTAAGACGATGACGTTGGCTATGCCGGGAATTCCGAGGGTTGAGTGGAGCGGTTCTGTTGATTATGTACCAAGTAGGGTGATTTCATATTTGAAGGCTCAACGCATGGTTGAGAAGGGTTGCCTATCTTATTGGCTTTTGTGAGGGATATTAGTACAGATACTCCTGTCATTGATTCTGTTCTGGTGGTACGTGATTTTTCGGATGTGTTTCCTGCAGACCTATCTGGCATGCCGCCTTACAGGGATATTGACTTTGGTATTGATTTGGTGCCGGGCACTCAGCCCATTTCTATTCCACCGTATCATATGGCACCGGCGGAGTTGAACGAATTGAAGAACAACTACAGGAACTCCTTGATAAGGGGTTTATTTGGCCTAGTGTGTCACCTTGGGGTGCACCGGTTCTATTTGTGAAGAATAATGATGGTTCCATGAGAATGTGTATTGATTACAGGCAGTTGAACAAGGTCACAGTCAAGAATAAGTATCCTTTGCCTCACATTGATGATTTATTCGACCAGCTTCAGGGAGCGAGGGTGTTCTCCAAGATTGATTTGTGGTCCGATTATCACCAGCTGAAGATTCGGAATTCAGATATTCTCAAAACAGCTTTCAGAACCCGATATGGCCATTATGAGTTCTTGGTGATGTCTTTTGGGCTGACCAATGCCCCAGCAGCGTTCATGCATTTAATGAACAGTGTATTTTAGCCCTATTTGGACTCATTCATTGTGGTATTTATTGATGGCATCCTGGTGTACTCTCGTAGCCAGGAGGAGCACGCTCAGCATCTGAGGATTGTATTACAAGGATTGAGGGAGGAGAAACTTTATGCAAAGTTCTCCAAATGTGAGTTTTGGCTCAGTTCAGTAGCATTCTTAGGACACGTGGTGTCCAGTGATGGTATTCAGGTGGACCCGAAGAAGATAAATGCGGTTCAGAGTTGGCCCGGACTGTCCTCAGCCACAGAGATTGGGAGTTTTCTTGGTTTGGCGGTTACTACAGTCGCTTTATGGAGGGATTTTCATCTATTGCATCGCCCTTGACCAAATTGATCCAAAAAGGGGCTCCATTCCGGTGGTCGGATGAATGTGAGGAGAGCTTTCAGAAGCTCAAGACTGCTTTTGACCATAGCTCCATGTTAGTTCTGCCATCAGCTTCAAGTTCTTACATCATGTATTGTGATGCCTCGAGGATAGGCATTGGTTGTGTTTTGATACAGGAGGGTAGGGTGATTGCCTATGCTTCGCACCAGTTGAAGACCCATGAGAAAAACTATCCTGTCCATGATCTTGAGTTAGCAACCATTGTTCACGCTTTGAAGATTTGACATCATTATTTGTATGGGGTTCATTGTGAGATCTATACTGATCACCGGAGTCTGCAGTATCTGTTAAAGCAGAAGGATCTTAATGTGCGTCATCGAAGATGGTTGGAGCTTCTTAAGGACTATGATATCACTATTTTGTACCATCCGGGGAAGGCCAATGTGGTGGCCGATGCTTTGAGTCGCCGGGCAGAGAGTTTGGGGAGTTTAGCATATCTTCCAGCAGCAGAGAGACCTTTGGCATTAGATGTTCAGACCTTAGCAGGCCAGCTTGTCAGATTGGATATTTCGGAGCCTAGTCGGGTATTGGCTTGTGTGGTCTCCAGATCTTCTCTTTATGACTGTATCAGGGAGCATCAGTATGATGACCCCCACTTGCTCGTTCTTCAGGACAGGGTTCGGAGATGTGATGCTAGGGATGTGACCATTGGTGATGATGGCGTGTTGAAAATGCAGGGCCGGATATGTGTGCCTAATGTAGATGGGCTTCGAGAGTTGATTCTTGAGGAGGCCCATATCTCGCGGTATTCCATCCATCCGGGTGCCACGAAGATGTACAAGGATTTGAGGCAGCACTATTGGTGGAGGCGGGTGAAGAAGGATATAGTTAGGTTTGTGGCTCGGTGTCTAAACTGTCAGCAGGTTAAGTATGAGCATCAGAGACCGGGTGGCTTGCTTCAGAGATTAGAGATCCTAGAGTGGAAGTGGGAGCGGATCACTATGGACTTTGTTATTGGGCTCCCACAGACTTCGAGGAAGTTTGATGCTATTTGGGTTATTGTGGATCGGCTAACCAAGTCCGCGCACTTCATTCCAATTGGTACTACTTACTCTTCAGAGTGGTTGGCTGAAATTTACATCCGAGAGATCGTTCGCCTGTATGGTGTCCCGATTTCCATCATTTCAGATAGGGGCACTCAGTTCACATCGCAGTTTTAGAGGGCCGTGCAGCGAGAGTTGGGTACTCAGGTTGAGTTAAGCACAACTTTTCATCCTCAGACGGACGGGCAGTCCGAGCGCACTATTCAGATATTGGAGGACATGTTGCGTGCTTGTGTCATTGACTTTGGGGGTTCATGGGACCCGTTTCTGCCACTCGCGGAGTTTGCATATAAAAATAGCTATCAGTCGAGTATTCAGATGGCTTCGTACAAGGCTTTGTATGGGAGGAGATGTAGATCTCCGGTTGGATGGTTTGAGCCGGGTGAGGCTAGGTTCTTAGGTACAGACTTGGTCCAGGATGCATTAGATAAGGTGAAATTGATTCAGGAGCGGCTTCGCACGCTGTAGTCTAGGCAGAAGAGCTACGCAGATAGGAAGGTCCGTGATTTGTCTTTTATGGTTGGGGAGAAGGTTTTTCTGAAGGTATCACCCATGAAGGGTGTTATGAGTTTTGGGAAGAGGGGCAAGTTGAGCCCCCGGTTCATTGGGCCTTTTGAGGTGCTTTAGAGGATAGGAGAGGTGGCTTATGAGCTTGCCTTGCCACCCAGCTTATCGAGTGTGCATCCGGTGTTTCATGTTTCCATGCTCCGGAAGTATATTGGAGATCTATCCCATGTTTTGGATTTCAGCACAGTTCAGTTGGAGGGTGATATGACTTATGATGTAGAGCCGGTGGCTATTTTAGATCGGCAGGTTCGAAGGTTGAGGTCAAAGGATATAGCTTCAGTGAAGGTGCAATGGAGAGGTCAGCCTATGGAGGAGGCCACCTAGGAGACCGAGCGGGAGATGCAGAGCAGATATCCATGCCTATTCGAGACTCCAGGTATGTTTCTAGACCCGTTCGAGTACGAACAGATGTTTAATAGGGGGAGGATGTAACGACCCGGTCGGTCGTTTCGAGTGTTATAGCCCCGTTTTCCCCATTTCTACTTCTTTTGTGTTATTCAGCTATATTATGTTATATCAGGTTAGTTGGTACGGGACCAGAGTGGTTTCAGAGTGACTTGAGACACTTAGTCTCTTAAGTAGAAACTTAAGTTAGAAAAGTCAACCGGATGTTGACCTTTGTGTAAACGATCTCGGATTTGAATTCTGATGGTTCCGTTAGCTCCGTTAGGTGATTTTGGACTTAGGAGTGCGTCCGGAATGTGATTCGGAGGTCCGTGATAGAATTAGGCTTGAATTGGCGAAATTGGAAATTTGACGATTTCAGTCGGCAGTGGAAAATTTGATATTGGGGTCAGAATGGAATTCCGGAAGTTGGAGTAGGTTCGTAGTGTCATTTTTGACGTGTGTGCAAAATTTGAGGTTATTCGGACATGGTTTGGTTTGTTTCGGCATCGGTTGTCGAATTTGGAAATTTAGAAGTTCTTAGGCTTGAATCCGAGGGTAATTTGGTATTTGGATGTTTTTTTGAGTGATTCGAAGGTTCGACTATGTTGGTATGTTGATATATGACTTGTTGGTATTTTTGGTTGAGGTCCCGAGGGCCTCGGGGTGATTCCGGGTGGTTAACGGACTTGTTGAAGTTGGAAATTGCAGCTTGAGCTGTTGCTTATGCTATTTCCACACTTTCGGAAGAATGGGTCGCAGGTGCGAGGCCGCTGGTGCGCGTGGGGAGTGCGTAGGTGCGGGAGACGCTAGGAATGCAGGTGCAAAGAATTGGCTGCATCTGCGAGCCCGCAGGTGCGAGGCCTTGAGCGCAGATGCGGAGATGATGAATTTGGGCTGGTTTCGCAGATGCGCACCTGGGACCGCAGATGCGAGTCCGCAGGTGCGATGAAGGTGTCCGCAGGTGCGGAAGCTGGGTGATTAAGTGAGTTGCGCAGGTGCGGCTTCTTGGACCACAGGTGCGGTCGCGCGGGTGCGAAAAACCTGGGAAGAAACCATAAATAGAACCCTTCGCGAATTTTGGTCATTCTTCACAATTTCAACTCGGTTTTTGGAGCTTTTGGGAGGGATTTGAAGAGGGAATCAAGGGGATTTCGTTGAGGTAAGTTACTTGAGCCCTAATACTTGTATATATGGTGATTTCCCGTTGTTTTAATCATGGTAATTAGTGAAAATGAGGGGTTAGGGCTTGAAATATTTGGAGAGTAATTGAAGGATTTGAAGGACCAAACGATGTCAGATTTTGATGAATTTGGTATGGTTAGACTCGTAAGTGAATGAGTTTTCTAGTTTTGTAAAATTTGTCGGATTTTGAGATGTGGGCCCGGGGGCCGGGTTTGAGCCAATTTTGGGTTTTGGTCTAATTTTGTAGTTTTTCTTGTGGAATTCATTCTATTAGCACGTATTGATGGTATTATACTGATTGTGAATAGATTCAGAGCATTTAGACGCCGAGTCCAGAGGCAAGAGCATTGCGGGGTAGAGATTTGACCTGTTTGAGGTAAGTAATGATTGTAAATCTAGTTCTGAGGGTATGAAACCCCAGATTTTGTATCATTCTACTATTTTTAGTGACGCACATGCTAGGTGACGGGCGTGTGGGCGTGCACTGTTAGGGATTTGTGATTTGGTCCGTCCCGTAGCAACTGTAAAGTTCCATACTTTGTTGAAACCATATGATACTTATATGTTTTAGAAAGAATTTCTGTAAATTGGGCTGAATGCCATGCTTGGGCCTTGCGCCAATGCTGTTTGGACCCTTAGGGGCTGTTTCTTACCATCCTCTCATTGCTTTTGATTGAAAATCTATACTCAGTCATGTTTATACTTGTTTACCGCATAACTCTATTTTATGACTCTATTTTGATGCATATAAATGTTTTAGGCTGAATGCCCTGTTTTACTGAAATGCCGAAGTGGCTTGAGAGGTTTATGACTGAGTGAGGCCGAGGGCCTGATTTGTGAGGATGAGTGTGGATTGGGGCTGCCCGCCTACAACATATTTATGATTGAGTGAGGTCGAAGGCCTGATTTGTGAGGATGAGTGTGGATCAGGGCTGCCCGCCTACAACATACTTTATTATTTTGGCACGTGAGTTGTCCGTGCAGATTATAGCGCTTGGGCTGAAGGAGCCCCTCCAAAGTCTATACCTACTGAGTGCGAGTGCCGAGTGCCGAGTGCCGAGTGGTGAGTGACTGGGAGGCATGAGTGATTGTGAGGTATGCCCGAGTGGCAAGAGTGATTGTGAGGTATGCCCGAGTGGCAAGAGTGATTGTGAGGTATGCCCGAGTGGCACGAGTGACTGTGAGGTTTTCCCGAGGGGCTGTATATGAGTGATGTTTTGCCCGAGGGGCTATTTATGATTTCATCATTTTGCTCACCTTTGCATTGAGCCTTTGTTTGAAAAACAGTTGGAAAAATGTCTTTAAATGATTTTTACTGGAACTGGGTTTAAACTAGATAATTTGATTCAAATCTTGATTTTTAAAAAGCATGTGGTATTTTACTGAGATTTCCTGATATGAACGTTATATGCTTTATTGCTCGCCATTACTGCTCAGTCTTTATTTATTGTTGTTACTTACTGAGTTGGCGTACTCATGTTACTCCCTGCACCTTGTGTGCAGATTCAGGTGTAGCTGGACACGGTAGCTGTTATTGAGTGTTCTGGTTGCAGATTTTCTTGGAGATAGCAAGGTAGCTGTTTGGCGATCGCAGCCCCTGCTCTTCTCCCTCTTATCTTCCTCTGGTTGTATTTAGCTATTCTCCGGGCTGAGTTAGCCTTGATATTGTTAGACAAATAGTAGTATATGCTCATGACTAGTGACACCCCAATGTCGGCCTTTTCTTTTCCGCACTTATGTTTTTCTTTGATTTGAACTCTTTAAATGGAGGTTTTATGTTAAATAACCTTGAAATTATCTTTAAAATGAAAATATCAGTTTGTTTTGGAAATGAGTCGGCTTCCCTAGTTCCACGATAGGCGCAATCACGACAGGGGTTAGTTTTGGGTCTTGACAGATTGGTATCAGAGCCTAGGTTACATAGGTCTCACGAGTCATGAGCGGATTTAGTAGAGTCTTGCGGATCGGTACGGAGACATTTGTACTTATCTTCAGGAGGCTGCAGAACCTTTAGGAAACTCCACATTCTTGAATTCTTGTCGTGCGAATCTGTTGATTCTAGTAAGTAAACATTTGTTGTTGCATACTCTCAAAGATGGTGAGGACTCGTACTGCCGGTCAGGAGGGCCAGCCACCAGTACCACCAGCCAGGGTCGCGAGAGGCCGAGGCCGCGGTAAAGGCCATGGTAGGGGCAGAGGTGCAGTCCGTACAACAGTTGGGGCAGTACCTATAGATCTACCGGTTGTCCCAGATCAGGATCAAGTTCCAGTTGTTGATGCACCAGCTCAGGCACCACCTGTGCCTACTGTGATTCCAGGCCTTCAGGAGGCCCTAGCTCAGATTCTGACAGCGTGTACTGGCCTTGCTCAGGCGGTATCTATTTCGACGGCCGCAGCCACTTCTCAGGCCAGGGGAGGCACTCAGACTCCCGTTGCTCGCACACCCAAGCAGGTTATTCAGCAACTTCAGACACCGGAGGCACCACCAACCCAGCCGGTTACTTTTGCTCAGGATTATGTGGTTCCTGCCATTCCTGAGGATAATCAGCGTAGGTTGGAAAGGTTTGGGAGACTTCAGCCACCACCTTTCAGTGGCACAAAGAGAGAGGATGCTCAGGACTTTTTGGACAGATGTGAGAGGATACTCCGTACTACTGGTATTTTGGAGACTTGTGGGGTCTCATTCACTACCTTTCAATTTTTTGGGGTTGCACTCAGATGGCGGGAGACTTACGAGAGGCGCATGCATGTTGGCGTAGCACCCCTTACTTGGCAGCAGTTCTCCATGGTCTTTTTGGAGAAGTTCGTGCCTCGATCCTGCAGGGAGGAGCTGCGTAGACAGTTTGAGCGACTCTGCCAGGGTGATATGTCTGTGATGCAGTATGAGATGCGATTCTCCGAGTTGGCCTGTCATGCTATCTGGTTGATTCCCACGGACAGAGAGAGGATCATGAGGTTTATTGATGGCCTCACTTATCAGCTACAATTGCTCATGACCAGGGAGCGGGTTTCAAGTGCTACCTTTGATAAGGTTGTCGACATTGCTCGGTAGATTGAGATGGTTCACGATCAGGAGAGGGTTGAGAGGGAGGCCAAGAGGCCTCATGGTCAGGGTGGATTTAGCGGTGCTCCTTTTGGGGGTCAGTTCCAGCACAGTAGAGGTCATCATTTCAGACAGGCTCAGCCAGCTCGGCCATTTCATCGGGGTGCATCATCTGGCCATGGTTCTCACAGTTCTCATCAGGGCCACTCATCACTTGGTTCCCTTCCAGTTCAGAGTTTGTCCCGTGCTCCACCTATTCAGGGCTCTTCCATGCCAGGTTCTTCTACCAGTCATCCCGGTGCTAGGGGTTCCCTTCAATTTCCGCAACCAGCACCAGGGATTTATTTTGAGTGTGAGGAGCTGGGGCACATGTGGAGGCAGTGTCCTCGTCGTCACAGAGGTCTATCTCAGCAAAGGATTCAGCCTCCGACTACATCACCAGTTACCTCACCATCCGCCCAATCAGCTCGGGGTGTAGGTCAATCAGCTAGGGGTCTCCCTAGAGGGGGAGGCAGATCAGGGTGTGGTAAGGCCCGTTTCTATGCTCTCCCTGCCAGACCAGATGCTATTGCTTCAGATGCTGTGATTACATGTATAGTCTTAGTTTGCCACAGAGATGGCTTAGTATTATTTGACCCTTGTTCCACGTATTCATATGCTTCCTCGTATTTCGGCCATTTTCTGGATATGCCCCGTGAGTCCTTAGTTTCATCTGTATATGTATCTACTCCTATGGATGATACTATTATTGTGGACCGCGTATATCGGTCATGTATGGTGACTATTAGGAGTCTGGAGACCTGAGTAGATCTATTGTTGCTCAGTATGGTTGACTTTGATGTGATATTAGATATGGATTGGTTATCTCCATGTCATGATGTTCTAGATTGTCACGCTAAGACGGTGACGTTGGCTATGCCAGGAATTCCGAGGGTTGAGTGGAGCAGTTCTGTAGATTATGTACCAAGTAGGGTGATTTCATATTTGAAGGCTCATCGCATGGTTGAGAAGGGTTGCCTATCTTATTTGGCTTTTGTGAGGGATGTTAGTACAAATACTCCTATCATTGATTTTTTTCCGGTGGTATGTGATTTTCCGGATGTGTTTCCTGTAGACCTACCGGGCATGCCGCCTGACAGGGATATTGACTTTGGTATTGATTTGGTGCAGGGCACTCAGCCCATTTCTATTCCACAGTATCGTATGGCACCAGCGGAGTTGAAGGAATTGAAAGAACAACTTCAGGAACTCCTTGATAAGGGGTTTATTCTGCGTAGTGTGTCACTTTGGGGTGCACTGGTTCTATTTGTGAAGAAGAAGGATGGTTCCACGAGAATGTGTATTAATTACAGGTAGTTGAACAAGGTCACAGTCAAGAATAAGTATCCTTTGCCTCGCATTGATGATTTATTCGACCAACTTCAAGGAGCGAGGGTGTTCTCCAAGATTGATTTGTGGTCCGGTTATCACCAGTTGAAGATTCGGGATTCAGATATTCTCAAAACAGCTTTTAGAACCCGATATGGCCATTATGAGTTCTTGGTAGTGTCTTTTGGGTTGACCAATGCCCCAGCAGCGTTCATGCATTTGATGAACAATGTATTTCAGCTCTATTTGGACTCATTTGTTATGGTATTTATTGATGACATCCTGGTGTACCCCCGTAGCCAAGAGAAGCATGCTCAGCATCTGAGGATTGTATTACAGAGATTGAGGGAGATGAAGCTTTATGCAAAGTTCCCCCAATATGAGTTTTGTCTAAATCTAATAGCATTCTTAGGACACGTGGTGTCCAGTGAGGGTATTCAGGTAGACCCGAAGAAGATAGAGGCGGTGCAGAGTTGACCTAGACCGTCATCAGCCACAAAGATTAGGAGTTTTCTTGGTTTGGCGGGTTACTACCGTCTCTTTGTGGAGGGATTTTCATCTATTGCATTGCCCATGACCAAATTGACCCAAAAGGGGGCTCCATTCAGGTGGTCGGATGAATGTGAGGAGAGCTTTCAGAAGCTCAAGACTTCTTTTGACCATAGCTCCAGTGTTAGTTCTGCCATCAGCTTCAGGTTCTTACACCGTGTATTGTGATGCCTCGAGGATAGGCATTGGTTGTGTTTTGATGCAGGAGGATAGAGTGATTGCCTATGCTTCGCGCCAGTTGAAGACCCATTAGAAAAAATATCCTATCCATGATCTTGAGTTAGCAGCCATTATTCACGCCTTGAAGATTTGACGTCATTATTTGTATGGGGTTCATTGTAAGATCTATACTGATCACTCGAGTCTGCAGTATCTGTTAAAGCAGAAGGATCTTAATTTGCATCAGGGAAGATGGTTGGAGCTTCTTAAGGGCTATGATATCATTATTTTGTACCATCCGGGGAAGGCCAATGTGGTGGCCGATGCTTTGAGTCACCGGGCAGAGAGTTTGGGGAGTTTAGCATATCTTCCTGCAGCAGAGAGAGCTTTGCAATTAGATGTTCAGACCTTAGCAGGCCAGCTTGTCAGACTGGATATTTTAGAGCCTAGTCGGGTATTGGCTTGTGTGGTCTCCATGTCTTCTATTTATGACGGTATCAGGGAGCGTCAGTATGATGACCCCCACTTGCTCGTTCTTCAAGACAGGGTTCAGAGAGGTGATGCTAGGGATGTGACCATTGGTGATGACGACGTGCTGAGAATGCAGGGCCGGATATGTGTGCCTAATGTAGATGGGCTTCGAGAGTTGATTCTTGAGGAGGCCCATATCTCGCGGTATTCCATCCATCCGGGTGCCACGAAGATGTACAAGGATTTGAGGCAGCACTATTGGTGGAGGCGGGTGAAGAAGGATATAGTTAGGTTTGTGGCTCGGTGTCTAAACTGTCAGCAGGTTAAGTATGAGCATCAGAGACCGGGTGGCTTGCTTCAGAGATTAGAGATCCTAGAGTGGAAGTGGGAGCGGATCACTATGGACTTTGTTATTGGGCTCCCACAGACTTCGAGGAAGTTTGATGCTATTTGGGTTATTGTGGATCGGCTAACCAAGTCCGCGCACTTTATTCCAATTGGTACTACTTACTCTTCAGAGTGGTTGGCTGAAATTTACATCCGAGAGATCGTTCGCCTGCATGGTGTCCCGATTTCCATCATTTCAGATAGGGGTACTCAGTTCACATCGCAGTTTTGGAGGGCCGTGCAGCGAGAGTTGGGTACTCAGGTTGAGTTAAGCACAACTTTTCATCCTCAGACGGACGGGCAGTCCGAGCGCACTATTCAGATATTGGAGGACATGTTGCGTGCTTGTGTCATTGACTTTGGGGGTTCATGGGACCAGTTTCTGCCACTCGCGGAGTTTGCATATAATAACAGATATCAGTCTAGTATTCAGATGGCTCCGTACGAGGCTTTGTGTAGGAGGAGATGTAGATCTCTTGTTGGATGGTTTGAGCCGGGTGAGGCTAGGCTCTTAGGTATAGACTTGGTCCAGGACGCATTAGATAAGGTGAAATTGATTCAGGAGCGGCTTCACACGGCGCAGTCTAGGCAAATGAGCTACGCGGATAGGAAGGTCCGTGATTTGTCTTTTATGGTTGGGGAGAAGGTTTTGCTGAAGGTATCACCCATGAAGGGTGTTATGAGGTTTGGGAAGAGGGGCAAGTTGAGCCCCCTATTCATTGGCCCTTTTGAGGTGCTTCAGAGGATATGAGAGGTGGCTTATAAGCTTGCCTTGCCACCCAGCTTGTCGAGTGTGCATCCGGTGTTTCATGTTTCCATGCTCTGGAAGTATATTGGAGATCCGTCCCATGTTTTGGATTTCAGCACGGTTCAGTTGGAGGGTGATATGACTTATGATGTGGAACCGGTGGCTATTTTAGATCGGCAGGTTCGAAGGTTGAGGTCAAAGGATATAGCTTCAGTGAAGGTGCAATGGAGAGGTCAGCCTGTGGAGGAGTCCACCTGGGAGACCGAGCGGGAGATGCGGAGCAGATATCCATGCCTATTCGAGACTCCAGGTATGTTTCTAGACCCGTTCGAGGACGAATGGATGTTTAAGAGGGGAAAAATGTAACGACCCGGCCGGTCGTTTTGAGAGTTATATCCCCATTTTCCCCATTTCTACTTCTTTTGTGTTATTCAGCTGTATTATGTTATATCAGGTTAGTTGGATCGGGACCCGAGTGGTTTCAGAGTGAATTGAGACACTTAGTCTCTTAAGTAGAAATTTCAGTTGGAAAAGTCAACCGGATGTTGACCTATATATAAACGATCTCGGATTTGATTTTTGATGGTTCTATTAGCTCTGTTAGGTGATTTTGGACTTAGGAGTGCGTCCAAAATGTGATTTAGAGGTCCGTGATAGAATTAGGCTTGAATTGGCGAAATTGGAAATTTGACGATTTCAGTCGGGAGTGGAAAATTTGATATCGGGGTCGGAATGTAATTCCAGAAGTTAGAGTAGGTTCATAGTGTCATTTGTGACGTGTGTGCGAAATTTGAGGTTATTCGGACATGGTTTGGTTAGTTTCGGCATCGGTTGCCGAATTTGGAAATTTAGAAGTTCGTAGGCTTGAGTTCGAGGGTAATTTGGTATTTGTATGTTGTTTTGAGTGATTCGAAGGTTCGACTAAGTTTGTATGTTGATATATGACTTGTTGGTATTTTTGGTTGAGGTCCCGAGGGCCTCGCAGTGATTCCGGGTGGTTAACGGATTTGTTGAAGTTGGAAAATGCAGCTGGAGCTGCTGCTTCTGCTATTTCCGCACCTGCGGAAGAAAGGGTTGCAGGTGCGAGGCTGCTGGTGCATGTGGGGAGTGCGCAGGTGAGGGAGATGCTGGGCCAAGGTTGGGAACGCAGGTGTGATGAATTGGTCACATCTGCGAGCCCGCAGGTGCGAGGCCTTGAGCGCAGATGCGGAGATGAGGAGTTTGGGCTGGTTTCGCAGATGCGCACCTGGGATCGCATATGCGAGTCCGCAGGTGCGAGGAAGGTGTTCGCAGGTGCAGAAGCTGGGTGATTAAGTGAGTTGCACAGGTGCGGCTTCTAGGACCGTAGGTGCGGTCGCGCGGGTGCGAGAAAATGGCCGCAGGTGCAAAAAACCTGGGCAAAAACCATAAATAGAACCCTTCGCGAATTTTGGTCATTCTTCACAATTTCAACTCGGTGTTTGGAGCTTTTGGGAGGGATTTGAAGAGGGAATCAAGGGGATTTCGTTGAGGTAAGTTACCTAAGCCCTAATACTTGTATATATGGTGATTTTCCGTTGTTTTAATCATGGTAATTAGTGAAAATGAGGGGTTAGGGCTTGAAATGTTTGGAGAGTAATATAAGGATTTGAAGGACCAAACGATGTCGGATTTTGATGAATTTGGTATGGTTAAACTCGTAAGTGAATGAGCTTTCTAGTTTTTTAAAATTTGTTGGATTTCAAGACGTGGGCATGGGGGCCGGGTTTGAGCCAATTTCGGGATTTGGTCTAATTTTGTAGTTTTTCTTGTGGAATTCATTCCATTAGCGCCTATTGATGGTATTATACTGATTGTGAATAGATTCGGAGCATTTGGAAGCCGAGTCTAGAGGCAAGAGCATTGTGGGGTAGATATTTGACCGGTTTGAGGTAAGTAACGATTGTAAATCTAGTCTTGAGGGTATGAAACCCCGGATTTTGTATCATTCTACTATTTTTAGTGACGCACATGCTAGGTGACGGGCGTGTGGGCATGCACTGTTGGGGATTTGTGACTTGGTCTGTCCCGTAGCAACTGTAAAGTTTCATACTTTGTTGAAACCATATGATACTTATATGTTTTAGAAAGAATTTCTGTAAATTGGGCTGAATGCCATGTTTGGGCCTTGCGCCAATGCTGTTTGGACCCTTAGGGGCTGTTTCTTACCATCCTCTCATTGTTTTTGATTGAAAATCTATACTCAGTCATGCTTATACTTGTTTACTGCATAACTCTATTTTATGACTATATTTTGATGCATATAAATATTTTGGGCCGAATGCCCTGTTTTTCTGAAATGCCCGAGTGGCTTGAGAGGTTTATGACTGAGTGAGGCTGAGGGCTTGATATGTGAGGATGAGTGTGGATTGGGACTGCCTGCCTGTAGCATACTTTATTATTTTGGCACGTGAGTTGTCCGTGCAGATTATAGCGCTTGGGCTGAAGGAGCCCTTCCGGAGTCTGTACACACCCCCAGTGAGCGCAGGTACCTACTGAGTGCGAGTGCCGAGTGCCGAGTGCTGAGTGACTAGGAGGCATGAGTGATTGTGAGGTATGCCCGAGTGGCAAGAGTGATTGTGAGGTATGCCCGAGTGGCACGAGTGACTGTGAGGTTTGCCCGAGGGGCTGTATATGAGTGATGTTTTGCCCGAGGGGCTGTTTATGATTTTATCATTTTTCTCACCTTTGCATTGAGCCTTTATTTGAAAAACTGTTGGAAAAATGTCTTTAAATGATTTTTACTGGAACTGAGTTTAAACTAGATAATTTGATTCAAATCCTGATTTTAAAAAGCATGTGGTATTTTACTGAGATTTCCTGATATGAACATTATATGCTTTATTGCTCATCACTACTGCTCAGTCTTTATTTATTGTTATTACTTACTGAGTTGGCATACTCACATTACTCCCTGCACCTTGTGTGCAGGTTCAAGTGTAGCTGGACACGGTAGCAGTTATTGAGTGTTCTGGTTGCAGATTTTCTTGGAGATAGCAAGGTATCGCATCCCCTGCTCTTCTCCCTCTTATCTTCCTCTAGTTGTATTTAGCTATTCTTCGGGCAGAGTTAGCCTTGATATTGTTAGACAGATTGTAGTATATGCTCATGACTAGTGACACCCCGATGTCGGGCTTTTCTTTTCCGCACTTCTGTTTGTCTTTGATTTGAACTCTTTAAATGGAGGTTTTATGTTAAATAACCTTAAAATTATCTTTAAAATGAAAATATCGGTTTGTTTTGGAAATGAGTCGGCTTGCCTAGTTCTACGCTAGGCGCCATCACAACAGGGGTTAGTTTTTGGTCGTGACATATAGGCAATGGGTTTGTTATTCTGGGAAAGAACAGCCCCAACTCCTAACCCACCAGCATCGACTTCAACCACGAAGGGTAACTTGAAATCTGCTAAGGCCAAGACAGGTGCTCTACTCATGGCTTCTTTCAGAGCTTCAACGGCTTTTGTTGATTCTATACTCCACACAAAACCTCCCCTTTTAAGTAATGATGTTAATGGCTTACCAATAATATCTATTAAGCCCAAGGAATTGTCACAGACTCTTAACAGAACTTGGCTTGGGGCAATTTACCATGGCCTCATGTCACGACCCGAATTTCCCACCTTCGGACCGTGATGGCGCCTAACATTTCACTTGCTAGGAAAGCCAATGTTATAATAATATTAACCAATTTTTAAACAATCTTTACATTATTAATAATCAAGGAAACAAAAGCGGAAGCAAAGTTTGAAATATAGTGAAATAATCCAAAAATGCAACGGTATCTAAATACCATCCCAGAATTTGGTGTCACAAGTGCACGAGCTTCTAGAATAAATACAAGCAAAGGTCTAAATAAAATAAAGCTGTCCGTAAATAAACACAAAACTAAAGTAAAAATAGACGGGGACTTCAGAACTGCGGACGCCATGCAGTTATACCTCAAGTCTCCTCTAGTAGCTGAAATCCGAGCAAGTCTACGGTACGCCGCTGGGACCAACTCCAAAATCCGCACAAGAAGTGCAAAGTGTAGTATCAGTAATACCGACCCCATGTACTGGTAAGTATTGAGTCTAACATCGACAAAGTAGTGTCGAGTCTAAGGCGGGTCACTTACATTAACCTGTACGCAATATTAATAACAACAACAATAATAGAAATAATTCAGGTAACTCATTTATAATAATTGAAGCCAACTCAGGAGTCATAACTAATTATCATTTCCATCAATTCCGTTGCAGCGTGCAACCCGCTCTCACAATATATTCACATTTAATTCTGTTGCAGCGTGCAACCCGCTCTCACAATATATTCACATTCAATTCTGTTGCAGCGTGCAACCCGCTCTCACAATATATTCACATTAATCAAGTCTGTTGTAGCGTGTAACCCACTCTCACAATATATTTACATTAATCAAGTATGTTGCAGCGTGCAACCCGCTCTCACAATATATTCACATTAATCAAGTTTGTTGAGGCGTGCAACCCGATCCCCCAATATATATATATATATATATATATATATATATATATATATATATATATATATATATATATATATGCATGTCGACTTTTAAATAAGTCTATTGCGGCGTGCAACCCGATCCTCCAATATGGACTTTTAATAAGTCTGTTGCGGCATGCAACCTGATCCTCCAATATGGACTTTTAATAAGTCTGTTGCGGCATGCAACCCGATCCTCCAATATGGACTTTTAATAAGTCTGTTGCGGCGTGCAACCCGATTCTCCAATATGGACTTTTAATAAGTCTGTTGCGACGTGCAATCCGATCCTCCAATATGGACTTTTAATAAGTCTGTTGCGGCGTGCAACTCGATCCTCCAATATATTCATTATAATCAATCATGTTGCGGCGTGCAACTCGCTCCTCCAACATATTCATTTATCAACTCTTATAGAAGAAATTTTCCCAATAAATGTAACAATTAATATAAAATTATAAGACAACAAGCATTCAATAATTATGATTTAATCATGAAAAAAAATGACAAACAGAAATTCTTTATGGGAATCAAGGAGAAAATAGGCAGCTTAATATTTAATATGCTAAATGTCAAATAACAATTAAACACGTAATTCAAATAGCATAAACAATTAATGCAGGAATTCAAGAATTAATATTTGACAAAGAATAGGAAAGAAACAATTATTATGATAATTAATTTATAATTTAAACAATTTATGATTTTTCAAGTAAGCAGGCAAACAATTAATTTGATGACGTATAGACACTCGTCACCTCACCTATACATCGTTCACATGCAATTCACATAACAAATAATTTAAGGGTTCTATTCCCTCAAGTCAAAGTTAACCACGACACTTACCTCGCTTTGCAAATTCCAATCAATTATTCAACCACGACTTTTCCTTTTAAATTTGTCTCCAAAAGCTTCAAATCTATTCACAAACAATTCGATATATTCAATACGAATATTAGGAATTAATTCCATATGAATTAACTAATTTTCCGGATAAAAATCCGAAATTCATTAAAATATTCGACAGTGGGACCCACGTCTCAAATCTCGGAAAACATAAAAAATCCGAACACCCATTCCGAGACGAGTCCTACCGGCTAGAAATTATCCAATTCCGATGTCAAATGGACCTTCAAATCTTAAATTTTCGTTTTTGGAAGATTTTAGAAAAATCTAATTTTGCTTCTATAAATTTACGGATTCATGATATAAACGAGTATGGAATCATGAAATATAATCAATATAGGATAAGGAACACTTACCCTAATGTTTTGGCATGAAAATCGCCCAAAAATCGCCTTAACCGAGCTCAAAAATGGGAAGGAGTTGAAAATGGGTCGAAACCCCATTTCCAGAACTTAAATTCTGTTTCTGGGATTTTTACCCCTTGTGTTCGCGAAGGTACTCTCGCAAGGCACAACGTTGTTCTGTCCAACTTTTACTCTTTGCGAATGCGGGGGCTACTTTGCAAATGCAAAGCTTGCCTGGTTTGGCCTCCGCGAACGCGAGATGCCCTTCGCGAACGCGAAGGCAATTGACCTGGCCAGTCTCTTTCCCATCGCGAACGCGAGGCTTCGATCGCGAACGCGAAGTTTCGCATCCCAAGCCTTCGCGAACGTGTTCTCTCTGTCATGAACGCGAAGCACAAAATGTGCCAGCCCCAATTTGCTCTTCGCGAACGCGAGACTCCCCTCGCGAACGCGAAGAAGGAAACCAGAAGCAGGTTTCTGCATTTTCCTCAAGTCCAAAAATGATCCGTTAACCACCTGAAACCAACCCGAGCCCTCGAGGCTCCATACCAAACATGCACCTAAGTCCTAAAACATCATACAAACTTGCTCGCGTGATCGAATCGCCAAAATAATACAAAGAACTACGAATCGGACACCAAATCAAAGGAAATTTTTAAGAAAACTTTAAAACTTATATCTTTACAACCGGATGTCCGAATCTCGTCAAATCAACTCTGATTCTCACCAAATTTGGCAGACAAGTCATAAATATTATAATGGACCTATACTGGGCTCCGGAATCAAAATACGGACCCGAGGTCAATAAATCCAACTTCAGTAATTTCTTAATAATCATTAAGCTTTCAAGCTTTTAATTTTTTCAATAAAATTCCATATCTCGGGCTATGGACCTCAGAATTCGATTCCGGGCATATGCCCAAGTCCCAAATCACGATACAGACCTACCGGAATTGTCAAAATACTGATCCGGGTCCGTTTGCTCAAAATGTTGACCATAGTCAACTCAGTTGAGTTTTAAAGCTCTATTTCACATTTTAATCCATTTTTCACCTAAACACTTTCCGAAAAATTGTACGGACTGCGCACACAAGTCGAGGAATTTACATGATGCTTTTTGAGGTCTTAGAACACAAAATTATTCATTAAATTTAAAGATGATATTTTGGGTCATCACATTCTCCACCTCTAAAACAAATGTTTGTCCTCGAACGGAGTTAGAAAAAGTACCTGAGCTGGAGAAAAGGGCTGTTTATTTATTCATGTCCGACTCGGACACCCAGGTAGATGCCTCTACCGGCTGACCTCTACATTGCACCCGAACTGACGGATAACTCTTAGACCTCAACTATTGGGCTTGCCCGGCTAGAATAGCCACCGGCTCCTCCTCGCAACTCAAATCTTTATCCAACTGGATAGAGCTGAAATCTAACACATGGGATGGATCACCATGAAATTTTCGGAGCATAGACACATAGAACACCGGATGAACCGTTGATAAACTAGGTGGTAATGCAAGCATCTAGGCTACTTCACCCACCCTTTCAAGAATTTCAAAGGGTCCGATATACCTAGGGCTCAACTTGCCTTTCTTTCCGAACCTCATTACACCTTTCCTAGGTGAAACCCGGAGTAATATTCTTTCTCCACCCATGAATGCAATATCACGAACTTTATGGTCGGCATAACTCTTTTGCCTAGAATGAGCTGTGCGAAGTCAATCCTGAATAATCTTGACCTTATCTAAGGCATCTTGTACCAAATCGGTACCCAACAACCGAGCCTCTCCTGGTTCAAACCAACCAACTGGCGATCGGTATCGCCTTCTGTATAATGCCTCATATGGATCCATCTGAATGCTCGACTGGTAGCTAATATTATAAGCAAACTCCGCAAGTGGCAAGAAATGATCCCAAGAACCTCCAAAGTCTAACACAAGCGCGGAGCATATCTTCCAATATCTGAATAGTGCGCTCTGACTGTCCGTCTGTCTGTGGATGAAATGTTGTACTCAACTCCACCCGCGTGCTTAACTCACGCTGTACAGCCCTCTAGAAATGTGAGGTAAACTGCGTACCTTGATCTGGAATAATAGACACGGGCACCCCGTGAAGGCGGACAATCTCACAAATGTATATTTCAGCTATCCTCCCTAAGGAATAGGTAACTGCCACTGGAATGAAATGTGCTGACTTGGTCAACCTGTCCACAATGACCCAAACTGCGTCAAATTTTCTCTGAGTCCGTGGGAGCCCAACAACAAAATCCATAGTGATACGCTACCACTTCCACTTAGGAATTTCTAACTTCTAAAGCAAACCAACAGGTCTCTGATGCTCGTACTTAACTTGCTGATAGTTCAAACACCGAGCTACATATGCAACTATATCCTTTTTCATCCTCCTCTACCAATAATGTTGCCGCAAATCTTGATACATTTTGGCGATACCTGGATGAATAGAATACCTGGAACTGTGTGCCTCTTCAATAATTAATTCACAAAGCCCATCCACATTAGGCACACAAATACGACCCTGCATTTGCAGAACTCCATCTTCCCCCACAACAACCTGTTTGGCATCACCGTGCCGCACCGTGTCCTTAAGGACAAGTAAATGAGGATCATCATACTGCCTCTCTCTGATGCACTCATATAAAAAAGACCGAGCAATTGTGCAAGCTAGAACCCGACTGGGTTCTGAAACATCTAACCTTACGAACTGATTAGCCAAAGTCTGTACATCTGCATCTAATGGCCTCTCACCAACTGGAATATACGCAAGACTGCCCATACTCACAGCCTTTCTACTCAAAGCATCGGCCACCACATTGGCCTTTCTGGGGTGATACAAAATGGTGATATCATAGTCTTTCAACAAATCCAACCATCTCCTCCGCCTCAAATTAAGATCTCTTTGTTTGAACAGATACTGAAGGCTGCGATGATCAGTAAATACCTCACACAAGACACCATAGAGGTAATGCCTCCAAATCTTCAGCGCATTTACAATGGCTGCCAATTCTAAGTCATGGACAGTATAATTCTTCTCATGAACTTTCAACTGCCGCATCTTATATGCAATTACCTTGACATCTTGCATTAATACTGCACCAAGCCCAATGTGAGATGCATCACAATATACCGTATACGATCCTGAATCTGTGGGTAATACCGACACTGGCGCCATAGTCAAAGCGGTCATGAGCTTCTGAAAGCTCAACTCAGACTCGTCTAACCATATGAATGGGACACCTTTCTAGGTCAATCTGGTCTTAATAGTTGTTCATAATCAATTACAGAATCATCAATTAACTTCATGTTAACAAAAATCTCGTTTCAAACCTTCACAATACTAATAACGAGATGCGAGGCATGAAGACATCATAATTATTTACCCGAATTAACGAGTCACATTTAATGCCACCTGGGCGGGCACCTACCTCGTAGGTTACAACTCAATATTACAACACAAATTTGGCAAGTATGCACAGAGAATTTCATACGAATATTTTTTAAATAAGCCTAGCAGGCATGACTCCCTATTAGTACTATAGTACAAATTTAATTTTTACTAGGGAGAATTTAAACACAAGAATATTTTTATCACAAGGATCTCGTCCTTATATAACTTCCACCGCAGCTCATAGCCCGGTTTAAACATATCAATTTATTTTAAAATACGAGGACCTCGGCCTCAGTTCTGAATCACAAGCAATATGCACATCTTGCCAATCAAAACTTTCCATTTTCTTCTTTTAAATAACTTTCGTTAAACAAAATCATAACACATAATGAACCCTACATCGAGAGGGCATATAATTCACAATTTGTAATTAATTATCCGGAAATACATCAGAACATACCAAAATAAGTACCATAAAGGCACCTTTATCCTCACAGATCTTATTAGAGTCCATCATGGAATGATAGGTGCAGTTATCTCCATAAAACCTCCCAACAGAAGTAGACACATAAGTAGATTATAGAATTACGAAGCCCACTCATAAGTGGGACACAATAGGAGGACTCGTCTTGATTCTCATAACCGAATCAAGTTAAGGAAATTATTCCTTTATTTTAAATCAAGGTCGTACCTATAACAACACCATCTGAAGTAATGACCTCCACTATACCATAAAACAAATATAACAATGGCTGGGTCTCCACCTCTAGGACGCCTTCTATCCGCCTGTCCTCCACCCTTAGCTAGTCGTGTGGGTGGTGTAGTAACTGCAATGGGGCACGTAGCCTGAGTGCTTTGATGAAATATGCCTCTCACAAGTTTGGGACAATTTTCACATGATGTGTCTATCGCCGTATTCATAACAACCCCCTTGCGGGTTTGGCTGCTCATATTGAGTCCGTGCCAGATGACTGGAATAACCATCGTAGGAAACTCATGCCGGTGGTGCATTAAAAGAACTTACTGGAGCACCCCGGGTAATACGATGTGCGGACTGGGCTGGCCGACTGCCCGAGCCCCTGCCATAATGATTCTTTCAATAGAATCCACTGAATCCCCCAGAACTTCGAAGAATCTTGGTCCCCTTATCTTGGCAATTTCTACCACTAGCGGAAATGAAGTATGAAGTGTTAGTCTGTAGCTCCTGAGTCATACAAAATTTTACGATCATAATTAAGTCCTTTAATGAGTATGTGGACTCACTCTCTGGCTGTAGGAAGCAAAGTTGGAATATGACGGGCTAACTTATTAAACCCGATGGCATAGTATGACACCTTCATGGTGACTTGACGCAATCGTTCAAACCCTATGCGCCATGCATTACGGAGAGTCCGGGAAACAAACTCTTTCAAAAGCATTTTTGAGAACCAAGCCAAGTGGGCGGTGTTGTATTGACTGGTCTGCCCTCTTCATATGCTTGCCACGGACACCTGTGGAGAATTATCTCTCTCAAGACCAATTTCTTCTTTTGTTATGCTGACTCAACACTGTTGAGCTGACCCATTTCTTAATGTACTCTTTGATTCTTCTCAGAGGTAACCCTTACCCCTATTTATACACAACGATCACAAAAGTAGAGATCCATACAGAAAAATCTTGGCACAAACCACATAGTCCAGAATCTCATCAACCACTGTACTTCCTCCGAAGCACCCCAAAATCCGCAACCGTGACGTCCACGCTGAGTAGACCTTCTATAAATTTAATATTATTTCTCTAACTCCTTTGGTACTGAAGTATAAGATTATTACGGAGACGGACATACCGCAAGTCCCAACCTTATTCTCTACAAGATCTCAGGGCTTAAACACATGTAAATTTTGGAAGAACCTTTCAGTACCACATATATACATTTCAGGCCAAAACTGATATAACACATGACTTGTAATCCATTCATTGATAGTGGACTCCCCCACTCGGCGCGAAGTCATAGTTCACCACGTCCGATGGTCCACAATATTAACCTTCACAATTCGTATAAATCAATCAGATGCCAAGGTACGTTGCACCCCCCACATTATTCACTGGGTGATATCTTTATACTTCCGTATCTTCAGTAGGAAACACACTTTGAAGAAATGTTTGAGCATATCTGGCTCCCTCGTAGTTCATCTGCGGCATCACGAACCGTCGAAGCACAACTGATACTGAGTGCGCAATGTCATACACGAGTAGATACAAAAGAATGTGAGATATAGGTTTCAAGAAAAATCAATGTCGCACGATAAGGAATGAAAGATGTGATATTGTTCCTAAACTTCATAGCCTCTGAGAGATAAGTACAAATGTCTCCGTACCGATCCTTCAGACTGTACTAAGCTTGCTCGTGACTCGTGAGACCTATGTAACCTAGTGCTCTGATACCAACTGTCACGACCCGAATTTCCCACCTTTGGACCGTGATGGAGCCTAACATTTCACTTGCTAGGCAATCCAACGTTAGAATAATATTAACCAATTTTTAAACAATCTTTACATTATTAATAATCAAGGAAACAAAAGCGGAAGCAAAGTTTGAAATATAGTGAAATAATCCAAAAATGCAACGGTATCTAAATACCATCCCAGAATTTGGTATCACAAGTGCACGAGCTTCTAGAATAAATACAAGCAAAGGTCTGAATAAAATAAAGCTGTCTGGAAATAAATACACAACTAAAGTAAAAATAGACCGGGACTTCAGAACTGCGGACGCCATGCAGTTATACCTCAAGTTTCCTCTGGTAGCTGAAATCCGAGCAAGTCTACGGTACACCGCTGGGACCAACTCCAAAATCTGCACAAGTGCAGAGTGTAGTATCAGTAATACCGACCCCATGTACTGGTAAGTATTGAGTCTAACATCGACAAAGTAGTGTCGAGTCTAGGCGGGTCACTTACATTAACCTGTACGCAATATTAATAACAAGAACAATAATAAAAATAATTCAGGTAACTCATTTATAATAATTGAAGCCAACTCAGGAGTCATAACTAATTATCATTTCCATCAATTCTGTTGCAGCGTGCAACCCGCTCTCACAATATATTCACATTCAATTCTGTTGCAGCGTGCAACCCGCTCTCACAATATATTCACATTAATCAAGTCTGTTGCGGTGTGCAACCCGATCCTCCAATATGGACTTTTAATAAGTCTGTTGCGGCGTGCAACCCGATCCTCCAATATGGACTTTTAATAAGTCTGTTGCGGCGTACAACCCGATTCTCCAATATATTCATTATAAGCAATCATATTGTGGCGTGCAACCAGCTCCTCCAACATATTCATTTATCAACTCTTATAGAAGAAATTTTTCCAATAAATATAACAATTAATATAAAATTATAAGACAACAAGAATTCAATAATTATGATTTAATCATGAAACAAAAAAAAAAAATGACAAATAGCAGATTTTTATGGGAATCAGGGAGAAAATAGGCAGTTTAATATTTAATATGATAAATGTCAAATAACAATTAAACACGTAATTCAAATAACATATAACAATTAATGCAGGAATTCAAGAATTAATATTTGACAAAGAATAGGAGAGAAACAATTATTATGATAATTAATTTATGATTTAAACAATTTATGATTTTTCAAGTAAGCAGGCAAACAATTAATTTGGCGACGTATAGACACTCGTCACCTCACCTATACGTCGTTCATATTCAATTCACATAACAAATAATTTAAGGGTTCTATTCCCTCAAGTCAAAGTTAACCACGACACTTACCTCGCTTTGCAAATTCCAATCAATTATTCAACCACAACTTTTCCTTTTAAATTTGTCTCCAAAAGCTTCACATCTATTCACAAACAATTCGATATATTCAATACGAATATTAGGAATTAATTCCATTTGAATTTACTAATTTTTCGGATATAAATTCAAAATTCATTAAAATATTCGGCAGTGGGACCCACGTCTTAAATCTCGAAAAACTTATAATATCCGAACACTCATTCCGAGACGAGTCCAACCATATATAAATTATCCAATTCCGATGTCAAATAGACCTTCAAATCTTAAATTTTCATTTTTGGAAGATTTTAGAAAAATCTGATTTTTCTTCCATAAATTCACGGATTCATGATATAAACGAGTGTGGAATCATGAAATATAATCAATATAGGATAAGGAATACTTACCCCAATGTTTTCCCGTGAAAATCGCCCAAAACTCGCCTTAACCGAGCTCAAAAATGGGAAGGAGTTGAAAATGGGTCGAAACCCCATTTCCAGAACTT
The DNA here is from genome assembly GCF_000390325.3 of Nicotiana tomentosiformis. Lineage (NCBI taxonomy): Eukaryota > Viridiplantae > Streptophyta > Magnoliopsida > Solanales > Solanaceae > Nicotiana > Nicotiana tomentosiformis. The sequence continues at coordinate 83,344,859 of NC_090817.1, read as the reverse complement.
AAGTTCTGTTTCTGGGATTTTTAATGCTATCCAACTTTTACTCTTCGCGAACGCGAAGGCAATTGACCTGGCCAGTCTCTTTCCCTTTGCGAATGCGAGTCTTCGATCGCGAACGTGAAGCTTCGTATCCCAAGCCTTCGCGAACGCGTTCTCTCTGTCGCGAATGCGAAGCACAAAATGTGCCAGCCCCATTTTGCTCTTCGCGAACCCGAGACTCCCCTCGCGAACGCGAAGAAGGAAACCAGAAGAAGGTTTCTGCATTTTCCTCAAGTCCAAAAATGATCCGTTAACCACCCGAAACCAACCCGAGCCCTTGGGGCTCCAAACCAAATATGCACCCAAGTCCTAAAACATCATACGAACTTGCTCACATGATGGAATCGCCAAAATAACACCAAGAACTACGAATCAGACATCAAATTAAAGAAAATTTTTAAGAAAACGTTAAAACTTATATCTTTATAACCGTGTGTCTGAATCTCGTCAAATCAACTCTGATTCTCACCAAATTCGGGAGAGAAGTCATAAATATTATAGTGGACCTATACCGGGCTTTCAGAACCAAAATACGAATCCGAGGTCAATAAATCCAACTTCAGTAATTTCTTAATAATCATTAAGCTTTCAAGCTTTTAAATTTTTCATCAAAATTCCATATCTCGGGCTAGGGACCTCGGAATTCGATTCCGGGCATATGCCCAAGTCCCAAATCACGATACGGACTAACCGAAATTTTCAAAATACTGATCCAGGTCCGTTTGCTCAAAATATTGACCAAAGTCAACTCAGTTGAGTTTGAAAGCTCTATTTCACATTTTAATCTATTTTTCACCTAAAAACTTTCCGAAAATTTGTAAGGACTGCGCACACAAGTCGAGGAATTATACATGATGCTTTTCAAGGTCTTAGAACACAAAATTACTTATTAAATTTAAAAATGATATTTTGGGTCATCACACCTCAACTTTAGCCCTATCACTGCTTACCCCATCATCGATGGTCACATGGCCCAAGTACTCAACATGATTTTGAGCAAAGATACATTTAGAACGCTTGGCATAAAATTGATACTCAGTCCGTAATTTGAAAAACCAATTTCAAAAGCTCTAAGTGTTCCAATAACGAAGCACTATAAACCAATATATCATAAAAAAAAACTAACACAAACTTCCTCAAATGGGGGCCAAAAATCTGATGTGTAAGGGCTTGAAATGTACTTGGAGCATTTGTCAATCCAAACGGCATCACTGTAAATTCCCACAATCCATGACAAGTTTTGAAAGTCGTTTTATGTTCACGGTTTGCCTTCATTCGAATTTGATGGTATCCGGACCTTAAGTCCAATTTCGAAAAATAATGAGCACCATGGAGTTCATCTAGTAGATCTTCCACCACCAGAATCAGATATTTATTTTTTATGATAATGTCATTGAGCTTTTAGTAATCAACACATAACCTCCATGTCGAATTCTTTTTCTTGACAAGGATGATTGGTGAAGAAAAATGAGATGTACTGGTAGGTCACTGTCTTAGCCTCTAGCATCTCTTGAATAATTCTTTCGACGACATCTTTTTGCTCATGAAAATATTTATAGGGTTGTTGATTGACTGGTGCTGCTCCTGGAACCAATTCAATAGCATGATCACAAGACCTAGCTGGGGGTAAGGTGGTGGGTTCATCAAACACTCTGGCAAATGCACCCAAAAGTTTTTCCACCACATCTGGTACTATTTCTCCGTTGGAATTGACTGATTCTATTTGAAACATTTGTGCCATCCAATTGAAACCACATCTATTCAGTAACCCAGATATCTTTTTAGAATCCACTTGTGCCATTGACTGCGAATCAGGAAAGCCCACCAGTGTCACCATTTTACTTCCTTTAAAGAAGGAAACACTATGTGGTCTAGTGTTTATAACCATAAGAGTTACCAAGTCTATCCAATCCATTCCTAAAACTATATCATACCCTCAAACCTTCATTAGTCTTAAGTCAAATTGGAACGCTTCACCTTGTATTTTCTAAAACACCGTAGGGCAAAATATTACGCCACATTATCCCTCCATTAGCCACTCGAACTTTCATGGGCCGAATCATATGTTGCATGTTCAATTGAAATTTTTCATCCAATTAAGGGTCTAAAAAGCTATGAGTTGCCCCTGAGTCAATCAAAATTATCAGTGGTGCATTATTTAAGATTCCTGGAATTTTAATTATATTGGGCCCTCTTCCTGGGCCATCCAGAACATTGAGGAAAACTTCCTCCTCTTCCAAGCCCACCATCATATTAACTATAGCATCTTCCACATTTCCTTCCACTTCTTGTTCCTCCGTTACTCTAGAGCCTTAAACTACTTCAAAATTTGTTTCCCCTTCAATTCCTTCTATTGAGTTAAGGCCTTTGTCACGACCCAAGTATCCCAACCTATCGTGATGGAGCCTAACACACTTGCTAGGAAAACCGACAATCACATAACAACTTAGCATTTGAATAAAACATGTTTCAATAAGCTCAACAATGGAAAATCTCATAAACATCTAATAAAAACAACTAAAATTCTACTACAACCACCCCAAAATCTGGTGTCATCGAGTATATGAGCACTACTAAGTATCAACATAACCAAAACTCTATTACAACTGTCTAAGTAATAGATAAATACTGAAGAAAATAAAAGGAAGAAGAGTCAAAGTCTGCAGGCGTCATAGCAGCTACCTCAAAGTCTCCGAGAAGGTACTAGCAAAGATCTAGCAATCACCTCGTCCAGATGTATCTTGATTTGTACACGAATTGCAGAGTGCAGTATGAGTACATCCGACCCCATGTAATCAATAAGTAACAAAACTAACCTTGGGCTGAAAACAGTGACGAGATTAGAAGGATACAATCAGAACCAATATAATGACAACACATGTATAATAATGACAATGACAATAAATAACTCAGAGAAATTTCCATAATCAGCCCGTTCAGGGTATAGAAATTTAGACATACTTTCAAGTTCATATTTAAAGACCAACACTGATAAGAACATGTCAAGTATAGCTAGCATGATGAATGTTACATCTCTATGCCTACATGTCAAATATGCATGTCTAATGTATGGTTTCACGGTGATATCCCCAAGTACTCACTCTCTCAGAAATAGTCAACCTGACTGCCAAATGACCACACAATCCACACACAATCACTCAGCATTGTACGAGTTCCTAGCATCAATGCCCCTCACCAAAGCACTTGTATATATATCACAGTGCCTGCGCTCACTGCTAGTATGTCAGACTCCGGAGGGGCGGATCCTGCCCAAGTGCTAATATAAAACCTATAAGGCCTGATGCGGCGTGCAACCCGATACATAATAATAAATAATCTTATAAGGCCTGCTGCAGCGTGCAACCCGATCCACAATAACACTCACCACCGGGTCTCAGGCCCACCTCAGTCATCAATCTCCCAAGTCTCAAGGGCTCACAACTCTCGTACCACTCAGCCCAAACAATGATAACATGTAATGTAACAGTGAATGATAACAGAGACTGAGATATGATATGCAAATGAAGAATCATAACTGAGTACATAATGGCAGTTATAACAGATAACTCAAAAATAATAAAAATAACCTCATTAGGTCACAACCGAATAAGCACATAGCCTAACATGATTTCTAACATGAATCACAACTCAATTACTCTAACAAGTAGGGATTACACGGATAAAATAAGACTTGATAGCAACTCAGTACCAAAATCCACCCAGATCATAGTTACCATGGTGCACGCCCACACGCCCGTCACCTTGCATGTGCGTCACCCTAACATAACGCAAATAACATATTTTTCATGGATAAATACCCTCAATTCCAAGTTTAGAAATATTACTTACCTCAAAACGCGCAACTCACTACTCCAACAAGCCCTTGCCTCGCGAATCGGCCTCCGAACGACTCGAATCTAGTCACAAACAACTTAATATAAGCAAAATAAGTTATAGGAATCGATTCCATACGATAAAGCTAAGATCTTTAACCAAAATTAAAAATCCAACCCCAAGCTTACAACTCGGAACCCGATAAAATTCATAAATTCCGGACACCCATTCGATTACGAGTACAACCATACCAAAATCATCCAATTCCGACCTCAAATCGACTTTCAAACCTCCAATTTTTATTTTTGAAAAGTTTCCACAAAATCCCCCATTTCTTCATTTTAATTCACTAATTAGATGCTAAAAAAAAGATGAAATCATGAAATAATAACAAATCCGAGTCAAAAACACTTACCCCGATCCAAATCTTGAAAATCCCCTCTAAAATTGTCCAAAACCGAGCTCTACAACTCAAAATATGAAATAATACTCTAACCCTCAATTTGGGTTTTTAAATGTGCTACCCAAATGATCCTTTTCGTGAACGCGAAAAATGCCTCGCGTTCGTGAAGCACAAATGATACCAGCTCACAAAACCTCCTACGCTAACGCGATGCCTAGATCGCGAACGCAATGCCTCATAGAGCTATGCCTACGCGAACGCGTCTCCCTGACCGCGAATGCGAAGGCTTAAGGCCTGGTGCCCAAGCCGGCCTCACCCTTCTACGCGAACGCGACACTACTCTCGCGATCGCAATGCACAACCCCTCTTAACCTTCGCGATCGCGTCGCCTTCTTCTCACACGCGAAGAATAAAACCATCTGCCACCTAGGAACACTACGCGAACACGACCACGAGGTCGCGATCGCGATCGCGATGAATGACACACCAGATATCAAATCAGCAGTTCCTCAAGGCAAACAATGAAGCCGAACTTCGTCCGAAACACGCCCGAGGCCCCTGGGACCCCATCCAAACATACCAACAGGTCCTAAAATACGATACGAACTTAGTCGAGGCCTCAAATCACATCAAATAACATCGAAATCACGAATTGCACCCCAATTCAACCCTAATGAAACTACTAAACTTACAACTTCTAAAACTAATGCCAAATCATATCAAACCAACTCCGATAGACCTCAAAATTTTCACATAAGTCATAAATGATACAACAGACCTACTCCGAATCTCGAAACCAAAATCCGAGCCTGATATCAACAAAGTCAACTCTCGGTCAAACTTCCCAACCTTCCAAACCTTCAACTTTCTAACTTTTGCCAAAAAGTCTCAAACCAACCTACGTACCTCCAAATCAATATCCAGATATATGCCTAAGCCCAAAATCACCACACAAAACTATTGGAACCATCAAAACTCTATTTCGGAGTCGTCTATATAAAAGTCAAACAACAGTCAACTCTAACAACTTAAGCCTCCAACCTTGAGACTAAGGGTCCCAATTCACTCCGAATCAACTTCGGAACCAAACCAACTACCCCGACAAGTCACATAACCAAAAAAGAACATAAAAGAAGCAATAAATGGGGGAACATGGCTACAGTACTCAAAATGATTGACCGAGTCATTACATTTTCCCCCTCTTAAATAAACGTTCATCCTTGAACGGGGCTAGAATCATACTTGGAGTCTCAAAAAGGTGTGGATAGCTGCTGCGCATCTCCCGCTCGGTCTCCTAAGTGGCCTCCTCGACTGGATGTCCTCTCCACTAAACTTTCACTAAAGGTATATTCTTTTATCTCAACTTTCGAACCTGCCGATCCAAAATGGCCACCAGCTCCACATTATAAGTCAAATCCCTATCTAACTAAACTGTGTTGAAATCCAAAATATGTGACGGATCACCATAATACTTCTGGAGCATAGAAACGTAAAACACTAGGTGAACACCCATAGACTAGGTGGCAATGCAAGCTTGTAGGCCACCTCTCCAATCCTCTTAAGCACCTCAAAAAGGCCATTATACCGAGGGCTCAACTTGCCCTTCTTCCCGAACCTTATCACACCTTTCATGGGCAAAAATCTGAGCAATACCTTCTCTCCTACCATATATGAAGAATCACGGACCTTCTGATCAGTTTAACTCTTTAGTCTACACTATGCTGTACGAAGTTGATCTTGAATCAACTTGACTTTCACCAAGGCATCCCAAACCAGATCAGTACCCAACAACTTAGCCTCCCCCGACTTAAACCAACCAACTGGAGATTAACACCGCCTCCCATATAAGGCCTCATAAGGAGCCATCTGAATGCTCGATTGGTAGCTGTTGTTGTAGGTAAACTCTGCAAGTTGTAGAAACCAATCCCAAGAACAACCAAAATCCATAACACAAGTGCATAACATATCCTCCAAGATCTAAATGGAGTGCTCGGACTGTCCGTCCGTCTGGGGGGGGGGGGAATGTTATACTCAACTCAACCAGTGTGCCCAACTGTCACTGCACTTTCCTCCAAAATTACGATGTGAACTACATGCCTTGATCAGAAATAATAGACACTGGCACACCGTGAAGGCGAACAATCTCGCAGATATAGATCTCAGCCAGCCGCTCTGAAGGATAGGTTGTCACAACCAGAATGAAATGTGCGAACTTAGTCAACCGGTCCAGAATCACCCAAACTGTATCAAGTTTCTTCAAAGTCCGTGGGAGCCCAACAACGAAGTCCATGGTAACATGTTCCCATTTCCACTAGGGAATTCAAGTCTCTAAAGCAAACCGCCTGGACTTTGATGCTCGTACTTCACCTGCTAATAGTTCAAGCACCGAGCCACATACTCCACTATATCTTTCTTCATTCTTCTCCACCAATAGTGTTGCCTCATGTCCTGATACATCTTGGCGGCACCCAAATGAATGGAATACCGCAAACTGTGGGCCTTCTCAAGAATCAACTCATGCAATCCATCCACATTGGGCACACAAATCTGACCCTACATCCCCAATACCCCATTATCTCCAATAAAAACCTCCTTAGCATCATTGTGCTGCACCGTGTCCTTAAGGACAAGCAAATGTGGGTCGTCATACTAACACTCTTTGACTCATACAAAGAAGATCGAGACACCACGCTAGCTAGAACCCGATAGGTGCCGAAACATCTAACCTCACAAACTGATTGGCCAAAGCCTGAACATCTAATGCTAGCGGTCTTTCACCAACTGGAATACATACAAGGCTACCCATACTCATAGCCTTTCTACTCAAGGCATCGTCCACCCACATTGGCCTTCCTAGGATGATATAAAATGGTGATATCATAATCTTTTAACAGCTGTAACCACCTTTGCTGCCACAAGTTTAGATCCTTTTGCTTAAACAAGTGCTGCAGACTCGGATGATCTATGAATACCTCGCAAGACACGTCGTAGAGATAGTGCCTCCAAATCTTTAATGCATGAACAATAACTGGCAAATCAAGATCATGAACGTGGTAGTTCTTCTCATGGGGCTTCAACTGGCTTGACGCATAAGCAATCACCCTACCCTTCTGCATCAAGACACACCCAATACCAATCGGATAAGCATCACAATAATCCGTATATGAACCTAATGATGAAGGCAAACTAGAACTGGAGCCGTGGTCAAGGTAGTCTTGAGCTTCTGAAAGCTCTCCTCACACTTATTAGACCATCTAAATGGGGCACCCTTCTGGGTAAATCTAGTCAAAGGTGCAGAAATATATGAGAAACCCTCCACAAAATGGTGATAATATCTGGCCAAGCTAAGAAAACTCCGAATCTCAGTAGTTGAAGACGGTCTAGGCCAACTCTGAACTGCTTCTATCTTCTTCGGATCTATCTTGATCCCCTCACTAGAAACCACATGCCCCAAGAACGCCACATAATCAAGCCAAAACTCACACTTAAAGAATTTAGCATATAGCTTATTCTCTCTCAACGTCTGGAGTACAATCCTGAAATGCTGCTCGTGATCCTCCTGGATGCGTGAGTGCACCAGTATATCATCAATGAATACTATGACAAAAAAATCAAGATATGGATGGAATACACTATTCATCAGAAACATAAATGTTGTTGGGGCATTGGTCAGCCCAAAAGACATCACAAGAAACTTGTAGTGACCATAGCGGGTCCTTAATGCCGTCTTCAGAATATCAGAATCCCGAATCTTCAACTGGTGAAACCCAGACCTCAAATCAATCTTAGAGAACACTCTAGCACCCTGAAGCTGGTCAAAAGTCATCAATGCATGGTAGTGGGTACTTGTTCTTAATTTTAACTTTGTTCAATTACCTATAATCAATGCACATCCGCATAGTACCATCCTTCTTCTTCACAAATAGAACCGGTGCACCACAAGGCGACACACTAGGACTAATGAATCCCTTATCAAGTAGCTACTGAAGTTGTTCTTTTAATTCCTTTAACTCTGTTGGTGCCTCAAATAAATCTTAGAGAACACTCTAGCACCCTGAAGCTGGTCAAACGTCATCAATGTATGATAGTGGGTACTTGTTCTTAATTGTAACTTTGTTTAATTACCTGTAATCAATGCACATCCGCATAGTACCATCCTTCTTCTTCACAAATAGAACCAGTGCATCATAAGGCGACACACTAGGACTAATGAATCCCTTATCAAGTAGCTCCTGAAGTTGTTCTTTCAATTCCTTCAACTCTGTTGGTGCCATATGATACAGAGGAATAGAGATGGGCTGAGTGCCGGCACCAGATCAATGCCAAAATAAATGTCCCCATCGGGTGGCATGCCTGACTGCATGAAACACATCCGAAAAGTCTCTCATTATCATAACAGGCTCAATGGTAGGAGTATCAGCAATAACATCCATCACAAAGTCCAAATATACCAAACATCCCTTATCAACCATACATTAAGCCTTCAAGTATGAAATTACTCTACTGGGAACATAATCTAGGGAACCTCTCCACTCAATCCTAGGTAATCCTAGCATCGCCAATGTCATGGTCTTAGCATAATAGTCCAGAATAGCATGACATGGTGACAGCTAATCCATGACTAAATCACATCAAAAGCAACTATACTAAGCAGTAAAAGATCAACTCTCATCTCCAATCCCTCAATAGTCACCACACACGACCGATACACATGGTCCACAATAATAGAATGACCCACCGGTGTAGATATATGAACATGCATAGCTAAGGAATTACGAGGCATATCCAAATAATGAGCAAAGTTCGATGATACATAGGAATAAGTGGAACCAGAGTCAAATAATATAGAAGCACCTGTGGCACACTAAAACAATACCTGTGATCACTGCGTCTAAAGCAACTACCTGTGTCATGGAGGGAAAAGCATAGCTTCGAGCCTGACTACCACCTGATCGACTTCCCCCTCTAGGGCGACCTCCAACTGCCTGACTCCCACCCTGAGCTGGCTGAACGGGTGGGGAAGTAACTGGTTCGGAAGTCATAGCCTGACCTCTATGCTGAACTAGACCTCCCAAAAGATGGGGGAAATACCTCCTCACATGACCCAACTCTCCACACTCGTAGCAACCTCGATCTACAAATGGCGATGGGGCCTGAACCGGACCCCAGGAACTAGAATAGCCACTAGAAGAACCTGGTACTAATGAATCCTAATCTGATAGAGCACTGGATAAACTCTGAGCTGAGAGGGCACCGATAGATGATTGACCCGGACGAGCACTGTATGAACCATGACTAGCTGATGCACTACGATAAAATGGACGAGCCATCTGAGCGGGCCTATAAGGACGACCCCTGCTGTGATGGTACTATCCTCCAGACGAGGCACTGCTGAAACCACCTGAACTATGATTACTATTGGCCTCCCGCTCCTGAATGCAAACCAGATCTAAGCGTTTAGCAATATTGACCACCTGGTCAAACCCAGCAACCGTCACAACCTCCCGAGCCATAATGAAGCGTAATCCATAGTTGAGGCCATCAATGAACCTCCTAATATTCTCCCTCTCAGTGGGAACCAACCATACCGCGTGATGAGCCAACACTGTAAAACTCTTCTCATACTGAGTCACGATCATACCCTCCTGGCGTAGCTGCTCAAACTGCCTATACAACTCCTCTCGTGAGTCTATGTGACAAACTTCTCTAATAAAAGAATCGAGAATTCATGCCTTTTAAGCGGTACTGCATCGGCTGGCCTTCCCAACTCATAAGCCTACCACCATCGATAATCTTCCCCTGTCAGCTGAAAAATAGTAAATGAAACTCCACTGGTCTCCAAAAGACTTGCCGTGCGAAGGATCCGTTGACACCTGTCTATAAAATCCTGAGCATCCTCTGACTCTGATCCACTGAACTCTGGAGGCTTAAGCCTCCCAAACCGCTCTAGTCTCTTCTGCTCCTCATCACTCATGGGTGGGCTAACTCGGCCCGAGTAGTAGCAACCGACTGGACTGGTAGTACCCCCGATGTCTGGAGTCCCTGAGCTAACTGCTCTGGTGTATAGGCGGCGGGAGTCTGAGCAACTCCCCCTGGCCTGTAAAGTGGTTGGTGTAGCCAGAATCGAAACCGACTGAGCAAGGCTCGTGCATACTGTCAAAATCTGGACCAAAGCCTCCTAAAGGCTGGGAATCATAATAGGCACTACTGGTATTGATGACTCATTTTGACCCCTCTTCTAAAAATTAATTTATTTATACTTATTGATTTTCAATAAAAATGTTAAAGATATCTTCTAATTAATAATACCTATGTTTAGTAATTAATGGTATTAATTAGTAATTTAGTAATTATATGATTATAAACATACTCTCTTTACTATTTTACCATTATTAAAAAATTATTAAAATAATTTTCATATTTATCACATAGGTATATAATTAGTTTAATAAAGTTATTTCTCAATATTTGGTAACATAACCTATTATTTCAAAATAAATCCGAAATTAGTATAGTAATGGGAAAATAAGATATTTTAGTAAACTAATTAATTAATTACAGAAATTAGTAGTATATTTGATTATTATAATTTATATTTCATTTTATTGAAATTATTTAAATTTAATTAAATTAATTTTTAAAGGGATAAAAACCAAATGACTACATTTGTAATTGTGTAATTAAACACAAAATGGTTATTCTTTAAATTGAAAACAACCCAAATAATATGTCCAAATCAGAAATCTGACCCAGTCCAAACGTCCCTCTCTTTCCACTATGGCAATTAGTGTCACTCTCCCTAGACCAATCAAAATTCACCATGTCACCTCTCCATAGAACACACAAGAAACAAAGTTGATATAAGCCCTCCATTACTCAGATCAACGGCTCACGATTTATCTCCATTTTCTCTTTAATTTAAACACCCATCAGATTTAATCACAGCCGTTGGATTACAAGAATCCAACAGCTACCAATATTCCCCATTAAAATCCTTTAATGCCCGAATTATCAGGGCCACTGATCAGTAAATCCGACGGTCCAGATTCCATCTTCCTATCTTAACCTAGAGACAACCCCAACTATCCCCAAACCCCTAATCATTTCCCATACGACTCAGCCTCCCCCTTTCCCCTTCCTCTCTCATTTCTCTCAACACACCAGACCCATTAGTCAAAGAACCTTACACAAATTAGTGCAGGGTCATGAATCATGACCCTAAATCATCCCCTCTGTCTTCATTACCCGTGATTATCCCTGAATCTTTGCCCATTTTGTCTTTGAGATTCAAAATCCCCAAATCCGAAAACCTTAGCATACAAACGAAACATCAAATCTCCATATTTCTCTTGTGCTATGTTAAATTGAAGCATGCATGGAGCTTCTCCAATGTCTCATGATGAAGATTCTATACCTAGAGGTCAAACACAGTGACCTCTAGGTTTTTGAGATTTGTCCGATAAGTTTTCCTTCAATGGTCAACTTCCCTCTTCCCAGGTAAAATCCCTACTGATTTCCGTATGTTCTTTCTGATTTCACCCGATTATGCTCATATCACCACCCCTCCATCACCTTCCATTACCAGTTTGAATTCTGCTGAACCCTAAAGGCATTTTAATGCCTCTATAAGTAGGGGATTTAATTCTCTCACCTAACAACAAGATATATACAAAAATCGCCAAACAAAATAGAGAAACATCGATTTAGTCTTGAGTAGTTAAAAATCAAACTAGGGTTCCTAACTAGTTTTTATTTCCTTTCCAGATTCTGAGCTTCACATTGGTCAGATTTTGAGCTCATAATTCTCAACGATTAACAAATATTCTTGTTTGGTTTGCTTCTTAAAAGAAGGTCAGTGCACTTGACCTTTTTCCTCTTTCTTTTAATTGCTGAAACCATGTCTACTTTGTTACCCTTTGCTGGTTGTTTTAGCTTATAATGCTTCATCGCTAGTTTACAATTGGTTACCTCTGTTCATGATGTGTTCTTAATCAAATATTATATCCAAGCATTATATGATTCAAGTGGATACCAATCGTTATTGTGTGATGATAATACTGCTATAAATTAAGTAACCTGCATGATCAAACTTGTGTAATTGACTAAAGAATCTTGATGATTCCTTACACTTGTTTTGATTGTTCTGTTATGGCTTTTATATCCATATTATTGATTTGGCCTTAGTGTTATCTGTTGAACTATACTTGAAGTTATTTGTCTAATAAAACAAACTAAAGAATGGACATGAACACCTAAGGTTAAGTATAGAGCTGTCACTTTAACTTAAGCATGGCAGTTTGAAATGCTTGAGTTGCTTTCCGTCCTTAGTGTGTTCTTTTGTGACTCTAGAGAAATCAATGCGAGAGTTTTTTTCCAGCCCCTATAATTGTTTGATCACATCTGTGAGTTCCATTGTATGAGATAATGCATTAAGGCAACTGGAATGAGTTCTAATGAATCTCTGTATTTAAGTATTGTCTGCTATCATCTACTTGGCTTACGCCATGTCAAGAAACCTGACTGGAGTTACATCTATTATGGCTGAACACCATATGTTAAATTAGGTATTGCTAAGCTTCATTATGATAAACTTTCTTAAATGAATATGAATCTTTAAGAATAAATACAGAGTTTCCATTCCTAGTTTGGGTATATCACACTCAATTATTTGAATGATTTATTTCTAACATGCTTCTATGATTCCGTTAAACCTCATGGTTTTGTAATCATGTCTTGATCTTACCCTGTAAATACACCCTGAATTAGTTGGACCCCTGTACTTGCTCTTTGTGTACTCTGAAGCTGCTCCATATTTAGTTTAAGTGATAGAGCATGATTAAGATACCTCTGTGGCGTTTAAGGTCATCTATTGTGTTAGAAATTTTAGATTGAGTTCTATCATGACTAAATCTTATACTTAACCTATATAATAGACTTCTAACGCATGCTTTTCAATGTCTTTCCATGAAACTTGTACATAGTAACACTGTTGGTTTGACTCAACCAAGTTTATGATCCTATGTATTCTCTTTCTTTCTCTTTAGTATTCTGTACTATCAGGTTCTTAAATAACACTCACTACCTCTTATGGATTATGTATGCTCTTCCATCATCTCTGAAATGAGTAAGGCCTGACCTATGAACATAGAAATGAACTCTCCACTACTACTTGTTTATGGTGATATGCTTTAACCCTTAGTGAGATTAGCATAAATATGGAGTTAAGAGCTTTAGAAAAAGAACCATGCCATGAGTGATCTATTTACTTACATCCCCGTTAACACCACTTAAGGATTCCAATTGAAGATGTTAATTAGAATAATTAATAGAAGTTTGAGACTTAGTCTAGGGATACATTCTTAAACATAGGCTGTTAAGATTATAATATCTTGGCTTGAAATTCCTGAACTATATACCCCCTATTCTTAAGTTATGTGATCTAGCACAGGCCCAAATCCTTAACCTAAATTTGGAGTCACTGAAGCTGCTGCTGCTGCTCATTATCTGATGGGCCTAACGTTTCTTCTGGCTCAAAACTACGAGTTCAGTTCCCTCTCCTTTATTACTTTACATAATATTTTGTTGCTTATATGTGTATATAACACTGACAATGATTGAGTGAGTACTTTCTTTTATTTCCTTTGAATTACTTTAGAAACCTAGGCAAGCAAAAAACCATAGGTAAAACTAAAAGGAATTGCTCTCTTACATTAGTTAAGCAACTTTAACATACATAATCATTTCTGCTATATAGTTTTCACTTTCACATGTACTAACCATTTTCATGAAATTCTTAAAGTTTAGAACAGATTCAAAAGATGACAATCCTTTTCTTAAAAACCAAAATCGGGCAAACGATTTCAGGATCAAGTTTTCTACAAAACCATAACAAAATACAGTTGCATTCAAGGATACTTCAAACGATTTTCTTCTAAATTTGGGTACAATATTTGAAATTAATCTAAGGTATATCTAAAGCCTCCTTCTTCAAATAGCCTTACTTTACTAAAGTTACACAAATAATCGTTTTATCTCAAAGGTAAAAAATATTTTAAAACTAAGCAACGTTTATAACTTTACAAATTTAGACATTATAAATACACTTCCAAAACTCTTTCAATTATGTAGACATATTTCAAAGGACCTTTCAAAACCTATACTCTTTTGTTTCAAAAGTACATATATTATCTTCCTTTCAAAATGATAAGTTTTAAATACGACATAGAGTAAGCTATATTCGTTCACGCACTAACCAAGTAGAATATAGACAATTAATTTCCCGAACCTAGTCTAAGTCCTATGGAGCTACCTTAGGTAGATTCTAAGGGGTGCCTCTCACCTTCCCCTTAGAAGAACAAGAACCCTTACCCAAAATCTCACTTGTTAGTAGACTAATAGGATAATGATCTTAACTATTAAACATGTACCCTAGTATACCTTTAAATATTAGGTGGTGACTGTCTTTTATTATCAACAAGGAAACCATTAGTTGAATCTTGTTTTGACTCATGCAAAATAGGGTGCAATAACATTGGTTACTCTACTGGGGATTACACTTAGGTTCTGACCTTAGCAGACTTAGACTAGACCTGGAATTTAGGAATGTTTATATACTTCTTTAATTGTGCTTAATTTACAAATATGTGCTTATGTGCCTTACTTGTTCATTATGTATTTATCTGCTTACTTTAATGTTATTACTAACATCCTACTATCTGTTACCGCTTTATATATACTGTCATCATGTTCTTTCCTATAGAGTCTTGGCCGTACACTATCACACACAATGGCACGCGAGGGTTGTCTTTTACAGCCCTCTGAACCTTCTTTCAAAATTTCTTAGTTTCAGAGAATAGCTCTGTCAGGTCAGCTGACATAACTTCTTGCAGTATTCAGTCCAACTCAAAAACTAGGAAACACTCTACTCTAGTTAACATAGGTCATACTATATAAACCTTAGGTGAGTCGGTCCTTTGCACCGACACATAATTAGGAAAGACACCCTAATATCAACGAGTCATGCACCCAACGATATAAAGTTTGTGGAACGACGAACCAATCACGATGAGACACTAAAGATCCGGAGCAAAACACTAATCAAAGCATATTTTTACCCTCTTCAGAAATGGAAATAAACCAGAACATCCCCGAAATCAATATGCTCATGGGAGAACCGCACAAGCTAAAGCAATGATAGAAGAATATTCGCCGAGAGCATTGAGAAGAAATTAGGATGCACCTAGGAGCATTGCTACCATACTGAAAATCCGGGCCGATAGGGTGCTTACCCGTTTGTTGATAAAATTCTGGGATCTAGCCAAAGTGGTTTTCAAGTTCACTGACTATGAGTTGATACCATCATTGGAAGAAGTTACAAACTTCACATAGATGCCATTTACTGGGAGGAAGTCGTTACTACCGAACACCATGCCCGGCAACAGGTTTCTTGATGCTTTGGGTTTGACGGGTAGTCGAAGTTTGAGGAATATTGAAGATGGGTGGGTAAGCCTGGACCAATTGTTCAACAAGTTTGGACATCGAGAGAGCTATGAATGGTACTTGGGATAGTTTTAGTGTGATCAAGATACATGAGAAAGTCTCCACCCCATAAATTTCTCTTTGGTGCTGCTAAAATTGCTGGTTTTCCCACAAAGGAGATGATGGATCAACATCAACTTGCTGTCTGTGGTATTAGAAACATTCCAGGGTAACCTCCAAGACACCTTGGTGTCTATGGTGTTAGCAGAAATTTTCAAAGCACTGTTTACATGTTTTCGATGGTACGATTGCTTCAAGGGTTGCAACCTGTTACTCCAAATATATGCCACAAATCACTTCTTTCAATGAGAGGACACAATTGATTATTTTGTGGGTGTTAGAAATATGATTCGGAGTCACAGTGAGAGAATGAGGCATTGGGTCTCCCCGCACGGACATGAAGAATGGAGAGATGGTGACCAACATGAGTGAAGAATGGATAAACTGGAAGCTTTCGTGGCTGAGCGGTAGGGCAATTTTAAGGCCTCCCTAGAAGTATTACATCGAACTGATAGGATTCGAAGGCATTCAACCATATGAACCCCTACGAGTTCTCAGACAGTTCGATTTGATTCAGGATGTACCTCTCTGGACGACGATGGATCTATATGAAGATGAGTACAACAACAACAACAACATACCCAGTAATATCCCACAATATGGGGTCTAGGGAGGGTAGTGTGTATGCAGACCTTACCCCTACCTTGTGAGGATAGAGAGGCTGTTTCCAATAGACCCTCGTCTTAAGAAAGCATAAGCACCAAATTCATGAAAATATAGACAAGAAGGGACTGTACCAAGAAGCCATATAAAAGAAAAATAAAAACAACTAGATAGTAAGGTGATCAACAATGAAAGAAAACAGCGGTTAGTCATAAAAATCTACTACTAATAGAAAGCGAGACTGCGTGCCAATACTACTGTTATGAACACTCTAGACTACCTACTCTACTATCCTAATCCTCGAACTCCATACCTTCCTATCAAGGGTCATGTCCTCAGTCAGCTGAAGCTGTGCCATGTCTTGCCTAATCACCTCTCCCAACCTCTTCTTTGGCCTACCTCTACCTCTCTGTAGGCCCTCCAATGTCAACCTCTCACACCTCCTCACCGGGGCGTCTGTGCTCCTCCTCATCACATGACCAAACCACCTAAGTCGCGCTTTTTGCATCTTGTCCTCAATAGGGACCATACCTACCTTGTCGCGAATAACCTCATTTCTGATCCTATCTAACCTGGTGTTCCCACATATCCATCTCAACATCCTCATCTTCTGGACATGAGCGATCTTGACTGGCCAACACTCAGCCCCATACAACATCGTTGATATGACTACCACTCTGTAGAACTTATCCTTAAGTTTTGGTGGCACCGTCTTATCACATAAAACACCGGAAGCGAGTCTCCATTTCATCCATCCCGCTCCAATACGATGTGTGACATCTTCATCAATCTCCCATCCCTCTGAATAATAGACCCAAGGTACTTAAAACTCCCTCTCCTAGGGATGACCTACGAGTCCAGCCTCACCTCCCCTTCCCCTCCTTGATTCTTGCCTCTGAACTTACACTCCAAGTATTCTGTCTTGGTCCTGCTTAACTTGAAACCTTTAGATTCCAGGGTCTGCCTCCATACCTCTAATTACGCGTTCACACCGTTTTGTGTCTCGTCAATCAATACAATATCATCTGCAAATAGCATGCACCACGACACCTCCCCTTGGATGTGGCACGTTAGTACATCCATCACCAGAGCAAACAAAAAAGGGCTAAGTGCCGACCCCTGATGCAACCCTATCATCACCAAAAAATGGTCCGAATCCCCACCCATCGTCCTCACTCGGGTCTTTACTCCATCATACATGTGCTTAATGAACCTAACGTAGGCAACATGTACACCTCTAGCCTCCAAATATCTCCACAAAACCTCTCTCAAAACTTTATCGTACGCCTTTTCCAAGTCGATGAACACCATATGCAAGTCCTTCTTTCTCTCCCTATACTGCTCCATTAATCTCCTAACAAGGTGGATGGCTTCTGTAGTCGAATACCCCGGCATAAACCCAAACTGGTTCTCAGAAATAGACACACTCCTCCTCAACCTTAGCTCTACCACTCCCTCATAGACTTTCATAGTATGGTTAAGCAGCTTGATACCCCGATAGTTATTACAATTTTGGATATCACCCTTATTCTTGTATACAGGAACCATCGTGCTCAACCTCCACTCTTCGGGCATCTTCTTCGTTCTTAAAATGACATTAAATAACCTAGTGAGCCACTCCAAGCCTGCCTTGCCCACACTCTTCCAAAACTCCACCGGGATTTCATCCGGTCCGGTCGCTTTGCCCCTGCTCATCTTACGCATAGCCCCCTCAACTTCATGAACTCTAATCCGCCTACAATACCCAAAGTCACAACGACTCCCGGATAGTTCCAAATCACCTAGGACAATGCTCCTGTCCCCCTCCTCATTCAAAAGACTATGGAAGTAGGTATGCCACCTCCGACGGATAAGACCCTCATATAACAAAACTCTACCTTCTTCGTCCTTGATGCACTTCACTTGGTCCAAGTCTCGCGCCTTCCTTTCTCGCGCCTTGGCTAACCTGAACAACCTCTTGTCCACACCTCGACCCTCGATTTCCCCATGCAAATAACTAAAAGATGCAGCCTTGGCCGCCGTAACTGCTAACTTTGCCTCTTTCTTAGCCAACTTATAATGCTCCCTATTCGACCTCTTCTCTTCCTCATCTACACTTTCTACTAGCTTCAAATATGCTGCTTTCTTGGTTTCCACTTTTCCTTGCACCTCTCCATTCCACCACCAGTCTCCCTTATGACCACCAGAGTAACCCTTTGAGACCCCTAATACCTCTCTTGCAGCTTCCCTAATACACTGCACAGTCGTGGTCCACATAGAGCTTGGGTCCCCACTACTCCTCCAAGCCCCCATAGTCACCAGCTTGACCCCCAACTCCTGGGCTTTAGCTTCCGTCAAGGCTCCCCATTTGATCCTATGTTGGCTATACATCGTCCTCTTCTTCCTCTTCCTCGTGATCTCAAGGTCCATGACCAAGAGCCTATGAAGGGTCTAGAGGTTCTCACTCGGGATGATCTTGCAATCCGTGCAAAGACCTTTATTGGACTTCCTGTAGAGTAAATAATCAATCTGAGTCTCGGCCACCGAACTTCAGAAGGTGACCAAGTGCTCCCTCTTCTTTGGGAAACTCGAGTTTTCTATAACCAAATCAAATGCTCTAGCAAAGTCTAGCAAAAATGTTCCTCCTCCATTTCTATCTCCAAAACCAAAGCCACTGTGCACATCATCATACCCCCAGACGTCGCTCCAATGTGGCCGTTGAAATATCCTCCTATGAAATATCCAAATGCTCCCAAAAATGCATCTTGACTTTTTCATCCAAGCCTGCTTGAGGTGCGCACGCACTGATTATATTCAAAGTAAAACCTCCAACAACTAGCTTAATAGTCATAAGCCTGTCATTCACCCTCATAACCTCCATCACTAGTTCACGAGGTCCTTATCAACCAAGATACCTACCCCGTTCCTTCCCCCCACCCTCCCAAAATACCAAAATTTGAAATTGCCCACATCCCGTGCCTTATCTCCTACCTATCTAGTCTCCTGTACACAAGCTATATTAATCTTTCTTTTCTCGAGAATCTTCGCTAACTCTACAGACTTTCCAGTCAAAGTTCCTATGTTCCAAGACCCTACCCCGCACCCCTTTCCCTCTAACCCCCTTACCCCCCGCACCCCTCCCCCGCGCTGGCACCCTCGAGGACAAGACCTTATCCTACCATCGTTCACCAAAGCCACTATAATCTACGAGTCACTACGCAAGCACTTTCCCGAAAACAAGTGACAAAAATAAAATGAATTACTGAAAAATAATCTACCACTAAAGGTTGCAAAACAGGTGAAGAAATAAAAAAAGGAATTGATGGGAACTATAATCTACAACTAAAGGTCAGACAAATAGGTGAAGAAATAAAACAAGTGGACTAAAGGAATTATAATCTACAACTAAAGGATAGAGAAATAGGTAAAGAAATACAATAAAAGAGCTAACGTAATCTACAACTAAAGGTCCCAAGGATCTATAAAATAAAGATGTAAACAGATAGATAGCAATATAAACAAGAAGGCAAAGCTATCACTAATGCAATTAAATTGACAATGCTAGGGAAAATACTAACTAAAGATTCAAAAAACAAAATAGGCAGGCAAGGGGATACAATTATACTAAAATATCAAACTATTAAAAATCAAGACAAGAGAGGAACAATAGAACCTGGATTGTAGCAAGGAGGGGTGTAATCCAATCACAGAGTGATTCTTGTCCTCTTCAAGATGATGAAGAAAATGGCAGTCTTTTTTTATTTTCTGATGTTGAACAAGAACCCTTAATTTCAGATTAAAAAAATTGTCAACCTTCTAAACCTCCTAGCAATTTCAAGGAAATTCAGTGACCGGAAGACGATGATGACATTAGAAACCGACGAGAGAGAGGCGAACCACTTGGGAACCAAGTATTACCAAAAATAATCTCTATTTCTTGATATTCTCCAAAAAAGATAATTAAAGAGTTTGTAATAAAAGTAATCTGATGATTGCAATGCTGATTCAATAATCTCTGTTTCTTGAAGATGGGTTTTTCAACCAACTACACAACAAAACCTGTTTATTAATGGTAAATCTGATCTGTTTATGGAAATCAAGAATCTTGATGAAAGTGGCAGAGAAGAAATAGATTGAAGATGAAGATGACGATTGGAGTTTCTCTTATTATCTCCTTGACCAAAACCGAAACGCAGATAATCGATGGCGACAAACTTTTCCAACAGAATAAAGCTCGGTTTGACCTTCTATATCCCAAATCTGTAGAGGCTTGCTCCCGAGGCTGTGCAGGATGATGAAATGTACTGTTACAATGAATTGATGATGATCTACACTCTGTTATAAATCTGTGTTTGACATATCATGGAAACCTTAAACAACTTCTCAATGTATCTAGCACCCTCAAGCATTTTTGGTTTGTACAAAAGTTTTTGGGTTTCTAATTTAAAACTATCAATTAATCCAGGGTCTTATTATGTAATATGGGTATTTCATCCTTATTATATGTTTTATAATATCTTTACACAAATACCAAATCATTAGTAATGTATGAAGATGAGTAAAATGGGCAAATCCTGATACCAAGGATAAGAAGACTATAAGAGGAGTGGAATGAGTTAAATATGATGCCAATGAGTCAGAATTTGTGGTGCACTCCGGATCACTATGTTTGGATCAATGAAGAGGATGAACTGGCCCAACCAAGTAGGGAAGGAATAGCCTAGCTAGAAGCATTACAAATCTATCATGAGATTCTGCCTCACTACCTTGTGACTACCTCCATGCACTATCAAGTGGTCCTAGGATCAATTGATCATATCATGCCACTTCTAGAGGATGATGACTGAGTGGTTGAGTGTATACAAATTGATTCTGATATAGAACCAGAAGAAGACCCAGAGGAAGAACCTGGTTTCAATGATGATGAATAAGAATTTGAAAAAGACCCAGAAGAGGAACCGGAAGAGGAAGAAGACATGGGGAATGATTCTAGGGATGACTGTTAGTAACTGGTTGATTTCACCCTTTTCCTACCTTGTATCTTTCACCACGAGCCCTTTCATTTTCCCTGAGGGCAAGTCTGTTGAGCCCATGTAATCCCATGGATGTTGAAAAACGATGTTGTAATCCCTGCTCCTTCCTGTTATAATCCAATTTAATGAAAATGAAAGTTTGCATCGGATCTGAACGTGTTGAATCTAATTGTTTGTCAAATATTCGCGACTTAGGCCCACCTCTGGCAAAGAGAGGCCCCTCACATATTAGGTAACGCACTTGCTTGAATATGTGAACTAACTGCTCTGTTTGCTCATATTTGTGCAAACACTGAAACTGATATCTGTTCTTTTTCTTTTCTTTTCTTTTCTCGCATTACTTTTTTATTATCCCCCAAAGAAGAGGTTAGTTTATGCTGACCCAAAAACTAACGGAACCACCATATAACATGAGATCGAAAGGGAAGATGTTTGCAACAGATAAACTGATAGAACACTCGAGAGAAAAAGGATGATACTCGAAATGACGAATATGTTGCTAGGATAACACAAGAGATGGAATTGTTGAGAGAGGAAGTACATCACATTTGGGAATTGGCACATCTGGTCATGACGATGCTCCCACAACCACCCCGTTTTCCTTCTCTAGATTTAATCCCCAATCATGTTCCTTCAACTACCCTCCAAGCAAATATTACCCCGGCTTCAGTCACTGCAACCCAGATTATACCCCCAGTAACCCCTTCAAACCCACCAAATTCTCCCATACATACCCTTTATGTACAAAATTATGTTCTAATGCCGCAAAACCCACCAGTCACTACCAATACAGTTCATTCCCCTCCTCGTGATGGCATCGCATTCACCACCAATCAAAACCAGCACATACCTATGGCACATACCGCTGCACACAAGCGATATGTTCCACCCGTATATGTCGTTTCAGAACCCACCTTCACAGTGCCCGTCACGGTTAGGTTGCCTTATGAAATTGACCAATATGCTGAAATAGAGAGGGAAGCTAAGTATAAAGAGGAAGAGTCGGTATCCAAACTGTTGTGATCATTGAGGAAACAAATGAAGAACTTTTAGGTCGCTCGAGGGAGAGAAATTTTAGATTATGAGGATTTGTGTATACACCCTGACGTGGACATGTCGGTAGGGTACAAGCCTCCGAAGTTTGACATCTTTGATGGGACAGGTGATCCCCATGCAAACTTGAGAGCCTACTCTGATAATCTAGTTGGAGTAGGAAGAAATGAGAAGTTAAGGATGAAGCTATTTATAAGAAGTTTGACAGGAGAGGCACTTACTTGGTACACTCGCCAGGATCCCAGAAACTAGAGAGAGTGGCAGGATATGGCAGAAGATTTCATGAACTGTTTCAGGTTCAAAACAGAAATTACCCATATAGGTTCAACAACATCTAGTATTTGCTCCTTACCTGGAGCAACTGGTGTCTCCACAAGTATTGTTCTAGCTATAGTACGAGCCGCACCTCGACCTCTATCACAGCCCCGGACTCTCGCGGTTCTAATTGGTGGTACTGGTGGCCGTCCGCTTGATCTGGTTGTATGTGTCCTCACAATCTGTGAGAGAATAGAAGAGTAAAAGTTCAGATTCTAGAATTAAAAATCCGCACGACAAGAGTACAAGAAAGTGAAGTTTCCTAATGGTTTGGTAGCCTCTCAAAGATCAGTACATATGTTTCTGTATCGATCCGCAAGACTCTACTAAACCTCATGACTTGTGAGACCTAAGCAGCCTAGTGCTCTGATACCAACTTATCATGATCCAAGACATGATGGCGCCTAACACACTTGATAGGCAAGCCGACAATCACATAACATCTAAGCGTTTGAATAAAACATGTTTCAATAAGCTTATTAGCAGAAAATCTCATAACCATATGATAAAAACAACTGAAATGCTACTACAACCATCCAAAAATCTTGTGTAAACGAGTACATGAGAACTACTAAGTATTAACATAACCAAAACTCTAGTACAACTGTCTGAGTAATAGATCAGTATTGAAGAAAATAAAAGGAAGCAGAGTCGAGGTCGGCGGGCATCATAGCAGCTACCTCAAAGTCTCCGAGCAGGTACTAGCACCGATCTAGCAATCACCTCGTGTAGATGTACCTGGATCTACACACAAAGTGTAGAGTGTAGTATGAGTACAACCGACCCCATGTACTTAATAAGTAACAGAACTAACCTTGGACTGAAAGTAGTGACGAGATATGAAGGATGCAGTCAGAACCAATATAATGACAACATATGTATAATAATGATAATGATAATAAATAACTTAGAGAAATTTCCATAATCATCTCGTTCAGGGGTACATAAATTTAGACATGCTTTCAAGTAAAAATTTAAAACCAACACTGATAAGAACATGTCAAGTATAGCTAGCATGAGGAATGGTACATCTCTATGCCTGCATGTCAAATGTGTGGTTTCAGTTATATCCCCAAGTACTCACTCTCTCAAAAATATTCAATCTGATTGCCCACACAATCCACACACAATCACTCAGCATTGTATAGGTGCCTGGCATCAATGCCCCTCACCAAAGTACGTGTATATATATATATATATTATTGTGCCTGCGCTCACTGTTGGTATGTCAGACTCCGGAGGGATAGATCTTTCCCAAGTGCTAATATAAAGCCTATAAGGCCTGCTGCGGGGTACAACCCGATCCATACTAATAAATAAGCCAATAAGGCATGTTGCGGCGTATAACCCGATACACAATAACACTCACAACCCGGCTCTCAAGCCCAACTCATTCATCAATCTCCCAAGTGGCAAGAGCTCACAAATCTCATACCACTGATCCACGTCCAATCCGCACCCAATAGTGAGTGTGAACGGTCGTTGGAAGAATAGTACCCAATAAGAGTCGGGGTCGATTTTCACAGGAAGTTTATAGGGGGTGTTAGAGTAAACACTTGATGAGAGTACGTGAAATAACTCAAATTGCACTTCCAACACAAAGTTTTTTTTTCTAAGTCTAAAATTGACACTAGCAAATATAAACTAATTAGAAGAAACTAGAAAACAAGTAATTATTTTTGATGTTTTTATCAATTGGGAAAAAGCCTAGGGATGTAACCTTCTCCTAGGTGCTAACCTAATAGGTAAATCACGTTAATGTTTGTTTTAGTGAACGAGGTGTATTATAACTCTCAATTACCCACTCAATACCTCTCAGTTATAGAGTGATTATGCCCAAATTGGATTTCTCAAGTCCAATTGGGTATCAATTCAGACAGTTGATATGAGCTCAAGTCGGGTTTTTCCTATCTCTAGTTCAAGCCCTTTAATTAGACTAGAGAAAACCTTAACTAGCCCAATTCTTGTTAGCCAAGTTTTCCTAAACTAAGTCCCTCTTTCTCAAATAAGAACCAAGTCAAATAGGCATGAATCAATATTTTCAACCATTAATTCTAATAATAATGCATAAACAAGGCTAAATAATAAACATCCAATCATAAACAAGTACTAAACTAATTACCCATAAGGTTTACATGCTAGGGTTGGGTCACAACCCTAGAGAAAATATAGCTAATCATACTAAAATGTGAATAAAACAAAGAAGAAGAACTAAGTAAAGACATAAAATAATATTAAATTGATAAAACTAATGATTATTCACCCAAGATATTCACTACTTTCCCAAAACAACAAAATATAACCGCTAATTCTCAAAATAATACAAAACTTGCCCTAAAAAAGTGTTTCCAGTCTATTTATAGTGCCCTTAAATTTGCTGACAAAAATGCCCCTCGGAAGGTTCTGCGTCCGCACAGTTCCATGTGCGGTTTGCACTTTGCTTGTCTTTTTCAAGTAGAGAGATTCTACAGCCGTACAATTCCATCTACGACCACGCTTTTCCTTCTGCGCCTGCACTTTTGCACCTTCCCTAACTTTTGAATTCTTGTCAGTGCGACCAGGTTTTGCGGCCGTACAATTTGATGTGCGGACCGCACTTGTTAGAAATCTGTTGAGGCTCAGGTATCAGCTTTGTGGCCGCATATGTATTTCTGTGGATCGCACTTTCTTCTGCGGACCGCAATTTGGCCTGCTGCACTCGTTCTTGCCTTTTTGAGCTGGAACACTCCTTTTGAGTTAAAGTTCATCATTAAGAGCCAATTCTCTAACATGCCTGCAATTTATACAATTCCATTAGTTTTGGGAACAAGAATCAACACTTTTGGACTAAAACTAAAGTAAGAAGGTACTAATAAGTGGTTAAAATCCACATTCATCAACTCCCCCAAACTTAAGTCTTTACTTGTCCTCAAGCAACTAGATTAGTTCCCACCTCCTCAAAGTGAAAGGTCATTTAAAAGAGTCAATTGTAAGCCATTCATACTCAGTTGGGACCAACAATTACCCACGATACTCATGCATTTTCAATAAGGTGACAAGCCACATATTATGCACATATAACTCTAATGTGACACTTGAGCTTCAAGAATTGACTTCACTCATCAAGGACTCTTTTGTATCAAGTAGATCATGGTGGAATCCCAACTCTTCCTCCTCTACCTTCCATTTGCCATGCTCACTTCAAGAATTAGCTCTTAATCTCTAAATCAACGAAATGTTCACTCTTCTCTCACAAAGGAATGTCACAAGTAAAGCTTCAAGTACCATAGGTTTGCTCCTCATGTAGATCACCACTAATGTAAGCTCACTCGATTGAAAATCAAGTAGGACTTCTTTCAGGTTGTAATGAAGGCTTTTGGCTTGTGGTAGGATACCATATGGGATAAGTGGTTACACCTTTCCTTAAGCACTCCACTTTTTTTATTTCCTGGCTCATATTTACCAACTCTTAGAGGCATTTCCTTTTCTTTGGGGCTAGAAAGACTTGACATCACTCTTTATTATTCATTTCATTCTTTTTCTCCCTTGATGCTCATACTAGAGATAGTTGCCTCTTTTTGATTTCATCAACCTTCCTTTTTATTCTATTTTTGGCATTTTCTTTTTGTTCTTTTCTTTTTTTGCCTTCTCTTTTCACAAAGATCATTTCTTCTCTCTTTTTGGTGCCTTGATACCTCTTTTAGATTCCTCAACTTTTTCCCCCAAACTTATACCTTCAATCACTTATTTCATAAGAGTGTTAAGGAAGGTTCCGGTGCCAAGAGAGATTGCAAACAAAATGGGTAAAGGCTTCTATCATGGTTACCAATAGAGAAAGGTTAAAGTCTCGAAGGGGCTGACTAGGGATAACAAGCATTAGGTGGCAATAGAAAGCTCAAACGGACCAAGAAAAGCCTACAATCATCTTCCAAACCAAGAAAACCTAGAATTTTGCCTTGAAATACATTCGGGGCAAGTTTTAGACCATTCATACCAATAGTTGGACTAGCAACAAATATCACCTCACCTCTCATGCAACTAAACCGTAAAAGAGGATAGAGTCTAAAGGTTACAACGATTACAATCAAGTTAAAGATTACTATGGTCCAATCAACCTCTTAATGATTATCAAAGTCAACTCAAGAGTCTCAAAGTCACTAACTAGAGCTATTTGTCTTCCAAAAACCTTTTTTCAAACCATAAGTACGCAATCAAGTGTGTTGGTGCCAAATGAAGCATGAATAACTCTTTTTAGATAATGACTTGATTAGGGATTTATTCATTACTACTACTATTATTATTACCTAAACATAAAAACAGACTCATTCTCTTAAGAAAGTTGTCACACCATCCATCCTTGGGAAGAGTCACCCGGTTCACATAAATGACTACCTTTGGAAAGCTCCATCGCATTAAGAAAATCAAAGGCTGATTATCCACACTACTACTAAAAACATAAAAGCTACTAACATAAACAAAAATCAAAGTAAACAAAAAAAGAGGCTAATGAAAGCAATAACTAACTAAAGATAGAGAAAATAAAAAGAAACAGAATCATTCAATTATTACAATCCAAATGTATCATCAAATAAATTCCACCCCCTCCCCCCAAATAAAATTAAGCATTGTCCATAATGCTTAAAAAAATAAAAGTAAAAGGAGAGAGGGCGAAGAAACTCCCTAAGCACCTTGGACATCAGAGTGTCCCCAGCAACATCAATCTCTATTGGCTCAGCCAACTAAATATCATCATCATATCTGGGAGTGGCGGGAGTGGTGAACATCGCACGCACTGCGTCAGCAGTTTCGGCGGCAAGGCATGGCTCCTCAGACTGGCCAGCTAGAGCATCCTGTATAGATAGATCTGGGGCGGTCTAGTCTAGGTAAAACAACATATCAAAGGGCAAATCCCCACCTGTAGCTAGCCAGGTCACCTCAGCACGAAGCTTATACACTAGCTTCTTGCTGGCTTGGGACTTTTGCATCTTCTTGACCTGCTTGGTTAAGCCCTCAATAACTGAACCATGCTGCACCAGAGTGTCCATAATCACCTTCTAGTTGTCCAGAGTCTTGCCCAGTTTCTAATCAAGCTCAGCAAAATCCCGCGGTGCCTGTGTGGATGACTGCCTTACAACAGTATTGGAAATCTCAGACAACTTTGAAGTAGCTGCTTACATCCAGTTGTTGAGACTCGCCAATGTCTGGGAGATATGTAGAGCAGAAAGTGGCCACTAGGCATGGTCACCAGCCTCAAAACCGGAGTAGGGACTGCCCTAGGAGATGTAGAAAGAGCTGTAGAAGGAGCAGTAGATGGCGGCTCAGGCATAGCAGCTGTTGCACTGGTAGAGGGCTCAAATGGTGTATATGGAATATCAGTTGTATCAGAAACCAACACTATCAGCTGATTAGACTGGCCGACAATAGTAGAAGGCTGAGCACTCTTCTTCGGATTGCTCAGATCCTGCAACTTGTACCACTCAAACGGCCCTTTAGGCTTTACCTTTGTATCAAACGACCTGGGCTCTACCTTTGCATCTGTAAGGTACTCTGTAATAGTGTTGGGGTAGGGGTAAGCAGTGTTACTTTGCTGTTCCACAGAGAAATGTTGGCCAACATCAGGACACCCACATTGATCACGTACCCGGCCATGATAGAAGCCATAAAAACAACACGAGGAACATGCAGGTTGTTCTCATTCTAGCATGGGTCAAGTATGCTACACACAAAGGTTTGCCTAACTTTTGCCTCAAAACTCAATATGCTCCGGAGAATAGGTACGCCAAAAGTAATCCATGGTGGAGGCGGTCTCGATGCCAAGATCTCAGCAAGCCATGGCTGGGCCTCTTATTTCAAGGCCAACTTCTCTAAGTACTCCTTTGGCTCCAATCCTCAAATCCCAAGTACGCGTTCAGCATGTGCTGATCAAATTTCACCTTGAGGTTGCATACTTTTGTCACCTTTGTCCCTTAGCGAATATTTGAAGTGTTGGCATAAAATTTGCGGACAAGGTGCTCCTTGACATCCACTACCTTCTTAGTAAATAGCATACATCCCTTTCTCTTTATGAACTTCTCCAGAACTGCGGGATTGTATTTATCAAGATCTTTCAACACAAATTGTCACTCATGAGTCAATGACCTCAACGTCCACAACATCTGGAAGTCAGTAAAAGCCCACAAACTCACAAATCTATCTTCCCACGGTTCCTTCTTCATTGTCCGGTCAACACTGGTAGATGTATCTTCTCCCCCTCTACCATCATCAGGAATATCAGCAAAACCATACCCTGTAAAGCAGCCTCAGAAGCATGGCTAGCACTTTCCGAACCCTTGGAAGTACTATGAAATGATGAAGGCACATCCAGAGGCTTAAATCGCCATTGTGTCCAGGACTGCTCATCTTTGTGCTCCTCCATAATAGATAATCAGTTTCCCTCATAGGCTTCCCTAGATGTGGCATAAAAACTAAATTCGGAGAGGTCTGCGCCCCTCCCCCTCCCTCTGCCTGCTGTAGATTTCTTCCGAATAGTCTTTGGCACACTTAGGGGCAAGGCACCTATGCCTTGACCCCTTGAAGACTCTCTTCTTCCCTTGGCGGATTCGTCGTATCCTCGTGATCGAACCATTGTCTGTATCAACACAAAGAGGATTGTTAGTTGCAGATAATATTTCAACATAATTAAGACTCAAATAAGCGAGGGAGAACAAGTTAGACACAATGGGGTTACACAGGAATGAACATGCTACAGGATTAGGGAAGTGCAGTTCGCAGTTTTTCATTTGCGGCCTACAGAATGGGAGTGCGGACCGCACAATTTCATGTGCGTCCGCACTTCTGACAAAAAAATCAAAGGCTCAGACACCCCTTCTCTGAATGATAGTGCAATGTCCATGTGCGGCCATAGACTTCATCTGTGGTCTACGAAATTAAAAGTTTGGTCCGCACATTTGCCTTCTACCACTCACCAAATCAGCCAACTGCGGACCGCACAAATTCTAGTGTGGCCACAAATTAAAAATTAAATGAACATGTCTTTCTTTTCACATAAATTTTGCAAATACTAGTTCAAATCTAATTGGCAATATGGTATACACGTAAGATTCAACTAACCCAACCCATTTTAGCATGTGTTAACAACTACCCAGTACAAATTTACCTCACATGGACACGTGGATGAAATATAATAATAGATGGCCTAAAAAGAAGCTAAAAATTCAAAAATCAAAATAACAGAAAGATTAACATGAAGTGAAGCATACCTGATGATGTGAGTGTGCAAGATTTTGTGAGTGCAGATGGGTGTGTGTTTGAGAGTAAAGAGTCCTCAGATAAGCTTCTAGAGTAGCAGTGATTCTTAGGAGAGTGAAAACATTAAAATGAGGGAAAAAAATCCTATTTATACTTAGAGTGAATGAGAGGGTAAAAAGGCAGAGTGCGGCCGCACAATTCCAAGTGCGGTCCGCACTCCTTCATCTAGGCACCAATTGTTTGTTTCTCTTGTGCGGTCCACATAATTTTAAGTGCGGCCTGTCACGCCCCGACCTCAGGAAGTGCAACCGATGTTCAACCGAGTGAACCCGTCTGAGAAAGCCTGCTAGACACTTTCTACTCAACTCACCCATGATCCAGAAAAGACGTGATTCCATTAATTATATAGTAGGAAGCTCATTCATGCAATACTAAATTATTTCATTAGCTACTTCGCCTTTCAGTCTCAAAATACACATTTTCTTATAGTCTGAGTGGAACGAGTGATCAAATACAACATAACTTGCTGAACATTCCCAACACCTATATACAACCCACACAGTGTCTATGGAGCCTCTAAAGATACAAAAGAGTGTAAAGAAGGTGCCGGAAATAAGGCCCCGACTATACGTCAAAAAGTACAACAATATAAGCAAAATATGTATCACATGACCCCAAAATGAAATAGGGCTCATCGAGTCCGCTGAGATGAGGATGCAATACCTATCTGTGATCAACACTGTCTGCTATGTAACCACCTGCATCCATTTAAAGATACAGCGCCCCCGGCAAAAGGGATGTTAGTACTGTCGAATAGTACTGGTATGTATAATTAAACACCATCGCAATAGAATGAATAATAATACAGGGGGAGACAGTCAAGAATGCAATATGAGCTTCAAATAACACTAAAACATCAAGTTAAAGATCACTTAGATTTCCAAGTCAATTGCCACGTTATTTGGTTGGATGGTTTTATTTTTATGCCAATATACCACAATCCACAATACCACCGTGTTCTTACACGGAGTCCGATCTCGGTCCGATCGGCTAAGCCATCTCATTTGAGACATCAACCATATTCACTATTTCATTCACAATACCACCGTGTTGTTACACGGAGTCTGATCGGCTAAGCTATCTCATTCGAGACATCAAACATTTCAATCGAACATCTTACTCCGCATTCTTTTCCCATCTTTTCAACACATTGGCACAAGTGGCTTTAATTATAAAGTCATTCTTGGCACTTGGCCTTATTTCATAATTCAAGTTCTTTTCCACAATCCAACATTATTATTATCATCAATAACAACACAGTTATCATTCAAGACTCTTGAGTTCACATATAAGCAATTTATATTTCAAGGCACATAGAGGCTTTTCACACAATTCGGCATAACAGTCTTTAATCGAATTTGACATGAACTCTAGGCATATTAGCACATATTCTAAGTCTTGAACATTTTCTCAGATGACAAGATAATATGATGAAGGCATGGGAATACATATTACACATACATTTGCAAAGCAAGCACATTTGGGATAGCAATTTCTAGGACGTTCAATTTGGGACTTACGTCGATTGCATGAATACCGTGGGATTGAATTCTAAGAAGAGGGGATTTAGCCAACATACCTCAATTGAGCCTCTTAAAACTCTATGATATTCCGGAATACTAGCAACTTCAATATATTTTAGCAATATAGCAAAATTGAACCCAAAATTAGGAAAACGATCATAATTCTAGTTCACTTGAGCATTCTATCAAACACCATATGTGCATTAAGGTTCCATGGCCCTTTTATTAAGGACTTCACCAACCCACACCCCATTCTTTTCTATCTTTAACTCACAACCTCCCCACATACCTTAGGAACACATGCATGTAAAGTAAGCACTCCCATCCCCATGAATTACCTTACTAATGGCCCATTATAGTTACATTTTGAAATTAAGAGTTTGGGTAATAGAATCTTACCTCTTAGGAAGAAGACCTAGGTGCCTCTCTTGATAAATTTCAAGGTTTTAAGTAAGAATTGAAGAGCAATTTGGTGAAGATCACTTCCTCCCTCTAGGACCCTCTTTCTCACTCTAAAAATATTAGAAAATAAGCTCAAAATAGTCCAAGGTAGGTGTTTTAACGGAATAGGGTCGGGTTTAAAAATCCCAAAAATGAAGCTCTGGAACAGGTTATGCAGTCGCATATGCGACCGCATAATGGTTATGCAGTCCGCAAAATGACCGCGAAATTGGGGTGCCAAAACTGGAAAGGAACTGACCAGGTCTGCGGTCACTATGCGGCCCACATACATGTTCTGCGGTCGCATAGTGCACCGCAGAACCTCCCTCCGAAAAATCCCAAGGCGGGATATGCGACAAGAGTGTGGCCCATGAAACGGTTATGCGGTCGCATAATTGGCCACGAAATTGACATAAAAAATGCCCCAGAAAACTGCCTCGCTCTGCGACCATTCTGCGGTCGCAGAACGGGCCGTAGAAATGCCTACTTCTGCCCAACATTTTCCTTCAACTCCCCAGCGCACTGTTCAATCCAACATTTTCCTTCTACTATTATTACCCTTCACGCCTACTTCGGTATCACGAAATGCGGGTTTTTAGAAAAAATTTTATGGGGCCTTACACAGCTGCACAATTCCTCTCGCGGTCACAAATTTTCCCCGCACTGACAGGGAAAAACTTCAGAGACTTTGTCATTTGACATGTTGTCTAGCTTCATGAAGTGCGGTCCGCATGTGAAATTTGTGGCCACACTAGATCTTCTGCGATGGCACAATGTTTTCTACAGCCGCACAATTGAAATGTGCGGTCTGCATTTTCTTCTGCACTTGGCAATTTTGTTCACCCTTCTTTCATGTAACAATCAACCCTGGAGAACACTTAAAATCAAGTTGAAATAACAAATAACATCAAACTACAAAACAAAAAAGAAAAGAACTTGGATTGCCTCCCAAGAAGCGCCTAATTTAAAGTCGCGCCACGACGCGATGTCTAAGCATCATCAAGTGAAGTACCGTGGTCTTAGCTTTTTAGTAAAAGATCTCACTGAATCAGACTCATATGGCCTGGTAGTGAGTGTATCAGGTCAGAAACATGAAGATAGTACAGAATCGGAGTTGGACGAACACCCAATGACTCAGCTTCCATAAATAATCGAGTAACAAATACTATAACGTTAAGGAAATAGTAAGAAGCATAGTGTGAGCAAAAAAGGAAAGAGGATATGGAAGATTTTCCATGTGATATCGGATTAGGGCTGGGGTTTTAATGAGGGCGGCTAGGGTTTCTTAGAGAAATGGGAGAGAATGAGAGGATTTAGGGGCGACTGTCTCAGGAAAATAGGCGTTAGCGTTTGGGTGAGTGTAATTAAAAATGGGGGAATAGTTCTGTGACGTTGATCATTTGAGATCAACGGCCAAGATTAGAGGAGAAGCGGGACAGGTCAAATGAACGGGTCGCGTCCGGGTTGAGTTAATTGGATCGTTTGGTTTGGGTCGCTGAAGAGTGAATATGGAGTGGGCTAGTTGTTTGGGCCTGATTTTGGTCCGAACATTAGCCCTATATTGGACTAAGAATAAAATAAACAAAAAATATTTAAAATAATTTATAAAAAGTAATAATAAATAATAAAAATATGCCTTATGCAGTAAAATTATTGAAAATAATAGCTTAACGTTATAAAAATATAAAATGCTATTTTGGTTTAAATAATGTAAATATGTATAGAATATAGGCTATTATTTCAAAATTGCGTAAATAGCTCAAAGATGCATATGTAATTATATGAAATAAAGTAAAAATGTTATAAAGCAGGTATGAGAGTATAAATAGTATATTTGGATGATTAGGTCATCACAAAATAATTTGAAAGGATAATTAAATAAATATTTGAATAATTTAAATGCAAGAAAATTAATTTTAAAGCCTTAAATATTATGACAAATTACAGAAAGTACCTATATGACTCTTGTAAATTAGTGATGATGCAAGAATGATATTTTGAAAGTATATAGGACATTTATAAAAATATGAGGAAAATATTGGGTATCAATAACCGGTATCACTAGTGGGGAGATGGCTAATATGGTAGGGTAGGTACTGGAGAGTCATAAGATTACTTTCCATGAAGACGAGCTGCCGCCAGAAGGGGAGAGTCACAATAAAGCATTGCACATCACTGTGCAATATGAAGACAAGTTCATTGCTAGGGTTCTGATAGATGGAGGTTCGAGCCTAAACATATGCCCGCTGACTACTCTGAAATGTCTGGGTAAAGGCCTGCATGAGATATGGATGGGAAGCATAAATGTGAAGGCATTCGATTGATCTCAGAGAGCCACTATCGGAGAAATCAACCTTGATCTGCAGATGGTCCTGACCTGGTTCGATGTCGAATTCCAATTGCTAGACATATCCACCACCTACAACTTGTTATTGGGACGACCATGGATACACGCAGCTGGGGCAATCGCTTATACTCTGCACCAGGCTGTGAAGTTCGAGTGGAATCATCAAGAGGTGATTATTCACGGAGATGGAAGTAACCCTATCTACACCAACAAGACTGTGCTAGTTACCGAGAACAGGGGGAAATTCGGAGGAGAAATATACCACCGCATTGAGCGAGTAAACGCAATTAAGAAAGGCCGATGGTGGAGAAATAAGATAGAAAGCATACTGATATGGTTGGGGTATGAACCAGGCAAGGGTCTTGGCCCAAAACTTCAAGGGATCACGGAATCGATACGACCACAGTATCATGGCACAACCTTTGGTTTTGTCGTGTAAGAATATCAGGATTGGATACCGTTGTGGTGTATCGCTTACTATCCATTAGAACAACCCATGCCACCACTGCACCAGATGTTCTGCCAGACTGATGTGATTTGGGGATCCGAGGAAGATAAGGTTTTGGCCGGTATAAGGAAGCTGTTTCTGGATGAGGAAGATATGGACTGTAATGCAATCTTAATGGAGGAGGAGGAGGAAGACCTTACCATTCAAACAGTGGGAGAATGAGCCGTTCTCAAGAATTGGACACTGCACTATCCCGGGCTCGCCGAGTACCTGGGTAGCCTTGGCAAAGTTAACATGATTTATTTTAAAACTGTTTTTGGGAATTTAAGACATTTTTAGTATTTTGTTTTGAAATAATTACTCGAGACATCTAGTCATACTTGTTGAAAATTTTATGTTTTATTAATGCATTATTGCTTTTCGTTTATTTATTATTATCTTTCTATATTGTTTTTCAGCGTAATTATTACATATCCTGATGACCTACGACTGTGACATGTAACGAGACAACGCAATCAGGTTTCTAAAGGAATATGAGGATATTTTTGCATGGTCCTACGACGATATGACTTGGTTAAGCACATTCATAGT
This sequence comes from Nicotiana tomentosiformis, assembly GCF_000390325.3. NCBI lineage: Eukaryota > Viridiplantae > Streptophyta > Magnoliopsida > Solanales > Solanaceae > Nicotiana > Nicotiana tomentosiformis. The sequence continues at coordinate 83,309,368 of NC_090817.1, read as the reverse complement.
AGCTCACAAGCTACCTACCAATCCCATGTGTCCGCTGGTAAAGCAGAAGCTCAAGAAATTCAAGCCAGAAATGAGTTTGAAGATAAAGGAAGAGGTTACCAAGCAAATCAAATCCAAGGTCCTCCGAGTGGTCGAGTACCCAACCTGGCTAGCCAACACTGTGCTGTTTCCAAAGAAGGATGGGAAAATCAGAGTGTGTGTTGACAATCGAAATCTGAGTAGGGCAAGTCCTAAGGATAATTTCCCGTTGCCCAATATACACATACTGCTAGACAACTCCACCAAGCATGAACTCCAATCCTTTGTGGATTGCTTCGCAGGATACCACCATATTTGGATGGATGAAGAGGACGCCGAAAAGATAACCTTCATCACGTCATGGGGGATATATTGTTACAAAATGATGCCATTTGGATTGAAGAACGCTGGGGCTACCTACATGAGGGCCATGACTATTCTTTTCTATGATATGATACACAATGAAATAGAGGTGTACATGGATGACGTTATTATCAAATATAAGAGAAGTTCTGGGTCACCTAACAAATTGAGGAAGTTTTTCGACTGACTTCAAAAGTATAATCTGAAGCTAAATCCTACAAAATGTGCTTTCAGAGTCCCTACTGGGAAGTTTTTGGGTTTCATCGTCAGTCGCTGCGGTATTGAGCTAGACCAGTCAAAAATCAAAGTTATTCAGGACTTGCCACCACCAAAGAACAAGAAGAATGTGATGAGTTTTCTGGGACACCTCAATTACATCAGCCATTTTATAGCAAAGTCGATGGTGATATGTGAACCGATCTTCAAAATGCCGAGAAAAGATGCTGCAATGAGCTGGACCAAAGAATGTCAAAACTCTTTCGAGAAAATCGAGGAGTACTTGTCTAAGTCATCCGTGCTGGTCCCGCCAGAGCCAGGAAGACTTGTGTTGTTGTACTTGTCCGTGTTGGATGGAGCCTTTAGTTGTGTCTTGGGACAACATGATGAAACTAGGAGAAAGGAGCAGGTGATATATTATCTGAATAAGAAGTTCACACCTTACGAAGCCTGGTACTCTTTGTTGGAAAGCACCTGTTGTGCTTTGACATGGATAGCCCAAAAGTTGAAACACTACTTCTGTGGATAATCCACTGAAATACATCTTTCAGAAACCCATGCCTATGGGTAAGTTAGCAAAGTGGCATATATTGTTAAGTGAGTTCGACATCATCTATATGATTCAGAAGGCGGTGAAGGGGCAAGCTTTGGCCGATCAACTGGCAGAGAACCCGTAGGCAGTGAATATGAACCATTAAAGGCCTATTTTCCCGACGAGGAAGTGTCGTTTGTGGGGGAAGATATTGCCGAAACATATGATGGTTGGAGGATGTTTTTCGACAGAGCAGAAAACTTCAAGGGAGTGGGCATCAAAGCTATTTTAGTATCAGAAATCGTCAACATTAACTGGTATCCACGAAGCTCAGGTTCCCATGCACCAATAATATGGCAGAATACGGGGCTTGCATTTTGGGACTTAGAATGGCCATCGACATGAATGCTTGGGAGTTATTGGTAATTGGAGATTCAGATATGTTGGTAAACCAAGTACTTAGAGAATTGGCTATCAAGAACACTAAAATATTGACATACTTGCATTGTGTACAAGACTTGATCAAGAGGTTAACAATTATAGAATACAAACACGTTTCGAGGATTTAGAACGAGTTCGCAGATGCATTGGCTACCTTGTCTTCCATGATACAACATCCAGACAAGAATTTCATTGATCATATCCCGATAGAGATTCGTAAGCAGCCAGCTTATTGTGCTCATGTTGAAAAAGAGTTTGATAGAAAGTCATGGTTTCACGATATCAAGAAATATCTAGAGAAAGGAGAATACCCAGAAAATACTACACACACTCAGAAGCTCACACTTTAAATATTGGCCAACCACTTCTTTTAGAGCGGAGGAATTCTGTATAGAAGGACTCTGGATTTGGGATTCCTGCGATGTGCTGATGCCAGGAAGGCGTCTAGATTGCTCAAATAAATACACGCCGGAACCTGCAGACCTCGCATGAATGAGTTTGTTCTAGCCAAGAAGATATTAAGGGAAGGGTATTTCTGGATGTCTATGTAGACAGACTGCATCAAATATGTAGAGAAGTTCTACCAATGCCAGGTACATGCTGATATGATACGGGTGTCACCGAATGAACTTAACGCAACGAGTTCACCTTGGCCTTTCTCTGCCTGGGGCGTGGGTGTCATCGGACCAATTAAACACGCTACATCATATTCATTTTGGTGGCTATAGATTACTTCACAAAATGAGTCTAAGTCGCTTCCTATAAAGCGGTAACTAAGAAGGTCGTAGAAGATTTCATTCGAGATCGCATTGTTTGTTCATTTGGAGTACTTGAGTCAATCATTACCGATAATGCTGCCAATATCAACAGTGATCTGATGAAATCCATGTGCGAAACATTCAAGATCAAGCACCGAAATTCTACAACATACAGGCCGAAGATGAATGGAGCCATGGAAGCCGCCAACAAGAATATCAAGAAGATATTATGGAAGATGGTGGTCAACTACAAGCAATGGAATGAGAAGCTACCATTTGATTTGCTTGAGTACCGCACCATAGTTCGTATGTCAACTATGGCAACACCCTATCTACTAGTCTATAGTACAGAAGCTGTTATACCTACTGAGGTGGATATTCCTTCCCTAAGAATCATGTAGGAGGTCGAGCTCAACGATGCGGAATGGATACGGAGCCGGTATGAGCAACTAGGTCAAATCATAATAAAATCTTCATTCCCCTCTACGGCCAGGAACCGGGGCAAGAACTCGATTTTTGTCAATCTCATTACGTCAAAGATCGCCAAGAGGTGCATTATCGGAAGTATGTATTTAAACCGGGGCAGAATTTTTAGGAGGGTCCTCAAAATTCTATGTTGAGAAGGTTACAATGTCTCGAAATGTGTCAGTCTCCGATTCGACCAAATTATTTGTTTTATGAATCATCACGTATTTTGAACAACTGCATTTTTCACAAATGATTTATCACAAATGCATATTTTAAAATATTTCATTTTTTTAGTAGCCAGATGTTGCCCAGGGTGACTCGAACAAGGCATCACGACAAGGAGCAAAGGTGTAATGAGGAATCAAAGGCACATACCAACGTTTCCCCCAAAACTCACGATTTTTCTTTGGATGCAGGCATAACGGATATGACAAGCATGTCCACAAATATATAACAAGACCACTAGCTTCACCGACATATATCACCTAGTACAAACGCGCCAAGCTAAGAATCACTTTCTATCTCATATTTAATCTTTTCCTTTCTCTGCATGAGGCTAAACACTGCCTCCATTATCGCATAGGGCTAAGTACTGCCCTCATCATTGCATATGGCTAAACACTGCCTTTCTCTACATAGGGCAAAGCACTGCCCTCATCATTGTATAAGGCTAAGCACTGCCTTTCTCTACACAGGGGTAAGCACTGCCCTCATTCATTGCATGAGGCTAAGCATTGCCTCCATTATTGCATAAGGCTAAATGCTGCCTTTCCTTTCAAGAGACTAAGCACTGTCTCCATCTCATCGCATGAGGCTAAGCATTGCCTCCATTTTTGCATAAGGCTAAATGCTGCCTTTCCTTTTATGAGACTAAGCACTATCTCCATTACATCGCATGAGGCTAAGCATTGCCTCCACTATTGCATAAGGCTAGACGTTGCCTTTCCTTGCATGAGACTAAGCACTGTCTCCATTATATTGCATGAGGCTAAGCATTGCCTCCATTATTGCATAAGGCTAAACGCTGCCTTTGTTTGCATGAGACTAAGCACTGTCTCTGTTACATTTGCATAAGGTTAAGCAGTACCTCCATTATTGCATAAGGCTAAACGCTACCTTTCTCTAGATAGGGCTAAGCACTGCCCTCATCACATACAAGGCTAAGTGCTGCCTTGTCTCATTCTCGCATACAAATAAGCATCACCCATTCCCTCTAGCAAATGATAGAAATCTTTGCATTTCATGGGCAGAACATTGCCATGTTGTCAAAAGGCGTCATAGTATGAAGACATCATCCTCATAGACGAAGACATCATGCCATGGCCTGAGGATCTCTCGAAACTACATATCATTATTCAAAGGTGTCATAGTCCGGAGGCACCATCCTCATATATAGCGGACACCATTTCATGGCCTGCGAATCCCTTATCATAGCTTCATGGCCCAGAACATCATGGTCTAAGGACATCATCCTCATCTTCCAAAGACAACTCTCATGGTCTGAAAGGAATTTGCATCATGTTTAAATTTCTGCAATAACCCTACATATTCGCGTGCATCGTGTTTTAAGTTTTACAGGTAATTCGGGAGGTAATCGTTCTACAAACGGGAGCAATTCTCACTCCGATTTCCATTCACAATGTTCACATCCTTTGATTATCTCAAACGTAACCGATAATCAGCAATTGCTTGCTCTTTCACGTAACCACCCCAACATTTATCTCGAATACCCGTAAAATTCAAATTCGCATTCATAGCTCCACCCAAAATTATCCGTTACTTATGACACCATCCTATACAAAAGATCTTTCCTCGAAACATATAACCATCCTTACAACAACTCCATCGGTTTTGTTTGTCGTTAGATCCAGAACTACACGTGACCTAATTACCATAAAGCCAGGGATATGTAGGCAACTCAAGAACCAGGGTTCGGCCCCTATTTTGTTTCAAAAAACACATCATCCTCACTCATTTCAGATGAAATTGGTCATCATTTTCTTTACCCGACAATTCTTTCATCATTCCCAGGTAAAGAGTGGTAGCTATTTGTCACGACTCCAATGTCCCTGCGTAGGATGTCATGACGACACTTAGTCTCTAAGACTAGGTAAGCCTAACAAATATGCGAAAATAACTAAAACAATAATTGAAAATCTCAAAACCCAACAACTAATATAAGGAAATATCTCCACAGCTTCGTGTATATACAATAGCCCAAAACCCGGCATAATACAAGTCACAAGCTCTATGCCAATATCAAAGTCATCCTTATACAACTGTATCTGGTAAAAAAGGAAAAATATAGAAATAGATAGAAGGTGACTCTGAGGCCTGCTGACGCGGGGATGTGTACCTTGAAGTCTCCAAATGTGAACTCAGCTCACTGGTGCCAAGACTGATAGAATGTACCTGGATCTGCACAAAAAGATGTGCAGAAGCGTAGCATGAGTACACCACAACGGTACCCAGTAAGTGCCAAGCCTAACCTCGGTAGGGTAGTGACGAGGTCAGGTCAAGGCCCTACTGAAAATAAAAAGAGACAGGATGAAAGATTTAAAAATATAATAATAATGACAAGGAAATGAAACAAGTAAGGAGTATACCAAAACTTAGCTACACAGAATCAAGGCAAATAATACATCACAGAAGGAAACCAAGATTTGACATGTTAAGGAAACAAATCAACCAAAGACAAGTACAACAAATAGAGAAAGATCATCAAGGGTCAATACCGAGGTACCGCCTCATAGTCCCAAATCACAAGAATGAGTCACAATATTTCCTTATATCACCGCGAGAGCCTTTACATTTAGTTTTGAAAATCAATTTCCCGAAATAGAATCCCGCATTGTAGACCACCTTATCACACCGCATGACTTCTTGTAATTCCCCTACTAGCCACGAGTATCAAACCCACCTTGAGGACAAGCAGATGTGGGTCGTCATACAAACGCTCTCTGATACGATCATAAAACTCGACTAGACTCCGAAACATCCAATCTAACAAATTGGTTGGCCAAGGCCTGAATGTCCAATGCTAATGGCGGTAGATATGCTAAATTGCCCAAGCTCTCCGCCCTATGACTCAAGGCATCGGCTACCATATTGGCCTTACCGGGATGATATAGAATAGTGATATCATAGTCCTTAAGAAACTCTAACCACCTCCGCTGCCGCAAGTTAAGAGCCTTCTGTTTGAACAGATGTTGTAGACTCCAGTGGTCCGTATTGACCTCACAAGGGACACTGTATAAATAGTGCCGCCAAATCTTCAAGGCATGAGCAATAGCTGCTAACTCAAGGTCGTGGACATGATGGTTCTTCTCATGCACCTTAAGTTGTTTAGACGCGTAGGCAATCACCTTTCCGTCCTGCATCAACACCGTGCCGAGACCAATACGCGACGTATCACAGTACACAGTGTAAGACCCCAAACTCGTAGGCAACACCAATACTAGGGCTGTAGTCAAAGCAGTCTTGAGCTTTTGGAAACTCTCCTCACACTCTTTGGTCCACCTGAATGGAGCACCCTTCTGGGTTAATCTAGTCATTGGTGCATCAATAGATGAGAAACCCTCTCAGGCCATGCTAAATCTGATATCGGATTTGAGCCCCTCGATAAATCGAAGAACTCGGTCTTTAACAGTTGATAAGTTGGGATTTTGACTACTTATTAGCACCTTTTAGCTTTCATTTTAGCCCAAAAGTGTTTAATTGTGTTACCAAAAACTGATACAATATGCTTAATTATAGGAGTATTGGAAAATGAGCCACTAAGATGAAATCCAACTCATGAAGGAGTGATCTGAATTCAAGAACAAAAATAGGCATATAAGCTCAAAATGCGGACCGCAGAATGTCATCTGCGGCCGTAGATTGTGAAGGCAAGCTTATCATAGACAAGTGCAAAGCGTGGTCCACACATGAAATGTGCGGCCGCAGAAGCTAATCAAGATCAGAAGTTCAGAGAGTTCTCATTTCAAGCTAAAAGGAAGTGCGGACCGCACAATTATTGTGTGGCCGCAGAAGATCAGATGTGCGGCCGCAACTGCATTTGTGCGGTCCGCAGAAGAGTCATGTGCAGCCGCACTCAGAAATGTGCGGACCACAGAAAAAGAGAGATGCGGCCGCGATTCAGAATTGTGCGGCCGCAAAAGTCCAATCCTACCAAGCTGAAGAAAAGTGCAGACCGCGCATGGAATTGTGCGACCGCAAAACCTCCGAAAGGGAAATTTTGTCTGTATAAATAGAATAGTTTCACTTTAGGCAACTTTTGTAACTTTTGACATCAGCAGCCGTTCACTTTGCTTCTTTTAGTAGTTTTAGCTATTTTGAGCTTTTTGAATATTAGTTTTATTATTTTAGTAATTAATATGGTTTTAATTATCACTTCTTCTTCTTCTTTATCTTCTAATTTAAGCATGAGTAGCTAGATTTTCACTAGGGTTGTGACCCAACCCTAGTGTGTGAACTTGATGGGTATTTGATTTATTGCTTGTTTATGATTGGGTGTGGATTATCTAGCCTTGTTCATGCTTTTAATTGAAGATTTAATGGTTGCAAACGTTATTTCATGCCTAATTGACTGGGTCTCTACTTGAGAAAGAGAGACTTAGTCTAGGAAAACTTGGCTAGCCGTCAAAGCAAACGAAGCAAACGTCCTCTTCTGTAATCTTCCTACTTGAAGCTCTAGCTGCAGCCTTTGAATTTCCAGGACTCTTAGAATCGAGCAACAGGGGGTTCTTCACCGGTGCACCGTGTCAAAATGCATATAAACATTTGAAGGGGTTCGTTGATACGTGTTGGGGGAGAAAACAAACAAATGTCTCCGAGGACGCGTTGAGGCTAAGGCATTTTCCCTTCTCTCTATGGGGGAAACCTTTAGATTGGTTGGAATGTTTGCCAAATCATTCCCCATTCGTACGTTGGATGAACTTGCATAGAAATTTATTTCAAAGTACTTCTCTCCCGGGCACATGGCTATTCATCGGGATGAAATTCTAGCATTCAAGCAAGAGCCTAATGAACCACTACACGATATATGGGAAAGATATAGGACAATGGTGAAAGAGTGCCCCAACAATGATATGACGGAGAACATGATTCAACAAACTTTCTATCGGGGGATCAATACCACCAACCAATGCACAGTGAATCAACTTGCCGGTGGGAACTTCATGACTACGCCTTATGCAGAGGCGTGTGAGATTTTGGATGAAATGGCGGATACTTCATCGGCGTGGCAATCTAGAGCCAATGTCCCACAAGGTGATCCAAATGTGATTCTTCTTCATAAAGAGTTACATGACCATGGGCAAGTAATAGCTGAGTTGACAACCACCATGAACCAATTGGCAAAGGCTCAACTTCAACAAGTGCAAAACCCAAGGAAAGTCAATGCTATGAAGGGAGTCAATATGATGGTAAACAAGAGAAGACTAAGAAGTCCATAAGTGCAATAAAGAATGGACAATTTTGTGCAAGATGATAGTGGGTTTGATCAAGGAGATTCTTACAATGATTAAGATGAAGAGGTCCAATATGTGAACAACTTTCAAGGGCAAAGAAACAACTACCAAGGCCCTAGTCAACAACAATGGAGACCTTCGAATAATCAAGGCAATTGGATTTATAGAAATCAAGGCAATTGGAATAGTGGTAACAATCAAGGCAATTGGAATGGAAGCAGTAACCAAGGGAATTGGGAAAATAATAATAAGTGAAGCAATTGGATAGGCAATAACCAAGGCGGGTGGAACAACAACCAAGGAAATTGGGGTCGGGTTTTCAAAGGCCCAAGATGTACCAACAACTGAGCAACCCACCTCCTTATCCTTCTCATGGTCCTAGTTCCTCCAACAATGAAATGGGTCGTATTGAGAACATGTTCAAGAAAATGATGGAGAAGAATGCCAATTACGATGCCCAAATTGCGTTACATAACACATCAATCCGTAACTTAGAAGTGTTAATGGGTTAAATCTCTCAAGCATTAAATTCTCATCCTAAAGGGTCACTACCAAGTGATACGGTAGTGAATGCGAAGGGTGGGAACACTACGGGGCATGCCATTACCGTTACTACAAGAAGTGGAAAAAGAGGGAATGCACCTACCTCAAGCCAAAGGCAACTTGTGGATGATGAGCAAGTGGTAGAAGAAGAGGAGATCCCGAACAATGTGGTGCGAGCAAATGATGAAGTGCGGATTGATATTGATGACATGGTGGAAGAGACTCAAGAGGATGTGAACCCATCTAGGGATCATGTGATTGACATACCGGACACGGTAGTTCAAAAAGCTAATGCACCATTGCCTAAGCCACCTCCTCCCTATACTCAAAGGCTTGCTAAGAAAAATGTCGAGAATCAATTCAAGAAGTTCATTGATATGATGAAGAGTCTCTCTATAAATGTGCCATTAGTTGAAGCTTTGGAGCAAATGCCCGGATATGCTAAGTTTATGAAAGACTTGGTGACAAATAAGGGATCGATGAATTTTGAAACTATCAAAGTCACTCACCAAGTAAGTGCAATTGTGCATTTGATGGCTCCAAAGTTGGAAGATCCCGGTGCTTTCACAATTCCTTGTACCATTGGAAGTGCTGAATTTGCAAAAGCTCTCTATGACCTTGGGGCGAGTATCAACTTGATTCCCTATTCGGTTTTCAAAACATTGGGAATTGGGCAACCAAGACCCACATCTATGAGATTACAAATGGTTGACCGTACAATGAAGAGACCGTTAGGGGTGATTGAGGATGTATTGGTTTGGGTTGACAAGTTCCTTCTCCCAGCAGATTTTGTGATTCTTGATTGTGAAGTGGACTATGAGGTGCCGATTATTCTTGGTAGACCTTTCCTTGCTACGGGAAAGGCTCTTGTTGATGTGGAAGCTGGCGAACTCACTTTCCGGGTCGGTGATGAAAAGGCGGTGTTCCACGTGTGCAAATCTATGAGTCAACCGAATAGCAATGAAGTGTGTTCATTCGTGGACTTGGTGACCGATGTGATTATTGATGATACAAGTGCTACGATTAATGTGGGTGATGTGTTGGAGGCCGTTTTGCTAAATTTTGATGATGATAAAATGGATGGCTTCATGGAATGTGTCAATTCTTTGCAAGGGATGGGGTCATACAATTATGCACCTCAAAAACTTTCCTTGGATCTCAAAAATAGGAAAACTCCTCCTACAAAGCCTTCAATTGAAGAACCTCCTATCTTGGAGTTGAAGCCATTTCCTTCACATCTCAGGTATGAATTTCTTGGCCCTTGTTCTATTTTACCGGTTATTCTTTCCTTTTGTTTGACTAACGTGCAGGTTGACTCTACATTGGCGATGCTCTACAAGAGGAAGAAATCTATTAGGTGGACTTTGGCGAATATTCGGGGAATAAGCCCCGCATTTTGCATGCACAAGATTAATTTGGAGAAAGATGCCAAACCCTTCATTGAACATCAAAGGAGACTCAATGAAGTAATGCAAGAGGTGGTCAAAAAAGAGATCATAATTTGGTTAGATGCCGGGGTTGTCTACCCCTTTTCTGATAGTTTGTGGACTTCTCCGGTGCAATGCGTTTCGAAGAAGGGGGGCATAACTGTGGTCACCAATAAACGAGTTGATTCCAACAAGAATGGTGACCAGGTGGAGAGTGTGTATGGACTATCATAAGGTAAACAAAGTCCCAAGGAAAGACCATTTCCCACTACCCTTTCTTGACCAAATGCTTGATAGGTTGGCCAGTCGGGTGTTCTATTGCTTTCTAGATAGATATTCGGGCTACAATCAAATCCTTATTGCCCCGGAAGATCAAAAGGAAACAACCTTGACTTGTCCCTATGGTACTTTCGCTTTCAAGCGGATGCCATTTGGCTTATGCAATGCACCAGAAACTTTTCAACGGTGTATGATGGTGATCTTTACGTAAATGGTAGAGGACTACCTTGAAGTCTTCATGGATGACTTTTCGGTAGTCGGGAATTCCTTTGATGATTGCTTGGAAAATTTGGATAAGGTTTTGGCAATGTGTGAAGAAATGAACTTGGTCTTGAATTGGGAGAAATGCCATTTTATGGTCGAGGAGGGTATTGTTCTTGGCCACAAAATTTAGAGAAGGGAATAGAGGTCAACAAGGCGAAAATAGAGGTGATTTCTCAACTTCCACCTCCAACATCCGTGAAGGGCGTGAGAAGTTTCTTGGGTCACGCGGGGTTCTATCAGCATTTCATAAAGGATTTTTCCAAGGTGGTGAACCCCTTGTGCAAGATTTTGGAGAAAGATGCTAAATTTCACTTCAACGATGATTGCATGAGAGCATTTGAATTGCTCAAGTTCAAGTTGACAACTACTCCCTTTATCACCGCCCCAGATTGGAGCATTCCTTTTGAGCTCATGTGTGATGCTAGTGATGTGGCGGTTGGAGCAGTTTTGGGGCAACGTATCAACAAGATCTTTCATCCGGTCTGCTATGCTAGTAAGACAATTAATGATTCCCAAGTCAATTACACTGTGACCGAAAAAGAGCTCCATGCCATTGTGTTTGCTATTGAGAAGTTCTACCCGTACTTGATGGGTGCAAAAGTGATTGTCCACACGGATCATGCGGCACATCGTTACCTTATGAGCAAGAAAGATTCCAAATCCCGGTTGATGACATGGGTGCTTTTGTTTCAAGCGTTTGACATAGACATCGAAGACCGAAAAGAAAGTAAAAACCAAGTGGCAGACCACTTGTCTCATTTGGAGGAGGAGGGGAGGCCGCATGATGGCGTTGAAATCAATGACTCCTTCCCCGATGAGCAACTCTTAGACATTTCAATGAAAGAGGTGCCATGGTTCGCGGATCTAGCAAATTTTCTTGTGAGTTGTATCATCCCGGATGAGTTCTCTTCAAACCAAAGGAAGAAGCTCAAATGGGATTGTCAAGACTATTATTGGGATGAACCGTACCTTTTTTGGATTTGTACGGATGGAGTGATTAGAAGATATGTACCGGAGGAGGAACAATGTGAAATTCTTGGGGCTTGTCATTCTTAGCCATATGGTGGTCACCATGGTGGAGCAAGAACGGCAGCCAAAGTGTTAAGTTGCGGTTTCTATTGGCCCACTGTTTACAAGGATGCAAATGATCTTGTTAACCATTGTGATGAATGTCAAAGGGCCGGTGGAAACTCAAAGAAAAATGAAATGCCCCTCACCACCATTTTGGAGATTGATATTTTCGATGTGTGGAGTATTGCCTTCATGGGTCCCTTTGTGAGTTCAATATTTTCATGTGTGGGGTATTGCTTTCAACCGTTGACTACTTATTAGTGCCTTTTAGCTTTCGTTTTAGCCCAAAAGCATTTAATTATGTTCCCGAAAACTGATACAATATGCTTAATTGCAGGAGTATTGAAAAATGAGCCACTAAGATAAAATCCAACTGTGGCCACCTGAAAATGAAGGACTGATATGAACTCAAGAACAAAAACAAGCATATAAGCTCAAAGTGCGGACCACCAAGTATCATCTGTGGCCGCAGATTGTGAAGGTAAGCTTATAAGAGACAAAAGGAAAGTGCGGTCCACACATGAAATGTGGGTCCGCAGAAGCTAAGCAAGATCCAAAGTTCAGAGAGTTATCACTTCAAGCTAAAAGGAAGTGCGGACCGCACAATTATTGTGCGGCCGTAGAAGATCAGTTGTGCGGTCCGCAGAAGAGCCATGTGTGGCCGCACTCAGAAATGTGCGGACTGCAGAAAGAGAGAGATGCGGCCACGGTTTAGAATTGTGCGACAGCAAAAGTCCAATCCTGCAAAGCTGAAGAAAAGTGCGGACCGCACATGGAATTGTGCGGCCGCAGAACCTCCAAAATGCAATTTTGTCCGAACATTCCAGCACTGTATAAATAGAATAGTTTCACTTTGGGCAACTTTTGTAACTTTTAACATCAGTAGCCGTTTACTTTGCTTCTTTTAATAGTTTTAGCTATTTTGAGCTTTTTGAATATTGGTTTTATCATTTTAGTCATTAATATGGTTTTAATTATCACTTCTTCTTTATCTTCTAATTTAAGCATGAGTAGCTAGATTTTCACTAGGGTTGTAACCCAACCCTAGTGTGTGAAATTGATGGGTATTTGATTTATTGCTTGTTTATGGTTGGGTGTTGATTATCTAGCCTTGTTCTTCCTTTTAATTGAAGATTTAATGGTTGCAAATATTATTTCATGCCTAATTGACTGGGTCTCTACTTGAGAAAGAGAGACTTAGTCTAGAAAAACTTGGCTAGCAAAGAATTAGGTCAACCGAGAGATTGATAAACCCAATTAAAGGGTTGAATCTAGAGATAGTAAAACCCGACTTGAGCTTATTATCAATTACTTTGTTCAATACCCATTTGGACTTGAGAAAGCCAAATTGGGAAAAATCACTCTCTGACCGAGAAGTATTGAGTGGGTATTTGAGTGTTGATGGCTATAATATACCCCGACCAATAAAACAAGCTTTAGGGCTTACAACCCATTAAGTGAACACCTAGGTGAAGGTCAGAGCTCTAGGCCTTTTATATCATTTGAAAAACAACCAAAAACAATTTCCTAGTTTAAATTCTTAGTTTGTAATCTTAGTTTAAAATTAGACCTAAAAACAACCAAAGTTTGTGGAAGTGCAAATTGAGATAATTCAAGCTCATACACTATAATATATATCCCTAAGACTTATTCATAGCTCCCTATGGAAAATCGACCCCGACTCCTTGTTGGGTATTATTATTGCATAGACCGTTTTCATATCCTCAAATAGAGGAGCAAAATTGGACGAGATCAACAGTAGCAACCAAGGCTGGTGCATGCCTGGACAAATCACTGAATTGGACTAAATACTTCGATACAGTCATAGAACCCTGGCGCAACTGCTCAAACTCTGCGTGGCATGCATCCCTAAGAATCTGGGGAACAAACTCCCTCATAAACATCTTTGAGAACTGATCCCAGTTGAGTAAAGATGCCTCAGACGGGCTACCCAAATCATATGCCTTCCACCACTGATAAGTCATTCCCTTAAGCTGGAACGTAGTGAAAGCAACCCCACTCGACTCCAGAATACCCATAGTATGGAGGATACGGTGGTACTCCTCTGAAAACCCTGGACATCCTCTGAAGCCAAACCATTGAAAGTAGGAGGTTGGTACTTCTTGTACTTCTCGAGTCTGATCTGCTCCCCATCGGAAGCTGTTGCCCTAATCTCGGGCTAAACTGGGACAACCAGCTGTACTGGTATGACCTCTGGGACCTGGTCAACCTGGACCCGCTGCTCTGTGGTACGGACTATGGGAGTTTGTGCTCCTCCCCCATTCTGAGATGTGGCAGGAGCAAGTGGAATCAACCCTGCCTGAGCTAAAGTGCTGAACATGCTCAGAAACTGGGCGAGAGTTTCCTAAAGTGCAGGGGTAGTAACAGGCATCTCAGGTGCCTGTTCTCCAGCTGGAGCTACTGGTGTCTCCACTGTAGCAGCTCGGGCCGGTGCTCTGGCTGCACCACATGCCCGTCCTCGTCCTCTGCCTTCGCCACGTCCTCTCGTGGCTCTAGCAGGGGGTGTGGTTGTCTGATCATCAGATCTAGTTGTGTGTGTCCTCATCATCTGTGAGAGAATAGAAAGACAAAGATTTTCACAAGATAAGGAATCAAAGAAGTGAAACTTTTCCTAACAGTTCCATAGCCTCCCGAAGATAAGCACAGACATCTCTGTACCGATCAGCGAGACTCTACTAAACTTTCTTGTGACTCATAACACCTATGAACCTAGAGCTCTGATAGCAACTTGTCACGACCCCAATGCCCCTCCGTAGGATGTCGTGACGACACCTAGTCTCTAAGATTAGGTAAGACTAACAAATATGCGGAAATAATTGAAACAATAATTTAAAATCTCAAAACCCAACAACTAATATAAGGAAATATCTCCACAACTCCGTGTATATACAATAGCCCAAAACCCCGGCATAATACAAGTCACAAGCTCTATGCCAATATCAAAGTCATCCCTATACAATTGTATCTAGTAAAGAAGGAAAAATATAGAAATAGATAGAAGGTGACTTCGAGGCCTGCGGACGCGGGCAGGTGTACCTTGAAGTCTCCAAATGCAAAGTCAACTCACTGGTGCCGGGACTAATAGGAAGTACATGGATCTGCACAAAATTATGTGCAGAAGCATAACATGAGTACACCACAAACGGTACCCAGTATATGCCAGGCCTAACTTCGGTAGAGTAGTGACGAGGTCAGGTCAAGGCCCTACTGAAAATAATAAGAGATAGGATGAAAGATTTAACAATATAATAATAATGATAAGGAAATGAAACAAGTAAGGAGTATACCAAAAGTTAGCTACACAGAATCAAAGCAAATAATACATCACAGAAGGAAACCAGGATTTGACCTATGAAGGAAGCAAACAACCAAAGACAAGTACAACAAATAGAGAAAGATCAACAAGGGTCACTACCGAGGTACCGCCTCGTAGTCCCAAATCACAAGGATGACTCACAATCTTTCCTTATATCACCGTGGGAGCCTTTACATTTAGTTTTGAAAATTATTTTCCCAAAATAGCTTCCCGTATTTTAGCCCACCTTATCACACCGCATGACTTCTAGTAGTTCCCCTACTAGCCACGCGTATCAAACCCACCTTATCTCATCGCATGTGATTCAACCCCAAAACCTTATACCACCGCATGCGTATCAATATCACAATATATCACAAATCGCACCTCAAGTGCCCAATAACACAACTTGCCAAAGAAACCAAACAATAACAATATTTTCATAGTAAAGAGCCTATGGCTCAACCACAATGCACACAAGAGTCTCAACAATAACAACCGGAATGTACAACTCAACAGAATGGTATTTCACAATCTAACACTTTTCCTCAAGGTGAATCTCGACCTTTATATTCCAATACCAATTTCAACAACAAGATTCCACGATTCAACAACTTCAAGTAAAGAGTTCAATGATCAAATAATGATTTCGGGATAAAAGAAATAATAACTTCAATTAAACATGTAGGGAAATTAACATGAAAGAGAATAAGACAAGCAGACATGTGAAAATAGACTAGAAATGATGACTATAACATGTTAAGGTAACTCAATTACGGCATGAAAGGAATCTACATAGCTAAAACCGGTAATTTTCACATTTAGCCCGTGTACACACTCGTCACCTTGCGTACACGGCTTTTACATATCACAATTATCACAGCCAACACAAATCCTAAGGGGGTAATTCCCCCACACAAGGCTAGGCAAGTTCCTTACCTCAAATCACGCTAAATCAATCCACTAGTAGGCCTTTTCCTCGATTATCCAACTCCGAACGGCTCGAATCTAACCAAAATAATTTTATACTATAAATATAAACTATAGGAAACTAATTCAAACAATGAAATTGCGATCTTTGCAAAGAATTAAAAAGTCAACCAAAAAAGTCAATCTGGGCATGCGCCTCGGAACCCGACCAAAATTACAAAATCCGAATACTCAATCGATAATGAGTTCAGCCATAAAAGAATTACTAAAATCCGACCTCCTATCCTAAAATTTTAGCCTAAGAAGTTTCTACTATTTCCCCCGAATATTTCAACTCAAACCACTAATTAAATGATGAAATTAACAATAGATTCATGTAAATTAACCAAAATCGAGTTAGGATTCCTAACCCCAAAGTTTTCCTTGAAAAACCCTCAAAACATCGCCTCCCACCGAGCTCTCTAAGTCCAAAAATGAATTATGAATTAAACCCTCGAATTTCTTATTTATGCCTAGCGACTTCCGCTTCTGCGACCTTTTTGTCGATTCTGTAGTGCCACACCTGCGGAACAATCATCGTAGGCGCGGATTTCACTTAAGCTCAGGGGATTCTGATTTTGCGGATAAAGTCTCGCACTGCGAGTGCGCTCCTGCGAAAAACTCTCCGCTTTTGCGATGACCGACCAAGCTTGCCCCCTTCCGCATCTGCGATCACTTCTCCGCTCATGCGGGCTCACAGATGAGGAAACCACCTCGCACCTGTGATCCCAGCTGGGAAAGGCCATCTTCACTTCTGCAATAATTGCTCGCTTTTATGAGTCCACTCCTGCGGCCAATCCCTCCACATGTGCGATTACACCAGAAGCTGGAAACTTCAGCAATCCAACAAGTCCAAATTTTGATCCGTTTCAATTTGTTTCACACCCGGGGCCCCCGGGACCCTGTCCGAATATACCAACAAGTCTGCAAACACATAACGGGCCTAATCAAGACCAATAATCACATCAAACCACATCGATTCTACAAATCACAACCCAAATTCAAGCCTATGAACTATGAACTTTCGATTACCAAAACCAATGTCGATTCATATCAAAAGAACTCCGATTGACCTATAATTTTGCACACAAGTCATAAATGATATTACAGACCTATTCCAACTTTCGAAATCGGGATCCAACTCTGATATCACTATACGTAGCTATTGGAACTGTCAAAACTCTCTTCCGGAGTCATCCTCACAAAAGTCAAACTACGGTCAACTCTTTCAACACAAGACTCCAACTTAGGGACTATGTGTCCCATTTTACTCTGAAACTTCTCCGAAACCAAAACAAAACACCCCAGGCAAGTCACATAATCATGATACAACATTGAGGAGGCAATAAATAGGGAATCGACGCTAACACACTCAAAACGAGAGGTCGGGTCGTTACACTATTGATACCCAATTTTGCCCTCATATTTTATAAAATATTATATATACTTTCAAAATATGATCTTGAATTATTACCCAATTTAGAACAGTCATAGTAGTTTCTATAATTTTTCATAACTTTTAAAGCTTTTAAAATTGATTTTCTTGTATTTAAATTGTTCAAATATTTATTAATTATCCTTTCAAATTATTTTATGATGTATTAATCATCCAAATTTATTATTTACACCCACATGTATGTTTTATAATATTTTACTTTGATTCATATAATTACATTTGTATTTTTGATCTATTTATACAATTTTTGCAATAATAGTCTATATTATATAGATAATTATATTTATTATATTATTTATGCCAAAATAGCATTTTATATTTTTATAATGTTAAGATATTATTTTCAAGAATTTTACTACATAAATAAAATTTTATTATTTAATAATTACTTTTTTATAAATTATTTGTATTTAAACTATGGCCTAATTGTTTGAGCTAATTTCGGACCCAAAACCTAGCCCAATAACCCCAGGCCCAAACCAGACAACTCTTTTAATGAACCCAGTCAGTACCCACTCTCTCCTTCTATCTCAGCCGTTGATCTCACAGATCAACAACCCACAAACCATCTCCCATCTTTAATTAACACACCCCAAATCCTAACGCCCATTTTCTTTTGAATCGCCGCCCCCAAACACTCTCAACTCTCCCCTTCTCTCTTCTAATTAACCCTAGCAGCTGCCTCCCTTATCCTCTCCAACTCCGACCCTAATATGGATCTATCTGTGATTTTTCTTCCATATATGCTCGATCTATTCGTTAGTTACGTATCACCTAGTACTTGCCTATCTTTGGCAAGTACCAAGCTTGAATCAAGTACAATCGTCCCTAGATCTTCAAGGTTATATGGGTCCGATTCGTATATATGCATCCATAACAAGGATATATGGGTCGGATTCAGTGAGATTCTTCGACTATTTTGTTCTCCATATGGAACTAGGTTTTACCTGATTTTTCTCCTAAATTGATTCTGAATTGATTTTGCATGCTTCTCTTTCCTTATTTGTGTTTGATTAAATATGTTTCCTTATTTGTTCATTCAATTATTTCTATTATATAAACCCTCTTCCATGTTCTCCTTCTAGGTCTTAACGACTATTACTTAACTACTGTTACCACTACTATTCTCTCACTCTCACTCATTTTATACTATTCTAAGACTTTTGATTTTGGTCGGCTGAAAGCCAAGGCCACTAGAATCTGTTCATTTGCCTCCTCGGGTGCAAGCACTGCTCGGAGCCCACTTCGAGGCTCTTGTGAACTCTGAAGCACTGGAGAATTTGGGTTTTATTATTCTTATGTCATCGCTGCTATTCCTGAGATTTTGAGTTTCTCAGTCTTTGTTCTCGTTGTTTGTAACCGATTAGTGCTTTATACTCTCGCAATTCTACTTCCTTCTGTTTGTGTTTATGTTAAGTGCACTAGTGCTACTTGGATTTTCTTGAGTCAATTTTGGTAGTATGCTACTTTGTATACAAGCCTGTTTGTCTTAATACTATTCTGTAGTGTCGATAACTTTAACTTTGTTCAAATCCTGTTAGTTAACTAAGTTGATTCATGATGTTTGCTTGGTTCGTAATTAAACCTGATTGATGCTTGTTGCACCTTGTTTTGATTTCTTGTACTAAAACCCTTAGGAAACTATGTCTTTGCTCAGAATTGCTCTCTTCCTATTGATCCTTTATGCCTAACTTGTTGTTTCTCTGCAAATCATGTGACAATAATGTCTAAATGCTTAGCATAATATGTTCTCTTGCCACTGCTAGCTTTAATGCACGCCCATTATATGTGTCCAACCTGATTGATTTCTAATCATTATGTTTATGTATAACTGGTTACTTAAGGTTTGTTTCTTATCATGAATCAATGACTTAGATTCTCCTAGGGAACTAATGCATGCCCAGAATTTATTTGAATGTATTTTTGCAAAGTCTTTCATGTACAACCTGCTACTTTCCTGAAATCAACCTGTGATGATATGAATTCTATATATCAATATTGTTACAATTCACATGCATACTTGTTTCTTTTCTTTGATGCTATGTGCTCACTGATTGCTTAAGACTCCTAGGGTGAATTGCAATATATGTCTAGTCTATTCTCCCTATGTCAACTAGAATAAGTCTTGGCCCTCTTCATGTGATGCATGTTTGCCTTATTTTTCTAGAAGTTATCTTATTTTCATGTGCCATGAATGCTTACCTGTTGGATTTAGAAACTTTGTGTTGTGGTTGGTATTTGCCTGAACATTTCTCATGTTAAGTTCTGCAAGTTAGTTGTGATCATTAGGCTCCCCTGTCAAAGTTTTTCTTGTGAAACTATTTCACCCCTTGTTTGTTCTGATTATGGCTTTTCTGGGCTTCCATGTCAAGACTCTTATGTCTAAAGTCCTACTGAGATTAGTTTGGAATCAATCCTACATTGAATTTCTGCTTATATTGTCCTATGATGTTCAAACCTGTCATTGGGAACTTGTTTCTGTCTATGCCATATGTGCCTCTAAGGGAATTTTTTGTAACCTTATTTGTGTATTTTTGTATTGAAATCCATGCTCTCTGTTAGCTACAGTGTTAAGGGATAAAATTCCTAAGTCTTAAAGCTTGTTTCGCTGGCCTGGTACCTAGCTTGTCACTTGTGTTGTTATGGCTATTTAGTATTCAATGGGTAAGCAAGGCAGATGTCTTATGGTTTGGGCCTAGCTGTGGGCAAGTTTGGAACTCAGAACTGAAGCATATTAATAGCCACCTGGAGTGTTGGCCTGTTCATCACCTAAGGTTCCAGGCTTAGTTGAAGGTCCAGAAGCAGCCCCGGGTATCCTATAATTGCTGTATTTGGGCTTGTAGTCGCCCTATTAAGTCTGTAATTGATTTATTACTATTTGGGCCTGTAATAATCTGAAATAACGAATGATGGGGAAATTAGTGAAAAAGGGTATTGGGTATCCTAATTCTTGCATAAACGGGTAGAAAACCTGTCTATAGGATTTAATTGACTTGTTTGCTGTTTGCTTGACGAGCTATACATAGAAATCATGCCTATAGGAAATGACACACTTCACTTAACTTGTCCAATACCTATACACTATCCAAATCATGTTAGTTTGAGTAAATGTTGTACCTGTATCCATGTCTACAATTGTGCGCTATTAGCAAGCATGTCTATAGGAATCAATTGCTAATAACTACTTGTTTAATTACTAGGAGGATGCCTATAGGATGTAATAATACATACCTTCGCTAATGCTCATCTAGATATCATGACTATAAGGTTTTAATTAATTAATCGACGGCTTCTGTTGATTTCATTATACTGCCCGCCTAGATGACATGCCTATAAGAAGAAGTATGATAAAATCAAGTTCAAACACCAACTGTTAGAAATCCTTCCTATAAGACACGGTTACTCGCCTAAGAAGCATGTCTATAAATCAACGCTGGCAATTATGAGTTTTCAAACTATCTTACTGCCTCATTGTGTAAGCAATCTAGAGATCATGCCTATAGGGTTTGTGATGCCTTTAATCTGCAAATTCATTAGTCTAAAGCTACAGGGCTGCCTGCACGATACTTGAAATCAGAATCACATAGAAGCCATGTCTATAGGACCAATCAATTCTAATACGTCTTAATTTTGAAGCTGTCTACTGCCTAACGTAAGAATCTGCCCGCGTGCCGTTGTTGCTTATATTTTGAGGCTAACGTGAGCCACTTATTGTCTTTACATATAGTCCTACATGTTTTGAATATGCGTCTAGTTTTAACATTTTTGAGCACCCTAAGTAAAGTCTAGAACCATCCAAATAGTAGGTCCAAAGCCTCTTAGACCATAGTCATGGGACGGGTAGTGCACGCATAGGACATGGTTTAGAATTGAATTAGAGCACTTTAGGTAAACAACTTTAACATAGTAATTGGGTAGCAGGAGATAATAGTTTGTGCCCGCTTATGAGCAACCCCTACCCTAAGGGACTTGCGAAGTATTATTTATATTGCACGAGGTGATCCTTTAGGCTAAGAAACTTAGGATACCCTCCTTTATATGTTTATGGTTCGCACTTCGTCTCTTGAATTTAGAACAATTAAGTTATATCCCGTAACCTCCAAAGACTTGTACCCATTATTTATATAGTTTAAGTTTTGTGCAATCTTCTCTACACTTATTTACATCGTAGTAGAACCTTTAAATTCCTTGTCTTCCCTCGCTTACACGATCATATAAGACAATCATAATCCGATAATCCCACATAGCGTAAACTTCGGCCGGGACCCACAGTCGTGGACCTCGAAGAGTGCCTAACACCTTCTTTTTGAGGTAATTTGATCCCTTACCCGATCCTTAGTGACATAGACTAGATAAACAGAATTATTTTCAAATAGGTGCCCTAACGTACCTTAAACCGTTAGGTGGAGACTCTTCTCTTTTAGCCCATTTAAAAGAGTTGTCGCATGTCGAAACCCGCTTTCGAGAGAAAATGGGGTGCGACAGCATGTTGAGCATGAACAACATATTGAGAGAGAGTTAGGGAAACAAGTCATTTGGGGTTACAAGGTAAACATATACAAGATGCACATGCCAAATGAGTTCAGAAATAGAGCATAATCCATAATTAGCCTAAAAAGGATTTTAAACTCTGGAGTCTAAGTTATGAAGGTTAAACAAAGTCATAGTAAGGGAATGCCAATTACACATAACAAACAGACAAGCAAACAATTAATAGGGAGCCTAATCATGCTGAGTGTATCATAAAGATCCACAAGTCCAATGATATCATAGTAGGAAGACACATTAACTCTAGACTAACATGTCAAACAGATATTAGGACTATCCCAGTTGACCATATAGGAAGAATAAGTTAAATATAATGAGAATCCTCCTAGTAGTCTTAAGCAATCAGTGAGCACATAGTGATAGCATAACATTAGAGTTTACAAACAGCAAAGAGACCTAGTTGGGATAGTATTAGCATATAAATTCATCATGAATTGACTTTAAGGAAATAACAGATTGTACATGAAAGACTCGACAGAAAATTATTTCATTTGGACAAATTCTAGGCATGAATTATTTCCTCACAAGAATCTAAGGCATAAACTCATAACAAGAAATAGGTATAAGTAATCGGCTATACATACACATAATGATTAGAAATCAGTCAGGTTGGACACAAATAATGGGCATGCATTAAAGCTATCAGTGGCAAGAGAACATATTAGGCTAAGCATTTAGACAGTAATGTCACATGATTTGCAGAGAAACCGCAAGTTATGCTTAAAGGATTCAATAGGAAGAGAGCAATTTTGATCAAGGTCATAGTTTCCTAAGGTTTTTAGTACAAGAAATCAAAACAAGGTGCAACAAGAATCAATCGGGTTTAATTACGAATCAAGCAAACGTCATGAATCAAATTAGCTAACCATGCAAAAAACGGGATTTGAACATGGTTGAAGCTATCGACACTACAGAATGGTATTAAGACAAACAATCTTGTATACGAAGTAGCATAATATCAAAATTGACTCAAGGAAATCCAAGTAGCACTAGTGCACATAACATAAATACAAACAGAAGGAAGTAGAATTGCGAGGTTATAAAGTACTAACCAGTTGCAAACAAAGCGAACAAAGACTGAGAAACTCAAAATCTCAGGTATAGCGGCCATTGTAAGAGAACAATGAAACCCCAAATCTTCAGTGCTTAAGAGTTCACAAGAGCCTCGAAGTGGGATACGAGCAGTGCTTGCACTGGAGGAGGCTAATGAACGGATTCTGGTGGCCTTGGCTTCCAGCCGGCAAAAATCAAAAGTCTTAGAATAGTATAGAATGAGTGAGAGTGAGAGAATAGTAGTGGTAACAGTAGTTAAGTAATAATCGCTAATACCTAGAAGGAGAATGGGGATAGGGTTTATATAGTAGCAACAATTCAACGAACAAACAAGGAAACATAGTTAATCAAACACAAATAAGGAAAGAGAAGCATGCAAAATCAATTCAGAATCAATTTAGGAGAAAAATCGGGTAAACCCTAGTTCCAGATGGAGAACAAAATAATCGAAGAATCTCATTGGATCTGACCCGTATAACCTTGCTATGAATTCATATAGACAAAACACCGTCTAGATCTTGAAGATCTGGTGACGATTGCACTTAATTCAAGACCTGGTACTTGCCAAAAATAGGCAAGTACTAGGTGATACCATAACCATGTAAGTAACGAAGAGATCGAGCATATGTGGAAGGAAAATCATGAGGAGATTCCATATTAAGGTCGACGTTGGAGAGGATAAGGGAGGCGGCTGCTAGGGTTTTCTCAGAAAGAGAGAAGGTGTTGACATCCAATTTTTTCCCTCATATTTTTATAAAGGTCATATATGATTTTAAAATATCATTCCTGTACCATCACTAATTTACAAGAGTCATATAAGTATTTTCTATAATTTTTCATAATTTTTAAAGCCTTAATAATGATTTTCTTGCATTTAAATTGTTTGAATATGTATTAATTATCCCTTTAAATTATCTTGTGTTGACTTAATCATCCAAAATTATTATTTGCATCCATATATATGTTTCATAATATTTTACCTTATTTTTATATAATTATATTTGTATTTTAAAGCTATTTACATAATTTTGCAATAATAGCCTATAATAGCCACATATAATTTTCGTATATTTAATTTGTAGCCCAATTTGGAACCAATTTCGGACTCAATCCATCAGCCTACATGCCAAGCCAACCCAATAACCCCAAAGCCCAAACCAAACGACCCTCTCTAAAGAACCCGGTCACGACCCATTTAAACAACCTACCCCGCTTCCCTTTGATCCTGGCCATTGATCTCAAATGATCAACGACCCACAACAAATCCCCACCTTTCCTTATATCCCAAACCCCTAACCCTAGAGACCATTCCCCCATTTTCGCCGCCCCCAAAACCTCTCGAACCTTCCTCCTCACAAACCCTAGCTGCCGCCTTCCTTAATCTTCTCCAAATCCAATCAAGTAATGGATTCCCTCGGCAATCTACTTACCTTTTATGGATTATCTCATTGTTTCTTACAATACTATGGTGTTACATAGTACTTTCCCTAATTTTGGCAAGTACCAATCTTCCAAATCGAGTGCCATCGCCTTCAACCTTCGAGATTTAGATGATATTTTGTCTATATACATTCACTACAAGGTTATATGGGTCCGATTTACCAAGATCGTTGGCCAATCTTTGATTCTGGTCACACTAGGGTTTGTTTGATTCTTTTTCTAATTAGGTTCTTAAACGATTCTGCGCGTTCTTCCTTCCTTATTTATGTTTGATTTATTGTGTTTCCTTGTTTTGAGGTTCGATTTCAACCACTATATAAACCCCTTTCCCTCATTCCCTTAACAGACGGGAATCACTAAAAATACTACTACTCTCTTATTATTACTCATCTTATACTACTCTGAGGCTCAATCTCTTGGCCGACTGAAAGCCAAGGCCACCGAAATTTTATTATTGAACGTTTCTCAGTGTGAGCACTAGCCGGGATTTATTCGAAACCCTTGGGAACTTTGACGCACTGAGATTCCTGGGTTCTATTGTTCGTTTTGCTATTAACGTTGGAGTGTTGTTCATTAATCTGTAATTGGTAAGTACCTATGACTCTTGCAATTTCATTTTCTTCTCGTTTGAGTTCTTGCTCTGCATATCTATGTCTCTGAGATTTTCTTTATGAACCAATATGCTATTGTCTGCTCTGAAGCTATTCTTGAGGCTTTATACCTTCTAGTAATCGAACTTGCCTATTTGTTACCTTGCTTCTATTTTCTTAAGCATGTTTGCGTTAATGTATGTATTCGAATGCTTGTTACTGTTGCTTATTCTGAGTTTAGCTTTTGCCTAGTTTTGTATTCTTGTGATAAGTCGAGTCATGCCCGGAACATGTTCTAATATTTGTTGAGTCGTTCATGTGCAACTCAATATTTCTCTAAAGTTTATTTCTGATCATGTTATTAGCTTAACATGCTTTCCCTGCTACTTGTGAACTAATGCGTGTTCCTTGCCTTGTCTTGTATCTCTATGATAAATCAATGCATGTGTTTCAGACCTTGTTAAGTCATTCCTGTCCAACCTACTAAATTCATGATGTTATACTGATTAGCTAAGTCCTGTCTCCATGCCATACAATTTCTAATGTATGTTTTGACTTATGCAATCATGTGCTCTTCAATATTGTTTGAGACCTTAGGGAAAATCTCATAACTAGCCTCTCCCCTCATATATGGACAACCAGTGCCAGGTTCAATACTAGCCTATCTTGCTTCTGAAAATTGACATGTCTCTTATATTGTGACTGCATTCAGCATGTTAGAGTTTTTCCTTGCTTCATTAGGCAATTGGTTGATCATGAGTTTGTTCTATTAAGTTGTTCCTTTCACTGGGCTTTTCATGATAGATACTTTCATGTGATGGTTGTGCTTTGTTTGTTTTCCTGTCTGATTCTGCTAGACCTACATCTAAGGCTCCCTAGGTTGATTCAGAATCATGCTTCATTCTTTGAAAATCTTTGGAATATCTTACTATCCTATGGTAGTCTATCATGTCACTCTTAAGCTTTGTTTCTAGAATTATAAGCATAAACCTGCATTATACGTGCCTTGTGTGCCTTACAATTTAGCCTAGTTTTGTTTGTGTGTCTTGGCTAGAGCTGTTGTTAGTTACAACTCTAAGAACTAAGTGCTTAAGTTGTTTAGTTAATGAGTATTCTATCACCTGTATGGATGATTTTGGCATGGTTTGGGTAAGTAAGGTTATTCCTTAGGCTTAGTGTTGGGCCATACTTGTTATGTTTGGGCATGGAACTCAGGTTGATATGGTAAGCGATGTATGGGTTTGATGTTGTGCGAAGATTAAGACCATTGAAGGCTTGGGGACATCCCTGGGTCGTTATGCATTGGGCCTGTGTTTGTTCTATTGGACTTGTAGTTGTTTCATCCTGTAACTAGTCATATTTAGGTTTATATTATGTCATTTGGGCCTGTAATAATTTGTAATAACAAATAATGGGGGATTAATGAAAGGGAGCTGGGGTATTCTAATATTTGCATGAAAGAGTGGAAAATATGACTATAGGGTCTACGTGGTTTATGTGCTATTTTGTTTAACTTGCTTTATTTCTACACATCAATAGAAATCATGGCTATAGGAATCATGCACACCTCACTTGTACACTATTCAAACATGTTAGCCCAACTATTTTCCATACTCGCTTCTATATTACTACTGTGCGTTTAGACAACATGCTTATAGGATGTATAATATATGCTTTTGATGACTTAGATACCATGCCTATAGGACTTCAAATAATCAATTGGTTAATTGCTTCTATTACTTTAGTGTACTGCCCATCCAGATATCATGACTATAGGACTCTAATCTTTTAATCAACTACCTCTGTTGTTTTTATTGCACTGCCCCGCCTAGATGACATGCCTATTGGAATAAAGTGTTATAAAAATCAAGTCTGATTGCCAATTATTAGAAATCCTGCCTATAGCATATTGTCACTCGCTTAAAATTGTTCATGAGATCAACGTTGTTAATGCTGGACACTCAAAACTGTTTCATTGCTTAGTTATTCCACTACTAGAAATCATGCCTATAAGACAATGTCACCTGCCTAGACGCATATTTATAAAATCAGCGCTAATAATTCTGAGTTTACAAACATTTTACTTCCTTCTCGCCCAAGCCATTGAGAGAAATAACGTTGCATATACGATGCTGGAATTCAGAATCACTTAGAAACCATGCCTATAGGAATCTAAGTCTTAATTCTGAATCCATCTACTTCCTACTCTTCCGCGTGCATTTGATGTCTATGTGTGGAGGTTAACTTGGGCCTTTAATTTTCTTTACGTGAAGTCGTATCTGTTTTGAATGTCACCTAGCTTTCTCATTTTGAGCAACCTAAGTTGAGTTTAGAACCACCTCGTAGTAGGTCCAAAGCCTCCTGGACCATAGGTATGGGACAGGTAGTGCACACATAGGATACAATTTAGAATTGAACTAGAACGCCTTTAAGTAACAACTTTAACATAGTAATCGGGTAGCAGAAGATGGTAGTCTGTGCCCGCTGAATAATATGAGTAACCCCTACCTTAAAGGAGTTGCGAAGTATTATTTATGTTGCACGGGGTGATCTTTTAGGCTAAAAACTTAATACCCCCCACCCCCTTTCTTTATATTCTTGATTTAACATAGACCAATGCAGTTGTACACTTGTAATCTTTAAGATTTGTACCGATTATTTATTCTTATGCATTATAATAAAGTCTTCAACTTTTTTACCTTTCCTCGCTTGTTTGATCAACTACCCTAATCATCTAATCAACATAGTTTGAATTTCGGCCAAACACCACCATTGTGGAATTTGAAGAGTGCCTAACCCCTTCTCTTTGAGGTAATTTGAGCCCTTACCCGATCTTTGGTGATGTAGACTAGTTAAATAGAGTTATTTAAAAATAGGTGCCCTAACACACCTTAAAAAGCATTAGCTGGCTACTCTTCTAATTTAATACCTCCCTTAAAAGAGTTGTCACACGTCGAAACCCACTTTCGTAAGAAAACGGGGCGCGACCGCATGTCGACACTGTTGGGGATATACTTAGGCTCTTACCATAATGAAATTGACTTACGTGGATTATTTCCCTTATTCTTCTATATTTATCTAAATTCCTATGACATGCACATCCCTTCCATTATTTTCCTTTATTTGTCTAAATTGCTATGACATGCACATCTCTTCCCTTATTTTCCTTTATTTGTCTAAATTGCTATGATATGCACATCCCTTCCCTTATTTTCCTTATTTGTCTAAATTGCTATGACATGCACATCCCTTCTCTGTTTTCCCTTTATTTGTCTAAATTGCTATAACATGAACATCCTCTCTCCGTTTCCCTTTATTACTATGACATGTACACCCTCCCCCGCTTCTTTCATCTTGTCTAAGACTGCTATATCATGGCTCTCCCGTCCCTATTTCCCTATTTGCTTTATTACGTTCTCGCACATTTTCCTGAGTTAAACTGACTTCTCTCTTTGCCTTTCTTTTCTTTTCTCTTCTTTTCCTTCTCCTGCTCATCTTTACCATATTGTTTACTGTTTTATGCACTTTTATCATGCAAATACTTGACAACATATTACTATTTCTGCATAAAGCATGCTCCACATCATACTCCACTTGTGCTTATTATCAATATAGTGGCACTTGATGAGTGTTCGCTCTTTCCTGAAAACACCCTTTTAAACTAGAAAGGCTTATTTGCGGTAGACTAGTCGATCAGTAGTGCAGTCGACGATCTAGTGCCTTTCTCTCTCAAGTTGTCCACTTGAGAATACCAGTCTAGGCCCTTCTAGAAACCACACTCCGATTTGAAATGTACATGCATCATGTTGAACCTAGTACGGATTGAGACGTCATTGACATAACAACCCGCTTAGATAAAACCTTATCCAAAGTCCGATGGGATTTCCATAATCCTAAAGGACACTATCATGTTATTTGCATTACTTGGAGAAAATGTGCCAACATGTTGATCATTATTGCGTAAGTAGTGGAATCTAAAGGAAAAAAGAAAAAAGCTAACCTTGGTTTGTTTGCAGAAAATGAAGCATGAAGTCCCCAAGGTTCGGTATGGTCCAAAATATCCCGTCGTTGCTAATTGACTGGTGGAAAGACCTCGTACCTTGTGATAAAAATCATGTGAGGAGACTATTGGGTAACCTTCCGTCTTTGCCAAACATTAAACCAAATAGGGAATTGATTGAGGCCGCTATCATGTTTTGGGATAAGAAAAGAGTTTTTTTTTAATTTGGCAATATAGAAATGACTCCTCTCCTAGAAGAAATAGGGGGTTTCGCCAAGTTACCATGGGATAGTCTGGGACTGCTAGTGCCAGAAAATCGCACTTCCCGCGATTTTCTAAAAATGTTGGTTTTTAAGAAGAATGATGAATTGCTCTGTCTAAAGAAATCATACATACCTTTTGAGTTTCTTTATGAGTGCTACGAGCATAGCAAATCATACCGCCTTCATCATGATGAACTAGCCATTACTTCTTTAGGATGGGTGCATCGACGAATTTATGTTTTTATTGTCTGCTTCTTGGGGTTGTTGATTTGTCCGATGCAAGGAGAAAGGATTCACACTCGCTTAGCCATGGTCGCCAGAACCTTGATGGATGGCATCGAGGGACAAGCTTATACTATCGTCCCAATGATCTTAGCTGAGATATATCGTGCTCTGGATCGGTGCAAGCATGGATTTGGACACTTTGAGGGTTGCAATCTATTGCTACAAGTCTAGCTGTTGGAACACTTTCAGAGGGGTGAGTATAGTCAACAGCTTCTGCGAAGGCCACTGAATGACCATAGCCAATCATCACCCAAAGAAAATGACGTTTATTCCAGACAGGTTTGCAAAGCCTGGAAATGCTGTGGGTTGGGTGCGTTTCTTCAGCAATCTGACAGACGAGCAAGCGCATTGGTTGTTTGAGTGGTTTCCTAGTAGTGAGCTCATCATCATGTCAAAAGGGACTACTCACTTGGTACTGATCAGGCTACGAGGCATCTACCCTTATGCTCCTATAAGGGTAATGAGGCAAGCTGGAAGAAAACAAGTCATACCTCGGGTTTCCAACATGGTCCAGTACAAGGCTGATTTAAAGGGAGATGTCATCCCATTATTCGAAGCGCAACACATGTAGAACCAAAAGATCATTGTGGAAAGAGAAACTATTGAGCCAGACAGGTATCATGCCGGCCATATGTACTACATCATTCCGCACTCACTTCGGACAAAATTTGTCATCATTTTCTTTACCCGACAACTCTTTCATCATTCCTGGGTAAAGTAGGGTAGTTGTTGATACCTAATTTTTGCCCTCATGTTTTTATAAAGATCATATATGATTTTAAAATATCATTCTTGCACCATCACCAATTTACAAGAGTCATACAAGTATTTTCTATAATTTTTCATAATTTTAAAGCCTTAAAAATAATTTTCTTGCATTTAAATTATTTGAATATGTATTAATTACCCCTTTAAAATATATTGTGATGACTTAATCATCCAAAATTATTATTTTCATCCACATATATGTTTTATAATATTTTTCCTCATTTTCATATAATTATATTTGTATTTTAAAGCTATTTACATGATTTTGCAGTAATAGCCTATATGTTGTGCATAATTATATTTTACTACATTATTTGTGCCCAAATAGAATTTTTATATTTTTATAATGTTAAACTATTATTTTTAATCATCTTACTATATAAATAATATTTTTATTAATATGTTTTAATTACTTCGTATAAATTATTTTTATAATTTTCGTATATTTAATTTGTAGCCTAATTTAGAGCCAATTTCGGACTCAATCCAACAGCCCACATGCCAAGCCACCCCAATAACCTCAAGCCCAAACCAAACGAGCCTCTATAAAGAACCCGGTCGCAACCCGTTTAAACAACCCGCCCCGCTTCCCTTTGATCCTGGCTGTTGATCTCAAATGATCAACGACCCACAACAAATCCCCACATTTCATTATATCCCAAATCCCTAACCCTAAAGACCATTCCCCCATTTCTTCCACCCCCAGAACCTCTCGAACATTCCTCCTCACAAACCCTAGTAACCGCCTTCCTCAATATTCTCCTAATCCGATCAAGTAATGGATTCCCTCGGCGATCTACTTACCTTTTATGGATTATCTCATAGTTTCTTAGAAGACTATGGTGTTACATAGTACTTTCCCTAATTTTGGCAAGTACCAATCTCCCACATTGAGTGCCATCGCCTTCAACCTTCGAGATTTAGATGATATTTTGTCTATATACATTCATTAAAAGGTTATATGGGTCCGATTTACCTAGATCATTGGCCAATCTTTGATTCTGGTCACACTAGGGTTTGTTTGATTCTTTTTCTAATTAGGTTCTTAAACGATTCTGCGTGTTCTTCCTTCCTTATTTATGTTAGATTTATTGTGTTTCCTTGTTTAGAGGTTCTATTTCAACCACTATATAAACCCCTTCCCCTTATTCCCTTTACAAACGGGAATCACTAAACATTACTACTACTCTCTTATTCTTACTCGTCTTATACTACTCTGAGACTCAATCTCTTGGCCGGTTGAAAGCCAAGGCCACCGGAATTCGGTTATCGAACCTTTCTCAGTGTGAGAACTGCCCAGGGTTTATTCAAAACCCTTGGGAACTTTGACGCACTGAGATTCCTAGGTTCTATAACGCCTTGAAATTTAGCCTGGTTCTGCTTGTGTGTCTTGGCTAGAGCTGTTGTTAGTTACAGCTCTAAGAACTAAGTGTTTAATTTTGTTTAGTTAATGAATATTTTGTCACCTGTATGGCTGATTTTGGCATGGTTTGGGCAAGTAAGGTTATTCGTTAGGCCTAGTGGTGGGCCATACATGTTAGGTTTGGGCATGGAACTCAGGTTGCTATGGTAAGCGGTGTATGGGTTTGCTATTGTGGGAAGATTAAGACCATTGAAGGCCTGGGGACATCCCTAGGTTGTTCTGCATTGGGCCTGTGTTTGTTCTAGGGGCTTGTTGTTATTTCATCCTGTAACTAGTCATATTTAGGTTTATACTATGTCATTTGGGAATGTAATTATTTGTAATAACAAATAATGGGGGATTAATGAAAGGGGGCTTTGGCATTCTAATATTTGCATGAAATGGTAGAAAACGTGCCTATAGGGTCTACGTGCTTTATGTGCTATTTTGTTTAACTTGATTTATTTTTGCACATCAATAGAAATCATGGCTATAGGAATCATGCACACCTCACTTGTACACTGTTCAAACACGTTAGTCCAAGTATTTGCCATACTCGCTTCTATATTACTACTGTGCGTTTAGACAACATGCCTATATGGTGTATAACATATGCTTTTGATGACTTAGATATCATGCCTATATGGACTTCAAATAATAAATTGGTCAATTGCTTCTATTACTTTAATGTACTTAGATATCATGACTATAGGACTCTAATCTTTTAATCAAGTACCTATGTTGTTTTCATTACACTGCCCCCCTAGATGACATGCCTAAAGGAATAAAGAGTTATAAAAATCAAGTCTGATTGTCAATTGTTAGAAATCCTACCTATAGGATATTGTCACTCGCTTAAAATTGTTCATGAGATCAACGTTGTTAATGCTGGACTCTCAAAACTTTTTCATTGCAACGTTGTTAATGCTGGACACTCAAAACCCTTTCATTGCTTAGTTATGTCACTACTTGAAATCATGCCTATAGGACAATGTCACCTGGGCATATTTATAAAATCAACGCTAATAATTATGAGTTTACAAACAATTTACTGCCTCCTCGCCTAAGCCATTGAGAGCAATAACGCTGCATATACGATGTCAGAATTCAGAATCACCTAGAAACCATGCCTATAGGACTCTAAGTCTTAATTATGAAA
Source organism: Nicotiana tomentosiformis (assembly GCF_000390325.3). Classification (NCBI taxonomy): domain Eukaryota; kingdom Viridiplantae; phylum Streptophyta; class Magnoliopsida; order Solanales; family Solanaceae; genus Nicotiana; species Nicotiana tomentosiformis. Next base: position 83,276,268 of record NC_090817.1, on the reverse strand, counting down.
CCATCAACTTCCTATTTTGCCACATGCATTTGTTATCTATGTGTGGAGGCTAACTTGGGCCTTTAATTGTCTTTACATGAAGTCCTATCTGTTTTAAATGTCGCCTAGCTTTCTCATTGTGACCAACCTAAGTTGAGTTTAGAACCACCTCGTAGTAGGTCCAAAGCCTCCTGGATCATAGGTATGTGACAGGTAGTGCACGTATATGATACATTTTAGAATTGAACTAGAATGCCTTTAAGTAACAACTTCAACCTAGTAATCGGGTAGCAGGAGATGATAGTCTGTGCCCGCTGAATAATATGAGTAACTCATACCTTAAGGGAGTTGCGAAGTATTATTTATGTTGCACGGGGTGATCCTTTAGGCTAAAAAACTTAGGACCCCCCTCTTTTTTCTTTACATGCTTCATTTAACATAGACCAATGCAGTTGTACACTTGTAATCTTTAAGATTTGTACCGATTATTTATTCTTATGTATTAGAATAAAGTCTTCAACTTTTATTCATTTCCTCGCTTGTTTGATCACCTAGCCTAATCATCTAATCCATATAGTTTGAATTTCGGCCGGGAACCACAGTTGTGGACCTTGAAGAGTGCCTAACCCCTTCTCTTTGAGGTAATTTGAGCCCTTACCTGATCTTTGATGGCGTAGACTAGTTAAATAGAGTTATTTGCAAATAGGTACCCTAACGCACCTTAAAAATCGTTAGGTGGCAACTCTTCTTCTTTAATACCTCCTTTAAAAGAGTTATCACACGTCGAAACCCGCTTTCGCAAGAAAATGGGGTGCGACAGAAGGGGAGAGTTGATAGTGTTTGGGGATGGCGATTCGGAGGGAAATGGGTGTTAGGGTTTGGGGTTGGTTAATTAAAGATGGGAGATGGTTTGTGGACCCTTGATCTTTAAGATCAACGGTTGAGATAGAAGGAAAGACTGGGGCGGGTCGTTATAATGGGTACCGACCGGGTTCAGTAAAAGGGTCATGGGCTTGGAGTTATTAGGCAATGTTTTGGGTCCGAAATCAGCTCAAAAAATTGGGCCATAGTTTAAATACACGAAATTTATTAAAAATAATTTATAAGGGTAATTAATAAATAAAAAAATATAATTTATGCAGTAAAGTGCTAGAAAATAATAACTCAACATTATAAAAATCTAAAAATGCTATTTTGGCATAAATAATGTAATAAATATAATTATGTATAGAATATAGGCTATTATTGAAAAAATATGTAAATAGCTCAAAAATACAAATGTAGTTATATGAAACGAAGTAAAATGTTATAAAACTTACATGTGGGTTTAAATAATAAATTTAGATGATTAAGTCATCACAAAATAATTTGAAAGGATAATTAATAAATATTTGAATAATTGAAATGCAAGAAAATCAATTTTACAATTTTAAAAATTATGGAAAATTGTATAAAATAATTATATGACTCTTGTAAATTGGGTAATAATGCAAAATGATATTTTTAAAGTATATATATATATATAATATTTTATAAAATATGAGGGCAATTGGGTATCAACAGTGGCACTTGAGGTACATCATCGAGTTGTTCCTCCTCGCTGTCCAATCCCCCCAATGGCATATTTTCGAGCTCATTTTTTGCCATGTTGTACCTACGATTTCTTCAACAAGTTAGTAACACGGAAGGGAAAGAAGATATTTCAAGAACACACTCAAATATATAGCTAACACCGTTAAAACTCCCCGGCAAGGGCGCCAAAAATTGACTCACGTACAATCCGTACTCAATAGTGAGTGGAAACAATCGTTGGAAGAATAGTACCCAATAATAGCCGGGGTCGATTTTCACAGGGAGTTTATAAGGGGTGTTAGAGTAAACACTTGATGAGAGAACGTGAAATAACTTAATTGCACTTCCAACACAAAGTTTTTGTTTTCTATGTCTAAAATTAACACTAACAAATGTAAACTAATTAGAAGAAACTAGAAAGCGACTAATTGTTTTTAATGTTTTTATCAAATGAGAAAATCCTAGGGATGTAACCTTTGCCTAGGTTCTAACCTAATGGGTAAATCACGTTAATGTTTATTTTAGTGACGGGGTGTATTATAACTCTCAACTCTCAATTACCAACTCAATACCTCTCAGTTATAGAGTGATTATGCCCAAATTGGATTTCTCAAGTCCAATTGGGTATCAATTCAAACAGTTAATATGGGCTCAAGTCGGTTTTTACCAATCACTTTAATTAGATTAGCCAAAACCCTAAATAGCCCAATTTCTTGTTAGCCAAGTTTTCCTAGACTAAGTCCTTCTTTCTCAAGTAAAAACCAAGTCAAATAGGCATGAATCAATATTTTGCAATCATTAATTCTAGAAATAATGCATAAGCAAGGCTAAATAATAAATACAAAATCATAAATAAGTACTAAATTAATTACCCATAAGGTTTACACACTATGGTTGGGTCACAACCCTGGAGAAAATCTAGCTACTCATACTAGAAAGTGAAGAAAACAAAGAAGAAGAACTAATTAAAGCCATAAAATATGATTAAATTGATAACACTAATGATTCTTCCCCCAAAATATTCACTACTTTCCCAAAACAGCAAAATATAACCGCTACTACACAAAACAATACAAAACTTTCCCTAAAAAGGTATTTCCCGTCTATTTATAGTGCCCTAAAATTCGCTAACAGAAATGCCCTTTGGGAGGTTCTGCGGTTGCACAATTCCATGTGTGGTCCACCCTTTGCTTGTCTTCTTCAAGTGGAAAGATTTTGCAGCTGCACAATTTCATCTGCGGCTGCAGTTCAGCTTCTGCGGCCGCACTTTTCCTTCTGCGGCTGTACTTTTGGCAAGACTTCACACTTGGTCATTTTGCACCTTCTCTAAACTTTTGAATTCTTGTCAGCGCGACCAGGTTTTGCGGCCGCACAATTTAATGTGCGGACCGTACTTGTTAGAAAACCTCTAAGGCTCAGGTATCAGCAATGCGCCCGCAGATGTATTTCCGCGGACCGCACTTTCTTCTGCAGATTGCACTTTGGCACTGCAGATGTATTTCCGCGGACCGCACTTTCTTCTGCGGATCGCACTTTGGCCTACTGCACTCCTTCTTGACTTTTTGAGATGGAACACTCTTTTTTGAGTTAGAATTCATCGTTAAGGGCCAATTCTCCAACATGCCTGTAATTTGTACAATTCCATTAGTTTTGGGAACAAGAATCAACATTTTTGGACGAATGTCACGACCCAAAATTCCTCCTTAGGAGTCGTGATGGCACCTATTCTCTAAGACTAGGTAAGCCTAACACTTACTGAATTAATAACAGATTTTAACCAATTGACTATCAAACATAAACCAGAAATGTTTATAGAAAGCCAACAATCCCAAGTAGATATACAACATCCCAAAACCGGTAGTACAAGTCATAAGCTCTACCGAATTCACTAGAAAATCTTTAAGTACAACAGTTTCGGAATAGAATAAACAGTACAAAGTAAACTTTAGAAGGTGACTCTGAGGCCTGCAAACGCGATGGCAGATATACCTTGAGTTTCCACAGCAATACTCGATCAGCTAACTAATGATCAACATGCTCTGAGGTACATGGATCTGCAAAAGAATGTGCAACAAGCGTAGATGAGTACACCACAGTGGTACCTAGTAAGTATCAAGACTAACCTCGGTGGAGTAGTGTCGAGGAATAATGAAGGCACCTACTAGACATAATAACCTGTACAAGTATGAATATAAAACTAACAGGGGACAATATAAAGCTAAACATGGAAAGAATAATGTTACAATACTTGAACTAAGAAATAGAAACAACAATTAACAACAAGGAGCAACACGTAATAACGCCGTAAAGCAAGCGAAATACATTAAAGTTCGGTGAAACCAAGTAAGGGAAAACATGTAACAATCCAATAAAATAACTGCTTTCACACAAGGTTTATACAAGAATTTCCCCGAGGTACCACACCTCATAATCACCATTTCACGGGTCCCAAATCACGAACCCTAATCCCTTGGCATCTTGTGCCCACATTACAAATCACAACTGCACTAGTTACGGTGTATACTTGTGCAAGTGTTCTATCACAACTCGAGTCAACAAGTACTATCAGAGATAATAAATGGCACATAGGAAGCAACACAACAAAATCGTATTATTCATGACTCACAAAAGGTAGGCACACAACTACACAAATGTCATCAATAACAGTGCCTCCAGGCCATCGCAAGTCATCACAAATCATCCCTGACATAGCCCCCCTTGTCTCGTCGTGTGCACAACAACAAAGTAAATGCCCGCCTTGTCTTGCCACACACGCATATAATCATCCCACATTATCTCGCCACATGCGCAAACCCACATATATAGTCGCCTTGTCACGCCGCATGTGCAAATATCAATAATAACAATAACACGGACAACTCATGTGCGAACACCCCGACAATCCTCTCAATAATATTACGTGTGCCAAAAACATAAAAACACACTATAACAACTCGCACCACATGTGCACATATGCCACAATATTTCCTTAAAACAATTCCAATACCACAACCACACAGACCTTGGCTCAACAACACTGAGTATAACAACAACAACAATAACACGAGAGTACGGAAAGTAAATCAACACAAGAATTGCAAAAACACCAAGAAATGAAAGAACTACGGAATAACATGGCAATAAAAGAGGCAACAACTTCAATTAAGGAATATAAAAGTATATTTTGGCAATAAAGGGTAGAACATAAACCAATCATCTTCAAATAAGACATTTAAGGGTCAATTTAGCAATGAAGCGTATAACATAATAAAACAACTTCATTTTAATGTACATAAGAACCTAAAAGTCTAAACCGATCAAATTTTCACATATAAGCCGTGTACACACTTGTCACCTCGTGTACACGTCTTTAACATAGTTCAAATAGTGAAAACAACCAATACCTACGGGGTAGTTCCTCACACAACGTTAGACAAGATATTTACCTCAAAAGCCCTCAATCAATACTCTAAAATAGCTTTTACCTTACAATTCATCCCCGCTCGGCTCAAATCTAACTAAAATTGACTTAATAACATCAAATAATGCAAGCGAAATCAATTCCAATAAAAAAAGCTACGAGTTTTACACAATTTCTTAAAAGTCAACCCCAGGCTCGCCCAGTCAAAACCTAGGTACAAGGGTAGAATACTACTACCCATAACCCCACGAGTCTATACATGTGTTTTGTTTCAAAATCCGAGTCTAAATTGACTCTCATAACTCAAATTCTCATTTTTCAAAATATAGACAATGCTTCTCAAAATTTCACTTTGATTCTCATAATTTTGATGTTAAAACTCACATATAATCATGTAAAATAATTGGAAATTGAACAAAATTACTTACCCAATGATTGTAGATGAAATTTTCTCTTCAAAATCACCTCTTACCAAGTCTAGGGTTCAAAGATGTGAAAATGAGACTAAAATCCCGTCCCTCAACCTTTATGTCCAGGCGCAGGTGTCGCAAATTGCAACTTGGGGTTCGCAAATGTGAACCCCGCAAATACGAAGAAAGCCCACAAATGCGACAATCATCAGACCCCTGCTACAGTCGTAATTGCGAACCAAAGACACTTCGCAAAAGCTACCCATCTGATCCCATATGTGAACAAGCTTATCTAGCCCCATTTCCCCATTGCAAAGGCGAACTATGGGTTCGCAAATGCGAACCTAACAAACCTTCAGTCTAATATCAAATGCGATACATATCTAGCAAATGCGAGACTTGAGGCATCTGTGCAAAACCACCAGAACATAAAAACTCTATCAAGCACTCCGCAGCATGTATGAAACTCACCCGAGCCCTCAGGGCTCCAAACCAAACATCAACACTAGAATAAAAATATAACACGAACTCGCTCGCACAATCAAGTCATCAAAATAACATCTGAAACCATGAATCGTACCTCCAAAACACATGAAATCAACATGAAACTTAAGAACTTTTAAAAACACAATTGTGCGTCCGATTCCTATCAAATCAACAAGGAATGAGGCCAAACTTTGCAGACTAGTTCCAAATGACAAACCGGACCTATTCCAAGTCTTAAAACAGAGATCCAAACACGATAGCTATGAAGTCAACCTACGGTCAAACTTATTAAAATTCTAAGCCTTTAAATAGCCAACTTTCGGCAAAACAACACAAACTAACCTACAGACCTCCGAATTCGATTCCGAGCATACAACCAAGTCAAAAATCGCGATATGAACCTATCAGAGTCATCAAAACACCGTTCCAGGGTCGATTTCATGAAAGGCAAACCTCGGTCAATATTTTCAACTTAATCTTCTAAATGAGAATCAATCATCCAAATAGATCCCGAAATATCCGAAGATCGAATCCGACCATGCATGCAAGTTATAATACACAATATGAAGCCACTCAAGACCCAAACTACTGAACGGAACCTTAAAGCTCAAAACGACTGGTCGGGTCATTTCATTCACCCCTTCTTAAATATACGTTCGTCCTCGAACGTGCCAAGAGTCTTTCCCAAGTCATTAAGTCACGATATAAACTCACCATACACGTGCCCACGAATGTTCTGACGTCACCCCCAATCCACATAGGCCCGACGACATCATCTCAACCAAAGATTATTCCTTCTACTCATGCCGATAAGACTTAGAATCAAATTTCAAAATCTACCTAGTGCCCTATTATCACACAACCACTCTGTAAAATCCCTAACTAGCTGCAACAACTCATGTATGTATCCACAAGATAAAACCACACGACATAACACATCATCCATATGCCCATAGCATTAACTCTGACCACAATAACTGCTTATTACAAAGCCCGGTACCGACCAACAAACTCATATCGACTAGAACCTTGTTCTAGACCTTCACAACACTGACAATGATGCAAGAAACATGCAAAACTCATAACTACTCAACCGATCAATAAGCCACATTGAACGCCACCTGGGCACATACATCGCAATCCAAACCCAACAAGCGCAACTCGACTATCACTGAACATGGAAAGAGAAACACATGAGAGAACTACCAAACAGTTACAAGTCCATGTCGGTATCATACTATAAATCCATTCCATAAGGGAGAAACAAAACTTATGAACTAATCAGAAGGATCTCATCCTAATATAACTCCACCACGGCACATAGCGCGCTTCAAACATATCAACCCATATGAAAGCGCGAGGATCTCATCCTCAGCTCTGAATCACAAGTAGAATACACCTCACATCAGTTAAAACTTTCCACTAACTCAATTCTGCGATCAAAATCTCAACACGTAGCGGATTTTCCCATACTGGTATAGGACCCAAATCACAAGTCATAGCCAAACCATCCAGAAATCACACCAAACCTACCGTAATGGGTAACATAAAGTTTATTCTAGTCTCAAAACTCTCAATAGTAACCAAACCAAAACATTAAACACAGGCTATCACAATAGAGTTATCCAACTAGCGTAAACATATGAACGAAGTACAAGAATCACAAAACATAACCATATCATAAGCAAGGTAGGATGAATTTTTCCATTAAATGAGACCGAATCGAAATAACACAAACGCATCTCTATAATCAACCAAAACCATACCTCTAATGACATCATCTGGTGCATCAGCCTCTGTCCAACCAGTAAGATCATGACAATGGGCACGACCTCCCCCTCTAGGGTGACCTCCACCCGCCTGACCTCCACCCCTAGTTAGTGGTGCAGGTATAACAGCAATTGGAGTGGAACTCATAGCCTGAATACCACGCTGTGACACATTTGTCTGGAGTCTGGGACAATCTCTCAACATGTGGCTGACATCTCCACACTCAAAGCAACCTCTCTGCAGATGTAGTTGTGGAAGCTGTCCGGTACGGGTACTCTGGAACCCATGGATATCTAAAATACCACGTGAAGCCTAAAGTGCAAACTGAACTAGCTGACCCACAAAACCTCTACCATGACGTACCGTTCCTCCAAAATAAGGATCCGTAGACGCTCCTAGTCCATGAGGCCTCTAATCCTCCCTGTCATCTCTCTCCTGGCCTCGCATAACCTTTAATCTGCAAGCGATCTCCAACACCTACTGAAACGGAACGTCCATCTCCAACTCCCGAGCTATGCTGAATCCGATACCATAACTGAGCCCCTCAATGAACTTGGGACCCACTCTCTAACTGTAAAAACCAAATCACGTGCGTGACAGGACAACTTATTGAATCTGATGGCGTACTCTGACATTGTCATAGTGCCCTAACGCAGCTGCTCGAACTCTATACACCATGCATCTTAAAAGATTTGGGGGAACAAACTCCCCAAAAACATCTATGAAAATTGAGTCCAAGTGAGTGGCACTGCATTCGCCGGCCTACCCTCCTTATAAACCTTCCACAACTGATATGTTTCTCCAGATAATTGAAACATAGTATAAGCAACGCCGATCATATCCACAATAACCATGGTGCGAAGAATACTGTGGAACTTCTCTAGAAAACCCTGCGCATCCTTGGTAGCTAGGCCACTATAAGTAGGAGGATGATACTTCTTAAACCTCTCAAGTCTCAGCTCCTCCTCCTCAGATACCCTTGGCCTAACCTTAGGCTTAACCGGAATAATAGGCTGTGCTGACATAACACCCGGAACCTGACCAAAGTGGATCCGCTGCTCTGGAGTACGGGAGGCGGAAGTCTAAGCTCCTCCCCCGATCTGTGAAGTAGCTGGGGCAGCTGGAATCAATCCTGCCTGAGCCAATGTATCAAATATGCTCAGGAACTGGGCTAAAGTCTCCTGAAGTCCAGGGGTAGCAACAGGCGCCTCCGGCGCCTGTCCCCCAATCGGAGCTACTGGTGGCTCCTCAGCTGCTGCTCTGGAAGGCGCTTTATCTGTAGCATGTGCTCTTTCTCAGCCTTTGCCTCTGCCTCTGCCCCGGCCCCTAGAAGCACCGGCTTTGGGGGCAGCACCATCAATAACTGCAACCCGTTATCTCACCATTTGTGAGAGAATAGAATCATAAAGGCTCAAACTCTTAAATCAATAAACCCGCACTATTGGAATGAAAGAAGTCAAGTTTCTTAATAGTTTCGTAGCCTCTTGAAGAGAAGTATAGATGTCTCCGTACCGATCCACAAGACTCTGCTAAATTTTCTTATGACTCGTAGCACCTATAAACCTATTACTCTGATACTAACTTGTCAGTACCCAAAATCCCTCCTTAGGAGTCATGATGGCACCTAGTCTAAGACTAGGTAAGCCTAATACTTACTGAATTAATAACATATTTTAACCAATCGACTATCAAACATAAACCAAAAATTTCTATATAAATCCAACAATCCGAAGTAGATATACACCATCCCAAAAGAGGTAGTACAAGTCATAAGCTCTACTGAGTTCACTAGAAAATCACTATGTACAACTGTTCCTAAATAGAAATAAATAGTACAAATTAAACTCCAGAAGGTGACTCCGAGGCCTGCGAACGCGACAGTAGATATACCGTGAGTCTCTACGGAAATACTTGACCATCTAACTAATGATCAACACGCTCCGAGGTACCTAGATTTGCACAAAAATATGCAGCAAGTGTAGCATGAGTACACCACAATGGTACCCAGTATGTATCAAGATTCAAGACTAACCTCGGTGGAGTAATAATGAGGAACAGTCAAGACACCTACTAGACATAATAACATGTACAAGTATGAATATAAAACTAACATGGGACAATATAAAGCTAAATATGGTAGGAATAATGTTACAATACTTGCATTAAGAACTAGAAACAACAATTAACAACAAGGAGCAACATGTAATAATGCCTTAAAGTAAGTGGAATACAGTTAAAGTGTGGTGAAACCATGTAAGGGAAAACATGTAATAATCCAAAAACAACCGCTTTCACACAAGGTTTATACAAGAATTTTTCCCGAGGTACCACACCTCATAATCACTATTTCATGGGTCCCAAATCACGAACGCTGATCACTTGGCATCTTGTGTCCACATTACAAATTACAACCGCACAGACAACTCACGTGTTGCACGAATAAATCACGTGTCAATACCATTAATACCTCATAACTGCACGGACAACTCACGTGCTAAGAAACTAACAATATCCCACATCTGCACGGACAACTCACGTGCTAACAGTAACAATATCTCATATCCGCATGGACAACTCATGTGCTAATGGTACAACTCACACACAGAAGGAAAGTATACAATAATACATGTAAACGATCAATAAACATCAAGGTTCATCTTCTTAGACTGATATGTGAGACTAATTATGGTGAATGCTTATGCAAGTGTTCTATCACAACTCGAGTCAACAAGTAAGATCAGAGACAACGAATGGCATGTAGGAAACAACACAACAAAATCGTATTATGCATGACTCACACAAGGTAGGCATGCCACAACACAAATATCATTAATAACAATGCCCCCAGGCCATCACAAGTCATAACAAATCATCCCCGACATAGCCCCCCTTGTCTCACCGCGTGCGCAACAATAAAGTAAATACCTGCCTTGTCTCATCACACGCGCATATAATCAACCCATCTTGTCTCACCACATGTGCAAACCCACATATATAGCCCGCCTTGTCACGCCGCATATGCAAATATCAATAATAAAAATATCACGGACAACTCACGTGCGAACACCCCGACAATTCTCTCAACAATATCATGTGTTCCAAAACCATAACAACACAGTATAATAACTCACACTACATGTGCCCATATGCCACAACATTTCTTTACAATAATTCCAATACCACAACCACACATAGCCCTTAGCTCAACAACACTGAGTACAACAACAACAATAACACGAGAGTACGCCAAGTAAATCAACACAAGAATTGCAAAACACAAAGAAACGGAAGAACGAGCTCACAATGAAAGACATATCAAGTAATAATGGTTTCAAATAAGAACAACTCAACATGAGATATAGTGTGTAACAACGATATCAAATAAGATTAATTCAACAATAGGAGAAATAACATGTAACAATAATTTCAGATAAGAATAACTCAACAATAAAAGAGATAACATGTAACAGCAACCTCAAATAAGGATAGGTCGTAGTGATATGCAAGGAAAAGGTTTCAGGAGGAGATTCACACATAGGGCCAGGAATCGAGATGCAATTCTAGACACAAGAGGTCATGGTCACAACACTGCCCAGTTTTACATGGGCGAGGCACTGCTTTTCAAAGGCGTATATGGGCTACAAGAGATGGACAACAAGGAGTTACTTAGCATCAACAACACCTACAACACACAAGGAAGGTATTCCATGGGGAGCTTCATATTCAAAGGCAGGGATCATGAACAAAATCTGGGCTCAAAATGGCATAGTCACCATGCACATTAAGTACCGGACACTTGAAAAAATGCAATGTTTGGCTGCAGATCTTGGTATCGCAAATATTTTCAAGTACTCAACGCATGAGAATGCACTCTTTCATACAAAGGACATAATCACCACAAGGTCGAAAATCACTAACTAGCAGGGCCAAAATGGCAAACACACAAGAATTATTGTGAGTTGTGGCCATCTTTAGCCACTTTTTAGTACATATTATGATATCAATTTTGAGCACATCACTCAAGATTGATAATAGGGAGTATGTAATTTCATTACATAGGCAGATACACTACTTAGACTCATTGACATTATGTTTTCTTTATTTTAGATATATATAAAAACCAGCCCTAGGCACCTCGCTTAGTGGATTTATTTAAAAATAAATAAATAAGGATAGGTCAACCATGGAAGAGGTATCATATAGTAATGAGTTCAAATAAGGATAAGTCAAGAATGGAAGAGGTAACATATAAGAATGACTTCAAATAAGGATAAGTCAACAATGGAAGAGATAACAATAACTTCAATTAAGGATAATCGACTACGGAAGATATAACATGGCAATAAAAGAGGCAACAACTTCAATTAAGGCATATAATAGTATATTTTGGCAATAAAGGGTAGAACATGAACCAATCATCTTCAAATAAGACATGTAAGGGTGAATTCAGCAATGGAGGATATAACATGACAAGACAACTTCATTTTAATGTACATAAGAACCTAAGGGTCTAACCCGGTCAAATTTTCACATATAAGTCGTGTACATACTCGTCACCTCGTGTACACATCTTTCACGTAGCTAAAATAGTGCAAACAACCAATCCCTATGGGGTAGTCCCCCCACACAATGTTTGGCAAGATACTTACCTCAAAAGCCCTCAATCAATACTCTTAAATAGCTTTTCCTTTACAATTCACCTCTGCTCACCTCAAATCTAACCAAAATTGACTTAATAAAATCAAATAATGCAAGAGAAATCAATTCCAATAAATAAAGCTATGATCTTTACACAATTCTTCAAAAGTCAATAAAAGTTAACCCCGGGACTGCCCAGTCATAACCCAAGTCCAAAGGTAGATTCTGACTACCCATAACCCCACAAGTCTATACATGTGTTTTGTTTCAAAATCCGAGTCCAAATCGACTCTCAAAACTCAAATTCTCATTTTTCAAAATATAGACAATGCTTCTTAAAATTTCACTTTGATTCTCATAATTTTGATATTAAAAGTCACATATAATCATGTAAATAGTTGGAAATCGAACTAATTCACTTACCCAATGATTGTAGATGAAAATCCCTCTTCAAAATTGCCTCATACTGATTCTAGGGTTCAAAGATGTGAAAATGAGAATAAAATCCCGTCCCTCAGCTTTTAGGTCCAGGCGCAGGTGTCGCAAGTTGCGACCTGGGTTCGAAAATGCGAACTCCGCAAATGTGACAATCATCACACCTCTGCTACAGTCACAATTGCGAACCAAATACACATCGCAAAAGGGACCTATCTGATCACAAATGCGAACAAGCTTACCCCCCCCCCCCCCACATCGCAAATATGAACTCTGGGTTCGAAAATGCGAACCTTACAAACTTCAGCCTAATATTGCAAATGCTGGACCTGAGGCATCTGTGCAAAACCAGCAGAACTTAAACTCTATCAAACACTCCGTAACACGTCTGAAACTCACCCGAGCCCTCGGGGATCCAAACCAAACATCAACACAAGTCTAAAAAACTATAACACAAACTCGCTTGCGCGATCAAGTCATCAAAATAACATCCAAAGACATGAATCGGGCCTCCAAAACACATATTATCAACATGAAACTCAAAGACTTCTAAACAATACAACTGTGCATCCGATTCCTATCAAATAACCTCAGAATGACGCCAAACTCTGTGGACTAGTTCCAAATGACAAAACGGACCTATTCTAAGTCCCGAAATAGAGATCCAAACACGATAGCTATGTAGTCAACCTACTGTCAAACTTAAAAATTTCTAAGCCTTTAAATTGCCCACTTTCGGTAAAACAACACAAACCAACCTACGGACCTCCGAATTCGATTTTGGACATACTCTCAAGTCCAAAATTATGATACGAACCTATTGGAGTCATCAAAACACCGTTCCGGGGTCAACTTTATGAAAGTCAAACCTCGGTCAACATTTTTAACTTATGCTTCTAAAGTGAGAATCACTCATTCAAATAGATCCCGAAAAATCCGAAGATCGAATCCGACCATGCACACAAGTCATAATACACAATATGAAGCCACTCAAGACCTCGAACTACTTAACGAAACTTTAAAGCTCAAAGCGACGGTTGGGTCGTTACAACTAAAACTAAAGCAAGAAGGTACTAATAAGTAGTTAAAATCCACACTTATCAACCACTCAGTCTAAACAATGATAACATGTAATGTAACAATGAATGATAACAGAGGCTGAGATATGATATGTAAATGAAGAATCATGACTGAGTACATAATTGTAGTTAAAGCAGATAACTCAAACACAGTAGAAATAACCTCATTAGGTCACAGCCTAATAAGCACATAGCCTAACATGATTTTTAACATGAATCACAGCTCAATTACCCTAACAAGTATGGATTACACGGATAAAACAAGACTTGATAGCAACTCAGTACAAAAATCCACCCGGTTCTGGTTACCACGATGCACGCCCACACGCCCATCACCTCGCATGTGCGTCAGCCCAACACAACACAAATAACATATTTTTCGGGGATAAATACCCTTAATTCCAAGTTAAGAAATGTTAATTACCTTAAAACGTGCAACTCACTACTCCAACAAGCCCTTGCCTCGCGAATCGGCCTCCAAATGACTCAAATCTAGTCACAAACAACTTAATATAATCAATACAAGCTACATGAATCGATTCCATACGATAAAGCTAAGATCTTTAACCAAAATAAAAAAAGTCAACCCTGGTCTCGCACCTCGGAACCCGACAAAATTTACTAATTTTGGACACCCATTCGATTACGAGTCCAATCATACAAAAATCATCTAATTCTGACCTCAAATAAATCTTCAAACCTCCATTTTTTATTTTTGAAAGTTTTCCATAAAATCTCCCATTTCTTCACATTAATTCACTAATTAGATGCTGAAAACAAAGATGGAATCATGAAATAATAACAAATTCGAGTAAAAAAAACTTACCCCGATCCAAATCTTGAAAATCCCTTCCAAAATCGCCAAAAATCGAGCTCTACAACTCAAAATATAAATAATACTCTAACACTCGATTTGGGTTTTTAAATCAGCTACCCAGATGCTCCTCTTAGCGAACGCAGAAAATGCCTCACGTTCGCGAAGCACAAAAGATACCAGCTGCAAAAAACCTCCAACGCGAACGGAATGCCTCACAGAGCTATCCTACGTGAACGCGTCTCCCTTACCGGGAGCGCGAAGGCTTAAGGCCTGGTGCCCAAGCCGGCCTCATCCTTCTACGCGAACGCGACACTTCTCTCGTGATCATGATGCACAACCCCTATTAACCTTCACGATCGCATCGCCTTCTTCGTGAACGTGGTGAATAAAACCATCTACCACCTAGGAACACTACGCGAACGCGACCACCATGTGGCGATCGCAAGGAAGGACACACCAGATATCAGATCAGCAGTTCCTCAAGGATAAAAATAAAGCCGAACTTCGCCTGAATCAACCCCGAGGCCCCCGGGACCCTATCCAAACATACCAATAGGTCCTAAAATATGATACAAACTTAGTCGAGGCCTCAAATCACATCAAACAACATCGAAATCATGAATCGCACCCAAATTCAAGCCTAATGAAACTAATTAACTTCCAACTTTTAAAATAATGCCTAATTATATCAGACCAACTCTGATTGACCTCAAATTTTGCACACAAGTCATAAATAATACAACGTACCTTCTCTGACTCCCAGAACCAAAATCTGAGCTTGGTATCAATAAAGTCAACTCTCGGCCAAACTTCTCAACCTTCCAAACCTTCAACTTTCTAACTTTCTCCAAAAAGTCTCAAACCAACCTACGGACTTTCAAATCAATATCAAGACTTATTCCTAAGTCCAAAATCACCACACAAAGTTATTGGAACCATCAAAATTCCATTCTGGAGTCGTCTACACAAAAGTCAAACTTCGATCAACTCTAACAACTTAAGCCTCTAACCTTGGGACTAAGTATCTTAATTTACTCTGAATCATCCCCGGAACCAAACCAACAACTCCGAAAACTCACATAACCACAAAAGAACATAGAAAAAGTGATATAAAGGAGAACAAGAGTACAATACTCAAAACGACCGGTCGGGTCGTTACAGGCTTTGGACTAAAATAGATGCTTGGAAAGTACTTATCATGGAATATGTAACATAACTTATTTTTAACATTTTCATGGTTGGGTTGTTCGGTAAGACCACTGAATCTGGTCACAATAGGTGCCAAACTCTTGATGTTTTGAGCCGAAGTTATTTTTGGGCTGGGAGGAAAGGTAATTCTTGGTTGTGGAAGACATTTTGGGAGGCTAAATATTTTTATAACTAGAGGATAATGTTTTTCATGGAGTTTAGCTACTTCAAGTGCATCAATCATTGTCTGAGGATTGGAAGCCCTCACCATGTGTCATGACCCAAAATTCCACCACACGCGTCGTGATGGCACTTAGTCTCTAAGACTAGGTAAGCCGATTACAATTAAATTTTGAGCCTTTTTTTTAAAACATATAATTTAATAAAAGTGTCGAAACTAAAAGCGGAAAACAAATATAACAACCTCCCAAGACTGGTAATACTGAGTAACGAACTCTAATTGAATACATACAATGATCTCAAGGATCGAAGTTCGAATAAGAGTTAACAGTACAATGAAATGGAAAGACTCCAATGGACTGTGACGACCAAGCAACCCTACCTTGAATCCTTACGATCACACTCTAATCTCTGTCAGAATCTGATATCTCCAATACCTGGCTCTGCCCAAAAATGTGCAGAAATGTAGTATAAGTACACCACAGTCACTACCCAGTAAGTATCAAGACTAACCTCGATGGATTAGTGACGACGTACAGTCAAGACACTCACTAGAGTAGTAACCTGTGCAATATAGCATACAAGAATAATAGAAAACAAATAGCAGTAATAGTAATAATAATCAACTAGTGATATAAACAGCAAGGTAGCAAGAGCACCATAAATATTGCTCAAACGAATAATAAACATAAGTACAACCAATTAATCAAGTCTTTCAAAATATACATCTTTTATTTATAAGTTTTTCAAATAAAAATCTTTAAAATGTATTCAATTAAATATATCTCGAATATACTTCCTTCAAATATATATCTTACGAATATAATTATTTCAAATAAATATCTTTCGAATATAATTCTTTCAAATAAATATCTTTCGAATATAATTCTTTTAAAAATCTTTCGAATATAATTCCTTTTAAGTAAAATCTTTCGAACATAATTCCTTTCAATTAAAAGTCACCATGTGACACCTTATTTCATAATCATAAAAATTACAGGTCTTAGCCCACTTTCATATTTCCACGTCACCCCATGCCCATATTTCTTTAATCCAAATATTTGATAAATATATATTAATGCCTTATTTTAAACTTATTTAATTAATTATTTGCATATAAGGAATCCATAATAAAATTATTTCCAAGAAATGTCAACCCAACCAACCACGGCATTTCACATAAAAATTAAAGTGGCAATCGCACAAAATTATCATATAAATATAACCTTGACAAGCGGTATAAGGATGTCTACAAATTTTAACCGGTATAATTTGCACATATAAATCAAGTACGTACTCGTCACCTCAAGTACTATGATGACCCAAAAGGTCATCTTATGTTTTAGAACTTGAATCTACACTCTTAAGCTTTAAAAATCTCATTTTTACCCTCCTTAATTTGCGTGCGCAGCCCAGGCAGATTTTCGGAAAGCTTTTATGTTGAAAACTAATGAAAATAAGAATTGTTGCCTTAAAGGTTGATTTTAGTTGACTTCGGTCAACATTTTTGGTAAACGGGGCCAGATCCGTGTTTTGATGGTTCCAGTAGGTCCGTATCGAATTATGGGACCTGGGCGTATACCCGGAATTGAATTCGGAGGTCCCTAGCTCAAGTTATGAATTTTTGAGGAAACATTAAAAGTATGAAAATTAATTATTTTTAAGAATTGATCGATGTTTGGCATTGTTAGTATCGAGTCCGTATTTAGATTCCGGAGCCCGGTACAGTTTCATTATGATATTTAAGACTTGTCTGTGATATTTGGTAAGAAATGGAGTTAATTTACCGTGATTCGGACGTCGAGTTGAGAAGATATGGATTTTAAAGTGTTCTTGAGAATTTCATTTGATTTGGTGCTAAATTCGTAGTTCTAGGTGTTATTTTGGTGATTTGATCGCGCGAGCAAGTTCGTATGATGTTTTTAGACTTGTGTGGATGTTTGGTTTGGAGCCCTGAGGGCTCGGGTGAGTTTCGGATAGGCCACGGGATGTTTTGAACTTGGAAAAAAATCTGGTTTCTGCAGATTCTGGTGTCTGGCATATCCTTCTTTGCATTCGCGAAGGTACTCTCGCGAACGCGAAGAGTAATCTAGTGAGGCTGAGAATTCTTCTTCGCGAACGCGACCTGACCATCGCGAACGCGAAGCACTTGGGGACCTGGGGGAGGGTTAGTCATGTTCTTCTACGCGAACGCGTCCACTGGGTCGCGAACGCGAAGGCTAGGGGTAGTTGCCTTACGTAAACGCGAAGGCCTTAGGTCGTTGTGCATCGTGATCA
Source organism: Nicotiana tomentosiformis (assembly GCF_000390325.3). NCBI lineage: Eukaryota > Viridiplantae > Streptophyta > Magnoliopsida > Solanales > Solanaceae > Nicotiana > Nicotiana tomentosiformis. The sequence continues at coordinate 83,258,016 of NC_090817.1, read as the reverse complement.
TGACAGTCCTCTCGCGAACGCGATGAAGGCCTGTCCAGTGACTTAAAACAGACTCCAAACACGGGTTTGAGCCATTTCTTCAACATTTTTCAAGAACCAAGCGGGTAGAGGCGATTTCCAAGAGTCATTTTCTTCCCCAAATTGTTGGCAAGTGATTCTAAACCATTTTTTTTCAATTACCCATTACATTTCTTGAATTTTCAACCTAAAATCTAGAGTTTTCATGGTAGAATTAGGGGTTAGGGTAGAAACTAGGGATTTCGGGAATTTGGGGATTTAGACTACAATTTGAGGTCGGATTTCAAAACCAATTATATATTCGGGCTCGGGGATGAATGGATAAAAGGATTTTGGTCCGAACATCGGGTTTTGACCAAGCGGGCCCGGGGAAAAACTGGGGAAAAACTGTGACTGAGAATTAAGTGGCCTTCGGAACGAGGTAAGTGTTGTGTCTAACTTTGGCTTGAGGGAATAGGTATTGTGTGAGTATTTTCTATGTGTTTTGTTGTTGAATACGATGTATAGTTGAGGTGACGTGCATCTATACATTGTAGTCGAGTCATAGCATGCGAGTGAAATTCCATTTCTTGCAAATTTGTAGTTTTAAATCTTGCTATCCATGCTTATTGTTGTTGTTGAAATGTTGGAAGAATTGTATCCGGTTCCACCAAGGTCGATAAAATTGTGAATATTGATTCGAGGTTGAGATGTAAAATTGTGAAAGTAATCATTTATGAAATATTGATTTCTTGTGAAACTTCTCTCTATCCGTTGTTATTGATTCTGTGAATTGTGAAGAAGAGAGTAAAAGGACGAAGGGTGATGCCGTGCATAATTTAATTATATTGTGAGGAAGAGTGTAAAGCACGAAGGGTTATGCTGTGCATAATTTAATTATATTGTGAGGAAGAGTGTAAAGCACGAAGGGTTATGCTGTGCATAATTTAATTATATTGTGAGGAAGAGTGTAAAGCACGAAGGGTGATGCCGTGCATAATTTAATTTTATTGTGAGGAAGAGTGTAAAGCACGAAGGGTGATGCCGTGCATAATTTAATTATATTATGAGGAAGAGTGTAAAGCACGAAGGGTGATGTCGTGCATAATTTATTTATATTATGAGGAAGAGAGTAAAAGCACGAAGGGTGATGCCGTGCAGTCTTATTTGTTATTTGGTAAGGCTGAGAGTAAAAGCACGAAGGGTGATGCCGTGCAGTTTTTCTTACTGTCTTAAATGCTCAATTCGTTTAAGTTTAAGGATTTCAGGTTTAATTATGTCCTTTTATTATTCTCACTCCTTATGTTGTATTTCCTTACTGTATGTTCCCCTCCCATTATTTTTGCGTTATTTCTTTCTTATAGTTGTTGCCACTAGCATGATTATACTGTTGAGCTTATATGTGGGTGTCTTGTCCTAGCCTCATCACTACTTCGCCAGGTTAGGCTCGATACTTACCAGTACATGGGGTAGGTTGTACTGATGCTGCACTTTGCACTTTCTGTGCAGATTTTGATACCGGCTCAGGTTGATCAAGATTTGCTACTGGTCCGCTGTCCGGAGACTCAAGGTAGATCTGTCGGCGTTCACAGACCTTGAATTCCCCGTCTATCCTTTATGTTTTACTGTTTTCTTTCATTCAGACAGTTGTATTTCTTTCAGACCATTACTTGTTGTAAATTCTAGAATGCTCGTGAATTGCGACTCCAGATTCGGGTGGTAGTAGTTAATACATATTTATCGTATTCCTCACTGGTTATATTTTGTTGTAGTTTATTAATGTTAATTACTGAATGGAAATAAGAAATTGGTAAATGATTCTCTAACGTTGGCTTTCCTAGTAAGTGAAATGTTAGGCGTCATCACGGTTCCGTCGGTGGGAAATTTCGGGTCGTGACAGTTGGTATCAGAGCACTAGGTTGCTTAGGTCTCACGATTCATGAGCAAGCTTAGTAGAGTCTGGAGGATCGGTACGGAGACGTCTGTGCTTATCTTCCAGAGGCTATGAAGTTTAGGAACAAGTTTCACTTCTTTTCTTCTCTGTCGTGCGATTTTGCTTTCTCAATACAAATTGAACTCTTCTACTTTTATTCTCTCGCAGATGGCGAGAACACGTACCGCTTCCTCAACTGAGCAGCAGCTAGAGCCTCCAGTGACAGCTTCTACGCGGGGCAGAGGTCGAGGCTGAGGCCGTGCCAGAGGCCGAGGCAGGGGCAGGGCTCAGCCTAGGGCCCAAGCAGCAGCCCCAGCAGTGGAGCCACTGATAGAGCTTGACGAGGAGGTTCCAGCCCAGACTATTCCTGCCGGACCAACTCAGGTTCCGAAGGGGTTCATTGCTACCCCAATACTTCAGGACGCTTTGGTCCGTTTGGTGGGCCTTATGGAGAGTGTGGCCCAGACTAGCGCATTTCCCATGGCACCAGCAGTATCTCAGGCTGGAGGAGGAGCCCAGACTCCCACCACTCCCGCTCCGGAGCAGATATCATCCCAGTATCAAGCTCCAGCAGCTCAGCCAATTAGATTAGTTCAGCCGGTTACTGCGGCACAGGTTGGAGATGGGTCAGCTATGTCTTCTGAGGCCTTATGGAGATTAGACAGGTTTATCAAGTTCTTTCCTGTTCACTTCAGCGGTGCTCCTTCAGAGGATCCCCAGGTGTATCTTGACAGCTGTTACGAGGTTTTACGGAACATGGGTATAGTGGAGACCAATGGGTTTGATTTCACTGCATTTCAGATGACTGGTTCCGCCAAGAAATGGTGGAGAGATTACTTGTTGACTAGACCAACTGGGTCTCCTGCTCTTACTTGGGACTAGTTCTCTCAGCTCTTCATAGAGAAGTTTCTGCCTATCACATTGAGAGAGGAACGTCACCGTCAGTTTGAGCGTCTCCAGTAGGGCAGTATGACTATTACTCAGTATCAGACCCGCTTTGTGGATTTGGCCCGTCATGCTATTATTCTGCTTCCCACCGAGAGAGAGAGATTGTGAGGAGGTTTATTGATGGACTTGCTCAGCCTATCAGATTGTAGATGGCTAAGGAGACGGGAAGTGAGATTTCTTTTCATGCGGCTGCTAATGTCGCCAGACGAGTCGAACTGGTTCTTACTCAGGGAGGTCAGGGGTCTGACAAGAGACCTCGTCATTCCGCTGAGTTTAGTGGTGCCTCACCTAGAGGCAGGAGTACTTTTGGTAGAGGCCATCCTCCCAGGCCGTTTCATTCAGAGCTTCAGTCATCTCATGGTGCCTCAGGTGGTCGTGGCCCTCAGATGCATTATTCCGACAAGCTAGCCTATGATGCACCACCAGCTCCTATTAGTGCACCTCCACTCCAGAGTCATCAGGGTGGTTATTCAGGTAGACAGGGTCAGTTTCAGGGTCAGCAATCACAGCAACCAAAGTTATGTTATACTTGTGGTAATTCAAGGCACATTACTAGATTTTGCCCTTGGGCAACGGGCAGCTCACAACATCAGATTTCTCGTGCCATGGTTCCGGCACCAGTTGCCGCACCACTTGCTCAGCTAGCTAGAGGCAGGGGTCAGGCAGCAAGAGGTAGAGGCCAGACTGTTAGAGGTGGAGGTCAGGCCGTTAGAGGTGGAGACCAGCTAGCAAGAGGTCGTCCCAGAGATGTAGTTCAGGGTTATGGGGCCCACCCCCGATGTTATGCTTTCCCAGCCAGACCTGAGGCTGAGTCATCTGACGATGTTATCACATGTACTGTTTCAGTTTGCAGCAGAGATGCTTCAGTTCTATTTGATCCGGGATCTACTTACTCATATGTGTCATCCTATTTTGTTTCCTATTTGGTTGTGTCCCGTGATTCTTTGAGTGATCCTGTGTATGTGTCCACACCAGTGGGAGATGCTATTATTGTATATCATGTTTATCATTCGTGTGTGGTCACCATTGGGAGTCTTTATACTCGTGTAGATCTTCTACTTCTCGACATGGTTGATTTTGATGTCATACTGGGTATGGATTGGCTTTAACCTTATCATGCTATATTAGATTGTCACGCCAAGACAGTGACCTTAGCCTTGTAGGGGTTACCTCGATTAGAGTGGAGAGGAAATCTTGGCCATTCCACTAGTAAGGTTATCTCTTATTTGAAGGCTCGGCATATGATCGAGAAGGGGTGTCTATCTTATTTGGCTTATGTCCGCGATTCTAGTGCGGAGGTTCCTTCCATAAATTCGGTGCCGGTGGTTCGTGAGTTTCCATAGGTGTTTCCTACAGACCTACCGGGGATTCCACCCGACAGGGATATTGATTTCTGCATTGATTTGGCTCCAGGCACTCAGCCTATTTCCATTCTGCCATATCGCATGGCCCCGCCAGAGTTGAAAGAATTGAAATAGCAGTTGCAAGATTTGCTTGATAAGGGCTTCATTAGACCTAGTGTCTTGCCCTGGGGTGCACCTGTGTTTTTTGTGAAGAAGAAAGATGGACCGATGAGAATGTGTATAGATTATCGGCAGTTGAACAAAGCCACCATCAAGAACAAATATCCATTGCCGAGGATTGATGATTTATTTGATCAGCTTCAGGGTGCCAAGGTGTTTTCAAAGATTGATTTGAGATCTGGCTACCATCAGTTGAGGATTAGAGCATCTGATATTCCTAAGACAGCTTTTCGGACTCGGTATGGGCATTATGAGTTTCTAGTGGTGTCATTTGGGCTGACAAATGCCCCAGCAGAATTCATGGATTTGATGAACCGGGTGTTCAAACCCTACCTGGATTTCTTTGTGATTGTGTTTATTGATGATATCTTAATCTACTCCCACAGTCGAGAGGAGCATGAGCAGCACCTTCGGATCGTTCTTCAAACTCTGAAAGACAGCCAGTTATATGCTAAGTTCTCAAAATGCGAGTTTTGGTTGAGTTCAGTTGCTTTCTTAGGTCACGTTGTATCAGCAGAGGGTATTCAGGTGGATCCTAAGAAGATTGAGGCAGTTCAGGACTGGCCTAGACCCACATCAGCTACAGAGATCCGTAGTTTCCTGGGTTTGGCGGGTTATTACTGTCGATTTGTAGAGGGATTTTCATCCATAGCAGCCCAGTTGACTAGATTGACCCAGAAAGGTGCCCCGTTCGGGTGGTCAGATGAGTGTGAAGCGAGCTTTCAGAAGCTCAAGACTGCTTTGACTACGGCGCCGGTATTGGTGTTACCCACAGGTTCAGGATTTTATACAGTATATTGTGACGCATCTCATATTGGTCTGGGTGCGGTATTGATGCAGGGTGGCAAGGTTATTGCATATGCTTTGCGGCAGTTGAAGGTTCACGAGAAGAATTACCATGTTCATGATCTAGAGCTGGCAACCATTGTTCACACGCTGAAGATTTGGAGGTACTATCTTTACGGCGTTCCATATGAGGTATTCACTGATCATCGGAGCTTGTAGTATTTGTTCAAGCAGAAGGAACTCAATTTGAGGCAGAGGAGGTGGCTGGAGCTATTGAAAGACTATGATATCACTAATTATATCATCTTGGGAAGGCCAATAATGTGGCCGATGCTTTGAGTAGAAAGTCAGTCAGTATGGGTAGCCTTGCATATATTCCAGTTGGTGAGAGACCGCTTGCATTGGATGTTCAGGCCTTGGCCAACCAGTTCGTGAGGTTGGATATTTTTGAGCCCAGCCGTGTTCTAGCTTGTACAGTTGCTCGATCTTCTTTATTTGAGCGCATCAGAGATCGGCAGGATGACGATCCTCATTTACTTATCCTTAGAGACACAGTGCGGCATGGTGGTGCCAAGCAGGTTACTGTTGGAGATGACGGAGTTTTGAAGATGCAGGGTCGTATCTGTGTGCCTAATGTGGATGGACTTCGTGAGTTGATCCTTGAGGAGTTTCAAAGTTCCTGGTATTCTATTCATCCGGGCCCCACCAAGATGTATCAGGAGTTGAGGCAGCATTATTGGTGGAGGCGAATGAAGAAAGACATAGTTGCCTATGTAGCTCGGTGCCTAAATTGCTAACAGGTAAAGTGTGAGCATCAGAGACCTGGTGGTTTACTTCAGAGGCTAGATATTCCTGAGTGGAAGTGGGAGCGTATCACTATGGACTTTGTTGTTGGACTCCCACGGACTCAGAGGAAGTTTGATGCAGTTTGGGTCATTATGGACAGGCTGACTAAGTCAGTGCATTTCATTCCCGTGCCAGTTACCTATTCCTCGGAGCGGTTGTCAGAGATATATATTTGGGAGATCGTCCATCTTCATGGTGTGCCCGTGTCTATCATTTCTGATCGAGCTACGCAGTTTACCTTGCACTTTGGGAGGGCAATTCAGCGTGAGTTGGGTACGCGGGTTGAGTTGAGCACAACATTTCATCCTCAGATGGACGGGAAGTTCGAGCATACTATTCAGATCTTGGAGGATATGCTCTGCGCCTGTGTTATTAACTTTGGAGGTTCTTGGGATTAGTTTTTGCCATTAGCGGAGTTTGCCTACAATAACAGCTACCAGTCGAGCATTTAGATGGCTCCCTATGAGGCATTATATGGTAGACGGTGTAGGTCGCCAGTTGGGTGGTTCGAGCCGGGGGAGGCTCGGTTATTGGGTATAGATTTAGTTCAGGAGGCCTTGGACAAGGTCAAGATTATTCAGGATCCACTTCGTACAGCTTAGTCCAGGCAGAAAAGTTATGTCAACTGTAGAGTTCATGATGTTGCATTCATGGTCGGAGAGAGAGTGTTACTTCGGGTATCACCCATGAAGGGTGTAATGAGGTTCGGGAAGAAGGGCAAGTTGAGCCCTAGGTATATCGGGCCATTTGAGATCCTCGAGAGAGTGGGGGAGGTAGCTTATACACTTGCACTGCCTCCAGGGTTATCCTCGGTTCATCCGGTATTCCATATGTCTATGCTCCGAAAATATCATGGTGACCTGTCCCACGCGTTAGATTTCAGCTCTGTCTAGTTGGACAAGGATTTGACTTACAAGGAGGAGCTAGTGGCCATTCTCGACCGGCAGGTTCGCCAGTTGAGGTAAAAGAGTTACCCTTCAGTTCGAGTGCAGTGGAGAGGTCAGCCTATTGAGGCAGCTACTTAGGAGTCCGAGTCCGATATGCGGAGTAGATACCCCCACCTTTTCACCAGCCCAGGTACTTTTCTATGTCCGTTATAGGACGAACGGTTGTTTTAGAGATGGAGATTGTGATGACCCAAAAGGTCATCTTATGTTTTAGAACTCGAATCTGCGCTTTTAAGCCTTAAAAATCTCATTTTTACCCTTCTCAATTTGCGTGCGCAGACCCGGCAGGTTTTCAAAAAGCTTTTATGCTGAAAACTAATGAAAATAAGAATTTTTGCCTTAAAAGTTAATTTTAGTTGACTTCAGTCAACATTTTTGATAAACGGGCCCAAATCCGTGTTTTCACAATTTCGGTAGGTCCGTATCGAATTATGGGACCTTGGCATATGCCCAGAATCGAATTCGGAGGTCCCTAGCTCAAGTTATGAATTTTTGAAGAAAAATAAAAAGTCTGAAAATTAATTATTTTTAAGAATTGATCGATGTTTGGCATTGTTAGTATCGGGTTCGTATTTTGGTTTCGGAGCCCGGTACAGTTTCAGTATGATATTTAAGGCTTGTCTGTGAAATTTGGTGAGAAACGGAGTTGATTTGACGTGATTCGGACGTCCAGTTGAGAAGATATGGATTTAAAAGTGTTCTTGAGAATTTCATTTGATTTGGTGCTAAATTCATAGTTCTAGGTGTTATTTTGGCGATTTGATCACGCGAGCAAGTTCGTATGATGTTTTTAGACTTGAGTAAGTTCGGATAGACCACGGGATGTTTTGGACTTAGAAAAAAATCTGGTTTCTGCAGATTCTCGTGTCTGGCATATCCTTCTTCGCGTTCGCGAAGGTCCTCCCGCAAACGCGAAGAGTAATCTGGTGAGGCTGAGAATTCTTCTTCGCGAACGCGAACGCTTGGTCACGAACGCGAAGTGATGGGGGATTTACCCTTCGCGAACGCGACCTGACCATCACGAACGCAAAGCACTTGGGGACATGGGGGAGGGTTGGTCATGTTCTTCTATGCGAACGCGTCCACTGGGTCGCGAATGCGAAGGCTAGGGGGAGTTACCTTACGCGAATGTGAAGAAAAACTCGCGAACGCGAAGGCCTTAGGCCACTGTGCATCGCGATCATGACAGGCCTCTCGCGAACGCGATGAAGGCATGTCCAGTGACTTAAAAGAGACTCCAAACACGGGTTTGAGCCATTTCTTCAATATTTTTCAAGAACCAAACGGGTAGAGGCGATTTCCAAGAGTCATTTCCTTCCCCAAATTGTTGGTAAGTGATTCTAAACCATTTTCTTTCAATTACCCATTACATTTCTTGAAATTTCAACTTAAAATCTAGAGTTTTCATGGTAGAATTAGGGGTTAGGGTAGAAACTAGGGATTTCGGGAATTTGGGGATTTAGACCACAATTTGAGGTCGGATTTCAAAACTAATTATATATTCGGGCTCGGGGATGAATGGGTAAAAGTATTTTGGTCCGTACCTCGGGTATTGACCAAGCGGGACCGGGGTCGATTTCTTTCGACTTTTTAGAGTAAAAATTGTGAAATTTAATATGAAATGTAATTAATTCCTTTAGTAATATTTGATATTATTGAGTCATTTTTGGATAGATATGAGTGGTTTGGAGGTGAATTCCAAGGGAAAAATTGTGACTGAGAATTAAGTGGCCTTCGGAGCGAGGTAAGTGTTGTGTCTGACTTTGGCTTGAGCGAATAGGTATTGTGTGAGTATTTTCTACGTGTTTTGTTGTTGAATACGACGTATAGTTGAGGTGACGAGCATCTATACGTTGTGTTTGAGTCATAGCATGCAAGTGAAATTCCATTTCTTGCAAATTTGTAGTCTTAAATCTTGCTATCCATGCTTATTGTTGTTGAAATGTTGGAAGAACTGTATCCGGTGCCACCAAGGTCGATAAAATTGTGAATATTTATTCGAGGTTGAGATGTTAAATTGTGAAAGTAATCATTTATGAAATATTGATTTCTTGTGAAACTTCTCTCTATCCGTTGTTATTGATTATGTGAATTGTGAGGAAGAGAGTAAAAGCACGAAGGGTGATGCCGTGCATAATTTAATTATATTGTGAAGAAGAGTGTAAAGCATGAAGGGTGATGCCATGCATAATTTAATTATATTGTGAGGAAGAGTGTAAAGCACGAAGGGTGATGCCGTGCATAATTTAATTATATTGTGAGGAAGAGTGTAAAGCACGAAGGGTGATGCCGTGCATAATTTAATTATATTGTGAGGAAGAGTGTAAAGCACGAAGAGTGATGCTGTGCATAATTTATTTATATTGTGAGGAAGAGAGTAGAAGCACGAAGGGTGATGTCGTGCAGTCTTATTTGTTATTTGGTAAGGCTGAGAGTAAAAGCACGAAGGGTGATGCCGTGTAGTTTTCCTTGGTGTCTTAATTGCTCAATTCATTTAAGGATTTCCAGTTTAATTATGTCCTTACATTATTCTCACTCCTTATGTTGTATTTCCCCACTGTATGTTCCCCTCCCATTATTTCTGCGTTATTTCTTATTTATTGTTGTTGCCACTAGCATGATTATACTGTTCAGGTTATATGTGGGTGTCTTGTCCTAGCCCCATCACTATTTCACCGAGGTTAGGCTTGATACTTACCAGTACATAGGGTCCGTTGTACTAATGCTGCACTCTGCACTTTCTATGCAGATTTTGATACCGGCTCAGGTTGATCGAGATTTGCTACTAGTCCGCTGTCCGGAGACTCAAGGTAGATCTGTCGGCGTTCACAGACCTTGAAGTCCCCGTCTATCCTTTATGTATTACTCTTTTCTTTCATTCAGACAGTTGTATTTCTTTCAGACCATTACTTGTTGTAAATTCTAGAATGCTCGTGAATTGCGACTCCAGATCCGGGTGGTAGTAGTTAATACAGATTTATGATATTCCGCACTGGTTATATTTAGTTGTAGTTAATTAATGTTAATTACTGAATGGAAATAAGAAATTGGTAAATGATTCTCTAACGTTGGCTTGCCTAGCAAGTGAAATGTTAGGCGCCATCACGGTCCCATCGGTGGGAAATTTCGAGTCGTGACACGTACATGGCTTTCAATCACACAATTTTCATATAAGACTCAATGCCTAAGGGGTAATTCCTCCACTCAAGGTTAGGCAAGATACTTACCCTTTTAAAGTTAGGCCGATATTCCAAATTAGCCTTCTTGCTTGAATTGACCTCCTTACAGCTCAAATCTATCCATATTAATTGTATAACTTCATTAAAATTCATCTGAAATAATTCCGTATAATATAACGTCGACTTAAAATTTCACATTAAAAAGTCAACCGAAAGTCAACACGGGATCCGCCTCTCGGAACCCGACAGAATTTTTACGAAATTCGAACACCCATTCCGATACGAGTTCAACCATGCCAATTTTATCAAATTCCGATAACAAAACGACCTCCAAATCTTAAATTTTTGTTTTTGAAAAGATTTTGCAAAAATCACAATTTCTTCAATTTAAATCTGATTTAAATAATGAATATAACCATGGATTTATGAAATATAATCACTTTCGGATATAGGACACTTACCCAAGTTGAAGTCCTGAAGCAATCCTCAAAATCGCTCAAGAACCGTGCTCCAAAAATTCAAAACGAATTGAAGGAAATGGGTCCTTAGGTGTCTGCCCAACAAAAACACTAATCTATTCGCTGAAAATCCAATTATGTCGCTAACAGTGCCAAATCTGGTCGCTAAAGGTGCGCACCAGAACTGTTTACACCAGCAATTTATTTTTCACTAAAAAGGCTCTAACTCCATCGTACGAACTCGGAATTCGACAATTCTTGTTCCTATGAGTTACAAATAATAATACAAACCCAGTTGCTCAATTAAAACTCATTTCAGAGCTCATTTGCGCAATGCGATACCAATTTCGCTCGTTAAACAATTATCTCATAATTTGCGCTAAAAACCCAATCGTGACTTGTTGAAATTAGACCAAACATTTCAGATCATTCCTATAATTCATTATTAAACTCCCAAAAGTCTCGAAATCGAATTTCGATCTCTAGAACTAAAAATGGACCTTTGGATCATTACATGTTTATGCTCAAAACAATGACAAAACACCAAACACGTTAAAAACACATCCAAAGCTCATCCGAGCCCCCATGGGACCCCAACCAAGTATACTAACAAGTCCCAAAATACAATACAAACTTAGTCTAGGCTTCAAACCACGTCAAACAACATCAAAATTATGAATCGCGCCTCGAATCGAATTATGAGTTTTCAAATCTTCCAACTACTATAATTTGCGCTGAGACGTATCAAATCAATCTGGAATAACTTCAAATTTTGCACACAAATCATAAATGACATAATGGACCTGTTTCAATTTTCGGAATCGAATTTGGACCCCAATATCAATAAAGTCAACTTCCGATCAAACTTTCTAAAAATCTTCCATTTTTCAACTTTCATCAAAATACGTCGAATTGACCTACGGACTTCCAAATCCAATTCCGGACATACGCCTAAGTCTGAAATCACTATACGAAGCTATTGGAATCATCAAAATTCTATTCTGGGGTCGTTTTCTCAAAAGTCAAAACTTCGGTCAACTCTTTTCATTTAAGCTTCAAAAGTAAGAATTGTTCTTTCATTTTAATTTTAAATCTCCCGAAAACCAAACTCGGCCGCATATGTACGTTATAATACATATTACGAAGCTGATCGGTGCCTTAAATCGTTGAACGGGATGCCAATTCACAGAATGACAAGTAAAGTTATTACATTCTCCCCCTCTTAAAACATACGTTCGTCCTCGAACGTGCCAAGAATTATTCTGACGACATTAAATTACTGAGTGTATTATTACACACATACCCCTGGGTGATCCCACGTCACCCAAATTTAACATGGATCCGACAACACCATCTCAGTTGAGATTATTTCTTTTATCCACATTTATAAACTTTAAAGCCAAATTTCTCACACCCCAATTAATTTAAAAAGGTCTTTTTTTTTATATCAACACATAGTGTTAGTCTTAACTGGCTGTAGCAACTCGTGCCTACGCACACATCATATCTATGCCCCATAACCACGTCTTTGGTTATAATAGTTGTTCATAATTAATTCCAGCATTGTCAATTAACCTCATATTAACCAAAACCTCATTTTAAATTTTCACAACACTGATAGCGAATCACGAGGCATGAAGACCTCATAATTATTTACCTGAATTAATGAGTCGCATTTAACGCCACATAGGCACACATCTTGTAGGCTAAAACTCAAATATTATAGCACGAATATGGCTAAATATGCACAGAAAATTATATACAAGAGTTATCAAATAAGCCTAACACGGATGACTCCCTATTAGTACTATAGTACAAATTTAATTTCACAAAGGGAGAATTTAAACACATAAATTTAACCACAAGGATCTCATCCACAACTCTAAATCACAAGTATCATGGACATTGTGCCAACAGAAATTTTTCATTTCTTTTTCTTCTTTTCATACATTCCGATAAATAATTTCACAACACATAATGAACCCTCATATCGGTAGGGCATATAATTCACAATTTTTTAATCAAACTATCTCGAATTTATATCAAAACCCACTGTAGTGAGTAATAAAAAGTCACTTTTGGACTCATAGCCCTCAATAGTGTACAAAACAAAATGATAGATACGGGCTAACATCATAAAATCTCCTAACATGGATAAACACGGGAGTAGAGTGTTCATAACAGTAGTATTGTCACGCAGTCTCTCTTTCTGTTGGTAGTAGGTTTTTATGACTAACCGTTGTTTTCTTTCATTGTTGATCACCTTACTGTCTTGTTGTTTTATTCTGCTTTTATATGGCTTTTTGGTACTGTCCCTTCTTGCCTATATTTTCATTAATGTGATACTTATATTATCATGAGCCAAGGGTCTATTGGAAATAGCCTCTCTATCCTCACAAGGTAGGGTAAGGTCTGCGTACACACTACCCTCCCCAGACCCCATGGTGTGGGATAATACTAGGTATGTTATTGTTGTTATTGTACCATATATGGAGCATGAAAGGAGCTCTTACCTTGATAATCGAAATCGAATCAAAATAAGAATAGTGCTCCTTTATTATGAATTAACTCATACTTGTAACGACACCATCTGGTGTAACAGCCTCAGCCATACCATAGTAATTATATCAACGGGCTGGGCCTTCCCCTCTAGGGCGGCCTCTGCCCGCCTGTCCTCCACCCCTAACTGGCCGTGCATGTGGGGTAGTAACTGGAATACAGCCTGTAGCCTGAGTGTTCTGATGAAATCCACCTCTCCTAAGTCTGCGATAATATCTCAGATATGCCTAGTATCACTACACTCATAACAACCCCTGTACGGGCGCGACTGCTCATATTGAGTCTGTGCCGGATAACTGAAATAACCACTGTAAGAACCCTGTACCGGTGGTGCACTGAAAGTATTAACTGGAGCATTCCGAGTACTTTGAATCGCGGACTAGGCTGACCGACTGTCCGAGCCTCCGACATGATGAGTGCTAGATGCAGAGTAAAATCCATTGAATCCTCCAGAATTTCGAGTCCTCTTAGCCTCATTAGACTCCCTTTCCTCACTTCGAGACCTCTTAACTGGAATGGAATGTCAGACTGCAATTCTTGAGACATGTATAGTTTAAGATCATAATCGAGACCCTCAACGAATCTGCAGACTCGCTCTCTGACTGTACGAACCAAAACAAGTGCATGGCGGTCTAACTCACTTAACCTGATAGCATATTCTGACGCTGTCATGGTGCCCTGACACAACCGTTCAAACTCTGTGCACCAAGCATCCTGAAGAGTCTGGGGAATAAACTCTTTCAAAAACATCTCTGAAAATTGAGCCTAAGTTGATGTCATTGCATCGGTTGTTCTACCTTCTTCATAAACTTGCCACCACTAATACGTTGCTCCTGACAGCTGAAATGTAGTAAAGGCAACTCCACTCACTTCCACAATACCCATGGTGTGGAGAATACAGTGACACTTTTATAGAAATCCCTAGGCAACCTCTGTAGCTGTGCCACTGAAAGTAGGTGGGCTATAACTCTTAAACCTCTCAAATCTCTCCTGTTCCTCTTCTGATGCCTCTAGCCTAACCTCAGGCTGAACCGGAATAACAGGTTGTACCGGCACCATACCCAAAACCTGACCAATGTGAACCTGTTGCTCTGGTGTACTGGCAGTAGGAGTCTGAGCTCCTCCCCCTATCTGTGAAATATTTGGTGAAACGAAGATCAATCCCGTCGGAGTTAATGTACCAAATTTATTCAGGAACTGTTCTAAAGTCTCCTGAAGTCCGGGGGTAATAACAGGTGTCTCTGTTGCATGTCCCCCAACTGGAGCTACTGGTGGCTCCTCAACTACTGCTCTGACAGATGCTCTAGCTGCGGCATGTGCCTTTCCTCGGCCTCTACCTCGGCCCCGGCCTTTTGTGGCCCTAGCAGCATGTACGGGTGTCTGCTCAGCTTACTCAGTAGCACATGTCCTCACTATCTATGAGAGAATAGAGATACCAAGGCTCAAACTCAAAAATCAACAAATTTCGCACGATAAGAATGAAAGAAGTGGAAATTTTCCTAAAAGTTCTATAGCCTCTTGAAGATAACTACAGACATCTCCGTACCGATCCGCAAGACTCTACTAGACTCATTCGTGACTCATAGAACCTATGAACCTAGAGCTCTGATACCAACTTGTCACGACCCAAAATCCCACCACAAGCGTCGTAATGGCACTTAGTCTCTAAGACTAGGTAAGCCGATTATAATTATATTTTGAGCCTTTTTTTAAAACATATAATTTAATACAAGTGTTGAAACCAAAAGCGGAAATCAAATATAATAACCTCCCAGGACTGGTAATACTAAGTCACGAATTCTAACTGAATACATGCAATGATCTCAAGGATCGAATATACAATAATGTACGAATAAGAGTTGACAGTATAATGAAATGGAAAGACTCCAAGGGACTGCGATGACCAAGCATCCCTACCTTGAATCCTTGCGATCACACTCTAATCTCTGTCCAAATCCGATATCTCCAATACCTGGCTTTGCACAAAAATGTGCAGAAGTGTAGTATGAATACACCACAGTCGGTACCCCGCAAGTATCAAGACTAACCTCGGTGGAGTCGTGACGAGGTATAGTCAAGACAGTCACTAGTCTAATAACCTATGCAATATAGCATACAAAACAAATAGCAGTGATAGCAACAATAATCAACTAGTGATATAAACATCAAGGTAGCAAGAACATCATAAATATCGCTCAAACGAATAATGAACACAAGTACAACTAATTAATCAAGTCCTTCAAAATATACATCTTTTATCTATAAGTTTTTCAAATAAAAATCTTTAGAATGTAATCCTTTCAATTAAATATATCTCGAATATACTTCCTTCAAATAATTATCTTACGAATATAATTCTTTCAAATAAATATCTTTCGAATATAATTCTTTCAAATAAATCTCTTTCGAATATAATTCATTCAAATAAAATCTTTCGAATATAACGCCTTTCAAGTAAAATCTTTCGAATATAATTCCTTTTAAATAAAGGTCACCATGTGACACCTCATTTCATAATCATAAAAATTACGGGTCTTATCCCACTTTCATATTTTCACTGCACCTCGTGCCTATATTTCTATCACAAACGCACGGACAACTCACGTGCCAATAATAAAATTATCATATTTCACCGGCACCTCATGCCCATATTTCTTTTATAACTGCACGGACAACTCACGTGCCAATAATAAAATCATCATATTTCTCCGGCACCTCGTGCCCACATTTCAAACAACATCTGCATTGACAGTTCACGTGCCAATAATATTGTAATGACCCGACTGGTCATTTTGAGCTCTAGCACGTCGTTCAGCAATTTGAGGCCATGAGCAATATCACTTCAGGTATTATGACTGGTACGCATGGTCGTAATTGAAATTTCGGAAGTTCAGAATTGATTTGAAAATATAATTTCCATTTTGGAAGCTTTAAGCTGGAAACATTGACTAAGGTTGGAGTTTTGAGTAAACTATCTCGTAATCGGGATTTAAAGGTTCCAACAAGTTCGTATGATGAATTTTGACTTGGGTGTGTGTCCGGATCGGGTTTGGATGACCCGGGAGCGTTTCGGCGCCTATTGTGGAAGTTGGTATTTTGGAAGAATTTCAAAAATTTGGGTTGAAGTGCATTTCAATATTATCGATGTCCGTTTGGGATTCCGAGTTTGTGAATAGCTCCGTATGGTAATTCTGGTATTGGGAGCGCCTCCGGAAGTGGATTTGGAGGTCCGTAGGTCATTTTGGAGTCATTTGTCTAAGGCTAGAAATTTGAAGGTTTATGAGAAGTTTGACCGGAAGTGGACTTTTTGATATCGGGGTCGTAATCCGATTCTAGAAGTTGGAGTAGGTCTATAATGTCAAATGTGACTTGTGTGCAAAATTTGAGGACAATCAGACGTGATTTTATAGGTTTCGGCATCGGTTGTAGAAGTTGAAGTTTCAAAGTTCATTAAGTTTGAATTGTGGTGCGATTCATGATTTCAATGTTGTTTGATGTGATTTGAAGTCTCGAGCAAGTTTGTGTTATGTTATGGCACTGGTTGGTATGATTGGACGGGGTACCGGGGGCCTCGGGTGTGTTTCGGGATGGTTTCCGACCAAAACGAAATGATTGGCTGCTACTGTATCTGGTATCTGGTTTCCTTCTTCGCGAACGCGAAGGGAGTCCCGTGTTCGCAAAGAGGAACTTTGAGACTGCTGGGATTTGGCCTTCGCGAACGCGAAGGTTAAGACGCGAACGCGGTAAAGAACTTGAGGAACCTACGCAAACGCGAATGGGGAGTCGTCAATGCGTAGAAGGAAAGAAGGATTGGCCTGAGGATGTTTGGCCTATGCGAACGCGAGGCTGGGTATGCAAACGCGAAGCAGTGAGGGCAGAAAGCTTCACGAACACATCATGAGAAACGCGAACGCAAAGAGGAAATTGGGGGCAGTGTGTCGCGAAGAAGGGCGGACCTGGGCAATGAAGTTTTATATACGGGATTTGGCCATTTTCCTCCACATTTCATTTCGGTTGGGCGAGTGTTTGAGCTTTTGGAGAGGATATTGCATCATCTATTATGAGGTAAGTAATCCCCGCTCATTGTGAGTTAAATACATGGTTTACATATGGATTTGGACATGGAAGTTTGTAGAAATCATGGGGTTTTGGTAGGAAACGTAGAAATTGGTATTCTTGGATTCTGATCACGAAATTGGGCATGAAATGGAGAATAAATTATATATTTGAGTTCATGGGGTTATGGGTAAAGTGTATCTTCGAAAACTTTCGGAATCCGGGCACGTGGGCCAGAGGGTGATTTTATCAACTTTTCGAACGGAGTTGGAAATTGTTATAAAATGATTAATTATGAGTATTAGAGTATATTTTGATTCGGTTGCGTCATATTTGACTAGTTTTGGAGCGACGGGCATCAGTATGAATTGTCGGAGCGGCTTTGGAGCCGGTTATGGAATTTCGGAGCAAGGTAAGTCTCCTTTCTAACCTTGTAAGAGGGAATTAACCCCATAGGTGAACTAAATTATTATGTGATTCTATTTGTGGGGGCTACGTACGCACGAGGTGACGAGAGTCCATACGTCGCTACTAACTATGCCTATGTCCGGGTAGTTTTAGGTTTACATCATGCCTTGTTGCTATTGTTGTTGAATTTATGTTTATTGCTTGCCTTGAAAGGAAGCGAGATTGAGTTAGCTTATTAAACGTTTCGAAAGGAGTTGAAATTGAAGAAAAGTTGGGAACTTAAAGGTTTTCATTTGAACTTTGTATTTTTGAAAAGAATTGAGGAACACCATAATAACTTAAGAAATCTATGTGTAACTGCGTTGCATGTATGTTTCGCGAGCAGGGTAATTTCCTTAAAGAGCTACAAGTTGAATTTCCCTTATTTTAAAAAGAATCAATAAAGAGATATGATTTTAAATGTTAAATTTATATTTGACCGCGTCGCAAGTATGATCCGCGAACAGGGAAATTCCTTAAATTTATATTTGACCGCGTCGCACGTATGATTCGCGAGTGGGGTATTTCCTTCTTCCACTCTTATGGGATCGGGCCGTTCGCCTCGCCAGGATTTATGTACCACACTCTCATGGGAGCGGGGTGTTCTCCTAGGCAGGTTAATATATGCATCTATGGTTTGCGCCGTTCGACCCTCGGCAATGCACAATTTACTTTTATGTTGGATCGGGCTATACGCCTCGGCATTTCCTATATGTATATTATTCTAATGGAATCGTGCGTAACATTTGGCAAGAAACCAGGTATATCTGAGGGTTTTTCCCTGATTTGGATTATGACAACCTCTTTAATGAAATCCACTATATCTATACATATGCTCCGGTTACGGAAGGAACTTGGTAGTTGAGAGCTTGAGTAAATGGTAAAGAGGAAAATTATATTGCGTATTTTATACTTGTTTGTTTCATATATTTACTCTATCTCATATTCATTCACTTCTTTACTATACCTGATATTATTGGACCACTAGTAAGTGTCGAAGTCGACCCCTCGTCACTACTTCTTTGGGATTAGGCGGGATACTTACTGGGTACGCATTCATTTACATACTCATGCTACACTTGCTGCACATTTTTGTGCAGGTACACATACGTTTAGCGGCCTTGTGGGCGCAGAGGCGCGATTATGCCGGGGACTTAGGTGAGCTGCATTCTATACGACGCACCGCAGCCAGCAGAGACTCCTTCAGAGTATTGTATTTTCTTTCCTGTCCAAGTTGTATTCCGGACAGTTATTGTATTTTATTTTAAATTTCTAGAAAAGGCTCATGCACTTTCTGGGGTGATTATGGGATGTTCACTATTGGAATTTGAAAACATTGTTATTTATTATGTAAATTTATCTTTTACTAGATAAATTGAAGTAAATTTACGATTTTAAAAATATTAAAATGAGGATTTAATTAACTATTTAGTGTTGGCTTTCCTGACAGTGGAGTCCGGCACCATCATGACCTTTATGGATTTTGGGTCGTGACAACATGATATCAGAGCACTAGGTTCACTTGTGTCTCACGAGTCATGAGCGAGTCTAGTAGAGTCTTGCGGATCAGTACAGAGACGTCTGTACTTATCTTTGAGAGGCTACAGGGCTGTTAGGAGCACTTCCGTTCTTGATTTCTCATCGTGCGATTTGATTCCTTTTAGGCTTATGCCTCTATTTCTTTCCCATTCACTCATATGCGACGTGAAGCGCTGGTTGTAAATCGGGAATTGAGAAATTATAAATGGTAATACAGATGTGGTGCGGGATGTTTCTCCTTGCATAGTTTATTGGACTATTGTTGTCGCCTTGTGGAAGGATATTCTATCATTTCAGCCCAGTAACTGTACTTCTGAGAGCTTTGAGGCTATGCACAGGTTGCTATGATGCTCAGGAGTTGTTGTCGCACAGTATTAATGTGATGGTAGGATGCTTGCCTATGTGTCGGTGCAGTGAATGACTTGGAAGGAGGTTTACTCAGTGCATGGTTCCGAGATTCAGTATCTTATTTCGGCGGAGGAAAAGCAAATGGCCTACGAATGTCCAGATTTGGGTTGATGAAGTAATGAGGCTTGGTATTTTCTAGTATGATGGAATCTTCGTCCGAGGTACGACGTCATCGTCCTTGATTGAATTTGTTAAGTTCATCGGTGTTATGATTTTCTTTGATTCGCCTTTGGGGCAGGGTAGCATATGGGTTATGTGGTAGTATGACTACACGCCTTGAGAAAGTTTAGAGTGATTTGGGACTCATGGTGGATCGTGACTAGGTCTACGAACTTAAATCGGAGTATTGGCTACTATATTGAGGAAGATTGGGTATGACAGGAGGGAGTTGCTTGATATGAAGAAGGATACAACATGACTTTGGATTGGAATGTATTGTCTTGCCTTTAGTTGATGTCCATGAGGAGTGAACGGACCTATACAACCGGTGAATGAGCATGAGCTCAGGATGTGTTACGAATTTTGTAGTTGTTGTACCTAGTGCAGCGGCATTTGATGATGTCGGCATGGAATTTCCACAGGTGAGTTATCTCCTGTGAGCAGGTTAGCGGTTGTGTGGTGTTGATGGGGCTGTCATGAAAGAATTCTACTGGTTATTTGGTAAGAGGTCGAATACGTGAATGTGGTTAGTGATTCAGAGTGTTCATGAAAGGTCAAATGGAAGGATTTCGAGAAACTTGGTGAGCTGGTTGTGCAAGATCAGTTCAACGATAAAGAAAGAATCTTGGCAGGTTCTAGAGTTATGCAATGGTAGCTTCAAGCTAAGTGGGAGAGTTCCACCGCCTACGGTTGGATTGCATGGTCGGCTAATTGTGATATTTTTCTTGTTATCGGCATATTGGTGGGATATTATGACTAAGGAAGAGGGAACATAAGCGGTAATTTGAGCAAAGGATTGAGGAATGTGTGCTATATTAGGCCTTATTGACTCATGTTCAGGTTTTGGCAAGATTTAGGATTTATGCTTCGTGTAAAGGTGATTTAAAAGGAAAGCGATTCAGACGTGTGCTTCTTGAAAGGGCGTTCATGTGCTAGTGTAGCCTGGGAGTTTGATTATATTCGGGGCCAAGTCAGAGTGTGTGACTCTCAACAACGGTCCTAGTGGATTCAAAAGTTAAAGTGTAGTGCCTAAGGATTTCGAGTTCATAGTATGGTTAAGTATTGAGCTGTTGCAACGGATTATAAAAGTGGCTTGGAGTGTTCTATGTTATCTTCAGTATGCGGTGTAGCAATGGAAGAATGGGAGAAAATGACTTCGGAATAGTAAAGGAAATATCAGAATGGGTGTACCAATTGAAGATGCGGATGTGCGCACAAGGAGGGGTGTGAGATGGTTCGTGGGTTTGGGGGACAATGTGGTCTCGTGAGATATGGTCACTCAGGATGAGTACGGATTGAGTTCGTTATATTGATAAAGGATCTGTTGTTATTTCTAAGGAAGATCCAGAGTAAATTAGGAGAAGTCGAGTTCGGTTAGCAATGGTTGAATCGGCATAGTGATGGTAATGATCAGCTCCTTCAGTGTGTTAGGTTATGCATGTGATTTTTGGCGGTACGTGCGAGGCTTGACGGCTGCCGTAATTTATTTTATTTAGAGGAATTCAAGTATTATGGCACGTTATGTGTAGATGGATCCTGGAAGAGTTATGGTGGTTTAGACCACTACTTGAGATTGGTATTTTCTGCGGATATGAGAATTCAGTCACGTGTTGCAATGGTTCTCTTGAAACGAGTTAAGTAAACGGTTTCTTGCGCAATGGCATGACTAAGTGCAGTGATCGACATGGGATTCAGAAGTTGAGGATCAAGGTTCCAGTTTGGTATCGATAAGAATGTCAAGAGCTCGGATGAGCGGGAAAGGATTTAGATGTTTAGAATAAGCTGGTATTGTCTCTAGCGTCATATGAGATCAATGTCCTGTGTAAGAGGGTTTGCATACTGATTACGGATTCCTGATATGCTTTACAGCATTAGTGTGACCGGTGGTATGGATGTGTAGACTTGTTACCTGGTGCGGAAGGTCGTGGGAGCGTGTCCCATGGAAATATTGTGTAAGAGTGGCATGTAGTCACTTAATTGAGTGAAGATTGAAACCGAGTATGAAGATGGTAGTAATATCGCTGATTCGAGAATTTATGCCTGGAGGGCGCTCGGTTCACTTGGTTGTGGACTGTGGAAGTTTGTTCCGGTTATGATGGTTGTTCTTATGTGTTATGGGAAAATAGTTTTTATGGATCCTTGAAAGGTTACTAGCCTAGTACGATGCGATCAGAATCGGCTTGAGGTCTGTGGATGGATTTAAATATGAATATGGGCTCTATATCAGGCCGGATGTGCTCATTTCAGCATAGCGCCTTATGGAGGAGTATTCGGATATTGGATGTCGTTACGTTGTCCGCTATTTCATGTAATACTATATTGTGCCATGTGAGTTGTGAAACGGCTTGGTAAATTTCTTATGTGTTGAGGTTCTGCATAGCGATGGCGTTATGTGAGCAGGATGGCTCTTGAGATTCAAATCATATATCGCACCTTAGTTGTGCTTGAGTTTGTAGCGTATGGCACTATCTGTCTCCCCAGGGATGGTATTATGCACTTAGCGTGCTTGTGGCCGATATTCGGGTATTTTGTAGTAATGAGCATTCTAGCTCCGCAAGTATCTCTTTATGTAGATTTTATGTGTGGATCGGGTGGCACGCCTCCACGGGTATGTTGTTTGGATCGGGTTGCACGCCGCAATAGTGGAATGTTGATTACAATCCCCTATATCTATTTCCGTGTGTTTTGTTTTCCATTTTCTGGGGAAGGTTCATAACACTTTTCGGTTGTCTAATTAGTTGTGTGGGTTGAGTAGTCCCTTCCAGAGATTTATTTTCCTTATGTATCACGTTCGAGTTTGTAGCTTATTGGCACATTATGGCATCATATGAGACTTTTGGTCATGTCTGGGGTGGCTAGTTGCCTGAGCAGCTTATACTGGGTGAGACGAGATTTTTGGATTTGGGATCAGTGCGATCGGATTATATGAAGTATATTAAAGAGCAAATATAATTATTTGGTTCATAATGGGGTGATGATTTTAGTCAAAGGGAGAGATTCAATGATTTGTTGACTCTGCAGTTGGTTATGAATTTCAACACATCTCTTCCGTCGTGGCGGTATTGCAAGAGTTGGAACAAGACTTATACATGTCATGAGGTGCATTGTGAGCATCAGATTCGTGGAATTTCGGCTATTGTTATCAAAGGATGTTATTATAGTCATGTGAGTTATGCAGTGCATAGTGTGAATTCAGCAAAGGTATGCAATCATGTATCGGTACATCGTGTAGTGATGCATACAGAATTCGTATGATGGGAACAGGCCTGGCAGAGAATTTCGGATGTTGGAATTGGACTCTAAGGCTTATTTGGCTAAGTAAAAAGGGAAAATCTTCAGACTAGCTTGAGCTAATGTGCTCAACTGAGTTGTGGCAGCACGGGTAAGTGCACGGGGTTTTAAAAAAAGATTTCGGACAAACCCAGAGCAGTTCTTAGCACATTCGAGGACTAACGTATGTTTAAATAGGAGAGAATGTAACGACCTGACCGGTCATTTTGAGCTCTAGCGCGTCGTTCAGCAGTTTGAGGCCATGAGCAACATCACTTCAGCGCGTGGTCGGAATTGAAATTTCGGAAGTTTAGAATTGATTTGAAAAGAAAATTTCCAATTCTGAAGCTTTAAGTTGGAAGAATTGACTAAGGTTGGATTTTTGAGTAAACGATTTCGGAATTAGGATTTGAAGGTTCCAACAGGTTCGTGTGATGAATTCGGACTTGGGCGTATGTTCGAATCAGGTTTTGGATGACACGGGAGCGTTTCAGCACCTATCGTGGAAGTTGGCATTTTGGAAGAAATTCATAAATTTGGGTTAAAGTGCATTTCAATGTTATTGATGTCCGTTTGGGATTCCGAGTCTGGGAATAGCTCCGTATGGTGATTCTGGTATTGGGAGCGCATCCGGAAGTGGATTCGAAGGTCCGTAGGTTATTTTGGAGTCATTTGGATAAGGATAGAAATTTGAAGGTTTTTGAGAAGTTTGGGGGTGACTTGTGTGCAAAATATGAGGACAATCAGACGTGATTTGATAGGTTTCGGCATCAGTTTTAGAAGTTGAAATTTCAAGTTCATTAAGTTTGATTGGGGTGTGATTCATTATTTCGATGTTGTTTGATGTGATTTGAGTCCTCGAGCAAGTTTGTGTTATGTTATGAGACTGGTTGGTATGATTGGACGGGGTCCCGGGGGCCTCGGGTGTGTTTCGGGGTAGTTCCGGACCAAAACAAAATGATTTGCTGCTACTGTATCTGGTATCTGGTTTCCTTCTTCGTGAATGTGAAGGGAGTCCTGCATTCACAAAGAGGAACTTTGAGGCTGCTGGGATTTGGCCTTCGCGAACGTGAAGGTTAAGACGCGAACGCGGTAAAGAACTTGAGAAACCTACGCGAACGCGAGTGGGGAGTCGCGAATGCGTAGAAGGAAAGGAGGACTGGCCTGAGGATGTTTGGCCTACGCGAACGCGATGCTGGGTATGCAAACGCGAAGTAGTGAGGGCGGAAAGCTTTGACAACGCGTCGTGAGGAACGCGAACGTGAAGAGGAAATTGGGGGCAGTGTGTCTTTGGCCTTCGCGACCGCGATGGTCTTTCCGCGATCGCGAAGAAGGGCGGACCTGGGCAGTGAAGTTTTATATACGGCATTTGGCCATTTTCCTCCACATTTCATTTCGGTTGGGCGATCTTTTGAGATTTTGGAGAGGAGATTTCATCATCTATTATTAGGTAAGTAATTCCCACTCATTGTGAGTTAAATACATGGTTTACATATGGATTTAGACATGGAAATTTGTAGAAATTATGGGGTTTTGGTAGGAAACCTAGAAATTGATATTCTTAGATTTTGATCACGAAATTGGGCATGAAATGGAGAATAAATTATATATTTGAGTTCGTGGGGTTATGGGTAAAGTTTATCTTTGAAACTTTTCGGAATCCGGGCACGTGGGCCTGAGGGTGATTTTATCAACTTTTCGAACGGCGTAGGAAATTATTATAAAATGATTAATTATGAGTATTAGAGTATATTTTGATTTGGTTGCGTCATATTTGACTAGTTTTGGAGCGACGGGCATCAGTTTGAATTGTCGGAGCGGCTTTGGAGCCGGTTATGGAATTTCGGAGCAAGGTAAGTCTCCTTTCTAATCTTGCAAGAGGGAATTAACCCCATAGGTGAACTAAATTATTATGTGATTCTATTTGTAGGGGCTACGTACGCATGAGGTGACGAGAGGCCGTACGTAGCTACTAACTATGCCTATGTCCTGGTAGTTTTAGGTTTACATCATGCCTTGTTGCTATTGTTGTTGAATTTATGTTTATTGCTTGCCTTGAAAGGAAGCGAGATTGAGTTAGCTTATTAAACATTTCAAAAGGAGTTGAAATTGAAGAAAAGTTGGGAACTTAAAGGTTTTCATTTGAACTTCGTATTTTTGAAAAGAAATGAGGAACACCATAATAACTTAAGAAATCTATGTGTAACCGCGTCACATGTATGTTTCGCAAGCGAGGCAATTTCCTTAAAGAGCTACAAGCTGAATTTCCCTTATTTTGAAAAGAATCAAGAAAGAGATATGATTTTAAATGTTAAATTTATATTTGACCGCATCGCAAGTATGATCCGCGAGCGGCGAAATTCCATAAATTTATATTTGACTGCGTCACACGTATGATTCGCGAGCGGGGTATTTCCTTCTTCCACTCTTATGGGATCGGGCCATTCGCCTCGGCAGGATGTATGTACCACACTCTCATGGAAGCGGGCCGTTCGCCTCGGCAGGTTAATAGATGCATCTATGTTTCACGTCGTTCAACCCTCGGCAGTGCACAGTTTACTTTTATATTGGATTAGGCCGTACGCCTCGACATTTCCTATATGTATATTATCCTCATGGAATCGTGCGTAACGTTTGGCAAGAAGCCAGTGTATCTGTGGGTTTTTCCCTGATTTGGATTATGACAACCTCTTTGATGAACTCCACTATATTTATACATATGCTCTGGTTACGGAGGGAACTTGCTAGTTGAGAGCGTGAGTAAATGGTAAAGAGGAAAATTGTACTACATATTTTATACCTGTTTGTTTCATATATTTACTCTGTCTCATATTCATTCACTTCTTTACTGTACCTAATATTATTGGACCACTAGTAAGTTTCGAAGTCGACCCCTTGTCACTACTTTTTCGGGGTTAGGCGGGATACTTACTGGGTACTCGTTGATTTACGTACGCATGCTACACTTGTTGTACATTTTTGTGCAGGTACACATATGTTTAGCGGCCTTGTGGGCGCAGAGGCGCGATTATGCCGGGGACTTAGGTGAGCTGCATTCTATACGATGCACCGCAGCCAGCAGAGTCTCCTTCAGAATATTGTATTTTCTTTCTTGTCCAACTTGTATTCCGGAAAGTTATTGTATCATATTTTAAATTTTTAGAAAAGGCTCATGCACTTGTGACACCGGGTTCTGGGGTGATTATGGGATGTTCACTATTGAAATTGGAAAATATTGTTATTTATTCTGTAAATTCATCTTTTACTAGATAAATTGAAGTAAATTTACGATTTCAAAAATATTAAAATGAGGATTTAATTAACTATTTAGTGTTGGCTTGCCTGACAGTGGAGTCCGATGCCATCATGACTTTTATGGATTTTGGGTCGTGACAAATGTAAATCACTCGGCAATAGCCACAGGCTCACAATTTCAACATGAATCGGACTATTATTAAGTTTACTGAAACAACAAGACAAGTTGCACAAGAGATAAAAATAATCATAAGAAAAATAACAACATCACATAAAAATCACCAACACAATAATCCCACATCATCACGTATCATCCCTGACAATAGTCACCCTTATCTCTCCTGTAGCCACTCTATCACTCCATAATAATAGCCGCCCTTATCACTCCGCCCTGACAACATCAATAGCCACCCTTATCGCTCCTATAGCCACCCTTATCTCTCCTATAGCCACCCTTGTCTCTCCTTATAATAGCCTCCGTTATCTCTCCTCTCAGACAATACCCCAACACACATAACAACAGTGATATGCCACCCTTATGTTCGCATATTATAAACAGTGAAATGCCACACTTATGTCCTCATAACAATAACTCAAATCACCCAACAATTTACACGGAATATTACCACAACAACACAATCAATTCATATCACAAATTGCCCAATGGCCACAACCAATTCCAAAGATACAACAAAATCAATAAATTTCACAACAAATAGCCCAAGGTTCCACAAAACATATATAAAACCTCAAAAACAACAATAGAGATAGAAAAGTAACTCAGCATAGGACAACGCCTTATTTAATCCAATTTTTTGATAAATATATATTAACGCCTCATTTTAAACTTCTTTAATTAATTATTTGCAGATAAGGAATCCATAATGAAATTATTTCCAAGAAACGCCAACCCAACCAACCACGGCATTTCACATAAAAATGAAAGTGGCAATCATACAAAATTATCATATAAAATAACCTCGGCAAGCGGTATAAGGGTGTCTACAAATTTTAACCGGTATAATTTGCACAAATAAACCAAGTACATACTCGTCACCTCGCGTACATGGCTTTCAATCACACAATTTCCACATAAGACTCAATGCCTAAGGGGTAATTCCCCCACTCAAGGTTAGGGAAGATACTTACCTTTTTGAAGTTAGACCGATATTCCAAAATAGCCTTCTTGCTTGAATTGACCTCCGGACAGCCCAAATCTATATAAATTAATTGTATAACTTCATTAAAATTCATCAGAAATAATTTCGAATAATATAATGCGGACTTAAAATTTCACATTAAAAAGGCAACCAAAAGTCAACGCGAGGCCCGCCTCTCGGAACCCGACAGAATTTTTACGAAATTCGAACACCTATTTCGATACGAGTTCAACCATACCAATTTTATCAAATTCCGATAACAACTCGACCTCCAAATCTTAAATTTTAATTTTTGGAAAGATTTTGAAAAAATCCCAATTTCTCCCATTTAAATCCGAATTAAATAATGAATATAACCATGGATTTATGAAATATAATCACTTTCGGATATAGGACACTTACCCAAGTTGAAGTCTTGAAGAAATCCTCGAAATCGCTAAAGAACCGTGCTCCAAAAATCCAAAACGAAATGAAGGAAATGACCATTTGTTGTCCTTAAGTTTCTGCCCAATAAAAAACACTAATCTGGTCGCTAAAACTCCAATTCCCGTCGCTAAAAAAGCCAAATCTGGTCGCTAAAGGTGCGCACTAGAATTGTTTACACCAACAATTTATTTTTCACTAAAAAGGCTCTAACTCCATCGTACGAACTCAGAATTTGACGATTCTTGTTCCTATGAGTCACAAATAATAATACGAACCTAGTCGTTCAATAAAAACTCAATTTAGAGCTCATTTGATCAATGTGATACCAACTTCGCTCGTTAAATAATTAACTCATGTTTCGCGCTAAAACCCAATCACGACTTGATGAAATTAGACCAAACATTCCAGATCATTCCTATAATTCATTATCAAACTCCCAGAAGTCTCGAAATCAAATTTTGATCTCTAAAACTAAAAATGGACCTTTGGATCATTACATGCTTATGCTCAAAACAATGACAAAATACCAAACACGTTAAAAACCCATCCAAAACTCATTCGAGTCTCATGGGACCCCAACCAAGTATACTAACAAGTCCCAAAATACAATACGAACTTATTCGAGGCTTCAAACCACGTCAAACAATGTCAAAATTACAAATCGCACCTCGAATCGAACTATGAGTTTTCAAATCTTCCAACTTCTATAATTTGCACCGAAATATATCAAATCAATCTAGAATAACTTCAAATTTTGCACACGAATCATAAATGATATAATGGACTTGTTTCAATTTTCAGAATCAAATTTGGACCCCGATATCAATAAAGTCAACTTCCGGTCAAACTTTCGAAAAATCATACATTTTCCAACTTTCCCCAAAATGCGTCGAATTGACCTACGGACTTCCAAATTTAATTCTGGACATACGCCTAAGTCTGAAATCACCATACAAAGTTATTGGAATCATGAAAATTTTATTCCGGAGTCGTTTTCTCAAAAGTCAAAACTCCTGTCAACTTTTTTCATTTAAGCTTCAAAAGTAAGAATTGTTCTTTCATTTTAATTATGAATCTTACGAAAACCAAACTCGACCGCACACGTACGTTATAATACATATTATAAAGCTGATCGGTGCCTTAAATCATTGAGCGGGATGCCAATTCACAAAATGACAAGTCGGGTCGTTACACGAACTATAAATCTACTTTTAATCCTCAAACAAAGCAATACACAAAGTAAGATTCATTAAATGTTGGATTAATTAACAACAAGTAGAAACGCAACTCCTCAAACTAGTTAAAATAGCTATCCACATCCGCCCATTGTTGAAGTCTATTAAAATCAATAACAACATCCATGGGTCTGATATTGCCATATCTACGGCACACATCCTATCAAAAGGTCTCCCATGTGACAATACCACCATGTTTCATCATGTAGACATCGAACCAAGTATCCATTTTCTCATTAATGGCATAGACACAAAGCTCATCTTTTAACTTGAAGTCACTTGGTATAATTCAAAGTATTTCTCACAGTCGGATCCATGATTATTGCCATTGAATCAGGGTACGAAAAGAATCTTGGGTTGTGATGCAAAAAGAGAAGGAAAAAGTCCGGGGTTGTAGACAATTTAAGAGTTTGGAATCACAGTACCAACTTTTTGAACTCAATCGATCAAAATAGGTGAAAACAAAGCTGAACCAATTTATATATAGCGCATATAATACATGCGTTATACGTTAGGGGGGGTTAGTTACCCCGTTAACTTCAAACTATACGTTATACCTCAATTTTTTAACTTCAGCTTTCTTCCCCATACGCGAACAATCCCCTCCCCATCCCCCTTTTCTAATTTTTTTTACTGCCATTAGAGCCCACAAGGCCCCACAAAAAGCACGTGTACCCAAATTTTACCCAAAAAAATGCAAGACTCAAGGTATATTCATAGCATAGAACAAGATTGAAGGTCGAATTGATAGGAAATGAGGCCTACATTCACATTCAAAGTTTTCAAAAAACTTCAAAAATATAGGTATTTCGCAAAACTCTTTTCGTATAAATTGTAGGTGTTATGTGTATTACGTTTATATTAACTAAATGCCAACATAATTTCGGATCTCTTCAGCCTATACGATATACCTCAATATTTTTATAGTACTATTTTGATAAAATAATTCCAGAAATAAAAAATAAATTGGATTATTTTTCTGTTTTTTTTTTAAATTCAAGAAATCACAGAAAAATTAGGATTAATTTTTTTTTTCAAATTTAAGAAATAAAAAAAGTTTGGGTTATTTTTTGTTTTTTTAAATTGCAAGAAAAGGGATTATTTATCTATTTTTTTAAATTCCAAAAAAAATATTAAGATTATTTGTAATTTTTTGTAATTTGTGATATTTTGTGGTATTTGTCATTTTTTCTATTTTGAAATTTTACTAGAATTTATGATGTTTATTGATTCTTTGAATATTCTTTAATTGGGGAAATATTTGTGTCACGACCCAAAATCCATAAAGGTCGTGATGGCGCCGGACACCACTATCAGGCAAGCCAACAATAATTACTTAATTGGGTTCTCATTTTATTATTTTTGAATTCATATTTTTCCTTCCATTTAAATAGTAAAGAATGGGGATTTACTGAGTAAATAATAATACTTTTAACAAATTCAATACAGAACAACCCATAATCATCCCAAAACCTGGTGTCACAAGTGCATGAGCATTAACTAGGAATATAAAATAAAATACAGCAGCTGTCCGGAATACAAATTGGACAGAAAAAATGTAAATACTCTGAATGCGACTCTGCTGGTTGCGGGTCGACAAATAGAATGCAGCTCACCTAGGTCCTCGCATGTATGCACGCCTCTGCTCTCACATGGCCTCTAGACATA
The DNA here is from genome assembly GCF_000390325.3 of Nicotiana tomentosiformis. Lineage (NCBI taxonomy): Eukaryota > Viridiplantae > Streptophyta > Magnoliopsida > Solanales > Solanaceae > Nicotiana > Nicotiana tomentosiformis. The sequence goes on along the minus strand of NC_090817.1, from coordinate 83,227,217 downwards.
TAAATACTTGCACAAAAATGTGCAGCAAGTGTAGTATGAGTATGAAAGCAATGTGTACCCAGTAAGTATCTAGCCTAAGCCCAGAGAAGTAGTGACGAGGGGTCGACATCGATGCTTACTAGTGGTCCAATAAGGCAAATACAGTAAGAAGTAAAACAGATATGGGGCAGAATAAAAACGCGAATTAAACAAATATAAATATGTGATACAATCTTCCTCTCAACAATAAACGCAACTCTCGATTAGCAGTCGCCTCCTCCCCCGGAGTACAATTAATACACACGATTCCATAGAAGGATCTTTATAGAAATGTCGAGGCATACGGCACGATCCTATTATAATCTGGTATATAACCATAGATACATCTATTATATATATTGCTGAGGAAAACGGCCCGATCCCATGAGAGTGTGGTACATAATCTTGCCGAGGCGAACGACCCGATTTCATAAAGTGTGCGCACTGCCGAGGGTCGAAAGGCACGAACCATAGATGTATCTATCATGTCGAGACGAACGGCCCGCTCCCATTAGAATAAGAAAGCTTTGACGGGTCCTTGACCTCACTCACGAAGGGATAGGTGAGTTTTAGGAAAGCTTTGGGGAAAGCCCTTCAATGAGAACGTATAACGCGCGGGGGGGGGGGGGGGGGGGGGGGAATTCGTAAAAGGAGTACAATTATTCTGTGGCAAGTCATAAAGTTCATCCGATTTCTACAATAACAAGTCTACCGCTCTACACAAGTCTAGTCTCAAATTTTAACATGTAATAAGGATCCTAATAGGCAAGAGACAACTCAAATAGTACAGTTATAGCATGGCATGAAACTGAGTCTACCCGGACAATAACATGAATATAGCTACGTACGGACTCTCGTCAACTCGTGCATATGTAGCCCCCGCAACAAGTAGCAAATATCAATTACAACACCTAGGGGTAGTTCCCCCCTTACAGAGTTAGATAGGAGACTTACCTCGCTCCGAAATTCCATCACCGGCTCCAAAGCCTCTCTAACACCTCAAACCGATGCCCATCGCTCCAAAACTATTCAATAAATGTGCAATTCCATAAATATATACTCATTATAATTCAATTTACAATAATTTCCAACTCCACTCAAAAAGTCGATAAAAATCATCCTCGGGCCCACATACCCGGATTCCGAAAATATTTGAAGATAAACACTACCCATAGCATTACAAGCTCAAATATATAATTTATTCTCAATTTCATGCCCAAATTCATGGTCAAAATCCAAAAATATAATTTCTAGGTTTTCTTCCAAAAATCCCACAATTTCTACTAATTTTCATGCTTAAATCCTTATACAAATCATGTATTTAACTTGCATTGGATGGGAATAACTTACCTTGACATAGATTATGAAAACCCCCACTTGAAACTCTCCAAAATCTCCCAACCAAGTGAAAAATGGGAGAGAAATGGGCCAAATCCCGTTTTAAAGGAAACCTCACTGCCCAGCTCAATTCTCGCACCTGCGGTCACTTGACCGCTTCAGCGGTTCCGCAGGTGCGGCAATTATTCCGCTTCTGCGGAGATGCCCCCAGCCGCTGCTTCTGCTTCTGCACCTTCCCTTTCGCAGGTGCGGTCTCACTTCTGCGGCGAGATAACAGCATTTGCGGTGTCAGCAATGCCCAACAAAAATAGCACCTGCACCCCTCATGGCCTCTTCTGCGGCTCCGCACCTGCGGCCAAAACCTTGCAGGTGCGGTTACACCAGGTACCAGCAGCTTTAGCATTTTCCTTAGTCCAAAAATCTATCCGTTAAGCATACAAAACTCACCCGAGGCTCCCGGGACCCCATCCAATCACACCAACCAGTCCAATAACATAACACGGACCTGCTCAAGGCCTCAAATCACATCAAATAACATCGAAATCATGAATCGCACCCCAATTCAAGTTTAATGAACTTTGAAACTTCAAACTTCTACAATCGATGCCGAAACATATCAAATCACGTCCGATTGACCTCAAATTTTTCACACAAGTCATGATCGACATTACGGACCTACTCCAACTTTCAGAATCGGAGTCCGACCCCGATATCAAAAAGTGCACTCCCGGCCAAACTTCTCAAAAACCTTCAAATTTCTAACTTTGGCCAATGACCATGAAATGACCTACGTACTTCCAAATCCACTTCCGGGCGTGCTTCCAATACCAGAATCACCATACGGAGCTATTCCCAGACTCGAAATTCCAAACGAACATCGATAACATCGAAATATGCCACAACCCAATTTTTTAATGAAATTCTCCCAAAATGCCAACTTCCACAATATGCGCCGAAATGCATCTGGGTCATTCAAAACCCGATTCAGACATACGCCCAAGTCCAAAATCATCATACGAACCTCTTGGAACCTTCAAATCCCGATTCTGAGGTTGTTTACTCAAAAATAAACCTTAGTCAATTCTTTCAACTTAAAGTTTCCGAAATTAAAATTTTCTTCCCAAACTAACTCTAAACTTTCCGAAATTCAATTCCGAACATATGTGCAAGTCATAATAACTGAAGAGAAACTACTCAAGGCCTCAAACCGCTGAACGACGCGCTAGATCTCAAAATGACCGATTGGGTCGTTACATTCTCTCCCACTTAAACATACGTTCGTCTGCGAACGTACTAAGAACTGCTCTGGAGTTGTCTGAAATTGTTGTTTAACACCTCGTGCACATACCCGTGCTACCATAGCCCAGTTAAGCATATTTACCCGAGCAAAAATGAAATTCCTCCCTTTTAGCTAGTTAAATAAGCCTTAGAGCCAAATTCCAACATCTGAAATCCTCTACCTGGTCTGTTTCCAACATACGAACGTTGTATTAATCACTACACGATGCACCAATACATGTTTGCATACCTTCGCGGAATCCAAACCATGCACCGCATAATTCACATGACCATAATAACATCCCTTGATAACAATAGCCGAAAACCCACGAATCCGATGCTCACAACACACCTCATGACTCATATCAGTCCTGTTCCAAATCTTGCAATACTACCATGACAGAGAAGATGTGTAGAATGCATAACCACCTCCCGAATCACAATTTATGGAGTCTCTCCTCTCGACAAGAACCATTACCTCATTATGGACTGAATAACAATATTTACTCTTTAATATGCTTCAAATAAATCTGATTTTACTAATCCCAGGTCCAATAATCTCGTCTCACCCAGTACAAGCTACTCAGGCAATAAGCCACCTCAGACACTCCCAAAAGTCTCATAGGATGCCACAATGTGCCAACAACCCACAAACTCGAATATGGTACATAAGGGAAATGAACTCTGGAAAGAACTACTCAACCCATGCAACTAATTTAAACAACCGATAAGATGTTAAGAACCTTCCCCAGGAAATGGGAAGCAAAACGCATGATAATAGATGTGGGAAATTGTACTCAATAACACATTGTTGCGGAATGCAACCCGATCCACACGTGATACCGTTGTGGCGTGCAACCCGATCAAACCATGACACCTGTGGTGGCGTGCCACCCGATCCAATCAACACATCCGTGGCGGCGTGCCACCCAATCCATACATAATAATCTAAAGAAAACACACATCTAGTCGTAACGCTTATACACGCAAAATGCCTGAATATCAACCATAAGCACGCCAAGTGCATAATACAAATCCTAGGAAGATGGGTAGCGTCACGCGCTACAAAACTCAAGCACCACTAAGGTGTGATATATGACCTGTATCGCGAGAGCCATCCTGCTCACATAATACCACAAACCATACGGGATCTCAATACGAGTGCGAATAATCAAACCACCTCACAACCCACTTAGTATAATATAGATTACACGGGATGGATGACGACAAGAATAACATCCAAGGCTCGAAGGCCCTTCCGAAAACAGCGCTATGTTGAGATGAGCACCTTTCAGGCATAAATTTTGACATTAGCGATAGTACCACAATCTCTATACTTGTTTTTAAATCTTTAATCAATCAAGTGACTACATGTCACACTAATACAATCTTTCAGTGGGATACACTCCCATGAGCCTCCGCATCAGGTAATAAGTCTGTATATCCATACCACCGGTCACACTACTGCTGTAAAGCAAATCAAGAAGCCACAAATCGGTACACAAAGTCTCTTACACAGGACACCGATCTCAGGTGACGCTAAAGACAATATTAACTTACTCTAAAAATTCGAATTCTTCCCTGCTCATCCGAGCTCGTGACATTCTTGTCAACACCGAACCGCAACCTTGATCCTCAGCTTCCAATTTCCTATGCCGCTCACTGCACCTAACATGCCAATACATAAGAGAACAAGAATTCCATAATAACCCCTGATCCACTAATAGGATAAACACTTCATCATATAGAAAGCTTTTACTTAGCTTATTTCGGAAGAACCAATGCAACACGCAACCTAATTCCCAAACGACAGAAAATACAACCTCATGTCGTAATATAAACTGCCATAACTCTTCCGAAAATCCCTTTACATAACAAAGCCATATGAATTAAATACCTCCAAAATCAACCAAGTTGTGGTGGCGCTCAAGCCCAAGTGTACAACCACAAACTACATGTATAACTTCACGCTGGAGAAATCGGCCACTTCCATAACCATGCTAATTCAACCATTACCAACCGAGCCACTTCTTCTAATTTACTCAGGACTTGCCCTAGAAATAATGATAGCTTCATTCAAAACATCATGAACCCAAATCCGCACTCATCCTGAGTGACCTTATTTCATGAGATCACATTGTCTCCAGAACCCACAAACCATCTCATACCCTCCTTATGCGCATATTTGCATCTTCCACTGGTACAACCATTCTGAAAACCCCTCTATGAATCCGAAGTAATTTTCTCCCATTCCTCAAATGCCACACCGCAGACCGATGATAATGTAGAACACTCCAAGCCACCTTTCATAATCCACTGCAAAAGCTCAAATACTTAACCATACTACTAGCTCGAAATCATTATGCACCGCACAAGGACCATTGTTGAGAGTCACCCACTCTGGCTTAGTGCCAAATGCAATCAACTCCAAGGCCCTGCTAGCACAGGTATACCCTCTCAAAGAAGCACCCGATTATATTCCTTTTTCTTGTACATAACATCCCCATGAAGCATAAACTCTAAGTCTTCCCAAAACCTGTACATGAAGCAATAAGGCCAATTACAACACACATTCCTCAAATCCTTTGCTAAAATTACCACTAATGTTCTCTTTCATTAGTCATGATAACCCGCCAATACACTGATAACCAGAAACTGCACAAGTTGACAACTACGCAATCTAACCATAGACGGTGGGGCTCTCCCACTTAGCTTGAAGCTGCCATTGCATAACTCTGGAACCCACCAAGATTCCTTATCCCCTGTTGACATGATCTTGCACAACCAACCCGCCAAATTCCTCGAAATCCTTATGTTAAACATTTCATAAACATTCTGAATCACTAGCCACATTCACATATTCAACCTCTTACTGGATGGCCAGTAAAATTCTTCGTAGAAGCTTCATCAACACCACGCAACTGCTAACCTGCTCACAGGAGAGATCCCACCTGTGAAAATTCCATGCCAACATCCTCCAACAACGCTGCACTGAGTATAATTGCCACGAAACCAATAAACCATCATGAGCCCGTGCTCATTCGCCAGCTGTACAAGTCTGTTCACTCCTCATGGACCTCAACTAAAGGTGAGACAATATATTCCAATCCAAAGTCATGTTGTTTCCTGCGTCATATTAAGCAACTCCCTCCTGTCACACCCAATCTTCCTCCATATAGCAGCCAATATTCCAAATTAAGCCCGTAGACCTAGTCATTGTCCACTATGAATCCCAAATTACTCTAACTTCCCCCAAGGCGTGTGATTATCCTACCACAGAACCCATATGCTACTCTGTCACTCTCCCACTTTGGTCAAACCCTTATCCTTTAAGTAATACTCGACTCCTATTTTCTTACACTTGGACTTCTAGAAGTTTAACCACCGCAAGATACCTTCCACATGTGCTTCCTCATAAATGCCCAGTTGTGGCCGTAAATTAGATCCATCTCTGTAGCACTTTGAACCAATAGATCGCTACCACTCTAACCTTATCGAAGATCATCCTTCTCGAGCCATCAACATTAGGATTACCGATTCGATTATGAACCACAGCACACTGCGAAATCTGACAGCTGCTTCCTTGGCACCATTCACAATACTCTGCCCCAAAGGCGATCTGAAGAAGGCCATAACACCGGCGAACTTAACACATTCAATCAAGGAGGACGAAACCACATCTCGGATGAAGATTCCACCACACTCAAAAATACCAAGTCTCTTTACTCCATCAACCCAACCTGAATATTCTTAGTCTGATTGCCTTTCCCTCTACTAGAAATAAAACATTGAACCTCTGAATCACGCATTGAGAAAAACCTCCTTTCGATTCATTCATTGCCTCGACGCATTGACAGGAATCCTACCATTACACAAACACGAGAATTGTCATAAAAATTAATGCCAAATCTCAAAACCATAGGAAGTACTGATGCTGAGCTGAAACGACCGGACGGCCTTCCGCAAGGCGTCGGTAATAGCACAATCAAACACGCAGGCAGAGACATCAGGCACCACCTCCGTAGTACCATGACAATTCCTCAATTCCCAATCTATAACAAGCACTTCACGTCGCATAAGATTGAATAGGAAAGAAACAAAGGTACAAGCCTCAAAAGAATCAATTCGCACGATGAGGAATCAAGAAGAGAAGTGCTCCTAACAGCCTTGTAGCCTCTCAAAGATAAGTACAGACGTCTCCGTACCGATCTGCAAGACTCTACTAGACTCGCTCATGACTCGTAAGACCTAAGTGAACCTAGTGGTCTGATACCAAGCTATCATGACCCAAAATCCATAAAGGTCGTGATGGCGCTGGACACCACTGTCGGGCAAGCCAACAATAATTACTTAATTAGGCTTTCATTTTATTATTTTTGAAATCATATTTTTCCTTCAATTTAAATAATAAAGAACGGGGATTTACAGAGTAAATAATAATACTTTTAACAAATTCAATACAGAACAACCCATAACAATCCCAAAACCTGGTGTCACAAGTGCATGAGCATTAACTAAGAATATAAAATAAAATACAGCAGTTGTCCGGAATACAAATTGGACGGGAAAAATGTAAATACTCTGAAGGAGACTCTGTTGGCTGCGAGTCCATAAATAGAATGCAGCTCACCTAGGTCCCCGCAAGTATATACGCCTCTGCTCTCACATGGCCTCTAGACATATATGTACCAGCACAAAAATGTATAGTAAGTGTAGTTTGAGTATGAAAGCAACGTGTACCCAGTAAGTATCTAGCCTAACCTCAAAGAAGTAGTGATGAGGGGTCAACATCGACGCTTACTAGTGGTCCGGTAAGGCAAATATAGTAAGAAGTAAAACAGATAATGGGCAGAATAAATACGCAAAATAAATAAATATAAATATGTGGTACAATCTTCCTTTGAACAATAAACTCAACTCTCGATTAGCAGTCACCTCCTCCCCCGGAGTACATATATATATATATATATATATATATATATATATAATGGACCTCACCAGATGGGTCGCCATAATTCAAATCATGAAAATTCCCTGATACACTGGCCTTTTGTACAATTAATACGCATGATTCCCTAGAAGGATTTTTACAGAAATGTTGAGGCGTACGGCCCGATCCCATCATAATCTGGTATATAACCATAGATACATCTATTATATATATTGCCGAGGTGAATGGCCCGATCCCATGAGAGTGTGGTACATTATCCTGCCGAGGAGAACGACCCGATCCCATAAAGTGTGCGCACTGTCGAGGGTCGAACGACACGAACCATAGATGTATCTATCCTGCCGAGGCGAATGACCCGCTCCCATTAGAATAAGAAAGCTTTGACGGGTCCTTGACCCCACTCACGAAGGGACAGGTGAATTTTAGGAAAGCTTTGGGGAATGCCCTTCGATGAGAATGCGTAACGCGGGGGAACGCGTAACGCGGGTGGAAATTCATAAGAGGAGTACAATTATTTCGTGGCAAGTCATAAAGTTCATATGATCTCTACAATAACAAGTATACTGCTCTACACAAGTCTAGTCTCAAATTTTAACATGTAATAAGGAACCTAATAGGCAAGAGACAACTCAAATAGTACAGTTATAGCATGGCATGAACCTGAGTCTACCCGGACAATAACATGAATATAGATACGTATGGACTCTTGTCACCTCGTGCGTACGTAGCCCCCGCAACAAGTAGCAAATATCAATTACAACACCTAAGGGTAATTTTCCCCTCACATAGTTAGACAGGAGACTTACCTCGCTCCGAAATTCCAAAACCGGCTCCAAAGCCTCTCTAACCCCTCAAACCGATGCCCATCGCTCCAAAACTATTCAATAAATGTGCAATTCCATAAATATATACTCTAATACTCATTATAATTTAATTTACAACAATCTCCAACTCTGCTCGAAAAGTCGATAAAAATCATCCTCGGGCCCACGTGCCCGAATTCCGAAAATATTCGAAGATGAACACTACCCATACTATTACGAGCTCAAATATATAATTTATTCTCAATTTCATGCCCAAATTCGTGGTCAAAATCCAAAAATATAATTTCTAGGTTTTCTACCAAAACCCCCACAATTTCTACTAATTTCCATGCTTAAATCCTTATACAAACCATGTATTTAACTTGCAATGGATGGGAATTACTTACCTTGGCATATATGATGAAAACCCCCTCATGAAACTCCCCAAAATCGCCCAACCAAGTGAAAAATGTGAGAGAAATGAGCCAAATCCCGTTTTAAAGGAAACCTCACTGCCCAGCTCGAATTTTCGCACCTACGGTCACTTGACCACTTCTGCGGTTCAGTAGGTGCGGCAATTATTCCGCTTCTGTGGAGATGCCCCCAGTCGCTGCTTCCGCTTCTGCGCCTTCCCTTCCGCATGTGCGGTCTCGCTTATGCGGCGAGATAACAGCATCTGTGGTCTCAGCACTGCCCAACAAAAAGCGCACCTGCGCCCCTCATGGCCGCTTCTGCGGCTCTGCACCTGCGGCCAAAACCTCACAGATGCGGTTACACCAGGTACCAGCTGCTTTAGCATTTTCCTTAGTCCAAAAATCGATCTGTTAAGCATCCGAAACTCACCCGAGGCCCCCGGGACCCTGTCCTATCACACCAACCAGTCCAATAACATAATACAGACCTGTTCGAGGCCTCAAATCACATCAAACAATATCGAAATCATGAATCACACCCCAATTCAAGCTTAATGAACTTTGAAACTTTAAACTTCTACAATCGATGCCGAAACATATCAAATCATGCCCGATTGACCTCAAACTTTGCACACAAGTCATGATCGACATTACGAACCTACTCCAACTTTCGGAATCGGAGTTCAACCCCGATATCAAAAAGTCCACTCCCGACCAAACTTACTTCTAATTTCTAACTTTCGCCAAATGACCCCGAAATGACCTTCAGACATCCAAATCCACTTTCGGACGCGCTCCCAATACCAGAATCACCATACAGATCTATTCCCAGACTTGGAATCCCAAACGGTCATCGATAACATCGAAATACGCCACAACCTAATTTTTTTTATGAAATTCTCCCAAAATGCCAACTTCCACAATAGGCGCCGAAATGCTCCCGGTTCATCCAAAGCCCGATACGGACATACGCCCAAGTCCAAAATCATCATACAAACCTGTTGGAACCTTCAAATCCCGATTTCGATGTCATTTACTCAAAAATCAAACCTTAGTCAATTCTTCCAACTTAAAATTTCTAAAATTAGAATTTCTTCCCAAACTAACTCCGAACTTTCCGAAATTAAATTCCGACCATACGTACAAGTCATAATACCTGAAGTGAAACTACTCAAGGCCTCAAACTGCCGAACGACGCGCTAGAGTTCAAAACGACCGATCGGGTCGTTACATTCTCTCCCACTTAAACATAGGTTCATCCGCGAACGTGCTAAGAACTGCTCTGGAGTTATCTGAAATCGTTGTTTAACACCTCGTGCACCTACCCGTGCTACCATAGCCCAATTGAGCACATTTGCCCGAGCAAACCTGAAAATCCTCCCTTTTATCTAGTCAAATAAGCCTTAGAGCCAAATTTCAACATCTAAAATCCTCTACCAGGTCTGTTTCCAACATATGAACGCTGTATTAATCACTACACGATGCACCAATACATGTTTGCATACCTTCGCGGAATCCACACCATGCACCGCATAATTCACATGACCATAATAACATTCCCTGATAACAACAACCAAAAACCCACGAATCTGATGCTTACAACACACCTCATGACTCATATAAGTTATGTTCCAACTCTTGCAATATTTCCATGACCAAGAAGATGTGTAGAACTCATAACCACCTGCCGGATCACAATTTATGGAGTCTCTCCTCTCGACGAGAACCATTATCTCATTATGGACTGAATAACAATATTTACTCTTTAATATGCCTCATATAAATCTAATCGCACTAATCCCGGGTCCAATAATCTCCTCTCACCCAGTACAAGCTGCTCAGGAAATAAGCCACCTCAGACACTGCCAAAAGTCTCAAAGGATGCCACAATGTGCCAACAACCCACAAACTCGAATGTGGTACATAAGGAAAACTGTCACGACCCAATTTCACCTGTAGGTTGTGATGGCGCCCAACACTATAGCTAGGCAAGGCAACTAATAAATCAAACATACACTGATAAAATTTAAAACCAAGAAAATATAAACCCAAACTCTACCAATGTGTGTGCCAAGACCTGGTGTCACAAGTGAATGAGCATCTAGTAGATTATACAAAACTCCAAATACTATCTGAAATGAAATAGACAGAATGTAAGTATAAGAAGAGACATTGATAGCTGCAGAACGGCTCAGAAAGGCAGCTCACCACTATGCCTCGGGATGACGTGGGTATGTGATGATAGGTCCTCCACTAGTACCTGTCTCAGATCCTGCACAAAAAGTGCAGCAAGTGTAGTATGAGTACGTAAACAACCTGTACCCAGTAACTATCAAGCCTAATCTCGAAGTGGTTGAGACGAGATGACCGACTTTGACACTCACTATGGGTCAATAATAATAATTGAAATAAAACTAGGATTTTTAAATCAGCATGATTTACAGAATTTACAATAATTTATTTAATCAGCGAAAATAATCAAATTCCTTCAAATGTAACAATCCTAAATATACAAATTAAATTCCTTCAATTCAAATAATTTCTAATTTATCAATTAAATCTCATTTACATGAGTAACAATTAATTCCTTAACAGGCAAGAATAACAATTCATTAAATTCCAAGGATTTTCCAATTTATTGATTAGCTTCACAAGTTGAAATAAATTATTAAAGTATCGTGTAATTATTATTATTATTAAGCACGATTTCTGCCGAGGATATACGGCCCGATCCAGAGTGTCGTGTACACTGCCGAGGGACATGCGGCGCGATCCATAGATGCATCTATCCTGCCGAGGCGTTCGGCCCGCTCCACAAGAAAGGAAGACATTTTCTTATGTGCCTCCGGAAGGAGAGTATATTTATTATAAGATAAATTTGGGAGGAGAATAATTTCTTTTAACAATTAATTAATTTAAACAGACAATCAAGCCTATGAGATTTCCATCCTTTAATATCTTTATCTGACAATTCACAATATATTCATATAAATATCAATTAATATAAATAAATCAAAGAATACAATTTACACAAGTAAGGCATGCTTTAAGTCCTAAACTACCCGGACTTTAGCATTAATAGTAGCTACGCACGGACTCTCATCACCACGTGCATACGTAGCCCCCCACAATTAGCAATAATTATTTAATTTTAATCACCTATGAGGTAATTTCTCTCTCACAAGGTTAGACAAGAGACTTACCTCGTCTTGCTCCAATTTAATCAATAATTTTGCCTTTTCCACGATTATCCAACTCTGTCTGGCTCGAATCTAGCCAAAAATAATTCGATACAATCACTAAAAATTATAGGAAATAAATTCTATAAGAAAATACTACATTTTTAATAAAAGTCCCGAAATTAATTAAAAATTCACTCACGGGCCCCACATCTCGGAATCCGGCAAACGTTATGAAATCACAACCCATTCAATTACGAGTCCAACCATACCAGTTTCACTCAAATCCGACTCCGAATCGATACCGAAATCTCAAAATTTCGTTTCTATGAGATTTCTAAACTTTTCCAAATTTCAATCTCAAAACACGAATTAAATTGTGAAAACAATGATATATTTATGTTCATAGACCAAATCCAAGTTAGAATCACTTACCCCAATATTTTTCCCTTGAAATCTGTCAAAAGTCGCCTCTGCTCAAGCTCAAGTTCGTCAAAAATGACAAATGGGACGAATGCCCTCTGTTTATAAAACTGCCCAGCAGCCTTCGGAACTGGTCCTCGAACTAGACCTCGATCGCGGCTTCAATCACAAGCTCGAGCATGGACGTCGGTCATGGCCTCGATCAGGGCATCAATATTGGGCCATCGATCATAGCCTCAATCATGGCATCGAGCTTGAGCCTTCGATTGTGACCCTCGATCTTGGGTCTCGATCCTAGCCCTCGAGCCTTGCCTTCAATCATGGCCCTCGAGCTGGACCTTCGATCATGGCCCTCGAGCTGGACCTTCGATCATGGCCCTCGGTACACAAGCTCGAGCCCTTGCCTCGTCAACCCTGGGCTCGATATCTGGCTCGATATCTGGGCTCGATATCTGGCTCGATATCTGGGCTCGATCACAACCCAGAATGTCCAACAGAAGAGGAAAAATTGCAGCAGCTTTTTAACTCAAATTTTTGATCCGTTAACCATCCGAAACACACCCGAGGCCCTCGGGACCTCAACAAAATATACCAACAAGTCCTAAAACATCATACGAACTTAGTTGAACTTCTAAATCGCATCAAACAACGCTAAAACCATGAATCATACCCCAATTCAAGCTTAATGAAACTAAGAGTTTTCAACTTCTACATTCAATGTCGGAACCTATCAAATCAAATCCGATTGACCTCAAATTTTACACACACGTCATAAATTACATAACGGAGCTATGAAAATTTTCGGAACTGGATTCCGACTCCGGTATCAAAAAGTCAACTCATCGGTCAAACTTCCAAACTTAAATTCTTGTTTTTAGCCATTTCAAGCCTAATTTAACTACGGACTTCCAAATAAAATTCCAAACACGCTACTAAGTGCAAAATCACCATACGGAGCTATTGGAATCATCAAAATTCTATTCCGGGATCGTTTTCTCAAAATGTTGACCGAAGTCAAGTTTAGCACTTTAAGGCTAACTTAAGGAACCAAGTGTTCTGGTTTCACCCCCAAACACTTCCAAATCCCGAACCAACCATCCCCGTAAGTCATAAATCATTACAAGCACCTACGGAAAGTTTTATTTTAGGGAACGGGGTTCTAAAAGTTAAAATGACCGGTTGGGTCATTACAAAAACAAAATCTGGAAAGAACTACTCAACCCACGCAACTAATTTAAACAACTGATAAGATGTTATGAACCTTCCCCAGGAAATGGGAAGCAAAACGTACGATAATAGATGTGGGAAACTATACTCAATAACAGACTGTTGCGGCATGCAACCCAATCCACACGTGATACCGTTACGGTGTGCAACCCGATCAAACCATGATACCCGTAGCGGCATGCCACTCAATCCAATCAACACATCCGTGGCGGCGTGCCACTCGATCCAAACATAATAATCTAAAAAAAACACATCGAGTCGTAACGCTTATACACACGAAATATCCGAATATCAACCATAAGCACGCCAAGTGCATAATACAAATCCCGGGGAGAGGGGTAGCGTCACGCACTACAAAACTCAAGCACCAGTAAGATGTGATATATGACCTACATCTCGAGAGCCATCATGCTCACATAATATCACAAACCATACTGGATATCAATACGAGTGCGAATAATCAAACCACATCACAACCCACTTTGTATAATATAGATTACACGGGTTAGCTGACGGCAGGAATAACATCCAAGGCCTGAAGACCCTTCTGAAAACAACTCTATGCTGAGATGAGCACATCCGGCCTGATATAGAGCCCACATTCACATTTAGATCCATCCACAGACCAAAACTGATTCTGATCATACCATGCTTAGCAAAATAACATCTCAAGGACCCACAATGACCTATTCACGACACATAAGAACAGCCGTCAAATCCGGAACAAACTTCCACATTCCACAACCAAATGAACCGAGCTCCTTTCAGGAATAAATTCTCACATTAGAGACAGTACCACAATCTCCATACTTGGTTTTAAATCTTTAATCAATCAAGTGACTACATGTCACATTTATACAATCTTTCTGTGGGATACACTCCCACGACCCTCCGCATCAAGTAACAACTCTGCACATCCATACCACCGGTCACACTACTGTTGTAAAAAAAATCAAGAAACCACAAATTAAAACACAAAGCCTCTTATGCAGGACACCGATCTCAGATGACTCTAAAGACAATACCAGCTTACTCTAAACATCCGAATTCTTCCCTTCTCATCCGAGCTTGTGACATTCTTGTTAACACCGAACCGCAACCTTGATCCTCAGCTTCCAATTTCTCATGCGATCGCTGCACCTAATATGCCAATACGTGAGAGTACCAGAATTCCATAATAACCCCTGATCCACTAATAGGATAAACACTTCATCATATAGAAACCTTTTACTTAGCTCATTTCGGAAGAACCAATGCAACACGCAACCTAATTCCCAAACCGCAGAAAATACAACCTCATGTCGTAATCTAAACTGCCATAACTCTTCCGAAAATCCCTTTACACAACAAAGCCATACGAATTGAATACCTCCAAAATCAACCAAGTTGTGGTGGCGCTCAAGCCCAAGTGTATAACGACAAACTACATGTATAACTTCCCGCTGGAGAAACTGGCCACTGCCATAACCGTGTTAATTCAACCATTACCAACTGAGCCACTTCTTCTAATTTACTCGGGACTTTCCCTAGAAATAATGATAGCTCCATTCAAAACATCATGAACCCAAATCCGCACTCATCCTGAGTGACCTTATTTCACGAGACCACATTGTCTCCAAAACCCACGAACCATCTCATACCCTCCTTATGCGCATATTTGCATCTTCAACTGGTACACCCATTCTGAAAACCCATCTATGAATCTGAAGTTATTTTCTCCCATTTCTCAAATGCCACACCGCAGACTGACGATAATGTAGAACACTCCAAGCCACATTTCATAATCCACTACAAAAGCTCAAATACTTAACCATACTACTGGCTCGAAATCCTTAGGCACCGCACTAGGACCATTTGTGAGAGTCACCCACTCTGGCTTGGTCCCAAATGCAATCAACTCCAAGGCCCTGCTAGCACAGGTACTCCCTCTCAAAGAAGCAACCGACTACATTCCTTTTTGTTGTACATCACATCCCCACGAAGCATGAACTCTAAGTCTCCCAAAACCTATACATGAACCGATAAGGCCGATTACAGCACACATTCCTCAAATCCTCTGCTCAAATTACCACTGATGTTCTCTTTCCTTAGTCATGATAACCCGCCAATACACCGATAACCAGAAACCACACAAGTTGAAAACAATACAATCCAATCATAGATGGCGGGCTCTCCCACTTAGTTTGAAGCTACCATTGCATCACTCTGGAACCCACCATGTCATGACCCAATTTCACTTATAGGTCATGATGGCGCCCAACACTACAGCTAGGCAAGCCAACTAATAAGTCATACGTACATTAGTTAAACTTTTATTCCAAGAAAATAATAAAATACCAACTTCTACCAATGTGTGTGTACCAACACCCGGTGTCACAAGTACATGAGCATCTAGTAGATTATACAAAACTCCAAATATTGTCTGAAATGAAATAGACAGAATATAAATATAAGAAGAGACACTGGTAGCTGCAGAACGGCTCAGAAAGGTAGCTCACCACTATGCCTCGGGATGACATGTGTATGTGATGATAGGTCCTCCACTAGTACCTGTCTCAAATCCTGCACAAAAAGTGCAGCAAGTGTAGTATGAGTACGTAAACAACGTATACCCAGTAAGTATCAAGCCTAATCTCAAAGTGGTAGAGACGAGATGGCCGACTTTAACACTCACTATGGGTCAATAATAATAATTGAAATATAACTAGAATATTTAAATCAGCATGATTTATAGAATTTACAATAATTTGTTTAATCAGCACAGATAATCAAATTCCTTTAAATGTAACAATTCTCAATATATTAGTTAAATTCCTTCAATTCAGAAAAATTCCAATTTATCAATTTAAATCTCATTTACAGGAGTAACAATTAATTCTATAAACAAGCAAGAATAATAATTCATTAAATTCCAAGGATTTTCCAATTTATTAATTAGCTTCTCAAGCTGAAATAAATTATTAAAATATTGTGTAATTATTATTATTAAGCACGATTTCTGCCGAGGATGTACGGCCCGATCCAGAGTGTCGTGTACACTGCCGAGGGACGTTCAGCGCAATCCATAGATGCATCTATCCTGCCGAGGCGTTCGGCCCGCTCCACAATAAAGGAGGACATTTTCTTATGTGCCTCCGGAAAGACAGTATGTTTATTATAAGATAAATTTGGGAGGAGATAATTTCTTTTAACAATTAATTGATTTAAATAGAAAATTAAGCCTATGAGATTTTCATCCTTTAATATCTTTATCAAACAATTCACAATATATTCATATATATATATATATATATATATATATATATATATATATATATATATATATATATACAATTTACACAAGTAAGGCATGCTTTGAGTTCTAAACTACCCGGACTTTAGCATTAGTAGTAGCTACGTACGGACTCTCGTCACCACGTGCGTACGTAAACCCCCACAATTAGCAACAATTAATTAATTTTAATCACCTATGAGGTAATTTCCCCCTCACAAGATTAGACAAGACACTTACCTCGTCTTGCTCCAATTTAATCCACAATTTTGCCTTTTCCACGATTATCCAACTCTGTCTGGCTCGAATCTAGCCAAAATAATTCGATACAATCATTAAAAATTATAGAAAATAAATTCTATAAGGAAATACTACATTATTAATAAAAATTCCGAAATTAATTAAAAATTCGCCCGCGGGGCCCACATCTCGGAATCCAGCAAAAGTTATGAAATCCAACAACCCATTCAATTACGAGTCCAACCATACCAGTTTCACTCAATTCCGACTCCGAATCGATACCGAAATCTCAAAATTTTATTTCTATGAGATTTCTAAACTTTTCCAAATCTCAAATCTCAAAACACTAATTAAATTGTGAAAAACAATGATACACTTGTATATGTAGACCAAATCCGAGTTAGAATCACTTACCCCAATGTTTTTCCCTTGAAAATCTGCCAAAAGTCGTCTCTGCTCAAGCTCAAGTTCGTCAAAAATGGCAAATGGGACGAATGCCCTCTTTTTATAAAACTGCCCAGCAGCCTTCGGAACTGGTCCTCGAACTGGGCCTCGATCGCGGCATCGAACATGTGCCTTCGATCAGGGCATCGAGGTTGTACCTTCTATCAGGGCATCGAGCTTGGGTCTCGATCCTAGCCCTCGAGCCATACCTTCGATCATGCCCTCGAGCCTTGCCTTCGATCGCGGCTTCGATCACAGGCTCGAGCCTGGACCTCGGTCATGGCCTCGATCAGGGTATCAAGGTTGGGCCTTCCATCATAACCTCAATCATGGCATTGAGCTTGAGCCTTCGATTGTGACCCTCGATCTTGGGTCTCGATCCTGGCTCTCGAGCCTTGCTTTCGATCATGGCCCTCGAGCTGGACCTTCGATCATGGCCCTCGAGTTGGACCTTCGATCATGGCTTCAATACACTAGCTCGAGCCTGTACCTCGTCAACCCTGGGCTCGATATCTGGCTCGATATCTGGGCTCGATCACAGCCCAGAATGTCCAACAGAAGAGGAAAAATTGCAGCAGCTTTTTAACTCAAATTGTTGATCCGTTAACCATATGAAACTCACCCGAGGCCCTCGGGGCCTCAACCAAATATACCAACAAGTCCTAAAACATCATACAAACTTAGTCGAACCTCTAAATCACATCAAACAACGCTAAAACCATGAATCATACCCCAATTCAAGCTTAATGAAACTAAGAGTTTTCAACTTCTACATTCAATGTCGGAACCTATTAAATCAACGCCGATTGACCTCAAATCTTATACACAAGTCATAAATTACATAACGGAGCTATGAAAATTTTCGGAACTGGATTCCGACTTCGGTATCAAAAAGTCAACTCCCCGGTCAAACTTTCAAACTTTAAATTCCTATTTTAGCCATTTCAAGCCTAATTTCACTACGGACTTCCAAATAAAATTTCGATCACGCTCCTAAGTCGTAAATCACCATACGGAGCTGTTGGAATCATCAAAATTCTATTCCGAGGTCGTTTTCTCAAAATGTTGATCGAAGTCACACTTAGCGCTTTAAGGCCAACTTAAGGAACCAAATTTTCCGATTTCACCTCAAACACTTCCAAATCCCGAACCAACCATCCCCGCAAGTCATAAATCATTACAACCACCTACGGAAAGTTTTATTTTAGGGAACGGGGTTCTAAAAGTTAAAATGACCGGTTGGGTCATTAGATTCTCCACCTCTTAAACAAACGTTTGTCCTCGAACGGGTTTAGAATTATACCTGAAGTGCTGAATAAGTCTGGATATCTGCTCCGCATGATTTCCTCGGTCTCCCAAGTCGCTTCCTCGACTGGTTGGCCCCTCCACTGGACTTTTACTGCAGAAATCCTCTTGGATCTCAACTGGCAAACCTGTTTATCAACAATGGCAATTGGCTCCTCTTCATAACCCAAGCTATTATCTAGCTGAACTGTGCTAAAGTCTAACACATGTGATAGGTCGGCATGATACTTCCGGAGCATAGATACGTGAAAAACCGGATGAACTCCCGATAGGCTGGGAGGCAAGGCAAGCTCATAAGCAACCTCCCCAACTCGTTTCAACACCTCAAATGGGCCTATAAACCTTGGGCTCAACTTGCCCTTCTTCCCGAATCTCATAATTCCCTTCATCGGCGAAACCTTCAAGAGAACTTTTTCACCTACCATAAATGATATATCACGCACTTTTTGATCCGCGTAACTCTTTTGTCTAGACTATGCTGTACGAAGTCGCTCCTGAATCAACTTTACCTTTTCCAAGGCATCCCTTACCAAATCAGTACCACATAACTTAGCCTCACCTGGCTCAAACCATCCGATAGGTGAACGACATCTCCGACCATATAAAGCCTCAAATGGAGCCATCTCGATGCTGGATTGGTAACTATTATTATAAGCAAACTCGGCCAAAGGCAAGAAACGATCCCACTAACCTTCAAAGTCAATCACACATGCCCTGAACATATCCTCCAAAATCTAAATTTTCCTCTCTGACTGTCCATCGGTCTGCGGATGAAAGACTGTGCTGAGCTCTACACGGGTCCCCAACTCACTCTGTACTGCTCTCCACAAATGTAGAGTAAACTGAGGACCTCTATCTGATATGATGGAAATTGGCGCACCGTGCAACCGAACTATCTCCTGAATATAAATCTGGGCCAACCTCTCTGAAGTATACGTAGTCATAGCAGGAATAAAATGTGCCGACTTAGTCAACCTGTCAATAATCACCCAAACTGCATCAAACTTCCTCAAGGTCCGCGGCAACCCAACTACAAAATCCATAGTAATTCGTTCCCATTTCCACTTTGGTATGGTCATCTGCTGAAGTAGGCCACCTGGCCTCTGGTGCTCATATTTAACTTGCTGACAATTTAGACACCGAGCTACATACTTAACTATGTCCATTTTCATTCGTCGCCACCAACAATGCTACCTCAAGTCACGATACATCTTCGTAGCACCTGGATGAATAGAATATCGAGAACTATGTGCCTCCTCCAGGATCGTTTTCCTCAGTTCATCCACATTAGGAACACACAGGCGATCCTGGAGTCGTAGAACACCATCTGCACCAATAGTGACTTCCTTGGCACCACCTTGTAGTACCGTTTCACGAAGAACCACCAGGTGTGGGTCATCATACTGGCGAGCCTTGATCTGTTCAGATAGTGAAGACCGGGCCACAACACATGCAAGAACTCGGCTGGGCTCTGAAATATCCAGCCTCATAAGTCTGTTAGCCAAGTATTGAATATCTGAGGCTAATGGCCTTTCCTCTGCTAAAATGAAAGCCAAACTACCCATACTCTCTGCCTTTCTGCTCAAGGCATCTGCAATCACATTTGCTTTGCCCGGATGATACAGGATAGTAATATCATAATCTTTTAGTAACTCCAGCCATCTACGCTGCCTCAAATTTAGATCCCTCTGCTTGAACAAATTCTGCAAACTGCGATGATCAGTGTAAACTTCACAAGACACCCCATAAAGATAATGCCTCCAAATCTTAAGAGCGTGAACAATCGCAGCTAACTCCAAATCATGTACCGGATAATTCTTTTCGTGGCGCTTCAGCTGACATGAAGCATATGTAATAACTTGCCCTTCCTGCATCAATACACAACCCAAGACAACGCGCAAAGTGTCGCAATACACTGTATACATCCCCGAACCGGAAGGCAACACTAACACTGGTGCTGTAGTCAATGATGTCTTGAGCTTCTGAAAGCTCTCCTCACAATCATCGGACCATCGGAATGGAGCACCCTTCTGGGTTAATTTGGTCAAAGGTGCTGCAATAGATGAAAAACCTTCCACGAACCGACGATAATAACCTGCCAAACCCAGAAAACTCCTGATCTCCGTGGCCGAAGTGGGACGATGCCAATTCTGAACTGCCTCAATCGTTTTGGGATCAACTTTAATACATTCGTCCGATACGATATGTCCCAAAAATGCTACAGACTCTAGCCAAAACTCACATTTAGAGAACTTAGCATATAGCTTTTGTTCCTGCAATGTCTGAAGCACTACTCTCATATGGTGCTCATGCTCCTCCTTACTACGTGAGTAGATCAAAATGTCATCAATGAAGACAATGACAAATGAGTCAATATATGGCCTGAATACCCTGTTCATCAGATCCATAAACGCTGTCGGGGCATTAGTTAAACCAAAAGACATTACCAGAAACTCATAATGACCATATCTAGTACGGAAAGCAGTCTTCGGAACATCCGAATCCCGAATCTTCAACTGATGGTACCCCGACCTCATGTCGATCTTAGAGAATACCCTAGCACCCTGCAACTGGTCAAATAGGTCATCAATACGTGGCAACGGATACTTGTTCTTAATAGTGACTTTGTTCAATTGGCGATAATCAATACACATCCGCATTGTTCCATCCTTCTTTTTCACAAATAATACTGGTGCACCCCAAGGCGATACACTCGGTCTGACAAACCCTTTGGCTAGTAACTCTTCAAGCTGTTCTTTCAATTCTTTCAATTCTTTCAGAGCCATGCGATACGGTGGGATAGATATAGGCTAGGTATCTGAAGCCAAGTCAATACAGAAATCAATATCGCGATCAGGTGGCATACCTAGAAGATCTGACAGAAATACATCGGGGAACTCCCGAACTACAGGAACTGAATCAATAGCCGGAGTCTCTGTAGTAGTATCCCGAACATAGGCTAGATAAGCCAAACAACCCTTCTCGACCATGTGTTGAGCCTTTATAAAAGAAATAACTCGATTAAATGAACTAACAGGCGAACCCTTCCACTCCAGCTTAGGCAATGCTGGAATAGCTAAGGTAACAGTCTTGGCATGACAATCTAGAATAGCATGATATGGAGACAACCAGTCCATGCCCAGAATAATTTCAAAATCGGTCATCTCAAGCAATAGGAGATCTGCTCTAGTTTCATAACCACAAAATGTAATAATACAGAATTGGTAGATCCGGTTCACAATAACAGAATCACCCACAGGAGTGGACACATAAACAGGAGTACTCAAGGACTCACGAGAAACACCCAGGAATGGAGAAAATAGAGATGACACATATGAATACGTAGATCCTGGATCAAATAATACTGAGGCATCTTTGCCACAAACAGAAATAATACCTGTAATCACAGCATCTGAGGCCTCTGCATCTGGTCTAGCCAGAAAAGCATAGAACCGAGCTGGAGCGCCAACTATCTGGCCTCCACCTCTAGGACGGCCCCTACCCACCTGTCCTCCACCTCTGGGTGGTCCGACTACTGGTGGAGCAACTGGTCTGGTAAGCATAGGCTGCTGACCCTACTGTACTGGTCTACCTCGAAGCCTGGGGCAAAACCTCCGCATATGACTGGGATCCCCGCACTCGTAATAACTCTTCAGTGTGATGAGCTGCTGACTAAGTGTCTGGCCCTGGGGACCTGAATACCCACTGGGAGGACCCTGAATAGCTGATGGGCGGTAAGAACTCTCTGGGATAGCATTGAGATAAGGTCGCACTGGAGCACCTTGAGGAGGTGGTGGTGCTGGATATGGGGGTCTGCTGGACTGTCCCCTCACGAACTGACCTCTGCCCCCGGACGGAGCACCTCTGAACTCTCTAGAGTACCTGAACCGCTTATCTCTCATAATCTGCTCTCGGCTCCACTGACGTACACCCTCAATCCTCCGGGCTATATCCATAACTCGCTCATAAGAAGTACCCATCTCAACCTCTCGAGTCATAGTGGCCTGAATACCAATATGTAAACCGGCTACAAACCTTCGCACTCTCTCTGCCTCAGTAGGGAGTATCATTAGTGCATGGCGAGATAATTCAGAAAACCTCGCCTCATAATCAGTCACTGACATCTGACCCTGCTGGAGTTGCTCAAACTGAAACCGCAACTCTTCCCTCTGGGAGGGTGGAATATACATGTCCAAGAAGATACGGGTGAACCTGTCCCAAGTCATGGGAGGAGAATCTGTTGGTCTTCCAAGAGCATAAGACTACCACCATCTACGAGCTCTACCCTCTAGCTGAAAAGTAGCGAAATCAACCCCATAGGATTCCAATATCCTCATGTTGTACAGTCTATCCTTGCAATGATCAATGAAGTCCTGTGGATCCTCATGTCGCTCACCCCCGAAGACAGGAGGATGTAGTCTAGTCCATCTGTCCAATAGTTTCTGAGGATCGGCAGCTACAGCTGGCCTGGGCTCAGGTGTAGCTGCTGCCACAGGCTGGACTCCACCCACGGTTAGTGCACCTTAGGTCTGATATACAGCAGGTGCTTGTCCATGAGCCTGCGCGGTAGGGGTTTGTGCTCCCCCGCCCGCCTGAGATGTGGCTGGGTCTGCCGGAAATAAACCGGCCTCAGTCATATTATCCATGAATCGCAGCATACGACCCATGACATCCTGAAATCCCGGTGCAGATGTGAAGTCCACCGGAGCTGGCTCTGCCACAGGCACCTCACCCTGCTCCTCAATAATGGGATTCTGTA
Source organism: Nicotiana tomentosiformis (assembly GCF_000390325.3). Taxonomy (NCBI): domain Eukaryota; kingdom Viridiplantae; phylum Streptophyta; class Magnoliopsida; order Solanales; family Solanaceae; genus Nicotiana; species Nicotiana tomentosiformis. The sequence goes on along the minus strand of NC_090817.1, from coordinate 83,203,568 downwards.
CTGGATCCATTGGCGGCATAATCGGAATAGTCCTGGGACGTCCTCGCCCTCTACCACGGGCTGGAGCCCTCCCTCGGCCTCTAGCAACTGGGGGAGTAGCTCTTCCCTGGTCTGGAATCTCATTAGAGCGTGTTCTCACCATCTGTGAGAGAATAAGAGAAGGATATTTAGTACTACATCAATTGCACGATAGAATATGAAGAAAGGTAGTTTCCTAACACCATATAGCCTCTCAAAGATAAGTACAGACGTCTCAGTACCGATCCGCAAGACTCTATTAGGTCTGCTCATAACTTGTGATACTTACGTGAACCTGGAGCTCTGATACCATGTTGTCACGACCCAATTTTACCTATAGGTTGTGATGGCGCCCAACAATACAGCTAGGCAAGCCAACTAATAAGTCATATGTACATTGGTTAAACTTTTATTCCAAGAAAATAATAAAATATCAACTTCTACCAATGTGTGTGTGCCAAGACCCGGTGTCACAAGTGCATGAGCATCTGGTAGATTATACAAAACTCCAAATACTGTCTGAAATGAAATATACAGAATATAAATATAAGAAGAGACACTGGTAGCCGCAGAACGGCTCAGAAAGGCAGCTCACCACTATGCCTCGGGATGACGTGGGTATGTGATGATAGGTCCTCCACTAGTACCAGTCTCAGATCCTGCACAAAAAGTGCAGCAGGTATAGTATGAGTACGTGAACAACGTGTACCCAGTAAGTATCAAGCCTTATCTCGAAGTGGTAGAGACGAGATGGCCGACTTTGACACTCACTTTGGGTAACAATTAATTCTATAAACTTCCAACTTAACAATTAATCAGCAGAGATAATCAAATTCCTTTAAATGTAACAATTCTCAATATATTAATTAAATTCCTTCAATTCAGAAAAATTCCAATTTATCAATTTAAATCTCATTTACAGGAGTAACAATTAATTCTATAAACAAGCAAGAATAATAATTCATTAAATTCCAAGGATTTTTCAATTTATTAATTAGCTTCTCAAGCTGAAATAAATTATTAAAGTATCGTGTAATTATTATTATTAAGCACGATTTCTGCCGAGGACGTACGGCCCGATCCAGAGTGTCGTGTACACTGCCGAGGGACATGCGGCGCGATCCATAGATGCATCTATCCTGCCGAGGCGTTCGGCCCACTCCACAAGAATGGAGGACATTTTCTTATGTGCCTCCGGAAGGACAGTATGTTTATTATAAGATAAATTTGGGAGGAGAACAATTTCTTTTAATAATTAATTAATTTAAATAGAAAATCAAGCCTATGAGATTTCCATCCTTTAATATCTTTATCAAACAATTCACAATATATATATCAATTAATATTAATTAATCAAAGAATACAATTTACACAAGTAAGGCATGCTTTGAGTTCTACACTACCCGGACTTTAGCATTAGTAGTAGCTACGCACGGACTCTCGTCACCACGTGCGTACGTAGCCCCCCACAATTAGCAACAATTATTTAATTTTAATCACCTATGAGGTAATTTCCCCCTCACAAGATTAGACAAGACACTTACCTCGTCTTGCTCCAATTTAATCCACAATTTTGCCTTTTCCACGATTATCCAACTCTGTCTGGCTCGAATCTAGCCAAAATAATTCGATACAATCACTAAAAATTATAGGAAATAAATTCTATAAGGAAATACTACATTTTTAATAAAAATCCCGAAATTAATTAAAACTTCGCCCGCGGGGCCCACATCTCGAAATCCGGCAAAATTTATGAAATCCGATAACCCATTCAATTACGAGTCCAACCATACCAGTTTCACTCAATTCCGACTCCGAATCGATACCGAAATCTCAAAATTTTGTTTCTATGAGATTTCTAAACTTTTCCAAATCTCAAATCTCAAAACACTAATTAAATTGTGAAAAACAATGATACACTTGTATATGTAGACCAAATCCGAGTTAGAATCACTTACCCCAATGTTTTATCCTTGAAAATCTGCCAAAAGTCGTCTCTACTCAAGCTCAAGTTCGTCAAAAAATGGCAAATGGGACGAATGCCCTCTTTTTATAAAACTGCTCGGCAGCCTTCGGAACTGGTCCTCGAACTGGGCCTCGAACTGGGCCTCGATCGCAGCATCGAACATGTGCCCTCGATCAGGGCATCGAGGTTGTACCTTCGATCAGGGCATCGAGCTTGGGTCTCGATCCAATCCCTGAGCCATACCTTCGATCATGCCCTCGAGCCTTGCCTTCGATCGCGGCTTCGATCACAGGCTCGAGCCTGGACCTCGGTCATGGCCTCGATCAGGGTATCGAGGTTGGGCCTTCGATCATAGCCTCAATCATGGCATCGAGCTTGAGCCTTCGATTGTGACCCTCGATCTTGGGTCTCGATCCTGGCCCTCGAGCCTTGCCTTCGATCATGGCCCTCGAGCTGGACCTTCGATCATGGCCCTCAAGTTGGGCCTTCGATCATGGCTTCGATACACTAGCTCGAGCATGTACCTCGTCATCCCTGGGCTCGATATCTGGCTCGATATCTAGGCTCGATCACAGCCCAGAATGTCCAACAGAAGAGGGAAAATTGCAGCAGCTTTTTAACTCAAATTTTTGATCCGTTAACCATCTGAAACTCACCCGAGGCCCTCGGGACCCCAACCAAATATATCAACAAGTCCTAAAACATCATACGAACTTAGTAGAACCTCTAAATCACATCAAACAATGCTAAAATCATGAATCATACCCAAATTCAAGCTTAATGAAACTAAGAGTTTTCAACTTCTACATTTAATGCCGGAACCTATCAAATCAACTCCGATTGACCTCAAATTTTACACACAAGTCATAAATTACATAACGGAGCTATGAAAATTTTCAGAACTGGATTCCGACTCCGGTATCAAAAAGTCAACTCCCTGGTCAAACTTTCAAACTTTAAATTCCTATTTTAGCCATTTCAAGCCTAATTTCACTACGGACTTCCAAATAAAATTTCGATCATGCTCCTAAGTCCAAAATCCCCATACGGAGCTGTTGGAATCATCAAAATTCTATTCCGGGGTCGTTTTCTCAAAATGTTGACCGAAGTCAAACTTAGCACTTTAAGGCCAACTTAAGGAACCAAGTGTTCCGGTTTCACCTCAAACACTTCCAATTCCCGAACCAACCATCCCCGCAAGTCATAAATCATTACAAGCACCTACGGAAAATTTTATTTTTGGGAACGGGGTTCTAAAAGTTAAAATGACCGGTTGGGTCATTACACACCAAGATTCCTTATCCCCTATTGACATGATCTTGCACAACCAACCCGCCAAATTCCTCGAAATCCTTATCTTAAACATTTCATAAACATTCTGAATCACTAGCCACATTCACATATTCGATCTCTTACTAGATAGCCAATAAAATTCTTCGTAGAAGCTTCATCAACACCACGCAACTGCTAACTTTCTCACAGGAGATATCCCACCTGTGGAAATTCCATGCCAACATCCTCCAACAACGCTGCACCAAGTATAATTACCACGAAACTAATAAACCATCCTGAGCCCGTGCTCATTCGCCAGCTGTACAAGTCCGTTCACTCCTCATGGACATCAACTAAAGGTGAGACAATACATTCCAATCAAAAGTCATGTTGTATCCTGCTTCATATTAAGCAACTCCCTCCTGTCACACCCAATCTTCCTCCATATAGCAGCCAATATTCCAAATTAAGCTCGTAGACTTAGTCACTGTCCACCATAAATCCCAAATCACTCTAACTTCCCCCAAGGCGTGTGGCTATCCTACCACAGAATCCATATGCTACTCTACCACTCACCCACTTTGGTCAAACCTTCCTTCTTTAAACAAGACGTGACTCCTATTTTCTTACACTTGGCCTTCTAGAAGTTTAACCACCGTAAGACACCTCCCACATGTGCTTCCTCATAAATGCCCAGTTGTGGCCGTAAATTAAATCCATCTCTGTAGCACTTTGAACCAATAGATCGCTACCACTCTAACCCTCACCGAAGATCATCCTTCTCGACCCATCAACATTAGGATTACCGATTCAATTCTAAACCACAGCACATTGTGACATCTGACAGTCGCTTCCGCGGCACCATTCACAATACTCTGCCCCAAAGGCAATTTGAAGAAGGCCATAACACCGGCGAACTTAACACATTCAATCAAGGAGGACGACATCACATCTCGGATGAAGATTCAACCACACTCGAAAATACCAAGTCTCTTTACTCCATCAATCCAACCTGAATATTCTTAGTCTGATTGCCTTTCACTCCGCTGGAAATAAAACACTGAACCTCTAAATCACGCATTGAGAAAAACCTCTTTTCGATTCATTCATTGCCTCGATGAATTGACAGGCATCCTACCATTACACAAACACGGTGCAATAACAACGCACAAATCATCATAATAATTAATGCCAAATCTCAAAACCATAGGAAGTACTGATGCTGAGGTGAAATGACAGGACGGCCTTCCGCAAGGTGACGGTAGTAGCCCAATCAAACATGCAGATAGAGACATCCTGAACCAGCTCCGTAGTACCATGACAATTCCTTGATTCCCAATCTATAACAAGCGTTTCACATCGCATTAGATTGAATAGGAAAGAAACAAAGGTACAAGCCTCAAAAGAATCAATTCGCACGATGAGGAATCAAGAAGGGTAGTGCTCCTAACAGCCTTGTAGACTCTCGAAGATAAGTACAGATGTCTCCGTACCGATCCAGAGAAGTAGTGACGAGGAGTCGACATCGACACTTACTAGTGGTCCGATAAGGCAAATACAGTAAGAAGTAAAACAGTTATGGGGAAGAATAAATACACGAAATAAACAAATATAAATATGTGGTACAATCTTCCTCTCAATAATAAACTCAACTCTCGATTAGCAGTCACCTCCTCCTCCGGAATACATATATATATATATATATATATATATAATGGACCTCAGCAGATGGGTCGCCATAATTCAAATCAGGAAAACTCGCAGATACACTGGCCTTTTGTACAATAAATATGCATGATTCCCTAGAAGGATTTTTACAGAAATGCCGAGGCGTACGGTCCGATCCCATCATAATTTGGTATATAACCATAGATACATCTATATATATATATATATATATATATATATATATATATATATATATATATATATATATATATGCCAAGACGAACGGCCCGCTCCCATGAGAGTGTGGTACATAATCCTGCCGAGGCGAACGACCCGATCTCATAATATTTGCGCACTGCCGAGGGTCGAACGACACGAACCATAGATGTATCTATCCTGCTGAGGTGAACGACCCGCTTCCATTAGAATAAGAAAGCTTTGACGGGACCTTGACCCCAGTCACGAAGGGACAGGTAAGTTTTAGGAAAGCTTTGGGGAAAGCCCTTCGATGAGAACGCGTAACGCGGGGGGGGGGGGGTCATAAAAGGAGTACAATTATTTCGTGGCAAGTCATAAAGTTCATCCAATATCTACAATAATGAGTCTACTGCTCTACACAAGTCTAGTCTCAAATTTTAACATGTAATAAGGAACCTAATAGGCAAGAGACAACTCAAATAGTACAGTTATAGCATGGCATGAACCTTAGTCTACTGGGAAAATAACATGAATATAGCTACGTACGGACTTTTGTCTCCTCATGCGTACGTAGCCCCCGCAACAAGTAGCAAATATCAATTACAACACCTAGGGGTAGTTTCCCCCTCACAGAGCTAGACAGGAGACTTACCTCGCTCTGAAATTCCAAAACTGGCTCCAAAGCCTCTCTAACACCTCAAACCGATGCCCATCGCTCCAAAACTATTCAATAAATGTGTAATTCCAAAAATATGTACTCTAATACTCATTATAATTCAACTTCCAACTCCGCTCGAAAAGTCGATAAAAATCATCCTCGGGCCCACGTGCCCGGATTCCGAAAATTTTCGAAGATAAGCACTACCCATAGCATTACGAGCTCAAATATATAATTTATTCTCAATTTCATACCCAAATTCGTGGTCAAAATCCAAAAATATAATTTATAGGTTTTCTACCAAAAACCCCCCACAATTTCTACTAATTTGCATGCTTAAATCCTTATACAAACCATGTATTTAACTTGCAATGGATGGGAATAACTTACCTTGGCATAGATGATGAAAACCCTCACTTGAAACTCTCCAAAATCGCCCAACCAAGTGAAAAATGGCAGAGAAATGGGCCAAATCCCGTTTTAAAGGAAACCTCACTGCCCATCTCGAATTCTCGCACCTACGATCACTTGACCACTTCTGCGGTTCTACAGGTGCGGCAATTATTCCGCTTCTACAGAGATGCCCCCAGCCGCTACTTCCGCTTCAATGCCTTCCCTTCCACATGTGCGGTCTCGCTTATGCGGCGAGATAACAGCATTTGCGGTCTCATCACTGCCCAACAAAAATCGCACCTGCGCCCCTCATGGCCGCGTGTGCGGCTCCGCACCTGCGGCCAAACCTCACAAGTGCGGTTACACCAGGTACCAGCTGCTTTAGCATTTTCCTTAGTCCAAAAACCGATCCGTTAAGCATCTGAAACTCACCCGAGGCCCCCAGGACCCCGTCCAATCACACCAACCAGTCTGATAACATAATACGGACCTTCTCGAGGCCTCAAATCACATCAAACAACATCGAAATCATGAATCGCACCCCAATTCAAGCTTAATGAACTTTGAAACTTTAAACTTCTACAATCGATGCCGAAACCTATCAAATCACGCCCGATTGACCTCAAATTGTGCACACAAGTCATGATCAACATTACGAACCTACTCCAACTTTCGGAATCGGAGTCCGACCCCGATATCAAAAAGTCCACTCCCGGCCAAACTTCTCAAAAACCTTCTAATTTCTAACTTTCGCCAAATGACCCCGACATGACCTACGGACCTTCAAATCCACTTTTGGACGCGCTCCCAATACCAAAATTACCATACGGAGCTATTCCCAAACTCGGAATCCCAAACGGTCATCGATAACATCGAAATACCCCACAACCTAATTTTTTTATAAAATTCTCCCAAAATGCCAACTTCCACAATAGGTGCTGAAACGCTCCCGGGTCATCCAAAGCCCGATACGGACATACGCCCAAGTACAAAATCATCATACGAACCTGTTGGAACCTTCAAATCCTGATTCTGAGGTCGTTTACGCAAAAAATCAAACCTTAGTCAATATTTCCAACTTAAAGATTTCGAAATTAGAATTTCTTCCCAAACTAACTCTAAACTTCCCGAAATTCAATTCCGACCATACGTGCAAGTCATAATACCTAAAGTGAAACTACTCAAGGCCTCAAACCGCCGAACGACACGCTAAGCTCAAAACGACCGATTGGGTCGTTACATTCTCTCCCACTTAAACATACGTTCATCCGCGAACGTACTAAGAACTGTTCTGTTTAACACCCCGTGCACCTATCCGTTCTACCATAGCCCAGTTGAGCATATTTTCCCGAGAAAACCTGAAAATCCTCCCTTTTATCTAGTCAAATAAACCTTAGAGCCAAATTCCAATATCTGAAATCATCTACCAGGTCTGTTTCCAACATATGAACGCCGTATTAATCATTACACGATGCACCAATACATGTTTGCATACCTTCGTGGAATCCACACCATGCACCGCATAATTTGCATGACCATAATAACATCCCCTGATAACAACAGCCGAAAACCCATGAATCTGATGCTCACAACAAACCTCATGATTCATATAAGTAATGTTCCAACTCTTACAATATTGCCACGACAGAGAAGATGTGTAGAACTCAACCCACGTAACTAATTTAAATAACTGATAAGATGTTATGATCCTTCCCCAAGAAATGGGAAGCAAAACGCACAATAATAGATATGGGAAACTGTATTCAATAACACATTGTTGCAGCATGCAACCCGATCCACACGTGATACCGTTACGGCATGCAACGCGATCAAACCATAATACCCGTGGCGGCATGCCACCCGATCCAATTAACACATCCGTGGCGGTGTGCCACCCGATCCACGCATAATAATCTAAAGAAAGCACACATCGAGTCGTAACGCTTATACACATGAAATGCCCGAATATCAACCATAAGCACACCAAGTGCATAATACAAATCCTGGGGAGATGGGTAGCGTCACGTGCTACAAAACTCAAGCACCACTAAGATGTGATATATGACCTGCATCTCGAGAGCCATCCTACTCACATAATACTACAAACCATATGGGATCTCAATACGAGTGCGAATAATCAAACCACATCACAACCCACTTGGTATAATATAGATTACACGGGATAGCTGACGACAGGAATAACATCCAAGGCCCGAAGACCATTCTGAAAACAATGCTATACTGAGATGAGCATATCCACGGACCTCAACCGATTTTGATCATACCATGCTTGGCTAAATAGCCTCTCAAGGACCCACAATGACCTATTCACGACACATAAGAACAACCATCAAATCCTGAACAAAATTCCACATTCCACAACCAAATGAACCGAGCGCCCTTCGAGCATAAATTCTCACATTAGCGATAGTACCACAATCTCCATACTTGATTTTAAATCTTTAATCAATCAAGTGAGTACATGTCACACTTATACAATCTTTCCGTGGGATACACTCCCACGACCCTCCACATCAGGTAACAAGTCTGCACATCCATACCACTGGTCACACTACTGTTGTAAAGCAAATCAAGAAACCGCAAATCAGCACACAAACACTCTTATACAGGACACCTTTCTCAGGTAACGCTAAAGACAATACCAGCTTACTCTAAACATCTGAATTCTTCCATGTGCATCCGAGCTTGTGCTATTCTTGTCAATACCATACCGCAACCTTGATCCTATGCTTCCAATTTCCCATGTCGCTCGCTGCACCTAACAGGCCAATACGTGAGAGTACCAGAATTCCATAATAACCCCTGATCCACTAATAAGATAAACACTTTATCATAGAGAAACCTTTTACTTAGCTCATTTCGGAAGAACCAATGCAACACGCAACCTAATTCCCAAACCACAGAAAATACAACCTCATGTCGTAATCTAAACTACCATAACTCTTCCGGATCCCTTTACATATCAACGCCATACGAATCGAATACCTCCCAAATAAACCAAGCCGTGGTGGCGCTCAAGCCCAAGTGTACAACCACAAACTACATGTATAACTTCATGTTGGAGAAACTGGCCGCTGCCATAACCGTGCTAATTCAACCAATACCAATCGAGCCACTTCTTCTAATTTACTCGGGATTTGCCCTAGAAATAATGATAGCTCCATTCAAAACATCATGAACCCAAATCCGCACTCATCTTGAGTGACCTTATTTCACGAGACCACATTGTCTCCAAAACCCACGAACCATCTTATACCCTTTTTATGCGCATATTTGCATCTTCAACTGGTACACCCATTCTGAAAACCCCTCTATGAATCCGAAGTTATTTTCTCCCATTCCTAAAATGCCACACAGCAGACCGACAATAATGTAGAACACTCCAAGCCACATTTCATAATCCACTGCGAAAGCTCAAATACTTAACCATACTGCTGGCTTAAAATCCTTAGGCACCGCACTAGGACCATTGTTGAGAGTCACCCACTCTGGCTTGGTCCCAAATGCAATCAACTCCGAGTCCCTGATAGCACAGGTACACCATCTCAAAGAAGCAACCGACTACATTCCTTTTTCTTGTACATCACATCCCCACGAAGCATAAACTCTGAGTCTTCCCAAAACCTGTACATGAACCGATAAGGCCAATTACAGCACTCATTCCTCAAATCCTTTGCTCAAATTACCATTGATGTTCTCTTTCCTTAGTCATGATAACCCGCCAATACACCGATAACCAAAAACCACACAAGTTGACAATTATATAATCCAATCATAGACGGTGGGATCTCCTACTTAGCTTGAAGCTACCATTGCATAACTCTGGAACCCACCAAGATTCCTTATCCCCTGTTGACATGATCTTGCACAACCAACCCGCCAAATTCCTCGAAATCCTTATGTTAAACGTTTCGTGAACATTCTGAATCACTAGCCACATTCACATATTCGACCTCTTACTGGATAGCTAGTAAAATTCTTCGTAGAAGCTTCATCAACTCCACGCAATTGCTAACCTGCTCACAGGCGATATCCCATCTGTGGAAATTCCATGCCGACATCCTCCATCAACGCTGCACCGAGTACAATTACCATGAAACCAATAAACAATCATGAGCCCGTGCTCATTCGCCAGCTGTACAAGTCTGTTCACTCCTCATGGACATCAACTAATGGTGCGACAATACATTCCAATCCAAAGTCATGTTGTATCCTACTTTACATTAAGCAACTCCCTCCTGTCACACCCAATCTTCCTCCATATAGCAGCCAATATTCCAAATTAAGCTTGTAGACCTAGTCACTGTCCACCATGAATCCCAAATCACTCTAACTTCCCCCAAGGCGTGTGGCTATCCTACCACAGAATCCATATGCTTCTCTACCACTCTCATACTTTGGTCAAACCCTCCTCCTTTAAGCAATACGCGACTCCTATTTTCTTACACTTGGCCTTCTAGAAGTTTAACCACTGCAAGACACCTCCCACATGTGCTTCCTCATAAATGCCCAGTTGTGGCCGTAAATTAAATCCATCTTTGTAGCACTTTGAACCACTAGATCGCTACCACTCTAACTCTCTCCAAAAATCATCCTTCTCGAGCCATCAACATTAGGATTACTGATTCGTTTCTGAACCACAGCACACTGCGAAATCTGACAGCCGCTTCCCTGGCACCATTCACAATACTCTGCCCCAAAGGCGATTTGAATAAGGCCATAACACCGGCAAACTTAACACATTCAATCAAGGAGGAAGACACCACATCTCGGATGAAGATTCCACCACACTCAAAAATACCAAGTCTCTACACTCCATCAATCCAACCTGAACATTCTTAGTCCGATTGACATTTCCTCCACTTGAAATAAAGCACTAAACCTCTGAATCACGCATTGAGAAAAACCTCCCTTCGATTCATTCATTGCCTCGACGCATTGACAGGCATCCTACCATTACACAAACACGGTGTAATAACAACGCATGAATCGTCATAAAAATTAATGCCAAATCTCAAAACTATAGGAAGTATTGATGCTCAGCTAAAACAAAAGGATGGCCTTCCGCAAGGCGGCGGTAATAGCCCAATCAAACACGCAGGCAGAGACATCCTGCACCACCTTCGTAGTACCATGAAAATTCCTCGATTCCCAATCTATAACAAGTGCTTCACGTCGCATAAGATTGAATATGAAAGAAATAAAGATACAAGCCTCAAAAGAATCAATTCACACGATGAGGAATCAAGAAGGGAAGTGCTCTTAATAGCCTTGTAGCCTCTCGAAGATAAGTACAGACGTCTCTGTACCGATTCGCAAGACTCTACTAGAAGGATTTTTACAAAAATGTCGAGGCATACGGCCTGATCCAATCATAATCTGGTATATAACCATAGATACATAAATTACATATATTGCCGAGGTGAAGGGCATGCTCCCATGTGAATATGGTACATAATCCTTCCGAGGCGAACGGACCGATCCCATAAAGTGTGCGCATTGCCGAGGGTCGAACGACATGAACCATAGATGTATCTATCCTACCGAGGAGAACAGCCCACTTCCATTAGAATAAGAAAGATTTGACGAGTCCTTGACCCCACTCATGAAGGGACAGGTGAGTTTTAGGAAAGCTTTGGGGAAAGCCCTTCGATGAGAACGCGTAACGCGGGGGAGAAATTCGTAAGAGGAGTATAACTATTCTGTGGCAAGTCATAAAGTTCATCCGATCTCTGTAATAACGAGTCGACCACTCTACACAAGTCTAGTCTCAAATTTTAACATGTAATAAGGAACCTCATAGGCAAGATATAACTCAAATAGTACCGTTATAGCATAGCATGAACCTGAGTCTACCCAGACAATAACATGAATATAGGTACGTACGGACTCTCATCACCTCGTACGTACGTAGCACCCGCAACAAGTAGAAAATATCAATTACAATACCTAGGGGTAGTTTTCCCCACACAGAGTTAGACAGGAGACTTACCTCGCTCCGAAATTCCATAACCGACTCCAAAGCCTCTCTAACACCTCAAACTGATGACCATCGCTCCAAAACTATTCAATATATGTGCAATTCCATAAATATATACTCTAATACTCATTATAATTCAATTTACAACAATTTCCAACTCCGCTCAAAAAGTCGATAAAAATCATCCTCGGGCCCACGTGCCCGGATTCCGAAAATATTCGAAGATAAACACTACCCATAGCATTACGAGCTCAAATATATAATTTATTCTCAATTTCATGCCGAAATTCGTGGTCAAAATCCAAAAATATAATTTCTAGGTTTTCTACCAAAACCCCCATAATTTCTACTAATTTCCATGCTTAAATCCTTATACAAACCGTGTATTTAACTTGCAATGGATGGGAATAACTTACCTTGACATAGATGATGAAAAACCCCACTTGAAACTCTCCAAAATCGCCCAACCAGGTGAAAAATGGGAGAGAAATGGGCCAAATCCCATTTTAAAGGAAACCTCACTGCCCAACTCGAATTCTCGCACCTGCGGTCACTTGATCGCTTCTACGGTTCTGCAGGTGTGGCAATTATTCCGCTTCTGTAGAGATGCCCCCAGCCGCTGCTTTCGCTTCTGCGCCTTCCCTTCTGCAGGTGCGGTCTCGCTTCTGCGGTGAGATAACCGCATCTGCGGTCTCAACACTGCCCAACAAAATTCGCACATGCGCCCCTCATGGCCGCCTCTGTGGCTCCGCACCTACGGCCAAAACCTCACAGGTGAGGTTACACCAGGTACCAGCTGCTTTAGCATTTTTCTTAGTCCAAAATTGATCTGTTAAACATCTGAAAGTCACCCGAGGCCCATGGGACCCCGTCCAATCACACCAAACAGTCCAATAACATAACACGGACCTGCTCGAGGCCTCAAATCACATCAAACAATATCGAAATCATGAATCGAACCACAATTCAAGCTTAATGAACTTTGAAACTTCAAACTTCTACAATCGATGCCGAAACCTATCAAATCATGTTCGATTGACCATAAATTTTGCACATAAGTCATGATCGACATTACGGACCTACTCCAACTTCCGGAATCGGAGTCCAACCCCGATATCAAAAAGTCCACTCCCGGCCAAACTTCTCAAAAACCTTTAAATTTCTAACTTTCGCCAAATGACCCTGAAATGACCTACGGACCTCCAAATCCACTTCCGGATGCGCTCCCAATACCAGAATCACCATACGGAGTTACTCCCAGATTCAGAATCTCAAACGGACACCGATAACATCAAAATACACCACAACCCAATTTTTTTATGAAATTCTCCCAAAATGCCAACTTCCACAATAGGCGCCGAAACGCTCCCGGGTCATCCAAAATCCGATCCGGACATACACCCAAGTCCAAAATCATCATATGAACCTGTTGGAACCTTTAAGTCCCGATTCTGAGGTCCTTTACTCAAAAATTAAACCTTAGTCACTTCTTCCAACTTAAAGTTTTTGAAATTGGAATTTTCTTCCGAAACTAACTCCGAACTTCCCGAAATTCAATTCCGACCATACGTGCAAGTCATAATACCTGAAGTGAAACTACTCAAGGCCTCAAACCATCGAACGACACACTAGAGCTCAAAACAGCCGGTCAGGTCGTTACAATCTGAGTCTTTTTGTTTATTAATATTATTGAATTTATTTGTGTAATTAAATTTAAACAATTGTATGTTAAATGTGAAACAATAATTGTTTGTCTGCCATAAACATAGCCCTCTGTTGTATTTAGGTTGTTGAACTAAAAGTATGATCGTATACTGATTAATTACAACATGATAAGTTAAACAAATAACATATTTTAGGATTCTTGTTGTCGAATAAAAAATTGGACAGTTGCCAGTACAAAGGAGACTCTACTAATTCTTTTTATCGTGAAATCCAAAAAACTAATATATAAAACATTATGAATTAAATAAATAATACTTCGTATAAAATTAATTAACTAATAAAATATTTTAAGATAATAAGTAAAATATTATAGGGTTCTTTGACTGACGAATAAAAAAATGAATGGTTGTTTGTACAAAGAAGACTTTGCCAAATTTTTATCGTTAAATCTAAAAAACTAACATATAAATCGTTATGAATTAAATAAATGATAAATAATACTTTGTATCAAATTAATTCATAATTTTTTTAAGATAACTTATAAACCATTATAAATTAAATAAAGGATAAATAATACTCTATCGGCTTAGATAATACTCCTTAAAATCTCAAACAACTGTAATTATAACGACCCGACTTGTCGTTTTAATAATTAACGTCCCGTTCAGTGACTTAAGGTCCCGAGAAGTTTCATAATATGTATTATGTCCCACGCGTATGGTCGAGTTTGATTTTCGAAAGATTCGGAATTAAACTGATAGAACAATTCTCATTTTTGAAGCTTAAATGAAAAGAGTTGACCGGAGTTTGACTTTTGAGAAAATGACTCCAGAATAGAATTTCGATGACTCCAATAGTTTCGTATGATGATTTTAGACTTAGGAGTGTGTCCAAAAAATTATTTGGAAGCCCGTAGTTAAATTAGGCTTGAAATGGCGAAAATATAAAGTTTAAGTTAGAAGTTTGACCGAGGAGTTGACTTTTTGATATCGGGGTCGGAATCCAGTTCTGAAAATTTTCATAGGTCCTCTATGTCATTTATGACTTGTGCGCAAAATTTGAGGTCAATCCGACTTGATTTGATAGGTTTCGGCGTCGAATGTAGAAGTTGGAATTTCTTAGTTTCATTAAGCTTGAATTGGGGCATGATTCGTGGTTTTAACGTTGTTTGATGTGATTTGAGGCTTCAACTAAGTTCGGACGATGTTCTAGGACTTGTTGGTATATTTGGTTGAGGTACCGAGGGGCTCGGGTGAGTTTCGGGGTTGTTTCGGACCATTTCTAGGCTATTTTAAATTGCTGGTTTTTGTCTACAGATGTGTGCATCGCGATCGCGAACATTATGTCGCGTTCGCGAAGAGTAAACAGCAGTTTGGGGCCTTGTGAATCGCGATCGTGGAAGATATTTCATGATCGCATAGAACAAAGCTCTGTTGCACTGAGCCGACTTTGAAATCTTATATCTTGCAATCTATAAGGAATTTAGAGATGATCCAAAAATAAAATGTGTAGCCCTTTGTGTCTAACATTTAGAAAAGTACACCATTTGTAATTTGGAGTTGTGTACAAAATGTTATGGTGGACAAACTACAGGCTGTCTGGGAAGAGTTTAGAAATCTCTATTGCACAGGGCTAACTTTGGAAGCTAATATATTGCAATCTATAAGGAATTACGAGATGAACAACACATGAAAGTTATATCCCTTGGATTCTAGTATTCAGAAAGTCAAACCATTCATCATTTAAAGTTTTGTACAAAATGTTATGACCATTATACTAGAGGCTATCTGGAAGAGCTAGGCACTTGTTTTTCGCGATCGCGAAAGGCAAATTTTGGGTTGAGAAAAATTGTGGTTCGCGATTGCGAAGAGTAAATACCTGGGCAGTAGCTATATTTCAAGGTTTCGGCCATTTTTAACATAGTTGGAGCTATGGAGCTCGGATTGAAGCGATTTTTGAGGCGATTTTCACCATATAGATTGGGGTAAGTATTCTATATCCGAAATTGATTATACTTCATGATTCTATAGTTATATTTATCATTTATTTCAGATTTAAATGGAAGACATCAAGATTTTTGCAAAACTTTTCAAGAACAAAAATTTAAGATTTGGAGGTCGAGTTGTTATCGGAATTTGGTAAAATTGGTATGGTGGAACTCGTCTCGGAATGGGTATTCGGATTTCGTAAAAATTCTGTCGGGTTTCTAGAGGAGGGTCCCACATTGCCTTTGGTTGACTTTTTAGAATAAAATTTTAAGTTGACGTTTTATTATCCGAAATTATTTTCGATGAATTTTAATGAAGTTATACAATTAATTTAGATAGATTTGAGTTGTTCGGAGGTCAATTCAAGCAAGAAGGAGATTTTGGAATATCGACATAACTTCAAAATGGTAAGTATCTTGCCTAACCTTGAGTAGGGGAATTACCCCTTAGGCATTGAGTCTTATATAAAAATTGTGTAATTGAAAACCATGTACGCGAGGTGACGAGTACGTAATTGGTTTATATGTGCATATTATATCAGTTGAAATTCGTAGACACCCTTAAGTATTAAATTGAAAAATTGTTGTAACTTATTAAATCCCTTAATTGTCATGCCTCATTCCTTATTTGCCGAGGTTGTTTTTATATGATAATTTGGTGTGATTGCCACTTGCCTTTTATGTGAACTCTGTGTTTGTTTGTGTTGCCATTTTTATGGAAAACACTTTCATTATTGATTTTACCTACAGATAATTTAAATGGAAAATTTAGTTAATAAGATGAATAAATCTATTTATTTCTTGAAGTTGTGATTTAAAAGATGTGTTGTTCCTTGATGAATTACTTTTCAGTTCACGTTGTTGAAAATTTGGTATTGAATTATAAAGGCCGTGAATCATATTGAGGCAAAGTGCCAAATTATGAAATATTATTCGGTTGAGTTGTTCATTCCCGAATATTTTGTTAAGATGTTGTACACATTATGATCGAGTCGTGGGCTCCTTATTGTGGAAAAATAATGTATTGTTGATTTCTGTGGAAAGGTGTAATTTTTGAGCACTTGATGTGCAATTTGTGATATGTTGTGATATGTGAGCACTTGAGGTGCAAGTTGTATTATGCTGTGATATTTGGGCACTTGAGGTGCGATTTGTGAAATATTGTGATATTGATACGCATGCGGTGATATTAGGCTAGGGTGTTGAAACGCATGCGGTGAAATAAGGGTGGCTTGAAACGCGTGGCTAGTAGGGGAACTACTAAAAGTCATGCAGCGTGATAAGGGTGGTTAAAACGCGGGATGCTATTTCGGAAAAAATGATTTTTTTAAAAATAATAATTTTGAAGGCTCCCGCGGTGATATAAGGAAATGAGATATTGTGAATTTATTTATGATTTGGGACTACGAGGCGGTACCTCGGGAGTGCCCTGTTGATATTTTTTTATTTATGTTCTTGTCTTAGGTAATTTTGTTTCATTTACTATGTAAATTCTTGTCTTCTTCCGTGATGTACTAGCTAACATTTTTATTATATGTTTTGTGCTCCTAGTTGTATTATGTTGGTTTTGGCCGTTTAGCACGAGACTCTGAAGAAGTATATTTCTGATTTTTCTTACTGATTTTCGATGATTGAGTTGATTAAATAAAAGAAATTATTATTATATTTTAAATTAAATAGTTTTACATCCAAATCAGTAGTTTATCTGATGCTTTAATTTAAGTGCAATGTTATTTTCTTCACCCAAATGATTTCTAAAACAAATTCATTTCTTTGTTAATTTCTTACTTGATTTAAAAATTGTAAAATCACTTTAGTGGAAATAAATTGATCATGTGGATCTTATATACATTGATATTATTGGCACGTGAGTTGTCCGTACAGTTGTGATGGAAATATGGGCACGAGGTGCCGTAGAAATATGAAAGTGGGCTGAGACCCGTATGTTTATGATTTTGAAATGAGGTGTCACAAGGTGACTTTTATTTGAAAGAATTATATTCAAAATATTATTTCAAAGAATTATATTCGAAAGATATTTATTTGAAAGAATTATATTTGAAAGATATTTATTTGAAGGAAGTATATTCAAAATATATTTATTGGTAAGGATTATATTCTAAAGATTACTATTTGAAAAACTTTTAGGTGAAAGATTTATAATTGAAGGACTTGATTAAATGGTTGTACTTGTATTAATTATGTGTAGGTCAATTTGGAGTCGTTTGGGGAAAGTTAGGAATTTGAAGGTTTTGAGAAGTTTGACCAGAAGTGGAGTTTTTTATATCAGGGTCGGATTCCGATTCCGGATGTTGGAGTAGGTCCGTAATGTCAAATGTGACTTGTGTGCAAAATTTGAGATCAATCGGACATGATTTGATAGGTTTCGACATCGAATGTAGAGGTTTAAAATTCTAAAGTTCATTAAGCTTGGAATGGGGTGCGATTCATGAATTCGACGTTGTTTGATATGATTTGAAGGCTCGACTAAGTTCGTAATGTGTTATGGGACGTGTTGGTATAATTGGTTGAGGTCCCGAGGACCTCGGGTGAATTCCGGATGGTCAACGGATCAAGTTTGGACTTGGAAGAAAAGATGAGGCAGCTGATATCTGGTGTGATCGCACCTACGCAAAAGGGGCTACATGTGCGAGCAAATGGTCGCGGGTAAGGTTTGGGCGAAGCTGGGCAGTGATCGCAGGTGTGAAGGGTTGTCCGCACCTGCGAAGGCGCAGAAGCAGAAGGAAAGGCGCAGGTGCGGAGTTGAGCTAGCCAGAGGGAATGCGCAAGTGCAAGGTTATTGCCGCAACTGCGAGACCGTAGATGCGACGAAGAGGCCGTATGTGCGGATGTCGGGGCTAGGCAGTGTCTCCTTTAAAGCGAGGGTTTGGATCTATCTCATTTCATTTTCGCCTGTGGGAGCCGATTTTGGAGCACATTGGTGTGCCATCTTCATCAATCATAATTGGGTAAGTGCTTTTTTCACAATTTTGAGTTAAATACATGAGTTTATATGGATTTGAACATGGAAATTAGTATAAATTGTGGGGTTTCGGTAGAAACCTAGAATTTGGTATTTTAGATTTTGACCACGAAATTGGGTATGGAATTGAGAATAAATCATATATTTGATTTCATAAGGTTATGGCTAATTATTATCTTCAAAAATTTTCGGAATCCGGGCACGTGGGCCCGAGGAGGGGTTTTATCGACTTTTCGAGCGGAGTTGAAAATTGTTGTAAATTGATTACTTTTGAGTATTAGATCATATTTTGATTGGGTTGCATCTTATTTGACTAGTTGTGGAGCGTTGGGCATCGATTTGAGTTGATTGAATGGTTTGAGAGCCGGATATGGAACTTCGGAGCGAGGTAAGTCTCCTTTGTAACCTTGTAAGAGGGACTTAACCCCATAGGTGAATTAAATAAATGTTTGTACCTAATTATGGGGGGCTACGTACGTACGAGGTGACGAGAGTCCGTACATAGCTACTATTATGCTATTGTCCGGGTAGTTTAGGACCCGTATCATACTATACTTGGAATGTTTGTGCCCTTACTTGCTAATATAATCACTTAGTCATGATAGAAATTGATAAAAGAATTGTATAATGTTAAATTCACTTACTTGAAGGTTTGTATGAGATACTTGATTGTAAATGAGATACTTGTGTTTTCTTGAAAATAATTGTTATTTGTGGATCAGGCCGAGCGCCTCGGTAGTAAATAGATGCATCTATGGTTCGCGCCATTCGACCCTCTAGCAGTGCACAATTTAAATATTTGTTGGATCGGGCCGTACGACCTCGGCATGATTTGCGCATGACTTAATTGATTGTTTTGGAATTTATTGATAATTGATATGGCCTCATTGGCCGGGGATTTAAATTGTTAAAAGATGAAAATAAATTTGGAAATTCCCTATTAACAAGAGAATTACTTATCTGCTTCATGTTATTGTGTTTACCGTTGCCTCATAAAATTCATAATTCATCATATCATTGGTATATTAATTATAGCCCATAGTAAGTGTCCGAATCGACCCCTCGTCACTACTTCTTCAAGGTTAGGCGGGATACTTACTGGGTACGCATTGATTTACGTACTCATGCTATACTTACTGCACATTTTTGTGCAGGTACACATATGTTTAGCGGCCTTGTGGGCGCAGAGGCGCAATTATGGCGGGGACTTAGGTGAGCTGCATTTTATACGACGCTCCGCAGCCAACAGAGTCTCCTTCAGAGTATTTGTATTTTCTTTTCTGTCCAAATTTATATTTCAGACAGTTATTGTATTTTATTTTATTCCCTAGTAAATACTCATGCACTTGTGACAACGGGTTTTGGGATAATTATGGGATTATTCAGTATCGAAATTTGCGAAAAACATTATTATTAACTCTGTGAAGGAAATTTATGATTTCAAAAATATTAAAGATGAGGACCAAATTTAGTATTTATTATTGACTTGCCTGACAGTGGTGTCCGGTGCCATCACGACCTTTAATGGATTTTGGGTCGTGACAATATGGTATCAGAGCTCTAGGTTCACTTAGGTCTCACGAGTCATGATCGAATCTAGTAGAGTCTTGCAGATCGGTACGGGGACGTCTGTACTTATCTTCGAGAGGCTATAGGGATGTTAGGATCACCTCCCTTCTTGATTCTCATCGTGCGATTTGATTCCTTTGATGCTTATGCCTTCATTTCCTTCCCATTCAATCTTATGCGATGTGAAGTGCTTGTTATCGATCGAGAATCGAGGAATTGTAATGGTACTACATATGTGGTGTGGGATGTTTCTCTCTGTGTAGTTGATTGGGCTATTGTTGTCGCCTTGTGGAAGGATATTCTGTCATTTCAACTCAGTAGCTGTACTTCTGAGAGCTTTGAGGCTATGCACAGGTTGCTATGATGCTCGTGAGTTGTTATCGCACAATATTGAGGTAATGGTAGGATGCCTGCCAATGTCTCGGGGCAGTGAATGACTTCAAGGGAGGTTTACTCAGTGCCTGATTCAGAGATTCGGTATTTTACTTCTGACGAAGGAAAGACAATCGAACTAAGAATGTTCATACTTAGGTTGATGGAGTAGCGGGACTCGATATTTTTCGAGTGTGGTGGAATCTTCGCCTATGATGTGGCATCATCATCCTTGATTGGTTATAATGTGTTTAGTTTGCCGGTGTTATGGTTTCCTTCAATTCGCCTTTGGGGCAGGGTATTGTGAAATGATGCCGGGGAAGCGACTGTAAGGGAGCGCAATGTGCAATGGTTCAGGACCGAAGCGGTGTTCCTAGTATTGATGGCTCGAGAAAGATGATCCTCGGAAGGGTTTAAAGTTAGTAGCAATCTATTGGTTCAAATGCTACAGAGATAGATTTTTATTTAAGGCAACAATTGGGTAGTGAAGGATGAGGAAAGACATGTGGGAGGTGTCTTGCGGTGGTTAAATTTCCAGAAGGCCAAGTGTGAGAAACAGAAGTTGAGTGGTTACTTAAAGGAGAGGGTTTGACCAAAGTGGGAGAGTAGCTGAGTAGCATATGAGTTCTGTGGTAGGATGACTACACGCCTTGAGAAAGGTTTTGAGTGATTTGGGATTTAGGGTGGACACTGACTGGGTCTATAGACCTAATTTGGAGCATCGGCTGTTTTACGGTGGGAGATTGGATGTGATAGGAAGGAGTTGCTCAATATGAAGAAGGATACAACCTGACTTTGGACTAGGAGATATTATCGCACCTTTAGTTGATGTCCATGAGGAGTGAACGGGTTTGTACAGCTGGTGAATGAGCACGGGCTCAGGATGGGTTACCGATTTTGTAGTAATTGTACTCAGTGCAGCGTTGTTGGGTGATGTCGGCATGGAATTTCCACAAATGGATTATCTCCTATGAGCAGTTCAGCGGTTGCATGGTGGACGAAGCTTTTATGGAGAATTCTACTGGCTATCCAGTAAGAGGTCGGATATGTAAATGTGGCTAGTAATTCGAAGTGTTCATGAAAGGTTTAACAGAAAGATTTTGATAAATTTGGCGAGTTGCGTATGCAGGATCATGTCATCGATGAAGAAAGAATCTTGGTGGGTTCCAGGTTTATGCAATGGTAGCTTCGATCAAAGTGGGAGAGTCCACCGTCTACGATTGGATAGTATGGTCAGTTACTTATGCGGTTTCTGGTTATCGGTGTATTGGTGGGTCATTACGACTAAGGAAATAAAACATCGATGGTAATTTGAGCAAAGGATTTGGGGGATGTGTGCCATATTTGGCCTTATTGATTCATGTTCAGGCTTTGGGAAGACTCAGAGTTTATGCTTCGTGTAGATGTAATGTACAGGGAAAGTGAGACAGCCGGGTGTTTCCTTCAGAAAGTGTCCATGTGCTAGCAGGACTTTGGAGTTGATCATGTTTGGGAACAAGTCAGAGTAAGTGACTCTTACTAACGGTCTTAGTGGATTCAAAAAAAAAATTAAAGTGCGGTGCCTAAGGATTTTGAGCCCGTAATAAGGTTAAGTATCGAGCTTTTGCAGCAGATTATGAAAGGGGCTTGGAGTGTTCTGTGTTATCTTCGGGTTGTGGTGTAACATTGGAGAGATGAAAGAAAATAACTTGGGACTCATAGAGAATTATCAAAATAGGTGTACCAATTGAAGATGCGAATATGCGCACATGGAGGGTATGAGATGGTTCGTGGAATTTGGGACAGCGTGGTCTCGTGAAATAAGGTCACTCGGGATGAGTGCGGATTTAGGTTCGTGGTGTAAAGAATGGAGCTATTATTAATTCTAAGGAAAGTTAAGAATAAATTGGGAAAATACGGGTCGGCTAACAATGGTTGAATTGTCATGATGGTGGCAATGATCAGTTCCTTCAGCGCATTGAGTTATGCATGTGATTTGTGGAGGTACGTGCGAGGCTTGACGGCTTCTGTTCGAAGGAATTCAAGTATTATGGAATGTTATGTGTAGATGGATCCCAGAAGAGTTATGGTGGTTTAGACCACTACTTGTGGTTGGCATTTTCTGCGGATATAAGAATTCAGTCACGTGTTGTAATGGTTCTCTTGAAATGAGTTAAGTAGAAGGTTTCTATATGATGAAGTGTTTACCCTATTTAGTGGTTCAGAAGTTATGAAGAAATTCTTGTACTCTTGCGTATTGGCGTGATTAAGTGCATCGAATAGCATGGAAATTAGAAGTTGAGGATAGAGGTTGCGTTTCGGTATTGACAAGAATGTCACCAGCTCGGACGAGCAGAAAAGATTAGAGGTTTAAAGCAAGCTGGTACTGTAATCAGCGTCACCTGATAGCAGTTTCATGTGTAAGAGGCTTTGGGTATTGATTTGCGGGTCTTTGATTTGCTTTACAGTATTAGTATGGCCGGTGGAATGGATGCGTAGACTTGTTATCTGGTGCGGAAGGTCGTGAGAGCGTATTCCACGGGAAAATTGTATAAGTATGACCTGTAGTCACTTAATTGATCAAAGATTGAGACCAAGTATGGAGATTGTGGTACTATCGCTAATTTGAGAAATTATGCCTAAATGGCACTCTATTCAGTTGGTTGAGAATTTTGAATGTTTGTTTCGAAGTCGATGGTTGTTCTTGCGTGTCATAGGAAAAGGGGTCATTGTGAATCCTTGAGGGATTATATACCCAAGCGTGGTATGATCAAAATTCATTTGAGGTCCGTTGATGGGTCCAAATATGGATGCGTACGCTACACCAGCCTGGGTGTGTTCATTCGGTATAGCATTCCTTATGGAAGAATATTCGGGCGTGGGATGTTAATTTCGTCACCAACTATTTCGTGTGTTATATTTAATGTTCCATGTGAACTGTGAGATGGCTTGATTATTTGTACAATGTGTTGAGTTCCCGCACAGCGATGGTGTTGTGTGAGCAGGATGGCTCTCGAGATGCAGATCATATATCGCACTGTAGTTGTGCTTGAGTTTTATAGTGTATGGCGCTATCTGTCTCCCCGGGGATGATATTATGCACCTAGCGTGCTTGTGGCCGATATTCGGGTATTTTAGTAATAATGAGCATTCTAGCTCGGTAAGTATTTCCTTATAGATTTTTTTGTTTTGTGCGGAT
Source organism: Nicotiana tomentosiformis (assembly GCF_000390325.3). Taxonomy (NCBI): domain Eukaryota; kingdom Viridiplantae; phylum Streptophyta; class Magnoliopsida; order Solanales; family Solanaceae; genus Nicotiana; species Nicotiana tomentosiformis. The sequence goes on along the minus strand of NC_090817.1, from coordinate 83,179,640 downwards.
CGGGTGGCACGCCGCCACGGGTATGTTGTTTGGATCGGGTTGCACACCGCAACAGTGTGATGTTGAGTACAGTCCCCTATATTCTATTTTGTGTGTTTTGTGTTTCATTTTCTGAGGAAGGTTCATGACACCTTTTGGGTTGTCTAATTAGTTACGTGCGTTGAGTAGTCCCTTCCAGAGTTCAATTTCCTTATGTATCATTCAAGTTTGTATCTTATTGGCACATTGTGGCACCACATGAGATTTTTGGCAGATTCTGAGGTGGCTTATTTCCTGGGCAGCTTATACTAGGAGAGACGGGATTATTGGACCTGGGGTCAGTGTGATTAGATAGGTATGAGGCACAGTTAAAGAGTAAATATCGGTATTCAATTCAGAATGAGGTAATGGTTCTGTCAAGGGGAGAAACTTAATGAATGGTTGACTCGGCAGTTGGTTGTAAATTTCTACGCATCTTTTCCGATGTGGCAGCATTACAAGAGTTAGAGCAGGACATGTGTGTGGCATGAGGTGTGTTGTGAACATCAGGTTCGTGGAATTTTGGCTATTGTTATCAGAGGATGTTATTATGGTTATGTGAATTATGCGGTGCATGGTGTGAATTCAGCAAAGGTATACAGTCACATTTTGGTACATCATATGGTGATTGAGACGGTTCATATGTTGGAAACAGGCCTGGTAGAAGATTCCGATTGTTGGAATTTGGCTCTAAGGCTAATTTGACTAAATAAAAGGAGTATCTTCAGATTTACTCGAGCCAGTGTGCTCAACTGAGTTGTGGTAGCACGGGTAGGTGCACGAGGTGCTAAATAGTGATTTCGGACAACTCCAGTGCAGTTCTTAGCACGTTCGAGGACGAACATATGTTTAAGTGGGAGAGAATGTAACGACTCGACCGGTCGTTTTCAGCTCCAGCACGTCATTCGGCGGTTCAAGGCCTTAAGTGGCTTCGCTTCAGGTGTTATGACTTGTACGTGGGGTCGGAATTAAATTTTGGGAAATTCAGAGTCGATTTGGAAAGAAAATTCTCATTTCGAAAGCTTTAAGTTGGAAGAATTGACTAAGGGATTTTAGAGTAAACGTCCTCAGAAATGGGATTTGAGGGTTCCAGCAGGTTCGTATGATGATTTCAAACTTGGGCGTATGTTTGGAAAGGGTTTTGGATGCCCCGGGAGCTTTTCGGCACCTATTGTTGAAGTCAGCATTTTAAAAGAATTTCATAAATTTGGGTTGAGGTGTATTTCAATGTTATCGATGACCGTTTGGAATTCTGAGTCTGAGAATAGCTCTGCATGGTGATTCCGGTATTGGGAGCACATCTGAAAGTAGATTTGGAGGTCTGTAGGTCAATTTGGAGTCGTTTGGCGAAAGTTAGGAATTTGAAGGTTTTGAGAAGTTTGACCGGAAGTGGACTTTTTGATATTGGGGTCTGATTCTCATTCCGGAAGTTGGAGTAGGTTAGTAATGTCAAATTTGACTTGTGTGCAAAATTTGAGGTCAATCAGATGTGATTTGATAGGTTTCGGCATCTAATATAGAAGTTTGAGATTCTAAAGTTCATTAAGTTTGGAATGGGGTACGATTCATGAATAAGACGTTGTTTGATATGATTTGAAGGCTCGACTAAGTTCATAATGTATTTTGGGACGTGTTGGTATAATTGATTAAGGTCCCGAGGGCCTCGGGTGGATTCCAAATGGTCAACGGATCGAGTTTGGACTTGGAAGAAAAGATGAGGCAGCTGATATCTGGTGTGATCGCACCTGCGCAAAAAGGGCCGCAGGTGCGAGCAAATGGTCGTAGGTAAGGTTTGGGCGAAGCTGGGCAGTGATCGCAGGTGCGAAGGGTTGTCCGCACCCGCGAAGGCACAGATGCGGAAGGAAAGGCGCAGGTGCGGAGTCGAGCTAGGCAGAGGGAATACGCAGGTGCGAGGTTATGGCCGCACCTGCAAGACCGCAGATGCGACGAAGAGGCTGCAGGAGCGGAAGTCGGGGCTGGGTAGTGTCTCCTTTAAAGCGAGGGTTTGGCTCTATCTCATTTCATTTTCGCCCATGGAAGCCGATTTTGGATCACATTGGAGTGCCATCTTGATCAATCATAATGCGGTAAGTGCTTTCTTTACAATTTTGAGTTAAATACATGAGTTTATATGGATTTGAACATGGAAATTAATATAAATTATGGGTTTTTTTTGGTAGAAAACCTAGAATTTGGTATTTTGGATGTTGACCACGAATTTGGGCATGGAATTGGAAATAAATCATATATTTGAGTTCATAAAGGCTATGGGTAATGATTATCTTCAAAAATATTCGAAATCTGGGCACGTGGGCCCGATGGGGGGTTTAATCGACTTTTCGAACGGAGTTTGAAATTGTTGTAAATTGTTTACTTTTGAGTATTAGAGTATATTTTGATTGGGTTGCATCTTATTTGACTAGTTGTGGAGCGTTGGGCATCGATTTGATTTGATTGAATGGCTTGGGAGCCAGTTATGGAACTTCGGAGTGAGGTAAGTCTCCTTTCTAATCTTGTAAGAGGGAATTAACCCCATAGGTGAATTAAATAAACGTTTGTTCCTAATTATGGGGGCTACGTACGTGCGAAGTGACGAGAGTCCGTACGTAACTACTATTATGCTATTGTCCGGGTAGTTTAGGACCCGTATCATGCTATACTTGGAATGTTAGTGCCCTTACTTGCTAATATAATCACTTAGGCATGATAGAAATTGATAAATGAATTGTATAAGGTTAAATTAACTTACTTGAAAGTTTGTATGAGATACTTGACTGTAAATGAGAAACTTGTGTTTTCTTGAAAATAATTGTTATTTGTGGATCGTGCCGAGCGCCTCGGTAGTAAATAGATGCATCTATGGTTCGCGTCATTCGACCCTCTGGCAGTGCACAATTTAAATATTTATTGGATCGGGCCGTACGACCTCGGCATGATTTGCGCATGACTTAATTGATTGTTTTGGAATTTATTGATAATTGATATGGCCTCATTGGCCGGGGATTTAAATTGTTAAAATATGAAAATAAATTTGGAAATCCCCTACTAACAAGAGAATTACTTATCTGCCTCATGTTATTGTGTTTACCATTGCCTCATAAAATCCATAATTCATCATATCATTGGTATATTAATTATAGCCCATAGTAAGTGTCCGAGTCAACCCCTCGTCACTACTTATTTGAGGTTAGGCGGGATACTTACTGGGTACGCGTTGATTTACGTACTCATGCTACACTTGCTGCACATTTTTGTGCAGGTAAACATATGTTTAGCGGCCTTGGGGGCGCAGAGGCATGATTATGGCGGGAACTTAGGTCAGCTGCATTCTATATGACGCTCCGCAGCCAACAAAGTCTCCTTTAGAGTATTTGTATTTTCTTTTCTGTCCAAATTTATATTTCGGACAGTTATTGTATTTTATTTCGTTCCCTAGTAAATGCTCATGCACTTGTGACACCGGGTTTTGGGATGATTATGGGATTATTCAGTATCGAAATTTGCGAAAAACATTATTATTTACTCTGTGAAGTTCATCATTTATTATTTAATTGAAGGAAATTTATGATTTCAAAAATATTAAAGATGAGGACCAAATTTAGTATTTATTGTTGGATTACCTGACAGTGGTGTCCGACGCCATCACGGCCTTTAACGGATTTTGGTCGTGACACAACTGAGATGGTATTGTCGGACCCCTATTAAATTTATGGTGACGTAGAATCACCTTTGAGTATGTGTGCAGTAAATACATTCAATAAATTAAGTCCTCAGAAAGATTCTTGGCACGTTCGAGGACGAACGTATGTTTAAAAGGGGGAGAATGTAACGACCCGACTTGTCATTTTAAGAATTAACGCCTCGTTCAGTGACTTAAGGTCCCGAGAAGCTTCGTAATATGTATTATGACCCGCGTGTGTGGTCGAGTTTGATTTTCGAAAGATTCAGAATTAAACTGAGAGAACAATTCTCATTTTTGAAGCTTAAATGAAAAGAGTTGACCGGAGTTTGACTTTTGAGAAAACGACTCCGGAATGGAATTTCGATGATTACAATAGCTTCGTATGGTAATTTTGGACTTAGGAGTGTGTCTAGAAAATTATTTGGAAGCCCGTAGTTAAATTAGGCTTGAAATAGCGAAAATATGAAGTTTAAGTTGGACGTTTGACCGGGGAGTTGACTTTTTGATATCGGGGTCGGAATCCAGTTCTGAAAATTTTTATAGGTGTGTTATGTCATTTATGACTTATGTGCAAAATTTGAGGTCATTCGGACTTGATTTGATAGGTTTCGGTGTCGAATGTAGAAGTTGGAATTTCTTAGTTTCATTAAGCTTAAATTGGGGCATGATTCGTGGTTTTAGCGTTGTTTGATGTGATTTGAGGCTTCGACTAAGTTCGTATGATGTTCTAGTACTTGTTGATATATTTGGTTAAGGTCCCGAGGGGCTCGGGTGAGTTTCGGAGTGGTTTCGGACCATTTCTAGGCCATTTTAAATTGCTGATTTTTGTCCACAGAGGTGTGCATCGCGATCACGAACATTAGGTTCATGAAGAGGAAACAGCAGTTTGGGGCCTTGTGAATCGCGATCGCGGAAGCTATTTCGCGATTGCGTAGAACAAACCTTTGCTGCACTGACCGACTTTGAAAGCTTATATCACGCAATCTATAAGGAATTTGGAGATGATCCAAAAATGAAAGTTGTAGCCCTTTGTGTCTAATATTCAGAATCGGTAAACATTTGTAATTTGGAGTTGTGTACAAAATGTTATGGTGGATACACTACATGTTATTTGGGAAGAGTTTGGAAATCTCTATTGCATAGGGCTAACTTTGGAACCTTATATATGACAATCTATAAGGAATTATGAGATGAACAACATATGAAAGTTATATCCCTTGGAGTCTAGTTTTCTGAAAGTCAAACCATTTATCATTTGGAGTTTTGTATAAAATGTTATGACCATTACACTAGAGGCTGTCTGGAAGAGCTGTGCACTTGTTATTCGCGATCGTGAAGCATTTTCCGCGATCACGAAAGGCAATTTTTGGGTTGAGAAAAATTGTGCTTCGCGATCGCAAAACATTTTTCGTGATCGCGAAGAGTAAATACCTGGGCAGTAGCTATATTTCAAGGTTTCAACCATTTTTAATATATTTGGAGCTATGGAGCTAGGATTGAAGTGATATTTGAGGCGATTTTCATCATATGGATTGGGGTAAGTGTTCTATATCCGAAAGTGATTATATTTCATGATTCTATGGTTATATTCATCATTTATTTTGGATTTAAATGGAAAAAATCAAGATTTTTGTAAAACTTTTCCAGGACGAAAATTTAAGATTTGGAGGTCGAGTTATTATCAGAATTTGGTAAAATTGGCATGGTTGAACTCGTATCGGAATGAGTGTTCGAATTTCGTAAAAATTCTTCCGGGTTCTGAGAGGCGAGCCCCGCGTTGATTTTGGTTGACTATTTAGAATAAAATTTTAAGTTGACGTTTTATTATCCGGAATTATTTTCGATGAATTTTAATGAAGTTATACAATTAATTTGGATAGATTTGAGATGTACGGAGATCAATTCAAGCAAGAAGGCGATTTTGGAATATCGGCATAAATTCAAAAAGGTAAGTATCTTGCCTAACCTTTAGTGGGAGAATTACCCCTTAGGCATTGAGTCTTATGTGGAAATTGTGTAATTGAAAACCATGTACGCGAGGTGACGAGTACGTACTCGGTTTATATGTGCATATTATATCGGTTAAAATTCGTGGATGCCCTTAAGTATTAAATTGGAAAATTGTTGTAACTTATTAAATCCCTTAATTGTCATGCCTCATTCCTTGTTTGCCGAGGTTGTTTTTATATGATAATGTGGTATGATTGCCACTTGACTTTTATGTGAACTCTGTGTTTGTTTGAGTTGCCATTTTTATGGAAAACACTTTCATTATTGATTTTACCTCAGATAATTTAAATGGAAAACACGTTGTTGAAAATTTGGTATTGAATTATAAAGGTCGTGAATCATATTGAGGCAAAGTGCCAAATTATGAAATATTATTCGGTTGAGTTACTCACTCCCGAATATTTTGTTAAGATGTTGTACACATTATGATCGAGTTGTGGGCTCCTTATTGTGAAAAAATAATGTATTGTTGATTTCTGTAGAAAGTTATAATATTTGAGCATTTGATGTACAATTTGTGATATGTTGTAATATTTGAGCACTTGATGTGCAATTTATGATATGTTGTGATATATGAGCACTTGAGGTGCAAGTTGTATTATGCTGTGATATTTGGCCACTTGTGGTGCGTTTTGTGAAATATTGTGATATTGATACGCATGCGGTGATATAAGGTCAGGGTGTTGAAACGCATGCGGTGAGATAAGGGTGGCTTGAAATGCGTGGCTAGTAGGAGAACTACTAGAAGTCATGCGGTGTGATATGGGTGGCTAAAACGCGGGATGCTATTTCGAAAAAAATAATTTCTTAAGAAACTTAAATGTGAAGGCTCCCGCGGTGATATAAGAAAATGAGATATTGTGAATTTATTTATGATTTGGGATTACGAGGCGGTACCTCGGGAGTGCCCTGTTGATATTATTTTATTTATGTTCTTGTCTTGGGTGATTTTGTTTCATTTAATATGTAAATTCTTGTCTTCTTCCGTGATGTACTAGTTGATTTTATTATAATGTATTTTGTGCTCCTAGTTGTATTGTGTTGGCTTTGGCTTTTTAGTACGAGACTCTGAAGAAGTATATTTCTGGTTTTTCTTACTGATTTTAGATGATTGAGTTAATTTAAATAAAAGAAATTATTATTATATTTTAAATTAAATAGTTTTACATCCAAATCAGTAGTTTATCTGATGCTTTAATTTAAGTGCAATGTTATTTTCTTCACCCAAATAATTTATAAAATAAATTCATTTTTTGTTGATTTCTTACTTGATTTAAAAATTATAAACTCACTTTAGTGGAAATAAATTGATCATGTGGATCTTATATATATTGATATTATTGGCACGTGAGTTGTCCGTGCAATTGTGATAGAAATATGGGCACGAGGTGCCGTGAAAATATGGAAGTGGGCTGAGACCCGTATGTTTATGATTTTGAAATGAGGTGTCACAAGGTGACTTTTATTTGAAATAATTATATTCAAAATATTATTTCAAAGAATTATATTCGAAAGATATTTATTTGAAAGAATATATTTGAAAGATATTTATTTGAAGGAAGTATATTCGAAATATATTTATTGGTAAGGATTATATTCTAAAGATTATTATTTGAAAAACTTTTAGGTAAGAGATTTATAATTGAAGGACTAGATTAAATGGTTGTACTTGTATTCATTATTTGTTGAGCAATATTTATGGTGTTCTTGTTGTCCTGTTGTTTATATCACTGGTTAATTATTGTTGCTTTCATTGCTATTTGTTTCCTATTATTTTTGTATGCTATATTGCACAAGTTATTAGACTAGTGAGTGTCTTGACTGTACCTCGTCACTACTCCACCGTGGTTAGTCTTGATACTTACTGGGTACCAACTGTGGTGTACTCATACTATACTTTTGCACATTTTTGTGCAGAGCCAGGTATTGGAGATATTAGACTTGGACAGAGTTAGAGTGTGATCGCAAGGACTTAAGGTAGATTTGCTTGGTCATCGCAGTCACTTGGAGTCTTTCCATTTTATTGTACTGTCAACTCTATTTTGAACAGTATTGTATATTCGATCCTTGAAATTATTGCATGTATTCAGTTAGAGTTCGTGACTCAGTATTACCAGTCTTGGGAGGTTTCCATAATTGTTTCCGCTGTTGGTTTTTGGCACCTATATTGAATTAGAAAAAAATGGATTGAAATATAATTGTAATTGGCTTACCTAGTCTTAGAGACTAAGTGTCATCACGATGCATGTGGTGAGATTTTGGGTAGTGATAGTAATAAATAGATCCTTCGTTATAAAAAAAAAGATTATGTTATACGTTTAATTAACATTATTCAATATACATACATTATCATGGATCGCCCGATTGTTCATCCCGGACCCGTTTCATGTGAGCTATGTATGCTACATACGGGCCATAAATCTTCCCATGTATGGGATGGAGATTTACTTAGTTAGAACTTCCCTTCACGACGCATTAATAATTTTTGGGAGCTTATCAAGGAGCACACACTACATCACTGCACTATCGAGTGCCTGACTTGGACTGGTTTTTATCGAGTCATAGAGATTGGTTGATTATAGTTTGACTGGCCATTGATCACGGCTTTGATCGAACGCTGGAGGCCAAAGACACAGATTGGTTGATTATAGTTTGACTGGCCATTGATCACGGCTTTGATCGAACGCTGGAGGCCAAAGACACTCTCATATGTCGACATCATGCTCCATTTTCAGTGTTGGCATCATGCTCCATTGTCAAATCTGGTTCCCCATTGTTATTCTCATCTGTGAATGTTAGTTCCTCATTGTCATTCTCAACTGTGAAGGGTGCTTCATTGCCTGGCTCATTAGGGTTGTTTTCATAGTCACTGTCATCTTCCTCACTCTGTGTATTTGCCATATTCTGATTCAGAATATCATTATCGCCTAACTTAGTTAGGACAACACAGTCATGTTGCTCATTATACATGCACAACAAATCAAATAATCAATATCTTATACATTTCAACACAATTCATTAACTTTAAAGCTTAAACCTACCATTCATAATTGTAGATCGCACATAATGCAGTCTATTCTTACTTGTGTTAGTCTATCCATACATGTTTTAAATGACTTTGTTAACAATTGTTCTACATCCTACTTGATAATTTTCCCTTATGCTTTAGTTGAACTTGTTGCCTCTTTTATTGTTACATGTTGTCTCTTTAATTGTTGATCATCATTATTTGAAGTCATTGTACCTGTTATCTCCTTCATTGTTGATTATCATTATTTGAAGTCATTATTACATGTTATCTCTTTCATTGCTATTATTCGTATTTGAAGTTATCGGTATATGCTATATCTTCCATTGTGAGTTATTCTTATTTAGTATCGTGGTTACACATTATCTTTCTCATTGTTGAGTTATTGGTGTTGAAGTTGTGAAAGTCGTTATCACATTGAGGCAAAATTGTTAATTGTTGAGATATATTTCTTGTTGAAAAATTTACATTCATTGTTATTGTTGATATTTTTGTACACATTGTGATTGAGCCATGGGCTATTGTTGTGGAAACATTGATATTGATTATTGGCAAGATGTGACATATGGCCACTTATGGTGCGAGTTATTATTGTGATGTGATATTGATGCGCACACGGCTGTATAAGGATAGGGGTTAATGTGCATGCGGCAGTTTAAGGTAGGACTTATGTGCGTGTTTGCTTGTAAGGGAATTACGTGAAGCCACGCAGTGTCATAAGGTGGGCTAAAGTGCGTGTAGCTATTTTGGAAAAAAAATATTTTCAAAATTATTTAAATGTAAGGCTCACGTGGAGATATAAGAAATATTGTGATTGAAATTGAGAAATGTGAATACGAGGCGATATCTTGGTTGTGATTCTTGATATATACGAGGCGGTACCTTGGTTTTGATTCTTATTGTGCACGAGGTGGTACCTTGTTATGATTCTTGTTGTTTATCTCATGTTGCAAAGAGTTTTTGGTGGGAACACTTCTTGTTATTTTGTTCCTCCTTGTTCTATCAGTTATTGTCCGTATATGATCAATGTGGTTCTCTTTAATTGATTCCTTTACATTATCTCCATGCTTACAAATTCCGATATTAGTTCATGTTATTAACTTATTTTGTATCAGTTATTTCTACGCCTTCTATTATTTATCGTTATTATATTTACATATGGTTTATTTATATCGTACTAGGTATCTCTACCTCGCCTCATCACTACTCTACCGAGGTTAGACTTGATACTTACTGGGTACTGTAATAGCGTTCTCATACTACGCTTCTGCACATCTTTCTGTGCAAATCCAGGTACGTCTACTCGTGTCGGACGCTAATGATCGACTGTCAGCTGTTTTTTGAAGACTTTAAGGTATACCTGCTCGGCATCCGCAGTCCTCGCAGTGACCTTCCTTTATCTTTACTTCCTATTGTATTTTTGTTTAGACAGTGATGTAGTAGATATTCTAGTTTACTCTGTAGAGCTTATGACTCAGTTCTACCGGTTTTAGGAAGTGTGTTGTTGAGATTCTATTTCGGAAGATTATATGAGTTTATCAGTCTTTCTTTAGTATTTCTGTTAATTATTTCTGTCAACTAGGTGCCATCACGACATCCTAAGGAGGAAAATTGGGGTCGTGACAAGTTGGTATCAGAGCTCTAGGTTCATAGGTGCTACGAGTCATAAGTAAGTTTAGTAGAGTCTTGTGAATCAGTACGGAGACGTTTGTACTTATCTTCGAGAGGCTACAGAACTGTTAGGAAACTTCACTTCTTTGATTCCTTATCGTGCGAATTGGTTGACTTCAAAAATTAAATCTTGGACTTTCTATTCTCTCACAGATGGTAAGGACACGCACTGCTGGATTCGGCGATCAGACACCCGTGCCCCCTACTAGAGCCGCGAGAGGCCGGGGCCGGGGCAGAGGCCGAGGTGGGGCACGTGGTGCAGCTAGAGCACACGCCCAACTGCGACAGATGAGCCACTAGTAGATACAGTTGGGGGATAGGTACCCGAGGCACCTGTTGCCACCCCTCCGCTTCAGGAGACCCTCGCACAGTTCTTGAGTATGTTTGGTACTCTAGTTCAGGCGAGGTTGATTCCACTTGCACCAGCCACATCTCAGGCTGGGGGAGAAGCTTAGACTCCCGCAGCCTGTACTCCAGAGTAGCGGGTCCATGTTGAGTCAGTTCCGGTAGTGCGAGACTTCCCAGATGTATTTCCAGCAGATCTTCTAGGCATGCCGACTGATAGGGATATCGATTTTTATATGACTTGTTGTTGGGCACTCAACCCATTTCTGTTCCCCATAACGTATAGCCCCAGCGGAGCTGAAGGAGTTAAAGGAGCAGTTACAAGAGTTGCTTTTGGCCTAGTGTGTCACCTTGGGGTGCTCCGGTCTTGTTTGTGAAGAAGAAGGATGGTTCTATGCGCATGTGTATTGATTATCGGCAGTTTACAAGGTTATAGTGAAGAACGGGTATCAATCTTGTTTTGGTATTTCTGTTAATTATTTCTGTCAAGTTATTATTATTAAATGTTAGGCTTACCTAGTCTTAGAAACTAAGTGTCATCACGACATCCTAAGGAGTGAAATTGGGGTCGTGACAATACGTTAACGGGATTCAGCCTTTTTTAGCACCTATTTTGCTCACTTGAGTTCAAAAAATTATTTTTTTTTGTTCCGGACTCACAATTTTATCTATCGCATTCTTTTACGTGCGAGTCTGATTTTTTTTCTCATGAATAAATCATATAAAAAATATTTTGATAATGAATAATGGCGGTGAAATTGAGACTCACACGTCTTTTTTACTACCATATTGAACTATGCAATTGTATAATCCAAATGTTTAACTTATTAGAAATATCATTTTTTTGTCTACTTATTTATGTTTTCAACAGAAGTAATTTCAGGGATGATCATTCCATTTTTACTTTATTGCACCAAAATTACTAAATTATTTTTTGCGACGAAAAATCACCCAATTATCTAAGTATTATAAAAAGTTACTAAATAATTTTTTGTTTAACCAAAAAGTCACTTAATTAACTTATCAAAGAAACTATCCCATCTGTTTTCTTCTAGCGACTTTTTATGTACTAAGACAATGTTGAATAATATTTTTTATAAAAATAGTTTAGAGATATTCAAGGCACATAAGTAAAGTTAATTAAATGACTGTTTCGTTACTACAAAAGGTTTAGTGACTTTGATAAAATAAAGTGAAAGTTTTAATGATCATTCATCAAATTATCCGATCCAGAAAACTAAAACAAAATTAAATGACATAAACATCCAGATTGGAAGAAATTTACACTTAATGAACTTAGCTTCTGAGATCTCCAACTGAAATTAATTACACACGACTTTGAATTGCTGGAAGGACGAAGGCTCTGCAAAATTTTCAGAGACAATAGCAATTCCTCATGTATTTATTGAGTTAAGACGTTGAAATCATTCATGCATGTGGACAAATGATTAATTTCCTAAAAATTTAAAAAGGAAAAGCTGTCGAGATCACATGCATGAAATGAAAAGATGAATAAATTAAAATGCCAAACGAAAATATAATATAGAAATTAATCAATGCACGTGAAGTTGATTCTATTTTATTCTATTCTACATATCGCGATACAAATATTTTATAATGGGATTCCAAAATCATCTTCCAGCCGCTATCTTATCTTAATGGAACAAGAACCAACGAATTATGAAACTTAAGTGCATGCTATGATGTAGGAGTAATGTTTATATATAATTGACTTTGTGATTCCTGGCTTAGTACGTAATCTTTGTCTAATTTTTCATGCCCCTCAATTAATGGATCAGAGTGTGCTATTTACTTCTGATGATTTTTTTTGTTCAAGTTTACGTCTGATGTAATATTTCCTTTTCCCACATTGAAAGTATGTAGGTCAAATAGTACTCGGTGGTTGGTTCGATGTGATTTTTTAATTAGGAATAGGTCAAATAAATTCTGCTAATGGGCATACGCGGAACCAATGGACTTTGTAACAGAGTTTTACATTAACATTGTAATTTAATTAACATGTTAACATGCCTTCTCTTTTTCTTATTACCGATTCCACTTATAATAGAAAATTACCTCTGGTTACTTTATAGGTATCTGATATAAAAATTCATTTACACATTTATTTAGTCTACAGAAATTAAATTTACCATAAATATATCGTTATTAACAAATTATTGCAAGGTAGTGCCACAATCCATAAAGAACAATTAAAATAAGCACTAATAATGACAAGTTAATTCTAGTGTCACTAGCTCAAATCTCAGTGAATTTTTAGTCAGCATAACCCAAGTGGACCTCAACAAAAGCAGTTATTAGAAGTTAGCGGTAATGAGTGTATGAGGCCTAATTAGTGGAGACTTGCAAAGGTAAGGAACAAATGAGAGAAAAATTGAGAGGATATGCAAGATTTTCGAAAGCAAGAAATGCGGTTTCCACCAAAACTTTGCACTTATAACCAATTTCAGCTTTAAAAGTTTCAGCTTTGGCTCCTCATTTTCCCTCAGTTTTTCCTTTTCTTGTTCTATAATATTGGAACTAATTCCAGCCTCTACTGTCCCAGGACCTCCACCTATAAGCCCCCAAAAAAGTAATATTTCTCTTTGCATAGTAGTTTTTGCGAGGTGCTATGTTTTCTACGTTTTAATTTGGTCAGTTATGATTCGAGTGCCAATAACATTATGCCATAAGTTTGGAAATATATTATCTAGTCTTTTTGTTATTGGATTTGAAATATAGAGGTCTAACTAATCATGAAAAGTCTAATGTCTACCTCACCCTTACCCATTATAAGATTTTGACAGTCTTATCTAGGCTAATATGTTGTGATTTTCTTTTTCCTCAGTTCATTATTTGTTACTTGCATCTTTCTAATTTGAGGCTTTCATTTTTGTTCATAGCTGTTTTAGGAAAAAATGGCAGATGGTGAAGATATCCAGCCACTTGTCTGTGATAATGGGACTGGAATGGTTAAGGTACCACCAAATAACATTCATTAAAATTCAACTCTATCCCAAGTCATAAAATTCCTCTTTTGATTTGTTTTAATGTCATTTAATAGGCTGGATTTGCTGGAGATGATGCTCCAAGAGCAGTATTCCCTAGCATTGTCGGTCGCCCTCGTCACACAGGAGTAATGGTAGGAATGGGACAGAAAGATGCATATGTAGGAGATGAAGCTCAATCCAAACGTGGTATTCTCACATTAAAATACCCAATTGAGCACGGTATTGTTAGCAATTGGGATGACATGGAAAAGATTTGGCATCATACTTTTTACAACGAACTTCGTGTTGCTCCAGAGGAGCACCCTGTTCTACTCACTGAAGCACCTCTTAACCCAAAGGCTAATCGTGAAAAGATGACACAAATCATGTTTGAGACATTTAATACTCCTGCTATGTATGTTGCCATACAAGCCGTTCTATCCTTATACGCCAGTGGTCGTACAACAGGTAAGTTGTTTCGACAGAAATTAGTTTTGTGACTTTACTGTAATAAACTGAACGTTTGCTGATCATTTAGGAAATTTCTAATGTAGGTATTGTCCTGGACTCTGGTGATGGTGTGAGTCACACTGTCCCAATCTACGAGGGATACGCTCTACCACATGCTATTTTACGTCTTGATTTGGCGGGTCGTGACCTTACTGATCACCTAATGAAAATCTTGACCGAGCGGGGTTACTCATTCACCACCACAGCTGAAAGGGAAATTGTGAGGGACGTGAAGGAAAAACTCTCATACATTGCTCTTGATTTCGAGCAAGAACTAGAGACATCAAAGACTAGTTCTTCTGTTGAGAAGAGCTATGAGTTGCCTGATGGACAAGTTATTACAATTGGTTCTGAGCGTTTCCGATGCCCAGAAGTTCTTTTCCAGCCTTCAATGATTGGAATGGAAGCTGCTGGTATTCATGAAACGACATACAATTCGATCATGAAGTGTGATGTGGATATCAGGAAGGATCTTTATGGAAACATTGTACTTAGTGGTGGTTCGACTATGTTTAATGGAATTGCTGATAGAATGAGTAAGGAAATAACTGCATTGGCTCCAAGCAGCATGAAAATTAAGGTTGTAGCTCCACCAGAAAGGAAATATAGTGTTTGGATTGGAGGCTCTATTTTGGCTTCTCTAAGTACCTTCCAACAGGTTAGTAAAATCTTCAAACTCAACTTAATTAAAGCACTTATGTTTGTTGTAATTACTACATAAAATTTTACTTGAGTTTATGGTCTTTTGCCATATCATAGCACTTGTAGGCACTGTTACATGTGCAAAGTTCAGTTACATCACATTATGTCTGAGTTTGCAAGTTTCATCTGCATATATATATATATATTTCTGTTTCCTCCTATTACTCTCTATCTCTTTGCTTATGTTTATTTTACTACTTTTATTATGGTTATAGTCTTATAGATATATGCTACTATAAAAAGGTGGGAAAGACTAATTATGCGTTATACTTTGAAATGCAGATGTGGATTGCAAAGGCTGAGTACGATGAGTCTGGTCCCTCCATCGTCCATAGAAAATGCTTCTAATTCTTTATAACCGCGGGTAAAGGAATTTTCCAGAATTGGCAGAAAATCCAGATCTTTTAGTGACATTCTTGTTATGAACCTTTGGCCTTTAATTGTAACACGAATTGTTTCCAAGTATCTGTATATTACATGCAGAAATATAAACGTCCAATTAGTCTGAGAATGATAGTGCCATTATAGTTTCACACTTGTGCTAATATGTTAGCGTGATTTTTGGGGCTAGTCTGTGAAATATTGTGTCAAAGACGACTACATAAGAAGATAAAATTTGTAAGGTATTGTAATTAATATTTCTTCTCTATATCTTACAATGTTCAAGGACGAAATTGCAGCTTTTTCACTCTGCCTTGGTTGGAAAAAAAATCCCTCTGAACTATATAAAAAACATTACTGATTCTTACTCATTATTTTATTGAATGCTGTCGAAGTGCAGTTGTATGGGGTAAAATACACTATGTTAAGTGGCCGCTTAAGAGAGTGACACGTGGAACTTAAGGCGGAGGATAGTTAGAACCGAAGGAAATTATCCTGTTTGTCACCGGAAAGAATGACACTCGTAAAGACGCAACAAATACCCTCCGATCGGTAGTATTTAATGAAGAATATTCCACGGCATTTAGTGCACTGCCCGTTACAGACAATTTGTCATTCATGCTCACCGTTACACCTTCATCATTAACCCTCATAATTGACATTAGAGAAGGGCACGATCCTAGGACTTTATTCCCTAGACGTAGCTATAAATACTGAGCTATGTTATCATTGTAAAGGGGACGACTTTTATGGAAAATTTACGCTATAATCGATTAAAAGCTTTATACAATTTCACTTTCTTGTTCCTTGGTTTCATCACTGTTATGTCACAAAGTTCTGCCCCCGGAATTACTGTTTTTCGTGATTTCATCTTCATTTCAAGGCTAAGTATTGTGCATTTCTTTAATTATTTTATTATTTCAGGATCAAATTAATTCACTTGTCTAGAAACCACATATAAATTCAATTTTTTTATTTTACGGATAAACAGTTTGGTGCCCACTGTGGGGCCTAGACAGCCGTGTAATTAAGTTAATCCTTGCCTCTTTTACTAACGTGTTTTGATTATTTGTCTTAGTAAAAAAAAAAACATAAAAAATGGCAGATAATGGTGTTAACAACACACACAATCCTGATGTTCAAGGAGACCAGCCTCATCTCGAGGTTTCGATCAGTGATACCCACAATGAGGAGAATGATGCCATGCCGGTCCGCGACAGGCAGTACGCGCGACATGTTCGGGAGGCAACTCCCGATGATGCTGAAGAGGAGCAAGTTGTTGATGCGGTATCACACGGCAGGATAAGGTTATGACGAAGTTGAAGCAGGCGTTATCGGGGGCTTCCAATAACGCGAATAGACGAGGTCCAGTTCCTCCCGGCGCTCCCGCAAATCAAACAACGCAGAGGGTCGACAACAACACCCCGAGGTCGATGTTGGTTCTGATGGGGCTAGGGGGAGCGAATCCGGACCCAATAACGAAAATGATCCCTTTAAGAATGAACTCTTACGATTTATGAGAGAAGTGAACGCCCGCATGGACCAAATTCCGGGCGCACCACCAGTGCTGAAAGGTCCGGACTCAAAGAAGTATACTCAGTTATCGTACAAACCAAGCGGGGCACCAGAATTAATCCTGAAACGGTTTAAAATGCCCGACGTGCCAAAGTATGATGGTACTTCAGACCCTCAGGAGCATATCACCACCTATACAACGGCGGTGAAGGGGAATGATTTAGCTCCTCACGAGATTGAATCTGTTTTGCTGAAAAATTTTGGAGACACTCTCACGAGTGGAGCCTTGACGTGGTATTCGTCGTTACCCGAGCATTCCATAGATTCCTTTGAGATGCTCACGGATTCTTTTATTAAGGCTCATGCCAGGGCCAGAAAGGTGCAGGCCCGAAAGGCCGACATATTCAGAATTGTACAAGGAGAATCCGAGTTGCTGCGAGAGTTCGTTACCCGATTCCAAAAGGAGAGGATGTTGCTCTCGGTTGTTCCGGATAAATGGGCGGCTGAAGCATTCACCAAGGGTCTGAATCCGAGAAGTCCATACGCTTCCTAGAGACTGAAGGAAAGCTTGCTTGAGTTCCAAGCAACGACTTGGGCGGATGTCCACAACCGGTAGGAGTCAAAGATAAGGATCGAAGATGATCAGGTTGGCTTCCTGTCGTCGGCAAAAGGACGGGAGAAGAATAAAGAAAAATCAAAAGACGATTTCGACACGAACAGACGCTCTTCGAGGGGCCGATTTTTGCCCTACGAACGGACTGAAAGCCGCGGTAGAGGCTTCCGATCAGCAGACAAGTTCGCTACTGACAGAAGGACTGATCGCGATTGAAACAATAGATCATTGCAGGAAAAGGAAGCATCAGGTATGCGGGATCCTTCCTACCCCAGGGTTTCAGAATACAATTTTAATGTTAGTGTAGTAAAGTTGGTATGAGCTATGAGAAACATTAAAGAAGCACGGTTTGCGAAGCCGATGAGATCTGATTCTAGCCAGAGGGATCCCAACTTGTGATGTGAATACTACGGGACGAATGGCCACCGGACTGGGGACTACCGACATCTCTGGGAAGAAGTGGAGACACTATTGAAGAATGGGCATCTCAGAGAATTCTTAAGTAACCGGGCCAAGAACAACTGTGGTCACAACCGGAATAATGCGGAACCCTCGA
This sequence comes from Nicotiana tomentosiformis, assembly GCF_000390325.3. Lineage (NCBI taxonomy): Eukaryota > Viridiplantae > Streptophyta > Magnoliopsida > Solanales > Solanaceae > Nicotiana > Nicotiana tomentosiformis. The sequence continues at coordinate 83,161,622 of NC_090817.1, read as the reverse complement.
AAGCAAGAGAAGATCCCCCGTGCTAGACGATCAATATGATCTTCGAGGGGAACGAGATAAACGGGGTCACCTTCTCGACAACAAAAAAAGACAAAAGTATCAATTACCCATAGCAAGAGACTCAGGGAAGTTGCTGAAGATGACATCACTTTCACGGAGAAAGACGCAGACGGATTGTTGCTACCGCACAACGACGCATTGGTAATTTCTTTAAATGTGCTAGAATTTAAAATCAAACGTGTTTTTAGTGGATCCACAAAGTTCGGCCAATATCATACAATGGAGAGTATTGGAGCAAGCTAAACTCACCAGAAACATTATTCCGGCCACAAAACTCCTTGGTGGATTCAACCTCGCGAGTGTGACAAACCGAGGAGAGATTTTGTTGCCCACGAACGCTGAAGGAGTGATAAAAATGACTCTTTTTGAAGTGGTGGATGGTGATATGGGATATAATATTATTCTGGGAAGACCGTGGTTGCACGAGATGAGAGTTGTACCATTAATGTATCATCCATTGCTGAAATTTCCAACACCCGAAGGAATTAAACAGATAAGGGACGACCAACCGATGGCAAGGGAGATGAATGCGATTTTGGTCTCCAATAGCTAAGGGAAGGAGCACGCGGCATAGCAACTACAAGAACCGGCGCCCGCTCCCGAATCGAATGAGGTTAGCCCGGGGGTAGAAGCGTTGGAATCTTATCAGGTGCCAAGGTATTTCCAGGTACCAGAAGAGACGAATGCAATAAAATCTATGGCATAAGAGCTCGAGCAAGTTGCATTGTTTGAAAAGTTCTTAGAAAGGAAATTTCACTTGGGGACAAGACTGCAGCCCGAGCTTAGGTCTGGCTTTATTGAATTTCTTAAATTTAATGCGGATTATTTTGCATGGTCGCATGAGGACATGACAGGTATCCCCACGGAGGTGGCTGTACAAAAGCTAAGTTTGGATCCCAATCCCTCTGGTAAGACAAAAGAAATGCCCTATTGCGGAGGCTAGGAATAAATTCGTCAAAGAAGAGGTAACTCGCTTACTTGATATCGGTTCTATCCGAGAGGTAAAGTATCCAGACTGGCTAGCTAATGTAGTAGTAGTTCCTAAGAAGAACAATAAATTTTGCATGTGTGTAGATTATAAGAACTTGAATAAGGCGTGCCCGAAAGACTCGTTCCCACTGCCTAACATCGATCAAATGATTGATACGACGGCAGGGTACGAGTTAATGAGTTTCCTCGATGCTTATTCCGGGTACAACCAAATTCAGATGAACCCGGAGGATCGGGAAAAAAGTCTTCATTCATAACGAATTTCAGCACATATTGCTATAATGTGATGCCCTTCGGGTTGAAGAACGCCGGAGCCACTTATCAGCGGCTCATAAACAAGATGTTTGAAAAACAAATAGGAAAAACTATGGAAGTTTATATAGGCGATATGTTCATTAAGTCTTTGAATTCAAGTGACCACCTTAAGCATCTGCAAGAAACCTTTGACGTCCTAAGGAAGCCTAACATGAAGCTTAACCCGGAGAAGTACGCGTTCGGGGTCAGCTCCAGCAAGTTCCTAGGATTTCTGGTATCACAAAGGGGGATTGAGGTAAACCCCGATAAGATCAAGGCCATCGAAGATATCCCGGACCAGCTGTCAAGCATGAACGAAGTCTAAAGGCTCACGGGGAGATTGGCCATTTTGAGCAGGTTCATTTATCCGTCATGAGAGAACTGTCACCATTTTTTCGCACTGCTCAAAAAGAAAAACAATTTCGAATGGACCCTAGAGTGCCAGCAGGCTTTGAGAGATTTGAAAAGGTACTTTTCAAGCCCTCCGTTACTTTCGAAACCAAAGGAAGGTGAAACACTAATGGTTTACCTCGCAATCACGGAAGTAGCGGTAAGTGAAGCTTTATTCCGTGAGGTCGAAGGTACGCAATCTCCCATTTATTACGTTAGTAAAATTTCAACGGGAGCAGAAACTCGCTACCCGCATTTGGAGAAGCTGGCCTTAGCTCTCGTAGTTGCCACAAGGAAGTTGAGGCCCTACTTCCAATGTCACCCGGTAGCCGAGGTAACCATATTTCCCCGGTAAAATATCTTTCACAAACCCGAACTCTCGGGTAGGTTGGCCAAACGGGCCGTCAAAATGAGTGAATTTGACATAGAATATAAACCAAGGACTGTGATTAAGTACAAGTCTTGGCTGATTTTGTGGCTGATTTTAGTCCGGGATTTCTGCCTCTAGCAACCAAAGAGACAGTAATGGTGTCAGAATTAACATCGGGAGTTTGGACCTTGTTTACAGACGGAGCCTCCAACGTGAAAGGATCTGGGATTGGCATAGTATTAACCACGCCTTTGGGAGAAACCCTAAGGCAGGCCATCAGAACGGTCCCTTTAACTAACAATGAAGCACGTTATGAGGCTTTGATTGCAGGACTCGAACTGGCCCGGGGACTAGATTCCAAGGTCATAGAAATCAAGTGTGACTCACAGCTGGTGGTAAATCAGGTCTACGGGATCTTCAAAACCAAAGAGGAGCGCATGCAACAATACGTGGTGAAGGTCCGCTCTGCTGGCTCAATTTCCGGAGTGGTCGATTACTCATATACTGAGGGAAGAAAATGCAGAAGCAGATGCACTGGCTAATCTCGTTTCACTAACAGAAATGAAGGGATTAGAATCTGGGACGGTAGTACAACTAATGCATTCGGTCTTGGATACAGATAGCTACTACGAGGTAAATACGACTAATTTGGTCTGGGACTGGAGGAATGAGATCATCGATTATCTCGAGCATGGGAAATTTCCCAAAGATTCCAAGGCATCCCGGGCGCTGCGTGTCAAAGCAGCATGGTATAGCTTCAAAGGAGGCCAATTGTACAGAAAATTATTCCAAGGCTTGTTGGCCCGATATTTGGGAGCATCCGAAGATAATTACATTATGCCAGAAGTCCACGAAGGAATATGCGGAAACCAATTGGGCGCAGATTCCTTAGTGCTAAAACTGGTAAGGGCAGGATATTATTAGCCCCGCATGAAACAAGACACCAAAGCTTTCGTACAAAAATGTGATAAGTTCCAATGTTACGCACCGCTGGTACATCAACTGGCAGAATTACTGCATTCGGTTCTGTCTTTGTGGCCTTTCATGAAGTGCGGGATGGACATCGTCGGACTGCTGCTACCGGCTCCCGGTAAGGTAAGATTTTTTTTGATTTTAACTTACTATTTTTCTAAGTGGGTGGAAGCAGGTCCTTATCAGAAGATCGGCGAACGCGAAGTGGTGGATTTCTTGTAGGAAAACATAATCTGTAGGTTCGGAATACCAAAAGAAATAGCATGCGATAATGGGCCGTAATTTATTGGCGCAAAGATCACAAAGTTCCTTGAAGATTTGAAAATAAAGAGAATCACATCTTCATCCTATCATCCGAGCGCAAATGGTCAAGCAGAATCGACGAACAAAGTGATTATACAAAACCTCAAGAAAAGGTTGGAAGCGGTCAAAGGTAAATGGCTTGAGGAACTACTTGGAGTTTTATGGGCGTATCGAACTACGGCCAAATCGAGCACGGGGGAAACTCTCTTTTCCCTTGTGTACGAAGAAGAAGCCTTAATTCTGGTGGAAGTAGGGGAGCCTACCTTGAGGTATTTTCAGGCAAGCGAAGAAGCGAACAACGAAGCGATGTTGGTTAACTTGGAGTTACTCGATGAGCGCAGGGACTTGGCATATATAAGGATGGCGGCACAAAAGCAGAGAGTGAAAATATATTACAATCGAAGAGCCAACCTTTGTTATTTTAAAGTGGGAGATTTTTTTTTTAAGAAAGTAACACAAAACATCTGGGAACTCAACACAGGGAAGCTAGGCCCAACCTGGGAGGGCCCCTGCGGGGTTTCAGCTGTCACCGGGAAAGGTTCGTACGAGTTAGAGAATCAGAATGGAGAAAATTTGCCAAGCAAGCCAAGCAATTGGAATGTGGCACACCTCAAGAGATATTATTGCTGACAAACATCATCTTTACTGAAAGTATGTGGTGCACTCTTTTTCCGTTCGTCCAGTTTTTATCCCAATTAGGTTTTTCTGGCAAGGTTTTTAACGAGGCAACAACGGAAAGCACACTACAAAGAAAGTTTCAACGGAAGAAATAAGACCTTTAATAACAAGACACATAAGCGAAGAACCACTCCAGAGCAGTTAGATAATCTTTGGCTCGATAGCAAAATTCCCACCGGGAAAATAAGTTTGCTATCAAGCAAAGGTTACCCGATCGTTCACAAGTGCAAACCACTAGAGGATTGTTAGATAGTCTTTTGCTCGATAGCATAAATTCCTAAGGGGAAGCGAAGTTTGTTAGCGAGCAGAAGATTGTCTAGCAATTCATTAGTGGGATCCTCGAAGGTGCAAGATTCCCATTGTTCCAATTCGCATTCTTCGCATTTGAATACTAGGGGGAATGATATGAGAATGCATCAACAATGACTACCACATCGACCGGAGCACAAAAACTGGGAACATAATTATGTTATCGCGACCGGGGACTGCGCGGCCAGCCACGTAGAAACAAGTTGTACGAATTAGCCACAAGAAATGGCAATTTCTCTTTAACATAATGAATACTTATGTACTTTTTGAAAAAGGAAGGAATAAAATAAAGTCTTTTTATTTTTCATCTTGTTTCTTGTCTGATCGGTGAATTAATTTTATCATTTGAAATTTGAACAAGTACTTCAAATGCTAGTACCATAATGAACAGGAGACGTCCTCTTCAAGAGCACCGTAAACATAAGAGGGAACTCTCTTATGAAAACCATCACGTTAAAGGGTTGATTTCGGAAGAACTTATGCCCGGAATCAAAATGCTTTCGGGAAAAAATACACCCAAGGCTTTACGTAATAAGACGCAAATAGTAAAACTTGCATAAAACACTTAGGCAAAAGAAAAAAGAGAGTGCAAAACTTACATAAATGTTCAAACGAAAGAAAGACTCAAACAATACTTGAGCAAAAAAATGTCTTTATTTACAATAACGTGGAAAGGATACAAAAATTGAAGAACAAGAAAAGCTAAACCGCTGCATCTCCGGAACTCGGAGGAGAAGAAGTGTTCCCGCCCCCAGGGGAAGCAGGTAGATCTGTCGATGGCTCGACATTTTGGCCTTCATCAGTTTGGCCTTCAACATCTTCGCCTTCCGCTTCCTCTTCAGTTCCCGAAGTTTCAGAACCGGAACCGGAAGAACTTGAGGCATCAAGATCTGCCGGGAGACCACTTTTAGAAGCTAACTCAAGCTCACGGGCCTTAGCAATTTCAGCATCAAAGTCAATGATACCAACTTTGGCCTCTTCCAAGGTTTTTCTCCTCATGTTATACATAACGTAAGTTTTATCAACAACGAGGGAAGCCGCTCGGCACTTAAGTTCTTCTTTGAGTTGGGTTACCTCGGCAGAAAGGTTTTCCCGGGCAGATCTAACAGACCGGAGGCTAACATCGAGGTCACGGGCAGTTGAGCTAAAGAGCCTATTATGCTCGATAGTCTTCTTATACTTCTCCTCCAACTGGGCATGTTTCACCCCCGCAACAACAAGCTCTTCAATTTTGGAGTTCAAGACTGCCTCTAAGTTGGTCAATCTCTCAGTGGACGCAGCCTCACAGTCGGTTGCAGCAAGAATGACATTATGGACTTCAGCCCATTTAGCCCTAGCTTCGTCAAATTTAACCCTCAGCGGGCCAATATCTTGGCTAAGGGTTACCACTTCTTTCTCTCTTTGCTGCAAACGAGCCTCCATTACAACGGCCTCAGCAGCTTTGGCTTCCAGTTCTGAGAGGCAAGCGGCAGTTTGCTCCCGCTCGGCCAAAAATTGATCCCGTGCGGAGGTAAGTTCTTCCTTTTTTATTGGATCAACCTTTGGAGGCCTTCGGAAGCAAGAAAGTTGGCCTATAAAGCGAGAAAGGCAAACCCAGGATATTTGGCAAAAATAGAAGAAATAACAAAGGAAGTAAACAATGTACCGCTACGGCGTTGTGCATGGCGTTGTTCAACAAGCACTCTTCCGAGATAGCCTATATCTTTTCCCAATCTTTTTCTGAAGCCAAAGGCTTCAGATAATTAGCATGTTCCACCGGTCGGGAAAGCAAGTTGCATCCGGTGGAGACCGAGAGAATAATGTTCCTCCTCTTTTGCGGATTTTCAAAGGAGGCAGCATAATTTTGCCCCAAATTTCCATGAACTGGGGACTGGGGAAGAGGAACACCCTCTTCTCGGAAAGATACGACCAGTGGAGATGATGTAGCAGTTGCTGATAGAAGAGCAGGTGAAGAAGGAGATGAAGCTGATGGCGATGAAAGGTGAAAAGAACCTGCGAGAAACACAGTGCTTGTTGTTGGTTGCTCGCCAACCGAAGACGACAGGGACCCGGTACTCAGCCCCGCAATATCGGACACATCGACTGGAACCCGAAAATAGGATTTGGAATTTTCTACCATCTCAAACTCCACCCAAAGTGCCGAGACATCGTCCTCGGTTGGTGTAACTAACTCAACGAATTGAGCATTTTGTTGAGTTGATGAGGATCGTCATTTTCTATGTAGAGAACCTTCCCCATCACTAGCTTCTCTATCATCGTCGATCACCATGACGTCTATGACCGGCCCGGGAGGAGGGCTAGTCACCACAACTTCCATAGACGACTCAGGGGCAGCAGTCTTCGCCCTCTTATTCTTTTCCCCGGTCGCGGAGGAGCATCTTCTTTTTGGTTGCTTATCCTCTGGCCAGGGACTCTGTGAAGAAACATTTGGACCCGAACCAGGACCAGAGACACATGTTCGAGTAAGCGCCTCCCGAAGCAGACTTGCCGCATCAGTAGGATCAGCCAAAATATCCTCCTTGGGGACGACAACCGAACCCGCAGGTAGACCTGATACCAGAAAAAAGGGAAAAAGGATCAATCAATTTCCTTGCATAGAAAGCAAAAACGAGACGAGTCTAAGTTATCATGATTTTTTGCCTTCCACCCGTATTTGAGGGCCAGTTCTATTCATGTGCGGGTTACGAGCGTAGTGACATCTAAGATCTTTTGGACCCACTGGGCCAACCTTCAACCCTAGGAAGAACCCATCGAGTTGCTGAAACATGCGAAAAGAGAAGGATCAGTCTGGATATGAAGGAATTTCTAATAAAAGAAATATTAAATAAGGAGCTTACGAGTGCGGTTCCATGATTTCAGAAAAGATGAAGTCATTGCCGGAATGATATCACTGGTAGCAACTGCAATGAACCGTTCTATCCATCCACGGTCATTGTCGTCATCCATGCTAGATAATAAGCATAGTGACCGCATTTGCTGAAGTTTATCATTCCCCCGCGGAAGACTTTGGGTGAATAGAGATTCATCACATGAGATAAGGATAGCTCTTCTCCCGTCTCTTGGCACAAACGCCGAAGACAAGCAATCGTCCTCCATACAGAAGAACTTACTTGTGCCAAACACACCTAGTAGCGGAGGCAGAGCTCCGCAATAACAGAGTCAAGCTCTCCGCTCAAAGAAAACGTACCCAAAGTAAAGAGATGCGTGTAAAAATATGTAAAACCCTCCCTGGGTAGGGTTACTTGTTCTGTTAGATCAGGAGAAATAATGTCCAAATCTTGGCAGCGAGAATCTTCCTTCACAACAAAAATACTGGAAGGACGGATAAAAAAAGGGTATCTGCCAACGGCCCACATGCGAGGGTTAGCCAAAGGGAATTTATCTTCGAAGTCTTTTGTTGTAATAAGACTTCTAGGGATGATGGTGCCCATTATTGGAGGAGCATTGTCCTCGGCTTTGCTCTTGCTCTTTGAAGAGCTGGTGTTCTTTGAAGAAGAAGCCATTATATTTTATGGATGAAGGAAAAGTTTTTTCGTTTGAAGGAAGTTAAAGAAAGGTTGAAGAACAATAAAGAAGATTTTAGGAAGTTTGGAGAGTTATGGAGTATGAGTGAAGAAGGTTGATGCGTATAAGTAAAGGTTTAGGCGGCTAAATTCGTGGACATGATTACCTCGATAACCGGCAAAAGCTATGTTGAATGGTGGGATGACGCGTGTTCGGGGCATTAAATGTGAAGAGACGTGCGTCTAATCAACCGTCAGAAGCTTTTCAAAAGGAATCATAGTAGTTCCCGCCAAAAAGAGTGTTTCTACCAACTTTCCGGTAACACAAAGTTATGTCATCGGAAAGTAGGGGGACTATTGTAAGTGGTCGCTTAAGAGAGTGACATGTGGAACTTAAGGCGGGGGATAGTTAGAACCGAAGGCAATTATCATGTTTGTCACCGGAAAAAATGACACCCGTAAATATGCAACAAATACCCTCTGATTGATAATATTTAATGAAGAATATTTCACAACATTTAGTGCACTGTCCGTTATAGAGAATTTGTCATTTATGCTCACCGTTACACCTTCATCAATGACCCTCATAATTGACATTAAAGAAAGGCACGATCCTAGGACCTTGTTCCCTAGACGTAGATAAAAATAGTGAGCTTTGTTATCATTGTAAAGGGAACGACTTTTCTCGCAAACTTATGCTATAATCGATTAAAATCTTTATACAATTTTACTTTCTTGTTCCTTGATTTCATCATTGTTGTGCCCGGAAGCTCTGCCCCCGGAATTACTATTTTTTCGTGATTTCATCTTCATTTCAAGGCTAAGTATTGTGCATTTCTTTAATTATTTCACTATTTCAGGATCAAATTAATTTACTTGTCTAGAAATCATGTATAAATTTAATTGTACCATTTTAACTTTTACGGGTAAACAGCAGTGGCATTGTAGTGCACTATATTGGAGTTATAAAGCTTGTAGTTGCTTGACTCACCGTGACAATTGTCAACACGTTTTGGCAATATTTTAGCAACTTAAGACCAAAAGAATTACCTTATATAGTCATATTCCCTGAAATTGGAAAATATGAAGATTTTCATTTTGATTTCATGCAAATTGGTTGTTGAACTAATGGAAATTGGTTAGAAAAGTCATTTTACTTTGTTTTGTGCTTGAAAGACCACTCAATTTTGCCCTTTCTAAGTGAAAAGTCATTCTATGCGTTTAAAAGATATTTGGCATTTTTCTTTTCTACCCAACCGAAGCAGCGGCTAGCATGCTAAGCTAAGATCAACCAATATTCGAACGCGGAGGTTATAAGGCATTTAGAGGGCCTGTTTTCGGCTGGTCATAACCAGAACTCTTAGGTTAGGGGTCTGTCGTTTGCCGGTAACCAAAGCCTCACTCTCATTATGTTGTGAGGCTGACTGAATCCAATCCAGAGAATATCTACAATACCTGAATTTAATAAGATACAATTTGAAGGATTTTGTAGGTTCATTGATCAAAGTTTGACGGAAGAACTTTATAAGTTTTCAAAAATTGAAGATACATATCAAAAAATTAAATTTCAATTATTTGTGGAAACATATCAATTGGTCGAACCCTTAGAATGACTTTTCTAACAGGGGGCTAAATTGAGTGATATTTTAGTTACAAAATAAAGTAAAAGGACTTTCCTAACCAGTTTTCATTAATTGAGCAACTCCTCCAAGATGTATCTACTTAAAAAAAAAACAAGAAAAAAAAGAAGGAATAGCAGAAACCATAATTCAAATTTCTTTTCCTTTTCTCTTCTTTTTTCTGTTGGATTGAAGTGGTGTGTGAGGGACATGTCATATATGTATATCATATTGTATATCGTATTATCATGTATACCGATGTGTCAATTTGGGTAAATGACCCTCTATAGCCCCTCAAAATTTTAATACCCCATATTTTTTTTCATTTACACAAAATGTGCCTCCGGCCCAAACATATCACATCTAATAGCCCGAAATATCTATTTTGTATAGTAACAGTCTATTTTGTATATATTTTGTATAGTGACATTCTATTTAGTATTTTTTTTTTATAGTGACAGTTTATTTTGTATATTTTTTGTATAATGACAGTTTATTTTGTATATATTTTGTATAGTGACAGTCTATTGTAAATAAATTGTATAGTAACAGTCTATTTTGTATAATGTTTGTATAGTGACAGTCTATTTTGTATATATTTTATATTGTGACAATCTATTGTATATAAATTGTATAGTGACAGTCTATTATATATAAATTATATAGTGACAGTCAATTTTGTATATATTTTGTATAGTGACCGTGTATTTTATATATATTTTGTATAGTAACAGTCTATTTAGTATATTTTTTATATAATGACAGTATATTTGGTATATATTTTATATAGTTACAGTTTATTGTATATAAATTGTATAGTGACAGTCTATTTAGTATATATTTCAACGTTATGCATAGTTCTCTGAAAAAGAACAATCATAAAACTTCTACAATTCAAAAAGTGTATCATGTAAAATTATTGTATAGAAAGTGTAGAATTTATGTATACTTAATATATAATGTATAAGAAGTATATATTCAGTGAGTTTACATTAAGTATACACTTATTATACAGTATACTTAGTTAGCATACACTTATTACACAATATACTTAGTCAGTATACACTGAATTATACAGTGTCACCATCCATTCTGATTGTTGTTGTGAAGAAGGAGAAACAATGTGAATTAAATAAAAGAATTGAGTTGTGAAGATTATAGAATCTGTGAAAAAATATATAAATTGAACCAGAAAAATTTTGTAAGGCAAGATAAAAATTTGTATAAAATAAAAATAAAAGTGGTGGAATAAAGAAAGTTTTGGAGTTTTGGCCCGAAAAGAAGTGCCGAAAGTTTGTATTATTGATTTTTATTATAATTATTTTTTGGGTGAATGATTTGTTTCCAAGAAAGAAAACAAGATTGACATAATATAATAGATGTCATTATTACTCTGTTGTTTATTAACCATTTTCAACAAGACAAGATTGACATAATATAATAGATTAATAAATACTGGAATAGATTCTGGATCAAAATTCTTTTCAAAAGGAAAAAAAAAAAAAGAGAAAAGATGGTAAGATTGTTTCTTTGACAGTTGGCTTGATAAATTTAATTTGAAGTAGTTAAATTTATCGTATCTCTATTTTCATCCAGACATAGTTAGTAGTTACCATTCTGGAAATATAACCGAGTATTATGAGGATTTATAGGCCAAAAAAAAGTATTATGAGAATTTAACCTCTTGTAAATAGTATAAACGGGAAAAAGGAATGTTGGTTAACATAATTTATTTGTTTTTGGCTACAAGTTGTAATGTGCAATCGTGGGCTAACGATTGTTTATAATTTTTGACGAGCGGCTAACTTTGTCAATCTCTCTCTGTCAATTTCCCTATAGCTTTGCTTCTCCTTTTGTTTCATGGGGTATGCAATGCCCAAATATAGGGTCCAATACCGTATTCGGCCTCCACCTTTTTATTCAAGCTCTATTAGTAGTAACTTCTGTCATATGCCTCCAAACTAAAATCCGTTGCCAAACTTGATTTTTGAACCAAACCGAAGATCTACAAAAATAGCTATTTTCGTGTCACTATATAAGTTTTGCCTCGTTTAAATAAGTTCGGGCGAAAATAACTTTTGGGTCAATAGTTAGAGTTCATTTCCCTTACCATAACTCAGGAAGGATCACCAATACGTCATGGCGGATTACGAGGAGTTTTTGATAGATGTGCTTACTACGAGTTCCGGCAAATCATCGAAAGTTTAGTACATATTGTGTTGTAATTTTAGAACAAATTATTTATAAATTCTAGTGGATCGCTAGGAGTTTCTAATGGATTTATCAACATGTTTTTGCTCAAAATTGATCCAAATTTGTCTAAATCAACTCCGAATTTGATATCAACTTCTAATATATGGTTCAGTTCGACAAACCTTCAAAAATCAATAGGTTCACTTTGTTGTTGTTTTTCAACAATCAAGGTCCACAATGTCCAATGGGTCTTCAATTTTATACAACACAACACATATGAAGAAGATGAAAAAGGAGGAGGTGGAGGTTAAGTTCTGACGGATATTTTTTTGAACAACTTCTCTTAACAAGACAAAAATTAAATATCGATCCTTAAAAATAACTTCGGGTGAAAATTCTTGCAAAAACAATGTGGAAAGAGGAAGCTGGATTCTCGCGTGTGTTTGTTACGACGCAAAATATCAATCTCTGATATTAGAAAGTCTTATCAAAACACTATTAGAATTGATAAATTATTTTTTTTCTAGAAAAATATTTGGACTTCCCAAACAACCACAAGAAGTCATTTTCAGAAAACGTAATTTTCTTTTCCAGAAAGTAAGTCATTTTTTGAAAAATATCTTCCATACCAACCAGGCAATCACACAGCTAAAAAATTTCCTAATATCTGAAACGAGATTATCAATGGAATTATGCACATTTAAATTATGCATATACTTATTATCGTCCACGTTCAATGTTTTCTTATCAAGTCTGTCCAGCTTCGTGAATATGTTGAATTTGAAGATATAAAGTGTAGTTTTTATAATTCAATAATCAATTTTTGTTTATTTTTAAAGTGATTCTTCAATTGCTTGAAGCTAAATCCTTATCTAGATGCTTCAACCTTCAAAATTTCCTGTATACAAACGTTGACTAGAAGAATGATGGACCATAGACGTGCAATTTTTTCATCCATAAAATTAATCCCAAGCCAAAAGTTCCTAGCTAGCTAGTATTTCAACTCATACACGATCTGCCATAAATTTACAAAAAAAATCAAGGGGTTTCAGTTGACATTATTTAATGCAAGGAACTGAATTTTGAAATATTTGTCTAAGTTTCAGGATTGATCACTAAAGTTAGCATCTACATACCTGAAATGTTGGCCCCAAAATTTATGACAAAATGACAGGTTTTCTTATTTATTGTTGATGAATTTGATACTCCAACTCCTTCTTCTTCTACTACTACTTCTAATACTCAATCTTCCCACCCAACTGCATTTTGCATTTACTACCCAAATTAAAAGATTGGTTAGCAGTTAGCCATAAGGGATGATTACATAACCCAGAATAGCTCTGAACCTGCTATGTTTTTCTCTGACTCAGCTTGGCCATTCCTATTTCATGCAGAGTTGGTGGTTATAAAAAAGCTCAGGAAGTCATAAATACATACGTAACAGGTCAGGGTTCAATTCTAACAGAGCCAAACAATGCTAAATATTTTTTTCTCATCTATGTAAGTTTTAGTAGAAAGAGTTATTGAAAACCTATTGCTGAGAAATAGCAGATACATCGAAAAATATCGTCTTGACATTATCGTTGAAAAAGAAAGTATATACGTAGAAAATTCAAATATCAGGAATATTAAGTTTGATCCACGTAAGAATGACAAAGAAAAATTGACAAAAACACCAGAACAAAAAAGCAGATAAGAAATTGATTGCATGCCGCGTCGTTAAGACTAAGGAGAATTAATTAATTGACTTGACTTACTTTAGGTGCTGACTTTAATTTGCACAAGTCATTTAGAATGAGTATGCCTATCTATTGAAAAGAACAAAAGATTTTGAACAGAATTCAAGTCACATGAAACACGGGAGTTAATAATAGACAGACCAGACAATTATTATAGTCAAAAGTTGTAAAGCCAGGCAGTAGAAAAAGACGTACAAATTCTTCTTCTTCCTTTTATAATCAAAAAGACTCTAAACCTTGTTTATGAGTTATGGGAAATGCAATAAATAACATGCAAAAGATGTGATATTGATGCTGCTGCAAGTTGAACAAAGAATGGTGACCTGAGTACAGAAATTGAAAACTTTGGAGAACACTCTGTAATTTCTTAGAGATGTCATTTATTAGAGAAATTACAATTTATATGACAGCTTATAAACGGACAAAAAGTTGATGTAAACACCTTTACAATCCCATCACCAGTACATTTTACAACTAAGACATCACTGGTTCCAGGGCTTAGCTGCTATTTTACAAAATGGTGACAAGGAAAGAACAAAAATTGGATGTTGGATTGTCATTTTGAATAGCTCTATACCATTTTATCTTCTTAACTTTTTTTTCCTACTTATGCACTGGATCTCCATATTCTCCCCTCCAAAGAAATAACAATAATTGAAACGTCATCATGGTACCGGCGTCTATCCCCTTGTGGAATTTCAAGCAACTCGTGAAACTCCAAACCTGAAATGAAACACAATCACACAGTTCAGACTTCAGACTAGTTCTCTGATAAATTACATCTTCCCCCCCCTAGGACCAATTCAAGCATTTTGCATATGTAAAAGTAATTACCAGCTCTTTTGGCCGCGCGAAACAATACTTTCTCAATAAGATGTTGTGCAGGATCTCCATCTGGTGACCATGAGATGAAATGTTCAACTTCTAAAACAGCTTCTTCATTTGTGAAGTACTGATAAAGCCCATCAGATGACAGTATCAAAAACCTGTCTCTCGGCCCTAATCTGTGATGCTGGAGAGACGGTAGACAACTGATGTAGGGAGAAGTTCCAATATAATCAATTCTGAACATCTCCAGAAGCGCATTGTTCCATTTAGGCTGCAGGAGAGTGAGCAGTTTAAAGTTAGTTATATAGTCGAGCATAAGTAAAGAGTCAAAAGCAGAGGATATGTTAGAATTGATTCAGCAATTCGACTATCTCTAACATGATAATGGTGTTTGACAAACTATAATGCTGTTGGGGATAAAACAGTTATTCTGTTGTGGTTTATAAGTTCTTAACCAGTATTAATCTGATTAAGGGGTGCATCACATTCTGATAGCAAACAACCAATAGGTCCTTAACAGAAAAGAGCATTGTATTTTAGATGCCAATTGAACCTTTAGCATAATGTCCTGTAGCCAGCAAATGGCACTTCAGAAGTGAAAGAAGAAACATTCAAATTTTAGTTCTGTTTTTTAATCGTTAGACAAAAAAAAAAATTGGAAGTAAATTGTCCATGCTTTTAAGGTGAATAGCAAAAGAAGTTGCTAAATGCAAAATGTTTGATCACAGGAACAACACAACGATGCTAACAAGTAACATCTTGCCGAATATGCCTTCAAATTAGAGAGAAAAGTAGCTTTTGCCATGTGTTGAAAAGGTTTATGAAAAAGCATAAACTTTGTTCTCAACAAGAAATATCAATTCGAGAAATATGCTGTGAATAAAGCTAGCATTCTTTCACAAGCAGAAAGGGAATCAAAAACACATCTTTTTTCCCCACTATATTCTCAAGGGTTGACTTGTAAACAAGCTAGAAAAGCTAATATTCCATAGTACCTGCTTGAGGAAACCAGCACCAAAAGCCCGGGTAACCTTCAAAGAACCTTTCACGCGGTCATTCATCAAAGCACATGCATCATCTGGATGTTCACTTCTTATTCTTTGAACTTCCTGAAACACAACATAACAAATCAAGTTAACCAATCAATCGGGAAAAAGGATTTTTTTTATTTTTTATCAAGGATAGATCACAAAGAACTTTATAAGCCTAAAAGACATCTAAAACCTAAAACTAGATTAGCATACCTCTTCCACGGATGTGCTGTGATCTGTACTAAGCTGACTAGCAGTTAAATTAGGTATACTGTTCGACTCATCACCATCTAAAAGCTCAAGATCATTCAAAGTCTCTTCATTGATCCGCTCCAAATCTTGGCTCCAGAGATTAGGCTCCTTCTTCTGAGCTAACACAGCTCGACTATCTCCTACATTCATCACATAAACATCCTCTCCTTTCATTAACATAACAAGAACACAAGAACCCATCAAAGCTAATTCAGGATTCTCCATAACCATCCTATCAGCTAGATCTAAATATGCCTCCTCTGTTTTCTTCAATGCTTGAGAAAGAGCTTTCAATACATCTGCATGATTAACTGATCCTGATCCATTAGAACCATTTCCATTCAGCTGCTCCTTCAATCTCCTATCAAGCTCTAATCTTTCCCTATCCCATTCGCACCGCCACCTCCTCTGATTTTCTTCCCATTTCTTTGCTAATCCTCTGTACTTACTCTTTGAAATCTTCCCCCTCTTTTTCTTTAACCGCGAATCGAAACAAAGATCCTCTCTTGCTGAAGGATAATTCTCTTGTTCAACACATCTTGAACAACCATCTTTAGTCCTATCTCTTGTAAAATCATCATCACAAATCTGATTTGGTTCTTCTTTCACTTCCAAACTCGAAGCTGGGATTGTACTATTATCAGTATTAGATGAATCTGACTTGTCATCCCACAACAATCCCTTGAGTTCTTTGTGAACAGCTGGGTACAAATTAGTTACTAAAAAATCAGGTGCGTCAGGACCATTAAATCCATCATAAATCCCAACAAAAACCCAACCATGTTCCTCAGAAACTACAACATGAACACGATCTTCACCAGCTTTCCCTTGAGCCCACTGAAGATTCTGATTTTCTAACGAGTCATCATCATCCAAGCTGCACTCACTGCTGAAGTTCACACTGCTGATTGTCAATTCGTTCTGCTTCTCAGAACCCACTATCCAATCACTTTCTTTCACTGAAATTGACCCTTTAATCGGTGCAACAACTGAATTTTGACCTCTTGATAAGGTCTTTGAAATAGCTCTTTGGAGGACCCGGATAAAAGACCCTTTTCTTGCTCTGGATCGAAGAGCAAAACCATGTGAATAACTTCTTTGGAACTGATCAGGACAATAGCTTCTTTCAAGAGGGCCCGAATAAAGACCACGATCGAGGGGGCCCGATTGAAATCCCCTCTCAATCGGGCCGGACATGAAGCCACGTTCAAGCGGGCCGGGACCCGAAATAATGCCCGAAGTCGAAAGCGGGCCGGAGTGGATAGAGGAGTTTCTTGGAATTGGCTGAAGAGGTATTGAAGCAAAGGACGTGGACCCCTCAAAGGCCGAAGACCTATCGATGCTGTTGTAAGAATACAGATCGACGAACGCCGTGGACAGCGGCGTGGAGGTGTTGGCGCTGACGGAGGCACCGGAGATTGACCGGAAAGTGGTGGTCTCCTCGGAGTGAACCTTGGAAGATGAAATTCGGGTTGGGTCGGGCCTGACGTAGCAGAAGGAGTGACCCAGGTCTTCAAGTGGGTCAGAAATCATTAAGGGAAAATCCTTCCGGCGACGGGACTCGACGGCACCGCCGCTGGTGAAGCAGACACTGAGCTTTCCTACGCCGTTACCCATTTAAAGAATAAGCCTCTAAAACCAATAGAGCTAAAGAGAAATTTCAGATTTTGCGGTTTTGTTAAAACCTTTCAAAAAGCCCTCAAAGATTCATTTGTGTAAAGTGGGAAGAGAGAAAAATGGGAGAAATGAGCAGAAAAAGAAGAGGTGAAGGAGAGAGAGGCGTTGACTTTTGGGTGGGAGGAGGTGTATGTTTGAAATATAAGTTGTAATAAAAGTATAGTATAGTATAGTAACAACTTTTGGCGTTTGGTCATTTGTTTGGTTATTCTAACAATTTCATGTTCCAATTTTCCGGTTTTCGTTTTAATTTTCGGCATTTAGTGTGTGGGAGGCGTTGACGTGAAGCTCTGGACCTAGACTGCAGACACTGACCCCACCCACCCTGACTTTAACTCCAAAACGTCACCCTATCCCTGACCCCTGACTATTACAGCCAAATTCAACACTCTAGGTAACAAGTTTCTTCCTTCTTGACGTAATTTGATTCGAAACAAATTTAGAAAAACAATTTTTTTTTTATCTGGTTATTAGTCTTTTGAACTTATGGCCTGAAATATGTTATACATATTTATATAGCTTTAAAAAAAAATTAAAAACGGTAAGAATGAGAGTTATGAAGTTAAATTCTTTTCAAATATAAATATATTATGTTTTAACGAACTAATAATAAAATTATTTCACGTAAAATGAAATAGACGAATAATTTATTACAATATGTAAGTTTATAGACTCGAACCACAAAATGTAAACAAGTAATATGTCTATCTCTATTACCATAGACATTTTAGTAATAGTATGTACTTTTACATACTTCAATACAAACTTCTTTATATATATATATATACTGAGAAAATATGCCTATATATCAAGTGGTGTAACCACTATCTTTAAATCTTAGATCTATTTCTACTTATTCTATTGGCTTTTAGCTAATAGTTTGTTTTTCTTGATCTAAAGTGGCAAAATTTTGCAATACAAAACATCTTGGATAAACATTGTTCATGTTTTAGTCTCAAATTGTAATTGAATATATGACGCATTCGTACTTCCACCCCATTTAAGTCTATTTGATTCTAAATGATCTACATTATATTTAGACTATTTTTGATAATATTCATTTACTTCAACTCTTCTTAACAAGCTTGGCAAAGTACTTTAAAAGACTTTGCATTTGTAGGTGTAAGTTGTTTGTAAACGTTACATAAATCGGAACTCTAATAAAAGAACATGAAAAGGACACAATAAGTAGTACTAATGCTTTTCATCTTTTACCCTATGAATTTAGATACGGTAACTTTGACCCAAGAAAATAAAAAAAGGACGGAGAAAAGGGATCATATGTTTTTTCCAAATTCTATATAGACGGTTGGTCTTTGACCACATATGTTATTTCGTTTTAATATAGTCAAAAATAAATTTTTTAATTAAAATTTTAATCCAAGGGTTAGTATGAAATGCTCTTATTATGTTAATATATGCCGTATTCCCAATGTTAAGCTTATCCCAGGAATTTTGGCCCATTCCCAATCGAAATAAAGGTTACAATTTTACGATATGCTTTGAATCAAAACCTAAAACCTGACCAAATCCACAGTTTTGGGAAATATCTTTTTCCTTTGGGTAATCCAAACACAATTTTTCTGAAAGTATTTATAAAAAAAAAATCTAATGTAAACAGACAATTTGTCTTTGGAAGGTATTTGTTGAAATACTAAAGAGGGGGAAAATCTGAGTAGCTCTACTAGTTGGTTGCATAAATTATTGTATTTGTTGTTGAAGTCTGACCCTGTAATTCTCTACCCATTTTCCCTCCCCGTTCGTTCGCATATGTAAAAAAAAAAATTAAAAAAAAAAAATAGATACTAAAGAAAAAATTAGACAATAATAGTAAGGCGGAGGGGTTGGTATTGTTCACGTCCTACTAGAGCGAGTGAGCGGATCAGTTGAATGTTATTCTGTTAGCAATCGAAAAAGTCAAAGATCGCAGCCCAGTTAATACGTCTAGGAAAATGTGCCACGATCACCGTTGGATCCTGAGTATTAGTGTTTGGTGAAAACCATCAGTTTATGACACGTGGCTGCCCGCATTTTGCCACTTACTGAAGCTTTCTGCATTCTCCTTTATTTTTGTTTTTATTTTCTCGTCTCACTGAGTAGGCTCAATAATCTTCTAGCGTGTAGAACGTTTACTGTTTCGATTTGCTTTGACTTTTATGTAATTCTAAACCAAAATCAATTGTATCAGTTTTTATAGTATTCTTCTTCAAGTTTTTGTGACATGATATAGATATACGATCAATGCAGTTTAATAGAATTACAGATAATATTCCATAACTCAATATATGCTTAACATAAATTCAAGAAATGGACCAATCTAATATTTTAATGTAAATTTATTACTATGTGAGAGATTTTAGTTACTATGCACATTCACTATTCATTTTTTTCTGTCTCACGACGATATTACATGACAAGGATAGCTTTCAGGCTTAAGCAACTTTTAATAAATAAAAATAAGCGAATGTTCTTAAAATTTAATATAGAATATACAAATTAGAGGTAAATGTTAATCAACTACATCATCATCCAAATTCCAAAATCAATTGGCATTAGCTATACCAAATTTCTATATAAATTCTTTATGCTCACTTTTAGATGGACCTCTTTAAAAATTAATATTGCACCCAAGTATGAATGTAACACATTCTTAAATTAATTAATTATTGAGATAAATCATTAAAAATGATTATTTTTAAATTAATTGACAGCTACTTTAATCCTTATTCTTTATCCAAGTTTGAGAATAATTATTTTACCGATCTGAGCAGAGTAAAAAGCAGTAAAAAAAAAGGATTAACTATATATTTATTTAGCAAGGTGGGGTGGTTGCAAATGCAAAGGCTACTAAAACACAACATTTATTGTCGGCTTGGTGTTTTAGGTGGGCTTGACTAAATATATTAATAACTCTTTCCATTTACTGCTATGTACAAATTTAATGAGGGTTATTCTACCATGGTTTTGTGGGTCCAAAATTAGGTTGAAGTGGCTGATTTTAACCCTTCAAAAGTCAGCTGCTTTTAATGCAAGTTAAATCTTCTTTTCTGTCACTTAACTAAGTCATTAAATACCTATCGAGTAGCAAATGGTTTTCTGATCACACTTTGACTTTGTGATAAGACTTCATCAAAATCATGTTTGCACCTATTAAATGCTCTTAATCATGCTTAATGCAATTTGCCTCTATTTGCTTTATGTTGTGTTTCATCTGCGTACCTTTTTTTCCCTTTTCTTGTCAACTTCTTAACACTAATTGTGCCTTTAGAAAAATTTGACAGGACTTCTTTACAGTAGTATTTATCAATTCTTACCTCTCTTCAATTTGTTTGACAATATTAGTATGTGAGACAAAAGAATCACATCTTCTCACCGGAACAAAACTAGTACTCCTTCCGTTTCAATTTATGTGAACCTGTTTGACTGGGCACGAAGTTTAAGAAAAAATAAAGACTTTTAAAATTTGTGGTCCTAAACAATTCAAAAAGGGGCCTAGAATATTTGTGTGATTATAAAAGCTTCTCATTAAGGGTATAATTATAAGTTTAAGCAAAGTTGTTTCTAAATTTAGAAAAGGGTCATTCTTTTTGGAACAGACCAAAAAGAAAATAGATTCACATAAACTGGAACGGAGGTAGTACCAGCTATAAAAATATGAATTTATCATAAAAGAAAACAAAAGCATACATATTGCCATTAAAGGAAAACCTTCGTGTAACGCTAAGAGTTAGTTCTCGTGTGATCAGGAGGTCACTAGTACAAATAATGAAAACAACCTTTGGCAAAATGTAAGGTAAGATTGCATAATAGATTGAATGTGGACGTGCGCCTAACGAAAACTTAGTGCAATGATTTATTTCCATAGATTGTACCGGATATATGATATGTCTAGTGGTATCAATTTATAAAAGAAATCTTACACATTCTGAGTCAACTATTGGTAGATAAAATAAAATCTTTACTGCAAAGAAATATTCTCCCAAGATACATTTAGTTTTTATAATCTCAACGCTTCACATTTATAAATTAAAAAAAAAAAAAAAACTAGGAGGGGAAAGGGAGAAGCAAAAAGATGGATGTTGACAATATAAGGTTGGTTGATGACATAAATTAAAAGTAATTTAAAAAATGATAATGAACAAGAACCTAGGTTTATTAGCGATATAAACAATAGCAAAGCTTAAGTTTCCACTAGCATTTTATAATATATAAGATTTCAAAGATATCATCATTCAACGTTTCAAGTGGAGAACCCATCCTAACCCACCTTCTCCACAATCTCCTTTGCTGACCCACTCATCACCCTTTAATTTGTTTCCTTTTTCTCTTTCATTAAACCACCTCAAGAACATATTTTCCACTTCTTATTTCATTTAGATATTCATAAAAGACTTACTTTATTTAACAATCTTTAAAAGGTCGGAAAAGAAAGATGTAGCTAATCTACCGATAAGAGTTCTGTATAGGACAAAATTCGCCCTAGATTATTTAGGTGATATAGCATCGAGGAGAGAGTCAGTCGAGGTCGGAGAGAGCAGCAAGACTCATGGTCGAGATGTCAATAATGACTGAGATCGAACACTGCAGATAAAGCAGTAACGGCTAATTTTTGAAATAAAATATTAAAGGGAATTGCACTTGTATTATTAGGGTTTGCTAAAGATATGTCTCAAATAAATAATAAGATAGAGAAGGAGAAAGGCATATAATATTCACTTGATAAAAACACTTTTCAAAAGAAGATTCTCTCTCTTGTAAATATACAAAGACTATCTTTTTATCAAGATTCTTGCCCATATTCTTCCATACTTTTACACCAGATCCGAGAATAATTCGAACAAATCTTGGATTTATCTGTCATTCATCATTGTCAGGAGGAACATTCGTCAAATCCATCCTTTATTGGGTGAATCATTCCTCTTATTTACTTAAATGTCATTTATTGCTATTTATTGTTAGTTACATCTCCATTATTGCTCATTCTTTATGCACCTTTTGTGCCTATCATTGTCAACGTTTCACTGGGTATGTCCCTTCTCACACTCGTTTTTAAAATTTGTATCTAGAGTTATTATCACTAACTGGATTTAATCCGTTATTACATAAATCTAATAGTTTAGCCGAAAGTTATACTTTTTGGTCAAACAAGGTAAGTGAAAAATAACGTTGATTCTCTTTCGAATGAACGTGTATTGAAGAAAAGAAAAACTACGAGCCGTTTGGCCATACAAAAGATTCTTCTTTTTTTTTTTTGGATTTTTTTTTTTTTTTCGAAATCAATGTTTGGCCATGAAATTTTCGATTTTCACTCGAAGATGAATTTCGGAATTTTTCGAAAACTTGAAAAACTCCAAAAAAATTATTTTTAAAAATTTTCACTTTAGATTACTCACAAAATTCAAAAACAGCCTAAAATTTTATTCATATCCAAATAGGACAACTGGAAAATATTATTTGAAAAATATTTTTTTATTTTTTATGTTTGGTTGGCTTAAGTATTTCGAAAAAATATTTATAAATATTTTTCTCCTAAACTTATTTTACTCAAATTGGGGAAAAATAACTTTCTTACCAAAAGAAGGAAAAATATTTTCATAACTCTTTCTCGATCTTCCCATCCTATTCCGTACCACACCCCCACCCCCACCCTCACCCTCACCCTCACCCCCACCACCCACCCCCTCCCCAGCGCCCATCGCGCGCCCACCCCTCGCCACTGCCACTCCTGCCCTTAGGCTCCGACCTACCACCCTCCCCGCCCTTACCCATGTCGTCTCATATATTGTTTGCCTAAATTATACATTATTCAAAAATACTTTTACTACCTAATCAAATACTGAAAAATAAAAATAAAAAACACTTATATTTCAAAAAAATATTTTCCTTTATACCAAACACACACAGTTCAAAAGTTTAATTTAGACCCAGTAAATAAATCACTCGACCCAGTTAGATTCCTTTTTTACTTTTCCCTTATTGATTATATATTAGAAATAACTTGGAAACTCTTTATATGGATGCCAATTCTATAGCATCATTCTGAATTTGTTTAAGTTACAGGAGAGAAGTGCGTTAATTTCTATCACCATGTCCAGGCAAATATTAAATGAGCGCATAAGACTGAAATTTCTGCTCTGAATTATTGGGAAAAAAAAAAGAGAAGGAAGTAGAGATATAATAAATTCAAGGAGATGGATATAAGAATCACATAATATCCAATAAGAACACAGTTGCCAAAGATCTTCCAAAATTTCTAGAAGAAAATAATATATAGTTTCATAACCTTGACGCTTAACAAATTGTCTACTTAAATAATTCATGTTTGGGTTCATTAACCTTGACTTCATTTGATTGATTAGTATCATAATTATAATATAATAAAGCATCACTTAATTGATCATACCTTCAACTTCCTCCACTCATCTTTTTGAGTCTCACAGACACACACGCAAAGCATACATACAAGTACCAATAGTCAAATAAATAAATATTCTATTTAACTATTTCTCTTAAATAATTTGTCTAAGTTTTGCTTCAAAATGTCAGAGTCAAACAATGAATATTTGGCCAATGTTTTCTTAAGAGTTATCGTAGTTTAGAAATTAAGCTTTTACTAGTATATAATACTCCATAACTTCTCATATACTTTACTATGTTATTTTGTAAAGTAGTTGAATTATTGTTCAGTTTCAAATAAAACTTTTGTCGAAATGACCCTTGCAAAACAAAACATAAAGATTTCTCAAATCTCTACGTTTTGTCCCAGACCAAGTTCTTTCCTTACACGAGCTGGACTAACCCCTTCTCTCAAAATCTAATAACTCTACGTTCAATAAGGGATTATAATTAAGACCAAGACTATTTGTCTATTTGTACGCACTCTTCTATTCTTATTAATTAACAAATAACAATAGAAGTTTCGGGTTCGAAAGAGTTTTCTGGCGCAAAATAGCATTAATTGAGTCCTACTACAAATACATAACACCAAGTGGAAAACTAAAAAATATTAGACTTTGCATTGGTGCCGTGATCGAAGCCTGCTCAATCCAGCTATCGACTATAACTTGCTGAAGTTGAACCACTATTACAGACAGAGTTAACAAAAGCTTGTTTAACAACACAAATAAATTACAGTCAAGAATATCAGACACACAACAACACCAAAATTATAACAGCAAAACTATCGAAGGATGAATTTGAACTCAATAAATTTTAACAACGAAAAAAACAATTATAGTATCACTGTACTTTAATTTATTGAGCAAACTGTCCGTCCATTTCTCTAGAACACTAGCTTGGTTTATTTTATTAAAGATTACCTATAATTATCTTTTATTATATGGTAGGAGGAGTAATATATGACATTAACTAAGCAAGCAATGAAATTTTAGTTGACTAAGAAGATGGAGGGAGGGAAGGGGAATAATGGTCAGAAAAAGTCGGTGTATTTGATAGGCGTCACTCGTCAGCAGCACCAAATCCACTGTCTAATTCCCACCTCAACCACTACTACTTGCCTGCCTTTTGTCTTCACTCTCCCCCATTCTCCATTTTGCCAACTACACTTATTTTGTCTTCCTCTTTCTTTCTTTTCTCTTTTTAACCCCATTTGCCTAACTCTTACTCTTTTCTCAAGTCAAATCTCCATTTCTTTTTAACTATATATATATATAATATATATATATATATATATTCACCTTAACCTTCACTAAAAACAATGCATTAGTTGATCTACTTCTCCATCTTATGATCTTGGGTTCACTATGCACATGTTGAGTAAGTTGAAAAAGACATGTTCTGCTTATCCCTCTTTAAATTTAACAGAAATAAGAAGATGCATATCTTATTGTATTTAGATTCGGAATAAAGATGGAGTTAGACTTTTTTTCTTATAGTCAAATTAAGTTAATTCAAAATTGTAGATATAGGAAAGTTACCTACTCTGACATTTAAAAATAAAGATCCTTCTTTCCAAGATCTGATTTCAGTGAAAGAGTTGGAATATTTAATGATAATTAGATAAGAAATTGCGAAATTATCTTAGTAAGGACATATAGATTAGGACGATCAAATCAGTTGAGGGTAGCAACATACATAACAATAGGTGGATTGTCATTCGCGCACCAAACACGTGAATTACTAATTTACTATAATAAAAATATCGGCTGTTGTTACATAAAACACATGAAATAGGCCTAAGAAGGACAAGTAAATGAACCATATATAAATGGCGTGATTAGCACATCAGTAACTGTGAAGTTTTGATTATTAAATACAAAGATTCGATGTTAGGTGAATTCAGGAACTTATCAAACCTTTATTAATATTAATAAAATTACACATAGTTGCTATTTAAAAATTAGAATTCAAACTCTACATGTCTTTCTATAAAGCATTAAAAACTAAATGTCTTCTTCAAAGTTTTTAGAAAAGCCAATGATCGAAGTTTCGTATCAAGTTGCCCTTTCTGGATGTGTGTATAATACAATTCAAAGTTCATTAAATTGACATTGAATTTAACCTCTTTCCCTTTTCTCTTTTCTTTTCTTTTTTCAAACCCAAATGCTGAGCTGTTTGATTGGGAAAACAGGAAGAGAACTCAAAGACAAAAAGAATTTAAACACGTAAGTCACATATCGTCATATATTCAAGATGAGAATGTACATGGACTTTCTTCTCTGAATAAAATATAAAATATACTATACAAGAATTGTTGACAAGAAATGTGTGTTGTTCAACTTGTAAATCAAGAATTCAAAAGATTATATATATTAGCTGTAGCATGCATTATCATTTATTAAACCAAACATGAATCTAGAAGCTATAGTACAACAAGTTTTGTAACTAACTAATTTTGTGTAAAACAAAATGGGCACTATTCCTCAGCTAAGCAAAGTTTAACAATTCAATAGGACACACCGATAAATGTAAGCCTAGCAGCATGATATGTATAGTTGGACTAATTTTGTAATCTTAATTAAATTTGTTTTTTCTTAGTAATAAAATTTTTTCTTCCGATCCTTTAATTTGTTTTTTCATTTTATCCCTTTCGGATCCCAAAACGTTCTTAAACCTTATATATTATTGAAGAATATCCCAATTTGCAGCTCTTTAATTATATAACCTTTATTTTAATAGAGACACAGATTCTCCGTCATAAAAAATATGGTTAGTAAAATTATAATATTTTCAAAAAATAAATTGTTTCGGTCATGTACGTGAAAGTAGTAGAGTAGTGGAGTTCTACGAATTACTTTCTAACACCAAAAACTGAAAATAAAAGAAGTCTTACATAATTTGCAAGTACAGCACATTGTTAAATGTAGTAGTACTTATCTTTATTTTCTTATATCTATTTGTTGGGGGTTAAATTAGGTCATATACAAAACGTCCGAACGTTGTTGATACTATAAGACACGTTCGATACAAATAAAATGTTATCATGATATATATAGTTTCCATTCAAACAAAGATAAGAGTAAGCTTTTGTTTATTTGGCGTTGCAAGAAAGCTAGGTAGTTGGTAGTTGCTACTCTTGGACTTCTCTTTCCTTCTCCATTTTGGTGGGTGTTTATAGTAAATGTTAAAACTAGAAGCAGAAGATTTTGTTGCTATTTCGAACGATATCGGAATCTTGTAGGGAAAAGTAATGGTGAGATGACAGTGGTAATGTTGCATATAATTATCCAACTTTTGGTTTATTGCATCAATGTTGTAAAACTTTTAAGGGAAAAATAACTCAGGTATACCTATACATATCAGAAAACATAGAAATGGTTAGAACTCGAAAAATACAAGTATGTTGCTATATGTATAAAGCTGTTATGTACAATCCAACTTACACAATGTTCATGTTAGTTACACCACTTTTATAATATATATATATATATATATATATATATATATATATATATATTCTGATCCAACCTGATACCGATGATTTTCACCAAGCCAAGTGGCATGATGTTTTCTGGTGTGAATGTGAGTTGCTGAAGTAACAACCTAAATGTATTCTCGGGACTGAATTTTAGCATTTTGCGTAATTATAATATACATAGTTGAGTTACGTTTCCATTCTTAAACTAATTTATTACTTCAGTACAATAAATTAAAAGTTGAATAATCATTCATAAAATTATTCTTACGACGACATGTCAAACTTCAAAGAATAGAGGAACAAAGCATATATATTGCATTTACTAACTTAGAAAGCATAATGGGGCTAGTTCTAGGACGAACTATATTAACATATTTGGGCCAAACAGGAAGAATGTACACAGAAAGGACTTTTTATGGGAGAATATTTGCAGGTTAAATCAGGACCATCTAATAGACTGGACCTGAAAGCTACGTTAGTCTAAGATTTGTGAATGCATTTGGTGAGAAGAATAACAAAGAATAACGAGATACCCTAAAGGCCCTTTGAATGTTATACTGTGTATAGGTCAAAATCTGCTCTAGAATATTTAAGACAAGATAACGCTAAAGGAAGAGAGTCTTCAAGCCGTCATCAGTCGAAGTCGACCAGAAAGCAGCAATGTTCGTGGCCAAGATGTCAACAAGGGTCGAGGTCGAGCACCGTTGGCAAAGCTGTAACGGCTAGTTTTCGAAATAGGATATTAAAAAAAATATTCTAGTGAATATTCTCTGCACTTGTACTATTA
Organism: Nicotiana tomentosiformis; assembly: GCF_000390325.3. Taxonomy (NCBI): domain Eukaryota; kingdom Viridiplantae; phylum Streptophyta; class Magnoliopsida; order Solanales; family Solanaceae; genus Nicotiana; species Nicotiana tomentosiformis. The sequence continues at coordinate 83,133,750 of NC_090817.1, read as the reverse complement.
GAGTTTGTTAAAAAAATGTTTCATATAAATAGAAAAGGAGACAATGGTGTAATGCATGTGACATTCATTGGACAAGAACTGACTTTTGATTGAAGATTCTTTCTCTCTTTTACAAAGATACAAACACTACATTTTCATCTAGATTCTTGTTCGTATTATTCTACACCCTTCCATCAAATCCGAGAATAATTCGAACATTCTGGGATTTGTCAGTCACTCATCATTGTCAGGAGAGATAATCAACTAGTTCATACTTTATTGGGTGAATCACCCCTTTTATTTACTTAAATGCTATTATTTATTGCTACATTATCGCTCATACTTTTTGGAATAATTAATGCATATTGTTGTCAATCTTCCACCGGATCTGACAAGCATTAGTCACATTTACAGAAATAACATCTAGAGATGTTATTATTAACTAAGTTTAACCCATCATTATATAAATTTAATTGTTTTAACCGAAAACTACACATTTTGGTCAAACAATTTAGCACCGTCTGTGAAAATTTCATAATTAAGCTTTTAGTTTCTTCTAGATCTACAGCCAATACAAGCCTCTAACGTTAAAAAAAAAAAAAGAAAAAAAGAAGAGAGAAAGCAAAAAATAAGATCTCCTTTCTTTGTGCGTACAAAATCCTAACATGGTAGGTAACCGAGAAGAAAGGGTGAGAATAATCAATGACCTCCCAACTAACCTCATGAATGTTGTCAACAAAAGCTGCGAAACGGCAGACGAAAGCGCAACGCCCAATGCTTCCCCTAGGCAAGATGGGTTAACCCCTCCTCATTGCAGCATCACAAAGTCTCTTGGTAAGAGAGCCTCCACATTTGTGGGAGAGGAGACGCCCCCAGCTGTAAAAAAAACCTCATCGAAGTATGGCTAACTGACACGATATCTAGCGCCCTCAACAAGCCCGCCCGGGACGCGTCCACAAAAAATGCAAGAAATTGCGTTATACAACCAGCAGACGAGCAGCACAACCAACTCCCTCCTCCTCCCACAACAGGTATTACTCACAATGTTGTTAATAGTGCAGGCGATGACACGTCTCACAACCATTCTAAAAAGGATGGAGGAAATGGAGAATGAGAACGGAGCACTCGGGGACCAAATGAGGGAACACGAAGAAATGGTCGATAAGATACCAGGCGCCCCTAAGCTTTTGCCGAAGAGAGATGCCGGCCGATTCATCGAGCAGCCTTATAGTGATGACGCCGCCCCACATGCCATACCAAAAACCTTTAAAATTCCACCCTACCTCAAGATATATGATGGCACGACCTACCCTGAAGATCATTTGACTCACTACGTCACCGCCATGAAAGGCAATGACCTCACCAAAGAACAAGTATCTTCCATTTTGTTGAAAATATTCGGTGAAACCCTTACAAGAGGAGTGTTAACACGGTATTCGCAACTACCTGCGTATTCCATTGAAACTTTCGAAGAGATGGCCGACAAGTTCGTAATGGCCCATGCTGGGGCCAAGAAAGACGAGGCGAGAGTGAACGACATATTTGCTATTAAACAGTCTCCAGGAGAGGGATTGAGGGATTTCCTCTCCCGGTTCAACCGAGTAAGGATGACCTTGCCGAACGAGTCAGAAGGGATGGTGGTTGTAGTCTTTCTGAACGGGCTGAGCAGGGATGGTTCGAGGGAGACTAGAAAGCTATTAAGTCGATCGATGAAGTACCCCCAACCACTTGGAATGAAATACACAACGCATATTATGCCGAGGTCAGAGCAGATAAGGACGACCTCAATGGACCGACTCATCGACTGACCTCAGTACATGCCGAACCCAGAAAAGATCAAAGAAATGATACCAAAATAGAGCTCGCAGCTCCGCGACCTAACAGGGAACCATATCAAACATATGTCAGAGCAGTCGTTGCGCCCTCCTCCCGCCACGAAGAAGGCGACCCTCCTAGATCAAGGATAGGGACTCACCGGAACGAAAGAGGTATGCCCCCTTTATTATCCGCTCACAACTTTTGTGTGTCACCTACAGAGATAGTCTATGCCCTGGAGAAGCTCGGACCAAAGGTGAAATGGTCACAAAAGATGAGGTCAGATCCGAGTACCAGGAAGTCCGACGCCCTCTGCGAGTTCCACCAACAACGAGGGCACAAAACCGAATATTGCATCGCCCTAAGGCAGGAGGTCGTAAACATGTTACGACAATGACACCTCAAAGAATTGCTCAGCGACCGGGGAAGGACCAACTTTGCTAGAGGACATGAACAACATCAAGGACCGCCAAAACCTCCCTCACCAAGTCGCACAATTCACATGATCATCGATGGCGGCGACGATGCTTCCATCAATAATGTGAAGTTCACCACTACCCATAAGCTCAAACGGTCAATCACCAGCGAACGATATGATGAACTCGAAGAGAGTATCATCTTCGAAGTCGGATACCAACAGTTTGGCTTTCCCTCACTATCATGCCCTTGTTATTACTTTATGAATTTCAGATACCAATGTGAGACGTATTATGGTAGACGATGGGAGCGGCACGTGCATTATCCATCCCCGAGTACTTGCACAAATAAAACTCGAAGATAAGATAGTGTTGTGTTGCATCACGCTAACTAGTTTTAACAATGCAGTCGAGCGAACATCTGGTGAAATCACACTCCCCGTTCTGGCCGGTGGCGTCACTCTGGAAACCACGTTCCACATCATGGACCAATACACAGCGTATAATGACATAATAGGGAGACCATGGATACACACTATGAGGGCCATCCCTTTTAGCTTATATCAGATCATCAAGTTACCGACTCCATGGGGAATGTTCAGCATACGAGGAGAACAACACAAATCCCGGGAATGCTACTGCATCTCCCTAGATAACACGACCACTCAACAAATGAACGATAAAGAAAAAGAGGCATAGCAATCAACAGGGTCTAGGTCGATATAAGACGATAGCGAGGACGTCATCAGAGACCCTGATATGGTCAAAGCTATAGAATCGACCGTAGAAGACCTCGACCCCGATCAATTAGACCTCAACGACCACAACAAGCAAGCTCGCATCGACTGCAAACTTTAGGAACTAGGTAAATTTCGTCAATTCTTAACTTCTTACGTAGATTTGTTTGCTTGCATCCATGCAGATATGTCGGGTATCCCAAAGGAAATCGCCATGCACAAACTGAACGTTGACCCATTCCACCCCCCAGTGAGACAAGTCAGACGTAAGTTTAACTCCGCAGTCAATGACGCGGTACGTGAAGAGGTGGAAAACCTATTGGAATATGGATCCATCAGGGAGTCGAAGTACCCCCAGTGGGTCGCCAACGTGGTCATGGTTAAGAAGAAGAATGGGAAATGATGGATGTGCGTAGATTTCACAGATTTAAACAAAGCATGCCCAAAGGATTCATTCCCATTACCCCACATCAACCAACTCACCGATGCAACAGTCGGGCATGAACGACTGAGCTTCTTGGACGCTTATTCAAGTTATAATCAATCCTCATGGAAGAAGAAGATTAGGAAACAACTAATTTCATCACCCATCAAGGGATGTACTGCTACAGGGTCATGTCCTTCGGGTTAAAGAACACGGGGGCAACTTACCAAAGGTTAGTAATGAGGATGTTCATTGACCAACTCAGTAAGACGATGGAAATCTATATAGACAACATGCTCGTCAAGTCCAAAAGGAAAGAAGATCACATCGACCATCTGAGAAAAACTTTCGACATACTCAAGCGATACGGAATGAAGATGAACCCTGAAAAGTGTGTTTGGTGTGGCCTCACGAACGATTCTAGGTTTTCTGGTATCACAGAGGGGTATTGAAGTCAATCCTGACCAAATCAAAGCCATCGAGGGGATACCATAATACTTGACCACTAAAAAGCAAGTTCAAAGGTTGACTGGCCAGATCGCCGCCCTATCAAGGTTCATTTCACGATCATCAAATAGATATCACAAATTATTTGCCGTACTCAAGAAGGATAACAACCTTCAATGGACTTCGGAGTGTGTCCAAGCCCTAAAGGAATTAAAAGCATACTTGTCATCGCCACCACTATTTTCAAAACCAGAGCATGGAGAACGTCTCATCGTGTATATTGTTGTATCCGAAGTAGCTGTGAACGCAATACTGGTTCGAAAAAACAAAGGTACGCAATCCCCCATCTATTATATTAGCAAAACTTTAGTCGACGCCGAGACGAGGTATCCACACCTCGAGAAGCTGGCTCTGACCTTAGTCGTAGCTTCGCAAAAGCTTAGACCGTATTTCTAGTGCCACCCGGTCTTGGTCGTTACGACCTTCCCCCTGAGAAGCATTTTGCATAAACCCGAGCTATCGGGAAGGCTGGCAAATGGGCCATCGAGTTGTGTGGGCACTATATCACGTACCAGTCGCGAACAACGATAAAGTCACAAGTGCTCACCGATTTTAGCACAAAAGTAATGCGTGAAGTTGAGAGAGAGGCCTCTCAAACTTCCCCCCAAACACAAGACCTCTGGGTCCTATACACCGATGGTGCATCCAACGCATCAGGGGCCGAACTGGGATTCGCCAGTCCATAAGGTGCCCGAATATGACGAATAACGAGGCCGAGTATGAGGCCGTAATTGCAGGTTTGAGACTATCACTCAAGTAAGGGGCAAGACGGTTAAAACTTTGCTGCGATTCCCAACTCGTAGTCAACCAAGTCACAGGGACTTACCAAATCAAAGAACAAAGATTGCAAAAATATCAAACTAAAATCTATAAGCTGCTACCCGAGTTCAACGACTGATAGCTCGACCAAATTCCCCGGGTATAGAACGCTGAGGCAGACGGCCTTGCTAAATTGGCCGCAACCACCAAAAGCATCGCAACCGGAGACAAGAACGTAGTCCACCTCCTCAGCTCATCGCTTGATCAAATTGAGGTAAGAACCATAAGCTTAACTTGGGACTGGCGCAATCGTATTATAACATATTTACAGGACGCCACACTCCCAGATGATAATAAAGAAGCCAAGAAACTGAGAGCTCGAGCGGCCAAATACAGTATCATCAACAACGACCTGTATAAGAGGACTTACGACGGCCCTCTGCAAAATGCATGGGCCCAAACTAGACGCGACGCGTTCTTGAAGAGGTCCACGAGGGCCATTGTGGAGGATACTACTGGCCCACCATGAAAAAGGAGGCTGCACACTTCATGAAAAAATGTGAGCGATGCCAAAAGTACGCCCCAATGATTCACCAAGCGGGCAAACACCTCCACTCGGTCACCTTACCTTGGTCGTTCATCAAACGAGGAATGGACATTGTAGGCCCCATCCCGGCAGGGCGAGGTAACGTACGATTCCTTTTGGTTTTAACTGACTATTTCTCTAAGTGAGTGGAAGCAGGAGCATTCACCCAAATACATGAACAGGAAGTGATTGCCTTTATATGGAAAAACATCATGTCGGTTCGGCCTCCCCAAAGAGAAAAGCTGTGACAACGGATCCCAGTTCACGAGAAAGAAGACCGCCGAGTTTTTTGAAAAATGGCATATCAAAAGGATATTTTCGACGCCATATCACCCCACGGGCAACGGGCAACGGGCAAGCAGAGTCCTCCAACAAGTCGATACTGAACATCATGAAGAAAAATCTTAAAGATGCCAAGGGATTGTGGCCAAAAATATTACAAGAAGTACTATAGCCTATCGAACAACGCCAAATACGAGCATAGGAGAGACGCCCTACTCTTTGATCTATGGGACCGATGTAGTGATATCGGTCGAGGTCAGAGAGCCTAGCCTAAGTTACTCCCACGAGAACAGACTAAGGAATGAAAAAGCAGAAGGTAGGAGCTCGACGAACTTGAGGAACGAAAAGACATGTCCTACATAAGGATGATCGCCCAAAAATAACAAGCAGAACGTTATTATAACAAGAAGGCAAAGGTCAGGCCGCTCAAAGTAGGGGACTACATGCTTAAAGCTAAAACACAAGCGAGCAAAGACTACCACGGGAAGGCAAACTAGGAACAAATTGGGACGGCCCGTACAAAATCACAGCAAAATCGAACAAAGGGTCATTCGAACTAGAAACAATGGAAGGAAAGTTGTTGCCAAACAACTGGAATATTGCCCACCTCAAGTACTTCAACTTTTAAGAGATAAAGCGCTCTCCAAGTCATACTCTTTTTTCCCTCACTTGAGTTTTATCCCAATTGGGTTTTCTCAAAGAGGTATTTAACAAAGCGACGAAGGGAACACTTCAAGTCGAAGTACACAAAGATAGGACCGGGACGGCTAGTTCATTGCTCGACCTCTCAAGCACTCTCCAGGTCAACCAATAAAGGGACTAGATAGACCGGGACTGGGACTGGAATGCCAGCCAACACCCAAAAGTTTGTAAATTTCTCCAAATGTATGACCAAAGCAACAATGCTTAAAGTTTACGGTTTCGAAGAACTTTACACTTATCGGAACACCCACTGGCCCTCGGCCATAATTAAATCCAGGTTATGTTTGACCTTGTTCGAACTAACACCTACCGGCCCACGGCCATAATTAAATTCAGGTTATGTTCGACCTTGTTTTAACTAACACCTACCGACCCTCGACTATAATTAAAATTAGGTTATGTTCGACCTCATCGAACTAACACCTACCGGCCCTCGGCCATAATTAAATTCAGGTTATGTTTGACCTTGTTCGAATTAACACCTACTAACCCTCGGCCATAATTAAAATTAGGTTATGTTCAGCCTCGTCGAACTAACACCTGCCGGCCCTCGACCATAATTAAATTCAGGTTATGTTCGACCTTGTTCGAACTAACACCTACCGGCCCTCGACCATAATTAAAATTAGGTTATGTTCGACCTCGTCGAACTAACACCTACCGGCCCTCGGCCATAATTAAATTCAGGTTATGTTTGACCTTGTTCGAATTAACACCTACTACCCCTCGACCATAATTAAAATTAGGTTATGTTCAGCCTCGTCAAACTAACACATATCGGCCCTCGACCATAATCAAATTTAGGTTATGTTCGACCTTGTTCGAACTAACACCTACCTGCCCTCGACCATACTTAAATTTAGGTTATGTTTTACCTTGTTCGAACTGACACCTACTGGCCCTCGACCATAATTACTTAGGTTATGTTCGACCTTGTTCGAACTAACACCTACCAGCCCTCGACCATAATTAAAACCTTGTTCGAACAAACACCCACCAACCTCCGACCGCCATTCGCCACTAAGTGATCACGGTCAGAAAATCAAGGCAACCAAGCTACAAAATTAAAATATATACAAATGCAAAAATGAACCGCAGGAAGAGAATCAGTTGCAAATAGAAAAGCTGGCATTTCATACTTGAAATATTTTTTACAAAGGCTCATGAAGACTCCACCAACTACCCGCAAAAATATACAAAAATCAAAAGAGAAAACTACTGGCCACCATCATCACGGACTTCGACATCCCCGCCGACTTGGCCCTCAACAACGTCTCTCCCTTGACCTTCAACACCCTCACCATCGCCATCTTCGCCCTCAAGATATGCAGTGTCATGCCAGGCATTCTACTCAAGCCGGTCTACACCTTCGTCCCCCTCGTCTCGTCCTTTGGTGTAGCGGGGTCATACCCGCAAGCGACTTGAGCTTTGTGAGCCTTAACACGAGGAACTGAGCCTAAAACGGATCATGTCGCATGAAAACCTCAAAACACGTCTAACTGGGCCTTGACATGAATTCACTTCTCGTACAACTCTCGAGGAACATTAGGAAAATATGAAGTATGGGAAGAGTATGATTGCACCAGTAATCGAGCTTTCTCGGCCTCAAGAGAAGCAACTTGGTCGTAGAGGCCAGAAGTTTCTCTCTCCAACTCCCCAATCCTCTCATCAAGCTGCTCTTCTTTAAGCCGTGCTGTTTCTAAGTCATTCTCTCACTCATAACGGAGAGTCCGGATCATTATCTCAAGAGCCTCCGATCGAGCGAACGCTTCTCAAGATCCTATGCCTTCTCGGCGACCTTGCCACTTAGAGCATCCGCTCTGAATTGACACTCCTCAAGATGGGCACGCAGTGAAACCACCTAAGCTTGGAGATCGATGCACTAGGCTTCGACCCCTTTGCTGACTTCGATCTCTTCCTCTTTACCTCTCAACATCCCTTCAAGGACGCTGCATTTGTCAATAACCCTTACCAGCTCGTCGTCCTTCTCCTTCAACTCTTCACGAAGGGCCTACGAGTTGCTGCCCTCTCCAAAACGCCTGCGAATCTCCTGGTACTTGCCCTGATACTTAAAATATTTGTGCTCCAACTTCTCAAATAATTTCTTACGCCTCTCTTCCCTTCGAGAACTTTCATTCTCTATGATCATGGTCTGCAATCATAAGAAGAAAAAAAAAAGCAAAAATGGGAACTCCCTCGCTAACAAAGGCGAAACACTGAACAAACAACATTACAGTTAAAAAGACGAAGCCCTAAATTACTCACCCTGAGAGCTAAGCCGGCTATGCTCCTCGACAGAGTGATATCGTCCAGCTCTTTGAGGGTTTCACCTTCCACTTCAGAACAAAGAGGGCCGAGGGCAGTGACTACATTCTCTGTATTTTTCAACAAATCATGATCCATGGGGATCGCAATGGTCCTCGTAGACCCCTCCAACCTCAACCCGAGTTGGGTAAACCCCTCATTCATCATCCTCAGGTTAGCGGCGTCGATGTCTGAGCCCGTCTCAAAACCATCTTCGGTAATGCCTTTGTCTCTCCCATCGGCCGACAAGGGAGTATCATCAACTGGCTGCGAAGTCGACGGCCCCTCCTGCCGCAAAGAATCAGAAGCTCTCGCAGCTGGCCCGTCGATCTCCGTTATCACAGAAGGGCAAGATACGTCTTCGTTAGCCTCCACCGATATCGGAACCTCAGACTCTAGCTCGATATTATCTTCAATAACAATGGTCGCCATCTCACGAAGGAAAAAATCATCCATCACAGAGTCCACTGCCCGGGGCAACCCCGTCGCTAATGTTCATTGACCTCTTACGAAGCACCAAACTCCTGTCACTTGGCAACGATTCCCCCTCTTCATCCACAAGATGGTACAAAGGGGAAACCAAAGGTTCCACTGTCGAAGTATCCGCAGATAGAGAAGAAATTGTTGCTGAAGTAGCGACAGGTGGGGCCGAGGAGCGAGCAGGATCAGCCGCGATGGTAGAAAGAGCAAAAGCCAAAGAGGTAGCATCTTTCCTCTTACGGAATGCAGGTGGGGGAGCTCTCGGCCTCCTCGAAGGCCTCGGGCTTGAGTTGAGAGAAGCACAAAAGAAAAGAAGTTCAACCAGAATAAACCACAAAATGTGAGTAACCAAGAAGCCAAAGCAAAGAAACTCACCGGTCAAGGTAGGAGCAGACCCAAATTTCTTGAGAAATCCCCGCCACTCAAGAATCCCCGCGATGTGAGGGAAGAGCCGGCCGATCCAATCATAAATGTCCCGGACCAAATAAGGGGGCGAAGTCTTGGCTGCATAAGAAAGGAGCAAGAGATCAAAACCCACGACTAAGCAACTAAACTAAATGCCACAACACAGAAAGGTTAGACGCTTACGAGTATAGTTCCAAGTTTCAGGGAAGCCGTCAGCGTTGGCCACTACGTCCTCAGTTCTGATGAAGAAGAAGTTGTGCCAGAACTAGCGGCTAGCCTTGTGATCCATCTTCACCACCAGGCACTTGCCCCCTTGGTGGCGAAGGTTTAACATCGTCCCCCTATAGAAACTAGGGGCGAATAAATACGTCAGATGTCGAAGAGTGATCTCGACCCCGTCCAGCTCCGCAAACTTAGTAAGCATCCTGATGAGCTTATAGATATACAGTGCGAGCTGAGCCGGGCAAACACCATAGAAACGACAAAATTCATCCGCCAGTGAAAGAAGGGGAAGAGTGTAACCGACATGAAAAGGGTAAGTGTAGAATGCACAATACCCGGGGCGGTAGACCTGTACCACATCCCGCCCGGTAGGGACCAACTCGATGCGAGTGGGAATGCCGAATTTAGCCCTAAGCTCTAATAAATTGGCCTCCTTTATCGTCGTCTTGGAGATTTCAGGATCAGCTTCAGGCGCCTTTGTAAAATCAGACCTGACTTTCTCACCACGAGGAACTATCTCCTCCACCATATGGAAGTTCTCATCCTCAACGGCAACGGAGAAGACCCTACTAGACACGGCTTGTAGACTCCCTAGGACAGAACTGCTCTGATACCAAGTTTGTCACGCCCCGAACCTAGGAGCGAGACAAGCACCCGGTGCCTCACCTAACCTGGCGTACCAAATTGCGACTAAGGGACTCTGAACACATAATGTCATACTTTGGCCATGGGGCCACCTTGCAAGACAATTTGCGAAGCAAAATATAAAACTGAATGGAAACTAGCGCTAACTAAACATCAATATAAAGCTAGGCTGAAAAGGCCGTCATAGCTACTACAGCTGACAAACCACCAAATTATACATACCAGGCCTACAAACCCAACATACTGCACTAACCAACATGATATGTCTACAAGCCTCTACTGATAGATATATTGTGATCGGAACAGGGCCCCGACCTACCCATATTATATATATAAATACATAAGATGTACACAAAAACTCTAGACCTGGCAACTCCGAAAGACGTAGAGCTTACCGATCAGGCTGAACTCGGGAAACACCTACTGAGGAGGTCTACCCGTCTGTCTGTCTGAACCTGCACGCATGAAATGCAGCGCCCCCAGAAAAGGGACGTCAGTACGAAATAATATACCGAGTATGTAAGGCAATAAAATAACTGAAAGCTGAAACTGAACTGATAATATGATAACTGAAATTAACTGGGAGTCAAAGATGGTCTGGAGATATACTTACCTGCTGATACTGACTCAACTCTCTCAATATATTAAGTAAAATAAATGTCCGGCCCTATAAGGCTCGGTACGTGTAAATGCTCGGCCGTAGTAGGCTCGCTCATAGGCGCTCGGCCATACTGGGCTCTGTATCTCGGCCATCCTGGGCTCGCTCATAGGCGCTCGGCCACAGTAGGCTCGGTATATATAACTTACCATCTGATCAGAGGTTGCCCAATAGGGGCCTGCCCACCGATTATAGCTCGATGGTGGTGAAAATAGTGTAATACTGTATATATATATATATAGACCCTCTGCTCTCTTGACTAAATAAAGACAAAACTAAACTGAATATGAAGTCCCGATAAAGAATAATATTGTAACTTATGAGACTAGAATAATGTGAATGAATTCATGAATACGAACTTCTCTTTATGTCTCATTATTAACACATGTAGCTACGAGATCATGCCAAAATGAAGGAAGGGCTTAGCCTTAATATACCTTATCACAACCTTTCCAATCACCAAGTTGAACTCACCTCTTCGCACCTTAATCTACAAGAATGATAATAATACTATCGTTAAGTTACGAAAGGTACAACTATCGTACAACGAACGACAAACTTATTTTGTATTAAACGGGCAGCATCTCCCCTATAATCCTTACTTCCTCCAAATTCAAGATAACACCAAAAATACAAGAACAGAACAATGACAACATATATACATCATTTTCCAGCCCTATATACACCATCAAATACTACAAAACAACCCAACACACCCCAATCTCTTCATACACAAAACGACCACCGTAGTAGTGTTAAACGACCAGAAAATATTATGACGAACGACCAGCCAACCACCCTACATTTATATGGTATTTCTACACCCCCTTCCTCCTCCAAAACTCCACAAAATAGTAGTAAAACACGCAGCCCAACAGCAACACAAAACAGTCCGCTACAAGTGAATAACTCGAACTCACGACTTCCGATCACCGTCCCGTGAGTTCTCACAAGTATAGAACGACTTACCATGAATTTATAGAGGAAAAACTGGATGAAAGAGAGCAGTAAACTCACCTTATTTGTTGGATAACTCAGCTCCTATCTTGGTTCTTCAAACTCTAGGTTTTACCTCCAATTAGAACTTAAAAGGGAGAGAAAATCAATTAGGGTTTGTGGAAAATTTTTTGGAGGATTCTTTGCAGAGCTTATGTCTGGTTATTATGCTCTATTTTAAGTCTAATATATGAAGAAAATAGGCCTTTAAAAGGCCTCTTTGGACGACCCGAAATGGCCCATTTTTGGGCTCTCATTTAAGCAAGTAGGTGACACACCTACTTGTCACCTAGCAGCTTGTGCAGTATCATAAAAATGCCCATATCTCTCTACTCCGATGTCGTATTGACAAACGGTTTAATGCGTTGGAAAATAGACTCATATATCTTTAATTTGATGGGTGGAACACCCCATAAATCTAAGTATATTGAGAGAAAATTGCAGTTACATTTGACCCAAAGTTTCAGTAAAACTTCTGAATGTAACTTGTGATGACTTTCATCGACTTTTGTTCCACAACTCGCTTGACTTCAAAACATAACACACGGATGTCATACGACTAATATAAATCATAACATAATCTCCATATCATGTTAATCACCCTAGTCTCACCCCAAAGGTACATGTTATAACATTTCCAACTTGTTGACTTTCGACGAAATATTATTTTATTTAATTGCTTTAGCTTCTGAACTGTCCAACCCTCTTTGTACTTGTTGTTCATGATCTTCAATATTTGTAACCTCAGAGGTAACATAATTAACTTACTTTATATACTTTTAAATATTATCTCATTTTTGGTCCTACATTAGTTTGCTTACGACGCATTTTTACGTACGAAAATATAGGGTGTAACAATACGTTAGACATAGTTCTAACAAAAGAGGAGGTATTCAAAGTAACAAGGAGTTAAAAACAACAGGGATCGCTAGGGCAGGGAAAAAAGATGCACAACAATGGAATAAGAAGAAGAAGGCACAAGGTTTCGATATGGGAAATATATAAAACTTGAGCGCGTATCTTCACATCTCTATTTGTAAGAGCTCATGCATCGAAACCGAGAAATTAGGTCATTATTACTTAGCACCACTATCGAAGTGGCAAATCCAACCAACAAACGCATGCGAAACACGCAACGCATAGGAAAAATGCACTATAATGACGTATGACGTCATGACGTCACTTTGATCCAAGAACAACGTATCCCCAAAAGTTGTGGCCCATGAAAGGCCACGTTGCCCACTCGTCCAATCATCTCGATCACGACGAACAGAATTCGCTCATCAAGCCCTCCTGAGGCCGACCTCAATAAATAGAGGGACTAACTGTATAGGTCAAAATCTGTCCAAGAATATTTAAGACAAGATAACGCTAAAGGAAGAGTCTTCAAGCCGTCATAAGTAGAGGTCGACCAGGAAGCCGCGAGGTTCGTGGCCGAGATGTCAACAAGGGTCGAGGTCGAGCACCGTTGGCAAAGCAGTAACAACTAGTTTTCGAAATAGAAAATTAAAGAGAATATTCTAATGGATATTCTCTACACTTATACTATTAGAGTTTGTTAAGAAAATGTCTCATATAAATAGAAATGAGATAATGGTGTAATGTAGGTGACATTCATTGGACAAGAACAAACTTTTGATTGAAGATTCTTTCTCTCTCTTGCAAAGATACAAATACTATTTTTTCATTTAGATTCTTGTTCGTATTATCCCACACTCTTCAATCAGATCCGAGAATAATTCGAACATTCTAGGATTTGTCTGTCACTCATCATTGTTAGGAGGGATAATCAACTAGTTCATACTTTATTGGGTGAATCACTCATTCTATTTACTTAAATGTCATTTATTGTTATTTATTGCTAGTTGTTGCTACATTATTGCTCATACTTTTTGGAATAGTTAATGTATATTGTTGTCAATCTTCCATCAGATCTGACCAGCATTAGTTACTTTATTGGAAATAACATCTAGATATATTATTATTAACTAATTTTACATTATTATATAAATTCAACTGTTTTAACCGAAAGTTACACATTTTGGTCAAACATACGTAAGATTTTTGAAAGTATTATTACTAAATACTCGTACTTAAACTTTAGGTCAAAGTGCGTAATCAGTTGTCTAGGAAACGAATTACTTTACTATTTTGGCTAAAGCTTCCTGCAAGCAAGGGTGCCTGTGAAGTCCATCTTTAGTGTAGGAAGAGAGAAAAGAAATACTCCTATACTGGGTGTACAAGGTGTGGGCCCTTTACCAATTATTTGGGCTAAGCTTATGGAAATGTAGGTCAATTGTTTATTTACTAAGGTTTTATATCATGCACTTAATTGACTTGGGAGTATAAGGTTTTGGGTTAGAAAACATCTGATAAGTTAGGTTTTAGCTTTTGATTAAATGAGGAAAAAAAATTAATTGCGTGATTTAGGACAAAATCCAAGAAATATCCAAACTAATGAGTAGACTCGTTCGTCAGATACAAACTTACTAGAACTTGAAAGTAGTCCCGGTAAAGTACGAAATTATAGAGGTGTATTCAAAATTTGAAGTTTATAGGTTTTTACAGTAATATCAAGTTAATATATAAGAATAACCAGACCAACTGGCTTCTGAATTAATATTCTTATACATTTAGTAGATTTTTTAATATAAAGCAAAAATAAAGGTATATCATTAAGGACTACGTAATTGAATATGACTTACTAGAGCATGAGTAAGGCTTTTGCCTTAAGCATCAACGTAACGATCTTAGACGAATCGAGGGTTTTAATCCAATAGTTATAAAGTATTACTGCACATATTACTTGCTTGAAATAATGCTGCAAAATTAATATATATGTAGATAATATTAACTACATATATATAACTTGAACAAGAAACAGTGGTTGGACCGTTGGACACACATCCGATGGCATAAACGTGTACCTCCCTCAACCCGATAGTGATGAGCCCAATAATGTAGTCAACAGAAGCCCAAATTGGATTTAGTAAAACATAACGGGATTCAAAGTGATCGAACAACACCACAGAAAAATAAACTTTAATAGTCGCTCGTCCAACCGCTTAAACTAAAAACAACTAACGAATGTATAATATATGTATAACTAGTATATAATCTATATATATCAGCTAGAAAAAGTAAATGGTGAACCCAATCGGCTAACAACAATAACAACAAAAAACCCAGTATAATTCTACACGTGAACCTTGTCCCTATCTTGTGAAGTAGAAAAGTTTTTCCCATAAACTATGGGCTCAAGAAAAGCACAATCACAATATTATTAAAAGAAATACAGTAAGGTGAACCCAATCGGCTATGTGTAAAAATGTGAACTAAATAATCAGTTTGTCCAATGGTCCATACACTTTGGCAATGATAAGACACTATTCAGCCCCCGGGAAAAGTTGAAGAGCCAGCACAAAGGGACGCTAATGTCCATATCAAACTAATAGTGACCCTAAAAAATATCTAAGGGCAAGAATCTACAAGGATATATAAACTTTTGGAATTAACCAATTGATTACCGCCATTGCTGCCAAAGGACCAAAGAACCTTTTTTCATCACTTTCGCAACTAACCACCTAAAAAGTATGCCATTTATATTTTAAATAACCAAAGCGGATTCTTTTCTAACTCTCTATTACATTATGACCTAAATATTCCCTTCTTAAAAAACCAAGAAAAAGATCCACAAAATGACCTAATGGCTTCTTTTGCTGAGTTCAAGTGAATACTGATCTGAACACTTGGGTGGTAACAGCTAAGTACATTTTCTACAAAAAGTTCCTATCAGAACTTCAGTACACACAACACCTCAAAAGAGATGTTCTTTTTTCTTTTTTGGGGTTTTCGGTTCACTGAATTATCTAATTGAAAATCTAGTATTTTCTGTTAAAGATCCAATATTTCAGCCAAGACTGGAAAATCTTCTATCATTGTAACATTCAGCTTTTCATATAAATTACAGGAAAATGGAATAATGTATTTACCAGACAAACAGCTGAAATTCTGAAAAGGGACCTGTGGCTGTGTAGTGCTTGATACCACATTTTTTCTGCAATTAGTGGGCACTGTGAAACTAAAATTAATGCAAAGCTAATCCGGAAAACCTATATATACATAAATTAATCATAAATATACTCATCAATTCATTGTAGTGAAAAAAAATTGGAGCTTTACAGATTACAACAGCAGAAATGGATAGCCAAAAAAATCAAAATGGAAAAGAATAAATTAAAAAAAAAAGCAAAAAATTGGTACCGCCTAACCTAAAAATCACTTCCAGCCGACACAGAATTTAACATATTCGCATGAATCCCAGTTGAAAAATGGCAGCTTTCTTTCTGGTAGCATCCAATTTCAATATGCCGTGTAAAAAAGGGTGAAATAATGGCACGAAAAAAATAATTATTATTATAGTTTCAGAAATTAATTAATGACCAGTAGTAGGTAGAAGAACCCTATGCGCCATAAAAAGATTCCTCCTTTTATCCTATTCGCCGCCGATGACACTTCTGTCCCTAACCCCGGCGGCGAAGATAAATGACTCGGCGGACCGTAAATTCCCGGCGAATTTTCCGGCGACAGAGTAATCTCCGGCGGTGAAGCAACCCCAGTAATTGGCTTATTCACTTCAATTGGATTTTTCCCAAAGAATTCCCTAGGCAATAATACTTTCGACACCCCAAATATTGCCACTGGATTCTGATCAAACACCGTTTGAGTCACCGACGCTTGAACAATTCCAGTATTTATCCCAACAGAATCATTAACTCTTGAAATATTCAGCGTAAAACTGCCCGCACCATTTTGCTCTGTAGCCAATGTTGGTTGAACTGGATTCACTATAGATTCTAACGAACCTAAAGGGTAATAAGAGTGCAAAACATGAAACCTTAAAACAACAGCTTTTTTCTCCGCTGGTAAAGATTGGAAATTATTTGACGCTGACATTTGCGAAAATGCTTCATCTGTTGGCACAAACAGAGTTAATCCAGCACCACCTTCATCTCGTTCAAATTCCTCTTCTACCCCTGAAGCAGTAAGCATTGAAGCTGCAACATTGAAGTTGTGACCATCGATAAGAGTCTTTGTAATGTTGAGTCCTAAAGGGGGTCGAGTTTCAGAAGCCATAAGATCAAACCCATTAGGGACTAAAAGTGAATCAATGGTGAAAACGGAGATATTATAAGGGAGGGTCTTTAGAAGTGTAATAATTGTAGCGTTCGAGGTTGGTGAATGAACTGTGATGGAATTGGAGTTACTGTTACGGGTAATATTAACCGACCCGAAGTTATTTGGGGCACGGCCAGTGGTTTGAAAGAGAGTGGTGACGAGTTTTCCGGTGGGTGGTATAAGGCGGAGGTCAGGCCAAGAAAGGTATTCAAGGAGGACGTGGTAACGGAGGATATCGCCGAGGTTGGTGGTGGCGGAGGAAGGCGTAGGACGGTGGGTTAACAGATCGGAGGATCGGAGGAAGGTGTTGGGGACGGCGAGGAGGGTGAGGGAGGCGCGTTGGGTTAGATCGGCGGCGACGGAGGTGGTGGCGAGGAGATTTGTAAAGTCGGAGAGATCAGGGTAAGAGGATAAAATATGGGTGATGTTAATGGCTAAAATGGGAAGGTGACGAGTGGATAATAGGAGAAAATAGAAGAATGTGATAGGGGTAAAATGGGATATGGAAATTGTGAAAGCCATTTTTTTTCTTTGGTGGGAAGATTGAAGAAGAGAGTGATGGCAGCTCTCTCTCTCTCTCTCTGTGTAACACTGGTAAGAGAGAGTGATGGCCCTTTGGTTTGGGCTTCGGCACAGACACAGCTACACTTGCTTGGGCCTCAGCCTCGTGGCCCCCTCGGTGTTGATGTGATGATTATGGTGCATCATGGTCCATGATAGTGATGCAAACTCATTATTATATTCATATTCTTTCACATACTATTTATTTAACAAAAGTATATATTGGAGTAAATTGTGACGGGTGTATTTAAATGTACCAAAAGAAATTCTTTAGGTAGTTTTTGTTATATAGTTTAAAGGAAATTCCTTATGCAGTATTAGTATATTCCATTTGTTGTTTGTTAATACAAATGATCAAAGAACAATAAATAATTAAATTGAAATGAGATAAAACGATAAAACCAATGTGGCAAAGTAATTAAGCCTTGTGTTAGGCTTAAATGCTAACAGTCAGTTTCAATCGAGCCCTCGAGATAGGGCTCAGATCCAACTAACTGAGTGAATAACCGAAGAACAATTAAACAATTGCTGAAAGCTAAAGTAAATTTTATTGCCTTGATATGTGTGTCAATAACAGTCCCAAAAAATGAAGGGAACCTCCTCTTTATATGGTTGATGAGTTTTAACCATAATACAAGTCTAAATAAGGTAAAAATCTTTTCCTTCCTTTTCTCCCACGAGAATATGATCCGCAGTCAATACCGAGCGTGATCCGCGCCATAATATCCAGCTGATGGTGGATATTTCGGCTTTCCGTTTATCTTCTTAAACCGTCTTTTCTTTACCCTCGATTCTTCATATTGCTCGATCTGGATTCTCTCCGGGTTCGGACATGCTCGATACCCGACGTATCATTCGTCCGCTCCTGGTTCCGATCTGTGGGCACTTTCGATCTCACTCGAGCCAGTAACGAGTAACATCGTTCCTCACTTCACAACGGAAAATCGGGGGTAATTTTATCCCCAATTTTACCCGTATAGAGATAGTCCTCTCACTTCTCGAAGAGTATATTATAGGAGCAATGAGAAGTGACTAATTGACCTCGGCTCCTTCTCTCTTATATCATGAGCAAGCTGACGAACCGAAACGTCCCATCAGTCACGTCGCTCTGATTTTGGACACGCGTCAGCCGTCTATTGAATACCTCTGATAGTTACCTAATTCGAAACGTCTGGCAATCATTACTCTTTCCCTATAAAAGTTTCGATTTTCTATTTTCACTTTTTTACTTTCTGACTTCAAATTTCCTTAAGTTACCTTCGAGTTTTTTATATCTTCATCTGTTCATCAATCCTTCAAATCTTCATAACTTGTTTTCCATATCTTCATATCCTCACAGTTCATATTCAAACCTTCATACCTCACATTCAAACATGCATACCAAATCTTCATATACTCAGATAGAAATGGCGAAGACTTCAAAATCGGTACCTCAAAACACTGCACCGACGACTTCTTCCTCGGCCACCGGCACCGAGGTAGTACCTCCGATAGTAGCCTCGGGACTTCCACTTACAGATTTCATCCCCGACGGCTGCTCCATAGATAACGACTTCAAAGTCGAGAAAGCCTCTTCATGAGGAGATCGAGGTGAGGAAGCGTGAAGGTATGTTTTCTCCATTACCGAGGAGATGCTCAAAGCTGTCTGAGAGGAATGCAAATGGGAAGGCAAGGACATAGTCGTTCCCAGTCCTGACAAGGACATCACGATACACGTGGAAGGATACTTAAGTGTTTACACGTATCCTTTCACGTTTGATCTTGTTGATATGGTGCCTCGAGTTTTGTAAGAGGTTTGAAATTTGCCTCGGGAAATTTCACCCATCCTTTTGGAGGATCGTGACTCTTCTCTGCCATTTTGCGAACAATATAGAGGAGCCACGGTTCACGGTTGATCATTTGCTCCGAGTATACAACCCCCAAATCTTTCGAGAAGGGTTAATCAAAATTGCCCGTCGGGCAAAGAAGGCTCCCTTCTCCTGTATAGATGAAGACAAGAACTGAGGTTAGCAAGGTAAATTCGTTCGGATAAGGATTAAGGACCTTATCCCACCCGAATTCATGACGTTCCCAGAGAAGTGTAACCCAAATCGTAAGTTTATTTCCTCTTGAGTCGTTAAAAATCCTTTCTTATATTTACTTTTCATACTCATGACATGTCTCATTTGATATGCAGTTGTCCCCCCGAGTCCCCAATACGATCCCGCATTGGAGGGAGTGCATCGAGGGCATATGCAAGCAACTTACCTATTCTAAGCGTGAGTGGCATAAAATCCCCAATGGCAGGTAGGATGCTCTTCCCATGGTAAGTGTTTTTTTCTGGTTGATCTTGTCGTTCTTTATTCTGTTATTGTCATGGCTAAATCCATCTTTCATAGGTTTTCCTAAGACAACCCAGCTTCGGGAAACCACCGATACCATGGTCTCGTCCCCGTCTTCCAAACCCTCCTCCTCTCTGCAGCCCGTTGCTGAAGCTGCTGTAAAGAAGGAAGAGAAAACGAAGAATAAAAAGGGATCCCCTGACTCCTTGGACGCTCTTGCCGAGGTCAAGAAGAGAAAAACCATTATGCTCAGGGTCAGAAAGAGCAACAAAAAGACTTCTGATGCCCACGTTTCGGATTCTAAAGCTCTTCATTAGCTCAAGGATTCCCAAGGATGACGAGCACATGGAATTCGTCATCCACAAGACGATTGATCCCGACCAAGAATTGGTGGCCCCTGAGGGGGAGGTTCATAAGGCTGAATCTTCCTTAGCTCGGGGGCCCGAATAAGAGCATGTGGCTACTGCTTCACAAGAAGCCCCTCCGGTCCCGAGGAGGGTTATTTTTGTAGGCGATGCCGTTATACACATTCAAGAGCCATCGCCTCATACAGAGGACACTTTAAATAAAGCTCGGGCCACCAAAGAGAAGCCGACTGAAGCGTCCTGGGTTGTGGACTATGCCATCAACTCATTTTTTGAGGGCGTGGATGTTGGTGTGTTGGAAGACTATTCTGAGCTTAAGAAAATATCTAAGTGGGACCAGGAAAAACAATCGACATTAGCTTTAAGAAAATTTTGAGTTTTTTCCTGAGCTTGAGGGTTAGCCCCGTGCCCAGTTATACCTTTCTATCCGGTAGATGCTCAAATAATATGACTTGTTCCAGTTCCTCAATTGTTGACCTGGTGTCATCGGCGTCATCAGGTGCTACAAAGGATCTCGGGATCCCGAAGTCATCTTCCTCATCTGTTGGACGTTCCTCGTATTTTTTCGGCTTAGTCGAGGCCGAGGCCTGTGATTGCTATTTGGTGCCTTTCTTTTCGATTAGTACCTTATCTTTTGATGTCATGATCGCGGGTACTGGGATCATTTCTTCGATGGCGAACATCTCTTTTGTGGCCAGTTTTTCCTCCTAGACCATTTGATTCACCTGGAGTTAGGAATTTCAATGCTTGGTGCAAGGTCAAAGGTACCGCCCTCATGCTATAAACCCACAGTCTCCCGAATAAGGCGTTGTACCTCATGTCCCCCTCGATCACATAGAACTTTGCTTGTTGAGTGGTTTCGTCTGTGTTGAGCGGTAGGGTGATTTCACCCTTCGTTGTCTCGCAAGCCATATTAAACCCATTCAGTACTCGAACTACTGGTACAATCTGATCCAACAGCCCCAGTTGTTCCATGACTCTCCATCGGATGATGTCAGCCGAGCTACATGGATCAATTAACACGCGCTTGACTCGAGATTTATTAATAAGTATAAATATTACCAATGCATCATTGTGAGGTTGAATGATGCCCTCAGCGTCCTCGTCACTAAATGAGATGGATCCTTCCGGAACATAATCTTGAGTTCATTTTTCTCTTGTGATGGCGACTTTGGTGCATTTTATCATCGGTCCTTGGGGAACGTCTACTCTTACAATAATCATATTAATCACATGTTGGGGTTTTTCCTGCTCGACCTGCTTGTTGGATTTTCTGTTCTTGAAATAGTTTTTGGCTCGCTCACTTAGGAATTCTCGAAGATGCCCATTATTGAACAAATGAGCCAATTCTTCTCTTAACTGCCGACAATCCTCGGTTCTGTGCCAGTGAGAACTGTGATATTTTCATATCAAATTGTGATCCCTCTGTGCCGGATCAGACTGGAGCATCCTCGGCTATTTGGTCTCCTTGATACGACCGATGGCTGACACTATACTCGCCGCATCTACGTTGAAGTTATATTCTGATAGCGTCGGGGTATCTCTAACTCTGGGTGATCTGTCGACCCTGTTTCTATTCACCAACCCTCGATTAATGGACCCTGATTATTTCTACTGTCGCTCCTGGTCGAATAGCGACTAGGTCTGTTGCCCCTTCTATCTGAGTTGTAAGGCTAGTATCGGTCTCGGGGTGGCCTCGACTCCTGATCCACTACTCTTTTAGACTTGTCATTCGCTCTACTGGGATAAACCGACCCCGAGAGGGTCCCTAATTGATTTTTGACTGATATCTGTTGTGATTGATACTCTACCAAATTTTGCTTCAGTACACAACCGAACTTCGGAAGTGGAGAACTTGAGTAAATGCCTGAATGGCCCAATCCTCTGCAACCGGTGGCAGGTCCATTCGTTCCATTTGGAATATTGATACGAATTCCCTAAGCATCTCTTTATCCCTCTGCTTGACTTTGAATAGGTTCGATTTCCTCGTCTCAACTTTAATGGCCCCGGTGTGAGCTTTAACAAAGGCATATGCAAGCATAGCAAACAAATCAATAGAGTTTGAGGTAAATTATGATACCATATCACCGCTCCATTGGACAGGGTTTCCCCGAATTTCTTCAGCAATATCGACTCGATCTCGTCATCCTCGAGGTCGTTGCCTTTTATTGCACATGTGTAAGATGTCACATGCTCGTTTGGATCTGTGGCCCAATTATATTTGGGAATATCAGGTATTCGGAACCTTTTCGAAATCGGCTTTGGTGCCGTGCTCGGGGGGGTGGGGGTGGTGGCTTTTGAATGAACTTTTTGGAATCTAGTCCCTTCGCTATCGGGGGTAACCCGCGGATTTGATCGACCCTCGAGTTGTAAGTTTTCACTTTCTTATCATTTGCCTCTATCTTCTTTTTGCCGGATTCTACCCTCTTTGTCAGTGCCTCAAGTATTTTCATCACCTCGGAAGTTTTCCCAGATTCGGGCCCGTTGGGTTCTGTGACAATCTATTCTTCCCTCCGAGTATCTTCTCCAACCCGTTCGGGTTCAGCCACATTGTGATTTTGATTTTGCAGTTGTGCTATGACAACTTGTTGGACTTGCAATATCTCAAAAATCAAACGTAAGCTAACTGCATCGCCTCCCCTTTTGGGTGCCTCGCGAACCGACGGCCGAGGTGTCCCGTGAACGCTGTTGTTAAGGTCAGTTGGTAGGTTAGTGTTGACAGAAACCTGTGAATTGGCATCGACTAGATCAGCGATTGGAACACCATTAGGGCCGACATGGGGTACGTTGTTCCTTGGCACCCCGTTGTTATTTTCACCGTGGTGGCCTAATCCGGCATCAACACTTAAGTGAGCAGATTAAGAATCTGACATATTGAATAGTCCTGAAATCAAATTCAAAGAATAAGTGTAAAATAGTGTGTGTTATCAAGATTCGTATTAAATTACCACTATTATCCTTCGCCTCACGGTGGGCGTCAAACTATTTACCCTTAAAACGGATAATAATTAAATTTATATGTAGTTTAAAGGATATATAATTTAATTTAACACAAATAATCAAAGAATAGTAAATAATAGAATTGAAATGAGATAAAGCGATCAAACCAATGTGGCAAAGTAACTAATCCATGTGCTAGGCTTAAATGCTAACGGTCGGTTTCAATCGAGCCCTCGAGATAGGGCTCGGATCCAACTAACTGAGTGAATAACTGAAGAACACTTAAAAAATTGCTGAAAGCCAAAGTAAATTTTATTGCCTTAATATGTGTGCCAATAACATTCCCAAAAAATGAAGGGTTACTCCTCCTCTTTATATGGTAGAGGAGTTTTAACTATAATACAGGTCTAAATAAGGTAAAAATCTTTTTCTTCTTTTTCTCCTACGAGAATATGATTCGCAGTCAATATCGAACGTGATCCGCGCCGTAATATCGGCTGACGGCGTATATTTCGGCTCTCCATTGTCTTCTTTAACCGTCTTTTCTTTACCCTCTATATTGCTCAAGCTGGATTCTTTCCGGGTTCGGCCATGCTCGATACCCGACGTATCATTCGTCCGCTCCTGGTTCCAATCTGTGGGCACCTTCGGTCTCGCTCGATCCTGTAATGAGTAACGTTGTTCCTCGCTTCACAACGGGAAATCGGGGATAACTCTATCCCCGATTTTACTAGTATACAATCTTCTTAAAGCATGATTTCTAATTTAAGCATCATTTCTAATTTGCATCGCTCTTCAATGAGCCTCTTCAACGGGTGTTTTACATTACTCATTCAATAAACATATTCAACATGATCCGAATTAATTGGTCAGCAAGTTCTGAAATAAAGAAGTGCTAAGATGATTTAATCAATAAATTAGTAAATTCGTTAAATCTGAAAAATCACACATCAAAAGCGCAAAAGAAGATATGAGCCCGTAAGTATTTGTCCACTCATTTCCTATTAAAAAAAAGGATATATCTGTTATGAAATATTATAACCTTTTTAAACAATGTTATCCTACACGTTAAATTTTATCAAATTTTATTTGATAAAGATACAAAAGGCAGTTAAATCCAACTGAATAATCCTCTGTTTGTGAGGATAGTGGGCCGAGTGGCACATGACTCACGAGTCATCAGTAATCCAGAAGAAGAGAAATATGCGAAAATTGTTGTTGCTATATAGATAATGAGGCTTGAGGAGGAAGCTCTTTGAAAAGAAAGGGCAGAGGCAGCAAGAAATGAAATATCAATAATGACCAACCAAACAAAAGGTGAATAAGAAATAAAAGATGCAAAAGTGGCTAACTTTTATGTTTTTGTTTCTTAAAGAGGGTACAATGATTAAAAATCAATTGATGTTTACAAAACAAACCATCCCAGTTCATACATGAGACGACCCTCTCCTCTATAATTGATCAAATTGGTGAGATGGATATTTCTCCATCCTTAGTAACAAATTTCGAATTCGAGCTTCTTATAGAAACGCTTCTCAATTATATAGGCCTTATATCAAGCGAATCAAAATAATCGGAATTGCAACGTGAGTATCGGGCAATGCGTGAGAGACAAAAAAAATAACGCAATGGATGTATTAATACTTGTGACAAGTTAGCTCTTTTCTTTTTCTTTTGTTTTATAAAGTTAGCTGGCACAAAAGATTGCATTTATATTATGGTTAAGAAGGTCGACGGTGGGTGGCCACGACAAAATACACCTATACAAGGACCCCATCACACAAGCTGGATTTACATGAAGAAAAAACTTTATTTATTCTTCTTTTACTGCACTTGATTATGGAATTAAATTCAGAGCGCTAAGTTCCACATTGAATAAAGCTACAATATACTCATATTAACCGAGTTAATGCCATAATTTGGAAGTGGTTAAAGGCAAGAGGAAAAACTAGTGTTGTCCACTCACGAAAATAAGTGAAACATGAGTCGAATCAATGCTACTCTTTTTAACATCTTTATTTACCCGAAAAACGGATAGAGTTAAATTTGTACGTAGTTCTAAAGGTATGTGGTATAACTTGACACAAATCGTGAAGGAAAAAATAAATATATGATATCAACTGTAAATAATGAAATACAAATAAAGTTGAATGGAAAATGAGTTAAGGATAAGCGAGACGAATCAATGTATAAAGCTTCAAAGGTATAATGTTTCAATATGAGAATGTGTCTATGATATCCTTGTTACAATGTGTGAATGTCTTGATTTCTCTTACAGAAATAATAACCATCCCCTTTATAGGGGAAGGATCCTACTTTAGATATAATTAAAAATACATAGTGGGAGACCCATGATAAACCAGCTTTTCCCTAATTCCTGCCATGATTCTCTCCCCTAGTGCGGTTGCAACGACTCTTGTCTATGAGCTCGATATTGACTCGAGCTCGATATCGAATCTAGCTCTCGATCTTGAATCGAGCTCGATTCTGACTCAGAGCCTTGTATTGATTCGGGGTCAGTGTTGGTCGGTCTCTGCCTCATAATCTCGATAACTTCACTTTGCATCATAGTTCGATTTGGATTCGAGCTCGATAATGATATCGAGCTCGACATTGATCGGTCCCTAGGGATCGAAGCTTGATGACCTGACTTCGGACCTCAACCTGATATTATGAAGACGCCCTTCGATCTAATGCATTACCATTTCATACGAAGGACTAATCGGTTTTGACCGTATACAGATAGTTCCCTCATTTCTCGGGAATGATGTAGCGAGAAACGACATGATTTTTCAACGGCACGATTAGATATACACTGACATTTACATCGAGCCCGATCATGACGTGCGTGATAGCTGTCTCGTCGGTTCAGTTTACCGAGGCATTTAAAGCATGTCAGACGATGGTCGACCATTATCGAAATTGAACCGCCATTGCTCAACCTATAAATAACCCCCCTTTTCACTTTTAATCACTTTTACTTCTCCAATCTATAAATTTTCTAACTTCTCGCACCTTCTGAATTCATCTGTAAGTGCACAAAATTTTCCTTCTGCGTTTTCTACTACAAAATCTTTCTTTAAAACACCATATCTTTGATATCTCCTTCTTTAAATCCAAAAATGGTGAAAACTTCAAAAACCGTCCCCCAAAAAGAAAAAGCTTCTTCTTCCCAGCCTGCCGCCGACAAAACACCGGTGGATCCACGGCCTGAGGAGTGTGTTCCCGTGGCGTGTATCCTTACCTCCGATTTTAAGGTCGACAAAGGCTCGTCGGTTCCCGGCCGATGTGATCCAGTATCGAGGTATATGTGTTCGATAATGGGGGTATCTCGAACAGATAAGAAAAGATTGTAACTGGGAGAACAAAGAAGTGGTAGTCCCGTCTCCCGAAGAGGATATTACTACCCGTATGAAAGGTTTTTTAAGTGTGTACACTTACCCTTTCACGTTAGCCCCCCTCGACCATGTTATCATTGATTTTTGCCGTAAATACCAAATAACCTTAGGCCAAATCCATCATTCTTTTTGGCGGATCGTTATTCTGATCTGTTTCTTTGTGAACAAAATCGAGGGGATGTCTTTCACCCTCGACCACCTCATTAGATTGTACTGCCCCAGCCTCTTTCGAGGCGGGTTAATAAAACTTCAATGCCGGGCTACCAAGGTTCTGTTCTCGAGCATAGATGAGGACAAGGATCGAGGCTAGATGGGAAGGTTCGTTTGAGTGAAGACGTCGGACCTAATACCGGCCGAGAAGATGCCATTTCCCGAAGAATGGAACATGAAGCGTAAGTGTAACTGTGTTGTCGTCTCCCATTGTTTTGCCACTTTGTTTACTTTCTTACTGATATCCCCTTTTGTGATGCAGCGGTTCCTTAGATGCCCGGTGTGGTTCATGACCTCAAGGACTAGGTATGGGCCATGGCTTCGACTTCTACATACGCGGAGCGCTCATGGCGCGATTTGTCAAAGGGCCGATGGGAGGCCAAAAATCATGGTAATCTCCTTTCTTGCATCATTGATAGTTTGAACTGTTTTCCATACACTCAAATCAATTTTCGTGTGTGTAGGTCTGGGCAAGGATGTGGTTTTGAGACCCCTATCCGGCGAAGAGGAAACTTCGGCCCCAGTTTCTAAACTGGCGAAGGACAATAAGAGAAAAAGGACCTCTACTTCCAAAAACCCAAAATTGAAGGCTCATAAGTCGAGGAAGAATACCATCCCTTTAACCTTAGAATCAGTTCGACGTCTAAGGGATGAAGACGAGGAGGAAGAAGAAGACGACGGGTCCGTACTGGTGGCCTGAGTGAAGAAAACCATTGATGCCCCACAGGCAGCTGGATCGATGGTGGTTTACAAGGCTCTGCCTCTAACTGAGGGTATATCGGAGAAAGATTCGGGCAAAGTCCCCGAGCCGTTGGAGATCGAGGATGTCTCCCATCGAAGTCAACGGATGGTGTATATGTATGAAGGGGCCATCCCTGAATCTCTTCGAACCGAAGAGAACGCCCCAAGTGACTCACTTGGGGCAGTAGTAATCGAAGACTCGCCTACTTTCCCTGCTTTTTCTGAAGGGGCGATTCGAGAAGCCCAAGCTTTGGGGGCCCTCGAGGTATATGGATCTCATGAGGGAGAGGACCCTTTTTGTGATTTGTTTACCGGTGTCGAGGATGTTGCCGGCACTAGTGATGCATCCGATCTTTTCCTCGAAGTGCAGCAGGCTTTGAATCTAGTAAGCCTTAACTTACTTCGTTCGTATTATCTTTATGCTTGTTTTTCCTTTCTAACTTCATTTCTTCTTTCTTTGCAGGCCACAACAGTTCATCGAGAAACATGTTCTCGGTCTCGAGCCGAGCTGCATCGATACGAGGACGACCTTCAACGGGTCACGGAGGAGAGGAACGCCCTTAAACTCCTCTTAGGGCAAAGGGGAGAGGAAATCAAAGACCTCCAAGCTGAGTTGGCCAAGGCTCACCAAGATCAGACCGATATGTCCGAGCAGGTAATGATACTATTAAAAGCCTATGGGCTCGATACCGAAATGATGGCTAATGTTTCAGTCTCACAGCTGCAGCAGAAACTTGAGATAATCGGGAAACTCAGTGAGGAGGTCGATGTGATAAAGGCGGATTCCTTGAAGTGGAAAGAAAGTATGGACCACTTTGTTGTAGAGAAAGAGGCTGCTCGAGCCCAATTAACATCGGCCGAAGGTCAACTTCAAGGTTTGAAGGAGAAAATCTCGGTTCATGCACAAAAAATAGAGGAGCTTGAGGCTCGGTTGGCCTCTGAACTTGCCAAGGCCGAAAAAGCAAAAGCCGATGCAGACGCATTCGTGGCCGTTTATCGGGCCGATGCCGAAGCCGCTCAGGTACAGGCGAGAGAGGCAGTTGAGACCGCTCAAACTCGAGCATACTGGATTGAAGAACTCGCTAAATGCCAATCTCAGAGGGAAACCCTCGAGGAGATCCATGCTCGAGGCTTCGATCTTACTGAAGAGATAAAAAGGCTAAAGAGCTCGAAACCGATGCTGGTGCCTTGGCCTCCAATGATGACGATGACGATGAAGATGATGGGAGCAAGAGCGGGTTTGAAAGTGGGGAGGAGTTCGATGGAGAAGAGACTGTCCAGGGAGATAATTAGGGTTTTTCTTATTTTGATCTTTCATATGGGGTCGTGATCGAATGTTGTAAATATTACCGTATATATAAAGGTCTTTTCCTTTCTCTGTTTTATTTCCTGCCTTGTGAAGATTTCGTTTCATTCATGCCTTTTGAAAAATGTTCATAAGTTTTGAGGCTTTAGGCAACTTTGATCGAACTCGGACCTTTGTAATCTTTATAACTGAGTGACTGCTTGCTCGAACTCGAAGTATGAGTGGCCTTTAGGCTTTATAGTCGAGTGAGTTTGCTCGAACTCAAAGTAATGTAGCCTGTAGGCTTAATGGTCGAGTGAGTGATTTGCTCAAACTCGAAGTAGGATAGCCTTTAGGCTTAATGGTCGAGTGAATGATTGCTCGAACTCGGAGTAGGATAGCCCGTAGGCTTAATGGTCAAGTGAGTGATTGCTCGAACTCAAAGTAATATAGCCCGTAGGCTTAATGGTCGAGTGAGTGATTTGCTCAAACTCGAAGTAGGATAGCCCTTAGGCTTAGTGATCGAGTGAGTGATTGCTCGAACTCGCAGTAAGATAGCCCTTAGGCTTAATGGTCTAGTGAGTGATTTGCTCGAACTCGAAGTAATGTAGCCCGTAGGCTTAATGGTCGAGTGAGTGATTTGCTCGAACTCGAAGTAATGTAGCCCGTAGGCTTAATGGCCGAGTGAGTGATTTTCTCAAACTTGAAGTAGGATAGCCCGTAGGCTTAATGGTCGAGTGAGTGAATGCTCGAACTCGCAGTAAGATATCCCTTAGGCTTAGTAGTCGAGTGAGTGATTTGCTCGAACTCGAAGTAATGCAGCCCGTAGGATTTATGGTCGAGTGAGTGATTTGCTCGAACTCGAAGTAGGATAGCCCGTAGGCTTAATGGTCGAGTGAGTGATTGCTCGAACTCGAAGTAAGATAGCCCTTCAGCTTAATGGTCGAGTGAGTGATTGCTCGAACTCGAAGTAATATAGCTCGTAGGCTTAATAGTCGAGTGAGTGATTTGCTCGAACTCGAAGTAGGATAGCCCGTAGGCTTAATGGTCGAGTGAGTGATTTACTCGAACTCGAAGTGAGATAGCCCTTAGGCTTAATGGTCGAGTGAGTGATTGGTCGAACTCGAAGTAATGTAGCCCGTAGGCTTAATGGTCGAGTGAGTGATTTGCGCGAACTCGTAGTGAGATAGTCCTTAGGCTTAATGGTCGAGTGAGTGATTGCTCAAACTCAAAGTAATGTAACCCGTAGGCTTAATTGTCAAGTAAGTGATTTCTCGAACTCAAAGTAATGTAGCCCGAAGGCTTAATGGTCGAGTGAGTGATTACTCGAACTCGAAGTAATGTATCCCGTAGGCTTAATAGTTGAGTGAGTGATTTGCTCGAGCTCGAAGTAGGATAGCCCATAGGCTTAATGGTCGAGTGAGTGACTGCTCGAACTTGAAGTAATGTAGCCCGTAGGCTTAATGGTCAAGTGAGTGATTGCTCGAACTCGAATTAAGATAGCCATAAGGCTTAATGATTGAGTGAGTGATTGCTCGAACTCGAAGTAATGTAGCCCGTAGGCTTAATGGCCGAGTGAGTGATTTGCTTGAACTTGAAGTGAGATAACCCTTAGGCTTAATGGTCGAGTGAGTGATCGCTCGAACTCGAAGTAATGTAGCCCGTAGGCTTAATGGTCGAGTGAGTGATTGCGCGAACTCGAAGTAATGTAGCCCGTTGGCTTAATGGTCAAGTGAGTGATCGCTCGAACTCGAAGTAATGTAGCCCGTAGGCTTAATAGTCGAGTGAGTGATATGCTCGAACTCGAAGTAGTATAACCTGTAGGCTTAATGGTCGAGTGAGTGACTGCTCAAACTCGAAGTAATGTAACCCGTAGGCTTAGTAAAATAGAGGATGGATTTTTGAGATGTGAAATATCGGCAAAGAAGAAATTTCTCTTTATATGAATACATGTGTTTATGTTTTGTACCAGGGATCGAGCAAACTACACGATCATGGTTCGTTTTGACCATTTGGCTCTTACAATTTTTCCTATCGAAAACCCTGTTGTTATGACGTAACTTCCTTGCATCGAGCTTGATAATCAATTGAACTTACTTGATATATTCGAGGGTAATTCCCCCCACTATTCGAGGTTGATTGTAAAGAGACCTCGGATACTGTTGAATTGTTCTAAGTTAGCACGATCAATGGTTGCCTCATTAAAAACCTTGCCGAAAAACCCATTTGGGATAAAAACCATTCTAAGGGAAAAAGAGTACAACGCGTGCTTTCAGGCCTGAGGCTTTGTGTTGAATAATCCGTCCTTGTTGGTGATCGAACTCCTGAAGGGTTTAGTTTCGAAATATAAATGAACATGGGAGGGTTAATTGTAGAGAGACCTCGGATATTGTTGAATTGTTCTAAGTTAGCATGATCAATGGTTGGCTCATTAAAAACTTTGCTGAAAAACCCATTTGGGATAAAAATCGATCTAAGGGAAAAAGAGTGCAACACGTATTTTCAGACATGAGGCTTTGTGTTGAATAATCTGTCATTGTTGGTGATCAAACTCTTGCAGGGGTTAGTTTCGAAATACAAATGAACATGGGATTGTCGTACCTTAGCAGTAATATCGTTTTAGGTGTGACATGTTCCAATTGCTTGGTAGTTGTTCGCCGTTTATAACACCGAGCTTGTAGGATCCTTTACCGACGATTTCGAGTACCTGATACGGTCCTTCCCAGTTCGGACCCTGTTTTCCTTCATTTGGATTTCGGGTGTTGAGGGTGACTTTCCTTAGCACTAAGTCCCCGATTTTAAAATAGTGAAGATTGGTTCTTCAATTATAATATCTTTCGATCCGCTATTTTTGGGCGGCCAAACGTACGACAACGATTTCTTGTTTTTCATCTAATAACTCGAGGCTAGTATTCATTGCCTCGTGATTTGATTCTTTCGTTGTATGTTGAAACCCGGCACTGGGTTCCCCGACTTCGACTAGAATCAAAGCTTCGGAGCCATAGACTAAGGAGGACGGGGTTACCCCCGTACCGGACTTTGATATTATTCGATATGCCCAAAGGATTTAGGGTAGAATTTCTCTCCATTTCCCCTTAGAGTCGTTCAACCTTTTCTTTAGGGTTTGAATGATAGTTTTGTTTATCGATTCGGCTTGTCCGTTCCTACTAGGGTGATACAACGTTGATAATATCCTTTTTTATTTTGTGGTCTTCGAGGAATTTCATCACCTTGCTGCCGACAAATTGTTTTTCATTGTCACACACTATTTCGGCGGGTATCCCAAATTGACATACAATGTGATCCCAGATGAAGTATATAACCTCTTTCTCTTTTACTTTCTCGAACGCCTGTGCTTCAACCCATTTAGAAAAATAGTCAGTCATAAATAAAATGAACTTAGCTTTACCTTGGGCCGATGGTAGAGGGCTGCCAATATCCATCCCCCATTTTATGAACGGCCATGGGGATAGGACTGAATGAAGTTGTTCCCCGGGCTGATGTATCATCAGTGCAAACCTTTGACATTTATCGCATTTTCGAACAAATTCCTTAGTGTCTTTTTCCATGCTATCCCAGTAGTATCCTGCTCTAATGATTTTGTGAATCAATGATTCGGTGCCGGAGTGGTTTCCACAAGTGCCCTCATGGACCTCTCGTAAAATGTAATCGGTGTCCCCTGGTCCTAAGCATACTGCCAATGGTCCATCGAATGTCCTTCTGTATAATGTTCCATCTTCAACTAGTGTGAATCGAGCAGCTTTGGTTCGTAGGGCCCTCGACTCTTTTGGGTCCGATGGGAGCTTTTCGTTCTTAAAGTATTCAATGTATTTATTCCTCCAATCCCAGGTTAAACTTGTAGTGCTTGTCTCGGCATGACCTTCCTTGATTATGGATCTCGAGATTTGAATGACAGTCCCCGAGCTGATCTCTTCCTCGACCGATGACCCCAAATTTGCAAGTGCATCGGCTTCACTGTTTTGTTCTCGATGTACGTGCTGTAAAGTCCATTCCTTGAAACGGTGCAAAGTTACATGTAGTTTGTCCAAATACCTTTGCATTCTATCCTCTCGAACTTTGAAGGTTTTGTTTACTTTATTGACCACCAGTAAAGAGTCACATTTGGCTTCAATGACTTCTGCTCCCAAGTTTTTAGCTTGCTCGAGACCTGTAATTATGGCCTCGTACTCGGCCTCATTGTTAGTCAACCTAGAAGTTTTGATAGATTGTTTAATAGTGTTACCCGTGGGTGGTTTCAAAACGATGCCTAGTCCGGACCACTTCACATTCGAAGCACCGTCTGTGAAAAGGGTCCATACCCCCGATGATGTACCCGATTTTAACAAGAGTTCCTTTTCAACTTCGGGCACGAGGGTTGGCATGAAATCGGCCATGAAGTCTGCTAAAATTTGAGACTTGATGGCCGTCCAGGGTTGATATTCAATGTCGTACCCACTGAGTTTGACTACCCATTTGGCCAATCGACCCGATAGTTTGGGCTTGTACAGAATATTACGAAGTGGGTAAGTGGTTAATACACATATGGGGTGACATTGAAAGTATGGTTTTAACTTTCTAGAGGCGCTTATCAGTGCAAGTATCAATTTTTCTAAGTGTGGATATCTAGTTTTTGCTTCGCCTAAGGTTTGACTTACATAATAAATGGGAAATTACGTACCTCGCTCTTCTCGAACTAGGACACCACTTACCGCGATTTCCGATACTACCAAGTACTAGTAAAGTTTCTCATCTGCCTTTGGAGTGTGAAATAATGGTAGGCTCGATAGGTATCGTTTTAATTCCTCTAATGCATGTTGGCATTCTGGGGTCCAGGCGAAGTCGTTCTTCTTTTTGAGTAGAGAGAAAAATCTATGGCTTCGATCCGACGATCTCAAAATGAATCGGCCTAAAGCGGTTATCCGCCCAGTTAGCTTCTGCACGGCTTTTACACTGTCCACGACGATGATATCTTCGATGGCCTTGATTTTATCGGGGTTGATCTCGATCCCCCGATTCAATACCATGAATCCAAGGAACTTTCCTGAACCGACCCCGAAAGCACATTTTTCGGAGTTGAGCTTCATGTTGTATTTTTTTAAAATATCGAACGTTTACTGCAAATGAGCCAAATGGTCCTCTGCGCGCAGGGACTTAACTATAATGTCATCAATATAAACTTACATTGATTTCCCTACTTGTTCTTCGAATATTTTATTTACTAGGCGTTGGTAAGTAGCTCCTGTATTTTTTTGCCCGAAGGGCATTACATTATAACAATATGTTCCATACTTGGTGATAAATGAAGTCTTTTCTCAATCCTCCGGGTTCATTTGGATTTGATTGTACCCGGAATAGGCATCGAGAAAGGTAAGGATCTTGTGGCCAGCCGTGGCATCGATCATACGATCGATGTTAGGCAGTGGAAAAGAATCTTTGGGGCACGCCTTGTTTAAATCCTTATAATCTACATACATTCTAAGTTTGTTCCTTTTTTTAGGGACTGCAACTACATTGGCTAGCCATTCAGGATATTTTACCTCCCGAATGGATCCTATTTTGAGAAGTTTAGTTACCTCATCCTTTATAAATGCGTGTTTTACCTTGGACTGGGGTCTTCTCTTTCGCTTCACCGATTTGAACCTAGGGTCCGGGTCCAGGCTTAATCGATACGTCGGTATTCCCGGCGGGATCCCTGTCATGTCTAAATGGGGCCAAGCAAAACAATCTATGTTATCAATAAGAAATTGAATAAGATTTCTCCTGAGTTCGGGAGTTAATCCCGTTCCCAGGTATACCTTTTGTTTGGGCATATATTCGATTAGTATGACTTGTTCTAGTTCTTCGACCGTTTATTGGGTATCGTTGGAACCATCGGGGTTCACGAAGGATCGAGGGATCCCTTGCTCATCATCTTCGTCAATCTTCTGATCTTCTAGTTGGGTCGAAGCTGATGTTTGTGATTGCTATTTGTCATCACGTTCCCCCTTCGAGCCCCACCCCATTGTCGATGAAGGCAAGGATATCGAAATTGCTTCTTCGATGGCAAACATTTCCCTTGTGGCCGGTTGTTCCCCGTATACTATTTTGATTCTCTCTGATGTTGGGAATTTAAGAACCTGGTGGAGGGTCGAAGGTACGGCTCTCATATTGTGGATCCACGACCTTCCAAAAAGGGCATTGTACCTCATATCGCCTTCTATTACGTGAAACATCGTTTCCTGGATAGTCCTGGTCACGTTTATCGGTAGAATTATCTTGCCTTTGGTTGTTTCACATGCCATATAGAATCCGTTTAGAACTAGGGTTGCGGGATATTACAAAGGGGCTACCTAGATCAATTAACACACACGTAACTTTAGTTTTATTCATAAGTACGGATATTACCAGTGCATCATTGTGAGGTTGCATGACTCCTTCTGCATCTTCATCATTAAAGGACATGATTCCTATGGGTCTGTAATCCTGAGTTTGAGGTCGCTTCTCTCTCATAACTGATGTCTTAGTGCGTTTAAGCACCGACCTTTGAGGGGTATCGATGCCACCGATGATCATGTGGATGACGTGCTGTGGTTCTTCCTGTTCGTTTTGCCTACTAACATCCCTGTTTTTGAAATGATTTTTAGCCTTGTCACTTAAAAATTCTCGAAGATGCCCTTTACTGAATAACCGGACTACCTCCTCTCTTAATTGTCTGCAATCTTTCGTTCTGTGACCATGAGTGCCATGATATTCGCACATTTGATTGGGATTCCTCTGGGCAGGATCGGTCTGCATAGGTCGAGGCCATTTAGTATCTTTGATGCATCCGATAGCTGACACGATAGCAGATGCATCGATGCTGAAGTTGTACTCTGATAACCGAGGTGCTTCCCTGGGTCCGGTGTGCCTGTCGAACCCGTTCCTGTTCATCAATCCCCGAGATCCTTGGCCTCGATCATTTTTCTTTTTACCTCTTACGGAGTTACGTGAAGGTTTGCTACCCCTACGATCCCCGTTATATGGCCGATATCGATCCTTGTTTGCTCTTGGTTCTCGGTTGACATCCCTTTTATTATCGGGCCCAGAACCCAACTGGTCGTCTTCGACTCTTATTTTGGATTGATAACGATTGTTCACATCAGCCCAAGTAATAGCTGGGTATTCGATTAGGGATGGCAATTGGGGCAGGCTAGGGCAGAGCGGGGCAGGGAAAACTGTTAACGGGGCAGGGCAGGGGAAGATTTAAATAGGGCGGGGCAGGGCAGGGCAGGGCAAAATATTATATTTAAAAAAAATTAATAAGTTAGGGCAGGGCAGGGTAAAATCCGAATTAATAGATGGGTCGGGTAAAGAATAAGTGACCCGCGTATTTTTATTCTTTTTTTCCAATCCCCTCTTTGAATCAAACCCTCGGCTCTTCCAAAGGAGTAAAGGACGAAACCAAAACTCTTCTTCTTCAGTTGAGTTCTTCCAGGCAAACTTCAATCTCCATTCTCCAACAGGAAACAAATCAATAAGTTACGAGGTAACACTCTCTTGCTTTCAACTTCTCTTTCTCTTGTAACAATTTTTATTTATCTCTTAATTTTTAGTTTATTGCTATGTTTTTCACTTTTTCTTAATTTTCGCCAACTTTACTGTTTGTTCTTGTTTAGTAGAAAGTTTTCAACTTTGGATGGTGATGTCTCTACTCGACCAAAACCCAATTAACCATTCACCTCGTAGCCCGATTATGCAATTAGTTTCGAAATACGACCTCAATTCAAGGTCTAAATCTCAATTAGAAATTAATGGGTGTTGATGGAAATCAAAGAAAACAAGTTAAAGTAAGCTAATCTATGAGATGGTGATGAAATTTCTATTTAAAATCGCTTCTAGGCCGAGCTCTAATGAGAAGATGGTAAAAATGGGTGAAATCCTGATATTTGGAAGTTTAAATGACTGGGCGTCAGGTGTTCATCGCGTTCGCGAGACAGCTGACGTGATCGCAAAGTAGCATCGGCCAAAGGCTTTTGCGTTCGCGAGGGGTTCCACGTGTTTGCGATGGTCTATCCCCCCTCGACATTATGTTCGCGAGTCTTGGCTCGCATTCGCGTTATTCAAACCCTAGATCCCCCTCCCAGGCCCCTTACTCTTCATGTTCGCGTAGTGTTGGTCGTGTTCGCGAAGGATAATCCCACCACGACTTCGTGTTCGCGTACACAACCTCACGGTTCCATAGAGGAAAAACTTCCCCAGCCCAGATTACTTTTCGCGATCGCGAAGAAGAATACACCAGACATCAGCAGACTCCAAAACCCAGCAATAGCCTAAGTCCAAATATCACGTCGTAGCCTATCTGAAATACACTTGAGCCCCTCGGGCTCCAAACCAAACATGTACACAAGTGTAATAACATCATACGAACTCGCACGCATGATTAAAATACTTAAATAACACCTAGAACCACGAATCGGACATAAAAATGAATGATATTTTCAAAAAATCTCAAGAACATGCAATTTTGCAACCGGGCATCCTAATCACGTCAAATCAACTCAGTTTTGCACCAAATTTGAAGACAAGTCATAAATACTGAAATGAACCTATACCAATTCCGAAACCAAAATTCGAACCCGGTAGCAACAAAGTCAAACTAGGGTAAAATATAGGAACTCTTTAAACCTTTAAATTGCTAGTTTTCAACAAATTATTTTAAATCAAGTTAGGGACTTCCAAATTCGAATATAGGCATACACCCAAGTCCCAAATCACGATACGAACCCACCGAGATCGTCAAAATACTGATCCGGGTCAGTATACACAAAACGTTGACTGTAGTTAACTCAAATGAGTTTTAAGGCTAAATTTCACATTTTAATCAATTTTCAGATAACAAAATTTTTGAAACAAAACACGGACTGCGCGCATTGATCGGGGAAGGCTAAATTGAGCTATTCGAGGTCTCGGAACACAGAATTGAAAGCTAAAATTACAATTGACCTATCGGGCCATCACATTTTCCACCTCTAAAACAAACATTCGTCCTCGAGCGGACATAGAAAGGTAACTAGACTGTATCTACTCCGCATGTCCGACTCGGACTTCCACGTGGCTGCCTTGATCGGCTGACCTCTACACTAGACTCGAACGGAAAGATAACTCTTAGACCTCAACTGCCGGACTTTCCGGGCTAGAACAGCCACCGGCTCCTACATATAAGTCAAATCTTTGTCCAAATGGACTAAGCTGAAATCTAACACATGGAACGGAACACCGTGATACTTCCGGAGCATGGACACAAGGAACACTGGATGGATTGCTGCTAAACTAGGTGGCAATGCGAGCCTATAGGCCACCTCACCCACTCTTTCAAGAATGTCAAAGGGTCTGATATACCTAGGGCTCAACTCTCCCTTCTTTCAGAACCTCATCGCACCCTTCATGGGTGAAATCCGGAGCAATACCCTCTCTCCAATCATGAATGCAACATCACGAACTCTACGGTAGGCATAACTCTTCTGCCTAGACTATGCGGTGTGAAGTCAATCCTGAATAATATTGACTTTATCCAAGGCATCCTGAACCAAATCGGAACCCAACAACCGAGCCTCTCCCGGCTCCATCCAACTTGCGAACGACACCGCCTACCGTATAAAGCCTCATAGGGGGCCATCTGAATGCTCGACTGGTAGTTGTTTGTAGGTAAACTCCACAAGTGGAAAGAGCTGATCCTAAGAACCCTCAAAATTCATAACACAAGCACGAAGCATATCCTCCAATATCTGAATAGTGCCCTCGGACTGCCCGTTTGTCTAGGGATGAAATAATGTATTCAACTCAACATGTGTGACTAACTCACATTGTATGGCCCTCTAGAAGTGCGAGGTGAACTACATACCTCGATCAGAAATGATAGAAATGGGCACACCGTGAAGGTGGACGATCTCGCAGATGCAGATCTCGGCTAACCGCTCTGAAGAATAGGTAACTACCACTGGAATGAAATGTGCCGACTTGGTCGACATTTCCACAATGACCCACACTGCGTCGAATTTCTTCTTAGTCCGTGGTAGTCCAATAACAAAATCCATAGTGATACGCTCCCACTTCCACTCAGGAATCTCTAGCCTCTGATGTAAACCACCTCTGATGCTCGTACTTTACTTGCTGACAATTGAAATACCGAGCTACATATGCAACTATATCCTTCTTCATCCTCCTCCACCAATAATGTTGCCGCAAGTCCTGATACATCTTGGTGTCACCAGAATTAATAGAGTACCGGGAACTATAGGCCTCCTCAAGAATCAACTCACAAAGCCCATCCACAATGGGCATACAAATACGACCCTGCATCTGCAAAACCCCATCATCCATAACAGTAACCTGCTTGGCACCACCGTGCCGTACCGTGTCCCTAAGGACAAGCAAATATGGGTCATCATACTGGCGCTATCTGATGTGCTCATACATGGAAAATCGAGAGACTGTGCAATCTAGAACACGTCTGGGCTCTGAAACATCTAACCTCATGAACTGATTGGCCAAAGTCTGAACATCTGATGCAAGCAGGCTCTCACCAACTGGAATATATGCAAGGCTACCCATACTCACAGCCTTTCTACTCAAGGCATCGGCCATGTCACGACCCAAAATCCAACTAGTCGTGATGGCACCTAATCCAACCCGTTAGGTAAGCCAATTACCAACTGTCCAATTCTAATAATAATTATTAAAGCAATCTAAGTAAATAAAGGTCTTAATCTTATACAATCCCCAAGAACCGGTAGTACAAATCATGAGCTTCTAAGAATACAGTATATAAAGCGAAAATGAAATAAATACATAGTCTGTTTGAATAGTACATAAACAGAGCTTTTATAAATCTAAGGCTACCATAAACAAGAGGCAGCTACAATAGAAACGCAGGTATATCTTCGAATCCCGCAACCATCGAGCACAACAACAACAACAACCAACATCTGCACGCAATGTGCTGAAGTGTAGTATCAGTACAATCGACCCCATGTATTAAGTAACTAACAAACCTAGCCTAAGGTTGAAAGTAGTGACGAGCTTCTACCGAGGTCGGGTTCAAAACCACTAGTCCACAATAGTTCATAACAACATAAAGCAAATAATACCAAAAGTAACTCATAGATAAAAAGCTCAGTCAAATCATGATTTCAAAAATAATAGTTCTTCCTTTCAAGTACATCAGCATGAGAAAAATACATCTGTATGCCTGTATGTCATGTGTGCATGCCAATGCGATGAAACTCAGTGATAAAATCATAAACAACCCCTCGGGCAGACCTCACAATCACTCATATATAGCCCCTCGTGCTTACCTCACAATCACTCATTCCTCCCAGTCACTCATCACTCGGCACTCGCACTCAGTAGGTACCTGCGCTCACTGGGGGTGTGCACAGACTCCGGAGGGGCTCCTACAGCTCAAGCGCTATAATCTGCACAGAAAACTCACGTGCTGCATGGACAACTCATGTGCTAAATAGCATGTCAGACTCTAGAGGGGCGGATCCTGACTAAGCGCTAATAAAACCTGTTGCAGCCCGCAATCTGATCCCATCATGAATCAATAGTACCCACTACAACGTGTAGACCGATCCCATCATGAGTCAATAGTACCCGTTGCAGAGCACAACCCGATCCCATCATAAGTCAATAGTACCCGCTGCGGCGCGCGGCCCGATCCCATCATGAGTCAATAGTACCCACTGCGGTGCGCAGCCCGATCCCATCATGAGTCAATAGTACCCACTGCGGCGTGCATCCCAATCCGATCAATATCTATCTGAAATGAAATAAACAACTAGAATAAGGTAGAAAGGGACTTCAGGGCTACGAACATTGAGCAGTTGTACCTCAAGTTTCCGTTAGGCAATCACTCAGAGCAATCTACTAATCGCTGCTAGGACCGACTCCAAAATCCGCACAAGAAGTGCAGAGTGTGGTATGAGTACAACCGACCCCATGTACTCTGTAAGTGTCGAGCCTAACATCGACGAAGTAGTAACGAGGCTAAGGCGGGTCACTTACTATAACCTGTACGCAGTATAATAATAATAAGAGGAAAGGTACACAGGAAAAGTAAGACAGTTAACTTATGAAAATAAAAATCCTCGAAATCAGTAAAACCAGAAACATCAGTCCTCAGAATCTCGAATGAAAACACTGAAAGCTAACACAATGCAACAATGAATAAATAACATATAATTCATTGTGGCGCGCAATCCGATCCCACCGTACAAACACAATCCTCCCTTATTTCACCATATCAATATCAAGAATATCATGTAAAATCCGTTGCGGCGCGCAACTAGATCCGACTGTACAAACACAATCCTCCCTTATTTCACCGTATCAATATCACATATAAAATCCATTGTGGCGTGCAACCCGATCCCACCGTATCAATATCTACCCTCCCTTATTCCACCTTTTGCAGCGTGCAACCCGATCTATACACAAACCAACAAATGTAATCAATTCAACAACTCAATTCACAAGAATCTCTACGATTAAAGAATGTGAAAGCAAAGCCATAAAGGAACCTCGTACCAAATCAAGGAATACTATAATTAATACACAGCAACAAGATAAATATAAGACAGTTAAAGTGTACAAGTAAGACAATTAAGGCAAGTAAAAATTAATCATGGAAGCATGGAGGAAACAGACATTTTAATATGAG
Source organism: Nicotiana tomentosiformis (assembly GCF_000390325.3). Lineage (NCBI taxonomy): Eukaryota > Viridiplantae > Streptophyta > Magnoliopsida > Solanales > Solanaceae > Nicotiana > Nicotiana tomentosiformis. Next base: position 83,092,155 of record NC_090817.1, on the reverse strand, counting down.
AGTAATATGTGACAAAGTAGCAAGTTAAGGCATGGGAAGCAATTAAAGCATATAACAGTTAAGACATGGAATTAAATAATTAATGAAATACGGGAAAACATGGAAACAACTATTTTGACGGCGTATATACACTCGTCACCTCGCATATACGCCTCTACATATGTAATTCATATAACATATAGTTCAAGGGTTCCTAATTTACGCAAATCAAGGTTAGACCCAACACTTACCTCGCTCCGCAAGCAAATCAAAGCTCAACTGGGACCTCTCCCCTAAAATCCTCCTTCAAACCAATCGAATCTAACCAAAATCGACTCAATAACATCAAACAATGCAAGAAAAATTAATTACAATACATAAAGTTAAAATCTTTATACTTTTTTCAAAAAGTCAACAAAGGTCTACCCCAGGCTCGCTTGGTCAAAATCCAAGATTCGGACCAAAACCCAATTATCCATTCACCCCTGAGTCTGATTATGCGATTAGTTTTGAAATTCAACCTCAATTTAAGGTCTAAATCTCAATTTTATAAACCCCCCTCCCCCCTCCCCCCAAATTCTTCCCAAATCCCTAATTTTTTACCATGAAAGAGCATAGATTAAGGTTAGAAATTAATAGGTGTTGATAAAATAGAAGAAAACGAGTTAAAGTACACTAACCTAGGAGATGGTGATGAAATTTCTTTTCAAAATCGCCTCTAGGCCAAGCTCTAATGAGAAGATGGTGAAAAATGGGTGAAACCCTGATTTTTGGAAGTTTAAATGATTGGGCGTCAGGTGTTCATCGCGTTCGCGCGACACCTGACGCGATCGCGAAGCAGCAGCGGCCAAAGGCCTTCACGTTCGCGAGGGGTTCCACGCATTCGCAATGGTCTGTCCCCCCTGGCCATCGCATTCGCGTAGAACAAACCCCAGATCCCCCTCCCAGGCCTCTTACTCTTCGCGTTCGCGTAGTGTTGGTCGCGTTTGCGAAGGGTAATCCCACTATGGCTTCATGTTCATGTACATATCCTCGCGTTCTCATAGAGGAAAACCTCCCCAGCCCAGATTACTCTTCGCGATCACGGGAATATCTTCACGATCGCGAAGAAGCACACACCAGACATCAACAGACTCCAAAAACCAGCAATAGCCTAAGTCCAAAAGTCACGTCGTAGCCTATCCAAAATATACCCGAGCCCATCGGGCTCCAAACCAAACATGCACACAAGTGTAAAAACATCATACGAACTCGCTCGCACAATCAAAACACAAAAATAACACCTAGAACCACGAATCTGATATAAAAAGGAATGATATTTTCAAAGAAACTCAAGAACATGCAATTTTACTACCGGACGTCCGAATCACATCAAATCAACTCCGTTTTGCACCAAATTTTGAAGACAAGTCATAAATACTGAAATGAACCTATACTAATTCCGAAATCGAAATTCGAATCCGGTAGCAACAAAGTCAAACTACGGTCAAACATATGAATTTTTTTAAATCTTTAAATTGCTAGTTTTCAACAAATCACGTTAAATCAAGTTAGGGACTTTCAAATTTGATTTCGGGTATATACCCTAGTCCCAAATTACGATACGGACCCACCGGAATCGTCAAAATACTGATCCGGGTTTGTTTACACAAAACGTTGATCGTAATCAACTCAAATGAGTTTTAAGGCTAAATTTCATATTTTATTAATTTTTCATATAAAACTTTTCTGAAAAAGACACGGAATGCGCGCGTAGATCGAGAAAGGCTAACTTGAGCTATTCGAGGTATCAGAACACAGAAATGAAAGCTAAAACTGAAATTGACCTATCCGGTCATCCCAAAAAAAATAGCCTAAAAATATATAGTCTTAGGATACGCGCGTTGCGCGTGTACCCAATATCAATACCTATATATTTTTTTAAAGTCATATATAAATATCTAATTTCTGTATACGTGCGAAAATCCCTTATCAACTATTAAAAATTATCATTAAATAATAAATTTTTAATTGGGTATATATTGCTTAAATATTTATAACGTTGTTGATAATAACTTTCAACTACAAATTTGTTCAATATGTCGATAGACCAAAATATATCAATAAACATCATGGGTAGAGTGGAGATTATACTATTAGAATATTTTAGCTAAGTTATTTAGTTAATTGTACAAAAATCTTCGTTTATGGCACAACAAAAGTAAAATATATAAAGAAAAACAAGAAAGTTCAAATCCAAATCAACTACAAAATGAGGAGCTTTCAAACACAACTAATTTATTGATGCCGAAAGAGTTTTTTTTTTTTTTGAGCAAGTAGGAATATTATATTAACATTAAAGTAGTTCAGAACTATTACAAGAAAGAGAAATTATTATATAAGTAATATAGAAGATAAAATATTCGTTTTAATATTCTTATGCAAAAATATATTTTATTTGGGAAGAATTTATATAAGTAAACTCTTATCGATTTAGATTCCTAAATATTAGGAGTCTTTACATAGTTCAAATAAGAAAATATTTAGTAGCCAATATTTTAGTTAATTTCAAAGTCCTAATTATTAGAAAAATAATTAAATGACTATTTTATCTAGTGTAAACTTTATTTTAAGGAGAGTAAAAAAGGTGAACGAAATTTTGCTAAGGAGTTTTATACTTTTAATATAGTATATATATATATTTAATTAATGTATAATCTATGTATACATGCTAGAAAAAATAAATATTGAATCTGATCGGCTATTTATGTAAAGATTTCGTTTTTCTTGGGCTCTAAAGTCCAGACATTACGTTCAGTTGGAACTACTGAAGCCCAACACTATTGGACCTTCTCTTGGCCTAACATTGTCTTCGAATTTGTTCAAATAATTGCACGACATGTTCGCCAACGGAACTGGTCTTGGCGAAATATTCTCGTTTTTATGGTCTTAGCAAAATATTCTTGTTTTTCACTTGAACACCATAGTTCTTCATTATTTAAAGCTCTCTGTTCCAGTTTAGTAGTGGAAAATAGAAAGTTAATGATCCATTAATGTTAAAATTATTTAAATATTTATAACTTATGCTTAATTTTTTGTTCAAACAACGATACAGTGATTTACTGTAAAAAGTATAAACTCCATTGTTGTACCTTAGGAATTATTGAAGAAGACAAAGTTGTCTTTTTGATTTAGTGTTATTTGACTAAATTGGTGATTCAGGATTGTTTGTATTGGTATTTGAAAGCTTTGTTTCAAACGTGAGATCATTAATTTGGAGCACATTTGAAGTGGTTTGATCGAAATTGAAGTTGCAATTCAAAGAACACTTTGTTAAAACAACACAAAAAAAGTATGCTAGTAAGTAGGCTTCGATGAACAACTTAACAAATAAGTAAAAAATATAGCGCAAACTATACCAATCCAGTAGAGAAACACCGAAGAACAATAACTGTGTGCGCTGAAGGGACCATTTTAAGGATATTCGACTAAGCCCAGCTTCTTACGGGGCCATTCCTGCTAATCACCCAATTTTGTTTCATTTCAAACTTATGTCAACTTAGCTTCTTCATATTCTTATTTATTTGTTTTATTTACGATCTATCTATCAGTTTACTTCTTTATAACTAGTGTATATAGTTGTTAACTCATGTTATGGTGAAACATGTTTTTTTAATTCTTTTTAAATGTCAACATTTGGTAGTCTTAACATCAAGCGAAATACTAAAATTGCATAGGAAAGGCATGAAAGCTAAATAAACATTTCTAATAATATGGGTTGGTAATAACAACAATATATAACCCCACGAACATTATCATATTCCATGAGAAATTAACGGAGAGACGACAACCTTTATGAAATGGAAACACGATAAGGTTCTGATATCAACTTGACAACATCAGGACCAGCGCCAGTCACTCTCTCTTTCATTTTCTTCCTCACGTAAATAAAATTAAATATATATATTTTTTCAGGTCCCATTTGTGGGATTCCACTAGGTATGTTATTGTTGTTGTTATAAATAATGTATTAAATAACAACATGAATGATCTACATGACCTTGAATAAAAATGAAGATTATAAATTATATATACATTATCAGTGTAAAAAAAATTCCATAATGTAGTTTTAACTATTCTGGTTGGTCATTTATCATGTTTTGCATGTTATCACTTCATGATTGCGTTAAAAGCTTATAAATATTATGGCTTTTAAGGTGAATTGATACTGTAAAATTTCTGTACACAGTAAATGTATTATTAGTTAAACTATAAAAAATATGTCAACTATTCTTATGTTGCGTCTTCGATAATTTGTTGCCCTTTTCTCTTTTCTCTTTAATTGTGTGAGGGGGTGGGAGGTGGGGGTGGGTATGATTTCTAGAAATACCCAAAGATGGACTTCAACGCGGCATATTATAGACTAAAAACTTGGACCCATTTTAGGTTTCATTTAGTAAATTAAAAGTCAAGTGTTCTGATACTATTTTCCAACTCTTTAGTCAGGATTTGTACACGAAATTATACTCAATCAGTTTTTTGGCTGCTTACTTTTTCTGTCGTCAACATCTTATTGTTATATATTTTCATTTCAAAGCATTCCACATTGATTCTAGATGGAAGGCTTCAAAGAATAACAAACTCTCTGCCCAATTGAAGCTTAATTTGATTTAGTCTAAGTAGCCTAAAGCTATAAGCTGATAATTTAGATGTCCATGTCAATAAGACGTAAAAGCAAGGGATGCTTAAATAGCATCATTGATTATTTAAAATGCAGATGTGATTAAAGATAATCGCATTAGTCAAAAGTCCACACCGCCCACTCTTATGACTTGGAGGAAGTAGTTCTCACTAGTCTAATTTGGATGCTTTGAAAAGAGAGATTTTACAAGCCCTTTGTTACCGACTTTAACTCTGGACAAATTAATAATGATATGGCGAAGCCATGTTTACCAAAATTGGTCGTCGGATACACCTTATTACTCAGAAGTATTTTTTGATAGATAATCTTGACGTGACGATAAGCAAAATGTCACAAGTTTAAGTCGTGCAAAGAACCTTGATAAATACAAAGTAATACTGTCTACAAAGGCTTGATACGGTGCGACCATTCTGCCAATTTTGTACATGGCGAGAGTTTAATACAAAGAGTTTAGATGTTCTTTTCTAATTATTTCGAGGTAGGTTCCTCTAAAGGATGGTCCAGTACTCCAATTTGTGTAGAAACTGGAAGCAAAAACAAAAAAAGAAACGTAGGAGAAGGTACCTATATATTATATATCTGTAAGGAAGACATGTGGTCGTCCTTGCTGTATCAGTCTTTTCAAAGTCGTAGAGATTCGTCTAACAGTTGATTTTCCAACTTTTTCTTTCAACGGTGGAACATAGATTTGGTCAAAATAAACTTGAGTTTTATTTGGCAAACATATGTTTGGTCATAGATTTTGACTATATTTTGGCCAAATTCCCAAACCAGCTCAATAGTTGATTTTGGGCCAAAATATTACTATTATATTTTTTAAAAATTGCCCCAAACTTTTATATTTTATAAAAGAGTCCACCATTTATTATTTTATAACGATGTTGCTTCGTCTTCTCGGTCATCTGATAGTGTATCATGTAGTTCATTATAAAAATGATAATTTTGTATCAAATTTATTTATGTTCAGGACTATGGTTTGCGATAATATAATAAATGTTATTGATAATGGTAATGTTGGGTATTTGTGATAGTTTTTAGAACTTGTAGGTATAAGTCATGTTTTATATTTTTTCAAACCAAACTTCACCCAAAACAGATATTCAAACACATTTTCATCTTCAAACCAAACTTCACCCAAATCAGATTTTTCAGAATAAATTTGAAAATCTATGGCCAAACGCTAATTAATTACTAGCTAATTCCTTGGATGATCATTCAAGTTATAGAAATAGCTCATTTTGTTTTATTTAGGATAATAAAATCATTCAATTTTAATCCATCTGACAGGTATAACTTGTCTATAAACCAAACGACCCCTTATAAAGTAACTCTAGCCGGAAAAAGCCTATTTCTCTTACCGAATTATTACATGGCAACCATGTTATATTAAACCCCATTTTTTAAATTAAATCACAATCTCATTTATTCTGGCCCGAAGCAAAATGGGTCTGCCATAAAGCAAATGAAACTGATCAAAATCTGTTGAATCTTTGTTCCAAGTCATCTTCGTTCCTTCTTAGAAATCATCTTGGTGTGGACAACTGATTTTGAATTTAAGTTCCAGGATAGAGTTACATTTTTACTATGTTATTGATGAGTGGAAGTGGTTATTTTTATGATTTAAAATAAATTAGTAAATCTTTAGCATCAGTGCTTATGACTGAAGCAGTTGGCTATGCCGTTTAACATCTTTTCATAAAATTATCTAGGGTAGGTTTAGAGCTAATTTTGGTAGTGAAGACATATTCAGATGATTATAATATTTTTTTCCAAAACGAAAACTTAACGGAACATAACCTGATCTTCACTCCACAAAGTCTGATGCTTCATCCCTTGGATATATTGATCATAAGTTATCAATTTAATTGAGTGACTCAAGTTGTGAATGGAAATAAATATTAACCAATCTGTATTACTAAAATGAATAATGAAACAGTAAGCTTTCTTAAACAAAAAACAGAACCAGAAAGTTAGCAGCAACAGAATATCGAAATAATATTTGAAAATAATTTTGAAATAAATCAAACCCACTGAATGCACAAAGTGTCCTTAAGAAAATTATTCTCCTCAAGTACCTGAGATGCTGGAATAGTATCCTCCCAGAAAAAAAGATTTAAAATAATACGGGAAAGAAACGGACCGGGTCGCGTCGCAGGTCCTGGTTATTCCGGGTTGAATTTTTCTTTAATTAATTAATTTTAATTAAATAATTGAAAGAAATTTTGTCCAAAAAGATTAATCAATCAATCTTTGGCCAAATCGGAAGCCGAGCCTAGCGAGCGACGACGACGACAGTGCGAGGCTTACGTTCTTTCCAACCCATTTAACACCAAGAGAAGTGCTTTCTCAATATAAGCACATTCACTTTTTTTTCACCACCAATGAGGGACACTTTCTCTTTCCAAAGCAAAAGGGAGCTCATTTTTCCTTCACTTTCTTCCCTCCATTTCTCATTCACCAATCTTTTAATCCCAACAATCCCCCACATGAATGGGGAATGGTTATAAGACAAAGGAATGCACAAACGAGTGTGTGATTTACATGCAAGGATTAATTGCATATGGATAAGTAGGTTTCCCTTTGAACTTTTCGTAGTGAACTTATATCGGATATACTCGGTCAATCGGTAGATTTGATAACTTTGAACCTTCGAGCTTTGTTGTATACCTAGACAACATAAGTCACACAATAAAACCTTAACCATCTATGGTTCTCACGGTTGTATTCGTTTTAGCCATGAACACTGCCTGGTTTCATGAGTGCTTAGAGAATGGGCCTTTACTTTCATTCCCCTTGAAGCGGCTTACACTTCACACTCACATAGGTAATTTCTAAACGTGTAATCCTATAGATACACTATCTGGTCATTCCTGCGAGACTTAGCAAATCATTAAAAAGTTTTAAGCTTTATTGACTCATCAAAAGCCTTAATGCTTTACCCTGATTTCTTAACATTGTCTTCATCACGAGAATGAATTGAGTTATTTGACAATGTTGAACCGTCATTCATAACATATTTTGATCTCTTTAAACCTAGCTCTTGGGATCTCTAGTCTGCTAGGTAGAGTTACTGCCATGATGACTTGTCTTAGGCCTTAATCGCATTCCCTTCGATGATCTTTCAACCGCCTCTCTAGATAGGCCTTTTGTAAGTGGATCTGACACGTTATCTCTTGACTTTATGTAGTCAATCGTGATAACACCACTAGAGAGTAGTTGTCTAACGGTATTGTGTCTCCGTCGAATGTGATGAGATTTTTCGTTATACATAACACTCCATGCCCTGCCTATTACTGCTTGACTGTCACAATGTATATATATAGGTGCCAAAGGTTTGGACCAAAATGGAATATCTTCCAAGAAATTTCATAGCCATTCAGCTTCTTCACCGGCCTTGTCTAAAGCTATGAATTCAGATTTCATTGTAGAACGGTCGATGCACGTTTGCTTGGATGATTTCCAAGACACTACTCCACCCCCAATTGTGAAAATATATCCACTCATGGATTTAACTTCAGATGATCCGGTGATCCAATTTGCATAACTATATCCTTCGATCACAAAGGGATATTTATTATAATGCAAAGCATAATTTTGGGTATATTTCAGATACCCCCAAACTCATTTCATTTCCATCCAATGTATTTGATTGGGATTACTTGTAAACTGACTCAGTTTTCTAATAGCACATGTTATATCTTGTCGCGTACAATTCATGATATACATCAAACTTTCCAATAGTCTTGCATAGTCCAGTTGTGAGTCATTTTCACCTTCATTCTTTTGAAGTGCATAACTCATGTCAATTGGAGTCTTGGAAATCTTGAAATCCAAATACTTGAACTTGTGAAGTACTTTTTTAATGTAGTGAGACTATGATAATGCTAGACCTTGTGGAGTCTTGTGAATTCTGATTCCTAAGATCACATCTGTAACTCCCAAGTCTTTCATGTCGAATTTATTAGCCAACATGTACTTAGTAGCATTTATATCTGCAATATTTTTGTTCATTATCAACATGTCATCAACATATAAACAAACAATGACTTCATGACCTGGAGTATTTTTAATGTAAACACATTTGAGACACCCGTTGATTTTAAACCCATTTGTCAATATTGTTTGGTCAAATTTGGCATGCCATTGTTTGGGTGCTTGTTTAAGTCCATAAAGCGACTTAACCAGTTTGCACACTTTCTTTTCTTTACCCGAAACCACAAAACTTTCAGGTTGTTCCATGTAAATCTCTTCCTTCAATTCTCCATTTAAGAAAGCTGTTTTAACATCCATTTGATGGATTTCAAGACCATACACGGCCGCCAGTGCCACTAATACCCTAATAGATGTTAACCTCGTTGCTGGCGAGTAAGTGTCAAAGTAATCAAGGCCTTCCTTTTGTCTATAACCTTTGACAACAAGTCTTGCCTTATATTTGTCAATAGTACCATCATCTTTCATTTTCCGTTTAAAGATCCATTTCGAACCTAAATGCTTATTTCCTGGAGGAAGATCAACTAATTCCAATGTATGGTTATCCAAAATTGATTGAATCTCACTATTGACTGTCTCTTTCCAAAATGTTGAATCAAAAGATGACATAGCTGCTTTGAAAGTTTGAGGCTCATTTTCAAGCAAGAATATCACAAAATCTGGTTCAAAGGAAGTAGATGTTCTTTGACGTTTTCTACGCCTCGGATCTTCTTCACTAGGAGTATTTTCCTTTGGTTCTTCCCGTGGTCGTTTAGGTCTTTCACTTAGCGACTCGCATTTAGTTTGATACGGATAGATGCTTTTAAAGAATTCAGCATTATCTGATTCAATTACCGTATTAACATGAATTTCGGGATTATCAGATTTATGAACCAAAAACCGACATGCTTTACTGTTTGTAGCATATCTAATGAAAACACAATCCACAATATTTGGTCCGATTTCTACCCGTTGGGGTAAAGGTACTTTTACCTTTGCTAGATACCCCCACACTTTGAAATATTTCAAGTTGGGTTTTCTTACTTTCCATTTTTCATATGGAATAGATTGCGTTTTGTTGTGGGGTACTCTGTTGAGTATTCGGTTAGCTATAAGGATAGCTTCCCCCCACAAACTCTACGATAATCCGAAACTTATTAATAAAGAATTCATCATTTTCTTTAATGTCCGATTTTTCCTTTCCGCAATTTCATTAGATTGAGGTGTGTAGGGGGCAGTAGTTTGATGGATAATTCCATATTTCGAACATATTTATGCAAACGGAGATTCATATTCTCTACCCCTATCACTTCTAATCATTTTGATCTTTTTATTCAATTGATTCTCCATTTCATTCTTGTATTGCTTAAATGCTTCAATTGTTTCATCCTTACTATTAAGCAAATAAACATAACAATATCGAGTACAATCGTCAATAAAAGTTATAAAGTACTTTTTCCCACCTCGAGATAGTGTCGACTTCATATCACAAATGTCAGTATGAATTAAGTCTAAAGAATTTGAATTCCTTTCAACAAACTTATAAGGATGTTTTACAAACTTAGATTCAACAAATATTTGACATTTTGATTTATTACACTCGAATTTAGGAAATACTTCTAAATTAATTAACTTCTGCAAGGTTTTGTAATTGACATGTCCTAAACAAATATGCCATACATTATTTGACTCAAATAAATAAGAAAAAGCTGAAATTTTATTAATACTGTCAACAATCATTATATTGAGTTTGCAAATGCCCTCTGTGAGGTAGCCCTTTCCAAAATATATTTTATTCTTGCTTACAACAACTCTGTTAGATACAAATACAAATTTGAATTCATTCTTAACAAGTAAAGAAGTTGAAACTAAATTCTGCCTAATAGTAGGAACATGAAGAATGTTGTTGAGCGTTAACACCTTGCTTGAAGTCATCTTCAGGAATATCTTCCCATAACTCTCAATCTTGGCTGTTGCAGTATTTTCCATGGAAAGCTCTTCTTCGGGACCAGTAGTAGAGTAAGTCGCAAATAATTCTTTGACGGCACAAACATGTCGAGTGTCTCCAAAATCAATCCACCACGCTTTCGGATTTCCAACTAGGTTGCATTCCGAAAGCATTGCACACAGATCATCAATGTCATCATTCTTCTCCACTATGTTGGCCTGTCCCTTTTTCTTATCCTTTTTCGGGAGATAACAATCAGGGGCTTTGTGACCAGCTTTTTCACAATTTTAGCAGTTTCCCTTGAATTTCTTCTTGTTCTGCTCCTTAGTCTGTCCAGAAGACCTCATCCTCTTATTACTTTTTGGAGCAGTCTGTTCAACGATATTAGCTCCCATAATCGTTGAATTTCCACGAGACTTCTTCTCGGCTGTTTTGTTGTCTTCCTCAATCTTGAGACGAATCACAAGATCTTCCAACTTCATTTCTTTGCGCTTGTGCTTAAGATAGTTTTTGAAATCTCTCCACGAAGGAGGTAATTTTTCAATCATTGCAGCCACTTGAAATACTTCATTTACTACCATGCCTTCAGCTATAAGGTCGTGAAAAATAAGTTGAAACTCTTGAACTTGGGTTCCAACAGTTTTGTTGTCTATCATTTTATAGTCTAGAAACTTGGCAACCATAAATTTTTTCAAGCATGCATCTATAGTCTTGTACTTCTTCTCAAGTGCGTTCCATAATTCTTTCGAAGTTTTCATTACATTGTAGACATTGTACAAGTCATCCTCCAAAGCACTTAGGATGTAGCCTTTGCAAAGAAAATCTGCATGTTTTCACGCCTCAACAATCATAAATTTCTCATTGAATGGCATGTCCGCGGCAAGCACTGGAAGTTCTTCACTGGTGAATTTCTGCATACCAAGTGCGGTAAGTTAGAAGAACACCCTTTGCTGCCATCCTTTGAAGTTGGCTCCAGAAAATTTTCCCGGTTTCTCTACCAGTGGCACAGCAGTTCGGCTTGACGAGGCTATCTTCGTTGCCGCAACAGTCGTAGAAGGATTTTCATTATCAATTGTCATTTCTCACTGTCAACAACAGAAGAGTTCAATTAATGGCAAAAAATAGTACAGTAAATAGTATTATAATTAATGATAAACAATACGTTTAATAAATAAAAACCGAAGTTTTTATATACTGTTTCATAGAAACGATGAAGTTTTTATGTTCTACAAATCGTTTCTGAATTTTAATACTCCGATGAAGTTTTATATCTTCAAATCAGAATAGAAAAATTCAGAACGAGTTGAAAACCACACATGTTTTAATCTCCAAAAATAGAATACAGATTATAATATATAAAATAATTTTCTTAAGATTGTTAACCAATATGTATTACTATAATGAATAATGAAATAGTAAACTTTCTGAAATAGAAAATAGAAACAGAAAGTTAACATCAACAGAATGTCGAAATAATATTTGAAAATAATTTCGGAATAAATCGAGCCCACTGAATGCACAGTATGTCCTTAAGAAAATTATTCCCCTCAAGTACCCGAGATGCTGGAATATTATCTTCTCTGGATAGAACGATTTAACTCACCAGTGTATTGGTACCAAAAACTCTGATGAATTTCGAACCACTCATGGTTGTAAAACACACTGGAAAGTTTTGTGTAGAAGAAGAAGAAAAAGATCAGAAAATTTCGTAAGAAAATATTGTAGGATCAAGACATATTTATAGCCATTTTCTGGCACTGTTTCTGAACAGCGTGAACATTTTCCGTTTGAAATATTTTGGGAAAAAGGATTTAAAATAAATCCGGGAAAGAAACGGATCGGGTCGCATCGCGGGTCCTGGGTTATTTCAGGTTGAATTTTTTGTTAATTAATTAAATTAATTAATTAAATAATTGAAAGAAATTTTGTGCAAAAAGATTAAACAATCAATCTTTAACCAAAGCCGAGCGACGACGACGTGAGACTTACTTTCTTTTCAACCCATTTAATACCAATAGAAGTACTTTTTCAATATAAGCACATTCACTTTTTTTTCCACCACCAACGAGGGACACTTGCTCTTTTCAAAGCAAAAGGGAACTCATTTTCCCTCCACTTTCTTCCCTCCATTTCCCATTCACCAATCTTTTAATCCCAACAATAAAAACATCACTACTTGACAAACAGAAGCGAATTCACTTGCTATATTTTCAAGAAATAACATACTAAAGTAATATAAAACAAGTAGATTAATCAATGCATTTAGCCAGAAGAATAATCGATCAAATTTTCTAATATAACTTAAATTCAAAAGAAGAAGTCCCACACCAAAAAATTGAGCAAGTTTTGATCAGTTTCATTTATTTTATAGCAAACTCATTTTGCTTCGGCCTTCGGGTAACAATAAATGAGTTTTGTGATTTAAAAAATGAATTTTAAAATCGCATGGCTGCCATTTAATAATCCAGTGAGAGCAATAAGCTTTTTCCGGCAAGAGTTACTTTTAGGAGACAAGTTAAAATTGGATGATTTTATTGTTCTAAATAAAATAAAAGTGACTAGCGAGTTATTTTCACAACTTAAATAACCATTAATGGAATTAACTCGCTAAATGTTAATGGTCAAGGATAGCCTACGTACGAGGTATGCCATGTAGTGATATTATGCCACAAACCAAGAATATTGGGTGATTTAAAATGAGATTTGGTGCAAGGTGCCAATAAACTAGGTTCTTCAAGCCAAATATGAAGACTTCCCATAAAGTTGATTTTACCAACTGTCGGAGTGCTTTGTTTTTCGAACTTCTATTATATTTATATTTAGATAATCACCTAGGTTTCTTGTTTTATCCCTTGCAAAGAACTAGTACGATGGGGCTATCTTATTTAGATAATATAATAAAACTTTTGAATTTCTACTTTAATTTATTGTAATATAAAAATGGTTGTTCAAGTGACAAGTATTCTCCACCTTTTAACCATAAGGTTGTGGGTTCGAGCCATCAAGTTACCAAAATAAAAAGCTATTGGGGAGGAGTTTAAAAAAAGGGGTTGATAGACATGACATTCTGTACCCAATTATATGGAGTTCTGAATGAAACTGTCGCAAAACAAATAATGACATATATTTTATCTATTTATAACAACACGTCTAATACCATATGTTGTGTTAATGCAGCTACCAAAATAAAAGAAACTGAAAATGAAACTAAAAGAGGTCTATTCCGATCGAAATAACCGCCAGACCGAAGAAAAATGGTCTCTGTGAAATATTCCCCTAACGCCGTGCATCAAGCCATTTTGTCATCAGATGGCCAAAATAAAGCTGGCTGATAGAGCCTCTTGGTGTGTAGTGACTAGGGGTGTATAAGCCGAATCGAAAAATAGCACCAAACCGAAAAATCAAATCAAATTGATTAAAAAATTTGACTTGGTTTGGTTTGATTTGGCTTAGTATTGAGTAAAGAAAATCCGAATCAACCCGACATATAAATATATAATTTTTGTATATACTTTTAAGATTTTATATAGAATTTTTTTTTAAAAATGTCTAGAAATATTTGGGATTCTCTTGCGTGATATAAATTTTAATAGTATATGAACTGCTCCATATTTATTGACCTTAAATAATGGGTTGTATGATCACTTTCTTTGTAACGACCCGGCCGATCATTTTGAGTATTACAGCCCCGTTCTCCCATTTACTGCTCTATTTGTACTTTATAGCTGTATTATGACCTATCGGATTAGTTATTTAGAGTCCGGAAGGATTTCGGAATGAATTGAGATACTTAGTCTCATAATGGAAAAACTTAAGTTGGAAAAGTCGACCGGATGTTGACTTATGTATAGACGACCTCGGATTTGAATTCTGATGATTCCAATAGCTCTGTATGGTGATTTTGGACTGATAAGCGTGCCCGAAAAATTATTTGGAGGTCCGTAGTGGAATTAGGATTGAAATGGCAAAAGTTAAATTTTTGGAAAGTTTGACCGGGAAGTTGACTCTTGATATCAGGGTCGGAATCCGATTCTGGAAATTGAAATAGGCCCGTAATGTGAAATGTGACTTGTGTGCAAAATTTGAAGTCATTCCGGATTGATTTGATGTGTTCCGGCACAAGATATAGAATTTGAAAGTTTAAAGTTCATAGATTTTAATTTGAGGTGTGATTCGTCGTTTCGATGTTAGGTGTGATTTGAGGCCTTGAGTAGGTCCGTATTATGTTATGGGACTTATTGGTATATTTGGTTGAGGTCCCGGGGGGCCTCGAGTGAGTTTCGGACGAGGTTCAGATCAATTTCGTTGCATATTGCATTGTTGAAGGCTGCTGGTTCTCGTATTTTAGCACCTGCGAAAACAGACTCGCATGTACGATGGTCGCAGAAGCGACGATGAGGTCGCAGAAGCGAGGGAGTGCTGGTTGGGCAGTGCTCGCAGGTCATAAATTTTTCCGCAGATGGGGAGTCGCATCTGCGCTTGGCTTTCCGCAGAAGCGACCTGGCTCTCAAATGCGCCCACTTTTCCGCAGAAGCGGGGGTCGCTGGTGCGACCTCTTGACCGCATCTGCGAAGGTGCTGGGCAAAATCCTTTAAATTCAAGGGTTCATGATTTTTCACCATTTTTAGATTTTGAAGCTCGGTTTGGGCGATTTTAGGGAGTAATTGTTTCACACAACTTGGGGTAAGTGTTCTTGACATCCTTGTGCTTATATTTCATGAATTAATCTTCGTTGTTGATGTAAGATTATCGAATCTTCAAGAGAAATTGAAGGAAATTACTTTATTTCATAAAAATGAATTTTTGAGTTTTGAACATCGATTTGGAGTCGGAATTGAGTGAAATTAGTATGGTTGAACTTGTAATTGGATGGGTTATCGGATTTTGTGAGTTTCATCGGATTCCGAGACGTGGGCCCCTTGGGCGATTTTTGGAGTATAATTTCGGATTTTGTGAGAAAATATTAGTATTTTGATATGAGATTAATTCCTATAAATTGTGTGGATTGAATCAAATTTATTGTGGCTAGATTCGAGCCGTTCAGGAATTGATAGGCGTAGAATGGAATTTCTGGAGCATTGTTTAGCTTACTCGGCATTGGATTCGTCTTGTTCGAGGTAAGTAACTCTTCTAATCTTGGAGCTGAGGGTATGAACCCTGAATATACGTATTATGTGAATTGTTGAAGGTGACGCACATGCTAGGTGACAGGCGTGTGGGCGTGCACCATAGAAATGACGTAATTGTTCCATGAAATTTTATAGTCAAATAATCTTAGCATTTTTCATGCATTTTTATGTGTTAAAGAAATTGAGCTGAGAATCATATTAAAAATCATATTGAGGCTATGTGCCATTGTTATTGGTACTCACATAGGTCATATTGTTATGAATTATTTATTTTAAATTGAAAATTCATACCCAGTCATATTCATTACATATCATATCTCAGTCTCTGTTGTTATTTATTGATACATCATATCATCATTTCGGACTATTTTCATGACATTGTGAGCCCATGAGAGAGAGACTGGAGAGATTGATGACTGAGGGAGGTCGAGGGCCTGACTGTGAGGCTATTTATGGGATCGGGTTGCACGCTGCAGCAGTCCATGTTGGCTTTATATACATTATTATTATTATGTGGATCGGGGATGCCCGCCTGCAGCAGGCCTTATAGGCTTTATATAGCACGTGATTTGTCCGTGTAGCACGTGAGTTGTCCGTACGGATCCAGATTTTTGTACTATAGCACGTGAGTTATCCGTGCAGCACGTGAGTTATGCGTGCGGTTTATAGCGCTTGGGGTGAAGGAGCCCCTCCAGAGTCTGTACACCCACAATGAGCTTGTTTGATTATATTAAGGGATGGATCTTCCTTGGACATGGATCTTGTCCGAAGCATTTATATACCTGGAGATAGATCTTCTCCATGGGGCCGGATTGGCCTTCCTCGGTACTGAGTAACTGATGGTCAGTGATGTATATATTCTGGGGTGGATCTTCCTTGGGCCGTATGGGCCATATACAGTACCAAGTGATTGAGCATTATGAGTAAAAGTGTGAGACAGTGAGAATGAGTACTCTAAGAGTATGAGTACATAATTTAGCACACCTCTTTTTGTCCCAAAAGATATATGTGTTATGGATTGTTGTGGGTTAAAGAGTTTTTTCAATTAAAGTGACAAATTTGAATATGGATTATTTGATTTACATAGTCACCACTTGGAATTGATTTTTTGGTTGTTCCAAGTCACTTTTTATTTGAATCCCTAGTCAAAGGAAGGTTTGACTCTATTATTATTGGTCTGCGAAAATAAAGTCCGGGTAAGGAATTCTGTTGATCGGGGAGGTGTAAGGCATTCCCCAAGTCCCGTAATTCTAGCACGGTCGCTTTATTGACTACAACTTGGCTTGAATTAATTTTAGATAAACTATGATTTATTGGTTTCCACGTTTTATATATTCGCTTTTATATTAAAATATGGAATTATCTTTGAAACGAGTCACGTGTGTGAATCCGTTTTGTTTATTGTGCCAAAATCATGCCACGTGTACGTACACGCAATCAATAGTATTTTTATTATATTTAAGGTTGTTTCGCCCAAAGTTGCGCGAACGCATACCTTGATTTTAGTTTTGGGAATCGTAATTATGTCACGCGAACGTATACATAATCACGATGATTCAATTAATTAAGAGTACGCCTAAAGCATTCTAGCGCATTCATGATTTCTTTCTTTCCTAAGTTTGAGATTATTGTGAAGGCCATGAATTATGGAATTACTTGTGGATGAAGTGTATGATTTTAGATATTTGAATAAATAAGCCATCATATACCAATACCCTACAACCCAACAATTGAAGCTCAAACTCATTAGGGTCCAAATCTTCCCAACTTTAAAGTAAGTTTGAATACCATATTTCCAAAAATATGATTAAGCATATAGCATTTAAGGACTAACTTACATTATTATTTATAAAGTTTAAAGGCAAATAAATAAAATCATATGAAATAAGATTAAAAAAACAGAGGGAAGAATAAACCTTTAATGCAAAATTTTCAATTAAATGAGTCTCCAAGAACAAGTACAATAACTCAGACGAACGTCGAACAAGCATAATCGACGAATATCATCAAATCTAGTGAACGGAGCACCAACGGAATCCTCGACCTCGACTATTGACTCCACTTTTTGGCGTGTAAAAAGGGATGTTATGAAGTATTTTTGTTGGGTTTTGGGTGATGACTTATTAGATATTTTGAAAGAAAGACGAAGAAAGAATAACACGAGTAGAAATTCCCTTAGCGTTAAGAAGAAAAACAATTTCTCTTAATTCTCTCCTCCCTTTTTTCTCCTTCTCCTTCTTTTTCTCCTCACATTTCTCTTCTATTTATAGAAAAAGAATTTCGGAATTTTTTTAGATTTATTTTAATTTCTTTTTAATTAAAAAGAATTCCGACTTCTCATTTTTCTTTTTCTTTTAAATAAAATAATTCTCCACTTTCCTTTACTTTTATTTTTTAATTTTCCACTTTGTTTGCTTTACTTTTTTTATTTTCCACTTATTTTACTTTACTTTTTTTTATTTCCACTTATTTTACTTTTCGTTTTTAAATTTCCACTTTCTTTTACTTTATTTTTAAAATTTTCAGCTACCTTTACTTCTGTCTTTTTTTTTTAATTTCATCTTTCTTTTACTTTTTATTTTTTTAAATTTTCACATTCTTTTACTTTTATTTTTTTAATTTTCCACTTTTTTTTACTTTTTTTAAAAAACAATTTCCACCTACTTTTACTTTTATTTTTTTATTCCATACTTTAATTTTCCTATTATTTTATTCCCATCCGAAAATTTAAAAAATATTTAATTTTTTCGGTTTTTTCAATTTTTTTATTTTAAAATAAAGATAAAAAATACAAATAATACTAATAGTAATAATTTGACCTTTTAAATTATTTTTAATTCTTACCCTATATATAAATAAATGTAACAAAGCTAAAAAATATATATATTAAATTTCTAAAATATTTAATTGCAGAAGGTGGCAAAAATTCAAATATAGTAAAAAATTAGGTGCTCACAGCTGCCCCTCTTTGCTTGGAAACATGAAGAGTTTTCAGGCAAAGACTAGGTAAGTCATATGACTAGTTTTTTACCAAACTGTTATTCAAAAAGTAAAAAAATAAAAGATAGGGTGCAACCGAGTCCTGGTTTTGGACATCCTACATGTCCCGGGTTATAGAGGAATAAGGTCACGTGTAGTTCAAGAAAAATGGTGGAATGATGAGTTGAGCAGTCGAGTGTGGTTCCATCGAGGCTCCAGCCCGCGGTCCTGCTATTATAAAAAAGAAACTAAACAAGCCTATCAGCTATGAGTAACAAGATTCCTATCTATGAGTCTTCTGAAACTTGATCGTGAGTCTTGAATGGTTCTTCAGGCAGACTCTAATCTAAACCTTGATGCTCGCTAGCTGTAGGTGCTAGTTCATTGTTTTATAGCCTCTTCTAATCAAAACGGGACTCCAATACTCGTGGCTTCAATCATGTCTTAAGCATTCCACATCTTTTCAACTGCTTTTGCATTTTGGATTTGCCTATTTTTTCTTTTCTTTTATTCTGAATTGAAACTTCTTCTTTTGGCCATCTCGAACCCTGTGCCTCGAGGTAAAACCTACTCAGACACCAAAATAAACAAACAAACAAACGGAATTTTTCTGCCCTAGTTTGTACTAGGAAAATTTCGTGAGTTATTGTAACAAAATTCTGAACTACTTCTTTATTGAAAGCAATAAAAGGTCGGGAATGGTGTACCCAAAAAACAAACAGAGACTAGGGAATGGAGACCCTATGTCTAAAATGAAAGAAACTAGGGAGTGAAGACCCTATATTGAAAAATCGACAAGGGATTGGTGTACCCTAATACTGGTAAGCCAATATAACCAGGGGTTGATACCCTGTATTACAGAAAAAGAATGTAATTATGGGTTGGTACCCTGTATTACTGAAAAGAATGTAGTCATGGGATGGTGTCCTGTATTACTGAAAGGAAATGTAAACAGGGAATGACACCCTGTATTACGGAAAATAAATGTAACCAGGGGTTGGTTCCCTATATTACTGAAATAAAAATGAATCCCCTAGGCAAAAAGGTTCTACCTGGGTTAAACTCCGAAAAGTGAGCCTGGGCGAAGAGAACTTCTACCCGGAATATGAGCTGGATCCCCCTAGGCTAAAAGTTTCTACCTGGGTTAAACTACGTAAAACAACCTGAGCGAAGAATACTTCAACCTAGAACTATGAGTTGGATCCCTCTAGGCTAAAAGGTTCTACCTGGGTTAAACTACGTAAAACAACTCGAGCGAAGAGTACTTCTACCCGGAACTATAAACTGGATCCCCCTAGGCGAAAAAGTTCTACCTGAGTTAAGCTACGTAAAACAGCATGGGCGAAGAGTACTTCTACCCGGAACTATGAGCTGGATCCCCCTAGGCGAAAAAGTTCTACCTGGGTTAAGCTACGAAAAACATCCTGGGTGAAGAGTACTTCTACCCGGAACTATGAGCTGGATCCCCCTAGGCAAAATGGTTCTAGCTGGGTTAAGCTACGTAAAACAACCTGAGCGAAGAGTACTTCTATCCGGAACTATGATCTGGATCCCCCTAGGCGTAAAGGTTCTACCTGGGTTAACCTACGTAAAACAACATGAGCGAAGAGTACTTCTACCCGGAACTACGAGCTGGATCCTCCTAGGAAAAAAGGTTCTACCTGGGTTAAGCTACATAAAACAACCTGAGCGAAGAGTACTTCTACCCAGAACTATGATCTGGATCCCCCTAGGCATAAAGGTTCTACCTGGGTTAAGCTACGTAAAAAACCCTGAGCGAAGAGTACTTCTACCCGGAAACTATGAGCTGGATCCCCCTAGGCGAAAAGGTTCTACTTGGGTTAAGCTACGTAAAACAACGTGAGCGAAGAGTACTTCTACCCGGAACTATGAGCTGGATCCTCCTAGGAAAAAAGGTTCTTCCTGGGTTAAGCTACGTAAAATAACCTGAGCGAAAAGTACTTCTACTTGGAACTATGAGCTAGATCCCCCTAGGTGAAAATGTTCTACGTGGGTTAAGCAACGTAAAACAACCTGAGCGAAGAGTACTTCTACCCGAAAACTATGAGCTGGATCCCCCTAGGAAAAAAGGTTATACCTGGGTTAAGCAACGTAAAACAACCTAAGCGAAGAGTACTTCTATCCGAAAACTATGAGCTAGATCCCCCTAGGCGAAAAGGTTCTACCTGGGTTAAGTTACATAAAACATCCTGAGTGAAGAGTACTTCTACCCGGAACTATGAGTTGGATCCCCCTAGGCAAAACGGTTATTCCTGGGTTAAATTACGTAAAACAACCTGAGCAAAGAGTAATTCTACCCAAAACTATGAGCTAGATCCCCCTAGGCGTAAAGGTTATACCTGGGTTAACCTACGTAAAACAACATGAGTGAAGAGTACTTCTACCCGGAACTACGAGCTGGATCCCCCTAGGCAAAAAGGTTCTACCTGGGTTAAGCTACATAAAATAACCTGAGCGAAAAGTACTTCTACCCGGAACTATGATCAGGATCCCCATAGGCAAAAAGGTTCTACCTGGGTTAAGCTACGTAAAACAACCTGAACGAAGAGTACTTCTACCCGGAAACTATGAGCTGGATCCCCTAGGCTAAAAGGTTATACCTAGGTTAAGCTACGTAAAACAACCTGAGCGAAGTGTACTTCTAACCAGAAACTATGAGCTAGATTCCTCTAGGCGAAAAGGTTCTACCTGGGTTAAGCTACGTAAAACAACCTGAGCGAAGAGTACTTATACCCAGAAACTATGAGCTGGATCCCCATAGGTGAAAAGGTTATACCTGGGTTAAGCTATGTAAAACAACCCGGGCGAAGAGTACTTCTATCCGGAACTATGAGCTGGATCCCCCTAGGCGAAAAGGTTCTACCTGGGTTATGCTACGAAATACAGCCTGGGCAAATAGTACTTATACCCAGAACTATGAGGTGAATCCCCTTAGGCGAAACGGTTCTACCTGGGTTAAGCTACGAAAATAATCTGTAATAGTGATGCATGCTGAAAATAAAAGAAAATAGAGATTTTGCGAAACTCACCTTTGGTGACATTCGTTCTTTAAGAATCGCCATTCTGCACTGCTTTGTTCCTGCTGCAAACAAAGAAAAATTGTGAGTTTTAAAAGTGGCGGTCGGTTTGTAGCCTTGATGTCTTTGGCAGCTTGGCTTTGTGCCCATCTTCTTTTGATGATGATTTCAACCTCCCACTAGATATTTCGTGAATACCACTTGTATTTCTGGTCTCAAAGAGCCTTGGACTTTTCAAACTTTTACATGACGGTTGGTCGCGTGGGACTTAACCTTTTCAAATTTATTTTTGCCTTTGTGGCATTTCACTTTCGACTTCTTTCCTCCAAAATTTTCAATTTCAGAGCATTGGGGAACCTTTGGCTTTTCAAACTTTGTCAAAACGGTTATCCATTTGGGACTTAACCAATTCAACTTCATTTTGTCTTGTAGGCACTTTCAATTTGATTTCCTCCTTACAAGAGTTTTTGATTTCTAAGCATCTGCCGCCATGGCCAGTCGGGGTTGACTTGATGCCCCTGCCGAGTCTGGGTGACTTTTTTGCATATTAGTTTATATCAAACGAGAGTCGTGTAAATCAGTCTTGCCATCCTTTCTTTGCCTTAGTTTTTGGAATAGAGTTAGAACGAAAGGGATTCAAAGAACAACAAACAATGGAATGGACAATGAATATAGACAAGAGGTATCCCTTTCGGGAAAAGGAAAGGACTTATCTGAAGTACATGCAGACTTCAATGAACATGACATGCCTTTTGGACTGGATGCCTGATCTGTGTAAACCATTAGACTCTTGGAAATTCATCACAACTTTTTCCTCGAAATCGAGAAAACTTGCCCAGGATTGTGTCGATGCCTATGGTTGTGAGGATCCTTGTTTTGATCAGTGGCGCCCTTTGTGGGTTTTCACTAAAAAAACTCTCTCATTTTAGTTTCTTTACTCACCATTGCCTTACGACGCTCATGAAGTTTTCACCAACAATACTCTCTCATTTTATTTCTCTCATTTTGTTGTATCAGATCTAAGTAACTATATCCTCCCATTTTGAATCTCTTTGCCAATTGATCGGAAGGACTTGAACAGGATTTGGGTAAAAATAATTTTGACTGAATTACAACTTTGGAACCTTTCAGGCGAAAACATCGCCAAACCATTATATCATCTGCCCCAGTTTCACTTTTGGGGAAGTGTGGATTTTTATTTTGGTGTGACTGAACCCTAGAGAGAGGCTGCCTACGTATCCTTTCGGAATCAAGTTGAACGTAGTTCAATGTGAACTTGTTTGGATTTTGTTTTTGTTTTTGTCTGTTTTGTTCTCTTTCTTTTTCAATTTTTTTTCTTTTTTCTTATTTTTCTTTTTCCTTTTTTTTTTATAATATCTTCAGGTTCCAAAGAGGGTAATCAAAGAAAGGTAACCTGTTCGAAAAGGGTTGATAGTGTTTGGATAGCGAGAATAAAAGCCTTCGTCATCCCAATCAGAGAACATTAACACTACATAGAGGGTCAAACATAGTACTTTTTGATTGTATCCGCGTTGACAGTTGTTTCAGGGACATTTACTTCGATGCTTCCCAGGTACAACACTCTCTTTTGGCAGTACTCTCGTTACAATGTATGGACCTTTCTAATTTTGAGCCAATTTTCCTTTAGCTTCTTCATGAGGTGGGAGGATACGTGTCATAATGAGTTGTTCTATTTCAAATTTCCTGGGCCGCACTTTCTTGTTGTAGACACGAGCCATTCTTTGTTGGTACAAATGCCCGTGGCAAATTCCAACCAATCATTTTTCATCAATCAGTGTCAATTGTTCAAATCGGTTCTTGACCCAATCTTTATCCTCAATCTCAGCTTCAACAATGATCGGAAGATAGGGAATCTCAACTTCGTTCCAATTTTCTATTTATTTTCTTATAAGCCTTGTCTTCAAAATATTTTGCGTCTTGATTCATTATTTCGAGGTCTGACGGCGTTTTAGGATTTGGGCATGAAGTCCGCAAGTATGTCATATTATTAAAATCTGCATTAACAGAACTGAAAAGAGAATAAGAAAAAGTGACAAAATTAAGAAAAGAGGCATTCTTGGACAATGAAATATTAATTTCATTCAATTTTTTTTTTGAATTTTAAAAATAGAAGGGTTACATCGGAAAGTAAGACAATAAAGTAAAACATCTGGATCACACCCTGAGATAATCCAGACGCAGAAAGGATAGCAAGACTGGCTACCGAAACTCCCGTCTGATGGAGAACTTTCAGGTTTGGCGACCGTTTTTCTGCTTTTCTTCTGTCTCGGCAATGGCTGCAATGACCTTCAGTGCCAAATCAAATTCCTCATCTCTTCAATTTATGTTCATCAAACCCTCTGAACCACTCTGAACGGCGTGCGATGTGGCCTTAAAGGCAACATGACTCAAGATTCGGCCCGTTTTTCAACCATTTTCAAAAATATCCCCAATTTTGATAGTCTCGGTGAACAGTCTACCCATAGCAGACATCATGTTCTGCAAATAGTCCGCCTCTTGGGCCTGTAGGAAAATCGTAGCCATATATGGTTCGTCCATTTGAGGCTTTACCCTGGCGGCTTGCTTGCGCCATTTGACAGCATATTCCCAAAACTATTCCGCGGTTTTCTGGACATAGAGTTCTCTTTTTGGATTTTTCACTCTTGCTTTTTTTTTTGTCACTCTTTTCTTTTCTTTTTTCGCACTTAAATTATTTAATGGCTATGATCGAATCCGATGGGGATTGTCTACGTATCATGACACCGCATGAATCAGATCTTGTGTAGTTCGAGGGAAGATCAGGAATAGTAAATAAACTAACTCTTTTTTTACTCATATACAAAATAGATCACGAAAGCTTCTAACAAGGAAAATATTTTTGAATTTTTTTGGGGGGGGAAATTTTTAAAAGGAAAACTTCTTTAAGAATAAAGAAAATATTTTTGGATTTTGATTTTTTATGTTTTTTTTGGTAATTTTTAAAAGAAAATATATTTTTTGGATTTTGATTTTTTTTTTTTTAAAAAAAAATTTAAAAGAAAGACTTCTAAAGAAGAAAGAATTTGTTTTTTGAATTTCAATTTTTATTTTATTTTTTCCTAAAAAAGACTTCTAAAGAAGGAATAAAAATATATTTTTGGATTTTGATTTGATTTTCTTTTTCGAATGAAAAACTTCTAAAAAGAAAGAAAATATGTATATATATATATATATATATATATATACATACATACATATATATATATATATATATATATATATATACATACATACATATATATATATATATATATACATACATACATATATATATATATATATATATATATATATATATATATATATATATATATATATATATATATATATATATATATATATATATATATATTTGGGGGGATTTCTCTTTTCCTCTTTTTTGTTTTTCAAAATTTCGGCAGAATTTCAGAATGTTTCAAATAACTGGGTTTTTCAGAACTGGGTGAATTTCCTTTTTCTACCCCGCTCTTGGTTTTTCTTGATTTCTTCCCCTATTATAGAAGTCGATCAACATGCAAGCCGAAATAAATAAATGTACAAATAGCACATAGGATGCATTAGGATGATCTTTTATTTTTGGGTACACCTGTCCTAGACGGACCCAACTCTTGTGTTGAGTCCCCAAAGTCAAATGCACATGATGCAACATTCCTGCTAGGGATCCGACATGGGGCTATGCTATTGTAGGTTTAAAATCCCGGGGGGGTATTTTAGACCTGGCTTACCCAAGCGGAGAGAGCTCGAGCCGAGGTGAGGGCAATGTACCGAGAGCATAAAAGTCTACCCGGCCTAGTTACTGGTCCAACCTCATTCTATTTGGTATGACCTCTAACAGAAAAGTGGGCTACGCGCACGTATGCACCATAAATTAAGAAAACTCAGAAGGGAGGCGTAAGAAGGCAGTTTATATAGTTAAAATAATATCAAAGCGGTAAATGAGCGGCAATTAGCACATTAGGCCCACAAACACAGTAATATCAACAATCAAGAAAGCCAAGTATAGATCACATTACAAGCTCGAATTCTGAACCCTGAACCAGAAGTTCTGGGTTCTTGTCCCCAGCAGAGTCGCTAGAGCTGTCACACCTCTTTTTGCCCCAAAAGATATATGTGTTATGGATTGTTGTGGGTTAAAGAGTTTTTTCCAATTAAAGTGACAAATTTGAATAAAGATTATTTTATTTACAGAGTCGTCACTTGGAATTGATTTTTTGGGTCTTCCAAGTCACCTTTTATTTGAATCCCTAGTCAAAGAAAGGTTTGACTATATTATTATTGGTTTGCGAAAATAAAGTTCGGGTAAGAAATTCTGTCGATCGGGGAGGTGTACGGCATTCTCCGAGTCCCGTAGTTCTAGCACGGTCGCTTTATTGACTACAACTTGGCTTGAATTAATTTTAGATAAACTGTGATTTATTGGTTTCCACGTTTTATATATTCTCTTTTATATTAAAATATGGAATTATCTTTGAAACGAGTCACGTGTGTGAATCCGTTTTGTTTATTGTGCCAAAATCATGCCACGTGTACGTACACACAATCAATAGCATTTTTATTATATTTAAGGTTGTTTCGCCCAAAGTTGCGCGAACGCATACCTTGATTTTAGTTTTGGGAATCGTAATTATGTCACACGAACGTATACATAATCACGGTGATTCAATTAATTAAGAGTACGCCTAAAGCATTCTAGAGCATTCATGATTTCTTTCTTTCCTAAGTTTGAGATTAATGTGAAGGCCATGAATTATGGAATTACTTGTGGATGAAGTGTATGATTTTAGATATTTGAATAAATAAACCATCATATACCAATACCCTACAACCCAACAATTGAAGCTCAAACTCATTAGGGTCCAAATCTTCCCAACTTTAAAGTAAGTTTGAATACCATATTTCCAAAAACATGATTAAGCATATAACATTTAAGGACTAACTTACATTATTATTTATAAAGTTTAAAGGCAAATAAATAAAATCATATGAAATAAGATTAAAAAAAACAGAGGGAAGAATAAACCTTTAATGCAAAATTTCCAATTAAATGAGTATCCAAGAACAAGTACAATAACTCAGACGAACGTCGAACAAGCATAATCGACGAATATCATCAAATCTAGTGAACGGAGCTCTAACGGAATCCTCGACCTCGACTATTGACTCCACTTTTTGGCGTGTAAAAAGGGATGTTATGAAGTATTTTTGTTGGGTTTTGGGTGATGACTTGCTGGATATTTTGAAAGAAAGACGAAGAAAGAATAACACGAGTAGAATTCCCTTAGCGTTAAGAAGAAAAATAATTTCTCTTAATTCCCTCTTCCCTTTTTTCTCCTTCTCCTTCTTTTTCTCCTCACATTTCTCTTCTATTTATAGAAAAAGAATTTCGGAATTTTTTCAGATTTATTTTAATTTCTTTTTAATTAAAAAGAATTCCCACTTCCCATTTTTCTTTTTGTTTTTTAAAAAATAATTCTCTACTTTCCTTTACTTTTATTTTTAAATTTCCCACTTTGTTTGCTTTACTTTTTTTATTTTTCTACTTATTTTACTTTTCTTTTTTTTTATTTCCACTTATTTTACTTTTTGTTTTTAAATTTTTACTTTCTTTTACTTTGTTTTTAAAATTTTCAGCTACCTTTAATTTTATTTTTTAATTTCATCTTTATTTTACTTTTCATTTTTTTATATTTTCACATTCTTTTACTTTTATTTTTTTTAATTTTCCACTTTCTTTTACTTTTTAAAAAAAATAATTTCCACCTACTTTTACTTTTATTTTTTTATTCCATACTTTTAATTTTTCTATTATTTTATTCCCATCCGAAAATTAAAAATAAATATTTAATTTTTTCGTTTTTTTTAAAATAAAGATAAAAAATAAAAATAATTCTAATAGTAATAATTTGACCTTTTAAATTATTTTTAATTCTTACCCTGTATATAAAAAAAATGTAACAAAGCTAAAAAAATATATTTTAAATTTCTAAAATATTTAACAGTAGAAGGTGGTAAAAATTCAAATATAGTCAAAAATTAGGTGCTCACTTGATTCATCTCTGAGATACATTGCATTAACATGCACACATGACATACATGCATAGAGATATGTTTTTCTCATATTGTACGGTATCACATCATTCATGATTTCTCACACATGTTGGCCGATGGGCATAGTGATGTATTTGTTTTACACTAGTTATCTGGAAAGAAAAAAAAATCTTATTTATTATTGAAAGGATTTTTGGAAAAATTATTGTTTTCAAACTTATTCATAGTTTTGGCAACTCTGGTAAACGATTTGGGTTTTCATTGATGTTCTTGAAAGGAAGAACTATTTTCAGAAATCATGATTAAGCTAAGCATTTTATCTCTAAGTTACTTCTTGTATTATTTGCTTTATGTTGTTATGAACTATTGTTGGTTATTGAAGTTGGGACCCGACCTTGGTACAAGCTCGTCACTACTTTCAACCTAAGGTTAGGTTTGTTATTTATTGAGTACATGGATCGGTTGTACTCATACTACACTTCTGTACCTTGCGTGTTGATGATACTACACTGATCTACTCATACTACACTGTTGTTGATGATACTGTGTTCGTTGGGAGTTGGATCCGAAGACGTACCTGCATCCCGGTTGTAGCTGCCTCTTGTTCATGGTAGCCTTAGATTCATAAAAACTTTGTTTATGTAATTTTCAAACAGATGATGTATTTACTTCATACCAGCTTTGTATACTCTATTCTTAGAAGCTCATGATTTGTACTACCAGTTCTTGGGAAATGTATAAGATTAAGATCTTTATTTACTTAAATTGCTTTAATAATTATTATTGGAATTGGATAATTGAAAGTTGGCTTACCTAGCGGGTTGGGTTAGGTGCCATCACGACTAGTTGAATTTTGGGTCGTGACATTCTTATCAAGTGTTACTGAAATGCGTCTATCTCTTTGTTCTTCCATATTCATATTATATGTTAAGATCTATTAAATTCTTATATCTTTTTCGAATGTGAAGTGATTATTAATATTTATGTATCATATTGATTTTTATGTTTAATTACTAAATTTGGTTAACTTGAAAGTGTACATCAACGAAAAATTATTGTCAAGCGACTAAAAAAATAACTATTATGTGTTACTAATAGAATTCTCCCATAAGAATATTTTAATCGATAATATATTTTTAATTTTTTTATATTTTTACTAAATATATATTTACTTATCAAATATTTAACAAAGTAAGATTGAAATAATATTTAAGTAACAAAAAATCCGAAAACCCGAAAAATCCGACAAAACCGAACCAATCCAAACCGATATAGTTGGTTTGGTTTGGTGTTGATAAAAATCAAACCAACCCGGTCCATGTACACCCTAGTAGTGTGTAGCGACACGGCTCAAGACATGTGAAGCCATTTTCGCTACCAGGTTTTGCAATTCGCCTAATTAAGGGTATTTCGGTCAAGTGTTATTTGTACACGATATAAATATTTTATAAACACAATGCCGAGGAGTTCCAGTTCTTAATATTTGAAAATCCTAGTGCGCTATTGCACCTGCTAGAAAGAACGGTTGTTTTGAATGATAATTCGATCCAAGAAAGATTTGGAAAATAGCTAGAGCGTGGAGACACAAGAATTCATTAATTTCCAAGTAATAATCAGCTTAACACGGGAGTTTTGTAAAATTGGTTTAATATTTTCTCTGTCTTTGAATTTGTCCGTGATGAACTCCTTCGCAGTTATGCAATAGTTTACCTTAGGGTTTTGATAGACTTAGTATTTTGATTGTTATCTATGAATTTAACTCTTGTTTAAATACTTAAATTAGTTAAATGAGCTTTAACTTTAGTTGTGAAGTTATTCTTTATCTTATTTAATTGAAAGAGAAATAATTTATTAAATATCATTGCAGCGTATACTTTAGTTTATTTCAATGATTCTTTAAAGTAATCATCATAGCTTTCTGAGTATTTCAATTAAGATTGGAAAATATTTATGAGACGTTTCTCTTGAGATCATTCCTATCAACATGTTCTTGCATATTTTTACTATTCTTATAATTAGCCTATTCGGTAGAGATTGAGTTCATTCGAAAGAAAAATCTTAACTATAAGAATAAGCTAATTACCTATTGAATTTTTAAGAATTAATAGAATCTTAAAAGTGAATTTGAACAGAGTTAGATCATGGATAGTAATTTTGTGTCTGTCTTGTCGTGACTCTTATTTTTTATATTGATAGTTAACCTTTCATAGCTCAACTCTCGAGTTTATTGAGATCAATCTTACTTGTACACTTTGCGTCTGTTGCTTATGATTTTTAATTATCTCAAATCAAAAATTTATTCATCCTAAATAGTATTAAATCAAAAATTACTAGAATACTATTTAATCCAATCCCTGTGAAGATGATATTTTTTATACGATCTTAAATGCATTAGGAGCTTGATTTTTCTATAGTATTTTGCACTCGGCTGTGCATGATTACATTTTCTCTCCCCTCGGCCACTGTAGGTAGCAACGGGTAGTCCTATAGAATCTTGCCTTGCTTGCAGATTTTAAGTATTGTAGTGACAAGGGTTAATTCAAGGAAATTTTAGCGGCTACTAATTTAGTTGGATCAATGTAAACACGCAGAAGAGATTTCATTATAGGATATTTCTTCCTTATAATTATGGCATATTGAGGTTGAACTTTTGGAATAGCCACCAATACTTTCAACTTGCATGAGGGGACAATTCATCAAATAAAAATACAGTATCCACTACCAAAATAATCTTCTAAACCTTTGATATGCAGTATTGATAATTACAAGGTCCGATAAAATTATATTACTTATATAATGTGAAGTAACTTCGACAAGATTATACAGAGTGCACTGTTGAATTGATGTGTTATTTGATGTAATTTTCATAGTATTTTATGTTGACCTATTTATATACAAGGCTCTTGACTCAATGAATGAGGAGCCCGAGAGTCTTAGTGAAGATAGGTTACGTTTAAATCTTAAAACATATGTTACCCGTTTATATGGGTCCATTTTTATTATTTTGAGAGTTACTCTATATGTTATCCCATTTTAGCAGTGTAGATCGGCTAAGCAAATCAGAGATTTTTTCTTCACCCTCACTTTGTCACTCTAAATCAGAAGCCGAACTCACGATCTCTTTTGCCGGCCCGGCAAAATCAATTTGTGCAGCTTTTTCCCGGCGAGGACAGACTATTTTCCGGTGTGTTCAGATTGCCGGCAAGTTTCGTAAATTCTGGCGACTTCCGAACAACTTTCAGGCGGGACACAGCAGGACTTGCCAGTGCTCTTGAGCAGATCCGACACGCTTTAGGAAAACTTGCTCCAGGTTCTTTCGTTCTATATCTGGTACTCGTGGTATCGGTATTTTTATTGTATTTTTTCTGCTCGCCGGAGTTGGTACCTCCCGTTTTTCAGTTTTCCTTTGTTGTGTGACTTAAATTGCTGACATCTTACCTCGTACTAGTTTATTTACCATATTAGTATGCATGTTGTTGCAACTTGTATTCTTCTGGTTTGGTCTGTTGCCTTGTGTGATAGTGATTCCCCTTACTATGCCGTAGGTAGAGTGGCTGTGGTCTGGGATGGTCGAGTGAGGTCATGTCCTCGGGGGGAACGGGGGTGGGGCGGGAGGTAGGGCAGGGTTTAGGGGGTGGGGCGGGAGGCAAGGGAGGTAAAGGGAACAAGGGTGTCTGTAGGTTGAGAATTGGGTCATGGAATGTAGGTACATTGACGGATAAATCTATAGAGTTGGTGAAGATCCTCCAGAAGAGGAGGGTCAATATAGCGTGTGTCCAGGAGACAAGGTGGGTAGGGTCGAGGGTGAGGGACGTGGACGGGTATAAACTTTGGTACTCAGGAGTCCAGAAAGGTAAGAATGGAGTGGGCATCTTGGTGGATAGGGAACTTAGAGAGTCGGTGGTTAAGGTTAGACGAGTGAATGATAGATTGATGACTATTAAGTTGGTGTTGGAGAGTGCACCCTAAACATCGTTAGCGCCTATGCGCCGCATGTGGGCCTAGATGAGGAGGTTAAACGACGTTTCTGGGAAGGGTTAGATGAGATTGTGCGTCAGGTTCCGCCTGCTGAGAAGCTATTCATAGGAGGGGATTTCAATGGGCATATTGGGTCGATTGCAGGTGGTTATGGCGAGGTGCATGGAGGCTTTGGTTTTGGGGAGAGGAACGGATGAGGTACATCGTTGTTGGACTTCGCTAAGGCTTTTGGGTTGGTGATTGCGAACTCTAGCTTTCAGAAGAGGGAGGGGCATTTGGTTACTTTTCAAAATGCGGTGGCGACCCAGATTGACTATCTCCTCCTCAGGAGGTGTGACAGAGGGTTGTGCAAGGATTGCAAGGTGATTCCGGGTGAGATACTCGCGACGCAGCATAGGCTCTTGGTGATGGACGTTGGTATTATGTTAAAGAGGAGGAAAAGGTCTACTCGAGGAAGACCGAGAATCAGGTGGGGAGCCTTAACTAAGGATAAAGCCCAAGCGTTGGAGGGGCGGTTGTCGGCTATGGGAGCTTGGAGGAGCAGTGGTGACGCGAGCACTATGTGGTCAACGACAACAGACTGTATTAGGGAGGCTGCGAGAGAGGTGATAGGGGTATCGACGGGCGTCTCTGGTAGGCACAAAGGAGACTGGTGGTGGAATGAAGTGGTCCAAGGTAAAGTGGAAGCAAATAAGGTGGCATACCTGAAGTTAGTGGGGAGCATAGGCGAGGAGGAGAGGCGAGTGTGCATGGATAGGTATAAGGCAGCTAGGAAGGAGGCTAAGCTGGCGGTCACAGAGGCTAAGGCTGCAGCTTATGGTCGTATGTACAAGGAATTGGGGGAAAAAGGTGGGGAGAAGAAGTTATTCCGGCTAGCCAAGTTGAGAGAGAGGAAGGCTCGGAATTTGGACCAAGTGAGATGCATCAAGGACGAAGATGGTAGAGTATTGATGGAAGATGCTCAGATTAAGAGGAGATGGCAGACTTACTTTTGTAAACTTCTGAATGAAGAAGGGGATCGGGATATTGTGCTAGGCAAATTGGAGCATTCTGAGAGTCACCGTGACTTTGGATACTGTAGGCGTATCGAGGTTGAGGAGGTCGTGGGAGCTATGCGTAAGATGAGTAGGGACAGAGCGACCGGGCCAGATGAGATTCCGGTGGAATTTTGGAAGTGTGTGGGGAGAGCAGGTTTGGAGTGGTTGACTAGATTTTTTAATATTATTTTTAAGGGGAAAAGGATGCCGGATGAGTGGAGGTGGAGTACGGTGGTTCCATTGTATAAGAACAAAGATGATATCCAGAGTTGTAACAATTATAGGGGTATCAAATTACTAAGTCATACCATGAAAGTACGGGAGAGGGTGGTTGAAGCGAGGGTGAGGATGGCGGTGTCTGTATCCGACAACCAGTTCGGATTCATGCCGGATATTTCGACTACAGAAGCTATACACCTTGTTAGAAGGTTGGTGGAACTATACAGAGAGAAGAAGAAGGATTTGCACATGGTGTTTATTGACCTAGAGAAAGTGTATGACAAGGTTCCTAGAGAAATTCTCTGGAGATGCCTGGAGGCAAAATGTGTGTCGGTTCCCTACATTATGGTGATTAAGGACATGCATGATGGGCCTAAGACTTAGGTTAGGACAGTAGGAGGCGACTCTGAGAATTTTTCTGTTGTAATGGGGCTACACCAAAGTTCTACGCTCAGTCCGTTCTTATTCGCCCTGGTGATGGACGCGTTAACACACCATATTCAAGGGAATGTGCCATGGTGCATGCTATTCACCGATGACATAGTTCTAATTGATGAGTCGCGAGCCGGTATTAACGAGAGGCTGGAGGTTTGAAGACAAGCTCTTGAGTCTAAAGGTTTCAAGCTGAGCAGGACGAAGACGGAATACCTAGAGTGTAAGTTCAGCGCTGAGCCAGGGGAAGTGGGTGTGGATGTGAGGCTTGATTCGCAGGTCATCCCGAGTAGAGGCAGCTTCAAGTACCTTGGTTCAGTTATCCAGGGGGGAGGGGAGATCGACGAGGATGTCACACACCGTATTGGGGTAGGATGGATGAAGTGGAGGTTAGCATCTGGAGTCATGTGTGACAAGAGAGTGCCACCGATACTCAAAGGTAAGTTTTATAAAGCGGTGGTTAGACCGGCCATGATGTATGGGTCTGAGTGTTGGCCTGTTAAGAACTCACATATCCAGAAGATGAAAGTAGCAGAAATGAGGATGTTGCGGTGGATGTGCGGGCACACTAAGATAGATAAGATTAGGAATGATGATATTCGGGAAGAAGGTGCATGTGGCTCCCATTGATGACAAGATGCGGGAAGCGAGGCTTAGATGATTCGGACATGTTCAGAGGAGAAGCCCAGATGCTCCGGTACAGAGGGTGAGCAGCTGGTTACGG
Source organism: Nicotiana tomentosiformis (assembly GCF_000390325.3). Lineage (NCBI taxonomy): Eukaryota > Viridiplantae > Streptophyta > Magnoliopsida > Solanales > Solanaceae > Nicotiana > Nicotiana tomentosiformis. Next base: position 83,057,955 of record NC_090817.1, on the reverse strand, counting down.
AGGGCATGAGAAGAGGTAGAGGGCGGCCTAAGAAGTATTGGGGAGAGGTGATCAGGCAGGATATGGCGATGCTCCAGATTTCCGAGGACATGACACTTGATAGGAAGATGTGGAGGTCGAGTATTAGGGTTGTAGGTTAGGAGGTAGTTGAGTCGTGCCTTACTTCGTAACATGGTGGGACTAGCCATGTAGGGTTTTTTTCTAAGATAACTAGTGGGAATGTTGTGGCTTACTATTTCTCTTTTCAGTGCAGGTCCTATTTACTAGCTATTGCTTTTGCTTTACATCTTTCTTCTAGATTTCATGAGGTTCCTATTTTTCTTATGACTGTTGTGGTGATACTAATATTTACTAATATTGTCTCCCTTTACTTTGCATCTTTCTTCTGGATTTTATGGTGTTTCTATTTATCCTATGATTGTTGTTGTGATACTAATATTGTCTCCCTTTTTGTCCCTTTTGTCTTTTTGTTTTTTTGAGCCGAGGGTCTTTCGGAAACAGCCTCTCTACTCCTTCGGGGTAGGGGCAAGGTCTGCGTACACACTACCCTCCCCAGACCCCATTAGTGTGACTTTACTGGGTTATTTTTGTTGTTACTCTATATGTTATATGTTATATGTTATCCATTTGTTTCAATACACTATCTTAATTCTTGTTGGCAAAAAAATTTATTGATAGATATGAAGATTTGAATAGTTTAATTCAAAGTTCTAAAATATTAGTCAAAGTTCATTTAATAAAATAAAATAAAACTTCAAATTTGATGGTTATAAAAAAGTATTTTGCCTAGATTCTAAACAATATGAGGTCGACTATATGAAATGAAATATTACTAATCATAATTTTCCGTGTAAGATCATCTCAATCCAACATTATACAAATTAATAATAAAAATAAAAGTACAAGTTCTTTATATTTTTTAAGTGGAAAATCTTTGATATAGCTAAAAGAAACCTAAAAAGCATAGGGAGAATGACAAAAATAGGATAATATTGTGCCACTGATTTTTGGACCCAATAATAGAAGTTTTGAGGGGAAGAAAACCCCTATGTAAGAGTGTTAAAACACGGTGGCCAGGATTTTTCCCAATCACCAGAATTTTAAAGCACTCTGGACATAATTTTAGCAATTATGGTGATCATCAGGATTTTGCCTCAAATGCTGACGAATCACCAGAATATTTTAGCATTCTGGCTGAAAAATTTGACAACCGTTAGAATATTTGGTGCTTCAAAATTCTGATGATCACAGAATTTCTGGTGCTTTAAAATTCCGACGAGCATACTTTAAATTTACGACGAGAGGCTATTTTCTCAATTTTTTTCTTAATGTGATCAAATATAAACAGTGGTTTAAAAAGACTCATCTAGCGTCGATTAGCCAAAAGCATACACCTAAACATTTTAAGATGACAAAAACATATTCCCATTGAAAAGATAATTTTTTCCATTGACTATGATATTTCAAACATTCTAGATCCTTTTAACTATAAAAGTTATGATTTATAATATTTTTATATAATTCAAAATATGTTCGTATTCGTACCGAAAGTTTATTAATTCTCACATTTTGCTATCTTTTGGATAAAGGAGGGAGTAGTCTTTTGGCAAGAACATCCAACAACTAACCAACTAAATAGTGTCCCCTCCAAAATGAGCAGTTCAGCACTAAATTAGACCTAAGTGCATACAATAAAGTATAAATCAACAGAGATTAACGGAAGTTGGTCTGACCTCTATCTTCACTTCATTTTCTCAATTGTTATTTTAATTTCGCGGTTGGTTATCTAATCAAAGACTCTATCTCTCTCACTGACCCATATTGACCTATTCTATGGAGTCTTGGCTTCTAATTTACTGTCCTATATCCACACTTAACTATTAAATATATGCATACATTACTTATTATGTACTTAAAATTCAGAATTTAACTTATATACCTTAATGGTTCGTTTGATACGAGGAATAAGGGATAATTAATCTTCGAATTAAATTTGTAAATGATTTTATCTCATATTTGGTTGGAATAAAATCGCGGTATAACTAATTCCGAGATTAGTTATCCCGAGATTGTAATGTTTCTTGTATCCGAGGGTGGGATAACAATCTCGGGATAACTAACCCGAGATAATTAATCATGGGATAACTTGTTTACATAATCCGTATAGTTTAACATGTCATAACAAATTAAGTGTTTTATTTTTTAAATTACTAATCACATGTTATAAATAGTTTCTCATATTCTAAATTTGTTTATATACAAAAATTAAAGCTCAACAAATTTATAATAGAAAGAGAGTAGTTTGACGGGTAAAAGGGCGCCTAAAATGGAGGTTTTGGCGTCTGCTACTTTTGGTCCTATTTGAAAGTGGTTGATAAAACTTGACCTTTTCCCTGTTCTTCTCGTCCTGCTTTTTTCTTCTGCCACTTACGTTATAGCCTAGGCAGTTTTATTATTAAGTGATTTCTGTTACACTTACCAAATCCAATAAATTTCTGATCTTTCTATTAATTTATCTGTCCTCCTTAATTCCAAAAGCAGCCAAAGATCAGCAGTTTTAACTCCTGTCTTTGGGAAACTCTTCCTGCTTTTTCTCCTTTTCAGCCTCTGTTAGCTTTTACTCTCAGCTTCTCTGCTCAAAGGTGACGATATTTCTGCTTTTTTGGTGTTTCTTTCTGTTTTTCTTTCCATTAGTGGTAGTCTCTGTTAGAATTCTTCCGCTGTTCCATTAATTAATTGTCAGTTTATTTTTCTTGTTTTGCCTTTACTTTCAAGATCATGGATTTCTAATTTTTAACTATTTACTAGTAATAGGAAATAGGTAATCTTCTCCTTTGCCTTCTGGGAATATTTTTTTTCTTGTACTAAAGGATTATTTTATTGTGAAAAAACATGTTTGATTCTATTGTGTTTACTTCTTGATTCCCCATACGTTTTTATCTATGTGAGGATTGTTATGGATATTGTCAAAGGAAACAAGGAACTGTTACATAAAGCAGAGTAGCTACATCAACTATATCTGTTGAATACGTTGCAGTTCACCTAATTGCCTGCACCTAAATTTCTGCAAAGTTCTTTTTAAGTCTTACAATTCACTTCTTAATTTTTCAACTCATCACTATACATCTGTATGTGTTAGTATATGTTTACTTTTGTGCAATTTAAGAAATTCATGAAGGGATTTTGAGTATTGGATTGTTTATTTTTTACTAGGCTAGATTTCAGCAAAATTAATATTATGGGAAAGAACAAGTGGACTAGGCATGTAGATCATGAAGATGAGAATATACATCCAGGTTGCATGTGGGGGCTCATACATGCCTTTGGCTACCATAGTTGGCACTCTCGTGTAAAGAAGAAATCTCTGCCCAGAATCGGAAGTAAGTCATTCTTAAATGAAATATATATATGGGAGATTTACGTTATATATAGTTACAGTTTAAAGACTATCGGTTATTGTTTGGGTTAATTATAATATCATGTTTCTTACAAAAAGTTATTGCTGGCAACTTAACCTGATGGTATAAAAATATTATACTGTCGGTGTACAATGCTTAAACTCTCATTCTGGACTATCTGGTTTTGTTCAATTCAATGTCTAACAAATTCTTGTATTCTTCCTTCAATAGGCGATCGTCTTTCCAAAGAAAGATTCCTTATCCAAGATTCCAGTGAACTAGAAATGCTTTTGGATGATAATGAAAGTCAGTTCTTGGTAAGTATTTATTGCTTGATAATAACCGTTTGTAAGTTGATCAGTGTCACAATGTTTCAAATTGATGAATGAAACTAATATTGTCATATCCTTAGGTTGATAAGAGCACCAGAAATTCAGGGTTGCCCAACAAAAGGTCTCTAAAGGCTAAAATAAAAGCTTTAATTGCTGAGGAGATGCATAAGGGAAAAAAGAGGTCTAAGCAGAAGAAATCAGGCTCTTCTAACCAACCTAAGTTCCAGAGAAATTCTTCAATTCATCACTATGAACCAACAGAAAATGACCTAAGCGAAATATGCAGCAACAAGAATGTGGAGAATGGAGCCACTAGCTCACTAGATAAGAAACAGATCAAGGCCATCGACGAATATGATACTTCCATTGATAAGAATGCTTTAAAATTTCAACTTAAAGATCATGCTGAATTATTTTTGGAAATTTTAAGGGAAACAGAAGTAGGATATCAGAACTTTTCCAACGGTCAGCTGACTTCAAAGAAAAAGGCAAGATTAACTAAGTCAGGATCATACCCTGTGTCTCATTTGTCACAAAGAACAAATTTCAAACCAAGTAAGCTTGAGGACAAGAAGAATGAAGTTTGGTCTTTTGCAAAAGGGGAAAGATTGACAAGTGGTGCTCAATCAAGATCTTTGTCGAATTATGCAAAGACTCTCTTCACAAGTTTAGGGCTCCTGGATGACGATGGTGGGAACGTGAAGCTAGAGAAGTCATCTAGCTTTGCCTGCCACAGTATCAACGGAGCAGTTGATAATAAAGAAAATAATGAAGAGCTCGTCGATGTAGAAGAAGCAAATAAGCATGGCTCTACTTATGAATTGTTTGAAGATTTGAATGGAGACCTTCATGAAGAGCATAAGGTGGGAACAGACTATGAAAGTAAGTCCAATAGTTATTGTGAAATTGATGGATTTGATATTAGAAAAACTACGATCGTGCACAGGAGAAGTTCCTCTCTAAATGAGTCCATGGATAGATATACCAAATTATTTAAACATACTTCTAAAAAGGAAGTGAACTTGAATCCCTCCAGGAGTTTGAAATTGACTAGTGAATACGAGATGCCATTCAGAAGGATCCGTTCTCTATCAAATGGGGTTCCTGGTGATGCACAATTTTCAGAATGGCTAATTAGGACTTTAGAGGAGACAAACTCACATATCAGAGCTGAAACTGAGAGAGAAGCGAAGTCGATATACAATCCTACTATCAGCTACGCCAGTGAAGAGACTGGAAGTGAAAGTGAAAAAGTAGAAAGAATTGAGAATAGTAAGACAGTAGAAACTACAACAAGCTTAAAACCAAAGACAAATGAGGAAGGTAATGCTGAAGTTGAAGACCTTTCGGAGAACATTAATGATGTAACAGTGTTCAAAGGAAACTCTTATAAAGAACAAGAGATGAAATGCAGTGAATCAATCCTAAGTGATGTGCTTCCAAATTCTGAAGAAGAAGACATTCCCAGCTGTGAAGAGTTCCAAATTTCAGAAGGTATGCTTTTTTTTATTCATTAATCATCAAATATTTTTAGTATTTGTATATACTAAGGCATTCCCTTTAATATCTTCTACTTAATTGGTTTCTTGTGGCTCAGGTTTGGTTCTTAAACACAATGTTGATGTTGATACTCTTGCAAAAGCAGATCGTCGCAATAAATCCTACAGAAAGGAAAATGCGGACTTGTTTTATGTGAGGGATATTCTTGAGCATTCAGGTTTCTCAAGCAATTTCTTCAAGACAACATGGTATTCAGCTGCTCAAGTATTAAACCCTTCAGTAATTCAGGAACTTGAGTCCTTTTGGCATCAAGAACAAGAGTACTGCTGTCTAGATGACTTCTACTTCTGCTGTCATCATCATCTGCTATTTGATTTAGTTAATGAGGTTTTAGTCCAAATATATGATAGATCATTCACATACTACGCTAAGGCCTTATCCTATAGTTGTCGTGTTCGTCCATTGCCAGAAAATCGAATGGTTGAAGAAGTATGCAAAAATGTAGGTACCTTGTTAAGGTTGAAACCAGAGCAAGAATCAATCGATGCCATTGTAGATCGAGATTTGAAAAAGGATGATGGTTGGATGAACCTCCAGTTAGAAAGTGAATGTCTGGCACTTGAATTAGAGGACATGATCTTCAATGATCTTTTGGAAGAACTTAGCTGTCCTTGAGTTTGTAGAGTTAATTACCTGTTGTTCCTATTCTGTAATTCATCTTGATTGATTTTTGTACATGAATTTTGGTTTTGCTCAATGTATATATTTACACGATTAATATGTTCAGTTCAGTAGTAAAAAAGTGTTTCTCCGATGCCAAACTAGGTCAATCCATATATGTTATCTTTTGTCAATCCTCACTCACCTAATGAGCTAGCTTTTGTAGTTGATTTAACGTTGCTTTCGGCTAGTGTCATATATATGTTTCATGTTCATATGTATGTGCTAATTCTGGGGCTGATTCTGTATGAAATCCCAGTTTATGAAGTCCTATAGGAAACTAAAGCTGGAAGAAGCAAGGTCTAATTAAGGATATTCGTCAATATAATGGTGAACAATCATGAGTCGGACAAATAGGAGTAGTTTAGTTAACATGATGATTATGTGGCATCGTCTAATCCTACACTAGATTATCTGCTGTTAATATATACTCTTTTTCCTTGGAAAAATGACACACTTTACCACAATATTTTGACAAAGCTCTGCAAAAAATAGATGTTCAGTTTTGTATCTGACATTGGTATATGTTGCAGACCTTTTTGACTGGTAAAAGAAGGTATAACGACCGACATTCTTGTCCTCGCTAAAAGGATTCTACGACCAGATTGAATTCCGACCGTGTACTTTAGCTACAGAACTTTCAACATCGGGCTTTCAGAGATCGGCGACAATTGATTTTTTCCCGATTGTTATTGACTAATAATCCGGATTTAGTTTCCTCGCTAAAGGCCTATTTTCTTGTAGTGGTACATTAATAGAGTACAAAAAATGTTTGTTTCATTTTCCAGAGCTCTAAAATGATTTAATGATAGCGAAATATAGATTAATAATACGTAAGAAATACTTCATGAATTAAGCATATTTTACCATTTGCAAATAGTAAATATTGTGTGAACCATAATTAAGTCCTTGAGAAGGGTAATCTCTGTTATAAATATAATGGATGTTCATTTAGTACTCCGTTGTAAATAAGCTTTCTGAAAAAACTTATCCATATAAGGCTCCGCCGTAAATATGTTTATCTATTTAGTATTCCATTGGAAATAAGCCTCCTGAAGAAGCTTATCCTTTCGGTACTCCTTTATGGATAAATATTACCCATAGTAGAAGATTATCTATATCTGGCACAACAGCTTAAAGTAGCAGCTTACAAGCAGCTTACACAACAGCTTACACAGCACCTTACAGCAGCAGCTTAAAAGCAGCTTCCTTTCTTCTATAAATAGAGGAGAATTCAGTTCATTATGTACATAAGTTTGAAGTTTGAATAATATATCAGTTTCTCTCTATATGTGTCTTTACTTTACTGTCTTTATTTTATAACACGTTATCAGCACAAGACTCTGCTATCTCGAGAAAATACTTTGAAAGTATCAGAGGTACAAACTTTCTTTTTCTAAATAATGTCAAATCTTTCTAAACTTGAGTTTGTAGCCTTGGATATATCGGGCAAAAGTTACATGTCTTGGGTGCTTGATGCCGAAATTCATCTTGATGCGATGGGTCTGGAAGACACCATCAAAGATAAAAATCAGGCATCAAACTAAGATCGTGCCAAAGCAATGATATTCATATGCCATCACCTTGATGAGGGCCTGAAAATGGAATATCTTATTGTTAAAGATCCAGTCATACTGTGGAATAATTTGAAAGATAGATATGACCACCTGAAGATGGTCATTCTTCCACAGGCACGTTATGATTGGACTCATCTAAGGCTACAAGATTTTAAATCTATTAGTGAGTATAATTCTGCTATGTTCAGAATTATTTCCCAATTGAAACTATGTGGTGACAATATTATTAATCATGATATGTTGGAGAAAACTTTTACCACTTTTCATGCCTCGAATATGCTCCTGCAGCAGCAATATCGAGAGATGGGATTCAAAAAGTATTCTGAACTTATCTCACATCTTCTTGTAGCCGAGCAACATAATGGGCTATTAATGAAAAATCATGAAAGCCGACCTACTGGTTCTTGTCCATTCCCTGAAGTGAATGAGACGAACTTCCACCAAGCTAAGCGTGGAAGAGGACGTGGCCCCAGTCGTGGTCATGGCCGTGGTCGGGGAGGAAACTCTAATCGTGGTAATAACAATGCACCAAAGAACCCTCCTCATCACCAGCAGTGAAAAAGAAAGGAACAAAATCATGAAGCGGTGCAAGCAGCAAAGCCAAAAAATACATGCTATAGATGTGGAGGAAAAGGGCATTGGTCACGTACATGTCGTACGCCAAAGCACCTGATTGAGCTGTATCAAGCCTCCCTGAAGAAGACAGAGAAAAATGCTGAAGCAAATTTTATTTCTGAAGATAATTTAGACTTTATGCATTTGGATGTAGCTGATTATTTTGCACTCCCGGAAGGAGAAAGAAGTCATGTGATCGGTAGTGAATCTGTAGAAATGTAAATATTTTAATTTTTATAGTAGATAGTATGGTTATGTAATTGTTGTACATAAATAAAAGTTATGCTTTGACAATCATGTTTACTATCATATTTATTTTGTTTATGTCATTTTGAAGAATATGGATAATTCTCAAATTATGTTTGGATTAAAGACCAATCAAGAAGATATTTGTGTAATTGATAGTGAAACAACTCATGCCATATTCAAAGATCAGAAATACTTTTTTTATTTGCATAAGGAAAAAGCAAATGTTTCAATAATATCTGGTAATATAAGTTTGATTGAAGGCTCCGGAAGAACTACTGTATTTCTGTCTAAGGGAACAAAACTTATTATCGACAATGCATTGTTCTCCTCTAAGTCCCGAAGAAACTTGTTGAGTTTTATAGATATCCGTCGAAATGGGTATCATGTTGAGACAATAGATGAAATGAACGTGGAATATCTTTGTATTACAAACTTTGTATTACAAAGAATATTTCTGGCCAGAAATGCATTGTAGAAAAGTTACCAACTTTATCTTCTGGCTTATACTATTCAAAGATTAGTACAGTTGAAGCACACTCTATCGTAAACCAGAAGTTTACTGATTCAAATACTTTTGTGCTTTGGCATGGCCGTATGGGCCATCCTGGATCAATAATGATGAGACGAATTACTGAAAATTCGAGTGGGCATCCATTAAAGAACCTGGAGATTCTTACAAATGATGAATTTTCTTGTGATGCTTGTTATCAAGGCAAAATGATCACTAGACCATCACCAATGAAGATTAGCATTGAGTCCCCTACCTTTTTAGAACGTATATATGGGGATATATGTGGACCTATTCACCCACCAAGTGGGTTATTTAGATATTTTATGGTCCTAATAGATGCATCTTCAAGATGGTCTCATGTGTGTTTACTATCATCTCGCAACCTGGCATTTGCAAAGTTATTAGCCCAAATAATTCGATTAAGGGCACAATTCTCAGATTATCATATAAAGGCTATTCGCCTTGATAATGCTGGAGAATTCTCATCTAAAGATTTTGATGATTACTATCTATCGGTTGGGATAAAAGTTGAACATCCTGTAACTTATGTTCACACTCAAAATGGCCTTGCAGAGTCATTTATTAAACGACTGCAATTGATAGCAAGACCACTACTTATGAAAATAAAATTGCCTACTACTGTTTGGGGCCATGCTATCTTGCACGCAGTATCACTTATCCGTCTCAGACCAACACATTATAATAAATATTCTCCGTCACAATTAATTTTTGGTCATGAACCAAATATTGCCCATCTACGAATTTTTGGATGTACTGTATATGTGCCAGTATTACCACCACAACGCAGTAATATAGGCCCCCAAAGAAGGTTAGAAATATATATTGGGTTTGAATCACCCTCTATTATTCGCTATCTTGAACCATTGACGGGAGATTTATTTACTGCTCGATTTGCAGATTGTCGATTTGATGAAATAAATTTTCCACAATTAGGGGGAGAGAAAAAGGAAATCAAAAGAGAAATTGTGTGAAAAGTTTCATCATTATCTCACTTTGATCCACATACCCCTATATGTAATGAGGAGGTCCAGAAGATCATCCATTTACAGAATATAGCAAATCAAATGCCAGATGCATTTACTGATTTGAAAAGGATAGCTAAGTTGCATATCCCTGCAGAGAATGTGCCTATCCGAATTGATGTCCCAGCAGGACCATCTACTAGCATGAGAGCTAGTGAACCTAAAGCACGCCTGAAGCGTGGTAAACCTATTCTAAGGATCGAAATCCTAAAAAAAGAAAATCGACAAATGATCAAAATGATATTAAGAAGGGATCTCCTGAAGAGACCCAAGATCTGATTAGTTCTGAGATTTCTGAAGAAATCAATGAACCCGAGACTCAAGTGAGTGAGGAACTTTTAATAAGTTCTACTGGTGATGGGATTAATTTAAATCGATCTGAAATAGTGGGTGGATAATATTTTTGCATGTAATGTTGCACTTAACATTATGCAAGATAGAGAGAATCTTAAACCCTGATCTGTCGAAGAATGTCGACAAAGATCTGATTGGACAAAATGACAAGAGTCAATTCAATCGGAATTGAAGTCACTTGCTAAAAGAGAGGTCTTTGGACCAGTAGTCCAAACACCTGCTGGTATAAAGCCAGTTGGTCATAAATGGGTTTTTGTGCGGAAAAAAAATGATAAAAATGAAGTTGAAAGATACAAGGCTCGCCTTGTTGCACAAGGATTCTCACAACGACCTGGAGTCGATTATAAAGAAACATATTCACCAGTTATGGATGACATAACATTTCGATATCTCATCAGTTTAGCCTTACGTGAAAGGCTTGAAATACATCTAATGGATGTGGTTACAGCTTATCTGTACGGGTCACTTGATATTGAAATTTACATGAAAATTCCTTAATGATTTAAAATGCCTGAAGCATATTCAAAATCTCGGGAAATGTACTCAATCAGATTACAAAGATCTTTGTACGGTTTAAAGCAATTTGGGCGCATGTGGTATAATCGCCTTAGTGAATATTTACTGAAAGAGGGTTACATAAATGACATTATTTGTCCATGTATTTTTATAAAGAAAATGGCTTCAGAATTTGTTATACTTACTGTTTATGTTGATGGCATAAATCTTGTTGGAACTTCAGAAGAGCTCCAAAAGGCAATTGAATATCTTAAGAAAGAATTTGAGATGAAAGATCTTGGAAAGACAAAACTTTGTCTTGGTCTGCAAATTGAACACTTAGCAGACGGGATCTTTATCCATCAATTTGCCTATACAGAAAGGGTCTTAAAACGCTTTTACATGGACAAAACGCACTCATTAAGTACACCAATGGTTGTTTGATCACTTGAAATGAATAAAGATTTGTTCTGACCTCCAGAAGAGGATGAGGAACTCCTTGGTCCCAAAGTACCCTATCTCAGTACAATTGGTGCACTAATGTATCTTGCTAATGCTACAAGGCCTGACATAGCATTTTCTGTTAATTTACTAGCAAGATATAGTTCTTCTCCTACACGGAGACATTGGAACGGGATTAAGCATATATTGCGATATTTAAAGGAAACTCTTGATATGGGTTTGTTTTATGCTAACAAAGATAGTGCAGATCTTATTGGTTATGCAGATGCAGGTTATTTATCTGATCCCCATAAAGCTAGATCTCAAATCGGGTACGTTTTTACATGTGGAGGTACTATCATATCATGGCGCTCCACAAAATAATCTATTATTGCTACTTCTTCAAATCATGCTGAAATAATGGCTATTCATGAAGCAAGTAGCACTACAAGAAAATAGGCCTTTAGCGAGGGAAAATAAGGTCGTTAAAAGTCCAAATCCGGTCGTTATAATATGTTAACGGCCAGAAAAAATCCGGTCGTTAAAAGCCCCGACGTTAAAAGTTAACGACCGGATTACAATCCGGTCGTTAAAGATCCTTTAGCGACAACATAATTTCTGGTCGTTATACATCCCTTTTAACGGCAAGATTTTTCCTTCGCTAATTTGTTATCCAGTCGTTAAAAGTCTTTAATGATAACAACTAATTTAGTCATTACAAGTGCTTATAGCGACCGTTATTCCCTTCGTTAGTTGTACTACTTTTAAGAACCAAATTTAAATTACAAAAATTTAAATTTGATAAATAGAAATAAATATTTATATGATTTCATACACACACACAACACTTGAAAATAAACCAAATACTTGATATCTTTATTAATACAAAGAACTAAAGTATCATATTTAACAGAACCAATCTGAATTGTATGACATCATTTTTAATAATTCCTAAAAGAGAAACATAAAATTGCAGCATATGTACAGTGTCTTTAAACCATCCCTAACAAAACATAAACCTCTTGTACTTCAACTTGCTCTACACTTTCATCAAGGATAGGTCTTCGGACTTCAAATGTTTGATCTGTTAACATAACAAATGTGTGCCAGTTTAGTAACAAAAAATAAAAAACTAAAGAAAAAAAATTAGATGTATGCCAATTTAATAAAGAAAGATCATATCTAGATGTTAACATAATAAATTAAATTATTTTTCATAACAAGTGCACACTTAAATAGAGGCAACTTCCAATTGAAACCCAAATCAGAATGACACATAAATGGTGCGTGGGAGAAACTAGATCATTGAGTAAATGCCAAACAGTTGACAAACAATGACATATTATCCACCTAGCACACTACAAAATCACCTCATATCCACATATTTTGGAAAACGATTAATGTAAAAACTAATCTGTAACATGGTTTCACCATTTTATTTCCAATTTCAGGAAAGACTAAATGACTGTGTCTCGACATTCAACCTTGTGAATATACAAACCACATAAAATTCATATCTTAGAAGAAGAAAGCAATATAGCAAAAGTACCAACACATGAAGGTTTTCTATTTCCCATTCAGTATCGTTCATACCTTAACTCATTGATTCTTGAATTAATGAACATTTTATACATAAAAAAGAAAGAGTTAAGTTGTTTGAAGTAGTCAGATTTGGGAAGAGAGACATGATATATAACAACACTAGCCAATGAATCGGCATTAGCATTGGCAAACTCCAACAGCTCATCTTTATCCTCAATTCTTATCAATTTTTCCCAACTATTCTTAGCATTGGCAACCTCCAACAGAAGGCTATCTGTTTACTAATTCTATTAAAGGCTACATTGATGGCCATAAACAAGAAATTTAAATAATACAAAGATTAGATGACATAATAGTGGACAATATCGTAGCAGAAAAATGATGCATTGAATTTTCTATGTCTATGTACAATGATCAGAAAACTGAGACATTAGAAGAGTTGCTGACTTTGCTTTAATAAAAGGATACACGCGTTATTTCCTTGAAGGGAAGGTGTTTCAATCAAGTGAAAGTACAACTTTAATTTGATATCTTTTCAGCTATATTAGGAAATCCTCTACTTCTTTTACATCCTCCAACAATTAATCTTATCTTTATGTACCTTAACTTTATTGTAAGTTTATTTTCTTAATCTCCCCAAATGTTGATCCAGGTTGCTGAATTTTGGTGGAGCAATTCCTGTTTCCTCTACCCTGTGCAAAGAAGGAAGAGGGATGTAGTCGCATCTATAGGTGATGTCACGACCAGAGTTTATTGCTGAATTGTCTTTTTAGTTTCTATTTAACATTTTTATTTTAGTTATTCAGAAAGTAGCTGAGGAGATATCACACAGGAAACAGTTTTGCCTAGGTATTTAACTACAGTAATTGGTAACATTTTAGCTGTCTTCAGACTTAACATACTGACAAGGAAGATAATGCGAATTGAATAAATTATTACTTTAGAATTTGTGGTAGCCATATTATTCTATACTTTAACTGTCTTTTCCCCTTTTATCTTTGGTTGTTCCCCTAGATTTGCATGAAATTTCCTGCCCTTTTCACCCTCTTCTAGGAAATTACGAGTGCTATCTCCACTCTGGGATGAGATACAACCAGAGTCTGTGTGCAACGGATGACTTCTCCTCGGAGACTTCTACAGCAATTTGGCAACATAACAACCCAAATTACTGAAAATATTGTAGAAGTTTCTATAAATCATAATATCCTCTCTGCCTAGCCAGATATAATTCATATTTTTCATCTGTTGACACCATAAATAGTTCTTCAGGGTTAAATCTAGTAAAACGGTATCTGAATTTGAACCAATATTTTCATGTCCTACAAGTTCATGTTCAATCAGCAGTCTACTGAATGAAATGATTTAGTTTCATAGTTCAGCCGGTAAACAACATCATTTATCATTTCGACTGTCTGTTTTGGTACATGAATAAACTGCAATAATTTTATCACAGAATACAATAGAATTTCAAGCTACTAACCTGTTAAATGATTCAATCTACTGCTCAATTAAAGATGGTGATGAAGGCTGATCAAATACTGCACTTGCAAGCTGTGCGTATTTACTGTCTAACACATCATACGGATGTTAGCCTTATGTAAGTATTGAGTAATAGTAAGATATTTTTGCTTCAAATTTTGGAATTGCATGTTAAAATTGAGACTCATTGTGTTAAAAGGGAAAGATAAACAACTTTTAGGATCGGTCAGTCCCAGCACATTGTATATGTTTCAAATACAAGACCCAAGAGCTTTTTCAGTCAGTTACTCAAGATCCAGGAGTTCAAGAACTGTTAATCATTATTAATGCTGATCCTTTTGCTTTCAATATTTGAAAATAATTCTAATGGTATGATACTCAACCTCTATTCAGTACTTCCTTTAGTTTTCCTCTAAGAAACTAAGAGCCTAACATGAACACTCCTACCTCCTGCGTTCCACCTGCACTGTAGTACTGACACTAACTTCAAACCAAAGGGTATTGCTTTAGTTATATGAGCACTCTTACACAATTAACACTAGTAGAATACAACACATTCATGAACAGTTTTATAGGGGCATATCAAGACATTTAAATGACATGAAACACATGGGCACAGTGAATGAAGAGACTAAAGCATGATAAGCTTACAAAGATTGCCAAACTCCAAATTTAGAGGTGGAAAAAATCTAGCAGGGAAGATAAGAAAATACTCGACCCAGTTAAGTTGCTCACAGGTTATTATACTAGCATTTGGATTTAGCAAACAGATAATACATATTTAAACTAGCACCTACTAAAAATATATTATATTAATGTTCATATTAGGTACACACAGGATGAGCAATGTCTTTGGAAGGAAGTTGTCAACGCCAAACATGGAGTCCTGAATCATTTTTGCACTAAATTATTAAGAGCACCCAATGGAGTTGGAGTCAGGAAGAACATTTGTAAGCTACGGGAAGAATTCTTAGTGAACAAACACTTTGTAGTAGGGAATGGTCAACATATCAAGTTTTGGAAGGACAAGTGATTTGCAGTCATGGTAGAAGGGGAATTCATATAGCAATTGGATGGCGCGATATCAAACCGATTAGGATCTCATTCTTACAAATTAATCTGTCACCATAAAGTTGAATCATGATTGTCCTTCATTATATACACTATACTGATAGTGATACCACAAAAATTCTATAGCAAAATAAAATTCAACTGTTGCATTTGTTGTGAATGAACGATGTTCCCTCAATCATAACCTGAATCTCAAACTGCCAATCAGACTAATAGTTAAAGAAACACATCAAGCATATCAAAATTCCTAAATGGTAGTACAACAAATATTCCCAACTTGTCTCAAGGAAATATAAAACTTCAAACAGGGGTAAGGCTCTAATTTGGACAAGTCTAATCATTGAGCATGTTATTAGAAAAATTACAAGGTTAATGAAAAAGGAAAGTCTAGTTCAAGTTTGGTAAACAGAAAAGGGACAAAGAAATAGTTTACCCTTTAAATATAAAACAAAACTAAAAATTACTAACTGAACCTATTCCAACTACTAAAAGTACTCAGTCTATATTATTTTCATAACCTAGTTACCGGAGAAAAGGAGAAACAATTTCTATTGGACCCTACTACTAATGATGATGCCTTATAAAGGCGATGGAGGAGTACATCCATATGTCCAAGAATGAAGTGGGTAGGTTGTCCTGGATTTAGGACAGTACAATAGTCACTTATGCGACTATTCAATTTTCAGCTATCAGCGGGTGTACTCAAGTAGATTAACAATAGTGGGTATTTATTTTTGCATTGTAATTTAAGCTCTTATCTGAAGAATTTGTCTAATTAAGTCAATTAGCAAAGCTGAACAGAGTCAGAAGCGTAGGCAATTGTGCACACAATCACAATTAATCATCGTGTTATAGACTATATCGAGAATAGAAGTGGTACTTTAAACCTCTTTCAAGAGGGAAGATGAGTCTCTTATGACTTTAGAAGGACGAAGCATGTATCACTTTATCATTAATAATAGAATGTTCAAAAAGACGAAGCCTGTAAGTCTCAAGTCATCTTAGTTTCATTTCATAACTTCTATTTTCAGGATATTGATACTCTTACCTTAATAAAGCTAAGTTCAACAGCTACATTGATTGACAAATTTATCAGAAACGCTTTTGTTTCACTTTTTGTTTTTCTAACACAGATCCCAAATAGAGACAACGAAAAGCAGAGCTTCCTCATTCAAAGTGTGCACAGCAAAGTAAACACAAATGACACAAATTATATCATGAAATTATTAACGCGAAGAGCACAAATAACTTAACAATTGACACAAAGAACACTTCACTCATACTAATGATAGATACAAAATAATACTAGCTTTTATTAATCATGTACAAAATAATAGTTTATGCAAATTGATTGTGTTAGGTAAAATAGCATAACTTACCTTTTTAGGTTGACGGTGCTTGTAACTAAAATTCAGAGTTTCTGAAAATAAGGACAACAAATAACTTTGTTTTGTCAATAATGTACATGTAATCACGGATAAAAGAATTGCAGTACCACGTCGGTATAGGAAGTTATAAAACTAGGTGTAATAATCTCTTAACCAACAAACATTAATTAATACAACGTAGTAGTTCATAAACATCGTATGCAGCAACATTACCACAAAGCACATGCAGTCACCTTTCATTTCGTATTAATATATTTAACACTCTACAAAATACAGCTACGTAGGAATATGACTTCATAGCTACATAGCAACATCAACTATCATTGAACTGTCAGGAATTAGAACCAGCAGTTAATCCATGAAAATTCACCTCCTTGAACTAGCTAACAAAATGCTATTTCAGTACCAAACCAGAAGCACCCAATATGGATCTAATCAAAAGCGCAATCCAACAACATACTGTTTTAATGAACAAAGACTTTCCAACTAATTCATTATCAAGATACCCTCTTAAAGGGCAACTCTAAAACAAATTCAGAGAATCAACAAGATAGTTTTACTTAATTTTAAATGAATGAATTCGTAAATAAATCAATTATCTAACCAAACAATTTATACCCCAAATTCGACTTATCCTTAAACGACTCATTTTGAAGTTCGATTCACAATTAATTAGATAAGCCATTCCCATTCCCACACACCAATACCAACCAGGGTGGCTGTTCAGTAAGTCCTACCCCTAATAGAAAGGATAAATTGCTTGCGCGCGAGACAGACGATTTAAATAACGGAAAATCCAATATTTAAAAATTGAAAATAGAAAGGGAGTGACACAAATAGACCTGTTAAGCCAAAACTTTCCTTAATAGCAATTGAAAAATCAGCAATTACACAGATTTTGACTCCAAAATTCAAGTAAGAAAAAAATGACTAATTGAACTCGGAACCGTGAACGTCGTCCTCGAACAGTCACATCTGAACAACGCAAAACACCAACCAAACTCAAGCAAGATCCGCGAATGAAGATCAACAGGGCAGAAACTAATATATATATATATATATATATATATATATATATATATATATATATATATATATGAAAGAAACTTAACCCCAAAATTAGAGGAGTAATAGCCGAAAATCAGAGAAGAAAACTTAAATCTTTGTATATCTCTTTTTGTATTTTTTTTTCTTCTGAAATTCGAAACGCGAACAGAAAATCGAAGAAGAAAACTCAAGAGCAGAGAAGATTTTTGCCCTTAAAACCCTAGTTTTTCACTCACTTTTTCTGTTCGAAATTAAAAATTAAATTTGAACAGCCATGGTTTGGAACTGAGGTTTCATCTAAACTAAAATTAACATAAAAATGGTACAATTTCGAACCTTACCTTGATGAGAAGAAACTCGAAGTTGAGCAGCAGTTTTAATGGAGGTGACCAAAATTAGTGTTCACGACAGGAGAAATAGCAGGTTTACCAAAATAAGTTTAGGGTTTTTTTCCTTCTTTTTGGGGGGTGGTTGGCGATCCAGGTGTGGGTTTGGGAAAAAAGAGGGAAATATTAGCGCCAATTTATATTAATAAATTATTTAACGACGGGCTATGTTATATTTTAAGGACCGAATATTATCCCTTCGTTAATATTGAGCTAATAATTAGTTTTAATGATCGGAAGAAGATTTGGTTGCTATAAGTACACTTACAACGACCGGATTTATGTCCCTTCGTTAAGAAATGGTCGTTAAAAATTAAATTTCTTGTAGTGTAGGGAATGTGTATGGTTGAGATCAATAATTTATTTTATTCGAGAAAAATATAGTTTAGAATGTGAGAAAAGACCCACAATTTTATACGAAGACAATGCTGCATGCATAGCTCAATTGAAGGGAGAAATTTATAAAATGAGATAGAACGAAGCACATTTCACCAAAATTATTCTACACACACGATCTTCAGAAAAATGGTGACATTGATGTGCAACAAATCCGTTCAAGTAACAATCCGACAGATTTATTCACTAAATCTTTACCAACTTTAACTTTTGAGAAAATGGTATACAAGATTGTAATGCGGAGACTTAAATATTTAAAACAAGATTTTCATCAGGGGGAGTAAAATACGCGATGTACTCTTTTTTCCTTACTAAAGTTTTTTCCCACGGGGTTTTCCTTATAAGGTTTTTAATGAGGCAACTAGCAATGCGTATTACTAAATATGTGTACTCTTTTTTCTTTACTAGGATTTTTTCCCACGGGATTTTTTTCTAGTAAGGTTTTAATGAAGCACATTATCTTTTAATGAATATCCAAGGGGAGTGTTATAAATATATTATATTATGCATATTCATTTAGTACTTCATTGTAAATAAGCTTCATGAAGAAGCTTATCCATATGAGGCTCCGCCGTAAATATGTTTATCTATTTAGTACTCCATTGGAAATAAGTCTCCTGAAGAAACTTATCCTTTCGGTACTCTGTTATGGATAAATATTACTCATGGTAGAAGATTATCTATATCTGGCACAACAACTTACAAGCAGCTTACACAGCAGCTTCTTTTCTTTTATAAATAAAGGAGAATTCAACTTATTATATACATAAATTTGAAGTTTGAATAATATATCAGTTTCTCTCTATGTCTTCTCTATACGTGTCTTTACTTTACTGTCTTTATTTATTTGATAACAATCTCATATTTGATGGTCTTTATTTCTATTACTTCCTTTACAACCGTTGAATGCCATGCGACGAATCCTCGCACTATTGCTAGTGCTTGAAAACAGAGATGCGTTTCTTTCCGTATAAAAAGATATGTGAAGCATCTTGTTCTCTCCACCATCAGAATTTTAAATAGCCTAATTAAAAAGGAATAGGAGGTAGACTAAATTGGAGAAGTGTGGCCTGTGCTTTATAAAGCAGAAGTAGATTGATGATCTATGACTACTACTGCATTGGATGGTTGGAAATAAAAGTACAAAAAGGCACTTTCTATTTTTCATTACAGAGACAATAGGAAGAGAAAACAATATTAACAAAATGAATTACGTTTTACAAGAGTTTAGTGATCAACAAGTTTTCTGGATCATCTAAATGGTCTCCGTCTCCAAGGAGTTGCCTAGTGACTGAACAGTTGGAGTAATAACTCTGGGAGCTGAATCTTTGTATACGATTAAAATCGGGCCTACCCGATTTTACTACTTGACCGAGACCGGGAGTTTGCATCGAAGGATGGCCTCGTAACGGAATAGGCCATATTACGAGGATAGGGTACCGAGTTCAGAATCGAGTTACCTGTAAAGATCGAGGCTAGTAGCGATCGAAGCCAAACAAAACAGACATCGAGCAAGATCGAAGATAACACAATAACAGAAAGGCAAGATATCCATGACTGGTCGAGGATCACGACGTAAATCTCGATGACTGGTCGAGGATCATAGCGTAAATCTCAGAACGGATCAAATCAGAAACGATTAATTAGCTAATCATGGGGTCTCCTTCTGTAATTAGAGTTATACCATAAGTAGAACTCCTCTACTATATAAAAGGGAGTATTAACTATTTGTAAGGCACATTTCTCACGTAAAAAAGCAATACAATTTTCTTTCCTGTTGATACGATTGTTCATCAATTTTGCTTTATTTTCAACTATTTTGGTATCTGTCAGTTCGAGGGCACCCTAGAGGATTGAATTCTGTTTCAATACTGGTTCGCTTTATTTTATAGTTTATTTCTGTTATTAATCTTCATATTTGTCTATCGGTATTAAGTGAAATTGCGTATCCTTAGAACCTCCTTATAAATTTAATTGTTATCTAATTTTAAAGGTAAACAATTTTTCAATTTTACTACTTGACCGGGACCAGGAGTTTGCATCGAAGGATGGCCTCGTAACGGAATAGGCCATATTACGAGGATAAGGTACCGAGTTCAGAACCGAGTTACATATCAAGATCGAGGCTAGTAGCGATCGAAGCCAAACAAGACAGACATCGAGCAAGATCGAAGATAGCACAATAACAGAAAGGCGAGATATCCGTGACTGGTTGAGGATCACAACGTACATCTCGGTAACTGGTTGAGGATCATGGCGTAAATCTCGGAACGGATTAAATCAAAAAGGTTAATTAGCTAATCATGGGATCTCCTTCTCTAATTAGAGTTATACCATAAGTAGAACTCCTCTACTATATAAAAGGGAGTATTAACCATTTGTAAGACACAGTTCTCATGTAATAAAACAATACAATTTTCTTTCATGTTGATACAATTGTTCATCAATTTTGTTTTATTTTCAAATATTTTGGTATCAGTCAGTTCGAGGGCACCTTAGAGGGTCGAATTCCATTTCAATACTGGTTCGCTTTATTTTATAGTTAATTTCTGTTATTAATCTTTATATTTGTCTATCGGTATTAAGTGAAATTGCGTATCCTTAGAACCTCCTTATAAATTTAATTGTTATCCAATTTTAAGGGTAAACAGTTTGGTTCCCGCCGTGGGGCTAAGGATAATAGTGATTACTTAATACTAATTTCAATAACACACACTGCTTTACACTTGTTCTCGTAAGAATCTTTATTTTCAGGATAATCATGTCGAACTCACAAGCAACACCCACACATGGTAACAACAACCTTGTATTTCACAGGGAAAATGACAACATAGCCGCCCCATGAATCGAGGTGCCTCAGGCCAACCTCGAGGGAGCACAAATTGCAAATCCCGTCGATGTCAGTTCACATATCGCCCTAAATACAAATTTGGGCGTTGAGCCCGAAGGTAGTATACACAGGGAAGTTCGATCAGGTGGTTGAGGTACGCAGGGTGGAGAAGATAATGGAGTTAGCCTTCAATTGACATTCGAAATGTTACAGGCTCAAACAGGCCGCTATAGCACAACTACAAAATCAACATCGAACACCGAGTAGGATCAAACCAGAAGTCGTTCAAAGGACCGAGCCTGTGTTGGAAAGGTCGAATGCCAACGAATCGGGGACTGGCCCTCCATTATGAAAATGTTCGAGGAGCTCACTAAACGGATTAAATTGGGAGAAAAAAAAATCGAGGCAAATGACAAGAAAGTAGAGACATACAACTCCCGGGTTGACAAAATACCGGGGCCGCTGCCAATTCTAAAAGGTATGGATTCGAATAAATTTGTACAAAAGCCTTTCCCTCCAAGTGCGGCACCGAAACCCATTCCGAAGAAATTCCGAATGCCAGAAATTCCTAAGTATAATGGGACCACCGACCCTAATGAACATGTCACTTCTTATACATGCGCAATAAAAGGGAAATGACTTAGAAGATGATGAGATTAAATCCGTTCTACTGAAGAAATTTGGAGAAACCTTGTCGAAAGGAGCAATGATATGGTACCACAATTTGCCGCCTAATTCCATCGATTCCTTCGCCATGCTTGCAGACTCCTTCATAAAGGCACATGCTGAAGCAATAAAGGTTGTGACTAGAAAATCGGACCTCTTCAATGTAAAACAGAAAGACAACGAAATGTTGAGGGAATTCTTATCTCAGTTTCAGATGGAATGCATGGATCTACCACCGGTCACAGACGATTGGGCTGTTCAGGCCTTTACTCAAGGTTTGAACGAACGAAGTTCGGTGGCATCACGATAGCTAGAGCAGAATTTAATTGAATATCCAGCAGTAACCTGGTCCGATATACATAATCGGTACCAGTTGAAGATCAGGGTCGAGGATGATCAATTGGGGACCCCTTCCGATTCCGCTTATCCAAACAGGCCCATCGGCAAAACTCAAAGGGATATCGACAGAGAACCCCGGCCCAGGACGCAATCCCATCTGAAATGATCGAAGACCGAGTTCTCGAGGGCTCATGAGAAAAGTGGCTTCGATAAATATGCCAATCCCGTGGAAGCACCACGATTGTTAGAATACAACTTCAGCATCGACACATCAAATATTATGTCAGGGAGAATCAAAGATACTAGATGGCCCAGACCCCTACAAACCGATCTATCCCAAAGGAACCCCAATCAAACATGCAAATACCATGGTACACATGGTCATAAAATCGGAGACTGCAGACAACTAAGAGAGGAGGTGGCCCGTTTATTCTACGAGGGTCACCTTCGAGAATTCTTGAGCGACCGAGCTAAAAACCATTTCAGAGATAGAGAAGCAAATAGGAAAAAAGAGCAGTAAGAACCACAATACGTGATTCACATGATCGTTGGTGGGGTCGATATTCCACAAGGGCCCGTGTTCAAACACACTAAAGTATCAATCACCAGAGAAAAATGATCTCGAGACTATGTTCTAGAAGGCGCCTTATCATTCAATGATGAGGAAGCAGAAGGGATTTCACAACCCCACAATGATGCTTTGGTAGTCTCTATCCTTATGAATAAAATTCAGGTTAAACGTGTTTTAATTGATCTAGGAAGTTCGGCCAATATTATTCGATCGAGGGTCGTGGAGCAGCTCGGCCTACAAGATCAGATCCTACCCGCAGCTCGGATTCTCAATGGATTTAACATGGCAAGCGAAACAACTAAAGGTGAAATCATCCTACCAGTAAATATAGCCGAAATTATTCAAGAAACAAAGTTCCATGTGATTGAAGGCGATATGAGATACAACGTACTGCTCAGAAGACCCTCGATTCACAATATGAGGGTGGTCCCCTCAACCCTTCACAAAATACTGAAGTTCCCAACACTATATGGAGTAACAACGGTGTATGGGGAACAACATGTTGCCAAAGAGATGTTCGCCGTCGACGAAGTGATACCGGTATCGGCACTTTCGTCAACAAAAGGATCGGAGTCCAAAGGAAAACAAGAAGCTAAATAGCAACCACAACTGCCAGCCTTGACTCAATCGGAGAAGCAAGGAATGGACAAGGACGATGACTATTGGATCCCTCGATCCTTCATAATTCCCGAGGATTCCGATGCCACCAAATCGACGGTCGAGGAACTGGAGCAAGTCATACTAATCGAGCATCTACCCGATCGAAAGGTATACCTAGGAACGGGGTTAACCCTCGAGCTCAGGGAAAAGCTCATTAAGTTTCTTATCAATAATATGGATTGTTTTGCTTTGTCCTATATAGATATGACAGGGATCCCGCCAGAAATCGCTACACATCGACTGAGCTTGGACCCGAAGTTCCGCCTAGTAAAACAAAAGAGAAGACCTCAGTCCGAGGTAAAACATGCATTCATCAAGGACGAGGTAACCAAACTTCTCAAAATAGGATCCATTCGGGAGGTAAAATATCCCGAATGGTTAGCAAACATAGTCGTAGTCCCTAAAAGGGGAAATAAACTTAGAATGTGCATAGACTATAATGATTTAAACAAAACATGTCCTAAAGACTCTTTTCCTCTACCGAATATCGATTGCATGATCGATTCCAAGGCCAACCATGAGATCCTTAATTTTCTCGATGCCTACTCCGGGTACAATCAAATACAAATGAACCCGGAGAATCAGTAAAAAACTTCGTTCATTATTAAGTACGACACCTATTGTTATAATGTAATGTCGTTTGGACTAAAACATGTTGGTGCCACTTATCATCGCTTAGTAAATCTAATGTTCGAACAACAAATAGGTAAGTCAATGGAAGTTTATATTGACGATATGCTAGTTAAGTCCCTGCGAGCAGAGGACCATTTGACACATTTGCAGGAGACCTTCGATATACTAAGAAAATATAACATGAAACTCAACCCGGAGAAATGTGCATTCGGGGTCGGCTCAGGCAAGTTCCTCAGCTTTATCGTATCAAATCGGGGTATCGAAATCAACCCCGATAAGATTAAGGCGATCGAAGACATCACAGTCGTGGATAATGTTAAGGCCGTACAAAGATTAACAGGGCGCATAGCCGCCCTAGGCCGATTCATCTCAAAGTCTTCAGATAGAAGTCATAAGTTCTTCTTGCTGCTCAAAAAGAAGAACAATTTTGCATGGATCCCGGAATGCCAACAAGCATTGGAAGAATTAAAGCGGTACCTCTCGTGCCCTCCACTGCTTCATACTCTTAAATCAGACGAGCAACTCTACGTGTACTTAGCAGTCTCAGAAATCGCGGTAAGTGGAGTCCTAGTTCGAGAAGAGAAAGGTACGCAATTTCATGTTTACTATGTTAGTCAAACTTTAGACGAGGCCGATACCCGATACCCATACTTAGAAAAATTAGCGCTGGCCCTAATAAGCGCCTCTAGGAAATTAAAACCATATTTTCAGTGTCACCCGATCTGTGTGGTTACTACTTATCCCCTTCGCAATATTTTGCATAAACTCGAACTTTCAGGCTGACGGACCAAATGGAAGTCTCAAATATTAGCGGACTTCGTAGCCGACTTTACATTAGCCCTCGTACCCAAGGTCGAAAAGGAACTATTATTAAAATCGGGTACATCATCGGGGGTGTGGACCCTCTTCATTGACGGTGCTTCGAACGTGAAGGGGTCCGGGCTAGGCATCGTTTTGAAGCCGCCCACGGGTAATACAATTAGGCAAGCTATCAAAACTTCCAAGTTAACTAACAATGAGGCCGAGTATGAGGCCATGATTGTAGGTCTCGAGCTAGCTAAAGGTTTGGGAGCAGAAGTCATCGAGGCAAAATGTGACTCCCTGCTCGTAGTAAACCAAGTCAACAGAACTTTCGAGGTCCGAGAAGATTGAATGTAGAGGTACTTGAACAAATTACATGTGACTCTACATCGATTTATTGAATGGACCTTACAACATGTGTCTCGAGAACAAAACAGCGAGGCCGATGCCCTTGCAAATTTGGGATCATCAGTCGAAGATGGCGAGATTAGCTCGGGGACTGTCGTACAACTTTCAATATCAGTAATCGAAGAAGGCCACTCTAAAATCAACTCCACAAGTTTGACTTGGGATTGGAGGAACAAATATATCGAGTAAGCTTGCATTTACTAAAATAAATGCAAGTTGACTTGGGCCGATATGGAGAAGGATACAAAATAGTTTGTTCGAAAGTGCGACAAATATCAAAGATCTGCGCCGATGATTCACCAGCCCAGAGAGCAACTCCACCCAGTCTTATCCCCATGGTCATTCATGAAGTGGGGAATGGATATCGTCGGCCCTCTACCATCGGCCCCAAGTAAAGCTAATTTATTTTATTTATGAGTGACTATTTCTCTAAGTGGGTTGAAGTGCAGGCTTTCGAGAAAATTAGTGGGAAAAAAGTCATAGATTTCATCTGGGACCACATTATATGCTGATTCGGGATGTATGCCGAGATCGTATGCGACAATGGAAAGCAATTCGTCGGCGGCAAAGTGACAAAATTTCTCTAAGATCACAAAATAAAGAGGATCATGTTGACTCCATATCATCCTAGTTGGAACGGACATGCCGAATCGACAAACAAAACCATCATTCAAAATCTAAATAAAAAATTGAACGGCGCCAAAGGAAAATGGAGAGAAATATTGCCCGAAGTCCTTTGGGCGTATCGAACGTTGTCAAAATCCAGTACGGGGGAACACCATTTTCTTTAATATACAATGCCGAAGCTCTGATCCCGGTTGAAGTCGGGGAACCCAGCGTCAGGTTTCGATATGCAATGGAAGAGTCAAATCACGAGGCTATGAATATAAGCATCGAATTGCTAGATGAAACACGGGAGGCCGCCCTCGTTTGAATGGCCGCACAGAAACAACAGATCGAAGGGTACTACAATCGAAGAGCCAATCTTCGACACTTCAAAATCGGGGACTTGGTTCTGAGGAAGGCCACCTTCAATACTCGAGACCCAAACGAAGGAAAATTTGGTCCAAACTGGCAGGGACCATACCAGGTCCTCGATATCATCGGAAAAGGATCCTACAAACTTGGCATGGCAAACGGTGAACAATTACCAAACAATTGGAATATATCACTCCTCAAACGATATTACTGCTAAGGTACGACCTTCTCCATTTTTTTTATCTTTTATACTAACCATTTGCAGGTGTTTAATCGAAGACATCAAAGGATTCTTCAAACGCATTCCTTAGGTCTGAAAGCACGCGTTGCACTCTTTTTCCCTTAGACTGGTTTTTATCCCAAATGGATTTTTCTGGCGAGGTTTTTAACGAGGCAACCATTGTTCGTGATAACTTAGAGCAATTCAACATTATCCGAGGCTCCTTTACAATCAACCTCGAATACTGGAGGGCATCAGCCTCGGATAGTTACAAGGAAAATACTTCGTGTCGACAGGGTCTCGATAGGTAAATTTTGTAGAAGACCAAACGGTCATATGAACTGTGTCTATATAGATTACTCGAGCCCTAATGGCAAAACATGTACGCATGTATAATCTATTGGAAGAAGTATTTTTTCTTACCAGATGCTCCATGTTTTAGAAAAATTTATACTTTACAATTTCATACTTATGATCTATGGTGGAAACTAGCTTAAGTGCCGATCACAACTGAAGTTCAAATAATTTACCCGATACCCGGGGACTTCCGTCCAAAAAATTAACACGATCAAATTACTAAACCTCGAGATCGTAAAACCTTAAAAAGGCGATCCTCGACTTTATAAACCATGGCCACCCCACTCGGGGACTGATTCTTCGAACAAGTTCGAAGTATAACAGGGGAACAAGCCCAAAAGGTGAATCCCAAGTTAAAGGCTATAACCAAATCAACACGGTTCGGAGACGTCCGATTTTCGTCATTAATCATGCCTTAAAATAATTTCACAAACCGATTAAAAAAGGCTACCCTCGGCTAAATTTCTAAGGGTTTCGATAATATCGACCCTCGAAAACCCTAATGGATATAAAGGCATTCGAACTCTCAAACAAATTCTTTATTTTATGCTAAGTCATTACGAAATAAAGGGTCTCGATAATATCGACCCTTGAAAATCCTAATGGGTAAGGAACAGTTCGAACTCTCGAGCAAATCCTTTATTTCTTGTTAAGGCACAACATAATTTATATGATTAAACGATAAACTTTTCAAGCCGAAAAGGGTGAGAAAGCCATTCTTTTTTCTATGACTGTATCGGCCTAATTCAAGAGCCTAAAAGGCCAGTTTATTTTGAGTTCGAAGAAATCATCCTCACTCAATTAAAACCTAAGGGTCACCCAACTCCGAGTTCGAGCAAGTACTGACTCGATTATAAAAACTACACTAGTTCAGTTTCGATCAAATTGCCTAAGCCTTGAACTTATGAACAAAACTTTCATAAGGCATAAATAAAATAAAACTTTCACAATGCATAAATGAAATAAAGACAAGTCAGAAAGGAAAAAGATCTTTATATATATGAGAATATTTACAAGGTCCGATCATGATCCTATACAAAAGATCAAAGAGTGAAAAATCCTAAGGTTCCTGATCTCCTCCGGGGGCAGCTTCTTCTCTATCGAGGTCCTCCCCATTCTCAGACCCGCTCTTGCTGCCATCATCATCATCATCGGAAGTGGCCAGTGCTCCAGCTTTGGCTTCATGCTCTCTATCCTTTACTATCTCGTTGGTAAGATCGAAACCTCGAGCGTGGATATCCTCGAGGGTTTCCCTCCGAGATTGGCATTTGGCGAGTTCGGCAATCCAATATGCTCGAGTTTGAGCAGTCTCGGTAGCCTCTCTCTCTTGGGCTTAAGCAGTTGCAGCATCAGCCCGTAGACGGCCACGATAGCCTCAGCCTCGACCTTTGCTTTTTCGACTTCAGTTTTGGCCCTTGTAAGTTCGGAAGCCAACTGAGCCTCGAGCTCCCCTATCTTCTTTGCCTGAGCTGAACTATTCTCCTTCAAGCCTAGGAGCTGACTTTCGGCCGATGACAATTGGGCCCGAACAGTCTCTTTTTTTGCAGCAAGGCCGTCTATACCTTTTTCCACCCCAAGGACTCCGCCTTTATCGTACTGATCTTCTCGTGGAACTTCTCGATCCTCTCAATCTTCTGCTGCAGCTGAGAGACTAAAATATTAGCCACTGTTCCTGAATAGAGCCCGTGTGTTTTTAAAATTCTCATTACCTGCCCGATCAGGTCTGTCCGATCTTGGTAAGCCTTGGCCAACTCGGCTCGAAGATCCTTGATCTCTTCCTCTTTTTGCCAACTAAGAAGTTTGAGGGCATTTCTCTCCCCCGAAATCCCTCAGAAGTCAGCCTCACATCGGCTCAACTCTACCCGAGACTTGGAAAATGCCTCTTGATAAAGAGCTAAAGCCTATATGAAAAAGAGAAAAAGTTAGGAAGAAAATGGAAGAATATGACATTAACAAAGGGAATCGAGACCTACCCGATGTGTCACTCGGGCCGGCATCATCCTCTATACCTGTAAGAAAATCACAGAAGAGGTCATCTGCCTCATGAGCCCCGTCTACCTCGAGGGTCCCCAAAGCTTGGGCTTCCCGAATAGCCCATTCGGAAAAAGCAAGGAGAGTGGACGAGTCTCCGATTACTATTTTCCCAAGTGAGTCACTTGGGGCGTTCTCCTCAGTTCGAAGGGCTTCAGGGCCGGTCCCTTCAGATATACCCACCGTTTGTTCACTTCGGTGGGAGGCATCTTCGATCTCCAACGACTCGAGGACTTTGCCCGGGTCCTTCTCCGATATCCCCTCAGTTCGAGACGGAGCCTCATCAACTGCCATCGATCCAGCTGCCTTTGGGGCATCGATGATTTTCTTCACTCGGGCCACTAGTACGTAGACGTCGTTTTCTTCTTCTTCATCTTCATCCCTTAGACATCGAACAGATTCTTCGGTCAGAGGGATGATGTTCTTCATCGGCTTATGAGTCGTCCTTTTCTTAAGTTCTGGATCCTCGGAGGTCGAGGCCCTTTTTCTCTTGTTGTCCTTTGCCGGATTCGGAACCAGGGCCGAAGTCTTTTCCTCGCCAGACGAGAGTCTCATGACCGCATCTTTGCCAGGCCTACACACAAGAAAATTGGTTAAGTATAATAAAGACATTTTGATCAAATCATCAGATATATGAAAATGAGGCTTACCATGATTTTTGGCCTCCCATCGACCCTTTGATTAATCGCGCCATGAGAACTTGGCGTACGTAGAGGTCGAAGTTAGGTCCCGAGCCCAGTTCTTGAGATTAGGAATTACACAAGGCATCCAAGCAACCGCTACATTATGAAAAGGGATATCGATAAGAAGAAGTAAAAGGGGCAAAACAATAAATAAGGATTAACAGTGGGATTATACTTACGCTTCATATTCCATCTCTCAGGAAATGACATCTCAGCTGAGATTAGGTCGGAAGTCCTCACTCGAACGAACCAGCCCATCCAGCCTCGTTCCTTGTCCTCGTCTATGCTCGAGAACAACACTTTAGTGGCCCGATATTGGAATTTTATTAACCCGCCTCGATAGAGACGGGGGCTGTATAACCTGATGAGGTGGTCGAGGGTGAAAGGCATCCCCTCGACTTTGCTCACAAAGAATCAGAGCAAAATAACAATTCGCCAAAAATAAGGATGGATTTGACCTAGGGTTATTTGATACTGACGACAAAAATCAACGACGATGGGATCGGGACCCCCCAACATGAAAGGGTAAGTATAAACACTTTGAAACCCTTTTATTTGGGTAGTTATGTCTTCTTCGGTGGTCGGGATCACCACCTCTTTATCCAGTCTTTCTTTACCTGCTCGAGGTATTTCTCTGTTATTGAGCATAAATATCTTGACACAGGCTCGCATAGACCTGGAACCGACGAAGCCTTATTGGTTTTGAAATCGGAGTTTAACGCACACCCCAGGGAATACACTCCTCAATATGGGGTTCCACCGGCGATTTCGTGCTGGCGTGTTGAGAAGATGAAGCAGCTTCTTTTTGTGGTACCATTTTTTTATGTTTTTGCCATTTTTTCGTATGAGTTTGAAGAAAGAAGGAAGTAGAAGGACTTGGTATTTTTGAGAAGGGGTTAACAACAAAACCTGAGGATTTCACAAAATGGAGAAACGCGAAAGAGGTAAAGGCTTTGGAGAAGAAAGTGAAAGTAAAATTTGAGTCAATGAAGAGAGGGCCTATTTATGGGATTTACAGCGACGGTTCAAAAACACTAGTGGCCGGCCACCAGCTGACGCTCATTAATGTCTTGGGGAACCGTACTGACGGGATGTTTTCGGCCATTTACGAGGATGACGTCATGACAATGATGACATCATGATAGGTCAAGCTAGAGAATCGAAGACTGAATTCGTTCCTTGACGTTATACTCCAAAAATGAGGGGACTATCTGTATACGGTGAAAATCGGGACCATCCGATTTTACTACTTGACCGAGACTGGGAGTTAGCATCGATGGATGGCCTCGTAACGGAATATGCCATATTACAAGGATAGGGTACCGAGTTCAGAACCGAGATACCTGTCAAGATCGAGGCTAGTAGCGATCGGAGCCAAACAAGATAGACATCGAGCAAGATAGAAGATAGCACAATAACAGAAAGGCGAGATATCTGTGACTGGTCGAAGATCACGGCGTAAATCTCGGTGACTGGTCGAGGATCATGGCGTAAATCTCGAAACAGATCAAATCAGAAACGGTTAATTAGCTAATCATGGGATCTCCTTCTGTAATTAGAGTTATACTATAAGTAGAACTCCTCTACTATATAAAGGGGAGTATTAACCATTTGTAAGACACAGTTCTCACGTTAAAAAGCAATACAATTTTCTTTCCTGTTGATACGATTGTTCCTTAATTTTGCTTTATTTTCAACTATTTTGGTATCAGTAAGTTCAAGGGCACCATAGAGGGTTGAATTACGTTTTAATACTGGTTCGCCTTATTTTATAATTCATTTATATTATTAATTTTCATATTTGTCTATCGGTATTAAGTGAAATTGCGTATCCTTAGAATCTTCTTATAAATTTAATTGTTATCCAATTTTAAGGATAAACCATCTTAAAAGAACAACACTAGACGAATTAGTCCAATTGTTTAAGTTTTGATAAGCGAAATTATCTTGTACTTGTGCCTAGGAAAAATAATTATATACTCAATGAATTAATCGAAATAAATGCAAGTTGATTGCATCGTCTATATACAAAACAATGACATAGACAGCAAATGAATATGTTCTTATCAGTAGTTTTAGCATTATCTGTTTATAAGCAAATGCAAGTTGCATAAAAAAATAATTCTCTTTTGACAATTTTCCAACAACAATAGGCCTCCAGCTGGACATCTAACATATATAATGAATTAATGGAGTTAAAAACTATATTTAGGAGAGCAAAGTCTACGAATCTTGAGATTGACGGCGAAACCCAAAATGGAGATCAATGTCAGCAAAGAAATTTCACCTGATTTTGTGGAGTAATTGTACATAATATATTATCAAGGACCCCACGTTAGGAATGTTAGTAAGATATTATTTGTGCTGATTCTCAATTTTCTTGGCTTCAAAAAGAAATCAAATTCTCATTGCACTCAAGCAAGCTTCATACCTTATTCTCTTTTCCACGGTTTATTCAAAAGATCTAAGTTTTACTTATTAGTTTTAGTATGATTAGGCGAATTCTAACAAGTTCCTCACCCATTTTTATGAGCTATTAAACAACATTAAAAGCACAAACATTACTTTTAGTTAGGGTGTACAAAGAAAATCGATAAATCGCACCAACTCGATTATTCGAGTCAAACAGAGAAAAAACCCGATTGTGATTTGGTGTTAAAAAAAACTCGACCATAATTGATTTGGTTTGGTTTGGTTTTAACTAAAAAAAGTCAAACCGAAACCAAACCAACCCGACATTACATTTATACAACTTTAAAAAATATTTTATGCATATAAATATTTATTGTAATATAATTTATAAATATTTCGTAAACTTGTTCACAGTTTTATCTTTAAAAGTATTATTTAAAATTTGGACTTAACATTCTTGAATGGTCCAATAAATTTTATAGCCCATAAAGGTACTAAGTCAAATAAAATTCAAATCAAATACTAATACTAATAAAGGAAATTCAATTCAACACTAGGAATGATAATAATGTTGGATATCTATTTTTTAATTTTACATTAATTTATAATAAAAATGTATAACCTAATTTATCTTCTTTTTTTATGCTTAGTTGTGTAATTAATAGTACTTATTAGTTGTTAATTTTTATTATGGTGTATTAATTAGTAATATTTTCTTTGTGAGATTTTATTATCTATGTTATTGAATTTTAGTACAATGTTATGACTCATCTCATATTATTATTTTATTTTCTTGAAAAATACATTATATAGTTGTATCCTACTAGTACTAAAATAAATATTTGGAGCACAAATTACATATTTTGTGCTATTGAGACTTTACCGGGAAAAAATCCGAAAAATCAAAAAACCCGAGAATGAAAAATCCGACTTTATTGGTTTGGTTTGGTTTATAAATTTAAAAACCCGACACCATTGAATGGTTTGGTAATTAAAAAATCCGAATCAACCCGACTTATGTACGCCCCTACTTTTAGTTTTAGCAAGTTACATCACTTACGTCTCAATATGAAGCAACTTTGGCATCACTAAATAAATCTTTAACTTTCATGTTGCTCTATTTAAGTTATTTCAATTTAATATAGTTTAGATAAAAATTTAAAAATATGTAATAAAACACTAAAAGTTTTCTATACTTTTTTTTACTAACACAAATCTCTAATAAGACAAAATCTTTGGCCAAAAACGAAATTTTATTTAAATATATCAACATGACAAAAAGAATTTAATCCAAACTCATTTGTATTGCCTATGTAAATTATTTTTCCTTCATTATGTCCTATTTTCCATTAGATCCGCATGAATTTCATCATCCTCTTTTAGCTCACTTTTTAGTAAGCCAATTGAATAAAAAATGAGGGGAATATGGTGGAATGATAAATGTTCTTTTATCCTTTATCAAAAATCTTGAATTCCTAAAAATGGAGTCCTCTATGTTAAGAATCCCTAAAACCATCAAAGTAAACTTCAAGAACGCGAAATCGAATTAGTGGGGCCGATAGGTTTTTGGATCATTGGTTGATTAAATAAATAAAAGTTAGATTAAATAAATATTTTATCATGGATAATATTCTATTAGGAAATACAATTCAAATAACCCCACTATTTGTCGACGTGTCAGGTGTATGATCACACAATCACCAATAGTCTCCTGCCTTCTGCTATAAATCCCCGTCTCTGCTACACCATTCTAAACACAATTCACAAACTCTTTTTGATAAATTGATTCCTAGTCTTTTTCCAAGAAAAAAAAAAACATGTCTTGCTGTGGAGGAAGCTGTGGCTGTGGATCTGGTTGCAAATGCGGCAGTGGCTGTGGAGGGTAAGTTCTGAGTAAATATTTAGTACTAACATATATAACTGATCCTGTTGACAATTTATTTTTCCTTTGACTCCATTTATTTGTTTCTTTGATTTTGATTAAATTGCAGATGTGGGATGTACCCCGACTTGGAGAACACCACCACCTTTACCATCATTGAGGGAGTTGCACCTATGAAGAAGTTAGTCTAATTTTAACTTTCCCTTCTCTATATTTAATTTAATTTCAAAAATATTATCAGGTCAACTAAAACATAACTATAGGTAACTGTCGTGACAAAGGATTAATAGCCTCAAAACTAAAGCATATAAACCTACTACAAGAAGTTTGAAATTAAAACACCTTAGTATAAAAATCTTTACACGTGTAGCGGAGTTGGATTCACGATCTAGACTTCATAGGTTAGAACTTTATGTTCTGACCACTAAACTTATTACACTTTCCCAATTATGAGTTCAAAACTTAATATTTTATTGAAATTTAAGTAATTTTTCGAATTATATATATTCATGTTATGGGTTAAAATTACTAGGTTCAGTTATCCATTGAGTCTATGTTGCGATCCGCTTATATGAGTTAAATCTCTCTAAATTATGTTGAATTTAATTAGGGTTAAATGACAGATCTAGTAATCGCATAATGAAAATAAACTTGAAAGAAGAAAT
Source organism: Nicotiana tomentosiformis (assembly GCF_000390325.3). NCBI lineage: Eukaryota > Viridiplantae > Streptophyta > Magnoliopsida > Solanales > Solanaceae > Nicotiana > Nicotiana tomentosiformis. The sequence continues at coordinate 83,023,275 of NC_090817.1, read as the reverse complement.
AATTTTTGTATAGCAAGAAACTGATAATTTTTTTTCATGAATTGAAGCTACGAGGGATCTGCTGAGAAAGCAACAGAAGGAGGAAATGGCTGCAAGTGCGGAGCAAACTGCAAATGTGACCCTTGCAACTGCTGATGAACATGGTCATTAGCTGGCCCAAAAATATATTATGTGTTTTAAAAGCTTTGTAGTATTAATAAAACTACAACCATGAAACTGACCATCTCCAAATCTTTTTGACAAGGTTTGTTTGATGTTGTTTCATGGTTTTTCTGTTTGGTTTTCTAATATGATATTTGTATGAAAGGAAGCTGATTTGGGCTGTAACACGAACTTATCAATATATAGAATACAAGTTGGCTTCTCCTTTTATTATGTATAAATTATGTCTGCTTATAATCAAATTCATTTTTTTATAAAATAACGAATGTTAAGATGGGAAAGTAAAGCTGCAATTATGAAGGTGAGGTAAACTCACGTCAGTGCCCTATTCTTTCGTGCAAATTATTATAGACTGAATATTTCATTTGCGTGCAAGAAATTATCAACAAAAACTGGAGGCCTTAAATTCCATATAATTTAGACAATTATCATTACCATTACCACTAGTCCATTACTCCATCACCATCAATATAACCCCTGAAAGCAACTTCGCTTTAGTGCTTTATTTACACCACGTAGAAAAGGTCAAATTTTCTAACCAATTATTACTATCGTGTGCGTCACAAATTAGACCAAGTGAGTGGAAAATATTTTTCTTAAAAAGAAACGGATAAATTGAGAGTGCTCCTCCATGTTTCTCCCTATCACACTAATCTCCCTTCAGGTTTCGCCCTATCACACTTATCTCTCTTGTGGTTTACAATATTACACCTACCTCCCTTATTTTGATTTTTTTGTAACTATTCTTTAAACTCATTTAAAATAAATATAAATAAAATATAATTTGACAGATTTGCCCTTTTTAATGTTAATTTCTTTCAATTAGATAAATTACTTTGAATTTAATTACTGTTAGAGAAAGTTTGATTTTTCTCGTCATCAAAATGGTCCTTGAAAACAACATAAGAACTAATGAAACGGACGTAACCACTATTTTAGAAGTTTTGTTACATAGAATAAATTAAAAGCTTAACAATTATAGTCTATTTGTAGTGTAAATTATCATCTCGTTACTAAAAGGAAATATACATGTAGGAGTGTATATAGATTGGGTTGGTTCGTATTTTTCAATACTAAAAAGGGCAAATTTATCAAATTATATTTTATTTATATTTATTTAAAATGAGTTTAAATAATGATTACAAGAAAATCAAAAAAGGAGGGCGGCGTAATATTATAAACGCAATGAAGGTCAGTGTGATAGGACGAAACTTGAAGGGAGGTCTCTTAAATTATCCATAAAAAAATGGAGTATTAAAGATTAGTAACCATATTAACAACTTGGACACATACGTATGCCCATTTTCATTTGCACTTTCTATAATCTCTCTCTTCCTCATTTTTCTAATTACTCCTAAATGTGCTCTTATTTGATTAAAAGTTTACATAAAACACAACACATACGGATAAATGGGAGTCCATTTCTCGTATGGTCACTGAACTAATAAAAATTGTTTATGAAAGTTATTTTTTTTTTAATTTTGTAACAGGAAAGTCATTATACTTTGCACATTGTAACTCAAAATTCACTCAACACTTTTAGGGCATTATTAATCATTATTTTTCATATTTCTTTACAACCCAACCATTTAAAAAATCAAAAAATCCATTTAAACCATGACTCGACCATTCCATGACCCGACCCATTTTCTCTTATTTCTATTATAAAAACGTAAATATTATTTTGCTATAGTGTATTATATTAGTTTTCAATATAATTATACTGAATGTATACACTGGTTTAAGCAAAGTATTAGATAGATAATAAGAAATTAATCTTTTTTTTAAACCCCTCCCAAATTAGGAGGATCTATACTGTTTTCACACTTCCCCTCCAGCGTGACTCGAACCCAGGACTTTACGGTCGTGGGTGGAGGAGCTTTACCAACTGAGCAATCCTCACTTGTCAACTAGAGTTAAATTAATCTTAACAAACTAGAGTTAAATTTGAAAGTCAAACAAAAATATTAGCAGCGTTTAAGTGGAATAAAATAAAAAAGAGGAAGGAAAAATGAAAAAAGTTATTTACGCTTGAAATTTTGACCGACAAATATTAATATAAGAGTAAATTAAAAGACAACATCCCCGATGTTTTAGAACAAGAACGCGCATTGCTTATAGTAAAAATAATGTTACTAAAAGACCATTTCTAGTCGAACTGCTTTAATATTTTGCTTAAACTAGTATGTTGAAAATCGAGATAATTAACAACAAAGTAATATTTACGTTATTTGTAACAAAAATAAGAGAAAGTGGGTCGGGTCAAAGAGCGGGTTGAGTCACGGGTTAAATGGGTGGCTTTTTATTGTTTAATTGATTGAGTTTTAAAAAAATAAAAAAATAATATTTAATATACCCTAAATATGTTGAGTGACTTTTGAGTTATAATTCAAAGTATGATGACTTTTCGGTTATAAAACAAAGTAAAGTGACTTTCAAGAATAAATTCCATTAGTTCAAGTTCAGTGACCTTCTAAGAAATGAACTCCGATAAATGGATGTTGCAACTTTCTCACATTCTTCTCTCGTTCAGACCCACACTCATGCCCCTTTCTTCTTCAACTCTCCAATTCATTATTCATACGACGCTATTTAAAATACCCAAAAGGAAAAAAGAAAGAAAATTTTATTACACTTCCTGATCTAAAAAATCGTAAATCCTACTTTCCCTTTCTTCTGTTGCTCTATTTTTGAGGTTTCTGTAAGGCATCATAAGTTTCTAGGCTTAAAATTTCAGTAATTACGGATTTAATGATATAATTAAATTACCCGGGGAGTATAAAGACCCACACACTTCACGCATATTATCTGGAAATATACATGTGAGTGCAAGATATGGATCTAAAGTGCTTGAAATAATAATTTGAACAAAGAATGAGAAAAAAAATAAGAGAAAAGAAAAAGAAACTATGTAAATAATGAGATAATGGGCCAAGCCCACGCCTGTTAGTGTGGGGATTAAGGGCAAGGGGTTTGGAATTTCTTAGACACAAAAAAATGTAGCAGTAAGGGAGGAAAGGAGAATTAGGTATCCCGAAGCATTGTTTCAAGCGGTGAAGAAGAAATTCAATGTAATAGAGTATTGCGTACATCTTTATTGTTGTGGGTATTATCATATATAATTTAAAGAATAAATTTTGGAACAAAGTATACTTTACTCGATTCATTGACATTCTGACAAATTCAAGTCATCTTCCGTGTTTGGTTACAAATGGGGTGAATGAGCATGCTTTGGGTTTAAAAGAAATATTTTTTATTAAATATTACAGCTTTTCAACTAAGTAAATACATCTAGATTAAAGCTATTGTATCAATATTTCGAAAATATCAGAATAGTTGATGTTGTGTAAGTAACATTATTTATGCTAGTTTATCAGTTATTTCTATGTTTCGAGTACTTGAAACTTTGGATATAAGCGTGGTGGTGAAAGATGGTGAAACATTAATGGGTGCCGATTATTATAACTTGGGGTGTACTTGAAGATTGTTTAAATCTATTAATTGATAGAACTTGGAACGCGTGGACTTAATTTGTGCATATTGAATTAGAACTCACAAGTTGTACAGGTTAAGCCTAAATATTCATGAACTAAATGAATTAAGTTATACATTTAGTTCTTGTATAGATGTAAATTGATCCCCTTTATCATGTAGATAGACTTGTAAATCAGGATTTCTTGAAAAAAGCGTGAATTACAGTGAGCACGTAGCTTTTAGGTGAGTTGAGGCGTACTCTCCCAGTAGAAAATTTTATTAAAACCTACATGATCCATGTGTTCAACAAATCTAATCCCTATCTTCTTGTACTTTATTACTTCCACTTTTATTTAGTACTACTTTATATGTGATAGAATTACATGCTTACTTGTATTACCACTTGTTATGTACTTTTATTTGCGATATTTACATTCACTTTAGTATTTAGTTTCATCATTTATTCATTCATGCATTTATATGTTCATATTCGGAAGGGAGAGCTAGACAACCTCCCTGTGCGTGAGTGACACCAGGGCTAGGATTAGCTACCCTACTATCCCAGAAACTATTATTTGTTGGGGAGATAGGCTGACACTCCCCTGTGTGTGTTGTCAAATCACACGTACACATGGTCACTATACGTAACTTAAATTCCATTCCATTTTAACTATTATTTTAAAGTTTTAGTTTTCAGTTATCTGTTTACATGTTCAGCTTATAGTTTTAGTCTTGCCTGCTATCAGTTTTCAAACCTTAAATTGCTTACATGCTTTATATGGATATTTTTTCCTTCTTGTTATATTTATCCCAGAAGGTCTCACCCCGCCTTCTTAGGAGGAAGCCTATGAGACTTGTTGGGTATCCCGTCGTGATATTTAGCCTGTGAGGGCTTGTTTTGATTTATCATTGATGCAGATATTGCTGATCACGTTTCCGACACTACATGATAGGAATAGCTTCCACCACAACTTTTCCCGATTCTCTTCTTGGTGGGTCTCAAATTTAGTATTTATTTATATTATTTTATCATTTGCAGTGTGCCCCAAGGACGTAAATGTTCGATATTCTTAGAGGCTCATGACTTAGTCCAGTGGGTATCATACAATTTTTATTCTCAATTGGGTATTTTGTTGAGATTTATGACTTAACTCTCAGTTTGAATTAAATTTTTTTAGTTAATAAATATGTCATGGCCTCATTTTGGGTTACTTCAGTTATCATTATTCTCAGTACAACTTTGTTAAGTGTTCACTCTACAGTTCCTTAGGTCGGGTGCCAATCACGTCCCACCTTAGCTTTTGGGGCATGACAAGTTGATACCAGATGATTAGGTTTAGGGAGTCCTAGAAAATCATGAGTCATGTCTAGTAGAGTCTCACTTATAGGTATGTTGTGCACCATACTTATATCTGGGAGGCTGTAGGACATGTTAAGAAATTACCTTTTCTTTGATTCTTACATTATGAGTTAGAGCTAAATGTTTCAAAATTCTAACAGTCCTTTGTCTCTCATTTCTAAACAAGATCAACTTCATCCTCTACTGCTAACAATGTTGGGATACCAGCTTCTAATCATCAAGAAGAAGTACCAGAGGTACAGACTGCACCAAAGGCACCAACTGCAATTAGAGAACGTGGAAGAGGTATAGGTAGAGGTCGAGATCAGAATGCCACGAGTAAAGGTGAAAATGCCAGAGGTAATCGGGCTCGTTGTAGGGCCGCTGGAAAGGCACAGACTCCACCTCAGCAGGTTGATAATGATCAGATTAAAGTCACACCCCCTCCTAACCCACTCAGGGTGAATCAACCACAACAACGTGATGATCGAAATGATAGAATTTTGGATTTTCTGGAGTCCCTAGCCCCTCAAGTAGATGGTCGGGCTGCACCTATTCATACTCCTCCTCATGACCTTCATGATTCAGATGAAGAGGTTATAGAACATTATTTTCAGGCTCTACCTGGGATACCACCTCTTCCTGTCCCTGCAAATATATTGCCCAGCCAGTGCAGTTACCAACAGGAAGAATCGATCCACATGTCTTTCTGAGATTAAAACCTCCTACTTATAATGGTACAAACAAGCCGAATGAGCCAATGCTATTTTTGGAAGAGATAGAGGAAATGTTTATTTTTTTAGATTGCCTTGAAACATTAGCCACAAAGTTAATTAGGTTTCGGTTGAAGGGTACAACAGGAAAATGGTGGAGAGGTTACAAGAAGGCTAGAGATTTCATATTATCGCCACTTACTTGGACACAATTTAAATAAGCTTTTAGGGCCAAGTTTTTGCCTAGCAGTCGGATAGGGCTGTTAAAAATCAAACCGTAACAGTTAACCGAACCGTAAAAATAACTTATTAGTTTATTGATATCGAGTTATCGGGATAATGGTTGATGAACTAATTAAAATTTTATAATTAATTTCTTAATGGTTTAGGAGTGGAATACTCAATTTTCTTATCGGATAAATTATTTACCTATTAAGGATTTTTATATTTACACTTTACTCCTATGTTTATAAGTAATATTTGAAACCCTAAATCCCTAATTTATTAAATCTCAATTCAACACCAGGAATAGCAGCCCGCAATAGTCATCTCTTCTCTCTTCTCTATCACCTTAATTCCTAATTAAATTTTTTCACAAATTCCTAATCTCGTCATAGAATATGTAACGTTCAAAAGTTTTTCTTGTTGAGAATATTTAAATATTTGCTCAGCTAGACAACAACTTCATTTTAAGTCAGAACTTTCTTCCATAAGGATAGACATCCCATAATCACTTAGCTTGCCATGTGATGCTCACCAAGCAATATATTACTCATTTTCAAGCAGTTTCTAAATGAAGAAGGAATTACGCTAATAGACTCTAAAGTCAGATAAAATGATAAATTCTCTAGTTCTCTACTTCTCTTTTATTGTCTATTTGATTTAGGTTATAAATCGCCCGATAATCATTAATCTTAGACCAATTCACCGATGTCTTATTGAATAGCTAGCAGATTAACATATTTATAAATCGATAAGCCGAACTGTTAAGCATAAATATTCGCCCGAAAGTACCCCTACAGTCGTATGATGATCTCCGGTGTTAGTTTGAACATCTTAAATATAGCACCATGTTAGTGGCTCAATACGAGATGGAATTCACAAACTTGGTAAAGTATGCACCTAATTTGATACCGACACAGAGAGAAAAAGTCAGACGATTTCATTGATGGCTTGAATCCATATATGGCCAAAGATATGACTTTGCACCAGGATGATAAGACTTACCTTTAGGTAGTTAATATTGCTACATGCAAGGAGGTCTTTGATAAAATTGCCAGGGAAGCTACAGAGAATGAAAAGAAGGCAAGAGCTATAGGTAGTTATAGTGGACTTTCAGTTGGGGAAAAGAACATGAATCACTCAGCTCAGAGTCAGTCAACATCTCACTTGTCTTCTTATCCAGCTCCATTCAGACAGGGTCAACAGAGTAATGGTCAAGCCTATATGGGGCACAGTTTAACTAGTCAAGGCCAGACTTGGTTCTCCTATCCAATTTGTTCCGCGTGCAACAAAAATCATCTCGAGCAATGCCTTTTTGGTTAGAGAGGATGTTATTACTGCTATGACCCATGTCACCTTATGAAAGATTGTCCACAACTTGGGCATGCTCCATGGAAGGCTCTAGTAGCCCAGGTAGCATCCACATGTAATTCTTTAATTTTACCTCCTCCAGTTCGGGAACCTAATACTCAGACTAGGCGTGGTACAAATAAAGGTGAATCTCGGGGAAGAGGCGGACCAGTCAGACTCTATGCAGTTCTAGACATAAAGAATGCTGAGATATCTAACAAAGTTATTATAGGTATGCTCTTAGTTTGTGGTTGCCTTGGTTATGTATTAATTGATCCAGGTTAAACTTTCTCCTATGTGTCTCCTTATTTCTGTGTCGACTTTGTGAAAGCACCAGAAACGTTAGGGGGTTCCGTTTGAGGTTTCCACACCCATAGAGAAATCTGTTAAAGTTGAATATATATTCAGAGATTGCATCATCACAGTTTAGGGCCGAGAAACATTAGTTGATTTAAACTTGTTAGATATGGTTGACTTTGACATCATAGCTGGCATGGACTGGTTATCCTCTTATCATGCTATAGTTGATTGCCACACTAAGATAGTTAAATTATCATTTATTGGGGAAAATCTAGTTATAATTAGAGGCGGAGTAGGTACACATATGGGTAAGTTTATTTCTTACCTTAAGGCTAGAAAGCTAGTAAGCAGCATGTGTTTGGCATTTCTAGAACATGTGCGAGATACGAAAGCTGACTTCATAATGCTTGAATCAGTACAGATTGTGAAAGAGTTTCCAAAAGTGTTCCTGGTTGATCTCTTAGAGAAACCACCAGATAGGGAGATTGAGTTTGGCATAGACACATTGTCAGGAACTTAGCCAATCTCTATTCCTCCTTATAGAGTGGCTCCAGTTGAGCTAAATAAACTCAAGAAGCAATTACAATACCTTTTAGATAAGGGTTTTATTCGACCTAGTGTTTTACCCTAGGGTGCTTCAATATTGTTCGTGAAGAAAAAAGATGGTTCTCTATAGATGTGCATAGATTTCTACAACCTGAATAAGGTTACTATAAAATATAAATATTCACTGCCCAAGATAGATGACTTATTGATCATTTACAAAGTGCTAGGTATTTCTTAAAAATAGATCTAAGATCGAGATACTATTAGTTAAAAATTAGAGAAGCAAATATTCCAAAAATATCTTTCAAGACTCAATATGGTCGTTATAAATTTTTAGTAGTGTCCGTTGGATTGATCAATGCACTAGCGACTTTTATGTACGTAATGAACAGAGTCTTCAAGACTTTCTTAGATAATTTTATCATAGTATTTATCGATGATATTTTGGCATATTCATGCAGCCATGAAGAGCATGAAAAACATTTGAGAATAGTTCTTCAGATACTCAAGGAGCGTCAGCTTTATGCCAAATTCTCCAAATATGAATTTTGGCTCGATACAATTACATTTTTGGTACACGTGGTCTCAAGAAAAGGCATTAGAGTAGATCCATAGAAAATAAAGCAGTTAAAAATAGCCTAGGCCGATGACCCCTGCAAAGATTCATAGTTTTCTAGGATTGGTAGGTTACTACCGTCGTTTTGTAGAAGGGTTCTCTTCACTGGCTGTCCCATTGACAAAGTTAACCCGGAAAAATGTGAAGTTTCAATGGTCTGAAACTTGTGAGAAAAGTTTTCAGGAACTCAAAAACAAGTTGACTATAACCTCAATATTAACTCTACCTACCCCTACATGTAGATATGTGATCTATTGTGATGCTTCCAGAGTGAGGGTTAGGATGTGTTCTTATGCACAATGACAAGGTAATTTCTTATGCTTCTAGTAGTTAAATAATCATGAGAGAAATTAACCTACCCTCAATCTTGAACTAGCATCAGCTATTTTTGCACTAAGAATATGGTGTCACTACCTTTATAGAGAGCAGTGTGGCATTTATACAATCACAAAAGTTTGTAATATATATTCAAGCAGAAAAAGTTTAACATGAGAGAACACAGGTAGTTGAAATTGCTTAAGGATTTTGATTGTAATATCATTTATTATCCGGGTAAAGCGAATGTGGTTGCTGAGCTCTGAGTAGAAAATCCCTGGGGAGTTTGGTCAGGTTTTCTGTGGTGGAACGTCCAATAGTAAAGGAAGCCCTACAAATAGCTAGCCAAGGGATTCGTCTAGATGAGAGGTATGATTGTAGGTTTATAGCAAGTATGGGTTCTAAGTCTACTTTAGTAGAGCAAATTAAAACCAAACAATTCGATGACGCTAGCTTGATTAAGCTCAAGGAAGGTGTTCTTAGTGGCAAGATTAAAAATTTTGTACTTGATGAGAATGGTGTGATAAAACTTGATGGTCGCTTATGTGTGCCTAACATAGATGATCTTTGAAGGGCAATTATGGTAGAAGTTATAGCTCAAGATATTCAATACATTCGGGTTCTACTAAAATGTATCATGATTAAAAAGATATTTATTGGTGGAACAATATGAAATGAGATATTGCAGATTATGTACCACGGTGCCTTAACTATCAGCAAGTAAAAACAGAATATCAGAGACCAGACGGCTTAACTCAAGTCATTGAAATACCAGAATGGAAATAGGAACAAATAAATATGGATTTTATGGTTGGCTTATCGCGAACTTTTAAGAAACATGATTCCATTTGGGTCATAGTAGACCAACTCACTAAGTCAACTCACTTTTTACCACTCAAAACAACCTACACATCTCCTCAATATGCATCATTATACGTAAAAGAAATTACTCGATTGTATGGTTCTATTGTGTCCATTATTTTTGACATGGGTCCTCAGTTTACTGCCTAGTTCTGGAAGAGTTTTCAGGAATGTCTTGGTACCCAAGTTAATCTAAGTACAATCTTTCACCCCCAAACAGACGGGCAAGCCGAGAGGATTATTCAATCCTTGGAAGATATGTTATGAGCATATGTTCTTGATTTTTAAAAATAATTGGGATGATCATCTATCTTTGATTAAGTTTACATATAATAACAGTTATCATGCAAGTATTCAGATGGCCTATCCGAGGCCCTATGTGGGAGGAGGTGTCGTTTACCTATAGGATGGTTTGAGATAGGTAAAACGAAGCTTATTGGACCAAACATAGTACAAGATGCCTTGAAAAGGTTGAAACTGATTAAGAAATGACTTAAAATAGCTCAAAGCAGACAAAAGTCATATGCAAATATAAGACGTTGCGATCTTGAGTTCAAAGAAGGTGAATATGTATTTTTAAAGGTGTCTCCAATGAAGGGCATCATGAGGTTTGGTATAAAAGGGAAGCTTAGCCAAAGATATATAGGGCCTTATCCAATTCTTGAAAGGATTGGGCTTGTCGCGTATCGTCTAGCTTTACCTCCAGAGTTATTTTTGATGCATTCAGTTTTTCATGTGTCCATGATAAAAAAGTACTTTCACGATTCGAGTCATGTAATTCATAGGCAAGAGATAGAGTTTGATGATACTCTTCCATATGAGGAAGCCCATGTAGCTATAATAGACAGGCAAGTTAGTAGACTTCGAACAAAAGATGTGGCTTCTGTAAAAGTAATATGGAGCAACCATTCAACTGAGGAAGCCACGTGGGAGCCTAAGGAAGCTATAAAGGAAAAGTATCCTTATTTGTTCGAGATTTTAGGTACATAATTCATTTTATGCTTTAAAATACTTAGATTGGGAAGTTATGATATATTTGTGCTTATAGTGAGGTAAAGTGGCTTTAGTGGTATATCGGTGGGCTTTGACATTGTAAATTATTGGATTGAGTAGCTAGAGGTGAAAAATATTATTGTTGAGTAGTTTGGACAAGTTGAATTTTTTTGATAACTCCAGTTACGCAGGAAACTCTACCAATTTGTTTTGAAATTTTAGGAGTTAGACAAAATTTTGGATCCTAAGGAATAAGTCAGAGTGGCACAAGGCCTGATGTTACACCCCACGCATAAGTAAAGCGTGGTAAGTTTGGTGCGGCCAACCAGCCGACGACGCGTACGAGGATAGAAGGTGGCTACATGTATCATTAGACGCATGCCATCTGTCCCACCAGGTGCTGTAACCGGGGTGGAGCGACCTATTTTGCATGTGAATATGGCAAAATCGCCTAGGCATGGTATAGTATAAAAAAAGCAGTGCAACCCTCTTCAAAATTTCCAAGACAATCTAAGGCAGTCGAAAGTGAATCAAGCAGGATTCAACATGAAGGAGCTTGGAATTGTCACTAGAATATCTATTATCTCGTTGTATTAATTTTGGAGATTCGTTGGAGGCAGAGTAACCATCGTAGAAGCGTAGCTATATCTAAATAAGGTATGTACGACGACTTTCTTTCTTGGCATGATTTGGTGTAAGTCTCTCTCTCTCTCTCTCTCTCTCTCTCTCTCCTTCTAAAGGATTTCTATATTGAAAATTGGTTTGCTCTAAGCCCTTCCCAATAATGTTATTCCTTTTCTTGTACGTTCCTACTGGTAGCCTTTCTTTTAAAGTCTGAAAATATTCCCAGATAGTGTCATGAGGTCAGAAAGTTGGATTCTAATTTGTTTAAGTGAAGTCTTAGTGTCTCTTGAAAATATCCATACATTGCACTATATATATATATATATATATATATATATATATATATATATATATATATATATATATATATATATATATATACTTACAATGTGAAATGCTACCGAGCCCATGTGTGACGGGTACGATCGAGTCCTCTATGAGGCCGGGTATGGAATGATGTGATATGAAATATTACCGAGCCTTTCTGTAGTCGGGTACGACCGAGTCCTTCTAAGATTGGGTAGAGTGAGTTTTGCTGAGACCGGATATGACCAAGATCTCTTGAGGCCGGGTACGATGTGATAATAATGGAAGACATTACCGAGTCCTCTTCGAGGTCGGGTACGGTACGAAATGATATGCCCCAATGAGCGGCTGAGTATTATTATATTATAATTAATATATAGTCTCCATGAGTGGCTTAACCTTTTGTAAAACTAGCATACTTTGGGTTTGATGGTTTCTACAGTTTATGCCCCTTGTGGCTTGTCTTCGGTATCGAGGTTGAAATCATATATTCATATCTTTTATGCTATGACTTGTATTTACCCTTCTTCCTAGTCTTACTTACTCAGTATATTTACTGTACTGATGCCCCTTTATTTTAAGCATTGTGTTTATGCCTACAGGTACAGATAGACCCGGTGACGCCCCTCCCCAGTAGGTACACGTTCAGCTGTAGGTTGTTGCTCTCCACTTCTCCGGAGTAGCTGTTCAAATATTTCTAGGTACTGAAGTATATATTCTAATCATTTTTGGTACAGTGAGGCCATGTACGGACCAAGTTATGTATATGTATATTTTCCTTTTGGTACTCTTAGGGGCTTGAATACTAGAGTTTGATTGTATGTAAAAGGGTGGGTTATGACTTGATGGGTACAACTATGATTATGTATAAAATGGTAATATTTCTTTTGTAAGTCAGTTGTATACATTTTAACTCTGTTATTAGTATGTATAGGCCTCATTGGCCCAGGTCTCATGATTAAAAATATGTATGCATGGACGCCGGTTTTCATGAGCCTTTGGCCGCCGAGTGACAGTCGCACCTTCTAAGATTGGGGTGTGACAAACTTGGTATCAGAGTAAGTCGTGTCCTAGAAAGTCTGTAAGACGTATCTTAGAGTCTTGTTTATGGGTATGTTATGCACCATACTTATAAATAGGAGGCTACGGGATATCTTAGGTGGATACCTTTCTTTCTAATCTAGATCATGTAATAGAGCTGAGTCGTAAGTATTTACTTCTAATCCCCATCTTGTTTATGATTATAGTGATGCCTAAAACGAGACATCAGACAATTTTTCAGGGATTTAATGAAGAAGCGGGAGAAGGTACCAGTCAGGTGCCACCTGACCCTATAGTCCAACATGGATCTCACGATAAGACTGGTACTCAGGTTTCAGGGACAACACCATTTCCCCTGGAACATCAGAGGGAAACTAGTGTACCTCCTGTTCCTCCCCCGATTACTACTGAACATGATTTAGATATGAGAAGTGTTGTATAGTTGTTGATTCGGTTAGTGGCCTCTCAGGCCCAATAGCAGGCCCCCAACACTTCAGATAGAACGGTCAGTGCAAGAGTTCGTGATTTCATTAATTTGGACCCCCAGTATTTACTGGAAAAAATCCAAATAAAGATCCCCAGAATTTTCTAAATCAAATACATCAGATTTTACGAGTTATGCATGCCACTGATACTGAGTCCATAGAGCTTGCCTTTTACTGATTGTGGAATACAGCTGTGACTTGGTATGAGACTTGGGAATAGTCTGGGGGATCTGTTGCCCCAGCAATAGGGTGGAGGAAATTCTCTGAGGCATTCTTGCAGCAGTATTTGCCCGTTGAGCTCCGTCGAGCAAAACAAGACATATTCTTATGGTTGGAGCAAGGTAATATGAGTGTCCGCGAGTATAGCATGCAATTTAACTCCTTGGCTAGGTATGATTCCTTGGTGGTGGCTGAGATGAGTGATCGGGTATATCAATTTGTGGACGGTTTGGGACCACATCTGAAAAATGAATGCAGCACAACTTCTTTGAATCCAATTATGGATATTGACCGTATTCAAACCTATGCGCAGAACCTGGAGGATCGTAAGAGGCAATAGCGAGCCGCTCGAGAGCATGATTGGGGCCAACATAAGAGAGCCCGGTCTATAAGTGATATGGCAGAGTTATGAGATAAGTTTAGACATTATTTTCCCTGACATCCATCTAATCTGGTGGATAGCACGACATCACAATTCTAAGGTCAATGTCGTGATCGGATCACCTACTCCGGCCAGGGTCAGAATCCCCGAGGATAGAGCTCACAATATAGTGTAGACCCTAGTAAGATGAGGCCTCCGGTGCCACATTGTGGCATGTGGTAGAAATTATTTTGGACATTGCCGCCAGGGCTAAGACTTGCATTATTCTTATGGGCAGCTTGGTCATATCATGCGCTTTTGCCCAATGAGAAACGTGGGTGGCGGGATACCGCCAACGTGATCAACAACAACTTCTTCATTGACAACACATCCTCATGAGCAAGGTATGCAACCGCAGGTGGGAAGAGGTAGAGGTAGAGGCAGAGTGACTAGCTCAAGCGAACAACAAAATCATATTTATGCATTGTCAGGCTGACAAAACCTGGAGTCATCACCGGACGTGGTCGCATGTATGCTATCTATATTTTTCATTAGTGCGTATGCTCTAATAGATCAAGGCTCTACCTTGTCATATATTACTCCATTTGTTGCTGGTAAATATGGTAAAGTACCTGAATTGTTACAAAAATTGTTTGAAGTGTCCACGCCCGTGGGCGAGTCCATGGTAGTTAGGAAGGTATATTGAGGTTGTGATGTGATGATTGATGATTACCATACCTTAGCTGATTTGAATGAGTTAGAAATGATAGAATTTAATGCTATTATGGGGATAAATTTGCTAGCCTCTTATTATGCTACGGTGGATTGTTGGAAAAAAGTTATTCGCACTTTCTGGGAGAGCCCATTTTTTATTGGAAGGGTGATGTAGTAGCGCCAAAAGGAAATTTTATTTCTTACCTTAAGGCTCAAAAGATAATCACGAAAGGGTGTTTCTATTATTTGATGCGGAGGCAAAACCTCCAACCCTTCAATCGCTTCCGGTTGTTAGTGAATTTCTCGATGTGTTCCTTGATGAGCTCCCGGGAGTTTCACCCAAGAGAGAGATCAATTTTGCCATCGATGTGCCACCCGATATGCAACCGATATCTATTCTTCCGTACAGGATGGCTCCTGTCGAGTTGAAGAAACTAAAGGATCAGTTGAAGGACCTTCTTGATAAGGGCTTTATCTGACCTAGTACTTCTCTGTGGGAAGCCCCCGTTCTATTTGTTCGAAAGAAAGATGTTTCGTTGAGGATGAATAGTGATTACCAACAGCTGAATAAGGTAAGCATTAACAACAAGTACCCTCTTCCGAAAATTGATGATTTTTTTGATCAATTGCAAGGCGCTAAGTATTTCTCAAAGATCAATCTCAGATCTAGGTATCATCAATTAAGGATCAAGGAAGAATATGTTCCGAAGACAACCTTTTAGACCAGGTTTCGCCATTACGAGTTTGTCGTCATGTGCTTTGGCCTAACCAATGCACCAAAGGCCTTCATGGATCTGATGAATCGGGTGTTCAAGCTATTTTTGAATTTCTTCATGATCGTGTTCATAGACGATATTTTGGTGTATTCTCGATCAGAATCAGAGTACACAAAACATTTATGAAAGGTCCTATGCACACTCCGGGATCACCAGTTGTACACTAAGTTTTCTAAACGCGAGTTCTGGCTGAGCTCGGTGGCTTTCCTTTGGCACATAGTGTCGAGTGAGGGTATCCAAATTGATAGTCAAAAGATTGAAGCGGTTAAGAATTGGCCAAGGCCCACTAATCCTATGCAGGTACACACTTTCTTAGGATTAGCCGGTTTCTACCAAATATTTGTAGCAAATTTCACATCTATAGCTGCTCCCTTAATAAAGTTGACACATAAGGAAGCAAACTTCTGGCGGACCGATGTTTGTGATAAGAGATTCCAAGAGTTAAAGGATAGGTTAACCTCGGCGTCGGCTCTAACTCTTCTTGAAGGACCTGAGGGGTACGTTTTATATTATGAAGCCTCTAGAATAGGATTGGGCATTGTTTTGATGCAACACGAGAGAGTTGTTGCTTATGCTTCGAGACAACTAAGGAAATACGAGAAAAATTACCCAACTCACGACTTGGATCTAGCAGCTATTATACTTGCCTTAAAGATGTGGTTTCACTATTTGTATGGAGTTTATGTTTACATATTCACCGATCACAAGAGCTTGCAGTACATATTCAAGCAAAAAGAAATAAATCTGAGGCAACGGAGGTAGCTTGAATTGTTAAAAGATTACGATATTAATATTCTATATCACCTTAGGAAGGCAAACATTGTGGCTGATACATTAAGTCGGAAAGCTATGAGTAGTCTACAAAATGTGGAAAAGCATAAGTTGGAGGTGACCAAAGAATTGTACCGATTGACTAACTTAAGTGTATGATTGATCGATACTGGTAACGGAGGATCCATAGTTCGAAATACTGCCGAATCGTTGCTAATGGCTGAAGTAAAAGCACGACAATTTGATTGCCCATCTTTGGTGAAAATAAGATAAAGCATTCCCTCTCAAAATAAGCAAGTGTTCGAGTTATCTGAGGATGGAGTCCTTTGATACAAGGACCGTATGTGTGTACCTGATGTCGGTGTACTCCGAGAGCAAATCATGGCGGAGATTCATCAGTCCCGGTATTTTGTTCATCAGAGGTCAACCAAGATGTACCCTGATCTTCAATGGTGGAATGTCATGAAGAGGAACATCTCTGAATATGTCGCCTAATGTCCAAATTGCCAACAAGTTAAGGTTGAACACCAGAATTGGGAGAGTTACTTCAAAATATGGAAATTCCAACCTAGAAATGGGAGGTTATCAACATGGATTTTTTCACCGCACTACCGCGATCGCGCAGAAGATTTGATTTCGTATGGGTTATCGTAGATCAATTCACCAAGCCGGCTAACTTACTACCAGTTAAGACTACCTTCTTAGCTGAAGATTATGCTAAGTAGTACATCAAAGAAATAGTTTGAATCCATGGGATTATGATTTCCATCATATCAGATAGAGGTGCCCAAATTATGGCTAATATTTGGAGATCTATCCAAAAAGAATTGGGTACTAGGACATGTTACGAGCCTGTTTTTTTGATTTTATAAGAAATTGGGAGGACCATCTACCACTCATCGAATGTTCTTACAACAACAACTACCATGCTAGTATTCAGATGGCACCGTATGAGGCCCTATACGGATGAAAGTATAGATCTCCTATCGACTGGTTCAAAGTTGGTAAAATAAAGTTATTGGGCCTTGAGTTGGTGCAACATGCTGTAGAAAAGGTGAAAATGATTCATCATTTATTAACCGCTCCGATCAGGAAAGAATCCTATTCAGATAACCAACGATGAGATTTGGAGTTTTATGAAGGAGACTGGGTATTTTTGAAAGTGTCGCCTATGAAAGGCATGATGAGGTTTGGTAAGAAAGGCAAACTCAGCCCTAGGTATAGCGGACCACATTGAATTACTCAGAAAATCGGTCAAGTGGCTTATAAGCTTGAATTACCCCGGAATTAGAAGCAGTGCATTCGGTATTCCATGTGTCCATGCTTTGCAAGTGCTTGGGGTGACCCCTAGCATGTTACCCCTATTGAAGATATTCAAGTTAGGGAGGACCTATCCTATGAAGAAATTTCGGTGGATATCCTACACCGTCAAGTGCGCATGTTGCGAACCACAGAGGTAGCTTCGGTTAAAGTACTTTAGAGAAACAATAACATAGAAGAAATAACCTGGGAAGATGAGAAAGATATGAAATCCATGTACCCCCATTTGTTCCTTATAACAAGAAGCAACGAAAGGATTACCATGACGGGCATAGCCCAAAATGAAAAAGACGTTCGCAAGGAGTGACTACGATTCAACATTCGAGGATGAATATTTCGAAGGGGGTATGATGTTACACCCCACACATATAGTAAATCTTGGTAAGTTTGGCGTGGCTAAACAACTGGTAACACGTACGAGGATAGAATGTGGCTACATGTTTCATTAGACGTGCGCTAGTTGTCCTACCAGGTGCTATAACCAGGGCGGGGCGACCTATTTTGCATGTGAATAATGAGGAATATCCTAGGCATGGTATAGTATAAACAAAATAGTGCAGCCCTCTTCTCCCTTATTCTAGAAGATATCACCAACATCAGTTCTCCCAAAATACTCTCAAACCCCCTTTAAAACTCCCAAAATAGTCTAACACAATCGAAATTGAATCTAGTAGGATTAACGTGTAGGAGATTGGAATCGTCACTAGAATATCTATTATCTCGTTGTATTAATTCTGGAGATTCGTTGGGAGAAGAGTAACCATCATAGAAACGTAACTATTTCTACAACAAGGTATGTAAGGCGTCTTTCTGTCTTATCATGATTTGGTGTAAGTCTCTCTCTCTCCCTCCCTCCCTCTAAAGGATTTCTATGTTGAAAATTAGTTTGCTCTAAGCCCTTCCCAAAAATGTTGTTCATGTTCTTGTATTTTCCAACCAATAGCCTTTCTTTTAAAGTCTGAAGATGTTCCCAGATAGTGTCTTGAGGAAAGAAAGTAGGATTCTGTTTCATTTGAGTGAAGTCTTAGTGTATCTTGAAAATGATCATACATTGCACTTATATATATGTATGTATTTATTTTACACTATCGAGCCATGCTATAGACGGCCAGGTATGATACCTATTGTGAAATCACTGATCAGTTGGGTATGATGAGTTACAATGTGAAATGCTACCGAGCTTTTGTGTGATCGGGTACGACCTAGTCCTATATATGACCGTGTATGGAGTGATGTGATATAAAATATTACCAAGCCCTTGTGTGGCCAGGTACGACCGAGTCCTTCTGAGAACGGGTACGCCGAGCTTTAATGAGATTGGGTACAACCGAGATCTCTTGAGGCCGGATACGATGTAATAATAATGTAAGATTTTACCGAGTCCTCTTCGAGGCCGAGTACGATACAAAATGATATGCCCCAAATAGCGGCTGAGTATTATTATACTATGCATAGTCTCCATGAGTGGCTTAACTTTTTGCAAAACGTGCATACTTTAAGTTTGATGGTTTCTACAATTTATGTCCCCACATGGCTTGTCTTCGGTATCCAGGTTGAAATCATATATTCATATCTCTTATGCTATGTCTTGGATTTACCCCTCTTCCTAGTATTACATACTCAGTACATTTGCCGTACTGACACCCCTTTCTTTTGGACACAGTGTTCATGACCACATGTACAGATAGACCCGGTGACGCCTCTCCCCAGTAGGTGCACATTCAACTGTTGGTTGTTGCTATCCACTTCTCTGGAGTAGCTATTCAAAGTCGCTAGGTACTGAAGTATATGTTCTAATCATTTTGGGTATGGTGGTGCCCTGTACTGACCTAGTTATATATATATATATATATATATATATATTTCTTTTGGTGCTCTTAGAGATCTGCAGATTAGATTTTGGTTGTATGTAAAAGGGTGCGTTATGACTTTGATGGGTATAACTATGATTATGTATAAAATATCAATGTTTCTTTTGCAAGTTAGTTGTGCATATTTTAACTCTGGTATTAGTCTTGGAGGCCTCGTTGGCCCAAGTGTCATGATTAAAAAGATGTAAGCAAGACCGCTGGTTTGCACGGGCCTTCAGGCCTCGTGTGCCGGTCGTTCCTTCCAAGGTTGGGGTGTGACACATGAAATCTTTCTTTAGACTAAATACAACTGTAACACCACATTCGAGGACGAATGTTCCCAAGCGGGGGAGAATGTAAGTCCCCATAAATTTCAAGGTTTAAAAATTCAGTAATTACGGATTTAATAATATAATTAACATACCTGTGGAGTATAAAGACCCACACACTTCACGCATATTATCTGGAATACCCATGAGTGCAAGATATGGATCTAAAGTGCTGGAAATAATAATTTGAACAAAGAAAAGAAAACAAAGAATGAGGAAAAAAAAGAGAAATGAAAAAGATGTTATTAATAATTAGATAATGGGTCAATCCCACGTCTGTTAGTGAGGGGATTAAGGGAAAGGGGTTTGGAACTCCTTAGATAATAAAAATGGAGTAGTAACGGCGGAAAGGAGAATTAGGATGCCCCAAGTATTGTTTCAAGTTTCATTAGCGCAGAAGAAGAAATTCAAGGTAATAGAGTATTGCATACATCTTTATTGTAGTGGGCACCATCATATATAATTTAAAGAATGAATTTTGGAACAAAACATACTTTACCCAATTCATTGACATTCAAATTCATGTGATGTTTTGCGCTTAGTTACGGATGGGGTGAATGAGCTTCCTTTAGGTTTAAAAGAAGTATTCTTTATTAAATATTACAACTTTTCAACTAAGTAAATATATTTGGATTAAGTTATCATGCCCCCACTTAAATTATGGTATCAATATTTTGAAAATATCATAATAGTTGATATTGTGTAATTAGTAACATTATTTATGCTAGTTTATCAGTTGCTTCTCTGTTCCGAGTACTTGAAGCTTTGGATATAAGCGTGATGGTAAAAGATGATGATAAATTAATGGGTGCCAATTATTATAACTTGGGGGGTGTACTTGACGATTGATATTAATTGATAGAACTTGGAACATGTGGACTTAATTTGTGCATATTGCGTTAAAATTTACAAGTTGGACAAGTTAAGCCTAAATATTCATGAACTAAGTGAATTAAGTTATACACTTAGTTCTTCTATCAATGTAAATTGAACCTCTTTATCATGTAGATAAACTTGTGAATCGTGATTTCTTGAAGGAAGCGTGAATGCAGTGAGCACATAGCTTTGAGGTGAGTTAAGGCTCACTCTCCTAGTAGGAAATTTTATTAACACCCTCGTGCCCCATGTGCTCAATAAATCTAAGCCATGTCTTCTTGTATTCCATTACTGAGTTCACTCCATTCTTATTCAGTACTACTTTATATGCGATAGAATTACATGCTTACTTGTATTACTACTTGTTATGTACCTTTAGTTGTGATATTTACGTTTAGTTTAGTATTCGGTTTCATCATTCATTCTTTAATGCATTAATGCGATCAGAGTCATAAAGGATAGCTAGCCGACCTCCCCATGCGTGAGTACCATCAGGGCCAGGATTAGCTATCCCACGCTCGCAGGGGCTATTATTTGTTGGGGAGATAGGCATGTGCGTGTTGCCAGATCATACGTACGTAGGGCCACTATATGTAACTTAAATTCCATTTCATTTTAAATAATATTTAAAAGTTTCAATTTTTAATTATTTGTTTACATGTTCAACTTATAGTTTCAGTCTTCAGCCAGCTATTAGTTTTAAGACCTTAAATTGCTTACATGCTCTACGTGGATATTTTTCTCTTTTTGTTATGTTTATCCAAAAGGTCTCATCCTGCCTTCTTAGGAGGTAGCCTATGAGACTTGCTAACTATCTCGTCATGACTTAGCCCGTGAAGGCATGTTTTTATTTTTTATGGATGCAGATATTGCCGATCATGTTCCCGGTACTACAGGATAGGACTAGCTTCCACCATACCTTTTCTTGCTTTTCTTCTCGGTGTGGACTAAAATTTAGTATTTATTTATATTGATTTAGCATTTGGGGTATGCTCCAATTTCACGACCAAAATTTTCACTGAAGTCGTGACGACGCCTAACACTACTTGCTAGGCAAGCCATAATTTATCAATAATAGTAAACACAAATAACATAACTTGGTAATCTCAACAACAATAATATCATAAAATGTTTGAAAATAACTACAACATCGCAACCAACCCTCAAAGATTTGGTGTCAGCGAGTATATGAGCGCTATAGAATCGCAAAATACAATCCTCAATACAACTGTCTGAATAATAGATTAGTAATATCATAAATAAATTAAAGAGACCTTTAAGGTCTGCGAACGACGTAACAACTACTTCGTAGTCTCCACAAGATGGTACCAGTGCAACCTTTCGCAATCACCATGTCCGAAAGTACCTAGATCTATACATAAAGTGCAGAGAGTAGTATGAGTACAACCGACTCCATGTACTCAATAAGTAACAAACCTAATCGTGGGTTGAAAGTAGTGACGAGCTCGATAGAAAGTTAGGGTCCAACACCAATAATCAATAACAACTCATAATATAATGAAAACAGTAAAAACAAATAACTCAAAAGATATCGCGTTTAGCTCGTTCACAATTATAGAAAATTAGACATGTTTTCCAAATATAATAGTCAAAGCTCAACACAAATAAGATATTTCGTTTACTAGCTATCATCAGAAAAAAAACATCTCTATACCTACATGCCAAATGTGCATATCAAGTCAATAACATCATAGTGAAATCATCAAGTGCACTCACTCTCCGCACACTCACGGTGCCTTGAACAAATGCCCCTCACCATCACACACAACCACACTCAGCTCTGTACGGGTGCCTGGCATAACTTTCCCTTACCAAAGCACATATATCTTTGTTCCTGCGCTCATTGTAATAGCATACTCCGGAGGGGTAGACCCTGTCCCAAGCGCTAATCAATAATCAATATAACTGTTACAGCGTGCAATCCGATCCAAATATCAATCTGTTGCGACATGTAACCCAATCCAAATATCAATCTGTTGCGGCGTGCAATCCAATCCAAATATTAATTTGTTGTATAATGCAACCCAATCTAAATATATCTCACAATACGACTTTATGACCCACAACAGTCATCAACCGCTCAAGTCTCAGTATCACATGTAGAAGGAAACAACAACATACAATATGACAAAAAAAAATAATGTACAAAGAATGAGATACAACATGCGGATAAAGAATTAGGACAGAGGATATGATTACAATTAAGACAAACAGCTCAAATTAGCAAGAATAACTCTATTATGCCTCAAACAAATAAGCACATAGCCTAGACATGATTTCTAATATTAATCATCGCTCAAATAATCATACAAGTAGAAAAAACATATATATAACGAGGCATGATAGTAAAATAAGTCTCGTAATAGTCTAAAGTCCACCCGGATCATGAATACCCCGGTACACGCATACACGCCTGTCACCTAGCACGTGAGTCACCCCCAACACATCTCAAATATTATATTTCTCATGAATATTACTCTCAATACCAAATTTAGATATGTTACTTACCTCAAAGCGCGTGAATAATTACTCCAAAACACCTTCTCACGCGAATTGGCATTCAAACGACTTGAAACTAGCATAAACAACTTAATATCATTAATGAAAGCCTTAGGAAACAAGCCCAAACAATAAAGCTAAGATCTTGACTCATATATGCAAAATCAACCCAAAAGGTCAACTCCAGGCCCACAACCTGCAACCCGTCAACACTCATAAATTCTAAACACTCATTCCGATACGAGTCCAAATATATGTGTTTCACGCAAATCCAATCTCAAATCGATCCTCAAGTCATCAATTTTCACTCTCCAAAATCATAGTAAAACAATCCTCAAATTTCACCTTTATTTCACCTAAACTAGCTGTAATAATCCATGAGTAATTAATATCTAACATCAAAATTAAGTAAAGTTGACTTACCTCTTTAATTGTCGTGAAAAGTCTCTCAAAAATCGTCCCCAACCGAGCTTCACAACTCTAAATAATTAAAAAGAACCTAAACCTAGACATATTATAAGCTACCTAGTGATACCGCATCTACAGTCAAAATCATCGCACTTGCGGTACCACACCTACAAAAATCCCATCGCAGATATGGAATCCACTAATTTCTCGACCATCCGCATCTACGGTTCATCCACCGCTTCTGCGGAATCACTTATGCGGTCATTGCCTCGCAGGTGCGCCCACGCATCTGCGGTAAAACTCCGCACCAGCGGACTCCCCTTGCCTCCAGCCCAGTTTGCTTTTGCGGCCCCATGACCGCATCTGCAGGCTCGCACCTATGGCCCTTCCCTTGCATATGCGGAAGCACCAGAAATCAGAAAAACTTTAGCAATGCCAATATAGTCCGAAATGACCCAAAATCCATTCGAAATACATTCGAGGCCCCCGGGACTCCGTCTAACCACACTGACCAATTGTAAAATATAACACATACCTACTCGAGGTCTCAAATCACACTTAACAACATCAAAACTATGAATCACACTTTCAACTTCCAAAACTCATGTCGAACCATATCAAATCAACCCACAATAACCTCAAATTTTGCATATAAGTTCCAAATGACACAATAGACCTATTACAACTCCTGGAACTGCAATCCGAACATGATATCAACAAAGTCAACTCCCGGTCAAACCTATGAACTTTCCAAACCTGCAACTCTCCAACTTTCACCATATAATACCAAATCAATCTACGAACCTCAAAATCCAAATCCAGACATATACCTAGGTCTAAAATTACCATACAGACCTATTAGAATTATCAAAACACCATTCCGGAGTCGTCTATACAAAAGTCAAACTCCGGTCAACTCTTACAACTTAAGCTTCCAACCTTGGGACTAAATATCCCAATCCACTTTAAAGCCTCCCCAAAACTAAATTAATCAGCCGGAAAGGTCACGTAATCACAATTACACATAAGTAACGCATCAAATAGGTGAAATGGGTCCAAAATACTCGAAATGACCGGTCGAATTGTTACATCCAAGGATGTAAATGTTCAGTATTCTTAGAGGCTCATGACTTAGTCTAGTTTTTTTTGTTGGTCCAAATGAAACTCACTATATTATATTAAGGAGGTAACATATTGGGAATTCCAGTTGGTACAGTTACAACATTTTGCAAAATTTCAGGGGGGGAGGACTCGGAGACAAGTCATTACAGAAAGTGGAATATATGGAGTAACTAGTTAACACACTATAACTAGTTGTTACATGTTGTAAACGAAGTCTTCCAGAGAGGTCATCTTGCAACACATCATGGAAAAAATGCGGAGGATCAGCAAAAAAAAAGCGACGGAGTTGGACGCCATATGCAAGCATCCATATTCAGCAACTCTATTTTGTTCCCTGTATGTATGTAATACCTGTGGATCACCCAGCTGACGTGCCGGAACCTGCAATTAAGTAAAACGTTAGTGTAGCGAGGTATTGGTTTAGTGAGCATGTTGATGACTTCCAATGCATCTAGTTCAATTAGCAGAGAAATAATGCCTCAAAGGTTGACTAATTGGAGATCATGAAAAAGTGCTATTAACTCCATAGTGCAGCTATCTGTGGTTGGTATATTTCCTGCAAAACTAAAAATCCAGTTTCCGAAGGAGTGTCGGACAATTCCTCCAATTCCATTTTGTCCACTATGGGTAGATGTTGCACCATCCGTATTAAGTTTAAAAAACCCGTTGAAGGTTGTGTGCTAACGTAGATAAATAGGAACTTTATTGAGTATTGGATGATTCGAGGAGGTGAAAACTGGTATTCAATGGCTCTGTGGATGACTGGGTGGTTGACATTAGTAGCGGAAGCTAGATGGTTAAAAAAATATTATTTGTAGTTAACCAAAGAGACCAAATGGCAAAAGACGCTAGAGTAGTGAACTTAACAGCGTAAGGTGTGGCATGGTGGGTGGTAGTAAGTAGATACTTCAACCATGAGGATAGACCGTTGATATTAATTGCAAGTGTAGGCAGAGGTGTGAGTCAGCCTAAATTTGTCCAAAAGGACTGTGCATGAGGACATTGGAATAAAATGTGCAAAATGATTTCTTCACTTTGGTAACAGAAAATAAGTTGGGAGCTGAGTGATACCTAGACGGTGAAGGTAGGTAGTTGGAAGCCTATAATGACAACAAAGCCAAGGATTTTTTTTAAAATTTTTGCGGGTGTGTGAAGGTGCCATATCCATTTGAAATTCTCAATTCGTGGTAAAAAGTTAATTAGTTGAAATAAGAGGTGTGAGCCGCTAAGTTTATACAAGAAGTTTTTCAGCCGGCTAGTTTATACTTAAAATTATCCAGTAGCAATTGAAAGTCTCGTGGAGTCGGTCTCGTAGTAAAAATTGGAAAACCGAGATATTTGCCAAAGTTGCGCCCCTCTTACATACTAAAAGATTGCAAAATGAACTCTTTCATATGTTAGAGATCAAATGTTAGAGAAAAAGAAATTATTTTGAAAAAATTATTTTTTGGCCCGAAGTATTATTAAAAGCATTAAGAGTGTCGATAATTGTGTGGCAACATTTGACAGTTCCTTTAGACGTAATAATGGTAACATCAGCGAAGAAGAGATTAGAAAGATGGGGTCCCCTACGACTGATTTTTATAGGAGCTCAACCTGTGTAATCAACTGCCATATTAATACGATGAGATAGCATCACCATACATAGGATAAAAAGGTGGGGCGAAAGCGGGTCGCCTTGACATATACCTTGAGATGGGATGAAGAAGGAGGTACATGTACCATTGATTAGGACATAAATACTACTTGTAGTGACGCAAAACATAATTAATTTGATGATGGACGGCGGAGAATTAAAGTACTGGAGGTTAGTGCGAATGAAAGACCATTCTAGTATCAAAAACCTTTTTAAGTCTAGTTTTAAGAGCATGTGCACTACATTCCCTTTCTTGTGCTTGAAATGATTAATGATTTCTTGTACGATAATGGAATCGTCCGAGGCTCACTTGTTATTTTTGAAAACTGGACTGAGTGGGACTAATAATTTGGTCTAATATTGGTTTAAGATGATTGACAAGAATCATGGTAATGATTTTGTAGGCCATGTTACAGAGACTGATAGGACGATATTGAGTAATAGTGGTAGTATTTTTAACTTTTGGAATAAGACAAAGGAAAGCTCTATTGACATCCTCGGGAATAGTACCAGTGGTAAATGTGTCTTGACAGAGAGTAATAACTGATGAGCCCACTATGTTCCAGTATTTTTGGAAGAAACAAGGATGTAAGCCATTTGGACTTGGTGCCTTAAAGGGCTTAAAGGATTAGACTGCCAGAGAAATTTCACTTGTTGCTAAGGGTTGAGTAAGCTTACATATCTCTGGAGAGGATAATGGTACAGGGTATGAGTTGTGGTCAGTCATCGAGGAATAGGATTGACCAGTGGAAACAAATTCTATGTAGTGCGTGGGTATAGTCTAATGGATTTGTGATTGGTCAAAATACCAATTGCCCGTACTATCACGAAGAGAGGTAATGCGATTACGACGGCGGCATTTTTACGTTGTCAAGTGGAAGAATTTTGTATTGGCATCGCCGTCGTTGAGCCATTGAACTTGCAATTTAAGTTTTTCTAAATCTTCTTCAAGGTGAAGAAAGTGCTTATAATCAGCAATAAGAGTTTTTTCCAAGTCTTGTAAGAGGACACTAGTAGAATATATATAGGAGAGGATTGAATACCATCCAAACGAGCAAGGATAGTTCATTTTTGCCTAAAACTATTTCCAAAAGTATGTTTATTCCAATCTTGCACATATTCAGTAAAACAAGTAATGGCAGGTCAGAGGTCTGGGTTGTTATCCCAATAATGTTTTACAATGTTGGGAAATTCAGGGTGAGAGGTCCACATTGTTTCAAACCTGAAAATTATAGTCGAAGAAAAAACGGGAGGTTCCAAGGATAATAATTATAGAGGGCAATGGCCTGAGTGACTGCGAGGCAGGTGGCGGACTGTCGCTTCAGGAAAAAAGTTAAGACAAGCATAATTTGAAAATAGTCTATCAAGGCGTTTAAGAATTGTCTATTAGTGTTTGTGTTTATTCATCCAAGTATTACGACTACCTTTGAAACCAAGATCAATTAGCTAGCAGTAGTTAAGGCATTCGACAAAGCGATTGGCTCTACTATTATTTATAGCACGACCACAAAATTTTTCAGTTGATGTAAGTATATCGTTAAAGTTTCCAACAATTAGCCTAGGGCCTTTATAATGATCAAATAAACACATCAAATTATTCCAGAATATATTTTGATTAGCAGAGATTGAGCTAGCATAAATTGCAAAAAATAGCTATTTGTGAGGATTAGGTAATACCTAGATACTGACACGTAGTTCCTGTTATGCTATGATGATTGCATCCACATTCAAAAGATCATTTTGCCAAAGCAAAACTATACCACTAGCATGTTCCTCAGCAGGAACTTCATGGTAGCTGGTAAAATTAAAATTCGCACATAAAAACAGGTGATCATGAAAATGTGTCTCAACAAGAACCATGAGATCAGGTCGATGGTAGTTAAGAAGAAAACGAAAGTTTCTTCTAAAGTCTGCATTCTGAGCCTGTAAGGCCCCAAAAAGTTTCGCAAAGGAATTTAAGATTTTGTGGTGCCGAGGTAGGCTTACGTATTTGAGGATTGTAGTTCTGAGCATTTTTAACTTTTTGGGTTGAAGAATGCACTCGAGGAGTTGATGAAAATTTTTGGCAAAAGAAGGAAATTTTGCGATCTGTTTCGCGACCGCATAACCGTTTCGCGGTCTGCACTTCTGTCGCAGAGTTAGCACGAGAAAATTTCGTTGGGCGATTCTGTGGCCCATTCTGCTGTCTCATAAGTGGTCTGCGGATCGTAGAACGGTCTCAGACCTGACCAGTGCAGCCCAGTTTTGGGCATCACATTTGCGATCAATTTTACGGACCGCATACTTGTTATGCGATCCATTCTGCGATCACAGAGTTGAGATCGGAGGGTCCATTTTTTGATTTTTATAACCCGACCCCATTTTGATAAATAGCCTTTGGGGCTTCTTTTGAGGCAACCATCTAATGATTTTAGAGAGAGGTGAGAGCATTTTAGAGAAAGAAGGAGAAAACATAACATTCTAATCATATATTCTTTCCCCAATCTTCAAGAATCAAGGAAGTCAATCACAAGATCTTCATCTAAGAGGTAAGGTTCTAACCCTAGTCTTCAATTTCGAATTTAGTTAGAAGATGGGTAATGGGGAGTATGATTATTGGGTGTGGGAGTTGTTTATCTTATATGCATGTACCATCAAGGGTAGTGAGAAGATTTTTGAGCTCATTTGGGTAAACGTTGGGTGGTGGGATGAATTAATCCACCATAGGAGGACCTTGAAATCTTATTGCACACCTAGTGTTTGATAAAATGCTCTCCTTCCTAATTTGTTTTTAATTTTTCTATATCTCTAAATAGATTGAAGTGGCTAAGATTTCTGGAATGTTGTAGTAACTTAAGGAAAACTCAAGCAATGTAGGTTGGCTAAACTCTTCTCTTAGAATTGAATCCTCATGTAATTTATGTAAGTCCTGTGTTGCTCCTTACAAATTGATTACTTCGAATAAGTCATGTGTCCAAAAGATTTATGCTCAATATGTATTCCAAATATTCCTATTATGTTATGTGTTATTTCAAAATGTACTCGAAGCATGGGTTGCATATATAATTGTTATAACTCCAAATCATGATCCAAAGGAAAGCTATTACGCCAAATCGTGTAAGAAATCTCAATGTGCTTAATATTCTTATTTGCTCACATGTGGACTTAAAGCCTTGAATAGAAATACTTTATTGTTGATGATCCATGATGATGCTTGAAAGTGAAAGAAGCGAAAATAAGATGTAGAATTGTGGCCATCGTGCCAAGAATGAGAATTACATTTATGGTCAATAGTGCCAATAAAATTAAAGAATGTGCGAAACATTATGATATGAGCTTTGGATCCTTTATTTAATAATATCATTATTGTCCTATGATCACCCATGGTTAGTACAAGTAAGTAATAGTATGAACATGAACTGTGGCCGGTTACCAAAACGAGAATCATGAACTTAGCTAGTGACCTTAAGATGACAAGGAGTTATATAATGAGGTGGAAAAGAGATGTCATATGCTTAATGATGATGAACCATAAGAAAAGAAATTGGGTCCATGTACCATTGAAATCAACTTAGTGATTTTCCATGCATGTGTCAATGTAAAAAACTATGTTTCTCCATGATGAGCATGAACATGAAGTGCTCCAATGATCCAGGAACTTACAACCTTAAAAGTAGCGTTAGACATGTCGCTTGAGTTCATATATGATTATGTACATAATAATGTTTTACGAACCCTATGGACGGTCTATGAAATGCATAGGTATATTGTGTTATGAACCCTATGGACGGTCTATGAAACGCATAGGTATATTGTGTTATGAACCCTATGGACGGTCTATGAGACACATAGGTACATTGTTGTAACGACACGGCCGGTCGTTTAGAGAGTCATAGCCCCGTTTCTCCCATTTCTGATTCTTTTTGAGCTTTTCAGCTATATTATATTATACCAGGTTGGTTGGTTCGGGTCCGGGGTGGTTTCGGAGTGGAATGAGACACTTAGTCTCTAAAGTAGAAGCTTAAGTAGGAAAAGTCAATCGGATATTGACCTATATGTAAACGAAGAACTTGTTCATTTGTTCTTCTTCAAGTGCTGGCCTTACCTTTGTGGCCTCTGATCTCCAATGAGTGGCATACTCGCAGAAGGTTTCTGTCTGCTTCTTCTTAAGGTTTTGAATATAGAAAATGTCTGGTGTGTTCTCTGTATTGAACCTGAATCTGTCCATAAAATCTGATGCCATACTTACCCAATTTGCCCACCTCTTTGGGTTTTGACTGATATACCAAGACAAGGCGTCTCCTATAAGGCTTCACATGAACAATTCATGCGGATTTGTTCATTCTTACCCACTCCTACGAGCTTGTCACAGTAGGTTCTCAGATGCACCTTCGGATCATCAGTGCCATCACACATCTCAAACTTGGGAGGTTTGTAACCCTCCGGCAGTTCTACATCTGGCTAGATACACAAATCTTCGTAGTTTAAACCTTCAACACCTTTCCCGCCTTCGACACTTTGGACTCTCCCTGTAAGTTTCTTGAGTTCCTCTGCCATGTTTGGAATGAGCATGTACTTCTCAGTTGGCTCAGGTATGTATAGGGTTTGCTACGGGGTATGGGGTAAGGTTTCCGTATATATCAGATTGATTTGATGAGTTCCTGGAACTTGGGTATAGGGGTGATCGTAGGTTGAGTTTTGTGGGATCGGGAGTAGGTTGTGCATTTTTGGGAGAGTGATAAGTAGTGGTTTATGGGTATTGAGTTGGGTGATGGTGTTGCTATTGAGGGGTTTGCACTAGTGGTGGGTTAAGGTTTTGGGGAGGCGCGGGATTATGATACTGGTGCGGTACGGGAGGATTCAGAGCTATGGGCGGTGCGGCGCGGGATTTGTGTGTTTTGTGATGGTGTTTGGTTTTTAGTGGTTAATTTTTGCTGGTTGATGTCGGGAACATTGAGAGTAAGAGAAAGATTTGCCAGATTTCGGACTTGTTCAAGCTCACCCTGTAGCTCCAGGATTTTCTTCTCCAAACGTAAGACCAACTCATTCTGTCCTGGAGTGCTTCTACCATCTGAAGTTTTAACATTTTCTGCCATAGTAGCATTATCTTTCCGGATACCACTTAAATCATCCATCTTCCCTTTGCCCTTGCTTTTGGTTTTTGGGTCGTTGGGCGGAGGAGGAGGTGGAGGACCTCTGAATCTAGTATGGTATGCTGATGATACCACTATGCACGAACCAACCTTTGGGAATGAGAATAAACAAAAGAAATAAAAACGAAAAGGTAACCAAGTCAGCAAGGCGAAGTAAAAGAGTGTTTGCAATATTTAAACATGTTTCATAAAAGTCATGCAATAATTCGCGTCTTAATTTGGGGACCTCATTGTGCATGAGGTAGGCCTAAGCGACACATAGACTTTGAGAAAATTGATGCCAACGTTTGTTTCATTTCATTAGCACGAAAATAAGCCAAAACAATCTTTTACTAAATCGATAATAATAATAATAAAATCACTAATGGCATTAGGCCTTATTACATCGAAATCTAATCTAAACTAGAAAGCAGTAAAGAACCTTCTCCATGCTTGGCTCTCTTGACCCCCATCAATCATGTTTCCCAGATCGCGCATGTCCAGTAATAAGTAAGCCTTTGCCAACTTTCCTCCTTCATTGTCGTCCATGGCTTGACAATCCCAAAGTCTCTTTCTCATCTTCCCTTCTAGCTCCATCAGTCCTTGCTCCAAGTATTCTAACCTTTCAGTCGACTTAGTGACAATCTCTTTCCATTCTTTTATCACCTCCATGTTCACTTTATGTTATTCCAGATGCTTAGCTTCGGACTCGAATACCCTTTTGCGTAGCCTCTTGTACTTCACTTGTGCCTCAAACACTTCATCTATGATCCTATCCTTTAGATTGACTCCTGGTTTGACGTCCCCAACTACGTCATCTTCTAACCATGATAGATAGCAGTACATATGGCTGGCGTGATATCTCTATAGCTCAATAGTTTCTCCTTCCACGATGATCTTTTGGTTTCACATGTGTTGCGCTTCGAACTTGAATGGGATGACATCTCCCTTGAAATCTGCCTTGTACTAAACCATGTTGGAAACTCGAGGTATGACTTATTTTCTTCCAGCTTGCCTCATTACCCTTGTAGGAGCGTAAGGGTAGATGTCTCGCATCCCGAATCGATTATGTGGTAGCAGAATCGATATGTGGCTAGCAGGATAGATATGGGGGCAACAAATCAGTTATGTGGGCAGCAGAATGGATATGTGGCCAGCAGAAGTTTTATGCGTCCAACATAATGATTATGCGGCCAGCAGAATCATTATGCGGCCAGCAGAATTATTTTTCAAAATTTGTCCATTTTCTGTTCCACTCTGTGATGCTTATGCGGTCCGCGGAACAGTTTTGTTGTGGTCACGAAATTGAAAGCAGAATCGCTTTCTTCTGCCAAAAATTCCCATAAACACTTTAGTACATTCTTTAGCCCAAAAGGTCCGTACCGTGGCTCATTTTCTACAATTCTCAAATCATTAGCCTACCTCGGCACCACGAAACCTTAAATTCCTTGACAAAATTTTATGGGGCCTTACATCCGGTGGCTTTTGCTTTCAGCCGGCCAAAAGACAGTAGTATAAGACAAGTGAGAATGAGAGAATATTGGTAATTTCAGTGATTGAGGTCCCATTTTAGGGGTTTGGGGGAAGGTTTTATATGGTGTTCAAATTAAACAGACAAACATGAAAAATTATCAATTAAACACAAAGAAGGAAAGAATATATCGCATGTAATCAAAATCGGCAAAAGAGAAGGAGATTCTCAAACCCTAGTTGGGTCCACACGTATGAGAATCGAACCAAGAATCAAGGATCCTTCCTTGTATGATGTATATAGATGAGACATCATCCAAATCCCCACCGAATCAAAGTCGACCAGGCCAGATCTCGAAAGATAGTTCTTATCCCGAGGACTTATCCATTCTCGTCACCTTCTCACTCACCCTTTCTTATCCTTATTCCTGCCTTCCTAAAACCTTGTCGCTTTACCATACTTTAGCTTGCGACCTACATATATTCGTTTATACTACTCGCAACCTTCCTTCAACTTGCTTGCACCACAGATTTCCTTATGTTATTCTGGAACATCAAGCGAGACATCACATCATCTCTAACTCTTCTTTACTCTCTTAATTAGACTTCTCGATACCTAGAAACCATAGGCTGGAAGGTATGCCACTGACGACGCTGCTATCATTCCTGGATACTGAATCCCAGCGCTTCTAGCCTTCTATATGAAGTATGGACTATTCACAACCTTTCTTTGCCTTACTTGCCTTAAAATCTCGCATCACATCTTTTATCTCTTTCATAACCTTCCTTCCACATAGGTATAATTCACATCCACAACTTGAAGCTCTATTATAATACTTGCACCTTTGGTGCATACCCAATCCGGTGAGAGCTTCATACTGACTTCTTATGAGGCTGGTACTCTTCTAACTAGCTTTATCGTAGAGCCGTTATGGAATATGGCTATCGTACTATTTCTCTTGCACCTATGATATTTAAGAGTGATCCTGCAGTGTTCTCAATCGCGAGGTCTATAATTTTCTGGGTCCAATAATCAGACTCCTGATTTACTTAGTTAATGTAACGCTTTAGTTTCCTCTTCCTTCTGATCATCCTTCATGTAGGCTTAATCTATCTTCCGATATGCGGCTCCTAGTATTAGTTATTACTTTAGCCTTTCATGGGTGCTATGAAATATCCATGACACAATCTTCTAACAATTCAATCCTTTGTCTATGCCCTGGGCTCAATTCTTTCTTTTAACTTATACCAGAGTCTTCTACGGCTGTATGATTGTCAACATATATGTTGCATGGATAATACTCCAAAATCTTATGTGTGTTTATAACGTAACTAATTCTGGACCATTGATTGAATAATTCCTTTTGTTCCTTCTCAACTTTCTTTAAACGTAAGCTATTACTTCTCCTGGTCATTCTGCACTTGTTGCATGCATACTTAGCTTATCTTAGTTCCCATGCATGTCGGAATTTTGTGCAATTCATATGGTCTCAAATATTACTTTTGATTTTTTTTACTCCCCGTTCATTAGCCATGGTAGGTGCCACTTTCTTAGAGAGTGCATACAACATTGTAGTGAGACTGTTTTTACATGACCCTTTTTTCTTCAAGTTACTATTCTTAGGTTGAAACCTTCTTCCTTGTTTATTCAACTATTCTTTTATTGTAGTACTTAGGGAGGACCCTCTGACTCTTGTAAAGTTGCGAGCTTATTACATTATATACTTGACAGAATTTTTTATGTCCTTCTTCGCCTATAATTATCCGTCGTTGCTTACCTCCATGCCCCTGTGCTTGTAGGGTTGCTTTTGAACTAATATTTTGACTGTCTTCCTAGTGGAATTATCTTTTATTTCCGTAATACTCATACGGTACCTTTAACTACCCCAACTCCTATCTGAATATTTCTCAAGTATTGCAATGTCATATCTGCGAGGCTGAATTCACTATATTGGGTTTACTATGTTTATCTTGCACGATCTGCTGATTTGTCCGTGTCCTCTTGTCTAGCCATTAACTAGGCTCTTCCTGAATCAACTACTAACTACTATTTGGACCATTCTCATATCAATATTCCGCGTATTCTTTCTTGGGTTATTTCCTTTGTCTTAACTTACCTCTCGCACTAGCTTCTTATTTATCAATAACATCCCGGGCAGGAACCCTTACTTCCTTTCCTTGACGGCGTGCTTGCATAATGTTTTGGAATCGTAGCATATCAGTAGGATTTGGATAAGTGCAATCTCATTTTTATCGCATTCTTCCTTTACTATTCCATAGTTACTAGAACCACTTAATTCTGACTTAATGCCACATCACACCATATTCTCCCTTTTAGGGGAGAACTAAGATTTAGTGCTACGATGATCTACGTATAGATGTTTTACCTCTTCATCTTTGGCATCTTATCACATCATCGATGATCCTTACTCGCCTCGCGGTAATCCCTATGTACCAAGGATAACAAATTTCCTTACTTGCGAGGGTGACACTTAGTATAACTGGCACATACAATCCCTTAAGCTTAACTTTGCTCACATTACTTTCTTTAGGGAAGCGTCTTCCTGAATGATCATTCTTTGAAGTTCTCATGAATCTTCTTTTGTTATCCATTCTATTATCGCCGGGACGAAATCTGAAATTCTTATGATGTCGACCATTCTCAAATAACTCA
The DNA here is from genome assembly GCF_000390325.3 of Nicotiana tomentosiformis. Taxonomy (NCBI): domain Eukaryota; kingdom Viridiplantae; phylum Streptophyta; class Magnoliopsida; order Solanales; family Solanaceae; genus Nicotiana; species Nicotiana tomentosiformis. The sequence continues at coordinate 82,987,771 of NC_090817.1, read as the reverse complement.
GTCCCTAATTTATGTTTAGTTTATCTTGTTCACCGACCCATACTGATTTCTATTATTCTGGGGTCCAACTTTCCTTCTGGTAGTCGCGTTGGAATCACAAACTTATTTCTCGAAATGAGGATGACTTTATGGCCTATACTTTTTTGTTGTCTAAAGGCCTGTCACCTCTCGTCTCTTCCTTCACTTAACTATAGATTTTGTAATACTGTCATTTTTTTTTTATTTATCGTTGTCATCCATATATCACATCTTACTCATAATGCTTCATTAACTCTCTTCTTATTTCCCTACTAGCATCTCTGTCTATCACTTTATTTTGAAAATTCCAACAAGACATTCATTTGCTTTTAGCTCCCCTTGATCCATCCCCTAGCTCTTCGGGTTGCCTAACATTCTCTCTCTACTAGGGACGGGAGCCAGACTAATGCAATATTTATCCCTTCAAGGCTTCCAGTGCCTATCCTTGTATTACTCATATCTAGCTATACTATTTTAGAGTGCACCATCTGGGTGTCTCACAAGGAGATTTATTATCACATTTGCAATATCCTTTGGAAATGTCAACTAACACAAACAATCCATTCACCATTTTGGGTTACTCTAACCTCAGCCGGATCCTGATATCACTTGCTTCTCTTAAACTACACATGTCAGCTCCCATAAAAATAATTGAGATGGGTGTGGCTAATTGTGTATAACTCCGTTACTATTGAAAGTAACTTAGAATGCCTATATTTCTCTGCTTGAATTGTAAAAACTGTTAACCTTCATTAACTGGGAACCTCATACCCTTCTTTACCTTGCTTTTTTTACTTGCTCAAATTTGTGTCTACCTTTCGATTATCTTATTCCTTTTTACCGTAAGAGTGGATAGATATTCTTGCCTTAGGGATACTTATCAAGAAGCTTACACATCTTAGTATACATATGATCTGCTGAATACCTCATATTTATCCATCATAAGCATGATGCAAAATCGAATTCCTCTGACTCAACTCTTCCACAGCTATATCTCTTACCAATCATCTTTCTGGATGTAGGTATCATCTTATTGCGAATAAAATAGAATTTAGGAATCTGAATTCTTACAAGTGAGCTCCACCACACGATCTAGAGTAAGAAGAATGAGTGACAGTACTAAATGCCCTGTATCCTCCTGCTTATAAGTGTGGTACACAACACACCCATAAACATGACTCTACTAGATACGACTTGTAGACTCCCTAGGACAGAACTGCTCTGATACCACTTTTGTCACGACCCAAACCGATGGGCTGTGTCAGGCACCTGGTACCTTACTCAACCGAGTACCAACATAACATATCTTTTCCTATCATACTATCATAGATAACTGAGCCAGAAAGTCTTTCGTGAGATAAGTAGAATACAACATGAAATACCAACTTATACTTAAGACATACGGGCCTACAAGGCCAAAATGAGAACTCTTACACTGAACATAGGCCGACAAGGCCATACAATATTTTATATACATGACATCTATCTACAAGCCTCTAAGAGTACATAAACATCATTAAGGTTGGGACATAGCCCCTCCATACCAATCAGCACATGTTTTAATCATACTGACCAAATAGTAACTCCGGAGTAAATGGAGCGCACCAAAACCTTCCACTGAGTTGATAGCCTACTTGGAGGACTCTCATCCTGTCTAACGGGACCTGCGGGCATAAAACACAATGTCCCCAGGCAAAAGAGACGTCAGTACAAATAATGTACCGAGTATGTAAGGAATGAAAATCAGTAAATAATATACATGAGAGAAACATGGAGTAAAAGACTCAACATGTAAGTCTGAATAGCTCTGTGAATCATTTAATATTATAATGGCATGCATATGCATATAACTGACATACCATGCAGAGGTATATGCGTTCATAACATCATCAAGCCTCTGAGGGCATCCCATCATATCATCTCGGCCATTATGGGCAAATCATCAGCATATACCAGCTGATCAGGTAGTGGTGCGTATATAACGTCATAACCTTTTTCTCATATCCCATATACATATATATATATATATATATATATATATATATATATATATATATATATATATATATATATTCCTTATGATCATGGGTCAATGTACATGTATAAATGTATGAAATGCATAAGAAATACGTTAATAAGATTTCTCGAATATCATAAAATCAATATGCCTTTCGGACAAACTTTATCAAATACGTATTTTTCTGAGACCCATGAATAGAGGATATAATAATAATTCACATAGAGAATCAAGAATATAGACACTCCTAGTATTTCTATGAACAAAGTCATTTATGAAAGTTGCATATTTTGCTCGTTTCGTTTGTATCATTTTGATCATGCCAAAAAGAAAGAAGGGATAGCCTTAACATACCTGGACCGATCCTCTTGACGATCCCTCTAACACATGTCTTTTGCGAAAACACGTAACGACGGATCGAAGTAGGAAAAAATATGTATGATATCTTTCTCAAATGAGTTTGATCAAAATCTTTCATGACCTTTGTTGAAGTGAATTACGTTATTAAGATGCTTAAGGAATTTTTGCTTGAATTCTTGAATTCTTGTTGAAGCAGAATGTTACTAAGTTGCCTATTTTTAATATAAGCACTCACGTTGCTAATGAAGTTCACCTTGTTGAAGCCTTTCACATAGATGTAATACATCTTTAGTTTGAATTTAGAGATGGATTTTAAGTCTTGGTGGTGTGGGCCCCACCTTTCAAGACTTGGTGTCACATATCTTCTTTAAAATATTCCACCTTCCCACTTAATTCTAGAGTCATTATATGGCATAATGGGCTGCCACGTTTGGGAGCTAAATCAAAATTATCTTGTAGACAAAGTGAATTAGAGAAGTATTAAATCCTTAGGTATGGACCCCACTTTGATTTTGCTTGAAGCTTTTTCTTAAGAGATGAACAATTGATAACGTTGATATAGCAAAGTTTATCCTTGCTGAAGCTTTCCATTATTACCTTGTAGACAAAGTGAATTAGAGAAGTATTAAATCCCTAGGTGTGGATCCCACTTTGATAATATGACTAAGCCAAGAGCTCCTAAAAAATGTGCCACATTTTCTTGTGAGTTAAAGACTCATTATCATGGCCTCTTTGGCCAACCACGTTTAGGGAGGGGGAGGGGTGTTTAAATTTATCAAGTTTATCTAAAATAAATTACCCCTTTCCTTAATTAGTTTATTAATCCTCCACTAATTCAATAATTACACCTCACTATCATGGTCATGTGGTACCTTGTATGACACTAGTCCATAATTACCGGGTATTATAGCTTTGATCGTATTTTGTCCCAAAGTGTCAAATTTTGACGAAATTCATTTTCTTTGATTTGCTTTCCCTCTCACCTTCACGAATTTACTCATTACTTGTTTGAAATAGCGTCTTGATAAAGCATACGATAAAGTTCCGAGGGAGGTCATGTGGAGGTGTTTGAAGGTTAGCGGTGTTCCGGTAGCGTACATTAGGGTGATTAAGGATATGTATGGTAATGCTAAAACTCGGGTGAGGACTGTGGGTGGTGACTCGGTGCATTTCCCTGTGGTGATGGGGTTGCACCACGGATTGGCTCTTAGCCCATTTTTGTTTGCCTTGGCGATGGATGTACTGTCGCGTCACATCCAAGGGGAGGTACCTTGGTGCATGATATTTGCCGATGATATAGTGTTGATTGATGAGATGCGTAGTGGAGTTAATGCGAGGTTGGAGGTTTGGAGATAGACTTTGGAGTCTAAAGGTTTCAAACTGAGTAGAACCAAGACAAAATACTTAGAGTGCAAATTCAGTGATGGGACCCATGATACAGACATAGAGGTTAAACTTGATGCTCAAGTTATCCCCAAGAGAGCGAGTTTTAAGTATCTCGGGTCTATTATCCAGGGTAACAGGGACATTGACGAAGATGTCGCGCATCGCATCGGAGCGAGATGGATGAAGTGGAGACTCGCTTTCGGTGTTTTGTGTGATAGGAATATGCCGCTAAAACTTAAGGGTAAGTTTTATCGAGTGGTGGTTCGACTGGCTATATTGTATGGGGATGAGTGTTTGCTAGTCAAGAACTCCCACGTGCAGAAGATGAGAGTAGCAGAGATGAGGATGTTGAGATAGATGTGTGGGTGTACCAGGAGAGATAGGATTAAGAATGAAGCTATCCGGGACAGAGTGGGAGTAGCCTCCGTGGAGGACAAGATACGGGAGTCGAGGCTGAGATGGTTCGGACATGTTAAGAGAAGAAGCATTGATGCTTCTGCCAGGAGGTGTGAGAGGTTGGACATGGAGAGTTTGAGAAGAGGTCGAGGTAGGCCTAAGAAGTACTGGGGAGAGGTGATTAGGCAGGACATGGCGCTGCTTCATGACCCTTAATAGGAGGGTGTGGAGGTCGAGGATTAAGGTAGAAGGTTAGTGGGTAGTTTATAGTTGTTCACCGATAGTCTTAGTAGCATTCATGTCTCTTCGCATTCTTAGATTTTTATTACGTTATGTGGTTTTGTTCGCCTCAGGTATTGTATTTTTATGTTGCTATTATTGGGTACTACTTATCCTTTATCTCTCCTTTTTTATTTTCTCTTCCATCTTTCTTCCTTCCTTGCTTTCCTCTTTTTATTCTTGCCCTTCCTGAGCCGAGAGTCTATTGGAAACAGCCTCTCTACCTACATTAGGTAGGGGTAAGGTCTGCGTACAGATTACCCTCCCCAGACTCCACCTGTTGGGATCAAACTGGGTTTGTTTGTTGTTGTTGTTGTTGTTGTTACTTGTTTGAAATAGCGTAATACTTATATTCCCAAAATAATCTCATTCCCAAACTTACGTCGATTAACTTACGATGAAACTTTAACATACGAAAATACGGGATGTAACATCTCATTTTCGAGCTTCCATCAATTTATTTATGGCGTACTTTCACATACAAAAACATGGGGTGTAACACCCATACCCTCCTTATGCGCACAATAGCATCTTCAACTAGTACACCCTTTCTGAAAGATCTTTTACGAATCCAAAGTAGTTTTTCCCATTTCTCCCCCGCAGATCCGATAATAACATAGGAATTTCCCCAAGTATTCCTCACACTTTGCTACAAAATCTCGGTCTTCAATCACATAATGGACCCCAAAATCCTTAGACGTTGCACCTTAAATTTTTGAAACCACTAGGACCGTTGTTGAGAGTCACCTACTCTGAACTTTTCTCAAGGCATGTGACTATCTTACCACAGAATCCATATGCTACTATGACACTTCTACTTTGGTTCAACCATCTCCTTTAAACAACTTCTCGACCTATGCTTTTCATACTTGACCTGCTAGCATTTCAACCACCGTGAGACACCTCCCACCATGTCCTTCCTCATCCCTTCGCTACCCAAATGCTGTCTCAAATCAAAATCCATCTCTATAGCACCTGAACTAATAAATTGCTACCTACTCTAAGCCTCCTTGAAGATCATCTTTCTCAAGCCATCAACATTAGGAACACTGATTCGATTCTGAAACCGCTACACACTGCCATCTCTGACAACCACTTCTTAGGAATTATTTCACAACACCCTGCCCCGAAGGAAAATCAAAGAAGACCATAACACCGGCGAAATAATTAAATGTCGAACCTCTAAACTATGCACTAAGAAATCCTCATTTTGAGTCATTTACTGCCTCGACACATAAACAAGCACCCTACCATTACACCAACATTGTGCGATAACAACAGATGAAGATCACAATAATCTGTGAATAGCCTAGAAACCATAGGAAATACAGATACTGGGCTGAAATGACAAAACACCCTTCCGAAATACGACGATAATAGCATGTCCGAATACGCAAAGAGAAACATCTTGCACCACGTCTACAGTACCACTACAGCTCCTCAATGCCCAATTGATAACAAGTGCTCCACGTCGCATAAGATTGAGTAGGAAGGAAATGAAGGCATAAGCTTCAATAGAATCAAATTGCACGATGAGAAATCAAGAAGGGAAGTGCTCCTAACAGCCTTGTATCCTCTCGAAGATAAGTACATACATCTTCGTACCGATACGCAAGACTCTACTAGACTTGCTCATAACTCGTGAGACCCAAGTAAACCTAGAGCTCTGATACCAAATTGTCACGACCCAAAATCCATTGTAGATCGTGATGGCACCTATTGCCGCAGTCAGGCAAGCCAAAGGTGATTAATCAACTTAGTTACTCATTTTAGTATTTTCGAAATCATGAACCCTATTAAATAAGTAGAGTAAAATCTGGTACTCGTAGGAAATCCATGATTTTATTTTCTAATTTCTGTATAAAATATAAACTACAAGGTGATATGATAATAATTATGTGAACTACAATAATGAACATCCAGTAGGAACTCCCAAAATTCGGTGTCACAAGTGCATGAGCATCTACTAAGGAGTACAATAATAATACAACATGTCTGAAATACAAGTTAGAGAGAAGAATATAAATAACTCTGATGGAGACTCTGTATGCCGCGGATCATAACATGGAATGCAGCTCACCGTAAATCCTCGCAACAGTCACACCCTTGTGCCCAAAAGACCACCAGACATATATATATATATATATATATATATATATATATATATATATATATATATCTGCACAATTAGTATAGCAAGTGTAGCATGAGTACGTAAATCAATGCATACCCACTAAGTATCTAGCCTAACCCCGGAGAAGTAGTGACGAGAGGTCGATGCCGACACTTACTAGAGGCCCAATAAAGCAGTATGCTAAATCCTAAACAGATATGAAGCACAACAGTAATAGTAGGATGAAACATTAACCATCATTACCTCTCAAAATTTCTTTTAACGATATAAACTTCTCAATCTCGTATCCTATCTCAACAGCTCGAAAAATATCCAGTGTCAATATCAAATGAATAAGAAATATCATATCAAATGCAAGGCATCAGTAGAAGGAAAAATCTCATGAATATTCGGACTGCTAGCGATATAACGCACGATTATGCAGAGGTCGTACAGCCCGATCCCAGAAGGAATATGATACTACCGAGGTGAACGGCCCGATCCCATCATAATGTGTACATTACCGAGGGTCGAACGACACGAATCATCGATGCATCTATTATACTGTCGAGGAGAATGGCCCGCTCCCATAAGAGTGATACATGATCCTACCGAGGCGTTCGGCCCGCTCCACAAGAAAGGAAAGGAATTTTCGAATTACGAGTCATGTGCTTACGATACAGTATATGAACACAAAGTGAGTATAACCTTTACTTATTATCAGGTCTAACGTAGTTCAAACATCTGACCTAACTATTATTTTTTCATCTTTCTTTCTACTCTCTTTTTTTCTTTTTTTCCTTTTTTTTTCTTTTTTTTTTCAAAACAAGTTGCCCAACTTCTATTTTCTGGGACATGGACCTTTGACTATTCTATTTTTTTTTCACTTGTACTTTCTAAGAGTCGCCCCAGTTTGTACTCTTGGGACATGGACTTTTCCTTTTATTTTTCTGTCATTTCATCATTTGTTTTTACTTTTGACTCTAAACTTGATTCCAAAAGAGGGTGGTCAAAGAAAATAACGCAGGCTCAAAAGGGGTAACAAAGGGTATAAAGTGTTTGGGTAGTAGAAAAATGGCCTCCTAGCCTCGAGAATGCCAAACATGGTTTCCTTTCGCGACACAACATTGATGAACATGTCTGTCTTCTTGGTGTGTCATGATCGGAAGACACTTTTCACCCATTAATGTCAAACTTACCAATAAACTTCAATTGATTCTTCCTCAAACCCGACCTTCACAATGATTTGAAGGTAAAGATCATTAACCTCCACGGGTCATTTTATTTGAGCTTAATTCCAAAGTATTTCAACTCTTTATTCATCCTCAAAAGTTTCTTTTTCTCATTTATCCAATTCAAGCTTAAATCAGTTTTCTAAGATCTGGCCAAAAATTCCGCATGCATGTCATATCACTAAAACTAGCGGGAAAAGAACTAAGCATGGAATGACACAAAAGGACAAACTGTATTTCATTGAGTAAACAACAAGACAAACAACCTAAAATCCGAGTTACAACCCTAAAATAACCCGGCTAATGAAAATAGCAACAAAACGGACAGACAAGACTCACACAAACAAAATAAAGGGATAGAAGGGTTTTGACTCAATAAAACAAATAAAATCTGGATCACACCCTGGAATAACCCAGATAATAGAAAAAATATCAAAACAAGCTACCAAGATTCCTTCCTAGTGAGGAGGGAATAACTTTTCAATTGCTAAGCTTGACATTTAGCAACAAATTTGCTCATCAGAATCACCATGGCCTTATCCAATTTCAGTCAGCAAGTTCCCGAGAGGATTCTCATACTCCATGTCACCACACATCATCCCCACAAAGTGTGCATCATCATGTGCATGTAAAAGATTCTGCGTGATATTCTGGGTGTTATTATCTTGGATCACAATCAGTTTTCCTGGATCATCCTTTCTATTTCTCTTTTCAAATCCCGACAACTTTCAACATTGTGCCCCTGGGCATTAGAATGGTATTCACACCTTTTAAAATGATCAAAGCTTCTTGCACGTGGGTCCACGTGATTTAGAGGAATAGGTACAATCATGTCATAATGCTTTAATTTCTCAAACATACTTGCATAGGACTCTCCTATTAGTGTAAAATTATCTTTCAACCTTTGTTCCCCTTTATACCCCTGGCTTGGATATAGGTTATAGGGCACTTGAAAATTTTGTGGAAGCTGGTGAAAATTTTGTAGTGCTGGTGCTCGCCTTCTGGGGTGTCTTGGTGGCTGGACAACATACTGAAGTGGAGCAATAGAGTATTGTGGGTTCTGAGGTGGATAGTAGTGCTCAGGGGAATCATCGGAAACCTGATGAGGCTGCTCATACCTTCGAGATGTTCTCCTAGGACCTCTTCTCGACCTTATTGTCATCATGGTTTCTTCATCCTTCTTATTCGTGTCACTAAAATTATCAGATTCAATCTGGACAGCCTGAGTTGCAGCTTTGAGAACTGCTTGACTTATAATTTTGCCTGTCTTAAGGCCATTCTCAACCATTTCCCCAATTTTGATTGCTTCCGAGAAGGATTTGCCCACTGCGGATATCATGTTTTGAAAATAATCTGGCTCTTGAGCCTGAAGGAAGACAGTGATTAACTCGTGATCATCCATGGGTGGCTTAACTCTAGCCGCTTGCTCTCTCCATTTAATGGCATATTCCCTGAAACTTTCAGTTGGTTTCTTTTTCAGGTTTGAAAGGGAATTGCGGTCTGGGGCGATATCGATGTTGTATTGGAACTGTTTGACAAAGTCCTGGGCCATGTCATCCCAGACATGCCAGTGAGAGGTTTCTTGATCCATAAACCATTCAGAGGCTACCCCTGTCAAGCTTTCCCCAAAATAAGCCATTAGTAATTCTTCATTTCTTCCAACACCTCTTAGCTGATTGCAATACCTTTTCAAGTGAGCTATGGGGTCGCCGTGTCCATCATACTTTTCAAATTTTGGGATCTTGAAACCAAGTGGCAAACGAACATTGGGGAACATACATAGATCCTTGAAGGCAATACTCTTCTGACCTGCCAACCCTTGCATGTTTTTCAACTGTTGTTCTAAGCTTTTTATTCTTTGGGTCATTTTTTCTTGTGTCATCTTTTGGGCAGGCTTCTCAATTTTTGCAGGAAGATCAAATAGGTATGAGTGGTGCTCAGGAGAATGGTACTGTTCTTGCTGGGTAGCAAATTGTGACTCATGAGTTTTCTTTTGTACCACTGTCGGCCGTGGGAAGGTGAAGACGGGCATAACAGTAGTGGTTGTCTGATTGGTTGTCAATGGCCACTTTGGGAACGCGCAACAGAAGTTCCAGCTGTAGTCATACAGTTGGGATAAAGACTCAACCCAGGTGGATAAGATTGATCATGCAATGAGACCGGAATGGTAGTAGTCGAAATGGATGTGAACTCTGGGAAACCATGAATAGAAAAAGGCGGTCCTTGGCCACTGGGCCCATGCTTGACACATTTCAGTCATTTGCTGCTTCAGTACTCTATTTTCCTCAACCACATTAGACTCTTGTTGAACCCTCTGACCCTGAGTCTTTTGAGCACTTGTAACAGCTTCGATGCCAGTTGTCAATGGCATTTTTCCCCTTGGATCTTGTGTTGCCAGCTTACCACAAACCGACCACCTCAAACTTTCTTTACAATTCAAAACAAGAGACACGTTAGAATGGACTCAGTCGGTCCTTATTATCATCATCATCATCATTTTTTAACACTTTTTTTTTATGGTCGATCGAACCTGATGTGGGTTGCCTACGTATCATGTGAAAACATGAATCAGATCGTGTGTAGTTCGGGAAGATCAGGAATAAAGGAAATAAACCAACTCTTTTTTTTCTAATTTCTGAAAGAAAGACTTATAAATAAGAAAGAAAATATTTTTAGATTTCGATTTATTTTTTTGAATTTTTGAATTTTTGAAAAGAAAGACTTCTAAAGAAGAAAGAAAATATATTTTTTTGAGTTTTTATTTTTTCCGGAATTTCGAAAGAAAAACTTCTAAACAAGAAAGGAAATATTTTTAGATTTTTAGAATTTTATTTTGAATTTATGAAAGAAATACTTCTAAAGAAAAAAAATGAAAATATTTTTGAATCTTGAATTTTCTTTTCAATTTTTGAAAGAAGAATGAAAATATTTTTGGATTTTGAGAAGAAATTAAAAGGAAAATATTTTTGTATATATATATATATATATATTTAAAAAGTTTGGGTCTAAAAGAAAGACTTTCCAAAGAAGGAAGTAAAGGAAAATATTTTTGGATTTTTTAAAAATTGTGGTCTAAAAGAAAGACTTTCTAAAGAGGAGGTAAAGAAAATATTTTTGAATTTTTTTTTGAAAATTGTGGGCCGGAACCGATGAGGTTTTCCAACGTATCCCACATCCGGTGAGAATCAGACCCGCGTAGTTCTGTGAGTTTTGACTCGTGGAAAAATAGGACTTATTTTTTCAAAGACTCATCCTTTTCTTTTTTTTTCTTTTTTTTTTTAAAAAAAATTCGGCAGAGTTTCAGGATATTTTGAACATTGGTATTTTCCGGATGTTTCTCTATCCTACCTCACTTCTTGATTTTGCTTGATTTTCTTTCCCTATTCTAAAAGTCGGTCAACATACAAGTCGAAACCGATAAATGCACAAGTAGCATGTAAAAAATGCATCAGAATGGTCTTTTAAATTGGGTACACCTGTCCTAGACAGACCCAACCCCTGTGTTGAGTCTCCAAAGTCAAATGCACGTGATGCAAACAAACGTACCTACTAGGGATCCGGTATGAGGCTATGTTATTCTAGGCTTAAAATTCTGGGTATATGGTTCTAGACCTGGCTTACCCGAGTGGACAACTCGAGCCGAGGGGGGAGCAACGTACCGGTAACCAAAAGGCCATCCGGCTTTGTAACAGATCTGATCCTCGTTTTAAATTAGGATATGACATTAACATAAAAGAAGTCACGCCAGCGTGCACTTCCTAGAAGATTTAGAAGATTCAGAGAGAAGAAGGGTTTCGTGACAGTTTATATATAGTCCAAACAATATCAAAGCAGTAAAAAGAGGCATTTAGCACATTAGGCTCAAACACGTAAAAATTAGATAATAAGTAAAAGCCAAGTATAACAGTCATCTAAGCTCGAATTCTGAACCCTGAACCAGAGATTATGGGTTCGGTCCCCAGCAGAGTCGCCAGAGCTGTCACACCTCCTTTTTTCCGAGGGAGGATATAGGGAGTTTTTCCAATTTAGGTGACATTGTTCGAAATGGGATTATTTATTCAATCAGAGTCGCCACTTGAAATAATTTATGGTGTCCCAAGTCACCGGTTTATTCTAAATCCCAAATCGAGGAAATTGACTCTTATTTATGGTCTGCGAACACAGAAGACCGAGTAAGAAATTCTGTTAACCCGAGAGAAGGTGTGAGGCACTCCCGAGTTCCGTGATTTTAGCATGGTCGCTTAACAATTAATACTTGGCCTAATTATCTGATTTATTACATGTGTTTAGGACTTATGTGCATTTTTACCTTCGAATCGCTTTTAATTAATCAACTAACCACTCTTAATATTTATGGAATTTATTTAAACAAGCGCGATGTCGCGCACTCGTTGTTTTTGTGCACATTGCGAATCGCGTCACATGAAATGCACCCGCAATTTATAACATATTTATTTTATTATTATTCAAAGTTATGGTCGGGTCGCATGAAATGCACACCCGAATTGGAATTTACGTATCGTGACCATGCCATGAGAATCGTACCCATAATCACGATGATTTATTTATTAAGTGCGCCTAAAGAAACTAGAGCATTTGAATATTATTCATTCTCTATATTTGAGATTAATTGTTAAGGTCATGAATTATGGAACAAAATTGTTGAAGTAGAGATTTTTTCATTTTATACTGCCAAAGAATTTAACACATCAAGTTGAGTTTAGGCTAATTTCTACAGAATAAATCAACAGAGAATTATGCTTCCCTCAACCAAATAAACACTTTCTTCTTCTTTACATTTTATCCATTGAATTTGTATCCAGAAACAAACAGAAAATATTAGTGAATTACAAACTAACATTCGAGTCAATCTTTTAACATTCATCTCTTGCTTCTCAAATCAAACTCATGATGAGGTTGAATTTAAATTTGCATAATATCTAATTAAATGTGAATCACATAATTTCAGCACAATTTTAGCCCAAAAACAAATCCGAATCTAAGTTTAATATGAAAATAGCTGCAAGTAATTTAAACACCATGGACCCGTAAAATTAGGCACAAACATAGCAAAAACAACTCAGATTTCCATTCATAATCAACGGAGTATCTTAGGCAAACGTTTACATACCTAGTTGCAGAGAATCCAGCAGAAACAATGACCAAATCAAGGTCTAAATTGGTGAATGAACTCGGCAACACAGAGGCAGTAGAAACGGCTTCAATCCCAGATGAAAACCAACTTTTATAAAAACCAAAACAAATGATAGAGAAGAACTATTTGAATCAACCAAAAACTAAGAATCAGTATAGACCCAAGAACTTCCAAGAATCAGGTGCGCCGGCTATCTCTTTAGAGTGAGGGGAGAGAGTGAAGGTGTAGGACAGTCGAGATTCGGCCGGTGAAGTCGTCGGTTCACTTCCAAGCGGTAGTGTTCTCTTGAAGAACAAGAGAGAGAAAGAGTCGGTGGCTCTCCTCCTTTTCCTTGTAGTGTGTGTGTTCTCTAGAGTGGAAGAGTTGGTGATTGCTGGGCTAGTCGGCTGTGAGGTCAGGGAGATGGCAGAGGCGGCTGTTAGGGTTTTGTTTTGGGGGGTCTGTCCATCTCTGTTCTCTTTTTTTTTAGGGTTTGGGAAAATGGGTGTTTTAAAGAGAAGGGGGATCCGGTTGGGTCAGGTGGGTCATGAAAATTGGGTTTCTAAAGGGATGGGCTTGACTAAACCAATTTGTGTGGCTAAACTATTATATATATTTTACTTACTAATTGACTAATGACCTAATTAATTAACTAGCCTAAAAATGCATGTAGAGTTACTAATATATTTTTTTTGGTATTTTAGTGTTTTACAAATGCAATTGATTATTCATTTAAAATCTAAAAAATGTAAAAATTAAAAATATTTTTGTATTTTCTTTAGGATTTAAAATGCAACTTAAAAATGCATCAAATATGAATACGTACAAAGCAAACTAAGTAAAAATATAGAAAAATAATTTAAAGCTATTTTTTTTGGATTTTTTAGGAGTAATTTTATATTAGGGCAAAAATTAGGCGCTCACAACTTTCCGGTACTTTCAAGGATGGCCCGAGATATTTTAACTATTCAAGCTTCAACAGAAGCATCGGAAAGCGCTTTCAGTCAAGCAAGACTTCAACTCGGTGATTATATAGCGTCTATGAGGGAGAGCTTGAAAAAATCAGTACTTCTCAAAGATTGGATCCGTTCAGAAAAATCAATCCTTCTCAAAGATTGGATCCGTTATGAAGAACTGATAGCTGAACTTGCGGAGGATGCTGCTTCGCCCGACAATGGAAGCGGTGATGACCAAGCTACTTTTTCACCACCACCAACGAAAATTCTTTCGAACCTTGAAGGATTTATGAAGTTTGTAAGAGATATCATGTAACTTGTATGAATAAAAATTTGCATGTATTATGTAACTTGTATTTTGGCACATCTTGATTAGTTGAAGCTTCTTCTCAATAGTGGTATTAGCACCTTGTTATGCTCATTCCATAGGGGGGAGGAAGACTAAGAAAGATATAGACATATTTTTTTTAATACTATAATTAAATTACAAGACATTACTTTGAATATCTCTTTACAATATTTTTGTCTTTAAATTTAGAATTAAAAGTTTAGGTCACAATTCTATAATAAAATTTACAATACATTGCCTTAGATATTTTTTTACATCTTTTTGTCTCTAATTTCAATTCTATTTTTTTTTTTAAATTAATGTTTTTAGCTGTTGGGACCACTTAGCCCGTTTAGCCCGTGGTCCTGGCCCGTTTAGCCTGGGACCATGAGTTCGTGGTCCCGGTCCCGGGTCAGTCCCTAGAAAAGGACCGTTTTGCCCGGGACCGTTTGGCCCGTTTAATTAGGGACCGGCCCGGGACCGTTTGGACCAGCCCACTTGGCCCGTTAAGGGCCCGGATCGGCCCACTTGCCACCCCTAGTGTAGTGTATAGAATAGAGGTGTAATTTTCATTCTCTCTTTGCTGAATGAAGAAGAAGCTGTGAGATCAATCTCATCTTCCTAATTCATTTGTGCATGTGTGAGTTTCATCATGGTATCAGAGCCACACGGCCATTAGTGTGGTCTCTCCGTTTCGATCTTCGAGTTTTACATCAGAAGCTCACTGAAGATAGCATCAATGGCGGGAATTGACAATGAACTGCCGCAAAAGCTCAGTCGCAACCATCCTCTGTTTTTGAATGCAAATGACAACTCTAGAGCAGTATAATCTCCTTACAACTGCGAGGATCGGAGAATTATTCCGTTTGGAGCCGAGCAATGCGAATTGCGATCCTAGGCCGTAACAAGCTATGGTTCATCGACGGCACATGCAAAAGAAAAAATTACAGTACAAATCTCGTAGATCTATGGGAGAGGTGCAGCGCAATCGTATTTGTAACGACTCGGCCGGTCATTTTGAGTATTATAATTCCGTTTCCCCATTTACTGCTCAAATTGTGAATTACATTTGTTATTTGGCTTACCGGGGTAATTGGTTTAGGTTCGGTGAGCCTTTGAAATGATTTAGAGCGCTTAGTTTCAAGGTTTAGAATTTTAGTTGAAAAGGTTGATCGGATGCTAACTTATGTGTAACGACCTCGCAAGCTCGCCGCGACTCGGACTTTTTGGGTTGAACAATGCATAGAAGTGAAAAGAAAATTTTTGTCGGAGATTGGTCATTTCTGCGACCACTATGCGGTCGCAGAATCACTATGCGAGGAGGGCAAGATTTGAGGAAAATCTGCGGTGCACTATGCGACCGCAGACTTGTTTTGCGGTGCATTATGCAACCGCAGAATAAGTATGCGGACCGCATAATGACCGCAGAACATGTCAGTAACGCCCAACTTTGGAGGCCAAATTATGCGGTCGGTATGCGGACCGCATACCTATTATGCGATCGCTTATGCCACCGCATAACTGCGTCGGAGCTTTTATTCTTTCTAATTTTTGACCCGATCCAACTTCTATTTATAGCCCTTGAAGCTCATTTTTAGCCAAAATTTGATATTTTAGAGAGAGGTGAGAGCATTTTAGAGAGAGAAAGTGAAGACTTAGTCATTTATCCATCAATTCTTGTTCAAGGTTTGAAGATTTTACAAGGATCTTGCTAGGGCTTCAAAGAGGTAAGAATTTCTTTCCTCAATCCTTCAATTTCAGGTTTGGAATAAAAATGGGTGATTAATAGTATGATTCTTGGGTGTAGAGTATCATGTATACATACCAATAAGGTTGTGGAAAGATTGTTAAGTTCAAATGGGTAAGGATTGAGTTGAAAATGGTAGAAAGCTTCGTAGATTTTAATTGAAGATTTGAGGGTTGAGTTGATATCGGATTTTAGTGAAATTTATATGGTTGGACTCGTGGTTGGATGGGCGTTCATATTCTATAACTTTTTGTCGGGTTCCGAGACGTGGGCCCTACGGGCGATTTTTGAGTTAATTTCGGATTTTATTGGGAAAATTAGTATTTTCTTATGGAATTAATTACAATAATTTGTATTGACTGATTCGAATTAATTGTGGCTAGATACGAGACTTTCAAAGATCAATTCTCGTGGCAAGGGCATAGCGGAATAAATAATTATACAGGTTGAGGTAAGTAACAATTATAAATCTGGTCCTGAGGGTATGAAATCCCGGATTTTGGTATCATGTGATTATTTTGGTATCATGTGATTATTTTGGAGGTGGCGCACATGCTAGGTGATGGGCGTGTGGGCGTGCACCGAAGGGATTGTGACTTGGTCCGTCCCGGGAAACTATAAAGTTGAATAATTTTTTGTTAGCTATATGATCTCTATGTGTTGAAGAAACTTGACTATAAATCATGTTAGAAATCATGCTTAGGCTATGTTATAGTACTGTTGAGACCCGTAGAGGTCGCGTACTTATTAAATTATTTTCTAATTGTTGTCTTGTGCTCAGTCTTGATTTTATTAGCAAATCATACCTCAGTATTTCTTGACATTTGTTGATGAACTATGTTATCTTTGTTTGGGCTGATCTTTTTGATTTCTGAGAGCCCGAGAGACTAGAGAGGTGAAGGACTGAGTAAGGTCGAGGGCATGTTAGTGAGGTAAGGATATTATGGAACGTGAGTTGTCCGTGCAGAATATTATAGCACGTGAGTTGTCCGTGCAGCACATGACTTGTCCGTGCAGATTATGGCGCTTGGGCTGTAGGAGCCCCTCCGGAGTTTGTACATACCCCCAGTGAGCGCGGGTACCCATTGAGTGTGAGTGTTGAGGGATGAGAGCCGAGTGGTTGAGCTGTTGTGACGAGCTGAGTGACTGTTGCTTGAGAGGCTGTACTTGCTTTGCATTTGTTATTGCACTTGATTGCTATCTGACATTGTTGTGAAATATCTGAAAGAATTTATATCCAGATTACTTGAAATTGAGTTGTATAAATTGATTTGACTTAAACTACCGGATTTGAAAGTATGACTATTCTTTGCTGGAACTACTGAAAGTGAACTATGACTGTGTAGCTCGTCATTATCTTCAGTTCCTTAGTTATTATTGTTACTTGCTGAGTTGGTTGTACTCATACTACACCCTGCACTTCGTGTGCAGATCCAGGTGTTCCTGAACATAGCGGGTGTTGATCATTTCGCGCAGTTGACTTTCAGGAGATTTTGAGCTAGTTGCCGTATTCCGCAGACCTTGTCTCTCCTTCTCTATCTCCTTGTTTACTGCATTTGTTCTCAGACTATTATAGACCGTATTTTCCAGACTTGTACTCATATTAGATGCTCATGTACTCAGTGACACCAGGTTTTGGGAGTGTTGTATCGGAAATTACTAGATCTTTGGAATTGTATTAAATGTTACGTTTTTAAATTTAAAGAAAACCATGGGTTATTGATGTTGTCGGTTTGCTTAGTACTGAGATAGGCGCCATCACGACAGGTTAGAATTTTGGGTCGTGACAGTATTATCATGGTTAATGAATTGTGTGTCACCGAAACTGCTCAGGGGAATCATTTACTCGTCAAATGCAACGACTGTCTGGAATGACCTAAAGGAACGTTTTGACAAAATTGATTGTTCAAGGATTTTTCAAATTCACAAAGAGATTGCAACTATTAATCAAGGTATTGCATCGATCTCCTCGTATTTCTCAAAATTACGATAGCTGTAGGCAGAGTTTGATAGCTTAGCACCAGCACCGGGATGAGATTGTGAAAAATCGAATGAATCAACTTCTATACATATAATGTCGGGTTGGTTTATTTTCGGTTTGACCTTTTTTAGTTAAAACCAAACCAAATATTGTCGGGTTTTATTTTTTCAATACCAAATCGTAGTCGAATTATTTTTCTCGATTTAACTCGGATTATCAGGTTGGTGCGGTTTGTCGGTTTTATTTGTACGCCCCTAAAAAAAGAGGAAAGAAATTAA
This sequence comes from Nicotiana tomentosiformis, assembly GCF_000390325.3. NCBI lineage: Eukaryota > Viridiplantae > Streptophyta > Magnoliopsida > Solanales > Solanaceae > Nicotiana > Nicotiana tomentosiformis. The sequence continues at coordinate 82,969,546 of NC_090817.1, read as the reverse complement.
AACAAAATCTTTGCGTAATGTAGTAAATATTCGAAAGTCACGAAGTTTTTAAGGGAATTGAGACATTAAAAAGAAAATATTGAAAAGACAAATTTAATTGCCCGATTCCAAAAACGCGAAGCCATCTTCAGTAATAAGTTATTATGGTAACAGAGATATGAAAAGCTGCCTCCACAAATCCAAATTAAAATAAGAGTTATATATTAAATTAATCTACCACGACAAAAGAAAGGTATAACACCTAACAAAAATCCATTAAAATACATCTAATTGAATCGAATAATAAAGAAGAAACAGATAAAACCTGCAGGCTAAGATGGAGTTTACACAATGCTGGGGGAGAAGAGAGAAGAGACTAAAGTGGGATGGGGTTTTCCGATTTGAAATCCTAAGGCCTTATTTTGCTGATGAATTGGGCTGGAATGAAGTCGATCGCCTAACGAAAGATGATGTCGTGGGCCGCCTAATATTAGGCCCAAAGATGTTATGCTCCTTTTTCTTCTTTCTATAGCAGGAGTGGGATTACTCGAAGAGTCCCACCTAAATGAATAACTCTTCATATCAAATTCTACTTTTTTTCATAATTCCAGTGTCGGATGTAACTTTTGTTGGAAGGCTAATTTAAAGTTAAAATAGAAAATTCAAATTACATAAGAGTTGATATTTGCTAGTTTATTAAATTCATGTTTATTTAGGATTTGTAGTCACAATTATATAGGTGTTTCGTCTTTAGTTAAAATAGGTTTCGTCTTATTATAAAAAGAGGTATCTCTAGCTTATTTTATATGAAATATTTATGAGAAGAATTGTAGAAATTTTTTAAAAACTTATTGAAATTATTCAGAGAATTGTAACAGGAGAATTTTAGTTAAACACATTCGACTTGAATTGCATATATGTAATAATTAAACAATATACATGTATACGGTCAAAATCAGGCCTACTCGATTTTGCTGTTTGATCGAGACAGGGGAGTTGCATTGGAGGTAGCCTCGTAATAAATTGGACCAGGGCTCGAAGATGAGACATCAAGCCTAGAGATCGAAGTGTACGTTGAGACCGAGGCCAGCAACAATCGAGATCAAGTATGACCGACTTCGAGGGGAGAATAATAACGGAATGATGAGATATTAGTAATCGGTCGAAGATCACAGCGTGAATCTCGGAACGGATATCCGTGATTGGTCGAGGATCATGGCGTGAATCTCGGAACGGACCAAATCAGAAGCGGATAACTAGATATTTATACGGTTTCCTTATGTAATGAGAGACATACCATGATTAGGTTTCCTCTACTGTATAAAGAGGAGATTCAATCATTTGTAGGATGATATATTCTTTTTTACTTACTGATCATCGTTGTTTGTTCCATCCTCTATTGTTCTTATTTACTAACCTTGAGACTATCTCGAATTGAGCCCGAGGTATTATTTGCAGACCAGTTTGATTTATTTTATTGTCCAAGTTATCTATTTAATTTGTTGTTTATCAATTGGTGCTGGTTTAAATCACATATCCTTAAAACCACAATATAAGTTTAATTCTTACTCAATTTTAAGGGTAAACAGTTTGGCGCCCACCGTGGAGCTAAGGATAATAGTGATTGTTCAGTACTGATTCTGGTAAAACACACTATTTTACGCTTGTTCTTGTCAAGTATCTTTGCTTTCAGGTTAAAACATGTCAAACTCACAAAATGCATCCACACACTGTGACAATTGCCTCGGATTCCACGGTGAAAAGAAAAAATATGATTGCTCCAGGAGTCAAGGTGACACAGGTTAATCTCGGGGGAGCACCGGTTGCCAACCCAGTCAATGTCAGTTCACACGTTGCTCTAAACGCGGACCTAGGCACAAATCTCGATGGGAGTGTACGCAGAGAAGGCCGATCTAGTGGCCAAGGAAAACAGGGCAAAGAAGACAAAGGAGTCAGTCTCCAAGTGATATTCGAGATGTTTCAGGCTCAGCAAGCCGCTATTGCTCAGTTACAAAATCAACATAGAGCTCCGAATAGGGTTGAGCCGAAAACTACTCGCCGTACCGAGCCAGTACCGGAAAGGTCGAATGGTAATGAATCGGGGACTGATCCTGCGGTAATGAAAATGCTCGAGGAGCTCGCCAAAAGAATTGAATCAGGGGAGAAGAGAATCGAAGCTAACGATAAAAAAAGTGGAGACATACAACTCTCAAGTTGATCAGATCCCGGGGGCACCGCCAATCTTGAAATGAATGGATTCGATGAAGTTTGTATAAAAGCCGTTTCCTCCAAGTGCGGCTCTGAAGCCTATTCCAAAGAAGTTTCATATGCCAGAAATACCTAAATATAATGGGACCACTGATCCCAACGAGCATGTTACTTCATATACATGTGCCATCAAGGGTAACGATTTAGAAGATGATGAAATCGAATCAGTGCTGTTGAAAATATTCGGAGAGACCCTTTCGAAGAGAGTAATGATTTGGTATCACAACCTGCCACCAAATTCCATCGACTCATTTGCCATGTTAGCAGATTCTTTTGTAAAGGCACACGTCGGGGCCATAAAGGTCGCAGCAAGGAAATCGGACCTTTTCAAGGTAAGACAAAGGGATAATGAAATGATGAGGGAGTTCGTGTCCCGATTTCAAATGGAACGCATGAAGTTGCCACCGGTCACAAATAATTGGGCCGTTCAAGCTTTAACCCAAGGGTTGAACGAGCGGAGTTCGATAGCATCACGTCAGTTGAAACAAAATTTGATCGAGTATCCAGCTGTAACTTGGGCAAATGTGCACAATCGATATCAATCGAAGATCAGGGTCGAGGACGACCAATTAGAGCTCCTTCCAGTTCAGTACTTCCAAACAGGTCGGCAGTTAAAAACCAGAGGGACGTCGACAGGGAGCCAAGATCGAACAGAGACCGATATCAACCATATATCGCAAATCGAAGGAACAATGGTTCAAGACGCAATTCCTCCCGGAGAGATCGAAGAAGTGATCGAGGACAGAATCCTTGGGGACTTATGAGCAAAAGTGGTTTTGACAAGTATGCCGATCCCAAGAGGCACCCCGGTTATCGAAATATTACTTTAGCATCGATGTATCGGGTATTGTATCGGCAATTGGAAAGATCAAAGATACTAGGTGGCCTAGACCCATACAAAATGATCCTTCACAAAGGAACCCAAATTTGATGTGAAAGTATCATGGCACGCATGGTCACAAGACCTAGGATTGCAGACAATTAAGGGAGGAGGTAGCCCGTCTATTCAATGAGGGCCACCTTCGAGAGTTCCTCAGCGATCGAGCCAAGAATCATTTAAGAGAAAGGGATGCCAACAGGAAAAATGAACAGGAGGAACTCCAACATGTCATTCATATGATCGTCGCTAGGGTCGACATTCCACAGGGACCCATATTCAAACGCACTAAGCTATTAATCACTAGGGAAAAATGAACCCGAGATTATGTGCCCGAAGGCACTTTATCATTCAATGACGAAGAAGCAGAAGGCCTTTCTCATCCCCACAATGACGCTCTCGTAATTTCTATCTTATTAAATAAAGTTCAAGTTAAGCGTGTTTTAGTAGATCCAGGTAGCACAGCGCATATCATCCGATCGAGGGTCGTAGAGCAGCTCGGCCTACAAAATCAAATCGTGCCCATAGCTGGGGTCTTAAACGGCTTCAATATGGCCAGTGAAATAACTAAATGGGAGATTATTCTACCGGTTAACGTGACTGGAACCATTCAAGATACCAAGTTCCACATAATCGAGGGGCGATATGAGGTACAATGCCCTACTCGGAAGGCCTTGGATCCACAATATGAGGGCAGTCCCTTCGACTATCCACTAAATGATGAAATTCCCGACGATGGCCGGTGTAAAAATAATATACGGGGAGCAGCATGCTACAAAGGAAATTTTTGCGGTCGATGAGGTAACGCCGATATCGACACTATCAACCTCGGAAAGGTCGAGCATCAAAAGTAAACAGGAAGTCAAATAGCAATCACAGCCACCAGCCTCGACCGAATCACGGAAGCAGGAGATAGAAGAAGGAGAGGAGAATTTTCTGATCCCTCAAACTTTTATTGTTCTCGAAGATTCTGACGCCACCAAATCAATGGTTGAAGAGCTGAAACAGGTCATATTGATCGAGTACCTACCCGAGCGAAAGGTATACCTGGGAACGGGATTAACCCCCGAACTCAGGAAAAAGCTTATTCAATTTATTATTGATAACATAGATTGTTTCTCTTGGTCCCATTTAGACATGACAAGGATCCCACTGGAGATAACGATGCATCGGCTAAGCCTGGACTCTAGGTTCAGACTGGTGAAGCAAAAGAGAAGACCCCAATCTGAGGTAAAACACGCATTCATAAAGGACGAGGTAACTAAATTTCTCAAAATAGGGTCTATTCGAGAGGTGAAATATCCCGAATGGTTAGCCAATGTAGTTGTAGTCCCTAAAAAAGGTAACAAACTTAGAATGTGTGTAGATTATAAGGATTTAAACAAGGCGTTCCCCAAAGATTCTTTTCCACTGCCTAACATCGATCGCATGATCGATGCCACGGCCGACCACGAGATTCTTACCTTTCTCGATGCCTATTCCGGGTACAATCAAATCCAAATAAACCTGGAGGACCGAGAAAAGACATCATTTATCACCAAATATGGAACATATTGTTATAATGTAATGCCCTTCGAGCTAAACAATGCAGGAGCTACGTACCAACGTCTAGTAAACAAAATGTTCGAACAAAAAATAGGTAAATCAATTGAAGTTTATATTGATGACATGCTAGTTAAGTCCCTGTGCTCAGAGGACCATTTGGCTCATTTGCAGGAAACATTCGAGATTTTAAGGAAATACAACATGAAGCTCAACCCCGAGAAATATGCTTTCGGGGTTGGTTCGGGCAAGTTCCTTGGCTTCATGGTATCGAATCGAGAAATCGAGATCAACCCCGATAAAATCAAGGTCATCGAAGACATCACCATCGTGTATAGTGTAAAAGCCGTGCAGAGGCTAATCGGATCGAAGCCACAGGTTTTTCTCTCTGCTCAAAAAGAAGAACGATTTTGCCTGGACCCCAGAATGCCAACATGCATTAGAGGGATTGAAGCGATACCTATCGAGCCTACCACTGCTTCACCCTCCAAAAGCAAATGAGAAACTTTACTTGTACTTGGCAGTATCAGAAATCGCGGTAAGTTGTATCCTAGTTCGAGAAGAGAAAGGTACACAATTTCCCATTTATTATGTAAGTCGAACCTTAGGAGAAGCAGAAACTAGATATCCACATTTTGAGAAATTAGCACTTGCACTGATAAGCGCCTCTAGAAAGTTAAGAACATACTTTCAATGTTACCCCATATGCGTATTAACCACTTACCCATTTCGTAATATTTGGCACAAGCCCAAACTATCGGGCCGATTGGCCAAACGGGCCATCGAACTCAGTAGGTACGATATCGAATATCAACTCCGGATGGCCATCAAGTCTTAAATTTTAGCGGACTTCGTGGCTGACTTCACGCCAACCCTCGTACCTGAAGTCGAAAAGGAACTCTTGTTAAAATCGGGTACATCATCGGGGGTATGAAACCTTTTCACAGACGGTGCTTCGAATGTGAAGGGGTCCAGGCTAGGCATCGTTTTGAAGCCGCCCACGGGTAGCACTATTAGGTAATCTATCAAAACTTCTAAGTTGACTAACAATGAGGCCGAGTACGAGGCCAGGATTGCAGGTCTCGAGCTAGCTAAAAGCTTCGGAGCAGAAGTCATTGAAGCCAAGTGTGACTCTTTATTGGTAGTGAACTAAGTAAACAAAACCTTCAAAGTTCAAAAGGATAAAATGCAAAGGTATTTGGACAAGTTGCAGGTAACCTTGCACCGTTTCAAGGAATGGACTTTACAGCATGTACCTCGAGAACAAAACAGTGAGGCCGATGCACTTGCAAATCTAGGGTCATCGGTCGAGGAATATGAGATTAGCTCGGGGACTATCGTTCAACTCTCGAGATCCGTGATCAAGGAAGGTCATGCCGAGATAAACTCTACAAGCTTAACATGGGATTGGAGGAATAAATATATTGAATACTTGAAGAACGGAAAGCTCCCATCGGACCCTAAAGAGTCGAGGGCCCTACGAACCAAAGTTGCTCGATTCACATTGGCTGAAGATGGAACATTATACAAAAGGACATTCGATGGACCATTGGCAGTGTGCTTAGGACCAGGGGACACCAATTATGTTCTATGAGAAGTCCATGAAGGCACTTGTGGGAACCATTCCAGCGCCAAATCACTGATTCACAAAATCATTAGAGGAGGGTACTACTGGGATAGCATAGAAAAAGACACTAAGGAGTTTGTTCGAAAATGTGATAAATGTCAAAGCTTTGCACTGATGATCCATCAGCCGGAGAACAACTTCATTCAGTCCTATCCCCATGGTCGTTCATGAAATGGGGAAAAAATATCGTCGGCCCTCTGCCATCGGCCCTAGGTAAAGCTAAGTTCATTTTATTTATAACTGACTATTTCTCTAAATAGGTTGAAGCACAAGCGTTCGAGAAAGTGAGAGATAAAGAGGTCATAGACTTCATCTAGGATCATATCATATGTCGATTTGGGATACCCGTCGAAATAGTGTGTGACAACGGAAAATAATTTATCGGCAGTAAAGTGACGAAATTCCTCGAAGACCATAAAATAAAAAGGATGTTATCAACACCATATTACCCTAGTGGGAACAGACAGGCCGAATCGACGAACAAGACTATCATTCAAAACCTAAAGAAAAGGTTGAACGACGCTAAAGGGAAATGGAGAGAAATTCTACCCGAAGTTCTCTAGGCATATCGAACAACATCAAAGTCCAGTACGGTGGCAACCCCGTTCTCGTTAGTATATGGCTCTGAAGTCTTGATTCCAGTCGAAGTCGGGGAACCCAGTGTCAGGTTTCGACATATAACAGAAGAGTCAAATCACGAGGCTATGAATACTAGCCTCGAATTATTAGATGAAAAACGAGAAGTTGCACTCGTTCGAATGGCTGCACAAAAGCAACGAATCGAAAGATATTACAATAGGAGAACCAACTTTCGCCACTTCAGAGTCGGGGACTTAGTCCTGAGGAAAGTCACCATCAATACTCGAGATCCTAATGAAGGGAAGCGCGGCCCAAATTGGGAAGGACCCTACTAAGTCCTCGACATCATCAGAAAAGGATCTTATAAGCCCGACATGATGGACAGCGAACAACTGCCAAATAATTGGAACATATCGCTTCTCAAACGGTATTATTGCTAAGGTATGACTTTATTCTCTTTTTTCATTTATATATTCAACACTAACTCACTGCAGATGATCGATCGAATATATCGAGACCTCAGGTTTTAAAGCACGCATTGCACTCTTTTTCCCTTCGCAAGTGGGTTTTTCCGGCGAGGTTTTTAACGATGCAACAATTACATGCTACCTGGGGACAATTTAACAGTATCCAAGGCTTCTTTACAATCAACCTCGAATACTGGGTGGCATCACCCTCGGATGTTACACTGTCGAGGAAATTACATCGTGTCAAAGGGTCTCGATAGAGAAAGTTTGTAATGGGCCAAATGTTCGACTGACCCGTGTCCGTATAGATTAGTCGAGCCCCGATGGCAAAACATGTACGCATGTATAGATTATACAAAGAAGCATTCTTTCTATATTATACATCTTGTGTCTCAAATAAATCTACTATACAAGCTCCATACTTATGATTTTGTGAGAAATGGTTCAAGGGCCAAGTGCAAATATACCTCGTACACTCGGGGACTGCCATCGATGATCGACATATTCGAGTAATCTAAACTAGACCTCAAAGAGGCACCCCTCGATCTATAGGCCAAGGGAATCGCTCTCGGGGACTAACACTTCGAATAAGTTCGAAGTGTTATTGGAAAATAAGCCCAAGAGGCATACTCAAAGGCTACGTCCAAACTAAGGCGGCTCGGAGACGTCCGAATCCCGCAATAAAAATAGGCCTTCGAATTCTTTGAAAAACCGGTTTAAAAAGGCTACCCTCGGCAAAAGGGCTTCGATGAAATTAGCCCTCGAAAAATCTTAAGAGGTATCAAATTATCTTAACACAAACGTGCTAAGGCACAGAAAGGAAAAGGGTTTCAATCGACATCAAACCCTCAAAAAACCCAATGGGTAAAGAATACGTGTTAAGGCATAAAGAAATTTTTACTAAATCTTCTAAGACGGAAAAGAGAAAAAGTAGCCATCTTTTAGAGGCCATATCGAGCCAATCTAAAGAGCCTAAGGGCCAATACACTTAGAGTTCGAGATTTTGTTCTCACTCAATTCGGACTTAAGGGTTCCACTATTCCGAGCTTAAATAAAATTGACTTGAATATAGCTTGAAGATTCATCATTATTTGATATAAAACCTTAAGGTGTCTGTTACTGTGAGTTCGAAACTTACTCGAACTCGGCTACAAAAATAGTACAATTACGGCTTCGATCAAGCCATCCGAAATCAAAATCCTTAACATATTGCTGAGCTCGGGGACTCGCCTTCGGTTAACTAAAAAACCTAAGGGTTTGTTCTACTCTGAGTTCGAGTTGTTACTCACTCGATTATAGAGGCTACAACAACCCGATTACAACAAAGTTCTCACAAGACAAAGGCAAAATAGAATTTATCATAAATCAGAAATCGGAGACGAAACGGAAAGAAAAGGAATATTTCATATATGTAAAGTATTTACAAAGACCACACAGGGTCTTACACAAAAAACAAAAGGAGAAAAAATTCTTAGTGCCTAGTCCACCTCGGGAGCTGCATCTTCGGGAGCTTCATCTTCATCTCCTCCGCTCTCGGATCCACTCGCAGAGTCTTCATCATCGGAAAGCAAAGCTCCGGCCTCGTCCTCCAAAACTTTTGCACTGTCAATATCAGCCGTGAGGTCGAAGACACGAGCATGTACCTCCTCAAGAGTCTCTCTTCGAGACTGACGCCTGGCATGATCGGCAATACGGGACAATCTAACCTCAGCAGCATCCAAAATTTCTTTTGCCCAAGTGTTAGCAGCTTCAGCGTCGGCTCGGTAGGAGGCCACGAGCACCTCTGCCTAGGATGTGGCCCTTGCATGATCAGCAACCAACCGGGTCTCGAGCTCTTCAACCTTCTGGGCTCGGGCCAAGTTCTCCACCTTCACACTTTGGAGTTGACGCTCAACCGAAGACAGTTGGGCCCGAACCGCATCTTTCTCCGAGGCGAGACGGTCGATGCTCTGCTTCCACCCCAAAGTCTCTGCCTCTTTCATCTTGGCTTCCTCATGAAGCTGCTCAACCAATTCGGCCTTCTGCTGAACTTGCAAAATCAAAGTGTTAGTCGCCAATATCAAGTTAATACATAACAAGCTCCCAAAATTGACATTACATGCTCAATGAGCTCGGTCTGATCTTGATGAGCTCTTTTTAGCTCGGCTCGAATACTCATGATCTCCTCTTCTTTTTGCACATAGAGGAGTTTGAGGGCGTCTCTCTCCTCCATAAGCTTTTTGAGATCAGCCTCACATTGGGCCAACTTAGCCCGGTATTTAGAGGACGTTTCTCGATGGAGAGTCGTAGCCTGTGCAGAAAGATATAAAATCAGACTTAGAGAAATAAGAACAAATGCAAGCATGGTAACATCATCGACCACAAGTAAAACTCACTTGGATCAGAAGCCGTTGAGCCTCATAAAAAATGAGTGATGCGTCTAGGTCAGAAACATCATCGACCCCCGCAAAGCAGCCACGAAATATATCATCCCTTTCGGGGGCCGTCCCCATATCGGGTGTCCCCATGGACAGGGCATCCCGAAACTTCCCCTCAGAGAATGTGGGGGGGGGGGGGGGGTAAATCATCTATATTAATTGCCCCAAGCGAGTCACTTGGGTCATTCTCTTCTCTTTGAAGGGCCTCAAAACTAGACCCTTCGAGCACACCCACCGGTTACTTGTCACAGCATGAGGCATCCTAAACACCCGATGACTTGGGGACTTTTCTCGGACCTTCCTTCGAGATCACCTCGATCTGCGGCTGAACCTCCTCGACCGTCATCGGCTCAGCAGTTCTCAAAACTTTGATGCCCTCCCTATTCCGAGCCACCAACAGGCAGTCGACATCTTCTCCCTTCTCGTCTTAATCTCGTAGCGTTTGGACTATATCGGCAGGCAAAACGGCGAGATCAGTCTTCGACTTTCGAGCCCTGCTTTTCTTGGGTTTTAGGGTATCTGGTGGCGAATACCTTTTCCTTTTCTTGTCTTTGGTCGGCTTCGGGACCTCTTCTTCCCCGAGGGGAGATGGCCTCATAACGACATTATCTCCAAGACCTGTATGAGAAGAAATCAAGTTAAAAGGAAGTATTTCACAGGAAAGCATCAAACACGGACGGGGGAACTTACCATGATTTTTGGCCTCTCATCGACCTTGGCCAAATCCCGCCACAAGTTTTACTTACGCTTCATGTTCCACTCTTCGGGGAATGGCATCTTCTCGGCGGGGATTAAATCGGAGGTCCTGACTCGGACAAACTGGCACATCCATCCTCGGTCCTTGTCCTCGTCTATGCTCAAGAATAGCACCTTCGTGGCCTGGCGCTGAAGCCTTATCAGTCCACCCCGATAAAGACGGGGGCTGTATAGCCCAATGAGATGATCGAGGGTGAAAGACATCCCCTCGATCTTGCTTGAGAAGAATCTGAGAAAAATGACAATACGCCAAAAAGAGGGGTAGTTCTGGCCTAGGGTTACCCGGTATTGGCGGCAAAAGTCGATTTTGACATGATCGACGGAGCCCAGTGTGAAAGGGTAGGTATACACACTTAAGAATCCTTTGAAATGATTGGTGATGTCCTCTTCGGAGGTAGGAAGCACCACCTCTTTATTCTCCCAGTGGCAGTCCTTTTTCACCTGCTCAAGATCGCCTTCGGATATCGAACAAATGTATCTAGACATGGGCTCGCATCGGCCGGGAACCGAAGAGGGCTTTTCGACTTTAAAGTTGGAAGTAAGTTTATATGGCCCGGGGATGCACTCTTCGATACATGGCTCCACCGGTGTTTTGTCATCGGCCGGCCACGATAAGGAGGCTTTTTCCTCTTGAGGAATGGTCTTTGATGTTTTTGCCATTGCTATATGAGGTTTAAGGAAGAAGAAGGCGGAATTTGTATTTTAATAAGATATTGGTAAATGGAAACCGTCAAAATTGATGAACTTGAAGAAGATAGAAGAGCTTTTGAAGATTAGAAGAAGTTTAAAAGTAAAGTGAAGGTGGTCTATTTATAATAGCCTTTGACGGTTTGAAAGCACTGGTGGCCGACCATCAACTGGCGATAATTAATGACTTTGGAAACTGTGCAGACGCGACGCTTCAGTCGCTTCTATCACTTACGTCATGATGTTGACGTCATAATTGATTGAGGCATTAAATCGAAGTCTCGAATTCATTTCTTCTCGTTACACTTCAAGAAACGAGGGGACTATCTGTATACGGTCAAAATCAGGCCTACCCGATTTTGCTATTTGATCGGGACAAGGGAGTTGCATCGAGGGGTAGCCTCGGGGGCTCGTAATAAATCGCATCAGGGCTTGAAGATGGGACATCAAGCCTAGAGATCGAAGTGTACATTGAGACCGAGGCCAGCAACAATCGACATCAAGTATGACCGACTTCGAGGGGAGCATAATAACGGAATGGTGAGATATGAGTAACCGGTCGAAGATCACGGCGTGAATCTCGGAACAGATATCCGTGATCGGTCGAGGATCATGGCGTGAATCTCGGAACGGACCAAATCAGAAGCGGATAACTAGCTGTTTATACGATTTCCTTCTATAATGAGAGACATACCATGATTAGGTTTCCTCTACTATATAAAAGGAGGTCCAATCATTTGTAGGATGATTATTCACTGATAAGAATATATATATACGTTGATTTCTTTATTTTACTTACTGTTCATCGTTGTTTGTTCCATCCTCCATTGTTCTTATTTATTAACCTCTTATTTATTAACCTCGAGACTATCTCAAATCGAGGGCGAGGTATTGTTTGCGGACCGGTTTGATTTATTTTATTGTCCAAGTTATCTATTTAATTTGTTATTTATCAATTGGTACTGATTTAAATCACATATCCTTAAAACCACAATATAAGTTTAATTGTTACTCAATTTTGAGGGTAAACAATACACATAACACCAAATTTTCTCCTATTATTATCGCTAAAAAATATTGATGGAGTAGTCAAACAGATAACAAGAAGTGACATAGAAGAGTTTAAGTCCTGGCGATGACAAGTTGACAACCCATCGCAACCACGGATATAATATGGCATCAATTCATTAGAAGGTAAAGAAATTTTTACTACTATATTATCCAACTAGTCAACAACAAAATTGGCTAACGTATCCCATATCCAAGTAGGACTAATACATAATGGAAACAATTAAATGTCCTTATTTGTAAACAGTAATGTTAATTATCTATTATATATGCTTACACCTATTCCGAAAACCACAAGGAGCTCAGACGTAAAGATAACAGTAGTATTTTCTTTCTTTTCTCTTCGGAGAAAGCTGGTCATCAAAATAAGTCTAAATATGTTGTTGAAACATTGGTAAGTCTCGTACACAAGTGGGACTAGTAGCAGTAAGATTTTTGTCTTTAGATGACCCGTTCGGAAAAAAAATCATTAAGATACAAATTATTGAAAGTAGAAAGAAAAAAAGACAAGCAAGAATCAAGAAATATTCTTTTAACATTTACTTTTGTAGTTTTTCATTTTATTTTTTATGGTAATTTTCGTTATTGTTTAGGTGGAAGATATATTTTAAAGAAGTTGGGTAGCATGAGATCGGATGAATTGCATGTATCCATGCTAAGAAGTTAACAAGGAAATAAGGTAGTTTTGTTACATAAATTAAGAGAACAAAACAAGGCTCATTTTATGGAATATATGATCATTTATATATTATAATAAAATATTGTGAAACTAGCTTACATAATTTAGGAAATGAGGAAAGTTTTGCATAATAATATTAAAATTTAGAAGTAGATACATATATGTTACAAATGACACCTCAAAGTATAGTATGTTAAAATCTTTTAAGATCACAACAAGTTATAATGAGAAGCTACTAAGCAAAGGGGAGATTTCTTGTGCATGGTAATCCCCAAAGCTTCTTCCATATCAACATCCTTAGGTAGCATCCCCTCAGGAAGTGACCAATTATAATGAAACAATAGATTAGCAAGTGCAAGCTCAACAAGTGGTATTGAAAAATTAATTCCTGGACACCCTCTTCTCCCTGCCCCAAATGGTAACAACTCAAAATTTTTGCCTCTGTAATCAATCTCCTTATCCAAGAATCTCTCTGGCAAGAATGTCAATGGATTTTCCCAATATTTTGGATCCGTCCCAATTGCTGTCGAGTTGATAAGGACTCTTGTATCTGCTGGAATTTCGTATTCCATTATTTTGCAGCTGGCTGTTGTTACTCGAGGGACTAGTAATGGGGCTGGTGGGTGTAATCTAAGGGTTTCTTTGATGACCAATTTCAAGTATTCGAGTTTGCAAAGATCGCTTTCTTGGACCTTTTGTTTTCCCTTGGCAACTTCTCTAACTTCCTCTTGAGCTTTTCTCAAGACTCTTGGATTTTTTATGAGTTCTGACATTGCCCATTCTATGGTTGTTGATGATGTATCAGTTCCAGCTATGAATATATCCTGCCAAAAGATAACCTTTTCATTGCTAATATGATGTGTTAAACACAATTGGTTGTTCTCAACTTAATTTTCATTATTGTTATCTAAAGACTCACTTCAATCTTAGAACATGCATTGTGATTCAACTCTCCTTACTGTTGTATATCTTTGGGGTACATATTTGTGTAAATTGTGAAAATATCGATTTGTAATTTTTTTTTTAATGGACAAATTTTGTAAATAGGTACATACAGAAGGCTAATTTTTTTTACCCTGCCTGAATAATCCGGTAAAAATTAGGTGCGACAATATACAGCACAGAAAAGTACTAAAGTTTTATGTAGAGTGAAGAACTAAAAAAACAAAATACAATAATTAAATTGAGAACAAACTTACCGCAAGAAGGCCCTTAATATGATCATCTTTGAGAGGAATTTCTTGGTTTGGGTCCTTTTGGATTCGAAGCAATACATCAATAACGTCTTCATCATCCCTTTGTTTCATCCAGCTACTTGAATTAAGATGATCTTCTATTATTTTGTCATAAAACTTATCCAATTCCCTAAAATTCTTTTCCAATCTTTCATCTAGCCCATTTATTTTGTTAATCCATGCTATCCCAGGAAAATAATCAGCAACATTAAACTCACCCAATAATTCTTGTGTCTCATAAAGAATTTCATGAAACTTCCTCTCCCCATAATCATTTCCTCCTTCATCACTCCCTTTCCCAAAAGCCACTCGACAAACAACGTTATTTGCCAAGGATAGTGCTAATGTGCTTATGTTAACAGGTGAGCTCAAGGAACTACAAATAATTTGAACCAAACTACTTACTTCCTCGTCTCGAATTGCCTCGAAACTTTGTACTCTCTTTGTACTTAGCAACTCCAAGACTAGAATTTTCCTAGCCTCTCTCCAGTAATTACCTGTTAAAAATATAATTAATTAAACAAACTAAAGGGTACTCTCTCTAATAGACGTTTGAGCTTTAAATGAGGTAGTCAAACTATATGGTATCAAGACTCCCTTGTTGAATTATAAAGTGCGCTTGTTATAAATATCACAACACGCACAAAAGATGTAAGAGGAAGATAAACATAAAACATATATTCATATCAAATAAAAAACTAAAATCTCAAGGGAGGTTTTTATAGGTGTCAAGAGACGCTTCTAGACTCACATCTAGTAAATGCTTAATTTCATACGAGCTATGAACTTAGCCACAATAACATAGAAGTGATTAATCTCATACACTCATGATGACTAAAAAGATACATTAATCTAGACACTTAAACATTTAAGTTTACAATTTCTAACAACAGTACTGTTTACAATAACAACTACTACTATATACGCCTCAATTCCAACAAATTGAGGTCAGTTATAAGATTCATTTTCTCATTTGGTAAAAAAGAATCAGATCTGTACTATTCAAAATAAATATAATAATTAAGTATAAAATAATATTCTCTCTAACAGCTTACCGTAGGGTGCAAAAGACACGTTACAGCAATTGTAACTAAACCTTTTGCCAGCATACAAAGCAGGACGGCCTGAGAAAACAAGGTCTTGAGTTCTAAAGATCTCTCGGGCAATGCCAGCTGAAGAGACAACCACAGTTGGGACAGAACCTAATTGCAAGAAAATGAAATCCCCATATTCATTAGAAAGTTTTTGAAGTGAACGATGAGGTAATTTTCCAATTTGAAGAAGGTTTCCTATTACGGGCAGTTTCCTTGGACCTGGAGGGAGCTTTTTTGCTTTGCTTTTCCTCTTTGTGGCCGATAATATTAGGAAAACAAAGAGAAAGAGAGAAGCTACCACTAAAAGGAACTTCATTTTTTATTTGGGGTTTGTAAGCTGAGGTAACGAGCTTCCTATTATAATTTATAGACAAGGAATCAACACATTTGAAATAATTCCGTGGTCCTTACGGAAAGAAAAGCTGAACTTGGACAGCTATTGAAAATATTATTTTACATATATCCCAAACTGGTTGACCACCACGTACATGTGAAATAATTTCGAAATAGGAATATAATGGTGTTTCAATTGAACACTTAAATCTTTCTTTTAATGCTGTTTATATTTAGGTGGTCCAATAACGTGCATCTCCTATTCTTTTGCGCGTCCGTTTCTCGTCCTTTATTTGATCTCTAGAAATGATAGTCACGAGTTTAAAAATTACTATGATTGTTTATATGTAAATTTTTTCTCCATTTATTTGCTCTTTATTTTGATCTTGAGTTGTTGGTATTGGATCCTACAGGATACACGAGTCAACAAGAGATGATGATTCACATAAATAATGTCAGCTCAAGTGAATTTCGTTTACGAAGTTACAAAATAAGAACGAGTGTGGAACATTTGGTTAAGGATTGTTCTCTTACGAACTTTTAACGGAGGTATATTCAAATAACTTTACGTTCAAGAGTAAATTTGAACTTTTTCCGTGAAGAGGATTATTTATTTTTGGCGATAATGCTAAAATCAGAGTGTTTACACTCGCAATCCTTTTTCATAGGAAAGTATTTCGAATTTGAATAGTTATGTTTTTTCAGCTTGGAATTGAATAGCTTCACTAGTAATAAATTTGTCAAATGCAGATATCCTATAACTTTGTTGGTAAAATATGCACTCACTTTAGGTTTGGTGCAAACCAATTATATATGGCGGCAAGTGTACAGAAGACACTATTTTTTGAGCCGACAAAGCATGACTTTGGGCCTAATAACGGAATTGATCATTTGCTTAATTTGCTGAATTTTCTCTCTGGCGTGCCATCATTCTCTCACTAAGTCCGGGTAATATAATCAAGAGGGAATACTTTTCAAGCCAATGACTAGATTAAAAAAAATACTTTGAGATCAATCTATTCCAATGAAATGTGATGATTGTAAAGGAAACTTCATGGGTTGTCTTGTTTGTTCTCTTTTTTTTTTTAAATACAATTTATGCCATTAGCTAGGAGGCGTAGTCCTTATATTGCTCTCCAAAAATCACAGCATAACTGAGGAGGGCATCAACCTAGCCTCTATTCAACAAAAAACAAATCCTGTAATAATAACCAGGGTCGTATATAAGTACAAAAGATCCACAATTTAAGTTATAAACACTCATATGATCCTATACAAGATTAGTACCCTTGTACATCCAATTTATCCAACTTATGACAACATGTTCCTCCTTTTACTACAACAAATTTGATTATCAATAACGAATTATTCTGTCACTTAAACTTCATATTACGTCATAAAAACGCTTTTATGACGAAAAATAATTCGTCAATAGTTCGTCCCTGAAAGAGGGTCACTAAAAGTATACAAAGACAACTTATTGTTTCGTCGCTAAATAGAACTATATTAACAACGAATTTTTTTCCGTCCCCAAATGAATAGTATATGTGACAAGCTTGTTTGTCAGAGAAAGTAAAATAAAAATTATAGCTAATTGTTTATTTTCGTCACTAAAAAGTTGTTAATACCGACAAAATAATTTTGTCACTAACTATTTAGCTTAATTAGTGACGACGTCAATTGTCTCTAAAATTGTGCATATTTCGTAGTAGTACAAAAGTAGTTTTGTCACTAAAGATCACCTTTTATAAACCAAAAAATATTCCGTCCCTAAATGTATGAATTAGTGACAATTTTTCTTTTGTAAAAATGGTTTATAATTTTGTAATTAAAAATTAATTCCGTCTAAAATTTTATTTTTATCAACTAAATAAAATTATTGCTACAAACTTTTATGATTAGTGACAATTACACTTGTCATAAATAAAACGTTACTTGGTGGTCGATAAAAGCGATTCTCAAACAAATATTATTTTTGCCACTAGATACATTCAATTTGGGACAAACTAATATAAATGTGAATGTCTTGAAAAGTATAATATAGTCGTTGCTGAAAAATAAGGTTTTAGAGGTATACATTTTGTCAATAGTTACAAAATTTGATGTCATTTAAATTAGTGGTGGTTCTATTTATAATTGGTATACCTAGTTTTCCATTAATTGATAATTTATCATTTTACAAATTGGAAATAACAAAATAAAACATGCATGGTAACAATAAAATATTTCATCCATGATCATATAATTCTAAACAACTAATTCATTACAAACTCCATAAATGAAAATATATAAATAAAGTAAAATCTATCCAACATGAAAAGTCTAATCGGAATACAAGAATAATTCTAATGTAACCACTTATCTAATAATTTTACTCTTGAATAACTTCCACGTTCATGTACCTGTGAAAAAAAGTTATAATTTTAGTCATACGTTTTTATACATGATTTAGAAAAAAAAATTAAATGTTAATCATAAATTATGTATTAATTAGTGAAGCAAACAATAGAATAAGAAATAAGTACTGGTGAATAAAATACTTACTCGATTTAACACAACCGATATTTTCAATTCCTCTCTGGCTGCAAATAACCTCAAGAATTAAGAGTAAGAAATGTCAAATTTTGAGTACTTAACCTCACAAAAATTAAAGAAACATAAACAAAATATCTTTAAATATTCTTCATAAAATTAAAAAAGAACCACTACTACATAAACACAGTGAGATCCGGTATGAGATATGTACCGAAGCAAAAGAGGTACGAGAAATGGCATTGGATCTTAAAATAAAACATCATTACAGTTTTAGTCTCTTAAAGTTGTTAAATTAAAAAAAAAGCTTCGAAGAAAATCAAACACTTTGGATTGTATGTTTAAGAGAGAGAGAGAGAGAGAGATGATATATCATGATAGCAATAGGCAGATCTTACTGGGTAAGAGTTAGATGGGGATGAAGATCATACAAAGAGATGCGAGGAGACGTGGGGGAGATGAAGGGGATGGAGGCGGCAGTATACAAATTAAAAGGAGGGATTTGGGGAAACATAAAGAAAAGGAGGCAAACTTACCGCCACTTTTTTTGTTCAACTTTGAAAAATAATGAAAACCAAAAATGTTGGTTTTTGGGTAATTAAGTATTTTATCAGTAACAAAAATATTTTTACTAACCTTAAAAAATATATTGTTGGCAATTTATTTACACTTTAACTTTATTATATTACCAAAAAAAATATCACAAGATTAAAACGTTTGCTAACAAGGATAACTCATGATTAAAAAATTTATTATACAAATCAATATTAAATCAAATTGTTAAAAGATAAAAAATAATTAATTTAAAAAGTTATTCATATTTCACTAATTAAAATTAAAAAAATCTAATAATTTATTAGTAAATTCATAACTAGTTATACATACAAAGATTTAAACTCTAAGTATACCTTTTAAAATATAATTAAAAATTAATTTCTTTTAAATTTGATGGAAGATATCTACAATAATTAAAGAGGTACATTCAAGGAGGGATGAAATTGTTTCAAAAAATCTAAAAGTAAAAAAGAATTAAATTTTTAGTGACGAAACTATTTTCCTATTCAAATTATGATTAATTTTAAGACAAATAATAATTTGTCACAAATTGTCTACAACATTAGTGACGAAACTAATTTTCACCAATGTCTTTAATTTTGTGGCGTATGTTACTTAATATTTGGCACCAAACCATTTTTTTTAGGAAACTTTAGTAGACAATTTTTGCTACGAAATTTATGTTTCGTCACTAAAAGTATGTCCCTGATATATTTAAGTATGGGTGTAATTTTTGTCATAAATAATCAATAATTAGTGACGAATTTTCAGCGGTAGCTAATAGTTTTGTGGATTAAATAGAGACGATACTATGATTGTCACGAATTGCTTATGCTTTAGTGACAAAAGCTAAGGTCACAAAAATTATAAAAATTTATGGCTAAATTTTACACCATCTAACTACAAATTTTAGTTTGTCGCCATTGTAATTGCATACTTTTAGTGACAAAACTTATTCGTATCCAAAATATAATTAGTTTTAAGACAAATACTGATTTGTCACAAATTGTCTAGAACATTAGTGACAAAACTATTTTGTCACCAATACCTTTAATTTTGTGGCTAATATTACTCAATTTTTGGCGCCAATCCATTTATTTGGTAGGAAACTTTAGTAGACAAAAATTTTGCTACGAAATTTGAATTTTGTCACTAAATATTTACCCTTCATGCATTTAAGTACGGATTGTTATTTTTGTCACGGAAAATGAATAATTAGCGACACTTTTTCTATTGTAGCTAATAATTTCGTGGTTAAAGATCACATTTGTTGTAGTGTAATTTGCTTATGTCTTATTGAAGCCATTTGAGCTTTGTCCATCAAATAGGGTCCAGTGGCACACCTGGGCAGATCTCTAGGATTGAGAAAAATGGATTCATTCTCCTCAATGCCCCATTTAGCAAGAGCATCTGCTACTTGGTTAGCTTCACGAAAATAATGTTGGATCTCAAAATTCACATGTTGAAGTAGTTATTTAGTATCCAAAATTATATCATGCATTTGTCATGCTAAGTTTGCATTCCCTTTAATCATATTGATTACTATCATAGAGTCACATTCAAGGACGATACCCGTGAAATACACCACTTCACCCCAGCCATGCTGCCTTTGCCTTTGCCTCCGTCAAATTGCTACTGCCCCTTCCCATGTTATATGCAAAAGTTAATATCAAATTGCCTTCAGAGTCTCTAATAATACCTCCAGCCCCCCATAACCCCTTCCCCATTCCGACTTTTATCAGTATTTATTTTCACCCATTTGGAGAGAGGTTTCATCCACTTAACAACAAAGCATTCACTCTTATGGGCGAGTGAAAGAACTTGATCATAGATGTCAAACCAGTGCCCATGCCACTCCTTGCTGCAATGGTGTTTAGATATGGACCATCTTAAATGGTTCAGAATTTGATACTTTACTCTAGCCCTTGAAATTCTAGTATCTCCATACCTTGATGCACATCTTGCCTTCCAAAATCCCCAATAAATTACAATAGGAGTTATTCTCAGCAATTCTTGATGTATAATATTTTTGGCCTTAATTGACCACCATCTAATAAACATACCTTTGATGGGGATAAATTTCCACCTGAT
The DNA here is from genome assembly GCF_000390325.3 of Nicotiana tomentosiformis. Taxonomy (NCBI): domain Eukaryota; kingdom Viridiplantae; phylum Streptophyta; class Magnoliopsida; order Solanales; family Solanaceae; genus Nicotiana; species Nicotiana tomentosiformis. The sequence goes on along the minus strand of NC_090817.1, from coordinate 82,948,760 downwards.
ATTCAAAGGAGTTCCAAATGTATTCCACAAGTCCCTTGCAAGTTCACCAGCCATAAATGTATGTTGAATTGTTTCACCTTGTTAAACTCTATAACAACAACACTTAGAAACATAGTTAAGGCTAGATTTGATCATAACCTCATCAAAGGGCAACTTCTTTTTAAACAATCTCCAGGCCAAAAAGGACATCTTAAAGGGAAGATATTTGTTCCAGACTTTGTGCAATAAAGGTATTGCATCTTGTATATGTCTTACTAGGCCTCAGGTTGAAGCGGTAGAGAAAGTTCCATTAGGAGATGGCATCCATATAGGTGAATCAGAAATATTTGAATCACCAATACGAATACTCAAAATATATTCTGTTAGAAATTCAGGCAAATGCAATTGGTCAAACTACCATTTTCCATCCACAATAATATCTTTTATAGGTTGTCCTCTTGGAGTGTTCTCATAGGAGATAATCTGAGCTATCGCCCCCATACCTATCCAATTATCCCACCAAGGCTTGAGTTGCCGGCGTTAATCTTTCACAGTAAGTTCTCCTCGGCTTTCTCCTTTATTTGAAGCATTTTTCGCCAACAAGGTGATTGTCCTATCCTCTAAACTTTTTCGACTGGATGGGTTAACCTACAATATTTAGTGTAGAAGAAATTGGACCATAGGGTGTCGCACATCCTAAATCTCCACCATCTTTTCATAGCTAGAGCATCACTGAAATCCTTCAAACATCTGAACCCAATGCCTCCTTCTTCAATTGGAAAGCACATCTTAGACCAAGAGCTCCAATGAAAATTCTGCTTACCCTCTGAAGTACCCCCAAAAGAATCTAGCAATCTACCTCTCAATATGTTTAAATGAAGTCTTTGGAGGTTCTAACGTCGTTAGTATATGGGTATGTTGGGATTGTAAAACATATTTAATAAGTGTTGCTCTACCACCAACGGATAATAACTTTCCTTGCCAGCCTGCTACTTTCTTGATGATTTTGGAAACAGCATCATTGAAGATTGCTATCTTTTTCCTCCCCACATAGATAAGGCAGCCCAAATAAATCATAAGGAACTCCTTATGTTTATAACCGGTTGAGGTTTTAATTATAAATACCTCATCATCACAAGTATTAGGCGCTACCAAGAAACAACTCTTCTCTTCATTAATCAGTTGACCTGAACACTCTTCATATTTAAGTAACTGTTGTTTGACCATGTTCAAGGATGCTTGATCTCCTTCTGAGAAAATTATGACATCATCTGCATAGGCGAGGTGAGTGATTTGTGATCCATGTCTTGGAATAGAAAAGCACTTGAAATATTGATTTTCCTTTAACTGATTCAGCATCTTGGACAACACTTCAGCACCAATAATAAACAAAGTTGGTGAGATAGTGTCCCCCTGCTTTAATCCTCTAGTGGAGTGAAAGAAGCCTTGCCTCTTGCCATTGATGAGGATAGAATACCAAACATTGGCAATGGAATTCCAAACCAGATCTATCCACCCTTCAGAAAAACCAAATCTTCTCAAAGTTAAGAACACAACCAGTTGACTCTATCATATGCCTTTGCCATATCTAATTTCATGACCACGTTCCCTCCGGTATTCTTCTGATTGATACCATGTATAATCTCCTGGGAAAGGACATTCTTTGTAATTGATCTATCATGAGCTAATCCACTCTGATTATTAGAAGTTAATCTTGGAAGCATTGTTGCCAGTCTATTGCTCATAATCTTGGATAAAATTTTATTGGAGACGTTGCTGAGACTGATTGGCCTCAATTCAGAGAAAGAAGTTGGATTATCAACCTTGGAAATTAATACCAAACAAGTGCTAGAGAAGAATCCGGCCAGTTTAGCCCCATTGAAGAAACTGTGAACAAACTCCACAAGGACCTCCTTGATAATGTCCCAACAGATTTGATAGAATTGATCTTCAAAACCATCAGGTCTAGCAGCACTGTTTAGATCAATGGAAAAAATTGCCCTTCTAATATCTTCCTCTTCTAGTATCATTGTTAACCTTCATTATCTTTCGGTGTAAGTATAAGGGCAATACAATCAATAACATGTATTTGAGACATTTCTTCTGAGGTAAACAATTTCTCGAAGTGATATACTGCTTCTTCTGCGATGTCTCTGTCTCCCGTTATCCATTGATCTCGGTCATTCTTGATTTTGTGTATTGTTTGTCTTCTCCTCTTCTCATTAATTGTGGCATGAAAATAATTGGTGTTGGAATCGCCTTCTTCTAGCAATCTAATATTTGCTTTCTGTCTAAGCAATGACTCCTCACACTTTAGCCATTTGGTATGTTCAGCTTGAGCCTTATGCATTTCAGTTATAGCCTCTTCCCTGTTATTATCAATATACTCAGCTTCCAATTGTTGCATTTTCTCTTCCCATTCATTTACATGATTATATATATTTCCAATTTGTTCTCTGGACCAAGTACTGAGCTTCTTACTTAGGATTTTGAGTTTTTGTTGAAATCTCCACATTGCATTGCCTTGAATATTTACCCCTCATGTATTTTGCACCACTTGCTTGAAATTAGGCTCGTCGATCCAGAAATTAAGGAATTTTAAGTATCTAACACCATCAAATTCAGTAATAGAACACCTTACTAGCATATGTGTATGGTCTGAACCAGTGCTAGCTAGGTGTTATATACTAATTTTGGGAAACATAGCGTTCCATTCATGATTAAAAAAGATCATGTCCAACCTCTTCCAGATTCTGTGTGGATTGTCTCTTGTATTGCACTAGGTAAACCTTGGACTAATAAATCCACCATCCATCATACCACAATCATCCATACAACCTATAAAATCCTAGCTTTTCTCCATTCTATGAGGGTTGCCTCCCTTTTTCTCTTCAGCATTCATAATCACATTGAAGTCACCACTGATACACACCATGGACCTTCTATGTAGTTGTTACAGGATCTCAGGCTTTCCCACAATTCAGCTCTCAAATGTTCTTTGTTCTTGGCATAGACAAAGCTCATTCAGAATATATCTGTAGACCCTAGCTTTTTGCATTTAACAGTGATATGGTGTTGCTCATCTACCATAATTGTTACATAAAACTCAGCTGACAAGAATATCTATATCTTTCCATTTATGTTGGCATAACTTCCCTCTTGCCTCAACTTCCTTCTGTAGTGATCTATATATACAACATCCATAAAAGGTTGTTGCACTGCCACACAATATAATTTATATATGTTTACTAGAAATTTCAGTCTTTCGATGGCCCCCCCTGGACCTTAACCCTCTAATATTTCATATTATTGTGTCAACCAAGAGGAACATTGGGGGCTTGAGCATTGCTTTTAGAAGCCCTGAATTTAGCTCTGGTTAAGAGACCAATTATATCTTTTATTTTCTCCATGTTACTCTCTTTTCTTCTAGGAGATAAGTTACCTCTCATAATAAAATTATTTCTATGTTGTATAACAACATTCTCTGGTTCATTATCAATCCATGATGTCCTTGGTGCAAAGGCATCGATAAGATCTTCTTCATCAGTAAAGTTGCATTCTTCATACTCATCCTTACCTTCATACCCATTGTCTTCTTCTTCTTCTCCCATATTATCTGCCAACCTATCAATATTAGTATCCTTGAGTTGTGTATCAAATATCTAAATGGGTGTGATTTGTTCATGAGTTTTCATTCATCTATGTTGGCTAGACTGTCCATAGTCTCTTTGAGTTCAAAACTGTTGTTCTGTTGTCTGTAGATGTGTAGGACTCCAACGGCAAATCCCAATATCAATTCCTGCTTCCTCTAAATGCTTCTTTGATGAAAGAATAAATAGAACACCTTCATTATATCCAGCTTCAACTTGATGGTTCCTTTTAGTAACAATCGATAGAGCTGCCACATTATGTCCAGTTTCTGTCCTCGCCGGAGTTGTGTCAGCAATCTCTATTGCAGTGTTTATATTATGTTGATCTTCCATCAGTTGAATTATATGTTGAAATGAGTTCTTCACTGGTATTGAGGTATGTATTGGTGTAGGTAGTCTAGAACTAACCTCACCAACTTCATGTTCCTTCTGTTGATCACCAACATAGGTACTATTGTGAGCATCTATGATAACAACTCTATTGTTCTCTATCAATTATTGTAAATGATCATGTTTCTCTTGGTCTCCTAGTTTGGTAGTTGGCCTTGCTTGCCACTTCATCTTATTCTTCTTTGCCAAATTAGCTCTAATGCCATTTTGTATCCTCTGTCTGTTCACAACTTTATCTTTCCTGATGATCTTATTTGGAGGAGGTGGTTGCATAGCAACAACATTCCTTTCCTTTAGCTTATTGAATCTTTGTCACGCCAGAGGCAAATGAGATTTGTTGATCACTAGTTTATTGTGTATTGGTTTAGTGATCACTGGAGTGGGTCTAATAATCATATTCTGTTGTTCAACAACATGTGGTCTGGGGAAAATCTTGTCTGGCCTCCTATGAGCATAACATACATCTTCAACATGTCCTTGATGCTTATACCTAAAACACTAATCTGGTACAAAATCATACTCAATCTCTTGTGAAAACCCAATATCTTCAACTCCTCCTTCCTCTTTAATACCTACCCAAACAGAATCACTTCTTTGAATAGCCAAATCAATCTCCACCATGACTTTGGCAAAATTAGGCCTCGATTTAATATATGTTGCTTTATCGATCTTCAGTAAGGTACCAATAGGAGTGGTTATCCTCAATAGAGCATCCCAATTATAATAGTGCCATCTCAACCCCGGTAGCTGAATCCAAACTGGTGCTAATAAAGTCTCCTCATCGGGATTAAAATTATTGGTTCAGGTAGCAAGTCGCATCGGAGATCCCAGAACCATGAAACGTCTCTTAGAGTAGATATTGAGATAATCTTCTTCCATTGTGAAATCCAAAAATATATGCATAGAATTATAATGCCCAATCTTTACCGAGCCTATTAGAAGAAATCGAGCAGCAAAGCCTATTCGAATAACTTCAATCAGGGGGTGGATATGGTTAAATATACCAATCAAAGTGAGTCTACAGTCATTAGCTAGCTTCAGATCTTCTTGAGGCGTAAAACTATTGGTTTCCATTTGTACATTTTCGAAGCTCTGAATTTCAGTCGGGTCTTCGAAGCCGCAGTGGTTTTTGTTAGAAGCCATAGCCATTAATGAGAGAGAACATGATAATAGATCGAGAGAGAATGAAGAGCAGATTTGAGGGAAAATATCTGAGAATGCAAGTCATCACTTTTCCATTATTTGTACACTGTATATATACAGTAAATTAACTGACTATTAACTTCCTAACTACTTATTCAACAACCTAACTATAGTTAAGTTCACTAACTAACTAAGGTTAGCAATCAGCTTGAGTCTTAGTCTAGCTAACACTCCCCCTCAAGCTGATAATCTGAACAAGTTCTCTACTCCAAGCTGGTTTAGTAAGTGATGATGTTGAGCCTTCCCTAAACTCTTGGTAAACAGATCTGCTAATTGATCCTTAGTATGAATATGCTCAGTTTGTATTAGTCCTTGGTTGATTTTTTTCTCTAACAAAATGACAGTCTATGTCAATGTGCTTTAACGAGATGCTAAGGGAGTTCGTATCTCATTTTCAAATGGAACGAATGGATCTGCCATCAATCACAGACGATTGGGTTGTTCAGGCTTTCACTCAAGGTTTGAACGAACGAAGTTCGACGCCTTCACAGCGGTTGAAGAATAACCTGATCGAGTACCCAGCTATTACTTGGGCCGACGTGCATACTCGGTACCAATAAAAAATTAGAGCCGAAGACGATCAATTGGGGTCTGAACCCGCTACTCGAAGGGATATCAATCGAGAACAAGGTCCGATCAGGGACCGATACCGACCGTATAGTGGAAACCACAAAATCAATGAATCGAGACGTAACTCCGGACAAAGCAACAAAAAAAGTGATCGAGGTCAAGGGTCTCGGGGGCTGATGAACAGAAATGGGTTCGACATGCCTACAGGATATAAGGAAGCACTACGGTTATCGGAGTATAACTTCATCATTGATGCATCCGCCATCGTGTCGGCTATAGGACGCATTAAAGACACTAAATGGCCTTGACCCATAAAAATTGATCCTGCCCAGAGGAATCTAAATCAAATGTGCGAATATTATGGCACTCATGGCCACAAAACGGAAGATTGCAGGCAACTAAGAGAGGAGGTATCCCCGTTATTCAATAAAGGGGACCTTCGAGAATTCTTAAGTGACAGGGCCAAGAACCAATTCAAAAACAGGGATTTCGGCAAACAAAACGAACAAGAAGAACCACAACACATCATCCACATGATCATCGGCGACGGCGATACCCCTCAAGGGCCGGTGCTTAAACACACTAAGACGTTGGTTATGAGAGAAAAGCGACCTCGAACTCAGGATTACGCACCCATAGGAACTTTGTCCTTTAATGATGAAGAAGTAGAAGGAGTCATGCAACCTCATAACGATGCACTGGTAATATCCGTACTTATGAATAAAACTAAAGTTAAGCGTGTGTTAATTGATCTAGGTAGCTCGCCCAATATTATGAGATCGAAAGTTGTAGAACAGCTCATGCTACAGGACCAGGTCGTACCCGCAACCCTGGTTCTAAACGGATTCAACATGGCATGTGAAACCACCAAAGGCGAGATAATTCTGCCGAGAAACATGGCCGGGACCATCCAAAAAATGAAGTTCCACGTAATCGAAGGCGACATGAGGTACAACACCCTTTTTGGAAGGACATGGATCCACAACATGAGAGTTGTACCTTCGACCCTACACCAGGTTCTTAATCCAACATCGAAGGGAGTCAAAAAAGTGTACAGAGAATAACCGACCGCGAGAGAAATGTTTTCCATCGAAGAATCGATTCTGATATCCTCACCTTCATCAACAAAGGGGTCAGACTCAAAAGGGGAACGAGACACTAAATAGCAATCACAGACATCAACTTCAACCCAACCAGAAAATCAGAAGATCAAGGAAGATGATGATCAAATGATCCCTCGATCCTTCGTGGTTCTCGATGATTCTGATGCTACCCAATCAACGATTGAAGAATTGGAACAAGTCGTACTAATCGAGCATTTTCCCGAACTAAAGGTATACCTGGGAACGGGATTAACCCCCGAACTCGGGAAAAGTCTTATCCAATTTCTTATCGATAACATAGATTGTTTTACTTGGTCTCATTTAGATATAACGGAGATCCCATCGGATATAATGATGCATCGGGGTAAAGCACGTATTCATAAAGGACGAGGTAACTAAACTTCTCAAAATAAGGTCTATTCGGGAGGTGAGATATCCCGAATAGTTAGCCAATGTAGTTGTAGTCCATAAAAAGGGAACAAACTTAGAATGTGTGTAGATTATAAGGATTTAAACAAGGCATGCCCCCAAAGATTTTTTTCTGCTGCCCAACATCGATCGCATGATTGATGCCACAGCCGGCCACAAGGTCCTTACTTTTCTCGATGCCTATTCTGGGTATAATCAAATCCAAATGAACCCGGAAGACCAGGAAAAGACTTCATTTATCACCAAGTATTGAATATATTGTTATAATGTGATGCCCTTCGGGCTAAAGAATGCAGGAACTACTTACCAACGCCTAGTAAATAAAATGTTCGAGGAAAAAATAGGTAAATCAATGGAAGTTTAAATTGATGACATGCTAGTTAAATCCCTGCACGCATAGGACCATTTGGCTCATTTGCAGGAAACATTCGATATTTTAAGAAAATACAACATGAAGCTCAACCTCGAGAAATATGCTTTCGAGGTCGGGTCGGAAAAGTTCCTCGGCTTCATGATATCAAATCGGGGGATCGAGATCAACCCCAATAAAATCAAATCCATCGAAGACATCGCCGTCGTGGACAGTGTAAAATCCGGGCAGAGGCTAACGGGACGGATTGCTGCCTTAGGCTGATTTATTTCAAGGTCGTCAGATCGAAGTCACATATTTTTCTCTCTACTCAAAAAGAGGAATGATTTTGCTTGGACCCCGGAATGGCAACTAGCATTAGAGGAATTGAAATGATATCTATCGAGCCCACCACTACTTTATACTCCAAAAATAGACAAAAAAACTTTGCTTGTACTTGACAGCATTGAAAATCGAGGTAAGTGATGTCCTAGTTAGAGAAGAGCAAAGTACGCAATTTTTCGTTTATTATGTAAGTCGAACCTTAGGAGAATCATAAACTAGATATCCACACTTGGAGAAATTGGCATTGGCACTGATAAGCGCCTCTATAAAGTTAAGACCATACTTTCAATGTCACCCCATATGCGTATTAACCATTTACCCATTTCATAATATTTTTCACAAGCCCAAACTATCAGGCCGATTGGCTAAATGGGCCGTCGAATTCAGTGGGTACGATATCGATATCAATCCCGTACGGCCATCAAGTCTCAAATTTTAGCGGACTCCGTGGCCGATTTTACGCCAACCCCCGTACTCGAAGTCGAAAAGGAACTCTTGTTGAAATCGGGTACATCATCGGGGGTATGGATCATTTTCACAGACGGGGCTTCGAACGTGAAGGGGTCCGGGCTAGGTATCATTTTAAAAGCCACATACGGGTAGCACTATTAGGCAATCTATCAAAACTATTAGATTAACTAACAACGAGGTCGAGTATGGGGCCATGATTGCAGGTCTCGAGCTAGCTAAAAGCTTGGCAGCAGAAGTCATTGAAGCCAAATATGACTCTTTACTGGTGGTAAATCAAGTAAACAAAGCTTTGAAGTTCGAGAGGATAAAATACAAAGGTATTTGGACAAACTGCAGGTCACTTTGAACCATTTCAAAGAGTGGACTTTACAGCATGTACCACGAGAACAAAACGGTGAGGTCGATGCACTTGCAAATTTGGGATCATCGGTCGAGGAAGACGAAATAAGCTCGGGGATTGTCGTTCAACTCTCCAGATCCGTGGTCGAAGAAGGTCATGCCGAGATAAATTCTACGAGCTTAACCTGGGATTGGAGGAATAAGTATATTGAATACTTGGAGAACGGAAAGCTCCCATCGGACCATAAAAATTCGAGGGCCCTACGAACCAAAGTTGCTTGATTCACATTGACTGCAGATGGAACATTATACCGAAGGATATTCGATGGACCATTGGCAGTATACTTAGGTCCAGGAGACACCGACTACATCCTACGTGAGATTCACGAGGGTACTTTTGGAAATCAATCTGATGTCGATTCATTTGTCCTGAAAATAATCACGGCTGGGTATTATTGGATCGATATGGACAAAGATGCAAAGGACTTCGTTCGAAAATGTGACAAATATGAAAGGTTTGCACCAATGATCCATCAGCCTAGAGGCAACTTCACTCAGTCCTATCCCCATGGCCATTCATGAAATGAGGAATGGATATTGTCGGCCCTCTACCATCTGCCCCAAGTAAAGCTAAGTTCATTTTATTTATGACTGACTATTTCTCTAAATGGGTTGAAGCACAGGCATTTGTGAAAGTAAGAGAGAAAAAGGTTATAGACTTTATCTGGGATCATATCGTATGTCGATTCGAGATACCCGCTGAAATAGTGTGTGACAATGGGAAGCAGTTTATCGGAAGTAAAGTGACGAAATTCCTCGAAGACCATAAAAAAAAAGTTATTATCAACACCGTATCACCCTAGTGGGAATGGACAGGCCGAATCAACAAATAAAACTATCATTCAAAACCTAAAGAAAAGGTTGAACGACACCAAGGGAAAATGGAGAGAAATCCTACCCGAAGTTCTTTGGGCATATCGAACATCAAAATCTAGTACGGGGGCAACCCCGTTCTCCTTAGTATATGGCTCCGAAGCCTTGATTCCAGTCGAAGTCGGGGAACCCAGTGCCAAGTTTCGATATACAACAAAAGATTCAAACCACGAGGCTATGAATACTAACCTCGAATTATCGGATGAAAAATGAGAAGCTGCTCTCGTCCAATTGGCCGCCCAAAAGTAGCGAATCGAAAGATACTATAATCGAAGAACCAAGCCTCGCCATTTTAAACTCGATGACTTAGTGCTAAGGAAAGTCACCCTCAATACCCGAAATCCAAATGAAGAAAAACTCGGTCCAAACTGGGAAGGACCGTATCAGGTTCTCAAAAATGTCGGAAAGGGATCCTACAAGCTCGGTATTATAAATGGCAAACAACTATCAAACAATTAGAATGTGTCGCACCTAAAACGATACTACTGCTAAGGTACGACCCTCACATATTTGTTTATATTTAGAAACTAACCCTTACAGGAGTCCGATCAGGAACAAGGATGGATCCTTCAATACGAAGCCCTAGGTCTGAAAGCACATGTTGTACTCTTTTTTCCTTAGACCAGTTTTATCCCAAATGGGTTTTTCGGCAAGGTTTTTAACGAGGCAACCATTGATCGTGCTAACTTAGAAACAATTCGACAGTATCCGAGGTCTCTTTACAATCGACCTCGAATACTGGGGGGAGGGGGCATTACCCCTCAAATATATCACGTTCGATGCAAGAAAGTTACTTCATAACAACAGGGTTTCGATAGGAAAAATTATAAGAGCCAAATAGTCAAAACGAGCCATGCTCATGTAGTTGGCCCGAGACCTAACGCAAAACATGAACACATGTATAATGACTTACAAAGAAAAATTTCTTCTATATCTTATATCCAAGAAATATTCCTTTATCTCGAGATTTATTATGCACACGGGCTTAAGGTTCGAGCAAGCACTCACTCGACCATTAAGCCTACGGGCTACTTTTGTTTCGAGTTCGAGCAAGTACTCACTCGACCACTAAGCCTACATACTACATTACTTCGAGTTCGAATCATTCACTTGACCATTAAGCCTACGGGCTACTTTTATTTCGATTTTGAAAAAGCACTCACTAGACCATTAAGCCTACAAGCTACTTTTATTTCGAGTTCGAGTAAGCACTTACTCGACTACAAAGCCTACGGGCTACTTTTATTTCGAGTTCGAGCAAGCACTCACTCAACCACTAAGCCTACATGCTACATTACTTCAAGTTCGAATCATTCACTTGACTATTATGCCTACATGCTACTCTTATTTCGAGTTCGAGCAAGTACTCACTCGTCCATAAAGCCTACATGCTACTATTATTTCAAGTTCGAGCAAGCACTCACTCAACCACTAAGACTACGGGCTACATTACTTCAAGTTCGAATCATTTAATCGACTACTAAGCCTACATGCTACTTTTATTTCTAGTTCGAGTAATCACTCACTCGACCATTAAGCCTACGGGATAATCACTCACTCGACTACTAAGCCTACGGGCTACTTTTATTTCGAGTTCGAGCAAGCACTCACTCGACCATTAATCCTACGGGCTACATCACTTCGAGTTCGAATCACTCACTCGACTACTAAGCCTACGGGCTACTTTTATTTCGAGTTCGAGCAAACACTTACTCGACCACTAAGCCTACGAGATATATTACTTCGAGTTCGAATCTCTCACTCGACTACTAAGCCTACGAGCTACATTACTTTGAGTTCGAATCACTCACTCGACTACTAAGCCTACGGGCTACATTACTTTGAGTTTGAATCGCTCACTCGACTACTAAGCCTACTAGCTACTCTTACTTTGAGTTTGAAAAACTCACTCGACTACAAAGCCTACTGGCTACATTACTTCGAGTTCCAATCACTCACCCGGCCACTAATCCTACAGGCTACCCTATTTCAAGTTTTGAGCAAGCACTCACTCAGTTATAAAGGCTACAAGGTCCAAATTCGATCAAATTGCCTAAAGCCTTATGGAAACGTTCATAAGGCATGAATGAAATAAAATCTTCACAAGGCAAAAAATAAAACAAAGGCAAGACGGGAAAAGAAAAGATATTTGTATATATGTACAAGATTGTTTATATGATTGTTTGCAACATCCTAAATAAAAACTAAGAGCTGAGTTTCATGGTTATCCCCAGGGGCGGTCTCTTTTCCATCGGGCTCCTCCCCACTCTCAGACCCGCTCTTGCTCCCATCATCGTCATCGTCATCATCATCATCATCGGAAGCCAAGGCTTCAACATCGGCTTCGAGCTTTTTAGCCCTTTTTATCTCTTCAGTGAGGTCGAAACCTCGATCATTGATCTCCTCGAGGGTCTCCCTCCGAGATCAGCACTTAGCAAGTTTAGCAACCCAATGTGCTCGAGTGTTGGCGGTCTCGGCTGCCTCTCTTGCTTGTACTTGAGCAGCTTTATCATCGGCCCGATAGACGGCCACAAATACATCTGCATTGGCCTTTGCCTTTTCGGCATCAAATTCGGCCTTGGCAAGTTCAGAGGCCAACTGAGCCTCGAGCTCCTCTATTCTTCTTGCTTGAACCGAGCTTTTCTCCTTCATACTTTGAAGTTGGTTTTCGGTCGATGATAATTGGGTTCGAGCAGCCTCTTTCTCTGTAGCAAAGTGGTCCATACCTTCTTTCCACTTCAAAGACTCCGCTTTTATCACATCGACCTCCTCACGGAGTTTTCCGATCATCTCAATTTTCTGCTACAGTTGTGAGACCAAAAAATTAGCCATCGTTCCGGCATCGAGCCCATAGGCTTATAAAAGTATCATTACCTGCTCGGACAGATCGGTCTAATCTTGGTGAACCTTGGCCAACTCGACTCGAAGGTCTTTCATTTCCTCTCCATTTTGCCCTAGGAGGAGTTTAAGGGAGTTCCTCTCCTCCGTGATCCGTTGAAGGTCGGCCTCGCATCGATGCAGCCGGGTTCGAGCCCGAGAACATGCTTCTCGATGAACTGCTGGGGCCTGCAAAGAAAAAAGAAACGAAGTTAGAAAAGAAAAACAAGTATAAAGGCATTACCAACAAAGTAAGTTAAGGCTTACCCGATTCAAAGTCTGCTGCACTTCGAGGAAAAAAACCGGTGCATCACTAGTGCCGACAACGTCCTCGACACCGGTAAACAAATCACGAAAAGGGTCATCTCCCTCATTAGATCCATCTACCTCGAGGGCCTCCAAAGCTTGGGCTTCCCGAATTGCCCCTTCGAAAAAAGCAGGGAAAGTTGGCGAGTCTTCGATTACTACTGCCCCAAGTGAGTCGCTTGGGGCATTCTCTTCGGCTCGAAGAGAGTCAGTGACGGCCCTTCAGACATATCCCCCATCTTTTGACTTCTATGGGAGATATCCTCGATTCCCAACAGCTCGGGGACTTTGCCAGAATCTTTCTCCGATATATCCTCAGTTCGAGGCGGAGCCTTGTAAACCACCATCGATCCAGCTGCCCGTGGGGCATCAATGGTTTTCTTCATTCGGGCCACCAGTACGGGCCCATCGTCTTTTTCTTCTTCCTCGTCTTCATCCCTCAAACGCCGAACTGATTCTAAGGTTAAAGGGATGGTATTCTTCTTCGACTTACGAGCCTTCGGTTTTGGATTTTCGAAAGTGGAGGCCCTTTTTCTCTTACTGCCCTTCGCCGGTTTAGAAATCGGGGCTGAAATTTCCTCCTCGCCGGACAGGGGTCTCAAAACCGCATCCTTGCCCAAACCTACACACAAGAAAATTGATTTGAGTATACGGAAAACAGTTTGAACTATCAATGATGCGAGAAAGGAGATTACCATGATTTTTGGCCTCCCATCGACCCTTTGACAAATTGTGCCATGAACGCTCGGCATACGTAGAAGTCGAAGCCAGGGCCCGTACCCACCCCTTGAGGTCGGGAACCGCACCAGGCATCCAAGGAACCGCTGCACCACAAAATAGGATATTAGTAAGAAAGGAAACGAATTGGCAAAATAATGAGAGATAGCAGCCGAGTTACACTTACGCTTCATGTTCCATTCTTCGGGATATGACATCTTCTCGGCCGGTATTAGGTCTGACGTCTTCACTCGAATGAACCTTCAAATCCAGCCTCGATCTTTGTCTTCATCTATGCTCGAGAACAAAATATTGGTAGCCCAACGCTATAGTTTTATTAACCCACCTCGAAAGAGGTAGGGGCAGTACAATCTAATGAGGTGGTCGATGGTGAAAGACATCCCCTCGATATTGCTCACAAAGAAACGGATCAGAATAACGATCTGCCAAAAATAAGGATGGATTTGGCCTAAGATTATTTGGTACTTACGGCAAAAATCGATGATAACAGGGTCAAGGGGCCTAACGTGAAAGGGTAAGTGTACACACTTAAAAACCCTTTCACATGAGTAGTAATATCCTCTTCAGGAGAAGGGACTACCACTTCTTTGTTTCCCCAGTTATAATATTTTCTTACCTATTTGAGATATCCCCCGGTTGTCGAACACATATACCTCGATACTGGCTCACATCGGCCCGGAATCAAAGAGCCTTTGTCGACCTTAAAATTGGAGGTAAGAACACACACCACGGGAACGCACTCCTCAGGCTGTAGATCCACCGGTGTTTTATCGGCGGCAGATTGGGAAGAAGAAGCTTTTTCTTTTTGGGATACGGTGATTTAAAGAAGGTGACAAAGATTTGATGGTTTTGAAGAAGGATTTTACAGAAAAGAATCACAGATTTGCGAATGAACTCAGAAGATACGAAAATGAATTTGGAAGATTAAAAATGTAAAAGTGATAAATGATAAAAGGAATGGTTATTTATAGATTGAAGCAATGGCGGTTCAATATCAGCGGTGGCCGACCACCGCCTGACACGCATTAAATACCTTGGTAAACTAAACCGATGGGACAACTATCACGTACGTCATAGTCGGGCATGATGCAAATGTCAGTGCATATCCAATCGAGCCATTTAGAAATCATATCGTTTCTCACCACATCCTTCCCTAGAAACGATGGGACTATCTGTATACGGTCGAAATTGATTTCGACCTTCGTACGATTGATCGAGATGGGATCAAAATAGACTAAAGGAAGACTTCGTAATATCGAGATGGATTTCGAAGATGGTATGGACGAGCTTCAGATTTCAGGTACAATTCAAACACCGAGTTCGAAGTTATTATCGAGCCAGGGTACGAACCGAACTATGATGAGATGTTATGGAATCGATCTTAAGGGGCAAAGATCAACCGATACCGAGCCCGAGTCATTACCAGACCCCGAGTCGGCATTGAGCTCAAATTCTCATCTATACCGACTAGCACAGAGTCCAATCAAGTTCGAGCTCACAAACAAGAGTCGTTGCAACCACACTAAGGGAGAGAATCTCGACGGAAATTAGGGAAAAACTGATTTATCATGGGTTCCCCACTATGTATTTTTAATTATATCTAAAGTAGGATCCTCCACTATAAAGAGGATGGCTACACTTCTGTAAAAGGACAGTTTTTGCTTACATTATAACTAAAATACCATACACTCCTATATTGAAGGATTATTCTTTTTGGCTTCATAGATTGATTCATCTTGCTTAGTCCTTAAATCATCTTCTTTCCAACCTTGTGTAATTTTCATTCTTTACGATCCGTATTTGATACTTTCTATTTATCCTTACAACTTGTGTTAAGTTATACCACATATCCTTAGAACTACGTACAAATTCAACTCTATCTGTTTTTGGGTAAACACCACCATTTTGTATGGCCGTACAATCTACTCCCCAACTACACACGAAATCTATATTCGATTGCAAAGCCGGATCACTAACATCTGTCCTTGGTACACACCATTTCTTATACACTTCCGGTGCCATAGCTGGCGGAGAAGTCTGAATTTAGAATTTTAAGTGAGTAGTTATACAACATCTATTAATAGTCTGTTTGGCCAAGCTGGAGAAATCAGCTTATTTTGAGAAATGCTTTTGAAAAAGATACTTTTGGAGAAAAGCAGTTTGTGTTTAACTAATCACTCTGAAAAGCACTTTTGAGCAATAATTTGTGTTTGGCCAAACTTTTCAAAAAGTGCTTTTAAGTATCAAATTACGAATAAGGACATGAATAGATTTACTTAATAGTTAATATTATGATTAAATAAATAATCTCAAATATTTGTTATTACATGCAATAATTAAATCTTTTTATTTTATTTAAGTACAATATGAAAATAAAATTTAAAAGTACTTAATTATTTTAATATAAGTTAAATATATTAAAAATCATTCAACAAATATAAAAATATTCACCCCTAAAGTCATTATATATTAAAAAGTTATCCTAGAAATATAAGAAATATTTATACCTTAATATCCTAAGTATTAGGTTTGACAGTTATTTTAGTATATACTATATTTTGTTAAGGGTATTTTTGGTAAGAAGAAAAGTCAAAACTACTTTTGCTTCTACTTTTGAAAAGAAGTTTTTTTTTTGTTTCTCAGAAACTGCTTCCGCTTCTTCCCAAAAGCATTTTTTCCCCAAAAAAAACTTGGCCAAACACCTCAACTTAGGAAAAAAAATACTTTTGAAAAAGAAGAAAAAAAATACTTCTAGCCTTTTGAGAAGCTTGGCCAAACAGACTATAAGTCTTTTAGTGAATCTATATATATACCTTTTATAATTATACTTAAATATGTAAATATATAAGTACTATTTCATCCGTTCCAATTTATGTGAACATGTTTGACTGGGCACGGAGTTTAAGAAAAAGTGAAGATTTTTGGAATTTGTGGTCCCGAACAAGTAAAAAAGGGGGTAAGAATATTAGTATGGTTATAAAAACTTCTAATCAAAGATATAATTATAACTTTAAATTAAATTATATTTAAATTTTAAAAAGATTATTCTTTTTGTAACCGACTAAAAAGAGAAAAAGAGAATAAGTTCGTATAAACCGGAATAAATTGAGTACTATGATTTAATGCAAATATTTTTAATGGCCAGTACACAATACTTTGTCATCAAGAATCGGAAAGATCAAACTGCTCCTATGAGAAAGCGTGGGAGATTTCTCGGATCAATAATCATTGTAGTGAAAGACAATTATACCCTTAACACTAGCAACAGCAAATATCTTCAAGTCATACTATACTAACAGGATAGTTTCGTCATTAAACTGACCTCTGCAGAAAAAGAGAAAACCTATTGACATATTTAACCTTGAGGATTATCCAAATTTTCGAAAAATACCTGTGTATTACGCAGAACTCCCACATCGTAAACGGGGCTGAAGTCGGGTCGAAACAACCCGAAGTTACGCTCCGGAGTGCTAGGCTTAAGGTCCTCATTGAACAGGGAGAAAACGTAAGTCTCAAACGTCCTGTTAGGCATCAACGGCGTTCCCACACCGGAGTTAACATGCCTCAGGAGATTCACATTGTACGAAACAGCATTCTCCAAACTCACACCCGGTTGGTTCGGGTCACCCGCAGAAGGCCAACCCGTTTCCGCCACAACGATATCCACGTCATCATAACTCAATAACTTCATCGCCGAATACACAGCATCAATCTGCGCATCAAACATATTTGTATAATTCATCCCCGTAACTTCGTCGTAAACCCCAACGTTTGGTTTAAACAGGGCATAATCTAGGGCTTTATCGTTAAACCCAAAATATGGGTACGGACAAATCATGAAGGGTGATTTGGTTTCACGGTGAAATTCTAGCATTGGGGCAAATATAACCCGATCGTACCCGCGTCTGGACCGACCCGAACTTGGAGGTTCGGAGCGGGACATGATTCCCAATGAATGTGGTGTTGACACCTGGATATCATTAATTCCAGCTTGTAATAGAGCTTCGTGAATTGCTTTCATGGCGGGGACTAAATGAGCGATGAGATTTTTGTCACTAGTGGCTATGACCTCATTTCCAACGCAAATGCGATCTATTTTCGTGTGTGGATAATAAGGAACAACATTTTCATTGACCCATGTTGTTGCACCAGCGGATTTAGAAACTGATAAAATGTTGCCGTTTGGAACCGTGATTGTGAGCCAAATGCCGGTGTTAGCGAATGCGTGGATGATTTCTGGGTTTGCGTCGAAGATTTTAATTTTGTTAATGGTGGTTTGGTCCCTGATGAAGGCGGTGACTTGGGTCGGTGGCAGGAGGTTGTCGGTGACGATCCGTAGTTCACGCCAATGAAATAGTCCGCTAAGGAGCCGTTACAGAAAAGGAGGAAGATAAAGAAAAAGAGAATATGGAGGTAACAGAGTTTAGCCATGAAATTAAACCTTAAGTGAACAAAACAAAAGAATTGAGTGAATTTTTGTAATTAATGAGAACTGTTAATTGTAAGCAGAGTGGTGTGCTGAGAGGTAGAAAACAGGGTCTGCATATTTTGTGACGCAGCCAAGGGCGTGGTACTAAAAAGCAAAAATGTGGGAGGTGATAGTCCTAATTTCTGCAATTTCAATGTCAAATCGACTCCGAAAAAAACAAATCGTCAATTCGGACTCTTGAAAACTAAAATAGAAATTCAATTTTGACCATAGATAAAGGAGCCTGAATTTTGAATGATGCTTAATTCGACTTAATGCAAATATCAATTTTGACCATAGATAAAGGAGCCTGAATTTTGAATGATGCTTAATTCGACTTAATGCAAATATATATATATATATATATATATCTTTCACTCCTATGATCTGGTAAAACCTTTTGAGCAGAGTTAGCAACTATTGACTATTAGCCTATTACGCACTAATAATTCTGGTTGCATAGTTTATGTTCTTTAATTTCTATAATAGTTTGCAACATTTCACTTTGTATACGATAAAAATCGAGTTTGCCCTCCGAATGAATAATCGAGATTGGAACATGATTTACCAAGGTTCAACTTCGTGTAATATCAAGCCATGATGCGAAGTTAGGTTACCGATCTCGAGATCCAGAGGTCGAGCAAAATAGAGACCGGGCAAGATCGAGATCGGCTAAGATCAAGGTCGAGCAAGTTTGAGACCGGTAAAGATCGAGATCGGCCAAAATCGAGATCGGGCTAAATAGAGACCAATCGAGGCCGAGATCGATCTCGATCGTGGAAAGCTTATCGAGCCAAAAAACAGAAAGCTGGAATATCCGCAATTGGGCGAGAATCTCGCTGTAAATCACGGCACATATCAATGATAGGTCAATTAATTAATCTATTATGGGATTCCATGTTGTATTTAAAAATTATATTATGAATAAGTTCCCTCCCCCCCTCCCCCCCTTCCCCCCTCCACTATATAAAGGGGGGTCTGATTATTTGTAAGGCAACTTGATTCAGATTCATAGAACATAAGGGAATATACTATCTTTTTCTGGTTTTGATATTTAGTCATATTATTCTTCTATCAGTTACTCTCCATTCAGTTTGAGGGTGATAAAACTTGAAGGCTAAGGCTAATTCATTCATTCGGTTTGCATCCATTTCTTTTACACTCTACTTCGATATTCATTTATATATTTTCTCAATTTGTACCGAATTATGCTACATATCCTTAGAACCGCGTAAAATTCAATTGTCATCTATTTTTCGGGTAAACAGTTTGGCGCCCACCGTGGGTCGATAATAGTGGTTATATGATACAAATCTTTGTAAAACACATCATTTTACATTTGCTCTTGGAGGTATCTTTGATTTCAGGTTAAAAATTACGAACTCTCTATTAATACCCCTACATATCGACAATGAATCTGGCCATCAAGGGGAGAATAACAACGAAATGCCCGAAGATGGAAGGCCACATGCTGACCCCGTTGAAATTCGGGCCGTAGATCCGATTGATGTTAATTCACATGTGGCCATCGAAGTGAACCAACATTTTGGTCCCAAAAATAACATCAATGGTGGAATCCCATCTGCAGTTCGAAATACCCAAAATATTAGAGAAGACGGGATCAACCTGCATATGATCTTCGAAATGCTGCAAGCTCAACAGGTGGCGATAGCTCAGTTGCAGAGCCAAACCCAGGCACCGAGTAGGGCCGAGCCCGGTCCACCCCAAGAAGTCACCAACAGAACGGGGCCAGCTGTGGTAAGGTCGTATGAACAAGAATCGGGGACTAACCTCGAAATTATAAAGATGCTCGAGGAACTAACAAAGCGGATAGAGTTAGGGGAAAAGAAGATCGAAGTAAACAACAAGAAAGTGGAAACCTATAACTCCAGGGTTGATCAGATCCCGGAGGCGCCACCAATACTGAATGGTTTGGATTCCAAAAAATTCGTACAAAAGTCTTTCCCCCCGAGCGCAGCTCCCAAACTGATCCCCAAGAAGTTCCGCATGCCCTAGATTCCTAAGTATAACGGAACGACCGACCCCAACGAGCATGTCACCTCTTACACGTGTGCCATTAAAAGGAATGATCTAGAGGATGACGAGATCGAATCTGTATTACTAAAGATATTCGGGAAAACCCTATCAAAGGGAGCAATGATATGATATCATAATTTACCATATAACTCTATCGATTATTTTGTCGTGCTTGCAGATGCTTTTGCAAAAGCACACGCCGGAGCCATAAAGGCCAAAACTAGGAAGTCGGACCTCTTCAAGGTAAAGCAAAAAGAGAACGAGATGCTAAGAGAGTTTGTATATCGTTTCCAAATAGAACGAATGTATCTACCACCTGTCACAGATGATTGGTCCGTTCAAGCTTTCACTCAAGGGCTAAACGAACGAAGCTCAGTGGCTTCACAACAGTTGAAGGAGAATTTGATTGAGTACCCGGCTGTTACCTGGGCCGATATACATAATCGATATCAATCAAAGATTAGAGTCAAAGACGACTAGCTGGGGGCTCCTTCTGGTTCCGCTACCAAAAGAGACATCGACCAAGAACCGAGGATGAACAGGGATCGATACCAGCCGTATAATAGAGATCGTAGGGGCAACGGACATGGGCACAACTCCATACGAGGTGAAAGGAGAAGCGATCGAGGCTAAGGCTCTCGAGGGTTGATTAGCAAGAATGGTTTCGACAGGCATACCCGACCTAAGGAAGCACTGCGATTGTTGGAGTATAACTTCAATATTGATGCATCCGCCATCGTATCGACTATCGGACACATAAAAGATACCAAATGGCCTCGACCTCTGCAGACCGATCCAGCCCAAAGAAATTCCAATCAAGTATGCAAGTATCATGGCACCCATGGCCACATAACGGAAGATTGTAGGCAATTGAGAGAGGAAGTAGCCCGGTTATTCAATGAAGGGCACATTTAGGAATTTTTTAGTGATCGGGCCAAGAATCACTTCAAAATAGAGAGTTCAATAGACAAAACGAGCAAGAAGAACCGCAACACATTATTCACATAATTAACGGAGGGATTGATGTTCCCCAAGGACCAGTGTTTAAACACACTAAAGTCTCGATTGTAAGGGATAAGCGATCTCGGACTCATGATTACATACCGAAAGGAACTTTGTCCTTCAACAATGAAGACTCAGAGGGAATCATGCAACTCCATAACAATGCACTGGTAATATCTTTACTCATGAATAAGACTCAAGTTAAGCTTGTGTTAATTGATCCAGGTAGTTCGACCAACATCATTCGATCAAAGGTCGTAGAGCAACTCGGTCTGCAGGACCAGGTCGTGCGTGCAGCCCTAGTACTAAACGGATTCAACATGGCATGTGAAACTTCTTAGGGCAAGATAACTTTACCAGCAAACATCGCCGGGACCATCCAAGAAACGAAATTCCACGTAATCGAGGGAGAGATGAGGTATAACGCCCTATTCGGAAGACCATGGATCTACAACATGAGAGCAATACCCTCGACCATTCACCAAGTTCTAAAATTCCCAATGCCAGAAGGAATCAAAACAATCTACGGGGAGCAACCCGCCATAAAGGAAATGTTTACCGTCGACGAAGTGATTTTGATATTGTCACTCTCATCGACAAAAGGGTCAAATTCGAAGGAGGAGACCAAATAGCAATCACAAACGCCGGTCTCGACCCAACTAGAAAAGTAGGGGTCCGACGAAGATGATGATTATGGGATCCCTCGATCCTTCATAATCCCTGATGATTCTGACACTACCAAATCAACGGTCAAAGAACTGGAGCAAAGCACACTAATCAAACAACTGCCAGAACGAAAGGTATACTTGGTCACGGGGTTAAATCCCGAGCTCAGGAAAAAGCTTATTCAATTTTTTTTATAGATAACACGGATTGTTTCGCTTGGTCCCATCTTGACATGACAGGGATCCCATCGGAAATCACCACCTATAGACTAAGCTTGGATTCGAAGTTACATCTGGTGAAGCATAAAAGAAGACCCCAGTCCGAGGTCAAACATGCTTTCGTCAAAGACGAGGTAACCAAGCTTCTTAAAATAGGGTCAATCCGTGAAGTAAAATACCCCGAATGATTAGCAAATGTAGTGGTAGTCCCTAAAAAAGGGAACAAACTTAGAATGTTTATAGATTACAAGGATCTAAATAAAGCATTCCCTAAGGATTCTTTTCCTTTGCCTAATATCGATCGTATGATCGATTCCACGACTGGCCACGAGATCCTTAGTTTTCTTGATGCCTATTCCGGGTATAATCAAATACAAATAAGCCCGGATGATCAAGAAAAGAACTCGTTCATCACTAAGTATGGTACCTACTGCTACAATGTAATGCTATTCGGATTTAAAAATGCTGGTGCCACTTATCAACGCCTAGTAAATCGGATGTTCGAAGAACAAATAGGAAAATCTATGGAAGTTTACATTGATGACATGCTAGTTAAGTTCCTGCGAGTAGAGGGCCATTTAAAGTACTTGCAGGAAACTCTCAGTATATTAAAGAAGTACAACATGAAGCTAAACCCAGAAAAATATGCATTCGGGGTTGGGTCAGGCAAATTTCTCGGGTTCATGGTATCTAACCGAGGAATCGAGATCAATCCCGACAAGATCAAAGCTATCGATGGCATCACAGTGATAGACAACGTAAATGCTGTGCAGAGGTTAACCGGGCACATGGACGCCCTTGGGCGATTTGTCTCGAGGTCGTCCGATAAAGGCCACCGATTTTTCTCATTGCTAAAGAAGAAAAATAATTTCACATGGACCTCAGAATGCCAGCAGGCTTAGGAAGAGCTTAAACGGTACTTATCGAGCCCGCCGCTACTTCACACACCAAGGGTAGACAGACATCTTTACTTATATTTGGCAGTATCGGAGGTAGTGGTAAGTGGAGTCCTAGTCCAGAAAGAACGAGGTACGTAATTTCCATTTATTATGTCAGCCGGACCTTAGGTGAGGCCGAAACTAGATATCCCCACCTATAAAAATTGGGGTTCGCTTTGATAAGCGCCTCTAGGAAACTAAAACCATACTTCCAATGTCACCCCATATGTGTTGTAACAACATATCCACTTCAAAATATTTTGCATAAACCCGAGCTTTCGGGACAGTTGGCCAAATGGGCCATAGAAATCAGCGGGTATGATATCGAATATCGATCCCGAACATCAATTAAGTCTTAAAGTTTGGTAGACTTCGTAGCTGACTTCACACCGACCCTAGTACTCGAGGTCGAAATAAAACTATTGATAAATTTGGGTACTTCCTCAGGAATCTGGACCCTCTTCATGGACGGTGCCTCGAACGCGAAAGGATCCGGGCTCGACATCGTACTAAAACTACCCACAGGCAACGTGGTTAGACAATCTATTAGAACTGTGAAATTGACTAACAATGAGGCCGAATATGAGGCCATGATTGCAGGTCTCAAACTACCCAAATGGGAGCGGAGGTGATCGAGGCCAAATGTGACTCCCCCCTCGTAGTGAATCAGGTTAACGGAACCTTCGAAGTTAGAGAAGATTGAATGGAAAGATACCTAGATTAGTTACAAGTAACTTTGCACCGATTTAAGGAGTGGACTTTGCAACATGTGCCTCGATATCAAAATAGTGAGGCCGATGCTTTCGCAAACTTAAGGTCATCAATCGAGGACAACGAGCTCGATTCAGGGGTCGTCGTGCAACTCATGAGATCAGTAGTTGAAGAAGATCACGCCGAGATAAATTCCACAAGCTTGACCTGGTATTGGAGAAATAAGTACATAATATTTGAAGACCGGAAAGCTTCCCTCAGATCCGAGAGAATCTAGGGACCTACGCACGAAGGCAGCACAATTCACTTTGACCGAAGATGGGACTTTGTTTAGGAGAATGTTTAATGGTCTATTAGCGATATGTTTGGGACTAAGAGACACTGAGTACGTTATAAGAGAAGGTCATGAAGGCACTTGCGGAAATCACTACGGTGCTGAATCATTAGTTCAAAAGGTAATCAGAGCCGGCTATGACTGGATCGATATGGAAACAGATACGAAAGAGTTTGTTCGAAAATGTGACGAATGTCAAAAGCATGCGCCAATGATTCACCAACTCGGGGAACTGCTCCATTCGGTTTTGTTACCATGTCCATTTATGAAATGGGGAATAGACATCGTCCGCCCCCTCCCATTGGCATAAGGTAAAGCTCAATTTATTGTGTTTATGACTGGCTATTTTTCTAAGTGGGTTGAAGCACATGATTTCGAGAAAGTTAGGGAGAAGAAAGTCATCGACTTCATTTGGGATCACATCATATGTCGATTCGGGATGCCTTCCAAAATTGTATGTGATAACGGGAAACAGTTCATCGGCAGCAAAGTAACTAAATTTCTCGAAGATCATAAGATCAAAAGAGTCCTATCAACGCCTTATCATCCTAGCGGGAACGGGCAAGCCGAATCAACAAACAAAACCATCATCCAAAATCTTAAGAAGAGGTTAACTGACGCCAAAGGAAAGTGGAAGGAAATTCTAGAAGTTCTTTGGGCATATCGCACAACCTCGAAATCCAGTACCAGGGCTACCCCATTCTCATTAGTTTATGGCACCGAACGATCGAAGTCGGAGAGCCGAGTATCCGGTTCTGATATGCAACAAAGGAATTAGATAACGAGGCCATGAATACGAGTCTAGAATTATTGGACGAAAGGCGTGAGACCGCCCTCATCCGATTAGCTGCCCAAAAGCAACGAATCGAGAGATACAACAATCGAAGAATTTAATGTCGGGGACATAGTGCTAAGAAAAGTCACCCTCAACACCCGAAATCCTAATGAAGGGAAATTAAGCCCGAATTAGGAAGGACCGTACCAAATTCTTGAGGTCATCGGAAAAAGGGTCTTACAAGCTCAGAACAATGAATGGGGAACAACTACCAAGTAATTGGAACATATCTTGCCTAAAACGGTACTACTGCTAAGGTACACCTTTTCTTTATTCCTTTATAATTTTTAGATTAGCACACGCAAGTGGTCGACAAGAAATGACAGCGGGCTTTTTAGCAAACGGCACGAAGTCTTTAGGTCTGACAGAACATGCTGCACTCTTTTATCCTCAGACTGAGTTTTGTCCCAAATGGGTTTTTTCGGCAAGGTTTTTAATGAGGCAACAATGAATCGTGCTAACTTAGAATCAAGCCCGATTATGAATCGGCATCGGAGATCCATTCGGAGTTATCCGAGGTTCCTTTGCAATCAACCTCGAATACTGGGGGGCTACCCTCAGATATGCATTATCTTCGAATATCAACACTAGAAAGGAAAATACTTTATAAAAGAAATGATAACGACAAGGTCGAGAATCCAAACTAGAGTAAGAATTTGAAAAGTAAATGCGGAAGCAATAATAATAAGGAATTGAACAACTAGAACTAAAGGGCAAAAAATAAAGGATATGGGAAAATTCAAGGAAAGAATTCCAAGAACTTCCAAGAACACACGTTCTATAACCTTGATAAGATCAAAGAAACAACGTCTTGATTTATTGAAGAAATCAAACGCCTTTACTTAAAAGCAAATCGAAATAATAGATTCGGTTCTTGACCGCTTTACGAGTAACTTGAGATAATAATTAATAACTAGTATTAATCGCCTTCTAAGAATACCACAAACGAATCAAAGATATCACAATAGAGAAGTAGTCTTACTACCTTGAACTATGAACTAGTGAAGGTTGAAAGATAAATCTCAAAGCATAAGTAACAAAGGTTCAAAAGAACTCTCAAAGCATGATATACTTAATCAATAATGAAGTGTCCTAATGAATGAGAAGAAATCCTTATTTATAGGAGTACTAAGGCATAAAAAGTCCTTAAAATTAGGTAGGGTGGCTGCTAAGGCATCAAAAAGTCATTACAATTAGGTAGGGTGGTTGCTAAGGAGTAAGAAAAGTCATTAAAATTAGGTGGGGGGCGGCCAAAAAATCCCTTTGGAGCAGATTTGGACCTTAAAACTACTAGTTTGGACCATTGGTTTGGACTCCAATTTGGCTCCTTTTGAAACACCCCCTTTTGGACCTCTTTTAAGCTCATTTTGAGCCCTTTTGGTGGACTTCAAGGGCTGATTTAGTGACCCAATCTTCCTCCTCTTGGACTTCAATATGGACCACCAAATAATTGTAAAACTTGGATAATTCATCTCCTTTGGGCTTGAGCTCTTCCTTTATAATTAAAAGCTTCTTTATTTGTCATTGAAGTCCAGCAACCTTAGTCTGCAACTCTTTAGCTTGAGATATCGTAAATGGCTTTCTTAGAGCTTCCATAACTCTATGTGTCCTTGATGCTATCACCTAGCCAATTCACATCCTTTATTCTTGAGCTCTTCCTCCCAATTAACAACTTTTTTATTTGCACTTGAAGTCTAATGGCCTTGTTTTGCAACTCTTTAGTTTGACATCTTGTTAAAGGCCATCTTTGAGATTCCAAAGCTTCATCCTTGTCCTTAAATAGATTTGAGCTTCCTATGATGCTATCAAGAAGGATATCGAGAAATAGGATTTATTGTAAGGGTCAAACGGTCAAATCGAACCGTACCCATATAGATTGCTCGAAACCTGTTTCGATCGAGAATAAATAGAAATATGTTCCTTACAAACATCTTATGTTATAAAATTAGCAGAATTTCCTTCTTCTTCTTTCTTAGCAAAGAGCATCGTACTACCGAATTTAAACAAGCCCAAGGGTAATACTTAACCGGAATACGAACAATCTCTCTTGAGGACTGCCATCCGACTCAAACAGCCCAAGCCGTTGAGCCCCGGGAGCAAAATACCTAATAGGCAATGCCCCGATTTCTAAAAGTCACGGCCTCCCCACTCGGGAACTAATATCTCGGGCAAGCCTAGAGAAAATGGAAGAACAAGCCCAATGGGTAACTACCAAACTAAAAGGCTACGGCCGATTTAACACGACTCGGAGACGTCCGAAATCTATAACAAAAATAGGCCTTCGAAAATGTAGAACTTCGAACAACCGGTCCTAATGGCTACCCTCGGCAAAATCTCTAACTTAAGAAAGGAAACAAAGGCAAGATTTGTTCGAACCCTCGAACACAACCTTACTGTTTCGTGCTAAGGCATTTTCAACCTTTGTAAATATAAATAAAGCAAAGGAAAATTATGACAGCCAAAAGGGCAAGAAATGCCATATATTTATACATAATAGTTTTTTACAAAGGCCAAATCGGCCTAAATTTACAACGGCCAAAAAATGGCCTCAGAAAAAATGCAAAAGGAAAAAACCTAATGTCCTAAGTGGCTTGTGATAAGTAGGGATTTTGACCTATTATTTGCTCTCTTTTACTTGCGATTTAGCTCAAAAATGCTTAAAGGCATTCCCGAAAACTAACAAAATGTGCTTACTTGTAGGAATATTGAGATATGAGCCAAAGAAGTCAAAATCAACTCATAAACGAGTCAAAAGTGAACAAGAACCAAAACAGGGCAAAAAGGCCAGCAGTGCGGACCGCACCAAAATTGTGCGGCCGCAGAATAAATCTCGGCCAAACCCACACCACAATTAAGTAGTGAGGCGGTCGATGCAATAATAAACCCAACGAAGGTCGGGATCGAATCCATAGAGAGTTAGAATATGGGATTAGGTGTATATCTAAGTTAATTATAATTTTTGGCTCCAATTACACTTCCACAACTTGGTTGGTGTTCTACTTCTACTTTACTCTATTGTTTGCAAGTATAAAACTAAGGACAATATTTTTAGTTTTGAGTTTTTCAAATGATTAAAAGGGACTAGGGTCGTGACTTCTACCTAGGTGGTATCTAATGGGTTGTAAACTCCAGGGCAAATTTGATTAGTTGGGGTCGTGATGTAGCAATCACATCCGGGTACTCACTCTATACCTCTCGGTAATTTGAGTGATTTTGCCCAAATTGGCTTTCTCAAGTCCAATTGGGTATTTGCACATTACAAGTGATATTAGCTCAAGTCGGGTATAACTATTTCTAGGTTTAACCCTTTAATTGGGGCTATCAATTTCCTGTTAGCCAAGTTTTCCTAGACTTAGTCTCTCTTTCTCAAGTAGAGGCTAAGTCAAATAGGCATGAATCAATGTTTGCAACCATTGATTCTAGGGTTCAATCATGAACAAGGCTAAATATCACTAACCCAATAAAAAATAAGCCCTAAATTAAATACCCATCAAATACCCACACTAGGGTTGAGTCACAACCCTAGCTAAAGATTTAGCTACTTATGAAAAATACAGAAATCAAAGAAATAAATTAAGATATAATGTATATTAATTGATTAGGGAAAGAAAATCTAATGTATAGATGTTAATCTAGTACAAAAGTCCTCAAAATAGCAAAGAAAAACGGCTCAGGTGCTTTTCTCCCACGCCACTTCACCTAAAAATGACTTTATTAGTTCTATTTATACTAAGCTGAAAATATCTGACAAAATTGCCCCTGCGGAGGTTGTGCGACCGCATAATTCTGGTGCGGTCCGCACATTAAGATTCTGTGGTCGCACCATTATTGTGCGGTTCGCATTCTTAGAATTTTGGATTTGGAACTTCGGGGCTTCTGTGGTCTGCATAAAAATGAGTGCGGCCACACTTCTGATTGTTCGATCGCATAAAAATGATGCGGCCCGCACTCTTTGACTTTGAACTTGAATCCAACTCTCTGATTCTTCACTCATGCGGACCGCATAATAGTGAGTGCGTCCGCACTTGATATTCTACGGCCGCACAATATTGGTGTTGTCCGCACTCCTTCAGCTTGTCCAAATACCATTCTCTGAATCTCCTCTCTTTGGACCGCATAATAGTGAGTGCGACCATACTTGATATTCTGCGGCCGCACAATTTTGGTGCGGTCCGCACTGCTGGCCTTTTTTCCCTGTTTTGGTTCTTGTTCACTTTTGACTCCTTTATGAGTTGATTTTGATTTTTTTGGATCATGTCCCAATATTCCTGCAAGTAAGCACATTTTGTTAGTTTCCGGGAATGCCTTTAAGCATTTTTGAGCTAAATCGCAAGTAAAAGAGAGCAAATAATCAGTCAAATCCCTACTTATCAGCTTGGTCTTCATCGGAGGTTGCATCTCCATCCTCGGGATTTTCTCCGTCTTCGGATTCACTTGAGCTGCTCTCGTAGTCTTTCTCAGGGAAGGCCAGTCTTCGGGACCTGGTTTCCTCCGCTTTGGCATTTTCGATTTCGGCCACAATATCGAATCCCTGGGCACTGACACCCTCGAGAGCTTCCCTCCGAGCTTGCTATTTCGCATGTTCAACCATGCCCTTGGCCTTGGCCTGGTTGACCTCGACCCTAAACTGGGCCACTTTAGCATCAACTCTTTTGTTAGTCTCGGTCATTTCAAATCTGGCCACTTCGAGTTCACCGGCCAAGCTTGCCTTATCATAAACAGCCAAATCCAATCGATTCTGAAGCTCTTTGATCTGCACCGAGGCCTTCTCTTTTGCAGCTTGGAGTTGGGTCTCGATCGACTCCAGTTGAGCTTGGACGATCTCCTTTTTCGAGTAAGAACCCCTCCACATGGGTAGTAATTGATTCTTTAGGCGATGGCACTACCACATGCTTTTCTCCCCAGTTGCACTCCTTTTTTCTTTGTCGAGGATTTTCTCGGTGATTGTGCATTGGTACCTCTAGATCGGCTCACATCGGCCCGGTACTGAAGAAGGTTTTTCAAACTTAAAGTCGATGACGGTCGAGCACCCTACCAGAACGAATTTCTCAGGATAAGGCTCCGTCGCATCCCCGCCGTCGGCGGGTCGTGATGAAGAAGCAACCTCTTTTTGCTGCACTGTTTTAGAGATTTTCGCCATTGATGATCAAAGAAAGAGAGAATTAGGGTTGTGTGCGGTGTGAGAATTGTGAAGCAAAAGGATTTTTTTGAAGAAGATGCAAGAATAGAGAAAAAGTTTTGAGTGAATATGAGGGTTTGAATAATTATAGCCTGGTAATGACGGTTCAAAACTAGCAGTGACCGACCAACGACTGACAGACATTTAATGCCTTGGTAACTGAACAGACGAGACGTTTGTCACATACGTCATAATCGGGCTCTTAGCTGACGTCGTCACCCACCGAGTCAGAGTTTGGAAATTCATATAGTTTTTCATAATCATCTTTCCGAGAAACGAGGGGACTATCTGTATACGGCCAAAATCGAGTTTGCCCTCCGAATGAATAATCGAGATTGGAAAATGATAGACTAAGGTTCAACTTCGTGTAATATCAAGCCATGATGTGAAGTTAGGTTACCGAGCTTGAGATCCAGAGGTCGAGCAAAATAGAGACCGGCCAAGATCGAGATCAGCCAAGATCGAGATCGGGCTAAATAGAGACCGATTGAGGTCGAGATCGACCTCGATCGAGGAAAGCTTATCGAGTCAAAAAAAGAAAGCCGGAATATCCGCAATAGGGTGAGAATCTCGGCAGAAATCATGGCACATATCAATGAGATGCCAATTAATTAATCTATCATGGGATTCCTTGCTGTATTTAAAAATTATAGTAAGAATAGGACATCCCCACTATATAAAAGGGGGTCTGATTATTTGTAAGGCAGATTGATTCAGATTCATAGAACATAAGGGAATATACTATCTTTTTTTTGATTTTGATATTTAGTCATATTGTTATTCTATCAGTTACTCTCCATTCAGATTGAGGGTGATAAAACTTGAAGGCTAAGGCTAATTCATTCATTCTGTTTGAATTCATTTCTTTCACTGTCTACTTTGATATTCATTTATATATTTTCTCAATTTGTACCGAATTATACTACATATCCTTAAAATCGCGTATAAATTCAATTGTCATCCGTTTTTCGGGTAAACACACTTCTAAAAATTAAAATGAAATAAAATTTGGTCAAATTTTAAACTATATTCTTCCTCGTTAATCCGTCTTTTTGTAAAAGCTAATTCGTTTTAGCTTCACGGGTAGCCAAATTAGCCCTTGAAACAAGAAAATTAGCCCTTCTATTTTGTTTTGCTGTTTCAGTTTCTTCATTCATTCCTTTCCTCTAGAGTAGAATCAGCAAAAACATTGAAATCTCCGGTCGAACTCCAACTTAAAATTTTCATTTTCTGCTAGTTGGTTGTTTTTAGAGAATTGAAACAAAGCTGAAGGGGAAACACAAAGAGGAAGGAAGGGAGCCTAGCCTACTGGTTGCCTGATATATTTTCCGGTGAAGGCCTCATTCTTCGACGGTAACCTCTCTTTTTCAGTAATCATTTTAGTCAAGGGAAGTCGTTTTTTATCTGGGTTGCTTCTTTTGCTAATTCGATTATTTTCTGGTGATTTATTGGGTTATTGTTTTAGAGAATTGGTGATGAGTTTCCGGAAGCCATGACAATTTTATAATAAAAATTGGTTAATTAATAAAAGTTTGGCCATCAATTGCCCATGCAATGTTCAAGTATCATTACATTACGTTCCTTCAAAAATATATCGTGGATTTCCGATCCGTTGCCATTTAATTTATTCAAATTAAATACACGTGGCCGTGTAGAATCTAAACAAGATTCTGATAATCTGATGTTTAATAACGTAATCCCTTGTTAAATTGGCTAATGCAGATCAAAGAGAAGCGCTGATGATATGATTCACTTGAAATTTTATCTCATAATGCCACGAAAGTTTGAAGACAACAATTAAATTGAAAGGTTAACATACAACTGAACATCTTGAATTAGTATTTTTACTCTAAAGTGGTGAATTAATCAATACCTAATAAAATGCCTAAAAAAACTTCTCAAAGGATCCAAGGTCACTTGGGAAGAATAAGTATAGAGAAAAGATTAATTGATAATACTGCAAACTATTGCAATAATATCAAGACAGCATGGCGTATATACAATACATTCAGAGTAAAATCCAAGAAATTTTTGAAAGATCGAATTGAAAGTAATTAAGTGGTTTCAATTCACTGCTGTCATCTTTTAAAGAAAATGACGAATATTGTTAGAAAAGATAAAGAGCACTCCATTACATTTTATATTGAAAGTTGGATTTACAGATTTTGGAATAAACGGAAACTTTTCAAAAGTGTAAGACTACAACAGAAATTTCTGACATTTGTTGATCACCAGAGTACATAATATACCTTTATAGCAATGTAAATTGCATCCAGGATAGATCTTACACTAATTATTTTTTAACATTTCAACAAAATATGACTCTTATCTGTTATCACTCCTATTCCTTAAGTTTACTTTATCGCACATCGCAAATAGGAAGAAGTTAATTTTTATTCTACTTTGATTATTTCTTATTTTTATTTTTTAATGATAATGCAATATAATGGTTAAAACCCCTTAATTAAACGATAAATATATAAAAAAAACATATTACTCCATCTATTAATCATTATTACAATTATTATCTATGATGACATTGACAAACGATAAGTAAACAACACCATTTAGTAAAGTTTTCAGCCGACAATTAAACGACAAAAATAACATAACTATTGTAATAACAGACTTAACAGTCGAGGCGAGCGTCATAGCTGGCACTTTCTCCTGACATTCCATAACCTCTTAATTAAACGATATAAAAAAAATATATTACTCCATCTATTAATCATTATTACAATTATTATCTTTGATGAGATTGACAAACGACAAGTAAACAACACCATTTAGTAAAGTATAATTTCAGCCGACAGTTAAACGACAAAAATGACATAACTATTGTAATAACAGACTTAACGGTCGAGGCGAGTGTCACAACTGACGCTTTCTCCTGATATTCCATATCTTAAATTTGATAACGACATAAATGATTCTAGACAAAAAGTTACTCGTTTATTCAATATTCCTAACAAAATAATGTATGATTTTAGTTAACGGAAATTTACAACGAAATTACCCTTACCCTAACAATACATTGATCACATCTTCATAGCTAGCTTTGCAAATATAGTAGAGAAAAAAGAAGAAGAAGGCAAATGCATGGTACATCTAGCTCTTCTTAATGTGCAGCAGTGCAAGTAAATAATAATAACATTCTTTCTTTTTTTCCAATAATATTGTTACTTTTCAGTGTTCTTAAAATAATGTAATAACAGTTAAAAAGTTTTAAAAGGAATAAAATTTAAAATGTAGAAAATAGAAAAGGAAATAGTGATCACTTCCACGTTTAAATAGAGACAGTAAGTGATTGTTTGGACACAAGCAGAAAAGTAACGGTGCCATCCTCTCATATCTATCATCTCTACTTGGCCTTTACTCAAACAGTCTACTCTTCTTTCTCCTCCATTTCATTTTGTATCGAAAGAATCTTTTCTCACGTAAACCTTCTTGTGCTGCTTCTTTAATTTTTTTATTTTTCTTCTTTCTCTTTCACTGAATCTGTACGTTCATGTAATTTTGTTTTCAAAGATTTTTCTGTTAAATTTTGAGGACAAAACCTAGCTATAACAAATTGATGGATTACCATGATATATTCTATGAACTTGATCCAATTTTTGATGGTGAAGAATGGGATCATCGTCTCGATGGGAAGATTTCAAGTGATGATCAAATCCACAAAGATGATCAATTTCTTAATGAGGAATTACAAGAGAAAGCTAGTGATGATGCTTCGGCAGTTGGTTCTCAGAAAATGGATATGCAAGAAAATGGTCTAGAATTACAAAATGGTGATGATAAAGATTTACAAGTCTTGAAAGTTGAGGTCAATGGAAAAAGAGAAGCTACTGAATCTGGTATTAAATCCCAGGTGGAAAGAAGAACTAACCCTAGAAGGGTAAATAGAAAGGCACATAAGGCTGCAACTAGTACTACTTCTTCACCAGAGCAAAGTGGAAATTTAGAGGAAAAAAGATGCAAACGTGAAAGGATTAATGCTGAGGATTTCACCTTACCTAAAGGCTGGATAATTGAAGTTCGAGTTAGGAAAAATGGAAGCACTTCTGGCCACAAAGATACAGTAATAATAAATACATTAACATCCTCTTTAATTCCTACTTGTTATAGAATTTTCAATTAATTTGCTTTTAGACCCTTAGACATATATCTTCTTTTGCATGCAACAATCTAATTTAGAGTTAAAATCAGAATATTAGGTACACTAATGCGTGACTGGTGATTATAATTAACTTCTTATTATGGTGTTTTCTTGCAGTACTACATTGAGAGAAGTACGAGACATGTTTGCCGATCAAGGATGGAAGTCCTTAGGTACCTACAATCTAAACAAAGGGTATGTGAAAACTTTGATTATATACTTAAAGATAGTTAAGTAGATTTAATTGATTGATGACAAACTTTATAAATTGATTAATCCATCAGAGTATGTGAAAAGTGAAAACTTTGCTTATATGCTTACTTCTTTAGTAGATTGAATTAACTTTCATGACTAAGTTTATAAAATTGATAAAGGTTGAGGTATGTAACTATATATACATATCGTGTATATATATAGTCCTTCTCGGGGCTGGAGCACAAACTCAAGTATATCCTGTAAGTTGCTTTTAACAATTGGGATGTTTTCAATGTTTCGTATCCATTTTGCAGGAGGAAAGCCAAGTTCAAGAAGGATGAAAGGTCAAACAATTTCGACTGTATAGATTATTTAAGTTTTTTTTTCCTTATGTATAACTGGGATGTGACATGAGTTGGAGTACATCATATTCCTCCTGCGCTTATCCTCAAGGATTTTATCTTTTTAATTTTATCTAATTTTCATGTCGAAGCAGTTAAGTCAATATATATCATGAATTCATGATATTCTCTTCGGTTGATACTCAAGAATTGAGGGTTTAAACTGTATCAATCTCGAAACTATTTCAAGTTCATGCTAATCAAATGATTAATGCTCGTAAGTTAATTCTCTTTCATTGTTAGGCTTACTTGAAATAGAACGGTTTTGTGCAATTTTTCTATGGATTAGCTAACTCTTCCCCTTTAGTGGTGTTGTGTTTTTTTATGCTAACATACTTTTGAAGGCATTGATTTCTTGAAAGTTTTATTTTCTCAAAGATTTGTAGCTGGACTTACTTTCCGACACCAAATTAACTAGTCTAAATATCTAGTTCGTAGTATATCTTAAGGTACATACTACTGTATGTCAATGTGATATTTGACGGGTCCAAAACCATAAGAACAATTATAAGCAAAACCAGATACTAGCTGTAAAAAGCCTCTTGCGACCTCTGATTTTTTCAATGTGTATAGTTCATAGCACTATTGAATGTGAAAGAAGCTCACATTATCGCTCTTAGGTTTTCTTGCCTTCTTCTTTTTCTTTCGTTCACTGCTTTCGAGAGTGAGTATATCAAGCAGTCACAGAGTTAAATACGAGTAATAAATTCCTTAAGCCAAATAAATTTGATGGCATCTAACTGTTTTCTTGTCACTAATAATTCAAGAGAGACGTACTTCACTTTCCATGTGAATCAAATTATCGTTATACTAATGTTGACCGGCGAATTTGTGGGTGGACGGGGGGAGGAGGGGCCAAAAAAGTCCTTCAAAGAACAAACGGTAGTCATCTTTATAGGTGAATAAAAACACTAAACTAGC
Organism: Nicotiana tomentosiformis; assembly: GCF_000390325.3. Lineage (NCBI taxonomy): Eukaryota > Viridiplantae > Streptophyta > Magnoliopsida > Solanales > Solanaceae > Nicotiana > Nicotiana tomentosiformis. Next base: position 82,913,017 of record NC_090817.1, on the reverse strand, counting down.
AAGATACAACTAAAGAATAAAAAGAAGATTTAAGTATATGAAGCTAGAATTGCGGATTTACATATATAGTTGTTATTTTAGATAAATGTGTAAAACTTGGAGCAAAATCAAGCTCTTGCCAGGGCTTGTTTGGTGTTGTGGCGGATTAACCAAATTTTGATTACTCTGGAATCTCGGAACATTCAAGGTTCAAACTACCACATTTAATGTAAGAAACTAAACGTTGAATAAGAACAACTAAACAATAAAATATGCACTTTTGGCAAATTGTGAAACGATAAATATATTAAGTGATCAAAAGTATGATATCTCTAACAAAATAGAGCTAACTAGCTGGTCATCTAGATGAAAAATTGTTAGAATGTCTTTGTATACCAGTGAAACCGAGCCCGTGGGACGCCTCAGTTTTCGATGAAGTAAACGGAGCAAGAGACGTGACTGCAAGGAACCGGAATCAAGGCAAGGAGCCCTCGAGTCGGGATCCGGGCAAAACACTTGCCCTCTGAAGCATCGGGGCTACGACCCCCAGGTTCGATTCGAATCCCAAAAATCTAGGAGAGCATTACCAGATAATCGAGCACGACCAACAAAGGGCCGTGATATCCGTGACCAGTAGGATGTCACGGTGTGAATCTCGGCACGTATCGGCAGAAAATTGGTGATTAGTAAAACGGAAGATTTTTATCTTTTATGGAATTGTACTTGGGGTAAAATTCCCCTACTATATAAATGAGGTCTGATTATTTATTAGGGATATTGTAACACGTATATCAAGGTAATATGCTCTTATTTTCTCTGTTATTCAAAGTTCTCAGTTTTGTTTGTCAGTTCATCATTAATGTGAGCCCGAGATCGAAGGCAGACATCCCATTAAAGCTGTTATTTAGTCAGTGATCATTTCCTTTAATTGGTTTGACAATTTATTATGTCATTTATCTGTTTAATTTAACGCAATTCATCATTTGTATTGAATTAATCTGCGTATCCTTAAAACTACTTATAAATTTAATTGTTATCCATTTTTTAGGATAAACAGTTTGGCGCCCACCATGAGGCTAAGGATAATAGTGGCAATTTGATACAAATTTTCACAACACTCTCTATTTTACACTTGTTCTTTGAGTTTTTAATTTCAGGACAAAATTAAAAATTGTCGCACTTCCAATCTGCTCATTTGAACGTGGATGCTGAGTCCGACCACCATGACGAGAACAACAATGTGGTACCCAACAATAAGGTGCCCTCTGTTGACCCCAACGGAGTCCCGGTCGCTGATCCAATCGATGCTAACTCACACGTGGCTATCGTAGCAAACTTGCCTACTGACCCCGAAAACAACATTCGCGGGGGAGCCTGGTCGATAACCCGGAGTACACATGATGACGAAGGTGATGGGATAAATTTGCGCGTGATCTTCGAAATGTTACAGGCTCAACAGGCAGCGATAGCTCAGTTGCAGAACCAAAGCCGCGTCCCCAGCAGGGTTGAGCCCGAATTATCCCGAGAAAACGCTCGCAGAAATGAACCGGCCACAGAAAGGCCGGGTGAAGCAAAACCCGGGACCAACCCCGAGATAATAAATATGCTTGAGGAACTAACCAAACGGGTGGAGTCGGGAGAAAAGAAAATAGAAGCCAACGACAAAAAAATGGAGACCTATAACTCCAGGGTCGATCAAATCCCGGGAGCACCACCGATACTGAAGGGCTTGAATTCCAAGAAATTTGTCCAAAAGCCTTTCCCTCCGAGCGTAGCTCCGAAGCCGATCCCAAAGAAGTTCCGTATGCCCGAAATTTCGAAGTATAATGGGATAACTGATCCAAACAAAATGTGACCTCCTATACATGCTCCATCAAGGGGAACGAAACAACTTGGAAGATGATGAAATCTAGTCCGTTTTGCTGAAAACGTTCGGAGAGACCTCGTCAAAAGGAGCCATGGTATGGTATCACAACTTACCCCCTAATTCTATTGACTCGTTTGCTATGCTTGTAGATGATTTTGTAAAAGCACACACTAGGGCCATCAAGATCGAGACCAGGAAGTCAGACCTTTTCAAGGTAAAGCAAAGAGATAATGAGATGCTCAGGGAATTCGTATCGAGGTTTCAAATAGAATGGATGGATCTGCCTTCGGTTGTAGACGATTGTGCCGTTCAGGCCTTCACCCAAGGACCCAATCCCCAAAGCTCATTGGCTTCACAGCAGTTGACTCAAAATGTGATAGAATACCCGACGGTAACTTGGGCCGACGTCCATAACAGTTACCAATCAAAAATCAGGGTCGAAGACAATCAGCTCGGGGCCCCATTCTGGGTCCGTTTATCCCATCAGGACTAGTGACAGATCCAAAAGGGCCATCGATCATGAACCGAGATCGAATAGAGACTAGTATCAACCATACAATAGAGATCGAAGGGGTAATAGGTCCGGAAGCAACACTGTGAGAAATGAAAGAAGAAGCGATCGAGGTCATACTAACCGGGGACTCATGAGCAAAAGCGGTTTTCACAGACCCATCGGGTCTAAGGAAGCACCAAGGTTCAGAGTACAACTTCAACATCGATGCTACAGGCATCGTATCAGCCATCGAACGCATCAAAGATACTAAGTGGCCTCGACCATTGCAATCCGATCCTACCAAAAGGGACCCCAACCTAATGTGTAAATATCATGGCACTCAAGGCCACAGAATCGAAGACTGCCGACAACTGAGAGAAGAAGTAACCCGGTTATTCAATAACGGACACCTTCGAGAATGTTTTAGTGATCGAGCAAAAAATCACTTCAGGAACAGGGACTCCAACAAGTAGATTGAGCAAAAGGAACCTCGGTACGTCATCAACATGATCATTGGTGGGGTTGACGTTCCCTAGGGGCCGATGTTAAAGCGCACTAAAGTGTCCATTACAAGAGAAAAACGGACTCGCGATTATGTACCAGAGCGAACCGTATCTTTCAACGACGAGGATTCTGAAGGCATCGTGGAACCACATAATGATGCACTGGTAATATTTGTACTCATAAATAAATCTTGAGTTAAGTGTGTGTTAATTGATCCAAGTAGCTCGGCCAATATCATCATATCGAGGGTCATGGAACAGCTGGTTCTACAAGACCAAATAGTGCCTGCAGTCCGAGTTTTAAACGGGTTTAACATGGCATGTGAGATGACTAAAAGGGAGATAACCCTGCAGGTAAACGCTACCGGAACCGTTCAGGAAACAAAGCTCTACGTGATTAAAGGAGATATGAGATACAATGCTCTATTCGGGAGGCCATGAATTCACAACATGAGGGCAGTACCCTCGACACTACATCAGGCATTGAAATTCCACACACCGGGAGGGATCAAAATAGTTTACGGAGAGTAACTGGCTGTAAAAGAGATGTTTGCAGTCGATGAGGTGGTCTCGATATCTGCACTCTAGAAATCGATGAACACGAGTTCGATCTCCTAGGAAGAAACCAAATAGCAATCACCGACAGCGGCCCCGACCGAACTAGTAAAGCAAGGGACGGGCGAGGATGACGATTACGGGGTCCCCTAGTCATTCATAGCCCCTAACGATTCCGATGCCACCAAGTCAACGGTAGAGGAGTTGGAGCAAGTCATATTGATCGAGCACCTGCCCGATCAGAAGGTATACCTGGGCACATGGCTAACTCCCGTGCTCAGGAAAAAACTCATTAAATTCCTTATAGCTAACATAGATTATTTCACTTGGTCCCATCTTGACATGACAGGGATCCCGCCAAAATAACTACTCACAGGCTGAGCTTGGATCCGAAGTTTCACCCGGTTAAATAGAAGAGGAGGCCCTAGTCTGAAGTCAAACATGTATTCATCAAAGACGATGTAACCAAACTCCTTAAAATAGGTTCCATTCGGGAAGTTAAGTACCCGGACTAGTTAGCAAACGTAGTGGTAGTACCTAAAAAGGAAAATAAGTTAAGAATGTGTGTAGACTACAAAGACTTGAACAAGGCATGCCCTAAGGACTCTTTTCCTTTGCCTAACATCAATCGCATGATCGATGCGACGGCCAGCCACGAGATACTCATCTTTCTCGATGCCTATTCCGGGTACAACTAGATCTGGATTGATCCGAGCGGCCAAGAAAAGACTTCCTTCATCACTAAATACGACACCTATTGTTATAACGTAATGCCATTCGGACTAAAAAATGCCGGTACCACTTACCAATGCCTAGTAAATCAGATGTTCGAAGAGCAAATAGGAAAATCAATGGAGGTTCACTTTGAGGACATGTTAGTTAAGTTCATGCGAGTAGAGGACCATTTGAAACATTTGTAGGAAAACCTTCAACATACTGAAGAAATAGTATATGAAGTTGAACTCGGAGAAATGCGCATTCAGAGTCGGGTCCGGGAAGTTCCTTGGATTCATGGTGTCCAACCAGGGGATCGAGATCAATCTCGACAAGATCAAGGCCATAGAAGACATCACCATGGTGGATAACATCAAGGCCGTTCAGAGGCTAACCGGGCGCATAGCTGCCCTGGATCGGTTCATTTCGAGGTCCCCCGATAAGGGCCATCTGTTGTTCTCATTATGAAGAAGAAAAATAGCTTCTCGTGGACCCCGGAGTGCCAACTAGCTTTGAAAAAACTCAAACGGTACCTTTCGAGTCCACTTTTGCTTTATACTCCAAAGGCAGACGAACAGTCGTACCTGTACTTAGCGGTATCCGAGATAGCGATAAGTGGAGTCTTAGTCCGGGAAGAAGAAGGTACGCAATTTCCTATATATTATGTTAGCAGGACTCTAGGCGAGGTCGAAATGAGGTATCCTCACCTGGAGAAATTGGCGTTCGCTTTGCTAAGCGCCTCCAAGAAGTTGAGGCCATACTTTCAGTGCCACCCCATATGTGTCGTGACTACTTACCCATTGAGGAACATAATACACAAGCCCGAGCTCCCGGGATGATTGGCCAAATGGTCCATGGAAATTAGTGGGTACGATATTGAATATCGACCCCGAGCCGCCATAAAATCTCAAAATTTGACAGACTTCGTGGCTGACTTCATGCCAGCCTTAATAACCGAAGTCAAAAGGGAATTGTTGTTAACCTCGAAGACCTCCTCGGGGATCTGGACCCTCTTTACAGATGGTGCATCGAACGTAAAGGGGTTCGGACTTGGCATCGTGTTGAAGCCGCCCACGGGTCACATAGTTAGGCAATCTATTAGGACTGTGCAATTGACTAACAATAAGGCCGAGTATGAGGCCATGATTTCAAGTCTCGAACTGGCTAAAAGCCTGGGGACCGAGGTGATCGAAGCCAAATGCGATTCCCTCCTTGTGGTGAATCAAGTCAGTGGGACGTTCGAAGTGAAAGAGGAACGAATGCAAAGATACTTGGATAAACTACAGGTAACACTACATTGGTTCAAGGAGCAACATGTACCCCGGGATCAAAATAGCGAAGCCGATACTCTGGCTAACTTGGGGTTGTCGGCTAAAGAATTGAGAGCTCTGCGCATGAAGGCGACCTGGTCCCGCTTGTCCGAAGATAACACCTTGTTCAGAAGAACGTTCGATGGCTCACTCGCCATATGTCCAGGACCGGGAGACACAAAATATGTTTTGAGGGAAGTTCACGAAGGCACATGCGGAAACCATTCGGGGGCTGAATTGTTGGTTCGTAAGATAATCAGAACCTGGTATTACCGGATCGACATGGAGAAAGATGCAAAAGAGTACGTGCGGAAATGCGACGGATGTTAGAGGCACACAACGATGATCCATCAGCTCGGGGAGCTACTACATTTGGTCTTGTCACCTTGGCCATTCATGAAATGGGGAATGGACATCGTCGGTCCCCTGCCATGGGCACCCGGTAAGGCTCAATTTATATTATTTATGACTGACTAGTTTTCTAAATGGGTTGGGGCTCAGGCATTTGAGAAGGTCATAGAAAAATAAGTTATTGATTTTATTTGGGACCACATAATATGTCGGTTTGAGATGCCGGCCGAGATCGTATGTGACAACAGGAAGCAATTCATCGACAACAAGGTAAGCAAATTTTTTGAGGACCATAAGATCAAAAGAATCTTATCAACACCCTATCAAGCTAGTTGTAACGGACAGGCAGAGTCTATAAACAAGACCATACTCCAAACCCTTAAGAAAAGCTTAACCGATGCCAATGGAAAATGGAAGGAAATTTTGTCCGAAGTCATGTGGGCAAACTGTACGACCTTAAAGTCAAGTACCGGGGCCACCCCGTTTTCATTGGTCTACTGTGACGAAGCACTAATACCTGTCGAGGGATGAGAATCAAGTTTCAGGTTTCGATATGTGACCAAAGAGTCGAACGGTGAGGCCATGAGCACGAGCCTAGAACTATTGGATGAGAGGTGTGAGACCGCCCTCGTTCGGTTGGCCGCCCAGAAATAGCGGATCGAAAGGTATTACAAACGGAGGACCAACCTACGACACTTCAATATCGGGGACTTGGGGTCAAGAAAGGTGACATTGAACACCAGAACCCGAACGAAGGGAAGTTGGGACCGAATTGGGAAGGTTCATATCGAATTATCGAGATTACCCGTAAAGGTTCATACAAACTTGAAGCAGGGAACAGTGAGGCGGCTACCGAACAACCGGAACGTGACCCACTTAAAATGATACTACTACTAAGGTACGACCCCATTCATTCTTTCTTGATATATATTGCGAATTGGACTAACACTTGCAGGAAACAACCAAAGGATGATTGTTAGGCCTGAAAGCACGCGTTGCACTCTTTTTTCCTTGAACCGGTTTTGTCCCAAATGAGTTTTTCGGCAAGGTTTTTAATGAGGCAATAGTGGATCGTACTAACTTAGAATCGATGACCGGTTTTGAATCAGAATCGATGGTCACCTCAATAGTATCCGAGCCCTCTCGACGATTGACCTCGAATACTGGGGGCCATCACTATCGGGTAATAGTTTTTATCAAGGAAGGAAACTTTGTGCTTGAACAGTCTAGGCTCGGCGGATAGCATTTATTATTAGAGTCAAACAGTCAAATGAACCCTGCCCGCATAGACCACCTTAGCCATAACACAAAGCTTATACACACTTATAATCTTGTATATTACGCACAAGAATCAAAGAAAGTTTCTACCTTGTAGATACATATTGTGTCCCTTAAGACTATTATATTTTGTTCCTTAAGAATATCAAGCTCAAAGGCTGCCTCTACCCGAATCCGATAGATTGCCCCTACTCGAGGACAGTCGTCCAAGACAAACTCGGATGACTTGGGCTATCGAAGCCCGGAGGTACAAAACCTATTAGGTAGTGCCTGAGCTTAAAAGGCTACGACTACACCCACTCGGAGACTGTCGTCCAAGACAAATTCGGACGGCTCAGGCTATCAAAGCGCAGAGGTATAGAGCCTATTAGGTAGTGCATGAACTTAAAAGGAAACGACCACCCCTAAAAAATGGTTCGAAGACGATTAAAGCCCGTAATTAAAATATAAGGCCTTCAAAATTCCAAATCGGTTCAAAGGTTACCCTCGGCAAAATTATAGTCCAAGAACATTTAAACAAACACTTTGGGGAAAAGATTCAGGTCATACCGAGCCCTCACAAATTTCAAACAAAACTTACATCGAGAACAAGTCTTGTTCGGACCTTCGAACAACAACTTATTACTACGATTTACTCCGTGCTAAGGCATTTGAAATCTTTGCAATTGTAAAAAGATATGCTAAAAGTAATAGACTTGAAAATTGCCAAAAGGGAAAAAACCTTATATATACATTCCAAAATATCTTTACAAAGGCCGATAAAAATGGCCTCAACAAAATAAATGTACGAAATGCAAAAACAAGGGCAAATATTCCTAAGGCACCTATGCCTGATCTCCACCGAACCCGCCTCGTCACCAGAGCCGTCAGGGTCTTATTTATCTTCGGGTTCCCTGGAGCCCTCAGAGCCTTCTTCACCATCGGGTTCAACCAGATTCTTGGCCTCTACCTCTTTGCCTCTTCGCCTCTTCGATCTCGGCCGACAGGTCAAAAGCTCGGGCATGGATGTCCTCGAGGGTCTCCCTTCGAGGCAACCGCTTCACGTACTCAACATTAACTTTCAGGCGGTCCTCGACTGCCTCAACATCAGCCCTTTACTGGCCACCATCTCTTCAACATCAGCCCTGGATATTTCCAACTCGGACCTCGTTATTTCGAGCTCCTTGCCAATGGCATCCTGTTCAGCAATGGCCGAGTCCAGTTGAGTTTGGAGGTCCTTGATTTTCCGAGCCCGTGTATCAGCCTTCTCTTTCACCACTCAGAGTTGGACCTCTACTGATGAAAGCTGTTTCTGGGTGGTCTCCTTCTTCGAAGCCAGTCGGTCCATTTTTCCCTTCCAAGCATCGGTTAAGGCCTGGACCTCATTCATTTAAGCCTGGAGCTGGTCGATCCGGTCAATCTTCTGTTAGACCTGTGAGGTTTGGTCATTAGTCTCCATGGCTAAGTCATCATTTCTAACTTCGTAAATCTTTACCTGTTTCACCAAGTCGGCATGCTCCTTCTGAGCCACATCCAACTCGGATCGGAGACTCTTGACGACACTTTCGTGTTGCTAGCTGAGAAGCTTATACGTGTCACTCTTCTCGGCAAGCTCCTTAGCCTCAGCCTTGAGTTGGTTAAACTCAGCCCAGTACTAGAGATAACTTTCATGATGGAGTATCGAGGCTTGCAAAAAGATAAAAGAGAGAAGACATGATAAATATCAAAAACTAAGTCAGAAGATGGAAGAGCGTAATGAAGCCTTACCCGGTTCAGTGCCTGCTGCGCTTCGTTGAACAAGCACGGCACATACACTTCATTCATTCTCGCCTAGTCTTCTTCGGTTACCAGGCACCGGAGGTAACTCGCTACTCCAACAGGGGCAGAAAGAACCTGGGCATCCTCTGGGACAGTGATGATTATTAACCTCTTACGGCTGGGTTACGGCCGGGATCCATGCTCGGGGCGGGGAACTGGTTGATTAATTTTGGGCTTGAGTTCAGCCCGCCGACCTCTAAAGATGGGTCTATCCTCGGTACCTCCAAGTCACCCAACTCGGAGAAGTCTTCCAGAGCGGTCGAGTCTACACCTTCGAGAAAAGAACGAAGGGGATCGTCCGCTCTATGGGCCCCTTCGTTGGATCGCTCCTTCACCGCTCGGTGCTTCGTCAAACATGGACTCGGTGAATGAAGAAGACCCCAAAATCTCTATGACATCAGGCGGAGCAGAGCCGGCATCTCGAGAAGTCTCAGCCCTCATCTTATATATCAGCCTCCCGAACTTGAGGGGGATCAACCTCCATTGTTTTCCCCTCGACTGTCGCCCGCTCTTCGGGGAAGTTCGGCTCACAGGCCACAAAAATATCATCATCCTCGGGCTGATCCCCGAGCCGATAAAGCGAGTCTGAGTCAGGTGATCGGGAGCTAGAACTCTCCTTTGGCTTATAGGCCAACCTTCTCCTTGGCTTCTTCTTCTCTAAGCTCGAGGAACCCAGAGCCTTCCTTTTCTTCTTCTCTCCTGCTGCAACCTCGAGCTATCTTGAAGAAGAGGGATCAACGGGCGGGTCCTCGTCCCCTACCGAAGGCTAAGCTCAATGGTCTTTGGCAAGCCTACGAAAAGAAAAGACAGGAAATGAGAATATGATGCTAAAAGGGGAGCCTAATGTTACTTATTCGGGAGAGAGATCTTATCATGGGAATGGGCCTTCCAGCGGACCTTCAAGAGATCGCGCCATGTACGCTTGGAATAAGGCATATGCGAACAAATTCCCTCGATCTACTCCTTGAATCAAGGAATGGTGTTTGGGACTCGAGCAACAGTTGCACCACCACAAACACTGGTGAGGAAAAAGGAGATGAACGTAAAATCGACATTTAATGGAAAGTTAATCTTACGTGATACATTCCACTTCTTGGGGAATGGCATCATCTTGGAAGGGATCAAGTCTGCAGTCTTCACCCAGACAAAGCGTCTCTACCAGCCCCGATCCCGGTCCTCATCGATGCTTGAGAATAGGGCTTTGCTATCCCGGCGTGTGAGTTTTATTAGTCCCCCTCAGAAGAGTCGGGGACTATATAGGCGGAGAAGGTGAATGATGGTGAACCGACGGGATTCAGTCCTGTTCACGAAGTACCGAAGAAGGATTACGATCTTCCACAACGACGGGTGGATCTGACCGAGGCATACTTCATACCTCTTGCAAAAGTCCAGAATAATTGGGTACACCGGGCCCAATGTGAAGGGATAAGTATAAACACACAGATACCCCTCCACATGGGTAGTAATGGCATCCTCGGGCCCGGGGACAACTACGTCCTTATTCGCCTAGCCGCAATCCTTTCGAACCACAGAAAGGATGTCTTCGGTGATAGAGCAAATATACCTAGATACCACCTCACATCGGACCTGCACCGATAAGGGCTGTTTGACCTTAAAGTCATCGGCAATCAAGCACCCCCAGGGACGAATATTTTCAACGGAGGCTCGGTAGCTGGTTCATCGGTATCCATGCCCGGAGGGATCTCTCGAGGAAGACCACATCGGGAGTGGTCTCCTCGACTTCGGCGGTCGGTTGTGAAGAAGATGAAGCAACTTTGTGGGGAACAGGTTTGGAAGTTTTAGCCATTGTTATCTTGAAAAAGCTAGAAAAATATGAAGAAAGGTCAAGTATGCTGGTTTGGGTAGAAAATAAGTAAAAGCTTGAAATATACTGAGAAATCTTGAAGAAGAGAGGTAAAAATGTTAGAATATGAAGAAGGGCAGTGATATCCTGAAGACTCGAAGGTAGAAGCTTGGACAAAAGGTAAAAAATGAACGAAGGAGGGGAGTATTTATAGAGGCTTCGCGCTGTTTCACATCCAGTGATGACCTGCTGATGGCTGACACGCGTTTGAAGTCATAATGACATGACTGACGGGACATTTTAGATTCTTTGTCGTTTCTGTCACGGCATATTAAAGAAGGAATCGAAGTGCACATGTCGTTTCTCGTCATTTCCGTAAACTTACTCTCCGAAAAACGAGGGGACTATCCGTATACGGGTGAAACCGAGCCCGTGGGACACCTCAGTTTTTGATGAAGTAAACAGAGCAAGAGACGTGACTACAAGGAACCGAAATCAAGGCAAGGAGCCCTCGAGTCGGGGTCCGGGCAAAACACATGTCCTCGGAACCATCGGGGCTACGACCCCTAGGTTCGATTCGAATCCCAAAAATCTCGGAGAGCATTACCAGATAATCGAGCACGACCAACAAATGGTTGTGATATATGTGATCAGCCGGATGTCACGGTATGAATTCTCGGCACGTATCGACAGAAAATTGGTGATCAGTAAAATGGAAGATTTTTACCTTTTATGGAATTGTACTTAGGGTAAAACTCTCCTACTATATAAATGGGGGGTCTGATTATTTATTAGGGATATTTTAATACGCATATCAAGGCAATATACTCTTATTTTCTCTATTATTCAAAGTTCTCACTTTTGTTCATCAATTCATCATTAACGTGAGCCCGGGATCGAAGGCAGGCATTCCATTAAAGCTATTACTGAGACCAGGATCAATTTCTTTAATTGATTTGACAATTTATTATGTCATTTATCTGTTTAATCTAGCGCAATTCATCATTTGTATTGAATTAAGCTGCGTATCCTTAAAACCACTTATAAATTTAATTGTTATCTATTTTTTAGGGTAAACAACCTTATATATCGACCTGCAGAATACTGACTAATCAACTCATCTCTCTAGTGAAGAGATGGGCGACTCGTGTGTTGCTAAGTGGCAGAGTCGGCTTAGTAGACCTTTCAGACTAACTAGTCCATTTAATTGTTGTTCAATCATATATGTAGAGTTATCAATCGACATCTAAATCTTTGTATTTTTAGCTGCTGTGTTCAAAATTTATAGATCAATAATTGATAGTTAGAGCTATAAAATTAAATGACTTATAAATCTATGTATTTCTAGTTGTTGAGTTCAGAATTTATAGAGTAACTGAGACTGCTATGTGCATCTAATGACCAAAGAGACCCAGGGAAGTAGACAACTTTTATCTAAATTTTGAAAGGAAAATACAGAGGAAAACGAAGGACATCACAACGAAACTAGGAGTAATAGTTTTTGCTGAAATTCCATCTGATAGTAGTGCTTGAGCAACAAATATTCCTGCTTTTGTAGTTCTGGTCTTCTTCTATTCCCTCTCTGTTTACCCTCGAAAATGGATAACAATTGAATTTATACACGTTTTTAAAGATATATTGACTAATTCAATACAAATGATCAATAACGTTAAATAAGTGAATTAAAGATAGAATAAATAACCAAACCAGTTCTGATATTAGGTCTGAGCTCGGATCTGAGCTTGGAGATTGTTCTGCCTTCGATTCGGAGTCAAATACTTATGAAGAACTATGAGTAAAAATAAGAACTTTGAATAACTTTGAAGAAGAGAAAACAAGTGTATATTGAATTGATATGCATGTTACATTGTGTGTATTGAACAATAAACTTCCTCTTTATATAGTATGAGAGTTTTACCCTAAGTACAATTCTAAAAAACGTAAAAATCTTTTTTTTCGTTAATCACTGATCCGCTGTCGATAGGGGCCAAGATCCACGTCGTGATATTTGGTTGGGCACGGATATCATGGCTCTTCGTTAGTCGTGTACAACCGTTTGGTTATGCCTTCTGAGATCTTGGAGCCCGAACCGGATTCGGGGGTGTTGTCTTGATGGCCCCGGTGGTAAGCGATTCATTCGGGCATTAGTACGAGAGGTTCTTAGCTTCGATCCCGATTCCATGTAATTATGTCCTTGTTTCGTTTGCCCCACCGAGAAATCTGGATGCTCACTTGCCTCGATTTTACCCGTATACACTCTCAAAGCTCAGTCAAATGCTTCAGTTCTTTTCCTCTTATGCAACTTACACTTATAATATGTGCTTAACTCCTTTAGTAACTGCTGCCAAATCTTCTTTTCTTGCTATTCCACAATTCAGAGTATTGGGTACTTATCACTGGGGTTATGCTCATACAACTCGTTTAAAGTAGTTACCACAGCTTGATACACTTCATCACTATTAATCTTCAGACCCTTCAACTTTTCATCATCTTCATGAATTACCCGCTGAGAAATCAAAGCAAATAAAAGTCAAGTTCAAAGTAAATATTGATAGAACTAAAGAAAGAAAAATTCACATAAAAGAGGTTAAAAGAGTACATTTGTATTCACATCAACAATTTCACCCTTTTGGATGACCAATTTGGATTCCTCAGTTAATCACCCCACAAGAAACAAAGTTCTACTACTTTTTGTGCTGCTTCTTCGGAGTTATAAACTCTCTTTGCAGCAGCATGGAGTGACTTCTCATCTAGTTCCCCCATTCTTTTAACATATATAAATCAGGACTTTCCCTTAAACCCCGTGAGAGCATAAACTCAGACCCTGATGACATATTAATCAATGCAATTTTAAATTATAACAGCTTACAATTACTATTGCAGATTTTATCTTTAGATGCCAACTTAATGCAAAGTAACATTGCAGATATCAGAAATTATTTGCACTTTCTTGCAGCAATAGCAAGCTGTTAGTGCACATTGCTTCATTAGAAATTGTTGACATGCAAATTTGAGCATATAAGGCATGCACGTGAAAGAGATAAGCTTAAGCGGTTATATCTGATATCTTCTGAACGAAAAAGTTGCATAAGTGATAAGGAGAAGGACTCCTTACTCGAAGAGAACTCTATCCTAAATAATGGAGTTAGAAGTTGAAGATAACTAGAATTCTTTTACCAAGGAAGAGTATAACATTAGAACTCTAGTTATTTCTTATTCTACTAACTCTATATATTTCAGGATGTTCCCATTTTACAGGTAGGCACAAAACTCTGAAGTTAAACAAGAGTTGAGAGCAAAATAGAAAGGCATTTTGCAAGCAATTCCTGTGTGATTCAAGTATGTGAGCCTGAAGCTGCATGAACCAGATAGAACAACCAGTTCCAAGTGTTTGTCTTTTTTTCTAATTTCATTGTAGTAGGACTTTTAAGTTGTACCTTTCAGCTTTATCTAGAAGCAATTGTACTAGGTACTTTGAGTATTGTATTCAAGTTAAAGTTAACTTGAAGTTGTCGCAATAGCTAGAGGCTGGTTGCCACAAAGGATTAGATGTAATTCTTATGTTTGCAAAGAGTTTTGTAAATGCTCTCTTTGGCTCAATGATTTAGTGAAGTGTTGGAAAAAATGGTACTGGATAGTAGGTTGTGGTTTTTTTACCTTTTGAGCCGGGTATTTTTACCTTTTGTGCCGGGTGTTTTCCACGTAAAAATACTTGTGTTCTTTACTTTTCGCAACAGTAGGATAAGGAACACATTGAAGAACCATGTCCTTCTATAATCCGTGCATGCGAAAATTGGATACCACACACATCACCCCCCTCTTGTGTGGTATTGAAGTATAAAACATCAATTGGTATGAGAGCTGGTTATCCTTGAAGAGGCTAACACCTTAGGAGAAGATCAAGATGAGTGCACCACCTGAAAACTGGGAAGGGCAATCCACTGCTAGGTCACCACTCTTTAATGGCCAGTACTACTCTTGGTGGAAAAACAAAATGAGAGATCACATTCAAGGAGATGACTATGAGCTATGGGACATTATCACTGATGGTCTACTGGCTACCTTGAAGAAATATGCTGAAGGAGTGGATGTGCCAAAGACAAGAGCGGATTGCACTGCCGAGCACTTGAAGAAATGGGAGAAGAATGTTAAAGCCAAGAATTTTTTTGTTTGTGGACTTGGTCAAGATGAGTACAACAGAATCCAAGGTTGTGCCACTGCTTAGCAAATTTGAGACACACTGAAAGTGGCTCACGAAGGAACAACTCAGGTGAAGAGATCCAAAGGAACTCTACTGTACTCTTAGTATGAGAACTTTGCTATGAAGGATGGAGAAACCATTCAAGAGATGTACACAAGGTTCACTACACTGACAAATGAGCTAAAATCTCTTTGAAGGATTATTCCCGAAGAAGAAAGAGTGGAGAAGATACTTACAAGGGTTTTTCCTATCACTTGGGAGAGCAAGATCACTGTCATCCAGGAATCAAAAAATATTTCCACTCTCCCACTAGATGAATTGATTGAAAATATTACTTCCTATGAACTTAGGAGACAAACCATGAAGATGGATGTACCTAAGAAGGAAAGGAGCTTGGCACTCAGAATCAGTGAAGGTTCTAATTTGGAAGATGATGCAATGGCTATGATCACCAAATACTTCAAGAAGTACCTGAGGAGAAGAAAGGGTTATTCAAGAAGTGAAAGCTATATCAAGTCAAAATCTCCTGAAAAGCAAACCAATGATGGCTGCTACAAGTGTGGAAAGACTTATCACCACACCAAGAATTGTCCTTTGTGGGAAATTGAATGGAAGAAGGAAAGAGTTGAATGAAGGAACAGGAAGAAGGAACAAGTTCAACCCAAGAAAAGCAACAACAAAAGATCAATCAAGGCTATGGTTGCTGCTTGGGAAGAAAGCTCAGATGATGATGATAATGATGATGAACGAGCACTTATGGCCATTGGAGAATCTGATGAAGAAACTGAGGTAAGTTTCTTTCATCTCAAAGACAAGATTAATTTTTTGTCTAAAGAAAGGCTATCTGAGTTGCTACTAGAGCTAATTAATGAATCTGAGGATGTAAATAATGAAAAGGAACAACTGTCAAAAGAATGTGTGATTTTGAAAACTAAGTGCAAAAACCTGGAACTTAGGGCTAGTGAAACTGAAAGTGAAAATACTGTATTGAAGAACCAAGTTCATGCACTTGACATAACTGTCCTAGAGCTTAGATATGAAAATCTAAAATTGAAATTAGGAACATGCAAAAAGATAGATGATCACACTCAACTCACTTTAGAAGAAAATATAGGAAAAATAAAAGAAGAGTTGTACAAGAGAGATGAACAGGTAAGAATCCTAAAGGAGGATCTGAGCAAGGTCAAGCATGAGCTAGACAGAACTTTTAAATGGAACAAGTCCTCTAATGCACTTTCATGGCTACGAGAATACCATAGTAGAAACAGAAGAGAACTTGGCTTTGGGAACCCTAAACCTAAGTGGGATCCCAAAAGCAAGTATCTCACACTTCCTGAGAACAAGATTTGCACACACTATGGTAACACTGGTCACTATAAAAGTGAATGAACTGCAAAAGTAAAGGAAAGTCAAACGAACAAAGATTTTGTTAAAGGAAAACAATAGGCTGCCAAGTTGGGCTAAAAAGAATTTGATTCATCATTTTGCCTATAGAAAGGGTCCCAAAATAGTTTGGGTTCCTAAGACTAACCCCTGATTTTCTTTTGCAGGTCCAAGTGAAGGGGAGAAGCCAAATATGGTACATGGATAGTGGCTGCTCAAAGCATATGTCAAGAAGCAAGAACCAGTTTCTTTCACTTGAGGACCTTAAATGAGGTAATGTATCCTTTAGAAATGGGAAGAAAAGTGAGATCATTGGGGTTGGAAAGGTAGGTAAGACTGATTCTCACTCTATTGAGAATGTCTACTTGATAGATGGACTGAAGTACAGTCTAATAAGTGTATCACAATTATGTGCTAGAGATAACATGGTAGCATTCACCTCTACAAAATACTTTGTGATTAATCTTACCACTGACAAGATAGTTTTGAAGGGAAAAAGAATGAACAACATATATATGGTGGATTTTTCCACACTGTTAGATAACGAACTCACTTGCTTAAGTGTGTTGGATAATAATCCCATCCTTTGGCACAAAAGACTTGGACATGCAAGTCTAAGCCAACTCAACAAACTAGTCTCCAAGGACTTGATGATAGGGCTACCTAACATTAAGTTCAAGGAAGATAAAGTTTGTGAGGCTTGTTCAAGGGAGAAGCAGGTAAGATCCTCTTTCAAAAGCGAGAAAATAGTAAGCACTACCAGGATAATGGAACTGGTCCATATGGATCTTTGTGTACCAATGAGAACATTGAGCAGAGTTGGTAAGAGATATGTTATGGTGCTTGTTGATGATTACTCTAGGTTTACTTGGACATTATTTTTAATATCTAAAGATGAAGCATTTGACATGTTCACTTCTTTTGTTAGAAAAACAAAGAAACAACTAGGTAATCAACTTGCATCCATTAGGTCTGATCATGGTACTAAATTTGAGAATGCTAAATTTGCTGAATTTTGTGAAAAGCATGGCATAAATCATAATTTTTATGCTCCTAGGACTCCACAACAAAATTGAGTAGTTGAAAGAAAGAATAAGACATTAGAAGAAATGGCTAGGACTATGCTTCTTTCTAGTAAACTGCCCCATAGTTTCTGGGCAGAAGCTGTGAACACTGCATGTTAAATCATAAATAGGTGCATGACTAGACCTCTTGTTGAGAAGACTCCCTATGAGTTACTTAAAGTGGGAAAGCGAAATATATCCCATCTTAGGGAATTTGGATGCAAGTGCTTTGTGCACAATAATGGTAAAGACTCCCTAGGTAAGTTTGATACCAAAAGTGATGAGTGAGTATTCTTGGGATATCATTAACATAGTAAAGCTTATAAGATTTATAACAAAATAACTATGTATATAGAAGAAAGTGTACATGTGGTTTTTGACGAAACTAACATTCTTTCTGAGAGGCAGGAACATGATGGTGAAGCAATTGGGCTAATAAGAAACTCAAATGAAACCATAACCCAGACTGAAGCTTCACCAGAGGAAGGAACAGGTCCTTGCACCCAAGGCAACCTGACAAGGAGAACTAAACAAAGAGGAACTGATCCTCAAACCTCGAGAGAACCTTTCCATGAACATGTTTCACAATAACAAAACTTTGAAGGAACATCTAGGGCAAACCAGCTGTTTATGAAACCTTACAAGTATCAAAGTTCTCATCCCATTGAGAACATAAAAACTGATCCAACCTCTAGAATCAAAACCAGATCTTCTTTGAAGAATTTTTGTGGTTTTGATGTTGTTTTATCGCTTATTGAACCTAAAAATGTTGTTGAGGCTTTGCAGGATACAGACTGGGTGAATGCAATGCAAGATGAACTCAACCAATTTGAGATAAGTCAAGTTTGCCATCTGGTACCAAGACCCAATGACAAATCAGTGATTGGCACAAAATGGGTCTTCAGAAACAAACTTGACGAAGATGGAACAGTTACAAGGAACAAGGCAAGATTGGTGGTTCAAGGATATAGTCAAGAGGAGGGCATAGACTATGATGAGACTTTTGCTCCAGTAGTAAGATTGGAAGCAATTAGAGTCTTTATAGCCTTTGCTGCTTACATGAAATTCACTCTCCATCAGATGGATATCAAGAGTGCCTTCCTCAATGGCTATCTAAAGAAAGAAGTGTTTGTCAAGCAACCTCCGGGCTTTGAAAGCAAGGAATGTCCTGATCATGTGTACAAGCTTGACAAGGCACTTTATGGGCTCAAGAAGGCTCCAAGAGCATGGTATGAAAGATTGTCAAAATTCTTGCTTGAGCATGGCTACAAAAGAGGTAAAATTGACAATTCTTTATTCTTGAAAGAAAAAGGTAAAGATCTCTTGGTAGTTTAGATTTATGTTGATGATATATTCTTTGGAGTAACTACTGATAAGTTAAGTAAAGAATTTGCTAAACTAATGGGGAGTGAATTTTAAATGAGTATGATGGTTGAGCTTAATTACTTTTTAGGCTTACAAATTGAACAAAATTAAAATGGAACTATGATCCATCAGCAGAAGTATGTGAAAGAGTTACTTAAAAGGTTTAAAATAGAGGACTCCAAGGAAATTGACACACCTATAGCAATAACCACAAAATGGATATAGATGAACCTGATTCATCTGTTAATCTGAAGTTGTATAGGGGAATGATTGGATCCTTGTTATATCTCACTATCAGTAGACCTTACATTATTTTTAGTGTAGGCCTTTGTGCTAGATTTCTGGTGAATCCAAAGAAGTCTCACTTGACTGTTGTCGAGAGGATCTTGAGATACCTAAAAGGTACCACTAACCTCTGTCTATGGTATCCAAAAGGTAGTAATTTCAACTTAGTAGGATATGTTGATACTGATTATGCAGGGTTTCATGTGGATAGAAAGAGCACCTCAGGTATGGCACACTTTATTAGCTCATGTCTTGTGTCTTGGGCCACCAAAAAGAAATATTCTATGGCCTTGTCTACTGCTGAAGCTGAGTATGTTGTCGCTGCCTCATGTTATGCTCAATTGATATGGATCAAACAACAATCAATGGACTTTGAAATTGATGTAGGTTGTATCCCCATCTTTTGTGATAACACCAATGTAATTAGTACGACCAAGAACCCGGTTCATCATAAAAGAACTAAGCACATAGATGTTAGGCATCACTTTTTGAGGGACAACTATGAAAAAGGTTTGATCACTGTGGAATTTTGTGCTATTGACAAGAAAATAGCTGACATCTTCACAAAAGCTCTAAGTAGAGATCACTTTGAAAGGAACATGTTAGAATTAGGGATGATTAAGATCACCTAAAAGGAACCAGTTCTAACTCAAAAATTGGTTAGATAATTTGTGAATTTTATACATAACTAGATTAGATTTTTTCCAGTCCCATATGTTCACTAGTATACTCTTGTGGCATGTGTTAAAATGTCTCATTAATCTCTAATGATATTATCTTTATTTTGGAAAATTCAAACTTACACATGAGATTTTTCAGTGAAGAACCCGGTTCATCAAGATTACATGGTACACACTCTACACTCTGTATATTTTGAAATAATTATATTCGGATTATGATCAAAAGGAGAGTCACATTTAATCCTAGCCTTAATTGAGCTTATCCATTACAAAATGAACCAGTTTTACCCAATGAGAGTCGCAAAATGCAATAAGTGCCTAGATTCTAGGGAGAGTCTTCAATGTCTGTTCAAACTAACTCCCAGTTTGATTAGACTTCTGAGGTTCTGGAAAAGCTATCGTTACCCAATTAAACTCTCCCTCTTTAAATTTAATTTGTACTTACACATTTCTCCACTTCTAAACTACCCTACCGTCAAACAACTCTCCCCATATTCTCTCATCTCTTCTAAACACTCATCCAAACACAGCAATGGTAAACCCTTCTAAGAATCCCTCATCACCACCCAGGGAAACTACACCCACTCCATCTATCACACCTACCTCTAAGAAAGGATGGTTCAAGATGATTTCTCGCAAGGTAGGCACTGGAGGAGAACAAATCAATAAAATCAATTAGCAGTTAAAAGCAAGTCGGGTAGAAGAACCCTAGAAATATGAAAAATCATTTAAGTCTGCAACTGCGGGGGAAGAAACGGTTTTATCTGAAATAGAGTAGGTAATATCTGGTCCTAAGATTACATCTGAGATAATTTCTGAGGTTGCTGAAAATCTGGCAAAAAGGTTTGTTTTGGTGGGAACTATGACTGGGGTTGAAACCACTGAATCTGGGAAAATTGGAGGTAAAGATAAAAAGAAAAAAGAAAAAGAGAGTGAGGGTACTGAAGGTGATGTGAGGGGAATGGAAAAATAAGGAGTAGCTGAATCTTCACCCACTCCTAATGTTTTAACAGAAGAAACATGAGCTATAGTATTGTGGAGTGAGGAATTTGCTGGAGATGAAGAAAGTTTGAGAGAAAAAGGAGGTAGTGGGTCTGGAGATGCAAGTTCTTCTGAGGAGTTGGTAAGGTTGAGTAAGAGGTTCCAAGAACATGTTCCATCTATGCAGGAGCCCATCGAAAACCTATTGAAACGAGTGTCTGACAGTTACAATCAATACTAAACGGGAGAAGAGTTTAGGTTTTAAAATCCCTGGAACTACTAGGGCAAACAAGAAGAGAAAGGTTATCTCTTTTATACCTATAAAGACTCCTCCTACAAGAGGAAGAGCTATAAAGAGTCAAAAGAAGCTGAGTGAGGCTGAATTAGAAAAATCCCTAGAAGAGAGTAAAACAAAAACTGTTGCAAAGGGAAAGGAGAAAGTGGTTGAGTCCGTTGAGGCAGTTGAAATTGAGGAGATGGACTTGATTCTTCGTGTTGAAGACAAGTTAGAGGAGGAAGAGGTTGCAACTTCATAGACAAAGAAAAGAAGGACTTCCAAAAAAAAGCCCCATTCAAAGATAAAGTCTGCAGAACCTTCTATCTTGGTGAAAAGAACCAGGTCTATCTTGAAATCTAGAAAAGTGAAAGTAGTAGAGGAAGAAAAAAGTGAAAAAAGAAGAAGATGAAACCGATGAAGAACAAGACAAGAAGGAGAAGTTTGGTAAAAGAACCATCTTGAAGGGTAAACTCCTCAGTGACTTGGAGGAGGAAGGCATGGTCATGCTGCTGCAAAAACTACAACTGCAGGGTTGGAAGAACATGGTCTTTCATATGGATGGAAGGCTTGCCAGGGCTGAGATTGTAGTGTTCATGGGAAACTGTGAGATCAGAAATGGCAGAGTCACCAGTGTGGTGAAGGGAGTGACTGTGAGCTTCGATGACAAGGAATTGGGAGAGATTCTGGGTGTTCCTGCTGAAGGGTACAATGATTACAAAAAGCTCAAATGGTCAAGCCTAGAGAACCTTCCTACATCCCTTGCCATTACAAGAAAGTTTGCTGACAATGAGTTGGAGTTAGAGGCCAAGGCTGTATACAAAAGTGAGATGAAGCCACCTCACAAAGTGTTGTTTGAATTTGTTAACAAGGTTGTGCTGCCCAGGCAGGAAAGAAGGCACATTGCCATATTCATGGACCTGGTCCTTATGGAATACCTGGATAGTGGGAGGCAGATTAATTGGTCCGAGTTTATTATCTAGCTCCTTGATAGGGTTCTAAAAAGCATCAAAACTCACGCCATACCCTATGGTTTCATTCGCACCATCGTACTGGATCACTTCAAGGTTCCCTTACATAAATGGGATGTTAGTACAAGCAAGTATCACTTCGGAGCAAACACCTTGACTGGTTGTGACTATGGGGTCCATGCTGCTGCTAAAGAACCTGGTTCATCCAAGAAGGTGCCTGTGAATAGCAAAGTGAGAGCCTTGGTGAAAGAGAGTGGGGCTAAGGATGTTGAGAATGAAAGACTGAAGAAGAGGCCGACTGAAGTAGAAACTGAGAAGGATGCTTTCAGGGTTGAGCTTGCAAAAGAGAAGGAGAAGAATGAAGGCATTCTTCATGATATGTTGCAACTACTTCAGGCCAGAAACCAAGAACCTGGTCCTTCCCAGCCTTGATACCTTCATAGCCTAGTTAGACAAACCAGTGACTCGGATGAGATTTTTTTGTTCTTTTTGCTCATGATCCAATATCTTTATTTTGCTTTATGCTTTGTGGATGACTAGTATCAATGATAATCAACTGTTTTTGTGCTCTAACTATTTGTTGATGCTTCTTAGATAGCTAATATCATTAGATTGAGAAATGATGCTTGACTCAGTATTTGCATTTGAAGTAGCCCTAGTGGCCATGAGTGATATCTATTAAAATATGGTTATCTAACATAATTATGCAACTTTTCGATGTTTCCAAAAGGGGTAAGATAGGTTGTGCTTTTTACTTTGGACTGTGATGTTTATAACCTAATGAACCTAGTCCTTAATGATTTGTGACTTTAAAATAGAAAGTGTTCTAAAATGTGTTGATGTTGAGTTGAGTTGAAACAGGTTTTAGGCTTATGAAAAGCACAGAGTTTGTCATCATCAAAAGGGGAAAATTTGTTGGCCTAAGTGAAGTTTGTTTTGATGATTGACAAAGGAACTCAAGCATGAATAAGGTCCATATACTTTGTACATAGACACAGGCAGATTCGAGCACAAAGTATGCACGTGAAAGAGATAAGCTTAAGTGTTTATATTTGATATCTCCTAAATGAAAAGGTTGCATAAGTGATAAGGATAAGTACTCCTTACTCGAAGAGAATTCTATCCTAGATAAGGGAGGAGTTAGAAGTTGAAGATAACTAGAACTCTTCCACCAAGGAAGAGTATAGCATTAGAACTCTAGTTATTTCTTATTCTACTAACTATATATATTTTAGGATGTTCTCATTTTACAGGTACGCATAAACGCTGAAGTTAAATAAGAAATAGCAAGGCATTATGCAAGCAATTCCTGTGTGATTCAAGTGTGCGAATCTGAAGCTACATGAACCAGATAGAACAACCAGTTCCAAGTGTCTGTCTTTTATTCTAGTTTCATTGTAGTAGGACTTTTCAGTTGTACCTTTCAGCTTTATCTAGAAGCAATTGTACTAGGTACTTTGAGTTTTGTATTCAAGTTAGAGTTAACTTAAAGTTGTTGCAACAGCTAGAGGTTGGTTGCCATAAAAGGTTAGAGGTAATCCTTAGGTTTACAAAGAGTTTTGTAAATGTTATTTTTGTCTCAGTGATTTAGTGAAGTGTTGGGGAAAATACTACTAGGTAGTAGGTCGTGTTTTTTCACATTTTGAGCTGGATGTTTTCCACGTAAAAATACTTATGTTCTTTACTTTTCGCATTTATTATTCTGCAACAGTAGGATAAAGAACACATAGAAGAACCATGTCCTTTTATAATCTGTGCGCTCAAAAATTGAATACCACAATCATCCCCCCGTGTGGTATTGAAGTATAAAACATCAGAAACAACAAATATAAAGATATATTATGAGGAGGTGTTGTTTCTGCAGAGAAAAAGAAAATATAGATAGCCAAAAAGTTCTACTTTTTTATTCATTCGCATCACACATAAATAGTAACATTTCCAAAAAGTAGACTTTTATTTTACCTCAATTAAACAACTAAACAAATTTCTATTCTATCTTAAGTGAACTACTAAATTTCAGGATTAATCTATTGCATTGAGCCTTTGTTTGAAAAACTGTTGGAAAAATATCTTTAAATGATTTTTACTGGAATCGGGTTTAAACGAGATGATTTGATTCAAACACTGATTTTTAAAGCATGTTGTACTTTACTGAGATTTCATGATATGAATGTTATATGCTTTATTGCTCGTCACTACTGCTCAGTCTTTATTTATTGTTGTTACTTACTGAGTTGGCGTACTCACGTTACTCCTTGCACCTTGTGTGCAGATTCAGGTGTAGCTGGGCATGGTAGCGGTTATTGAGTGTTCTGGTTGCAGATTTTCTTGGAGATATCAAGGTAGCTGTTTGGCGATCGCAGCCCCTGCTCTTCTCCCTCTTATCTTCCTCTAGCTGTATTTGGCTATTTTCCAGGCTGAGTTAGCCTTGATATTGTTAGACAGATTGTAGTAGATGCTCATGACTAGTGACACCCCGATGTCGGGCTTTTCTTTCCGCACTTTTATTTTGATTGGAACTCCTTCACGAAGGTTTTTATGTTAAATAAAATTGAAATTATCTTTGAAATGAAAATATCAGTTTGTTTTGGAAATGAGTCGACTTGCCTAGTTCCACGATAGGCGCCATCATGACAGGGGTTAGTTTGGGTTGTGACAGATTGAGTTTCACACATTTTTTTTGGGACTAGGTTTTTTGTGTTCAATAAGCATACTTTGATTTGGGTTGAAGTGTTCAATAAGTAATGGGCTTAGTTAAGGTGTCAAAATGGAAACTGGAGCCAAGTTTAAGGGGCCGTGTAGGTATTTGGCCTTTCTTTTTTGGATAAAAGAAAACCAGTTGGATAGTAGAGTACCAAACAATAGTAAATGGAAAGAAGTACTACTAATGTATATAACTTCCACAAGGAATTTTTACATTCCTATACACTATTTGAAACATTATTTCCCTCTCTACTCAAGTTTCAATTTAATTACATGCTATATACAAATTTACCAATTATATATACTTTAGGAATTACATGAGTATCCCTTTATATTAGGAATCAATTATTTCCCATCCTTATTCTCTCTCCCTCCTACGCTCTCTCTCTCTCTCTCTCTCTCTCTCTCTCTCTCTCTCTCTCTCTCTCTCTCTCTCTCTCTCTCTCCGTCTCTCTCTCTCTCTCTCCTGCGCTCTCTCTCTTTCTCTCTACGTATCTCTCAATCTCTCAATCTCTAATTCCAGTAATGTAGAGCAAAGAAAAAGAGAGCAGCAATTCCACCATTGATAGCCATTAAAAAGCTTTGAAGCTTTGAATTCGAATTTGGATTTTCAAAAACTATTATTTGTTTGGATTGGGTGTTGTTGCAAACAATTGAGAATATTGTTTGGAGTTTATATCTCAGTTTTGAGGGTGTTTTGATGAAGATTATACTTGATTTTGGCTGAATTTCAGATTTAAACACGAAGAAGGAGAATAATAATAATAATAATAATAATAATAATAATAATAATAATAATAATAAGACATGTAACGACCTGACTTGTCGTTTTAAGAATTAACTCTCCGTTCAGTGACTTAAGGTCTCGAACAGCTTCGCAATATGTATTATGACCCACGGGTGTGGTCGAGTTTGATTTACTGAAGATTCGGAATTAAATTAAAAGAATCATCCTTATTTAGAAGCATAAATAGAAAGAGTTGACCGGAGAGTTGACTTTTGAGTAAACGACCTCGGATTCAAATTCTGATGGTTCCAATAGATCCGTATGGTAATTTTGGAGTAGGAGCATGTCCGAAAAATTATTTGGAAGTCCGTAGTGGAATTTGGCTTGAAATGGCGAAAATAGAATTTTTGGAAAATTTGACCGGGGAGTTGACTTTTTGATATCTGGGTCTGAATCCAGTTCTGAAAATTTGTATAGGTCCATTATGTCATTTATGACTTGTGCGCAAAATTTGAGGTCAATCGGACGTGATTTGACAGGTTTCGGCATTAAATATAGAAGTTGGAATTTCTTAGTCTCATTAAGCTTGAATTGGGGTATAATTCGTGGTTCTAGCATTGTTCTATGTAATTTGAAGTTTTGACTAAGTTCATATGATATTTTTGGACTTGTTGGTATGATTTGACGGGTCCCGAGGGGCTTAGGTGTATTGTTGGATCATTGGTTGAGAGATTAGTAAAGTTATGAAATTTGGGGGTTTGACCATGGTCAATATTGGGTCAAGACGACCTCTTTTCAGTGTTTTGAGTGCGCGATCAGGTCCGTAACGTGTTTTATGATTGAAATTCATATATGGTTTGTGTCCGGGAGGTTCCGGATGAGTTTCGGAGTGGTTTCGGATCATTTCGGAGAAGTTTGAGTTTTGCTCGTTTCTGGTGCGGTACTGTTCATTCGCAAATGTGAAGTTCTGTCCGTAAATGCGAAAATACTGTTCATTCGCAAATGCAAAGTTTTATCCGCAAATGCAAAAACACTGTTCAGTCACAAATGTAATGTTTTTGTCCGCAAATGTGAAAATACTGTTCATTCGCAAATGCGAACCTGGGCAGAAACTTAAGGATTGAAAATCTGTCATTTCTTCATTTTCGATTGGGATTTTTGGAGCTCGGGTTTTGGGCATTTTGAGGATTTTTTCACGACTTCGACTGGATAAGTGTTCTATATTCGAAAGCTATTATATTTTATGAATCTATGGTTATATTTATCGTTTAATTCGGATTTAAATGGAAGAAATCAAGATTTTTGAAAAATCTTCCAAAAACGAAAATTCAAGATGTGGAGGACGATTTTTTGTTGGAATTTGATAAAATTGGTATGGTTAAACTCGTATTGGAATGGGTGTTCGGATTTCGTAAAAATTATGTCGGGTTCCGAGAGGCGCGGCCCTCGTTGACTTTTGTTGACCTTTTAGAATAAATTTTCAAGTCGACGTTTTATTATCTGGAATTGTTTTCGATGAATTTTAATGAAGTTATATAATTAATTTGAATAGATTTGAGCTGTCCGGAGGTCAATTCAAGCAAGAAGGTTAATTTGGAATATCGGCCTAACTTCAAAAAAAGTAAGTATCTTGCCTAACCTCGAGTGGGGGAATTACCTCTTAGGCATCGTGTCTTATGTGCCATTTGTGAAATGTGAAAAGTCGTGTGCGCGAGGTGACACGTACACACTCGGGCTTATATGTGCAAAATATATTGTGTTAAAGTCTTAGGCATATTGTGTAGTAAATTGGATATTTGTTAGCATTTATTTAATCATCTGTTTGTCATGCCTCAATTCGCATTTATTGAATTTGTTTTTATTTAACGATTTGATGTTAATGTTACCTGTATATTTATGTGAATTTTGTGAGTTTGATGGTTTGATATTCTTGGAATTTAATTTCATTATGAATTTTTCCAATGCAAATAATTAATTAAACAAGCTTAAGAAGAAGTGTTAATATAATTATCAAAATTTGGATTAATGAAGGCGTTGCCCTATGCTGATTAATTTCTATCTCTGTCGATTGTTTTTGAGATTTTATACACATTGTATGGAGACTTGGTTTATTTGTTGTGAAATTAATTTATTTTGTTATATCTTTGGATATGGTTGTGGCCATTGGGCAAATCATGATATGAATTAATTTTGTTATGTTACCGTGAGAATATTCCATGTAAATTGTTGTGCTATTTGAGTTATTATTTTGAGGATATAAGGGTGGTATTCCACTATTGATATAATGTGGGTATAAGAGTGACATTTCACTGTTGTTCTGTGTGTTGGGATATTATCTGGGCGGAGCGATAAGGGTGGCTATAGGAGAGATAAGGGTGGCTATATGAGAGATAAGGGTGGCTATAGGAGAGATAAGGGTGGCTATAGGAGTGATAAGGGTGGCTATTGATATTGTCAGGGCGGAGGGATAAGGGAGGCTACTATAGGAGTGATAAGGGTGGCTATTGATATTGTCAGGGCGGAGGGATAAGGGAGGCTACTATAGGAGTGATAAGGGTGGCTATAGGAAAGATAAGGGTGGCTATTGTCAGGGATGATATGTGATGATGTGGAGTGGTTGCATTGGTGATTTTCATGTGATGATGTGAAGTGGTTGCATTGGTGATTTTCATGTGATGTTGTACTTTCCTTGTGTTTATTTTTATACCTTGTGCAATTTATCTTGTTGTTGGTAAATTGATAATAGTCTGATTTATGTTGAAATTGGGAGCCTGTGGCTATTGCCAGGCGAATTATAAAATGAAATGTGGGCACGAGGTGTCGTGAGTAAATAATGATGATATTGACACGTGAATTGTCCGTACAGTTGTGATATGAAATGAGGGCACGAGGTGCCGGAAAAAATATGATGGTTTATTTATTGGCACGTAAATTGTCCATGCAGTTGTAATATAAAAAGTGGACACGAGGTGCTAGGGTAATATGATGATTTAATTATGGGCACGAAGTGCCGTGGAAATATGAAAGAGGGCTGAGACCCGTGTTTATGAAAAATATGAAAATGGGTTGAGACCCGTAGTTGTATGACTAAGATATGAAGTGTCACATGGTGACTTTTTAATTGAAAGAATTATATTCAAAATATTTATTTGAAAGGATTTTTACTCAAAAAGATTTATTTGAAAGAATTACATTCGAAAGGTATTTATTTGAAGAAATTATATTTGAGAGAGATTTATTTAAAGGATGTATATTTGAAAGATATTTATTTGAAGGAATTATATTTAAAAAAGATTTATTTGAAAGAATTATATGTGAAAGATATTTAATTAAAGGACTTGATTTAATTGGGTGTACTTATATTTATTAATCGTTGAACGATATTAATGGTGTTTTTGTTGCCCTGCTATGCATTTCACTGGTTGATTTGTGTTGTCCTTATTGTTATTTGTTTCCTATTATTTGTATATCATATTGCACAGGTTTCTAAACTAGTGAGTGTCTTGATTGTACCTCGTCTCTACTCCACTGAGGTTAGTTTGATACTTACTGGGTACCGACCGTGGTGTACTCATACTACACTTCTGCACTTTTTTTTGCAGAGCCAGGTATTGGAGATATCGGACTTGGACAGAGTTAAAGCGACATCGTAAGGATTCAAGGTAGAGCCGCTTGGTCATCGCAGTTCCTTGGAGTCTTTCTATTTTATTGTACCGTTATTTATTATTCAAACAGTATTGGGTATTCGATCCTTGAGATCATTTCATGTATTCAGTTAGAGTTCGTGACTCAGTACTACCAGTCTTGGGAGGTTGTTATATTCATATTTGTTCCGCTGTTAGTTCCTATTTTAAAAAAAATGTCTTTGAAATGTAATGGAAATCGGCTTACCTAGTCTTAGAGACTAGGTGCCATCACGACGTCTGTGGCGGGATTTTGGGTCGTGACAAGTTGGTATCAAAGCTCTAGGTTCATAGGTTCTACGAGTCACGAACGAGTTTAGTAGAGTCTTGCAGATCGGTACTGAGACGTTTGTACTTATCTTCGAGAGGCTACAGAGCTAGTAGGAAAAAATTTCACTTCTTTCATTCCTTATCGTGCGGCATTTATTCAGCTTGAAGCATATATCTTATGTTCTTTTTCATCCACTTGTGTATGAAATTGCGCACTCGGTATTAACTATGCGCCAACGGTTCGTGATACTACAGAGGGGTTATAAGGGAGCCAGGGTTGCTCAACCATTATTACAACGTGTCCTCCAGATCGAGGACGCGGAAGTATTGAGAGATCATTCAGTTGTGCACATTTGGGTGCAATAGTTTCTGACATCTTGTTGATAAGTATGATATTAAGAAGGTTTAATTAATTGCCTAATCATCACAATTGTGGTAGGGTCACGAGGTGGATGTAGATCTGAAATAGTTGGTGGTATTAGAGACTATGTAGTTCATATGGGATTTCTATTTAGCGAAGGGTACATACGCAACCAAGGCACTGGAGGAAGCGAGTTTAACCATCACGAGGATGACATGCGCCAAATAAATGGCTTGAGGTGTCTTATGACTAGTGTTCTACGAGCGATGAAGTTAGTGTTGTGGATCATCAGAATGTGTCATATGGCTTCGTGCCAAGTGAGGGAGTCCACTATCAACTATCAAATTGCGGGGTCATATGTTATATGAGTTTTGGCCTGAGATGTATTTATGTAGTATTGAAAGGTTCTCCGCAACTTGTATATGATTAAGAGTTGAGATTTGTATGGGATGATGCTGGGACTTGCGGTATTCCCGCGTACTTAATAATTCTACATTTCAGTATCAACGGGGTCATGGAAACAATTTCAGAATACTCGGGGTGTTCCAGTAACTTCTTTAATGCACTACCAGCACGAGGTTCCTATAATGGTTATTCCAATTATCCGGCACAGACTCAGTGTGAGTAGCCGAACCCACAGAGGGGTTGTTATGAGTGTGGTGATATTAGACACATCAAGAGAAATTGTCCCAGACTTGGGAAGGGTGGATTTCATCATAAAACTCAGGCTACAAGCTTTATTCCAGTTAATACTCCACGTGCATAGCCAGTTAGGGATGGAGGACATGCGGGTAGAGGGCGCCTAAGAGGTAGAGGCACGGCCCGTTGATATGACTGCTATAGTGTGGCTGAGGCCACTACACTAGATGGTTTCGTTACAAGTACGATCCTGATTTGTTATAAAAGAATGGCTTTTCTTAATTTGATTCGGTTCAGAAAATTGAGGTGAGTCCTCCTATTATGCTTCGCTTATGGGTGAGCTTCATAATTGTGTGACCCACTTATATGTTTATCCCTGTAGGGAGATTTGAAGATGTGAGCCTGTGTCTGTCATTTTTATTCTTGTGCACCATTGAGGGCTATAAGTCCAAAAGTAATTTTTATTATTCATTACAGTGGGTTTAATGTGTTTCGGAATAATTGATTTCAATTTTATGAATTATATGCCCTACCGGTATGAGGGTTCATTATGTGTTGTAAAAAATTATTTACGGAATTTATTGAAAAGAAGAAAGAAAGAAAATTGAAAATTTCAGTTGGCACAATATGCAAAATACTTGTGATTCGGAGTTGAGGACGAGATCCTTGCATTTTTTTCATGATGTGAAATATTTAAACTGGGCTACGAGCCGCGGTGGAAGTGATATAAGGACGAAGTACTTGTGGTAAAAATTTTATGAGTTTAAATTCTCCCTTTTGTGAAATTAAATTGTACTATAGTATTAATGTGGAGACATGCCTGTTAGGCTTATTTGACAATTCTTGTATATTTTCTGTGCATATTTAGCCATATTCTTGCTATAAACACTGAGTTTTAGCCTATAAGGTGGGTGCCCAGGCGGCGTTAAATGTGACTCGTTGAGTCGGGTAAATAGTTATGAGGTCTTCATGCCTCACATTTTGCTGTCAGTGTTCTGAAAATTTGAAATGAGGTTTTGGTTAATATAAGGTTAGTTGACGATGTTGTAATCGACTATGAATAACTATTAAGACCAGAGATGTGGTGATGGGCATACATATGATGTGCTTCATGTCCTGATATCATTATGATAATGCAGTGCTTGTAATACTGAGATTAGTGTTATTGATATATACATTGTGGTGCCTTGTTGGGTTGTGGATGTGTTGTTAGGAGTTGTTTTGGTATTACTCTGGCAGGTTGATAGGCCCATTTACAGGGGAGACTCTGCTGAAATTTCTGAAAAATTTGGGAGTTAGAAAAATTTGGGAGATTGATATGTGCGAAAGAAGAGAAAAGTTATGTTATGTGTTTGAGGGCGGACTCTACTTCTCATTCAAGGGCAAATGATCCTAAGCGGGGGAGAATGCAACACCCCGAAAAAAAAAATTAAAGTACTTCAACACTATCAAGAAAGTTAATGTGTGCGTAGGTAGGAGTTGCTATATCCAGTTGACACTAATACCGTGCGTTGTTGTGAAAATCAGGCCTTTTGAAAATGTTTGGAGTGTAAGAAATTGGTCTTAAAGTTTACAAATATGGATAAAAGAAATAATCTCAATTGAGACGGTGTTGTCGGATTTATCTCAAATGCGGTAACGTGGGATCAACCTTGAGTATATGTGTAAAAGTAAAACCATCAATTTAGTAACCTTAGAATAATTCTTAGCACGTTCGAGGACGAATGTTTATTTAAGAGGTGGAGAATGTAACGACCCGACTTGTCGTTTTAAGAATTAACGCCTCGTTCAGTGACTTAAGGTCTCGAGCAGCTTCGCAATATGTATTATGACCCACGGGTATGGTCGAGTTTGATTTATTGAAGATTTGGAATTAAATTAAAAGAACAATCCTTATTTAGAAGCATAAATGGAAAGAGTTGATCGGAGAGTAGACTTGTGATGACCCAAAAGATCATCTTTAAATTTAAATGACCCAAAAGGTCATCATTTGAGATTTTTATTGGTAACTCCAAGTTACTCTCAAAGAGTTTGAAATCTAAATATGGGAAGAGCTTTAGTAAATAGATCATCAAGTTTATCCTCAGAACAACAATGAACAAGCTTGATTTTCTTATTTTCTCAACTTCTCTAGTGGCATGAAACTTGACAAGGATTGGATATGCTTTTCTTTTATGTTGCACTGGCTGCAATTACATTTGCTGATTTCTTATCACACTTGATCTTAGTTGTAATTTGTAGTTCCACTTCTAATATCTTTCAGAATGTTTCTCAACCAAATAGCCTGATTTGTTGTTGTAGATGCCGCTACATACGTTCCCTCTGCAGTTGATTGTGTCACCTCGAATTTCATGAAAACACATCAGAACTCAATAGTGCTCTTCATATCATTGTCATTTCCAGCCCAATTACAGTCAACAAAGCCAAGCAAATTACCATCTTCAACTGGTCCAAATCAGATTCAAAGCTTTACAGTACCTTTTAAGTACCTAAGTACTCTTTTTGCAGCTGCAAAATGAATGTTGCTAGGACTTTGCATAAATCTTAAAAGCAATCTGGTAGTATACAATAAATTATGTCTTGAACCGATAAGTACAAGAGACTTCCTATCAAGTTTCTATAAAATAAAGCAACACACTTTTCAACTCCATCTTCCTTTGAAAATTTGGTATTCAAAACCAATAGTGTACGAACTGTTTTGCAATTTTGCATTCTGAATTTCTTCAAAATCTCCGAGGTATACTTTTGCTGATTGAGAAAATTTTCAGCCTCTCATTGGTACACTTCCAGTGCCAAAGAATACTGTATTTCTCCCAAATTTGACATTTCAAATTATTTTTTCATTTTTCCTTTAAACTTCTGCAACTCTTGCTCATCTCTACCTGTAACAAGCACATCATCAACATATAAAGAAATAATTAATGAATCATCATTAAAGAGTGTATTTACATAAAGTGTAGCATCGTTGTTGCTCCTTCGGAAGCCTTGGTCACACAATTGAGCATCAATTCTGCTATACCAAACCCTAGAGTCTGCTTCAACCATATAATTTTTGAATCTTATACACCCTATCTTCACTTATTTGAATCACAAAACCTTCAGGTTGAGCAATATAAATCTCCTATTCTAGAAAATCATTGATAAAAGCATACTTGACATCTAAAATGCCAGATTTCCTACTTTATTTGTGCAGCGAATGTAATTAAAATTCTGATGGTGTCCATCCTCGCAACGGGTACAAAAGTATCCGAATAATCAACTTCAGTCTGTTGAGAATAGCCTTTGACAACAAATCTTGCTTTGTTCTTGTTGAAAGATCCATCTGCATTCAACTTCACTCTTTACACCCATTTAACTCCAATAACTTGCTTATTTTTAGGTTTGTCAACGAGCTTCCATGTCTCATTCTTTTCAATCATGGCTATTTACTCTTCCATTACTTGCTTCCATTCTTCAAACTTGTTGGCATCTTAAAAGTTTGAAGGTTCCATCACAACAAGATTTTTTCTTCCATAAATTTCAGCCAATGGTCTAGTGTCTCTAATAGAAAAATCATCATTATTTTCTACTTCTAGATCTTCATTTGAATCCTGGAAAACAGGTTTAACATCCATCTCTCTAACATGAGAATTATTTCAATCCCAAAAGGCATCTTCATCCATCTTCACATCTCTACTTATAATTTACAGATTCAATATTGTAAATTCTATAGCCCTTGAGTAGAGATATAACCAACCAAAATTCTATTTTAGCTTTTTCATCAAGATTACTTCTTTTGACTGCTGCTACATGAGTATAGCATCGCAAACCAAATACCTTTAGATGCCTAATATATAATTTTAGACTACCTGAAGCTTTACTCGGTAACGTTTCATGCACAACTCTTGTTGGTAATCTATTTTGCAAGTAAATAGATGTGTTTACCGCCTTTGACCAAAAAGACTTCGGTAACTTTCTTTTGAAAATCATACTCTCGCCCATCTTAAGAACTAATCGATTTTTTCTTTAGGCAACTCCATTTGCTGGGGGTAAGTGACTGCAAGTTAATGCTCAATTCCATAAAATAAATGAATTTCACTTGAAGCATTCTCCTTTTCATTGTCTGCTTGGATACTTTTCAGTAAGCATCTACGTTGAGTTACATCAAATGCTTTAAACTTGTTGAAAACAACAAGTACTTCAAGCTTTTGTTTAAGAAAATATACCCCCAAGTCATCTGAGTGAAATCATCTATAAAGAGAATAAAATACTTGATATCACTCAGAGAAAGAATTTTCATTGGTCCACAAATGTCAGAACGAACCAGTTGTAACTTCTCACTTGCTCTCCAAGTTGCTGACTTTTGAAAAGGAGACCCTTGCTACTATCCTAGTTAAAAACTCTCATACACATCAAAACATAACTCAATTTTAGGTAAGTCCTTCACTAAATCATGTGTTTGGGCATATTAAATTGATTTCAAGTTGTAATGGCCAAGTTTTTTGTTCCATAATTTTGAATCTTGCTCCAATCTACTACTTCGATAAGCTTGCTGAGAATTTGAGTTCTCAAATTCCAAGAAAATCTTCTTTTTATCATTTTAACAGTAATCATCTCTTGGCCACTAGGATCAGAAACAACATATTTTCTATTTTAGAACAACAAAATATAATCTTGTTCAAGCATTTGCAACAGATATTGATCAAGATCAGGCACCAACAGGACATGAATAAACTTAGTACCTTTGGAAGTTTCAATCACCACAGTTTCTTTACCAGTAATTACCACATTTCTATTATCTGCCAACTTGACAAGGCCTTTGGTAGATTCCAACACCGTAAAGTGTTCTACTTTTTTGGTCAGGTGTTGAGTGAAACCACTATCCAGAAACCAGGTGCTTTCTTCATCTAATCTCATCATTATCATTGCTGTAAACACAAGCTCCTCCCGTTGTTCAACCTCCAAGACGTTGGCTTTTTGAGTTTATTGGTTCTCTATAAGGACCCGGCCAGTGTTTTGAGTATTTTAGCCCGTTTTCCCTATCTGATACTTTATATATGTGTATATGTCGTTTTGTGACTTGCGGGGGTTGGTTTGGTTTCGAAAAAGTTTTGTATTGAATCGGGACACTTAGTTCCAAGGTTGGAAGCTTAAGTTATAAGTGTTGACCGAAGTTTGACTTTTGTGTAAATGATCCCGAAATGGTATTTTAATGATTCCAATAGGTTCGTATGGTGATTTAGAACTTAGGCATATGTCCGAATTTGGATTTAGAGTTTCCTAGATTTATTTGGTTCTATTTGGCGAAAGTTAAAAACTTGAAGGTTTGGAAGGCTCGTAGGTTTGACTGGGAGTTGACTTTATTCATATTGGGTTCGTATTGTAGTTAAGGGGGTTGCAATAATTTCTTATCTCATTTGGGGATTGTGAGCAAAATTTGAGGTCATTCCCAATTGATTAGACGTGGTTCGACATGAGTTTTGGAAAGTTGGAAGTTGATTAGTTCTTTAGGCTTGAATTGAGATACGATTCGTGGTTTTGATGTTATGTTTTATGATTTCAGGCCTCAAGTAGGTCTATGTTATGTTTTGGGATTGGCTGATGTGATTAAACGAAGTCCCGGAGGATTCGGGTGTGTTTCAGATGAGTTTCTGATCATTTCCTTGTTGTATAGCAGACTTGTTCTGGTACTTTCGCACCTGCGAGGATTTTGCCGCAGGTGCGAGTCCGGAGATAAGGGGTTGTGTCTGCAGATGAAGAAGTTATGGCGCAAAAGCGACGCCGCTTCTACTATGATGGATGCATAGAAGCGACCCCGCAGATGCGGATGAGGGACCACAGATGCGAGGGGTCGGTAGATTAAGTGTACTCGCAGAAGCGAGATTTCTCCGCCGAAACAGTAATTTGTCCACAAATATGGAATCAGACAGTTTGGTTATTTTTTATTATTGGAAGTTTTGGAGCTCGGCTAGAGGCGATTTTTGGAGGGATTTTCACTATAATTAATGGGATAAGTAAGCTCTACTTGATTTTGATGTTAGATATTTGATTTCTCATGGAATATTACACCTAGTTCACGTAAAGTAAAGGCGAAATTTAGGGGCTTTTTCTATGGTTTTTGGAGAGTGAAAATTGATTATTTTGGGGTCGATTTGAGGTCAGAGTTGGATGAAACACATATATTTGGACTTGTATTAGAATGGGTTTCAGAATTTGTGAGTTGTGTCGGATTCCGGGATGCGAGTCCGAGGTTGAATATTTGGTTGACTTTCTGTATTTGGTATTGGAAATATGGTCTAAGCTTTCGTGAAGCTACGACCAAGGCCAGAGCTAGTTTTTCGAGGTGTGGGTACCTCACCTCGACGTCGATGAGTATTTTGCTAATGTAATAGATGGGAGTAGATGGGAGATTGCGTACCTTTGTTTTTGCAGATGAAGACTGCGCTTACTGCTACCTCCGATACAACTAGATAGACGAGGAGTTGCTCCCCAGGTTCAGGTTTCGAAGGCAGGGGCGGTGATGATAGGTGTTGATTCCCAATTTTTGCGCTCATATTTTTTTAATTGTATATATACTTTTAAAATATTATTTTTGCATCATTACTTACTTTACAAGAGTCATACAAGTAATTTCTATTATTTCTTATAATTTTTAAATCTTTAAAATTGATTTTCTTGTATTTTAATTACTTGAATGTGCATTAGTTACGCCTTAAATTATTTTGTGATGATTTAATCATCCAAATTTATCATTTACACCTACATATATATTTTACAACATTTTTACTTCATTGCATGTGATTACATTTGCATTTTTACCTATTTACACATTTTTTGCAAGAATAGCCTACATTCTACACATAATTATATTTATTATATTATTAATGTTAGAATAATATTTTTATAATGTTAAGCTATTATTTTCTAGCATTTTACTGTATAAATAGTATTATTATTTTTATTAATCACTTTTATAAATTATTGTTTCATAAGTTTCGTATATTTAATTTTTATAGCCCAATGAAGGGCTAATTTTTGGACCAAACAGACCCAAATCCCTAGCCCAATCCCTTTAGCCCAAACCAAACGACCCTTTTGATCCAACCCAATCGCGATCCATTGAACCAACCCACCCCGCTCGAGTTTTAATCTTGATCGTTGTTCTCTCAAAATCAACGGATCACAACTACCCTACCATTTTTAATAATCCAACCCCAAACCCTAATTCTCATTCTCTTATAGACCTCCGCCCTCGTTTCCCTCGTCTCTCCTTCTCCCTTCTTCAGAAACCCTAGCCGCATTCACCAACTGTCACGATCCCAATTTTCCTCCGTAGGACGTCGTGATGGCACCTAGTCTATAAGACTAGGTAAGCCTAATAATTTGCGGAATAAGTGAATAATAAACTGAACTCCAAACTCAACACATGATATATAAGTACAAACTACGATTTAATAATTACGACTTCCAAAACCTGGTAGAAATAAGTCACAAGTTTCTAAGAGAAAATACTAAGTATCTTTATACATAAAAGTCTAAGGAGTATAAGGGGAGACGACATAATAAGGATAGAGGGGGACTTCGAGTTCTGCGGACGCTAGCAGATATACCTAGAAGTCTCCAGGCACGGTCCAACTCACTGATATCTGGGCTGGTAGGAATAACCTGGATCTGCACAAAACGATGTGTAGAAGTGTAGTATGAGTACACCACAACGGTACCTAGTAAGTGCCAAGTCTAACCTCAATAGAGTAGTGATGAGGTCAAGTCAGAGCCTACTGGTTTAAAAGGAAAGTAAGGCAGAAGATATAATAATATTTTGAAATGACTCCAAATTTAAGCAATAAGAAGTTTCAGAAAATATCAGCATAGTGAATAGAGGTAAACAACAGGGGCACTCCCGAGGTACCGCCTCGTAGTCCCAAATATAAATATGCATGACAGGGGGATCTCCCGAGGTACCGCCTCGTAGTCCCAAAGTAAATATGCAAGACAGAGGGGGATCTCCCAAGTAAATGCCCCGCAGTCCTAAAGTAAATATATAGTACATGGGGATCTCTCGAGGAACCGCCTCATAGTCCCAGAGTAAATATGCAGTACAGGGGAATCTCCCGAGGAACCGCCTCGTAGTCCCAAAGTAAATATGCAGCAGATAATCGAAGGAAACACGAATTTACAGCAAGAAATCTTACAGTTAAAGATTTAATTCAAATCAAGGGAAGCAGGTAATTCAACTAAGCATGTTGCACAAATTGCAAGTAAGAGTTAAGGCGCGTAGACATGCGATACTATGATAAACATGATCACTACTCAGTTAAGGAATTTAAAAGAAGACAACTCAACAAGAACCGAAAATTTTCACAATTAGCCCGTGTACGCACTTGTCACCTCAGTACCAAATTCTAAGGGGATTTCCCCCACAATAAGTTAGATAAGTCACTTACCTCACCTCAATCAGTCCATAAGAATGCATTTCCCTTGAGTTTCCAACTCTGATCGGCTCGAATCTAGCCAAAACAATTTCATACTACAAATATAACTATAAGAAACTAATTTAAATAATGAAACTATGACTTTAGCAAAGTATTGAAAATTCAGCACAAAAAATCGACCCGGGCCCACGTCTCAGAATCGGGTAAAAGTCACAAAATACGAACACTCATTCGATATCGAATTCGCCCATACCAAAATTACCAAAATCCGACATCAACTCGACCCTCAAATCCTCAAATCAAACTCTCCAAATCCTTTGCCTCAAACTCCCAAATTCCACCTTAAATACACACTAACTAGGTGGGAAAATAAATGGGGAAGCAAGATTATTGATAAAAAATAAGGACAAGGGACTTACATCAAGAAATCCATCAAAAATGCTCTCAAGAAATCGCCAAACCCGAGCTCAAAATGTTTAAAATGAGCAAAAATCGTGAACCCTTGCATTTAAGTGTTCTGCCCAGCATTCTCGCTTCTGCGGTCACATTAGCCACTTCTACGGCACCGCTTTTGTGGTCCGGCCCTCGTATCTGCGGAGGCCACTAAGCTGCCCAACCTCTTCTATGGTAATAACCGCGCTTCTGCGAGCGCGCTTCTACGCAACAAAACCCGCTTCTACGGACCAGCCTCAAACTTCAACGTCCGCTTCTGCGTCCCTCCAAGCGCAGGTGCGAGTCCCTCCTGCTTCAGCCATGCACCAAGTCCCTTTTCGATTCGTTAGCCATCCGGAATCCATATGAGTCCCCCGGGACCTCAACCAAACATAAAAAAAGTCCTAAAACATCATAAGAACTTAGTCCAATCTTTAAATTACATCAAACAACGCTAAACACAAAAATCGCGTATCAATTCAAGCCGAATGAACTTTAAAACTTCAAACTTCTACATCTGATGCCGAAACCTATCAAATCAAGTCCCTCTGACCTCAAATTTTTTACACAAGTCTTAATTGACATTATGGACCTACTCCAACTTCAATAATCAGAATCCGACCGCGATATTAAAAAGTCTACTCCCGGTCAAACTTCCCAAAAATTCTCCCATTTTCCAACTTTCGCCAATTGACAGTAAAATGACCTACGGACCTCCAATTCGATATCCGAACACGCTAATAAGACTAAAATCACCCTACGGAGCGATTGGTATTGTCGAAATTCCATTTCGAAGCCGTCTTCACACAATTCAAACTACAGTCAATTCCTACGACTTAAACTTCCATTTTAGGGACTATGTGTCCCATTTCACTCCGTAGCCAAAAAAAACTTCACGGCACGTCACAAAACCCAAAAATGAAATAGAGGGAATAATAATCAGGGGTTCGGGGCTAATACTCTCAAAATAATCGGCCGGGTCATTACATCAACCTTCTCTGAATCTGATTAATTC
This sequence comes from Nicotiana tomentosiformis, assembly GCF_000390325.3. Classification (NCBI taxonomy): domain Eukaryota; kingdom Viridiplantae; phylum Streptophyta; class Magnoliopsida; order Solanales; family Solanaceae; genus Nicotiana; species Nicotiana tomentosiformis. The sequence continues at coordinate 82,872,921 of NC_090817.1, read as the reverse complement.
ACGAATTCATGCCATGATTCACTTACATTTTATGGATTATCTCGTTGTTATTTACAAGATTATGGTATTACATAGTACTTGCCTCATTTTTAGCAAGAACCAATCTTCTGAATCAAGAGAAATCCGGCTCACTCCTCAAGATTTAGACAATGTTTCTTCTATATACACTTATGGCAAGATTATATGAGTCTGATTTACTAAGATTCTTCGGGCAATCTGAGATTCTGGGAAGAACTAGGGTTTGTCAGATTTTTCTCCTAATTTTATTCTAAATTGATTCTGCATGCTATTATTTCCTCTATTATGTTTGATCGACCGTGTTTCCTTATTTGTTCGTTCAATTTTACTACTATATAAACCCCTCCCCTAATCCCCTTTAACAAATTTTTAATCACTATTGTTCTCTCATACTCTCACTCAGTTGATAATATTCTGAATCTACTGCTCTTGGCCGGTTGAAAGATAAGGCCATCGGAACCCTCTCTAACGACCTCTCTAGTGCGAGCACTGCTCGGAGCTCATTTGAGGCTCCTGTGAACTCTGACGCACTAGGATTTGGGTCTTTCTGGCTGTTCTTTTTGTTGGTGATATTCGAGTTGTTTCTGACACTTAGCCTTCTCTTCTATTTGTTTGTTGAATCTACAAACTGGTGAATATCTTGACTTTTGTAATTCTATCCTCTTTTGCTTGTTTCTAGTGCTTCACATATCCATGTTGTTCGAACCAATATGACTCCAATATTGTGTTGTAATCATTGGAATTTTTACCTGCATTATAGCTATCCTGCAGTTCTGAATCTCCTAGTGTCACAACCTGCCTAATTCTTTAAACTCCTATGTGTTCAGCTTGAATGACTTTGTATCTTTAAGTTTGCTTTGTTGTTCTTCTATTTATTATGAGTTTTTCTCACGCCTTGTTTTGGATTCTCGCAATGAGATTCCTAAGTAATCACCTCTTACCCAGAATTTGCCTTAATGAACTTCTATTGATAACTCCTTTATATGAACTATGTTTTTTTATATCTGCTTACAGGAACCATAATTGTTGTTGCAATATTTAACCAAACATGTGGCTTTAAGAATTGTAATATGGTGTTTAGCAAACTCTGTGCTCTTTAGTATCTCCTAGGTTCCCAGTTGAATCCTAGTACACTCGTTTCTTCTGTATTGTGCATGGTTGACTAGTTTATCTTTTGAAGTATGTCTGTTCTGCTTGACCGTAAGTTGGCAATACCCTCTATCATGATATTTTTGAACTTGGGAACCTCTGTGTTACACTCAGCACAATTAAGATTCTTATTAGCTGCTATAGACCATGCCTACTTGCTTGACTATGATTGTGTTAGACTTTCATGCCTTAAATTCCTAGTTTTGAGTCTCTTTTAGGCTAATTCATGCTTTACTATAATCTTATTATTCTAAAAACTAAGCATGTATGCTCACCATGTTAACCTAAGTGATATGCCTCCTCAATTATGCTAATGTTGCATATACTTTCGCTTATTATGAACCTATATTGTCAGTCGTTATGATAAAACAACTCTATTAAGGTTGTTCTCTGTTGATCCTTCAACTTTCATAAGTATATCCCTTGCTTGAAATTGCCTTGAGCTATTTTTGACCATAATAATGTTTGAAACTTCTTTAGAAGTAGTCTGTTATCCTGTGATAATCAATCATGTCTCTTAAACTTGGAAAATGCAAGCATGAAATCGTCTTGTGTGTGTCCTAAAAACAATAGGTGTGTGGACCTCCCTCCTTATTTAGTTAGTTCAGCATATAGTCTGTTGCTTGTAATCCTGTGTGAATCCTTCGTTTGGGCTTGGTATCTGTTCTATGTGATGTTGGGCCTTGCTGTTAGATTCATACTTACTGCCGGTCTTATGAGCTGGGTTTTGAGTCTACTGGAGTTGTCGAAAGCATAGGAAAAGAATTGGGTTATCTGTACTGGGCCTATCATTGGACCTATAGTTGTCTTCTTCTGCAGCTATTCATATTTAATTTGTATTATGTCATTCGGGCTGTAATAACTTGTAATAACGAATGATGGGGAAGTTAATGAAAGGGGCTGAGGTATTCTAATACTTGCATAAAAGGGTAAAAAACATGCCTATAGGGTCTATGTGTTCTGTTTGCTATTTCGTTCAGCATGTCTTATATGTTATTTAGTTTAGTATGTTGTATACTAATAGAAAGCATGCCTATAGGAAGTCACACACTTCACTTAACTTGTCTAATACTTGTACACCACTCAAAGCATGTTAGTTTAAGCATTTGCTGAACTTGTTTCTATAGGATGCAATAGAATGTGCTTGGCTAGTCTATATACCATGTCTATAAGGATCCCAACTAATCAATTAATCAGTCGCCTCTATTGCTTTTAGTATACCGTTCGTCTAGATATCATGACTATAGGACCTTAATCGATCAATTGACTACTTCTGTTACCTTCACCCCACTGCCCTGCCTTAGATAACATGCCTCTAAGGATAAAGCATTATAAAATCAATTTCAATTGTCAATTGTTAGAAATCATGCCTATAGGATATTGTCACCTGCTTAAGAAGCATGTTTATAAAATCAGTATCGTAAACCCTGAGTTTTTGAACTGCCTTACTGCCTCATCGCACGAACAATGTAGATGTCATGCCTATAGGTTTGTAATACCTTTAATATGAAAATTTGTTAGTTTAAAGTATGAACGCTGCCTGTACAACGCTGGTGATTAGAATCACATAGAAACTATGCCTATAAGACTTAGTGAGTCTAATGCGTCTGAAATTATCTACTACCTAACTGCCAGTGTGCATTTGTTGTTTATGTGTGGAGGTTAACTTGAGCCTTTAATTGTACTTATGTGCAGTCCTACATGATTTTGAATGTGCACTAGTTTTATCATTTTGAGCATCCTAAGTAAAGTCTAGAACCACCTAAATAGAGGTCCAAAGCCTCCTGGACTATAGGTATGGGACGAGTAGTGCACGCATAGGGTAAGACCTATAATTGAATTAGAGCGCCTTTAGGTAAACAACTTTAACATAGTAATCGGGTAGCAGGAGATGATAGTCTGTGCTCGCTGAATAATATGAGCAACCCCTATCTCAAAGGAGTTGCGAAGTATTATTTATGTTGCACGGGGTGATCCTTTAGACTAAACAAACTTAGGACCCCCCCCCCCTTTCTTTTCTTTATGTATTTGTTATTTACACTCAGTCATCTAATATAGATCAATGTAATTGTATCCCTGTAATCATTACGATTAGTATCGATTCTCACGTGTTTTAATAGGACTCTTCGGCTTCTAGATTTCCCTTCATCTATTTGATCACCTAGCCTAATTACATAATCTACATAATTTAAAGTTCGGCCAGGACCCATAGTTGTGGATATCGAAGAGTGTCTAACACCTTCTCTTTGAGGTAATTTGAGCCCTTACCCGATCTTTGGTGATACGGACTAGTCAAACAGAGTTACTTGCAAATAGGTGCCCTAACGCACCTCAAAATCATTAGGTGACGACTCTTCTCTTTTAATACCTATTTAAAAGAGTTGTCACACGTCGAAACCCGCTTTTGCTAGAAAATGGGGTGCGACAGCATGGCGACTCTGCTGGAGATTACTTAGGCTCTTACCATTATGAACTTGACTCTCGTGGATTACTTTCTTCTTAGAATGCTATTACATGCACATCACTTTCCCTATTCACCTTTATTTGTTTTAAAATGCTATTATATGCACATCCCTTCCTTTATTCTCATTTATTTGCTATGACATGTATGACCTCTCTCCATCTCCTTCATCTTGTCTAAGACTGATATATTATGACTCTTTCATCCCTATTTCCCTACCTGCTTCATTACGTTCTCGCACATTTTTCATGAGCTAAACTGACTTCTCTCTTTTGTTTTTCTTTTCCATTCTCTTCATGTTCACTTTTGTTATTTTATTTACTACTTTTATGTATTTTATGATGCAAATACCTAGCAATGTGTTATTATTTTTGCATAAAGCATGCTCTACATCATACTCCACTCGTGACAATTATCAACATAGCGGCGCTTGATTAGTGTCCGCTCTTTCCTGTAATCACCTTTCTTAAATCGGAAAGGCTTATTTGCGGTAAACTAGTCGATCAGTGGTGCAGTCGACGGTCCCGTGCCTTTCCCTCTCAAGTTGTCCACTTGAGAGTACTAGTATAGACCCTTCTAGAAACCCTACTCCAATTTGAAATGTACATGCATCACGCTAAACCTAGTACAAGTTGAAGTGTTGTTAACATAATAACCCACGAAGATGAGCCTTATCCAAAGTCCGACGGGATTTCCACAATCCCAGTGGACACTATCATACTATGTGCATTACTTGGAGAAAATGTGCCAACGTGCTGATCATTAGTGAGTAAGTAGTCAAATCTGGAGGGGGAAAGGGCTAACCTTTGTTTGTTTGCAGAAAATGAAGCACGAAATCCCCAGGTTTTGTATGGTCCAGAATATCCCACCTTTGCTTCTTGACTGGTGGAAAGACCTTGCGCCTTATGACAAGAATCATGTGAGGAGAGTATTTGGTTACCTGCCCTCTTTATTGAATATTCAACCAAATAGGGAGCTGATCGAGACCGACACCATGTTCTGGGACGAGGAAAAAGCTGTTTTCCGAATTGGAAATATAGAAATGATCCTCTACTAGAAGAAATAGGAGGTTTCGTCAAGTTTCCATAGGATAGTCCGGGATTACTGGTACCAGAAAATCGTACTCCCCACGGTTTTCTGAAAATGTTAGGTTTTAAGAAGAATGATGAACTGCTCTATCTAAAGAAATCATACATCCCTTTTGAATTTCTCTACGAGCGTTATGGGCATAGAAAGTCATATGATCTTCATTATGATGAACTAGCCATTACTTACTTAGGTTGGGTGCACTGCCAGGTTTATGTGTTAATTGTCTGCTTCTTGGGGTTGTTGATATTTCCAATGAAAGGAGGAAGGACTCATACTCATTTAGTCATGGTCGCCAAGACCTTAATGGATGGCATCGAGGGACAAACTTATACTATCATCCCAATGATCCTAGTTGAAATGTACCGCGCTCTAGATCGGTGCAAGTAGGGATTCAGACACATTGAGGGTTGTAATCTATTGCTACAGGTCTGGCTACTGGAACACTTTTAGAGGGGTGAGTATCGTCAACAGTTTTTGCGAAGGCCACTAAATGACTACATAGTCAACCATCACCCAAAGAAAATGACGTTTATTCCAGACATGTTTTCAAAGCCTGGAAATGCTGTAAGTTAGGTGCGTTTCTTCAACATTCTGACAGACGAGAAGGTGAATTGGATATTTGAATGGTTTCCTAGTAGTGAGTTCATTATCAGATCAAAGGGGACTACTCACTTGGTGCTGATCGGGCTACGAGGTATTCACCTCTACGTTCCTATAAGGGTAATGAGAAAAGACGGAAGAAAACAAGTCATACCTCGGGTTTCCAATATGGTCCAGTACAAGGCATATTTCAAGGGAGATGTCATTCCATTCAAGTTCGAAGCGCAACACATGTGAAACCAAAAGATCACTGTGGAAGGGGAAACTATTGAGCCAGATAGGTATCACGCCGGTCATATGTACTAGTATCTGTCATGGTTAGAAGACGATGTAACGGGGGACATAAAGTTGGGAGTCAATCTGAAGGATAGGATCATAGATGAAGTGGTTGAGGCACAGGTTAAATACAAGAGGCTACGCAAAAGGGCGTTCGAGTCTGAAGCTAAACATCTGGAGCAACACAAAGTAAACATGGAAGCAATAAGGGAATGGGAGGAGATTGCCTCTAAGTCAACAAAAAGATTGAAATACCTGGAACAAGGACTGATGGGGCTAGAAGTGAAGATGAGAAAGAGACTCTTGGATTGTCAAGGCATGGACGACGATGAAGGAGGAAATCTTTAGAAAGCTTACTTACTGTTGGATATGCGCGATTTGGGAAATTTATTTGATGGGGTCAAAAGAGCCAAGCATGGAGAAGGTCATTTAGGGACCCAGTAGATTAGGAGATGATGTTCTTTACTGCTTTCTAGCTTAGATTAGATTTTGATGTAATAAGGCTAAATGCCATTAGTGACTTTATTATTATTGTCGATTTAGTAAAGTTTGTTTTTTCTCATTTTAGCATTAATGAAACGAAGCAAATGTTAGCAGCAATTTTCTCTAAGACTATGTGTCGCTTAGGCCTACCTCAGGCTCAATGGGGTCCCCAAATTAGGATGCAAATTATTGCATGACTTTGTGATACATGTTTAAATATTACGAACACTTTTTTATTTCACCTTAATGACTTGGTTATCTTTTGCTTTTTCTTTCTTTTTGATTACTCCCGTTCCCAAAGGTTGGTTTGTGCATACTTGCATTATCAGCATACCACACTAGATCCAGAGGTCCTCCTCCACCTAACGACCTGAAAAGAAAAACCAAGGGCAAAGATAAAATGGATGATTTAAGCGGTATCAGGAAAGACAATGTTGCAATGGCAGAAAACGTTGAAACTTGAGATTGAAGAAGTACTCCGGGGCAGAATAAGTTGGTCTTACGTTTGGAGCAGAAAATCCTGGAATTACAGGCGAGCTGGAGCAGGTCCGAAATCTGGCAAACCTCTCCCTTACCCCCAATGCTCCTGATATCAACCAGCAAAATTCGACTACCCAAAACCAAACACCACCACAAAATGCACAAAATCAGAATCCACCACTCTTAGTTCCGAATCCTTCCGCATAACACCAGTATCATAATCCCGCACCTCCCTAGAACCTTAACCTGCCTCCAGTGCCAACCCCTCAACAACACCACCATCATCCATCTTAATACCTACAAACCACCACTTATCACACTCCCCAAAATGCACCACAACCTACTCCCGATCCCCAAAACTTGACCAACAACCACCCGTATATCCAAGTTTCAGGAACTCATCAAAGAAATCCGATATATGTGGAAACCTTATCCCATACCCCGCAGCAAACCCTATACATAACTGAACTGACTGAGAAGGACCTGCTCATTAGAAACAAGGCAGAGGAACTCAAGAAGCTCACAAGGAGAGTACAGAGTGTTGAAGGTGGGAAAGGCATTGAAGGTCTAAACTATGAGGACCTGTGTATTTATCCGGATGTGGAACTGCCGGAGGTTTACAAACCTCCCAAGTTCGAAATGTTCCATGGTACTGGTGATCCGAAGGTGCGTCTGAGAACATACTGCGACAAGCTTGTAGGAGTGGGTAAGAATAAATAAATCCGCATGAAACTGTTCATACAAAGACTTACATGAGACGCTTTGTCTTGGTATATCAGTCAAAACCCAAAGAAGTGGGTAAATTGGGTGAGTATGGCATTAGATTTTATGGATAGATTCAGGTTCAATACGAAAAACGTGCTAGACATTTTCTACATTCAAAACCTCAAGAAGAAGCCGACAGAAACCTTCCGCGAGTGTGGTACTCTTTGGAGATCAGAGGCCGCAAAGGTAAGTCCAGCACTCGAAGAAGAACAAATGAACACGTTTTTTGTTAGAGCACAAGATCCACAATATTATGAACGATTGATGGTCACCAAAAATCACAAGTTCTCAGACATCATCAAGTTAGGGGAAAGAATAGAAGAAGGAATAAATAGCGGGATGGTAACTAATTTTGAGGCGCTGCAGGCCACGAATAAAGCATTGCAATTAGGAGAAATCTCAAAGAAGAAAGAAGTGGGTGTCGTGATGGTAACCCAGGGCCCTAAGTCTCCCCTCACATACCGAAAACCTCCACCCACATATCAGCCCTCACCACCAAAATACTAATACCCTGCCGCCACCTACCATACCTAAAACACTCAACCTGCATATTACAATTCACCTCCACCTGCCCGCCAAAACTACCCAAAGCCACATCCTAATTTCCATCGCAGACCACCTGGACAATACACCCCAACTGCTGAACCCATAGCCCAACTGTATGAGAGACTGAAGGCCGCCGGTTATGTCACCCCTATTCCTGTTGTTGTTGTGGAAAATCCCTCCCAATGGATCAACCCCAACAAAACATATGCTTATCATTCACGCATGAAGGGTCATACCATTGAGGAATACTGCACATTTAAAGACAAGATTCAGACGCTAATCGACACTAAGGTTATACAAGAAAAGGAAGTTGCACCAAATGTTACCAACAACCCTCTCGTGGATCACAGAGGTGAGGGAGTGAATATGATAGAAACTGATGAGGAATGGGATCAGAAAGGGTCCATTGGACTCATTCGAGAGGGAGACGCTCCTAAAACATCTCTGGTCACCCTCATGCCAGTTGTGGTACAAACCAAGGCACCATTTAAAGTTGAGATAGCTACACCCTTCACTGTAATGGTAGCTCCCACACCATCTTACAAGTCTGATGTCATCCCGTGGGATTACGTTGTAGAAGCAAGGTGAAAGGGAAAAGCTAAAATAGAAAAAACAGGTGTCGCGCAAGGTATGACTAGGAATGGCAGAATTTACACACCTGAGAATCTGGGAGGAACGAGCAAGGAAGCTGTACCTAAGCTGCCTATTGTTGTGATTGATGCAGATGATCTCTAGAGGAAGATACAAGCAAGGGAGTACTCTGTTATTGACCACTTGAACAAGACTCCTGCTCAGATATTCATCTTATCACTGTTGCAAAACGCAGACGCACACAAGAATGCTTTGATGAAGGTGTTAAGTGAAGCTTATGTACTCGCCGGCATAACTAGTGGAGAAATGGCTAACATGGTCGGACAGGTACTGGAGAGCCACAAAATCACTATCCACGAAGATGAGTTACCACCAGAAGGACTGAGTCACAACAGGGCATTGCACATCACAGTGTAATTCGAGGACAAATTCATCTCCAGGGTCTTGATAGATGGAGGTTCAAGTCTGAACACATGCCCACTGACCACTCTAAAGATATTAGGTAAAGGGTTGGATGAGATACGAATGGGAAGCATGAATGGGAAGGTGTTCGATGGATCTTAGATAGCCACTATCGGAGAAATCAACCTTGATCCACAGATGGGTCCAACTTGGTTTGATGTTGAGTTCAGAGTGCTAGATATATTTGCTACTTACAATCTATTATTGGGACGACCATGGATACATGTAGCCGGGGCAGTGGCTTCAACTCTGCACCAGTTATTGAAGTTCGAGTGGAATCATCAGGAGGTGATCATTCATGGAGATGGAAGCAACCCCATCTATACCAATCAGATCGTTCCAATCATCAAGAACAAGAGGAAGTTGGGCGGAGAAACATATCACCGCATTGAATGGGTTAACGCAATTGAAAATGATAGATGGTGGAGCAAGAAGATAGAAAGTATATTGGTGTGGACGGGATATGAACTAGGTAAGGGTCTTGGCAAAAAGCTTCAGGGGATCACCAAACCTGTACAACTACAATATCATGGCACGACCTTTGGACTCGGATATGAATATACATGGCATGAATATCAAGATTGGACACCGCCATGGCGTGCCCCTTATTATCCACTGGAACAACCCGTACCACCTTTGCACCAGACATTCCATCAGGCTAACTGATGTGGGGATCTGAGGAAGATGAGGTTTTGGCCAGCATGAGGAAGCTATTTCTGGATGAAGAATACATGGAATGCAGTGCAATTGTTGAAAAGGAGGAGGAGGAGGAGGAGGAGGAAGACCTTACCATTCAGTTGATGGACAAAGGAGTTGTTCTCAAAAACTGGACCGTTGCACCGTCCCGGGCTCGCCGAGTTCCTGGGTAGCCTCGCAAATTAGCATGAATTATTTTCAAATATTTTTTGGTATTTAAGACATTTTCAGTATATTTTTTGAAATAATTACTCAAGCCATCGAGTCGTACTTGTTGACATTTTAAAGTTTTAATCCATTACTACGTTTCATACTTATTATTATCTTTCTATATTCTTTTCAGCATAATTATTACATATCCCGACTAACCTACGATTGTGACATGTAATGAGACAATGCAACATAAGAAAAGTGATTCGGAAGATCTGGAAGATGATATAATACCTGAGGAAATTGTCAAAGAAGTAGAAAATTTTGAAAACAAGCTGAAATCTAATTTGGAAGAAACTGAGGCCGTTAACTTAGGGGATTCTGAAACACTCAAGGAAACTCGTATAAGCATTCATCTATCACCGTCAGAGAAAGAACAGTATATCATATTCCTAAAGGAGTATAAGGACATCTTTGCATGGTCCTACGACGATATGACTAGCTTTAGCACATCCATAATAGCTCACTAGCTACCCATCAATCCCATGTGTCCACCGGTAAAGCAGAAACTCAGAAAGTTCAAGCTAGATATGAGTTTGAAGATACAAGAGGAGGTCACCAAGCAAATCAAAACCAAGGTTCTCCGAGTGGTCGAATACCCGAATTGGTTAGCCAACATTGTGCTAGTTTCGAAGAAAGATGGGAGGGTGAGAGTATGCGTCAATTACCTAGATCTGAACAGAGAAAGTCCTAAGGATGATTTACCGCTGCCTAATGTATGCATATTGATCGACAACTCCACCAATTATGAACTCCAATCCTTTGTGGATTGCATCGCAGAATACCACCAGATTTAGATGGATGAGGAAGATGCCAAAAAGACCGCCTTTATCACACCACGAGGAATATATTGCTATAAAATGATGCCGTTTGGTTTGAAGAATGTTGGGGCCACCTATATGAGGGCCATGACGACTATCTTCCATGACATGATACACAAGGAAATAGAGGTGCACGTGGAAGATGTTATCATCAAATCTAAAAGGAGTCCAGATCACATAGCAGACCTGAAGAAATCTTTCAATCGGCTTCGAAAATACAACTTGAAGTTGAACCCTATAAAATGTGCCTTCAGAGTCCCTACTGGAAAGTTGTTAGATTTCATCGTCAGTCGTTGAGGTATCAAGTTAGAACCGTCAAAAAATCAAAGATATCCAGGACTTGCCACCGCCAAAGAATAAGAAAGATGTGATGAGCTTTCTAGGGTGCCTCGATTATATCAGCCGATTTATAGCACATTTAACGGTGATATGTGAGCCACTCTTTAGAATGCTGAGGAAAATTGCTGCAACAAGCTGGACTGATGTATTCCAGAAAGCCTTCAATAAAATTAAGGAGTATTTATCTAAACTGCTTGTGTTGGTCCCACCCGAACCAGGAAGACCTCTGCTGCTTTATCTGTCTGTCTTGGAAGGATCCTTCGGTTGTGTTCTAGGACAACATGATGAAACTGGAAGAAAGGAGCATGCGATATATTATCTGAGCAAGAAGTTCACACCTTACGAAGCGTGGTACTCTTTATTGGAACGCACCTACTGTGCTTTGACATGGATAGCCCAGAAGTTGAGACATTATTTCTGTGCGTATACTACATATCTCATATCAAGGATGAATCCACTAAAATACATCTTTCAGAAACACATGCCTACGGGTAAGTTAGCAAGTGGCAGATATTACTGAGTGAGTTCAACATTGTCTATGTAACTCAGAAGGCAGTCAAAGGGCAAGCATTGGCAAATCACTTGGAGTAAAATTCTCGTAAACGGAGAATACGAACCACTGAAAACGTATTTTCCCGACGAGGATGTATCGTTTGTAGAAGAAGATATTTCTGAGGCATACAATCGTTGGAGGATGTTCTTCGACGGAGCAACAAACTTCAAAGGAGTGGGTATCGGAGTTGTCTTAGTATCAAAAACTGGTCAACACTATCCGGTATCCACAAAACTCAGGTTTTCGTGCACAACAATATGGCAAAACATGAGGTCTGCATCCTGGGACTCGGTTGGCCATTGATATGAACGTTTAGGAATCGTGGGTAATCAGAGATTCAGATCTATTGGTGCACCAGGTTCTAGGAGAATGTGCTCTGAAGAATACCAAAATATTGACATACTTGCACTGTGTGCAAGAGTTGATCAAGAGATTCACAAAGATAGAGTTCAAGCATGTTCCAAGGATTCAGAATGATTTTGTAGATGCATTAGTCACTTTATCTTCCATGATAAAACACCAAGACAAGAATTTCATCGATCCTATCCCAATAGGAATACATAAGCAGCCAGCTTATTGTGCTCGTGTTGAAGAAGAAATTGACGGAAATCTATGGTTCCATGACATTATAGAATACTTAGAAAAGGGAGAATATCCAGAGCACGCTACAAACACTCAGAAGCCCACGCTTCGAAGATTGGCCAACCATTTCTTTCGAAGAGGAGGAATTTTGTTTAAAAGGACTCCTGATTTGGGATTATTACGATATGTCGATGCCAAGGAGGCATCTATATTGGTCGAGGAAATACATGCCGGAACTTGCGGACCCCACATGAATGGTTTCGTTCTGGCCATGAAGATATTAAGAGCAGAATATTTCTAGTTGACTATGGAAACAGACTATATCAAATATGTTCAAAAGTGTCACCAATGCCAGATACATGCTGAAATGATACGAGTGCCGCCCAACGAAATCAATACAACAAGTTCGCCCTGGACCTTCTCTGCTTGGGGTATGGATGTTATCAGACCAATTGAACCATCTGCTTCAAATGGACATAGGTTCATTCTGGTGGCTATAGACTACTTCACAAAATGGGTTGAAGCCGCATCCTATAAGGCTATAACTAAGAAGGTCGTAGCAGATTTTGTTCGAGACCGCATCGTTTGTCGATTTGGAGTACCTGAGTCAATCATTACTGACAATGCCGCCAATCTCAACACTAATCGACTTGATGAAAGCCATGTGTGAAATATTCAAGATCAAGCATCGGAACTCTACAACATATATGCCACAAATGAATGGAGTCGTAGAAGGTGCCAAGAAGAACATCAAGAAGATATTGAGGAAAATAGTAGACAATTACAAACAATGGCACGAGAAGCTACCGTTTGCTTTGCTCCGGTATCGCATCACAATTCATACATCTACTGGGGCAACCCCCTATCTACTGGTTTACGGTGTTGAAGTCGTTATTCCCGCCGAAATAGAAATCCTTTCCTTAAGAATTATACAGGAAGCCGAGCTCAGCGATGAGGAATAGGTACGGAGACGGTATGAACAAATAGCTCTCATTGATGGAAAAAGAATGAACGCATTATGTCACGGTCAACTCTACCAAAACAGAATGGAAAGGGCCTTCAATAAAAAGGTCAGGTCAAGGCAATTCACACCAGGGCAATTGGTGTTGAAACAGATCTTCCCACATCAGGATCAAGAAAAGGAGAAATTCTCACCCAACTGGCAAGTCCCTTACATGGTTTACCGAGTATTAACATGAGGATCACTTATACTTGCACAAATGGATGGAGAGATTTGGTCAAAACCTATCAATTCGGATGCAGTCAAGAGATACTACGTTTAAGATTATGTTCGCACTTTCTATTTGATGTAATTGAACTACGCTTGACCTGATTCCCGTTTAAGAGGGGATACATAGGCAGATTTGCAGGTTTCGTCACATCATATTAAAATCTTCATTCCCCCTATGGTCAAACAGGGGCAAGAACTCGAGTTTTCCCGATCTCATCATGTTTGGAACCGCCAAGGAATATACCACCAAAAGTACACATTTAAACTGGGTAGAGTTTTGAGGAGGATCCTCAAAATTCCGAGTTAAGGAGGTTGCAATGTCACAAAAGTGTGTCACAAAAGCGTGTCACAGTCATCAATTCAACAAATTATTTTCTCTCGTGCGTTATCACATATTTCAAAAAACTACATTCTCATAAATAATTTATCAAATGCATGTTTTTCAAAAAGTTTGTTTCAATAGTAGCCAAATGTTACTCAGGGTGACTCAAGTAGGGACTTCAGACAAAAGCAAAGGCGAAGCAAGGAAATGAGAGCACGAACCAACCTCCGCCCCCCAAAACTCATGATTTTTCTTTGGATGCAGGCACAATAAACATAATAGGAATGTCCGCAAATACATACGCATAACATGATCATTATCTTTACACCGACAAAAGTCACCAAATGCAAACACATCAAGCTAAGAAATGCTTTATTCTTTCGCATTTAGTCATTGCTTTTTTTGCATAGGGTTAAGCACTGCCCTCATCATTACATCAAGCTAAGAATTGCCTTCTTTTGCATGATACTAAATATTGTCTTTACTCCTTGCATAGTGCTAAATGCTACCTTCACATTTCATGAAGTTAAGCACTGCCTCCACACTGCATAAGGCTAAGCACTGCCTTTCCTTGTATAAGAGTAAGCATTATCTCCATTCTCTGCATGAGACTAAGCACTGTCTCCACATTGCATAAGGCTAAGCACTGCCTTTCTATGCATGAGACTAAGCACTGTCTACATTCTTTGCATGAGACTAAGCATTGTCTCCACATTACATAATGCTAAGCACTTCCTTTCTTTGCATGAGACTAAACACTGTCTCCATTTCTTGCATGAGGCTAAGCATTGCCTCCATCGTTGCATAAGGCTAAGCACTGCATTTCTTTGCATAAGACTAAGCACTGTCTCCATTCTTTGCATAAGAGTAAGTATTGCCTCCATTATTGCATAAGGCTAAGAATTGCCTCTCCTTTTAAGAGACTAAGCATTGTCTCCTTTCCTTACATGAGACTAAAAATTGTCTCCATTCCTTGCATGAGGATAAGCATTGCCTCCGTTATTGCATAAGGCTAAGCATTGCCTTTCCTTGCCAGAGACTAAACATTGTCTCCATTCCTTGCATGAGGCTAAGCATTGCCTCTATTATTGTATAAGGCTAAGCATTGCCTCTGTTATTGCATAAGGCTAAGCATTGTCTTTCCTTGTATGAGACTAAGTGTTGTCTCCATTCGTTAAGCACTATATCCACTATTGCATAAGTTTAAGCACTACCTTTATTTGCATGAGTCTATATACTGTCTCCATTCCTTGCATGAGGCTACGCATTGCCTCCATTATTGCATAAGGCTCGAAATTGCCTTTCCTTGCATGAGACTAAACATTGTCTCCGCTCTTTGCATCGGGCTAAGCACTGCCCTCATCTCACATAATACTAAACCGCGATTTGTCTCGTTCTCGCATATGACTAAACATTATTTGTTTCCTCTCTCAAACGATCGATATCGCCGCATCTTTGCATCTCATGGGCTGAAATATCGCCATATTGTCCGAAGGCATCATAGTCTGAGAGCATCATCCTCATAGCCCTAAGACATCATACAATGGCCAGAGGATCTCTCAAAATTGCATATAATTATTCAAAGGCGTTATGGTCCAGAGACATCATCTTCATGACCCGAGGACACCATTTCATGGCTGGTGAATCCCTTATCATATACTTCATGGCCCAGGATATCAAGGTCTAAGGACATCATCCTCATCGTCAGAAGGGGACCTTCATGGTCTAAAGGGAATTTGCATCATGTTTAAATTGTCACAATAACCTATATATATTCGCATGCACCGTGTTTTAAATTTTGCAGGTAACTCGGGAGGTAACTACTCTACAAACAGGAGAAATTCTCGCTTCGGTTTCCGTTCACCATGTCCACATCTTTTGACTATCTCAAACGTAACGAATGATCAACAGTCGATTACCTTTTATTCCATAACCATTCAAATATTAGCCTCGTACATATGTAACGTCCAATTTTATATTTTTATAATGTTAAGCTATTATTTTCCAGCATTTTACTGCATAAATAGTATTTTATTTTTGTTAATCTCTTTTATAAATTATTGTTTCATAAATTTTGTATATTTAATTTTTATAGCCCAATGAAGGGCTAATTTTCGGACCAAACAGACCCAAATCCCTGGCCCAATCCGTTTAGCCCAAACCAAACGACCCTTTTGATCCAACCCGGTCGCGACCCGTTAAACCAACCCGCCCCGCTCGAGTTTTAATCTTGGCCGTTGATCTCTCATGATAAATGGCCCACAACTACGCTACCATTTTTAATAACCCAACCCCAAACCCTAATTCCCATTCTCCTACAGACCTTTACCCTCGTTTTCCTCGTCTCTCCTCCTCCCTCCTTCTAAATTGATCCTAAATTGATTTTGCATGCTATTATTTCCTTTATTATGTTTGATCGATCGTGTATCCTTATTTGCTCATTCAATTTTAAACTATATGAACCCCTCCCCAATCCCCTTTAACAAACTTTTAATCAATATTGTTCTCTCATACTCTCACTCACTTGATATTATTCGGAATCTACTGCTCTTGGCCGACTGAAATCCAAGGCCATCGGAACACTCTCTAATGACATCTCTAGTGCGAGCACTGCTCGGAGCTCATTTGAGGCTTCTGTGAACTCTGACGCACTAGGATTTGGGTCTTTCTGGTTGTTCTCTTTGCTGGTGATATTCGAGTTGTTTCTGACACTTAGCCTTCTCTTATATTTGTTTGTTGAATCTGCAAACTGGTGAATGTCTTGACTTTTGTAATTTTATCCTCTTTTGCTTGTTTCTAGTGCTTCGCATATCCATGCTGTTCAAACCAATATGACTCCAGTATTGTGTTGTAATCATTGGCAGTTTTACCTGTATTATAGCTATCCTGCAGTTCTGAATCTCTTAGTGTCACAACTTCCTAATTCTTTAAACTCCTATGTGTTCAGCTTGAATGGCTTTGTATCTTTAAGTTTGCTTTGTTGTTCTTCTGTTTATTATGAGTTTTTCTCATGCCTTGTTTTGGATACTCGCATTGAGATTCCTAAGGAATTATCTCTTACCCAGAATTTGCCTTAATGAGCTTTTATTGATAACTCCTTTATATGAACTCTGTTTTTTATATCTGCTTACTTGAACCATAATTGTTGTCGCAATATTTAACCAAAAATGTGGCTTTAAGAATTGTTATGTGGTGTTTATCAAACTCTGTGCTCTTTAGTATCTCCTAGGTTCCCAACTGAATCCTAATACACTTGTTTCTTCTGTATTGTGCCTGGTTGACTGGTTTATCTTTTGAAATATATCTACTCTGCTTGACCTTAAGTTGGCAATACCTTCTACCATGATATTTTTGAATTTGTGAACCTCTTTGTTACACTCAGCACAATTAAGATTCTTATTAGCTGCTATAGACCATGCCTACTTGCTTGACTATTATTATCTTAAACTTTCATGCCTTAAATTTCTAGTTTAGAGTCTCTTTTAGGGTAATTCATGCTTTACTATAACCTTGTTGTTCTGAAAACTTAGCATGTATGCTCACCATGTTAACTAAGTGATATGCCTCCTCAATTATGCTAATGTTGCACATACGTTCGTTTATTATATACCTATACTGTCAGTCTTTATGCTAAAACGACTCTATTAGGGTTGTTCTCTGTTGATGCTTCAGCTTTCATAAGTAGATCCCCTACTTGAAATTGCCTTGAGCTGTTTTTGACCATATTAATGTTTGAAACTTCTTTAGAAGTAGTCTGTTATCCTGTGATAATCAATTATATCCCTTAAACTTGGAAAATACAAGCATGAACTCGTCTTGTGTGTGTCCTACCAACATGTCACATGAATTTGTCTATACATATTGGTGATAATTAGCTTTACAGTCCTAAAAAATAGGTGTGTGGACCTCCCTCCTTGTTTAGTTAGTTCAGCATATAGTCTGTTGCTTGTAATCCTGTGTGAATCCTTCATTTGGGCTTGGTGTCTGTTCTATATGATGTTGGTCCTGGCTGTTGGATTCATACTTACTGGCGGTCTTATGAGCTGGGTTTTGAGTCTTCTGGAGTTGTCGAAGGCCTAGGAAAAGCATTGGGTTATCTGTACTGGGCCTATCATTGGGCCTATAGTTGTCTTCTTCTGTAGCTATTCATATTTAATTTGTATTATGTCATTCGGGTTGTAATACCTTATAATAACGAATAATGGGGAAGTTAATGAAAGGGGCTGAAGTATTCTAATACTTGCATAAAAGGGTAGAAAACATGCATATAGGGTCTGTGTGTTCTATTAGCTATTTCGTTCAGCATGCCTTATATGTTATTTAGTTTAGTGTGTTGTATACTAATATAAAGCATACCTATAGGATATCACACACTTTACTTAACTTGTCTAATACTTTTACACCACTTAAAGCATGTTAGTTTAAGCATTTGGTGAACTTGTTTCTCATTGTGCACGTTTAGACATCATGCATATAGGATGCAATAGGATGTGCTTGGCTAGTCTATATACCATGTCTATAAGGATCCAACTAATCAATCAATCAGTCGCCTCTATTTCTTTTAGTATACTATTTGTCTAGATATCATGACTATAGGACCTTAATCGATCAATCGACTACTTTTGTTACTTTCACCACACTGCCCCACCTAAGATAACATGCCTTTAGGGATAAAGCATTATAAAATCAATTTCAATTGTCAATTGATAGAAATCCTGCTTATAGCATATTGTCACCTGCCTAAGAAGCATGTTTATAAAATCAATGTCATAAACCTTGAGTTTTTGAACAGCCTTACTGCCTCATCGCACGAATAATGTAGATGTCATGCCTATAGGTTTATGATACCTTTAATATGCAAATTTGTTAGTTTAAAGCTGCAACGCTGCCTGTACAATGCTGGAGATCAGAATCACATAGAAACTATGCGTATAGGACGTAATGACTCTAATGTGTCTAAAATTGTCTATTGCCTAACTGCCTAACTGCCCGCGTGCATTTGTTGTTTATGTGTGGAGGTTAACTTGATCCTTTAATTGTACTTATGTGTAGTCCTGCATGTTTTTGAATGTGCGCTAGCTTTATCATTTTGAGCATCCTAAGTGAAGCCTAGAACCACCCAAATAGAGGTCCAAAGCCTCCTGGACCATAGGTATGGGACGGGTTGGGTACGACCTAGAATTGAATTAGAGCGCCTTTAGATAAATAACTTTAACATAGTAATCGGGTAGCAGGAGATTATAGTCTGCGCTCACTGAATAATATGAGCAACCTGTATCTCAAAGAAGTTGCGAAGTATTAGTCGTCTAGCATTTATCAATGTAATTGTATCCTTGTAATCATAAACATTTGTGTCGATTCTCACGTGTTCTAATAAGAATCTTCGGCTTCTAGATTTCCCTTTTATTTTTTTGATCACCTAGCCTAATTATGTAATCCACATAATTTAAAGTTCGGTCGGGACCCACAGTTGTGGACCTCAAAGAGTGCCTAACACCTTCTCTTTGAGGTAATTTGAGCTCTTACCCGATCTTTACTGACACGTACTAGTCAAACAGAGTTACTTGCAAACAGGTGTCCTAACGCACCTCAAAATCGTTAGGTGGTGACTCTTCTCTTTTAATACCCATTTAAAAGAGTTTTCACATGTCGAAACCCGCTTTCGCTAGAAAATGGGTGCGACAATAGGTATGCCTTTAGTTCTCACAAAGCCTGGACACACTCGAAAGTCCATTCAAAGTCGTTGTTCTTCTTGAGTATGCCAAAACATTTGTGACATCTATCCGACAACCGTGAAATGAACCTTGATCGGGCGGCGATATGACCAGTCAATCTTTGGACTTGCTTTTTGGTGGTTAAGAGTTATGGTATCCCCTCGATAGCTTTGATTTGTTCTGGGTTGAACTCGATCCCTCGTTGCGACACCAGGAAACCCAAGAATTTTCCCGAGACTATGCCAAACGCGCATTTCTCCGAGTTCAGCTTCATTCTGTTTCGTCTGAATATGTCAGAAGTTTCTTTCAAATGATCAATGTTATCCTTTGTGCTTTTGTACTTGACCAACATATCATCTATACATACCTCAATGGTTTTACCGAGCTGGTCTTTGAGCATCTTGGTTACCAACCTTTGATAAGTAGCCCCCGCATTTTTTAGTCCAAACGACATGACCTGATAGCAATACGTTCCTTGGTGGGTGATGAGTGTGGTCTTCTCCTGGTCTTCTTCCTCCTTGAGAATTTGATTATAGCCTGAGTAAGCATCTAAGAAACTCAATAGTTTGTGCCAGGTTGTGGGAAAATGGGAACGAATCCTTCAGACATACTTTGTTCAAGTCTGTGAAATCCTCGTGCATCCATCATTTCCCATTTTTCTTTTTGACAATCACTACGTTGGCAATCCACTTGGGGTACTTCGACTCCCTGATGGAGCTATTTTCTAACAGTTTTTCTACCTCCTTGCGGACTGCATCATTGATAGCAGAGTTGAATTTACATCCGACTTGCCTTACTGGGGGTGGAATGGGTCGAAGTTTAACTTGTGTGTGGAGATTTTCTTTAAGATGCCCGACGTATCTGCATAGCTAAAAGCAAACAAATTTCCATTAGCAATTAAGAATTGACTGAATTTACCTGGTTCTTGGAGTTTACAGCCGATATAGGCCTTCTTGCTATGATCGTTGAGGTCCAATTGAATGGGGTCGAGGTCTTCTATGGTTGAACTTGCAGCCTCGACCATGTCGGGATCCATGATGACATCCCCGATTTCTTCGTGCTTCAACCTTGACCCTGTTGATTGCTACGCCTCTTTTTCTTTGTCTTTTTTCTGTTGGATGGTCATATTGTCCAAGGCGATGCGGTAGAATTCCCGAGGCATACGATGTTCTACGCATATGCTGAATATCCCCCATGGTGTTGGGAGCTTAATTACTTGGTGTAGGTTGAATGGGATAGCTCTCATGGGGTGTATCCATAGTCGTCCCACTATGGCATTATACACAGTGGCTGGTCCATAATGTGAAATTTCATCTCTAGAGTCACGCCGCCAGCTAGGACGAGGAGTGTAATTTCCCCGTATGTTCGCTCAACTACATTATTAAAACCGGTTAGCGTGATGCAGTGTGACACTATCTTATCCTCGAGCCTCATTTGGGTAAGGACTCGGGGATGGATAATGCATACAACGCTTCCATCGTCCACCATGATGCATTTGTTATCGATATCTAAAATATGTAAAGTAATAACGAGGGCATCATTATGAGGGAAAGTCAAACCGTTGGCATCCGATTCATCGAAGATGATACTTTCTTCGAGTCCGTCATACCGTTCGTGGGTAATAGGCCGCTTGAGTTTGTGAGTGGTGGTGAACTTCACGTCGTTGATAGAGGCATCGTCTCTACCGCCGATGATCATGTTGATGGTACGAGCTGGCGATGGAGGCTTTGCCGGGCCTTGATATTCACGTCCTCTAGCGAAGTTGGTCCTCCCCTTATCGCTTAACAACTCTTTGAGGTTCCTTTGCCGTAACATGTTTACGACTTCCTGTCTGAGGGCGACGCAAACTTCCGTTTTGTGATCGCGTTTCTGGTGGAATTCACAGAGGGCGTCGGACTTTCTGGTGTTCAGATCTGATCTCATCTTTGGTAGCCACTTCACTTTTGCTCTGAGTTTCTAAATAGCGTAGACTATTTATGTAGGCGACACACAAAAAAAGTGAGCAGATAATAAATGAGGCATACCTCTATCGTTCCAATGAGTCCCTGTCCTTGGTCTGGACGGGCCTTCTTTAAAGCGGAGGGAGGGTGCGGCGGCCTCCCTGACATATGGTTGGTGCCATTCCCTGTTAGTTCACGGAATCAGATGATCTCTTCTGGTACTGTCTTTTTGTTCTTTTCTAGATTCAGCTTGTACCGATGTTAGCCGGTGAGTTGGTCCATTGAGATCGTCCTCGTTTGCTCGGACCTCAGCACAATAAGCATTGTGGATTTTATCCTAAGTGGTTGGAGGATACTTCATCAATCGGCTCAATCGTTTTCTAGTTGCTCTTGAACCCTCTCTACTCAACCCATTCTAAGAAGTCGTGACTACCATCCCTTCAGATACGTTTGGCAGATTCATCCTTACTCTGTTGAATCGGGTGAGGAAGTCCCTCAATCCCTCTCCTAAGGACTGCTTAATAGCAAATATGTCGTTTACTCTCGCCTCGACCTTCTTGGCTCCGGCATAGGCAGTTATGAACTTATCAGCCATTTCTTCAAAAGTTTCTATGGAGTAGGCTGGTAGCTGTGAATACCATGTTAATGCCCCTTCCGTGAGGGCTTTTCCAAACTTCTTCAGCAAAATGGAGGACACTTGTTCCTTGTCGAGGTCGTTGCCTTTTATAGCGGTGACGTAATGAGTCATGTGATCTTCAGGATCAGTCGTTCCATCGTATATCCTGAGGTAGGGCAGCATTTTTAAGGTCTATGGTATGGTATGTGGGGTTGCCTCATCGCTGTATGGGTGTTCTATGAACCTGCTGGCGTCCCTTTTTGGCAGCAGCTTAGGAGCGCCAGGTATCTTGTCAACTCATTCTTGGTTTCTTTTATCTGGTCCCGGAGTACTTTGTTTTCATTCTCCATTTCTTCCATCCTTTTTAGAATGGCACCGAGGGCATTGTCATCTGCACTATTAGTAACGTTGTGAGTTATACCTGTCGTTGGAGGGAGGGGTCGGTTGCACTGCTCGTCTGTTTGTTGTATCGTACCAACCCTTGCGGTTTCTGCAGTCACGCCTTGAGTGGGTTTGTTGAGGACACTTGCTAGCATGTCGGTTAACCATGCCTCGGGGATTTTTTTCACAGCTGGGGGCATCCCCTCCTCTGTAGACATGGAGGCCACTTTTCTGCTGGGTTTTGTTATGCTGCAGTGCGGGGGTGGTGACCTCTCTCGCCTAGGGTACACGTTGGGCGTCGTGTCCTCACCTACTGTTTCGCAGCTTTCATTGATGATATTCATGAGGTTGGTTGGGAATTCATTTGTTATTTTTGTCCTTTCTCCTTGGTTACCTGCCATTTAGGGTTTTGTATACACAAAGAAAGGAGATCTCGGGGTTTTTGTATATTACTGACTTGCGTTAATTTTAGATCTAGAGGAAACTAAAAATTTAACTAAGAATTCCCCAAAGATGGCGCCAAATTGTTTTACCAAAAAATATAAATCTTGGTTCAAATAATTAAACTTATATAAATAAGGGTTAATCTTAGCTGACAATAATATCCTTTGATGGAGTTCTTAAAAAAACAACAAATCCTACGTAGATACGGTCGGACAGTGTCACGACCTAAATACCTAACCATTCGTGATGGCGCCTATCGTGGAACTAGGCAAGCCGACATTCTCAATATGCTTTCAATATATAGCAGAAGTGAGCTAAAGCAATTAAATTAACTGAAGGTTTACATAATAACGGGGTAAAAACCCAAAACACAAGTGCGGAATGATAGCCCGACATCGGGGTGTCACTAAGTCATGAGCATCTAACAACCAATCTAGAAAACAGAGTCTACTACAGTCTGTGCCAAATGCCAATACAAGAGAGAAAAGATAATAAGAAAGGAGAAACAAGGACTGCAGACGCCGGCAGCTAACTCGTAAGTCTCCGATAATTAGCCCGCGTACGAACTCAGCGACTGCCAGAACCGTACACACCTGGATCTGCACATGAAGAGCAGGGTGTAGCATGAGTACAACCAACTCAACAAGTAACAAAATTAAATAAGGAACTGAGAAGCAGTGACGAACTATAAAAATACATATCATTTCAAAAGTTTTCAGTAAATAGTGAAACATGCTTTCAAATCCGGTGGTATAAGTCAAATCAGTTCGAGCTCAAGTAAAACAGATATGAATCTTCCAGAAATTTCACAACAACAATAGATAACAACTAAGTGCAACAATAAATAAAAGAAAGTACAGCCTCTCAAGGCAGCAGTAACTCAACTCATCTCAACATCTCATACTCTCGGCTCTCAGCCCTCAATACACACTCTCAATAGGTACCTGCGCTCACCGGGGATGTACAGACTCCGGAGGGGCTCCTTCAGCCCAAGCGCTATATTGCTGTGGCGCGCAACCCGATCCAATATTTTTGCGAGGTGCAACCCGACCCAATATTGTTGCGGCGTGCAACCCGATCCAATATTGTTACGGCGTGCAACCCGATCCAATAATATATATATATACAGCCCGAAGGCTTGTTGCGGCATGCAACCCGATCCATATACCTCATAGCTCGCAGCTCGGCACTCAGGCCCTATCTCAGTCACTAACCTCTCCAGCCACTCGGGCTCACAGAATATCATAATAATTAGCCCAAACAGAGAAGACAACAAGTATTAACAAAAAATGAGATGGAACGGACATATAACACACAAGTAAGACTGTGATTGAGTACAAGGCAGCAATTAGCAGTCAATTCAATGAGTATACGACCGCTGTAGGTCCCAACAGTGATATCATATGGCCTAAGCATGGTTTCTAACATGAAAGGCAGTCAATTGCTCAAAGACAAGGAAAAACAAGTAGTAACAATGGCTATTCGACTTTACAGTCTCATGGGACGGACCAAGTCATAATCCCTCACGGTGTATGCTCACACGCCCGTCACCTAGCATGTGCGTCACCTCCAAATATTCACATCATACCAATTTTTGGGGTTTCATACCGTCAAACCCAGATTTAAGATTGTTAATTACCTAAACCGCGCAGAAATCCTACTTCGAAATGCCTTTGCCTCTCGAATCGGCCTCTAAATGCCCCGAATCTAGCCATAAACAGTACGAGATAATCAATATTGGTTAAAAGAATCAATTCCACAAGAAAACTATTAAAATATAGCCCAAAATCCGAAATCGGCTCAACCCGGCTCCCCGGGCCCATGTCTCGAAACCCGACGAAAGTCACAAAACCCGAAAGCCCATTCACTCACGAGTCTAACCATTCAAAATTTATCAAAATCCAATCTCAATTGCCCCTCCAAAATCCCAAAATTCTCTCTCCAATTCCCAAGCCCTAACCTCCCAAATCTCACCTCAAACACTCACCAACTAGGTGTAAAATCAGTGGGAAAACACCATTATGGAAGATAAATAGGCACAAGGAACTTACCTCAGTGATTACGCCGAAATCGCTCTCACAATCCCCAAATTCGAGCTCAAAATGATGAAAATGGTGAAAAATCTCGAAGTGTTCTATTTATAGGTTCTGCCCAGACTTCTCGCACCTGCGGTTCCATTTTTCGCATCTGGGGGGAGGGCCCCGCTTCTGCAAAAAAATCCCTAAACACTGCCTTTGCTCCGGCGATCAAGTGACCGCATCTGTGCTCTTCGCGGGTGCGGGAACTACATCGCACCAGCGGTCCAAACTCGCACATGCGCCCCTAAATCCGCTTCTGCGACCATCGCAGGTGCGGGAATTCCATCGCACATGCGTCCTCTGCCCATATCCTCCTTATCCGCATAAGAATCTCCTCTTTCGCTTCTGCGGGCTCGCACCAGCAGTTACCACTCTGCATGTGCGATTACACCAGTAGCATCAGCTTCAGCTGTAATTCCTCTACTCCCATCAAGCCGTTAACCACCCGAAATCACCCCGAGGCCTCCGGGACCTCAACAAATCATACCAACAAGTCATATAACCCCATGCGAACTTAGTCGAACCTTCGAATCACTCAAGACAACATCAAAACACCAATTACACCCGGATTCATGCCTAAAGAACTTCTAAACTTTCAAATTCCACAAACGATGCCGAAACCTACCAAACCACATCTGATTGACCTCAAATTTTACACACAAGTCAAAAATGACACCACGAACCTATTCCAACTTCTGAAATCCAATCCGAACCTGATATCAAAATTTTCACTGCCGGCCAAAATCGCCAAAATTCCAACTTTCGCCAATTCAAGCCTAATTCTACTACGGACCTCCAAATCACATTCCGGACGCTCTCCTAAGTCCAACATCACCTAATGGAGCTAACGGAACAATAAAAATTCAAATCCGAGATCATTTTCCCAAAAGTCGACATCCGATCGACTTTTTCCAACTTAAGCTTCTAATTAAGAGACTAAGTATCTCAAATCATTCCAAAACCACTCCGGACCCGAACCAACCAACCTGGTAAGACATAATACAGCTGTAAAGCAAAAAATAAGCAGAAATGGGAGAAACGGTGCTATAACTCTCAAACGACCGGCCGGATCGCTACATCCTCCCCCTCTTAAACAAACATTCATCCTCGAACGGGTCTAGAAACATACCTGGAGCCTCAAATAGGTATGGATATCTGCTCTGCATCTCCCGCTCAGTTTTCCATGTGGCCTCCTCCACAGGTTGACCTCTCCACTACACCTTTACTGAAGCTATATCCTTTTACCTCAACTTCTGAACCTGCCGCTCCAAAATGACCACCGGCTCCACATCATAAGTCATATCACCATCCAGCTGAACCGTGCTGAAATCCAAAATATGGGACAGATCGCCGAAATACTTTTGGAGCATAGAAACATGTAACACTGGATGCACACTCGACAAGTTAGGTGGCAAATGTCACGACCCAAACCTATGGGCCGCGACGGGCACCTGATACCTTACTCAACCAAGTACCAACATAGCATATCATACTTTCATTGGCAAATGGGCCAAACGAGCTATCATGGGCTAACCAAAATAAACATGGGGGAGTACTCCATATAGGACGACCCAACCTGATATAAAAAAAAACTTACACATGTGACATACGGACATATACGGCCAATGTGATCCATTATATACTTAACATATAGGCCGACAAGCCTATACAAGTATCCGTATACATGACATCTGTCTACAAGCCTCTAAGAGTATATACTTATCATAAAGGTCGGGACAGAGCCCCGCGATACCAAATAATACACGTCTAAATCATACTGACCAAACAAGCAACTCCGGAGCAAATGGAGCGCACCAACATCTTCCGCTAAGCTGATAGCCTACTTGGAGGACTCTCGACCTGTCTATCGGGACCTGCGGGCATGAGAAGCAGTGTCCCAGGCAAAAGGGATGTCGGTACAAATAATGTACCGAGTATGTAAGGAATAAAAACCAGTAAATAATAGACAATAGACATGAGAGAGACATGGAGTAAAAGACTCGACATGTATATCTGAATATCTCTGTGAATTATTTAATATTATAATGTCATGTATATGCGTATAAATTTCATACCATGCATAGGTATATGCGTTCATAAGATCATCAAGCCTCTGAGGGCATCCCATCATATCATCTCGGCCACTGTGGGCAATTCATCAATGTATACCAGCTGATCGGGTGGTGGTACGTATATAACGTCGTAACCTTTTCCCATATCCCATATACATATAATATACGTGTATATAACACCATCTGGTCATGGGTCAATGTACATGTATAAATGCATGAAATGCATAATAAATGCGTTAATAATGTCATAAAAATAATATGCATGTCGGATAAATTTTATCAAATACGTATTTTTTTTAGACCCATGAACAAAAGATATAATAATAATTCATATGGGGAATCAAGAATATAGACACCCCTAATATTTCTATGAATAGAGTCATTTATGGAAATTGTGCATTTGCTCGTTTCGTTCGTGTCGTATAAATCATGCCAAAAGGAAAAAAGGGATAGCCTTAACATACCTGAGCCGATTCTCTTGACAATCCCTTTAATATACGTCAATTGCAACAAATCACGTAACGGCGAGATCGGAGTAGGGAGAAATTCATATGATATTCTTGCGAAAGATTTCACTATACTCCCTTAAAATTGCAACATCTCACGTTGCTAAGATGCTAAGAGATTTTGTTTGCATAAAGTCACGTACTAAGGATTAGAATGCAAACCTTTTGAATTTGCTGAAGCAGTAATGTTCCCATTCCCTTTCTTTAGGAGTTCCATCTGTATTAGTCTTTTATATAATTGGGTGTGGAACCCACTTCTTTGATGACTTAGCAACCAAAATCCTCTAAAGTTGCCACCAAGTTAAATGTTTATGAGTCATAAATCTTGAAATTGGGGGCTGCCACATTAAGCCCCCCTTAAACTTATCCAAATTATTTTAATATCTTAATTAGCTTTATTGCTTAATTAATCTCCCACTAATCCAATAATTAACCATTTTTATACATAATTAAGAATCATCTTAAATTACTTAAAATACTACTTACTTTTAACACACCTTATACACATGACTATCATGGCCATGTGGTGCCTTGTATGGCACTAGTCCATAAATACCGGGTATTTTAGAGGCCGTATTTTATCCCAAAATGTCAAACTTTTACAAAATTCCTTTTCTTCAATTTTCTTACCCTTTCTTCTTCACGAATTTACTCATCACGTGTTTGAAATAGCATAATGCTTATAATTTCAAAATAACCTGATTCCTGAATTTTACATCGATTAACTTACGACGAAACTTCAACGTACAAAAATGCGGGATGTAACATCTTATTTCCGAGCTTTCATCAATTTACTTATGGCGTATTTTTACGTATGAAAACATGGGGTGTGACATCATTCCCCCCTTTGAAACATTCGTCCTCGAATGTTGACTGATGCACTTATCATTCTCATAACCCATAGCTCTTGCGAATACTTTAATTCTCTTCTTGACTTTTAGGCAACTGTTCTTTGAATAAATCCAAAGGCCAGGGCATTCTCCCCTTTAGGCCTCTTTCTCATACCATGGTCTATGGTTGGAATGTTTCCAATCTCGTAACTCTTGCTACCTTCTGTCATGCAGCATGTACGACTTTTTCCTTATATGTGCGCCTATGCGACTCTTCTCTCTTTTTTCCTCCCGTTTTTAGCCAATCTCTAGGCCTCACTTTGTAAGTATATACAGAGCTTGATAAGATGTCTCTCTGGGCATCTATAGGTATACTGAATTTCTATGCTCGATACTTTGTTGAACTTACGAATAATGCTATATCTTATTTCATAGACCCGGTTATTCATCCGTATGACTTCACTGCATCTAGGTAGGTCATACTGTACCATAACTCTTACTTTGATTTATTGTTACTGAGGTCTGCTACCGAATTCCAGGTTACTTTCGTTGCTTCTTATCATAGATATATAAATCCAAGTCCTTCAATGCTTCCTTATTACTGTTCATCTAAAGGATGGAATCCTTATTTCCTCTCGTACGTTGGAACTTTATCCATGTATTGTTGATTCACCTCAATATTGATCTACAATCTATTACTGATAACTTGAAACCTCTTACGTAATCACTAGGGCTCACGTCTTATCGGGGAACATCTGAAATGATTAGACTAATCTACCCGGGGAGATACCATGCTTTCATACCCGTATTTCATAGCATCCCATTGTGATTCACCTTATGTGGGCATTTTAATCCTGTACAATTCATGAAATCTCTTTCTTTTTTTTCTTTTTTTCCCTTCAAATAATAATTCAATCGAAGGCCCAAACGTCATCCTCTATCTATCACAATTATACCCTTATTCTACTACCAGGGCAGCATTCCATCTGTAATGACCCGACTTATCATTTTAAGAATTAACGTCTCGTTCAGTAACTTAAGGTCTCGAGCAGCTTCGTAATATGTATTATGACCCGCGAGTGTGGTCGAGTTTGATTTTCGTAAGATTCGAAATTTAATAAAAAGAACAATTCTCATTTTTGAAGCTTAAAAAAAAGTTGACCGGAGATTAGACTCATGTGTAAATGACCTCGGATTCAAATTCTGATGATTTTAATAGCTCTGTATGGTAATTTTGGACTTAGGAGCGTGTCCGGAAAATTAATTGAAAATCCGTAGTGGAATTAGGCTTAAAATGGCAAAAATAGGAAGTTTAAGTTGGAAATTTGACCGGGGAGTTGACTTTTTGATATCGGGGTCAGAATCTAGTTCTAAAAAGTTTCAGACGTCCGTTATGTCATTTATGACTTGTATGCAAAATTTGAGGTCAATCGGACTTGATTTGATAAGTTTCGGCGTTGAATGTAGAAGTTGAAATTTCTTAGTTTCATTAAGCTTGAATAGGGGTATGATTCGTGGTTTTAGCATTGTTTGATGTGATTTGAGGTTTTGACTAAGTCCGCAATATGTTTTAAGACTTGTTGGTATGCTCGGACGGAGTACTGAGTGGCTCGGGTGAGTTTCGGGGTGATTTCGGACCATTTCTAGGCCATTTCTAGTTGCTGATTTTTGGCCACAGAGGTATGCATCGCGATCGCGGACAAACTGTCGCGATCGCGAAGAGTAATTTTGTTATTTCGACACTGTGAATCACGATCGCGGAATACTTTTTGCGATCGCGTAGAGGAAACTCCTGCCACACTGACCCAACTTTGGAAGCTCATATCTCGCAATCTATAAGGAATTTGGAGATGATCTAAAAATAAAAGTTGTAGACCTTTGTGTCTAGTTTTCAGAAAGAAAAGTAGATGTCATTTGGAGGTGTGTACAAAAGGTTATGGTGGACATACTACAGGCTATCCGGGAAGAGTTTAGAAATCTCTGTTGCATAGGGCTGACTTTGGAAGCTTATATCTCGAAATATATAAGGAATTGGGAGATTAACAACAAATGGAAGTTATAGCCCGTGGAGTCTTGTTTTCAGAAAGTTAAACCATTCATCATTTAAAGTTTTGTACAAAAGGTTATGACTATTATACTAGAGGTTTTCTGGAAGAGTTGGGGAGTTTGTTCTTCGCGATCGCGATTGGTTTTCCGCGATCGCGAAGAGATAAATGGCGCTGAAAATTTTTGTGCTTCACGATTGCAAAGAGTAAATACCGCGATGTTTTAGGCGATTTTCACCATATGGATTAGGGTAAGTGTTCTATATCCTAATGTATTTATATTTCATGAATCTATAATTATATTCATCGTTTAATTCGGATTTTAATGGAAGAAATCAAGATTTTTGTAAAATCTTCCAAAAATAAAAATTTAGGATTTGGAGGTCGAGTTGTTATTGGAATTCAATTAAATTTGTATGGTTGAACTCGTATCGGAATGGGTGTTCAGATTTCATGAAAATTATGTCGGGTTCCGAGGGGCGAGTCCCGCATTGACTTTTGTTGACTTTTTGGAATAAATTTTTAAGTCGACGTATTATTATCCGAAATTGTTTCTGACGAATTTTAATGGAGTTATACAATTAATTTGGATAGATTTGAGCTGTCCGGAGGTCAATTCAAGCAAGAAGGCTATTTTGGAATATCGGCCTAACTTCGAAAAGTTAAGTGTCTTGCTTAACCTCGAGATGGGGAATTGCCCCTTAGGCATTGAGTCTTATGTGACATTTGTAAAATGTGAAAAGCCGTGTACGTGAGGTGACGAGTACGTACTCGGGCTTATACGTGCAAAATTCATTGAATTAAAGTATTAGGCATTATTGCGTAGTAAATTAGGAAATTGTGGAAAATTATTAAATCATCTATTTGCCATGCCTAAATCCTTATTGTTGAATTTGTTTTTATATGATAATTTGATGTGATTGTTACTTGAAATTTTGTGAGTATTGTTGGTTTAATATTTCTTGGAAATTAGTTCCAATATGAATTTTCTAATGCAAATAATTAATTTAAGCGAGCTTAAGAATAAGTGTTAATATAATTATGTAAATTTGCCTTAATGAAGGTTTTGCTTTATGCTGAGTAATTTCTATCTCTATTGATTGTGTTTGGGTGTTAGATACAGTGACCTTTCACTGTTGTTGTGTTTGTTGGAATATTGTCTGGGCGGAGCGATAAGGGTGGCTATAGGAGCGATAAGGGTGGTAATAGGAGCGATAAGGGTGGCTATTGATATTGTCTGGGCGGAGCGATAAGGGTGGCTATAGGAGTGATAAGGGTGGCAATAGGAGCGATAAGGGTGGCTATTGTCAGGGACGATATGTGATGATGTGGGACTGTGGTGCTGATAATTTTCATGTAATGTTGTGATTTTTTTGTGTTTACTTTTATACCTTGTGCAATTTGTCTTGTTATTGGTAAATTGATAACATTCTAATTTATGTTGAAATTGAGAGCATGTGGCTATTGCCATGTGGATTATAAATTAAAATGTGGGCACGAGGTGCCATGAGTAAATAATGAAGATATTTGGCACGTGAATTGTCCGTGCAGTTGTGATATGAAATGTGGGCACGAGGTGATGTGATAAAATGATGATGATAATTGGCACGTGAATTATCTGTGCAGTTGTGATATGATTTAATTATGGGCACGAGGTGCCGTGGGATTATGAAAATGGGCTGAGACCCGTGTTTACAAAAAATATAAAAATGGGCTGAGCCCCGTATTTTTATGATTATGAAATGAGGTGTCACATGGTGACTTTTTAATTGAAAGAATTATATTCAAAATATTTATTTGGAAGGATTTTTATTCAAAAAGAATTATATGAAAGAATTGTATTTGAAAGATATTTATTTGAGAAAATTATATTGAAAAAGATTTATTGAAAGAATTATATTTGAAAAATAATTATTTGAGAAAACTACATTTAAAAGAGAGTTATTTGGAAGAATTATATGTGAAGGATATTTATTTGAAAAAAAAAACTTGAATTAATTGGGCGCACATGTATTTATTAATTGTTGAGTGATAGTTATGGTATTCTTGTTGTCTTGTTGCGCATACAATTGGTTGTTTTATCCTGCCCTTATTGCTATATGTTTCCTAGTATTTTGTATATTATATTGCACAGGTTAATTAACTAGTGAGTGTCTGAACTGTACCTCGTCTCTGCTCCATTGAGGTTAGTCTTGATACTTACTGGGTACCGACCGTGGTGTACTCATACTACACTTCTGCACATTTTTGTGTGCAGAGCCAGGTATTGGAGATATCGGACTTGAGTAAAGTTAAAGCGGGATAGTAAGGATTCAAGGTAGAGCTGCTTGGCCGTCGCAGTCCCTTGGAGTCTTTTCATTTCATTGTACTATTAATTTGTAATCAAACAGTATTGTATATTCGGTCCTCGTGATCATTCCATGTATTCAGTTAGAGTTCGTGACTCAGTACTACCAGTCTTGGGAGGTTGTATATTGTATTATTTTCCGCTGTTAGTTTCAAAAACAAATGGCTTCAAAAGGTAATTGAAATCGGCTTACCTAGTCTTAGAAACTAGGTGCCATCACGACGCCTGTGGTGGGATTTTGGGTCGTGACACCATCTCTTCTAAATGCCATTAGTCTTAGACTCCTTTGAGTTCATTCAGGCTATAGTGAGCTTTGTATAACTTAGAGAAACCATCAGCTCTTCTTGTTTTCATGGGCTTAATCCTGAGGATTTATCCATTCTTGTCACCTTCTCACTCGCCCTTTCTTTTACTTACTCCTCTTTTCCTAAGACCTTGTCGCTTTACCATACTTTAGCTTGCGATCTACACATATCTATTTATATTATTCGCCACCTTCCTTCAACTTGCTTGCACCATAGATTTCCTTATGTTATTCTGAAATATCAAGTGAGACATCACATCATCTCCAACTCTTCTTTGGTCTCTTGACTAGATCTCTCAGTACCTAGAAACCATAGGTTGGAAGATATGCTACTGACGATGTTGTTGTCATTCCTGGATACTGAATCCCCATACTTCAAGCCTTCCATCTGAAGTATGAATTGTTCACAACCTTCTGCGTTCGAGTATTTCGTGCGTTGTTCACCTTTACCTTACTACCTTAAAATCTTGCATCGTATCTTCTATTTCTTTCATGACCTCCCTCCCACATAGGTATAATTCACGTCCATAACTTGAAGCTCTATTATAATGACTTGCACCTCTGGTGCATACACAATCCGGTAAGAGCTTCATACTAACTTCTTATGAGGCTGGTACTCTTTTAACTGGCTTTATCATAAAGCTGTTATAGAATATGGATACAGTACTATCTCTCCTGTACCTCTGATATTAAGAGTGATCCTGCAGTGTTCTCAATCATGATTTCTATAATTTTGTAGGTCTAATAATCAGACTCCTGATTTACTTAGTTGATGTAACTCTTTAGTTTCCTCTGATCAACCTTTATATAGGCTTAAGCTATCTTCCGATCTGCGGATCATGGTGTTAGCTATTACTTTATCCCTTCAAGGATGCTATGGAATATCCATGATTAAATCTTCTAACAATTTGATCCTTTGTCTATGACCTGGGCTCAATTCTTTCTTTTAACTTATACCGGAATCTTCTACGGCTGTATGATTGTCAACATATATGATGCATGGATAATACTCCGAAATCTTGAGTGCGTTCATAACATACCCTGGGTCATTAATCAAATAATTCCTTTCATTTCTTCTCAGCTTTCTTTAAATGTAAGCAATTACTTTTCCTGGTCTTTCTGCCCCCTTGTTGCATGCATACTTAGCTTACCTTAGTGCCCACACATGCCGGAATTTTCGTACATCTCATATGATCTCGAATATTACTTTTGATCTTACTTCCCGTTCACTATCCACGGTAGGTGCCACTTTCTTATGGGGTACATACAATGTTGTAGTGAGACTGTTGTTATACGACCATTTCCTCTTTAAGTCATTGTGCTTAGGTTGAAGCCTTCTTCCTTATTTCCTCAGCTAGTCTTTCATTGTAGTACTTTAGGTAGGGTCCTCTGACTCTTGTAGAGCTGCGAGCTTATTACATCATATACTTGACCGAATGTTTGATGTTCGTCCTTGCCTATAATTATCCGTAGTTACTTATTTTCACGCCCTTGTACTTGTAGGGTTGCTCCTGAACTGAAGTTTTGACTGTCTTCCCAGTGAGACTATCTTTTATTTCCATAACATTCATACGGTACCCTTAACTACCCCGACTCCTATCTAAATATTTCTCAAGTATTACAATGTCATATCTGCGAGACAGAATTCCCTATGTTAGGGTTCACTATGTTTATCTTACACAATCGGTTGATTTGTCTGTATCCTCTTGTCTAGCCATAACTAGGCTCTTCCTGAATCAACTACTAACTACTCATTGGCTCATTCTCATATCAATATTATGCGTAATCTTTCATGGGTCATTTCCTTTATCTTAACTTATGTACCGCACTGGCTCCCTATCTATCAATAACATCTCAGGCAGGAACCCTTACCTCTCTCCTTGACGTCGTGTTTGCATAATGTTATGGAATCATAGCATATCTGTAGGATTTGAATGAGTGCAATCTCACCCCTTTCTCATTTTTATCGCATTCTTTCTTTACCATTCCATAGTTACTAGAACCACTTAATTCTGACTTAATGCCACATCACACCATATTCCCCCCCTTTAGGGGAGCCTAAGATTTAGTGCTACAATGATCTACATATAGATGTTTTACCTTCTTATCTTTGGCATATTTTCACATTATCGATGATCCTTACTCGTCTCGCGGTAATCCTTCTGTACCAAGGATAACAAAATTTCTCACTCGCGAGGGTGACACTTTGTGTAACTGGCACATACAGTCCCTTAAGCTTAACTTTACTCACCTTGCTTGCTTTAGGGAAGCGTCTTCCTGATTGACCTTTAAAGGGTATTCTTCTGTCGTCCATTCTATTATTGCCGGGACGCAATCTCTGAAATTCTCATGATGCCGACTATTACTCAGTACCTAGTTCATGTTTAGTATATCTTGTTCATCAGTCCATGTTGATTTCTTATTACTCTGGGGTCTAATTTTTTTTCTTTTGGTAATCACGATGGAGTCACGAACTTATTTCTCAAAGTGAAGATATGACTTTATGGCCTATACTCTTTTATTGTCTCAAGGCATGCCACCTCTCGTCCTTTCCTTTACTTGACTATAGACTCTGTAATACTGTCATATTTTTGATCTATTGTTGTCATTCATGTATCACATATTACTCATAATGCTTCATTAATTCTCTTCTTATTTCCCTCTAACATTTATGTCTATCACTTTATTCTGAAAACTCGAACAGGACATTCTTTTGCTTTTAGCTCCCCTTGCTCCATCTACTGGCTTTTCGGGTTACCTAACATTCTTTCTCCACTAGGTACGGGAGCTAAACTAAGGTAATATTTATCCCTTCAAGGCTTCCAGTGCCTATCTTTATAATATTCATATCTAGCTATACTATTTTAGAGTGCACCCTTCGGGTGTCTCACAAGGAGATCTATTAGCACATTTGTAATATCCTTCGGAAATGACAACTATCGCAAACAATTCATCCATCATT
This sequence comes from Nicotiana tomentosiformis, assembly GCF_000390325.3. NCBI lineage: Eukaryota > Viridiplantae > Streptophyta > Magnoliopsida > Solanales > Solanaceae > Nicotiana > Nicotiana tomentosiformis. The sequence goes on along the minus strand of NC_090817.1, from coordinate 82,837,008 downwards.
TTGGGTTACCCTAACCCCAGCTAGATCTTGACATCTTGCCTTCTCTTATACTAATTATGTTAGCCCCAATAGGGCATAAATGAGATGGGTGTAGCCAATTGTACATACCTCTGTTATTGTTGAAGGTAACTCAAAAAACTTATATTCCTCGGCGATAATCTTCATTAGCTGGGTAGCTCGTACCCTTTTTCATCTTGCTTCTTTTACTTGCTAAAACTTGTATCTACCTTCCGATTCTCTTATTCCTTTTTACCATAAGAGTGGATAGACATTTTTGTCTTATGGATCCTTATCAAGATGTTTTACACATCTTAGTACACATATGATCTGCTGAAGACCTCACATTTACTCATCATAAACATCATGAAAAATCGAGTTCCTTTGACTCAACTCTTTCACAGCTATATCTCTTACCAACCGTCGTCCTGGATGCTGGCATCGTCGTATTATGAATAAGATAGAGTTTAGGAAATTGAGCTCTTACAATTGAGCTCTACCACACAATCTAGAGTAAGAAGAAAGAGCGACAGTCCTAAATTCCATGTAGCCTCCTGCTTATAAGTGTGGTGCACAACACACCCATAAATAAGACTCTACTAGACATGGCTTGTAAACTCCCTAGGACAGAACTGTTCTGATACCATGTTTGTCATGACCCAAACCTATGGGCCACGATGGGCACCCGATACCTTACTCAACCGAGTACCGACATAGCATATCATTCTTATCGTACTTTCATTGGCAAATGGGCCAAACGGGCCATCATAGGCTAACTAGAATGAACATGGGGGAGTACTCCATATAGGATGACCCAACCTGATATAAAATAAATTTACACATGTGACATATAGGCCTATAGGGCCAATGCGATCCATTATATACTTAACATATAGGCCGACAAGGCCATACAAGTATCTGTATACATGACATCTATCTACAAGCCTCTAAGAGGACATATTTATCATAAAGTTAGAGGCAGAGCCCCGCCATACCAAACAATACATGTCTAAATCATACTGACCAAACAAGCAACTCCGGAGCAAATGCGCACCAACATCTTCCGCTAAGCTGATAGCCTACTTGGAGGACTCTCAACCTGTCTATCGGGACCTGCGGGCATGAAATGCAGCATCCCCAGGCAAAAGGGACATCAGTACAAATAATGTACCGAGTATGTAAGGAATGAAAATTAGTAAATAATAGACAATAGACATGAGAGAGACATGGAGTAAAAGACTCGACATATATATCTGAATATCTCTGCGAATCATTTAATATTATAATGTCATGCATATGCGTATAAATATCATACCATGCATAGGTATATGTGTTAAAAAGATCATCAAGCCTCTGAGGGAATCCCATCATATCATCTCGGCCACTGTGGGCAATTCATCAACGTATACCAGCTGATCAGGTGGTGGTGCGTATATAACAACGTAACCTTTTCCCATATCCCATATACATATAATACACGCGTATATAACATCATCTGGTCATTAGTCAATGTACATGTATAAATGCATGAAATGCATAAGAAATACGTTAATAATGTCATAAAAATAAAATGCATGTCGGATAAATTTTATCAAATACGTATTTTTCTAAGACCCGTGAACAGAAGATATAATAATAATTCACATGGGGAATCAAGAATATAGACACCTCTAATATTTCTATGAATAGAGTCATTTATGGAAATTGTGTATTTGCTCGTTTCGTTCGTGTCGTATAGATCATGCCAGAAGGAAAGAAGGAATAGCCTTAACATACCTGAGTCGATTCTCTTGACAATCCCTTTTATATACGTCAATTGCAATAAATCACGTAACAGCGAGATCGGAGTAGGGAAAATTCATATGATATTCTTGCGAAAGATTACACTGTACTCCCTTAAAATTGCAAACATTTCACGTTGCTAAGATTCTAAGAGATTTTGTTTTCATAAAGTCACGTACTAAGGATTAGAATGCAAACTTTTTGAATTTGCTAAAGCAGTAATGTTCCCATTCCCTTTCTTTAGGAGTTCCATCCGTATTTCATGTAGTCAAAAGACCTTAGTTTTGTGGTCTTAAGAGGTCTTTTATATAATTGGGTGTGGGACCCACTTCTTTGATGACTTAGCAACCAAAATCCTCTAAGGTTGTCATCAAGTTACTTGTTTATGAGTCATAAATCTTGAAATTGGGGCTGCCACGTTAAGGCCCCCTTAAACTTATCCAAATTGTTTTAATTTCTTAATTAGCTTTATTGCTTAATTAATCTTCCACTAATCCAATAATTAACCATTTTCACACATAATTAAGAATCATCTTAAATTACTTAAAATACTATTTACTTTTAACACACCTTATACACCTGACTATCATGGCCATGTGGTACCTTGTATGGCACTAGTCCTTAAATACTGGGTATTTTAGCTTGGGCCGTATTTTATCCCAAAATATCAAACTTGGACGAAATTTATTTTTTTCGATTTGCTTACTCTTTCTCTTTCACAAATTTACTCATCACGTATTTGAAATAGCTTAATGCTTATAATTTCAAAATAACCTCATTCCCGAATTTTACGTCGATTAACTTACGACGAAACTTCGACGTACGAAAATGCGGGATGTAACATCTAATTTCCTAGCTTTCATCAATTTACTTATGGCGTATTTTTACGTACGAAAATATGGGGTGTAACAGCAAGGCAAGCTTGTAAACCATCTCCTCGATCCTCTGAAGTACCTCAAAAGGCCCAATGAACCGAGGGCTCAACTTGCCCCTCTTCCCAAACCTCATAACACCCTTCATGGGTGATACCTTCAGCAAAATTTTTTCCCCGACCATGAAAGACACATCACGGACCTTCTTGTCAGCATAGCTCTTCTGCCTAGACTGCGTCGTGCGAAATCGCCCATGAATCAATTTCACCTTGGCTAATGCATCCTGGACCAAGTCTGTACCCAAGAGCCTAGCCTCACCCGGCACAAACCATCCCACCGGAGATCTACACCGCCTCCCATATAAAGCCTTGTATGAATCCATCTAAATGCTCGACTGATAATTTTTGTTATATGCAAACTCCGCGAGCGGCAGAAACTGGTCCCATGAACCCCCAAAATCAATGACACAAGCACATAACATGTCCTCCAGTATCTGGATAGTGCGCTCGGACTGTCCGTCCGTCTGAGGATGAAAGGATGTGCTCAACTCAACCGGAGTACCCAACTCTCGCTTCACGGCCCTCCAAAACTACTATGTAAAATATGTGCCTCTATCTGAAATGATGGAAACTGGACACTATGAAGGCGAACAATCTCTCGGATGTAAATCTCAGCCAACCGCTCTGAAGAATAAGTAGTACCAACTAGAATGTAGTGTGCGGACTTGGCCAGCCGATCTACAATCACCCAAATAGTATCGAACTTCCTCGAAGCCCGAGGGAGCCCACCTACAAAATCCATGGTGATCTGCTCCCACTTCCACTCTAGGATCTCTAACTTCTGAAGCAAGCCACCCGGTCTCTGATGCTCATACTTAACCTGCTGACAGTTGAGACACCGAGCCACAAACCTAACTATATCTTTCTTCATCCTCCTCCACCAATAGTGCTGTCTCAAATCCTGGTACATCTACGCGGCACCCCGATGAATGGAATATCGCGAGCTGTGGGCCTCCTCAAGAATCAACTCCCGAAGCCCATTCACATTGGGCACACATATCCAGCCCTGCATCCTCAACACGCCATCATCACTAATAGTCACATCTCTAGCATCACCTCGCCGAACCCTGTCTTGGAGGACGAGCAGATGGGGGACATCATACTGACGCTCCCTGATACGATCATAAAGAGAAAACCTAGAGACCACACAAGCCAATACCCGACTCGGCTCCAAAATATCCAATCTGACAAGCTGGCTAGCTAAGGCCTGAACATCCAATACCAAGGGTCTCTCTGCTGCTGGAAGATACGCTAAACTCCCCAAACTCTCCACCCGGTGACTCAAGGCATCGGCCACCACAGTGACATTCCCAGGATGGTACAAAAATGGTTATATCATAGTCCTTGAGAAGCTCCAACCACCTTCGCTGACGCAAGTTAAGATCCTTCTGCTTGAACAGATGCTGCAAACTCCGGTGGTCAGTGTCACAATGAACCCCGTACAGATAGTGCCGCCAAATCTTTAAGGCGTGAACAATAGCTGATAACTCAAGATCATGGACAGGATAGTTCTTCTCATAGGTCTTCAACTGGCGTGAAGCATAAGCAATCACTCTACCCTCCTGCATTAGAACACATCCAATACCTATCTGTGAGGCATCACAATACACTGCGTAAGAAACAGAAGCTGATGGCAAAACTAGAACTGGGGCTGTGGTCAAGGAAGTCTTGAGCTTCTGAAAGCTCTCCTCACACTCATCCGATCACCTGAATGGAGCACCCTTTTGGGTCAATTTGGTCAAGGGCGATGCAATACATGAAAAACCCTCCAACAAACGACGGTAATAGCCCGCCAAACCAAGAAAGCTCCTAATATCCGTGGCTGAGGACGGTCTGGGCCAACTCTGCACCGCCTCTATCTTCTTCAGATCCACCTGAATACTCTCGTTGGACACCACGTGTCCCAAGAACGCCACTGAACCGAGCCAAAACTCACACTTGGAGAACTTTGCATAAAGCTTCTCCTCCCTTAATCTCTGTAACACAATCCTCAGATGCTGGGCATGTTTCTCCTGGCTACGAGAGTACACCAGGATATCATCAATGAATATAATAACGAACGAGTCCAAATAAGGCTGAAACACGTTGTTCATCAAATGCATGAACGTTGTTGGAGCATTAGTCAGCCCAAAAGACATCACAAGGAATTCACAATGACCATAACGGGTCCTGAAAGTTGTCTTAAGAATATCCGAATCCCGAATCTTTAGCTGGTGATACCCTGACCTCAAATCAATCTTGGAGAACACCCTCGCCCCCTGAATCTGGTAAAATAGATCATCAATACGTGGCAAAGGATACTTGTTCTTGACTGTGACCTTGTTCAACTGCTTGTAGTCAATGCACATCCTTATAGAACCATCTTTCTTCTTTACAAATAGAACTGGTGCACCCCAAGGTGACACGCTAGGCCGAATAAGCCCTTTATCAAGGAGTTCCTGAAGTTGTTCCTTCAATTCCTTCAACTTCGTCGGTGCCATACGATACAGTGGAATAGAAATGGGCTGAGTGTCAGGCACCAAATCAATACTGAAGTCAATATCCCTATCAGGAGGCATGCCCGGCAGGTCTGCAGGAAACACATACAAAAAATCAAGCACCACCGGAACAGAGTCAATGGCAGTAGTCTCTGCACTAACATCCCTCACAAAAGCCAAATAGGATGGACAACCCTTCTCAACCACCCATTGAGCCCTCAAGTATGAAATCACTCTACTGGGAACATAGTCTATAGAACCGCTCCACTCAACCTTCGGCAACCCCTGCATCGCCAACGTCACAGTCTTAGTGTGACAATCTAGAATAGCATGACATGGAGACAACCAATCCATACCCAATATCACATCAAAATCGACCATACTGAGCAGCAAAATATCCACTCTGGTCTCCAGACCCCCAATAGTCACCACACATGACCAATATATACGGTTCACAATAATAGTATCACCCACAGGAGAAGATACATGAACAAATGAAACTAAAGACTCTCGGGGCATATCCAGAAAATGAGTGAAATACGAGGAAACATATGAATAAGTGGAACCAGGGTCAAATAATACAGAGGCATCTCTGTGGAAAACTAAGACAATACCTGTAATTACAGCATCTAAAGCAATGGCATCTGGTCTGGCAGGAAGGGCATAGAAACGGGCCTGGCCACTCCCTGATGTGCCTCCCCTCTTGAGCGACCGCTAGCTGGCTGGGCTCCACCCCGAGCTGGCTGAGCGGGTGGTGGAGTGGTTGGTGCTGATGACATAGATTGGCTCATCTACGGAGCAGGACCTCCCACTATACGAGGACACTCTCTCCTCATGTGACCAAACTCCCCACACGCATAGCTACTCCCTGGTGCTGGTGCAGGGGACTGAAGAGAGCTCTGAGTATCGGGATAACTGGCAGAAGGACCTGACATAGATGAACCTTGACCCAATGGAGCACGGGACGAACTCTGCGCTGGGAGGGCACCGAGAGATGAACGGCCATGCTGATAACTGTGAGAACCATGGCCAGATGATGCACCACGGTGAACTGGACGAGTCGTCTGAGCGTGTCTGAAAGGACGGCCTCTACCATGCTGGAACTGACCCTCAGAAGGAGCACCGCTAAATCCTCCCTATCCACGAGGCCTTTTGGCCTCTCTCTCAATAATTTCCTGACTGCGAACCATCTCAATCTGATGAGCAATGTCGACAACCTCATCAAAAGTAGCACCAGACACTCTTTCTCTGGTCATAAGCAATCACATCTGATAAGTGGGGCCATCTATAAGCCTCCTGATCCTCTCCATGTCTATGGGAACCAACCAGATAGCATGACGGGCCAACTCCGAGAATCGCATCTCATACTGCATCACAGACATATCACCCTGACGAAGCTGCTCAAACTGTCTGCGCAGCTCCTCTCTGCGGGACTGAGGCACGCACTTCTCCAGAAAGATAACAGAGAACTGCTTCCAGGTAAGGGGAGCTGTGCTGACCGGCCTATGCATCTCGTAATCCTCCCACCAACTGAATGCAGCTCTAGAGAACTGAAAGGTAGTGAACGAGACCCCACTGGTCTTAAAAATAACTGCTATACGGAGTATCCTCTGACATATGTCCAAGAAACCGTGTGTATCCTCGCCCTCTGCACCACTGAAAGATGGAGGCTGGAGTCTCCCAAACCTCTCCAATCTATGCGGCTCATCCTCAGGCAGAGCAAGAACCACATATTCCTGAGCATCTGCAACCAGCTGGGCTGGTGGTGCCCCCGGGGTCTGGAATCCCTGTACCACCTGCTTTGGTGTGCGGGCAGCGGGGGTCTGAGCATCTCCCCTGGCCTGAGAAGTGGCTACTGCGGCCAGAACAGAGACTGCCTGAGCAAGACTGGTACATGTGGTCAGAATCTGAGCTAAGGCCTCGTGAAGGCTTGGAATCACAATAGGCACAGGTGGTGCCTGAGCTGGTGCATCAACAACTGGAATCTGGTCCTGATCTAGGGCAACTGGTAGATCTGTAGGTACTGCCCCAGTAGTTGTGCGGGCTGCACCTCTGCCCCTACCGCAGACTCTACCGTGACCTCGGCCTCTCGCGGCCCTGGATGGTGGTACTGGTGGCTGCCCATCCTGCCCGGTAGTGCGAGTCTTCACTATCTGTGAGAGAATGAAACAACATATATTTAGATACTAGAATCAACATATTCGCACGACAAGAATTCAAGAATGTGGAATTTCCTAAGGGTTCTGCAGCCTCTCAAAGATAAGTACAGATATCTCTGTACCAATCCGCAAGACTCTACTAAACCTGCTCATGACTCGTGAGACCTATGTAACCTAGGCTCTGATACCAACTTGTCACGGCCCAAATACCTAACCAGTCGTGATGGCGCCTATCATGGAACTAGGCAAGCCGACATTCTCAATATGCTTTCAATATATAACAGAAGTGAGCTCAAGCAATTAAACTAACTGAAGGTTACATAATAACGGGGTAAAAACCCAAAACACAAGTGCGGAATGATAGCCCGACATCGGGGTGTCACTAAGTCATGAGCTTCTAACAACCAATCTAGAAAACAGAGTCTACTACAGTCTGTGCCAAATGCCAATACAAGAGAGAAATGATAATAAGAAAGGAGAAACAAGGGCTGCGGACGCTGGAAGCTACCTCGTAAGTCTCCAATAATCAGCCCGCGCACGAACTCAGCGACCGCCAGAACCGTACACACCAGGATCTGCACAAGAAGTGCAGGGTGTAGTATGAGTACAACCAACTCAGTAAGTAACATAATTAAATAAGGAACTAAGAAGCAGTGACGAACTATAAAAATACATATCATTTCAAACGTTTTCAGTAAAGAGTGAAACATGCTTTCAAATCCGGTGGTATAAGTCAAATCAGTTCGATCTCAAGTAAAACAGATATGAATCTTCCAAAAATTTTACAACAACAGCAGATAACAACTAAGTGCAACAATAAATAAAAAGCAAGTACAGCCTCTCAAGACAGCAGTCACTCAACTCATCTCAACAGCTCATACTCTCGGCTCTCAGCCCTCAATACACACTCTCAATAGGTACCTGCGCTCACTGGGGTGTACAGACTCCGGAGGGGCTCCTTCATCCCAAGCGCTACATTACTACGACGCGCAGCCCGATCCAATATTGTTGCGGCATGTAACCCGGCCCAATATTATTACGGCGTGCAACCCTATCCAATATTATTATGGCATGCAACCCGATCCAATAATATATATATATATATAGCCCGAAGTCTTGTTGCGGCGTGCAACCCGATCCATATACCTCACAGCTCGCAGCTCGGCACTCAGGCCCTATCTCAGTCACTAACCTCTCCAGCCCCCCGGTCTCACAGAATATCATAATAATTAGCCCAAATAGAGAATACAACAAGTATCAACAAGAAATGAGAGGGAACAGAGATATAACACACAAGTAAGACTGACTGTGTACAAGATAGCAATTAGCAGTCAATTCAATGAGTATACGGCCGTTTCGGGTCCCAACAGTGATATCATATGGCCTAAGCATGGTTTCTAACATGAAAGGCAGTCAATTGCTCAAAGACAAGGAAAAACAAGTAGTAACAATGGCTATTCGACTTTACAGTCTCATGGGACGGACCAAGTCATAATCCCTCATGGTACATGCTCACACGCCCGTCACCTAGCATGTGCGTCACCTCCAAATATTCACATCATACCAATTTTCGGGGTTTCATACCCTCAAACCCAGATTTAAGATTGTTAATTACCTCAACCGCGCAGAAATCCTACTTCGAAATGCCTTTGCCTCTCGAATCGGCCTCTAAATGCCCCGAATCTAGCCACAAAAAGTACGAGATAATCGATATTAGTTAAAAGGATCAATTCCACAAGAAAACTACAAAAATATAGCCCAAAATTCGAAATCGGCTCAACCCGGCTTCCCGGGCCCACGTCTCAAAACCCGACGAAAGTCACAAAACCCGAAAGCCCATTCACTCATGAGTCTAACCATACCAAATTTATCAAAATCCGACCTCAATTTCCCCTCCAAAATCCCAAAATTCACTCTCCAATTCCCAAGCCCTAATCTCCCAAATCTCACCTCAAACACTCACCAACTAGGTGTAAAATTAGTGGGGAGACACCATTATTGATGCTAAATAGGCACAAGGAACTTACCTCAGTGATTACTCCGAAATATCTCTCAAAATTCCCAAATTCCGAGCTCAAAATGGTGAAAAATCTCGAAGTGTTCTATTTATAGGTTCTGCCCAGACTTCTCGCACCTACGGCTCCATTTCCGCATCTGCGAGCAAAGCCCCACATCTTCGGGGAAGGCCTCTCTTTTGTGGAAAAATCCCTAAACACTGTCTCTGCTCCTGCGATAAAGTGACCGCATCTACGCTCTTTGCGGGTGCGGGAACTAAATAGCACATGCGATCCAAACTCGCACATGTGCCCCTAAATCCTCTTCTGCGACCATCGCAGGTGCGGGAATTCCATCGCACCTTCATCCTCTTCCCAGATCCTCCTTAGACGCATTTGCGGCTCCTCCTTCGCTTCTGCGGGCTCGCACCTGCAGTTCTCACTCTGCAGGTGCGGTTACACTAGTAGCAGCAGCTTCAGCTGCAATTCCTCAACTCTCATCAAGCCGTTAACCACCCGAAATTACCTCGAGTCCTCCGGGACCTCAACCAATTATACCAACAATTCATATAACCCCATACAAACTTAATCGAATATTCGAATCACTCAATACAACATCAAAACACCAATTACACTCGGATTCAAGCCTAAAGAACTTCTAAACTTTCAAATTCCACAAACGAAGATGAAACCTACCAAACCACGTCCGATTGACCTCAAATTTTACACACAGGTCCAAAATTACACCATGAACCTATTTCAACTTCCGGAAATCCAATCCGACCCTGATATCAAAATTTTCACTATCGGCCAAAATCGCCAAAATTTCAACTTTCGCCAATTCAAACCTAATTCTACTACGGACCTCCGAATCACATTCCGAACTCACTCCTAAGTCCAACATCACCTAACAGAGCTAACGGAATCATAAAAATTCAAATCCAAGGTTGTTTTCCCATAAGTTGATATCCGAACAACTCTTTCCAACTTAAGCTTCCAATTAAGAGACTAAGTGTCTCAATTCACTCCAAAACCACTTCGGACCTGAACCAACCAACCCGGTAAGATATAATACAGTTGTAAAGCACAAAAGAAGTAGAAATGGGTGAAACGAGGCTATAACTCTCTAAATAACCGATCGGGTCATTACAGAAAGGATGGAATAAGTGGATGTTCTTTCTGACAATAATGAATAACAGACAATCCCTCAAATATTTGAGTTATTCTCGGATCTAGTGGACAAGTATAGACAAGAATCTCAGTAAAAATGTGATGTTATATCTTAGCAAATGAGATCTGATTCTCTTTCTCAAGTCAAAGTGTGTGTTTTACAAATAAATATCACGTATCCCATATCATTGTGTCTTTTTCTATTTATAGGGAACATACTCCTAAGAAACCCTAATAGTACAAGTGCAGAGAATATCCACTAGAATATTCTCTGTAATATCCTATCTTGAAACTAGCTGTTATAATTCTATCAAAGGTACTTGACCTCGGCCTCGACCCTTATTGACACCTCGATTTCAACCCTTGTTGACTCTTCGACTTCGGCCCTTGTTGACTCTTCGGCCATAGACTTCGCCGCTTCTTGGGTCATTTCGATAAATGATGACTTGGGAATTTTTTTCCCTAGTACTATTTTGGCTTAAATATCCTAAAGATAGTATTTGACCCATACATCAACCACACCAAATTGGTTGTTTCATAAAATGGGACTTTTGGTTGTTCCGGAACAATGGATTTAATAATATAATATAATATAATTAATTTTAAATAAACAATCAAAACAAATATTATTTTGGAATAACAATACAATACGATACAATGGGTAACAACCATCCAAACGAGCTGTTAATTATTTCCAGGGGTTATTCCCTTTCTCTCTGCAAGTAAAAGCTCAAAGTCAATAGCCAAAATCTAAGGAATATATTTTATCAAAGAGGCCAACTTAAGCCAAAATAATGCAGAGCACACCTTCTAATCTTCAACCAATTTCAACATTTTCTCGTTAGCCTTCCTCCACTCCAAACTTACGTTTTCATTCTGCAGATATATAAATAATGACATATCAACCTAAGCATCAGAAGACATCTAAAAACATGGAATTCTAAAACATAACTCCTTTCAACAAATTTATCTTTTCACCTGCAAAAACAAATGAAATGTTCTATTCTATATGACTGTTTTTGAATTTCATATCTATAACAGATAGACAAAACTGATAACTTGTTAGAATGATCTTACCCTCTCTATCAAGTGGAACGTCCTTGTTATGTTCCCTATATAAAATTTTGTATTGCAGTAATGAATTGCATTACAATATTGGTACGAAGAGATATTTATATACAAGGAATAGAGTGAGAACATAATATAAGAAGGAAAAGACTAATTGGTAATTCACAAGTTGTTAGTCAAACTGTAATGCTATAATATAAAGAAATATTAATATTTCTATAATAAGAAAAAAAAACAGAAACAGAAAAAACAGTAGTATAGCATAAATGTATATAATTAGAAGCAGAATCTGAAAATATATTTTGGAATAAAATCGAGTCCACTGAATATACAGTGTATCATTAAAAAAATTATTTTCCTCAAGTACCCGAAGTATTGAAATATTATCCTCACAGGATAGAATAATTTAACTCACCAGAGTATCGGTACCAAAAATGCTGGTGAAATAGCGAACCACTTGAAGGTTGTAAAACACATTGGAAACTTTTGTGCAGAAGAAGAAGAAGATCGAAAAATTTCGTAAGGAAATATTCTGGGACCAAGGCATATTTATAGCCATTTTCTGGCGTTGTTTCTGAAAAGGTTTTCAACCTTTCAAAAAAAGTCATGGCTGTTGGAACAGGCGGGAACGATTTCCGTTTAAAATATTCCAGGAAATTAATTTAAAATAATCTAGGAAAGAAATAGACTGGCCGCTTCGCGGGTCCTGGGTTATTCCGGATTGACTTTTTGTTAATTAATTAAATAATTGAAAGAAATTTTGTCCAAAAAGATTAATCAATCGATCGATCTTTGACCAAATGCAAATCCGAAGGCTTACTTTCTTTCCAACTCATTTAACACCAAGGAAAGTGCTTTCTCAATATAAGCACATTCATTTTTCTTTCCACCACCAATGAGGGACACTTGCTCTTTCCAAAGCAAAAGGTGGCTCACTTTCCCTTCACTTTCTTCTCTCCATTTCCCATTCACCAATTTTTTAATTCCAGGAATCCCCCACATGAATGGGGAATGGCTAAAAGACAAGGAATGCAGGGACGAGTGTGTGATTTACATGGAAGGATTAATTGCATCTGGATAAGTAGGTTTCCCTTTGAACTTTCCGTAGTGAACTAATATTGGATATACTCGGTCAATCGGTAGATTTGATATCTTTGAACCGTCGAACTTTGTTGTATACCTAGACAATCATAAGTCACACAATCAACCCTTAACCATATATGGTTCTCACGGTTGTGTTCGTTTTAGCCATGAACACCGCCTTGTTTCATGAGTGCTTAGAGAATGGGCCTTTACTTTCATTCCCCTTGAAGCAGCTTACACTTCGCATTCACATAGGTGATTTCTAAATGTGTAATCCTATAGACACACTATATGGTCATTTCCTATCAGACTTAGCAAATCATTAATAAGCTTTAAGATTTATTGACTCATCAAAAAGCCTTAATGATTTACCCTAATTTCTGAACATTGTCTTCATCACGAGAATGGGTTGAGTTATTTGACAATGTTGAATCGCCAGTCATAACTTTGTTTGATCTCTTTAAACCTAGCTCTTGGGATCTCCAGTCTTCTAGGTAGAGTTACCGCCATGATGACTTGTCCTAGACCTTAATCCTATTCCCTTCGATGATCTTTCAACTCCCTCTCTAGATATGCCTTTTGTAAGTGGATACGAGACGTTATTTCTTGAATTTACGTAGTCAATTATGATAACACCACTAGAAAGTAGTCGTCTAACGGTATTGTTTCTCCATTCTATGTGACGAGATTTTTCGTTATACGTAACGCTTCCTGCCCTGCCTATTGCCGCTTGACTATCACAATGTATACATAAGTGCCAAATGTTTAGGCGAAATGGAATATCTTTCAAGAAATTCCTTAGCCATTCAGCTTCTTCACCGGCCTTGTCTAAAGCTATGAATTCAGATTCCATTGTAGAACGGGCGGTGCATATTTGTTTGGATGATTTCAAAGACACTGCTCCACCCCCAATTGTGAAAATATATCTACTCGTGGATTTAACTTCAGAAGATCCGGTGATCCAATTTGCATTACTATATCCCTCAATCATAGAGGGATATTTGTAATAATGCATAGCATAGTCTTAGGTATGTTTAAGATACCCCAAAACTCGTTTCATTGCCATCCAATGTATTTGATTGGGATTACTTGTAAACCGACTCAGTTTGCTAATTGCACATGCTATATCTGGTCGTATACAATTCATGATATACATCAAACTTCCCAATGCGCTTGTATAGTCCAGTTGTGAGTCACTTTCACCTTCATTCTTTTGAAGTGCATAACTCACGTTAATTGGAGTCTTGGCAATCTTTAAATCCAAATACTTGAACTTGTCAAGTAGTATTTCAATGTAGTGAGACTGTGATAATGCTAGACCTTGTGGAGTCTTGTGAATTCTGATTCCTAAGATCACAATAGCAACTCCTAAGTCTTTCATGTCGAATTTTCTAGCCAGCATGCTCTTAGTAGCATTTATGTCTGTCATATCTTTGCTCATTATCAGCATGTCATCAATATATAAATAAACAATGACTTCATGACCTGGAGTGTTTTTAATGTAAACACATTTGTCACACTCATTGATTTTAAACTCACTTGCCAACATTGTTTGGTCAAATTTGGCATGCCATTGTTTGGGTGCTTGTTTAAGTCCATAAAGCGACTTAACAAGTTTGCACACTTTCTTTTAATTACCTGGAACCACAAAACCCTTAGGTTATTCCATGCAAATCTATTCCTCAAATTCTCCATTTAAGAAAGTTATTTTAACATCAATTTGATGGATTTCAAGACCATACACGGCCGCCAGTGCCACTAACACTCTAATAGATGTTATCCTCGTTACTGGAGAGTAAGTGTCAGAGTAATCAGGGCCTTCCTTTTGTCTATAACCTTTGACAACAAGTTTTGCCTTATATTTGTCAATAGTGCCATCAACTTTCATTTTTTGTTTAAAGATCCATTTCGAACCTAAAGGCTTATTTTCTGGAGGAAGATCAACCAATTCTCATGTATGGTTATCAAAAATTGATTGAATCTCACTATTGACTGCCTTTTCCAAAATGCTGAATCAGAAGATGACATAGCTGCTTTGAAAGTTTGAGGCTCATTTTCAAGCAAGAATGTCACAAAATCTAGTCCAAAAGAAGTAGATGTTCTTTGATGTTTGCTACGCCTTGGATCCTCTTCACTTGGAGTATTTTACTTTGGTTCTTCCCGTGGTCGTTTAGGTCTTTCACTTAACGACTTGCATTCAGTTTTATACATATAGATGCTTTCAAAGAATTCATCACTATCTGATTCAATTACCGTATTAGTATGAATTTCGGGATTATCAGATTTATGAACCAAAAACCGACGTGCTTTACTGTTTGTAGCATATCCAATAAAAACATAATCCACAGTTTTTGGTCCGATCTTTACCCTTTTGGGTAAAGGTACTTGTACCTTTGCTAAACACCCCCACACTTTGAAATATTTCAAGTTGAATTTTCTTCTTTTCCATTTTTCATATGGAATAGATTGCGTTTTGTTGTGGGGTACTCTGTTTAGTATTGGGCTAGCTGTAAAGATAGCTTCCCCCCACAAATTCTACAGTAAGCCGGAACTTATTAATAAGGCATTCAGCATTTCTTTTAATGTCCAAATTTTCCTTTCCGCCATTCCATTGGATTGAGGTGTATAGGGGGCATTAGTTTGATGGATAATTCCATATTCCAAACATATTTCTATAAACGGAGATTCGTATTCTCCACTCCTATCACTTCTAATCATTTTAATATTTTAATTCAATTGATTCTCCACTTCATTCTTGTATTGCTTAAATGCTTCAATTGCTTCATACTTACTATTAAGAAAATGAACATAACAATATCGAGTACAATTGTCAATACAAGGTATTGACTTCATATCACAAATGCCAGTATGAATTAAGTCTAAAGGATTTGAATTCCTTTCAACAGACTTATAAGGATGTTTTACAAACTTAGATTCAACACATATTTGATATTTTTATTTATTACACTCGAATTTAGGTAATACTTCTAAATTAATTAACTTCCGCAAGGTTTTGTAATTTACATGTCCTAAACGAATATACCATAAATTATTTGACTCCAATAAATAAGAAGAAGCTGAAATTTTATTTATATTGTCAATAACCATTATATTGAGTTTGAAAAGGCCCTCTGTGAGGTAGCCCTTTCTAACATATACTTCATTCTTGCTTACAACAACTTTGTGAGATACAAATACACATTTGAATCCATTCTTAACAAGTAAAGAAGTTGAAACTAAATTTTTCCTAATAGTAGGAACATGAAGAACGTTGTTGAGCGTTAACACCTTGTCGGAAGTCAACTTCAGGAATATATTCTCATAACCCTCAATCTTGGTTGTTGCAGTATTTTTCATGGAAAGCTCTTCTTCGGGACCAGCAGTAAAGTAAGTCGCAAATACTTCTTTGACAACACAAACATGTCGAATGGCTCCAGAGTCAATCCACCACTCCTTCGAATTTTCAACTAAGTTGCATTACGAAAGCATTGCACACAGCTCATCATTGTCATCATTTTTCTCCACTATGTTGGCATGTCCCTTTTTCTTGTCCTTTTTTAGGAGACGACAATCAGGGGATTTGTGACCAGCTTTTCCACAATTGTAGCAGTTGCCCTTGCATTTCTTCTTGTTTTGCTCCTTAGTCTATCTAGAAGACCTCTTCCTCTTCTTAGTTTTTGGAGCAGTCTCATCAACGATATTAGCTCCCATAATCTTTGAATTTCCACGAGACTTCTTCTCGGCTGTTTTGTTATCTTCCTCGATCTTGAGACGAATCACAAGATCTTCCAACTTCATTTCTTTGCGTTTGTGCTTTAGATAAGTTTTTAAATCTCTCCAGGAAGGAGGAAACTTTTCAATCATTGCAACCACTTGGAATGCTTCATTCACTACCATACCTTCAGCACTAAGGTCGTGAAAAATAAGTTGAAACTCTTAAACCTGGGTTCCAACATTTATGATGTCTATCATTTTATAGTCTAGAAACTTAGCAACCACAAAGTTTTTCAAGCACGCATCTTCAGTCTTGTACTTCTTCTCAAGTGCATCCCACAACCCTTTCGAAGTATTCATAGCACTGTAGACATTGTACAAGTCACCCTCCAAAGCACTTAGGATGTAGTCTTTGCAAAGAAAATCTGCTTGTTTCCACGCCTCAACAATCATACACTTCTCATTGTCTGGCATGTCGGCGCAGGCACTGGAGGGTCTTCGCTGGTGAACTTCTGCATACCAAGTATGGTAAGCCAAAAGAACACCCTTTGTTGTCATCCTTTGAAGTTGGCTCCAGAAAATTTCTCCGGTTTTTTGGCCGTTGGTACAACAGTTCGGCTTAACGAGGCTATCGTCGTTGCCGCAACAGTCACAGAAGAATTTCCATTATCAATTTCTATTTCTCACTGTCCACAATAGAAGAGTTCAATTAATGGTAGAAAATAGAACAGTAAACAATACTGTAATTAATGATAAACAATACGTTTAATAAAGAAAAACCGAAGTTTTGTATATATTGTTTCACTATAAAATAATGAAGTTTTTATGTTTTTCAAATCGTTTCTGAATTTTAATACTCCGATGAAATTTTTATATCTTCAAATCAGAAACAGAAAAATTCAGACGGAGTAGAAAATCACAAAGGTTTTAATCTCCAAAGCAGAATATAGATTACAGTAAATGATTAATTTCCTTAAGATTGTTAGTCAAACTGTAATACTATAATATAAAGGAACGGTAATATTTCTGTAACAAGAAAAAAACAGAAACAGAAAAAACAATAGTATAGCAGAAATATATATAATCAGAAGCAGAATTTGAAAATATATTTTGGAATAAAATCGAGCCCACTAAATGTACAGTATGTCCTTAAGAAAATTATTCCCCTCAAGTACCCGAGGTGTTGGAATATTATCCTCCCAGGATAGAACGATTTAACTCACCAGAGTATCGGTACCAAAAACGCTGGTGAACCTGCGAACTACTTGAAGGTTGTAAAACGCACTGGAAAATTTTGTGCAGAAGAAGAAGAAGAAGATCAGAAAATTTCGTAAGGAAAAATTCTGAGATCAAGGCATATTTATAGACATTTTCTGACACTTTTTCTGAAAAGGTTTGCAACCTTTCAGAAACAGCCATGGCTATTGAAACGGGCGGGAACGATTCCCGTTTAAAATATTTTGAAAAATTAATTTAAAAATAATCCGGAAAAGAAATGAACCGGGTCGCGTCGCGGGTCCTGAGTTATTCCGGGTTGACTTTTCCTTAATTAATTAAATAATTGAAAGAAATTTTGTCCAAAAAGATTAATCAATCAATCTTTGACTAAAGCTGAAGTTGAGCGAGCAACAACGACGACGGCGCGAGGCTTAATTTCTTTCCAACTCATTTAACACCAAGGAAAGTGTTTTCTCAATACAAGCACATTCACTTTTCTTTCCACCACCAATGAGGGACACTTGCTCTTTCCAAAGCAAAAGGGAGCTCACTTTCCCTTCACTTTCTTCCCTCCATTTCCCATTCACCAATCTTTTAATCCCAACATAAGTTTGGTGGCTTAATCAGAGGAGGATCATTTGGCATGATCCGTAAAATATGCATGTTCTTTCCTTACTGGCATAATTTGCTAAGCCAATTCTTTCCTTGCTTAAACAATCCGACCCTTAATTTCGCATATTTGTGATTTGAATTGCATTGTTAAGCTTTTGATAAGCTTCTATAAATTTGCTTTGCTATATTCTTAATTCTTGGTTGAATGTGTGTAAGTTATTCAATGTGTCGGGAGTAGTTTATAATTACTTTTTATGTTGGAAATTAGAAACTCGCAGTATCACCCTTTGGATTTCTTGTTTCTTCCACTCTTTTTCCCCGTTTACTGCCTTTGAGTATATCAAGCAGTTGTACAGATTATAAATATGGGATAATTCCATCAAGTACAAGGTTAATATGATCATTAAATTCCTTTATCGAAACAAATTGGGCAGAAATAGATAGATTACTCGAAATCAAAACTTGGATCTCCTATATAGGGCCTTCAGCAGCTTAATTTTCTCTCTTCCTCGCATCTTGACTTATTTTTCTCTGTTTTAGGTATACATACCATTATATGGTTTGACATATCAATTGAGATTTAATTTCTCAAATTTCATTATAAGGCTTGAAGCAAAGTATGAACGTCGTTCTGATATTAAGTAATATTCCTCTTTTACTTGAAAGTACAAACAGCGGTCCTCTTTTTAGGTGAAAATTAAAAATGAAGAATCGAGAATAAAAAATCTGGTGAAGCACGGACTAACTTGTTTATGTAAGGAATTTTTTTTTTTCTCATCACTAATGATGTAATGTGCTTCTTCTTGGTTTAGAGCAGCTTCACATTGTACCCAGCACGTAGATATCTTCTTTCAAACTGAGTTGAGAAATCAGTGTTGAAAAAAAAGTTAGGTACAGTAGAACTTTTTTAAATCAAATAATATTTGGAACTGATTAACTCGATTAATTCGTGTTTGTGCCAATGTAAACACAATGACTACCCATTATTGCATATATATGTATTCATTCTTTTCATTTTTTATGGCAAAATTAGGTATTATTATGGATCTTCAATTGATGCAATAAAAATAGTGTACAAAGTTAAAGAATGTGGAGGATATTTTTTGTAAGGCAGAATAACCTAGTAAACTCTTGTACTTATTTAGGTTTGACATCACGGTCCTCCTACTTCACTTGTTTTCATCCAGACACTTTAACTTAATCAAAATTTGTATTTTTAACCCCTCTGACCGTTGACCAAGCACATGTGGCAACAAAATGGTTGAGCTGGACAAAGTGGTTGTAATTCACGCGGACAACGAGCGTGCATATGAAGATTTTGAACAAGAAATAATTAAAATAAGAAGAAAAAGAATTATTAAAATAAGAATAAAAAATAAAATAAAAAGATAAAGATAAAATAAGTAAGAAAAGAAAAAAGCAAAAGAGATGGTCTCTTTCTGTTGTTCCCCGCACCCCACTCCCATTTAATTTCTTTTTTCTATTAGCTCCCCACCCCACCCCAAACCTCCACCCCTACAACACCCCTCCCCCTTTTCGTTATTTCCCCTGTACGCTTCTTCTTCTTCCCCACTGCCCCCTTCTTCCCCCACAGACACCCCCACTGCCCTCCCTTTTTCTTTTTTTCCTGTACGCTTCTTCTTCTTCTTCTCCACTGCCCCCTCCTCCCCCACAAACACCCCGGATTCCTCCCTTTTCGTCCCCCCCCCCCCTCATGTATGCTTCTTCTTCTTCTTCTTTCCCACTATCCCCACCCCCCCCCCCCTCCCTTTCCTTCAAAAAAAGAAAAACAATCCCTGATGATCTCTTAAAAGTGGCACTTTCTACTATCAATACTTATTTTCTTATGTTTTCATTTAATTTTAATCTTTTCTGGTCGTGAAACCCCCAATATCCGACTCTGGCGATGCCTTGATAGCCGATGTTAAGAACAATGCTGTATTGATCTACCTAATTAAAAATACCTTTATAATTATTAATCGACGGAATGATGAAACAGAGAAGGGAGACGGGATATTAGATGGACAAGGAAGAAAAAATTTGTGCACTACTAAGCAAAAGGCAATAATTTGAGAGGAGGGAGATACAATAAGTATTTTTAGTAGTTACAATATAAAAAATGACGTGGAATATGATGTGTCATCCACGTCAAGCAAGTGAGATACGCACATGGTCAGAGGGGTTTAAAATATAGGCTTTGATCAAGTTAAAGTGTCTGGATGAAAATAAGTGAAGCAGGAGGACCGGAATGTCAAATCGCAACAAGTACAAGGGGCTGTTAGGCTATTCTGCCTTTTTGTAAACATTCAATTTTTTAGAAATTATAGAATGCCTTAATACACCAAACCAAACAGTGGATAAGAAATCATCTCAGCATAACTAATGACAGCATAACTAATCCTACCATTACTGATACCAACATTACTAATACACCATATTCAACATTATACTTATGCCTCCAACCAAACGACCCCTTACTATAACGGTTAAATCATGAAACGCAACATGTGTGATATTACGCCCAATCTTTTTGTTAAGTATTGTTCATTGACAATTTTAGACATTACTAAAATACGGCCAATTTCCGACCGAAATATTATGACCAAAAAAAGTTGTCGGAAATTTTCGACAGAATCGGTCGGAAATGGCATAAAAATATATTTTTTAATTTTTAATAATAATTACGGCATATCGTCTATATCCGCCGCAAAATTTGGTAAAAAATACCGCGAAGTTAGCGACCGATTCGGTCGGAAAAATATAAAATAAATAAAAATAAAATAAAAAGTCGTGACCAATTCGGTCGCAAAAATTTATTAAAATGAGGTCTTACTTTGTTGACCTCATTTGCTGCCGAATCTGTCGGAACTTTTTAATTTTTTCAAATTTTCGACCGATTTGGTCGGAAATCTTTTTTAAAAACCCCCTCGACCCCTTTCTTTTTTTTTTCTCTCTTTTCTTCCTCTCCTCGCCGGCAACCCCCCTCCCCCAGGCATCACCATTCTCCGGCGACATCCCTCCTCTTCGGAGACACCTCCATCCCTCTATCTCTCGCGGTCAGTTCCTCCCTCTCCCTTTCCCTCGATTGTTTTTTCTTTTTTTCCATTTTAAACTTTTTTTCTCTGATTTTGATGTTAGTAATTTGTGAGAATAATTTTGAACTAAACAACAATTAGTTCTTAGATTTTGATGTTAGTGATGTTAGTAATTTGTGAGAGTAAATTAGTATGAATTTTTTGATTTATTTGGTGCAACTAATTGTTATTCATATTATACTTTTGTTACACATTTCATATTAATTTGATAGTTGAATCTAGGTTTTAGATTTTTGTTAAAGAATTTGATTGAATCTAGGTTTGAGATTGTTGTTGAACAATTTAATTGATTGAATTAGTTGATTGAGATTAGGGATTAATTCTTTAAATTCTTAGTTTGTGATTGAAATTGTAGTACTTAATTATAGTTTAAAGCTTTAATTAGTTTAAAATTTACGAATTAAGTTTATTGTTGCTTCTTAGTTTATTAATGGAATGATGTTAACTTTTAGTTTATTGGTTTGGAATTGTATTAAGTACTTATAGTTTAAAGCCTTAGTTTTAAGTTTAAAAAGTTAAGCTTATTGTTGCTTCCCAATTTACTAATGGATTGATATTAAATTTAAAACTTAATAATTGCTCCATTAAATTTGTTTTTGTAGATTTGACAAATATACTACTTCCTACGTTTTAATTTATGTGAACCCATTTGACTGGGCACGGAGTTTAAGAATAGAGAGAAGACTTTTGAACTTGTGGTGTAAAATGAGGCACATATATTTTGTGTGGCTATAAATCATTGCATAAAGATAAATTATTTCCAAATAAGAAAAGATGTCATTTTTTTTGGCACGGACTAAAAAGGAAATATGTTCACATAAATTAAAATGGAGGGAGTATATTAATTAATATAGTATATTAATTAAAGTCATGTGTGGACTTTATGAACATATAAGAAGTTATTTAAATTTAATTTATATTTTGAGAGACTTATATAACATAGAATAAGGATAAATATAAGATTTCGAGTGTTAATGAATTTTAATTTAAAAGAATATAATATATTAATTAAATTATGTTGACAAATAATAAGTAAATTTTAAAAAATAAACTTTCGAATTGGCGTAACCTATTAATTACTAATTTTAAATATCGTATAAATTTTAAGCTTTTTTGTGTATATGGCATTTGCACATCGTAGATGGATGTATAATAGGAACCATCCTAATCGTGTGGGGTTAAAGGATGAATTTAAAGAAGGAGTTGATGGATTTATTTATCGCTAAGGCAAAGACACTTGATGATTTTCGTATTGAAGAGACGATTAGGTGCCCTTGTGTGAAATGCAAGTATGTTAAGTTATTGGGAGAAGATGATGTTACATGGCATCTTTTCAAAAGGGGAATTATGGAAAATTATTATGTGTAAACTGCTCATGATGAGAACCTTGATAGCGTAAATGGTGTTGAGTTTCATAATTATTTTGGTAGTGAGGAGGGTAGTCCTGTAGTGGAGAATAATGTTAAAAATTCTAGATTTAATGACATGATGAGGGATGCTTATGAGATGTTTCCGATGGCACCAAGCCTGAGTGGATACGTGTAGATGTCTGAAATCAGCTTTTGGAAAAGTGGAACACCGCTGAAGGGAAGAAGAAGAGTGAACATGCAAATTTAAAGAAAGCTTCTACTAAGGGTGGTGTGTTGCATACTATCACGATCCAAAATCCATTAAAGGTCGTGATGGCGCCGGACACCACTGTCAGGCAAGCCAACACTAAATAGTTAATTAAATTCTCATTTTAATATTTTTGAAATCGTAAATTTACTTCAATTTATCTAGTAAAAAGATGAATTTACAGAATAATAACAATATTTTCCAATTTCAATATTGAACATCCCATAATCATCCCAGAACCCGGTGTCACAAGTGCATGAGCATTTTTTAGGAATTTAAAATAAGATACAATAACTGTCTGGAATACAAATTGGACAGGAAAGAAAATACAACACTCTGAAGGAGACTCTGCTGGCTGCAGTGCATCGTATAGAATGCAGATCACCTAAGTCCCCTATAATCGCGCCTCTGCGCCCACAGGGCCGCCAAACATATGTGTGCCTGCACAAAAATGTGCAGCAAGTGTAGTATGAGTACGTAAATCAATGCGTACCCAGTAAGTATTTCGCCTAACCTCGAAGAAGTAGTGACGAGGGGTCGACTTCGACACTTACTATGGACTATAAATATGATATCAATGATATAATTAAGTATGGATTATATGAACGGTTGCAAGCTCAATATTTTGAAGTGCGTAAGCAGTTCTTTCGTAATTAAGAAATCTCCAAATTTATCTCCCCTTATTTAACAATTTAACTCAGGCCGAGGAAGCAATATCATTATTTATAAGTTTCAAGGCAAGCAATACAAGCATGCGCAAATCATGCCAAGGCCGTACGTCCCGATCCAATAAATATTTAAACTGTGCACTGTTAGAGGGTCGAATGGCGCAAACCATAGATGCATCTATTTACTACCAAGGCGCTAGGCCCGATCTACAAATAACAATTATTTTCAAGAAAATACGAGTTTCTCATTTATAGTCAAGTATCTCATACAAACCTTCAAGTAAGTGAATTTAACCTTATACAATTCTTTTATCAATTTCTATCATGACTAAGTGGTTATATTAGCAAGTAAGGGCACAAACATTTCAAGTATAGCATGACACGGGTCCTAAACTACCCTGACAATAGCATAATAGTAGCCACGTACGGACTCTCGTTACCTCGTACCTACGTAGCCCCCCCCCCCCCCCCCCCCACAATTAGGTACAAGCATTTATTTAATTCATCTATGGGGTTAATTCCCTCTTACAAGGTTAGAAAGGATATTTACCTCGCTCTGAAGTTCCATAACCGGCTTCCGAGCCCTTCAAACAACTCAAATCGATGCCCAACGCTCCAAAACTAGTCAATTGTCACGATCCAAAATCCAACTAGTCGTGATGACACCTAACCCAACCCGTTAGGTAAGCCAATTACCAACTATCCAATTTTAATAATAATTATTAAAGCAATTTAAGTGAATAAAGTTCTTAATCGTGTACAATCCCCAAGAACTGGTAGTACAAATCATGAGCTTCTAAGAATAGAGTATACAAAGCGGAAATGAAATAAATACATAGTCTGTTTGAATAATACATAAAGAGAGCTTTTATAAATCTAAGGCTACCCTGAACAAGAGGCAGCTACAACAGGAACGCAGGTACATCTTTAAGTCCTGCAACCATCGAGCACAGCAACAACAACAGCCAACATCTGTACGCAATGTGCAGAAGTATAGTATTAGTACAACCAACCCTATGTACTGAGTAAGTAACAAACCTAGTCGTAGGTTGAAAGTAGTGACGAGCTTCCACCAAGGTCGGGTCCAAAAAGCAATAGTCCACAATAATCTATTACAACATAAAGCAAATAATACCAGAAGTAACTCAGGGATAAAATACCCAGCCAAATCATGATTTCAAAAATAGTAGTTCTTTCTTTCAAATACATTAGTGAAAATCCAAATCGTTTGCCGGAGTTGTCAAAAATATGAATAGTTTGAAAACAATAAATTTCTCCCAAAATCTTGTCAATAATAAATAAGATATTTCATTTTCCTTCCAGATAACCCGTGTAAAAACAAATGCATCACTATGTCCATCTGTCAAAAATGTGTGAAAATTCATGAATGATGTGATGCAGTACAGCACGAGGATATACATCTATATGCTTGTATGTCATGTGTGCATGCCAATGCGATGCAACTCAATGATAAATTCATAAACAGCCCCTCGCGCAGAACATCACTCATAAACAGCCCCTCGGGCAAACCTCACAGTCACTCGTGCCACTCGGGCATACCTCACAATCACTCTTGCCACTCGGGCATAACTCACAATCACTCATGCCTCCCAGTCACTCAGCACTCGGCACTCACACTCAATAGGTACATGCGCTCACTAGGGTGTGTACAGACTCCGGAGGGGCTCCTTCAGTCCAAGCGCTATAATCTGCAGGGACAACTCACGTGCTTCACGGACAACTTACGTGCTATAATAATAAAGTACGTTGCAGGCGGGCAGCCCCGATCCACACTCATCCCTACAATCAGGCCCTCGGCCGATATCAAACATGTTGTGGCGTGCAGCCCGATCCCATAAATATGTAACATGCTGCGGCGTGCAGCCCGATCCCATAAATATGCAACATAAATCAGGCCCTCGGCCTCACTCAGTCATAAACCTCTCAAGCCACTCGGGCATCTCAGTAAAACAGGGCATTCGGCCCAAAATATTTATATGCATCAAAATAGAGTCACAAAACTGAGTTATGCTATGCAATGAAATGAATATGACTGAGTATGAATTTTCAATTTAACATAATAATTCACAGCACTATGACCTCTGAGGGTCCCAATAATACTGGCACATAGCCTCAACATGATTTTTAATATTCTTTTCAGCTCAATTTCTTTAACACATAAAACAGCATGGAAAATGTCAAGATTATTTAACTATAAAATTCCACAGAAATAATTACGTCACAATTTTTCTAGTACACGCCCACACGCCCGTCACCTAGCATGTATGTCACCTCCCAACAATTCACAAAAATACATATATTCAGGGTTCATACCCTCAACTCCAAGATTAGAAGAGTTACTTACCTCGAACAAGCCAAATCCAATGTAGAGCAAGCTAAGCAATGCTCCAGCAATTCCACTTTGCGTGTATCAACTTTCAAACGGCTCGAATCTAGTCACAATTAATTTGATTCAGTCCACAAATTTTATAGGAATTAATTCCATATCAAAATACTAATATTTCCACAAAATCCGAAATTACGCCCCAAAAATCACCTGTGGGGCCCACGTATCAGAATCCAACGAAAGTTACAAAATATTAACGCCCATTCAACCACGAGTACAACCATATAAATTTTACTCAAATCCGACATCGACTCCGCCCTCAAATCTCCAAATTAAACCAAGAGGGTTTTCACAATATTTCCAACTTAATTCACCAATTAAATATTAAAAACAACCATGGATGCGGGTAATTTAACCAATATTGAGTTAAGAACATTTACCCCGTTGTTTCCTCTGCAAATCTCCCAAAACTCACCTCAATCCGAGCTCCAAATCGTTAAAAATGGAAAATGGGACGAAGAACTTAAACTTTCTATCCAGACCTCTCTTCTTCGCGAACGCGACAGGTCCCTCGCGTTCGCGAAGCACAAAATGTGCTTCCCAACATTTGCTCTTCGCGAACACGAGACACTGTTCGCGAACGTAATGCTTTAGAAAGCCCTTCTTCGCGAACGCGAGCTCCCCTTCACGAATGCGAAGGCAAAAGCCCATGACCACTATGTTTCCCTTCACGAACGCGAGACCCCCTCACGAATGCAAAGAGTAAATCATGCCTGCCTCAAATTCCTCTTCGCAAACGCGAGGGCCCACTCGCGAACACGAAAGAGAAAATCCAAAAAATGCAGCAACAGATATCAGCAATCTCACCAAGGCCAAAAATGATCTGTTAACCATCCAAAACTCACCCGAGCCCCTCGGGACCTCAATCAAATATACCAACAAGTCCTAAAACATCATACGGACTTAGTCGAACCCTCAAATCACCTCAAACAATGCTAAAACCATGAATTACGCCCCAATTCAAGCCTAATGAACTTTGAAATTTCTAGTTTCTACAAACGACTCCGGAACCTATCAATTCATGTCTGATTGACCTCAAATTTTGCACACAAGTCATAAACGACATAACGGAGCTATTCCAATTTCCAGAATCGGATTCCGACCTCGATATCAAAAAGTCAACCCCCGGTCAAGCTTCCCAATAATTCAACTTTCGGCATTTCAAGCCTAATTTCACTACGGACCTCCAAATAATTTTTCGAACACGCTCCTAAGTCCAAAATCACCATACAGAGCTATTGGAATCATCATAATTAAATTCCGAGGTCGTTTACACATAGGTCGACATCCAGTCACTATTTTAACTTAAGCTTTAAATCTTGAAACTAAGTATTCCAATTCATTCCAAAACCTCACCGGACCCGAACCAATTTCCCCGGCAAGTCACACAACAACTGTAAAGCCCAATTTGAGAAGTAAATGGGGAAACGGGGTTGTAATACTTAAAACGGCCGACCGGGTCGTTACATCAATAAATGAGCAAATCCATAAATATGTACTCTAATACTCATTATAATACAATTTATAACAATTCCCAACTCCGTTCGAAAAGTCGATAAAAACTACCCTTGGGCCCACGTGCCATGGTTCCTAAACTTTTCTAAGATAATCATTACCCATAACCTTATGAACTCAAACATATGATTTATTCCCAATTCCATGCCCTAATTCGTGGTCAAAATCCAAAATATCAAATTTTAGGTTTTCTACCAAAAACCCCACAATTTATACAAATTTCCATGTTCAAATCCATATAAAGTCATGTATTTAACTCAAAATTATGAAGAAATCACTTACCCCATTGTGATTGATGAAGATGGCACTCCAATGTACTCCAAAATCGGCTCCCATGGGCGAAAATGAAATGAGATAGAGCCAAACCCTCGCTTTAAAGGAGACATTGCCCAGTCCCGACTTTCGCACCTGCGGCCTCTTCGTCGCATCTACGATTTCGCAGGTGCGGCCATAACCTCGCACCTGTGCATTCCATCTGCCTAGCTCGACTCCGCACCTGCGCCTTTCCTTCCGCATCTGCGCCTTTCCTTCCTCATCTGCACCTTCGCAGGTGCGGACATACCCTCGCACCTGCGCTCCCAGATTCTTCTCTCACTCTCGCACCTGCGACCCACCTCCGCATATGTGACCTCGCAGGTGCGGACAACCCTTCGCACCTGCGGTCACTGCCCAGCTTAGCCCAAACCAACCTGCGACCTCGCACCTGCGGCCCTTATTGCGCAGGTGCGATCACACCAGATATCAGCTGCCTCATCTTTTCTTCCAAGTCCAAACTCGATCCGTTAACCATCTGAAATCCACCCGAGGCCCTCGGGACCTCAACCAATTATACCAACACGTCCCAAAACACATTACAAACTTAGTCGAGCCTTCAAATCACATCAAACAACGTCAAATTCATGAATCACACCCTATTCCAAGCTTAATGAACTTTAGAATTTCAAACTTCTACATTCGATGCCGAAACCTATCAAATCACGTCCGATTGACCTCAAATTTTGCACACAAGTCACATTTGACATTACGGACCTACTCCAACTTCCAGAATCGAATTCCGACCCTGATATCAAAAAGTCCACTTCCGGTCAAACTTCTCAAAAACCTTCAACTTTCTAGCTTTAGCCAAATGACTCCAAAATGACCTACGGACCTCCAAATCCACTTTCGGACGCGCTCCCAATCCCAGAATCACCATATAGAGCTATTCCTAGACTCGGAATCCCAAACGGACATGGATAACATTGAAATGCGCTTCAACCCAAATTTATGGAATTCTTCCATAATGCCAACTTCCACAATAGGCGCTGAAATGCTCCCGGTCATCCAAAACCCGGTCTGGACATACGACCAAGTCCAAATTCATCATACGAACCTGTTGGAACCTTCAAATCTTGATTCCGAGATCGTTTACTCAAAAATCCAACCTTAGTCAATTTTTCCAACTTAAAGCTTCTGAAATGAGAATTTTCTTTTCATATCAACTCTGAACTTCCGAAATTATAATTCCGACCACTTGTACCAGTCATAATACCTGAAGTGAAGCTGCTCATGGTCTCAAACCGCCGAACATCATGCTAGAGCTCAAAACGACCGGTCGGGTCGTTACATTCTCTCCCACTTAAACATATGTTCGTCCTCGAACGTGCTAAGAACTGCTCTGGAGTTGTCTGAAATCACTGCTTAACACCTCGTGCACCTATCTTGCTACCACAACTCAGTTGAGCACACTGGCTCGAGTAAATCTAAAGATTCTCCTTTTTGCTTAGTCAAATTAGCCTTAGAGTCAAATTCTAACATCTGGAATCTTCTGCCAGGCCTGCTTCCAACATATGAACGCCATATTAATCCCCACACGATGTACCAGAACACGACTGCATACCTTTGCCGAATTCACACCATGCACTGCAACATTCAAATGACCATAATAATATTCTCTGATCATAATAGCCGACATTCCCCGAATCTGATGCTCACATGCACCTCATGACATATATAAGTCTAGTTCCAACTCTTGCAATACCACCACGACGGAAGATATGTGTAGAAATTCGTAACCAACTGTAGAGTCAACAAATCATTGAATCTCTCCCTTTGACTAGAATCATCACCCCATTATGAACCAAATGATGGTATTTGCTCTTTACTATACTTCATATAATCCAATCGCACTGATCCCGGATCCAATAATCTCGTCTCACCCCCAAGCTGCTCAGGCAATAAGACACCTCAGACACGATCAAAAGTCTCATGTGATGCCACAATGCGCCAACAAGCTACCAACTCGAATGTGATACATAAGGAAAACAAACTCTGGAAAGAACTACTCGACCCACGTAACTAACTAGACAACCGAAAAGGTGTTACAAACCTTCCTCGGAAAATGGAAAACAAAACACACGAAAATAGATATAGGGGACTGTACTTAACATCACATTGTTGCGACGTGCAACCCGATCCAAACAACATACCTTTGGCGGTGTGCCACCCGATCCGCACAAAAAGAATCTATAAGGAAATACTTACCGAGCTAGAATGCTCATTACTACAAAATATCTTAATATCAGACACAAGCACTCTAAGTTCATAATACCATCCCTGGGAGGACCGACAGCGCCATACGCTACAAAACTCAAGCACAACTAAGGTGTGACATATGATCTGAATCTCGAGAGCCATCCTGC
The DNA here is from genome assembly GCF_000390325.3 of Nicotiana tomentosiformis. NCBI lineage: Eukaryota > Viridiplantae > Streptophyta > Magnoliopsida > Solanales > Solanaceae > Nicotiana > Nicotiana tomentosiformis. The sequence goes on along the minus strand of NC_090817.1, from coordinate 82,806,820 downwards.
TCACATAACATCATGTCTACGCGGAACCTCAGCACATGTGAAATTTATCAAGCCGTTTCATAACTCACACGGCACAATATAGCATTACATGAAAAAGTCGACGATGAAACGACATCCAACGTCCGAATACTCCTCCATAAGGAGCACTATGCTGAAATGAACGCATCCAGCCTGATACAGAGCCCATATTCATATTTAAATCCTTCCACAAACCTCAAGCCGATTCTGATCGCACCATACTAGGCTAATAACATTTCAAGGATCCATAATAACCCTTTTCCCCATAACACACAAGAACAACCATCATAACCGGAACAAACTTCCACAGCCCACAACCAAATGAACCGAGCGCTCTCCAGGCATAAGTTCTCAAATTAGCGATATTACCATAATCTTCATACTTGGTTTCAATTCTTCAATCAATCAAGGGACTACACGTCTCACTTATACAAACTTCCCATGGGATACGCTCCCACAACCTTCCGCACCAGGTAACAAGTCTGCACATCCATACTACCGACCACACTAAAGCTGTAAAGCAAATCAAGAATTCACAAATCAATACACAAGGCCTCTTACACATGACATTGACCTTAGTCGACACTGAAAACAATACCATCTTACTTTAAACATCTAAATCCTTATCCTGCTCATCCGAGCTCATGATATCATTGTTAATACCGAACCGCAAATCTTGAATCCTCAACTTTCGAATCCTATGCTACTTGATGCACTTAATCACGCCAATGCGCAAGAGTACAAGAATTGCATCATAACTCCTGAACCACTAATAGGGTAAACACTTCATCAAATAAAAACCTTCTGCTTAACTTGTTTCAAGAGAACCATTGCAACACGTGACTGAATTCTCATATCTGCAGAAAATAACAATCTCAAGTAGTGGTCTAAACCACCATAACTCTTCTGGGATCCATCTGCACATAACATGCCATAATACTCGAAAGCCTCCAAATAAGATCGATTACAGCGACCGTCAAACCTCGCGCGTACCGTCAAAAATCACATGAATAACCCAACACCTTGAAAGAGCTGATCATTGCCATCATTATGCCAATTCAACCATTGCTAACCAAACCCGACTTCTCCTAATTTACTCTGGATCTTCCTTAGAAATAACAACAACTCCTTTATCAATATAACGAACTCAATCCGCACTCATCCCGAGTCACCCCATTTCACGAGACCACATTGTCCCCAAAACCCACGAATCATTTCATACCCTCCATGTGTGCATAATCGCGTCTTCAACTGGTACACCCATTCTGAAAATTCCTCTATGAGTCCGAAGTTATTTTCTCTCATTCCTCCAATACTACACCGCAGACCGAAGATAACATAGAACACTCCAAGCCCCTTTTCATAATCTGCAAAAGCTCAATACTCAACCATACTACTGGCTCGAAATCCTTAGGCACCGCACTCTGAATTTTTGAACCCACTAGAACCATTATTGAGAGTCACTCACTCTGACTTGTTCCCAAACATGATCAAATTCCAAGGCCCTGCTAGCACATGAACACCCTCTCAAAGAAGCAACCGGCAGAATTCTTTTCCTTGTACATCACATCAACACAAAGTATAAACTCTGAGTCTTCCCAAAGCCTAAACATGAATCGATAAGGCCAAATATAGTACACTTTTCCCCCAAATCCTCTGCTCAAATTACCACTGATATTTTCTTCCTTAGTCGTAATCACCCACCAAATTCCTCGAAATCTTTCTGTTAAGCCTTTCATGAACACTCTGAATTACTAGCCATATTCACATATCCGACCTCTTACTAGATAGCCAATGGAATTCTTTCGTAAAAACCCCATCAACACCACGCAACAGCTAACCTGCTCACAGGAGATATCCCACCTGTGGAAATTCCATATCGACATCCTCCAACAACGCTGCGCCGAGTACTATTACCACGAAACCAAAAAACCATCCTGAGCCTGTGCTCATTCACCAGTTGTACAAGTCTGTTCACTCCTCATGGACATCAACTAAAGATGCGATAATACATTCCAATCCAGTGTCATATTGTATCCTTCTTCATATCAGGCAACTCATCTTTGTTGCATCAAATCTCCTGCCGCCTAATAGCTAATATTCCAAATTGAGTTTGTAGACCCCGTCACTATCCACCCTGTATCCCAAATCACTCTAAACTTTTCTCATGGTATGTAGTCATCCAATCGCAAAACCTATATGCTACTCTTCTACTCCCCCACTTTGGTCAAACTCCCACCTTAAGCAACTACTCGACTCTTGTTTCTCACACTTAGCTTTCTGGAAACTTAACCACCGCAAGACACCCTCTCACCTGCCCTTCCTCATCCTTCGCTACCCAGTTGTTGCCCCAAATCAATATCTATCTCCGTAGCATTTGAACCAATAGATCGCTACTAACTTTAAACCTTTCCGAAGATCATCTTCCTCGAGCCCATTAACATTAAAAATATCTATCTGATTCCGAAATTGTTACACTCTGCTACCTCTGACAACCACTTCTCTGGCACCATCTCACAGATCAAATTCTACCATGCTCGAAAATACCAAGTCTCATTGCTCCATCAACCCATACATGAACCTTCATAGGCCAATTGTCTTTCCTCCACCAAAAATAAATACTGAACCTCTGAGTCATGCACTGAGTAAACCCATTTCCAAGTCATTCATTGTTCCTACACATATACAAGCATCCTACCATTACGCAAATACTATGCGGTAGCAACGCACGAATCATCATGATCATCAAAGCCAAATCTCGAACCTTAGGTAATACTGATACTGAGCCGAAACGATAGAACGACATATCACAAGACGACGACAATCGTCCAAAGCAATTACGCAGGGAGGAACATCCTACACCACCTATGTAGTACCATTACAATTTCTCAAATTCCTGATTTATAACAAGCGCTTCACGCCGCGTAAGATTGGATAGGAAGGGAAATGAAGGCATAAGCCTCAAAGGAATCAAATCGCACGATGAGGAATCAAGAAGGGAAGTGCTCCTAATAGCCCTGTAAGCTCCCGAAGATAAGTACAGACGTCTCCGTACCGATCCGCAAGTCTCTACTAGACTTGATCATGACTCGTGAGACCTAAGTGAACCTAGTGCTCTGATACCATGTTGTCACGACCCAAAATCCGTTAAAGGTCGTGATGGTGCCGTACACCACTGTCAGGCAAGCCAACACTAAATAGTTAATTAAATTCTCATTTTAATATTTTTGAAATCGTAAATTTACTTCAATTTATCTAGTAAAAAGATGAATTTACAGAATAATAACAATGTTTTCCAATTTCAAAACTGAACATCCCATAATCATCCCAGAACCCGGTGTCACAAGTGCATTAGCATTTTCTAGGAATTTAAAATAAGATACAATAACTGTCCAGAATACAAATTGGACAGGAAAGAAAATACAATACTCTGAAGGAGACTCTGCTGGTTGCAGTGCGTCGTATAGAATGTAGCTCACCTAAGTCCCTGCCATAATCGCGCCTCTGTGCCCACAGGGCCGCCAAACATATGTGATCCTGCACAAAAATGTGTAGCAAGTGTAGGATGAGTACGTAAATCAACGCGTATCCAGTAAGTATCCCGCCTAACCGCGAAGAAGTAGTGACGAGGGGTCGACTTCGAAACTTACTATGGACTATAAATAGGATATCAATGATATAATTAAGTATGGATTATATGAACAGTTGCAAGCTCAATATTTTGAAGTAAGTAAGCAAATCTTTCGTAATTAAGAAATCTCCAAATTTATCTCCCCTTATTAAACAATTTAACTCAGGTCGAGGAGGCAATATCATTATTTACAAGTTTCAAGGAAAGCAATACAAGCATGCGCAAATCATGCCGAGGTCGTACGACCCGATCCAACAAATATTTAAACTGTGCACTGCCAGAGGGTCGAATGGTGCGAACCATAGATGCATCTATTTACTACCAAGGCGCTCGGCCCGATCCACAAATAATAATTATTTTCAAGAAAACACGAGTTTCTCATTTACAGTTAAGTATCTCATACAAACCTTCAAGTAAGTGAATTTAACCTTATACAATTATTTTATCAATTTCTATCATGACTAAGTGATTATATTAGCAAGTAAGGGCACAAACATTCCAAGTATAGTATGATACGGGTCCTGGTCTCTTTCCTCTCGTACCATGCCTGTTGAAAGATTACCCGGACAATAGCATAATAGTAGCTACGTACGGACTCTCGTCACCTCGTATGTACGTAGCCCCCTACAATTAGGTACAAACATTTATTTAATTCACCTGTGGGGTTAATTCCCTCTTACAAAGGTTAGAAAGGAGACCTACCTCGCTCCGAAGTTCCATAACCAGCTTCTGAGCCCTTCAAACAACTCAAATTGATGCCCAATGCTCCAAAACTAGTCAATAAAGGAGCAAATCCATAAATATATATGTTAATACTCATTATAATCCAATTTATAACAATTTCCAACTCCGTTCGAAAAGTCGATAAAAATCACCCTCGGGCCCACGTGCCCGGGTTCCGAAAATTTTCGAAGATAATCATTACACATAACCTTATGAACTCAAACATATGATTTATTCCCAATTGCATGCCCAAATTTGTGGTCAAAATCTAAAATACCAAATTCTAGGTTTTCTACCAAAAACCCCACAATTTAACTAAATTTCCATGTTCAAATCCATATAAACTTATGTATTTAACTCAAAATTATGAAGAAAGCACTTACCCCATTGTGATTGATGAAGATGGAACTCCAATGTGCTCAAAAATCGGCTCTTATGGGCGAAAATGAAATGAGATAGAGCCAAACCCTCGCTTTAAAGAGGACACTGCCCAGCCCCGACGTCCGCACCTGCGGCATCTTCGTCGCATATGCGGTCTCGCAGGTGCGTCCATAACCTCACACCTGCGCATTCCCTCTTCCTAGCTTCACTCTGCACTTGCGCCTTTCCTTCTGCATTTGCGCCTTCGTAGGTGCAGACATACCATCGCACATGCCTATGGGATATATAAAAAGGTTACGGCATTATATAAGCACCACCACCTGATAAGATGGTATACGTTGATGATTTCGCCCACATAGGCCCAGATGATATTATGGGATGCCCTCAGAGGCTTGATGATGTTATGTACTTATATACCTATACATGGTATGACATTTACACACATATATATGACATTATAAATGTTTCATGATTCACAGAGATATTCAGACTTACATGTTGAGTTCTTTACACCATATTTCTTTCATGCCTTACATACTCGATACATTATTTGTACTGATGTCCCTTTTGCCTGGGGAAACTGCGTTTCATGCTCGCAGGTCCCGATAAATAGGTTGACGGTCCTCCTAGTAGGCTATCAGCTCAGCAGAAGGTATTAGTGCACTCCATTTGCTCTGGAGTTTCCTATTTGGTCAATATGATTTGGACATGTATTGTTTGGTATGGCGGGGCCTTGTCCCAACCTTTATGATGTTTATGTACTCTTAAAGGCTTGTAGACAGATATCATGTATATGGATACTTGTATGGCTTTATCGGCCTATATTTTGAGTGTAAAAATGATCATGACGGCCTTATAGGCTCGTATGTCACATATATAAGTTTCTATATCAAGTTGGGTCGTCCTATGTCTAGTATTCCCTTATGTTTTATTCCAGTTATCTCATGATGGCCCTTCTGGCCTATTTATCTATGATGGTGTGATAAGAAAGATATGTTACGTTGGTACCAGATTGAGTATTCCATCGGGTGCCTGCCGCGGCCTTCCGATTTGGGTCGTGACAATAAGACAACCATGGGCATGCTATGAAAGACGCACATGATGAAGGCCAAGGACTAAAGGTTGCCTTACTCGGGTGAAGCACAAGTTGGTGCGGATGCACGAGGCAAGTGTCAAGATTGAGGATTGGACTGTGCATGCGAGAGCGATGCTCAATGCTAGGGGAGGGACAGACATGTCCTTAGCTAACCCCAGGTGTGCGCATGGATGAGATCCAGCAGATGAGAAGCGTCATAGATAGTAGAGGCCATGAGCATAAACATCAGATGGGCGGCACAGTTGAAGTAAGCCTCCTAGGCAAGCTTCACCACAAACACAGGATCGTGCTAGAAAATTCCGGAAAGAGGAAAGGCTGGCCTGTAGCGAGGGGTGACTACAGGCGTCGCACGGGCTATTTGGTATCGCTGACATCCGTAAAAAGGTCGGCCCGTCTGTCATGCAATTTCTTTTTATTCCACCTTGTTGAGTTTAAAATGTTTCATACGGAATTGTGCATTCTTCGCATAATATAGTGTTGTTGCGTGGAAGCATGGCAACGGGTATAGTTGTCTCTTTTTTTCCTCTCTTTTTCTTTTAAAAAACTTTGATGTCATAGAAAAATATGCATCTTTGCTTCTGTGTTTGTATAGAACAATTTAATACATGTAATATATGTGAGTTTCCAGGACAAGAAGGATGAAATTCAAAGTCTTGATCTCTTGTACATGCAAGTTAAGGCATGTGAAAAGAGTTTTGTTTCAATATGAATTCTACTGACAAATTTTTTACCTATTTCTTAATATTAATACTTGAAATGTTGACTATTTTATTTTGTATTTTTAACTGAATCATAATTACTAATTTAACCTTAAAATGTAAATATACATTCTAATAAACTTTATTTAAAAAATTGAACCTAAAAGATAAAACAAATATGAGACCTATTTTAGGAGATAATTTAACATTATTATTTCTATTTGGTCTATTATCCAAGGGAATAGGTAGATTGACGAGGATGTTATACACTATATTGAAGCGGGATGGGTAAAATGGAGGCTCTCATCCGGTGTTTTATGTGATAATAATGTGTCACCTAAACTTAAAGATAAATTTTACAGAGTGGTTGCTAGACCAGCTATGTTGTATGGGGCAGGGTGTTGGCTAGTCAAGAACGCTCATGTCCAGGGACGGATGTAATGTTCTATAAACGGGTTCAATTGAACCCATAACTTTTGATGTGAAGTAAAACTTTATATGAAAAATTCATTAAAATTACAAAAATAATAGATATGAACCCTTAACTTTAAAAATATATCTATTAAAGTTGAACCCATAAGGTTTAAATATTGGATCCGCCTCTGCTCATGTCCATAAGATGAAAGTAGCAGAGATGAGGATGTTGAGATGGATGTGCGAGCATACCAGGATAGATAAGATAATTAGAAATGAAGACATTCGTGCTAGGGTGGGGAGTGGTCCTGGTGGAGGACAAGATACGAAAAGTGAGGCTTAGATGATTTGGGGATGTGATCAAGAGGAGAAATACAGATGCCCTAGTGATGAGGTGTGAGGGTTGTCCTTGGTGGATATGAGAAAAGGTAGAGGAGGCTAAATAAGTATTGGGGAGAGGTGATTAGGCAGGATATGGCATTGCTCCAGCTTACCGAGTGCATGACCCTTGGCAGGAAGGGGTGGAGAATGAGAATTAAGGTAGACGGCTAGTAGGTAGTCGAGAGTGTTTCTTTTCCATACCAGTAGTATTAGTTTTAGTCTTGTATTATGTTATTGTTAGATTTCGATTACTATATATTGTTCCTTTCACTTCGTTTTCTTATTATCTTATTGTTGGTATTGTTTGTTACTACTGCTTTCTTTTTATCTTTGCTTAAGCTGAGGGTTTATTCGAAATAACCTCTCTGCCTTCAAGATAGAGGTAAGATCTGCGTACACACTACCCTTCTCAAACCCAATTTATGGAACTATGCTGAGTTTATTGTTGTTGTATTTCAATTTCAATGTACATAAGTTATATATAATAACATATAGATTATATAGAGTAGTATATATCTTGGTTGAATAGAGTAGTATATGATACTATAACACCATATGTTAATTTATTTATATCTATATCTGTATTGATGAGTCCGGAACCAAAATGTGGTTCTTTTGGACTCAAAGAACCAAAATGTATGGAAAAAAAAACTGGTGATCATAATATATATAACTCCCTTTTATAAGGCGCTATACCTTAACGGTCGTTTGCCCAGTTAAGTATAGCGCCCTTATTTAAGGCGTTATATTTGAACGCAAACGGGCGGGAAGGTAGCCTTAAGCGTGCTAACTTAAGGCGCTATAGTATAACGCCCATACCTAAGGCGCTATACATACATAAATAATACAATATTTCCAGAAGATAGCTTTTGCAGAACAACAGCTTTTTCAGGTCGACAAGACAATACACATAACGTGGTATTTTACCGCGCCATGTTTCACGTGATAATGATTCTTTCGGGTATAAGACAGCTTCTTAAACTGAACCAAGTTATCTGTATTTCAAAGACCTTTTGAATAAACATTACAACATCCATTTAAAAAATGCCACTAACATTTAACAAGTGGTTCAATAAGAGGCAAAAAGGTGAAGGTAGTTCAACATATCCCCATGGAAAACGTCTTAACACTATCGATCCCTACCTTGAAAAAAATATGCTAGGTTGCTACACTTACTTGGTTGATGACAAGTGGTATGGTGTTCTGCGTACCTTGGAAAATAAGCCTATCAATATGCAGACTGATCTCAAAGTTGCAGGGCCCATTATTGAGGGCGAAGCACATTCTACAAAGACTGAAGGTATGCGAATTTGGAGCGAAAAACTACAATGGGTTCCCCTTTACTCAAAATGGTGTGATTACAAAGTACTATGTCGCTGGCATGGGCTTGTTGTGCCACAAGCACTATCTGCAACTTTCCAAACAAACACACACAAAGATGAACCAGAACTGATTCAACATTTGATGAAGGAGATTCTAGAGATGGAAAAGGCACTAGTTGTTCATCATGCAATGGATGATCTTAACTTTCTGGGAGGAACAGAGACTCAGTACTGGGATTTATTAGAAAATGATAAAATGCATAGAGACAATGATTATCCTATTTTTTCAACAGTTGTCGAGTGGGAGGGACTACCTAAGTTTTTACCACACACGTTGGACGTAGGAGTCCTAAATTATTGTAGAAATCAAGCAAGTGGTCTTCTTAATGATAGCGGTGAAATGCGAGAAATGTGTGTCAACTGGGGCCTAGATTACGATGCCCTCGGTCCTGAAGGGTACGTACACGATGTTGACAGAAAAGATGAAGACAATGACAATGAAATAGTGCCAGACAGCGACGATAATGGCGAATGACAATTGTTTTTTTTTCTTGGAGTATATGTTAAATTATTGTACTGAAGTATTAATGCTAAATATCAATAAGAATTAACACCAATGGAAACATAATTTTATTGCATACATTCTGCAAGATGAACATGTACATACACTTATTACAACAAATTATTGAAACACAACACTACGGGTATCCTTGATAATTGGGTACATTGCATGAACTTCCACCGGGAGCTGAATTACTATCGCTACCCAAACCAGCTGAAGGACATTTACGATAGTCGTATCCTATTTGCGATCATATGCCACATTTACGCACATAAACGGTATCATCAACATCCATTTGGTTCCGTAATATGCGTTCATTTTTGCACTTGTCGTTAACGTAAATACACCTTGTTACACACCATTTTAAATGGTTTCGGTGGCCAATAATACTCAGCACCCACTGGCTGCAACTGTCCACTATAGGTGTTTAAGTATGCAGCAACACTATATTCTTTATCAACACAGCTGGTTGTCGTGAAACCTGTATGTTGAAAGCACTTCATGGCATGTGAGCACGGCATGTGGTAGATGGACCATTTCCCACAAAAGCATAACCTTCTTTCTTCATTTACGGTGTGTGTATTATTCCCCCGGTTTTGATGGATAGCGGTGCGAACTTCAAAAATATTTCGCTCGTTGCAATACTGTAAATATGAATGCCAATGTGCTCACCTCCTGTATTTCTCAAATCTTTTCATTGGTATTGGAATAAATTCAACACCCCTTTCCATCAATGACGATGCACCTCTAGCCCTTTCAACAAACCTCTCCTCCATCTGTTTGAATGACATCCGCACCATGACAGTGACAGGCAATCCACGTGCAAACTTCAATAACCCGTTGAAAGGCTCTAACTCATTTGTAGTCAGAATTTCCCATCTTCTGCCACCATCCGCATGCAAAGTCCACTTGTCAAGATCATGTCGCATCAACCAACGATAGGCTCCTTGGTATTCCTATCTGATCGATTCCATGTGCCTCCTGAATTTACACTTTTGGTGGTCTATTGCAGCCATCCACATTAAATCATGCAAATCCTTATTGGAATGTGCCTTCTGGAAATTAGCGTTCAGATGCCTCACACAGTAACGGTGGTAGGCATACGGTTCCTGCCATGCAGGCAAATTCTATACATAAGTTAAAATACCGCCATGTCGATCAGATATTAGACAAATACCTGAACGTTGTCTGACAACATGCTCCTTCAAGTGGTTCAAAAATAGTGTCCATGTCTCTTGGTTTTCATTGGCACAAATAGAAAAAGCTAGGAGAAATATACTTCCATTAGCATCTACTGCAACGGTGATCAACAACTTAATATCATACTTTCCATAGACATGAGTGTCGTCTATGGATATTACCGACCGACAATGCATAAAACCATCAATTGCTGGTTTAAATGCCCAGAACACATATCTGAATATATGTTCTGGTATTCCCGGACTCCGCTCAAGCTTCCATTCAACAACAGTCCCGGGGATAAAGTATTGTAATGCAGCCATGTACCTGGGTAGAGATGCAAAGGACTTATCCCAGCTACCATAAACAATTTCAAATGCACGTTTGCGCCCGAGAAATGCCTTTCTTTTCGTAATGGTACACCCATATTCCTGGTGGATAGATGTTATACACTCTTTGATCTTGTACCTTATGGACACTTCAATGTGTGGAATCAAGACAAGAGAAATTAAGTCAACATTTAAGTTAAAATGATTCCCACTGAATGTGTCTATTTCACAATTGTGGGTGCCAATGTATTTACCCACAACCCACATATTTGTTTTCTTCTTCCTAGCACGCAGCATCCAATTACAACCCGTAAACTATCTACGGTAAATAACCTTGTATACATCCGGAGATGACTCTGCTACCGTGATCTTACGACACTCTTTTATGATGTACATTCGCACCGCCCTGCTTAGGCGCACTTTATCAGGAAAAAGCATGCCCTTTGACATCACTGTTTCTCTAGATTTATCCCACATTGCTGTCCGAATTTCATCAATATCCCTTGTGAGGGCATCCACATCCGGCATACTTGGAAAATAATCAAGGTATGGAATCTCCCTTGAATAAAACGGCACGTGGGACCCGTACACTCTTGGTCTAACGGGAGGTGGAGCATGCTCCCTCGTCAAATCAGGTTCAGCATTCTCTTCCTCCTCATCATCACACTCATCAAGGAAGGGTGTATCATCTCCAGACTCATCGGCATTATTGTCATAATCACTATTCTCTTCCTGACTCTGCGCATCTACCAGATCCCGATTAAATATGTCGTCTTCGGCCAATTAAGTGAGGACAAGACCTTCAAGTTGCTCATTTTCACTGCAAAACCAACAAAATAATGAGTTACTCAAATCGATCCAAACTTTACATATAGCTTTATCACTTCACTTACAAATTATAATGTGTTGATATCCCATGATGGACATTATCATGTTGGTGATGACTCCCGGATGGACCACCATGATCCAACACATCAAAACTAGGCATATTCCAACTGGGCATTGGTTTATAACTTGTAAAATTCATATCTGGCCGGTACCCTCTATGGAATATATGAATGTTAATACAAATTCAATACATAAAAAATAAACATCGTAACACAAAGAAAAATTGAAGTTTATCACTCGGCTTGTGGATTATGTAAACTAGGGGAGAAATTATTTCCTCGCTCCTCATTCGCCCGTGGAGATAAGCTTAGATCAGGCCAAACTCTTTCACCCGGAACCTGTTCGGCTAAAACTGCTCCAAAATAACCACCCGATGACTGAGGGATATCCCTACTTTGCGCAACCTCATTATTGCGAACGTTTTCAGCCCTGACGTACATTTCCAAAATTTTTATCACAAGAAATTCCCGGTATTCATCCGGAATCCTCAAAATATTTCTCAGAGTTTCATCGTCTTCGATGTTAAACTCAGCATAACAAGTAACCCCTTGTGGGGTGACAGAATACGGATATCTTCGGGTTACTTTAATATTCATCGAACGTTTGCTCACATTCATATTTTTACATAATAACAATACCAATGTATCGTACTCTATTGTAAGTGGCAATTTAACATGACACTGTGGAAATAAACTATAGCTTACTGAGTTATTCGCCACCACAACCTCATCCCCTCCCTCCTCCCCCCAATATAATGAAACCCTAATTCTTCGCTCTTCAGACATTATGACAAAATATAAAATAACTTAACTTATAAATATTTCATAAGACTTGAGAATATTTATGAATGGAGTTTTACAAAATCCTTAACTTCTTTAAATAAGGCATAAACCAGTCTGAGGGTACAATTATTTGAGGTATAGCGCTTTAAATATGGGCAATATACACAGTTGAATTATTGCTATGTCACTTAAGCCCAGAAGAATCATTGGTGAGCCACATAATATATATATATATATATATATATATATATATATATATATATATATATATATATATATATATATATATATATATAGCGGTGGGTTAGGGCGTTATATATATACCGCCTTAAATAAGGGCACTATACTTAACTGGACGAACGGCCGTTAAGGTATAGCGCCTTATAAAAGGGCGTTATATATATTATGGTTACCAATTTTGAGTTCAAAAGAACCACATTTTAGTTCCGGACTCCTGCATTAACTACCTACTATCATTATACACGTCCATGTCAAATATCTTAATAATTGCACATCAAATTCACGCAATCTAATTTTATAAGAGATTAATGGACTATTATTCCGACCTTATCATTTGGTTTCTTTATGTGTAGTATGTTATACTTACAATCCCTAATGAAAAAAGACAACCTAATAAGCTTGGTAATTGAAGGCAAATTTCAAAAATCACAATAGGGCACTTTCTCCTTTAAATTTTATTTTATAATTCAAACACATTATTTTAATAACATATGCCATTTCATATAATTGTATATATACTCATCCACATAAGTTATATACGCAAAGCGAGTGCCCAAATACTAATTAACTATAAAGTCCTACCAATATCTAATAGAGGTGATAAATATAAATTTAGTCTAGTAAACTTTATAACTAGTACAATTAGATGATTTTGTCCATTCATCTCGTCTCATATTTACTCTTTTCATTAACACAATATAATATGAATAGATATTGAGTAGGCTGCCACAAGTACAAATTCTTCAAAAACAGAAGTCCAATTTATCCGAGGCATGTAATTATATTTTAAAATCATCCTCAAGTCGAAATTCTTTTTAGTGCTCGTAAAAAAAAGGAATTACTTTTTCTAAGGGGGGTATTACAAAATGAGGGCTTCCAGCCTATTCCTTTTTGGCCAAATATCTAGACGGCCCTTAAACTTGGTTTCAATTTCCATTTTGATACCTTAACTAAGCCCGTTATCTATTGAACACTTCATCCCAAATTAAAATATGCCTATTAAACACAAAAGTTGATATGGCATGAGAGATGTATTTCACCACCTCTTAGGCGCGTGAATTTAATCGGTTTGAGATCATGTTTTTCTTTTCTTTTTTGTTTAAATCAAAATTAACTTTTTTTCTAAAGGTCACCCATAACTAACTTATCTCCGCCATCACTATCACTCCTCCGCCATCACTGCCGGTCCGAGTCAGAATATCATCACTGCACACACTAGTCAATTCTAAGAATAATTAACCCAATCAACAAACAACACCAAAAACTTAAAGAGAAAAATCAACAATCCCAAAATTGATTCACCAAATTGCGTCTTCCTTTGTAAGCATGCATCTCCATTATTGCTCTATTGCATCTCCATTATTGCTCTATTTTACAGCTTCTGAACTATAACAAAAGAAAGACAGAAGAATGTTTCTTTTTTTCTCCAACAGCAAATTTGGGCAAATAAATATATTAATGACTGATTTTTTCTAAATTCTATCCATTATTTTTCAATATTTCCAGATTTGGCTCACCATCTTCTTTCAGCACAAATCTGAAATTTTTTATTGTTATAACAAAAAAAATTCAAAAACAAAAATGATTTGCTCAACTGTTAGTTTTAGATTTGATCCCCGACAAGTGAGGGGGCTCTGAACGAAAGCAGAAGAAGAACGTGGGAGGGGGAAAGGAGATGACCAACAACAAAAGGGAATTAAAGAAGAAGATAACCAGCGACACGATGGGAGTGGAGAAGATGAACGACGATGAGTAAGGGGTCCAGCGGCCAGGTTGCTTTTTTACAACAAACAAATAACAGCATGGCTATTTGTTTTACTGATGTGGCTTGTTTTAATGATCTGGCATTTTTTCGTTGGTTATATTTCCACGCAAGCGGCGTTTGTGTAATGACCCGATCGGTCGTTTTGAGAGTTATAGCCCCATTTTCTCCATTTCTACTTATTTTTGTGTTATTCAGCTATATTATGTTATATCGGGTTAGTTGGTTTGGGACCGGAGTGGTTTCAGAGTGAATTGAGACACTTAGTTTCTTAAGTAGAAACTTAAGTTGGAAATATCAATCGGATGTTGACCTATATGTAAACGGTCTCGGATTTAAATTTTGATGGTTCTGTTAGATCCGTTAGATGATTTTGGACTTAGGAGTGCGTCCGGAATGTGATTTAGAGGTCCGTGGTAGAATTAGGCTTGAATTGGCGAAATTAGAAATTTGGCTATTTTGGTCGGCAATGAAAAATTTGATATCGGGGTCGGAATGGAATTTCGAAAGTTGGAATAGGTTCGTAGTGTCATTTGTGACGTGTGTGCAAAATTTGAGGTCATTCGGACGTGGTTTGGTTGGTTTCGACATCGGTTGTCGAATTTAGAAATTTAGAAGTTCTTAGGCTTGAATCCGAGGGTAATTTGGTGTTTGGGTGTTGTTTTGAGTGATTTGAAGGTTCGACTAAGTTTGTATGTTGATATATGACTTGTCGGTATTTTTGGTTGAGGTCCCGAGGGCCTCGGGGTGATTCCGGGTGGTTAATGGATTTGTCAAAATTGGAATTTGCAGCTGGAGCTGCTACTTCTGCTATTTCCGCACCTGCGGAAAGAAGAGTCACAGGTGCGGGGCCGCTGGTGCGCGTGAGGAGTGCGCAGGTGCGGGCAACGCTAGGCTAGGTAGGTTGCGCAGGTGCAAGTTGGAGGTCACATCTGCGAGCCCGCAGGTGCGAAACCTGCGGCGCAGATGCGGAAAGGGGAATGCTGGGCAGACTTCGCAGAAGCGGAGGAAACGCGCAGGTATGCCTTCGCAGGTGCGACGGGTTTGCCGCAGATGCGGAGTTTGGGCGCGTAAGTGAGTTGTGCAGGTGCGGTCGCGCGGGTGTGAGAAAATGGCCGCAGGTGCGAGAAGCTTGGGTCAGATGGTACATATTGCACACTTCGCGAATTTTGGTGCATTCTTCACCATTTCTATTCGGTTTTGGATCTTTTGGGAGAGATTTGAATAGGGAATCAAGGGGATTTTCATTGAGGTAAGTTACTTGAGCTTAATACTCGTATATATTGTGATTTTTCCTTTAATCATGTAATTAGTGAAAATGAGGGGTTAGGGCTTGGAATATTTGGAGAGTAATTTAAGGATTTGAAGGATCAAACGATGTCGGATTTCGATGAATTTGGTATGGTTAGACTCGTGAGTGAATGAGCTTTCTAGTTTTTAAAATTTTGTCAGATTTAGAGATGTGGGCCCGGAGGCCGGGTTTGAGCCAATTTCGGATTTTGGTCTAATTTTGTAGCTTTCCTTGTGGAATTCATTCCATTAGCGTATATTGATGGTATTGTACTGATTGTGAATATATTTGGAGCATTTGGAGACCGACTTCAAAGGCAAGAGCATTTCGGGGTAGAAATTTGACCGGTTTGAGGTAAGTAACGATTGTAAATCTAGTCCTGAGGGTACGAAACCCCGGATTCTTGTATTATTTTACTATTTTTAGTGACGCACATGCTAGGTGACGGGCGTGTGGGCATGCACTATTGGGGATTGTGACTTGGTTCGTCCTGTAGCGATTGTAAAGTTACATAGTTTGTTGAAACTATATGATACTTATATGTGAAATATTTCTGTAAATTGGGCTGAATGCCATGTTTGGGCTTTGCGCCAGTGCTGTTTGGACCCTTAGGGGCTTTTTCTTACTATCCTCTCATTGTTTTCGATTGAAAATCTATACTCAGTCATGTTTATAATTGTTTACTGCATAACTCAGTTTTATGACTCTATTTTGATGCATATAAATGTTTTGGGCCGAATGCACTGTTTTACTGAAATGCCCGAGTGGCATGAGAGGTTTATGACTGAGTGAGGTCGAGGGCCTGATTTGTGAGGATATTTATGGGATCGGGATGCACGCCGCAGCATGTTGATATCGGCCGAGGGCCTGATTGTGAGGCTGAGTGTGGATCGGGGCTGCCCGCCTATAGCATACTTTATTATTATAGCACGTGAGTTGTCCGTGCAGCACGTGAGTTGTTCGTCTAGATTATAGCGCTTGGGCTGAAAGAGCCCCTCCGGAGTCTGTACACACCCCTAGTGAGCGCAGGTACCTACTGAGTGCGAGTGCTGAGTGACTGGGAGGCATGAGTGATTGTGAGGTATGCCCGAGTGGCAAGAGTAATTGTGAGGTATGCCCGAGTGGCAAGAGTGATTGTGAGGTATGCCCGAGTGGCACGAGTGACTGTGAGGTTTGCCCGAGGGGTTGTTTATGATTTCATTATTTTTGCTCACCTTTGCATTGAGCCTTTGTTTGAAAAACTGTTGAAAAAATATCTTTAAATGATTTTACTGTAATCGGGTTTAAACGAGATGATTTGATTCAAACATTGACTTTTAAAGCATGTTGTACTTTACTGAGATTTCATGATATGAATATTATATGCTTTATTGCTCGTCACTACTGCTCTGTCTTTATTTATTGTTGTTACCTACTGAGTTGGCGTACTCACATTACTCCCTGCACCTTGTGTGCAGATTCAGGTGTAGTTGGGCACGGTAGCGGTTACTGAGTGTTCTGGTTACAGATTTTCTTGGAGATAGAAAAGTAGCTGTTTGGCGATCGCAGCCCCTGATCTTCTCCCTCTTATCTTCCTCTAGCTGTATTTAGCTATTTTTCAGGCTGAGTTAGCCTTGATATTGTTAGACAGATTGCAGTAGATGCTTATGACTAGTGACACCCCGATGTCGGGCTTTTCTTTCCGCACTTTTATTTTGATTGGAACTCCTTTACGAAGGTTTTTATGTTAAATAACATTGAAATTATCTTTGAAATGAAAATATCGGTCTGCTTTGGAAATGAGTCGGCTTGCCTAGTTCCACGATAGGTGCCATCACGACAGGGGTTAGTTTGGGTCGTGACAGATTGGTATCAGAGACTAGGTTACATAGGTCTCACGAGTCATGAGCGGGTTTAGTAGAGTCTTGTGAATCGGTATGGAGACATCTGTACTTATCTTCGAGAGGCTTCAGAACCTTTAGGAAACTACACATTCTTGAGTTCTTGTCGTGCGAATCTGTTGATTCTAGTAACTAAACATTTGTTCTTTCATTCTCTCACAGATGGTGAGGACTCGTGCTACCGGCCAGGAGGGCCAACCACCAGTACCACCAGCCAGGGCCACGAGAGGCTGAGGCCACGGTAGAGGTCGTGGTAGGGGCAGAGGTACAGCTCGTACAATAGCTGGGGCAGTACCTGCAGATCCACTGATTGTCCCAGATCAGGACCAGGTTCCAGTTGTTGATGCACCAGCTTAGGCACCACCTGTGCCTATTGTGATTCCAGGCCTTCAGGAGGCCCTAGCTCAGATTCTGACAGCGTGTACTGGCCTTGCTCAGGCGGTCTCTATTTCGACGGTCGCAGCCACTTCTCAAGCTAGGGGAGGCACTCAGACTCCCGTCGCTCGCACACCCGAGCAGGTTATTTAGGGACTTCAGACACCGGAGGCACCACCAGCCCAGCCGGTTGCTCTTGTTTAGGATTATGTGGTTCCTGCTATGCCTGAGGATGATCAATGTAGGTTGGAGAGGTTTGGGAGACTCCAGCCACCACCTTTCAGTGGCACAGAGAGAGAGGATGCTTGGGACCTTTTGGACAGGTGTTAGAGGATACTCTGTACTGCTGGTATTTTGGAGACTTGTGGAGTCTCATTTACTACCTTTCAGTTTTCTAGGGCTGCACTCAGATGGTGGGAGACTTACGAAAGGCGTAGGCCTGTTGGCGTAGCACCCCTTACTTGGCAACAGTTCTCCGTGGTCTTTTTGGAGAAGTTCGTGCCTCGATCCCGCAGAGAGGAGCTACGCAAATAGTTTGAGCGGATTCGCCATGGTGATATGTTTGTGACACAGTATGAGATGCGATTCTCCAAGTTGGCACGTCATGCTATCTGGTTGGTTCCCACGGACAGGGAGAGGATCATGAGGTTTATTGATGGTCTCACTTATCAGCTACAGTTGCTTATGACCAGAGATAGGGTTTCGGGTGCTACTTTTGATGAGGTGGTCGACATTGCTCGACAGATTGAGATGGTTCGCGGTCAAGAGAGGGTTGAGATGGAGGCCAAGAGGCCTCGTGGTCAGGGTGGATTCAGTGGTGCTCCTTTTAGGGGTCAGTTCCAACACGGTAGAGGTTGTCATTTCAGGCAGGCTCAGTCAGCTCGGCCATTTCATCGGGGTGCATCATCTGGCCATGGTTCTCACAGTTCTCATCAGGGCCACTCATAACTTAGTGCCCTTCCAGTTCAGAGTTCGTCCCGTGTTTCACCTGTTCAGGGCTCTTCCATGCCAGGTTCTTCTACTAGTCATCCCAGTGCTAGGGGTTCCCTTCAGTTTCCGCCGCCAGTACCAGGGAGTTGTTTTGAGTGTGAGGAGCATGGGCATATGTGGAGGCAGTGTCCTCGTCATCATAGAGGTCTATCTCAGCAGAGGAGTCAGCCTCCGACTACAGCACCAGTTACCTCACCACCCGCCCAGTCAGCTCGGGGTGGATGTCAGTCAGCTAGGGGTCGCCCTAGAGGGGGAGGCAGATCAGGGGGTGGCCAGGCCCGTTTCTATGCCCTTCCTTCCAGACCAGATGTTATCGCTTCAGATGCTATGATTACAGGTATTGTCTCAGTTTGCCACAGAGATGCCTTAGTATTATTTGACCCTGGTTCCACGTATTCATATGTTTCCTCGTATTTTGCCCATTTTTTGGATATGCCACGTGAGTCTTTAGTTTATCTGTACATGTATCTACTCTTATGGGTGATACTATTATTGTGGACTGCGTATATCGGTCATGTGTGGTGACTATTGGGGGTCTGGAGACCCAAGTGGACAATTTGCTGCTCAGTATGGTCGACTTTGATGTGATATTGGGTATGGATTGGTTATCTCCATGTCATGTTGTTCTAGATTTTCACGCTAAGACGGTGACGTTGGCTATGCCGGGAATTCGGATGGTTGAGTGGAGCGGTTCTGTAGATTATGTACCAAGTAGGGTGATTTCATATTTGAAGGCTCAGTGTATGGTTAAGAAGGGTTGCCTATCTTATTTGGCTTTTGTGAGGGATGTTAGTGCAGAGACTCCTGTCATTGATTCTGTTCCGGTGGTACGTGATTTTCCGGATGTGTTTCCTGCAGACCTGTCGGGCATGCCGCCTGACAGGGATATTGACTTTGGTATTGATTTGGGGCCGGGCACTCAGCCCATTTCTATTCCACCGTATCATATGGCACCGGCGGAGTTGAAGGAATTGAAAGAACAACTTCAGGAACTCCTCGATAAGGGGTTTATTCGGCCTAGTATGTCACCTTGTGGTGCACCGGTTCTATTTGTGAAAAAGAAGGATGGTTCCATGAGAATGTGTATTGATTACAGGCAATTGAACAAGGTCACAGTCAAGAACAAGTATCTTTGCCTTATATTGATGATTTATTCGACCAGCTTCAGGGAGCGAGGGTGTTCTCCAAGATTGATTTGAGGTCCGGATATCATCAGCTGAAGATTCAGGATTCAGATATTCTTAAGACGGCTTTCAGGACTCGATATGTCCATTATGAGTTCTTGGTGATGTCTTTTGGGCTGACCAATTCCCCAACAGCGTTCATGCATTTGATGAACAGTGTATTCCAGCCCTAGTTGGACTCATTCGTCATTGTATTCATTGATGACATCCTGGTGTACTCTCGTAGCCAGGAAGAGCACGCTCAGCATTTGAAGATTATATTACAGAGATTGAGGGAGGAGAAGCTTTATGCAGAGTTCTCTAAGTGTGAGTTTTGGCTCAGTTCAGTAGCATTCTTGGGACACGTGGTGTCCAGCGAGGGTATTCAGGTGGATCCGAAGAAGATAGAGGCGGTGCAGAGTTGGTCTAGACTGTCCTCCGCCACAGAGATTAGGAGCTTTCTTGGTTTGGCGGGTTACTACCGTAGCTTTGTGGAGGAATTTTCATCTATTGCATCGCCCTTGGCCAAATTGACCCAAAAGGGTGCTCCATTCAGGTGGTCGGATGAGTGTGAGGAGAGCTTTCAGAAGCTCAAGACTGCTTTGACCACAGTTCCAGTGTTAGTTCTGCCATCGGCTTCAGGTTCTTACACTGAGTATTGTGATTCCTCGAGGATAGGCATTGGTTGTGTTTTGATGTAGGAGGGTAGGGTGATTTCCTATGCCTCATGCCAGTTGAGGACCCATGATAAGAACTATCCTGTCCATGATCTTGAGTTAGTAAGCATTGGGAAGTTTAGCATATCTTCCAGCAGCAGAGAGACCTTTGGCATTGGATGTTCAGGCCTTAGCGGACCAGCTTGTCAGATTGGATATTTCGGAGCCTAGTCGGGTATTGGCTTGTGTGGTCTCCAGGTCTTCTCTTTATGACCGTATCAGGGAGCGTCAGTATGATGACCCCCACTTGCTCGTTCTTCAAGATAGGGTTCAGAGAGGTGATGCTAGGGATGTGACTATTGGTGATGACGGCGTGCTGAGAATGCAGGGCCGGATATGTGTGCCTAATGTAGATGGGCTTCGAGAGTTGATTCTTGAGGAGGCCCACAGCTCGCGGTATTCCATCCATCCGGGTTCCGCAAAGATGTATCAGGATTTGAGGCAGCACTATTGGTAGAGGCGGATGAAGAAGGATATAGTTGGGTTTGTGGCTCTGTGTCTCAACTGTCAGTATATTAAGTATGAGCATCAGAGACCGGGTGGCTTGCTTCAGAGATTAGAGATCCCAGAGTGCAAGTGGGAGCGGATCACCATGGACTTTGTTGTTGGGCTCCCACAGACTTCGAGGAAGTTCGAGGCTATTTGGGTTATTGTGGATCGGCTGACCAAGTCCGCGCGCTTCATTCCAGTTGGTACTACTTACTCTTCAGAGTGGTTGGCTGAGATTACATCCGAGAGATCGTTCGCCTGCATAGTGTCCCAGATTCTATCATTTCAGATAGGGGTACTCAGTTCACATTGCAGTTTTGGAAGGCCGTGAAGCGAGAGTTGGGTACTCAGGTTGAGTTGAGCATAACTTTTCACCCTCAGACGGACGGGCAGTCCGAGCGCACTATTCAGATATTAGAGGACATGTTGCGTGCTTGTGTCATTGACTTTGAGGGTTCATGGGACCAGTTTCTGCCACTCGTAGAGTTTGCATATAACAACAGTTATCAGTCGAGTATTCAGATGGCTCTGTACGAGGCTTTGTATGGGAGGAGATGTAGATCTTCGGTTGGATGGTTTGAGCCGGGTGAGGCTAGGCTCTTAGGTATAGACTTGGTTCAGGACGCATTAGATAAGGTAAAATTGATTCAGGAGCGGCTTCACACGGCGCAGTCTAGGCAGAAGAGCTACACGGATAGGAAGGTCCGTGATGAGTCTTTTATGGTTAAGGAGAAGGTTTTGCTGAATGTATCACCCATGAAGGGTGTTATGAGGTTTGGGAAGAGGGGCAAGTTGAGCCCCCGGTTCATTGGGCCTTATGAGGTGCTTCAGAGAATAGGGGAGGTGGCTTATAAGCTTGCCTTGCCACCCAGCTAGTCGAGTGTGCATCCAGTGTTTCATGTTTCCATGCTCCGGAAGTATATTGGAGATTCGTCCCATGTTTTGGATTTCAGAACGGTTCAGTTGGAGGGTGATATGATGTATGATGTGGAGCCGGTGGTTATTTTGGATCGGCAGGTTCGAAGGTTGAGGTCAAAGGATATAGCTTCAGTGAAGGTGCAATGGAGAGGTCAGCCTGTGGAGGAGGCCACCTGGGAGACCGAGCGGGATATGCGGAGCAGATATCCATGCCTATTCGAGAATCCAGGTATGTTTCTAGACCCGTTCGAGGATGAACGGATGTTTAAGAGGGAGAGGATATAACGACCCGGTCGGTCGTTTCGAGAGTTATAGCCCCGTTGTCCCCATTTCTACTTCGTTTTATGTTATTCAGCTATATTATGTTATATCGGGTTAGTTAGTTTGAGACCGGAGTGGTTTCAGAGTGAATTGAGACACTTAGTTTCTTAAGTAGAAACTTAAGTTGGAAATATCAACCGGATGTTGACCTATGTGTAAACGATCTCATATTTGAATTCTGATGGTTCCGTTAGCTCCGTTAGGTGATTTTGGACTTAGGAGTGCATCTGGAATGTGATTTGGAGGTTCGTGGTAGAATTAGGCTTGAATTGGCGAAATTGGAAATTTGGTGATTTTGGTCGGCAATGAAAAATTTGATATCGGGGTCGGAATGGAATTTAGAAAGTTGGAATAGGTTCATAGTGTCATTTGTGACGTGTGTGCAAAATTTGAGGTCATTCGGACGTGGTTTGGTTGGTTTCGGCATCGGTTGCCGAATTTAGAAATTTATAAGTTCTTAGGCTTGAATCCGAGGGTAATTTGGTGTTTGGGTGTTGTTTTGAGTGATTCGAAGGTTCGACTAAGTTTATATGTTGATATATGACTTGTCGGTATTTTTGGTTGAGGTCCTGAGGGCCTCGGGGTGATTCCGGGTGGTTAATGGATTTGTCGAAGTTGGAATTTACCGTTGGAGCTGCTACTTCTGCAATTTCCGCACCTGCGGAAGGAAGAGTCGCAGGTGCGAGGCCGCCGGTGCGCGTGGGGAATGCGCAGGTGCGGGCAATGCTAGGCTAGGCAGGTTGCGCAGATGCGAGTTGGAGGTCGCATCTGCGAGCCCGCAGGTGCGAAACCTGCGGCGCAGATGCGGAAAGGGGAATTCTGGGCAGACTTCGCAGAAGCGGAGGAAACGCGCAGGTGCGACGGGTTTGCCACAAATGCGGAGTCTGTGCCCGTAAGTGAGTTGCGCAGGCGCGGTCGCCCGGGTGTGAGAAAATGGCCGCAGGTGCGAGAAGCCTGGGCAGAGGGTACATATTACACACTTCGCGAATTTTGGTGCATTCTTCACCATTTCTATTCGGTTTTGGAGCTTTTGGGAGAGATTTGAAGAGGGAATCAAGAGGGTTTTCATTGAGGTAAGTTACTTGAGCCTAATACTCGTATATATGGTTATTTTTCCGTTGTTTAATAATGTAATTAGTGAAAATGAGGGGTTAGGGCTTGGAATTTTTGGAGAGTAATTTAAGGATTTGAAGGACCAAACGATGTCGGATTTTGATGAATTTGGTATGGTTAGACTTGTGAGTGAATGAGCTTTCTAGTTTTGTAAAATTTGTCGGATTTCGAAACATGGGCCCGGGGGCCGGGTTTGAGCCAATTTCGGGTTTTGGTCTAATTTTGTAGCTTTCCTTGTGGAATTTATTCCATTAGCGTATATTGATGGTATTGTACTAATTGTGAATAGATTTGGAGAATTTGGAGGCCGACTTCAGAGGCAAGAGCATTGCGGGGTAGAAATTTGACCCGTTTGAGGTAAGTAACGATTGTAAATCTAGTCCTGAGGGTAGGAAACCCCGGATTTTTCTATCATTCTACTATTTTTAGTGACGCACATGCTATGTGACAGGCGTGTGGGCGTGCACTGTTGGGGATTGTGACTTGGTCCGTACCGTAGAGACTGTAAAGTTGTATACTTTGTTGAAACTATATGATACTTATATGTTTTAGAAAGAATTTCTGTAAATTGGGTTGAATGCCATGTTTGGGCCTTGCGCTAGTGCTGTTTGGACCCTTAGGGCTTTTTCTTACTAGACTCTCATTGTTTTCGATTGAAAATCTATACTCAGTCATGTTTATACTTGTTTACCGCATAAATCAGTTTTATGACTCTATTTTGATGCATATAAATATTTTGGGCCGAATGCCCTGTTTTACTGAAATGTCCGAGTGGCTTGAGAGGTTTATGACTGAGTGAGGCTGAGGGCCTAATTTGTGAGGATATTTATGGGATCAGGCTGCACGCCGCAGCATGTTGATATTGGCCGAGGGCCTGATTGTGAGGGTGAGTGTGGATCGGGGCTGCCCGCCTGCAGCATACTTTATAATTATAGCACGTGAGTTGACCGTGCAGCACGTGAGTTGTCCGTGCAGATTATAGCGCTTGGGCTGAAGGAGCCCCTCTGAAGTCTGTACACACCCCCAGTGAGCGCAGGTACCTACTGAGTGTGAGTGCCGAGTACCGAGTGCTGAGTGACTGGGAGGCATGAGTGATTGTGAGGTATGCTCGTGTGGCAAGAGTGATTGTGAGGTATGCCCGAGTGGCACGAGTGACTGCGAGGTTTGCCCGATGGGTTGTTTATGATTTCATCATTTTTGCTCACCTTTGCATTGAGCCTTTGTTTGAAAAACTATTGGAAAAATATCTTTAAATAATTTTTACTGGAATCGGGTTTAAACGAGATGATTTGATTCAAACACTGATTTTTAAAGCATGTTGTACTTTACTGAGATTTTATGATATGAATGTTATATGCTTTATTGCTCATCACTACTGCTCAGTCTTTATTTATTGTTGTTACTTACTGAGTTGGCGTACTCACGTTACTCCTTGCACCTTGTGTGCAGATTCAGGTGTAGCTAGGCATGGTAGCGGTTATTGAGTGTTCTGGTTGCAGATTTTCTTGGAGATAGCAAGGTAGTTGTTTGGCGATCGCAGCCCCTGCTCTTCTCCCTCTTATCTTCCTCTAGCTGTATTTAGCTATTTTCCAAGCTGAGTTAGCCTTGATATTGTTAGACAGATTGTAGTAGATGCTCATGACTAGTGACACCCCGATGTCGGGCTTTTCTTTTCGCACTTTTATTTTGATTGGAACTCCTTTACGAAGATTTTTATGTTAAATAACATTGAAATTATCTTTGAAATGAAAATATCGGTTTGTTTTGGAAATGAGTCGGCTTGCCTAGTTTCACGATAGGCGCCATCATGACAGGGGTTAGTTTGGGTCATGACAGATTGAGTTTCACACATTTATTTTTGGGACTAGATTTTTTGTGTTCAATAGGCATACTTTGATTTGGGTTGAAGTGTTCAATAAGTAATGGGCTTAGTTAAGGTGTCTAAATGGAAACTTGAGCCAAGTTTAAGGGGTCGTCTAGGTATTTGGCCTTTCTTTTTTGGATAAAAGAAAACCAGTTGGATAGTAGAGTACCAAACAATAGTAAATGGAAAGAAGTACTACTAATGTATATAACTTCCACAAGGAATTTTTACATTCCTATACACTATTTGAAACTTTATTTCCCTCCCTACTCAAGTTTTAATTTAATTATATGCTATATACAAATTCACCAATTATATATACTTTAGGAATTAAATGAGTATCCCTTTATATTAGGAATCAATTATTTCTCATTCTTATTCTCTCTCCCTCCTGCGCTTTCTCTCTCTCTCTCTCTCTCTCTCTCTCTCTCTCTCTCTCTCATGCTCTCTCTCTCTCTCTCTCTCTCTCTCTCTATGTCTCTCTCTATCTCTTAATCTGTAATTCCAGTAATGTAGAGCAAAGGAAAAGAGAGCAGCAATTCTACCATTGACGGCCATTAAAAAGCTTTGAAGCTTTGAATTCGAATTTGGGTTTTCAAAAACCATTATTTGTTTGGATTGGGTGTTGTTGCAAACAATTGGGAATATTGTTTGAAGTTTATATCTCAATTTTGAGGGTGTTTTGATGAATATTATACTTGATTTTGGCTGAATTTCAGATTTAAACTCGAAGAAGAAGAAGAAGAAGAAGAAGAAGAAGAAGAAGAAGAAGAAGAAGAAGAAGAAGAAGAAGAAGAAGAAGACATGTAACGACCCGACTTGTCGTTTTAAGAATTAACACCCCGTTCAGTGACTTAAGGTCTCAAACAGCTTCGCAATATGTATTATGACCCATGGGTGTGGTCGAGTTTGATTTACTGAAGACTCGGAATTAAATTAAAAGAATCATCTTATTTAGAAGCATAAATAGAAAGAGTTGACCGGAGAGTTGACTTTTGAGTAAACGACCTCAGATTCAAATTTTGATGGTTCCAATAGCTCTGTATGGTAATTTTGGACGTAGGAGCGTGTCCGAAAAATTATTTGGAAGTCCGTAGTGGAATTTGGCTTGAAATGGCGAAAATAGAATTTTTGGAAAGTTTGACCGGGGAGTTGACTTTTTGATACCGGGGTCGGAATACGCTTCTGAAAATTTGTAAAGGTCCGTTATGTCATTTATGACTTGTGCGCAAAATTTGAGGTCAATCGTACGTGATTTGACAGGTTTCGGCATTAAATATAGAAGTTGGAATTTCTTAGTCTCATTAAGCTTGAATTGGGGTATGATTCGTGTTTCTAGCATTGTTCTATGTAATTTGAAGTTTTGACTAAGTTCATATGATGTTTTTGGACTTGTTGGTATGATTTGACGGGTCCCGGGGGGCTTAGGTGTATTTTTGGATCATTGGTTGAGAGATTAGTAAAGTTAAGAAATTTGGGAGTTTGACCATGGTCAATATTGGGTCAAGACGATCTCTTTTCAGTGTTTTGAGTACGCGATCAGGTCTGTAGCGTATTTTATGATTGAAATTCATATATGGTTTGTGTTTAGGAGGTTCCGGATGAGTTTCGGGGTGGTTTCGGATCATTTCGGAGAAGTTTAAGTTTTGCTCGTTTCTGGTGCGGTACTGTTCATTCGCAAATGTGAAGTTCTGTCCGTAAATGCGAAAATACTGTTCATTCGCAAATGCGAAGTTTTATCCGCAAATGCAAAAATACTGTTCATTCGCAAATGTGATGTTTTTGTCCGCAAATGCGAAAACACTGTTCATTCGCAAATGCGAACCTCGGCAGAAACTTAAGGATTGAAAATCTGTCATTTCTTCATTTTCGATTGGGATTTTTGGAGCTCGGGTTTTGGGCATTTTGAGGATTTCTTCACGACTTCAACTGGGTAAGTGTTCTATATCCAAAAGTTATTATATTTCATGAATCTATGGTTATATTCATCGTTTAATTCAGATTTAAATGGAAGAAATCAAGATTTTTGAAAAATCTTCCAAAAATAAAAATTCAAGATTTGGAGGACGATTTTTTGTTGGAATTTGATAAAATTGGTATGGTTGAACTCGTATTGGAATGGGTGTTCGGATTTCGTGAAAATTATGTCGGGTTCCGAGAGGCGCGGCCCGCGTTGACTTTTGTTGACCTTTTATAATAAATTTTCAAGTCGACGTTTTATTATCTGGAATTATTTCCGATGAATTTTAATGAAGTTATACAATTAATTTGAATAGATTTGAGCTGTCCGGAGGTCAATTCAAGCAAGAAGGCTACTTTGGAATATCGGCCTAAGTTCAAAAAAAGTAAGTATCTTGCCTAACCTCGAGTGGGGGAATTACCCCTTAGGCATCGAGTCTTATGTGCCATTTGTGAAATGTGAAAAGTCGTGTACGCGAGGTGACGAGTACGCACTCGGGCTTATATGTGCAAAATATATTGGGTTAAAGTCTTAGGCATATTGTGTAGTAAATTGAATATTTGTTATCATTTATTTAATCATCTGTTTGTCATGCCTCAATTCGCATTTATTGAATTTGTTTTTATTTAACGATTTGATGTGAATGTTACCTGTATATTTATGTGAATTTCGTGAGTTTGATGGTTTGATATTCTTGGAATTTAATTTCATTATGAATTTTTCCCATGCAAATAATTAATTAAACAAGCTTAAGAAGAAGTGTTAATATAATTATCAAAATTTGGATTAATGAAGGCGTTGCCTTATGCTGATTAATTTCTATCTCTATCGATTGTTTTTGAGATTTTATACACATTGTGTGGAGCCTTGGTCTATTTATTGTGAAATTAATTGATTTTGTTATATCTTTGGATATGGTTGTGGCCATTGGGCAAATCGTGATATGAATTAATTTTGTTATGTTACCGTGAGAATATTCCATGTAAATTGTTGTGCTATTTGAGTTATTATTTTGAAGATATAAGGGTGGCATTCCACTATTGATATAATGTGGGTATAAGAGTAACATTTCACTGTTGTTGTGTGTGTTAGGATATTGTCTGGGCGGAGCGATAAGGGTGGCTATAGGAGAGATAAGGGTGGCTATGGGAGCGATAAGGATGGCTATAGGAGAGATAAGGGTGGCTATAGGAGTGATAAGGGTGGCTATTGATATTGTCAGGGCGGAGGCATAAGGGAGGCTATTATAGGAGTGATAAGGGTAGCTATAGGAGAGATAAGGGTGGATATTGTCAGGGATGATATTTGATGATGTGGAGTGGTTGCGTTGGTGATTTTCATGTGATGTATTTTCCTTGTGTTTATTTTTATACCTTGTGCAATTTATCTTGTTGTTGGTAAATTGATAATAGTCTGATTTATGTTGAAATTGGGAGCATGTGGCTATTGCCAGGCGGATTATAAAATAAAATATGGGCACGAGGTCGTGAGTAAATAATGATGATATTACCACGTGAATTGTCCGTGCATTTGTGATATGAAATGAGGGCACGAGGTGCCGGAAAAAATATGATAGTTTATTTATTGGCACGTGAATTGTCTGTGCAGTTGTAATATAAAAAGTGGGCATGAGGTGCCAGGGTAATATGATGATTTAATTATGGGCACGAAGTGCCGTGGAAATATGAAATTGGGTTGAGACCCGTATTTATGAAAAATATGAAAATGGGCTGAGACCCGTAGTTGTATGACTATGATATGAAGTGTCACATGGTGACTTTTTAATTGAAAGAATTATATTCAAAATATTTATTTGGAAGGATTTTTACTCAAAAAGATTTATTTGAAAGAATTACATTCGAAAGGTATTTATTTGAAGAAATTATATTTGAGAGAGATTTATTTAAAGGATGTATATTTGAAAGATATTTATTTGAAGGAATTATAGTTGAAAAAGATTTATTTGAAAGAATTATATGTGAAAGATATTTAATTGAAGGACTTGATTTAATTGGGTGTACTTATATTTATTAATCGTTGAACGATATTAATGGTATTTTTGTTGCCCTGCTATGCATTTCACTGGTTGATTTGTGTTGTCCTTATTGTTATTTGTTTCCTATTATTTGTATATCATATTGCACAGGTTTTTAGACTAGTGAATGTCTTGACTGTACCTCGTTTCTACTCCACTGAGGTTAGTTTGATACTTACTGGGTACCGATCGTGGTGTACTCATACTACACTTCTGCACTTTTTTTTGCAGAGCCAGGTATTGGAGATATCGGACTTGGATAGAGTTAAAGCGGCATCGTAAGGATTCAAGGTAGAGCTGCTTGGTCGTCGCAGTTCCTTGGAGTCTTTCTATTTTATTGTACCGTTATTTATTATTCAAACAGTATTAGGTATTCGATCCTTGAGATCATTTCATGTATTCAGTTAGAGTTCGTGACTCAGTACTACCAGTCTTGGGAGGTTGTTATATTCATATTTGTTCCGCTGTTAGTTCCTATTTAAAAAAAATGGCTTCGAAATGTAATGGAAATCGGCTTACTATGTGCCTAGTATCACTCTATTCATAACAACCCCTTTGCGGGTTTGGCTGCTCATATTGAGTTTGTGCCAGATAACTGGAATAACCATTATAGGAAACTCATGTCAGTGGTGCATTAAAAGAACTTACTGGAGCACCCCGAGTAATCCGAGGTGCGGACTGGGCTGGCCGACTGCCCGAGCCCCCGCCATAATGATTTATACTTGCAGAGTAGAATCCATTGAATCCCCAGAACCTTAAGACGTATTGGTCTCCTTAGTTTCTTTTTTCCTCACCCCGAACACGTTCTAATATCTTGGCAATTTCTACCACTAGCGGAAATGAAGTATCAGCCTATAGCTCCCAAGTCGCACAAAATTTTACAATTATAATTGAGTCATTTAATGAGTCTGTGGACTCGCTCTCTGGTTGTAGGAAGCAAAGTAGGAATATGACGGGCTAACTTATTGAACCTGATGGCATATTATGACACCATCATGGTGACCTGATGCAACCGTTCAAACCCTAGCCGTCACACATTACGGAGAGTCCGGGAACAAACTCTTTCAAAAACGTTTTTGAGAACTGAGCCAAGTGGACGGTGTTGCATTGACTGGTCTGCCCTCTTCATAGGCTTGCCACGGACACCTGTGGAGAATTACCTCTCCCAAGGCCAATTTATTCTTTTGTTATGCTGACTCAACACTGTTGAGCTGACCCATTTCTTAACATACTCTTCGAATCTTCTCAGAGGTAACCCTTACCCCTATTTATACACATCGATCACAAAAGTAGAGCTCCATACAGAAAAATCTCGGCACGAATCACATAGTCCAGAATCTCGTCAACCACTGTACTTCCTCCGAAGCACCCCAAAATCCGCAACCATGACGTCCACACTGAGTAGACCTTCTGTAAATTTAAAGTTGTTTCTCTAACTCCTTTGGTACTGAAGTATAGGATTATTAAGTAGGTCGACATACCGCAATTCCCAACCTTATCCTCTACAAAATCTCAGGCCTTAAACATGTGTAAATTTTGGGGGACCTTTCAGTACCACATATATACATTTCAGGCCAAAACTGATATAACACATGACTCCGCAATCCATCCATTGATAGTGAACTCTCCCACTTTGCGTGAAGTCATAGTTCACCACGTCTGATTATCCATAATATTAACCTTCACAGCTCGTATTAGTCAACCAGATGCCAAGGTCCATTGCACCCCCCACATGATTCGCTAGGTGATCTCTCAATACGTCTACATCTTCAGTTAGAACCACACGTTAAAGCAATGTTTGAGCATCTCTGGCTCCTTCGTAGTCCATCTGTGGCATCACGAACCATCGACGCACAACTGATACTGAGTGCGCAATGTCATACACGAGTGGATACAAAGGAATATGTGATATATATTTCAAGCTAAATTAATGCCGCACGATAAGGGAAGAAAGAAGTGGAATTATTCCTAAACTCTGTAGCCTCTGGAAGATAAGTACAGACGTCACCGTAAGATTCCTCGTGACTCGTGAAGCCTATGTAACCTAGGGCTATGATACCAACTGTCACGATCTGAAATTCCCACCTTCGGGACCGTGATGACGCCTAACATTTCACTTGCTAGGCAAGCCAACGTTAGAATATAATTAGCCATTTTAACAAAATTTTAAATTAATTAATAACAAGAAAACAAATGCAGAAATAAAGTCTGAAATAAAGTGAATAATCCATAATAATCGAGATATCTAAATACCATCCCAGAACTGGAGTCACAAGTGTACGAGCTTCTAGAAAAATACAAATAAAGGTCTGAATAAAATTCAAGATGTTTGAAATGTAATACACAACTAAGATAAGATAGAAAGAGACTTCAGAACTACGAACGCTGTGCAGTTATATGTCAAGTCTCCACTGGTAGCTGTATCTGGGAAAATCTATAGTACGCCGCTGAGACCAACTCTGAAATCTGCACAAAAAGTGCAGAGCGTCAGTACAACCGACCCCATGTACTGGTAAGTGCCGAGCCTAACCTCGACGAAGAAGTGACGAGGCTAAGACATGTCACTTACATTAACCTATATGCGATAATAGTAATAACAACAATAACAGAAATAAATCAGGTAACTCATTTTAATAGTTAAAGCCAACTCAGCAGTCATAACCAATTATTATTTCCATCAATTTTCGTTGCGGCGTGCAACCCGATCCCACAATATATTCATATTCAATTCTGTTGCGGCGTG
This sequence comes from Nicotiana tomentosiformis, assembly GCF_000390325.3. NCBI lineage: Eukaryota > Viridiplantae > Streptophyta > Magnoliopsida > Solanales > Solanaceae > Nicotiana > Nicotiana tomentosiformis. The sequence continues at coordinate 82,774,556 of NC_090817.1, read as the reverse complement.
CAACCCTCTCCTCCAACATATTCATTTCAATCAGTTCTGTTGCGGTGCGTAACCCGCTCCCCCAATATAAACTTTAAATAAGTCTGTTGCGGCGTACAACTCGATGCCCCAATATATTTACTTTCATTTCCGTTGCGGCGTGCAACCCGATCCCCCAATATATTTACTTTCATTTCCGTTACGGCGTGCAACCCGATCCCCCAGTATATTTTAACAACTCATAAATGTAATATAAATTACTCCAATAAATACCACGTTCAATGAGAAACTTTTAAGCATCAAGGAACACAATAAGTATAATTTATTTATGAACAAACAATAACAATTAGCAATTAATTATGGAAATCATGGAGAAAATAGACAGTTTAATATTTAGTATGCAAAATGTCACATAGCAGTTAAGACACATAAGTCAAAATAAGCATGTAACAATTATTGCAGGAATTCAAGAATTAATACTTGACAAGGAATATGAGTGAAACAATTAATATAATAATTAATTCATGATTTAAAATGATTTATGAATTTTCAAGTAATTATGCAAATAATTAATTTGACAACGTATAGACACTCGTCACCTTGCCTATACACCATTCACATGCATCTCACATAACAAATAATTTAAGGGTTCTATTCCCTCAAGTCAAGGTTAACCACGACACTTACCTCACTTTGCAACCAAGTTCAAGAATCCAATAAACCTTTGCCTCGCGAATTCGTGTCCAAAATCCTCAAATCTAGTCATAAATAATTCAATATACTCAATACAAATCGCAGGGATTAATTTCATATGAATTTACTAATTTTCCAGATTAAAATTCGAAATTCATCACAAAAATTGACAGTGAGGCCCACTCTCGAATCTCGGAAAAAATTAGGAAATCCGAACACCCGTTCCGATACGAGTTCGACCACACAAAAATTATCAAATTCCGATGTCAAATGGACTTTCAAATCTTAAATTTTCATTTTTGGAAAGTTTTACAAAAATTCCAATTTCTTCCATCTAAATCCGAAATAAACAATGAATATAATCATAGATTCATGAAATATTATAAATACTTGAAGATATAGAACACTTACCCCAATCCATATGGTGAAAATCGCCTTAAAGATCGCTTCAATCCAAGCTCCGTAGCTCCAAATATGTTAAAAATGACTGAAACCTCGAAATATAGCTACTGCCCAGGTATTTACTCTTCGCGATCGCGGAAAATGCTTCGCGATCGCGAAGCACAGCTTTTCTCAGCCCAAAATTTGCCTTTCGGGATAGCAGAAAATGCTTCACGATCACGAAGAACAAGTGCACAGCCTCTAGTATAATGGACATAACGTTTTGTACAAAACTCCAAATTATAAATGGTTTAACTTTCTGAAAACTAGACACCAAGTCTATAACTTTCATTCATTGTTCATCTCCCAATTCCTTATATATTGCGAGATAAAAGCTTCTAAAGTCGGCTCTATGCAACAGAGATTTCCAAACTCTTCCCAGACAGCCTATAGTGTATCTACCATACCTTTTTGTACACAACTCCAAATGAGAAATGGTTTACCTTTCTGAAAACTAGACACAAAGGACTACAAATTTCATTTTTGGATCATCTCCGAATTCCTTATAAATTGCGTGATATAAGCTTCCAAAATCAGGTCAGTGCAGCAGGATTTTCCTCTACGCGATCGCGACGAGGCTTCGGCGATCGCGATTCACAGTGTCCAAATAGCAAAATTGATCTTCGCGATTGCGACCGTTTGTCCGCGATCGCGATGCATACCTCTGTGGCCAAAAATCAGCAACTAAAAATGGCCTAGAAATGGTCTGAAACTCACCCGAGCCACTCGGGGACCCCATCCCAACATACCAACAAGTCTCAAAACATATTACGGACTTAGTCGAAATCTCAAATCACATGTAACAATGCTAAAACCACGAATCATACCCCAATTCAAGCTTAATGAAACTAAGAAATTTTAATTTTACATTCGACGCCGAAACCTATCAAATCAAGTCTGATTGACCTCAAATTTTGCACATTAGTCATAAATGACATAACGGACCTACTCCAACTTCCGGAATCGGAATCTGACCCCTATATCAAAAAGTCAAATCCGTGGTTACACTTTAAAAATCCCTAGCCTTTAAATTTCTAGTTTCCGTCAAATGGCCATAACTTGAGCTAGGGACTTCCAATTTAAATTCCGGGAATACGCCCAAGTCCCAAATTATGATACGAACCTATCGAAACTGTAAAAATGTTGATCCGGGTTCGTTTGCTCAAAATATTGACCGAAGTCAACTCAGTTGAGTTTTAAAGCTCTATTTCACATTTTAATCTATTTTTCACATAAAAACTTTCCGAAAAATTATACGGACTGCGCACGCAAGTCGAGGGATGATAAATAGTGCTTTTCAAAGTCATAGAACACCGAATTGACTATTAAATTTAAAGATGACCTTTTGGGTCATCACAAGTCTACTCTCCGATCAACTCTTTCTATTTATGCTTCTAAATAAGGATTGTTCTTTTAATTTAATTATGAATCTTCAGTAAATCAAACTCGACCATACCCGTGGGTCATAATACATATTGCGAAGTTGCTCGAGACCTTAAGTCACTGAACGGAGCGTTAATACTTAAAACGACAAGTCGGGTCGTTATATTCTCCACCTCTTAAATAAACGTTCGTTCTCGAACGTGCTAAGAATTATTCTGAGGTTACCAAATTGATGATTTTACTTTTACACATATACTCAAGGTTGATCCCACATTACCACATTTGAGATAAATCCGACAACACCGTCTCAATTGAGATTATTTATTTTATCCATATTTGTAAACTTTAAGACCAATTTCTTACACTCCAAACATTTTCAAAAGGCCTGATTTTCACAATAACGCACGGTATTAGTCTCAACTGGATATATCAACTCGTGCCTACGCACACATCAACTTTCTTGATAGTGTTGAAGTACTTCAAAAAAAATTTTCGGGGTGTTGCATTCTCCCCCGCTTAGGATCATTCTCCCTTGAATGAGAAGTAAAGTCCGCCCTCAAACACATAACATAACTTTTCTCTTCTTTCGCACATATCAATCTCCCAAATTTTTCTAACTCCCAAATTTTTCAGAAATTTCGGCAGAGTCTCCCCTGTAAATGGGCCTATAAACCTGCCAGAGTAACAACAAAACAACTCCTAACAACACATCCACAACCCAACAAGGTACCACAATGTATATATCAATAACACTAATCCCAGCATTACAAGCACTGCATTATCATAATGATATCAGGATATGAAGCACATCATATGTATGCTCATCACCACATCTCTGGTCTTAATAGTTGTTCATAATCGATTACAACATCGTCAACTAACCTTATATTAACCAAAACCTCGTTTCAAATTTTCAGAACACTGACATCAAAATGTGAGGCATGAAGACCTCATAACCATTTACCCGACTCAACGAGTCACATTTAACGCTACCTGGGCACCCACCTTATAGGCTAAAACTCAGTGTTTATAGCACGAATATGCCTAAATATGCACAGAAAATATACAAGAATTGTCAAATAAGCCTAACAGGCATGTCTCCACATTAATACTATAGTACAATTTAATTTCACAAAAGGGAGAATTTAAACTCATAAAATTTTCACCACAAGTACTTCGTCCTTATATCACTTCCACCGCGGCTCGTAGCCCAGTTTAAATATTTCACATCATAAAAAATGCGAGGATCTCGTCCTCAACTCCGAATCATAAGTATTTTGCATATTATGCCAACTAAAATTTGGATTGCTTTAGAAGCTAGAGATGCCGGAGTGTAAATGGGAGTGGTTCACTATGGATTTTGTTGTTGGGCTTCCACGGACTCAGCGGAAGTTTGATGCAGTTTGGGTGATTGTGGATAGGCTGACCAAGTCAGCTCATTTTATTCCTGTGATGACTACTTATTCTTCCGAGCAGTTGGCTCGAGTTTATATCCGTGAGATTGTCGGGCTTCATGGCGTGCCGGTATTTATCATCTCTGATCGGGGTACGCAGTTCACATCGCAATTCTGGAGGGCCGTACATCATGAGTTGGGTACTCGAGTTCAGTTGAGCATAACATTTCACCCTCAGACGGACGGGCAGTCCGAGCGCACTATTCAGATACTGGAGGATATGCTTCATGCATGTGTGATGGAGTTTAGGGGTTCTTGGGATCAGTTCTTGCCACTTGTGGAGTTTGTCTACAACATCAGTTATCAGTCAAGCATTCAGATGGCACCGTATGAGGCTCTATTTGGTAGGCGGTGTTGGTCTCCAGTGGGTTGGTTTGAGCCGGGTGAGGCTAGGCTATTGGGTACAGACTTGGTTCAGGATGTTTTGGAGAAGGTTAAGGTGATTTAGGATCGACTTCTCATAGCCCAGTCCAGACAGAAGCGTTATGCGGATTGGACACTACCTCTACGGCGTGTCATGTGAAGTATTCACAGATCATCATAGTCTACAATATCTATTCAGACAAAAAGATCTTAATTTGAGGTAGAGAAGATGGTTGGAGGTGTTGAAATATTATGATATCACCATTTTGTATCACCCTGGAAAGGCCAATGCGGTGGCCGATGCTTTGAGTAAAAAGGCTGTGAGTATGGGCAGCCTTGGATATATTCCAGTTGGTGAGAGTCTGCTAGCTACAGATGTTCAGACTTTGGCCAATTAGTTTGTGAGGTTGGATGTTTCAGAGCCTAGTCGGATTCTAGCTTGTACAGTCACTCGGTCTTCTTTATATGAGCATATCAGAGAGCGACAGTATGATGATCCTCATTTGCTTGTCCTTAAGGATACGGTGCAGCACCGTGGTTCCAAGCAGGTTGCTATGGGAGATGATGGAGTTTTGCAGATGCAAGGTCGTATATGTGTTCCTAATGTGGATGGGCTTCGTGAATTAATTCTTGAAGAGGCCCACAGTTTCCGGTATTCTATTCATCCGGGTGTCGCCAAAATGTATCAAGATTTGAGACAACGTTATTAGTGGAGGAGAATGAAGAAGGATATAGTTGCATTTATAGCTCGGTGTCTAAATTGTTAGCAAGTCAAGTACGAGCATTAGAGAGCCGGTGGTTGGCGTCAGAAGTTAGAAATTCCTGAGTGGAAGTGGGAGCGTATCACTATGGATTTTGTTGTTAGGCTTCCACAGACTCAGATAAAATTTGACGCAATATGGGTTATTATGGATAGGTTGACCAAGTCGGTACATTTCATTCCAGTGGCAGTTACCTATTCTACAAAGCGGTTAGCTGAAATTTACATTCGTGAGATTGTCCGCCTTCACGGTGTGCCCGTGTCTATCATTTCTGATCGAGGTACGCAGTTCACCTCATACTTTTGGAGGGTTATACAGCGTGAGTTAGGCACGCAGGTTGAGTTAAGTATAACGTTTCATCCACAGACAGACGGACAGTCAGAACGCACTATTCAGATATTGGAAGATATGCTTCACGCTTGTGTTATAGACTTTGGAGGTTCTTGGGATCAATTCTTGCCACTTGAGGAGTTTGCTTATAATAATAGCTACCAGTCGAGCATTCAGATGGCTCCATATGAGGCATTGTACGGAAGGCGATGGCGAGATGCCGATCGCTAGTTGGCTGGTTTGAACCGGGAGAGGCTCAGTTCTTGGGTACCGATTTGGTACATGATGCCTTGGATAAGGTCAAAATTATTCAGGATCGACTTCGCACAGCTCAGTCTATGCAAAAGTTATGCCGACCGTAAAGTTCGTGATATTACATTCATGGTTGGAAAACGAGTATTGCTCTGGGTTTCACCTACAAAAGGTGTAATGAGGTTCGAAAAGAAGGGCAAGTTGAGCCCTAGGTATATAGGACCCTTCGAAACTCTTGAAAGGATGGGCGAAATAGCCTATAGGCTTGCATTACCACCTAGTTTAGCAGCGGTTCATCCGGTGTTCCATGTATCTATGCTCCGAAAATATCAAGGTGACCCGTCCCATGTGTTAGATTTCATCTCAGTCCAATTGGACAAAGATTTGACTTACGAAGAGCCGGTAGCTATTCTAGCCTGGCAGGTACGACAGTGGAGGTCTAAGAGTTATCCTTCAGTTCGTGTGCAATGGAGGGGTCAGCCGGTAGAAGCGGCTACCTGAGAGTCCGGGGACAAGAAGAGTAAATATCCACACCTATTCACCAGCTCATGTACGTTTCTAATTCCGTTCGAGGACAAACGTTTGTTTTAGAGGTGGAGAATGTGATGACCCAAAAGGTCATCTAATAGTTAATTCAGTTTTCTAAGACCTTGAAAAGCACTATTTATTATCCCTCGACATGTGTGCGAAGTCCGTATAATTTTTCGGAAAGTTTGTATGTGAAAAATGGATTAAAATATGAAATAAAGCTTTAAAACTCAACTGAGTTGACTTTGGTCAACATTTTGAGCAAACGAACCTGGATCAGTATTTTTACAGTTCCAATGGGTCTGTATCGTAATTTGGGACTTGGGCGTATTCCCAAAATTTAAATTAGAGGTCCCTAGCTCAAGTTATGGCCATTTGACGAAAACTAGGAATTTAAAGGCTAAGGATTTTCAAAGTTTGACCACGGATTTGACTTTTTGATATCGGGGTCGGATTCTGATTCCGAAAGTTGGAGTAGGTCTGTTATGTCATTTATGACTAGTGTGCAAAATTTGAGGTCAATCGGACTTGATTTGATAGGTTTCGGTGTCGAATGTAAAAATTAAAATTTCTTAGTTTCATTAAGCTTGAATTGGGGTATGATTCATGATTTTAACATTGTTTGATGTGATTTGAGGTTTCGACTAAGTCTGTAATATGTTTTGAGACTTGTTGGTATGTTGGGACGGGGTCCCGAGTGGCTCGGGTGAGTTTCAGGGTGGTTTCGGACCATTTCTAGGACATTTTTAGCTGCTGGTTTTTGGCCACAGAGGTATACATCGCGATCGTGACAAACGGCTGCAATCGCGAAGAGCAATTTGCTGTTTGGACACTGTGAATCGCGATCGCGGAAGCCTCTTCGCGATCGTGTAGAGGAAAATCATGCTACACTGACCTGATTTTGGAAGCTTATATCATGCAATTTATAAGGAATTTGGAGATGATCCAAAATGTAAATTGTAGACCTTTGTGTCTAGTTTTCAGAAAGGTAAACCATTTGTCATTTGGAGTTGTGTACAAAGGGTTATGATAGATACACTATAGGCTGTCTGGGAAGAGTTTGGAAATCTCTGTTGCACAGGGCCGACTTTGGAAGCTTTTATCTCGCAATCTATAAGGAATTGGGAGATGAACAACTAATAAAAGTTATAGCCCTTGGTGTCTAGTCTTCAGAAAATTAAACCATTTGTAATTTGGAGTTTTGTACAAAATGTTATGACCATTATACTAGAGGCTATCTGGAAGAGCTCGGCACTTGTTCTTCGCGATCGCGAAGCATTTTCCTCGATCGCGAAAGGCAACGGGTGTTTGATAATTTTTTTATGGTTAAAATCGTATCGGAACAGGTGTTCGAATTTCGTAAGTTTTTCCTAGATTCAAGATGTGGGGCCCACTGTCGATTTTTGAGATGAATTTTGGATTTTAATCCAGAAAATTAGTAAATTCATATGGAATTAATTCCTGCGATTTGTATTAAGTATATTGAATTATTTATGACTAGATTTGAGGATTTCGGACACGAATTCGCGAGGCAAAGGTTTATTGAATTCTTGAACTTGGTTGCAAAGCGAGGTAAGTGTCGTGGTTAACCTTAACTTGTGGGAATAGAACCCTTAAATTATTTTTTATGTGAGATGCATGTGAATGACGTATAGGCAAGGTGACGAGTGCCTATACGTCATCAAATTAATTGTTTGCATAACTACTTGAAAAATCATAAATCATTTTAAATCATGAATTAATTATTATATTAATTGTTTTACTCATATTCCTTGTCAAATATTAATTCTTGAATTCCTGCAATAATTGTTACATGCTTATTTTGACTTATATGTCTTAACTGCTATTTGATATTTAGCATACTAAATATTAAATTGTCTATTTTCTCCATGATTTCCACAATTAATTGCTAATTGTCATTGTTTGTTTATAAATAAATTATACTTATTGTGTGTCTTGATGCTTAAAAGTTTCTCATTGAACGTAGTATTTATTGGAGTAATTTTTATTATATTTATGAGTTGTTAAAATATATTGGAGAATCGGGTTGCACGCCGCAACGGAAATGAAAGTAAATATATTGGGGGATCGGGTTGCACGACGCAATAGACTTATTTAAAGTTTATATTGGGGGAGCGGGTTGTGCGCTGCAACAGAACTGATTGAAATGAATATGTTGGAGGAGAGGGTTGCACGCCGCAACATAATTGAATATGAATATATTGTGAGATCGGGTTGCACGCCGCAATAAAAATTGATGGAAATAATAATTGGTTATGACTGCTGAGTTGACTTCAACTGTTAAAATGAGTTATCTGATTTATTTCTATTATTGTTGTTATTACTATTATCGCATACAGGTTAATGTAAGTGACCTGCCTTAGCCTCGTCACTATTTCGTCGAGGTTAGGCTCGACACTTACCAGTACATGGGGTCGGTTGTACTGACACTCTGCACTTCTTGTGCAGATTTCGGAGTTGGTCCCAGCGGCGTACTGTAGTGGAGACGTGAGGTATAACTGCACAGCGTTCGCAGTTCTGAAGTCTCCTTCTATATTATCTCAACTGTGCATTATATTTCAAACATCTTGAATTTTATTCAGACCTTTATTTGTATTATTCTAGAAGTTCGTGCACTTGTGACTCCAGTTCTGGGATGGTATTTAGATATCGCGATTATTATGGATTATTCAATTAATTTCAGACTTTATTTCCGCATTTGTTTTCTTGTTATTAATTAATTTTAAATTTTTGTTAAAATGGCTAATTATATTCAAACATTGGCTTGCCTAGAAAGTGAAATGTTAGGCGTCATCACGGTCCCGAAGGTGGGTATTTCGGGCCGTGACATGACTTTTGAGTAAACGACCTCGGATTCAAATTCTAATGATTTCAATAGCTTCATATGGTGATTTTGGACGTAGGAGCATGTCCGAAAAATTATTTGGAAGTCCGTAGTGGAATTTGGCTTGAAATGGTGAAAATAGATTTTTTGGGAAGTTTGACCGGGGAGTTGAATTTTTGATATCGGGGTCGGAATCTAGTTCTGAAAATTTATATAGGCCCGTTATGTAATTTATGACTTGTGTGCAAAATTTGAGGTCAATCGGACGTGATTTGATAGGTTTCGGCATTAAATGTAGAAGTTGGAATTTTTTAGTTTTATTAAGCTTGAATTGGGGTATGATTTGCGGTTCTAGCATTGTTCGATGTAATTTGAAATTTTGACTAAGTTCGTATGATGTTTTAGGACTTGTTGGTATGATTTGACAGGTCCCGAGGGGCTTAGGTGTATTTTTGGATCATTGGTTGAGAGACTAGTAAAGTTAAGAAATTTGGGAGTTTGACCATGGTCAATATTGGGTCAAGACGACCTCTTTTCTGTGTTTTGAGTGTGCGAGCAGGTCCGTAGCGTGTTTTATGATTGAAATTCATATATGGTTTGTGTCCGGGAGGTTCCGGATGAGTTTCGGAGTGGTTTCGGATCATTTCGAAGAAGTTTGGGTTTTGCTGGTTTCTGGTGCGGTACTATTCATTCGCAAATGTGAAGTTTTGTCCGCAAATGCTAAAATATTGTTCATTCGCAAATGCAAAATTTTATCCGCAAATGCAAAAACACTGTTCATTCGCAAATACGAAGTTTTTGTCCGCAAATGCGAAAACACGGTTCATTCACAAATGCGAAGTTTTTGTCCGCAAATGCGAACCTAGGCAGAAACTTAAGGATTGAAAATCTATCATTTCTTCATATTCGATTGGGAATTTTGGAGCTCGCTTTTTGGGTGATTTTGAGAATTTCTTCACGACTTCGACTGGGTAAGTATTCTATATCCGAAAGTGATTATATTTCATGAATCTATGGTTATATTCATCGTTTAATTCGGATTTAAATGGAAGAAATCAAGTTTTTTGAAAAATCTTCCAAAAACGAAAATTCAAGATTTGGAGAACGATTTGTTGTTGGAATTTGATAAAATTGGTATGGTTGAACTCGTATCGGAATGGGTGTTCGGATTTAGTAAACATTATGTCGGGTTTCGAGAGGCGAGCCCCGCGTTGACTTTTGTTGACTTTTTAGAATAAATTTTCAAGTCGACGTTTTATTATCCGGAATTGTTTCCAATGAATTTTAATGAAGTTATACAATTAATTTGGATAGATTTGAGCTATCCGGAGGTTAATTCAAGCAAGAAGGCTATTTTGGAATATCGGCCTAACTTCAAAAAAAGTAAGTATCTTGCCTAACCTTGAGTGGGGGAATTACCCCTCAGGCATCGAGTCTTATGTGCCATTTGTGGAATGTGAAAAGCCGTGTACGCGAGGTGACAAGTACATACTCGGGCTTATATATGCAAAATATATTGGGTTAAAGTCTTAAGCATATTGTGTAGTAAATTGGATATTTGTTGTCATTTATTTAATCATCTGTTTGTCATGCCTTAATTTGCATTTATTGAATTTGTTTTTATTTAACGATTTGATGTGAATGTTACCTATATATTTATATGAATTCCGTGAGTTTGATGGTTTGATATTCTTGGAATTTAATTTCATTATGAATTTTTCCCATGCAAATAATTAATTAAACAAGCTTAAGAAAAAGTGTTAATATAATTATAAAAATTTGGATTAATGAAGGCATTGCCCTATGCTGATTAATTTCTATCTCTGTCGATTGTTTTTGAGATTTTATACACATTGTGTGGAGCCTTGGTCTATTTATTGTGAAATTAATTGATTTTGTTATATCTTTGGAATTGGTTGTGGCCATTGGGCAAATCGTGATATGAATTGATTTTGTTATGTTACCGTGAGAATATTCCGTGTAAATTATTGTGCTATTTGAGTTATTATTTTGAGGATATAAGGGTGGAATTCCACTGTTGATATAATATGGATATAAGGGTGGCATTTCACTGTTGTTGTGTGTGTTGGGATATTGTCTGGGCAGAGCGATAAGGATGGCTATAGGAGAGATAAGGGTAGCTATTGATATTATCAGGGCGGAGGGATAAGGGAGGCTATTTGATGGGTTTAAAGTATCTTAGAATTATGTTTTGATGATCTAACAAACTTATTGTTAAGAACCAGATAAAGGACCTGATGTACACTTGGTATATATCTCTATCAACGTACTCAAGCTAATGTGTGATGTATGACTTCAGACAGAAAAGAATCAACTCAGAGACCTGATCCCTTTGTGTTTCCCTGACAGCAGTACGATATCAACTCTACAGTCGGAAAGTGACTGCCTGCACTGTACATGCTACCGCACAGAAACAGTGCAGCAGTCACTTCTCATTGGAAAGGGCCTTTTACCAACCAAGTGTTTACATCATCTAAGTGATGTCATTCAAAGGACATAAACAAGAAGCATTACAACAAAAAACATCACTTGAACACTTGGTGAATTGATTTCAAGAACTCCACATCTGATAATCAAGTATTGAAGTCACAAGTGCATCAAGAACAAAGTACAACACTACTACGGACCAGTTCCTACAACAAGTCTTTTGTATGTCCTTAGTTGAGTTGTAACTTTGTATTTGTTCTTCATTGTAATTCCTACTTTGCTTATTTAGAAGCTTTAATTAGGAACCTTGGAAAACCATAAACCCTTAGTGTTTGTGTCATGACTAGAGTTAGTTATGAGTTGAAGTCTTTGTAATAGGTGTATTGCAAAGTGGTTTGTGATAGGTGTATTGCAAGTTAGTGAGGGATTAAGAGTTTAATTCCTAGGTTACAATAGGTTGTAATCTAAAGATCGCTCAATAGTGAAGTTGAAATCCTACCAGTGTAGGTCGTGGTTTTTTATCCCCTTGAGCAGGGATTTTTCCACGTAAAAATCTCTCATGTCATTTACTTACTGGTTCATTAGCTATTTCTGTGGGAACTGGTATAGGAACAGGTCTCTATACAATTTGGTGGACTCATACATTCTATCAATTGGTATCAGAGCAGGTTCTTTCTTAAAGGTTAACATCTAGAAAGGATCCTCATCATGGCTGCTCCACCAAACTTCGAGGAAGGACAATCAACCTATAGACCCCCGAGATTCAACGGCCAATACTATGGCTGGTGGAAAACTAGAATGCAAGACTTTATAATGGCAGAAGATTCCGAGTTGTGGGATGTTATTTGTGATGGTCCATATGTCCCAACAAAGAAGGTCGGAGACCCTACTGTGACAATGCCAAAAAATAGGAAAGAATACAACGACGCAAACAGGAAAGCAGTGGAGAAAAACTTTCGCGCCAAATTGAGAACCTGATTCCCTTCCCTATGGCTATGAAAATTACATTTCATGTAAATCTAGCTAAAGTGTTTTCTGGCCAAGCTTAACTCACTTCTATACCATTGCAGGTAGACACGCATGATGATTATAGAAGCTGAAGGAACAATGCATGAGCAGCAAAAGAGAGTTGAAAATCTTTTTAAAAGGACCGATCAGGAACCTAGTTCTTGTACCACAGGTTAGTAGTCTTGTGTTTTCTCATGCGTATCTCAAAAGAAACAAATTAACTGCCACGTCATCCACCTTTTCAGACCTTGTATATCACGTCTTTTCTTTCAAATATTTTCACTTCCCTCTGCAACGGTGCATCTTCCCACAAACCTACCGCCGTTTTAGAACCCGTTTCTCTCTTCCCTCATAATTATCCTTTCCCTCCTTAAAACCCCTTCATTCCTAACCTTGAGCGATCATCCCTCTCTCTCTCTCCATCCTTCCAGAATCTTCAATTAAACTATCTACCATGGCTGAAGAGCAAGCTACACTACCCACCTTGGAAGGTAACATCTTCGACTCATCTGCCACCTTCGAAACACCACCAAAAATTCCCTCTTCCACCATTACTGACATCGATATATCCAAACTTGATTCCCTTTCACCTCTTGTCTCTCTTACCACTCCATCTGACCTTATTCCTTCGTTAAGTGTTGAGCACTCCAAAGCCTCAAAAGTCGACATTGTTCCTTCTCTGTTGCTGATACTCTCAACAACCAGAACAAGGATGAAAAAGAGGGTGAAACTCAACAAGAAAAAGAGGGTTTTGAGGAAGATATTGCTCAGTACATAAGTTCTCCAGTCTTGGACATTGTTGCTCCCATGGAGTCTCGGGAAAAGGAGGCCGCTGAAAACATATTGGCCATTACTGCTGAGGGACTGGTGGATGAAGGACTTTCTACCATGCCTGAGTCTCAGGGGAAGGGACTCCGCTCTTAGGAGAAAAAGGAACAATGGTGCTCTTTGAACCACCTGCACCTGAAGAAGCTACTGGGAACCCTGTTGATGAACCTGATCCCCTCCCTGAGGAAACAGGTCAGGAATCATCTTCCCAGGTCAGCTTTGACTCGTCTCCTTCTCTTCACATTCCAAATAGAGTATGCAGGCTGGTTCACATAGTAACACGATCCCAAACCATTCTACACTTTCTCAAGGCGCACGACTACCCTACTAGTGAATTCATATAATCTGCCACTCTTACTTCGGTTAAATCATCTCCTTTAAGAAACTTCTCAACCTCTACTTCTTCTACTTGACCTGCTAGTACTTCAACCACCGCGAAACACTTCCCGTCATGTCTTCCCTCATACTTTGCTACCCAACTGCTGCATCAAATCGAAATGTATTTTTGTCGCACCTGAACCAATAAAATGTTACCGACTCTAAGTCTCTTCAAAGATTATCTTTCCCGAGCCATCAACATCAAAATACCCATTCGCAACCACCATTACTACACAACCATTTACTCTTCCTGAGTTCAAACTCATTGACATACATGAGAATTTAATTTGCCCCAAAATTTAACAATGTGAAAGATCCTTCAAAACATTCACATTCGAGACGGTACGTCGCATCAAAATGAAAATCCAAGCACCCAATGGCCTTCCTTTACATTCAAAGAAAACACTTCTCGTCACATTCACATAGTCTGAACACTTCCAGCAGTTACGTCATACGCACCACAAAGCCATTCCACTGCTCATCGAGCCACAATTCAACTCGTAGTGACATTATCGGACATATGCGTCCAAATATATAGGTTACAACTGAAGCAACCGAGCCTAAGTTGCGGTCTAACCATGGCCTCAAGTCCTCCAGACTGGACCACCACCATAACACAGAATACACTTCTCAACCTTTTTCATAGAATCACAAGCCGGCGATGCACAACTGATACCGAGCGCTCATGTGCGCGTACGAGATGCGTGGAAGGAATTCAAAGAGTTATGTCTCAAGCTGAATCATTTTCGCACAATAGAATATAAGAATGTGAAGTTTCCTAAAGGTTCTGCAGCCTCTCAAAGATAAGTACAGACGTCTCTGTACCAATCCGCAAGACTCTACTAAACCCGCTCATGACTCGTGAGACCTATGTAACCTAGGCTCTGATACCAATCTGTCACGACCCAAAAACTAACCCTGTCGTGATGGCACCTATTGTGAAACTAGGCAAGCCGACTCATTTCCAAAACAAACCGATATATTCATTTCAAAGATAATTTCAAGGTAAAAACCTCCATTTAAAGAGTTCAAATCAAAGAAAAATAGAAGTGCGGAAAAGAAAAGCCCGACATCGGGGTGTCATTAGTCATGAGCATCTACTATAATCTGTCTAACAATATCAAGGCTAACTTAGCCTGGAAAATAGCTAAATACAACTAGAGGAAGATAAGAGGGAGAAAAGCAGGGGCTGCGATCGCCAAACAGCTACCTTACTATCTCTAAGAAAACCTGTATCCAGAACACTCAATAACCACTACTGTGTCCAGCTACACCTAAATCTGCACACAAGGTGCAGAGAGTAACGTGAGTACGCCAACTCAGTAAGTAACAACAATAAATAAAGACTGAGCAGTAGTGACGAGCAATAAAGCATGTAACGTTCATATCAGGAAATCTCAGCAAAATACCACATGCTCTTAAAAATCAGGATTTGAATCAAACATCTCGTTTAAACCCAGTTCCAGTAAAAATCATTTTAAAGACATTTTTCCAACAGTTTTTCAAACAAAGGCTCAATGCAAAGGTGAGAAAAAATTGATGAAATCATAAATAGCCGCTCGAGCAGACCTCACAGTCACTCGTGCCAATCGGGCATACCTCACAATCACTCTTGCCACTCGGGCATACCTCACAATCACTCTTGCCACTCGGGCATACCTCTCAATCACTCTTGCCTCCCAGTCACTGAGCACTCGGCACTCGACACTCGCACTCAGTAGGTACCTGCGCTCACTGGGGATGTGTACAGACTCCGGAGGGGCTCCTTCATCCCAAGCGCTATAATCTGCACGGACAACTCACGTGCGATAACAATACAGTATACTGCAGGCGGGCAGACCCGATCCACACTCATCCTCACAAATCAGGCCCTCGGCCTCACTCAGTCATAAGTATGCTGTAGGCGGGCAGCCCCGATCCACACTCATCCTCACAAATCAGGCCCTCGGCCTCACTCAGTCATAAATATCTCAATCCACTCGACATTTCAGTAAAATAGGGTATTCAGCCCAAAACATTTATATGCATCAAAATAGAGTCATAAAACTGAGTTATGCGGTAAACAAGTATAAACATGACTGAGTATAGATTTTCAATCGAAAACAATAAGAGGATGGTAAGAAACAGCCCCTAAGGGTCCATACAGCATTGGCGCAAGGCCCAAACATGGCATTCAGCCCAATTTACAGAAATTCTTTCTAAAACATATAAGTATCAATGGTTTCAACAAAGTATGCAACTTTACAGTTGCCACGAGATGGACCAAGTCACAAATCCCCAATAGTGCACGCCCACACGCCCGTCACCTAGCATATGCGTCACTTCAAAATAATAGAATGATACAAAATCCGGGGTTTCATACCCTCAGGACTAGATTTACAATCGTTACTTACCTCAACAAGATGAACCCAACATCGAGCAAGCTAATCAATACTCAGGAAATTTCCACTCTGTGTGTATCCACCTCTGAATGCTTTCTTGTCTCCTCAATTCAATGCCAATGATCCGAAATTGAAATTCACCCCTTAATGATAATACAACGATCTACTATACTAAGCAACTTCAATCTACAATATCAACATCCATTGGGACCAACATTAGTAACCCATTCCATAGTTTCATTGTATTTATAAATTTCATCACCAAGATTACCATTCACCTTCTCTCTTATTTTCTCAAAAGTACTATTCATGCAATAAACTAGAGTTTTATAATCCAATCTTTCAACCTTTAAAAGTTGTAACAAATGCTTCAAATACTTCTAACTACTCATAATAAACGAGTTTGAAGCATTGGAATTATCTTTAGTAGATCAATCTTGAAAAATCACAACTTTGGTGATTTTTGTGTTCTTGAGGATTTGATGATGAAATCTTGTATTTGGATGTAAGAATGATGTTAGAAATCATCTATATTGAGTAATAATCAAGCCAAAACATCATTAACAGCTTACCTTGGTTGATTGGACTTGATTTGAGCTCAAAATCGTCCCTTCACCTCAAGAACCCTAACCCCCAAATACTCAAATATCCCCCTTCCCCGACCTTGTATTTATAGTCCCAGATTTTTTGGTTTCGGATGCGGCCCTAGATGCTTCGCATCCCCACTTCACTCCTCTTTGAAGGTCGGATGCGGACCTGGACGCTATGGCAGCACTTCACTGCTAGCCTCTCTTTCAGACGCGACCTCGAATGCTTCGCATCCGCAAGCTCCTCCGCCAGCCTTTGGTAATTTGGTCATAACTTCTTGTAGGAATGTACAACTGACGAACGGTTTAAAGAGTTAGAAACTAGACTCAAAGATCTTTCATTTGATAGGTAATAAACCATATAACATTTCGTATAATGAGAGTTATGCTCAATGGAATTTAGGTTTTATGTGAACTTACTTGAAACTTTAATCTTTTGAAATTTCCAACTTCCAATCTTCTCATTAACCATCTGAAATCATCCCGAGCCCCTCGGGACCTTAACCAAATATACCAACAAGTCCTAAGATATCATACGGAGCTATTGGAATCATCAAAATTAAATTTCGAGGGCGTTTACACATAGATCCATATCCGGTCCACTTTTCTAACTTAAATTTCTCAATTATGAGACTGTGTCTTATTTCACTCCGAGTTCCTTTCGGACCCAAACCAACTAACCAGATACAACTCAACACATCTGAACAACACATAAATAAGGATAGATGGGGGAAACGAGGCTATAACTCTCAGAACGAACGACCGGGTCGTTACATCCTCCCCCACTTAAACATACGTTCGTCCTCGAACGTGCCCAGAGTTGTTCCAAAAGCCATCAAATCACTGTGTAACTTTCCCATGCACATACCCGGGGCTGATCCCACGTCACCCTATCCCATACAGGTCCGATAGCATAGCATAACTGAAATTTCTCAATTCAACCTAGCCTACAAGCCTTCGAATCAAATTTCCAACATCCAAAATTACCTATAAGATGAAAAGTTTGCATCTACATACCGTATAAGTCTGAACAATCTGTACCAAAAGATGTAATCATAACTCAAATACTCAAATTTAAATACCGCATAGCTCGAATGCTCGAAGCAATGATTTCAAATCACAGTATTGACTCAAATCAATCCAGTGCCAGTAATAAACCTCATATCAACCAAACCCTCGTTCTAAAACCTTCGTACAATGCCGATGATGAGAGAAACATACCAAATTCATAACCATTCATTAGACCATCAGGCCATGGAGCTCTCGTTCCTTCTACAAGAACTACAGCCAATTTCAAAGCCGACTTCCGATATTATCCTCCCTATTATACCACAATCAAATCTGATAGCATCCATTCTAGGCCCAATGACCTCGTCTCATCCAACACAACCACTCTAGTGACATGACACATCAATACAATCTAAAGCCACAACCCGTGCAATCCGTGCACCAGATAGCAACATTCCAATACTATTCTCGCTCAAATTCCATTATAAGGCCACAATAGAACCGCACCATATGTGCATATAACCAACGAATCACAAATCTTTGTAGCATAGAAGAGTAACTCACAGATCATTCCAGAACACGAATAAGCTTCACATCAACCGAATGGCACATCCTTCAACAATAGCAGTATCGAGCCAATCAATCCGGCTCGGTATAGAATACACATCCTAATTGGGCCTACCAATAGGCCCCAAATCAACTATAGTCAGCCACCAATAGATAAACAACCTCCGAAAGTCCACAATAATGGAATCATAATACCTTCTATCATCTGGCTAGCTCCGTCCACAACTTCACAGTCCACAACCCTGAAACAATCTGCTCCTTCTGAAATGTACACTCTCATCAAGTTATACCAGATTGTAACATCATTTACCTAGTCATCGGAAACCGTTCATGCTGCCTAAGAATTTAAGTCCTTTCCTTCAAAACTGAACTGTGACCTTGTACATGTAAATTCTATTCCCGCACAACACACCATATCTATTATGTCATCATGTGACAAGCATAAGAATTCCATTATCAACTCTGAGTCACTAGCAAATTACATACCTTATTAGTTAGAAACCTCTTTCTTGCTTCTTTCTAGGAGGAAATCATAAGTACAACACGCTCCGTACATCGGTAGAAATTATCCGGTTTAAACCATGGTAGAACCCATCATGAACACTTTGAAATCCATTTGCACATAATCAAGCTATCTGAACCGAATCCCTCTAACTTCACCAAGCCACACAGGTTGCCAAATCTGGGAGCATTGCCACGAAGCACCTGTAGATACTAGCCACGTCATAAGTACACAAATAACCGATCATACCCATTACTGTGCTACCCTAACCTACTTCCAAACTGTCCTTTTTCCCCAAGTCCTTTCCAAATTGCCTTCAAATTGCTATTTTATTTCCTTATTAGAACACTACTATCCTTAACTAAAACTTGCCCCGCGAACTCTAGCATAGAATCACAGCGCCCTAAGTCTTATAAGCCGCCGAATTCCCTTTTTATGTATTCCAAAATTCCACAACCAAAAATGCTTACTCCGAAGAGACTTTAGGTGAATCTAAAACAGTTTCCTTTACCTTCTTGATACTGAAATGCATAATTCACAATGATATAAGATGCCACGAGTCTCAACACCGTTTAATGCAACTCCTTCTTTTCTAGCCATATTTATAAATCTTGAATCCATTGTAACCATTCTCGAATTAACCGACCAAACAGACCGAAACGACATGTGCCCCATTAGAACACCAACACCCAAGGGAATAAAGAGTAACCCACACTCCTACGTAACCGAGCAAATTCCCGCTCCATGTACACTACATTCTCTGCGAATAACCACTCAATTATTTTATGGTCCTCCTATAACCATAGAGTGTAATACAACTTATGTCCAGAAATTTCTTTACCCGAGTCATCCTCGACCTCGACCTCTGCAAGTCATAATTGATTTACTGGTATACCCCAAACCGAAACTAATACGACCCATAACCGTGCAATCAACTCGTCGATAGCAGACTCCTCCACTTAGCCTTAAGCTGCAATTATATAAAATTAGAATCCGTAAGGATTTCTCCTTCTCAATTACCAAGGTCTCGCACCGTTAAACTGCCAGACTTCTCGAAGTCTTTTATTAAGACCTTCATGAACATTCTGAATCTCCAGCCAAAATCACACACGCGACCTCCTACCGGGTAGCAAGTAATATTCCTCACAAAGCTTCATCAATATCACGCCACCGCTAGCTGCACACAGGAGATAACCCACATGTGGAATTCCTTACCGACGTCTCCCAATGACACTGCACTGAGTGCAACGATCATGAAATTCGTAAATTCTCCTGAGTTCATGCTCGCCCACCATTTATATAAGTCAGCACTTCCCCTATTGATATCAACTGTACGTCAACAATACCTTCCGAACTCAAGTCATATTGCACCTGACACAATAATCAGATCTTCACGCCTCTATTCATTTCAAACACACTTTGTACACTAACCATCATTCCAAATATAGTATGCAGGCTGGTTCACATAGTAACACAATCCCAAACCATTCTACACTTTCTCAAGGTGCACGACTACCCTACTAGTGAATTCATATAATCTGCCACTCTTACTTCGGTTAAATCATCTCCTTTAAGAAACTTCTCAACCTCTACTTCTTCTACTTGACCTGCTAGTACTTCAACCACCGCGAAACACTTCCCGTCATTTCTTCCCTCATACTTTGCTACCCAACTGCTGCATCAAATCGAAATGTATTTTTGTCGCACCTGAACTAATAAAATGTTACCGACTCTAAGTCTCTTCAAAGATTATCTTTCCCGAGCCATCAACATCAAAATACCCATTCGCAACAACCATTACTACACAACCATTTACTCTTCCTGAGTTCAAACTCATTGACATACATGAGAATTTAATTTGCCCCAAAATTTAACAACGTGAAAGATCCTTCAAAATATTCACACTCGAGACGGTACGTCGCATCAAAATGAAAATCCAAGCACCCAATGGCCTTCCTTTACATTCAAAGAAAACACTTCTCGTCACATTCACATAGTCTGAACACTTCCAGCAGTTACGTCATACTCACCACAAAGCCCTTCCACTGCTCATCGAGCCACAATTCAACTCGTAGTGACATTATCGGACATATGCGTCCAAATGTATAGGTTACAACTGAAGCAACCGAGCCTAAGCTGCGGTCTAACCATGGCCTCAAGTCCTCCAGACTGGCCCACCACCATAACACAGAATACACTTCTCAACCTTGTTCATAGAATCACAAGCCGGCGATGCACAACTGATACCGAGCGCTCATGTGCGCGTACGAGATGCGTGGAAGGAATTCAAAGAGTTATGTCTCAAGCTGAATCATTTTCGCACAATAGAATATAAGAATGTGAAGTTTCCTAAAGGTTCTGCAGCCTCTCGAAGATAAGTACAGACGTCTCTGTACCGATCCGCAAGACTCTACTAAACCCGCTCATGACTCGTGAGACCTATGTAACCTAGGCTCTGGTACCAATCTGTCACGACCCCCAAACTAACCCTGTCGTGATGGCGCCTATTGTGAAACTAGGCAAGCTGACTCATTTCCAAAACAAACCGATATATTCATTTCAAAGATAATTTCAAGGTAAAAACCTCCATTTAAAGAGTTCAAATCAAAGAAAAACAGAAGTGCGGAAAAGAAAAGTCCGACATCGGGGTGTCACTAGTCATGAGCATCTACTATAATCTATCTAACAATATCAAGGCTAACTTAGCCTGGAAAATAGCTAAATACAACTAGAGGAAGATAAGAGGGAGAAAAGCAGGGGCTGTGATCGCCAAACAGCTACCTTACTATCTCCAAGAAAACCTGTAACCAGAACAATCAATAACCACTACTGTATCCAGCTACACCTGAATCTGCACACAAGGTGCAGGGAGTAACGTGAGTACGCCAACTCAGTAAGTAACAACAATAAATAAAGACTGAGCAGTAGTGACGAGCAATAAAGCATGTAACGTTCATATAAGGAAATCTCAGCAAAATACCACATGCTCTTAAAAATCAGGATTTGAATCAAACATCTCGTTTAAACCCAGTTCCAGTAAAAATCATTTTAAAGACATTTTTCCAACAGTTTTTCAAACAAAGGCTCAATGCAAAGGTGAGCAAAAATTGATGAAATCATAAACAGCCGCTCGAGCAGACCTCACAGTCACTCGTGCCACTCGGGCATACCTCACAATCACTCTTGCCACTCGGGCATACCTCATAATCACTCTTGCCACTCGGGCATACCTCTTAATCACTCTTGCCTCCCAGTCACTGAGCACTCGGCACTCGACACTCGCACTCAGTAGGTACCTGCGCTCACTGGGGATGTGTACAGACTCCGGAGGGGCTCCTTCATCCCAAGTGCTATAATCTGCACGGACAACTCATGTGCGATAACAATACAGTATACTACAGGCGGGCAGACCCGATCCACACTCATCCTCACAAATCAGGCCCTCGGCCTCACTCAGTCATAAGTATGCTGCAGGCGGGCAGCCCCGATCCACACTCATCCTCATAAATCAGGCCCTCGGCCTCACTCAGTCATAAATATCTCAATCCACTCGGCATTTCAATAAAATAGGGTATTCAGCCCAAAACATTTATATGCATCAAAATAGAGTCATAAAATTGAGTTATGCGGTAAACAAGTATAAACATGACTGAGTATAGATTTTCAATCGAAAACAATGAGAGGATGGTAAGAAACAGCCCCTAAGGGTCCATACAGCATTGGCGCAAGGCCCAAACATGGAATTCAGCCCAATTTACAGAAATTCTTTCTAAAACATATAAGTATCAATGGTTTCAACAAAGTATGCAACTTTACAGTTGCCACGGGATGGACCAAGTCACAAATCCCCAACAGTGCACGCCCACACGCCCGTCACCTAGCATGTGCGTCACTTCAAAATAATAGAATGATACAAAATCCGGGGTTTCATACCCTCAGGACTAGATTTACAATCGTTACTTACCTCAACAAGATGAACCCAACATCGAGCAAGCTAATCAATACTCAGGAAATTTCCACTTTGTGCGTATCCACCTCTGAATGCTTTCTTGTCTCCTCAATTCAATGCCAACGATCCGAAACTAAAATTCACCCCTTAATGATAATACAACGATCTACTATACTAAGCAACTTCAATCTACAATATCAACATCCATTGGGACCAACATTAGTAACCCATTCCATAGTTTCATTGTATTCATAAATTTCATCGCCAAGATTACCATTCACCTTCTCCCTTATTTTCTCAAAAGTACTATTCATGCAATAAACTAGAGTTTTATAATCCAATATTTCAACCTTTAAAAGTTGTAACAAATGCTTCAAATACTTCTAACTACTCATAATAAACTAGTTTGAAGCATTGGAATTATCTTTAGTAGATCAATCTTGAAAAATCACAACTTTGGTGATTTTTGTGTTCTTGAGGATTTGATGATAAAATCTTGTATTTGGATGTAAGAATGATGTTAGAAATCATATATATTGAGTAATAATCAACCCAAAACATCATTAACAACTTACCTTGGTTGATTGGACTTGATTTGAGCTCAAAATCGTCCATTCACCTCAAGAACCCTAACCCCCAAATACTCAAAATATCCCCCTTCCCCGACCTTGTATTTATAGGCCTAGATTTCTGGGTTTCGGATGCGGCCCTGGATGCTTCGCATCCCCACTTCACTCCTCTTTGAAGGTCGGATACGGACCTGGATGCTATGGCAGCACTTCACTGCCAGCCTCTCTTTCAGACGCGACCTCGGATGCTTCGCATCCGCAAGCTCCTCCACCAGCCTTTGGTAATTTGGTCATAACTTCTTGTAGGAATGTATAACTGACGAACGGTTTGAAGAGTTAGAAACTAGACTCAAAGATCTTTCAATTGATAGGTAATAAACCATATAAAACTTCGTATAATGAGAGTTATGCTCAATGGAATTTAGGTTTTATGCGAACTCACTTGAAACTTTAATCTTATGAAATTTCCAACTTCCAAACTTCTCATTAACCATCCGAAATCATCCCGAGCCCCTCGGGACCTTAACCAAATATACCAACAAGTCCTAAGATATCATACGGAGCTATTGGAATCATCAAAATTAAATTTCGAGGGCGTTTACACATAGATCCATATCCGGTCCACTTTTCTAACTTAAATTTCTCAATTATGAGACTAAGTGTCTTATTTCACTTCGAGTTCCTTTCAGACCCAAACCAACTAACCAGATACAACTCAACACATCTAAACAACACATAAATAAGGATAGATGGGGGAAATGAGGCTATAACTCTCAGAACGAATGACCGGGTCGTTACAGAAAGGTAGTGTCAAGTCTAAGCAAGCTGTGGAGGAAGACTCTGTATCTGATGATGATATTCTGGAAAAATAAGTGATAAGGGCAAGTCCATTGGAAGGTCTGGCAAAAGGAAGTTGGGGAACCCGATTCTGCAAAAAAGGTGAAAAGTGTAAGTGTACTAGGGCAAGAAAGGTTGAGACATCAAAAGGTACTATGGGGTCGCACTTTTGACCCAGAGATTTCTGAAATGGCGGGTATGAGACAAATTCTTGAGATGGTGGAATTTCAGCAGTGGGGCCATCTGTTCAAAGAGGATGTGGCCAAAGTATATGAGGATGAGGTCAAAAACTTCTATGCCGACCTCTTCACTATTGAAGATGACCACATCTGTGTTTTAGTAAATAGAGTAGATATGGTATTGGATGCTACTGTGTTGGGGGACATTCTCAAGGTTCCATCTGAAGGGTTGTCATCTGTGAGAGGTGTTTGTGGCTCTAATTTTAGGTGTGTCATTGTGAAAGAAAAAGCTGTCCAGCATGGGGAACGGGTACACAAGAAGGATCTGCTTCCTATGCACCAACTGTTGTTCGAGTTGGTTAACAAGGTTCTGCTCCCTCGTGCTGAAAGAATGTCCATTACTTCCAGGTCTGATCTATACTTAATGGAAGCACTAGATGAGTTATGTTCTATCAACTTGCATGCTATTATGATTGAACATATACAGAAAGTGGCAGCTTTTAAATATGGGAACCATGGACTTCTGTATGGCTTTCTTCTCATGCGTGTCTTCAAGTTCTTTGATGTACCCTTAGAAAATCCCAAGATGGGGACCAGGAAACAAACCTTCTCAAAAACTACATTGGAGAAATGTGAATGTATTGAAAAGGTTGGAGGAATGGGAAGCACTTCGACGATCTCACAGCTAATCAACGCCCAGAATAGTGCCACAGAGGAGATCAGGAAGTTGAAGGCACGGAAAACCATTCTTGAGACTCAGCTTAGTCAGGCTATAGCAGCATCAGGACCCTCCAGTTCATCAAATGAAGAAGTTGCTCATCTGTCTAAAGAAAATACTGAGCTCAAGCAATAGGTGGAGAACCTGAGAGAAAAACTGCTCGCAGAGCACATGTCCGCAAATGCTCGGATTGACCTTGTTCTTAACACTCTTGTTGCCTCCTCCAAGCCTTCCTCCTCTAGTGCCCCCTAAGAAAATCTTATAGTAACCAGTGTCAAATTTCTATCTTTTGTTTTGATGACTTGTGGTAGTTGTTTTTGTTTTTTTTGTGCTGTGGATGGATTTCACATGTACTGCTCCCGCCTTCAATAGTCCAAACTTGCCTTTGATGTAATGACAAAGGCTTATATTTTATGAAAATCAATGAAGACTCTCTTTTGCTGTTAAATGCTTGTCTTTTTCTGCTTCTCTTTTCCATCATGTTATGTGCACACATGTGGCACGAATTAGCTAGGCTAGACTTCTTTATGTTGATTGCTTGCTTGTGTATTTTTAATGATGCCAAAAGGGGGAAGATAGATTGAAGCAGGGGGATCTGATTAAGGGGGAAGCATAGAGTCCGGGGGAACTGGTGAAGTTCTTGGTACTTTATCCGGTTTATTGTGCTCTGCAAATGGTTGTCAATTTTTAAAGTTTGTCATCATCAAAAAGGGAGAAATTGATGGGTTTAAAGTATCTTAGAATTATGTTTTGATGATCTAACAAACTTATTGTTAAGAACCAAACAAAGGACCTGATGTACACTTGGTATATATCTCTATCAACGGACTCAAGCTAATGTGTATTGTATGACTTCAGACAGAAAAGAATCAACTCAGGGACCTGATCCATTTGAGTTTCCCTGACAGTAGTACGAAGTCAACTCTACAGCTGGAAAGTGACTGCCTGCACTGTACATGCTATAGTACAGAAACAGTGCAGTAGTTACTTCCCATTGGGAAGGGCCTTTTACTAACCAAGTGTTTACATCATCTAAGTGATGTCATTCAAAGGACATAAACAAGAAGCATTACAATAAAAAACATCAGTTGAACACTTGGTGAATTGATTTCAAGAACTCCACATCTGATAATCAAGTATTGAAGTCACAAGTGCATCAAGAACAAAGTACAACACTACTACGGACCAGTTCCTACAACAAGTCTTTTGTATGTCCTTAGTTGAGTTGTAACTTTGTATTTGTTCTTCATTGTAATTCCTACTTTGCTTATTTAGAAGCTTTAATTAGGAACCTTGGAAAACCATAAACCCTTAGTGTTTGTGTCATGACTAGAGTTAGTTATGAGTTGAAGTCTTTGTAATAGGTGTATTGCAAGTTAGTGAGGGATTAAGAGTTTAATTCTTAGGTTGTAATAGGTTGTAATCTAAAGATCGCTCAATAGTGAAGTTGAAATCCTACCAGTGTAGGTCGTGATTTTTTATCCCCTTGAGCAGGGATATTTCCACATAAAAATCTCTCGTGTCATTTACTTACTGGTTCATTAGCTATTTCTGTGGGAACTGGTATAGGACCAGGTCTCTATATAGTTTGGTGGACTTATACATTCTATCACTATTATATGAGTGATAAGGGTGGCTATAGGAGAGATAAGAGTGGCTATTGTCAGGGATGATATGTGATGATGTGGAGTGGTTGCATTGGTGATTTTCATGTGATTTTGTGATTTTCCTTGTGTTTATTTTTATACCTTGTGCAATTTGTCTTGTTGTTGGTAAATTGATAATAATCTAATTTATGTTGAAATTGGGAGTATGTGGCTATTGCCGGGCGGATTATAAAATGAAATGTGGGCATGAGGTGCCGTGAGTAAATAATGATGATATTGGCACGTGAATTGTCCGTGCAGTTGTGATATGAAATGAGGGCACGAGGTGCCAGAAAACATATGATGGTTTATTTATTGGCACGTGAACTGTCCGTGCAGTTGTAATATAAAAAGTGGGCACGAGGTGCTAGGGTAATATGATGATTTAATTATGGGCATGAAGTACCGTAAAAATATAAAAGAGGGCTGAGGCCCGTGTTTATGAAAAATATAAAAATGGGCTGAAACCCGTAGTTGTATGACTATGAAATGAAGTGTCACATGGTGACTTTTTAATTGAAAGAATTATACTCAAAAAGATTTATTTGAAAGAATTACATTCAAAAGGTATTTATTTGAAGAAATTATATTTGAGAGAGATGTATTTAAAGGAAGTATATTTGAAAGATATTTATTTGAAGGAATTATATTTGAAAAAGATTTATTTGAAAGAATTATATGTAAAAGATATTTAATTGAAGGACTTGATTTAATTGGGTGTACTTATATTTATTAATCGTTGAACGATATTAATGGTGTTTTTGTTGCCCTGCTATGGATTTTACTGGTTGATTTGTGTTGTCCTTATTGTTATTTGTTTCCTATTATTTGTATATCATATTGCACAGGTTTTTAGACTAGTGGGTGTCTGACCTCGTCTCTACTCCACTGAGGTTAGTCTTGATACTTATTGGGTACCGACCGTGGTGTACTTATACTACACTTCTGCATATTTTTGTACAGAGCCAGATATTGGAGATATCGGACTTGGACAGAGTTAAAGCGGGATCGTAAGGATTCAAGGTAGAGTTGCTTGGTCGTCGCAGTTTCTTGGAGTCTTTCCATTTTATTGTACCGTTATTTATTATTCAAACAGTATTGGGTATTCGATCCTTGATATCATTTCATGTATTCAGTTAGAGTTTGTGACTCAGTACTACAAGTCTTGGGAGGTTGTTATATTCATGTTTGTTCCGCTGTTAGTTCCTATTTTTTTAAAAATGGCTTCAAAATGTAATGGAAATCGGCTTACCTAATCTTAGAGACTAGGTGCCATCACGACGTCTGTGGCGGGATTTTGGGTCGTGACAAGACATGCCATACATTATACTTACGAAATTGTAGTAAAGTTGTAGAAAAATTGTATTCTGTTATTTATATATATTTTTTAATTTAAATATTGTATGAAAGTTGAACAATATTGTATAAAATTTGTATTTAAGTTGTATGATATTGAAGTTGTATATAACTGGGTAGAAATAATGTATGAAAGTTGTAGATAAGTTGTATAATATATAATTAGTTGTATGAAATTTGTTTTTACTATGTATAAATCAGATACAAAATATACAAAAGATATATAGTATAAAAATTGTATTTAAGTTGTATGATATTGTAGTTGTATATAACTGGGTAAAAATAATATATGAAAATTATAGATAATTTGTAGATAAGTTGTATAATATATAATTAGGTGTATAAAATTTGTTTACAACATTTACGTGATTGCTTCTTCGAGTCGGTTGAGACATAAAAATTTGTTTAGTCTTGATGTGTATTCATGTATTAGACCTAGATGGAGAGTAGCAATATCTTGGAAGAAGCATCTTTGGAGTATGGTCAAGTATTTCCTGAATAAAATAAAGCATCTACCTTGTCTAAAAGGCTACCTAGGTTGAGAATATTTGACATGTTTCACAAATGGTTGAATGAACTTTTTTAGGTGTATGTGAATGATTTGTTTCTTTATAAAAAAAGGTAAATAACTTATTTCTTGACCAACTTTTAGTCATCTGAATTCTGTTGGGCGCATTATGTTTCAGGGATACGACATTAGTTTTCTCATTACAAATTATCATTGTGAAGAGATGTAGAAGCAGAAGCTTATTGATTTCATAATGCAATTCATGGAGGTACACTTATTAATTCCCACCCTTCCAAGGATAAAGTAGCAGTAAAACCTCTGCATCAATCACTTACGTAACTTATTGATATTTATTCAAAGGGTGGAGAAAAATAGGGCAGAAGAAAAATAAGGAAAGAGAAGAGGAGAAAAAAAAAAGAAAAATGGTGTAACTAAATCCCTTGATTGAAGGCACAAATAATGGATTTGGGAGCCTTTTAAGGTGGATTATATATTCTCCGCTTAGGAAAGAAGTCCAAGTTTACTTTTTGCGAAAGGAAAAATGGCATTTTATAACTAAAATATGTTTAGGTCGGGTAATTACAAAATATGGACATTTTTTGTAATAAGGTTTCAAATAATATATAGGAATGAAAACCTCACCTTGCACAATAGGCCAAATATTCTGTCCATAAAACGCTTTCAAAATTTCGCCGTCACTATAGCGGTGAATAGTGCGCGAACAGCCGCTACAGCGCAAAACAGTACGGTGAATAGTGCCAAACAGTGGCGCGAACAATGATTTCGCTACTGTTTCGCTGCTATAGTGTAGTGAACAGTAGCATCACTTCACTGTTCATCCAACGAAACAGTGATTCGATATTGTTCATCGTGGAAAGCTGTGAGTTTGAGCTTCAATGGCCGCGATGGCCGGCGACCAGCCATCTTTTCCGGCGGGTCTGCCCTCCTCCAACATCGCCCAACCACAAACAACGCCAACTATCAATCCACAAACTCTAGATTACTCAAAGATTTTGACACCCAACTCAACCAATCCTCCTGCAATGACTATTGCCCAGGCTTCAGTGCAGCCCATCGCCCAATCATCTACGACAACAAACAACAATCCCCAATCCATAGATTATTCAAAACTTTTAAAACCTACTTCCATTAATGCCCCTATGCAAACCTTCGCTACGCTACCATTAAAACCAATTGAGTTCCTTCACGGAGAACCAGTTGTGAAGTGGAAGAAACAAGAAGTGAAGCAATCTATCGTACAACAAGGACTTCTACTTGCAATTTTTGGGAAATTTTTGTATGGGAAGACTGTTATTAGTGAATTACGTAAAGTGATTCCAATTCAATGTGAGATTAAAGGCCATTGTTCAGTTGGTTTAATTGAAGATAAGCATGTGTTGATTAGGCTGTCTTTATTAGAGGACTATGTTCATCTTCTTTCAAAGCCATCTTTTTATTTAAAAGCTCAGTCAGACATGTGGCAGATGCATTGTACAAAATGGAATCCATGGTGGACACCTGATGAAGAGACTCCCATTACCATTTCTTGGATTAGCTTTCCAGAACTGCCTCCTAATTTCTTTGGGAAGGAATGTGTATTTTTCTTAGCTCCTGCAGTTGGTAATCCATTACATGTAGACCTAGCCACTCAAAATGGGACTAGACCTAGTTGTGCTAAGGTGAAGGTGAAAGTTAACTTGTTAAGTAAGTTCCCTCATCGTATTAAGATTGTGGAAGAAGCTGATGAATCTAGACCAGAAGAGTTCAAGTGGATCAGGATTAAGTATGATTATATGCCAAAATTTTGCAAACCTTGCAAAAAAAACAGGGGCATAGTGAGGTAGAATGCGGGGTAATTCATCCTGAATTACACAAGAGATTTGAAGAAGGTGTTGAGGAACAAAGCAAGGAGAAGGCAGTTGTGGTGAGTTCTGATGCAATTGGGACTGCTACAAATTCAACAAAGGTCCTAACTAGTGGAAAGGTGGTTGGTAAGCCTACTACTAATCATGCCAAGCAGGAATGGATACAAGCAAGGAAGAACAAATACCAACGAGATAATAGGGGTCACATTGTTGATAACAAACAAGGAAAGGAAGCTGACAAGGGTAAAGGGAAGTCCAAAGTTGAGGAAGTTGCAATCAAGAACAAGTTTAATGCACTAGAGGTTGAGGAAGTTCATCAGCCTACTCTACAAATTTCTGAAGGCAAAGGTGAGGATCATAGCAATGGTAAGAAGAAGGAACATGGGGAAAAGCAAGCTAAGAAGGGCCAGGAGAAGGAAAAGGAAGTCAATACTCAACATGAATATAAGCGTGTGAAGAAGGAAGCAGTCGAGAAGGTGGTGGAAAATGAGCATAATGGTAACCATATTCCTTCTGGGATTCAGTCTTCAGCTCCTAAAGATGATCAAGAATTAGCTAAGGCTAATTCTAGTGTTCCTAGTGATCAACGTACTGATGAAAGGGCTAATAAGGAATCCACAATCGACTGGGTTCATAGAAGGTTTGGGACTAGAAATGAGGAGCTAAAACAACTCAATGTGACCACAAACCAATCTTGTCATGAGATTCCATCTCAAACATTTAAAGATTCTGGGAAGATTGAGGATCTTGATGAGGTAAACTCTACAAAGGTCTTATGGAGTGATGCAGTTGAGGTTAAGGATGATCAGTTGGGCACAACAAAGACAACAGAAGTCAAAGTGAAGAAGGATAACAAGCCAAGCTCACCTGGCGATAGGCTGGCGACGCCAAGCCTAAAGCCAGGCTCATCAAGCGTTAGGCTGGCGACGCCAGGCCTAAAGCTAGACTCCCCATACGTTAGGCTGGAGACGGCAGGCCTAAAGCCAGGCTCACCTGATGAGGCAGCTATAGTAAAACCCAACCTTAGTGTAACTGGAGAGATATTTGTCTATGTAGATGGTGTTCCGATGTATGCATTGGAGAACAAACTTGATGGAGATGTTAATGTGAAGATTGGGGATGATATAGTGGGTTCAGACCAAATTTCAGGCAATGGTAAGGGTGGTGATCTCACTAGAATAGTGCATTCAGAGCAGACTGCTACAGTAACTCCTGGGCTAGGCAGTGTCTATGAGCTACAATTCAAGGAGTATGAACGGGCTGATGAGCGGGCAATTGTTCCAAGAACATCTGGGGAAATAGAGGAAGTGCCTTTGGAATCTGGAACTAACCAAATTATACAGCTACATCTTAATGTTCCACTTAAGACTCCTCTACAACATTTACATGATTTAGTTACACATAATGTGACACCAATTGATGAAGACTTATTGAGACAAAATCCAATGGAGGATGAAGGAAATGATGAATCAACTGCATAAAACTTCAAACAAGTGGCTAGGGAAGGGGATTTATCACCCACAGCTAGTGCTAAAGTAGGTAAGAAAACTAAGAAGAATCAGAGTAAAGATCCACCACAACCTTCAAGAATAATGTCCAGGGGGGCAGCTTCTCTATCTAAATGATGATGATCAAAGCATTAATATGGAATATAAGGTCTGTGAATACACAACAGGACTTTCCTAGGGTGATCAACATGAATAGGAAGCATAATTTTTGTGTAGTTGCATTGATGGAGCCTTTTCAAAAGAAGGGACTCATTGATAGATATAGAAGGAGGTTGAATATGGAGACTGCTTATGCAAATATTAATGGGCAAATATGGTTGTTCTTCGATGCATTGGTGGAATGGGAATTAGTGGAGGATACTGAGCAACATGTGACTGTGAGAGTGTTTCACCATGACCTAGGGCAGCACATGATGATAACATTTGTTTATGCAAAATGTTTAGCAATTGAGAGGTTGGAATTTTTGGATCACTTGTATTACTTAGCAAGTGTTATGGAATTACCATGGTTGGTAGGAGGGGATTTCAATATGGTATTGCATGAAGATGAGAAAATAGGGGGACTTACATTATACCCTCCTGAATATGAGGATTTTGCATTTTGTGTAAACTCTTGTGGTTTGTTTGAGCAAGGGTACAAAGGAAGTCCATTTACATGGTGGAATGGGAGATCCAAAGCTGAGTGTTTATTCAAGAGATTGGATAGGATTTTTGTGAATTTGCCATTTCAGAACATGTTGCCAACTATTGAAGTTGAGCATCTAATCAGAACTGGATCAGATCATGCAACATTGCTAATGACATGTGGGGTGCAGACAACCAATTTTGTCAAGCCTTTCAGGTTCTTGAACTTTGGGACAAAGCATGCTACATTTATGGATGTGGTGAGGCAGAATTGGGAAGTTGATTTCATAGGGGATCCATTTTTGATGTTCAAGCAGAATATCAAAAGGGTGAAGGCAGCACTTTCAAAATGTAGTAGGGAAACATTTGGTGATATCTTCAAGCAATTGGCTATTTTGGAGGACATTGTTAGGGTGAAGGAGATGTTGTTTGGAGAAGAGCCTACAACTGAGAATAGGATTGTGCTTCAAAAGGCTCAATCTGAATTGAAGAAATACTTGAGTATTGAGGAGCAGTATTGGAAGCAAAAGGCTGGGATGACTTGGTTTGCTGAAGGAGATAGGAATACAAGTTTCTTTCACAATCATGTCAATGGCAAAAGAAAGAAATTGCAACTGAAGAGGATTAAAAATGGCAGTGGGGTATGGATTGAAGACCAGGAGCAATTGGCTATAGCTGCAGTGGACTTCTATCAAAAACAGTTCACAAATGAAGGTGATGCTTCTGAATTTTCCTTGCTCAATAATGTACCTTCAATGGTCACTATGGATAAAAATTTGGAACTTAGCAGATTGCCAACAATTGAAGAAGTAAGGGCAGCAGTTTTTGAGCTTAGTGGGGAGAGTGTTAGTGGTCCTGATGGATTCACTGGCCTGTTTTATCAAACATGCTGGGATGTTATTGGTGCTGATATACACAACATGGTGCTACACTTCTATGGAGGAGCTGCATTGCCTAAATCCATCACTTACACCAATCTAGTGTTGCTGCCCAAGAAACCTAGAGTTGAGACCTTCTTTGACTTAAGACCTATTAGTTTGAGAAACTTCATTAACAAGGTCTTGTCTAGGGTGTTACATGACAGATTGGAGAGTTTTTTGCCATCTCTAATATCTCCTAATCAATCCGGATTTGTAAAGGGTAGGAGTATATTTTTGAACATCTTATTGACTCAAGAAATTGTCACTGACATAAGGTTAAGGGGAAAACCAGCTAATGTGGTGATCAAGCTTGATATGGCTAAGGCCTATGATAGGATTTCATGGAAGTACTTATTGTATGTGCTAAGGAAGATAGGATTTTCTGAGCACTTCATCAACATGGTATGGAACTTGATGTCAAATAACTGGTATTCAGTATTGGTGAATGGGCAGTCCTCGGGGTTGTTTAAGTCTACAAGGGGTGTGAAACAAAGGGATCCCCTATCTCCAGCATTGTTCATTCTGTCAGCTGAGGTACTTTCCATGTCGTTGAATAAGCTCTTTGAAGACAAGTCATTTGTGGGATTTGGAATGCCTAAGTGGTCTGATCCTTTAAACCACTTGGCATATGCTAATGATACGATAATCTTTGCATCTGCTCATCCTCCCTCCTTCAGCAAGATTATGGCAGTGTTGGGGAACTATGAGAAGATATCAGGTCAGATGATCAACAAAGATAAGAGTTCATACTACATGCATTCAAAGGTTGCTAATGGAGTGTTTCAGGCAGTTGGAGCTATTACAGAATTTGCAAGAGGTACGTCTGAGTTTCATTCATTCTCTGAACTGCCTAGTGTAGGGGAGAGGTTGATCAATCTAGACAAATCCCAATCACCTAACCTTAGGGTTAGGATAGCAAAGAGAAGAACCCCAGACTGATGGTTTCACGGAATTGGACTTTGCACAAACCTGCATGTTTCTTTATCTCATTCAGTATGCTATTAAGGTACTTTCCAATGGTATTAGCATGGTTCCATGCTCATTCTGGGTGTGCTTTGATAGTGTACAGAAAAATGTGATAAGCATGTGTGGGATGGTACAATTTATCCTACTTCTGATATGTCTAAATGCTAAGGAAAATGCTGAACCCATCATATGGTATTTCTGGAGATTGTTGAATCATTTCTCAGTGGTATTAGCATGCTTTCATGCTCAATCTGAGGATGGTTTAGCAATGTTTAGAATGATGTCTACATTAAAGGTTCTAGTAGGGAAGGATCTGAGCTTACAAGATCATAAAAAGGCACAGTTTCAAAGCCTGGCCTTTGCCTTGCAAAGCCTGCTTAAAGCCAGCTCATTCCTGGCTCTTGCCTTGCAAAGCCGGCCTAACGCCAGCTCATGCCTGGCTTTTGCCCTGCAAAGCCTGCCTAAAGCCAGCTCAAGCCTGGCTTTTGCCTTGCAAAGCCTGCCTAAAGCGAGGCTCCTCTTCTACACATTAATTTTGATGAGTGAGAATACTTGGACAAAATCAGTCCACTGCATATGGAGATCATATAGTAGCTACACTTGGAAGACTATGCTGGCTTCAACTCTGTGGTGGAGATGTTTGGAATTCATTTTAGCATATGGATAGTATATCCTGGCGCCTGGTGAGAGCTTGATAGGTGTTGGTATTTGCCAATGATAATTGAATTCACGTAAAGGAGAAGGAAGCATTCAACTTATTATGTTGTAATAGCTAGTTCATTAGATTTTAGCTTTTTTATCTTTTTAATAGCTAAAAAAAAAAAAAAAAAATCTGTCCATAAAAAATATTCTGTCCATTTCAGTTTACCAAAAACACCGGAAAAAAAAAAGTTTTCCAAAAACACAGAGTATAACACCAGAGAAAGTGGTTCACCCTTTTATTTTCCCCTGATCATTTTTCCGTTCTTCCTTCTTCATGTCTACCGCGTGAACCAAAAATCTCTCTCCCTTCTCGAAAAATAATCCGTTCAATTGATTCCTAAGTGAACTGGAAAATTTCCTCTGTTTTCGTCCATTCTCCCCCCCCCCCCCCCCCCCCTTTTTTTTCTTGCTTCTGATATTATCAAAAGAAACAGTACAACTCAAAATACAGTATTGAAGTTTCAAAGCCCTTGCAAAATGTTTAGGAAATTCTTATTTTGAAGATTTCGATTTTCTGATCGAGGTATATGAACTCTTCTTTTTCGTTTTCACATAATAAGCTTATATACACAGTTAATAACTTAATATGCTTTTACAACGTACCAATAGCATGTGTAATATACGTTCATGTCTTACCATTTTACTAGTATTTATTTCTTCTCGAAACATCCTAGGGTTTGTGCACTCACTATTACAACCTTCACGTGGCTGCGGGTTTTGGGATTTTAGGGTCATTATGATGGATGATTCACTATAGAGCTTTCTGCTATTTTTAAGTTTGATTTCTGCTGATATAAAATGGGATAATTTTTATATTTCCTGTTTTGTTGGGAAAAACTTAATACAAAGGGGCTTCTCGATCAGTGTAGGAGAAAATAGATATCATGTTGTTGAGAACAGGGGAGATTCCAGAAAATTTTTGAATTTTTTCTCAAAATGTGTGTGTGTGTGTAGTAAACGGTGGTTCTAAAAAGTTTAGAAAAAACATTTACAAATGTGTGGGTGTGGGTGTGTAGTAAATGGTGGTTCCGGAAAATTCTAGAAAAAGATGAAAAAAAGAAGAGAAAATTTTAGAAAAACATTTTAAAATGTGTGTGTGCGTGTGTTGTGAATGGCGGTTCCAGAAAATTTTAGAAATACATTTTAATATATCTCTCTCTCTCTCTCTCTCTTTGTGTGTGTGTGTGTGTGTAGTAAATGGTGCATCTACTGCCTTTAGATCCCGGATTAGTCTTTGATTGAAAATGTGAAAAGCAGCAAATCAAAGAAAATATTGGCTCTATTCATCGGCGTGGATGTATGTCTTTAATGCTGTGATTACATTGGACCCTAGGTGAAAATAGGACCCATGTAAATTGGTTAATTGCTCTTTCCAGCATTTCTTGTCCCGTAGACTATCCTCATTTTCGTGTTCTAGCTTTTGGGGTCGAAATTTTTGTAGAGACTAGAAACAGGTTGATTAATTGAATCTCTGCTCATTGGGCATTGTAACTAGATTGGCAGGCCAATGTTTACACATAATATAGCATGTAACTCAAGGAATATATCTGTGGTATACGATAACTAAGTTGAGTGCATTTGTGTGGGCTGTATTACTTCTATTGAACTTTTTGGAAAAAATATATTAGTTCTATTGGAGCTGCAGGAGTAGCTAATGTAAACTTAGATGGTTTCTTTGAGGTTGGCTTCATCAATATATGAAAGAGAGATATTTATCCGCAGTTTGGGGAAATACAATTTTGGGTGAGTTGTGCTTAAGAAGAGGCTTGCATCAGAAAGTGAGGAAGTTTCTTGCTCAATATTCAATTCTCCGCTCTTCCATTTTTCATTCTGAATGACCAGTAGTTGCTGATACCACTTGATGCAGCAATGCAAGTGGTAGCAATATCATTTTGTTAGTGGGAAGATGAATCCAAGCAGCTGGATTTAAAAATTGAGCCTTCTATGTTACCCGTCTTACTTGTCATTGTGTTAGAAGCATATCTGTTCCGACTGCATTTCAATTTCCTTTGTTAAGTATTTTTGGTTAAGTCAAGTTTAGTTTGGTTATTAACAAAACACAAACTGATCCTTAGCTTTTAACGTAATTACAGGTTGAAGATGTCTCGTAGAAGATCGGAGAAAAGTGAGAGTGCTAATTCAGAGTTGGAAGAGTTGAAGTATAAATACTATAAAGATTTAAGAGATGAAAAAGTCAAAATTAGACGTTCTGGAAAATATTTCAGATGTCCATACTGTGATAATTCTAGTAAAGAATATGATTTGCAAGATCTTCTAAGGCATTCTTCCCGCATTGGTAGAGATTCAAAGAGTGCTAGTTTTAGAGACATAGCTAGACATTTGGGATTGCTCAAGTACTTGGATAGGTACGTCGATGCAGACAAGAAGGTATCCCAATCAAGTCGAAGGAAAAGTTTTGAGCCATCAGGGAAGAGTTCTCGAGATGCTAAGAGTGATCCAGTAGAGCCATCTCACATCACTGAGCAGTACAAAAGCGGAGGAAAATTTTATTCGTCTTCTGTTAGGACAAGTGAAGCAGTAGATAAACCTGTTGATTGTGCTGAAGAGCGCCCGAGAAGGGAAAAACTAAATGCAGAGAACACAGTGGCATCCCAACCTCCTCTCAGAAGTACTAAAGATGATATGCCACCCCAACCTGTCCTAGCATCTAATGAGCCATTTATCAATGAGGCCAAGGACGATCCTATAGTTTTTCCCTGGATGGGAGTAGTAGCCAATATCCCGGTTGAAAATAAGGGAGGTAGGTATGTAGGTAAAAGTGGAACAAATCTAAAAAAGGAGTGGATTGCCAAAGGGTTTAATCCAGTGAAGGTTCATCCTTTATGGAATTTCCGGGGTCACACTGGCTATGCCATAGTTGAATTTAAAGGGGATTGGTCGGGATTCATGAATGCTATGGCATTTGGTAAAGCATTTGAATTGGATAAACATGGGAAGAGAGATTGGAATTTAGTAAGACATCGGGATGATAAATTATATGCTTGGATTGCGCGTGATGAAGATTACTACTCTGAGGCTCTCATTGGTAAACATCTCCGCAAACATGGAGATCTAAAGACAGTTTCTGAAATACAAGCAGAGAATAAAAGGAAAGATTCTAGTCTACTATGCAACTTGACCAATGAGTTAGAGATGAAGAACAAGGCATGTGAAGAGATGAAGAGAAAAATAAGCAGAACTGAAGTTTTTATGGATAATGTGATGAGTCAAAAGGAGGAGATGGTTCAAAACTACAATGAAGGTGTAGTTTTCTTTTGCCTATTTGCTGTAAACTAGTCATACAATATCTTTTTACTATTTTATTGCTTTACTTTAACAGAATACTAAAGATACACCTGTGCGAAATTTGTTAATCATATCATGAAGTTGTGCCTCATTCTGTTGTTTATTTTCTCCTCTAATGTCATTTAATTTGTGTACTAGAGATGGAGGTGATGCGGCGTAAAGCATTCAATCAGCTCCGGGATTCCATACGTGAGCATGAGAAAAGTCGAATGCAGCTCAAAGCTCAAAAAAAAGAATTGATGCTACGAGAACAAGAATTGAGAGAACGTGAAGCACTAAATGAGAGTGAGCAAAGAAAGCTTGACCATCAAAAGGAGATGGTAATATCTTTCTAAGATGCTGTCATAAGCTTCCTGCTTTAGCTTGCTGTCTGTCTGTTGGATATGAAAAGAAAAGAGGCTCACAGAGAAGTGCATTGTTTTGCAAGTGGTGCTTTGCAAGAAGGAAATTGGAGATGATACTCTTGAGTGTCTAAAATACTGAAATTTTCGTTTTAAGGATATCTAACATAATTTTATCCAATCGAATGGAATTTGACTTACTTGAGCATATTCAGTGTTGTCATCTCCGCCTTTATGTGTCCAGTTTGCTTGCATACCTTTTTCCTGATAATATAGGTTACTTAGCATTCCAGGTCCTTAGATGTAATTCTGATGCCTAATTTGGCAATTTTTTCTGAAAATTCTTTATCTGCAGAATGAGAGGGCGATTTTGGAGCAGAAGAAGGCTGATGAGAAAATTTTGAAATTGGCTGAAGATCAGAAGGTGTGCTGTGCAGTTTTGGCTAAGACTGCCTCTTTGAGAACACAATATTTCATAGCTTTTTAGCTATTGACTTTGGGCTTTTACTTGCAGAAAGAAAAGGAACAACTTCATAAAAGAATAATTGAACTTCAAGCAAAACTTGATCAGAAGCAAGCACTGGAGTTGCAGATTGAGCGCTTGCGAGGTGCCACGGAAGTGATGAGACACATGAATGTGGAAGGAGATCTCGAAGCAAAGAAGAAACTGGAGTCAATTCAAGAAGAAATCAAGGAGAGTGAAGAAGAACTTGAAAGCTTGGAAACACTGAATCAAACTCTAATTATAAAGGAAAGACTTACAAATGACGAGGTGCAAGAAGCCCGTAAAGAGCTTATCAATGTGAGCATTCGTACATTTTTAATTCATCCTCGTAATTTTTTTTTCTAATGAAGCAATGTGATTATGATTGGAGCTAAACATATACTATTATGTTTTATAAAGGTTTTGGTTACTTTATATTTGTCCACTAAAGTAACGAGCATTTTTATTCACCTTCATGAGCAGCAAATCCTTCTACTCCGTATTTACTAAGGAGTTTAAATGTGACAAATTGATTTCCAAATAATTCGAGTTCACCATACATTGCCTTTTTTAGGAAGTATACTTTTTGTAAAATGAACAGATGAATTTGAAGTTAAAGTAGTGAAGAATAAGGGTGGCTTGTAGTTACAGGCACTCACATCATTTTCTTCCATTCTAATTGATCTTTAATTAGCTTTCATTGGGATTCAATCTTGAACTACATTCAATCAGTTTGAAGAAATGCTCATCATTGTTAAAAAGAAAGAAAAAAAAAAGGAGAAATGGATAGTTCCATAACATTTTTACATCTGCCCGGTTCCTCTGCTTGTAACAGTATGCACACCTATATTATATGCCAATGTTATTTACAAGTTTGTAGCAGCTAAAAGTTTAAAACTATCTCTATAAAATTCTGGAGATATGCACTACAGAGGAACCTTTTGAAGATGGTAAACTTGATTGACAATTTGTTTTACTCCTAAAATTGTGCTTTTTTTTCAAGTATGTCCTTGCCTTTTCGATCTAGTTTTATACATACATGATTTCTCATAAACATGTTTTTTTGACTTTTGAATTTATCATACTTCTTGCTTGGTTATTGTTAAGTGTATTTATTTCTTTTAGTTTTTACCATTCTTCATGACGTTCTCTCTTAATATGGTCGTGTTTGTTTCTTGGAGATTCTCATTCATAATCAGCTCAAGCTTGATATTACTGCAAGGAAGTGCAAATGAGTCTGATATCTGCAATATGGCTCATGCATTAAATTGGCATCTGAAGACAATCTGCAGGAATAGCTGCAAGCTGTTGTAGCTTTACATTTACATTGCCGTATATCTAGAACAAAGGAAACGAATTGTAGACCTACAAACATGCCACAGTACAATTATTCTAATGTTTATAAAAGTATCTTCTTAACATGAAGATGATTCCAATCTCATTCTGCCAACCAATACAGTAGGAACAGCAATTCTATGAGCAATCGTCATGTTCTTTCCCTTTGCTCTAGATAATTAGTGCTTGATTTATTTTGTCACAGGGTTTAAAGGAGAGCTGTGCTTTTATCTGTGTCAAGAGAATGGGGGAACTTAATGAGAAACCATTCCATGCTGCTGCAAGAAAAATTTACAACTCGGAAGAAGCAGCAGAGAAAGCAATGGAACTATGTTCCTTGTGGGAGGATCACCTGAGGGATCCAAATTGGCATCCGTATAAGGTTATCCAAAAGGGTCAAAATGTTGAGGTATGCACTCTTTCATATATTGTTATCTGTATTCTTTTTTGGTTTTATATTTTCAATGTAAATTTTATTTAATTTTTGATTTCTCAGGAAGTAATTGATGAAGATGATGAGAAGTTGAAGGATCTAAAGACTGAGTATGGTGAAGAAGTGTATCAAGCTGTGGTAACTGCCTTAAATGAGTTGAATGAGCATAACCCCAGTGGTAGGTACCCAGTACCTCAGTTGTGGAATAATAAGGAAAAAAGAACTGCATCATTGACAGAAGGAGCTGAGTACATATTGAAACAGTGGAAGCTGTATAAGAGGAAAACAAGATGAAGCATTTGACTGAACTTTGAGAGGAAAGAAGTAGAAATATTATGATGGTCGCATGATAAATTCTAGTAGGCCAGCTTAACCATTAGCAGGAATTCTCTAAGTCTGCAACAACTTAGTTTTATTACCCATCCCTTCATTTAGCTCTATATTTTTTGTGAAAATTTTAGATGAGACAGCTTGTTCTTTGTCTGCTGTTTCATTTTGTCATTTGATACATAGCAGCTTCAACTGTTTTGTAAATTCTGACCAGAAACAGCTAGAAATATATGGATTAAGTCATTGGATAGTTTACTGTACAAAGTTGATTTACAGAGGAGCACTCTGTAATTTTGCAGCAGCTCCGTCATTCTCTTTATTAACGACCCATTATATCCTCTCTCTTCTATGTTATTCTTCTCAAACTGACGAATGTTGCCTGATCTTCCTTCTTTCAAAACACTTTTTATACCACCATTTGCTTTTTCCCTTTGTTTATATTTACTTTTGTTTGTTATTAGGTATTTGTCTATCCAGGCAAACAAAGGCATTTGTGTTATTGGTTGGGTAAATGATTTTGTTGATTAACTTGATAATCATGTGATACTTGGGGAGTAAAGACATATTATTGTGCTGTTAGACTTGGGGTATAACCGAAGAATGAGACCAAATGATGACCCCAAGGAATGCCCAACTTTCTATTCAGTTACTCAAACGCACTTCTTGTGCCTTGAATTGAAATAACCTTTTGTAAAATTCCCATGAAATTGTGCTTTCTACTTCCTTTGATAAAAGACAAATAGAAATACGCAAAGAGTTTTTGTTGAGCTTGGTTTATTCCAAAGGTATGAAGTTAACGATGTAATTGGGCTCCTCCTTCCAATAGTCCTATAATCTATATGGTATAACAGATATGCTGAGATGTGCTTGCCTATCTTGTAACTGCGTTCGAAGATATACACGGCAAGGGATGCCGGAGCCAATGAATTAAAGAATCTAATTGGTTTTTGTATCATAAGAAAATGAAGAGGGGACAACATTATACAAGGAGTTGATATGGGAACTCCCACCAAAAAGAAAGGCATAGAATTGGAACCCTTCATTGAATAAATATAGCGTTGAACAAAACTTGCAAAGAGAAGTCCTTTAATGGCCTAAGCTTTCGTCCATGAAATTCCTCTTAATAGTTTAGCATTTCTAAATGATAATAATAGTAATATCCCAAGCCAATTTGTGCACATCAATTATTTAAACTAATACCGAATTACTAGTATCGTCAAAGTCCAAATTGTCGATTTAGGTACACCAGCTACTATATATGTAACACGTAAGATACCTAAAACAACATACATATTTTCAATTAAACCACAAATACAGTTAATAATATATAGTCCAACTAGTAGCTGCGGGCTACATGTTTTTGCAGCCGCCTCAGCTCTTCTCATGTCATCTACAATTCATCCCTTCTCAAATCCCTAATTTCTCCACAAAACTCATCAACCCTTTTCCTTCACCACCACAACCAAAAAGAAAAAGTAAAAAAACAAATAACCCCACAATAAGAAGACCATACTTTTCCCTAATCCCAACTCCAAAAAAGCAATGTTTTTTAAAGACTTTTACAATCCCCCCAAAACCCCGTTAACCACAATAGTCAAACAAACAGAAACATAATAATAAAAAGTCTTGAATTTAGCTACTTTTTCTTGTTAAACTCTGAAATTCTTCCCACTGAAAGTTTGACCAAATTGCCAATGAGCTGGAGCAATATTCCATGAAGTGGAGCTGCGTCTATCACTGGCTGTGACCCTAAATGAAAGTGACTGACCAATCAAAACCGAATTTGTTTGATAATTTTGACCCCAATTACGGCTCATTGTTATCCAATTAGTCTTTGAACCTTTTACGTAAACCCTCACGATATCCCCTGCACCCGCGACGTTGGTAACCAAAACCAAGTTGAAGTAACGGAAGCCGTTAATTGTGAACCTTATTCCACCTTTCTTCCTGCATGGCACCCTGCGTAAATAAATTTAAAAACCTCAGGTTAGTTTGGTCATTTGAGAAACAAACATGTGGACAGATTTGTTAATGTGCTACGTAGAGAGTAAATTAAATATGAGGACGCAGTACGGCAAGGATTAGGTGGCTATAGAAGACTGTGCTCCACTACCTACGGTTTGATGTTTGACATTCTTGTGGAATACTGTGTTTCGTTTGATTTTCTTAATATCACCTTTACCATTTAACCAGTTAATAAGTTAATTGAGACATAAACAGAGAGTTCAACTCTGTGTAACAAAACTTTGGGCCAAAAAATAACTACATGTAATAATACTGCACAAACTAAAAATAGTGTAAAAAGAAGAAAGCATGCCAGCCAATGTACGTTGTGACAGGTTATTTTCCTTCTACCGGTACTATGAAAGAAGAGAAAATCTGACAAAAGCAATAAATTAAAACCAAACACATAAAGATAACCCCACGAGAAGGAGAAGGACAAACCCAAGGCACCAAAAGAATGAGGAAAAGCACAAAATACATACCGGCGGTAAACGACGGGGACAATTCCGGCACGGTACTCAGCAATCTTAAGGAACATAGGCATGGCGAGGTCAAAATGAGAGCGAGGAGGATTACACCATCCGCCATTGTCATTGGGTAGTGCAAAGTTGGGAGGGCAGAAATTGGTAGCAGTAATGAAGATGGAAGGACTACCGGAATGGCACCATTGTGGGTCCTTGTCACACTTGATCTCAAAGCAAGCTCCACAGCTTAAGCCATTGTTGAATAGCGCTGTGCTCAACGCTCCATTGTTCACTCCGTACCCTTGACTGTATAGATTACCGTACCCACACGCCCCACCTGTGTAAATCACAAAATTAGTCTTAAATTTAAACAATGACAATGAGAGCAAAAACAGAATAGAAATGGAGCAAGAAAACCCCTGAAAATGGTGACGTACCCATAGTACCAGAGGCATCACTGCCGCCATAGAAAGTAGCATGCGCACTCTGCCATGCTCCACCACTATAAACACCTGGGATTCTGCTTTCAACTGCTACTACTAACATTAATGAAAAAACACAAGCAATAAAGGCCACATTCAAAAACACCATTTCTGTAAAATAGAAAGATAATGTGGATGTAGTGCTTACTACTTGCTACTACTACTACTTATGGAGGGAGCCCTAAAAGTGAATCAGTGGCACTTCATGTAATTATGGTGCCATCAGTTGTCCCATTTTGTAAATACAAGCTATGTTTAATAGGAGTCCCAAACGATAATTAACTTTTCTACTGTCACGCTCGCTAAAGGGCTTAACAATTTCGAGATAGTGTCATTCGTATCTTAACTCAGTAAAAATGTTTTTTTTGACATATTTCTACTTTTTACATCAAAACTCTGCCGTATTTGTTTTCTTTCTTATGGTCCACAAAATACTTTTTGTCTAA
The DNA here is from genome assembly GCF_000390325.3 of Nicotiana tomentosiformis. Taxonomy (NCBI): domain Eukaryota; kingdom Viridiplantae; phylum Streptophyta; class Magnoliopsida; order Solanales; family Solanaceae; genus Nicotiana; species Nicotiana tomentosiformis. Next base: position 82,729,848 of record NC_090817.1, on the reverse strand, counting down.
TCAGAGTCTTTTCGCACGAGATGCACACATCAACAGAGCAAGTGGTATCTACATGAAAGAAAAAAAAAAAACTTTTTTGCAAAATTATACTCGCTCTACATTTTTTGCAATGTAAGAAAAGTAGTAACCTTTTAATATTTAGTATAATAATTTTATTTTATTATTTTATTATAATGAGATGATTTATAATTTATTTAATATTAAATTTCGTATATAATCACACTATTATATAAATCTAATACTCAATGTGGGGTAATTATTTTGCTTTAAAAGCAAAGGGAAACAAGAGCAAACCAGCTGGATTAACTTGGTAGGGGTCAGAGCTACATCACCATAATTAATGGGTCAATAATACGAAGAGCATTGTGGGCTTCAATTTTGGGGTGGGCCCTTAAGACAAATGCATCTTCTCGAGGTGCGTGAAACCAAAGTTAAAACAAGGAACAAAGGATTTTACCTTCTCTTTTTTACTTTGGGGACAAAGTGGGTTGCTCCAACGCCAAGTATCATTCACTTCCAATCAAGAGGTTGTGAGTTCGAGTCATCCCAAGAGCAAGGTAGGGGTTCTTGGAGGGAAGGATGCCGAGGGTCTATTGAAAATAACCTCTCTATCCCAGGGTAGGGGTAAGGTCTGCGTACACACTATTCTTCTCATACCCCACTAATAGGATTATACTGGATTGTTATTGTTGTTGTTGTTTTTTTTTTTTACTTTGGGGACCAAATTATCTTAACTTTTTCCCCACCAGAATGTTCTGAGCTATGGCTGCTTTTCGTTTTGAAATATTTTTTAGGCAGTAGGGTTAAGATTTAACAAGTTTCATTGAGAATTTACATGGAAATCCAATGATTGTGTCCCTCCAAAATTATAGCCTACACCTTCATGCTTTTGTTCTAGTTTAAAATTTTCTTACCATTTCTCCCACTCCTAGAACTTATTCAAAATTTGTTCTAATTTTATTTATTTTTTTAAATCACACTTTTTGAAGGCGAGAGTTCAAATTTAATATTTATTCACATACATATTTAATCTTTGTTGAAAATACTCGATTCAATTAAATCAGCAACATAAAAGCTGCATTCATCATTGGTTTGACTGGTCGTAATTTTCTTTATTTCTCTTGTTTCTTTTTCCCATATATAAAATGGATATTCAAATAATCCACCATAGTATATACTTGAAAAAAAGAGTGCATTTTTAACCTTAATTAGTTTAATATTAATGCTACAATGTAAAACCATAATATGACATTAGTCAAATACTTCCAAGCACACCTGAAAAAAGGTGAGATAAAATTCCTAGTGAGAGAACTCATTGTCAAGAAGCGACAACTCGAATTGCAATACATGAGCTCGAATCCTAGTAAGCTGTGATTAAGTCTTTCTTGTTCCATGTTTGTTATTCTGTTTACCCTCAAAATCGGATAACAATTGAATTTATTAATAGTTTAAATGATATGCGGATTAGCTTGATACATAGCGATAAATTAGATTGTAATTGAAATAAATAACGATAAATTAATTGCAAACCACGTGAATTGAATGATTTCAGCTTAGGAAAGCAAGCCGCCCTTGAGTTGAATGCACTTTTATTGACACAAAGATACCAAAGAGTAAGAACTTAGAGAATGTATTGTTTATCAGTGTATGTTACAATATATTCATGAATTGTGAGGCCCCCTTTATATATATTAGAGCAACTTACTTTTTAGGTATTATTCTATTATTTCATAAAAGGTAAAAGGGTCCTTGATTTGTTGACCGTTGGTTCCTTTTTTGGTATATTCCGTAATTTTTGCCGTAATATCCGGTTAATTGCGGGAATTTCGGATAAGCTGCCAATATATTCCTTGAGACCGTTATGACCGGGACCGATTATGACTTCGGTAAACTCGAGGGCAAATCTGGTGGTGTTGATGACTAATTTTAGCAATGCTTTGGGTCAGATCTTAATTATCATATTTCGATCTTGGCTGATTGTGTTGGACGTAAGATTGAACTTCGAGCTCGACTTTTACCCTATTACGGATATTTCGGCCCTGGCCTTAATTAGGGAGGTTGGAAGCTCGAACGAACATCTAGCCCGATTTTACCCGTATACAGATAGTTCCCTCGTTTTTTCGGAGAGTAGATGACGAGAAATGATATGAGCCTCGGATTCTCACTTCGATATATCATGACGTAAGTGACAAAATCATGACATAAAATCCCCTTATTTTTCGGAGAGTAAATGATGAGAAACGATGCGAGCTTCCGATTCTCACTTCGATAAATTATGACGACGAAATCCTAATGTAAGTGATAAGAATAGTTGAAACGTCCTGTCGGTCCAGTTTTCAAGGCATTAAATGCTTGTCAGTCGTCGGTCGGCCACTCCTAGATGCGAATCGTCATTTGGAAACTATAAATACTTCCTCCTTTGTTCATTCAAACTTTACATCTAACCTTCTGCCCCCGTATTTCAGGGATTTGAACACCTTTAAGTTCTCTAATTCTGTTTTTTTGAGATTTTCTACAAGAGTTTTTATTTGCTAATCACTCTTTGTCCTTCATCTACACCTTCCTTCCTTCATTTTTTTTTCAATTTAAAAGTAATGGCGAAGACTTCAAAATCCGTTCCCCAAAAAGAAAACCCCTCTTCCTCACGACCATCTGTTGAGTAAAATGTTTCGTTTGTTGCTGTTGAGGAACCGACACTGGAACCCCCTCTGAAAATGTTCGTACCTACGGGGTGCCCAACCGGTGCTGATTTTAAGGTCGAGAAAACTTCCTTGGTACTGGGTCGGTGTGAGCCGGTCTCGAGATATATCTGCTCGGTCACAGAGGACGTTCTTTCCAAGGTCAAAGAAGATTATAACTGGGCTGACAAGCACGTGGTAGTACCCAAGCCCGAGGAAGCCATTACCACCCACGTGGAGGGTTTTTTGAGTGTTTACACTTATCCCTTCACGTTGGGCCCCTTGGACCCGGTCATTATCGCCTTCTGTAAGAGGTACGAGATGACCCCCGGTCAAATTCATCCCTCATTTTGGAGGATAGTAATACTCCTCCGCTTCTTCGTGAGCAAGATCGAAAGTTGTCTTTTCACCATAGATCATCTAATGTGTTTGTATAGTCCCCGACTTTATCGGGGGGGATTAATCAAGCTTGCACGTCGGGCCAGTAAGGCCCATTCTCGAGCATCGATGAAGATCGAAACCGAGGCTGGTTAGGCCAATTCGTTCGAGTGAAGACCTTGGATTTAATCCATGTCGAGTACATGCCATTTCCTGAGAAGTGGAACATGTCACGTAAGTACAATATTAGTTTCAAGATTTTGCCCATCATTTTTCCCTTCTTTTTCTTTTTCCATTGGTGCCTTGTGGCGGTGTAGCTGTTTCTCGGATTCCGGAAGCAGTACCTCGACTCAAGGAGTGGGTCTAGGGTATCGCAACACAAATATCATACTCCGAGCGCTCATGGAGTGAGCTTTCGAAAGGCCGATGGGAGGCCCGTTCTCACGGTGAGATTTTTCTTCTAAGTTACATTTGACTTCACTTTCAACTGTTGATTTCTAACTTGTTTTATTTTCTTTTTGCAGGTTTTCCAAAAGATGTTGAAATGAGGTCTCCATCTAGTGATGATGATGTCTTCACCGAGCCCCCTGCTTCGAAGCAGGATAAAGAGAAGAAAAGAAAAAAAACTTCGAGTTCTCCGGACCCCGAGAAGGACAAACCGAAGAGACGATTGGTGCGAAAATGCTCGAGCACCGCCTCCGGATTCACTCCATCGATTGAGATATGAGTCCGATAGGGAAGGAGGGTCCTATGACCTGACGGACAGCGTATTGCCTCAGCTCGAAGGGCAAGGAGCTTCCGAGCTGGAGGGGGGTGAGGCTGACCCTCAACAATTTAGAGAAACCGATGCGGCCGGGGTCGAAGCCTCACAAGCTGCGGGAAATGCTTCGAAGGAAGAACTGGGCATAATAGAGATTGCCAAGTCGCCTTCATTCATGAAATCGATGTTTATCGAGGCGCAAACTGCTAAAGAATGCCTTGCCGAGGGACTCATGGAACGAATGACCCTTTCCGTGGTATCTTTGATGGTGTGGACTCGACGGCCACGAAAAATGCTACCGGGTTGGGGGATTTAGATATACCAAGGAAAAGCCAATCCCCGAAAGCAAGCGGGCCCTCTTCGAACCAAAGACTGGTAGGTAAATTTCCTGCCCCGAGTGCATACCCCGATCGAAAATGTACCATTGTTTTTTCCCTTCTAGAGGATGCCCGGATTCTTCCCCCCTCCCCGTGGGGGTGGCCAGCTATCTTCGATGCCTGGTGACCGAGGATGAACAAGCTAAGTTGAATGAGGTGGCTGCACCTTGTCTTTTCAACGAATCACAACAGGTGTTGAACCGGGTAACTTCATGCTTTCCTAAGTGAAATTTTGATTTACACTTAGATTTTTTTTGTTATTGACTTAGCATTTCTTTTCTTGTTCATAGGCTTCGGTTTTTCACCACGAGGCTTTTTTGAGGTACCGAGATGACCTGAAACAACTCGAAGCCGAAGTTCGAGAGCTTACTGAGAAGAGGGACGCCTCTAACCTTCTTAATGAGCAGCTCGAAGGGGAGGCCAAGAACCTCCGTGCCGAGCTGGAAGTTGCCCGAAAAGATCATGCTGACTTGGTCGAGCTGGTAAATGTTTTCGAAGTAAGTGATGATGAATTTTATTCGGTGACTGATGGTCAAAATCCGCAGGTCCAGTAAAAATTCGATCGGATTGATTAGCTCCGAGCCAAAATGGATATGGTCAAAGCTGAGACCGATGAATGGAGAGGCAAAATGGATCGTTTGGCCTCGGAGAAAGAGGTTGCTCGGGCATAATTAACTTCGGCCGAAATCTAGTTAAGAACGGCAAAGGAAAGGGTCGAGGTTCAAACAAAAAAGGTTGAAGAGCTCCAATCTCGGCCAGGTTCGGCCTTCTTAGATCGAGATAATTTTGCCAAGGAGATAAAAATGACCAAGTCGAAGGTCGCCGTGGTCAAGGCCGAAGCTGATGAAATGGTGGCCCAGTATAAGGCCGATGCCGAAGCGGATCAAGATCAATCAAAAAATATAGCCGAGCATATGAAGTGGCAATCCCAAAGGCAGGCCCTTGAGGAAATCCACGCTCGAGGCTTTGATTTATCGGCTGAAATCGAGAATGCCAAGGTGTTCGAAGCCGAGACCAGAAAGCTGGCCTTTCCCAAGGAGGAAGATTCCGAGGACTCAAGTAGGCCAAAGGTAGAGAAGACCCCGGGAATCCCGGTGATGAGGCAGGCTCCGGCCAAGATCAAGCCGCTTAAGTGCCTCTCTCTGATTTTGTCTTTTTTCTTTCTGTATTTAGTACTTTCTGTTGATGCCGTTCTGCCTTTGTAAAGACAATATTTCATAAATACAAATTTTCCATTTCTTTTTAATAATTCTCGACCTCTTCCTTTGCTTTTCTTTTTATGTTTTTCAAAGATTGAAATGCCTTAGCATTAGTTAGTCTTGTTTGGAATTCTGAACATGCTTTTGCCTTTGATAGAATCAATCTCTAAGGCGTCGTGGAATCCGCCATGTCCGGGAAGTTTTCCCTAAAACACTTATACTTTTTAGAATATGACTTGCCGAAAGTGTGTTTTGCTCAGGTTTTCATAAGCTTTTGAAACTTCGGGCTTTGTTAACCCGAAAACGGCCTTAACCTTTTAGTTTGGGCGATGCCAAATAAGCTTTGTGCCCTCGGGTTTTGTTAACCCGGAATGACCTTAGACTTTTAATTCGGGCAATGCCAAATAAGCTTTTGTGCCCTCAGGTTTTGTTAACCCGGGAATGGCCTTAGCCTTTTAATTCGGGCGATGCCAAATAAGCTTTTGTGCCATTGGGTTTTGTTAACCCGGGAATGGCCTTATCCTTTTAATTCGGGCAATGCCAAATAAGCTTCGTGCCCTCGGATTTTGTTAACCCGGAATGGCCTTAGCCTTCTAATTCTGGTGATGCCAAATATGCTTTGTGCCCTCGGGTTTTGTTAACCCGGGAATGGCCTTAGTCTTTTAATTCGGGCAATGCCAAATAAGCTTTTGTGCCTTCGGGTTTTGGTAGCCCGGGAATGGCCTTAACCTTTTAATTCGGACAATGCCAAATAATATTTTGTGCCCTCGGGTTTTGTTAACCTGGGAATGGCCTTAGTCTTTTAATTCGGGCAATGCCAAATAAGCTTTTATGCCCTCGGGTTTTGTTAACCCGGGAATGGCCTTGGCCTTTTAATTTGGGCAACGCAAAATAAGCTTTTGTGCCCTCGGGTTTTGTTAATCCAGGAATGGCCTTGGCCTTTTAATTTGGGCAATGCCTAAGTGGCAGCCCCGAGTGAAAGTGGCTCTTGGGCTCGATGTCTATGGGGAACCAAACAAAAATATCTTTGAGAGGACATGAATTTTTATTCAAAAGGCATAGACTTCCTTTCAATTTTGTGCGTAGTTTACAAAGTTAAACTTATATTTTGTGTCTGGGCTCGGGTGATCTATGTGGGCATGGTTCAATCGACCGTTTGACCTCTACAGAAAATCTTATTATTGAGCGAGCCTCGATTGTTCAAGCACAAGAATCAAAAATCATTCCCCCCGGATTATGCCCCTTAGTGTTCAGGGTTTGTCGTAGATAAGCCTCGAATACTCTTGACTTTGATTCTAAGTTAGCACAATTTCATTGTTGCCTCGTTAAAAACCTTGCCGGAAAATCCTTTTGGGATAAAATCAGATCAAGGGAAAAAGAGTGCAAGGCGTGCTTTCAGGCCTAAAACATTGTGTGGGGTACCTGCAAGTGTTAGTAAAAAATGTAGTTGAGTAAAAGAAAGTGATTGGGGCCATACCTTAGCAGTAATATCGTTTCAAGTGGGTTATGTTCCAGTTGTTCGGTAATCATTCACCGTTCATTGTTCCGAGTTTGTATGACCTTTTTTCGGTGATCTCAATAACCTGATACAGACCTTCCCAGTTCGGTCCCATTTTTCCTTTGTTCGGATTCCGAGTGTTTAACGTGATCTTCCTTAATAGTAAGTCCCCGACATTGAAATGTCGAAGGTTGGCTCTTCGATTATAATATCTCTCGATTCGTCGTTTCTGGGCTACCATTCAAATAAGGGCGGCATCACGTCTCTCATCTAGTAGTTCTAGACTTGTGTTCAGGATCTCGTTGTTTGTTTCTTCAGTAGCATATCGAAACCTGAGACTCGGTTCTCCGACTTCGACTGACATCAGAGCTTCGGCAACGTAAATCAGCGAGAATGGGGTGGCCCCGGTACTAGACTTCAAAGTTATATGATATGCCCAAAGGACTTCGAGCAGGATTTCCTTCCATTTTACTTTGGTGTCGATCAACCTCTTTTTGAGGTTTTGGATTATGATTTTATTGGTGGATTCTGCTTGTCCATTCCTACTAGGGTGGTAGGGAGTGGATAAGATCCTTTTGATCTTATGGTCTTCGAGAAACTTGCTTACTTTGCTGCCAATAAACTATTTCCTGTTGTCGCACACGATCTCGGTTGATATTCCAAACCGACATATGATGTGGTCCCAGATAAAATCGAAGACTTCTTTTTCTCTGACCTTCTCACATGCATGTGCTTCCACCCATTTAGAAAAATAGTCAGTCATAAATAAAATAAATTGAGCCTTACCGGGGGCCCGTAGAAGGGGGCCAATGATATCCATGCCCCATTTCATGAATGGCCATAGTGACAAGACCGAATGTAGCAGCTCTCCGGCTCGATGAATCATTGGAGCATGCCTTTGGAATTCATCACATATTTGCACGAATTCCTTCGCATCTTTTTCGATGTCGATCCAGTAGTAACCAGTCCTAATTATTTTACGGACCAATGCTTCGGTACCTGTTGATTTCCGCATGTGCCTTCGTGAATTTCCCTTAGAACATACTCGGTATCTCCTGGTCCTAAACATATCGCGATCGGGCTATCAAACGTTCTTCTGACTAAGGTTCCATTCTCAGACAAACTAAATCGTGCTGCCTTTGGATATGAGGGCAATTTTCTGATTTTTAGGTATTCTATGTATTTGTTTCTCCAATCCTATGTTAGGCTCATTGAGTTTATTTCGGCGTGGCCCTTTTCGACTACTGATCTCATTAATTGTATTACTTCCCCTGAATTGAGCTCATTGTCTTTTACCGAAGACCCCAAATTAGCGAGGGCATCAGCCTCATTGTTTTGATCACGAGTCACATGTTATAGAGTTCATTCCTTGAATCGGTGTAATGTTACCTATAATTTATCTAGGTATCTTGCATTCGTTCTTCTCTTACCTCGAACATCCCATTAACCTGGTTTACCACAAGGAGGAAATCACACTTAGCCTCTCCTTGATGCCCCCAAGCTTTTGGCTAGTTCGAGACCTACAATCATGGCCTCATATTCGGCCTCGTTGTTAGTAAATTTTATAATTTTAATAGATTGTCTAACTATACTGCCCTTTGGTGGCTTTAGCACGATGCCAAGTCTGGTTTCGTGTTTGAGGCATCGTCTGTAAAGATGGTCTAGATTCCCGAAGGGGTCTCCAAGTTTAATAATAATTCTCTTTCGACTTCGGGTATTAGCGTCGGCATATCGACCACAAAGTCTGCCAAAATTTGAGATTTAATGGCGGTTCGGGGCCGATACTCAATATCGTACCCGCTGACCTCAATGGCCTATTTGGCCAATCTTCCCGAGAGTTTGGGTTTATGCATTATATTACTCAATGGGTAAGTAGTCACAACACATATGGGGTGACATTGAAAATACGATTTCAACTTCCTAGAGGCGCTTATCAAGGCAATCACCAATTTTTCTAGGTGAGGGTTTCTAGTTTTGGCCTCACCTAAAGTTCTGCTAACATAGTAAATATTAATTGCGTACATTTTTGTTCCAGTACCAGGACTCCACTTACCGCTATCTCCGAGATCGCCAAGTAAAGGTACAACTGTTCGTCTATCTTTGGCGTGTGGAGCATCGGTGGGCTCGATAGATATCGTTTGAGATCTTCCAAGGCCCGTTGGAATTCCGGAGTCCATGAGAAGTTACTCTTTTTCTTCAATAATAAGAAGAATCAGTGACTCTTATTGGAGGACCTCGAGATGAATCGCCCCAGAGCAGCTATGCGTTCGGTTAGCCTTTGCACAGCCTTTACGTTATCTATGACCGTGATATCCTTGATGGATTTGATCTTATTAGGGTTGATATCGATTTCTCAGTTGGATACCATGAATCCGAGGAATTTACCCGATCCAACTCCGAACGCACACTTTTTTGGGTTCAACTTCATGTTGTATTTCTTTAATACGTTGAAGGTTTCCTGCGTTTTAACAGGGTAGGGGAGACGGATAACTAATCAAATATAGTACAGCTATGATCAGGAAATAGCGCAGATAAGTGTTTTAAATGGTTCTCTGCTCGCATGGACTTAACCAACATATCGTCAATGCAAACATCCATTGATTTTCCTATTTGTTCTTTGAACATTCGGTTTACTAGGCGTTGGTAAGTGGCACCGGCGTTATTTAATCCGAATGGTATTATGTTATAGCAGTATGTGCAGTATTTAGTGATACAAGAGGTTTTTTCCTGATCATCGGGGTTCATCCGTATTTGGTTGTATTTGGAGAAGGCGTTGAGAAAACTGAGGATCTCGTGACCGGCCGTGGCATCGATCATGCGATCGATGTTTGGCAGAGGGAAAGAGTCATTGGGACATGCTTTATTCAGATCCTTATAGTCTACACACATTCTTAATTTACCCCCTTTTTTTAGGAACTACCACTAATTGCTAACCAATTCAGGTATTTAACTTCCCAAACATACCCTATTTTAAGAAGTTTAGATACCTCATCTTTGATGAAAGCATGTTTGACCTCAGACTGGGGCCTCCTTTTCTGCTTGACCGGGTGGAACCTCGGATCTAAGCTCAGCTTCTAAGTGGTTATTTCCAGCGGTATCCCTATCATATCGAGGTGGGACCAGGCAAAACAATCTTTGTTAGTTATAAGAAATTGAATGAGCTTTTTCCTGAGCTCGGGATTTAACCCCGTGCCCAGGTATACCTTTCCATCGGGCAAGTGTTCACTCAGTATGACTTGCTCCAGTTCCTCGACCATTGATTTTGTAGCGTCGGAGTCATCGGGGGCTATGAACGATCTGGGGCCTCCGTAGTCGGTACCCTCGTATATCCCCCGCTCCTCCGATTCTGTCGAGGTTGGTATTAGTGATTGCTATTTGGCCCCATCTTCGATCACTGGATTCGGATCCTTCGGTACCGAGAGTGTAGATGCTGAGATCACGTCATCAACTGCGAATATCTCCCTCGCAGCCGATTGCTCCCCGAAAACCATTTTGATTCCTTCGGGAGTTGGGAGTTTCAGCACCTGGTGTAACGTCGAGGGTATCGCCCTCATGATGTGGATCCACGGCCTTCCGAGCAGAGCGTTGTATCTCATATCCTATTCAATTACATAAAACTTGGCTTCCTGAACAGTTCCGGTGACGTTCACCAGTAGTGTTATTTCCCCTTTAGTGGTCTCACAGGCCATATTGAACCCGTTTAGGACTCGGATAGTAGGTACGATCTGATCTTGTAGGCTGAGTTATTCCACGACCTTCGATCCGATGATGTTGGCCGAGTTACCAGGATCAATCAACACATGTTTAACTCGATATTTATTTATGAGTACCGATATTACCAGTGCATCATTGTGGGGTTATGCGATCCCCTCTGCGTCTTTGTCGTTGAACGCCAAGGTTCCTTCCGGTAGGTAATCTCGAGTCCGTTTCTCCCTTGTGATGGAAAGTTTGGTACGCTTCAGCATCGGTCCCTGGGGGATGTCGACCCCACCGAGGATCATGTTTATGACATGCTGGGGTTCCTCTGGTTCAGTTCGTTTATTAGAATCCCTATTTCGAAAATGGCACTTGGCCCAATCACTGAGGAATTCTTGGAGATGCTCGTTGTTGAACAGTCGTGCTACTTCTTCTCTTAATTATCGACAATCTTCCGTTCTGTGTCCATGAGTGACATGATATTTGTACATAAGGTTAGGATCCCTTTGGGCTTAGATCGGATTGCAACAGTCGAGGCCATTTGGTATCTTTGATGTGTTTGATGGCGGACATGATAGCAGAGGCATCGAAATTATACTTTGAGAGCCTCGGTGCTTCTTTAGGCTCGATGGGTCTTTCGTTGTTTTTGCTCATGAGTCCTCGGTTGTTCTGTCCTCGGTCATTCCTTCTTTCATTTCTCATAGGGTTTCGCCCGGACCCACTGCTTCTCCGGTCCCTATTGTATGGTTGATACCGATCCTGGTTTGATCTAGGTTCTTGATCGGTGTCTCTCTTGACTAGGTCGGTGATCTTGACAGGGTGTACAGATCCGGAAGGGGTCCCGAGTTGGTCATCCTCGACCTTGATTTTTGATTGATACCGTTGATGGTCGTCGGTCCAAGTGATGGCTGAATATTCTATCAAGTTATGTTTCAACTGTTGCGAAGCCAATGAGCTTCGAATGTTGAGTCCTTGGGTGAAAGCCTGAATGGCTCAATCATCCGCGACCGGGGGCAAATTCATCTGTACCATCTGGAATCGAGAAACAAAATCTATGAGCATCTCGTTATCCCTCTGCTTTACTTTGAAAAGGTCTGACTTCCTGGTCTCGACCTTTATAGAAACAGCGTGTGCTTTTACGAAGTAATTTGCAAGCATAGCAAACGAGTCATCAGAATTAGGAGGAAGGTTGTGGTACCATATCATATCTCCCTTTGACAGGGTCTCTCAGATGTTTTTCAACAAGATAGACTCGATCTCATCATCTTCCAAATTATTTCCTTTGATGGCGCATGTATAAGAGGTTACATGCTCGTTTGGGTCGGTCGTTCCGTTGTACTTAGGGATTTCGGGAATGCGAAACTTTTTGGGGATCGGCTTCGGAGCCGCGCTCGGGGAAAAAGGCCTTTGAATAAATTTCTTGAAATTCAGGCCCTTCAATATCGGGGGTACTCCTGGGATTTGGTCAACCCTGGAATTGTAGGTTTCCACCTTTTTATCATTGACTTCGATTTTATTTTCCCCTGTTTCTATCCGTTTCGTCAATTCTTCGAGCAATTTTAGGATTTCGAGGTTAGTCCCTAATTCACTCTTGCTCATTTTTTTCGAGATTGGTTCATTTATGCGGATGGCTTCCCGGGGGAGCTCGGGTTCATTCCTGCTCAGTGTTCGACCTTGGTTCTGCAATTGAGCTATCGCCGTTTGTTGATCCTGTAACATTTCGAAGATCATACGCATGTTGATCCCATCATTTTCGCCGTCGTGAGTGTTTTGGTCAATCGAATGCACTTCCCTGCCCACGCTGTTTTTGGGGTCGGTGGACTGGTTTATGTCGATGGCCATATGCGAACAGACGTCGATGGAAACCACCACTGGAATTCTACCAAGATCGACCGGTGTTGCCTCGTTACCAAGCGCTACATTATTGTTCCTGCCGTGGTGGCCAGATTCTGTGTCTATGTTTAGAGGGACAGACTGTGGGTTTGACATTTCGATCCTGAACTGAAATCAGAGACACTTCAAAGAACAAGTATAAAATGGGGTGTGTTATGATGATTCGTATCAAATTGCCGCTATTATCCTTAGCCCCACGGTGGGCGCCAAACTGTTTACCCTCAAAATCTGATAACAATTGAATTTGTTAGTGGTTTAAAGGATATGCGGATTAACTTAATACAGAGCGATAAATTAGATTGCAATTGAAATAAATAACGATAAATTAACTGCAAACCACATGAATTGGATGATTTCAACTTAGGAAAGCAAGCCGCCCTTGAGTTAAATGCACTTTTATTGACACGAAGATACCAAAGAGTAAGAACTTAGAGAATGTATTGCTTATCAGTGTATGCTACAATGTATTCATGAATTGTGAGGTCCCCTTTATATATTAGAAGAACCTACTTTTTAGGTATTATTCTATTATATCATAAAAGGTAAAAATGTCCTTGATTTGTTCCTTTTTTGGTATATTTTGTGATTTTCGCCGTAATATCCGGTTAATTGCGGGAATTTCGGATAAGGTGGCAATATATTCCTTGAGACCGTTATGACCGGGACCGGGACCGGTTATGACTTCGGTAAACTCGAGAGCAAATTTGGTGGTGTTGATGACTAATTTTAGCAATGCTTTGGGTCCGATCTTAATTACCATATTTCAATCTTGGCTAATTGTGTTGGACGTAAGATTGAACTTCGAGCTCGACTTTTACCCGATTACGGATATATCGGCCCTGGCCTTAATTAGGGAGGTTAGAAGCTCGATCGAATATCGAGCCCGATTTTACCCGTATACATATTTAAAATTAAAATTAAGAAATCGATATTTACCGATACATTTAATTAGTAATCAGCTCGAATCCTAGTAAGTTCTTATTAGTGCAAATTGAAGCAAAGGAAAGTGATGAAGAGTAGGTATATTCACGGGAAAGAAGAGACAATCACGGGGATTTCCTTTCCCTAGTAAGGTAGATCATGGTAGAATCATTCTTTTGCTACTAAAAATGGAAGTAAAAAATGTTGAAGTTGGGACTAGAGATATATATCCTAATATAGCTCGTAGTCATTCCAATCGACTTATGATTATGATAATAAACTTATTTTTCTCAAATAAGGGAAATGAAAAAAAAGTACTTGTTCCACATGTCAAGCTTAATTGTAAGGGATATTAATTTTCAGTTTAACTTTAACTACTAAAATTATATTTATTTAATTAAGCACCAAATGACAACAAAAAATTAATCAAAAATACTCTATAATTAAAAAATTCAGAGAAGGAAAAGGAAATATGGCAGCTGACAGTAAGGACAAACTTTGACATGCCCAGGCCTTTAAAAAATGGAGATGCTTTATTTAGTATATTTGCTTCTTTAATTAAAACATTAAATCTCTTTTTTCATTCGAGACATGCTTTTGAGCTTTGTAGTGCACAGATTTTAAATATGGGGTCAATTCGTAAAAAGAAAAAGTGCTTCCATGAGTCAAAAGTGTTTGACGTAACTATGTAACTTCATGTAATTTGGAACCTATCTTTTGGTAGATAGTTTGTTAAGCGTATTTCTCAATTATTTAGTCTAAAAGTTCACCTTGAATTTGTACTTTATTTGATTTCTTTTTGTTTCAAAATTTGGTCTTGATCTGTTTTTATCGTGTTCTTAATTAGTTCCATCCTTTGCGCTTCACATTTCGTATTTGGAATTTTGTTAATGTCTTTAATTTGTTGTCAACGGCCACATATATATAGTGTTAGGTGTTAGGTATTGTTACTTTCATTTGTACTGCACTGCTGGAACTAACATGGTATCTTCTAGTGTTAACGACCTTCTGATTGCTACTCTGTTAAAATAGCTAGCAGGACCTAACTAGCTACTACTAGGTGCATGGACATATTGTAAAGAGCATATTTCTTGTAAAATACATTAAAATTTTATTGTATTTCCATGATAAGGGCGAGAGTGACTAGATTCTGAAATTATATGAGTTTAAATTTTATACGCCTAATGATATACTACTAGATTCATATTGTAATTCCTCCTCTCTTGAAGACGAGGTACATAAAGCATGGTCAACGATCAACTTTCTTATTTTTTACTGACGTGTATGCATAATAATATGGTTCAGAACAAGTGTGTGTATCAGAGTATGTGTTCTGAACGGAAGAGAAGAGAGAGGATTGAAAGGAGAAGAAAAGTAAGATTACCCTTACAGTCAAAATTAAACCATGCGTCTTTAGAGATCTTTTATACCAAACTGACAACTACTTCTCGTCCATGCATGAGACATTCCCTTATATCGAATAACGAATAAGGGAGCTTCTCTAGAATCGAATCGAATAACGAAAACATCTCACTTGGTGTTGGGAGCTTCTCTAGAATCGAATAACGAAAACATGTTTTGACGACTTGTTGTATTCAAGTGTAACAAGTGAAGTATGAAGAAGACCGAGGATATTAATTGTAGAATATCATTGCATGCATCGGGCATCACTATTTTTTGTATAAATATATTCTTCCAAGTTTTCTAATTATATATGTATATGGTAATATGTGCTAACTGTATGATTGACATGATAATCATCCCGCATGATTTCCACGGCCAAATTAATGAGATTTTAAGATAGTATCATTACTTTCAACAAGTTGAATACTATCAATAATTGTACACTTCACCTGTGTCATTAAAAAAGGAGAGACAGGAACAGTTATCTTGAAGCATAGGGCATATGTTTTGACTCATGAGTTAGTAAACGGAAAGAGTAATTGTTAGGTCGGGTGCACATGGTGCGCTCCTGTCCAACTGTTTGGTTACAAGTATGCAGGGGCTGACTAATTTTGAAGAGCAATGTGTCCCGCAATTTACGTCAATCCATATATTACATACTACTAGATCTGCCCTAAGGATTAGGGCCTCTTATAATCATATTTAAGTTATATATTGTTAATGTAAAATAATTTCACATTATCGCTGCGATCTAACTGTATGTAGCAGGTTGTTGTTCTCTATATTCTCCCACGAAATATTATATGTTATTGTAGAGAGGGCGGAGCTAGAGGGTCGGCTACGAAGTCGACTGAACGAATAACTTTAGTTTAAATTTTATATTTTTTTTTCAATGTATAAATTATTAGTTTAGAACTCAATAACTTAAAAAGATTAGAATACATAATTCATGAGTTTTAATTCTTAGCTCTGCCTCTGAATTTATGGATCAACTTAATCTAATAATATTTATATTTTATACGATAGAAGTACGCATAGCTTAAACTCGAGCTTTTGATCATTATTGTTCCTTATTTTTGAGGGTAGGTCTATTTTGGTCCCTCAAATATAATCCTGAGCATATTTCGTCCCTTAAGCTAAAGTGGAGCACATTTAGTCTCACTGACAGAATGTATTCAAAAATTAATGGTGTTAACTTACTCTGATTCATGAAGCAAATCTTCTGCTCTGAAGCAAAACCTTTCCTCTCATTTTATTGGATAACGCAAATTATCACTTTAATTCCTCATTTTTAGATAATGTCTTCTAAATTTTTTGATCTTGATAATATCCCCTTCCGTGCCAGTTTTCAATGAAAAAATGACACCGTATAGCTGCTGTAAAAATAATAGCCGAAAAATATATAAAATTATATATATACATTTTGTATGTTAATATACAAAAATTATACAAATTTTATATACTTTTTCGGTTACTAGATGTAAATAGTTACTGACGCGGGCTAAAAGTGATAATACAATCTGGTTATTCGTTTGCTTCAATAATATGCCTAAAAGTGATATTGGCAGCTCTATTTATTCAAATTTTAACTTTTTCTTTTTGGAAAAATCAACCGAAATTTTTAAAAGTAAAAGTTTCAACTTTAAAATCTTAAATTTATCAGCTCTGTACTATTAGTGGGTGTTGGTTTATAAAATATTTTTGATAAGTAAATTAAAAAGGCGGTGAGTGCCGAAACGAACCACGTAATTGATCTTGGGCAGATTCTGTCATTGAGACTAAATGTGCTTCACTTTAGCATATTTAAGAGACTAAATATGCTCGAGGTTATATTTGAGGGACCAAAATAGATATACCCTTAAAGATAAAGAACAATATTGACAAAAAACTCGCTTTAAAATCTTTAAAATCTACTTGAACCGACACACTATTTTTGGATTCAAGTGCATGAGAAACCGTAATTGCCATAACTACCCTGTAGCCTACCAAACAAGAAAGGAAGTGGATCAAGCTTCATAAATGCTACATACCGCTCCTTTCACTGAGGGGTGCTAGCGAGTTAAGTTGCTGACTGAGAGTTGTAACTAAGAAGCCCCACAACTAAAGAGACACATATTTAAGAAAGTATTTAACCTATACTGTGCATACAGTGACAATGTAAAAGAAAATTTACTTTATTATTTAGTCTGTATTATCACATCAATTACAATTTACCAAGTTAACAATAGATATTTAGTATAAAAATTTCTCTGTAATTAACTTATCATAAATGTAAAATTATGAGTGGAAAAAAGTAATTGTTCCAAATCAACTTTTGGTTGGAGTTGGTAATTTTATGGGGACCATTTACAAGGAGCATGCTCCGCTCTTGTCATCAAACTTACCCCTCCAAAGAGAAATGTAAGGGGGATCTATACTTCTATGTTACGAGTGTTAATGTGGGAAAACCAAATTCTAGAAAGGTTCTAACATTTGGGACCGTTTGCTCATCAAACTGTCACATTGGGACCATGTAAGTTTTCATAAACAGGCAGAAATGGCTTACCTAGGCAATAACTCCACGTTTAAATTTGCTCATTTTTCTTCCTTTTTTTAGGACCACTGCATTGAAGACACTTTGTCATAAAACATGCCAACATCAAGCTAGGCTACTCATAACCAATCCAGGACTAAACTACCATCTTAACTTACCTACAAGTCATAGGAGATTATTCTCTTGGCCCAGACTTCACGATTTTCATATAGCAGTGCCGCACCATCTATAATCCATTATCACCCTGTCAAATTAAATAGGGATGGCAAGCGGTGCAGGCGGTGCGGGTGCGGGGCGGGTTCTCTCTTAACCCGCAAAATTTCACTCTCGCCCCATCCCGCATAGCTTTTTTAACCCGCATCCACCCGCCCCGCACCACACACGCGTCCACCCGCCCCGCCCCACAACCTTTTTAGTTATGTGAAAAATGAGTATTTAAACTCATGCGAAATTTGCTCACTTGCTTAAAAAAAATTTCTTAAGCAATCTTACAGCGACATTCTTACCGCCACATTCACCTCATCAAATTGCATTCACACAATTCCTTTTTTGGGCAACTTTCTTTTTCCTTTTTTTCTTGTAGCTAACAGATTCAAACGAGGTAGTTGACGAAGAGATGGATCCGATCATGAAGCTTACCGCTTCATTTCTTTTTGTATCTTCATTTTAATTTGTAATTTTAAATTTTTGTATTATTCTTCATTGATATTTGTTATTTCCATGGATATTATGGAAAGAAGTTGAATGCCATCAGACGACTTTATAAATATATGAACCTAATTATCTTTTTTCTGAAAAGCCGTTTTGTTCAGAATATTAAAATGTGATTTACAAATATTTGAAATAATAAAAGAAATATGGGTCATAAGCTAATTGTGAAATTTTCTTTATAAATGGCCGAATAATTTTGCGTTAATTGATGAACGATATTCTTATAGTTTTGCGAAAAATGAGTATTTAAACTCACACCCGCACCGCACCCGCAAAAAAATATTTTTCTTTTAGTTTAACCCGCCCCGCCCTGCCCCGCATATGTATAAACACGTCCCGCACCGCCCCATTGCCATCCCTAAATTGTCAAAGGAAGACTAATAGTATAAGATAATATTGATGAGAAAAGAAAAATAGACGCAATGTGTGAGCAAATGAAAGCTCCATCTCAAAAAATCCTCAAAGCTAAACATTTTCCGCTAATAATGTCAATCAAAATGGAAAACTAATACCCGGGACTGACAATTTGACAAGAGTGGGTTGCTCTAGTAATGAGCACCCTCCACTTACAACCAAGAGATTATGAGTTCGAGTCACCCCAAGAGCAAGGTGGAGAGTTCTTGGAGGGAGGGAGCCGAGGGTCTATCGGAAACAGCCTCTCTACCCCAGGGTAGGGGTAAGGTATGCGTACACACTACCCTCCCCAGACCTCACTAGTAGGATTATATTGAGTTGTTGTTGTTCTTGTTGTTGTTGGGACTGACAATTCAAGAACTTTCAGCACGGTTGACAGAGTTTGCTCTGAGTTGAGTTCGTCTAGCTTTTTCAGAAGTTTCAAAACTAGGATCAACAACTTCAGCAAAATGTATATACTGATATTAATTAAAAGAAAAATTACTGTTAGATCACTAAATTCCGTGTGTTTAAACTTCAATTCTATGCTCAGCTCGGCTCATGTTCATGTAAGGACCCCCCTTGTTAATTCTATGCGCGGTTAGAGAACAAGCTGCAATTCTGGCCTGCATCAAAATTTAACACAAAGGTTAAGAAGATGGGCAGAGTAGTTTAGGTTAATTAAATCTAGTAAGACCTGAAATGAACAGAATTAGCTCAAACTAGGATGGTCTCTATTATGACCCCTACATATAAGCTTAATCAAAATAATCCACTAAAGAACCACAATCAATATATCTGCTCAATGGAGCGGAGGGTGTCAAATTGGTCTTCCTTTCCAGTGTTTCTATGTCTTATACTACTGTATTTGATTGCTGATATCACCTATAAGATAATGATAAGTGGTAAGAAGAACATTAAAACCAGTCAAACTGACCTTATATAAAAGAGTTGAGAGAAATATTCACTACTTGGTAGTTGGTACTGCTGCCTGAAAGTAATAGAGCAAACGACAACCATAAAAATCAAGATGAATCTAGATCAACGGATTTCTCTTCTGCAAAAGTGATAAATAACTACTAATTAAAACTTATGGTAAAATAAGGGTCACCATCTAATGAAATTCGGCTCAAACTAACAAAGTAAACATCAGTATACACAAATCCTTGAAGATTGAAACACTAAATAATCAACACGATCAAGCTGAATTCTAGTGGGAAGAGTTAGCATTCTCTTATTACTGTGTACCTTTGACAGAATCTAATATCGGTGTACAGGATGATGATAATGGAACTCGGGCTGAGAATTTGCAGATGAATGGTAATCAGGAGCGATGACTCTGGTAGAACTGTACTCCATTGATAGACCACCAAAATGGTATTCAGGTCGTCGGTCTGCAGGAGGGTTATAATTGGGATGTCTGCCCGTCGGGTATACAGTATCATGGTATGACAAATGCTCATGGTATAAAGCATCGCGATAATGGTTTACAGCATCTTGGTGCCCTGTCTCCAAATTTACTGGTTGATATTCATGATGCTCTACTAATCCATCTTGTTTGGAATAATCACAATGCTCTGCTGCTAGAGCCTCACTTCTGTTAATAGTAGGATTCTTTAGCAGTATGTCCCGCCTATAAGTATCATGTGGCTCCACCAGTTGCACCTCTCTGTAAGAATCACGACTCTGTGTCATTGTGTCCCGTCCATAAACATCAATTTCCGAAGTTCTGTTATATGATTGACCAGTAGCAGGTGGTCCATGGTAGTAAATATTGAGGCAAAGCTAATGGCACCAGTGCAGTTGTAACTACATCACTTCCGTGCAGATGTGGATATGCATGGACCTAGACTCTTCCACATCCACCCACTTAGCTTGTCGAGCACGTTCAGTTTTTTTCTTCTTATGCACATGCCGCCCCATACTTCTGCCCCTCTTGGCCATAATACTGGTCTCTGATTTAAGTTGTGAACCAGACTCCTCGGATCCGGACTCTTTGCTAGCAGAAGTGAAAAGCTTACACAAGTTCTTCACCTATTCATTAGCAACAAATATAAACAAGTTGTTGGCATGACCCACACAAGGCTACAATCAGCATCCAAACAAGTGTGAGGATTTCAAATAGATGCAAATACAATGTCCAGATACCTATTTAGTTACCATTCTCAAAATAAATGTCCAGATACCTGTTCAGAGGTCAATTTGCAACCAAACTTTGTCCTCGTGTAATAGTTCGTTTTAATCACTTCCCTAAACTTCTCCTCTGCTAGTGGCAAGCAATCTTCAACAAACAGAAAAATGAACCTGAAATCATCAGATATATAGTTAAGATAAAATGGCAATTCAAGCAATCATATCCATAAACTGCACAAAACATAAGCACCAACACAACACACTTCTTGAATTTAATTTGCATTGAGGAAGTCTTCTAAACAAACCAAGAATTACTGTAGTATATGTGACATCATTGCCAGTTACATAATTAATGTGGAGGCATAATCCATTCAGTCTCCATCTCACAATACAAAACTCACAATGCACCACCCCTCCCAGCCCCTTGACCACCAACCATCTCTCCAAACTCGCAATACAAAACTCATGGTGCACCACCCCCCGGCCCTTGAACACCAGCAACAAAAAAAGCCGGACGAGCACCGAGAGAAATATGTGAACTTCTCAAAAATTAAAGATAACGTATTGCAGGTAATATGTGATTCAATGGAAAATTTACATGCAGCAAAAGATAGTTATTATCACTTGAAATTTAAAAAACTGACCAATAGAATGGGAAAGAACAGGATGGTCAAAGTGATCCTTTGTCGTCATTGGCACACTAATGAACCACGCAGTAATGCAGCAAGCATAGTGCAATCAGTGTTATAACAACTTCAGAAACTCACTTCTGATGCACCTATAACAAGCTTCTTTACGTGCCCCTATCTCAGATGAAAATCAAAAGACCTCAAAATGGAACAACGAGCTTTTTTACATGCCCCTAGACCCTATCTTTCGAGATGTTTCACAATCCAAAAGATAGTTTTCTATTGACCCTCTGCCCAGCCAATCTCTTCCTTTTCACTATCATCCTATAAACATCATAAGGGAAAGTAACTGGATAGAGAAAGTTTCTAGAACTTCATGTACTCAGTGTACACATGGGACATTGTCTTGTAGAATAATTTCAGATTTTAACTACAATAAAACGAACAAAGGCAGAACAAAGGAAAGAATACCTCCTCCACAAATTGATATACCCAAAAATGGTCACTTGTACAGTTTTGTTCCTTGATATAGGATAATGCACATATTCAATCAAATATATTGCTAATTCAACTCTTAGTCTCCAGAATATAGCACAATAATCCACCAGAGAAACTAAATTAGGGCATCAGTGCAAAGCATTGACAAAGAATCGTTGTAAATATAAACTGCTCACTAGAAATTTTTTTTTACCTAAAAGCATGGATCTAAATGAGAAATTAGTTTCATAATTATCAAATAACTACTGCTTTTCCAACAATACTTTTCAAGCTCAATCAGATTTCTTAGGGATGCAAACAAACATTTTGTTATTCCACAAGGAAAGAAGAAACAAACGTCAGCAGATACTTTTAGCAAGTCACGGCCTATTGGAAGAAAAATGAAGTACCTCAACCTGAATTGAATATAATTCATCTCTATGGCCGATTCAGCCAAGTAACAATGTCAACAAAATCATAGAGTTAATTTACTGTGCAAATTCCCCACTTAGGGAAGGTCGTAAATAAAGCAATTACTAGTCCAAACGGGAGAACACTAGAGAAAATAGAGAAGGAAGCAGGGCAAGTGGAGGAGGTGGCGAAAGAACAAGCTATTACACAAAATGTCAACCTTGTTGATAATGTATTCAAGGTCTTATGACTCCACCCTTTAAAGATCCTCGAGATGTTGTTAGCTCTTACCATTTATTGGTCAGAGGTCACTTTGCTGTTGCATTTTACGACTAGAATTGTTCTTCAAAGCAAACAAACTATAAAAGAGTAAAAAGGTGGAGCTCAAAGGGATTCAAAGTCGTACTAGCTGACCTGAGATGGGAATTGTGACTTAAAAGCCTTGGGTTCAATGTTAAAACCCCCATGTCCTGCAGCTTTGTAGATCTCATTCATCAATTTCAATTCAACGTCATATAGAAAGAGTTTCATCCCTTTTTGAACTTACTCCAACATCTCTCTTGTTTGCTGGCTGTCCTAGAACCTTGTACAGATAGCAGTCCTTCTTTGTCTCAGAGTTGCACATGAAAATCATACCCACGCTATGGCTGTCCAACGGTCCGGTCCCGTCCCGGTCCCGTCCCACTTAATTTTAAACGGGATGGTCCCATGTTAAACGGGACACGGGATGGGACGGAAGGACCATTTCGTCCCGTTTATCCCGTCCCATTTCATCCCGTTTCGTCTCGTCCCGTCCCGCCCATCCCGTCTGTCTCGTCCCGTCCCGTCCCGCGTCCCCTTTTTTTTTTAATTATAGCCGTTGGGCAACGGCTATAATTGCAAAAATAGCCGTTCCCAACGGCCAAAAACGGCCATATTTGGCCCCCACTCCCACCAAAACACCCCTACCCCCAAACTTTTAATATAATCCCTAAGTTTATTAAATTACACTTTGACCCTATTTTCTACTGTAAATACCCCAATCCTTCTTCATTTCTTCCCACAAAAATAAATTATTCTCTCTCAAATCCCTTTTATTCTATCTATATTATTCTCTCAATTTTCTCGCAATCAAGTGATAAGTTTCAAGTATTTGGATAAATATTTGGAGTAACTTTCAAGCTTCAAATTAATTTATCAAGTATTTGGAGCAATAGTTTGGGCAATTTCTTCAAGTTTCAATATTTAATCACGGTGCACTCGTTCCATCTCCTAATTTTAATATATATTTGTTACGCATTATTTTAGTGCTTAATTTTTGTGTTTACTTTACGTGTTCTATTTTCGTATTTCATTTGTGTTTTTAATTTTTGTGTTAACTTTTTAAATTTAATTTCGTATTTAAATTATGGCACCTAAAAATGTATTTGGCGTATTTAAAAAAATTAGTAAAAAAAGTAGTAAAGGTGAAAGTAGTAGTAATCCTAATCCTAGTAAGCAACGTGCTACATGTGAAATATGTAAGCAACGATTTGTGCACACCAAAAGTGGTGGGACGGGGGGTTTATCTAGGTATTTAGGTAGGGACCACAAAGCTTTATGGATACAAGCTAAAATAGAAGCCGGGCAAATACCGGATCCTAGCACTTGTACTAGCACTCCTAGTATATCTGGCGGGGGTTCTAATTTTTTACAACAATAGCTTGACCCTGCTTCTGGTACGATTTTACGCCCATAAAACAAAGATAGAGATCGTGAGAACTTAGCAAAAATGGTAGCTGTATGTGGCTTACCTTTCACTTTTTCTTCTCACCCTGCTTTTGTTCATTATATACAAGAAACTTATAATCCTTCTTTTCAAGGTTTTCCTAAGACTACAGTTAGAAATGATGTTTTTAAATTTCAAACCGAATATCTTCAGTATATTCGTTGCGTATTTTTTTACTTAGATTGTAAAGTATCTATCACATCTGATATAGGTCGTAGTCCTAATGATTGTGATTATTTAACTGTTACATATCATTGGGTTGATCATCACTTGAACATGCAAAAACGTATTATTGGTTATAAATTTGTTGATTCAAAACACACTGGAGCATATATTGCAACTACTGTTCTACAAATACTTGATTTTTATAGACTTATTGATAAAGTTTTAACTATCATCTTAGATAATGCTTCTGCTAACACAACTGCAGCAACTAGCTTAAGAACTAGATTTTGTCCAATTAATCCGGTAATTTTTCATGTTAGATATGCATGCCATATTTTTAACTTGGTTGTAAAAGATGGTATTAATTTATTTTCTGATGCTTGTAGTAAAGTACAACATGCTTGCGGCTATATTTTTCGGGCTAATAAAGCGAGTAGAATTCGTGAATTTGCTCAACAATGTGCTAGTGCTAACCTTCCATATAGAAAAGTTCCAAAAGATGTTTGTACTAGGTGGAATTCTACTTATAAAATGCTTAAAGTTGCTTATGATTATCGGGTGCCTATACAAAAGGTATTTAATATGCATAATGGTATCCCCGCTGATCAAATTGTTGATTCTGATTGGGATCAGATCAAAGAGCTTACTAAATTTTTAGAAAAAATTTATTATGCTACAAAATAATTTTCTGGTATATATTATCCTACTATTACACAAATATTATGGTATATTTGTGGAATTTCTGTTGTATTTGGTAAGTATAAAACTAATCCAACTTATGCACCGGCCATTAATGAAATGATTACAAAATTTAAAAAGTATTTTTTCCCTATTCCCCAAGTTTATTTAATTTTTACTATACTTAACCCATCTTTAAAATTAAGAGGTGCAAAGGGACTTGTTCGTAAAATTTATGAGAATTTAGCAATTCAAGAAAATGAACAACCATCTCTCGAAGAATGCCAAGCAAACATATATTATTATGTTAGATCAATGTTTGATAAATATAAATCTATGGAAACAACAGGTGGTGAAACTGCTCCTTCTACTTCTAAGTCTAGAGTAGAAGTTCTATGGGACGATATGGATGATATAACAGGTTTTGATTCCTCTATTGATGATGAACTTGATTCTTATCTTAATCAAGGATTGAAAAGTATTAAAGACGAAGAAGGCAATGAACAACTTTTGGCATGGTGGAGGGAGCGTGGCAAGGCTTTTCCAACACTTTTCATAATGACCAGAGATATCCTTGCTATTCAAGCATCATCAGTAGCATCGGAGAGTGCTTTTAGCGCGGCAAGATTTTAAATCGGAGATCATAGACATTCATTAGCGGAGGACAGCCTAGAGATTTCCGTATTATTCAGAGATTGGATTAATTCAGAAAGAAGAAATCTTGGTTTTAAAAAATTAACCACTAGGGAAGAATAAGAATACAATGAGATACTTAGCACTGGGAGCGATGACAGCATGGAACTCATGGAACATCAATCAACATTGCCAATTCCAGAACAATATCCGAGAGAAATTGTAGATAAGTTACAACGAAGTTATATAGGAGCTTACAAATATTAGTATGATAATTTTTTATTGGCTACTAAGAGGCCTAGTTCAAAGTTCAAACAGAACCCTTCCTAGAAGATGGCTGCATAGATTAGGTACTCTTCAAAAGAATTATATTTTTATGTGAGATTTGAAAGTTCTATTAATAAAATAAAAGGCTCTAAGCATTGAATTTGTTTTATGAATTCTCTTACACTCTTACTTAGTTACTTAATGGATTGAAATTATATTAAATAAATTATAACTCTATTATATATTTATAATTGCTAGAATATTTTATTACAAGTCTTTTGTTTTAATATTTTATAATTCTTTACTTAGTTTCCTAATTTTTGTTTAATTTTTAAATTTATTGAATAAGTCAAAAAACTAGATGTTGCAAACTTTAAAAACTCAGTCATTGCCAAAAGAATATCCGTTGTCAAACTCAATGCTTAAATAATTTTTTTAAAAATGGCACTTAAGTCCCGCGAACCCGTCCCGTCCCATCTCGTTTGTTAGCGGGACGGGATGGGCCTACCGTTTCGTCCCGTTTGTCCCATCCCATTTCGTCCCGTCCCGCCACCGTCCTGGCTAAATGTCATCCCGTCCCATCCCGTCCCGTTAATTTTGTCCCGTCCCGTCCCATTGGACAGCCATAACCCACGCTATCAGCCTGCTCAGCGGACTCCTTCTTCTTCTTTTTCTTCTTCTTGTGTGACAGCTCAGGCTTATCTTTGCCTTCAGTAGCAATTTTCTCAAGGCTCATCTTAGCTTCATCACCAGAGGCAACCTTCTTTGAGCATCCTTCATCATCACCTGTGGAGACCGAATTTCCCCTTTCTGTTCCTTTAGAATCATGCTCATTGTCATCCAAGCTTCCATAGTCCTCCTTACCCTTGCCTTCTGAGGCTACTTTCTTCGTGACCTGCTTATTTTCACCATTAGCTTCAGAGCTTTCATTTGCCTTTGTCTTCCTTTTATTCTCTTTCTTAGTTTTTTTCGGTTGTTTGATTTGCAATTCCTTCCAATTTCTCTCTGTTTTTTTCTTCTCCGTTTCCTTCAAATTCATGTTTACATGGTGTTCATCATTTACGGATAACAATTAAATTTGTTTGTGCTTTTAATGATATGTGGATTAATTCAATACAAACGATAAATTACGTAAGATTAAACGGATAAATGAGGTAATAAATTATCAAACCACTTGAGAAGGGTAATTTCGAACTTAACAACAATTTTAATGAAATATCCGCCCTCGATCCCGGACTCACAATGACCAAGCACTAATGAACAAGAACTATAACTTTGAATAACAGAGAAAATAATAGTATATTACCTTGATATACGTGTTACAGTATCCTTAATGAATAATCAGACTCCCCTTTATATAGTAGGGGAGTCCTACCTTAGGTACAATTCCATAAAAGGTTAAAATCTTCCATTTAACTAACCACCGGATTTTCGCTGGTACGTGCCGAGATCCACGCCGTGATACCCGGCTAGTCACGGATATCACGACCTTCTGTTAATCATGCCTGGTTGCCTGACGACGCTCTCTAAAGTCTTTTGGGATTTGGACCGATCCCGGCCCCGATATTCCTGAGGTTGGGCGTTGTGGCCCCAGACCCTGGCTCGATGAGACCCTCGCTTCGATTCCGATTTTTTTATCATCACGTCTCTTGCTCGATTTACTTTATTAGAAATCGGGGAGTCCCATGGACCCGGTTTCACCCGTATACACATAGTCCCCTCATTTCTCGGAGAGTAAGTTTACGAAAACGACGAGGAACGACATGAGCTCTTTGATTCCTTCTTCAACACGCCGTGACAGAAACAACAAAGAAACCGAAACGTCCCGTCAGTGGCGTTATAATGACTCCAAACACGTCTCAGCCATCGACAAGCCGTTTCTAGATTCGAAATGACGCAAAGCCCCTATAAATACTCCCTCCTCCGTTCATTTTTTACTTTTGACCAAGCTTCTACCTTCGATCCTCCAAGATATCACTGCCTTTTTTCATACTCCAACATTCTTACCTTCGTTATTCAAGTTTTTTCAACAAACTGTAATCTTTTCTTTATCCTCTACTCAAGCTAGCGTGTTTGATTTTCTTAGCAAGTTTTTACCCTTCACCTCCTAATCTTTCTTCACACTTTCAAACTTTTTTCCAGACAACAATGGCGAAGACTTCCAAGACTATTCCCCAAAAAATATGCTTCCTCTTCCTCGCAGCCGACCGGCGAGATCGAAGAAACTTCCCCTGATGTATTTTCCCTCGAGAGGTCTGCTCCTAATGTGGCTACCGATGAACCGGCAGCCGAGCCCCCCTTGAAAATGTTTGTCCCTGTGGGATGTTAGGTCGCAGACAACTTTAAGGTCGAAAATCCCTCTTCGCAAGGCCGATGCGAGGCGGTGTCAAGGTACATTTGCTCCATCACTGAGGCCATTCTTCCTATAATTCGGAAGGACTGTGGCTGGGCGGATAAGGACGTAGTGATCCCCGGGCCCGATGACGACATTACTACTTATGTGGAGGGGTATTTGAGTGTTTACACTTACCCTTTCACAGTGGGCCTGGTGGACCCGGTCATTTTTGACTTCTGCAGGAGGTATGGCGTGTGCCTCGGTCAGATCCATCTGTCACTATGGAGGATCGTAATCCTCCTTCAATTTTTTATGAACAAAATTGACTCTTGTTTGTTCACTGTCGATCATCTACTCCGCATGTACAATTCCCGAATCTTCCTGGGGGGGGACTGATAAAGCTCGTACGCGGGGCTAGTAAAGCCCCATTTTCAAGTATTGACGAGGACCGGGATCGGGGTTGGCAGGGACGCTTTGTTCGGGTGAGGACCGCCGACCTAATACATGTCAAATTTAGGCCATTCCCCGAGAAGTGGAATGTAGCACATAAGTGTCCTTTCCTTTTAGATGTTGGTTTTACATTTTACCTCCCTTTTCCTCATCGGTATTTGCTGTGGTGCAGCCCTCGCTCGAGTCCCAAACGCCATTCCTCAGATCAAGAAGTGGATCGAGAACATTTGTTCGCAGATGCCTTATGCCGAGATCGCGAAAGGCCACTGGGAGGCTCGTTCCCACGGTAAGATTTCTTTTCCTGAATTAGTAGCACTAGGCTTTCTTTTTCAGCACTATGTTCTCATTCCTTCTCTTCTCTTTTTGCAGGCTTGCCTAAGACCATTGAGCTTAGGACCTTGGTAGGGGACAAAGACCTGCCCGCTGATCCTTCTACTTTGGGGCAGCCCGGGGCCACAGCAAGAGAGAAGAAAAGAAGGAGGGCTCCGAGTTCCCCGAGCTTGGAGAAAAATAAGCCAAGGAGAAGGTTGGCTCATAAGCCAAAGGGAAGCTCTAGCTACCGAGTGCCTGACTCAAACTTGCTTTATCGGCTCAGGGACGAGCCCGATGAGGACGATCCTTTTGTGGCATGCGAACCATCCGTCCCTGAGGAGCGGGTGGCAACTGAGGGGGAAACAACGGAGGCTAATCCCCCTTAGGTCCAGGAAGCTGGTGCAGAAGTGAGGGTTGAGACCTCTCGAGACGCCGGCTCCGCCCTGCCCGGTGTTATAGAAATTTTCGGGTCGCCTTCATTTACAAAGTCCATGTTCGATGAATCCCGAGCGACGAAGGAGCGATCCAACGAAGGGGCTCATGGTGCGGACGATCCCCTCCGTTGCTTTTTTGATGATGTGTACTCAACCTCTCTAGAAGACTTCTCCAGGTTGGGTGATTTAGAGGTGCCGAGGAAAAGCTCATCCTCGGAGGTCGGTGGGCCGAACTCGAGCCCAAAGTTGATCAACTGATTCCCCGCCCCGAGCATGGATCCTGGCCGGAAGAGGTCAGTTATCATCACCATCCCGGAGAATGCCCAGGTTCTTTTTGCTCCTATTAGAGTAGCTAGTTACCTGTGGTGCCTGGTAACCGAAGAAGGTCAGGCGAAAATGAACGAGGTTGATGCGTCGTGCTTGTTCAACGAAGCACAACATGCGCTGAACCGGGTAAGGTGTCATTACACTCTTCTGTCTTTGAATTTAGTTTTTGATATTTCTCATACCTTTTCCTATCCATATATTTGGAGGCCTCGGTACTTCATCATGAAGTCTTTATTCGGTACCGGGATGACGTTAACCAGCTCGAGGCTGAGGTCAAGGAGTTTGCTAAGAAGAGGAATATGTATAAGCTTCTCAGCAAGCAACGCGAAGAAGCAGTCAAGAATCTCCGGGCTAAGTTGGACGCGGCTCAGAAGAAACATGCCAACCTGGTGGAAAAGGTAAAGATCTTTGAAGTTAGCGATGATGAGTTAAACATGGTGACTAACGGTCAAAATCCGCAGGTTCAGCAGAAGGTTGACCGGATCAACTAACTTCGAGTCGAGATGGACGAGGTCAAGGCCATGGCCGAAAAGTGGAAGGAAAAAATGGACCGATTGGCTTCGGAGAAGGAGAGTGCCCCGGGAGTAGCTGGCCTTGGTGTATGTCCAACTTCGAGTGGCGAGGGAGAAAGCCGAGGCCCGTGCCCAAAAAATCGAAGACCTCCAGTCTCAGCTGGGCTCGACCATCGCTGAACGGGATGCCCTTGGAAAGGAGCTTAAAATAGCCAAGTCAGTGACGAAAACAACCAGGGCCGATGCCGAAGAGATGGTGGCTCAGTACAGAGCTGGTGCTGAGGCAGCCCAGGACCGCCTGAAAGTCACTGTTGAGTACGTGAAGTGGTAGTCTTAAAGAGGTCCATGCCGGGATTTCGACCTGTCGGCCAAGATCGAAGATGATAAAAGGCTCGAGGTCGAGGCCAAGAAGCTGGCTGACCCCAAGGACGATGTAGGCTCTGAGGGCTCTGGCGAACCCGAGGGCGGAGAAAACCCTGATGGCCCCGGTGACGAGGCTAGCTCCGGTGCAGATCAGGCTTAGGTGCCTTAGAGATTTTCCTTTTGTTTTTGTATTTTTGTACATTTTGTTGAGGTCGTTTGGCCTTTGTAAAGATCTTTATTAGAATATATATATATATATATATATATATATATATATATATATATATATATATATATATAAGGCTTTTTCCCTTTGGCAATTTTCGAGTTTGTTTCTATTGATTTTTTCTTTATGATTGCAAAGATTTCAAATGACTTAGCACGAAATAAAACATAGTAATAGGGTCTTGTTCAGAGGTTCGAACAAGGCTCGTTCTCGATGTAATTTTCTTTGAAACTCGTGGGGGCTTGGTATGACCGGAAGCTTTCCCCAAAGTGCTTACTTAAATGTTTTTAGATTATAGTTTTGCCGAGGGTAGCCTTTGAGCCGGTTTGAAATTTTTGAAGGCCTTATGTTTTGATTACGGACTTCGAACGTCTTCGAGCCGTTTCTAGGATGGTCGTAGCCTTTTAAGTTCGGGTATTTCCTAATAGGTTTTGTACCCCCGGGCTTCGATACCCGACCGGGCTTGCCTTGGACGATACTCCCCGAGTAGGGAAGATCTCTAGGATCCGGATAAAGGTGGCCCTTGGGCTTAATATCTATCCTTAAGGAACAAAATTTAATAGTCTTAAGGGACAAAATATGTATTTGCAAGGTAGAAACTTTCTTTTATTTATATGAGCAACATACAAGATTGTAAATGTGTACAAGCTTCGTGTTATGGCTTAAGTGGTCTATGTGGGCACGGTTCATTTGGCCGTTTGCCCCTTACAATAAATCTTATCCACCGAGCTCAGACTGTTCAAGCACAAAGTTTCCTTCCTTGCTAAAATCATTATCCGAGGGTGATGGCCCCCAGTATTCAAGGTCGATCGTTAAGAGGACTCAGTTGATGTTGATGCAACCCTTGACTCTGGTTTGTAACCGATCTTCAATTCTAAGTTAGCACGATCTACTATTGCCTCGTTAAAAACCTTGTCCAAAAACCCATTTGGGACAAAATCGGTTCAAGGAAAAAAGAGTGCAACGCGTGCTTTCGGGCCTGATAGCTGCATCATTCTTTGGCTGTTACCTGCAAGTGTTAGTCGAATTCGTAATATATGTAAAGAAAAGAATGGATGGGGTCGTACCTTAGCAGTAGTATCATTTTAAGTGGGTTACGTTCCAGTTGTTCAGTAGTCGCTCACCATTCCCTTCTTCGAGTTTGTATGATACTTTGCCAGTAATCTCGATAATTCGATATGGACCTTCCCAATTCGGTCCCAGCTTCACTTCGTTCGGGTTACGGGTGTTCAGTGTCACCTTTCTTAACACCAAATTCCCGATTGAAGTGTTAGAGGTTGGCTCTCTGGTTGTAATACCTTTCGATCCATTATTTTTGGGTGGCCAACCAGACGAGGGCGGCCTCGCGCCTCTCGTCCAATAGTTCCAGACTCGTACTCATGGCCTCATTGTTTGACTCTTTGGTCACATATCGGAACATGAAACTCGGTTCTCCTACTTCGACTGGTATTAGCACTTCAGCACCGTAGACCATCGAGAAAGGGGTAGCCCTGGTACTAGATTTTGAGGTCGTACGATATGCCCACAGGACTTCGGGCAAACTTTCCTTCCATTTTCCTTTGGCGTCAGTCAATCTCTTCTTAAGGTTTTGGAGTATGGTCTTATTTGTGGACTTCGCCTGCCCGTTCCCACTAGGGTGATAGGGTGTTGGTAGGATCTTTTTTGATCTTTTGGTCCTCGAAAAATTTACTCACCTTACTGCCGATGAATTTTTTCCCGTTGTCGCATATGATCTCGGCCGGCATTCTGAACCGGCATATTATGTGGTCCCAAATAAAATCAATAACTTCTTTCTCCCTGAGTTTCTCAAATGCCTGGTCTTCAACCCATTTAGAAAAATAGTCAGTCATAAATAATATAAATTAAGACTTACCGGGTGCCCATGGCAGGGGACCAACGATGTCCATCCCCCATTTCATGAATGGCCAAGGTGACAAGACCAAATGCAGTTGCTCCCTTGGCTGATGGATCATCGGTGCGTACCTCTGACATCCGTCGTATTTTCGTACGAACTCCTTCGCTTCTTTTTCCATGTCGATCCAATAGTAGCCGACTCTGATTATCTTTCGAACCAGCGATTCGGCACCCGAATGGTTCCCATAGGTTCCTTCTTGAACTTCCCTCAAGACATATTCGGTATCTCCCAGTCCCAGACATATGGTGAGTGGGCCATCGAACATTCTCCTGAATAGGGTGTTATCTTCGGACAAGCTGAACCCTGCCACATTTGTACGCAGGGCTCTCGATTCTTTAGGATCCGAGGGCAGCTTCCCGGTCTTCAGGTAATCTACATACTTGTTTCTCCAATCCCAGGGTAAGCTTGTCGAGTTTATCTCGGCGTGGCCTTCTTCCACTACCGATTTCATGAGTTGTACAACCGTTCTCGAGCTGAATTCATTGTTATCAACCGACGATCCCAAGTTAGTGAGAGCATCAGCTTCGCTGTTTTGATCCCGAGGTACATGTTGCAGGGTCCACTCCTTGAACTGATGTAGCGTTACTTGTAGTTTATCCAGGTACCTTCGTATTCATTCCTCTTTGACTTCGAATGTCCCATTGACTTGATTCATCACAAGGAGGGAATCGCACTTAGCTTCGATCACCTCGGCCTCCAGACTTTTAGCTAGTTCGAGACCTGCAATCATGACCTCATATTCGGCCTCGTTATTAGTCAATTTTACAGTTCTAATAGATTGCCTAACTACATTACCCGTTGGTGGCTTCAACATGATGCCAAGTTCGGACCCCTTTACGTTCGAGGCACCGTCCGTAAAGAGGGTCCAGATCCCGGAGGAAGTCCCCGAGTTCAACAACAATTCCCTTTCGACCTCGGGTATTAGGGCCGATGTTAAGTCGGCCACGAAGTCCGCAAAAATTTGAGATTTGATGGCAGTTCGGGGTCGATATTTGATATCGTATCCACTGATTTCCAAGACCCATTTGGCCAATCGCCCCGAGAGCTCGGGTTTATGCATTATGTTTCTCAATGGATAAGTAGTCACGACACATATGGGATGGCATTGAAAATACGGTTTTAACTTCCTAGAGTTGCTTAGAAAAGTGAGCGCTAATTTTTCCCGGTGAGGATACCTAGTTTCGGCCTCGCCTAGAGTCCCGCTAATATAATAGATAGGAAATTGCATACCTTCCTCTTCCCAGACCAGGACTCCACTTACCACTATCTCGGATACCGCTAAGTATAGGTACAACTGCTCGTCTGCCTTCAGAGTATGAAGTAAAGGCGGGCTCGAAAGGTATCTCTTGAGTTCTTCTAAGGCTTGTTGGCACTCGGAGGTCCATGAGAAGTTATTCTTCTTCTTCAATAACGAGAAGAATCGATGGCTTTTGTCGGAGGACCTTGAAATGAATCAACCCAAGGAGGCTATGCACCCGGTTAACCTTTGAACGACCTTGACATTATCCACCACAGTAATGTCCTCTATGGCCTTGATCTTATCGGGATTGATCTCGATTCCTCGGTTGGACACCATGAATCCGAGGAATTTCCCGGACCCGACTCCGAATGCGCATTTCTCCGGGTTCAGCTTCATATTGTATTTCTTCAGTATGTTGAAGGTTTCCTCCAAATGTTTCAAATGGTTCTCTGCTCGCAGGGACTTAACTAATATGTCGTCAATATAAACCTCTATTGATTTTCCTATTTGCTCTTCGAACATCCGATTTACTAGGTGTTGGTAAGTGGCACCGGCATTTTTTAATCCGAATGGCATTACGTTATAACAATAGGTGCCGTATTTAGTGATGAAGGATGTCTTTTCCTGGTCGCCCGGGTCCATTCGAATTTGGTTGTACCCAGAGTAGGCATCGAGACAGCTGAGGGTCTCGTGGCCGGTCTTCGCATCGATCATGCGATCGATGTTGGGCAAAGGAAAAGAGTCCTTGGGGCATTCCTTGTTCAAGTCTTTATAGTCTACACATATTCTTAATTTATTCCCCTTTTTAAGGACTACTACTATGTTTGCTAACCAATTCGGGTACTTAACTTCTCGAATGGATCCTATTTTAAGGAGTTTATATACCTCGTCTTTGATGAATGCATGCTTGACTTCGGACTGAGGCCTCATTTTCTATTTTACTGGGTGGAACATCAAATCCTGGATCAGCTTGTGAGTAGTTATTTTCGGCGGGAATCCTGTCATGTCAAGGTGGGACCAGGAGAAATAATCTATGTTAGCTATAAGGAATTCAATGAATTTTTTCCTAAGCTCGGGACTTAACCCCGTGCCCAGGTATACCTTACGATCGTCCAGGTGCTCGATCAATATGACATGTTCCAGCTCCTCGACCGTTGATTTGGTGGCATCGGTATCGTCGGGGGCTATGAAGGTCCTGGGAACTCCGTAGTTGTCATTCTCGCCCGTTCCCTGCTTTTTTGGCTCGGTCGGGCCCGGTATCGGTGATTGCTATTTGGTTTCTTCCTTGGTGATCGAACTCGGGTTCTTTGATATCGAGAGTGTGGATAACGGGACCACCTCGTCGACCGTGAACATTTCCTTTGCGTCCGGTTGTTCTCCGTAAATTGTTTTAATCCCTCCTAGTGTTGGGAATTTCAACACCTGGTATAGTGTCGAGGGCACCGCCCTCATGTTGTGAATCCATGACCTCCCTAACAGAGCATTGTATCTCACATCTCCTTCGATCACGTAGAACTTTGTTTCCTAAACGGTTCTGACGGTGCTCACCGGTAGGGTTATCTCCTATTTAGTGGTCTCACATGCCATGTTGAATCCGTTTAGAGCTCGGACTGCAGGCACAATTTGGTCTAGTAGACCCAACTGTTCTACGACCTTCGATCTGATGATATTGGCCGAGCTACCTGGATCAATTAACACACGCTTAACTCGAGATTTATTTATGAGTACAGATATTACCAGTGCATTATTGTGTGATTTCACGATGCCTTCAGCGTCCTCATCGTTAAAAGATATGGTTCCTTCTGGAACGTAATCTCGAGTCTATTTTCCCTTGTGATTGACACTTTGGTGTGCCTTAACATTGGCCCTCGGGGGACGTCGACCCCACCGATGATCATGTTAATGACATGCTGAGGTTCTTCCTGCTCGATCTGCTTATTGGATTCCCTATTCCTGAAGTAATTTTTGGCTCGATCACTCAGGAACTCTCGGAGGTGTCCGTTGTTGAATAATCGGGCTACTTCCTCTCTCAGTTGTCGGCAGTCATCAGTTCTGTAGCCATGAGTGCCATGATATTTACACATTAGGTTGGGGTCCCTTTGGGCAGGATCAGACTGTAAAGGTCGAGGCCACTTGGTGTCTTTGATGCGTCCGATGGAAGATACGATGGCAACAACATCGACGTTGACGTTGTATTCTGATAACCTCGATGCTTCCTGTCAAAACCGCTTTTGCTCATGAGCCCCAGGTTATTTTGACCTCGGTCGCTTCTCCTTTCACTTATCGCAAGGTTTCATTCAGGCTCATTACCTCTTCGATCTCCATTGTATGGTTGATACCGGTCTCTATTTGATCTTGGTTCACGATCAATGTCTCTTTTGGAGCTGTCACTAGCTCTGACGAGATAAACGGACCCAGAAGGGGCCCCAAGCTGATCATCTTCGACCCTGATTTTTGATTGGTACCGGTTATGGACGTCGGCCCAAGTTACCGCCGGATATTCTATTAGATTTTGCTTCAACTGTTGTGAAGCCAATGAACTTCGAGCATTGAGTCCTTGGGTGAAGTCTTGAACGGCCCAATCGTCCGCGACTGGAGGCAGGTCCATTCGTTCTATTTGAAACTGGGACATGAATTCCCTGAGCATCTCATTATCTCTTTACTTCGCTTTGAAAAGGTCTGACTTCCACGTCTCGACCTTGATGGCCCCGACGTGTGCTTTCACGAAGGCGTCTACAAGCATAGAAAATGAGTCAATAGAATTAGGGGGTAAGTTGTGATACCATATCATAGCTCCTTTTGACAAGGTCTCTCCGAACTCTTTCAGCAGGACGAACTTGATCTCATCATCTTCCAAGTTGTTCCCCTTGATGGCGCATGTGTAGGAGGTCACATATTCGTTTGGATCAGTTGTTCTGTTGTACTTAGGAATTTCGAGCATGTGAAACTTCTTTGGGATCGGCTTCAGAGCTGCGCTCGGAGGGAAAGGTTTTTGAACAAACTTCTTAGAATCCAGGCCCTTCAATATCGGTAGTTCTCCTGGGATTTGGTCGACCCTGGATTTGTAGGTTTCTACTTTTTTGTCATTGGCTTCGATCTTCTTTTCTTCCAATTCCACCCATTTTATCAGTTCCTTAATCATCTTTATAATCTCGGAGTTGGTCCCGAGTTCAGCTTCACCCGGCCTTTCTACGATTGGTTCATTTCTGCGAGCGTTTTTCTGGGATGGTTTGGGCTCGACTCTGGTTTTGTAATTGGGCTATCGATGCTTGTTAAGCCTGCAACACTTCGAAGATTACTCGCAAGTTGATCCCATCACCTTCACCGCCGTGTGTATTTTGGGCTACCGATCGGACTTTCCCACAGATGTTGTTCTCAAGATCGGTAAGCAAGTTTGCATTGATGGCCACATGTGAGTTAGCTTCGATTGGGTCTGCGGTCGGAACTCCGTTGGGGTTGACATGGGGCACCTCGTTACTGGGTGCCACATTGTTGTTCTCGCCATTGTGTCCAAACTCAGCATCCACGTTCAAAGGGGTAGATTGGGAGTTCGACATTTTAAGCCTTGACCTAAAATTAAAGACTTCAAAGAACAAGTGAAAAACAGGGTGTGTTATGGAAATTCGTATCAAATTGCCACTATTATCCTTAGCCCCACGGTGGGCGCCAAACTGTTTACCCTCAAAATGGATAATAATTAAATTTGATTGTGCTTTTAAGGATACGTGGATTAATTTGATACAAATGATAAATTGCGTAAGATTAAATTGATAAAGGAGGTAATAAATTATCAAACCACTTGAGGAGGGTAATTTCAGGCTTAACAACAGCCTTAATGAAATATCCGTCCTCGATCCCGGACTTACAATGACCAAGCACTGATGAACAAGAACTAAAACTTTGAATAACAGAGAAAATAATAGTATATTGCCTTGATATGCATGTTACAGTGTCCCTAATGAATAATTAGACCCCCATTTATATAGTAGGGGAGTCCTACCCTAGGTACAATTCCATAAAAGGTAAAAATCTTCCATTTAACTAACCACCGAATTTCCGCTGGTACGTGCCGAGATCCACACCGTGATACCCGGTTGGTCACAGATATCACGACCTTCTGTTAATCGTGCTTGGTTCCCTGACGATGCTCTCTGAAGTCTTTTGGGATTTGGACCGATCCCGGGGTCATGGCCCCGATATTCCCGAGGTTGGGCATTGTGCCCCGGACCCTGGCTCGATGAGACCCTCGCCTCGATTCCGATTTCTTATCATCACATCTCTTGCTCGATTTACTTTATTGGAAACCTAGGTGTCCCATGGGCCCGGTTTCACCCTTATACAATGTCTTTTGTTATCTTTATCTACACTCGCAACACCTCCCTCATTTTTCTCCACCGTGATTTGTCTATTTTCTTGGTTAATATCTTCGTCGTTATCAATAGCATCTTCTTCCATTGTATCACCTTTGTTATCTTTATCCACACCTGCAACACCTTCCTCGTTTTTCTCTTCTATATTTTTTACATTTTCTTGGTTATTATCTTCGCTGTTATCAATTCCACTGTCATCATCTTCTTCTCCCACCACTGCATCTGTTTGATTATATCCTTCTTCCTTTAACAAACACTCTCCGTTCAACGTTTCAGCACCTCCCTCATTTTTCTCCTTTGTATTTTTTCCATTTTCTAGGTCATTATCTTCACCGTTATCAGTGGCATCTTCGTCGTTCCTTTCCTCACCAAAATTTTCTCCCCCTTCTCCCAGCACACCATCTGTTTGATTACTTTTGACTTCCTTTAAAGAATACTCCTCATTCGGCAGTTCAACTTCAGTTATATTGTTTTCTTCTTGTATGGCAGTTCCATCATCCTGATAAACTATTACACTTTGCTCACTTAATGCTAATTCCACATAAGCCTCCTCTGAACCTCCAGTTTCAGAGACAACTTTAGTTGCTTCTAGATTGTTCATCATCTCATTCATCTCAGTTTTATTCAAAAAAGCAGTATCATCATTGTCTGAAACTGATTTATCAGTT
Organism: Nicotiana tomentosiformis; assembly: GCF_000390325.3. Taxonomy (NCBI): domain Eukaryota; kingdom Viridiplantae; phylum Streptophyta; class Magnoliopsida; order Solanales; family Solanaceae; genus Nicotiana; species Nicotiana tomentosiformis. The sequence continues at coordinate 82,691,115 of NC_090817.1, read as the reverse complement.
AAAGTCTTGGCCTCGCCTTCTGCACTCAGACGAACCATCACATACGTCTACAACACAAGACAGTAAGTTCTACGCAAAGAGCGAACAACTGTGAGATTATCATAATGTTAGCTATATATATCTTTCCACGAGTCACACACATAAGCACTCTCTCTCTCACACACACATGTAATATCCATACATACATACATACATACATGCATGTATACATACATACATATATACATAAATACATACATACATACTCACACACACAGACATATACATACACACACACACATAGATACATACATACATACATACATATACACATATGTACTGTTGATACTCAATTTTGCCTTCATATTTTTAAAAATAGTATATATACTTTCAAAATATCATTTTGCATTATTACTTAATTTACAAGAGTTATACAAGTATTTTTGTATAATTTTTATAATTTTTAATGCTTTAAAATTAATTTTCTTGCATTTAAATTACTTGAATATGTATTAATTATCTTTTAAATTATTTTGTGATGACTTAATCATCCAAATTTATTATTTGCATCCACATATATGTTTCATAATATTTTACCTCATTTTTAATATAATAATATTTATAATTTTGAGCTATTTATACAACTTCGCAATAATAGCCTATATGTTGTGCATAATTATATTTTTATTACATTACTTGTGCCCAAATTGCATTTTTATATTTTTAAAATGTTAAATTATTATTTTCAAGCATCTTACTACACAAATAATATTTTTATCATTTTGTTAATTACTTCATATAAATTATTTTTATAATTTTCGTGTATTTAAAACTTTGGCCCAATTTTTGAGTTAATTTCGGACCCAAAACCTAGCCAAATAACCCCAAGACCAAACCAGACAACTCTTTTAATGAACCCGGTCGCGATTCGTTTAAATAACCCGCCCCGTTTTCCTTTGATCCTGGCCATTGATATCAAATGATCAACGACCCATAATAAATCCTCACCTTTCCTTATATCCCCTCACCCAAACCCTAATCCTATTTCCCCACTTCAGCCGCCTCTGCCTCTCTATTCATCTCATCTCTCAGATCTAATCCTAGCAACCGGAATCTTCTCACCCTTTTCCCTCTGCATTTTTCCCTCGAACCAGAGATCTTCTTACCTTTTCTGAACGCTTACCACTCTGATATGGTAATACTAAGTGTCGTTCAATACATGTAAGGTGTATTTCGTATAAATTGGGTCCAAATGGGATCGACCTTGAAGATCTTATGGGATTCCGGCTAAGTACATCAAAGGACACAGAGTATCTCTCCAATTTGGGTACATTTCCATTGAGTCCGGCTTAATTAGGGTTTGCGTTACTCGTTGCCCTAATTCCGATTTGAAATCAGTTTGCATCTGGTCTTTTCCTTATTCTGTATGATTGATTTTCTTTTCCTTATTCTATATGACTGATTTTCTTTCCTTATTCTACGTGATTCGTCTTCTTTCCATTTTTTGTTTACTTGTTATCACCACTATATAAACCCCCTCCCCTGATTCCCTTTGGACAGACCTTAATCACTAAAACATTACTACTATTCTCTTATTGTCGCTTGTCTTATACTACTCTGAGGCTCAATCTCTTGGCCGACTGAAAGTCAAGGCCACCGGAATTCGATTATCGGACCTTTCTCAGTGTGAGCACTACCCGGGGTTCATTTGAAACCCTTGGGAACTCTGACGCACTGAGATTCCTGGGTTCTACGGTTCGTTTTGCTATTGACTTTGGAGTATTGTTGGAATTCTTCTTCTTGTTCACTAATCTGTAACTACTAAGTACCTATGACCCTTGCAATTTCATTCTGTTTTTGTTTGAGTTCCTGCTCTGTATATTCATGTCTCTGAGGTTTTATTTTTGTTACCCAACATGCTATTATATACTCTGAAGCTCTTCTTGAGGCTCTATACTTTCTAGTAATCGAACTTGCCTATTTGTTGCCTTAATTCTGTTTTCTTTAGCATGTTTGCTCTAATGTGTGTACTCAAATGCTTATCATTGATGCTTGTTCTGAGTTTAGCTTCTTGCATTGTTCTGTGCTCTTGTGATGAGTCGAGTTATGCCCAGAACCTGTTCTAATTCTTGTTGAGTCATTCATGTGCAACTTAATACTTTTCTAGAGTTAACTCCTGATCATGTTATTAGCCCAAACATGCTTTCCCTGCTACTTATAAACTACTGCATGTTCCTTGCCTTGTCCTGTATCTTTGTGATAAATCAATGCATGTGTTTCAGACCTTGTGGAGTCATTCCTGTCCAACCTGCTAAGTTCCTAAGGTTGTACTGATTAGCTAAGGCATGTTTTCCATTGAAGTTCCAATGTATGCTTTGACTTATGCAATCCTATGCTCTTCAGTATTATTTTGAGACCTTAGGGTAAACCTCATGTCTGGACTTTTCTCCTATGTGTGGCCAACTAGTACAAAGTTTGATGCTTGCATGTCCTGTTAATCTGAAATTGACCTGTCGCTTGTTTACCATAAGTGCTCCTCGTATCGACTGATACTTAGCATGTTAAAGTTATCTTACATTCAATTAAGTATTTGCTCATGAATCTATTCTGCTACGCAATTCTTACTAGGCTCTCATGTTAGACATTCTATTATCATGCCTTAAGCTTGATTTCTGAAGCTTGGCACTGTATGTGTTCGACCTAAGTAAATAGGCCTATAAGGTTTTCTAATGTTTGACTGCGTTTAGCATGTCACTCCCATTAATTATTGAATAATGGCTCATGCATGAACTCACGTTTCCTTTTATGTAAAACCCCCTTGTTGAAGATTAAGCCATGTTGATTCTCATAGTTCTCATGCTCTTTTCCTAATCAATCCTGTCACTCTTGTTTTCTAAAATGCCAATATTTTTAGACGACTTTGGTTAAGTGTCATATAATCCTGTCCTTATGAGTCATCACTTCAGGGATGTTTAATTGATTTTCAAGTGTGGCTCACTAATTAGTTTAAGTGGTCAATCCTTAATTGTTAGGATTGGCATGAGTTCATGATGGACATACTATCTTGTTTGAAGGGCGTTTGGATTTGGGCCTGCTAATCATGTGAAAGAAAGCATGTTGAAGACCCAGTCAGTACTGGGTTATTTTGTTTAGGGCTTGTTCCCAGGCCTGCAATTGTTCCTTTATGTAATGTCTGTACTTGTACTCATTATCTGGGCCTGTAATAATTTGTAATAACGAATAATAGGGGAGATTAATGAAAAGGGACTAGGATATTCTAATATTTGCATAAAAGGGTAGAAAACATGCCTATAGGGTCTATGTGATTTATGTGCCATTCAACTTGCTTTATTTATGCACATCAATAGAAATCATGCACACCTCACTTGTACATTGTTCAAACACGATAGTATTTTCCATACTCGTTTCTATTTACTACTGTGCATTTAGATAACATGCCTATAGGATGTATAACATATGCTTTGTTAACCTAGATACCATGCCTATAGGACTTCAAATAATCAATCGGTCAACCGCTTCTATTACCTTTAGTGTACTGCTCATCTAGATATCATGACTATAGGATTCTAATCTTTTAATCAACTACTTCCGTTGTTCTCATTACATTGCCCTGCCTAGATGACATGTATATAGGAATACAGTGTTATAAAAATCAAGTCCACTTGTCAATTGTTAGAAATCCTGCCTATAGGATGTTGTCACTCGCATAAGAGCTGTTTATGAGACCAACGTTATTAATGATGGACTCTCAAAGTTGCTTCATTGCTTAATTATACAACTATTAGAAATCACGCCTATAGAACAATGTCACCTGCTTAAGACGCATATTTATAAAATCAGCGCTAATAATTCTGAGTTTGCAAATAGTTTACTGCCTCCTCGCCTAAACCATTTAGAGAGAACAATAACGTTGCATATATGATGCTGGAATTCAGAATCACCTAGAAATCATAACTATAGAACTCTAACTCTTAATTCTGAAATTATCTACTGCCTATTCTGCCCGCGTGCATTTGTTGTTTATGTGTGGAGGCTAACTTGGGCCCTTAATTGTCTTTACATGAAGTCCTATCTATTTTGAATGTCTCCTAGCTTTCTCATTTTGAGCTACCTAAGTTGAGTCTAGAACCACCTCATAGTAGGTCCAAAGCCTCTTGGACCATAGGCATGGGACGGGTACTGCACACATAGGATATAACTTAGAATTGAATTAGAACGCCTTTAAGTAACAACTTCAACATAATAATCGGGTAACAGAAGATAATAGTATGTGCCCGCTGAATAATATGAGCAATCCCCACCTTAAGGGAGTTGCGAAGTATTATTTATGTTGCACGGGGTGATCCTTTAGGCTAAAAAACTTAGGACCCCCCTCTCTTTACATACTTGTTCATCGTAGCTATGAAGATTTATGCTGGTTCTCACGTGTTTTAATAAGACTCCGCAACTTCTGAATTTCCCTTCTATTTGTTTGATCACCTAGCTTGATTACATCATCCACATAGTCTAAAGTTCGGTTGGAACCCACAGTTGTGGACCTCGAAGAGTGCCTAACACCTTCTCTTTGAGGTTATTTAAGCCCTTACCCAATCTTTAGTGGTGTTGACTAGTCAAACAGAGTTATTTACATATAGGTTCCCTAATGCACCTCAAAATTCGCTAGGTGGCGACTCTTCTATTTTATTTTCCTCCTTTTAAAAGAGTTATCACATGTTGAATCCCGCTTTCGCGAGAAAATGGGGAGCGACAGCATGGCGACTCTGCTAGGAAAACTTAGGCTTTTACCATAATGAACTTGACTTATGTGGATTACTTTCTCTTATTTGCTTTAAATTGCTATTACATGCACATCCCTTTATTTATTCACCTTTATTTGCTATGACGTGCACATCCCTTCCCTCATTCTCCTTTATTTGTTTTAAATTGCTATGACATGTATGACCTCTCTCCATCTCCTTGATCTTGTCTAAGACTGCTATATTATGACTCTCTCATCCCTATTTCCCTGCCTGTTTTGTTACGTTCTCGCACATTTTCATGAGCTAAACTGACTTCTTTCTTTTGTCTTTCTTTTCTTTTCTCTTCTTTTCCTGTTCACTTTGCTATTTTATTTACTGCTTTTACGTACTTTTATCGTGCAAATACTTGAAAATGTGTTATTATTCCTGTATAAAGCATCCTCCGTATCATACTCCCCTCGTGCCCATTATCAATATAGCGGCGCTCGATGAGTGTCCGCGCTTTCCTGAAATCACCCTTTTTAAATCAGAAAGGCTTATTTGCAGTAGACTAGTCGATCAGCAGTGCAGTCAACGGTTCTGTGTCTTTTTCTCTCAAGTTGTCCACTTGGGAGTACCAGTCTAGACCCTTCTAGAAACCCTACTCCAATTTGAAATGTACATGCATCATGCTAAACCTATTACAAGTTGAAGCATTATTAATATAACAACCCGCTAAGATGAACCTTGTCTAAAGTCCGACGGGATTTCCACAATCCCAATGGACACTACCATATTATGTGCATTACTTGTAAAAAATGTGCCAACATGTTGATCATTATTGCGTAAGTAGTCCAAATCTGGAGGGGGGAAAGGCTAACCTTTGTTTGTTTGCAGAAAATGAAGCAAAAAATCCCCAGGTTCGGTATGGTCCAAAACATCCCACCTTTGCTACTTGACTGGTGGAAAGACCTTGCACCTTGTGACAAAAATCATGTGAGGAGAATACTTGGTGACCTGCCATCTTTGATGAACGTTCGACCAAATAGGGAATTGATTGAGGCTGCTACCATGTTCTGGGATGAGAAAAGAGTTATTTTCTGATTTGGCAATATAGAAATGATTCCTCTCTTAGAAGAAATAGGAGGTTTCGCCAAGTTGCCATGGGATAGTCCGGAATTACTGGTACCAGAGAATCACACTCCCCGCGGTTTTCTGAAAATATTGGGTTTTAAGAAGAATGATGAACTGCCCTGTCTAAAGAATTCATACATCCCTTTTGAATTTCTTTACGAGCGTTATGGGCATAGCAAATCATATCGTCTTCACCATGATGAACTCGCCATTGCTTCCTTGGGTTAGGTGCACCGCCGGGTTTTTGTGTTCGTCGTCTGCTTCTTGGGTTTGTTGATATTTCCAATGAAAGGAGGAAGGATTCATACTCGCTTAGCCATGGTCGCCAGGACCTTGATGGATGGCATCGAGGGACAAACTTATACCATCATCCCTATAATCTTAGCTGAGATGTACCGCGCTCTAGATCGGTGCAAGCAAGGATTTGGACACTTTGAGGGTTGTAATCTATTGCTACAAGTCTGGATGCTAGAACACTTTCAGAGAGTAAAGTATCGTCAAGAGATTCTGCAAAGTCCACTGAATGACTACATAGCCAACCATCACCCAAAGAAAATGACATTTATTCCGGACAGGTTTCATAGCCTGGAAATGCTGTAAAATGGGTGCATTTCTTCAGCAGTCTAACAGACGAGCATGTACATTGGATGTTTGAATGATTTCCTAGTAGTGAGTTCATTATCAGGTCAAGGGGGACTACTTATTTGTTACTTATCGGATTGCGAGGCATCTATCCTTACGCTCCTATAAGGGTAATGAGACAAGCTGGAAGGAAATAAGTCATACTTCGGGTTTCCAACATGGTCCAGTACAAAGCAGATTTCAAGGGAGACGTCATTCCATTCAAGTTCTAGGCGCAACATATGTGGAACAAAAAGATCGTTGTGGGAGGAGAAACTATCGAGCTAGAAAGGTATCACGCTGGCCATATGTACTACTATCTATTATGGCTGGAAGACGACGAAGCAGGAGACATCAATCCAGAAGTCAATCTGAAGAATAGTATCATAGATGAAGTGGCTGAGGCACAAGTTAAGTACAAGAGGCTACGCAAAAGGGTATTCGAGTCCGAAGCTAAACATCTGGAGCAGCACAAAGTGAACATGGAGGCGATAAGGGAATGGAAGGAGATTTCCACTAAGTCAACAGAAAGATTGGAGTACTTGGAACAATGACTGATGGAGCTATAAGGGAAGATGAGAAAGAGACTCTCGGACTGTCAAGGCATAAACGACGATGAATGAGGAAATCTAGCAAAAGCTTACTTACTGTTGGATATGCGCGATCTGGGAAATTTTATTGATGGGGTCAAAAGAGCCAAGCATGGAGAAGGTCCTTCAGGGACCCAATAAATTAGGAGATAATGTTCTTTACTGCTTTCTAGCTTAGATTTTGATGTCATAAGGCTTGATGCCATTAATGACTTTATTATTATTTTAGATTTAGTGAAGGTTTGTTTTGGCCTATTTTCGCATTAATGAAATGAAGCAAAGTTGGCATCAATTTTCTCCAAGTCTATGTGTCGCTTAGGCCTACCGCAGGCACAATGAGGTCCCCAAAATTAGGACACAAACTATTGCATGACTTTGTGAAACATGTTTAAATACAACAAACATTCTTTTATTTTCACCTTACTAACTTGGTTACCTTTTTATTTTTCTTTTCTCTTTTGATTATTCCCATTCCCAAAGGTTGATTCGTGCATTCTGGCATCGTCAGCATACCACACTAGATCCAAAGGTCCTCCACCTCCTCCTCCACCTAGCAACCCGAAAGGAAAAAGCAAGGGAAAAGGGAAGATGTATGATTTAAGTATTAGGAAAGACAATGCTACCATGGCAGAAAACGTTGAAACTTCAGATGGCAGAAGTACTTCGGGGCAGAATGAGATGGTCTTACGTTTGGAGCAGAAAATGCAGGAACTATAGGGCGCGCTTGAGCAGGTTCGAAATCTAGAAAATCTCTCCCTCACTCTTAATGTTCCTGACATCAACCAACAAAACCCGAAAACCCAGAACCAAACACCCCCACAAAACCCACAAATTCAAAATCCGCCACCAAATCCTCCCCTACCATACCAGTATCATAATCCCGCACCCCCACAGAACTTTAACTCGCCATCAGTGCCAATCCCTCAACAACACCACCATCATTCAACTCAATACCCACAAACCACTACTTATCACACCCCTCAAAATGCACCGCAACCCACTCCTGATCCCCAAAACTCGACCAATAACCATCCATATACCCAAGTTCCAGGAACTCATCAAAGCAACCCGATATATATATGGAAACCTTACCCCATACCCTGCAGCAAACCCTATACATACCCGAATCAACTGAAAAGGACCTACTCATTAGAAATATGGTAGAGGAGCTCAAGAAGCTTACAGGGAGAGTCCAAAGTGTTGAAGGTGGTAAAGGCGTTGAAGGTCTAAACTATGAGGACCTATGTATTCAGCCGGATGTGGAACTGCCGGAGGGTTACAAACCTCCCAAGTTTGAAATGTTCGATGGTACCGGTGATCTGAAGGTTCATCTGAGAACATACTGCGATAAGCTTGTAGGGGTGGGCAAGAATGAACAAATTCGCATGAAATTTTTCATGCGAAGCCTTATAGGAGACGCTTTATCTTGGTATATCAGTCAAAACCCAAAGAAGTGGGTTAGTTGGGTGAGTATGGAATCAGATTTCATGGATAGATTCAGGTTCAACATGGAAAATATGCCAGATATTTTCTACATTCAAAACCTTAAGAAGAAGCCGACAGAAACCTTCCGCGAGTATGCTACTCATTGGAGATCAGAGGCTGCAAAGGTAAGGCCAGCACTTGAAGAATAACAAATGAACAAATTCTTTGTCAGATCTCAAGACCCCCATTATTACGAAAGGTTGATGGTTATTGAAAATCACAAGTTCTCTGACTTCATCAAGCTAGGAGAAAGAATAGAAGAAGGAATTAAGAATGGGATTGTAAACAATTTTGAGGCACTGCAGGCTATGAATAAAGCTTTGCGATCAGGAGGTATTTCAAAGAAGAAGGAAGTGGGTGCCGTGATGGTAGCCTAGGGTCCCAAGTCTCCCCTCACATACCAAACACCTCTACCCACATATCAACCTTTACCCCCAAAATACCAATACCCTACCACCGTATACCATACCTACAACACTCAACCTATATATTACCATTCACCTCCACCCGCCCGCCAAATTACCCAAATCCACACCCAAATTTTGACCGCAGACCTCCTAGACAATACACCCCAATTGCTGAACCCATAGACCAACTGTATGAGAGACTAAAGGCTGCTAGTTATGTCACCCCTATTCCTACAGTTGTTGTGGAAAATCCTTCCCAATTGATCAACCCCAACAAGACATGTGCTTATCATTCAGCCATGAAGGGTCATACTATTGAGGAATGTCGCATGTTGAAAGACAAGATTCAGACGTTGATCGACATTAAGGTTATACAAGCAAAGGAAGCTGCACCAAATGTTCGCAACAACCCTCTCCCGGATCACAGAGGTGAGGGAGTGAATGTGATAGAAACTGTCGAGGAATGGGACTAGGAAGGGTCCATGGGACTCATTCGAGAGGGACGCCCCTAAAACATCTCCGGTCACCCTCACACCAGTTATGGTACAAACCCAGGCACCATTTGAAGTTGAGGTAACTATACCACTCACTGTGATGGTAGCTCCCACACCAGCTTACAAGTCTGATGCCATCCCGTAGGATTATGTTGCGAAAGCAAGAAGAAAGGGAAAATCCAAAGTAGAAGAAACAAGTGTCGCGCAAGGTATGACAAGAATCGGCAGAGTTTACACACCTAAGAATCTGGGTGGAACAAGAAAAGAAGTTGCACCTAAGTCGCCTGTTTTCGAGACTGGCACTAACGATCTTTGGAGGAAGATACAAGCAAGGGATTACTCTGTTGTTGACCACTTGAACAAAACTCCTGCTCAGATATCCATCTTATCACTGCTGCAAGACTCAAACGCACACAGGAATGCTCTGATGAAGGTGTTAAGTAAGCTTATGCACCCGCCGACATCACTAGTAGAGAGATCGCTAACATGGTCAGACAGGTATTGGAGAGCCACAAAATCACTTTCCATGAAGATGAATTACCACCAGAAGGACTGAGTCACAACAGGGCGTTGCACATCACGGTGCAATTCGAAGATAAATTCATTGCCACGGTCTTGATAGATGAAGGTTCGAGTCTTAACATATGTCCACTGACCACTCTAAAGAGACTAGGTAAAGGCCTGCAAGAGATATAAATAGGAAGCATGAATGTGAAGGCATTCGATGGATCTTAGAGAGCCACCATAAGAGAAATCAACCTCAATCTACAGATGGGTCCGACTTGGTTTAATGTCGAGTTCCAAGTGCTAGATATATCTGCTACTTACAATCTATTGCTAGGATGGCCATAGATACATGCATCCGGGGCAGTGGCTTCAACTCTGCACCAGGCTGTAAAGTTCGAGTAGAATAATGAAGAGGTGATCATTCATGGAGAAGGAAGCAACCCCATCTACATCAATCAGACCGTTCCAATCATCGAGAACAAGAGGAAATTAGGCGGAGAAACATATCACTGTATTGAACGGGTGAACGCAATTGAAAAGGATCAATGGTGGAGCAAGAAGATAGAAAGCATATTGTTGTGGACGGGATATGAACCAAGCAAGGGTCTCGGTAAAAAGCTTCAGGGGATCACCAAACCCGTACAACCACAGTATCATGGCACGAACTTTGGACTCGGGTATGAATATACATGGCAAGAATATCAGGATTGGACACCGTCGTGGCGTGCCCCTTATTATCTACTGGAACAACCCGTACCACCTCTACACCAGACATTCCAATCAGGCTGACATGATGTGGGGATCTAAGGAAGATGAGGTTTTGGCTGGCATGGGGAAGCTATTTCTAGATGAAAAAGACATAGACTACAGTGCAATTGTTGAGGAGGAGGAGGAGGAGGAGGAAGACCTTACCATTCAAACCATGGAAGAAGGAGTTTTTCTCAAGAACTGGACCGCTGCACCATCCCGGGCTCGCCGAGTTCCTGGGTAGCCTGGCAATTAGCATGAATTACTTTCAAATAAGTTTGAGCATTTAAGACATTTTTTAGTATTTTGTTTTGAAATGATTACTCGAGCCATCGAATCATACTTGTTGACATTTTAAAAGTTTTATTAATGCATTATTGCTTTTCATATTTATTATTATTCTTCTACATTCTTTTCAGCATAATTATTACATATCCAGATGAACCCAAGACTGTGATATGTAACGAGATAACGCAACATAAAGACAGTGATTCAGAGGATCTGGAAGATGATATAATACCTGAGGAAATTGTCAGAGAATTTGAGAACTTTGAAAACAAACCGAAGTCTAATTTGGAGAAAACTGAGGCCATTAACTTAGAGGATTCTGAAACGGTCAAGGAAACGCATGTAAGCATTCATCTATCACCATCAGAGAAAGAAGAGTATATCTGATGCCTAAAGGAGTATGAGGACATCTTTGCATGGTCCTACGACGACATGACTGGTTTAAGCACATCCATAGTAGCTCACAAGCTACCCACCAATCCCATGTGTCCACCGGTGAAGCAAAAGCTCAGAAAGTTCAAGCCAGATATGAGTTTGAAGATAAAAGAGGAGGTCACCAAGCAAATCAAAGTCAAGGTTCTCCGAGTGGCCGAATACCCAACCTGGTTAGCCAACATTGTGCCAGTTCCGAAGAAAGATGGAAAAGTTAGAGTATGTGTCGATTACCGAGATCTGAATAGAGCAAGTCCTAAGGATGATTTTCCATTGCCTAACATACACATATTGATTAACAACTGCGCCAAGCATGAACTCCAATCCTTTGTGGATTGCTTCGCGGGATACCATCAGATTTGGATGGATGAAGAGGACGCCGAAAAGACCGCCTTTATCACACCATGTGGAATATATTGTTATAAAATAATGCCGTTTGGTTTAAAGAATGTTGGGGCCACCTACATGAGGGCCATGACGACTATCTTCCATGACATTATACACAAAGAAATAGAGGTGTACGTGGATGATGTTATCATCACATCTTAAAGGAGTTCAGATCACATAGCAGACCTGAAGAAATTTTTGATCGGCTTTGAAAATACAATTTGAAGTTGAATCCTGCAAAATGTGCCTTCGGGGTCCCTGCTAGAAAGTTGTTAGGTTTCATCGTCAGTCGTCGGGGTATTGAATTAAACCCATCGAAGATCAAAGCTATCCAAGACTTGCCGCTTCCAAAGAATAAGAAAGATGTGATGAGATTTCTAGGGCGCCTCAATTATATCAGTCGTTTTATAGCACAATCAATGGTGATATGTGAGCCAATCTACAAAATATTGAGGAAAGATGCTACAACAAGCTGGACTGAAGAATGCCAGAAAGCCTTCGACAAAATCAAAGAATATTTATCCAAACTACCTGTGTTGGTCCCACCAGAACCAAGAAGACCTTTGTTGCTTTATCTGTCTGTGTTGGATGGGGCTTTTGGTTGCGTTCTAGGATAACATGATGAAACGAGAAGGAAGGAGCAGGTGATATATTATCTGAGCAAGAATTCACGCCTTACGAAGCCCAGTACTCTTTGTTGGAACGCACTTGTTGTGCTTTGACATGGATAGCCCAGATGTTGAGACACTATTTCTGTGCGTACATTACATATCTCATATCAAGGATGGATTCTCTAAAATACATCTTTCAGAAACCCATGCCTACGGGTAAGTTAGCAAAGTGGCAGATATTGCTGAGTGAGTTCAACATCGTCTATGTAACTCAGAAGGCAATCAAAGGGAAAGCATTGGCGGATCACTTAGCAGAAAATCCCGTAGACGGAGAATACGAACCATTGAAAATGTATTTTCCCGACGAGGAGCTGTCGTTTGTAGGAGAAGATATCACTGAGGCGTACGATGGTCGGAGGATGTTCTTCGACGGAACAACAAACTTCAAAGGAGTGGGTGTCGGAGTTGTCTTAGTATCATAAACCGGTCAACACTATCCGGTATCCGCAAAACTTAGGTTTCTGTGCACCAAAAATATGGCTGAATATAAGGCTTGCATCTTGGGACTCAGGTTGGCCATTGACATGAACGTTCAGGAGTTGCTGGTAATTGGAGATTCAGATCTATTGGTGCACCAGGTTCTAGGAGAATGGGCTACGAAGAACACCAAAATATTGCCATACTTACATTGTGTACAAGAGCTGATCAAGAGGTTCGCAAAGATAGAGTTCAAACATGTTCCAAGGATTCAGAATGAGTTTGCAGATGCATTAGCCACTTTGTCTTCCATGATACAACACCCAGACAAGAATTTCATCGATCTTATCCCAATAGGAATACATAAGCAGCCAGCTTATTGTGCACATGTTGAAGAAGAGTGTCACGCCCCAACTTCGGGAAGCGCAACCGGTGCTCAACCGAGTGAACCCGGTCGAGCAAGCCTGTTGAATACTTTCTACCCAACTCACCCATGATCAATAAAAGACATGATTACCTTAATTAGACAGTAGGAAGTTCATTCACACAATATTAAATCATTTCATTAGTTACTCCACTATCAAGTCCCAAAATACACATATTCTTATAGTTTGAGTGGAACAAGTGATCAAAACACAACATAACTTGTTTAGCATTCCCAACACCCATATACAACCCACATAGTGTCTATGGAGCCTCTAAAGATACAAAAGAGAGTAAAGATGGTGCCGGCAATAAGGCCCCAGCTATACCTCAAAAAGTGACCACAATATAAATAAAAGGTACAATACATGACCTCGGAATAAAATGGGGCTCACCGAGTCTGCTGAGAAGAGGATGCAACACTATCTGTGATCAACACTGTCTGTTATGGAACCACCTGCATCCAATTAAAGATGCAGCGCCCCCGACAAAAGGGACATTAGTACCGTCAAATAACACTAGTATGTATAGCTAAACACCATCTCAATAGAATGAATAATAATACAAGAGGAACAATCAAGAATTCAATAAGGGCTTCAAATAATACTAAAACATCAAGTTAATGATCACATCAGTTTTCAAATCAATTTTCATGTTATTGGGTTGGGAGATCTTTAGTACCGATATTCCATAATTCACAATATCAATGTATTCTTACACGGAGTCCGATCACGACTGATCGACTAGGTTGTCCCACTTGAGACATCAACCATAACCACAATTTCAATTATCATATTCAGCACAGTCACCACCATGTGTGCGGCATGGCGTCCGATCACGGCTCGATAGGCTAGGCTGTCTCACCCAAGACGTTACCTTTTTCAGTCAATCATCTCACATCATACTTCTTTCATATTCTTTCGATTCATTGGCACTAGTGATCACGATTACAAAGTCATTCTTGGCACTTGGCCGTATTTCATAGTTCCAGTTCCCTTTTCCACATTCAAATATCATTATCATTATCAACAACAATAGGGCATCCCATTCAAGACATTAAATTCACATATGAGCAATTTGGGAAATCTTAGGCACATAGAGGCTTTTCATACAATTTTGTCATAACAATCTCTATTTCGATCTTGACATGAAGTCTTAATATTTCTAACACATATTCCACATTTTGAACACATCCTCAAATGGCAAGATGACATGATGAAGCATTTAGAATAAATATTGAACATACATCCTTCAATACAACCACATTAGGAATAGCCAATTCAATAATGATCAAGGACTTACTCCAATTACATGAACACCGTGGGATTCGATTCTAAGAAGAAGGGGGTTTAGCCAACATACCTCAATTGAGCTTCCTTTAAACTCTAAAACGTTCTGGAATTCTTAGTACTTCGATATATTTTAGAAATATAACAATTTGGACCAAAATTAGGAAGATGGTCATGATTCTAGCTCATTTGAGCATATTAACAAGCATTAGGTATGCATTAAGGTTTTTAAGGCCCTTTTGTGAAAGATTCCAACATTCCCCAACCCATTCTCTATCATTTTTAGCTCACAACCTTCCCACATCCTTTGATAACACATCCATGCAAGATAATAACTCCCACACCCAAGAATTGTCTTTCAAATTACTCCCCTTTTAGTAGATTTTCGAAATTAAGAGCTAGGGCATAGATTCTTACCTTTAAGAAGAAGACTTTCTTTATTGATCCTCAATGATTGAGCAGGAATTGATGGATAATAGGTTGAAGGTTGCTCCCCCACACTAATCACTCTTTCTCACTCTAAAAATATTAGATTTTGCTCAAAATATGGTCATTTTCATAGATATAACGAAGTAGGGCCGGGTTATAAAAACCAAAAATGAAGCCCCGGAACAGGATATGCGGTCGCATATGCGACTGCATAATGGATATGCGATCCGCATATCGGGCGCACAAATTGGGTGCCAAAACTGGAAAGAAACTAACTGGGTCTACGGTCACTATGCGGCCCGCAGACCTGTTATGCGGTCGCATAATGCGCCGCAGAACCTCCCTCCGCAAAACTTCAAGACTGATTGTGCGACAAGAGTGCGGCTCGCGAAACGGTTATGCGGTCGCATAATGGACCACGAAAATGACATCAAAATGACCCAGAAAACTGACTCACTCTGCGACCCGCAGAGTGATTATGCGGCAACAGAATGGGCCACAGAAAAGCTTATTTCTGCTAAATATTTTCTTTCAACTCCCCAGCGCACTGTTCAATTCGGCATCACGAAATCCGGGGTTTTAGGAAAAACTTTACGGGGTCTTACAAAGAGAATGTCGAAAATCCGTGGTTCCACGACATCAAGGAATACTTGGAAAAGGGAGAATATCTAGAGTACGCTACGCACACTCAGAAGCGCACGCTTCAAAGATTGGCCAACCATTTATTTCAAAGTAGAGGAATTATGTATAGAAGGACTCCTTATTTGGGATTGTTGTGATGTGTTGATGCCAAGGAAGCATCCAAATTGCTCGAGGAAATACATGCTGGAACTTGCAGACCTCACATGAATGGTTTCGTTTAGGCCAAGAAGATGTTAAGAGCAGGGTATTTATGGATGATTATTGAAACAGACTGCATCAAATATGTTCAAAAGTGTCACCAATGCCAGATACATGCTGATATGATACGAGTGCCGCCCAACGAACTCAATGCAACGAGTTCGCCCTGGCCTTTCTCTACTTGGGGTATGGATTTCATCGGACCAATTGAACCTGCTTCTTCAAACGGACATAGGTTCATTCTGGTGGCTATAGACTACTTCACAAAATGGGTTGAAGTCGCATCCTATAAGGCTATAACTAAGAAGGCCGTAGCAGATTTTGTTTGGGACCGCATCCTGAGTCGATTTGGAGTACCTGAGTCAATCATTACTGACAATGCCGACAATATCAATAGTGACTTGATGAAATCCATGTGTGAAACATTCAAGATCAAGCATCGGAACTCTAAAGCATACATGCCGCAAATAAATAGAGTCGTAGAAGCCGCCAACAAGAACATCAAGAAGATATTGAGGAAAATGGTAGACAATTACAAACAATGGCATGAGAAGTTACCGTTTGCTTTGCTCGGGTATCGCACCACAGTTCGTACATCCACTGGGGCAACTCCCTATCTACTGGTTTACAATACTGAAGTAGTTATTCCCGCTGAAGTAGAGATCCCTTCCTTAAGAATTATACAGGAAGCCGAGCTCAGCGACGCAGAATGGGTACGGAGCCGGTATGAACAACTAGCTCTCATTGATGGAAAAATAATGAACGCAGTATATCATGGTCAACTCTACCATAATAGAATGGCAAGAGCTTTCAACAAGAAGGTTAGGTCAATGCAATTCACACCGGGGCAATTGGTACTAAAACGGATCTTCCCACATCAAGATGAAGCAAAGGGGAAATTCCCACCCAACTGGCAAGGCCCTTACATGGTTCACCGAGTATTAACAGGAGGAGCACTTATACTTGCAGAAATGGATGGAGAGATTTTGCCAAAACCTATCAATTCGGACGCAGCCAAGAGATACTATGTTTAAGATTATGTTTGCACTTCCTATTTGATGTAATTGAACTACGCTTGACCTGATTCCCGTTTAAGAGGGGATAAGTAGGAAGCCCTGTGGGTTCGGTCAAATCATAATAAAATCTTCATTCCCCCTATGGTCAAAACTGGGGCAAGAACTCGAGTTTACCCGATCTCATCATGTTTGGAACCGCCAAGGAATGTATCGCCAGAAGTACGCATTTAAACTGGGGCAGAATTTTGAGGAGGATTCTCAAAATTCCGAGTTAAGAAGGTTGCAATGTCTCAAAAGCGCGTCACAGTCATCAATTCAACAAATTATTTGCTCTCGTGCATTATCATATATTTCAAACAACTACATTTTCATAAACAATTTATCAAATTCATGTTTTTCGAAAATTTTATTTCAGTTTGGTGCGGTTATTTCGATTTTAGGTTAGAGATCCAAGAAGGGCAGCTAGAGTATGGCTTGGAACTTTTAATACAGCAGAGGATGCAGCTCGAGCTTATGATAAAGCTGCTATTGAATTTAGAGGTCCTAGAGCTAAGCTTAATTTCTCATTTGCTGATTACACATCAATTCAACAGCACAATACTACCACTTCAATATCTTGTTCAAAGGAGCAACAACAAGAGCCAGTACAATTAGAGCAAGGAATTAAAATAGATTTTGGTATTAGAAAAGAAGAAGAATTTTGGGATCAATTAATGAAATGGGATAATGAGATTCAAGAATGCTTGAATATGATGGATTTCAATGGCCATTCTTCAGATTCTACTGGAGGGAGTATTTCTCATAGCTTCTGATGATCACTTTCAATTAAACAAGAATTGGAAAGGAAAGTAGAAAAAGAACAAAAGAATTTGTTATAGACTAAGGTGTTTTTCATGCCCATTCAGTTTTATAAAATTTGGGCTATTTAATATTTCTATTTTTAGATGTACTTCAAGTTTTCTTTTTTTGTTCAGATTGTATCCATCATTGGTAAATGAGAGGCTATAGGACTCATACTTAATTTTTTTTTTGATTTTTTGGTTAACCAAAAAATTGAAATACTAAAACCGAACACCAAACTTTTAAAAAATATAAATCGCAAACCGATCGAAAAACCGAACAAACCGAACCGTATAAACCGAAATTATCGGTTCGGTCGGTATTATGCCCACCCCTAATGAACATTCAAGCTGCAAATACATACACAGAACAAGATCGCTATCTTCACACCAATAAGAATCGCCAAGATCAAATACATCAAGCTAAGAAATGCTTTACTCTCTCGCAGTCAGTCATTTCTTTTCTTGCATAAGGCTAAGCACTGCCTTCCTTTGCATGAGACTAAACGCTGTCTACACATCGCATAAGGCTAAGCACTACCTTTCTTTGCATGAGACTAAGCACTGTCTCCACATTGCATAAGGCTAAGCACTGTCTTTCTTTGCATGAGACTAAGCACTGTCTTCATTTTGTGCATGAGACTAAGCACTGTCTCCACATTGCATAAGGCTAAGCACTGCCTTTCTTTGCATGAGACTAAGCACTGTCTCCATTCTTTGCATGAGACTAAGCATTGTCTCCACATTGCATAAGGCTAAGAATTGCCTTTCTTTGCATGAGACTAAGCACTGTCTCCACATTGCATAAGGCTAAGCACTGCCTTTCTTTGCATGAGACTAAGCACTGTGTCCATTCTTTGCATGAGACTAAGAACAGTCTCCACATTGCATAAGGCTAAGCACTGCCTTTCTTTGCATGAGACTAAACATTGTCTCCATTTCTTGCATGAGGCTAAGCATTGCCTCAAGTATTGCATAAGGCTAAGCATTGCCTTTCCTTGCATGAGACTAAACACTGTCTCCATTTCTTGCATGAGGATAAGCATTGCCTCCATTATTGCATAAGGCTAAGCATTGCCTTTCCTTTCTAGAGACTAAGCATTGTCTCCTTTCCTTGCACGAGGCTAAGCATTGTCTCCATTTCTTGCACGAGGCTAAGCATTGCCTCTATCATTGCATAAGTCTAAGCACTGCCTTTTCTTGCATGAGACTAAGCACTGTCTCCATTCCTTGCACGAGGCTAAGCATGGCCTCCATTGTTACATAAGTCTAGGAATTGCCTTTTCGTGCATGAGACTAAACATTGTCTCCGCTCTTTACATCGGGCTAAGCACTGCCCCCATATCATACAAGACTAAACCTTGTCTCTTCTCGTTATCACATATGACTAAGCATTATATGTTTCCTCTATAAAACGATCGATATCGCTGCATCTTTGCATCTCATGGGCTGAAACATCGCCATATTGTCCGAAGGCGTCATAGTCTGAGGGCATCATCCTTATAGCCCGAAGACATCATGCCATGGCCTGAGGATCTCTCGAAATTGTATATCATTATTCAAAGGCGTCATAGTATGGAGGCACCATCCTCATGGCCCGAGGATACCATTCCATGGCCAGCGAATCCCTTATCATATACTTCATGGCCCATGACATCATAGTCTAAGGACATCATCCTCATAGTCCAAGGACAACCCTCATGGTCCGAAGGGAATCTGCATCATGTTTAGATTACACTATAACCCCATATATTCGTGTGCATCGTGTTTTAAGTTTTGCAGGTAACTCGAGAGGTAACCGTTTTACAAACAGGAGTAATTCTTGCTCCGGATTTCGTTCACAACGTTTACATCCTTTAAACATAACTGATGATCAACGGTTGATTACCTTTTAACCGTTTAAATATCTGCCTCGTAAATCTGTAACGTCCAATTTGCATTCATGACCCTACCTAAAATTATCCGTCACTTACGACACTGCCCTACCCAGAAGATCCTTTTGAAACATACGATCACTCTTATAACATCTCCATTGGTTTCGTTCGTCGTTGGATCCAGAACTACACACGGTCTGATTCCCGTAACACCAGGGATATGTAGGCAAATCAAGAACCACGGTTCGGTCCCTATTTTTTTTCAGATACATCATTCCTCACTCAATTCAGACAAAATTGGTCATCATTTTCTTTACCCGGCAACTCTTTCATCATTTTCGGGTAAAGATGGGCAGTTGTTGATACCCAATTTTGCCCTCATATTTTAAAAAATAGTATATATACTTTCAAAATATCATTTTGCATTATTACTTAATTTACAAGAGTTATACAATTATTTTCTAAAATTTTTATAATTTTTAAAGCTTTAAAATTAATTTTCTTGCATTTAAATTACTTGAATATGTATTAATTATCCTTTTAAATTATTTTGTGATGACTTAATCATCCAAATTTATTATTTGCATTCACATATATGTTTCATAATATTTTACCTCATTTTTCATATAATTATATTTGTATTTTTGATCTATTTATACAACTTTGCAATAATAGCCTATATGTTGTGCATAATTATATTTTTATTACATTACTTATGCCCAAATAGCATTTTTATATTTTTATAATGTTAAATTATTATTTTCAAGCATCTTACTACTGAAATAATATTTTTATCATTTTGTTAATTACTACATATAAATTATTTTTATAATTTTCATTAATTTAAAACTTTGGCCCAATTTTTGAGTTAATTTCGGACCCAAAACCTAGCCCAATAACCCCAAGCCCAAACCAGACAACCTTTTTAATGAACCCGATTGTGACCCGTTTAAACGACCAGCCCCGTTTCCCTTTGATCCTGACCGTTGATCTCAAATGATCAACGACCCATAATAAATCCTCACCTTTCCTTATATCCCCTCACCCAAACCCTAATCCCATTTCCCCATTTCAGTCGCCTTTGCCTCTCTATTCCTCTCATCTCTCAGACCTAAACCCTAGCGACCTGAATCTTCTCACCCTTTTCCCTCTGCATTTTTCCCTCAAACCAGAGATCTTTTTACCTTTTCTGAATGCTTACCACTCTGATATAGTAATACTAAGTGTCTTTCCATACATGGAAGGTGTATTTCGTATAAATCAGGTCCAAATGGGCTCGACCTTGAAGATCTTGTGGGATTCAAGCTAAGTACATCAAAGGACACAAAGTATCTCTCCGATTTGGGTATATTTCCATCGAGTCCGGCTTAATTAGTGTTTGCCTTACTCGTTGCCCTAATTCCGATTTGAAATCAGTTTGCATCTGGTCTTTTCCTTATTCCGTATGATTGATTTTCTTTTCTTTATTCTATATGACTGATTTTCTTTCCTTATTCTGCGTGATT
The DNA here is from genome assembly GCF_000390325.3 of Nicotiana tomentosiformis. NCBI lineage: Eukaryota > Viridiplantae > Streptophyta > Magnoliopsida > Solanales > Solanaceae > Nicotiana > Nicotiana tomentosiformis. The sequence goes on along the minus strand of NC_090817.1, from coordinate 82,670,002 downwards.
CATCTTCTTTCCATTTTTTTTATTTGTTATCACCACTATATAAACCCCCTCCCCTGATTCCCTTTGGACGGACCTTAATCACTAAAACATTACTACTATTCTCTTATTCCCGCTTGTCTTATACTACTTTGAGGCTCAATCTCTTGGCCGGCTGAAAGCCAAGGCCACTGGAATTCGATTATCGGACCTTTTTCAGTGTGAGCACTGCCCGGGGTTCATTTGAAACCCTTGGGAACTCTGACGCACTGAGATTCCTGGGTTCTACGGTTCGTTTTGCTATTGACTTTGGAGTATTGCTGAAATTATTCTTCTTGTTCACTTGTTCACTAATCTGTAACTGGTAAGTACCTATGACCCTTGCAATTTCATTCTCTTTTCGTTTAAGTTCATGCTCTGCATATTCATGTCTCTAAGGTTTTATTTTTGTGACCCAACATGCTATTATATACTCTAAAGCTCTTCTTGAGGCTCTATACTTTCTAGTAATCTAACTTGCCTATTTGTTGCCTTGATTCTGTTTTCTTAAGCCAGTTTGCTCTAATGTGTGTACTCGAATGCTTATCATTGTTGCTTATTCTGAGTTTAGCTTCTTGCCTTGTTCTGTGCTCTTGTGATGAGTTGAGTTATGCCCAGAACCTGTTCTAATTCCTGTTGAGTCATTCATGTGCAACTTAATACTTTTCTAGAGTTAACTCCTGATCATTTTATCAGCCTAAACATGCTTTCCCCGCTACTTGTAAACTACTGCATATTCCTTGCCTTGTCATGCATCTTTGTGATAAATCAATGCATGTGTTTCAGACCTTGTGGAGTCATTCCTGTCCAACCTGCTAAGTTCCTAAGGTTGTACTGATTAGCTAAGGCCTGTTTTCCATTTAAGCTCCAATGTATGCTTTGACTTATGCAATCCTTTGCTCTTCAGTATTGTTTTGAGACCTTAGGGTAAACCTCATGCCTGGACTTTTCTCCAATGTATAGCCAACTAGTGCACAGTTTGATGCTTGCATGTCCTGTTAATCTGAAATTGACATGTCGCTTGTTTACCATAAGTGCTCCTGGTATCGACTGATACTTAGCATGTTAAAGTTATCTTACATTCAATTAAATATTTGTTCATGAATCTATTCTATTACGCAATTCTCACTGGGCTCTCATGTTAGACATTCTATTATGATGCCTTAAGCTTGATTTCTTAAGCTTGGCATGTGTTCGACCTAAGTAAATAGGCCTATAAGGTTTTCTAATGTTTGACTGTGTTTACCATGTCACTCCTATTATTTGTTGAATAATGGCTCACGCATGAACTTACGTTGCCTTCTGTGTAAAAACCCCTTGTTGAAGATTAAGCCATGTTGATTCTCCTAGTTATCATGCTCTTTTCTTAATCAATCCTGTCACTCTTGTTTTCTGAAATACCAATGTTCTTAGACGACTCTGGTTAAGTGTCATATAATCATGTCCTTATGAGGCATTGCTTTAGGGCTGTTTAATTGATTTTCAAGTGTGGTTCACTAATTAGTTTAAGTGGTTAATCCTTAATTGTTAGGATTGGCATGAGTTCATGATGGACATACTATCCTGTTTGAAGGGCGTTTGGATTTGGGCCTGCTAATCGTGTGAAAGAAAGTATGTTGAAGACCCAACCAGTACTGGGTTATTTTGTTTAGGGCCTGTTCCCAGGCCTGCAGTTGTTCCTTTATGTAATGTCTATACTTGTACTCATTATTTGGGCCTGTAATAATTTGTAATAACGAATAATATGGGAGATTAATGAAAAGGGGTTGGGATATTCTAATATTTGCATGAAAGGGTAGAAAACATGCCTATAGGGTCTACGTGCTTTATGTGCCATTCAACTTGCTTTATTTCTGCACATCAATAGAAATCATGCACCCTCACTTGTACGTTAATCAAACACGATAGTATTTGCCATACTCGTTTCTATGTTACTATTGTGCATTTAGACAGCATGCCTATAAGATGTATAACATATGCTTTGTTAACCTAGATACCATGCCTATAGGACTTCAAATAATCAATCGGTCAACCACTTCTATTACGTTTAGTGTACTGCTCATCTTGATATCATGATCATAGGATTCTAATCTTTTAATCAACTACTTCCGTTGTTCTCATTACATTGCCCTGCCTAGATGACATGTCTATAGGAATAAAGTGTTATAAAAATCAAGTCCAATTGTCAATTGTTAGAAATCCTTCCTATAAGATGTTGTCACTCACATAAGAGATGTTTATGAGACCAACGTTGTTAATGCTGGACTCTCAAAGCTGCTTCATTGCTTAATTATGCAACTATTAGAAATCACGCCTATAGAACAATGTCACCTGCTTAAGACGCATATTTATAAAATCAGCGCTAATAATTCTGAGTTTGCAAACAGTTTACTGCTTCCTCGCCTAAACCATTTAAAGAGGACAATAACGTTGCATATACGATGCTGGAATTCAGAATCACCTAGAAATCATGCCTATAGGACTTTAAGTCTTAATTCTGAAATTATCTACTGCCTATTCTGCCCGCGTGCATTTGTTGTTTATGTATGGAAGCTAACTTGGGCCTTTAATTTTATTTACATGAAGTCCTATCTGTTTTGAATGTCGCCTAGCTTTCTCATTTTTGAGCTACCTAAGTTGAGTCTAGAACCACCTCATAGTAGGTCCAAAGCCTCGTGGACCATAGGCATGGGACAGGTAGTGCACGCATAGGATACGATTTAGAATTGAATTAGAGTGACTTTAAGTAACTACTTCAACACAATAATCGAGTAGCAGGAGATGATAGTCTGTGCCCGCTGAATAATATGAGCAACCCCCACCTTAAGGGAGTTGCGAAGTATTATTTATGTTGCACGAGGTGATCCTTTAGGCTAAAAACTTAGGACCCCCATCCCCCCCCACTCTCTTTACATACTTGTTCAGCGTAACTATTAAGACTTATGCTAGTTCTCACGTATTTTAATAAGACTCCGCAACTTCTAAATTTCTCTTTTATTTGTTTGATCACCTAGCTTTATTACATCATCTACATAGTCTAAAGTTCGGCCAGAACCCACAGTTGTGGACCTCGAAGAGTGCCTAACACCTTCTCTTTAAGGTAATTTAAGCCCTTACCCGATCTTTAGTGGCGTTGACTAGTCAAATAGAATTATTTGCATATAGGTTCCCTAACGCAGGGGCGGATCTACCTTATGAGATAGGGGTACCACGGCACCCGCTCGCTTCGCTAAAATTCTTACTATGTACATATTATCTCTGTGAAGAAACGTATAAAGGGATATAGTAGCACCCAGAATTCACAAAGTGGAAGTAGGTGCCGTTGGTTTGGCCTTCCCTTTGAAGGCTCTCCTTGGCCTCATGAATGCAAGTTCGATTCCCTGTTGGAGCAACTCTTTTGATTTTCCCTTTTTTCTACCTATTAAGATTTTCTTTATTTTTAGTTGAGCCCTAGGGCCTCACCTCTTTTCCTTCTTTTTCGGTTTTTTCCCTCATTTTACTACTTGCTAAGTCTCTCCTCTTTATTTTTTAACTTTCGGTACTCATTTTGTTTCTATCATTATACCTTACTTTTTGAACAATTATTTTCTATAGGTAATTTGAATTGATTTTAATTAGCATATAATTTCTTTATTTTTAATGAAACGATATTAATTTATATATTGAAATATAATTTGAGCAATATCTTCTATTGGGTTTTGAAAAAAAAAATTAAATGGCTAGATTGATAGTCGTTTTGAGTCTAATATCATAGGTTGAATGTTGAAGGTTTTTCTTTGAAAATAATTATCATATAACTCAACAATTAAGATAAAAAATAAATAAAGAACAATACAAGTAAATTAATCTAGTCAAACAAAGAATATATAGTGTAGTTAAGGTACTCTTTAAGTAAATATTTATATTGGAGGCGCTGTTTAAATTAAGCGTTAAAATTTTGAACTAAAATCAAACTTATTTGCTTTGTGAATGAAAGGCCTATTCAAATTAACCAAAAACTAACCGAACCGGCCCATTATTCTTAATTTGTCTTTGTAGCTACTGACATGTATACTGTATGCATAACATGGTGGCACCCGCCACCTTCGAATCCTGGATCCGCCTCTGTCCTAACACACCTCAAAAATAGTTAGGTGGCGACTCTTCTCTTTTATTTACCTCCTTTTAAAAGAGTTGTCACACGTCGAAACTCGCTTTCGCGAGAAAATGGGACGCGACACATACATGCATACATACAAACATATATACACACACATTCACGTCCAGTAAAACGTTCCATTTATCAAAAAGATATGATTACATAAATTTCCAGAATTAAAAGTAATAATCAGCAAGCAAAAATAAAATGTAGCAGCAAAAAATAAGTAGTGAAATGAAGGCGGTTCATCAATGCAACTATAGAAACCCTAATGTCAAAACCAAACGCTAAAGACGACATTGAATAAATTTGAATGATTCATCTATATATATCAACAAAATTTAGAGGAGTTTCAGCTAAATAAAACCATAACTTACTTGAAGAAGCTGATGATTGAAGCGAATACTCTTTATTAATACCATTCCAGAGATAAGCTCTTAAGCGAATCTGACTGTTGATTGTATTTGTCTATCGAAAGAGTGAGAGAGAACAGGAAATGGCGCACCACGTTCTCCAGTTACGTACACTTTTTTCTTGAAAAGCTGGCAGGCTGATATTTTTACAAGATACAAACGTGGCGGTACATCATTGGTCCGTTACTGTTTCTTCCTAAGCTGGTTTAATCCTTTTTAGCTATTGGAAAACTAGTTGTGTTAATTCCAAAAATCTACATTTTGTCCCATTTGGCCATAGATTTTGATTGTTCTTTTTTAAAAAATAATTAAAAATATTATTTGTTCATGGAATATGATCATTTTTTTGGAAAAAAAAATGAATTAGAACAATTTTAGGGTGAAAGTTTTTCTTCCACTCACACAACTTCAATGTTTTTCAAATAAAATGCATGTCCAAATACAACTTCAACTTTCAAAAATTAGTTTTCAACACAACTTTAAAAACTTTTTTTCCAGGTTTCAACCAAATGTATGTCCAAATACTAGCTTAGTATTTTTCATTTCCAGGAATAATTGGAAAAACTTGTTTATGCCTTTCCCAAAAGATGTTGTACTAGGTGGGTAAATATTACTCCTTTGTGATGACTAATTACTTTTGGAGTTCTATTTTTTCAGTGACTTTGAATTTTCCTAAATGGAATTATAATCTTGGTTTCGCAAATTAAGCAAAAAAATATTTCAAATACATAAAAGAGGTTACTCGCTATTTTATTTTATATGATATTATTTTGGCAAAATGCCTTAAATTACCCCTAAACTTGGCTCAGATTATTAGTGTCCTCTCCGAACTATGTCCGGTCCTAATTACCCCCTACACTTGACTATATGAATTTAGTAACCCCTGATCCCCCCCCCACACACACACCCCCCCTCCCCCAAGCTTGTATAGCCTAATTCAGTGCATACACGCGTTGTCCATGTTAGAAATTTTATCTTATGTGTGCTCCACGTAGGACAAAGAAAATATTATTTTATTTTATATACACAAATCAAAAGAAAAAAAGAATTAAAATAAAATATTAGGAATAGTCGATCATTTTTCTTCAAACATAGTAGTCAGTACTCTTCTCCTCTCTCTCTCTCTCTCTCTCTCGAACTTTCTCTCAAATCCTCTCAATGTTTCCTGATTGTTTGCTGATTATCTGTGATTTCTTCTCCAATTTTCAAGTGTTTCTAAGCAGTCTTCTCTGTATATTCAAGTAGACATATTTAAAGGTTAGTGATTGAAATTTGATTTTTTGATTAGGGTTGAAATATGATAGAGTTGAATCTCGATAATAATTTCAATCTTAAATGAAGATGAATTAGGGCTTTTAAATAGCCACTTTATATATCTACAACACTTAATTTTGTGCATGCATGCCCTAAAGGTTTTTCTGTTATAAGCAACAAATTTTAGGGCTTTTTAAATTTTTATATTTAGGGTTGTCTACATGTATATTTTGGAATATTTTAGTTATTTTAGAGACAGAGTAAGGCCTTTTCTGCTATTTCAGTTTATAACAATAAAGAAAGATGGTGCAAAGTCTACTTCCAAAAATTCTCCAAATGTGACAGTGCGGACAATAATATATCGGAAAGTTTCAATGCTTGGATAGTGGGAGCTAGACACAAGACAATTGTGTCAATGATGGAAGAAATTAGAGTCAAGGTCATGATTAGAGTACCTAAGATGAGGGCATTTGCTGAAACTTGGGTGGTCGGGATATCTCCAATGGAAATGAAGGTATTCAACACTAATGTGGAGAAGTCGATGAAGTGTAAGATTTATTGAAATGGAGACTATGGCTTTGAAATTAAGGAAGGTAAAATTAAGTTTATTATTCACCTGGAAAGAGGATATTGTAGCTGCAGGTCATGGCAGTTGAAAGGCATTCCATGTGCACATGCCATAACAACAATGCACAACAAGAGGATTGATGTATCTGAGTCAATTGCAACCTGGTACAGAAAGGAGACCTATCTGCAGACTTATTCAAACTTTATACAACCTGTCCCCAATATGATAATATGGCCAGTTACCTCAAATCCATAGATTGAGCCACCTACAGTTCAAAAAATGCATGGCAGGCCAAAGAGAAATAGAAGAAAGGAGGAAAGAGAAGTTAAAAAGGCTGATAAGTTATCCAAAATGGGAATAACAGTGACATGCTCTATTTGCAAGTCTAGTGCACATAATAAAAGAAGTTGTCCCTCCAAGCCAACAGCCCCAACAACAACATCAGAGGTAAAACTTATCTACATTATTTTACATCGAATTATTGGATAGATTTTTTACTTGACTTATTACCTTTTAGTATAATGCTTCCCAACAATCATCAACTGGAAGTACAAGGAAGAGAAGTGTTGTTGATACTCAAGAGGTATCTACAAACAGGTAAGGTATTAAAGGGAGTAGAACTAAGTATAAGAGGCCGAAGATTAAAAGGCAATGTGTATTTGTGTCTAAGACTGGTTATAGTTGTGTTAATGTTAGTGTTTCTACTGCTTACTCTAACTTTATTGTTGTTACTATCTTTAGTTATGTATCAGCAATCATAAAATATCTCTTTTAATTGCAGCAAGGTATGCCTAGCAGCAGAGTAATTTCCACAACTGCAATGATAAATTCTGCAAAAGTTACAGGTGATATTGGATATAAGCAGCAAGTCTTTGAAGTGGAAAGAAAAGCAAGTTATTAGTCAAAGAGAACTCCAAATGTAAAGTGCTATACATAGAGTCCAAAAAAGATCAAAGGATGTTGAAATTCAAACAAGATCACAAATGGGAATTTCTCCTTCGAAGATAACAACATAAATTTCTAGGATTAACTTAGCTAAGATAATTTTTGTGTTAGTGTTGGTAGTGTTATGTATAAACTTTGGTGGTGTTTCTAGTAGTATTTTGTAAGCACTTTATGTTGGTGATGATATTGATTTACAATCATTTTGTGTTGGTATTGGTAGTATCTTATAAGCACTTATGATGCTGTCCAATTTTCTTTTGTTAAATGACTCTTGCAATGTCTAAACTTCTAGTAATGGTATGATTATTGCTTGGATGTCAGTTGCTCATCCCTCTGTATTTCTCAAGTGTAACCATATGGATTCATGTTTTCAGTTGAAGACCAAAACAAACAAGAAGAAAGTGGTCCTGTTGAAGTAGTTGCTGAATTTGAGACAATGTGGTCTTTTGTATATAGTTTGTCCTTATCTTTTATTTTAATCCACCCAAGTGCTACGTACTATGTTCTTATGATTTTCAGTTTTCCATTCTACCAATTTCACTGACTAAGATTGCTACACAATTTTTTGAAAACGTATGTCTATAGTCTAATATTGAAACAATGTATTTCTTATAATTTAAAGATAAAAAATAAAAGTATTACATTGGACCCCAAGCAAAATACAACATCAAGTTACATAGCACATTGATACATAGACAAATCTTCAAAAAACATTTCCACTTCAACTCTTACTCTTGTTTATTTCTCTTCTTCAACAAACCCAAAATAACAACATTTGTTTGTTCTGAAAATTCTGGATCATACCACTCGAAAATTTTACAAGCTACTCGACCTTTAACCTGTGACAATGGACGAAAATTAGAGCCAAGAAGAAAATATATATAACAAACCCAACAAAAATATACTAAAATTGAACCTTCTAAATAGCACTAATCTCACTATATTCATACTTTATAGTTTCTGTATCCAAGAAATCTTCTGCCGGGATTAGCATTTGACCAAAAATAATTTACACATGCCGGATACCCACATCTACAAAGTATTCATCTTTAATGTTGGGTATGGTGGAGAAAAATAGGACAGAAATCTAGAAATGGGACTAAGTAATTTAACTAGTAAAGAAGAAAATCAAGAATTATAGGGAAATGTATGAACTTGATTTTGGCTTCAATGGAGGATGTTATAAATAGGAAGAAGAGAGATTGTAGTTGTTGGGATGTTATTTGGGGGCCTTTTTTGCTGTTTGAGAGCTCTCTCGCGCGCTATAGTGCACTTAATACCACTTGCTATGCCATGTGAAAGATTATGGGGGGTTTCTAAATTCATATAATTAAGTGTATGGGGTAATTAGGACCGGACATAGTTCGGGGATGACACTAATAATCTGAGCCAAGTTTAGGGGTGGTTTAAGGTATTTTACCTATTATTTTCTCATTTGTTTGTTCCAAAAAGGGCACATTTTTATGTATCCAAAACAATTTAACTTTGAAGTTTCATTTATTTTAATAACTTACTTTTATAGTTACAAACATCTCATTATATATTTAAGACCACACAAAGGTTGAGGCAATTTCACTTTTAGCCACTCGGCTGAAACTTTTGACAAGTTCTAGCCCACAAATCTATTATGCAATTTGAAGCCAAAAACTAATTATAATAGCTAGCCAGTAAAATAAAAATCTCAGTAGTCGCATTCTAAACCCATGTCAAATATTTTAAGTGATTTTTTATCTTAGAAATCTCATTTACAGTAATAAAAAATATATCTTCGGTCCAAAGCAATGTAAAGTATAAAACTATTTCAGTCAAATAAGTTTTCAATTACACAAACAAAACAATTCGGTCAAAAGTCCAAAAAGCTTGAGAATTCAAAAAAATAAAATATTTTTCAAAAGAGAAAAACTTACTTAAAAACCAACTCAAGAAGAAAAAATACACACATATAACGAGATTATGTGTGTGTGAGAGAGAGAGAGAGATATGTACATTTCATAATGTATACAAGATATACTTTAGATATACAAACGCACTCGGATACACTCAATATACACAAATGACATACTGCCAAACTTAGTATACATTGCATATATAGTTTTAACATTGTATAATAGTGTCTTTACAACTTCTATATAAAATTTCATATACAAGTACCATGTATATACAACTTCATATGAGTGTATATACAATTTTTATAAAAAACTACAACTTTATACAATTTTTAAGAATTAACTAAAAGAGAAAAAAGTGAAAGACTGAGAATTCATACAAAATATTTATTACAAAAAAGAAGAAGAAACCCAACTGTCTTCTCCACAACCACCAAACTTCTTCCTATTATATACAAATTACAATCCCCTTTTTATCTTTTACAAAAAAGGATTAAATTTTTAGTGATCCAATCTAGAAAAATATAATATTGCATAAGCAAATTTATCCATGATATAAGAAGAAGAGGACGAAGGTGATGTATAAATTGTACACGTACTATACATATTATACACTAGTATAGTGTGTCTAGACACTATTTTATACATTGTTGAACAATATATATATATTTTTATACACTTAAAATATACAATACGCTCGGAATACATTATCAAACTCAGAAAATACTGTATATAAAACTTTTAACTGTAAATATACATCTTCTATACACATATAACAATTTATATACAATTTTTATACAAAAATACACTTGCACAATATGTATCAATCATGTATAAATTATGTATATAATTTGTATATATTATATATAACTATTATATAGTATATATATATATATATATTGTGTAGTATATATACACTATATAATCATGTATAAGAAAATTTAATATACGCTTTGGATATACAAACACGTTCGGAATACACTCAATATACACAAAGTACATTGCCAAACTTAGGATACAATGTATATACAACTTTTATACATAGCATAATAATATACATATAACTTTAATATAAAACTAGTTTTATAATACAAATTATCGTATATATGTACAACTCTATATATGTGTATATAAAATATTTAATACGTTGTATATATATATATATATATATATATATATATATATATATATATATATATATATATATATATATATATATATATATATATATATATATATATATGTATATAATATTTATACAAAATTACATATAAGTATCATCCAATTACCCCATTAAATCCAGATCCACTATCGGGGTGTTATCACTTTTAGCCCGCGCCAAAAACTAATTACATCCGATAGTCGAAAAAGTGTATAAAACTGTATAATTTTTGTATATAACATATATAATGTGTATATATATATATATACAAAATATATATAATTTTTATATATTATTTTGGCTATTATTTTTACAGTGGCTATACAGTGTCATTTTTTTCCATCGGATACTCACTGTAAAAGATTTTCACTCACAAAATACTATTATGACCCGAAGAAGAAGAAGAAGAAGCTTGACTAGAAAACCCCACGACTTTTGCTGCCACTCCTGTATCATGCATCATAATTAAGTAAACCTTTTTAAGAATTGAATTGAAAAAAAATGTAATCTTTCTAGGTACTCAAACAAGCTTTTTCAATGTGAAGTAAAAAATAAAGAGAAAAAAATATAGATCTAAAATGGGAGATAGAGAAGGGAAGGAAAATGAAAAAAAAAATAACCAAAGAAAGAAAAAAGGAAGACGAAGAAGACACAGAGAAAGAAAGAGGTGAGAAAGAGGGTGGGAAAGAAAGGGGATATGAATGAAAGTGGTAATGGGAAGAAAAATTTGTGTATTGAAATTGGATAAAATAAAAGAAAGATAAAAAGGTTGGGAATAAATGTGGTCTAGGGAAGATAAATGCATTGGAAATAGACAATGACTACAAGTTGCAAATAAATTGGGTCGGAAGGTCATTTCGGGTCAGTAATGAAAACATGAGCTAATAAAATCCTTTAGTGGCCATACAATATTATTGTAAAAATGGCGTGGGGTAGCCACTATTTAAGGTGGTATTTATTTTTTATCCAGCAATTCTAATGTTGAGCAAAAATAGCCACTATTCTATTAAAATTAATATAAAAAGGCATTTTTACCCTTTCTTCCATTGCTTTTCTTCCCAATCCCTCGCTTCTATCTCTCAAGTTCGATGCAGAGACATGTTGTTTGTGGATGCATATGTTGTTTGTGATAAAAATGTTGAATTGGGTTTTTGAATTCTTGTGAATTTGATGGCTTTGAACATTTACGAAAATGAAAAATGATATCTTGTTGTTTTTCTAACGAGGGTCAGTTTTGTCTTGTTTCGTGTGATTGCCACCTTTATTCGGTTTTTGCCTTCAATTTTAAGTATGGATTCAATGCTAAATTGGGTTTCTGATTCTTGTTTATGCATGTGTTGTTGAAAGGATTTGGTCCTTAACTTATAGTTACAAGCACAGAAATTAAGGACAGGTAGCCCTTAACTTAGAGTTACAAGCACATAAATTATGGACAAGTAGTCCTGAACTTAGAGTTACAAGTTCAAAAGTTAAGGACATGTAGTCCTTAACTTAGAGTTACGAGCTCAAAAACTACGGACAGATAGTCCTTAACTTAGACTTATAAGCTCATAAATTAAGGACAACTAGTCCTGAACTTACAATAACAAGAGCTTATAAGTTAAGGACAATTGGTCCTAAACTTAGAGGTGGAAGTTCAAAAATTAAGGACACTTGGTCCTTAACTTAGAGTTACAAGCACAAAAATTAAGGATAGGTAGTCCTTAACTTCGAGTTCCAAGTTCAAAAGTTAAGGACATGTAGTCCTGAATTTAGAGTTACAAGTTTAAAAGTTAAGGACAAGTAGTCCTAAACTTAGACTTACAAGCTCATAAATTAAGGACAACTAGTCCTGAACTTACGGTAACAAGCTCATAAGTTAAGGATACTTGGTCCTGAATTTTATGAGCAGAAGGTATTTTCGTCCGGGCGGGTAAAGTTTATTAAAGCAGTGGTTAAAGACTAACGACTAAAGACATTTTAAATAGTGACTTAAAAGTAAATACATATCTTATTAGTGGCTAACCGTGCACTTCCCCTTATTTTAACTTGAGACATTACGTTGATTAACTTTGCCTCTCGCCGTACTTTGTTCCACTCACTTTTTCCTTAGTTGCTGCCCGTGCACGGAACTTGCGTATTTTTATTTATTTATGTATTTCTTGACCAATCAAAATATGTATATAATTGAAAGGGACGTAGTAGTTGAATGTTGAATGTTGAATGATTGTCTTCAATTAAAACAAGATAAGTACTCGAAAATCCGAATAAGATTAACATACACGATTGGTTTGTGTCTATTCAATTCAATAATATTGAATTTTATGAGTTTTTGTTGTCCTCACTCCACAGGGCTTCTTGTCCAGAAAAGGGAATTTTCCAATTGCTCCAAATCGCTCACCAGTGGCCAAAATCAGAGAGTTGGACAAAAATATCAGCCCCTAACGAGATATTTACTCTAGCAAATCAAATTACGACCACAGGGGGCATTTTCGTCATTTGGTCCTCTATTTATAAGCACTAGAACTCGTGGCCATAACGAACCGGAGCCAAAATTACCCGTCAATTCACAACATTCAGACCACTCCTTTTGTTCGAAATTTCTCCTCTGCCGGTTCTCAACTCTACTGCGGCGGTTCATGGCGGGCGCGTGCTCTCCCGTCGCTCGTCGCGTGTTCGGTTCCACTGTCATCGAGCTGTCCAGAAGCAGCTCCCGCACCGGAGCTTCGTTTCCTGTCCGGATATCCACAAGGAGCCATGGCTTATCCGCTTTTGAAGAGAGAGAGGCACCTCAAGGACCTTCCTGTATTTTCGTCGGACCTATTGAAACAGCTAGCAAAGAAACCTTAGAAGCTCTCTACCGTCAGGTAATGTGCATCGCACTGAGCACTGTTAATTTGCACTACTAAGTAAATTAAAGTTGATTGATTATGCAATTGGATCAGCAGGAGTTTGTTTTAATTGACTTCTTTGATGACTCAAATTACCATGTTATACTCTCGATACTGATTATCTTCGGAGTACTGTATGTTTGAGCTGCTTTTGCTTTAAGTCAAACAGATGATCGCTCATATGTGTCTTCACTCTTCAGACGTTCAACTATTAAATACATATCATGTATTGATTGACTGAGCTTAATGACTGTGCTCAATGGCTGCCTAAATCTTACTAGTATGTTTACGTGGTTAAAAGCTTACTGGTTATTGACTACTTTGTGTTTATCCTTGTTGTTTGAAAATGCTGATAATTTGATGAAGAGCTAAAGAAGACATGAGCTCATCTACTTGATTTGTCGTACGTTATGTTTGTACTTGTTTGAGATTTTGTATAATTTGATGAAGAGCTAAAGAAAATGCAAAATGTATATATGAGGTCTGTCTCAGTGACTTTTAGTTCATGATGGATCAGTTTTAATCCCTGCCCCAAATACTGGCCTTATGAAGTATATTATTCAACAAGGATTTATTAGAAGGTGGTGTTTGTGAAAATCCCCTTTAAATTTCTGAAGTTATCAAAGATTGCTGGTAGCAGAGAGAAACTTGATTTCTTTTTCCTATTAAAAAACTTTTTTCCCTTGTCCTGCTGCTCTCTGATCTTCTATTTCTGTTTTATCTTAGGCACGTGATGCGTATTACAGTGGGACACCTTTAATAATTGATGATATGTTTGACAGAGTAGAGGTAAGTTTCTCAATGTAGTTGATTTTTCTTCTTTTTTTTTGGTAATGAATTTCTCAATGTAGTTGATAGCCATTGGAAACTATATTTTTCATGTTATTGTTAAAATCCTCATGCAATATTTTGGTACAACAGTTAAAGTTGCGGTGGTATGGTTCAAAGCATGTCGTCAAGTACCCCCGTTGTAGTCTCAGGCGGCACTCAACTTATGCTGATGCAGAGGTGATACTACTGTAATATGAATTGCTTTATGATATGTGCGTTTGAGTTTTTTTTTGTTTTGTTTCTTGGATTGGTGATATCTATTTGTGCCTTGGAATACTTGTTCCATTCATTTTAGGATACTGTAAGCAAATATTTTTAACTCCAAATGCAGGTATCTTAAGTTTGCGTCAAGATTGTACCTTATTATAATATTAGCCTCTACTGTTTCTTTTCTAAAAAATATAATTTCTCTAACTTGTTTCTCAAATTAACAGTTATAAAGTTTTCATGTTTCAAACTTGATTCACGTACTTGCCTGGGTCTCGTATGTCTTCACTATATCCTATTAGACTGATATTTTTCTTGGACCTAATATTGCCCTCTATAGATGAAGCCTCTGCATCTACCATGGGAAAGGGAAAAAGAAAACGTTATGGATCACTAACTATTGTTCAATCATTACTCATATCCACAGTTTAGCTGCGCTATTAGCAAATCTAGTTCAGCTGTGACATAATAGAATAATGATTTTATTGTCCTAGAGTGGTTTTTCTACTTGTAGACCAGGTTTTCTTCCTACACTTGAATATTGATCAATGTGGATGTAGGGCAGGAAGATCCATCACAGGTATTTGCATTAGCAAGCGTATGGTTGTTGATTCTTGGGTTTGGGAGTTCATTCTGGATTGTGCCTATAATCTACACCATTGCTCAAGCTTATCAAGACATGTTTGATTCAGGAATGTCCTACACCTATCAATCTTTTGAGTTGTTTACAGTGCTCAACGGAATCCTTTTCATGGTGTTGGGATCTATCATAGGCTTTCCAATTGCTTCGGCCTCTGGTAATGTGTTTTCTTTTTGAATCCTCATTTCTCAAGTTTAATCATTATTAATTGTTTGACATGAGGCCTAATACTGATATATAAATTACTTTGATGTGCTTCTAGAAAATTTAGTTCAGCGATATTTAACTTAGTTTATATCAAGTCTGTTTCCTTTCTTTGACATCATCATTCTTTGGTTTCCTTGGTGTTCATTAGTTAGGTGTTCTAGTGCAAGTAATATAAGTTGGTGAGAAATATGAGCATCTTTTACTTCCTCAATGGGAAAAGGCTACTTATAAGGAGAAAATGGTTTTCTTTATCCATCTCAATTTACCTGCTATTATCTAAGCTTTGTTACACAAAAGGATACCTCCAGTTGTGTACACAGAAAGATCTTAAGCATCTGAAAGAGATTTTGATTTTAAAATCCTTGTTTGAACCAGCTATGCTAGATTAGCTTTTGAAAAGGAGAAAGCTCAATCATATCTTGACAAGAATTGGAGAGGAAAATTTTGTATAAGATCCTAAATAGTTTCTTTGCCCTTTCTAATTTTGCATTATATTGGCATTGCTGCATAAATGGGTACTAGAGTGAGGTTTGCAACAATTTCCTTAAGAAGGTGTCTGTTAGGGAATGTTGTTTCTTAAATTATAAATTGTTATGACTTGCCTCCATGTCCTACTGTTGGGTGATAGTCACCAGTGTAAATGTGATTGTTGAACCATGTCTAGAAGCAAGGCTGTCCATAGTTTTCTGAGAACTTTTTTCTTCAATGCATTCCAAGTACAATTTATAACTTGAGATAATTAATCACAGTTGGAGCACTTCAAGGACTTTGGAAAAATGACTTGGTCGCTCTGAAAGGGGCATGCCCAAACTGCGGTGAGGAGGTAATTAAGAACTAGCTTCTCACATGTCCACAAATATTTCTAGAAGCTATTGATATGCTTCAAGTGAAGAAGGGTTAAATCTCCTTGTACTGAACTGGATGAATCTTATAGCTCTTGGCACTATTACTCTCAGGTGTTTGCTTTCGTGAAATCAGAGAAGTCCAACCGTTCCCCACATAGAGCTGATTGTCATGTTTGTGGGAGCAAACTAGAATTTCAGACCAAGGTTGAGGTACTTTTGACCATGACTTTGATTCTCATACTCCACACTACATGCTTATTTGGTTGAAGGAATTTTGTACACTTCCTTTTTGGTGTCACTGTTACATTTTTTGTTACTTGCTAGAAAGTTGAGATCATTCTTTTTACAGGTCCAGATAATGTTATATTCATAATTCATGTATACTTAGGCTTTTTCCCTTTACTTTGGATACACTAGTTTGCAAACACATGATAAGCCATATTAAGCAGATAATTTGTTGTGATGATAGATCTAAAGCTTTTACTCTAAATAATTATAATTAACATTTTCTTAAAGCAGTCATAGAACTCCTTGTATACTTACTGCTTCAGCTTATCTCATTACATGCAAGTAATGGTGGAGTAGTCATATTTATTGTTTCTTGTGTCTGAAAATAATTAGTCTTTTTATGATATGATTATTCTATTAAGTAGTAACAATTTTCTCTCTACATTTTATTTAAAGAATGCCTAATTCATTTCAGTTCTTCACCATTCACATTCTTTTCTCATCCAAATATATAGTTGCGCTAATACTATATGCTTTTACTGCAGCAATCCATCTCAAGACCTGGCAGACGTTGGGTTTATGGTCGCGTTTACTTAATTAGACAGAGGCAACGATGGGCATGACGATGATGTTAATTTCATTCCCCTCAGTTAATCCTGAAGGTCACGAAGCGTTATGTACAGCAAGCTCTTCTCATTTAGCGTCTCAAATCCAAGTCAGCGCCATGTCTCATATCATGAAACATAAACTAGTATAATAGAAGAATTCTGCCCATATATCTAGAAACATTAATGTATTTGTTCGTGCTTGAGAAAATATAGTTAACACATTTTATTTTATTTTGGTTAAAATTGAACAGATAATTTTTTTTTAAAATATTTTTAAATCAATAATATCTCATTTGTCTATATGTGAACTGGCAGTTGGTAGTAGCATAATCCAGGATTAGGCTGGTTCCTCTCATTCAGCATCTCTCCCTCTATGTCCATTTACATCATAATCATATACTAGTATAATTTATCTTAAAATTCAAAACAATGAAAATCATAAGCAGCCTCTTCAAAATTGGCAAATTATTAGATGAAGAAAGGCGATACTATTCTGAGCAAGTTAAATTACTTAACAAGGAAAAAGCTCGAGACTTGTTTGAAAAGATGCAATATAATTTGGCATATCAAGTTCGTATCAACGTATTGCTTTCCATTTTTGGCCCGATGCAATTATTTCAATGCAATTTGAGGCTGCTTGTCAAGAAGACTGGCTTAACATTATTGGGGAGATGTTGCATCTTGGAATACAGTAATTGGAGGCCTTATGAATAATGAGCAGATTAGAGTTGTTATGAGGTGCTTCCCTCAAATGCAAACAGAGAATGTGTCACCTGATGATGTTACCAAGATAAGCTTATTCTCTGCTCGTGCAAAAGCTGAGATTATAATTGATAGACAACAAATTGATTAGAATGCTTTGGTTGAGATGGAATTGGGGGACATATTATCTAAGGGTGGCGATAAGGAGGGTGCTGAATTTGTTACCAAGAGTATAAGGATAAAAGCAAATCCTACTTACCTAAGAAAGGCTACGAAACAAACATAATTATCGGGTCAAAAAGCATGGTCTGCCCTCTGAAGAAGAGCAACGAATGCTGAACAAATACATGTTATGAAACTATCTTTTGCAATGGTAAAGCGACCATGTTCCAGATTATACTGAAGATAATATTGCACAGTCAAAAAGTGGCCGCGAATATCAGCCAACATTGTCTTTGTGGGAACTTCCTTCATCTTAACAACAGAAATAACACCTTGTGCATCTCCCAAAATATGAGTTCCTGAGTTGAAAAGAGCCAGGAAGAGCAAGAGCAACCAAGTTGAGAAGCCGGCATCAGAAGTGAGCCAAACTGTAGACTAGGGTCCACAAAAGCTGTGCGAAAAGTAATACAAGCAACAGGAAGAAGAAACAAAGGAAATTAGCAATAAGAGAGACAATGGTAACGGACATAACTTGTTTTTCACTTATACAGAGGGTAAAAAGGGGGTCGAAAGGAAGTTTAAAGTACCAGAAAGAGTGTCACAGAAGCAAAAAGCCCTTCCTGCAGGAGAGCTCCATGCCCACCAAATTCTTCTTCATCAACTTTTAGCACCATCGCATAATAACAATAGATAATACCCGTTGAAAGTGCAAGAAACCTAAGTTTAAGAATGCAATTATTATTGCAAGTGATCAGTTTAATCACTACAGGATTTAAAATTATGGCCAGATATTTGAAAATTAGGACGATGTTCAATTCAAGCAACCGACATCCTTCCATTAAAAGAACGAGAAGCAGATTCCAACTCGATTTCGTGCGTACAAATTTCCCAACCATGTGGTCTCAGCTATTAAGCACCCGAAAATTCTCTCCTTAGAAGCAACACATCTTAATTCTTGCCGAACACAAAGAAATATTTCTACTGAAATATAAGTGCTCATTCTCAATGTCTGGAAGCAAAAGAGCCTTTCTGATATTTCCTTCCTCTCTTTCTCTTCTTACATTATTCCCCATTCACTTCTTCCTTTTTTGCCCTTTGGGATAACATATACATTTCTCCCATTAAAAGAATAAACCTTTCTAAGAACCAGCTCCATACACAGAAAACTTAGTAACATAGAGTGCCAAGTCTTGGAAAGAAAAGAAATGGCAATACATTCTGCTAAGATCCCCGATAACGCTAAATCAGAAAAATGGGGTTATGGTTGTATTTAAGGTCTTTTGTTTATTAAAACTTGCAGAAAATTTCAGCGGAGGCAAAAACATTAGGTGATTTCTTTCCATATGTCCAAGCCTTGTGGACAGAGTTACCCGGTACCTGTGCTAGTGGGAGGTAGCAGGCGCCTGTGGAATTAGTTGACGTGTGCGCAAGCTGGCCCGGACATCATGGTTATCAAACAAAAACTAGCAGAAAATTTCATTTCACATATTGGGAACTTATAAGTATGTATTTGGATTACTGTATATTGTGGTTCATCACACATCAAATGGTATAACTAGAAACTGTTTATATGAAGAATAGGCTTCAAATAGTTCAGCATCCATGAACATCTTGATTTACCTCGGCATGAGTCTTATAAATGCTAGGTGACTACCAAATAGCAAAAAGAATATGAGCTTCAAATTTTATATGTTTAACCATTACCACGGATCTCTACCATATGAAGCAAAATTATCGCAGACTTGCTCCTAAGACACCTACCTTGAGTCTAAGATTCTGCCCTTGTCCTACATTTAAGTGTTTTTTTTAATAAGTAATCAAAGATTTTATAAAAGCATGCACTAAGCCAGTGCGACAAAACATAACTACGGATTGTGCCGATAGCCTATTGTATCTAAAATTGCATCAACATCCTGTACAATAACCAGGTTGCACCAAAAAACTAGCCCAAAAAAAAAAGCTTTGGAATGAGTGAGACAAGCCTCCGTCCTACATTAAGCTTCTCCTTTAATTTTTCTCTCCCTTATCAAAAGTTCCGTATTCAATCAGTCATTGACAACACCCAGAACAACAGTTGCATCAGAGAACTCTATGGTTCGAGGTAACTCCAAAAAAAAGAGCAATCTCCTTAGTGCCTGTATGTTTTTTTAATAAGGTAATCCTCAATGCCTGTGTTTCTGAGGAAAACATAAAGTCCCTATCTGAAAGGGTTTAGAGACAGTTAGATGTACTGACTTATCTTTTCATTTATTTTTTATATATAAGGTACTGAGTTATCTTTTTCATTAGAAAGAGGCTATTCAAAGTAATTGGGAATCTTATTACCTGAATGGGTCTAAAGACTGTTAGTTATAGAGTCTGAAACATCTAACTAATTGGAACAATTTTCAAAGACTATCACTTAGAAAAGAAATAGAGAGAAACAAAAAGGACACGGACATTCACCTCACTCCTCAAGAGAAATTCTTACTCCAGAAGAGGAACAGAGTGTCCTTCCAGTATGCACCTAAGGGCTAAGTGGGTGGACCTAGAGGTCAATAAAGTGGGCAAAAATCATGGGAAACCGGGGTTCAAATCCCAGCAGAGAACTAGAGACAAAAAATGCTAGTGCGAGATAGCAGGTACACGGTGGAATAGTCGAAGTGCGAGCAAGCTGACTCGAACTCCACTGTTATAACTTCAGAAAAAGGGAAAAAAAAAAAGCGCCCTTCAAGTCGTCTAACGATTAAAGGCTCGAGCAAAAAATTAATTTGCCGGCTCTAAATAAAGACGTGTCCTTTGTTGATTCTTTTTACCTGATTTAATCATATCAAAATATTCTGTTACATATCAATTTATTATTTCAATAAGGAAAAAAATTACATCAATTATTCATTAATTTCTTACCCGAAAAATCATTAGAAACAATTTTAGAATCCAAATCACAGAGTCCAAATAGTCCAGAAAAAGTTGTTGAAGTACTTTAATGAAGCCATTTAAACTGGCAAAGTAGAATTTTAAAACTTTACTTTCCCAAAATTAGTGAAGTCAAGAGGGACTTGCTCAATTACAGATAAGATTGAAGATTGAAATGCTCCTACAGAAATTGAAGTACATTGATGATCAAAGAAGCTCATGCCAAATATGCATGCTCCCATACTCTTATGCTTGTTTCTTGTGTATCCTCCCCTTATCCTTTTTGATTAAGTCAAAATCCATTTTTCACTTTTTCAGGTCTAATATGACATTCTTTCCTATGCAGTTCTAAAAGATTCCCCCTCCTCAGTAGATGAGATCAGGATGAAAGGGCTTTCTTTCACTAACATTGAGTGAAAGGGTATAGCCTCTTAGTCAGCTTTGTTTTCAAACTAATCTCTCTCTCCCTCACTATACGTTCAGATTTCACCCTTTTCTCCTTAACTACTTCAATAGGGAGGATATAACTAATTTTTCCGTTCCCTGCCTGTTTCAGTTTGCTTTCTTGTTAATGACAACAAATGCCCCTGGTTGTCTTAAGATATCCTCAGACAACCAGCCCCTATTTTTTGAAAAATTCTTACATTCAGTTTCCTTTCTTGTTAATGAATGTTTACAGACATCATAATTTTAATATTGACATAAAATTCTGGAGCAATTTCCATGCTATGACAGTTTGTCGTCCAAGTAAACAAAGCAGAACAGTATGTACAAACACGAAGAGTTACCATATAAGCTAACTGAAGTAAAAAAGTTGCCAAACGCGTGTCACTTTTACAAGAGCTAATCAACTGAGATAAACTCAACTGATAATAAGCAATGGACGAGAGCTAATGAATTGAAATAAACTCAATTGATAACAAGCAGTCAACAAGAGCTAATGAATTGAAATAAACTCAACATACAAGCAACAATTGACAAGAGCTTTTGAAGTGGAAAAAAAAACTCATCACATAATAACAACACACAGAAATAAAGTGCAGTTACAGGAATGAAGAAGATATTACAGAGAACTTGACATACAGCAAGTTAATAGCAGATTCCATGCCTTCAAGAAAAAGAAGAAGGCGAGGTACAGAAGAAAACTTACAACATAAACCAGACACCACCAACCAAAGGAATGGCACCCCATATTAACCCACAAACAAGGGCCATCAATTGTCTAGCCCAATGCAATACATCACCCAGTTGATCCTGCAATTACAAGATAAAAACAATTACTAGATTGACTAATGTATAATACACCCAAAGACTGAAACTGACACATCAAGCTGTGGCACAACCCTGGTCTGCTACCAGAAACCTAAAGGAGAAGCAAAAAGTCTAAAGATCTTTCCTTTTCAGGTTAATGTTGCAAGTTGTAACAACGGAAAAATTAAAACATTTCCCGATTGAAAAATCTCTAAGCTTTAAAGATAAAAAATAGTAAAAACATTTACAGCTACTTTTCTTTTTATTATTCATAAAGTGGTGCCCGGGCCAGTTTGCCCACACCTCAACCATTCTACCGGGTACCTGCTAGTATCTCCCACCAACTCAGGTACGGGTAACTCTACCCATCAAGGAAAAAAATCACCTAGTGTTCTTGCCTACGTGATTCGAAGGTGAGACCCCATGGTTCTCCTTCCACTTTATTGACCATTAGGCCACACCCTCGGATGCAATACATTTACAGCTACTTGTAGCTCTAACCTATGCAGTTTTCTAAAGAGCAGCCATAATATTGAAAGCAACGAAAAACCTTTCGAATGTCTTAGTCACTCCACCCATCACTCCAAATCTCCCACTAAACACTCCAGTAGAATCAAACGCTTATGAAGTGCTTTTCTATTTGTAGGGTTCTAAGATATTTAGTTTAACTCTCAGATATGCAAGAATGACGGAAAGAAATCTACCATAAACGAAGACCCAGAAGTTAAAATTCTGAATTAGCAGCATAAAAGGAAGAAAAAGAATATCCATAACAGAAAGCAATGTACAGTGAGTATCCACGCTTCAACGAAAAAGTTGAAAAATCGAACCTTGTCCCAAGAAGCTTCGGGATCGAAAATTTTCCTGAATTTAGACAAGTGACCATTCTGATGTTGGTCTAGCTGTTGAGCGTCAGATTTTGCTGATTTCCTCTGTCTCATGTTGAAAAATAGATAACAAGAATAAATGTTAAAAGCAAGCGAATTACTTGGGCGTTACAAAAGCGAGGAATATAGGGTTTTGATGAAATCGACAAAACCAATGCTGAGATGGGGAGAGTTGAATTTTATGGTGGAAGAGTTATGGTATTATAAAATTAGGAAAAGAATGGATGTAGATCTATCTTGATTAGTATATAAATGATTACATGTAGATGGAGAATCCTACAAGAGTTTGGTTGTTGCTTTGTTGTGCTGTTCTACTTTGGCTTTAATTATAATTCCTTTTTGGGGTTGATTTTGGTTTCAAGTGCTTCTCCAACTAGGAGGTGACTCGAGCCAACGGTTTACTATAGCCAGACAAATTTAAAAAACTAATTTTCACTTGAATATTCAATATTCACATTGGACTCATACTAATAGCGGTCCCTACCATTTTTTAAATTTTCATAATAATTTAATCCGATACTTATGATTAAAGGAGAACAAATCTTATACATTTTACTATAATCTTTGATAGTCAAAAAAAAAAAAAAAAAAAGGTTACGCGTATGTTGGCATTAAGTAAAATGAAGCTAGACATATGTCTTGCATATAAATTTTTATTACTAATTGTGAATAAATTATAATTGTTTTTCACTTAATTTGTAGTAATTCTTATGATCAAATTGTTTAGTTTAGTGTAACTCTTATAATATCACAAGTGTCATTCTGTCATGGTCTTTTCGTTCTCTCATTAATTATATATGACAAAAGTTAAGAGACGTTAAAGTTCTTTCTTTTTTATTTATCAAATTAAAATATCGAGTTGAATCATATAGCTTATCAATTTTCGAAGAATAACTTTTTTTTTTTAATACAAAGAAGAGCAAAATAATCCGCTCTACTAAAAAGAATATAAAGAATTTTAAGTGTTAAACATGTAATGACATATTTTACATAGATACAAATTGCGGATGTCATGCAATATTTACAAATTGATTACGCTAACTAGCACGCAGATTGTGGACTACTATGTTATAGAAAACTTTAAATTCAAAATCTTATAAATTCTAGAAACCAATTAATAATGGAGGTATAATAGTATGAAAATTGACTGCAAATAAAAGGAAATTTTTGCACGAATCCAGTGCAAACACTTAAAATAATAAATATATAACATGTGTATATGTCGTCCATTATCTCATAATTTTTTATACTTTAACAATGATTAATCAACATATATACCACTTTTTTTGTAATGATCTATCTAGGAATGGAACTATAGATGTAGGATGTCTCTTTCATTATGCTACTAGTCGTGCATCTGCAGCACCCTCCTTGTATGCATCTTTTATTTTGAAGTAATGCAAGTACTTAATTTTCTTGACCAAAAAAATAATAATTAATCAACATATACTTTGCAAACAATATTAAACAAATTAATCGTGCGGATATGATAGTAGCAATACATGGTTGTTTGTAATTGGATAACTTTAAGTCATTTCACTGTCCAAAACTCCAAATAATTAATTTTGTGCAAATGATCGTTCCTACTCGGCGTATTCTTCGTGACTTTCACCTTATTTAATACTATTATTATACAAGATATAATCTTATTAGTCAACTATTATCAAATACACTATGGTATAATTCTTAATGTAGACCATGCAATATGTTTTAATTTTTCTGTTCTGATATTTTATTACATAAGGGAGGAGTAAGGAAGAAAGTATTGGAAAAAGCAATCACAGACAATGTGCACGACAAGGTAGTAACAAAACAATACCCAAGTCTAGCTTCCAGGGGCGGCCCGACGTATTTTGGGGCCTAAAGCCAAATTTTAATGAGGGGCCTTAATGTTTTAATTTTTTTATTATTATTTGAAGTTAATTTTTCTTACTTTTTTAGATGCAAAGTTACTAATAATTTTCTTATAATCAATTTCTCCTAATAAGTCTTTCTCAATTGACAATATAGCTAACCCATTTAATCTCTCTTGAGACATTGTTGATCTTAGGTAAGATTTTATCAATTTTAATTTTGAAAAGCTTCTTTCCGCTGAAGCAACGGTAATTGGAATTGTTAACATTATTCTACAAGCAATATAGGCATTTGAAAAAGAATCAAGTCTCTTTATTTGATTGAGTATATCGATTAAACTATTATCTTATATTTGTACTATTTTCTTTAATACTTTCAACTCAGAAAATAAATCTAAACCATCAATATCGGATTGATTATTATGCTTTAAGAAAAATTCAAGTGATCTTAGTTTTTTTACCACTAAATAGAAAACCAAAAATATTTTCATATGCTTCAAATTGTTCAAATCTGTTTTGAAGTGAAAAAATAGTCTTGTCTACTATGTATAAAAAGTAATCAACTCTAAAGGACTCTTCAAGAGACTTTGAGATTTCATTATCAACATTCTCATCAAATTTTTTCTTCCTAGATATCATACGTTTCTTACGAAATTCGGGTTCGATATTCATTTCAAATGCAATTTCCTTGGCAGAAATCATAGCAGTTACAAATCCTTCTTCTCTATATTTGTTAAAAAAAAAAAAAAAAAAATCAAAACTTTTAATTGATCTATGGCAACATCAATATGCATGTCTTTTGACTGCATACTTTTGCTAACTGAATTAACAACAAATAATATATCATACCAAATAGTCATACCCAATACAAATTCAAAATTTTCGAGTTTATATGTTACTAAGGAATTAACTTCACTTTTAGTTTTTGAATCATCACTAATTTCTACTAATTTCAATAAAGCATCTCTTATTCGGAGTTTGAAATCTTATTGCTTTAATACTTTCAATACGACTTTTCCAACGAGTTTGTGACAATGATTTAAGAGTTAGACTAGGTACACTATCCTTTAATACTTTCCATCACTTAGTAGGAGATGAAAATAGTGAATATATATGTTGTACCACTCCAAAAATGATATAGCTTTTGTATAAGAATTAGTCATATCACAAAGTAACAAATTTAGATTATGACAATCACATGGTGTATAAAATGATCTGGGATTTATATCAAGAAGTCTTTTTTACACTCCTTGATGTTTTTCCTTCATATTTGACCCATTATCATATCCTTGTCCTGTTAAATTATCAATATCAAGTCCAATATTTTTTATTTCATCTATAATAACTTCAAAAAGACCTTTTCAGCTTGTATCATCTACTTTTAAAAATTCTAAAAAATATTCATTAATTTTTATTGGAGTTGCCGAAATATCCACACTCCGCGGTATAAAAGACATTTGTTCTTGATGACTTGTATCTGGAGTGCAATCAAGTATGATAGAGAAATATTTTTCTTCTATAATTTTTTCTATAATTTTATTCTTAATTTCACTTGTCAATAGGTTTATCAATTCATTTTGTATTCTATGCCCAAGGTAATGACTATGAATTTCATCATGCTTAATTCGTCAAATATGTTCTTGCATGACGGGGTCAAATTCTGCAATCATTTCAATTAAACTTAAAAAATTTCCATTATTCTCTTGATATATCTTTTCATTTTTTCCTCTAAATGCTAAATTATTTTTTCTAAGAGTTTTGATCACGGCAATAATTCTTGACAATATATTTTTCCAATGCTCTCTATCTCTATTGATTTGTTCTTGAACATCTTTATCGATTGTTTTATCTTTTTGCAGTCTTATTTCTAAATCAATCCATGCAGCCATGTTAATAATATGTTCATTTGTTGTTTCATGAGTTTTGAGCTTAGTACTAATATTTCTCCAATCATTACTACCTTCACTAGCTAGTTTACTACTACAAGTTCTGGAACTCAAACTAAATAACTTATAACAAAAATAAAATACTTTATCTAAGTTTTTAGAATAAACTAACCATCTTCTATCATGTCTTTCACCATTCGCCAATTTTTGAATATAATGTGTAGTAGAAAAATATCTTGAAAATGTATCATTCGGAAAATTTGTGTTAATTATTCTAATCGGTCCCTTTTCTACTAATAGATCTCTCAGCTTTGTATCTACATTAGTCCATTGACTAGGATCATATATATTTATAGGAGTTGAATTATTTATTTTATTCATAAGCATTAATGAATTATTTTGAGGATTTATTTTCGACTTGTCACTTACTTGTTCTTTTTCTACTTGAATATTATTAATTTTAGAATTATCTAACTCAACCGAATTACTAACTTGCTCATCTAGAGAGCACTTCCCAAATTTTCTGATTCAAGATTTTTATTATTCAATAAAAATTTGTCAAGAGCACCTTTTCGAGATTGTATTAGATTTTGAATTCTTATTCTTTTCTTGAGTTTTTCATAACCAGATTCATACTTTCTATTTGACATACTTATCTTCTAATAAGTAATAAATAATCTAAAAATACACTAAATAGCAAAATATTAAATTTTAAATGAGAAAATAATAAAAAGATAGAATAAATAGCAAAATATTAAATTTTAGATGAGAAAATAATAAAAAGATAGAATGATAGAACCTGGTTCAAGAACGGATAGCTTGATATGAAATTAAATTTTCTGTTCAGGTATGCTTGTTGTAAGACTTGAATTATGAAAATAGAACAAACAAAAATACTCCACTATTTCTTGAATCAATACACTGAACTCTGAAGTCTGAAAATCCACAATAAAGCTTTGATCTTTGGCTATTGAAGAATGGAGTGTGATTAATTGAAGAACAAAGTATAAAATATAATATAGTGGTATAGTGTTCTTCACTTTGCTCGACAAAGTCAGTTAGTCACGTTGTCCTCACTTCAGCAGCTCTACGATAATGTTGGCTATTGAACAAAATAAGAACAAAGTATAAAATAGAGTAAGAACAAAGTATAAAATATAATATAGTGGCATAGCTATTAGTGCACAGTGCACACGTTGTCTACTTATCTTCACTTTTCTCAACAAAGTTTTGTTTGAGAAAGTTGTGGACTTGTGGTCCACTATCTCAAATTTGTGTTCAAACTTTCCGTTTCATTTTGTAATATTTTTCAATTTATATATATATATATATATATATATATATATATATATATATATATATATATATATATATATATAACCAAAAAATGGAGCCCCCATAAATGTGGGGCCTAAAGCAATTGCTTTACCCGCTTTATGGACGGGCCGCCCCTGCTAGCTTCCCCAATCTATTTGACCTAAGAGAAAATAAATAAACTTAAGCACAAATATATTCAGGCAACAAGTATATCAACCAATAAATAAATACGGTAAAACGTAAATAAATAAAATAAAGCGAGACACTAAGATTTACGTGGAAAGCCTTTTCAATGTGAAGAGTAAATATTATGGGACCAAAAGCCCTCAAAACTCCACTAAATCAATTGACAAGATTTACAAAAGTTCTCTAAACTGGGCATAAAGTAAGTTCCAAGTGAAGAGCAACAATAGAAACGTTAACAAGATTGCACAATACCAGTTTAAGAAAGGAGAGAAATCACCCAAAAAATAAGCTATTGTTCACTCTTCCGAAACAGAAGCTGCATGCCTCCAAATTTAATTTTCACTGTTGAAATCCAAGAATCAAGTGTTAAGAACTCTCAATTCAAATTTGAGCATGATCCAATAGTTAACAAGTCAAAAAATGGTACTTGAGGCGGACTGCCCGAGCAAAATATTTCTAGAGCAAAAGAACACAATTTTCTCTCTTAGAGTCAAAAATGACTTCTCTCTTAGTTTTTATCTCTTATTGCGTTTCAAACCTAAAATAGGTCATATTTATATGTCTTGATATTAGTGGGCTAGATCCAAAAGGCACCTTTTAATCCACAGAGAAAGGAAAGTCCCAAAAAATCCAATAATTCTCTACCTTCCAACTATGTGGAGGAGACCGCCATCCCGACGATCAAGTAATAATATTCAAACTTTTCTCTTGGCAAAGATTTGGTAAACATGTTGGAACCTTTATTATCCGTACGAATCTTCTTACGTTCAAGCAACTTAGAATTTAATACATCTCGAATTTAATGTTATCTCACATCAATATATTTAAATTTACCATGAAATAAAAAATTCTTGCCAAGATAAATAGCGCTTTGACTATCGTAATAAAGCACATAACTCTCTTGTGCAAAGCCAAGTTTTCCGAAAATCTATTCATCCAAAACAATGCTTTACTAGATTCAACGGTAGCAATAAGCTCAACTTCTGTTATATATAAAGCAATATATTTTTGTAACCTAGATTGCCAAGATACATCTCCTCCTACAAAGGTAATCAAATAGCCTGAAGTAGACTTGCACATATTTACATCACCTGTTATATCTGAATAAGTGTAACCACAAAGAATGGACTTCCTTGTCCTAAAATACAAAATCAGACTAGAAGTGCCACAAAGATATATCATTATCTACTTCACCGCATTTTAATGTTATGTTCCTGAATTATAAAGAAATCGACGAATAATACTGATAGGGTGAGCAATATCTGGTCTTATATAAATTATTACATATATCAAACTGCCAACAAATGAGGTATAAGGAACTTTCTTCCTATCCTTCTCATCATCACTGGTAGGATACTGCTTCATGCTCAATTTGAAGTGCATAGCTAAAGGTATATTGACAATCTTAGCTTTATTCATGTTGAACCTGCGAAATATTTTTTAAATGTACTTCTCTTGTGATAACCACAACTTCTTGGCCTCTCTATCACAGACAATTTGCATGCCAAGAATCTACTTTGTTAGTCCTAAGTCTTTCATAGAAAAAAGCTTCTTCAACTCTTGCTTTAATTTCTGAATCCTATAAGCATTATGACCAAAAATAAGCATGACATCAACATAAAGCAATAAATAATAAAGTTATTATTAGAAATTTTTTGTACAAATACATAATAGTCTGAAGAAATTTTCTTAAAGCCATGTTGACTCATAAAGGAACCAAACTTCATGTACTATTGCTGGGAGCTTGTTTCAAACCACAGCAACTATTCTTCAACTTGCTAAAATAATTCTCTTTTCCTTTGATTTTAAAATTTTCCGTCAGCTCCATATAATTTTTTTCATCTAATTCACCATGGATAAAAGTAGTTTTAGCATTTATTCTCAACCTCTAGATCTGAATTTGCAGCTAAGCCTAGAACCACACGAATGGATGACATTTTCACAATTGGAGAGAATATCTCATCGTAATCAACTCTTTTTTCTAATTAAAGTCTTTGACAACTAATCTAGCCTTGTACTGTGAAACTGAATTACCATCTTCTTGTTACCTAAAAAAATCACATATTTTTTAGGCTTTTTGATGGTAGACTAGAAACTCATATTTTAGCTGTAATTTGCACTCTTATTATTGCACTTTACTTGTGGTTAAGCTTATATGATAGTGATTTATACTTATTACGTGTTCTATACCCTGCAGGAAGTGATTCCGAATTAAAAAGATAAGTTGGAGCTAAATCGAGAAATGTGGAGCTTTGAAATCTGAGTAAAACCCCAAGGAATTAAATCAGGATCGCGTTTGGGGTTCAAGGACCAAGTCTAGAGATCAAAAAGTACACGAAAATAAGTACTTTGTGAAAATTATACTACCGCACCGTTTGAGGCGCGGTGGCAGTGCATTAGAGCATGTTTGACAAAATAGCATGGCCTCTGAACATCTCCATTATCGCGACGCATGGGGTGCCACGCCCTGCGCCACGCCTGTGCCAAATTATCAAAGTGTTTTCCTGTTTCGGCTTGAAAAATGTAGTTCCGTTTGGGTCCATTTCTACATAGCATAAATATACCAAAAATACATATTGAAGGGACTTTTGACATTGGGAGCTTTTGGAGAGCATTGGAGGCTTCAAGACACAAGATTGCATCTTCCTTTTACCAATTCAATACGCGAGTTTTGATTGTAACGTTGGATTAATATTTTCTTATTTTTTAACTCTATTTGCGATGACTTTCTCCATATCTATAGAGTATTTTACGTTAGGGTTAGACATGATTTGGTGACTTTGTTATTTTTTATTGATTTGACTATTATTTAATTGCTTGAATTTATTAGAGGAGCTTTAATATTAGTTGTGGGTTTATTCTTTATAGTGTTTAATAGAAAGATGAGCGTCTTATTGATTATTATTTTAGCGTATGCTTTAGTTTATTTTGGTGATTGTTTGAAGTAATCGAGAGAACTTTTTGATTTACCATTTAAATTAAGATTGAGAAATATTAGCGAAAAATTTGCCTCATTCGGGTGGACAAATTTGCATTCCCTGCGGACTTCATCGTGGTAAACATGGAAGAGAATAAGGAGGTCCCTTTGATTTTAGGGAGACATTTCTTGGCTACTGGTAGAGCTATTTTGGATATCCAGGAAGACAACTCATGCTAAAAGTGGGTGAAGAAAGAGTGGTGCTCAATATGAAGGAAGCAATAGGGGCAACTAGAGATGAGTCGATTGCATATTCTGAATTCAAGGAAAAGGCCATAAAGGAGCGAGCTGGAGAGGGTGAGCATGACAAGTGTGGGGTGTACCCGAAAAAGTCAGAGAAGAAAATCTCCGCATGGTTGTGTGCATTGGGTCGGGCATGCAAGGAGGATCCCGACATTCATTCAGACCCATACTAGATAATTCGGGGGAGTTTTCTTTACTTCTTGCTTTTTCTTTGTGTGTTATGGGGACATGCCATAATTAAAGTGTGGGTGGAGGATGTAAATATGTAAATGTGTGTTTGTTTTGCTTCTCCTTATCTTTGTGTGTGTTTTCATCATTGTTTTTTTTTAAATTGTGCCGCAGTTCTTTTTCAAGGGTTTTGCTTGAACTGAGTATAGTTAATTTTTTTTGTTAGGAATAGAAAAATCTTGTGTCGTAATGCTAAGTGGAGATAATTCTTTTTTACTTTGTTGTGCCTTGAGAGCAGTGAGTGCCTTAGTTGTGGCGCCTAGGCTCAGCTCTTGACTCATGTATAAGTACCTTAAATTATTTGATTTTGACTTTACTTAACTGCTTTGACTAGAGAGTCGGGATATAGATACGGTCCCGAGTGAGTTATGTTCCAACGTGTATGAGTTTTTTCTTGATATTTTGTGCATGTGAGTTGATGTCTAGAACTCTTCATGTGTGTTTGCAAAGCGAAATAGCAGTCTTGTTCAGTCTAGGAAGTGATAGAGGCATTTCTTTGTTGAGCTAGATATATGTCGTTGACCCACCTAATGGTTGTGTATTCTAGTAGCCCTCTTGAGCCTGTAATCCTATTTCTTTGGCAACCACATAATAAGCCTGACCCCTTTGTTTGAATTGACTATCTGTTTGAACCCTTTTACCTCTCTCGAGCACTTGAAATTGTTACTCTCTCCATTCCAGTTTATGTGAACCTATTTCTTTTTTGGTCTGTTCCAAAAAGAATGACCCTTTTCTAAATTAAGAAATAATTTAGCTAAAACTTCCAATTCTACCCTTAATGAGAAGTTTTTATAACCACACAAATACTCTGACCCTTTTTTGACTTGTTTAGGACCACAAATTCAAAAAGTTTTTTTTTCTTAAACTCCGTGTCCAGTCAAATAGGTTCACATAAATTGGAATGGAGGGAGTATGAGCTTGTTAAAGCTAAGTGGAGATATGGTTGGCTTTTGAGTGGAACTGAGAAAAATGGAGAAATGTGCACTGTTTAAAAAATTTGTGAGCTACTTGTAGGGAATTGAAAAAAAGAAAGAAATGAATTTGGTTGAAAAAAACAGAACCTTGAAATAGAAAACAAAAGAGTTTGGGGATGTATTTATAACAACCTAACCGGTCGTTTTGCTTAATAGATCCTTATTCCCCTATTTAAGACTTCCCATATGTGCTTTTGCTATTTTATGACTTGAATTTTAATACGAGACTTGACTCATTTTCACTTGGGTTGGCCATTGAGAGCTCTTTTGAGAGGATTTTCATCAAGCATCACAAGGTAAGTTAATTCTACCCATTTTTGAATTAAATACAGGGAGTATAGGTAGATTTTAACATAGAAATTAGTGAAAATTGTGGGATTTGGTTGGAAATCTACGGTTTGGTAAAAATGGGATTTGACCACGAAATCAATTATGAAATTGGGAATAAATTATATATTTGAGTTCGTAATGTCATGGATACCGTTTATCTTTTTTCAGAATTCGAGCACGTGGGCCCGAGGGTGATTTTTATGGACTTTTCGAATTTGGTTGGGAAATTGGTTTAATAATTAAATTATGAACTTTTGAGCATATATTGATTAGTTTATACGACTTTTGACTAGTTTTCGATTGGTCAACGTCGTTTGGGGATTTCTAGTGAGGTTAAGAGTCGGATAGTGAACTTGAAGTGAGGTAAGTCTTTTGCCTAATCTTGTAAGAGGAAATTATCTCCTTAGGTGAATTACTTGTTGTGTGCTACTTGTTGTGGGAGCTACGTACGCACGCGGTGACGAGAATCCGTACGTAGTTATATGTGTTATACCCGGATAGACTTAGATTCACATCATGCTTTAAATGTGCTATTTGTATTCACCTTGTATGTTGATTTTCCTTAATTTATGACTGGGATTCAGGCTAGAATAAAATACTGACTGAGTCTCCTATTTTGGAAATTTGTGGAATAGTTGATGAACAATAAATATGTATCCTCTCAACTCGCATGTATCTTTGTGAGTGAAATAGTTTCTCCATTCTAATGGGATCGGGTTGTTCGCCTCGGCGGTGTGGTAATATTATTCTTATGGGATCGGGCCGTTCGCCTCGGCAGTATGATAATATTATTCTTATGAGATAGGGCCATTTGCCTCGGCAGTATGGTAATACTACTCTTGTATGTTTCCATGAGATTTTACTTTTATTCGGTGTATTTAAGGAAATTTCGGTTTTAAAAGTCAAAAAGGAATAATTAAATTGGAGGTTCACGTATTGGCTTGCCTAACAGTGGTATTGGGCGCCATCACGACCTATTATGGGTGTTGGGTCGTGACAATATTAGAAAAAAATTGATTCCTGACTAGTGGTGGTTCTCATCTTGTTTGTGCTTACAGAAATTGAGAGTTGATGTTATTATGTTCTGAAGGTTGGGGTTTGGTTCAACATAAGTGTGCGGTTTAAATTGTTAATGTATATGTATTAAAGTGCTCAGGAAGGTATATTCACTATATCTAAATGTATCATACCGTCCCGCGGCCTACATTACAACCAAATAAAGTCCTACTTGATCTTTGACTGAATAAGCTCAATTAGTAGAGTATTACACTACGGGCAAGCCTATGGTACGTCTTCTTTGGCAAATGAATTTTATTTCTGAGAGTGAGCGAATTCTTTCTATCTTGAGTTCCTATTTGTTCTTGAATTTTATTGTACGTAAAACTATTCTTTAATTTTGGTGTGAGGGCATATGATTTGTAAAGTAAAGGTAAAGTCTTTGGTCTCTGTGTTAGAGTAAGTGAGCAGGTTTTGAAAAATACGTGGTGCTTTTGAGTCGAGTCTTGAGTTAGGATGTTACGGTATGATGCTTAGTCTTCTTTAAATATTCTTGGCATGATGAGTTAGAGGAATTGTTAGATGAAAATGTCGTCTTTATGTGAAGTGTAGTTTGATTGCTCGACGACGAGAAATGGTTTAAGTGTGGGGTATTAATGGTAGGCTAGAAACCCGTATTTTAGCTGTAATTTATACTCTAATTATTGCACTTTACTTGTTGTTAAGCTTATATAATGGTGATTTGAACTTATTACGTGTTTTATACCTTGCAGGAAGTGATTACGAGTTAAAAAGATAAGTTGAAGCTAAATCTAACAATGTGGAGCTTTGAAGTCTTAGTAAAAGCCCAAAGAATTAAACCAGGATTGCGTTCGGGGTTCGAGGATCAAGTCTGGAGATCAAAAAGTGCACGAAAACAATTACTCTATGAATATTTCACTACTGCGCCGCATGGGGTACGGCGCGACAGTGCATTGGAGCATGTCTGACAAAATAGCATGGCCTATGATTATCTCCATTGCCATGACGCATAGGGCGCCGTGCCCTGCGTCGCGCCTGTGCAAATGTGTTAGAGTGTTTTCTTGTTTCAGCTTGGAAAGGGTAGTTCCATCCGGGCCCATTCCTACATGGTATAAATATACCAAAAATACATTTTTGAAGGGACTTTGGGCCTTGAGAGATTTTGGAGAGCATTGGAGGTTTCAAGACACAAGATTTCATCTTCCTTCTATCAAGTCAATACGCGAGTTTGGATTGTAACATTGGATTACTGTTTTCTTATTCCTTAAATCTATTTGCGATGGCTTTCTCCATATCTATGAAGTAGGTTACCTTAGGGTTAGATATAATTTGGTGACTTAGTTATTGTTTATGGATTTGACTATTGTTTAGTTGCTTGAATTTATTGGAGGAGCTTTAATATTAGTTGTGAGTTTATTCTTTATAGTGTTTAATCGAAAGAAGAACATCTTATTGAATATTATTGTAGAGTATGCCTTAGTTTATTTTGGTGCTTCTTTGAAGTAATCGAGAGAGCTTTTTGAGTTACCATTTAAATTAAGATTGAGAAATATTCGCGAGAAATTTCCCTTAGATCATTCCTGCCATTCGATTCTTGCAAGTTTCACCGCGCTTGACATTAGTTTATTTGAAAGATTAAGATTTAATCGAGGGAGGAATCTAAATTGGAAGTATAAGCTAATCACCTATTGAATTCGTGAGAATCGATAGAACCTTATGAGTGAAATATAACAATGTCAAATTCAAGATTGCAGTCTTGCACTTATCATGTCAAAACCCTTATTCTTCATCTTGATTATAACCCATTGCCCTACTCTCTAGTTCTTTGTGATCAATTGTTAATTGCTTTAATTTTAATAGTTAATTTTAGTTCATAGTCATTCCATTCAAAGTGTTAATCATCCTTAATAGCGTTAAACGAGAAATTACTTGAACATTATTTAAATCCAATCTCTATGGAGACGATAATTAAATTATACTATCTTTGGCTAGCGAGCATCAATTTCGTGCTGTGTTTAGCGCTCATCATATTTTGGCGTCGTTACCGGGGATTGACAATTAATAGTGTTCAAAATAGTTTTTGGTGCTGGAACTAATATTATTTTATTTTTCACGTTCTATCATCTGTGTGCAGGTGACAAGTTAAGTTCGGTGGTGTATGATGCGATCCTCTTCCAAGGAATTAGTGCCATACAACCCAGAATTGGACAAGCACATGCGGCAGTTGAGAAAGGAGAAAGAATCAAGTGGATCCTTCTTGGACAGACTTTGACTCAAGATAAAATGGTAAACAACGAGAATAATGGGATACACTTAGCTGCAAGAGAAGAAGCAGAACAGAGAGAGCATGCTACACCGTTAGCAGCTGAAGTAGCCCTTAGAGCTGTGGACGAGACTGTCGAAGAAGATGGGGGCTGAAGGTTCAATCTAAATCGACCCCTAGTTGAAGACAAGTTTGATAATGCGGCCCCAATGCCTGGTCGATCATTAGGAGAGTATTCTAGGCCATTATACACTCAGGGACTGTCAAGTGTGAGTCCCTCACAGATTGCAGTGATGAATTTTGAGTTAAAGCAAGGCTTGCTGCAAACCATCCAAAATAATTGTGTCTTCAGGGGCAAGGTGAATGAAGATCCAAACACTCATCTGATGGGTTTTGAGGCAATCATAAACACCTTGCAGTACAATGGAGTGTCAAAATGATGCAGTCTACTTAAGGGCAGTCCCCTTTCACTGAAGGATGATGTAAAGCACTGGCTTCGAAGCCTACCAACTGAGTCGATCAGGACATGGGAAGATATGATGAAAAAGTTTCTTAACAAATACTTCTCATCTACAAAAACAGGGAAATTCAAAAGGGAAATCCATAACTTTTGCCAGAAGGACACTAAAATAGTTTTCAAAGCTTGAGAAAGATTCAAGGATATAATCAGAAAATGTCAGCCCAATGGAATTGAATTATGGATGCAACTCCAGGATTTTTGGGATGGACTGACATCTTCCTCACGAAGAACTCTGAGCAATGCAGTTAGAGGTACTTTAGTGAAGAAAACCCCTTGTCACGACCCAAAATCCCACCTCAGGCATCGTGATAACACTTAGTCTCTAAGACTAGGTAAGCCGATTACAATTTCATTTCAAGCCGTTTTAAAAAAATATAATTTAATACAAGTGTCGAAACCAAAAGCAGAAACAAACATAACAACCTCTCAAGACTAGTAATACTGAGTCATGAACTCTAACTGAATACATGCAATGATCTCAAGGATCGAATATACAATACTATTCGAATAAGAGTTGACAGTACAATAAAATGAAAAGACTCCAAGGGACTGCGACGACCAAGCAGCTCTACCTTAAATCCTTGCGATCACACTCTAACCTCTGTCCGAATCCGATATCTCCAATACCTGGCTCTGCATAAAAATGTGCAGAAGTGTAGTGTGAGTACACCACAGTCGGTACCCAGTAAGTATCAAGACTAACCTTGGTGGAGTAGTGACGAGGTACATTCAAGACACTCCCTAGTTAAATAACCTATGCAATATAACATACAAAAATAATAGAAAGACCAATAGCAGTGATAACAACAATAATCAACAAGTGATATAAATAACAAGGTAGCAAGAACACCATAAATATTGCTCAAACGAATAATGAACACAAGTACAACCAATTAATTAAGTCCTTCAAAATATACATCCTTTATCCATAAGTTTTTCAAATAAAAATCTTTAGAATATAATCCTTTCAATTAAATATATCTCGAATATACTTCCTTCAAATAAATATCTTACGAATATAATTCTTTCAAATAAATATCTTTCAAATATAATTCTTTCAAATAAATATCTTTCGAATATAATTCCTTTCAGGTAAAAGTCACCATGTGACACCTCATTTCATAATTATAAAAATTACGGGTCTCAGCCCATTTTCATAATTCCACGACACCTCGTGCCCATATTTCTGTCACAACCGCACGGACAACTCACGTGCCAATAATAAAATCATCATACTTTCCCCGGCACCTCGTGCCCATATTTCTTTCATTACCGCACAGACAACTCACGTGCCAATAATAAAATTATCATATTTTTCCCGGCACCTCGTGCCCACATTTCTTTCATAACCGCACGGACAACTCATGTGGCAATAATATAAACCGCCCGGCAATAGCCACAGGCTCACAATTTTAACATAAATCAGACTATTATCAAGTTTACCGAAACAACAAGACAAGTTGCACAAGAGATTAAAATAAACATCAGGAAAATCACAATATCATATAAAAATCACCAACATAATAATCCCACATCATCACGTATCATCCCTGATAATAGCCACCCTTATCTCTCCTATAGCCACCTGTATCACTCCATAATAATAGCCACACTTATCCCTGTGCCAATATTAATAGCCACCCTTATCGCTCCTATAACCACCCTTATTACTCCAATAATAGCCTCTTTTATTGCTCTGTTTAATAGCCTCCCTTATCACTCCGCCCAGACAATATCTCAACACACATAACAACAATGAAATATCACCCTTATACCTGCATAATATTAACAATGGAATGCCACCCTTATGCGCCGAACAACAGTAATCCAAATCACACAACAATTTATACAAAAGATTATCACAACAACACCACATAATCAACTCGTAATTACAAATTGCCCGTAGGCCACAACCTTTCCAAAAGTACAACGTAATCAATTAATTTAACAGTAAATAGCCCCAAGGCTTACACAACGTATATAAAACCTCATAAACAATAACAAGGATGGAAAAATAGCTCAGCACAGGACACCACCTTCTTAAATCCAGATTTTAGATAAATATACAAATGCCTCTTTTTAAACTTATTTAATTAATTATTTGCAGATGAAAAATTCATAATGTAATTAATTCCAAGAAATATCAAATCAACAAACACACAGAATTCACATAAATATTCAAGTGGCAATCACCCCAAATTATCATATAAAATAAAAACTCGACAAACAAGGAATGAGGCATGACAAATCAAGAATTTACTAAGTTTCAACAATTTTCCAATTTAATACATAATGGTGTCTACGAATTTCAACCGATATAATTTGCACATATAAACCAAGTACGTACTTGTCACCTCGCGTACATGGTTTTCAACCACACAATTTCCACATAAGACTCAATGTCTAAGGGAAAATTTTTCCACACAAGGTTAGGCAAGATACTTACCTTTTTTGAAGTTAGGTCGATATTCTAAAATCGCCTTCTTGCTTCAATTGACCTCCGGACAGCTCAAATCTATCCAAATTAATTGTATAACTTAATTAAAATTCATCGAAAATAAATTTCAGATAATAAAACATAGACTTAAAATTTTACATTAAAAGTAAACCAAAAGTCAATGGGGGGGCTCGCCTCCCAAAACCCGATAGAATTTTTACGAAATTCGAATACCCATTCCGATATGAGTCCAACCATACCAATTTTATCAAATTCCGATAAAAACTCGACCTCCAAATTTTAAATTTTCATTCTTGAAAGGTTTTGCAAAAATCTTGATTTCTTCCATTTAAATCCGAAATCAGTGATGAATATAACCATAGATTTATGAAATATAATTACTTTAGGATATAGGACACTTACCCAA
Organism: Nicotiana tomentosiformis; assembly: GCF_000390325.3. NCBI lineage: Eukaryota > Viridiplantae > Streptophyta > Magnoliopsida > Solanales > Solanaceae > Nicotiana > Nicotiana tomentosiformis. The sequence goes on along the minus strand of NC_090817.1, from coordinate 82,630,630 downwards.
GTTGAAGTCATGAAGAACTCCTCCAAAATCGCCCAAAACCGAGCTCCAAAATCTCAATCGAAAATGGCGAAATGATCATTTTTGGTCTTTAAGTTTTTGCCCAGTTTCGCACCTGCGGGCAGATTTGTCGTGCCTATGAACTCGCTTCTGCTAGTAAAATCACGCTTCTGCAAGTAAAATCATGCTTCTGTGCTGCCTCTGCTTCTGCGAGCACTGACATCGCAGGTGCAAAAAAAATTTCGCTTATGCAAAAACACACCAAGTTGCTAGCTTCCGCTTCTGTGTTTCAGTGATTGCACCTGCGATGTTGCAGGTGCACAAAAATGTCTGCTTGTGCGAGTTCAATCCAGTTTCTGCCCAACTCCCTTTCCAATCGCTTCTGCGATGATTTTCTCGCTTTTGCGAGGTCGCTTCTGCGATCAAATTCTAGCAGAAGCGGTTGCACCAGTTGCTGTCCAGAAACAGCAGAAATTCCAGCAGCTTCAACAAGTCGCCAAACGATCCGAACCCCATCCGAAACTCATCCGAGCCACTTGCGAACTTAACCAAATATACCAACACATCTTAGACTACAATATAAACTTAGTCGAGGCCTCAAACCACGTCAAACAATGCTGAAATTATAAGTCGCACCTCAAATCGAATTATGAGTTTTCAAATCTTCCAACTTCTATAATTTGCGCCGAAACATATTAAATCAATCCGGAATGACTTTAAATTTTTCACACAAGTCATAAAATGTTGTGCAGGTGCGAGGAAATTTTTGCACCTGCGAGCTCGCAGATTCGGGCAGTTGGTCGCAGAATTGGGCTATGCAAGGGGCAGGAGTTTACGCAGAAGCGGAGGCTTGAGCGCAAGTGCGCCTCCGTAGGAGCAGAGTCTTGTCCGCAGATTCGGAAGGAGGGAGGACTTAAGGGAACCGCAAAAGCGGAATTTTGGCCGCACTTGCGGGACCGCAGAAGCAGTTAACTGAACCGCAAGTGCGAAATGCCTTGACAGAAGGATATAATCAAGGGGTTGAGTCTTTTCTTCATTTCTGGACTTGTGGAGCTCGGCTAGGGGTAAGTTTTGAGAGGTATTTCACCATAATTCAAGAGGTAAGCAGCTTTTGATCACTTTTATCCATTAATATTGATTGATTTTTCCACCTAGGTTATGTGTTTTTGAGGTAAAATTCGGGGCATTAATATTGGAGAGTAAGATTTAGGGATCTGAAGGTCAATTTATGGTTGGAATTGAATAATTTTGATATGGTAGGACTCGTTATTAAATGAGTGTTCGAATTTTATAAATTTTGTCGGGTTCCGAGGCGTGGGACCGGGGTTGACTTTTTGGGTTGACCTTTTAAATTTGGGTAAAGAACTTAGCTTTATCGTATGGGATCAATCCCTATAGCTTGTATTGATTATATTAAGTTGTTTGTGGCTAGATTCGGGTCATTCAGAGGCCGATTCGCGAGGTAAGGGTTTGTTGGAGCATTGAGCTGCGCACTTTGAGGTAAGTAACACTTCTAAACTTGGTACTGAGGGTATGAAATCCTGGAATACGTGTTATATAGTTAGTGTTGGGGTGACGCACATGCTAGGTGATGGGCGTGTGGGCGTGCACCGTGAAAATTATGACTCGGCTGATTCTGTGGTGCTATGTAGTTATCTAGTCTTGTTTTATCCGTATAATTCCTACGTGTTAGAGTAATTGAGCGGTGATTCATATTAGAAATCATGTTTAGGCTATGTGCTTATTCTTTTGGGACCCACTGAGGTTATTTCTACTGTTGAGTTATTTTCTTAACTGAAATTATGCACTCAGTCATGTTTATTCATTTGCATATCATATCTTAGTCTTTGTTGTCATTTACTATTATATCATGTTATCATTGTTTGGGCTGAGTAGTATGAGACTTGTGAGCTCGTGAGCCTGAAAGGATTGATGACTGAGTTGGGCCTGAGAACCGGATTTGTGAGTGTTATTGTGGATCGGACTGTATGCCGCAGCAAACCTTATTGGTTTATTTATTATTAAGGATCGGGTTGCACACCACAGCAGGCCTTATAGGCTTTATATTAGCGTTTGGGCAGGATCTGCCCCTCTGGAGTCTGACATACTAGTAATGAGCGTAGGCACAGTGATTTATATACACGTGCTTTGGTGAGGGGCATTGATGCCAGGCATCCGTACAGTGCTGAGTGATTGTGTGTGATGGGTGGAGATTTGAGATAGGCAGATTGAGTACTCTGAAAGTGTGAGTACCTGGGATTACCACTGTGATACATTACATTTGACTTGCATATTTGACATGTAGGCATTGAGATGTAACATTTCTCATGTTGGCTGTACTTGGCATATGTTATCAGTGTTGGGCTTAAATTATTGAACTTGAAAGCATGCCTAAATTTATGTACTGTGAACGAGCTGAATATGGAAGTTTCTCTGGGTTATTATTTTCATTTTCTTTATTATATCTATTGTCATTATTTTGGTTATGATTGTATCCTTCTGGGCTCTTCAATGCTTTCAGCCCAAGGTTAGTCCTATTACTTATTAAGTATATTGGGTTGGTTGTACTCACACTACACTTTGCACTTCGTGTGCAGATCCAAGTACATCTGGACACGGTGATTGCTAGAGTGGTGCTAGTACCTGTTTGGAGACCTTGAGGTAGATGCCATGATGCCTGCAGACCTTGACTCTCCTTCTTTTCATTTTATTCAGTATTGTTCTATTGTTTTCAGACAATTGTACTGAGGTTTCAAACTATGTTGTCACTTAGTAGCTCATGTACTAGGTGACATCAGGATTTTGGGATGGATGTAGTTGAGTTACAGTTATTTTTATCAATTATCTATGAGATTTTTCTGCTATTAAGCTTATTGAATCATGTTCTAATTCCAAATGCTTAGTTGATATGTGATTGTCGGCTTGCCTAGTAGATGTGTTAGGCGCCATCACGACAGGTTGAGATTTTGGATCGTGACAAACTAGATATTGTCCTTGCTAGAATTAAAATAGTGCTTATAGAAAGAGGGAATATTTTGGGGGTGATCTTGTTTGTGAAATTGAAGTTTGGTTGAAGAAAATGCACATAAAGATAATTATATGATATGTTGAAGTGCTTAGGAGGGTTAGTCACTATTTCTAAATATATCCTACTTGTCCCTTAGCCCATATTACAATCATGAAAAAGTCCTAATTGATTAGACTGAGCGAGCCTATATTAGTAAAGGTTTACATAATGGACAAGGCTATGATATTGTTTTCATGGATGTGACTTTTTTGTGAAGGTGAGTGATTATGTGTGAGTCCTTAAACTATATTTGAGAGTGAGATTCGAATGTGTGGACTGATTAGTCTCTTTAATTTTATTGTGAGGGCACATGGTTTCACGATGACTAGGTTACCTTATTAAACTTGTCTATGATGTTGAGTGTTCACGCCTTGAGTGTATTGTGGTATTGGGTCGGTTCTTGAGGCTAGGACTGTTATAAACATGTTGTCTATATTTTGAATATTTTGAAGTATGGCATGAGTTATGAGAAGTGTGTGTTGAATGCATATGCGGCTTAATTATTGTTATCAACCAAGATCATAGGTGTAGTGTGCTTTAAATGTGCTAAGTTGTAGAGTGATCAAGGGTAGAATGAATTATTGATTGACTCGAGGACGAGAAACGTTTAAGTGAGGGGTGATGATGTTTGCTTATAATTTTATATTTTTAGTACATTTTTTACCTTATATTTTGTTATTTTAATGATAAATTGTGCGAAGTTTGAGCTTAATTGATTTGGTTTTATGTGTAGGATCATTTAAATATGAAGGGGGATGAAAGTTGCACAAAATAATGTTGAAAGTACAAGAAAAGAGCACGGAAGGTGAATCGGCTCAAAGTGAGGAGGGGACCAGGCCCCAGACCTCGCCCCACTTGGCAAGAGGCGAGGTCCATCTCGCCCTAGAGCTCTCCCCACCTGGCCAGAGGCAAGGTCAAGCTCGCCCCACACCTGGCCTCGCGAGAAAATAAGCACGCCCCAGTCCAAAGCCTTTATCCAGGTCCCCCTGTCCGAGAGAAAAGTGTTTCCTTGTAGAGTTTGAACCTGGAGACTTTGACTCTAACCTATAAATACCCCCTAAACATGTCTAAGAAGGGGTTGGACGTATTTTGAAGGAAAGAAGAGCTAAGGAACACAAACAAGCACGGAATCATCTCATCTTCCATCCTTAATCTCGTATTTGTAGTTATTATGATTCAAAACAATAGTTTGATTGCTCATATGATGCTAAAACCCCTCTTGTTCTTGGGCTATGGGTTGTTCATGACTATTGGTGTTTGACAATTGTTGATATTACTTGATTTAATCATATTGATTTGTTTATTCAATCTTGTGCTTAATTATTCTATTGCGTTGCTAACAATAGAATACTATTTACAAATCTTAGTTGAACTCGAAAGTGGGAACTATAGATTGCATATAGGATTGAATATAATAAGTTCTTGAATCCGGGCATCAAAGAATAGATTCACAATTAGGATAGACATACTCTAGTTTCCTTGCTTGGTTATTATTTCATAAGATATACATGCATTCTAGTTAACTCTTACTCTGTAGACGTATGAATAGGCGAGCGAGGCATCAAAAGAACCTCGTGAGCATAATAAACCATGTTAATCAATAAATCAGATAAATCAAGTAGTTGAATCAACCGAAAAACTTAATAGGATAGGTTTAATTCTCATAACTCCGGAATATCCACATCTCATTGAATTTGTTTTAAAGTATTTGTTTGCTTTGTATGCGTTCTTGTTCTCTTGATTACTTGTAGTTTTTGTAATAATTTTAGTTTAGTAAAAATCACAATAATCTTCCTCAAAACCACTTGAACGAATAACTTGTAACTAGTTTAGATTAGACAGTAGTTGATCATAAATTCTCGTGAAAACGATACTTTCTTATCATTTTATTATTTATCGACCGCGTATACTAGCATGTGTGTTGACCCAACAACGGATGGACTGAATATTGGTAGGTTCCAAGTGGTATTATGAGCATGGATAGGTTCCAGGTGGCGTGGTGAGTATTGGTAGGTTTTAAGTGGTCGTGCTAAGCAAGCATAAATTTCCAATGTCCTACTAAGGATAGGTTCGAAATGACCAAGCTGAATATTAGTATCCAAGTGGCCGTACCAAACACGTCCTTATAGATTAGGCCTCTTATTGACTCAAAGATAGTTTTTCTAGTATATGTTTTAAATTAGTTTCGCTAGTTATAACGGTTTCAATATTGTGGACGGCGTCAAGAAATTAGTAAAACTAGGTTTGTTCAAAATAATGACAGAAAATATTAGGTAAAACCAGAAGTAATCATATTGTTCAAGAAATTGTCAAAATAATTCACACTTCTGTTTCCACTCTAATAAATAAGGTTATCTATTGTACCTTGAGCTGAGCACCACGACGTCAACAGAGAAGCTTATGCTAGTGCTACTTCCACTTAATCATTGATTGTACTTTACCTTACTTTCAGTTAAGTTCTTCTATTTGATTGTTTCGTATTTCTTGAAGTTTATATCCAATTTTTCTAATATTAGAAACTAAGAGAGCTAAATTATTTCAAAACTCAAATATATCCGCTAATTAAACCAATCAAACTCCACTAATAGAATTAGAATGAAAAGATATTTCATTTCATCAGATACCCATGAGAATTATACTTTCCGCCTCGATATCAAAATGAAGATTATTGATTAAAATCTCAGGAGTAATAACTTAGTATGTTAAACATACTAGTATTTCTAAAAAATTAATTCAATGGAATCACCATTTTTTTCCTTTCTTAATAATAATAATTCCTTCATAGGTGAAAGAAACAGTTAAAACGGTCCTTGATTTAAAACGTTTTTAAAATCGAAACAAGAATCTAAACATGTTTGGTTGAAATACAAAGACGATTCTATTTAAAGTTAGAATGATTTAACTCTCTAAGAATTAAAATTAATTCAAAACTTGTATTCCAATAAAACTAAAAATACCACTATGATAGTACTAATTTTCAATTTATTTTATAAAGAAAATGAATTAAAACTAAATCCAGTCTCCAGACACAAAAAGATCGAAAAATATCTCGCCAGGACATCCACGCTGGCAATCAGATATTGTACCTTTTTCACGCTTATCCACCTTTTGCCCAATTTTCTGTTTATTTCCATTTTCCTCCACCGATCCCTTTCCCACTTCCTCTATCTTCCTCTCCTCCATTTTCTTTCATTCAACAATAACCCTTTGAAATCCTTCGGAATATCTTCATCAAATCGGTATCTGCTTCTCTGTCCCACCTCGAAACTGTAACCGCAGAAGATTTAATTTAACTTGTATTAACGGCAACTAAGAAAGAACCCTAAGAGTGTGAATTTTGTCCAGTTGAAGAACTTTTCTGTAACGAGCTACCATGGGTGAAGAATTGAAGCTTTCTGAGTACGATTCTAGCGGTGGTAATAATGATGACAGAGTTTTGTGGGAGGTTGGACTTCCCGGCGCCGACGATCTCACGCCGTTGACTCTGCAGTTGATTCCGGCCGAACTTGCTTCTGCGTTCAGAATCTCGCCGGAATCCTCAAAGTCCATGGCTGATGTAAATCGCGCTTCGCAGAATACTTTTTCTTCTCTCCAGAGATGGCACTCACAAGATATGTCTTCAATGAATAACTTAAACTTCAAGCCGTTCAATGAGGAGACGACTGTTACTGAAAAAGACGAAACGGATCTAACGAGAGAGGGATACGACCCGAGGAAGCTCCGGAGGGTTGAATCCGGAGGCACTGAAGAGATTGATTCTGCTCTGTGTAACGAAAATTGTGCGGATGATTCGTCGGCTAATAAGACGCTGAATAAGCGGGCAAGGCTTGTTTGGACGCCGCAGTTACACAAGCGTTTTATTGAAGTGGTGGCCCACTTAGGTATCAAAAACGCTGTGCCGAAGACGATTATGCAACTTATGAATGTGGAAGGACTGACGCGCGAGAACGTGGCGAGTCATTTACAGAAGTATAGATTGTATATGAAGAGACAGGGAAATGAGGGGCCTTCTTCTTCTGATCATTTGCTTAATTCCACGCCGGTGCAGCAGAGTTTGCGTGAGTCCGGTGAGAGTGGTCATCACCTTCGTAATACTAATGGCCACGTGGGAATGCCGACTCACATGCCTTACCCGCCGCAAATGGTGCAGATGCCGATGATTGGAATGGCCAACGGAGGCATGCCTGTTGGGTATGGGGGTGGACCATCAGTTGGATTTCATCATCAGTATAGTATGATGCAACAACAGCGGGAATGGTCTGGGAATAATTTTGGTTACTATCATCCTGTTGCTTCTAATGATAAGTAGTTGTACTAGCTGAGGTAATATATCTAACAGAAGAACTCATTGTAATGTATGTTATTTGCTTTTTCCTCCTGTATTATCGGTAGCGTAGTCTATATGTTTGTGTTCATATACAACTTGGGGGTGAATTCGTGATTTTTATGGAAGTGGGGGAAACAACATAGGATTGACCCGTTACTCATAGTTCATAGATCTTGAGTGCTGTCCACGTTTGTGATTGTTTAGTATACTTGGTTGTGAAACTTAATAAAGCTAAAAACTTTAAATTAGCTTGTAAATTTTATTATTGGGTTTTAAAGCTACAATATCTAGCAGATTTCATTTTTGGCTCTAGAACTAGAAGTAAACTGGAAGAGTGTTTGGGACATTGGACATTTTATATGGAAGTTAGACTGGGCAAAATGGCATCAGTCAAAACTTCATATGAAGGATTATTGCCCAGTGCAGATCGTGTTGGTGAATATGCCTGTTCTACAGCTGCAATAAGTAAAATATTAGAAGTAACTTCGTTGTCATGCATTATGCAAACTAAGATGGAGGGACAGGTAAATAGGAGAGCTCCGTTGATTCATGATAAACCTTTATCTAGGATTACTGAACAAACAAAGATGCTTTCACAGACCAGTTTCAGCATTCTATGCATACTGAAAATGTTAGGTGGCATCCCTACTTACATGTACTTATGTCTTTTCGAACATTTACTAATAGGTTCTCTATGTAACTTCATGTGTAGTGCAGACTTGCCAGGTGTCTTTTGAGCATGGAAAATCATGGGAGATATCGTGAGGTGTACTCTGGAAAAATCTGGGACAAATTTGAGTTAGATAGCAGAAAGACATTTGGTTCAATCCATCCTTGCGATGCATTTTAGTGGTCTTTTCCCTCAAATCTGTTTCATCCAGCAGCAGCAAATTGTTAATATAACGTCAACCTGTCCTTTGAATGATAAATGGCTTAATGTTTCTTTGGCATGGATAAATGGTGTAATGTTGTGTAGTGGTCGTATTGAACCTTCGTTTCCACGATGATCCATACTCAGTAATATACCTAAAACTTTGTCACTAGACCCTACATATTGGGTATTTGAATCTTATCCTTCTCTCCCTACTTTATGGGCCTAATCTCTTCTTTTCTTTTCATCTCTTTCTATAAGAAATCAATTAATTGCTCCATATTTTGTGTATAGCTCCTAAGTTTTGTGCTTGCTTTAAATTCAGTAGTAACTGGAATCACTTCTTGTTGTTACATATCATTGGAGGTGGTTCTGGCATAGCTCCTAAGTTTTGTGCTTGCTTTAAATTCAGTAGTAACTGGAATCACTTCTTGTTGTTACATATCATTGGAGGTGGTTCTGGCATATAGTTTCTTAATTCGCCTAAATAATTTGCTGCAGTTAAGCTAATAGGACGAACATGATACAACAATCTTTGGGAGGATCCAGTAACTAAAACTCTTATATTGTCTAGTTGAATTAAGTAATTGTACATCTCATCTTCATATTGTTGCATAGATTTCTCTGCTCATCTACTGTGCTACTAAAACAATATGGGATTAATCTTTGAGAACTATTGATGATGTGCATCATGTTGTTCACAGTTCCATGAGAGCACTGGTACCTCCATTTATTCTGCTTGGAACCTTCCATTATTACTGATCCTTTCCCTGCACAGCTCCATCTGGATCTTTATTTGTTCCTTAATGAATACTATAGACAAAAAAATTCTGGATGATTGGAGGCAAGTAAATCCTCTATTAGACTACACCGACTTGACATTGTGTTTCTGGTGAGGTGTGGTTTCTATCTCCCTATGTCTGCTTAATTTTCGCTATTGAGCATCAAGGTTTCCAGCTTTTGTTGGATATAGAGGGTAAGGAGATTATGGGATGAAGCAGTATTCCATTCCGGATTGGTATTGCAGTTTCAGAAAACGTGGGGAAGTCAATAGCTCCAAACGCATACTCAAGAATGGCGGAGAAGAAATTTCTTCTCTGCTATGTGTGAAGATATACTGCCCCTCCCTGTGTTTCATCTTCTTGTTAGAAGATAAAGTCATTCCCCTTTGATGCATAAGGGATTTCTATATTTTGGTTATTTGGTGGCTGAGCCAATACGTGTTTTGCGTTCTTAATGGTTTTTCTATCATGAATATTTAGATTTGCTTCTCACATATGCTCCACATGATGAAGTATGACTACAAGTTATACTTGTGCTGCTACATAATGGATTCCATCCTTTAAAGACAGATTGTTTTAAGATACAAGTGGCGTGCTTCTTTAGCCATTGGTTTCTTAATCGCTTCAGTGTCCACATGCATATACTGATATACTCTAGCCTTCTGAAACTGTAAGGTAGGACTTGATTACAGGTATTATCATGTGTGTGTTTTACAGGAGCTTATAAAGCAAAGAAACATACGAACCTAACACGTAGAAATTGGAACAAGTCAATATATCATTCACAATAAAGAGTGGAGTAATAATTTTCTATGCTTAAGATTGATTGTCTGATAAGTACGACCATCAGATGTCCCAATTTTGTAAAGGTCGATATTCTTCTGCTTTGCCTCTGGTTGTCGGTTGTGAATTGATAGTTATCACTATTACGTCTTAGAGGTAGGACACAGTTGCCTTGCATCACTTGGTTGTGACTTCTTAACTTGTGGAATGAATATCACTGGATTAACTGCCTATAATAGTCCTGCTTTTCCCGGTGTTCTCGGACTACAAAAAATCAGCATATGGGATGGAAATAGTGACCTGACTGATTAAATGCCTTCGTTATGGACTCCATAGTATCTTACTCAATTAGATTCGTATAAATAATCTGTTGGTTATATTGTGGCATCCTTCCAATTTAGTCTCAGGTCCGCTGAAACTAGGGAACCCTTCGTTCTTGGAAAGGTATTGAAAGTATTTCACATATTGTTCTCAAGTATTGAAAATATATTTCACCTCTTGAAAATAATCTAGCAAAATGAACACGATATGAGTTGAAGATTTAAGAAACGAAACTAATTCACAGAACAACTCCAAATTCCATTTACCCCGTCAAAATGTGTTTGAAAAAAGAACTCATATGCATTCAGAAGACAAGATCAGACAAATATAGTTATCTCAAACCATCCCCAGTAGGAAAAAAACATGAGAAGAAAGAAAATGCACAAATTACTATATTAACATATTTTGCTTACACGAGCAAAAAAGCTACAGAATACTCACTTTCAAAAGGTTCCAACCACAATTATAGCCGATCTTTTAGCAAACAACATTTAAAACTTTACTGAAGTTCAAACTCAGAACCGTGCAGTTCTTAACTCATAGGTCTGACTAGCTGCAAAAAAAGAATCTGGCCAAGAAAATCTGAAACTAGAATCTCTCTCCAAAACGGAAGAATATTGCTCCAGTCCCAGAATTGTGGTCAACAGCATATTCTGCTCGTACTAAACCTAGTTTCACACCAACTCCATACGAGGAGCCATGACCCATCCGCCTATAAACCTCTGTTGGGTTTCCTTTGACATCTTTTGAACTCCCAAGATCATTTCCATGTTCTGCAAATGCATAAACATGTGTGTTTCTCACAGGTATCCGCAGTTCAGCGGCCAGCTGAAAGTAGCATCAATACATTAGATAAAAGACATTTATCAGACATAAATTTTGCAAAAGCAATCGTCTAGCTATTGCCAAGTGGCACTTCAAGAAAAAATGAAAGAAATAAGTACACATCATAGCTTTGACAGAGAAACCATTCATACCTCCAGTATATTTCTAGCTGCACCAATCTCTCCCATATTGTAGCCCCTCACTGAATAAGGTCCCCCAAGTGTAAAAGCATCATAACTGGGAAGGTCTCCAACACATCCACCATAGTGGCCATGGAGGACTAGGACAGGTGGTGGAGCCTTACCAACACCTTCTTCTACTTGCTTCAGCTGAACAAATCGGGTCATTGTCAGCTGGTGGCGGTTAAAGAATGGGAACTTACTGCCAATTCCAAGTCCTTGATCAACCTGTGACACAATATTAAATATTAGACAAGAGTCCATAAAAGAAATTTAACCAATAATTAGATCCAGAAAACACCATTCATGTCTCATACATTCTTCACAACAAATGAGAGAATTTATCAGAGTAGCTACAACGGTAAAAAAGTATAAAAATCTAGAGCATGGGTAGCAGTCAATTGATAAACGTTGAAAACTTGCTTCATGAGGAACAAATGAGTTGCCCTCAGATGAAAGAAATATAAGACTGGCAGTATTTTAAAATAGGACTGGCAGTAGTTAATGTGGTAATTTTTGATTAGTAAAGACCAAAAGCTACTTCCACTTTGATTTGCAAAAGAAAATGAATTGAGTAAAAACCAAAAAGAATACAAAAAGCTAATCTCACCTGGAAGACATTCCTCTCACCAACAATTGTCCCATTTATGAATTTGGTGTTATCTCGTGTGATGTTAGCTTGTAAAAATGCCATGCGGTCAATGCCAGTTTCACTAAGCGTTGTGGGAGGTCCATCTGCACTAATTCCACCACTAGGCAATACTCTCTGTCCACGAGAAGAAATATGGCTGCTTTCATCGCGTGTTGTTATCTCTTCCATCACTAGTCCGTAGGTGAATTTACTCTGACGAGTGAAATTCTGCAGCAAATATACGGTTAAGCGTCAAATTGCGTAATTAGTACAATATACATGAACTTCTTACAAGTCCCAAACAGACAGCTCTACGATGTCATATCTACAAACTTTCTTTAGATTTAATAAGTGATATACGTACCTAGGAGACATTTTTTTTAAAATTTGAATTTTATTATTAATCAACAAATGCTACAAAGGTTCCCGCAAAGCCGAAAAACACTATATAATAGAGACCTGCTAGGCAGATGCACCACACTTATAGCAGTATTGGCCTACCTCAGTAATGTTGGCTTTAAGTCCAGCACGATCAACCCATATAGGAGGGACTTCATCTACTCCAGGGCCCCCAGTAAAGACAGGACTCAACTTTCTGCTGTTGAAGCAGCTAGCTTTGAGCGTGCGGTTTCGCGAATTGTAAACACCATCTAAATACGGATGAACATACTCTAACTTAAAAGCAAGATCATCCTGTAAAACAAATTAGACAGGGATTGTTGCTAAGGTTTAAGCCACTGGAAAAAACGATTAAAAAAAAGCATCAGCAATAAAATAAAAAAAACAATCACCTGAGGATTGAGGAAGTTACTGGTAGTCACAGAACCAAGAATTGACCGATTGAGCCCCTTAAGATTCCGATGCTCAAAGGAAACAGTTCCACCAGGTTGAATTGAAGCCTAAATGCCATAATACAGAAAAGGAAGGCATTTAGCAGTGAGCTAACAGTTGTAATCTATATCAAAACCATGCAGTTGAGATGTTTAATGGTGTACCAATGTGGGGCGACCTCCACGTCCAGGGACGATGCTCCATTCAGTACTGACTTCAGCTGACTTCTGTTCCAATTCCTTGAGCTTAATTTCAACAATTATCCCTCCCTCATTCTTTTCATCTGGGCGAGGGTTGACTTCAATATTAGAGAAGAGAGCTAGAGAATTTATATTTCTCAAAGCCTGTTTTCCAGCTTCAATGTTGAAAACTTGTCCTTGACGAAGCTGAAGTATCACACACATTTGAGAGCCATGTTAGTCCCAAATTGCAGACTTCAATGCATGAAAATGTATAAAATACAAGAATTGAAATATACGCATACAATGTTACATTGATGTACAAAAAACAAATTGTGATAATCAGATCTCTCTGTGGCAAGCGATGCCACAGTATTGAAAAAGAACCACCAAAAGATGTAGGACCAGTAAGCATGCTACAAATCAGCAGAATTATGAAATTCAACAGGATACTTAAAACATCGCTTCTGTATGACCCATCAAACCCATGCTTGAGTAGTGAAGCTAACCAAACAAAACTGGCATTAATCGAAAAAAGAGTACCAATAACTTGGAAGCATAACTCGCGTAGGTAGACTCTCATTCAGGTCTGAAAACTTAAAAACAATCCTTTCCTCTCTATGTACAACAACACCAATCAAATTGTACATAGAAACCGAAGTCCGCAGCATTTTCAGAAAGAACAGTTTCTTTTATTCATTTTCTGCTAGCCAATTAAATTGAACAAAATCTCTAGTATTTCAGAAAGAACAGTTCTTTTCTTCATTTTGCAAGTCCATGCAAGGATAAACGGAGATTTAGTGAGGGTCAATTTTGCAAAACCCCTTTTTTGCCTAAACTATTTGAAAGAAATAGAACATAACAGGATTCATATTGATGACAGTACCTAATTTGGGATATAGGACTATTAATGGATTGAATTTGTATGTTTTACCTGCCTAGGCAATTCTCTCCGGACAACCGGATATTGAGTGTTTCCCTCACATACATTTCCCAGCTTATCCTGAAACTGAACAACCATTTGAGTAATATCCCCTTCCACCACCTCACAAACCACCTCCTTCGTATTCAAATTCCCAAAATTCACAACTTGGGCGCATGCGTAACCATTCTCATGATACCACTGCTGCACTCTATCCCTAATCTTCTGCAACAACCTAGCACTAACTGCCCCTTGCTCCCTCAACATCTGCAAAATCTCCCTTTGCACGGGTGGCGGCAACAAACACGGCCTTGACCTTTCAATCCTCCTCCTATAATCCTTCTCCTGGCTCCTGTAATACTCCAATTTCTCCTTCTCAGTCATGTCTGGATCCATTTCAATAGGCTTAGACTGTGGCATTAGGCCCACATTGATACACCTAAATCTATCAGCTGACTGCCACGTGCTTTCTAAAAAGGATATCGTAACCCCGACTGTTCCATCAGGGTTTGTTTTTGCATCTAGATCAACTTTCTCGAACATTCCACTGGTAGCTAGGGTTTCCAGCTCTTTAGTGAGCTGCGCCTTCGTGTAGACACCATTTGGCCGTAGAGACACCATTTCGAAGAAGGAATCTTCCGTCCCTACCGTTGACCCGCGGCGGCGGTCGAGGAACATGATGTCAGATACCTTGTACTTCTTGAACCCACTTAGTTTGTTCAGTTGTACCACAATATTCGCCGGCAAGCCGTGAGAATCCCATTCCTGTGATTCTTCTTCTCCGGCAATAGCTGCCGGAGAGAAAATCTTCGACCAGAAGCTATCTCTGCCGCCGCCGCCGCCGCCTCCGCCTCCACCACCACCAGAACCACCGGAGGATCCGCCGCCACCGTTTCCGCTGAGTTGAGCGTTGGACACGCCGTTGGAGAGCGCGTAGAGACCACAGCCAATGACGGCGGTGGTTTTTATGACATTTTGGAGCTTTTTCGAGCCCAAAATGTCAAAATTATTGCGAGGGCTCGAGGATGAGGGTTTAGGGTTTTGGGAGGAAGGGAATGTAGGATGCTTGGATTTGATTGTAAGTGAAGGGACGGAGGCAGCAGTGGTGGTGGTTGCGATGGCTGGAGTGAGCCGGCGGTGTGAACGGTGGACGGAAAGTGCGAGACCAGGAGCGGCGATGGACGCCATTGTAGAAGATAATGGAGAGTGAAGAAATCGAGGCGGTAAAGTTCAACACTCTGAGAAAGGGTATTGAAGTGAAGTGGTAATGATATTTCAGATTGGACCAGATTGCACTACTGGGCTTTAGCGTCCAATTAATATGGATCCTGGCCCACGAATCAAAAATGAATGAAGTGAAAATAGCACGAGCTAGTCAGGTAATTTAAAAATAGTCAGCGTTTGCAAAGTTATTGAAAAATAGCTATTATTTTGCTGTAACACGTAAAGTTCCAGCATAATATACTAGAGATTGATGCACTTGTGTATGAACTTCCAGCATATTATGCTGGAATTCCAACACACAGAAAGTTCCAGCATAATATACTGGAGATTGGAGCACATGTGTATGAACTTCCAGCATATTATGCTAGACCAGCATATTATGTTGGACCACCAGTATATTATGCTGGAATATTTTTTGAATTTTGAACAGAGTTTTCATTCCAATTTATCTTTACATGAAAAGTGGCTAAATTTCGATTACTTTTGAAACTATGATTATTTTTCAATTGCCACTTGTAAATCTGATTATTTTTTAATTTCACCCAAAAATGAAATATCTAGATCCATCAAACGAAAATGACAGGCTGTAATCATTTTGACACTAATGTATATTGCACAAAAATGGAAACTCGACTAACAATTTAAAGGGAACTTTATATAAGTGTCACAATTTAAAGAAAATATAACAAATTCTTAGCATGAAATCCAATATTACAGTTGTGGCAGAAAAATATTTATATTTGTAACACACAATTTTATTAAAATATGAATATTAATTATTAATACGTAAACATAAGCAAATTTGAATGGAAAGTCAATAATTCTTTGTACAAAAATTATGCATTTTTTTCTCTTTATCTATTAGCTTTCCTTCTTTTTCTTCATCTTCTTAATTTTGTTTTATGTCAAAGCCAATATATTTTCTAAATTTGTTCCATTCATTTTCTTTTTAATTATCTTTCTTAAGTTTTTCTCTTCCTTCTTTCTTCCTTTCTTAACATAAGGATCTTACTTCGATAATAATATATGTTAATATATACAAAACGTATATAAAAATAATATACATTAAATTAACACATATAAAATATACAAAAAATATACATAAAAAATACATCTTCAATTAAGATGACACTTGGACATGTGAAATATACATAAAAATATATATCTTAAATTTAATTAAGATGGCATATAAATATATATAAAAAATATACATAAAAAATACATCCTGAATTAAAATGGCACTTGACATATAAAATATATTTGAAATATACATTAAAAATACATCTTAAAATAAGATGGCACTTCACAAATAAATATACAAAAATTATATACATAAAAATACATTTTGAATTAAAGTGATACTTGATATACAAAGTATAAAAGACAAATAAATCAATACATCTTGAATTTAGGTGGCATTCACATATGCATCATATTTTCAAAAATGGAGTGAAGAGGATGAATGTTGGAAAGGGAGAATGGAGATGGACAAAAAAAGTACTTTTTGTGATTAGTCAGTCAGTTAACTTATTAAATATTGAGCTTGATTTTTATAATATGCTAATAATGAAAAAAAATACTCTTTATGGGATAACCAATAAATGATGCTATTTGTTTAAATAATAGTTAAAAAAGGATCAAGCGTGTAAAAAAAACTCCAATTTTAAAGGGTAGTCGCTTTGTTATCCAACTAAAAGAAACTATTTTTGCAGGATAAGCCATTTACATAATTTAAGAGTTACTTCTCTATTTTCAATTAGGGGTGGCAAGTGGGCCGGTCTCGTGTGTCCCGGTCCTTAAATAAATGGGCTTAGCGATTTCGGGCTAAACGGTCTTTTTGTAGGAGCCGATCAGGGACCGGGTCCACGAACTCATGGTCCCGGGCTAAACGGGTCGGGCTCGCGTGCTAAGTGGGCTAAGTGGGCCCGGCAATTAAGTTGTTTTTTTATTAAAAAAAATTAAATAGAAATTAGAGACAACAAGATGTTAACAAAATATCTAAGCCAATGCCTTGTAAATTTATTATAGAATTGTGCCCTAATTTTTTAATTCAAATTTAAAGACAAAAATATTGTAAAAATATATTCAAAGTAACGTCTTGTAATTTTATTATAGCAATAAAAATATGGCAATATCTTTCTTAATCTTCCTCCCCTTTATGGAATGAGCACAACAAGGTGTTAATACCACCATTGAGAAGAAAAAGGAACTAATCAAGATGTGCCAAAATACAAGTTACATAATACATACTAATTTTGGTTCACACAAGTTACATGTTATCTCTTACAAACTTCATAAATCCTTCAAGGTTCGAAGGAATTTTCGTTGGTGGTGGCGGAAAAGTAGCTTGGTCATCGCTGTTTCCATTGTCGGGTGAAGCACCATCCTCAGCAAGTTCAGCGAGCATTTCTTCGTAAGCTTCTTCTTCCTCTGGTTGTGATTCATCAAGTCCAAAATTTCTTCTTTTCGAACGGATCCAATCTTTGGAAAGTACTGATTTTTCCAAGCTCTCCCTCATAGACGCTCTATAATCACCGATTTGAAGTCTTGCTTGACTGAAAGCGCTCTCCGATGCCATTGTTGAAACTTGAATAGTTAAAATATCTCGGGCCATCCTTGAAAGAACCGGAAAGTATTTTTCTTTATCCTTCCACCATTGTAAAATATTAAAGGAGTCGTCGGGATTCACTTCCTCAATTTGCTGCGACAAATAAACTTCAAGCTCATTTAGTTGTGAAAAATCATTACTACTAGAACCAAAAGAACCCCTAAACCATGTTCTTACTCTTGCAGTTCTTTTAGATGATTGAGAATCAGAAGAAGAAGGAGTTGGAGCATTTGGTCTAGCATGATTAAATGCAACTTGATAAGCATTATAATAGTTTGAACATTTATTCTAATTGAGGCTATTGCTTCCGGAAGTTTAGGCAACTCATCATCTTCAAGTGCTAAACCATTATAAACAGTTTCATACTAAAATTGAGGACTTCCCAATTTCATACAAGGATTGAACAAAGCAGTAACACCATAAATATGGGGAATAGGGGGAGAAATTTAAACTTTTTTCTCATAGAATCAATAGCAAGTTTATAAATTTTCCCACCCTTTAAAAAATGAGCAAACAAATTTGCAAGTTCTGCATTATAAACTAAACAGTTATAAATAGTAGGATAATATTGCCCAGAAAATTCATTTGTAGCAATATGAAATTTTTCTAAAAAATCAACAAGCATTTTAACATTAGCCTAAACCTCATTCGTAAGGTGGTCGTCATCATCACTTACATGTGCATTAAACGTTGAGTTTATGGGGTTTCTATATTCATATGCAATAACCAAACTCTCATACATGTAATTCCATCTAGTTGGATAAGGTTTAAGAATCTTTCTTTCTCTTAGGACACATTCATCGCATCTTTTAAAATATTCTCTAAGTCTACTTCTACGGTTTGAATGAAAAAGCAGTTAAGAGACATTTAACCTTTTCAATTTGAATATTTAAAATTATCATACCGTCACCCACAATTAAATGATAAATATGACAAATACATCTAACATGAAAATGTTACTAAATGCAAGATTTAGCATAGTAGTAAGGAAGTCTATATCATTTGTGTTATTAGTAGTATTATCCATTGAAACTGACATTATTTTATCACTAATATAAAAATATTTATAAATATTCGTAACTGTGCTAGTAATAAACTACCCTGTGTGACGTGAAGCAATTATTCTATAAATAATTATGCACTTTGCATTATCCAATCCTTATCAATCCAATGACATGTAACAGTATGGTAATCACAGTCGTTGTTATTTCTACCAATATCAGTTGTAATAGCAACACGATAATTTATATGAGTAAATAAATAACGCAAATATTGTTCATATTCATACTTATATTTATAAATACTGCTCTTTACGGTTATGCGAGGAAACCCTTTATAAGTAGGATTAAAAGTTTTTCTAATATAATGCACAAACGCAGAGTCAGAAGGAAAACTACAGGATAAGCACATAACAGTTACCATTTTTGCCAATTCTTCCTAATCTTTTTTTGGATCATAATATAAAATACCACCGGTAACAGTGTTAATTCTCGGTTGAAATTAATTTAAATCGGTACTAGGGCCAGTCTGACTAGGACTAGGTACACTTTTTCCCTCGGTCAAAGCTTTCAAATATTGATATCCGACGTTATCTTTAGGGTATTTTTTTTTATGTGTCTAGCCAAAGATCCCGTCCCGCCCCGCGATCCAAAATATTTAAAAGCTAACTCCATACGTTTATACTTAGCCTTATTTTGTGGAACTAGTTGAGTAAAAAATAGTCAAACAATGGTAGGTTGTCTAGAAAAAGTAGGGGCAGTAACGGGAGTATCAGATGGGTCATCATTTGGATTAACAGCGTTATCACTAGTTGGGTTAACATCAGCAACATGACTAGTGGGTGTATCATCATCCGGTTGAGTTTCATCAAGATCATTTTCCTCATCATCATTTTCATCAATAGTATTATAATTATTAAAATAGAAAGCATTCATTAATTCATGGTCTAAATGTTCACCGGGTGTAATATTATGGCAAAATTCAGTCTCGGTAAATTATAATAAATTATTGTCGGTATCAAGAATAGCAGGTGTAGGACAAGTATGTGGTTCGATTCGGGGAGCTGGGGGCAGGGGAGGAGGAACAACAGTACAACTAGATTCGCTAGTCTTGAATTTTCTCTTATTGTTATTTTTACCAAAAATATTTCTTAAGGCAGACATCTTAATTAATCAAGTAATAGCAAATAAATAAAACAAACAAAATTATAATATTAAGACTTAAGAGTTGGAACGAGTTTACCGAATTGACGAACAACTTGTTGAAAATTGATTATCGTTGAAGACTTCAATTCACCAACTTCACAATTTTTTCACAAATTGTAACAACCTCAATATTTTTTGTCTATTTTTTGGAATAAAGTAAGCAATAGTAACAAGTATAGAAGAAAATTAGAGAGAAATTGTGATAGATTGATATTGATTTTGTAAAAAAATAAAAGAATGAGGGAGTATTTATAGTTGAAAATAGGAAAAAAGTATAATTATAAAAAGTTTGGGGTTAAAACTAAGTTGGGGGGTTAATTGGAAGGGTTAAATGTCTATTTTTTTAAATAGCCAACGACTATTTTTAAAATCCCAACAAATCTTTTTTTAATTAGCCAAGCAACTATTTTTTTTTAAAAAAAAATATCCGTTGGACCTGTTTGGCCCGCCAAGGGACCGGGAACGGTTCCTAGGCAAGAATCAGTCCACGAGACCGGCCTAAGTCCACCTCTAGCGGTCCTACCGGTCCCGGCCTACTTAGCCCGCAGGACCGGGCCGATCCGGGCTCGGACTGGCCCACTTGCCACCATTAGTTTCAATAAGAAAATTTATACAGTTTCTCACTTCCTCGTAATAACAATTGATAGTAATTGTATATTACTTTTGAGGAGCGGGAGAAATTGTTGGAATTCTACGAAAGAGTCTCGGGAGCCCGGATGCATGCCAGTTTCATACGATAGTATTATAAAACTCAAGGAATATATACTCAACATTTTTGTAATAGAAAAATAGCTCGTTTAAGCAAGACTACCGAATCTATGAAGCATTTGATGTTACCAAGGTCAACCTCACTTTTTGTAAATTAAAAAAAAATAAAAAAAAATAAAGCCCATGAGATGAACTCTGCCTCTGAAATTGATGTTTGTACCATGACATGAGGCTAACATAGAGGAAATTAGTTGCTCTGAAGACGAGGTCAAGTCCTATTTCAGTGGTCTATTCAAGAATCATAAATTTAATAATTTCAGCTCTTACATATATGTATGTGCCTCTTAATCTATTGCCATTTGTAAATCTATCAACAAACCATTCGATCAAACTACACTAATTGGCTTTTAATTTCCAGCCAGAGGAACCCGCAAACCATGCTTTAACTACCGTTGAGTTTAGTTCTTAAATTTTCTCATTTGTAAGAAAAGGCGAAAAAACTCAAACAGACAGACAAAAAGTATAAACAGACAAGCAATAGGAAGATTGCAAGACAGGAATCTACAAGCATTTTTGTACAAAGATACAAATGGCTCAACTTGATCCGTTACAAAAAATTTCACAGACATCCAAAACTCCCAAGTCAAATTCATCAACTTTTGAACAATTCTTACATGGTTATTTAGTTCTCTGAAGAACTTGAGCAAGTTGATATTCCATTTTATTAGTATCTGCATTTCTATATTTATTACTGGCTTTTTAATTAATACTGCATTTGATTAGGAAATGAAAGGAGTTGGTCAACAAATACCTCCCCAACAGCTTATGATCAAGAAGAATATACACCAACTCATGGCAAGAAATCAGTTATCACCAAAGTGAAGGAAAAGGCAAAGAAACTCAAATACAGTTTAAATGGCAAGAAGAAGCTGCATGAAAATGATGTCCACGACGATAACAGTACACCTTCTTGGAGCGTTACTTTGGATGATGAAGATGAAGAAGATGGAGATCCTGAATATCTTGGCGCTCCAAGTAATATGTTTTTTACATTACTCGATCATTATTTCTACGTACCTTTCATATTCAATTAAGAACAATCTAATTGTCGGTACAAGATGGTGAAAGCAGTGCTAGCTAGTACATGTAGCCGCGTAACAAGATGAATTAATAGAGTACGAACCTTAACATGATCATAAAGAAATTTCACACGGTCAATCCTGGATTTTGCCAGAATTAAAATATCCCAAATCCCAGAGGCTCTTCACTGATATCACAACTGCGAATGATCCACCAAGCTGAAAACTCCCATACCACTGCTTATCATCATTACTACAGTGAACGAACGAATTTTAATAGCTTGTCATGAAAATTCTTGTAGTCAACTAATTAATTGAGTAAGCTTATTAGATTCTAATTGCATCTGGCTTCTCCAATATATTTGCTTGAGATGATATATTATACTGCTTGTGTGCTCCTGCTGCTGTCTTTAGTGTATGAATCAGAACTGGCACCTGAAGCTTATAAAGAAGCTGCACGACAACACCCACGAGCAGATCCAGTGGTATCCGAGAAGCATGTTGTTCCCACCAGCATCAAACATGAGGTTATTGAACAAGACAATAAGGAGACAGTACCTGATAGCCCGAGTAAAACCATAACAGAAACTGTAACAGAGAAGTTAGCACCAGCTTATGCTGCAGTATCTGATGCAACCCACGCTATTGCTTCAAAATTTTCAGGCCTCACTCTAACAAATAGCAACGAGCAAGAATCTGGGAACCAGCACGCAGCGCCAAAAACTGGTCATTTTGCTGAGAGTAATGTGAATAAGTTGGGACAAAATGCTAGCGGCATTAGCAGCCCAGGAAAATGGGACAAAGGTGTTTCAGTAAAAGAGTACTTTGTAGAAAAATTTGAGCCTGGTGAAGGCGAGAGATCACTTTCTCAGATCATAACTGAGGCTATGAGCCCTAGGCAAGCAGCTTCTGGTGATAAAGGTAACGTTGAATAGTTTGTTTGTATCTTTTTCTCAAATCAGTAATACGGACAACATCTCTTTAAGGAAATTAAATCATCAGGTATAGTGGAGAAGATGAAGGGTGCTGTAACTTCATTTATTCGGACTGATGATTCCCCCAAATCAACAGAAAATAGCATCAAATCATCAGCTCCAAACAATCCCATTTCTACAACTGCAACTTTCTCTCCTAAAAGTCCCAGCTTGTCTTCTAAGAACATCGTTATCTCTACTAATGATAATTTGCCTCAAGATAATCCCATCGCTATGCCTCATAAGAGTCCCAACGAAACTGCAGCATCATTATCCCATATTCCTGAGTTCCACAGTGCAAGCTCATCACCTCTCATTCCTATCTCCACCAGTGTTCACGAAGGTAATTCTTATTCCAAATTTACATAACTAGTAAATACTTATTTGTTTCTCACCAAGGATTCTTTATTGCAGTTGTTGAGGAACAAAGCCATGGAAGAATTCTCCAACCTAATTAACTGAAAATCGAATTACAGATATCTCGAAATAAAGAATCAATCTACTGATTCCATATTTTGTATTAGTGATAACCATAATTAAATAAAGAAAGAGCGTCTGTAGCATTTTGTTTTGATTTTTAGATACACTGCAATATCAGCAAAAAGTTCTTTTTTTAGTATCAACAAATCTTTGTTACACAGCCGAATACAAACTTGTTTGGGACTGAGGCGTAATTATAGTAGTTGTTGTTAACAAAATTTATTTTGAAGAGTTGTATCGAGTCACGAAGAACACTCTATGCGCAGTATATCTGAATAGTCAGGACAAATTGTCTCCTCTAATTCTGTTATGTTGAGCATCCAGGCCATATATCAACTTTTTCTTCCCTAATCAGATTGAGAAATCTAGACAATATACTCTTTGAAATTTCATGTAGTCATATTATACCTGAAGACTGAAGCTAAATAATCAGAAATTAAATATGTAGAACCTTTATTGAGAAATGCAAGAATTAAGCATATCAATCAAACAACTAAGCCTTCTAAATAGTTGGGTCAGTAATATACACTTTCTGTATTCATTGCAGTATTGCGCTGTATTCAGCATGTTGTGTCGGCCATGTTTACTAAGAATATTTATTTGGTCCTAGATCGTACAAAACCGTATTAGAGTTCTTGGGATGAAAAGAAGTAAAGATGGGTCAAATGAATAAATTGCAGTGCCATTGGTTCAATTAAATTATGAAAAAATATAAAGCTACGAGTTTTGTTCTTAATATGAATGATTTATAATGAGAGTAAAAATGTTACAATTGTATTAGTGCCTGATACAGAAAGGCCGGTTTCTTGTCCCATGAGTAGATCAGCAGAATGTTATTTGAAATAAGCAGCAAATATATATATATATATATATATATATATATATATATATATATGTGTGTGTGTGTGTGTGTGTGTGTGTGTTTTGGTCCGAACATATAGATTGGTTGTTGATTAAGAATAATTTAGGTGGATACTTCCAAAACAGAAACAAACATTGTTTAGAAAAAAAAACTTAAATGCACCTGGTGTTTAGGCCAAATTATATTTAGCTTACCGTAGTTAATTTAAGTATAAACTTATAAGATGAAAATGTGTATTGGCAGGGGCAACTCAAGCACTTTAATGGCCTGAAGCCAAAATTTATTTAGAAGCGTTAAATTTAAAAAATAAACAACTTCTTTTCCCATAAAAATTTGAAGAATTATTGTTCTAGCTTTTTAAGATGCAAAACTGTTAATAATTTTTTTTATTATTGATTTCTTCTAATAATTCTTTTTCTAATGATAATATAGTCAACTCATTTAATCTTTCATGAGAACAATTGATCTTAGGTAAGATTTTATCAATTTTAATTTTAAAAAACTTCTTTCCGCTGAGGTAACTGTTAACATTATTTAATAAGCAATATAAGTATTTGAAAGAGAATCAAGTCTTTTTATTTGATTGAATATGTCGATTAGAGTATTATTTTCTACTCGTACTATTTTCGTAAATACTTTATTTTACAAAATAAGTCTAAACCATCAATATCAAAGTAATTATCGTATTTTACTAACCATTAAGGTTAAGATAGTATTTTTTAAGAATTATTGGCATCTAATGATATTATATTTTTACCACTAAAACTTTTGAATTATTGAACTTTTAAACTCTTGGAGAAAGAAATAAAAGACAAAGTATGTAATCTTTTGAGAGAAGGAAAAAGAAAGATTGTGACTACAAAACAAGAAATAAAGTGTAAAAGTTTACAACTATTCATACATCCCATAATAATCATTATGATATTGATAGTTTATTCACAAATGTAAAAAAATTATCTTTTTTTTATATGAAAAAATTAACTTTTCTACTAAAAGTACACAATATATAAAACCTATAAATCTATTATTTATAAAAAGTGGGCCGCCCTAAATTTTGGGGCCTAAAGCAAGTGTCTTATTTGATTTATTATTGAGGTCGCAGTATGTATGAATTACTTATGGTATAGTGATAAAATTGTAAATAAAAACATGATTCATGTATTTATTGAGTTGATGTAAATATCAAATGCGAGTAAAATTTACGACAAACCATGACCAGCTAATTATTTGCGCCACCAGCAACTTGGGTCCCTTCTCATTTTGAAACTTCAATTGGTTTCGTTAAAATCTGGCTTCATTTTTAACTTTTCTAGTTAATTATATTTTGTTATGAATTAGGAGCATTTTTTGTCTCTAGTCTTTGTGTATTCACACGGCTTAATTAGGACTTTCTTTTTGTCTCACGTATTAAAGCAAAATTGAGAATAGAAACAACAGACTCAACCTTATGCACATGTGTTTAATCTAAAAATTGGTTTTAGAATAAATAATTAAATTTATATTTTAAGACCACTAACAAACAGATTAATACAAAGTATACGTAATAAATTTGAAGATAAATTTAAAAATAAAAGATTTTTTATTGAGCATAAGCCTTTGGGGCTACGGTAATGAAGTACAATCTCGATAAGAGGAAGAGAATAAGAACTTAATGAATGAATAGTGAATGTTATATATTCTCACATGATATTTACAAATGAATTGACTAGGCTATTTCTAGCCTAGGAGGGATGCGGTTGTTTCTAGTTCCTAGGCAGCACGTTAGGTATTTTCACGACCCAAAATTCATTAAAGGTCGTGATGACGCCTAACACCGTTGTTGGGCCAGCCAACCTTGACTAATTAATTTAATTACTCTTTTTAGTATTTTTGAATCGAAATTTTCTTCAATTAAATAGTAAGAGATAAAATTTACAGAATAAATGAAAATGTTTTCACAACTACAATACTGAACAACCCATAAGTACCCCCAAAACTCGGTGTCACAAGTGCATGAGTATCAACTAGGAAGAAAAATAAAATACAACATTTGTCCGGAATATAAATTAGACAGGAGTATGTAAATAACACTGATTGAGACTTTGCATGTTGCTGATTCGTAACATGGAAGTGCAGCTCACCGTAAGTCCCCGCAATAGATGCGCCCCTGCGCCAAAAGATCACTAAACATATGTGTACCTGCACAAAAATGTGCAGCAAGCGTAGCATGAGTACGTAAACAACGTGTACCTAGTAAGTATCAAGCCTAATCTCGAAGAAGTAGTGACGAGAGATCGACTTTGACACTCACTATGAGTCAATAATATTTCAAATATGAATATTTCAATAAACATGATTTATAAGAACAACAATAAATTCCTTAACAAACAGAAATAATTAAGTCCTTAAATTCCAATAATTTTCAATTTATCAATTAGCTTCACAAGGTGCAATTAAAATATCAAGGTATCGTGTAATTATTATTATTATTATTATTATTATTATTATTATTATTATTATTATTATTATTATTATTATTATTATTATTATTATTATTATTATTATTATTATTATTATTATTATTATTATTATTATTATTATTATTATTATTATTATTATTATTATTATTATTATTATTATTATTATTATTATTATTATTATTATTATTATTATTATTATTATTATTATTATTATTATTATTAGGCACGATTTCTGCCGAGGACGTACGACCCGATCCAGAGTGTCGTGTACACTGCCGAGGGACGTGCGACACGATTCATAGATGCATTTATACTGCCGAGGCATTCAGCCCGCTCCACAAGAAAGGAGGTCATTTTCTTATGAACCTCCGGAATGAGAAGTTATTATAATATTAACACGTAGGATGTTCAATCTCTATTAACAATTCAATATTCGAGTATATGAAGTTTCGATCTTTTACTATTTCCTCTAACAATTTATAATATAATTCCAGTAATTTAATCAAATAAAAATGCAATTATCACAAGTAATTCATGATTTGAGTCCTAAACTACTCAGACATAGCATAATTAGTAGCTGCGCACGGATTCTCGTCACCTCGTACGTATGTAGTACCCACAATTAGCAACAATTATTAATGTGAATCACATATGGGGTGAATTCCCTCTTACAAGGTTAGGCAAGAGACTTACCTTGTCTCAAAGCCCACTTCCGATCACGAATTCGTGTAAAAATCCCAATTCGGTGCCGAAAAATTCGAAACTATTCAAATATTATATAAAATAATTAATACATGCTCAATAATTCGAAATTAGACTATTAAATTAATTACCCAACCCAAAATGGTAAAATTCTTAAAATTCATCCCGGGCCCATGTGTCCGGATTCTGAAAATTTTCGGAGGAAGACGTTACCCATAATCTCAATAACTCAAATATACAATTTCCATCCAATTCCATGCCCAGATTCGTGGTCAAAATCCAAAAATATAAATTTCTAGTTTTTTCTTCAAAATCTCAAATTCCTACTAATTTCCATGTTTAAATCCATATGTAAACCAAGTACTTAACTTGCAATAGGTGGGAATCACTTACCTTGCATTGGATGACGGAAATACTTCCTTGAAGAGCTCCAAAAATCGCCCAAACCGTGTGGAAAATGGGTGAAATGAACCCAAACCCAGCTTTAAACACATTCTGCTCAGCCACGATTTTCGCTTCTGCGGCTAGCCAACCGCATCTGCGGAAATAACCTAGCAGATGCGACTTTCCCCCTTAGCCAGCTTGTCCGCTTCTGCGATCAATGGCTCGCTTCTGCGAGACTGCTTCTGTGGTGCATGCGCCGCACCTGCGTTGGATCCTACTTCTGCGGTCCTTGGACCGCTCCTGCGGTCGCGCATCTGCGCCCCTATCGTCCGCACCTGCAACTTCTGGGCTGCCAACTCTTGGCCGCTTCTGCGAGCTTTGAGCTCGCTTCTGCGAGCTCGCACCTGCGGCTAGCCCTCCGCAGGTGCGGTTATACCAGAAACCTGATGCAACAACTGCTCTTCAAAAATCCAAACTTGATCCGTTTACCGTCCGGAATCCACCCGAGGCCCTCAGAACTTCAACCAAATATACCAACACGTCCCAAAACACATTACGAACTTAGTCAAGGCCTCAAATCACGCCAAACAATATCGAAACTACGAATCACCTTCCAATTCAAACTTAATGTACTTTGAAATTCCAAACTTCTACGATCGATGCCGAAACCTAACAAATCACGTCCGATTGACCTAAAATTTTGCACACAAGTCATAATTGACATTACGGACCTACTTCAACTTCCGGAATCGGAATCCGACCCTGATATCAGAAAGTCCACTCCCGATCAAATTTCTCAAAAATCATCCAAATTTCCAACTTTCGCCAATTGGCGCCGAAATGACCTATGGACCTCCAAATAAATTTTCGGACACGCTCCTAAGACCAGAATCACCATACAGAGCTATTCCCAGGCTCGGAATCCCAAACGGACATTGATAACATTGAAATGCACTTCAGCTCAAATATATAAAATTCTTCCAAAATGCCAACTTCCATAATAGGCGCTGAAACGCTCCCAGGTCATCCAAAATCTGCTCCGGACATACGCCCAAGTCCAAAATCATCATACGAACCTGTTGGAACCTTCAAATCCTGATTTCGAGGTCGTTTACTCAAAACTCATACTTTAGTCAATTCCTCCGACTTAAAGCTTCCGAAATTAGAATTTTATTTCTCTAAATCAACTCCGAACTTTCTGAATTTCAATTCCGACCACACGTACATGTCATAATACCTGAAGTGAAGCTACTCATAGCCTCAAACTTCTGAATGACGCGCTAGAACTCAAAACGACCGATCTGGTCATTACATTCTCTTCCACTTAAACATACGTTCGTCCTCGAACGTGCTAAGAACTGCTCTGGAGTTGTCCGAAATCACTGTTTAACACTCGTGCACCTACCCGTACTATCACAACTTAGTTGAGCACATTAGCTCGAGCAAATCTGAAGACCCTCCCCTTTTATTTCGGCAAATAAGCCTTAGAGCCAAATTCTAACATCCGAAATTCTCTACTAAGCATGCTTCCAACATACAAAACACAGTTTCAGTCACTACATGATGCATTAATACATGATTGCATACCTTTGCTGAGTTCACACCATGCACCGCATAATTCACATGACCATAATAACATCCTTCGATAACAATAGCCAAAATTTTACGAATCCGATGCCCACAACATACATCAAGACACATATAAGTCCTGTTCCAACTCTTGCAATGCTGCCACGGCGGAAGAGATGTGTAGAGATTCATAACCAACTGTCTAGTTAATAAATCATTGAGTTTTTCCTCTTGACAAGAACCATTACCTCATTATGAACCAAATAATGATATTTGCTCTTTAATATGCTTCATATAAATCTGATCGCACTAATCCCAGGTCCAAAGATCTCGCCTCACCTAGCATAAGCTACTCAAGCAATAAGCCACCTCGGATACTGCCAAAAATCTCATATGATGCCACAATGTGCCAACAAGCTACAAACTCGAATGTGATACATAAGGATAAACGAACCTGTTGAAACCTTCAAATCCCGATTCCAGGGTCGTTTACTCAAAACTCATAGTTTAGTCAATTCCTCCAACTTAAGGCTTCCGAAATTAGAATTTGTTTTTCTAAATCAACTCCGAACTTCCTGAATTTCATTTCCGATCACACGTACAAGACATAATACCTGAAGTGAAGCTACTCGTGACCTCAAACTGCCGAATGATGCGCTAGAACTCAAAATAACCGGTCGGGTCGTTACAGGTATTGTGGTTAATGGGGTGTCAAAATCCGTTTCAATGTTTACTATAGTCGTATAACAAACAGTGGCCACGATTTTAAAAAGGGTCTGAGTACAGCTAAATTTATCTCTGATAGTATTCGACCTGCTTCTGGCACACGTTCCTTTAATTGCTCTTGTCTCGGAGTAAAGGGACGGTCCGGATCACAGCTCCTCTGCTCCCAGATCTTGATTTCCATGCCATGGTCTAGGAACTTCTCCCACTATGTGTCATTATTTTGCTGTGCCATGTCACATAATTTACCAAAACAGATATTCCTCATACTTGTTAGGTAATTCTCCAAGAAGTACCCGAGAAATGGTAATCTTTTGATAGAAGTAGACCTCTCTTAGAATCCTTTCTTAACAAGAAAGGAATCTCATCAGTATTTCGCTAGTAAAAGTAATAGACTTGCTTATAGTCTTTATTTATTACTGGAGACACGTGGAAATTCCTGATTAGCTCTGCAGTTAATTAGAGTCCCAAGGTCATGGCGTCTGTTTTTATTATAGAAGTCTTTCCCGAGTTTGACGGCTATGAAAAGTCAATTTACTACGAGACCTTTCCATTTGCTAATCATTCTTCTGCTAATTACTCTTTCTCTTTTGCTAAATCTCTCTCTGCTCTTCCTATCTTGATCTTTTTGCAATTATCATAGATTTCCAAAGCTTTAACTTCATGGCAGAAGCAGATCTTACCCTACCAAATCAAGCGAGGGATACCACTGATATTTTCTGGGAGATTCCTTCTTCCTCATTCCCAGGAGGAGTTCCTTCTGCAGCACCTTTAGGAGAAATCCCTTTTGTCGCCCCTTTAGAAGAGGTTCCCTTAGCTTCCCGTGATAAGGGGAAGAAAGTTCAAAAGCCTTATAAATCTAGGAAAAGGAAGTATGGTCCTGAGCCTTTGGTATTTGATATACTTCCTAAATATCTAGACTTTGAGGCGAACAAGAAGTCATGGAGTAAGGAGGCGACCGAATTTGAAGACTCTCACGTGAACAACTTTGATTCTCTAATTCGTGAGAATCACATTCCCATTATCCAACCGGAATGATATTAGGGTGACCATGTAGATATTTAAGTACCCCAGGAAAGTGAGGGGAATACCGGTCATCAAACTGGTTTTTTCTTTGTGTACACTTAACCATTCACCCTTGGATTTATGCTCCTAATTAATTTTGTAATTCTAGATTTTTGCTGTTACTTTAACATCTACCTAGGCCAAGTCGGGCTTGAGCGTTTGGAAGTTGGTGGCATGTATTTGATTCCTAGACAGTTTGGCCAATGTTAATTTTCCTTCAATGTCTCATTCACCTCTACGCCTCGAGGCTGTTTAGGGGCATATTGTTATTGCCGTCAACTGTGGCACACAGGCACTTGTGAACACGAAAGATCACCATGATAGAGGATACTTCGATTGATTCATCATAGTTCCTACCCGCAAAATGATCTTTCCCAAAGACGGGCCTGTCTTAGAGAGGTGGAACGACAAGCGTACGAATGTCGCCTTTATCCTGGGTTGGTTTTAGCGTCCAATTTTTGATTTTGTGGCTTTATTTTGCAACAGTTCTAGTGACACTCAGGGAAGTTTCTGGTATCAATGAATGGGTTGAGAAGGTTTTTTCATCTTTCCTGATAGTCGAGAGGTCTTGGAGGCATATCTTAGAGGTCTCGAGGTAGAAAGCCAAGAATCACGGTAAGATTTTGTGCCTAGCTTCCCTTTGCTTTAGTGATTTCATGTTTTCATGTCACTTTCTCTTTTTTGTAGGCATTTCTCCATGGAAGGCCCCTCCCTAAGTATTGATAAATCTTTCCACATCCATTGACTTTGCCCAAGACACGATCAAGAAACTGTTTTGCCTTGAAGCAGAAGATGAGATCACCGAAACCTGCTTTGGTGGGCAGTTCCGTGGATCTTCCAAGGAAGAGGACGAGGACCAACTTCTGGATAGGACCTAATGTTGTTTGGGGAAATTCTCGAGTTGACCTTCAGACTACACTCCTCAAGTCAGTGAACCCATTGTTTAACCTAAAAATAGTTTTGTGGTTAAAACAATTAAATAAATATTTTGGGTTACTAACAGCTGCTTTAATTCACTTTTTCAAATATGCATCACAAGAAAAAAGAAAAGATATTAAAATGGAACAAGTTTAAAGATAGAAAGTAATAGGAATCTTAATGATGAATGTAGTTTTTTTTTCTTCCAATAATGCCTTTCTAACGATAAAGAGCTTGAATTGAGAAATATATTTGAGGGAGAACAATTGAGTTTTTTTCGATAGGATACAAGATATGGGATGATAAATAGTGATCCTATTCGTAACTGTTCACCTTGTCTGGCTCTTGCTCATTACTATCATTTATGGTATAAATTATGCATTACATAATTAATTTGTAACGGCTTAAATAATGATGGTGAATCCCATGTGATCCAGAATTGATTGATTCTTTCCTTATTCATACCTATTAATGACCCATATTTTCAGACTTGTGGCTATGCTCTTGTGATTAACTTCGACGCTAATAGGCACGGTAAGTTTGTGTTCAATCCCGTGGGTGTTGCAAATATCTTCCGTACATGTCATTCTTCTTTGTTCTAATAACTCCACGACACTTGTCATCACAGAATAGGACCACGTGATGAGTCTATTTTTCACTAATACAGATAGTCTCCCCCCCACTTTCTGAATAATCTCAACTGAATATTCAGAAGTGGTGAGTTTATTTATGGTGGGAATATTTGTCGCCTGAGATCATTATGACGTATTCCAGAAGTGAAGAGACATGCTCCTCCTTTATTTTATTGCTTAAGACACGTGTTTCAACGTGATTGGTTCTGAAGTTTACAGCCGTTTTTCAGACACTGACGGCTCTATCACTTTGACATGACAGTTCCATGATGATGATTTATGATGACGTCTCTTTTTTCTATAAATACGAGATTGCAAACCCTCATAATCTTCCTTCTACTTTCTTCTATCTTTGTTGTTTTCACAAAATTCCTTCTTTGTTCTTTGTTCTTGCTTTCAACTTTCTTTTTTCATATCTTCAATGGCTTCCAAAACATTTACTTCTACTATCCCTGCTATTTCTCCTCGTTGTACTGTTATAATTAATGATCTTCCTACTATGGTAGCTCTGGTTATGTCTAGAAGAAGGGGATGGAGGCTTCATAGCCTTGGTTCCTTGGCAAATAGAAATAGCTCTGCTTTCGTCAAAGGAAGTTCTTCAAAAACTATTTCTTCTTGTTGCACCCTATTTTGCACTAGACAAAACAAGATTCAACTTGTGGTTTCTCTGTTGTTGATGAAAGAGAGTCGCCACCTAATAATTAAAGGTATACTAGGGTACCTATTTAATTACTAAGTCATATTTCTTTATAGGTCTGCAAACCGGTGATATTATGGGTAAGTGTTCTTATTCTTCTAAGGGGAATGTGTTAGACACCCCTTAAAATCTACCTGAGGTAGCTCCATAGGACTTAGACAAATTTTAAGGGATCAGTTATTTATAATATACTTGATTACTATAAAAGGGGATGTGAGACTTAAGAGGAATGTGAATTTATAAAGGAGTTTAGAGATATGTTAAAAGAGTTCTGAAATAGGTATGTAAGTGGTCTATATTTTATAAGGCTTGTAGAAAGAGGTTAAGTTATGAAAATAGTTGATTTAGGGAATGGTGTTCATATAACTCTAAAAGATATTTGTAAGAAAGTGAACCGGAATGTACTTTGATTTCTAAAGTCTGAAGAGAAGTGGTCTTTTAAAAATCCATTTGGGCGATGATACTTCACTTTTTACAAAAATTCGATTTATCTCTTGATAGTAAAGCGGGCGATTCTTTTCTGATTTTTTCTCTTTGAAAACAGTGCTGCTGTTTTGACTAAATCTGGGCTTCAAAAATCTTTTAAGAAAAGGCAAGTGAGCAAGAACATAGTAAAGAGATGAATAAATATAATTAGCAAAGTGAGGGTTAATTGCTAACTAATTCCTTTTAAATCCTAAATTATTTAAAGCTTGCTTATGTTTCATATGAGATTAAAGCATGAAGATAAAATAGGTAATCCAATATATGAGTGTCATATACATGGTAACAAAGATGCGACAAAAGCAACAAGGTAATAGACAAAAGGTAATGAAGCAGTAAACTAGATTAACGAAGCAATAGATAATAATAAAAAGAATTGAGGGAAAGAGGACTGGACTCTGGTATTTGGGCATCAAGAAGGCAGGCCCAATAGTAGAGATATGCGGCTACAACTGATTTTGGACTCTCCAAAATGTGACAAGGCTGAGATTGGGCCTAGGCCCAAATGAGTGTACATGCCAAAAAAAAAGTCATTAGATGCATATTCCATATTTTTAGCATATTTATCCATGCATGAAACATATATAAATAGATGACTGGAACTAAATTAAAATATCAGCAGTCTAACACTATGAGAAATTATACTAATGTGGTAGTTATACATGGAAAATAATTTAAATTGAAAATCTTTCGTTGTCATTAAACACTAAACCCCTAAGGAACCAAAAGTGTCAATGAACTAAGGGCTAAGGAGGGAGTTCTACTCAAGATCGATGCTCCCTTTGAATCCCCCGACACTTCAAAATTTCCAAGGGACTCAAGGCCCAAGGCAATGCTTGTGCCGGAAAGGGCAACCCAACCTAGAGTCAAACTCCACTCCCAAATACCCTTAACCACTAACGACTTATTTTCCATATGGGTTTAAGTGCCAATGAGGCCCTTTCAATATAAACTAAATGCTATATCATTACTTACCCCAACAGTATACTTTCCCTTCTAATAGAATAACATAAGGGTACATAAACACTTCTACATTCTTTTAAACAACATATGAATAATTCACATGTTAGGTAAATCTGAAGGCCAGACCTTCAAATACACATAAGAGAGAAGCAGAAACATCATAACATACTATTAAAGACTTAAACATTAGAGAAGAATATATTCAAAGGGAGGGTAAGCTATACATAATTCATATAGACAGCAATACAAATGTTCCTACCTAATTGTGAGTTGATAATCTTAAGTATTGCCCTTAGCACATGCATAGAATGACCATACTACTTGGGTTTCTTAGAAAGCATTAATGAGGATTCAAACAAATAATCATACCTAACAACTTTTCAGGCATTATCAAAAGTAGTAGAAACATGATCAGGATTCTTAATAGGATCACATGTTATGGAATTCCTAAAGATATTTTGAAAGAGTCCTTCTCATAACATCACTAATCTTAAACAAACTATTATGCTTGGGTAGTATCAAACAAGGACTTCTCACAAGGTTTAAGGGCCAGATTTAATTTCAAATTAACAATAAGAAGAGGACTAAGGACAGTTCAAGACAAAGCATGAGATCAACAGTCAAACAGGAACATACAGTATTCAGCCAGTTATACATGAACACTCCAAGTAAGGTTGTAATCTTATACATATATGGGAGCTTTACATGTTACATAATCAAGTTAAACATGCCATAAAGAGAGAAGGGTTATAGATAAAGAGAATGTTTGTAACGACCCGACCGGTCGTTTTGAGTATTATAATCCCATTTCCCCATTTATTGCTCAAATTATGAATTTCAGTTGTTATTTGGCTTGCCAGGGGTAATTGGTTTGGGTTCGGTGAGGTTTTGAAATGTTTTGGAGCACTTAGTTCCAAGGTTTAGAATTTAAGTTGAAAAGGTTGACCAAATATTGACTTATGTGTAATGACCCCGAAGAAATTTTGCTAAGGAAATTAAGGTTTTGGTGGTGCCGAGGTAGATCAATTAGTACAAAGATTATAGAAATTTCTCACGGCGAGCTTGTGAGCCGCGGCTCGAACTTTTTAGGTTGAACAATGCACCGATGTGTAAAGGAAAATTCTATCGGAAAAAGGTCATTTCTGCGACCACTATGCGGTCGCAGAATCACTCTGCGGATCACATAATGATCGCAAAGTGGAACATGAGGAGGGCAAGATTTGAGGAAAATCTGCGGTGCACTATGCGACCGCAGACCTGTTTTGTGGTGCATTATGCAACCGCAGAATAAGTATGCGGACCGCATAATGACCCCAGAACAGGTCAGTAACGCCCAGCTTTGGAGGCCTAAATTTTGCGGCCAGTATGCAGACCGCATACCTATTATGCGATCGCATATGCGACTGCATAACTGCGTCAGAGCTTCTATTCTTTCTAATTTTTGACTCGACCCAACTTCGATTTATAGCCCTTGAAGCTCATTTTTGAGCCAAAATCTGATATTTTAGAGAGAGGTGAGAGCATTTTAGAGAGAGAAAGTAAAGACTTAGTCATTTATCCATCAATTCTTGTTCAATGTTTGAAGATTTCACAAGGATCTTGCTAGGGCTTCAAAGAGGTAAGAATTTCTTTCCTCAATCCTTCAATTTCAGGTTTGGAGTAAAAATGGGTGATTAATAGTATAATTCTTGGGTGTAAGAGTATTATGTATACATACCAATAAGGTTGTAGAGGGATTGTTAAGTTCGAATGGGTACGGATTGGTTTAAAAATGGTAGAAATCTTCATAGACTTAATTTGAAGATTTGAGGGTCGAGTTGATGTCGGATTTTGGTGAAATTTATATGGTTAGACTCGTGGTTGGATGAGCGTTCATATTCTATAACTTTTGTTGGGTTCCGAGATGTGGTCCCTACGGGCGGTTTTTGAGTTAATTTCAGATTTTATTGGAAGAATTAATATTTTCTTATGGAATTAATTACAATAATTTGTATTGACTGAATCGAATTAATTGTGGCTAGATACGAGGCTTTCGAAGACCAATTCTCGTGGCAAGGGCATAGCGGAATAAATAATTACACAGGTTGAGGTAAGTAACAATTATAAATCTGGTCCTGAGGGTATGAAACCCCGAATTTTAGTATCATGCGATTATTTTGGAGGTAGCGCACATGCTAGGTGACAGGCGTGTGGGCGTGCACCGAGGGGATTGTGACTTGGTCCGTCCCGAAAAAATTGTAAAGTTGAATAATTTATTGTTAGCTATATGATCTCTATGTGTTGAAGAAATTTGAATATAAATCATGTTAGAAATCATGCTTAGGCTATGTTATAGTACTGTTGAGACCAGTAGAGGTCGCGTACTTATTGAATTATTTGCTAATTGTTATCTTGTACTCAGTCATAATTTTTCTTGCGTATTATACCTCAGTCTTTCTGGATTTTTGTTGATATACTATGTTATCTTTGTTTGGGCTGATCTTTGTGATTTTTGAGAGCCCGAGAGACTTGAGAGGTTGAGGACTGAGTAAGGCCGAGGGCCTGCCGGTGAGGTAAGGATATTATGGCACGTGAGTTATCCGTGCAGGATATTATAGCACGTGAGTTATCCGTGTAGCACGTGAGTTGTCCGTGCAGATTATGCCACTTGGGCTGTAGGAGCCCCTCTGGAGTCTGTACACACCCCCGATGAGCGCGGGTACCCATTGAGTGTGAGTGCTGAGGGCTGAGAGCCGAGTGGTTGAGCTGTTGTGATGAGCTGAGTGACTGTTGCCTGAGAGGATGTACTTGCTTTGCATTTGTTGTTGCACTTGGTTGCTATCTGTCATTGTTGTGAAATCTCTGAAAGAATTTATATCCGGATTACTTGAAATTGAACTGTATAAAATTGATTTGACTTAAATTGCTGGATTTAAAAGCATGTTTATTCTTTGCTGGCACTACTGAAAGTGAACTATGACTGTGTAGCTCGTCATTATCTTCAGTTCCTTAGTTATTATTGTTACTTGCTGAGTTGGTTGTACTCATACTACACCCTGCACTTCGTGTGCAGATTCAGGTGTTCTTGAACATAGCGGGTGTTGATCATTTTGCGCAGTTGATTTTTAGGAGATTTTGAGGTAGTTGCCGTGTTCCGCAGACCTTGTCTCTCCTTCTCTATCTCCTTGTTTACTGTATTTGGTCTTAGACTATTATAGACCGTATTTTCCAGACTTCTACTCATATTAGATGCTCATGTACTCAGTGACACCAGGTTTTGGGAGTGTTG
This sequence comes from Nicotiana tomentosiformis, assembly GCF_000390325.3. Classification (NCBI taxonomy): domain Eukaryota; kingdom Viridiplantae; phylum Streptophyta; class Magnoliopsida; order Solanales; family Solanaceae; genus Nicotiana; species Nicotiana tomentosiformis. The sequence continues at coordinate 82,592,913 of NC_090817.1, read as the reverse complement.
TATCGGAAATTTCTAGATTTTTGGTATTGTATTAAACGTTACATTTTTAAATTTAAATAAAATTATGGGTTATTGATGTTGTCTACTTGCCTAGTACTGAGATAGGCGCCATCACGACATGTTAGGATTTTTGGGTTGTGACAATGTTATACCGGAACAAGTTTAATTCAGGTGCATAATCTAGATTAGTATCTAAATGTGAAGTGATCATACTCAGCTTAATAATCAACACTTGATTATAACAGAATAACTAGGTTATACTTTTATGGAAGATAACTTAATGATAACTGCATGTAAGCTTCACAAAGTCAACAGTAGTTTTAAAGAGATTAAAGACAAGAAGGTACTATATCAAATTAGGTTTTGATTTAAACATTCAGTTGAGGATTATATCTAAACATAAGGCAATTAAGTTCAAACATAACAACAACCACTAGTCAACTATAACAAAACATGATCCTGACTTATTTTATGAAGAAAGGATAACTTAATCTTAACAGAATATGTACAGTAGAGCCATTGGTATTCATGAAGGAAGAAAGTTCAATTCAAACAAGATTGTTTAAATAGATGCAACCAATAGCTAGATGAAATTATGATAATGCCATGGTGATAACCTAGAAAATTACCTTAAGAATTAACAGATGCAGGTATAGAGAAGAAAAGCATATAAACACTTAGATTTTCACGCTATAGTTAAATGGTAGGTGATATGAACTTAGAAACTTTCAAGTTTATCTCAATTATGACTATTAAATTATAAACCTGATCACAAGACAAATAGAACACATGAAAAACAATAGGCAGAGGTGAAGATCACAGTAGAATCATCAATGAAATATTATGAAGTTCAGATAAACATGAGCAACCATTCAATTCACATTACAGCTTAAACATACATGGTGTTTGAACTCAGAAATAAAAACCATCAGGAATCACATGATTACTTGATCAATTATTAATTAAAGACTTATGAGGCAGGATAAGTGCTCATAACCAAACCACACATTATTATGAGCAGAAAACAAACATTGTCATGCTAGTTGCAAGCATCATAAACAACTATAGTTCATAGAATATAACCAGCATATTCATAACATTCAGATAAGATGAGCAAAAGAGAGACGTTAAAAAAGTACTAACCTTTTTGCGGGCAGCAGACCAAAAAATGATATCTCTTAGTTGCTTAAGACCCCAAAAGCTTCAAGCTCGAAGCATCGATAGTACTCAGAAACGAAAAAAGAAAAACAGTAAGGAACCCTAGGTATTTTAATCTCAGAATTGCTCTTAGACTAATGTATAGATCTTTTTAGGTATTTTTGTTTGTGTGTTTGGTGAGAACATTAAAGGCCTCTTTTATAATGTCATTTAACGCTCTAGGGTTTCACAAATTTAAATCAGTAGTGAAAAGTGATGAAAGGTCGATGGTGATAACAAGTCGAGTGAAAAATCTCAGATGCAGAAGGGAATCGGTGATAGGTTTTTACCTGAGTGGAGAGAAATCGATCACAAAAGGAAAACCCATCGGATAAATCCCCAAAACCCAGAGGTCAAAACGTTTGACCTATGGGTACAGAATACTCATGATGAAGTTCTGAAACGGCTCCTCATGTGCTTTGATTTGAAAGAACAAAGAAGGTCTCAAACGATTTGAGATTTCATTCTTTGGTGTGTGACATCGATACTAGGGCTTTTGAAATTAGACGGTGAAAACGGAAAGAAAACAACAAGATTCATAGTACATGGACAAGATGGATGGCCATGCATGCCATGGATTTGAAAGACCATGGATGATTTGAAGTTTCATTGCTGGGTTAGGGTTTTCGTATTTGGGGATTTTGAACCTTAACGTTGAAAAAGAGAAGAAGACAACAGGATTCATGGCTTTAGCTGGCAATAGGAATGATTTCGTGGTTGATTTGAGACTTTACACGGATTTGTGCAAACTTTGGTTGATTCAGGTCTGTAGGAGTCTGAGAGAATAGAGAGAGGAACGGGAAAGGAAGACGGTAGGGCTGGTGAGAATGATTAGGGTTTTTGGGGTAATGGGGGTTGGTCTCTAGATTAAACGGTGAGAGATAGAACCTGAACCGTTGATCTTTGAGATCAACGGTCCTGATAATTTGGTTAATTAGGATTTTAGGGGAAAATTTTGGTGGCCGTTGGATGATGGGGTTTTGGATGGTTGAGATTAGATCTCTGGGGCGGGTATTAAAATTAAAAGAAAAATTAGAGAATAAATGTGAGCCATTGATTAGATGGATCAACGACTCAGATGCATTGTGTTTCTTGTGTGAGTGGTGAGGGAGGGTGACATGGCGTGCCGTGATTGGTGCAAATAGTGTGGCTTGGATCGCCAATAGGGAGGAGATGAGGATGTTTGGACTGGGAATATTTTCGTTTGGGCTTGAGTAATTGGGCCCAAAATGATTTAAAGAATGGCCACTTTACCTTTGATTTGAGAATTGCAATTGTAGCCTTTATCTTTTAACCCCTTTTGAATTTAATTTAAATAAATATAACAATTTTTAATAAATGTGATAAAAATTATAATACACACACACACACACACACACACACACACACTGCTGATTACTTTAATTAATTATTTATAAAATTCTTTATTTTTTCTAAATTGCAACATTATTTTCGAATTTCACATAATAATCTAATTAACTAGAAGTTAAAGAGTAATTTATCAAATTAATTATAGAACCTATGTAATCTATATATAATCATTATTTTGATAATCTTAAAAATAGTAAATATATTTGTAATTACATAATGTTAATACTATGCGGTTAATTTTAGAAACTAATACCTAATTAATTTGTAAAATAAGTACTTGTTACTAGAAAATACTTTAAAAATATTTATTGTAAATTATTAAGTAAAAATAAATTAATTTAAAAAGGGAGGATCAAAATTGGCCGTCAACACTTCTTCCAAAGCTAGAATATCTTCTACTTCTAAATCTTCTTCCAAGGGCAAAGCAAAGGATGATAAAGAACCCTTACCCTTAGTCTCTGAGATTGTTCCCTAAGAGTTCGCTTTTGCTGACGATTGTGAAGAATGGAACAATGATATAAACAAAAAAGAAGGTCATAACGAGTCTGTTGACCTATATCCTTCTCTCATCAAACTTGACCATCTTCCGCTTATTTGTAGAGATTGCTGATGGAAATCTAATATTCCAACCGAAGCTCCTGATGAAAACGATCGAATAACCAACATTCATGAAGGTTATTCATTTTTCTACACTTACTCCTTCCTATAATGGATCTGGTGATCATCGAATTCTGTTGCCACTTCAACGTATGCCTTGGTCAAATAGGCCCTATAGTTTGGAGGGTAGCAGCGTGCCTACGCTACTTGTCAAATTTGGTTTCGGCAAATTTTACTTTTCATCATCTTCTACATTTGTACTCCCCAAACTTTTTCGCGCTAGAAGTTTTACACTCACGACAGGGAGTAAGTGAGTTGTTGTTGATCTCGAGGATAATGTAACGATCTGACCAGTCTTTTTACTTTCTAGAACCCTGTTCCCTTATTTAAGTTTTATCGTATGTTTTTTCCTGTTTTATGACTTGCGGGGGCATCTGGTTTGGTTTTGGAATGGTTCGAGTTGAATTCAGAACACTTAGTTCCATAATAATGGCCTAATGTGGTCAAGTTTGACTTAAGTCAGCACTTTGAGTAAATGATCTCAGAATATTGATTTTAAGGATCCAATAGATTTATATGGTAAATTTAGATTTAGGCGTATGTTCAGATCGAGTATCGGGTGATCCGGGGTGATTCAGTGCTTATTGTTGGAAATTGGCATTTTGAGGGTTTTATTGTTTGCTAAGTTTGACTTGGAGTGCACTTTGGTAATATCAGATCCCGTTTGGTATTCCGAGCCATGTGATAGATTTGTATTGTCATATCAGACTTGTGTGTGAAATTTGGTTCCATTCTGAATTATCTAGGTATAATTCATCGCGTTCGAAGTTAGTTGATAGGCGATGATAGAAGCATGGAAGTTTTATTAATTTGGTTTCAGGTGCAATTCTTGATTGTGATATTATTAAGTGTTTTGAGGCCTCGAGTAGGTCCGGGTTATATATTTTTGGACTTGATGGTATGATTGGATAGGGTCCCCGATGGCTCGGGTGAGTTTCGGACCACCCAGAGCATGTTCAAACTAGGCAGATTTTTCTGGTGCTGGTGTGCTTCGCGATCGCGAAGAAGGAATTTGCAGGGGGCAGCTGTTGCTCTTCGCGAATGTGAAGCTGGCCATGCAAACGCAATTGAGGATCTGGTTCCTCTTCGAGAACGTGGATGAGCCTATGCGAATACGAAAAAGGAAGAGAAAGGGAAAGGGTGGCAAACTTTAGCCTTTGCAAAGGCGACAATTGGCCTGCGAACGTGAAAGGTTGGTGGAAGTGTCCTTCGCGAACGCGACAGGGTGTTCGTGAACTTGAAGAAGGAGGCATGGGCAGCTTTGGCCTTCACGATAGCGAGGGTGCTTCCGCAATCGCGATGAAGGATGCCTGGGCAAATTATAAGCTTCATTTAGGGACTTATGCTCATTTTTTCATATTCTCTCTTGGATTGGGCGATTTTGGAGCTTTTTGAAGGGCTATTTTCATCAAATATCACTACGTAAGTAATTTCTATTTATTGTGAGTAAAATACATGGATTATGTATGGATTTTAACATGAAAATTAGTACTAATTGTGGATATTTTTTTAGAAAACCTAGAATTAGTAAAAATGGAATTTTACCACGAATTTGGGCATAAAATTAGAAATAAATTACACATTTGAGTTCGTGATGCTGTAGGTAATATTTATATTCAAAGATTTATAGAGCATGTGGGTCCGAGGTTTACTTTTTTTGACTTTCCGAGTGGGGTTGGCAATTGATTTTAATAGTTAAATTATGAGTTATTGAGTATTTTGATTGATTTGCACAATTCTTTGGCTAATTTCGAGTTTCTCGGCATCAAATTGAGGTGTTAGTGAAGTTTTGGAGTCGAGTAGTGGACTTTAAAGCAAGGTAAGTCTCTTGCCTAATCTTGTAAGAGGGAGTTATCCCTGTAGGTGTTCTTTTGTTATGTGCTACATGTTATGGGTGCTACATATGTACGAGGTGACGAGCATCCGTGCGTAAGCTAGATCCTTGGTTATGTCCGGGGTAGACTTAGACTTACATCATGCCTTAACTGCACTACTTGAATTAATCTTTCCTGCTTGATTACTTGAATTCATAACTAAGCTTGAGACTACAATTTACGTATTTGACAGAGCCTCTTTACTTTAAGTTTTGGCAGGATACTCGATTGTTGGTAATAAATATGCTTTCTCTTGCATTCATATCCTCGTGTTGTGCTTATGTGATCGGTAGTTCCCTAATTTTGTGACTCGCACGTACCTTCGCGAGTGGGGTTAGTTACCAGATGAAAGTTTCTTTATTCCTATGAGATCGGGTCATTAACCTCAGTAGTGTTATGAAATATTATTATGGGAGCGGGCCGTTCGCCTCAGTAGTATTATGAGACGCACCTATGGATCAGACCATACGACCTCAGCGGTATTATGTAACACTATTCTTATGGGATCGGGTCATTCAACTCGACAGAATCGTGCGTCATATTCGATAGGGTGTCAGAGCACATATGAGTTATCCTGATTTTGAGATTTGACATTGTGTCCGATATTGGTTATCTTTGTTTCCTTCGAGGCAGTGTATGTTATTTTATGATTTCGTAATTATTCTTATGTTGAGAATCATGTTATTTATATTTACCTGTTTCGTTGCTACTTGTTGTGTTTCATACCTGTCTACTTTTATGTATATTGTTATTGGACCACCAGTAAGTGTCGACATCGACCCCTCTCCACCACGTATTCGATGTTAGACTAGATACTTACTGGGTATGTGTTGATTTACGTACTCATACTATATTTATGCACTAATTGTGCAGGTACTGGGATAGGTACATCAGTGGTCACTCAGGTGCATGAGCATATCAACTGGAGATTTAGTGGTGAGCTCCATGCTTTGACTCGCATCACCCAGAGTCTCCTTCCCTAATGTTTATTGCATTCGGTCTATTTTCATTCCAGACAATAGTTGTAGTGGTTTTTTATATTTTATTAGTTGCTCGTGCACTTGTAACACCAGATTTTGGGGATTTATAGCAGATGTTCATGGTTGTATATGATATTTATATAATTTCGCCTTATGTTTTGTTCATATTTCGTGACTTAGTGAGAATGAAAGTATTTATCATGGTTCCTAATTCTATCTTCGCTTTATTATTTCAATTGTTGATTTTCAAAAGTGTTATGAGAGGATGTTTGTGTTGATGATTCATCGTTGGTTTGCCTAATGGAAACGTTGGGTGCCATCGCAACCTATGGTAGGAATTGGGTCGTGACAGCTTGGTATCAGAGCACTAGGTTCATATAGGTTTATGAGTCATGAGCATATCTAGTAGAGTCTTGCAGATTGGTGCGAAGACATCTATACGTATCTTTAAGAGGCTATAGGGTGTTAAGAAACTTCTCTTTCTTTATTTCCTATTGTGCTGTAAATGTTGTTATAAAGTCTAAATCTTTCTCTTATTCTCTCACATATGGTGAGAACACACGTGATGGCATCATCTGATGGTAGAGGGACTGCTCCCCCAGTCGTTAGAGGTACATGTAGAAGCCGAGGCAGGGCTAGAGCTCCTGCTGGGGGACGAAGGCATCTCCGAGTTTCCCTAGCGGCACCATCAGTGGATCTGGTGGATGATCATATTATTGAAAAGTAGGATGAGATACCTGCAGCCGAGCAGACCTCGACAAAGTTCATGACCACACGGTCTTTAGGAGGTCATGGACCATATGCTGCGATTCATGGACTCTATGATTTAGGCCGGGTTATTTCTAGTAGACCCACCTATATCTCAGGCAGGAGGGGGAGCACAGAACCTACCGCTCATTTGCTATGGCACGCTGCTGCCATTTATCATACCCTTGGGGTATTAACTGCGGGCGGAGTTTAGCCAATTGTAGTGGCTAGGGCAGAGACCAGACGGGCTGCGACCATTGATGAGGAGAAGCAGCTACATAAATTTACTAGGCTTCATCCTCCGCACTTTGGCGATGAGCCATCAGAGGACCCACAAGATTTGATTGACCGTTGTAGGGAGAGGCTGTATAATTTGGGACTAGTGGAGTCCAACGGGGTAAACTTCACCACTTTCAGCTAGAGGGTAAGGCCCGTAGATGGTGGTAGTCATATCTTATGAGTAGGATAGCAAGTTCACCTCCCTTGACTTGGGATCATTTCATACATATCTTCTTGGAAAAGTACATTCCAGCTTCATAGAGAAAGGAGTTACGGGGTCAGTTCGAGCGGCTCCAGTAGAGTTAGATGTTTATGACCGACTATGAGGCGAGATTCACTAAGTTGCTTCGTCATACAGCTATATTACTTCCTAGAGAAGCAAAGAGGGTGCAGAGGTTCATTGCGAGCTTGTACTATAGGATTCAGGTTACTATGGCCCGAGATGCAGAGTTGGGGACTTCTTTCCTCTAGGTCATGGAGATAGCTTGGAGGATCGAGCATATCTGCATACAGGGAAGATAGTTCACGTCGAGGGACAAACGGACTAGGCATTTTGGAGGGTTCAACAGTGTCTTGTCTGCAGGCAGAGGTTAGTTCGTGAGGGACAATCCTAGCATGCCTATGTATCAAGCACCATAGCCTTTTTGGGGTTCTCCAGCGCGGCCTTGCTTCAGCTCCATCCCAAAGCACACCTACCGTCCACCAGTTATTTAGGGTTCCTCCACTAGGTACTCAGGCTATCAGGGCTAATCCTGATTCAGCATTTTCTGACACTAAGAGGTTTCTTCAAGTATGGGGAGTTTGGCCACGTAAAGAGGTTTTGTCCTAAACTTCAGGGCAAGGTAGTGCATCAAGGCCATCAGCCCATGGATAGCGCACCAGCTGCTGCACCGCATGTCCAGCCAGCCAGAGGCAGAGGGAAGGTGGGTAGGGTTTGCCCTAGAGGTGGAGTCCTGATAGGTGGCGCTCTGGCTAGATTATATGCCTTTCCAACTAGACCTGAGGCAGTATCCTCTGATGCCGTGATCACATGTATTATTTCTATATGTCGTAGAGATGCATCAATATTATTTGATCCAGGGTCTACCTATTCCTATGTATCTTCTCTTTTCTCTCCTTGTCCAGATATATCTCGTGAGTCCTTGGGTGTTACTGTATATGTGTCCAAGCCGGTGGGTGATTTTTTTTGTTGTGGATCGGGTTTACCGGTCATGTGTGGCGACTTTCTGTGGGTATGCAACCAAAGAGGATCTTCTACTGCTCGATAGATTGACTTCGAGGTTATCCTGGGCATGTATTGATTGTCTCCGTATTATGACATTCTTGATTTCCATGCCAACACTATTATCTTGGCGATGCTGGAGTTACCTAGGCTAGAGTGGAGAGGTTCATTTAGTAGTGCATCCAGTCAGGTTATTTCTTTCTTAAAGGCTCGACATATAGTCGAGAAGGGTTGTTTGGCCTATATGATCTTTGTTCAGGATACTGCTAGACTCCCATGATAGATTCAACGCCTGTGGTACAGGAGTTTTTAATGTATTTTTTGCTGACTTACCAAGCGTGCCACCAGATTGTAATGTCAATTTCGACATTGATTTGACATGAGGCACCCAACCTATCTCTATTCTGCCTTATCGTATGGCTCCCGCAAAGTTGAAGGAACAACTTCAGGAGTTGCTCGAGAAGGGATTCATCGGCCGAGTGTGTCTCCTTGGGGCACGCTGGTGTTATTTCTGAAGAAAAAAGGATAAGAGTATGTGGATGTGCATTGATTACCTCCAGCTAAATAAAGTCACCATCAAGAATAAGTATTCGCTGCCGCGCATTAATGATTTATTTGATCAATCTCAAGATGCTAGGGTGTTCTAGAAGATTGACTTAAGATATGGGTATCATCAACTGAGGATTCGTGCTTCGAATGTTCCAATGATGGCTTCTCAGACTAGATATAGGCATTACGAGTTTCTATTTATGTGCTTCGGCTTGACTAATATTCCAGCATCATTTATGGATTTGATGAATTGGGTGTTCATGCAATATCTTGACTCATTTGTCATTGTCTTCATTGATGACATATTGATCTACTCGTATAGCATGGAGGAGCACGAGCAACATTTGAGGGTAGTGCTTCAGACTTTGAGGGAACCAAAGCTATATGCTAAGTTCTTCAAGTGCAAGTTATGGTTAGATTCTATGGCTTTATTGGGCATGTTGTATAAGGTGAGGGTATTAAGGTGTATCTCAAGAAGATCGAAGCAGTTCAAAGTTGGCCTTGTCCTGCCACAACGATCGAGATCAAGATTTTCTTGGGGCTAGCAGGTTATTATTGTCGGTTCGTGAATGGGATTCTCGTCTATTACATCTCCTTTGACTAAATTGACCTAGAATGGTATTCATTTCAGGTGGTCCGATGATTACGAGGCGAGCTTTTAGAAGATCAAGACCGCATTGACTACATCACTAGTGTTGGTTTTGCCTTTCCGTTCAGGGATGTACATTGTGTATTGAGACAATTTATGTGTTGGGTTGGGTTGTGTATTAATGTAGGAGGTGCGAGTTATTATGTATGCTTATCGTCAGTTGAATTCTCATGAGAAGAATTGCCATATGCATGATTTGGAGTTGGTTGCAAAAGTTCATGATCTCAAGACCTAGAGGCATTATCTTTATGGAGTGTCGTGTGAGGGTTACACCGATCATCGCAGCTTACAACATTTGTTTAAGCAGAAATATTAATTTTAGGTAGCGCAAGTGGCTTGAGTTATTAACAGACTATGATATCACCATTCTTTATCATCCAGGCAAGGCGAATGTGGTCGCCGATGCCTTTAGAAGAAAGCCCGAGAGTATGCATAGTTTGGAGTTTATTATAGCAGAGGAGAGGCCATTGAGTTTGGACATTCATTCCTTAGCTAACTGACTTGTGAGATTGGATATTTCAGAGCCCAACCGAGTTGTTGCATGTGTTGTGGCTCAGTCTTCTTTATTCGAGCAGATTAAGGCTCGTTAGTAAGATGATTTGCACTTGTTGTTCTTAGAGAGATAGTACTACAAGGTGATGCCAAGGAGGTGATTATCGGATATGATGGTGTTCTACGACTCTATGGTCGTTTATGTGTTCCTAATATTGATGGTCTGAGGGAGTCGATTCTAGAAGAGGCATACAGTTCATGCTATTCCATTTATCTAGGTGCCACGAAGATGTATCGTGACTTGAGGCAACATTACTGGTAGCGATAGATAAAGAAGGACATAATTAAGTATGTGTCGAGATATCTGAATTGCCAGTAGGTTAAGTACGAGTACTAGAGGCCATGTGGTTTACTTCAGCAGATGGTTATATCAGAGTGGAAATGGGAGAGCATTACTATGGATTTCGTGGTTGGTTTACCATGGACGTTGAGGAAATTTGATGTTGTTTGGGTCATTGTCGATAGACTAACCAAGTCTGTGTACTTTATTCTGGTGATGACTACATATACTTCGGAGAGGTTGGCCCATATTTATATCCAGGAGATCATCTGGTTGCATGGCATTCCTATTTTCATTATCTCAGATCGAGGCACTCAGTTCACTTTGCATTTCTATAGAGCGACACAGAGTGAGTTGGGTACCTGGCTCGAGCTCATCACAACCTTTTATCTGCAGACTGATGGGCAGTCAGAGCGGATAGTTCAAATTCTGGAAGACAGTCTCAAAGCATCTCTGACTGACTGCGGAGGGTAGTGGGACCGATTCTTACCATTGCCCGAGTTTTCTTATATAAACAACTATTAGTCTAGCATCGAGATGGCTCCATTTGAGGCATTGTATGGTTGACGATGTCATTTCCCCATCGGTTAGTTTAAGCCCGGTGAGGCTAGGTTGTATGGTACCAATTTGGTGAAGGATGCCTTGGATAAGGTAAAGTTAATTCAGGAGCGACTTTGCATAGCACAGTACATGCAGAAGAGTTACACGGATCAAAAAGCACGTGATTTGTCATTTATAGTAGATGAGAAGGTACTTTTGAAAGTCTCGCCGATGAAGGGTATTATTAGATTTGGGAGTAGAGTCAAGTTGAGTCTGAGATTTATCGATCTGTTAGAGGTTTTGGAGCAAGTTGGTGAGGTTGCATACATACTTGCTTTGCCTCCTAGGCTATCGAGATTTCATCTAGTATTTCACATGTTTATGCTCCGGAGGTACCATGCTGAAAGGTCCCATGTGTTGGATTATAGTACAATTCAGATGGATGAGAGAATGAGAGGAGGAGTCGGTTGCCATTGTTGATCGGCAGGTCCACAAGTTGAGGTCTAAGGAAATTTCAGCTGTGAAGGTTCAATGGAGGGGTCAGCTAGTCGAGGAGGCGACTTGAGAGACCAAGGAGGACATGCGGAGAAGATATCCACACTTATTCGGCACTTCAGATATAATTCTAAACCCGTTCGAGGACGAATATTTTTTAAGAGATGGAGAATATAACCACCCAATTGGTCATTTTGCTTTCTAGAAACCTGTTCCCCTATTTAAGACTTCTCATATGTGTTTTTCTTGTTTTATGATTTGCGGGGGCGGTTGGTTTCTGGAAGGGTTTGGGTTGAAGTGAGGACACTTAGTTCCATAATAGTGGCCTAAGGTGGCCAAGTTTGACTTAAGTCAATACTTTGAGTAAACGACCTCGAAATCAGGATTTAAAGGTTCCAATAGTTTCGAATGGTGATTTTGGACTTGGGAGTATGTTCGTATCAAGTTCCGAGTGTTCCGAGAGTGATTCAGTGCTTATTGTTGGAAATTGGCATTTTCAAGGTTTTATAGTTCTCTAAGTTTGACTTGGAGTGGACTTTGGTGGTGTCAGATCCCGTTTGGTATTCCGAGCTTGGGGATAAATTTTCATATTGTCATATCAGACTTGTGTGTAAAATTTGGTTCCATTCCAAGTTGTGTAGGTATGATTCGCAGCATTCGGAGTTAGTTGATAGATTAAAAGCTTGAAAGATTGATTAATTTGGTTTGGGGTGTGATTCTTGGGTGTGATGTTATTTTAAGTGTTTTGAGGCCTCGAGTAGGTTCGGGTTATATTTTTAGACTTGTTGGTATGATTGAACAGGATCCTGGGTGGCTCAGGTGAGTTTCAGACCACCCGGAGCATGTTCAAAGTCGGCAAATTTTGCTGGTGTTGGTGTGCTTCGCGATCGCGAAGGAGGTGCCGCAATCGCGAAGAAGGAATTTGGAGGGGGGAAGTTATTTTTCTCTATACAAATGCGATTGAGGACCCGGCTCATCTTCGCGAAGGCGAATGAGCCTACACGAACGCGCATAAGGAATAGGAAGGGAAGGGCTAATGGGATTTGGCCTTCGCGAACGCGGCGGTTGCCCCGCGGTCGCGAAGGGTTGGTGGAAGTGTTCTTCGCGAACACGGAAACATGTTCGCAAATGCGAAGAAGGAGGCCTAGGCAGGAGCAGCGTTGGCCTTCGCGATCATAAGGGAGCTTCCGCGATCACGATGAAGGATGCCTGGGCAGATTATAAGTCTCATTTCGGGACTTAGACTCATTTTTATCACATTTTCTCTTAGCTTGGGCGATTTGGAAGCTTTTGAAGGGTCGTTTTCATCAAGTATCACTAGGTAAGTGATTTCTATTAATTGTGATTACAATACATGGATTATGTATGAATTATTAACATGAAAATTAGTAGAAATTGTGGTATTTGGTTGGAAAACCTAGAATTGGTAAAAATTAAATTTGACCACGAATTTGGGCATGAAGTTAGAAATAAATTATATATTTGAGTTCGTGATACCAAGGGTAATATTTATCTTCAAAAAGTTTTGGAAACCGGGTGGGTGGGCATGAGATTGACTTTTGTTGACTTTTCGAGTGGGGTCAGGACTTGATTCAAATAATTAAATTATGAGTTCTTGAGTATATTTTAATTGGTTTTCACATTCCTTTGGCTAGTTTCGATTTTCTCGCTATCTATTTGAGGTGTTAGTGAAGTGTTGGAGTCGAGTAGTGGACTTGAAAGCAAGGTAAGTCTCTTGCTTAATCTTGTAAGAGAAAATTATACCCATTAGTATTCTTTTATTATGTGCTACATGTTATGAGTACTATGTACGTATGAGGTGACTGGCGTCCATACGTAAGATAGATCCTTGGTTATGTCCGGGTAGACTTAGACTTACATCATGCCTTAACTGTTTTACTTGAATTAATCTTGCCTAATTGATCACTTGAATTCATTACTAAGCTTAAGACTAGAATTTACGTATTTGACCAAGCCTCTTTACTTTAAGTTTTGGCAGGATACTTGATTGTCGGTAAAAATTATACTTTCTCTTGCATTCATATCCTCGTGTTATGCTTATATGATCGGTAGTTCCCTGATTTTGTGACTTTTATGTACCTTCACAAGTGGGGCTAGTGACCCGATGAAAGTTTCTCTATTCCTGTGGGATCGGGCCATCCGCCTCGACGGTGTTATAAAATATTATTATAGGAGTCGACCGTTCGTCTCGGCAGTATTATAAGATGAATCTATGGATCGGGCCGTACGACCTTGACGATATTATGTAACAATATTCTTATGAATTCGGGCAATTCGCCTCAGCAGAATCATGCATAATATTTGATAGGGAGTCAGAGCACATATGAGTTTTCCTGATTTGAGATTTGATATGTGTCTGATATTGGTTATCTTTGTTTCCTTCGAAGCAGTGTATGGTTTTTGATGATTTCGTAATTATTCTTATATTGAGAATCATATTATTATATTTACCTATTTTCTTGCTACTTGTTGTGTTTCATATTTGTCTATTTTGATGTATATTGTTATTGGACCACTAGCAAGTATCGACGTCAACCCCTCGCCACTACTTATTCGAGGTTAGACTAGATACTTACTAGGTACGCGTTAATTTACATACTCATACTATACTTCTGCACTAATTGTGCAGGTACATCGGGTGATCACTCAGGCGCATGAGCGTATTGGCTGGAGACTTAGTGGTGAGCTGCTTCCCATGCTTCTACTCGCAACACCCAAAAATCCGCTATGTTTATTGCATTCTGTCTACTTTCATTCCCGATAGTAGTTGAAGTGATTTTGTTATTTTATTAGTTGCTCGTGCACTTGTGATACCAGGTCTTAGAAATTTATAGTAGATGTTCATGGTTGCATATGATATTTATATCATTTTGCCTTATGTTTTGTTCATATTTCGTGACTTAGTAAGAATGAAAATATTTTATCATGGTTCCTAATTCTATCTCCACTTTATTATTTTAATTCTTGATTTTAAAAAGTGTTATGAGAGATTTTTTGTGTTGATGCTTTATCGTTAACTTGCCTAACGGTAGTGTTGGGCACCATCATGGCCTATGGTAAAAATTAGGTTGTGACAGATAATCACGATAGAGGTTTGTACAACCAGTTCATGGATGTTCCAACTCGTGAGTTAGTGGGAGATGACAGGCTGCCTTTCCCTGAAAGGTGAAACTTTAAGCGTAAGTTCCCACCACCACCACCACCATCGAATTTAATTAAAATCCTTATTCCTCTGTATAAACTTCTTGCAGCAACCCCAGAAGTTTCCGAAGAAATCTTAGATCTCCGTGAGTGGGTAGTATTGATAAATTCTTCTTCTGATCAGAGGAATTGGAAATTTCTTTCTAAGAAACTTGGATAGGAAATGAAAACCCATGGTAAATCATTTTTGCACCATGTTTATTTTCGTCTCTGTTTACCATTTTTAATGCCTCGTTCTCGTATGTAGGTTTTGGAATTCATGGCGTCGCTCCTTCTTCTTCTCCTTCTGTTAGACTTGATGTCAACACAGCTCAAGAGCGTATCTTAAGTTTGTCCTTTTCAAAGAAGAAAGATAGAGAAACCCCTACACTTGAGGAATAAGAAGGTTCTCTTAAAAAGAAGCCTCGTTCTAGGAAACAAGTTGTATTAGAAGATGACTAGATCAGTCCCCAAGCCTAACCTCTTGAAATTGCTCCTTTTCGCTTGGTTGATGAATCGGAAGATACTCCAATGGTGATTTCAGATGAAGAGGTCGTTGAACCAGCTTTAGTACCCCCACGATACTAATCGAAGAATTGTTCTATCAAGTGTTCGGGGATCATGATGATGGAATTTCCATCAACAACCAACCCCTTGTAACTCCAGCTCTGGCTCTTCCCATCCCAGCTCAAGATATTGTTGGCCATTCTGAGAAAGGGAAGATGTGATGGGTGATAGTTGAGGTCCCCGAAGGAGTTAACCTTTTGAAGTAACCAGATCGAGTTGCTACTTTGTTGAAACCTTTGATAGGACCCATCGAGAGGAAGAAATTGAAGTCATATTTTTCAGTCACTCTCCTAAATGATGTGATTCATCCAGCTCTCAGGATATGATTCATTCCTTTTTACTTGTTTTTCTTTTTCTTCGAACTTATCCAACTCCTTAACCTTTTTTAACACAGATCAATTTGACGGGTACGGAGCTAATGAGGAGAGTGGCTTGGACTGAACAACAAGTTGAGGAATTAGGCATAGAGGATGATAAGTAGAAGGCACAATTTGAGAGGCTTCAGCTTGAAAAAGATGAATCAGACAAAGAGAAGGAGTCTCTCCAATAGAAAATTAAAGGCATGACCTCGGAGCTTGCATTAGCAAAAGCTTCGATGAAGCAAGATGAAGGGAAGATATATTAGTTGGAAGCTAGCTTTACTGAACAACATTCTAAGGCTACATAAGAGATTCGTAGCTTGAAGAACCTTTTAAATCAGAAAGAGGTGTACGTTGGAGAACTAGTTAAAGAGTTCACTCAAGTCAAAGAGGATATTCGTTCCTTTTCTGAGAGGATTAATTTCCTCGAATCTTCTTTGGAACCTTTAAAGGTTTCTTATGGTGTTGTTGAAGCTGAGAAGGAGAACTTACAGGCTGAAGTTGATCAGTGGAAGGAATAACATGATGCCATCGAGAACAAATTGCACATGGATGTGAGTTGGACGTACTTCCGCTCCCGCTAGAGAGCTTAACTGAAGCCAGTTGAGAAAATTTTAGCCTTAATGCTGAAATTGCGAAGGCTAAAACAACTATTGAAGTGTCTCAGCAAGGTCAAAATTTCTCCACTCCTGAAAAAGAGTGTTCTGGAGGTAATATGGATGAAGAAGATGTGGAGATAGAATTTCATCCTCCATCTTCAAGTCCCCCCGCTGATCCTTCCCAAACTGCCGATCCTTCCTTAGCTGATAACCCTTCTTAAGTTGCTACTCCTTTATAACAAGATATTCCACATTATCATTAATCTTAGCTTTTATTGTTGCCAAGAGTTTTTTTGGTTTGTCTTTGGTACATTTCGTGCCAACTTTCCGTGCTTTTTATGCAAGTTTTCTTTGTTTTAACCGTTCAATTTTTTCAAGTCTTTTACTGCATTACTTTTATGTTTAAGTAAATTCTTTTTGGTTGCCGTAACTAAACACATACGATCTTAATCATAAAAGAGGACCCTATTATGCAATTTATACTAATGAAGATGACGTCTCTTCTTCATGTTGGTGCAAAAATATTCAAATATGGAATAACTTAAGATGTTCTCGTAAAACTATTAAAGTGATTACTTATTCAAGTGAATATTACAACTACATTTTTGTTACAAGATTGTGGCTCTTGTGTCATGAATACATTATTTCAAGTAATTTTATCGAACTTTACTTTTTTTTCGAAACTATTTTATTCCGTGACTATTTTTGTAAACTAATCTTGAAATTTCTTGTAATTCTTGAGATGCTTATCTTCGTAAGCTGACACCTTCATATGCTTATATAATCCCCCAGTGTTTTATTTTGAAGTATGAAAACTTGAACACTAGATCTTCAAACAAACGTTAACATCTTTTTCCCTTAGTCCTTTCCTTGAAAAAAAAACATGTACAAGACTCAGAGCTTTGTTAGATGAAGATTGTGTTTAACTATTTCCTTCAGAATTTTTTGTAACCTTGACAAGAAATAATTAAATATTTCACCTGTCATTTATTGTCTAATATCATCATTTGGTCTGGGTTAGCTTTGTGTCTATCATCTAAAAATATTAGTATTATTTATACGAGCAAGTAAATATTGGAATAAAAGATATCTGACCGTGGGTGTCTCTTCAGAAGTAGTACTTCTTTAAGTACATTACATTCCAATTTGAAGGTAGCACTTTTCCGTCCATACTTTCTAACTCATACGCTCCTTTTCCAGTTATTCCTCAAACTCGATATAGGCCTTTCCAGCTCGGACCTAATTTTCCAGAATTAACTGCTTGCATAGATTGGAACACTTTTCTAAGAACAAAGTCTCCAATTTTGAAGTGTCATAAATTCTCCCTTCGATTATAATATCTCTCTATTCTTTGCTTCTAAGTTGCCATTCGTATCAAAGCCAATTCCCTTCGCTCCTCGATCATGTCTAAATTTTTACGTAATACTTCATTATTTGATGACTCAGTTATATGGTTAAATATCAAACTTGTTTCTCCTATCTCAAACGTAATTAAAGCTTTAGTTCCTTAAACAAGTGAGAAAGGTGTTTCTCTCATACTTGTTTTTGACGTGGTTCTATAATCCCACAACACTCTTGGTAACACTTCTGGCCATTTGTCTTTAACTTCTTCCAAGCGCTTCTTCAAATTGTTTATAATTATCTTCTTCTATTACCTGATTCTTGAAAGCGTCTTGTTTTCTCTTCTTTTGCTTTACAGAGGATGTAATAGGTTTTCATTTTGTTTGTAAGTCATTACCTCCTATGAAATACCTGTCATATTTGCATGCAACCAAGCAAAGCAATCAAAGTTAGATCATAAAAATTCAAATAACTTACGTTTTAGCTCCTGGTTGAGAATTGATCAAATGTAGACTTTTATCTCGGGCCAGTGAACGATTAAGATAACAACTTTAAGCTCCTTCAATGTTGTTTTATATGTATCATTCTCCTTTATTTCCTTGATCACACCCGGCCTCCTGTCTATATTAGCTTTAGTTCCCGTGCCTGGCACCGTGACTGCTAAGGGCTCAGTTGTCTCCTTAGCTTGATGCTCTAATTGCTATTTTTCGTTGTCAATATTGGTTATGCTGCTAGAAATAGCCACTGAATTTGTTTCTCGAGCCGCACGTCCATCTCCCCTAATTGTTGACCCTCCTCCCCCCTATTGTGATGGAAATTTGATAACTTGATGTAATATTGAAGGTACCGCATCCATCTCATAAATCTACGGTCTTCCTAAAATTATGTTATAAGTCATGTCAGCTTCTACCACTTGAAAATTAGTGTCCTTTACCACTCCATTTGTGAAAGTTGATAATGTGATCTCCCATTTGGTAATTACACTTGTATTTTCGAATCCGGATAGAGATTGAGCATTTGGTATGATTCGATCCACTACTTGCATTTTTTTTTGAACAATCTTAGGAGTATGATATTTACTCTGCTACCTAGATCAATCAAAACTCGTTTTACATTAGTATTATTAATAAGTAAATAAATGACTAATGCGTCATTATGTGGTACGAACAAGCCATCTGTATCTTCATCATAAAACGTAATGCTTTCTACCGTTAGGATTTGCGAATATGTTTCTCATGTGTTAGGGTACCTTAGGTGTCTTCTTTGCCGTCGTATACGTTACTCTATTGACTTCTTCACCCCCAGTTATAATGTTTATTGTCCTCTTTGGCGACAGAGGTTTGGGGTGGTGCCTCTTTGTTTTTCATATAAGAAAGTTTACCTTTCTCACTGAATAAGTTAGTGAGATAACCTTTTTTTCTAAAAGATAATCAAATTCACTTTGAAAAAGCCTACAATACGATGTTCTAAGTCCATGATCGTTATGAAATTTACACCAAAATTCCTTGCTTCTTTTGCTAGGGTCCGACCTTATTTCTTTTGGATACCATATCTTGTCACGACCCAAAATTTACTAAAGGTCGTGATGGCACCTAACACCGCCGTCAGGCAAGCCAACGGTGATTGATCAACTTAATTACTCATTTTAGTATTTTGAAATCATAATTTTTATTAATTAAATAGTATGAAATAGAATTTACAGGGTAAATAATAATATTTACACGAACTACAATAATGAACAACCCGTAGGAACCCCTAAAATCCGAGGTCAGAAGTGCACGAGCATTTTTTAAGGAGTACAATAATAATACAACATCTGTCCAGAATGTGAATAAGACAGGATAAAATAAATAGTTCAATGGACACTCGATGGACTAAGATGCGTAGCTTGAATTGCAGCTCACATAAAGTCTCCTCAACAGATGCGCCTACGCGCCAAGATAATCACCAAATGAACCTGTCAGATCTTACACATTTAGTGCAGAAGTGCAACATGAGTACGTAAATCAACGTGTGCCCAGTAAGTATCTAGCCTAACCCTGGAGAAGTAGTGACGAGGAGTCGACATCGACACTTACTAGAGGTCTAATAAAATAATATAAAAATTCATAACATATATGAAGTGCACCGCGATAGTGGGGTAAATCTGTAAATTTCATAACTCAGAAAATGCCAAGTGTCAATATCAAATAAATAAGGAATACCATAAAAATGACGGGCATCAGTGGAAGGTTTATCTCGTGAATATTCGGACTACTAGTGATATAACGCACGATTCTGCCGAGGTCGTTCAGCCCGATCCAGAATAATATGTACACTGCCGAGGGTCGAGCGGCACGAACCATAGATACATTTATTATACTGCCGAGGCGTTCGGCCTGCTCCATATAAAGGAAGTTACCGAATTACCAGACACATGCTTACAACACAGTACATTAGCACAAAATGAATATAATCTTTACCATTTCTCAGATAACTCGCCCACAACTCATAGTGTTAAGGCTTGGCCTAGTATACATATATTTATTTCTATATCAAATTCAGTTATAACTTTAATTAATTAAGCCAGTAGAACGAGTTCAAATAATTCAATTATTACATGATAAAGTCCTAAGTCAACCCGAACATAAACATGCTTTAGCTACGTACGGACTCTCGTCACCTCGTGCGTACGTAGAACACACAACTAGTTGTACATAACAATAATTATCACCTAAGGGGTAGTTTCCCCCTCATAAGGTTAGAAAGGATACTTACCTCCCTCTGAAGTTCCATGACCGGCTCCAACGCCTTTTTAACACCTCAACTCAAAGCCAAATGATCTGTAACTAGTCAAACGATGTGTAACTCAATCAAAATATACTCCAATGCTTATAATGAATCAATTCATAAAAAGCCCCAACTCCATTCTAAAAGTCCATAAAGGCAACCCTCAGGCCCACGTGCCCGAATTCCGAAAACTTGTGAAGATAAACTTTACCCATAACGCTACGAACTGAAATATATAATTTATTTCAAATTTCATGTCCATTTTTGTGGTCAAAATCTAAAAATACCAATTTCTAGGTTTTCTACCAAAATCCCAAATTTTCTACAAATTTCCATGCTTAAATCCATAAATAAATCATGTAATTAACTCATAATATGAAGAAATCACTTACCCCATAATACATGATGAAGATGGCACTCCAACATTGCTCCTAAATCGGCTCCTATGGACGAAATAAAGTGTAATTGAGCCAAACCCTCATTTTAAAAACCACACTGCCCAGTCCGACCTTTGCACTTGCGGCTAAACAGTCGCACCTGCGACTCCGCACCTGCGGACAAATCCATTGCATGTGTGGTTCCCTCTAAGGCTAGGTAAATCTGCATATGCGAACAAAACTCCCGCTCTTACGCGACCGCTTCTGCGGTCGGTCTCACGCTCCTGCGCTCCCGCACGTGCGGAGATCGTCCACTTCTGCGACCCCAGCTGCCCAGCTCGCATTCAGCTTCTGCGGGCCTCAAGAGCTTCTGCGCGTCCTTGGCCGCTACTGCGGCCCAGGCCTTTTTGGCCAATCTCCACTTCTGCGCTTCTTCTCTGCATCTGCCGCTTCGCAGGTGCGGACATTCCCTCTCACCTGCGCTCCCAAACTTCCCTCACGAATATTGCACCTGCGATTTAATCTTCGCATCTGCGTGACTGCACCTGCACGGCTGCACCTACAGCCACTCCTTCCGTGGGTGCGATGGCACCAGATTTCAGCAGCAGCAACAGGTCCTCAAATTCCAAGCTTGATCCGTTTTCGATCCGATCCGCACCCGGGGCCCTCGAGACCCTGTCCAAATATACCAACACATCTTAAAATATGACACAGACTTAGTCGAGGCCTCAAATCACATCAAACAATATTGAAATTCCGAATCGATGATCGAAATCCTTCTTTAAACTTTCAAACTTTAACTTCGACGAACGCGTCCGATTCATATCAAAACATTCCAAAATAACGCCAAAATTTGTGCACAAGTCATAAATCACAATACAAACCTATTCCAAGGCTCGAAATCCCAAACGGACATCGACAACACCAAAGTCCACCTCAAAACAAACTTAGTAAATTCTAAAGCCTTCCAAATGCCAACTTTCCACAATAAGCGCCGAAATGCTCCCGGGTGATCCGATACTCAACCCGAACATACGCCCAAGCCCGAAATCATCATACGAACCTATTGTAACCTTCAACTCCTGATTTCAAAATCGTTTACTCCAAAAGTCAAACCTTAGTCAATTCTTCCAACTTAAAGCTTTCGAAATTGGAATTTTCTTTCTAAATCAACTCCGAACTTCCCGAAATTCAACTTCGACCACACGTATAAGTCATAATACCTGAAGTGAAGCTACTCAAGGCTTAAAACTACTGAACAACGTGCTAGAGCTCAAAATAACTGGTCGAGTCGTTACATATCTTATCTCCCATGCTTCTTAGTACCGCTACCAATTCAGAAGTACTTACATTGAAATTGTAATCTACTAATTTTGGTCTGGAATTATGGTCATTGTATCTCATTGCTTCTCATTCCTCTCTAGTCAGTGAGGAAAAATTTACATCTCTCTATCCTGATCTTTGATCAGACTGTACCTGTTCTGATTTTTGTGCACGATCCCGCCTTATAGGTCCCATATAAGGTTTGTACCTATTTTTTAACTTCTTCGCTTAGACTCTGGCCTTCTAGGCACTGCATTCGATAGATTTCCGAGCCTATTTTCCAATTTTGGTTGGATCAATATATCTTCCTTTATTTAAAGCTTTATGCTGTACCTGTTGTAAACGTCATTCCAGGTGGTCGGTAGGAATACTCGTAAACTTTCTTTCAGTCTTCTCATAGCTTCTGAACTCTGTTCATTCAAGTTTCTTGTGAAAGCTATTGCTACACAATTATTAGGTGTGGGTGACAATAATATTCTTTCCCGCTAAAAGTGATCCACAAATTATCTGAGTAATTCTGTGCTTCCTTGCTGTATTTTAAAGATATTCTCCATACATTCTCTACTTTTTGGGCTCTCGAATGTGCTTTAATAAATGCAGCTGCTATCTCAACAAATGAATTAATTGAATTTTTAGGTAAAAGATAATACCATATTAATGCTCTTTTTATGAGGGTTTCGCCAAATATTTTCACCAGCACCGACTCTATTTCCCGTTTAGTCAAATCATTGCCTTTGTCTCATGTGGAGAATGTTATCACATGATCTCATAGATAAAAAGTTCCATCATACTTATGATTATATGGTGTCTTGAACTTCTTTGGTATTGGTAATGGTGTTGCAATAGGTTTCCATCATTGTTGTAAATATTTGTCCATATTTACGCCTTTGATTACTGGTAGTACACCTGGTATTTGCTCCATCCATTCTTTCTTCTCCTTGACTTATTTCTGCAAGGTTAGAACTAGATTTTATAAATCAGTATTACCTAGCATACCTGAACCTCCAACCTAGAGCTATTTGGAATTTCCCTACTCCCAGAATTTTCCAGCCTTGAATTGGGGGGTTTCATGGTCATGTTAGCTGGTGGTGGTGTTGGAATTGCTATTGTTGCATTGCCTTCCAAGGCTCTTAATTCCTCTCCAATCTGTTGAGTGATAAATATCTTCACCTGATTATTCTTTATTTCACTGCTCGAGACTTCGATTAGCAGATCTGACAGGTGAATTATCACATGAATATTGTTGAGAATGTGCGGATGAATTCTTTGGAGGTTTTCCCCTTTGTCCATTCACTTTCTGAATAACTTGATCGGTTCAAGACATAATATGTTGATAAGAAAAGAGAAATTAAAAATAAAAAACTGAATGATTGTTAGATTCCTGGTAATGGAACCAAAATATTTAACCTAAAAATAATTTTTATTGTCAAAGAAATTAAACAAATATTTCGTGTTACTAACAACCGATTTAATTTATTTTTCCAAATATGAACGACAAGAAAAAGGAACAGATATTAAAAAGGAACAAATTGAAAGTAATAGAAATTATATTGATGAATGTAGATTTTATTATGTATGAACGCAATAATACTTTTCCAACAATAGAGAGCTTAAATTGAGCAATGTAATTGAGAGAGAATAATTGAGTACTTTTCGATAAGATACAAGATATGGGATGAGGGGTTTAAATTATGATCCTATTCGCAATTGTTCGCCTTGTCCGACTCTTGCCTGTTACTGTTATACTCCTTCCATTCCAATTTATGTGAACTTGTTTGACTGGGCACGAAACTTAAGAAAAAATGAAGACTTTTAAAATTTGTGGTCCTAAACATGTCAGAAAGGGGTCCAAAATATTTGTGTGGTTATAAAAGCTTCTTATTATGGGTAGAATTGAAGGTTTAAGTTAAATTATTTTCAAATTTAGAAAGGGGTCATTCTTTTTAGAACAGACCAAAAAGGAAATAGGTTCACATAAACTGGAACATAGGGAGTATATAGTATTAATTATGCGTTACATAATTGATTTATAACAGCTAAAATATTGACGGTATATCCCGTGTAATCTGGAATTGATTGATTCTTTCATTATTCATACCTATTAATGACCCCTATTTATCAGACCCGTGGCTATGCTCTTATGATTGACTCCGAGACTAATAGGCACGGTAAGTTTGTGTTCAACCCCGTGGGTGTTGCACATATATTCTGTACACGTTATTTTTCTTTGTTGTAATAACTCCATAGACACCTGTCATCACAGAATAGGTCTTCGTGTCGAGTCTATTTTCCACTAATACACCCACAGTGATCAAGGACCAGGAAATGGAGTCCCCGTGTACGAAGCCTAATAGAGGTGAGGTTTCCCTTTTGGATCGGGGGAAAGGTATTCATTGGGGATGATCCTGTCAGATCGCCCGTCGCCTAGATTTTCCGACCCAAATCCAAATTTCTATTGAAGCCCCCGGCCTCGTGCTTTCCCTGACCTGGTTCCTCGACAAGCGCGGGTACCCGTCGGGTTGTTATTGAGGTACCGGAGGGTGGGAATATTCTGGAGGATTTAGGGAAGGGCATGATATGGTTGAAGGAGTTGGTTGGGCCCCTGGAGAGGAAATAAGTGAATAGCCAACCAACATCAATCTCGTGAATGGTGTTCTTCCCTACACCCTTCGGGTGTATTTTGAGTTTTCATCCTCTTTCTCTTCTGCTACAACTCTATCATGGCTTTATAAGTTAGAATGTATTGTATATTTATTGTAGTCCAACTTTGTATCAACCGAGATCAAGAGGAGGTTCCTACTCCATGAGAAAACGATGGCGGGGCTGAGGGGGAGATTAAGGCCTAGGAGTCTCGATTTGAGGAGATGCATACGGAGAAGGATACTTACCATATCTTTGCTAGATTGGCTAAGGAATAGATGGGGGAGGTGAAAAAAGAGCTTGAGAAGCAAAGATCCACACATATTGAGAGGGTTGATCATCTTGAGGCGGCGCTTCCTCAGAAGGTGGCGCATGCGAGTAGCTAGCTGATGAACATATGAAGCTTACATATGAGCTAGCTTGGGCTAAAGTGCAAGGGACATTTCTTGAGCAAGCTCTCAGGTGATGGAAGGAGTCTACCAAAACTTACTAGGCTGAGGAAGGTAGGCTGCAGAGCGAGAAGGATAGGGCGATTAAGGACCTTGATAGATTAAAGGTGCAGTAGGAGATACCTCAGAGTATTATCTTTCTTGAATCCAAGTTGTCGATACTAGAGGGTGTCTATGTAGGGATCCCTAACTTGGAGGAAGAAATTGAAAAGCTGAAGCAAATAGTAAAGATGTCCTGGCAAGACTTGAACTCGTCCTCTCCTGGGGAGCAATTGTTGGACGGTGAGGAGTTTTTAAACTTTTACGAGCCTACTGAGTCGCACCCTAACCTTTTGATCCCTAAAGTTTATCCATCTCCTTCTGGCCCTCCGCCTCTTGGCCCCACACCTCAAGATCTACAATCTTATTCTCTTCCGATGGGGGACCGTTGAAGCTCTAGTACAACTGTAGTGACCAAAATTTGGTGTTTTTCATAAGGCTTAGTCTTCTATCTCCTTATTTATTTATTTTGCTTTTGGCTAGCCATTGAAGTTAATGGATATTCCTTATTTTAATAAATTAGGACTTATAATGAATGAAAAGCATCGGTTCCCACATGTTCTGCTTCTTTGATATATTTCACATATATGCTTGTAATTTTTTTATATGTCTCCAATCGATGTGTTGTGAACACTTTTAACTTGTTTCAGATGCCTTATTATGGGGGCTTCTTTTGCGTGTCCCATGCATACCATCTCGGGGGACAAGAGTAATGCTCGAGTACCTTGAGACTTTCTTTCTTCGGGTCCATGACATTGTTCAACATATTTGCGCCACGTGTAGCTAGGCTAGACCCCCTATAGATGGTTTTGAAGTATCTTGGGAGTAGAGAGGTCTTTTAAGTGGGAAAATATGTCGTTTCTATCCAATATCAATTTAGGTCCGTGAAGTATAACATCACATCTATTTTATACACATGACACGTGGCCGGGTCCGACAGTAATCAGTACCTTCAACGACTACCAAGGTAATGATGACTTCTTCTTATAAAATGAGTAGTCCTTACTTTGTTTTTGTAGGGTTGCTTCCTTAAACTCTCTTTCTGCTCCATTTCCAAAGCTTTTTATTCCATCTATGCTTCTGGCACTATTGAGAGTGCCCATGTTGCTACCACCTCCAAGACAACGATGATGTATACAACGCCTTATCTGACAAAGAAGAGGAGGACCACCAAGAAGGTAGACCTAGCCTCCTAGCCTGAGAGGACAGTTTCGGACATCGTGCTAAAGGAGTTAAAAAGGAAAATAACTTTAATGTAAGAGAGAATACTGAGAAACAAATGGGGAATCAAAACTCCCCAGTATTATATACCCTTATCTCATCATCCATGATATCCTTTGTTGAGTTCGGGAGGATTGCAGGTGGACTTATAAAGGAGATCTCATCCTTGGAATTCCATGGGAGGGTGAGAAGCTTATCAACTACTTCACTCGCCACTCCCTTATCCCTACATACCTCTTCACTAAGTGATTTGAAATCCTTATGGATGAAGTTATCACCGAGCTCTATTTCTGGTACAAGGTGTGTATGGCTCAGGTCAGCCCCCAAATTTAGAGACTAGTTTTATGCCTTCATCGCATGGCGTCAAAGACGACAATAAAAATTACCCAATATATTCTTACAAGTAGGATCTGGGGAGGATAGTGTATACACAGACCTTATATCTACCTTATGTTGGCATCAAAAGCCGCTGTCAATTTTACTTTTTGACACCTCTTTCATCTTTATTCCCATAAGTTTTGTCGTGGGAGAATAATCAACATCGCTAGTCGGGGTTCGATGGACCTGATATATGATTATGGTGATGAATACAATCGGAGATGGTTCGAGAGGTGCTTGGTGGTGCAGACTAAGTTTCTCTACTCGAACAAGAAAATTCAGTTCCTGGAGAAGTGAACCCTTAATCGTAACTTCTTTATTTATTTTAAGGACTACTCCTAATTTCTTGTGGCTTGCAATTGTTGCGGTGGCTCTTGAGGGGGACCTGAAATTGAGGAATAGATGGCTAAGTTCTTACAAGTTTTTCCAAGCACATTAACATCCAACTTCCTGAGTTGGTAGGTCCCACGGAGTAGGAGAAAATGGAGTTCATGAACGTGGAGGCGCTGGTGACTCAAATGGCTTATGAAACTACTAGGTTAGGTTTCTTTGGTTTTTTTATTTCATATATATACTCTTCTTATTAATCTAACTTCTTTTAATGTGTATCTTGTTGTACTTAGTTAACTTCTTTTACTGTGTAGCTTGATGTACTTAGTTAAAGGGGCATGAAAAGAGTCCGAGGGGACATGACTTTAGCTAAGGAGGTGGTAAGGTACGACCAAGTATTGAAGTCCGAGAATGAAAGGCTCAAGAAGGAGATTGAAGACCTAAAGGCCGAGAAGGAAGCTTTCTGGCAAGGACCAAGGTAGAAAAGAGGAGCACCAAATAGAGAATGCAAGAATATCTTGCTAGTGAGGTGACTCTTCTAGTTGAGACAAGCAGGGCTAATGATAGACTTTTCGCCTTTCAAAGCAAGTTACCCTCTAAAGTCGAGTGTGAAAGTGCGGATAAGGGAAGATTGTTCTCGATTAGAGGCTAAGGGTATGAGGTTCGATTTGGAAGCGACCGAAGATAGCACTGCTGATCGGGTGACTCTTCACGAAGCCTTTGAAGCTTTGCAAAGGAGGATGGTGTTAGATTGGGCCTGTGCTATTTTTGAGACTCGGTTGTGTGCTCTTCATGAAGTGCATATCGGTATAGTTGACTTACACCGTGAGATTCTTCATCTTGAGGGCGAGGGGAATTCAGAAGTGACTTGGTCTGTCTTCCCTTGATAGGCGAGGACTCAGCCTTCACTCGAATGAGGATGATTTTGAGGGGAAAATGTCCAAAAGGAGGAAGTAGCTTCTCTCCCTGAGTCTTCAGCTCCTCCAGTTGTTGGGACTGTTGCTAATTTGGATTCCCCTTCAAATTTTGCTCCTAGAATCTCGGAGTTAGACCTTAGTTCTTGGCCCTAAGGCCCCTCTTAGGAGATCTTTTGTAATTCTCAATTGTAGGCCCCCTTTATGCATAAATAAAATATATTTTTTGAATCTTGTTAGGCCTTTTACATTTGTGTCAAATTCTTATCGCACTTAGAAATATTCTTTTGTCTTTCTTTTTTGGTTTTAGTCTCATAGACTTAAATATTTTTACCATTCGTTGCTTTAAAAGCGATCGTTGTTAGTCATAACGAAGAGCGCGAAGTACAACACGAAAATTAATGCTCGCTACTCAAAGATAGTATAGTAAAATACCGTCTCCATAGGGATTAGATTTAAATAATGCCAAGTAGTTTCTGATACTTTGATTTGGGATGATTAACACTACAACTAACAAACTAAAATTAAAGCAATTAACAATTGATCATAGAGAAATAGAGAGTAGAGCAAAAGTTGGCTGTTATTAATATGAGAAATAAGGGTCATGACATGATACGTGCAAGATTGGTATCCTGGATTTGAAACTGTTAAATATTTACTCTTAAAGTTCTATTGATTCCCACGAATTCAACAGGTTATTATCTTATTATTTTATTAAGATTCCTCTTTCGATTAAACCTAAACTGTTCAAAAAAGCTAATGTGAAGTACATGAAACATGCAAGTATCTATTGGTAGGAATGATCTAAGAGAAACTTCTCGCGAATGTTTCTCAATATTAATTCAAACAATAGATCACAAAGCTCTCTCTTTCGATTACTTCAAAGAACCGCTAAAATAAATTAAGACATGTGTTGTAACAATATTCAATATTATATTCCTCTTCCAATTAAATGCGATAATAAATAAAATCACAACTAGAATTAAATCTCCTACAACAAATTCAAGCAATCAAACAATTATCAAATCCCTAGATAATAATCAAGTCATCAAATCATATAAAACTCTAAGGTAAACTACGTCATAATCACGGAGAAAGTCATCACAAATAAGTTAAAAAATAAGAACATATTAATTCAACATTACAATCCAAACTAGCATATTGAATTAGTGGAAGGATGATGAAATCTTATATCTTGAAGTCTCCAATGCTCACTCAATCCTCCGTAGGTCAAAAATCCCTTCAAAAATATGTTTTCAATATATTTATATCAAGTAGGAACGGGCCTTGACCAAATTATCCTCTTTGAGCCGAAGGGGGAAAAGTTGGGTACTATTTTGTACTAGCGCACCGCCCCACGCGGCGCACCATGCGCCGCATTAGTGGAAAAGTTCAGAAGGCTAATTTTTTTTACTCTGCAGGAAATTTACACTAGCGCGGCGCGTTATGCAGCGGGGTAGTGTATTTTTCTCATAGCAGAAAAGTTTCTCAATTTTTAACATCCACACTTGGTCCTCAACCCCCAAACGTAATTCCGGTTCACTTCCTGGGGCTTCTACTTAGACTTCAAAGCTCAAAATTATCTATTTTAGCTCTAAAATTAATTTCTAACGGGGAATCACCTCCTACAAAATATAACACATATAGTAAGTACAAATCATTATAATTTAAGCTCAAACACGAATAAAGTGCAGTAATTAGAGTATAAAATATAGCTAAAATGCGAGTTTCTAGCCTATCATCACATAACTTAGTGTTTTGTCATAAAAGTAGTCCATTTTTATGTCTATTCCATATGGGCAAAGATAATTTCTCATCTTCGCTTAGACACAAAAAAATGGGAGAATTTGGTCCTACTAGATGTTTATCCCCAAACGAAGTGCTAAAAGTATATTTTTGAAGCAAAAATGAAACTTAATTCGAGAAAAAATGAGGTTTATTTATTCGAGTAGGATAGTGAACCCGAGTACATTATTGAGTCATTCTTTGACTTAACATATCGGATGAGATTCGAGTATACAATTAGGATATTTCCTATTGAACGAACGTACAAATATGCCCTTTTTTATAATGGCTTTATCTAAAGATGTTGTGAGATTTTATAATCTTAGGATATCCTAATTTGTATTCTGATCTTCAAGGGACTTCTGTGTTTCTGCAGTTCCATATGGTGTAGTCCCCTCAGTGTTCAAGTTTGAAGAATGAAGACTCGGGCACTGATATCGTATTTTCTCAGCACCTTGCCTAGCATTCAGTCTTGTCGTGGCTTGCTCTATCAATGGTCCTTTTCCTACAAAGGAAGTAAAGGGATGGGAGAAATATTTTATATGAAGACGGTACCAGAGCCCTTTTACTCAGATATTTTGACCTTAGCTAGGAACTATAGTAGTTCTAGAATATTTTCAAGAGTCATTATAGTCATCACTTAGTTCGAGCTGGCTTAATGCCTGTCATCTAAGAACATTAATAAAAATACAATAAAATGAATTTGTAATGCATGCATAGGGAAGGAAGTAGAACCATCGTGATCCTCAGAAGTATAACCGTTTGAGGTGTGCCACATTCCAATTAGCCTTTATGAGCCTACCAACCATCTCCTCGAGCTTGTACAACCCTTTGCGTGTCATCTCGATGATCCTGCAGGGTCCTTCCCAATTGGGTCCGAGATTTTCCACGTTTAGTTCTTGAGGTACTGAGAATATATTTCACCAGCACATAGTCCCCCGTTTTGAAATGTTGAAGGTTCACCTTCTTGTAGTAATACTTCTCGATTTTTTACTGCTGTATTGCCATCTGAATCAAGGTCATTTTCCTCCTTCCTTCTAGTAGGTCCAAGTCAGTTGCTACAACCTTGTTGTTTGATTTTTCGGAGAAGTGGGCAAAACTTAAGTTTGGTTCTCCTATATCGACTGGGATGAGGGCGTCAGACCCATAAATAAGAGAAAAAAGGTTTCCTCTGTGCTTGACTTCGTCATTGTATGGTAGGCCCATAATACTCTAGGGACCTCTTTTAGACATCTTCCCTTGGCTTCTTCTATCCACTTTTTTAAATGGTTGAGAAAGACTTTGTTAGAGGCCTTGGCTTGTCCGTTTGCTCCCTGGCGGTACGGAATAGAAGTGATCCTTTTGATCAGCCATTTTTCAAAGAATTTTGTTATTCTGGCTCCGATAAATTATGCTTCTTATTTCACATGATTTATTTGGGGACCTCGAATCAACATATGATATTTTTCCAAATGAAGTCCATGACTCCTTTTTCCCTGATTTGTGCGAATGCGCCTGCTTTCACCCACTTGTAAAAGTAGTCAGTTAAAATAAGAATTTTACCTACCCCTGAAGCTTGTGGTAGTGGACTTACTATGTCCATCCCCTATTTCTTGAAAGGCCATAGGGTGAGTACTGAGTGAAGTGGTTCAGATGGTTAATATAGTCGATAAGCGAACCATTGGCACTTGTTACATCTTTTGACAAAATCGCCCTTGACTAGTTTCCAGACAAGTGACCTATCTCCCGAATGATTGCCGCAATACCCATCTTGAACTTACCTCATTACATAACTTGTATTTTCGTGCCCTAGGGATTTAGCTAACAGACCACTGAACGTTCTCCAATACAAGATTCCTTCGTAAAGGCAATATGTTGATGCCCGAATTCGGTTCGAACGACCTTCTTATCTTCGGGTAAGGTCCCGTTCAACAAGTAATTAATGAACTAATTATGAGAATACCAAGTTAGATTGTTTTTGTTTACCTCATATTTGGTTTGGTCACTAGAGGAGTGGATCAAATGCATGACTGAGCTGGTCACAAAATCAGTGATGTTAGCACCAGATCCGAGACTAGATAGAGTGTCTGGTTTTGCATTTTCCTCTTAGGGTATTTGAGTTGCCTTCCATTCCTTGAACTGGCCTAGGATTTATGTAGCTTTGGTCAGATACTACTGCATGTGGGCTTCACATACTACTTAAGTCCCCTGCACTTAGTTTACTACCAGATAAGAGTCACTCTTCAGCTCTATGCATTTAACAACATCCTCATATTTGGCATCATTATTAGTTATAGAATGGAATTTGATAGCATGTTGCACCGTTTTCCAGTTGGGGTGATAAGTAGAATGCCAAGTTCGGACCTTTTCACGTTAGATTAACTATCCGTATAGAGGGGTCAGGTTCCCAAAATTGACATGGAAGCAATTATCGCTCCCTTTTCTGCTTCAGAAAGTATACTTGTACTTAAATCGGTGATGAAGTTTGCTAGAACTTGTGACTTGATGCTCGTACGAGGTTGATATGAAACGTCATATGCACTCAAATTGACTGTCCAGTTATAAATTCACCCGAGAGCTTCGACTTGTGTAGGATGCTCCATAACGAGAAATTGGTAACTATAGAGATATGATGACATTGGAAGTAGGGACTGAATTTCCGAGAAGCTACTAAGAGTGCTAATGCTAATTTTCCTAGGTGAGGATACTTAGTTTCAGTGTCTAACAATATTTTGTTGACATAATAAATTAGAGATTGTGTACGTTTGTCTTCCCTTATCAGCACTACACTTATCGAAACTTCGGATACTGCCAGGTAGATCAACAGTTATTTGCTTTATCCAGCAACGATGGATTTGACAAATATCTCCTCAAATCCTTGCTGGCATTCCATGGTCCACTTGAAATTCTTTTGCGTTTTAGGACTGATAAGAATTTATGGCACCGCTCCGATAATCAGGATATGAATCGATCTAGGGCTTCTATTTGTCCTATTAATTTTTGCACTTCCTTCTCTCTAGTAAACATATCTGGAATGTCTTCAATGGCCTTGATTTATGCTAGGTTGACTTCAATACCCTTATTAAATACTAAGAAATAATTAACTTACCCGATGCCACTCCAAAAGTATACTTTTTTGGATTCAACTTCATTTTATACTTTCGAAGGGTAGCAAATGTCTCTTTTAGGCGGTATAGTCAGTCCTCCGCTTGTAGTGACTTAACTAGAGTGTCGTCGATATAGACTTTCATAGACTTTTCGATGTAATCTTTGAACATTAGGTGTTGACTAGCCTCTGATATGATGCTCCCGCATTCTTTAGACAGAATTATATTACATTGTAATAGTACGTCCCCTTTCAGTTATGAAGGATGTTTTCTCCGGTTAGTGTCTTTTCATGTGAAATGGACACTTTAACGAACTTCTTTGTTGCTGTGAAATTCACCTTGTTCACGTCTTCTCCTCGGAATATGATATTGACTGTTATTTTCAGTGAAGCAACCCTTGGTGGATCCTCTTTACTTCTATTCTTCATATACGATTGTTTCTCCTTTTTGGTGAAGAATTTGGTGAGATGTCCTTGTTTGACAAGGCCTTCTATTTCGTTTTGAAGGACTCTGCATTTGACGGTCTTGTGTCCATGATCATTGTGGAATTCGCACCGGAATTTCTGACTCCGCTTTCTTGGGTCTGTCCTCATTTCTTTAGGCCATATTACTTTTTTTCCATATCTTTGAGTATCGCCACCAATTCAGAGGTGTTGAAGTTGAAGTTATAGTCAGCTAGTTTTGGCCAGTGGTGATAATAGCTGATTTTTTGTGCTTCTGATTCTTCTTGCTCGGTGTGGTACAACATTGTTCCTTCTTTTAGGGCCTCTATATTTGTGGTTTATCCTATGCCTTCAGTTATTTTCTTGACGTAAGAGTCCCAAATAGGGCTTGTAGTAAACCTTTGAATCTCGGTGTCGAAGATCTTCTTGCTTTCAGATCATCTTCGGTCAATGGATGTATCTCTTTGTCTCCCTATTTCCAAGTACGGGGAGTGTTGAGATGTCTTCTTCTATTCTAAGCTTCATGATATATCTATGATATACGTCATTCCATGTTTTGTCTGAGAATTCTCAAAGACAGTTTGTCAGTCTCCTTGTAGCTTCCAAGTCGTTTTCATTCAGGTTTCTTATGAAGTCCATGGCTGCCCAGTTATCAAGTATTGTACGGAGTAGCATCATCTCCCTTTAGAATTGATCTTTCGTATCTCTTTGTTTGATTTTGAATATGTCCTCTATCTGTATCTCTACCTTTTGTGCTCCGGAATGTGCTTTGATAAAAGTATCTGCAAATTTAGCAAAAGAGCTAATAGAGTTTTTTGGTAAGTGAGATTACCAAATCAAAGTCTCTTTTGTTAGGGTTTCTCTGAACTTCTTGACAAGTACAGACTCAATTTCTTCCTTTGTGAGATATTTCCCTTTGATTCTAGTTGTGTAGGCCATGATATGATCGTGCCAGTCCCAGATTCCGTCATACTTCTGACATTTCGAACTTCTTAGAGATTTAGTGGGCCACTCTCAGTTTTCATAGCTGCTGAGAGTACTTGTTTGTTTTATTTCCCTTGATAACAGGTGAAAATGTTGGGATCTGCTCAATCCTCTCATTCGGTTCCTTAACCTTTTGTTGTAAGGTTAGCATTAAAGTCTATAATTGAGCATTCTCAGACACACCTGAGCCGATGGCTTTAGTATCATTCAAGAGTCCCCCTATGTCGACGTGCACCCTCGGAGTTAGGGGTTGTATTGTAGTCTTTACACCACTTGACAGAACCCTCAACGCCTCTCAAACAAGACATGCATTTAATTTATACTATTTTTCTCAATTGTTGCATAACGCATATTGCACATGCGCCGTCACGACCCAAACCAATGGGCCGCGACGGGCACCCGGTGCCATACTCAACCGAGAACCAACATAACATATCTTTCGTATCATACTATCATAGGTAAATAAACCAGAAAGGCTCTCATGAGATAACTAGAATAAAGTATGAGGGAATACTCGACATAGGATGACCCAACATGATATATCGACTTATACATATGACGTACGGGCCTATAAGGCCGGCATAATCCTTTATATACTCAAAACATAGGACGACAAGGCCATACAAGTATCCATATACATGACATCTGTCTACAAGCCTCTAAGAGTAGATAAATATCATAAAGGTCGGGAGAGGGCCCGCCATACCAATCAATACATGTCCAAATCATACTGATCAAATAGGCAACTCCGGAGCAAATGGAGCGCACCAATACCTTCCGCTGAGCTGATAGCCTACTTGGATGACTCTCAACCTGTCTATCAGGACCTGCATGCATGAAATGCAGCATCCCCAGCCAAAAGGGATGCCAGTATAAATAAAGTACCGAGTCTGTAAGGCAGGAAAAGCCGTATACAATAGACATGAAAGAAACATGGAGTAAAAGACTCAACAAGTACATCTGAATAGCTCTGTGAATCATGAAACATTTATAATGTCATGCATATGTGTATAAATGTCATACCATGCATAGGTATATGCGTACATAACATCATCAAGCCTCTGAGGGCATCCCATCATATCATCTCGGCTACAGTGGGCAGAATTATCAACGTATACCAGTTGATCAGGTGGTGGTGCGTATATAACGCCGTAACCTTTTTCCATATCCCATATACGTATAATATACGTGTATATAACGCCATCTGATCATGGGTCAATGTACATGCATAAATGAATGAAATGCATAAGAAGTGAGTTAATAAGATCTCTCAAAATGTCATAAGATCAATATGCCTTCGGATAAACTTTATCAACTACGTATTTTTCTGAGACCCATGAATAGAAGATATAATAATAAGGCACATGGGGAATCAAGAACATAGGCACCTTTAGTTCTTCTATGAATAGAGTCATTTATGAAAGTTGTGCACATGCTCGTTTCCTTTGTATCATATGGATCATGCCAGAAGGAAAGAAGGAATAGCCTTAACATACCTGAGCCGATTCTCTTGACAATTCCTCTAACACACATCAATTGCGACAAAACACGTAACGGCGAGATCGAAGTAGGGCAAATCCGTATGATATTCTTGAGAAAGGTTGTACCGTGCTCCCTTAGAATTTGAAATTCACGCTGCTATAGCATTATAGGGGTTCATATGAATTCTTTTTTAGAATTCTCATCCGAGACTAGCAAGCATTTATATTTCCTTAAATGATGTAGGGAGGTGATTTTATAATAGTGAGTGGGCCCCACTTTAGGTGATGACTAGCCAACAAATTCCCTAAATAGGTCACCTAGACCTTAGCCAAAGAGTCATTTGTTACATAAATAACTTGCTGCCACGTTGGGTCTCCATGAAGCTTATCCATCATTTCCTAATTAGCTAGTTAATCTCTCATTAAACCAATAATTAATCAATATCCCACATAATTAAGTAATATCCTAATTTACTTTTAATACTAATCACTTTTAACACACTTTATATACCTTACTATCATGGTCATGTGGTACCTTGTATGGCACTAGTCCATAAATACCGGGTATTATAGCTTGGACAGTATTTTATCCTAAATTGACAAACTTCAACGAATACTTATTCTTTGATTTGTTTACCCTCAAATTTTCACGGCACTCACTTATTACTTATTACAAATAACATAAATACTTATAACCTCAAAAATAATCTCATTCCCGAGCTTATGTCGATTAACTTACGGTGAAACTTTAACGTACGAAATGCGAGATGTAACACTTACGACGAAACTTTAACGTACGAAAACACAAAATGTAACAAATACTACGGGGTGTAACATCGTCGTAATATTGCGGAGTGTAACATCGACGTAATACTGTGAGGTGTAACATCATCCCCCCTTTGAAACATTCGTTCTTGAATGTTGACTGATGCACTTATATGTCTCATAACTAGATAGCTCTTATGAATGGTTTTAATATTGTCCTTGCCATATAGGAAGCTGTTCTGTGAATAAATCCAAAGTCCAGGACATTCCCACCTTTAGGCCTCTTTCTCACACCACGGCCTGTGGTCGAAATTCTTCCAATCTTGTAACTCTTGCTACCTTATGTCATGGAGCATGTACGCCTTTTTCCTTGTATGTGCGCCTATGCGACTCTTCCCTCCACCTTTTAGCCAATATCTAGGCCTCACTTTGGGAACATATACAGAACTTGACAAGATGTCCCTCTGGGCATCTATTGGTATACTGAAGTTCGTTGCTCGGTACTTTGTCGAACATACGACTATTGCTATATCTTGTTTCATAGCCTTGGTTATCTATCCTTATGGCTTTACTACATCTAGGTAGGTCATACTATATCTTAACTCTTTCTTCAGTTTATTATTACCGAGAACTGCTACCCAACTCCAGGTTACTCTATCGCTGCTTATCATATATGTATAAATCTAAGTCCTTTAGTGCTTCCTCATTACTGTTCATCTTAAGAATGACAGTCTGATCTCATCTCATACTGTTGAACTTTTATCCATCTATTGTTGATTCACCTTAATGTTGATCTATAATCTACCACTGATAACTTGACCTCTTATGTAACACTGCCGCTAGGGCTCACGTCTCATCGGGAAATATCTGAAGTGATTAGACTGATCCATCTAGGGGCGATACTATACTTCCATAACCATATTTCATAGCATCCCGATGGGATTCACCTTACGTGGGTATTTTAATCCTGTATAATTCATGAAATACCTTTTTATTTTCTTCAAATCATTACTCAATCAAAGACCCAAACATCATCCTTTATCTATCACAATTACACTCTCATTTTACTACCAGGGCAGCATTCCGTCTCTTCTAATTGCTACTAGTCTTAGACTTCTTTGAGTTCATTCAGGACATACTGAGCTATCTATAACTTAGAGAAACCATCAGCTCTCTTATTTTCATGGGCTTAATCCCAAGGACTTATCCATTCTCGTCACCTTCTCACTCGCCCTCTTCTTATCCTTATTCCTGTATTCCTAAAACCTTGTCGCTCTACCATACTTTAGCTTGCGATCTACACATATATATTTATACTACTTGCAACCTTCCTTCAACTTACTTGCACAATAGATTTCCTTATGTTATTCCGGAACATCAAGCGAGACATTACATTGTCTATAACTCTTCTTTACTCTCTTAACTAGACCTCTCAGTACCTAGAAACCATAGGCTGGAAGATATGCCACTAATTACACCGCTATCTTACCTGCATACTGAATCCCAGTGCTTCTAGCCCTCTATCTGAAGTATGGATTATTCATAACCTTCTGCACCCGAGTATCTCGTACGTTGTTCACCTTTACCTTACTTACCTTAAAATCTCACATCGTATCTTCTACCTCTTCATAACCCCCCCTTCCACATAGGTATAATTCACATTCACAACTTGAAGCTTTCTTATAATACTTTCACCTCTGGTGTATACACAATCCGGTAGGAGTTTCATACTGACTTCTTATGAGGTTGGTACTCTTCTAACTAGCTTTGTCTTAGTTCCCACGCATGCCAGAATTTTTGTGCAACTCATATGATCTCGAATATTACTTTTGGTTTCACTTACTGCTTATTAGCCATGATAGGTGCCACTTTCTTATGGAGTGCATACAATGTTGTAGTGAGACTGCTATTACAAGACCGTTACTATGCTTAGGTTGAAGTCTTCTTCCTTATTTCCTTATCTAATCATTTTTATAGTACTTGGGGGACACCCTCTGACTCTTGTAAAGTTGCGAGCTTATTAAATCGTATACTCGACGGAATTTTTCATGTTCTTCCTTGCCTATAATTATTCTTAGTTACTTACCTCCACGCTCATGTGCTCGTAGGGTTGCTTCTGAAGTGAAATTTTGATTGTCTTCCCAATGGGACTCTCTTTTATTTCCGTAACATTCATATGGTACCTTTAACTACCCCAACTCCTATCTGAATATTTCTTAAGGGTCATGATGTTATATCTGCCAGACTGAATTCCCTATGTTGTGGTTCACTACGTTTATCTTGCATGATCTGTTGATTTATCTGTAACCTCTTGTCTAGCCATAATTAGACTCTTCCTGAATCAACTACTAACTACTCGTTGGTCCATTCTCATATCTATATTCCGCGTAATCTCTCTTGGGTTATTTCCTTTGTCTTAACTTACCTCTCGTGCTGGCTCCTTATGTATCAAGTGCTCATTCCCACTTATTTATCAATATCATTTGGTGCGGAACCCTTATTGCCTCTACCCGATGTCATGCTTGCATAATGTTCTGGAGTCGTATCATATCTGTAGGATCTAAATAAATGCAATCTCATTCCTTTCGCCATTCTACCATATTTTTCCTTTACTATTCCAGAGTTACCTTTTCATCTTTGGCGTCTTTTCACATCTTCATGGACTCTTACTCGCCTTGCGGTAACCCTTTCTGTACCAGGGATAACTGAATTTCTTACCCATGAGGGTGACACCTTGTGTAACTGGTACACTTAGTCCCTTAAGCTTAACTTTGCTCACAATGCTCGCTTTAGGGAAGCCTCTTCTTGAATGACCTTTAAAGGTTATTCTTCTGTTGTCCATACTATTATCACTGGAACGCGATCTCTGAAATTCTCATGATGTCGACTATTATCAAATCATTCTGCCCTAATTCATGTTCAGTTTATCTTGTTTTCCAGCCCATACTAATTTCTATTACTCCGGGGTCTAACTATTCCTTCTGGTAATCATGTTGGAATCACTAACTTATTTCTTGAAATGAGGATATGACTTTATGGTTTATACTCTTTTATTGTTTCAAAGCATGTATTCTCTTGTCTTTTCTTCACTTGACTATAGACTATGTTATCATGTCATATTTTGATTTACCTTTATCACCAATATATCACAGCTTACTCATAATACTTCATTTGCTCTCTTCTTATTCTCCTACTAATATTTCTGTCTATCACTTTATTCTGAAAACTTCAACAAAACGTTCTTTCACTTTTAACTCCCCTTGCTTCATCTCACTAGCTCTTCGGGACGCCTAACATTCTCTCTTAGGTAAATATTTATGCCTTCTAGGATTTCCACTGCTTATTTTCTGAATTTTCTGAACATTCTAGTATTCATATTCGAATGTACTATTCTAGAGTGCACCATCTGGGTATCTCACAAGGAGCTCTATTACCACATTTGCACTATCCTTCGAAAATGTCAGCTAATGCTAACAATCCATCCACCATTTTGGGTTACTTTAACCCCAACTGGATCATGATATCCCATCCTTCTCTTAAACAATATATGTTAGCTCCAATAGGGCATAACTAAGATGAGGGTGGCCAATTGTACATACCTCTGTTACTGTTGAAAGTAACTCAAAATGCTTATATTTCTCTGCCATAATTGTAAATACTGATAATCTTCACTAACTAGGTACCCCGTACCCTTCTTTACCTTGCTTCTTTTACTTATTGAAACTTGTATCTATCTTCAGATTCTCTTATTGCTTTTTACCATATGTATGGATAGATATTCATGCCTTAGGGCTCCTTATCAAGAGGCTTACACATCTTAGTACACACATGATCTGCTGAAGACCTCCATTTACTCATCATAAGCATTATGCAAAATTGAGTTCTTCCGACTCAACTCTTCCACAGCTACATCTCTTACCAAATATCTTTTGGATGTAGGTATCGTCTTATTACGAATAAAATAGAATTTAGGAGTTTGAATTCTTACAAGTGAGATCTACCACACGATCTAGAGTAAGACGAAAGAGTGACAATCCTAAATGCCATATAGCCTCCTGCTTATAAGTGTGGTGCACAACACACCCATAAATAAGACTTTACTAGACACGGCTTGTAGACTCCCTAGGATAGAACTGCTCTGATACCACTTTTGTCACGACCCAAATCAATGGGCCGTGACGGGCACCCGGTGCCTTACTCAACCGAGTACCAACGTAACATATCTTTCATATCATACTATCATAGGT
Organism: Nicotiana tomentosiformis; assembly: GCF_000390325.3. Classification (NCBI taxonomy): domain Eukaryota; kingdom Viridiplantae; phylum Streptophyta; class Magnoliopsida; order Solanales; family Solanaceae; genus Nicotiana; species Nicotiana tomentosiformis. Next base: position 82,552,223 of record NC_090817.1, on the reverse strand, counting down.
AAATGAACCATAAGGGCTCTCATGAGATAACTAGAATAAAGCATGAGGGAATACTCGACATAGGATGATCCAACATGATATATCGACTTATACATATGACGTACGGGCCTATAAGGCCGACATGATCCTAAATATACTCAAAACATAGGCCGATAAGGCCATACAAGTATCCATATACATGACATCTGTCTACAAGCCTCTAAGAGTAGATAAATATCATAAAGGTCGAGACAGGACCCGCCATACCAATCAAAACATGTCCAAATTACACTGACCAAATAGGCAACTCCAGAGTAAATGGAGCACACCAACACCTTCCGCTGAGCTGATAGCCTACTTGGAGGACTCTCAACCTGTCTATCGGGACCTGCGGGCATGAAACACAGCGTCCCCAGGTAAAAGGGACGTCAGTACAAATAAAGTACCGAGTATGTAAGGCAGGAAAAGCCGTATACAATAGACATGAAAGAAACATGGAGTAAAAGACTCAACCTGTACGTTTGAATAGCTCTGTGAATCATGAAACATTTATAATGTCATGCATATGTGTATAAATGTCATACCATTCATAGGTATATGCGTACATAACATCATTGAGCCTCTGAGGGCATCCCATCATATCATCTCGGCCACTGTGGGCAGAATCATCAACGTATACTAGCTGATCAGGTGGTGGTGCGTATATAACGCCGTAACCTTTTCCCATATCCCATATACGTATAATATACACGTATATAACGCCATCTGGTCATGGGTCAATGTACATTTATAAATGAATGAAATTCATAAAAAGTGAGTTAATAAGATCTCTCAAAATGTCATAAAATCAATATACCTTCGGATAAACTTTATCAACTATGTATTTTTCTGAGACCCATGAACAGAAGATATAATAATAAGACACATAGGGAATCAAGAACATAGGCACTTCTAGTACTTCTATGAATAGAGTCATTTATGAAAGTTGTGCATTACTCGTTTCGTTTGTATCGTATGGATCATGCCAAAAGGAAAGAAAGAATAGCCTTAACATAATTGAGACGATTCTCTTGACAATTACTCTAACACACGTCAATTGCGACAAAACATGTAACGGCAAGATCGAAGTAGGGTAAAATCTGTATGAAAAGATTCTACCGTGATCCCTTAGTATTTGAAATTCACGTTGTTATAGCATTATAAGGGGTTCATATGAATTCCTTTTTAGAATTCTCATCCGTTACTAGCAAGCATTTATATTCCCTTAAATGATGTAGGGAGGTGATTTTATAATAGTGAGTGGGCCCCACTTTAGGTGATGACTAGCAAACAAATTCCTTAAATAGGTCACCTAGCCCTTAGCCAAAGAGTCATTTGTTACATAAATAACTTGCTGCCACGTTGGGTCTCCATTAACCTTATCCATCATTTCCTAATTAGCTAGTTAATCTCTCATTAAATCAATAATTAACCAATATCCCACACAATTAAGTAATATCCTAATTTACTTAAAATACTAATCACTTTTAACACAATTTATATACCTTACTATCATAGTCATGTGGTACCTTGTATGACACTAGTTCATAAATACCGGGTATTATAGCTTGGACTGTATTTTATCCCAAATTGACAAACTTTAACGAATACTCATTCTTTGATTTGTTTACCCTCTAATCTTCAAGGCAATCACTTATCACTTGTTACAAATAGCATAAATACTTATAACCTCAAAAATAATCTCATTCCCGAGCTTACGTCGATTAACTTACGGCGAAACTTTAACGTACGAAATGTGGGATGTAACACTTACGACGAAACTTTAACGTACGAAAATGTGAAATGTAACAAATACTACGGGATATAACATCGTCGTAATACTGCGGAGTGTAACATCGACGTAATACTGTGAGGTGTTACATGCGCCATGTTGAACTAGTAAATAAATCATTACAAGACAAATACGTTCAGTCCTTTTTAGTTGGACAAGACAAGTCGTGCACTTAATTTGTACTGTTTTTTTCGAACTGTTGCATAACGCATATTTTGCATGCGCCATGTTAAACTAGTAAACGAATAATTATGGTATAAGTGCGACAGGCCTTTTCAGGTGGAGAAGAAAAAACATGCATTTAATTTGTACTATTTTCTGAATTGTTGCATAACGCATATTGTACATACACCATGTTAAACTAGTAAATGAATTATTATGGTACATGTGCGTACATGGCTTTTCAGGTACAAGTGTGCCATGTGGACAAGATAAGGCATGCATTTAAATAGCGCATCTTGTACGATACGTCATGTCGAACTACCTCCATTTTCATTCTTGATAAGCAGAACTATTATATTTTTTGAAGTTATTCATTTAACCAAGCTTTTCCAAAATGACTTACCTTTAATAAATTGTTTAAGAAGAGGCAAAAGGGTGAAGGTAGCTCAAAATATCCACATGGCATGGGTCAGAAAGTGAACATAATTGATCCCTTTCTTGAAAATAAATATGCTATGTTGCTATACTGATTTGGTAGATGATAAGTGGTATGGTATTTTACGTCCCGTAGAAAATAAGCCCGCATATATATATATATATATATATATATATATATATATATATATATATATATATATATATATATACACACATACATTATTGAGGGGGAAGCGTATTCTACAAAGTCTAAAGGTGTGCGAATTTACGGTGAAAACCAACAGTGGGTTTACCTACACTCAAAAAGGTGCGATTATGAGTTCTTATGTAGTTGGCATGGGCTAGATATACCACAAGCATTGTAGGATATATTCCAAACTTACACACACATGTATGAACCAGAAGTTATTCGGCATTTGATGAAGGAAATCTTAGAAATGGAAAAGGTACTAGCCGTTCATCATGCACTGGATGATCTTAACTACTTCCAAGGGACTGAGGATCAGTATTGGGCTTTATTAGAGAATAAATCATAGAGATGTTGATTTTCCTGTGGAATGGAAGGGTCTACCAAAATATCTACCAAAGACGTTGGATATCGGAGTGCCATATTATTGTAGAAACAAAGCAAGTGATCTTATTCATGATAGTGATGAAATACGATAAATGTGTGATAATTGGGGGCGAAATTATGATGCCCTGGGTCCGGACGGATGCAAACACGATGTTGACGAAGAAAATGACAATGAAGACCCCGACGACAATAACAATGAATTAGTGCCCAACAGTGACAATAATGACGAATGAAAATGTCTTATTTTTTAAATTTTATATGTTATGTTTTCTATTGAATTCTCAATGCTAAGTGTCAATTAGAGTTAACACTATTGGAAATACAATTTTATTTAATTGATATTACAAACACACCTATTAAACACACTGCTAAAAATACTAATAATATGCCTGATAACTGCCAATATTGGATGAACTTCCACTACGAGCTGAATTGCCACCGCGTCCCAAACCGACTATAGGACATTTATGGCGATTGTGTCCTGTTTGGGAACATAGACCATATTTACGTGCGTCTATGGGATCTCCAACATTAATTTGGTTCAATATCCACATTCTTTTTTGCACTCCCCTGCTACACAAAAATGCCTTGTTACAAACCATTGCAAATGGTTCCAGCGGCCAAAAAACTCAGAAGCCAATGGTTGGAAGTACCCGCTATAGATATTTGTGTATACAACTACACTATATTCTCTATCAACATACCTCGTCATTGTAAATCCGTTATGTTGGAAGCACTTCATGACATGAGAGCATATCATGTAATAAATTATCCATTTACAACATGAACATAACCGCGTACTCTCATTGATGGGGTGGGTATTATTACCGCGGCCTTGATGCAAACTGATTCGAACTTCAAAAATATTTTGGTCACTGTAATATTAGAAATATGTATGCCACTGCGACCGCTTGCTATGAGGCTCAAACTGTTGCATCGATTTTGGCATAATTGGAACACCCCTTTCAATCAAGGAGGATGAACTGTGGAATCTATCAACAAACCTCTCCGCTAGATACTTCAATGATATCTGCACTATGCCAGTGACTGGAAGTCCATAGGCTGACTTTAACAACCCATTGAAAGATTCTGAGACATTTGTATTTAAAATTTCCCATCTTCTGTCACTATCCTTCTGCAGAGTCCATTTCTTAATCTCAAGATCCCTCAACCAAATATAGGCTCCTTCGTCTTTCTGCCTAATCAATTCCATCCGCATCAAGAATTTCCTCTTTTGATGATTTGTTGCAACCAACAACATTAGATCATGCAACCTATTATTCGGATAAACCCGCTGGAAGTTAGTCTTCAAGTGACTAACACAGTAACAGTGGTAGCCATACGACTCCTTCCATTCATCCAAAGCAAACATAAACCTTAAAATGACAATGTGTCGATCATATATTAGACAAATACCTGAACATTGTCTCACAATATGCTCCTTCAAGTAGTTTAAAACTATGTCCAAGTCTCTTGACTCTCATTGACAAAAATACCAAAAGCAAGGGGAAATATTTGGCCATTAGAATCTACCCCAACGACAATCAACATCTTTATATCGTACTTCCCGTCCACATATATATTGTCCATAGATATTACAGGCCGACAATGGCAAAACCATCATTGGATGGTTTAAATGCCAGAACACATATCTGAATATGTTTTATGGAATGTCAGGACATCAATCGTGCTTCCATTCAACAACTGTCCCGAGATTAAAGTATTGCAAAGCAACCATGTACCTCGGTAGAGCAGCAAATGACTTATCCCAGTTGTCATAAATAATCTCAAACGCACGTTTATGCCTAAGAAATGCCTTTATTTTTATAATGGTACACCCTTATACCTATGCAATTAATGTTATGCACTCTTTCACCTTGTACCTTATGGACGACTCAATGGGTGGAATCAAGACAAGGAAAATCAAATCAACGTTCAGGTTAAAATGGTTCCCATTGAATGTGTCCATATTACAAGTGCTTGCCAATGTATTTACCAACCACCCACATATTAGTTTTTAACTTTCTTCCACTCAGCATTGACTTACAACCTTGGTTCCATCTACAAACTACCTTATATCATTTTTTAGATGACTCAACAACCTCGATCTCACGATATTTTTTTATGTTGTAAATTTGCACCGCCCTACTGAGGCGAACCTTGTCATTGAAAAGCATATTTTTGCATAGCTCTATTGGTCTACTTTCATCTCACATTGTTGTACGAATATCATAAAGATACCTTGTAAGGGCATCCACATCCGGCATACTTGGCAAGTGATCAAGGTAGGAAATCTCCCTTGAATAAAAGGGCACATGCAACTCGTACACCGTTGGTCTAACAGTTGGTGGAGTCTGCATATACGGAGTATGTTGAGTGGTGGCATCATATGATCCGTCGTCAAATCTGGTTACTCATTGTCACTCTCATATGTGAAGTGTGGTTCCTCATCATCGCTCTCATTAGAAGGGTGCTTCATCGCCTGAATCATCAGCATTGATCACTGTCATCTTCCTCACTATGTGCATCTGCCATATCCTGATTCAAAATATCATCATCGCCCAACTGAGTTAGGACAATACCATCACGTTGCTCATTTTTCCTGCACAACTAATCAAATAATTAATATTTTGTACATCTCAACATAATATATTAACTTTAACACTAAAACGTATCATTCATAATTTGTAGATAGCCCATGATGCACATTATTAAAATTACTAATGACTCGAGGATGGACCAGCATGATCCATCCCTCCAAAACTAGATAGATTCCAACTGTTGGTTGGCTTATAACTTGTAAAATTTATATTTGGCCGGTAACCCCTATGAAAGATATAAGAGTTATTACTATTATTATATATAAAACAAATAGTTATACTACAACAAGGTAAATTATAATTTATCTCAACATGTAAATTCTGTAAATTTGGTGACCTTCCATGCTACTGCATTTGCGAGAAATTATGCCCTCACTCCTCGTTAACCTGTGGAGATAAGCTTAGATCGGGCCAGACTCTTTCGTACGAAACCTGTTCGGATAAAATAGCTCCGAAAATACCACCAGATAGTTGACTGTTAGCCTTAGTTTGCGGAACATTAGTATTGGTGACGTCTTCGAACTTTACGTACATTTACAATATGCTTAACACAAGAAAAACCATGTACTCATCCGGAGTCCTCAAACAATCTTGCAGAATTTCATTGTTATCGATGTTAAACTAGGCATAACAAGCTACATCTTGTGGAGTAAGAGAATACAGATATCTTTCGATTACCTTAAGATTAACCGAACATTTACTCACACTCATTCTTTTACAAATTAGAGATACCAATTTGTGGTACTCCAATGTGAGTGACACCTTAACAATATACTGTGTAGACAACAATAGTGCATCAAGTTATTCTCCACCACAACCTCACCGCCCCAATATAATGCAACCCTAATTTTTCGCTCATCAGACATCATAGCAAGAATCAAAGAGAACTTTGTATATATTGATGAAAATGAAGGGATGTATAAAGGATATTGAAGAACAAAGGAAAATTGGTTCAAATTTTTTCAAGAATGAATATTCGGCCTTATAAATTTCTTAGGCACGTGAAATGTCCATATAGCGCATGTAATATATGCGTTGTACACATAGCTCATGTATTACATGCGCTATAGTGTCAATCATCACGGCAGTCATAATATGCAGTATAAATGCACTATACGTTAACGGGGTAACTAGCCGTTAACGTATAGCGTATGTAAAATATGTGCTATATATAAAACGGTTCTCATCTCTTTTTCATACCTATTTTGATTTTTTGAGTTCAAAAACTTGTTATTTAGGTTCCGGACTCTCTTAATGATGCTTAAGGCAGAGAACACAGACTATGAACAAGGAGTTGCAAATATTTGTGCAATGTCCTGTTTTTAAGTACCAAACCCTAAGTGAACCATAAAATTTATAAACGATAACAACAATAGCTAGCCACGTAAAGTGATGACGAAAACTTGTAAATATTCACTAGATTAAAATGACCGTTACATGTAACTGCTCTTATTTCCTCTCCTTTTAATATTCACAAATCATAACCGTGGAAAGAAAAATAGAATATTTATAACCGACCCCATACTTTCCGCACCATAGAAATACTGTGACAACAATTCTCTCTTTCTTTCCCCTCTATTCTCGCTCCTTTCTTAAACATATTTAGCTCTTCATCAAACTTACTTTTTCTTTCGACTATGATAGCAAAGATTCGAGAAATAATTATTGTATGAGAAATGGAAGCAAGCAAGAAAGAGGGGGTGTCTTGTACCAGGTTACAGAAGAAAGCACCCTCTTCTCTACAACTAGAAGATAAGATGAATGTGGATGGTAATTTCAGAGTGCCTTCCAATTTCATGGAAGAAGCTTCCTCTCATTGTGCCATTCCTTTGTTATCTCCACTTATATTTTCTAGCACATCTCTGAATGAAAATGTCAAGTGTGATGATAACATTATAAATGGAAAAGCCAAACATATCATTCAGGGAAATAATGCTCCTATGGAGAAAGGTGGATGGCAACATCCTGCCTTAGGGACATATACAGAACCTTCGACCATTTTCGCCTTGTTTCAGTCGCAATGTGCCCTTGCCAACTTAGGGCGTTAAGGTTTATAGTATTTGATTGGCTCCTGCAGTTGTATAACCTGGTGAATTAGACGTACTATTTTCCAACTTAATGTGAATTGTTTTCTTTTCTTATGATATTAATAAGTCGAACCTTTTGCTCTTACATCATAGTCAGAGGTTAAGGATCGCGTAGTCTGTTTGTGTTGTTTACCTTTTAAACATATTTTGTTTTCTTCTTGGTATTTCATTTGATATTGTGTAAATCATGCAACTATTTTTAGGTGCAAAGGTCTTTCTTGGCTTCCTAACAGTTTGAGAGGAAACTCTCCTCCTCCTTGTCGTCATTAATAAAGTTATCATGTTTTGGAAACCAAATGGATGATCATTACTTGATAAAAATGTGAGGGGGCAAAATTTTAATATCTTACCTATAAAAGAAATACTAGCATAAATTTTACTATATGAGTCACATAACCAACATTACTTATGTGAGTTTAGTTTATTTTTTGACAAATGAGTTAATGTTCTTACTTACTTATTTTAAAGCATAAGCTAAAAAAAGGCAATATTTAAGTCTACTCTCTTTCCTAATTAGAGGATTAACTAATGGACAATAAAAGAAAAAGAAAAAAGAAAAACTCTCCCAAGATCAACGATTTCTAGGTCTGCTCTTTAATAAAAAATATTTTTAATTGAAAATCTAATTTCTTAGGATCCATTCTACGATGAAGAAGAAAACATACACTTTGTGCTAAAAAATATGAAGGAACACTTTGCTGAAGAAGTATAGGCTGTGGGGGACTGTCACGTTAGCTGTTTCATCCTTTTCTTTTTAAAACTCATTTTCTTTTTTAAGTTTGACATAGTTATTCTTTTCTTGTACTAAGTAATTGAATTATTAGACAATGCGATTAGAGATATTTTAGTGTAATTGCTATTCTCAACTTGTTTATTGCGTTGAAGACTGCATAGATCATAATGCATTCTTTCACCTTGGTTTGCTTTTTTTCTTTATTATAATAATATGATAATATAATAAAAGAGATCTTTTTCTTTCTTCTTTTTCTTTTATTGTCCATTAGTTAAGCCTCCAGTTTGAAAAAAGAGTTGGCTTAAACATTGCATTTTGTAGCTTATGCTTTAAAATAAATAAGTACAAACATGAGTTAACTTCTAAAGAAATAATTAGACTCGTTTGTTAAGTGACTCACATATTAAAATTTCTCGCATCTTCTAGATTACGGTGAATTCCTCTACGTTTTAGTTTCATTATTTCTTCCCCTGGTAACCAATCTTCACCAGTGCTGCAAATCACTGCCTTCCACATGGATTTTCATTATCCACTCACTTAAATATAAATAAATCAAAGTCAAAAGGAAAGTGAGGTCCATTAATGCACATCCGGGGATATAGTAACCAATGTTTACACCAACCCATGTCAATTTACCTTTCATGGTTACATAATAAATTGAGATTATAATCTGTGTCGATTAACTATATAGATTAGAGATGCATGTGCAATAAAGAGACGTAATGTAGGTGTGAACAAACTTTTTCCGATAAAAATACCAACAGGCTAAAGACTTGATCTATTTTGAAAATTTTCTTCTTTAATTTCCATTTGCTAACACAGGGGTAAGAAATGTGCAATAAGGTAACAAACTATGTCCTAATATATGAATGAACATCGCACTTCATCGAAACCTAACCTTCCTCCCAAACACCAGTAAGAGCTGCAATTAAACTCAATTGTTACAAGTCACATATCACAACACATGCAAATTGGGAATATATTGGCATGACTGATCCAAGAAGTACACAGTTCATGGAACTATCCTAGAGGTATCATGAGCACAATTCAGCTAAAATAACAGACAAGAGAGAGAGAGATACCACTGTATTAAATTAAGCCAAAATGTTCCAAAGGCGTACGTACAACACAGGAAAATTATACATTCCTCTCAGATCAAGTTCAAAAGCTCAACAAGTAATCCATAAGGCCAAGCAGCAGCTCTTTTACTATATATATACACTCGGCCAACCAAAAAACTTCTCTAGCAATGAGCATTAAGCAACTTAGTCTCCTCGAGTTTTAACTTTCACTAAAATGCCAACAACAAAATAAGTAATCAGCTTGATTGGTTCTTCAATTTGAGCTCCTTTACTGCCAAACCAGGTTTTCCTTCAACTGCCTCAGAAGTCAAACTCTCCAGTTGCCTGGACAAGTAACCAATGAACCAAATAGATCAACTCATGGATAAAAATAACAGTAACAATGACAAGGGACCTTTTTAGCAAAGAAAATAAAATGCAAATCAGAACAAAAGGTTCTAAATCCAACCTTATTGAAAAGAATGTCTTTATTATTTATGTGCATTATGCCATCCTTAAGGGTGCATTTCCACCTGCTCTTTGTACGTGTCACCTACAGAAGCTTGTATCAAGTCAGCTTTGTAGCACATCAAGACTGATACGACACTTTTGTTTTTCATGATAAACAACAGAATGGGGCATACAAAATCTTCCCCTCAATACATTAACAAAAACGATATTTTAACCTTGTCAAACTGAGCCAAAACTAGATGCGCTGTGTTTAGATCCTCCCCTTGGTCCACATCATCAAAATCGTCGTCATCGTTTTCGTTCAAGGGCTCATCATCATCATCAACATCATCATTCTGAAGGACGGGAGCAGGAGTAGGCGCTTGCATATCTAAAGGATGTAAAGAAGAGATTGCAGCAGCATCAGAAGGAGGATAAGTTATAGCCATAAAGACTATGTAGCTGAGAAAATTACCATTTGGTGCTGGTGTGTTGACTATATTATAGTCTTCATTGACCACCCCTTGATAACCATAGATCTTCAAGTTGGAAAATAACAAATAAGGTTACTAGAATACCATTCGAAAGCTATCAGATTTCATGTTTGTCAAATAAATATGACAAGGAGAAGAGAATAAAGAAGTTCTCATCTTCACTCCAATAAAAGAGCTAGAAAGCTTCCTCAAGCATTATACATTATAGGATAGGCACAATAGTAAAAACAGAGAGAAACATGCACACTAAGCGACACTTCTACCTATTAGTTGATCATAGTCCAGAACTGAGGACAGAATCTAGGAATGGATGCGCAGCTAATTATTCGTGAAAAAGATAACATATCTCAGTCAAAAGTAGAATAGAGTAGCATTAGTTATTTATTTACTCACTTCATCATAAGTTGTATAACCAGGTGACTTTTCACGTAGGTTAAGAGAGAAAAAATTCAATAATTTGTTATAATTGACTGTTTAAGAAAATAGTAGGAAAATGTGAAAGGGTATGAGATTGCACATTAAATTCTGACTGCCCTTTAATAATAGAATTGCTTTCTGATATAGTGGCTTCGCCATTGAAGGAAAACGAAGGTTTTTGTCCTGGTCAAACTAAACAGAAATTAGGTCAACCATAATGGATCAGGCCATGCTGCTCTTATGAAAACAAAATTAGTTTCTCACTTTTTTACAAGTAAAAGAAAACAGCATTAGTTTACATTGGCTTGAATTCTTAGATATAGAAATTTTGGCCTTCAACCATAATGGGTCAGGTAGTTTGGATGGGCAAATCAAGCAGAGATAACAGGGTCCCATTTATGAGAGTAAGGTCGTCTGCTGAAAATTCATATCTAAAGTTCTATACAACCATGTAATTTTCATCCAAAATCAGTGTGGGAGGAGGAAGAAGAAGAAATTTTGCTGGATTTCTCCTGCTGGATCTATATTTGCACCACTTTGAAAGTAGGGACAAAAGTTGACCACCAGCCCTTAAAAGGGACACTTGGTGAAAGTTTTCGCATAATAACTAAGGTCTGCAGTGTCTTGGGGCAGCTCCAAACCAACCCAAGCATGCCTTATTCAGTAGAACACTGATTCAATGCTACCCAATCCAAATACATGCATATGTTATTTCATTCAAAAGAAAAGCATGCATATGTTATCTGTATCTCATTGAAATAAGCCCTTTGTCCACATATACACCCTTAAGCACTAAAAATACCTTTAAAAACCTGTGTTGCTAGGATACGGGTGCAGGTATCCGATACGGCTGTACGTCTAGGTCAGATTCTTTATCACATAAATTTTAGGATTCGGGGACACGGATCGAAGTACGGGTAAGGGTGTGGGTGCTGGGATATCACTAATAAATGTATATTACGACATATAAGTATGGGTGTGTGTGAGTGTGACAATCCCTAAATCAAACCAAGTACCCAATTAACCTATACTTCTTGGCCATCGTCAAAGCACCCAAGTTAGGTGACCAAATCTAGTTCGGATCCCACACCCACACCCAAATAGTGTCGGATCGACACGAGTACAATAGAGATTTTGAAGGATCCGAGCATAGTTCAAAACTCAAAAGCATTTGAAATTCATTCTGTGTGAAAGGAAACTTTCAAGGCACCCAAAAAATTAAAATGCCACAACTAAAGCAAAAACATATACATAGCTATGAATGGCAGGCGGTGCGGTGCGGTGCGGGTACGGGGTGGGTTCTGTCTGAACCCGCACAATTTTAACCCGCCCCGCCCCGCATAGCATAGGATTTAAATCCGCATTCACCCGCCCCGCACTCCACCCGCATTCACCCGCCCCGCCCCACAAATATTTTTAATAAAAATTCTCTCTTTTTCAGAAAGCTAGACTTAAATCTGATTTTTTTTTAAAAACAATTAATTATATCCAAATTGTTCTCTCTCTCTTTCATATACTTAGCTTTTTTGAAGTAGCCTTTTTGCTTGTCATTGCTTTTAAGTGCACAATGTATCAGTTCAGACGGACATAATTAAATATATAGTTTTTAGATTAGGAAGCAGAATTATCTTTGAAAAGAATTGGGGCCAGATCAACCTAGGATAAAAGAAGATCTTCATTGTATATACTAATTATTTTAAGATAATATTAAAGAAGAAATTAAAGCAGTTCTTTCTTGATAATTGCAAAATATAATAGAATATGTGTAAAGAACTGAACTGATGCTTGGCTCGATGAGAACAATATGTTGTGAGATTCACACATGTAATTTGCATCCTCTAATATACAGTACAGTCTGTTAGTTCAAAAAATTAAATCCCCACCCGCGCCTCGCCCCGTGTTGTTTTTTTAATTTAAAAATTGAACCCGCACCGCCCCGCTAACGTTCAAACCTGCCCCGCCCCGCACCCGCACCGCCCCATTGCCATCTCTATACATAGCACATGGATGAAAACTGCAATTAAAATGCCGTATGTGCAATCAAGAGGGTAACTATGCTTGAATAAATAGGACAAACACATGATCTTTGTATAGCAAGTGAATATGACTTTGGATGACGATGATACATAAAAGAAGAAAACTTACATTGGGTGTCGAAAGCGCTTCGTCATAATGGTCGGTTGGACCATCAACTTGAGGAATTCTAGAAGAAGCAGCTTGGATAGACGTCACCAACTCAAGCTGAATATTGCTGCCTTCACCATCCTGTATAGGACAAACCAGTACATCTTGTTCTTATTCTAGGTTGGAATTTTAATTTGGAAAATAGAAACATAATTCAAAAGGGTATCATGAGTTGCAGTGCAACTAATCAGACAAGTAGGACACCACTAAGCTAATCCTCTAATTTTGAAATTCCACACCAAGAGCTCTATTCTTAACAGTGTCAGCAACTCCACTCTGTTCTCCTTGTAGGAGTAAATCTTCCAAGAAATGACTCCTGATATCGACCAAGTAAGCAACCTGCTTTCTCTTCCCACCCCCAACCTAACCCAAATGAGAAGCAGGGATGAAAAGCCGGAAAAGCGGAGGTTTTTACATCCATGGATATAAAACATATTTCACCTAGTATTTAAAAGTGAATGTGTGCTCATACAAGATTGAGTATTTTTTTATAGGTAAAAGATTGGATATCATATTCTACAGAGGGTGCAAGCATGACATATAGATAATAAAATGAGCAAATGTCTTCGGTGATAGATTGCACATGTCCAATGTAAGGTGTTAAAATGGGACAAGTTAGACCTAAAATCACATGGTAAATTGTTGTTCTAAAAGACCTACAATTTTGTTGAAATCAATAGCTAAGTAAAGAACAAAATGGAAGCAACACACAACAACAACAACAACAACAACAACCCAGTATAATCCCACTAGTGGGGTCTGGGGAGGGTAGTGTGTACGCAGACCTTACCCCTACCATGAGGTAGAGAGGCTGTTTCCAATAGACCCTCGGCATCCTTCCCTCCAAGAACTCCCCACCTTGCTCTTGGGGTGACTCGAACTCACAACCTCTTGGTTGGAAGTGGAGATTGCTTACCATCAGAGCAACCCCTCTTGTCTATTGGAAGCAACACACAGATATAGGCAATACTAATTAGTTGGAATTAAGGTTTGGTTGCTTTTTAATTAAGGTTTCGTTGTTGCTACACTCTAATTAGAGATAAGTCCGGCCCAGCATTGCATGCACCTTGACTATCCACCAGGTACCTCCTACCTCCCACCAGCATAGGTACCGGGTGACTCTGTCCACCAAAACTTAGGCAAATGGAGGAAATCACCTACAGTGGATTGAATTAGGCCAGATAGAATACAATGGTTACAAAGGATACATACACCTGATCCAAGCTAGTTTGGATTTGAGGCCGAGTTGATTGATTGGAACATTTTGACGAATTCAAGACATCATAGCAACCAAGAGACAACAGAACCTCTAGAGAACAAAGCAAAGCTTGATGTGCAAAATCACAAGTTTTACCCATTCGGAGGAGCTTATATTTAAACATTTTGGGTTGTACAATGTTACATTTTTGTCCAGTTGTACCAGCCTTGAACTCTTGACTTAGTAGTGTGAAAAGACTCCCTCAACCACTATGACAAAGAAGTGTTACATTGTTTAACCACACAAGTACAAGCTCTTCCCGCCTACATTTAAATAACCTTGGCCCCTCTTTAATTCCCTCAGACAAATGCTCACTCCAGCTATAGTTCTCATATGATCACAAGTCTTGTTTGCTTTAGTTATCCAAGAGTTAATATCATAGGTTTGAAATATAAGTAAGTATCTCATTCAGTGAATAAGCAGCCCTGCCTTCATGATGTCATATATTGAATCTGCAGCACCATCCTGTTGAGGTATGTATCCCCCATTGTTATATTGAGATGCAAAATCTTCCCTTTTCCGCTTTCCAGCAGCCGTCATAAAGAAGTCCTGCAATTTAGCTGACATCAAGACCAACTCTGAACCAAAGTTAACATGTTCTGTAGAGGCAGTATGTTACGCACAAATCCAAGGGAAAGGGCAAATTCAATGGTACAATGGTACAGGAAATTGACATAATACATAAATAGACGTGTTGCTTGTGTATACATGAGGGTTGAGAATTGCTAGATTCAAATCAAGCTCGAATATTTCCTTCCCTAGAGCTATATACATAATACTCAATTGCATCCAACATGATGATATAAACTCAAAATTATGCAGACAAAGCATCAAACACCTACCTCCTCTTCCCCACTCTAAAGAACATAAAACATGTGTTCAATACACAGCAACATTCTGATTTAAAATTATGTATTTAGGCAGCAATGCATTTACTACCTAGCGAAATTACTAATTTTTGCTTTGAGACCAATAAAAGCAATAAAACAAGGCAGATAAATAAATTCTAACTAAAAGTTATGCAAGCCCAGTCAGCAGCTAAACAACCTCATGTTCCTCACCACCTTATAGTTATTACAGTGACAAAAGCTAAGAACGCTTTCTAAAAAGAAGAGTGAAAAGGGCTACATGAGAAGGGCAAGGATCCTTTCTGAACTCCTAAGATAAGTAATTGTACAACAACAACATACACAATATATTCCCATAAGTGGGGTCTGGGGAGGGTAGTGTGTACGCAGACTTTACCCCTACCATGTGCCGGTAGAGAGACTGTTTTCGAAAGACCTTCGGCTCAGGTAAGCACGGTAAACAGCAGTAAAGAAATGCAATACATAAAAAGAAATAAATTATAGGAAGGATACACACGCTATATCTATAGTCGGTTCAGGTATGATATCGTGATTTTAAAAAAAAAAAAGAAATTTCTTTTCTGAATTAAAGAATGCACTTTGGAACTCCCAAGATAAGTAACTGTACAGGTTCCACAAAATATTACAAAATCAGTTTGGAAGTGTCCAGTGAAAGAAGGATTATCTTTAACCTATGAGAATGGCATGCCGAAACAAAGTGGACTACTTTGCTTTTAGTTGCTCTTGCTGCACGTCTACTTGTGAGGAAATGTTGCAGGTATAAAATTCAAGATTAGTATATATAATATATAATGTGTGTGTGTGTGTGTGTGAAAAACAAGAACATCATGTGACACAATTTACAAGAACAAAGATGTCATGTGGCTTTTCTTTCTTTAGCAAGTATATAGAAGCATAACATTTCACCTGGGTCATGGGTTGCTGAGAAGCTCCGCGATCAACTTCTTCTCGTCCTTCGACATAAGCTGCAGCAGGAAGAAGGCAACTAACGTTTAATATACGTAATGCATCAAAATGCTTTGCTTCCATGGAATATATTCAAATATTTTCCTCACCAACATTAACATCAAGGGGAGGCCTTTGATTCAACCAAGGGGAGGGTGGTTGCTGCACAAGTCAAAGCAAACATTTTCAATACCATACTTATCTGGAAACCAAAAATACTTGCAGCAACAGAAAAATGGGAAAGGCCATCAAATCATCCTATTAGAAAAACTAAATGTGGTATGGCAAACATAAATCTTAAAAAACAGATTCATATTTCCTTTGTACAGAATACAACAAGGAGATAGTTAAAATGCCTACCATAAATGGACTAGGTCTCCCTGGACCGCCTTTCATCTCAGTTGCACCACCAGTATCATTTAAAGAAGAGTACTCATTAGGTGTAAAGGGAGTACTGCCACCTGTAGGAATATTATACATTGAGCTGCTATCTGCTGTTCCAGGAAGAGGTGTTTGGGCAGTTCCCGGGAGGGGCGTCTGCGCTGTTCCAGGTAGCGGTGTCTGGGCGGTACCAGGCAACGGAGTCTGCAATGGAGTCTGCAAGTGGAGAATATACATGTGTCAATTTATGAACCCATGAGATGCTTGCTTTTAAATAGCTAGTAAAATCGGTACTCACGGGAGGAAACAGTATATCGGCAGTGGGAGTTTCATACTCCTCAGTGCCTTCATAAGGCACATTAAGGTCATGAACAGGGGTTGTTATTGGACCTGTCCCTTTCGGAGCTGAATTCCTCTCTGTTGTACCCAATATAGCCCCAGCATGCATCATTTTCATCTCCCACAACTGAAAAATTGCCATTAAACTATCAAACTTAAAACCATTAAATTCACCTAATTGGATCCAGAAAAAGACCCAATTACTAATCATATCAACCAACAAAAACCCACTAGAATAGTAACTAATCTGCATTCAGCTAAATTAAAACCCTAGAAACACTGCAAATTTCATAAATCGCGTCATTAATTTGCTAATTAATGAAAAAATCGATTGAAAAAGAAAAGAGAAATTACTCCTTGGAGCTCGTTGAGGATACTCTCTCCGGGACCACCGTTGTTGATGAACTCATCACGGACCTTGCTGATGACATCTTCGATGACGTGGATGTAAACATTGCTCGTAGTCGAACTCGCCATTCCTCCGAATCTAACTTTTATCAGATAAATTGACGGATAAAAATAAATAACGATCTTACGGAGCTAAACCCTAACCGATTGGGGAGAAATTAGGGCCTAGGGTTTTCGAACGCCGGTGAAGGGTTTGAAGTGAACGGAGCGGCGGAGAGAGAGATTGAAAGGATAGGGGAAGAGCGGAAGTGAGAAGGAATAAAAGAGTGGAATATAAATAGGTTTGCATCCGATTAGTTGCGTGATATACACGTGTCGAGATCTGGTAGCTCCGAACTTTTCTGTCTATATTGGGGGAAAATAGAAATTTTAGAAATTGGGAGATTTTTAAAAGACAACGACATGGGTGGATCAGTTTAAGCGGCCCAGAGCTGCGTCACCGACTCACCCACTAGTATTCCCAATTTGCCATATAGTTCTTTTTAGAGGTATTTTCAAAACCACTATTAATTAGTGATCATTAATTTCCTATAACTATCATATACAAAATAATTTTTTATAGCTACTATTTAATTATTACAATAGTATATTCACATATATTCGCGTTGTTGTATTCATGAATACAGTCAATGGCGGACCCAAGTGGTGGCTAGCAGGTTCAACTGAACCCGCTTCATAAAAAAATAATATTATGTATGTGTATAAATTAGGATTAAAACTGTGTAAATTTTGCATAAATATTTTATTTGAACTCACTTGACAACTATTATTTTACGACTAAATTTATATACTTCTAAGATTGAACCCGCTTGCACAAAATTCTGGGTCCGTTACTAAATACAACAGAAAAAACGCCTAAAATCAGGGCATTCCAGCTGTACGCGCATGTATTCACATGTATTCGCGCCATGTATTCATGAATACAGCAGCAAAAAGCGTCTAAAATCAGGGCAGTCCAGTTGTACCGCGTGTATTCACATGTATTCGCGCTGCTGTATTTATGAATACAGTTGTACGCGCATGTATTCACATGTATTCATGAATACAGTAACGTCAATCCCTTAAAAATAGGTATATCCAGCTATCTAAGAGAGAGAAAAAACATAACTAGCGTATTTCATGCCTTATTTCATGTCTCAATGGTAATATATACCATAAAATACTTATTTTGCTATAAACTATAAAAGGTAGCTATATAAAATAATATTTTAAAATAATTTTGGTTTATAATAGATAGGGTGTATACCTTTGTTATAGGAGGTAAAATTTTCTTCTTTTTATTTTAGGGGAAAAGCCGGATTTACCCTATATTATAGTATAGGGAAACTTTCAAAAATGACTATCTTTTAAGGAGATTTTAACAATTTGTAGCTACATTTTATGTGTTTACGTTTCGTAGCTAGTTTTGGACAATTCGTTGTATTTGAGTGTATTTGAATACACTGTTAAGCTGTATTTTTTTATTTTTTTAATTATTTTTTTCGCGCGTATTTGAGTGTATTTGAATACATTGTTCAGTTGTATCCAATCTTATTTGATGTGACAAAGTTGAACATATTGGACTGTATTTGAATGCATTTACACTAAAAAAATAACGAAATGAAGAATACAGTCAAAACCGATCAAATCTCCAGCGAAAATACAAAAGACACTATATTTAAAACGGAAGAATACAATCAAATACATTGTGTATTTTATATTAGCTACGATGGATAAATTAAAAATTCACTGTTGCTATAAAAAAATAATTAAATTAAAAGGTGCTATGATCCATTAATAGCTCTTAGATTTAGCTATGGCAGGTAACTTTCGGAAATGACTACCTTTTAAGGAGTTTTTAATAATCCGTAGCTACATTTTATGTATTTACGTTTTGTATCTAGGTTTGGACAATTTGATGTGTTTGACAATATTTGAATACACTGTTAAGCTGTATTATTATTATTATTATTATTATTATTATTATTATTATTATTATTATTATTTTGCGTGTATTTGAAGATATTATTCAGTTGTATCCAACCTTATTTGATGTGATAAGGTTGGAGATATTCGATTGTATTTGAATGTATTTACACTAAAAAATGACGAAATGAAGAATACAGTCAAATTCGATCAAATCTCCAGTGAAAAATACAAAATACACTATATTTAAAAAGGAAGAATCCAATCAAACCCAGTCGGATCTCCGGCAATATACAAAATACCACTGTATTTACACTAAAAAATGAAGAATACATTCAAATTCTTTTAAAAATTAACTGTATTTAACTAAAAATAAAGAATACAGTCAAATTTCCAGCGAGAATACAAAATATACTGTATTTAAAAATAGAGAATAAAATCAAACCCCATCGGATCTTCGTAAAAATCCAAAATACACTTTAGATCTCTGACGAAAAAACAAAATACATTATATTTATACAACGATTTTCCGACGTGAAAGGCAGTGGAAAAGAAAGAGGCGGCTTCTTTTTTCTGGCGTGAAAAGTAGTGGTAGAGGAATAAGTCTCAGGTCAGACGAATATACTTAGATGTGAGATACAAAAAAGGAGAAGAAGTCATGGATTCCGGCATCTCTTTTAGATCTAGATTCGGTGACGCCTCAAATCTTCCTCCTCCATTGTTTTCGCCACCGGTAATGGATTGATCGCAACTTCATGATTTCAGATTTGGATCTGACGGTGGGCGGCGACGGTGTTTAAGGATAATTCGCAATGAAGGGGGTATACGGCGGAGGGTGGTGATGTGTGGAGAAGAGAGAAAGAGGCGGTTGTTTAGTTGGGCTCCGTAGAACTCCGCCGAAGAAGACGGTCGGCGATGACTTCTCTGCTGTCGAGGGAGAAGAGAGGGAAAAGGAGAGAGAGTTGAGGGAGAAGAGAGAAAGAGGATTGAGAGAAAAAATTATACAGTGGAATAACTCTGTATATTTAGTATTAGCTATGATGGGTAAATTAAAAATTCATTGTAACTATAAAAAATAATTAAATTAAAAGGTAGTTATGATACAGTAATAGCTCTTAACGGGCAACATCCCTTATGTTTGGAGAACTTTACCAAAAACATCGCTTTGTTACGTGAACTTTATATTATCTTTCTTTGCTTTCCGCAAGCTCTTTAAAGAACAACTACTGAAATTGTGGAGCCGTGGAGTAATATTAGACTCTTGAAGTTGTTAAGACTATGAGGGTGCTCCAGTTAATCATCTTCTTGAAACCTCAAGAATCCAATTCATTTGAGATACCTAAGTGCGAGAAAAACTCAACCAAAGGTAGTACCAGATTTTATTACTAGGCATTTTCAATTGCTGAATTGCCGATTCTTGACTAAAAAATGGACCCATTTTTTAATATCCTTCTGAGATTGTTGTTGTCCATAGCCTGCGATATCTTGAGATATTTCACTGAAATCATCAAACAAGAATAAAACTTGATTGAGGATTCCAAAAGGAATTGGGCGTTTAGTGCGGCTATAGTAACATATGAAGCTGATAATAGCGGAGTAAAAATATAAAAAACTTAAAGCAAACTAAGGAAATTAGCCTTTCAAACATCCACAAGTACTAGTACTAGGCAATGGAGAGTACTATGGAGCTTGGTTAAATCAGTTACTTTAGTTCTTTGAAGAGCTCATGCGGAATTATTTAAAAGATAAAACAAAGAAGCATTGCACGTGAGCAAGAAAGTTGCGTTAAAAAAGATTGAAAAATATAATTAACATATGGATATTTTTGGTAAATTTTTCCAAGCTTAAAGAATGTTATCTATCAAGTGAGCTTGTATAAGAACGTAATGGAAGTTAGGTGGGTAAAATAATAGTGATGATATTGATAAAAAATATTCACATTTAATTCAATTATACTTTCTTTCGGTCTAAATATGCGCTTACCATTAATAAAGTAGGCAAAATTTCCCCGGCCCTAAGAGTAGCCCATTATGGTACCCAACCCCTCAAATTAATAATTCATATATGTAATTTTAAAGGGTCCCACGAAAAAATAAGACTCATATCTTTAATCCCACAAAATTAATTGACCCACCTCATTAAATCTAGTCTTCCTCATGCTAGCATACCTCCATTGTTGAATAACTATGTTTCACTGGAGGAATCACCTAGTCCTTTAAACGCTTTCATAAGTTTCTTGTTTTCCTTAATTGTTCTCTTTCCTTATCCTTTAATGTTGCAAGGTAGTTGTTCATATCAATAAAGTATTCTTGTGGCATTATTTCCAATCACTTTATTTTAATAACTCCATCTAACCTCAGATTGAGATTCTATAAATGTCTGAGACCTAAGGTAAGTGAAATTCTGTTATAAAATTATTATTTTATAGTTTATTTTGATTTTAATTCTACAATAAAACTTTTTAATGGTTCAAATAATTAATATTCTTTGGATTGTCTTTGACAGATTAGTTCATGTGGTTATTGGATATGAAAAGATGAAATATTTTAGAATAGTAATTTGATTACAATAAGAGATTTAATATTATTTTTGAAAGCGGTTAAAATAAGGGACAAATTAAAGGAAAAATTAGTTGTCATTGGTGCTATACACCAAGCTGAAGTGATAAAGTCATAAAACTGGAAAAGAAAATTTTAAAAACGAGAATGTTGCTTATGATTTTATGGGCACTTATTGTTGGATCCGTTGCCGCATCGCTGATAAACTGACTTTCTGTAGGATCATCTTGATATGTATTGTTATGTTTATGTTTGTGTAGGAATATGTATGTGCAACATTTGTAGTGATTTCTCATGTGTCTTGATGGTTTGAATATGTAGGTTTATCCTATGTTGAGATTTTGTAGGTGTAATGTATTTACTTTATTTTGAACCTTTTTTATAAGATGATGTTTTAGTCTACCAATAACGTAAGCTATTTTATGTGTGCGCAAGATATCTTGTATCCTCTTTGGCTATGAGTGTAAGTTAATTCTTAAGTGAAAAACTTCACAACTATGGTAAATCTAAAAACAGGACAGCATCTAACAAGAATGAACCTGCAGATTTCAATTAACTAAATAGACAATAAAAAACTAGAAAATCAAAACATTGGCACATAAGCTGGACATTGAATAAACTGAACAATCAGATAACATCTAAAAACTAAAATATTAAAATTTAAAAATAATTTGGACAGTAGTAAATTGAATAACTAGACATTTGTAATTTACCAACAATCACCGACAGTCATAATATACTAATTTTTAACTATCAAATTATATTAATGAAGACAAGCGGATTTCACATTATAATTCCGAAAATTAATACCACCGAGTGATACATGACATCCAACTGTCACCAATCAAACATCCATACAACCAAAATATTAGGTTTACTGTCATAACAGTATCTACAACACTTCACTGAATACCAAAAATATACAACCCAAATAGAGTTCACTAACTCCCTATGTAAGAATTCAAATGTGAATACTTATGCTTCTTGCCATTACTTTTCTTTGCTTGCAATTTGGCTACTCTTTGTTTGTTCAACTGATTACTAGTTATAGCATATTTACCTTGTTATGTTAGCTTTTGGTGAATGTGAAAGTTTTGATGGCTCACTCACACCACTTCCATCACCAACAAAGCTAATTGCCCTTTTTCTAATTGTTATACTTTGTTGCTACCTCATTTGAAGTGTAATCTTTGTCTCTAAGATACTCCTTGTCCTTATAGCTATGTCAAGATTAGCATCGAAGTCAGGATAGTCAAAATCTGGAAGAGCCCTGCTACTTGGATGATACCTTTATACTGATAGAGTTGGCATAAACCTGAAGCTGGTAGATTAACTTCTCTAACTAGCTTGACTTGAATGGGTGGTAGATAATGGTATTTCATCTTTATTTGGCACATCTGTAGTAGTTGGGGATCTACTTGTTCATCATCAGTTTTTTCATCAAGTAAAGTTATTTTCTTCTTTTTTCGCTTTTCCTTTGTTCTGCCTCTCATGGGCTGCTTTTCCTTGGAGTGCTATTAGTAACCTAGGAAGTTATTGTTAGTGTAACGATCCAGCCGGTCGTTTTGATTATTTGCATTCCGTTCAGATATTTAAAGTCTTAAGCAGTATCGCATGATGTATTATGACTTGTGTGGATCGTCGGTTTTGGTTTTCAGGTTATTCAGAATTGATTTGGAAGAATGATTCTCAACTAGCAAGCTTTAAGTTGGAAGAGTCGACCAAGTTTGACTTTTTAATACTTGATCTCGAATCGGAGTTTTGATTGTTCCGTTAGGTCTAGATGATATTTTGGACTTGGGCGTATGCTCGGATTTGCATTTGGATACTTCTAGAAAGTTTCGGCACTATTTGGCGAAAGTTGAAAATTTGAAGGTTTGGAATGTTCATAAATTTGACCGGGAGTTGACTTTGTTGATATCGGATTTGGATTGTGATTACGGGAATTGAAATAGCTTCGTTATATAATTTGGGACTTGTGTGCAAAATTTGAGTTCATTCCGAATTGATTTGATAAGGTTCGGCACGAGTTTTAGAAGTTGAAAGATTCAAAGTTCATTAAGTTCGATTTGAGGTGCGATTCGTGGTTTTGATGTTGTTATGCGTGATTTGAGGTCTCGAGTAAGTCCGTGTTATGTTATGAGACTTTTGTTGTGCTCGTTTTTTATGTTTCAACGTCGTTTCTTCCGGCATAAATGGCACCAAATTAAGCAAATGAGCTACAATTTCTATTTTGATTAAAACATTAGATCCATATCGTAATTTTGTAACCATAGCAACTTGAATCATCAAGTTTAGACATTGTATGAGGAATTTATGGTCATTTTACTAAGAATTGGGTTGTTAGATTTTTCAGATTAATTATGAAATTACCACTGAATTCGTATTTAAATATCTGCACTATTTCCAAATATTGAAACCAACATATCTCATTCATTATAAGGTCAAATGAAGTGATTCAAAGGCCTAACTTGACTGAAATTTCATAAGGAATCCATTGGAGGTATCAAAAGTGAGTTTCAGGATCGTTTGGAAAGAAACAAGGCAAAACAGCTTTGCAGAAACATATAATATCGAAGATTTGTTCATTTGGTCATATTTTGAGTTGGGGAGCTCGGATTTGGGCGATTTTGGAAAGCAATTTTTATCACATGGATTGGGGTAAGTGTTCTATACTCGGTTTTGGTTATATTTCATGAATTCATCTTCGTTTTTGGCATTTGATATATGATTTCAAGGAGAAATAGAGGGGGGGGGGGTTGTCTAAAATTTCATAAAGTGAATTTTTGAGTTTTGAACATCGATTCAGAGCCGAATTTGAGTAAAACTAGTATGGTTTGACTAATAATTGAATGGGTTGTCAGATTTTATGAGTTTCATCGGGTTCCGAGGTGCGGGCCTGGGTTTGACTTTTTGGTTGACTTTGGGCTTTGATTAAAGATTCAACCTTTATCGATTGGGTTCGTTTCCTTTAGCATTATTTGATGTTCTTGAGTTACTTTTGGCTAGTTTTGAGTCGTTCGAAAGTCGGTACGCACGAGATGGCATTTCTAGAGTATCGTTTGGCTTGCTCGGTAATGTTTGTCTTGTTTGATGTGACGCACATGCTAGGTGACTGGCGTGTGGGCATGTACCGTGTGAATTATGACTCGTTGATTCTGTGATACTGTGTAGCTACCTAATCTTGTTTCTATCCATGAAATTTCTACGTGTTAGACAAAATGAGCTATGAATCATGTTAGAAATCATGTTTAGGCTATATGCTTATTCTGTTGGGACCTACTGAGGTCATTTCTGTTGTTGAGTTATTTGCTTAAATTGTATTTACATATTCATTCATTTGCATATCATATCTCAATCTCTATTACCATTTATTGTCACATCATGTTATCATTGTTTGGGCTGATTGATATGAGATTTGTGAGCCCGAGAGACTGGATAGATTGATGACTGAGTCGAGGCATGAGGACCAGATTGTGAGTGATATTGATGGGATCGGGTTGCACGCCCAACAAGTTTTATTGATTCATGATGGGATCGGGCTGCACGCCGCAATGATTTTTATTGATTCATAATGGGATCGGGCTGCATGCAGCAGCATGTATTATTGATTCATGATAGGATCGGGCTGCACGCTGCAGTAGATTTTATTAGTGCTTGGGCAGGATCCGCCCCTCCAGAGTCTGACATACCAGCAGTGAGTACAGGTACTGTACCGTACTGAGTGACTGAGTGTGCTGAGTCATTAAGCGTGATGAGTGGGAGTGCGACACAGTGAGATTGAGTACTCCGAGAGTATGTGTACATGATTTCATCACTGTGATGCATTGCATTTGACATGCATACTTGACATACATGCATAGAGATGCATTTCCTCATGCTACACGATTTGGTGACATTCATGATTTCACATGCACATTGATATGTAGGCATAGAGATGTACTTTCCTCATACTATATGAGAATGAAATATCTTATCTATTGTTGAAAGTGGTTTTTGGGGGAAAATCACAGTTTTCTGATTTACTAATATTTTGGTGGTTTCGGCGAAAGATTTGGGTTTTACTGTTATACCTGAAAAGCATGCCTATTTTTCCGTAACTATGAACGAGTTGAGCATCATATCTTTGAGTTATTACTTGTGTTGCTTTTATTATATTGTTACGAGAAGTTCTTGACTATTGGTGTTGAACTCTGACTATTGTACAAGCTCATCACTACTTTCAACCTAAGGTTGAGTTTGTTACTTATTGAGTACATGAGGTCGGTTATACTCATACTACACTTATGCACCTTGCGTGCAGATTTTGAAGCTGATGTTGCTACGAGTGGCGGCAGCTGACATTGAAGATGTACCTGCATTCCGGTTATAGCTGCCCCTTATTCTTGGTAGCTTTAGATTTATAAAGCTGTTTATGTACGTTTCGAACAGATGATATATTTATTTCATACTAGCTTTGTAAACTTTAAGTCTTAGAAGCTCATGATTTGTACTACCAATCCTTGGGGGAGTTGTATAAAATTCAGTTATTTCATTCTTGACTCTTACCATTATCATTATATTGTGGTTTATTGTTAATTAGCTTACCTAGCGTGTTGGATTAGGTGCCATCACGGTCAGTTGGATTTTGGGTCGTGACAAGTTGGTATCAGAGCCAGGTTCATAGAATCTACGAGTCATGAGTAAGTGTCTAGTAGAGTTTTGCGGATCGGTATGATGACGTCCATACCTATCTTTAAGTGGCTACTGGGCATATATGATAAACTTCCCATTTTTCTTTCCTTATCGTGCGACATTGATTCAGCTTAAAGCGTATCTCTTTGAATTCCTTCCACTCACTCGTATGTGCATGTGAGCGCTCGGTATCAGTTGTACATTGATGACTTTTGGATTCCATGGATAAGGTGCGAGGTGTGTTTTCTGTGTTTTGGTGATGGACCAGTCTGGAGGACCTGAGGCCCGATTTGGAACGTAGCTTAGGCTCAGTAGTTTCAGTTGTGTGAGCATGTGCTTTTTGACTTCTATGTCCAGTGGTGTCCCTATGAATGAGACTGGTAGCTCGGTGAGTGGTTGGATGACTATATGATGAGTAGGATGTGACTGCGGGATGTGTGTAGATGGTTTGAATGTGATGGGAAGAGTTTGCTTGAGATGTGAAAAGGACTATTGGATGCTCGATTTTTGTGGATGTGTCATACAGTTTATAAGTTGGTATTTTACCAAATTATCTCTTCTTGATACTTAGGCTTTTTTATGATTTTGTTGAGAAACTAAGACATTTGTTAAGATTTATTGGCATATTTCAGGTATTAAGTGATTTAGAGAAGATACGGAAGAAAACAAGTCAAAATGTGTTAAAATGAGAAAAATGGAATACTGCAAGGTAATGCTCTTCGCGATCGCGAAAACTCATCTACAATCGCGTAAGTCTAGGAAAATATGCTTTGTGAATGCGGACCAAATAGTGCCTATGCGAACGCGAGGTTTGGTTTGCGATCACGATGCTTTGCAACATTACTCTTCGCGATCGCAGGCTTATGTTCGCGAACTCGATTCACTCAAATCTGGCAGAAATCTGGGCAGATCTGGAATTTTACGTTTTTGACCCCAAACTATTTAATACACGACCTAGCTTAGGAAAATGGATCTTTGGCTTATTTTCAGTCTCTTGACTAGAGAACGCAAGTATTGGAGCTAGGGTTCTTGCACACACACTTGGGACTTGAAGATTTGAAGCTTTTGGTTGAGAATTTCTTACCCATTTATGTTTATTTCTTTATTTCCTTACTTTGTATTGTATATCTAAGTGTGTAGTATTTTTTTCAACATTTGAATCTTGTTTATGGGAATATTCATATTTAAAGTGTGGATTAAATATCTTGTTGTGCTTGTGTATTGAACGATTTTTATTTATTATAAAGTGAGTTATTATTTCTTTAATTATTATTATTTTTTAATGTTTCCAAAGAGATTAGCTAACCCTAGGACTCACCTATTTACTTCGAATTAATTTTGGGAAAGATAATTTGGGATTGTGAAAGATTAATTAACAAGAACTTGAGGCGTTAACCCTCATTTTATAGATTCTACCTAGGGATAGGATTGAACTACTTGTATCCATATTCGGGTGTTCTTAATCTCTTAATTATTTTAGGGATAATTCAATTAGGAAGTCTTTTTAGTCTTTGAAAGAAGCTAATATAGAATTATTACCCTAGGCTAATTAACATAAACTCGCTCATATTTGTAAAATCGTAAAATACATTGGATCATTACTTGAGTGTAATTTCCAATGCATCCATGCTTATAGCCATTGATCATTTTACTTGCTTTCTAAGTTAGTTTATATTTTTGCAATTAGTTATAAATATTTTCTCAAAACCTTTCTAAGTGTTTGGCTTAGCATAATAAGTGATAATTCTC
This sequence comes from Nicotiana tomentosiformis, assembly GCF_000390325.3. Classification (NCBI taxonomy): domain Eukaryota; kingdom Viridiplantae; phylum Streptophyta; class Magnoliopsida; order Solanales; family Solanaceae; genus Nicotiana; species Nicotiana tomentosiformis. The sequence goes on along the minus strand of NC_090817.1, from coordinate 82,524,127 downwards.
TTACACGCCTAATCGCCTACATATTGTTCTCTATGGGATTCGACCTCGACTCATAGTTGGGTAAATTATATTGCATGCGATCGTGTCTATCTACTTTTTAGTAGTGGATCTGGATATCATCAACAGTCTTGAGTTATGAAGGTTTTTGAGAGATTCTTTCGTATTATTTCATTTGTGGAATGAAGTAGATTTTCATGTCTTGTTGATGAGTTTAGGCTCAGGAAGATTAAGTGACTGCGTAGTAGTTGTGGTTGTGAAAGGGTATAGAGAGATGTCAGTTTGAGGCTAAGTAGGTGGAATATCACTTGCGGGTTAATCTACGGATGTGTGATCCTTATGATGTTGTGTGGAGGCTTTCTTTTCTACCAGTGGGTATAGGTGTTGCGATTTGAGTTTGGATTGATTGAGATAGTTGACATGACCGTCACAAGGATGAATGCGAGTTTAGTAGATGATTTGAGGTATTATATGATTTGTGTTACGTGAGCTTATGAAGGATTTAGTTGAATCTCACTACGGTATTATGGCAGTAATAGAGTATGGGCATTGTGAGTTATTGAGTGTTTTGATCTATGGTTTTGAGCCAAGTGGGGGAGTCTACTATTGACAATTTGATTGCATGGTTACATGTTGTATTTGTTTTGGTCTTAGGTATACTTGTGGATCGATTATGACTTGTAGAGGCTGGTTTTGAGGATGACTTAAGCAAGGAAATTTCTAGATGTATGGTATATTACACTTTATGTTATATGGAAATCATGGAATAATTGAGTTGTTATTCGTGAAGGATGTAGTGCGCATGGAGTAGGAATTTGCTTGGTTGCGTTAAGGCGGGGTTACTTCTTTGGGTGTTGTCGTGCTAATGGAGAACATGTCGTTTGGCCCATTTGGGCGGTGCAATTGAGATTTGAGAAGAGTGGATGACTCTCGAGAAGGTTCTAATGGATTCAAGATTTATATGTAGCAATTGAGAATTTTTGGATTTGTATATGGCTAGAATCTGAGATTTACATTGGATGGTGTCGAGACTCGCGGTATTTCTATATCATTATAGATTCTATATTTCAGTATCAGGAAGGTGAAGGAAATGACTTTAGATTCACAGAAGGTCTCTTCAGAGTGGGTGTTTCGGTTGTGGTACTTTTGGGGTGCTTAAGAGGGAATACAACGACTTATGGGCCTTAGGGCACTGTGGTTTTATGCTAGGATCTCTTGTGGTGAGCTTTGGGTAAGGATCGTTGTGTTCTTGCAAGGAGAAATGTCAGCTTGAGGGTAATTTGGAAGGAACTCAGAGAAATAGGACAGCTTAGTAGTAGGTTGGATCAACACGGTAATGGATATGGTCGATTCTTTGGGTACTTATGATGTGGTTAATCTCTACAGGTGTTTTATGGCAGTACTCTTGGGATTGGAGACCTGGATGGCTTGGTTGAGTTAGAGGGAATCAATTCGAATGGCTTGGTTATTTGCAAATGGATTATAGAGTGTTCTTGATGATTTCTGCCACAATGTGAGATGGATATTATCTACATGTATGGGGGTTATGTTATGTGTTCTAATTTCTCCTGGATGGGATCAAGTGGAAGGTTTATGACTGATCGGGTATGTATTTTGCTGGTGACTTAGAATTGATTATGAGATTCTCGTGCTTTTTATATGATGGCATGATAGATGCGGTGTGTTGTGTGGGATTGAAATTTGCATGTGCAAGGTCACATGTCAGTTTTGAAGGGAAGGTCAGGGATTCTTAGACAACATGGACGGTTTCAGATGACTAGATAAATGTTATTACTACTTGGTATTGCCTGAGAAGGGTGCACATTTCAGGAGGCGCACTGTGTTTTGAATTACAGATGATTCATTGGTATTGCGGTACTCGCCTGGTTGATCGACTGCTGATGTTCAGATTTTGCTATGTGGCATGGAGGAATTATAGAAGTATTTCTCGCAGGGATGATTATGTATGAGAGATGTGTTAGTCATTCGAGTGGTGGAGTTGGGATCGGCTATTGTGATTTGTGTGTTCTATGGATTTGGAGACTGGGAGATCTCAGAAGCAGATTGTTTTGGGGTTGCAGACTGTGAAGATATGTACAAAGTTTGCTAGATGGCAATACGTGCTATGGTTAGGTCATTGTGGACTTTTAGAGGGCCATATATCCATTTGGGGATGATCGGAGTTGGTTTGGGGGCCCTGGTGCCGCCCAAATTCACACCACTGATTGGGATTGTGAAGCGGTCGATGCAATGATAATTACCTAACTTTGAGTCGGGGTCGATTCCTTAGAGAGCTTATATTGGATTAGGTATATACTTAGACTAGGTGTATGACGTGCCTAAAATGCACTTCCACATACTTGGTTGTTTCTTTCTACTTCTAAAATTTATGCTATTGTTTGTAAATGCAAAGCTATAGAACGATATTTTTGGTGTGGTTGTTTTTCAAGTTTATAAAAGATCTAGGGCTGTGACTTCCATCTAGGTGGTAACCTAATGGGTTGTGGGCTTTAGGGCATGTTTCGTTGGTCGGGGTGTAATATAGCAATCAACACGCGATTACCCACTCGATACCTCTCGGTAGTTAGAGTGGTTTTGGCTGATTTGTCTTTCTCAAGTCCAAATGGGTAACTCACAAAACCATTGATATATGCTCAAGTCGGGTCTTACTATCTCCAGATTCAACCTTTTAATTGGGGCAATCAATTTCTTGAGTTCAACCCAATTTCTTGTTAGCCAAGTTTTCCTAGACTTAGTCTTTCTTTCTCAAGTAGAGACTAAGTCAATTAGGCCTTAATTAATATTTGCAATCATTAATTCCTAAATTCAAGCAAGAACTAGACTAAATATCATACACCCAACCTTAAACAAGCCCTAAATCAAACACTCATTAGGTACCCACACTAGGGTTGGGTCATAACCCTAGCTAGAGTTTTAGCTACTCATAGGCAAAAATGAAGAAACTAAGGAAGAAAATAAGATTAAACTCATAATAGATGATAAATGGATGAAAATCCAATGTTAAAATAATAAACTAATACAAAGTTTCCCAAAGTAGTAAAGGAAAAACGGCTATCTACTTTTTGGAGTTCAAACTTAACCTAAATTTGACAAAAAGAACTATTTATAGACAACTGAAATTATCGAATAAAATTGCCCCTGCGGAAGTTCTGTGGCCGCACAATTATGTGTGCGGTCTGCACTTTGAAGCTGGGCTTGACAGGATGGACTTCTGCGGCCTCACAATTATGGGTTGCGGCCGCACGTCTTCAGATTCTGCGGACCGCATATTTCTGAGTGCGGCCGCACTCTTGAATTTGAGCTTGACAGGAGGGACTTCTGCGGACCGCACATTTCTGAGTGCAGTCACACTCTTGAATTCTGCGGCCGCACAATAATAGTGCAGTGCGCACAATAATAGTGCGGCGCGCACTTCTTCATTGACTCATAACTCCATCTCTCCGAACCTCATCTTCTACGGCCGCACAATAATTGTGCGGTCCGCACTTTGCAAAGAAATTCTGTCAGAGGTCCTTCATAGTCTGCAGCCGCACTCAATATTGTGTGGTCCGCACTTTGCTCTTTTTGCTTGGTTTTAGTTCTTGTCCAAAAATACTCCTTCTTAAGTTGAATTTCATCATTTTTGGCTCTTTTTCCAATGCTCCTGCAAGTAAGCACATTTTATCTATTTTCGAGAATACGTTTAAGCATTTTTGAGCTAAAAATAAAGTAACAGAGTGCAAATAAGTAGTCAAAATTCCTACTTATCAGGTACATTGGTAGGCCCAATAAGGATGTGCATTCTACACGAGGTCAGATTTGTTGACTCAGAACTGTTAGTGTCGATGGGTGAGTTATTTGGTTAGAATTGAGCTTGTTCATGTTCTGATATATTCTATGTGTTACTCTTCTATGCTACGAGGAGTGGTGATTTGTTGGTTATATGCACACATGGTGCAGTTCTATTTGGGCTTTATAGTGGAATTTGAGCGAGATGGTTATTGGGGTGTTGAATGGTCGATTGCGCCTTGGTTATGGTCTTTTCGATTTGTGGTATATTGTGTTATTCAGTTCTCCATGGTTATGGTCATGCGCTTCGTGTACTTGATGTCGAATTGCGTGTAGTTGTTGATTTTGAGCATTGTGGCTTGAGGTATTTCATATGGACCGGTGTCTGGATGGGTCACGCATTGCAGCGGGGCTATGATACTTTGTATTAGATTCGTGTGTCTTGGTCCTACTATATGTGATGGGTTCATAGTATTGCGTTGTGGTGGTACTTGTTGATCTTGCGGGATGATTCTCTCATTTGAGTCATTTCCATGATTGAGTACATTTGAATTGTTGCTTATTGATGCACGGATTGCACGGCTTGTGGCTTTAGGTTGTATTGGTGTGGCATATCAATAAAGTAGTTATGTTTAATGAAACAAGGTCATTGGACCTAGAATGGATACTATCGGATTTGATTGCGGTATGTTTAGAAGAATAATATCGAAAATTAGCTTAGGATTTGGCTTTGGTTCTTGTCGGGCGAGAGAGAGATATCTCCATAACTTGTGGATCTGGTGAGTGGTTATGAGTTTCTGCGTGTTTCCTTCATCATTGACAGTGTATGAAGGTTTTGAATGAGATTTTATTTGATATGAGGTTTACTACCAGTATAGGGTTTGTTTTGAGCAACTACTATGATCGGGAATTATTGATATGAGTATGCGAGTTGTGTGGTATATTATGTGATTACATATTGGGTTATGGTTATGGCTTGATATAACCTGTTCACACTCATACAATGTGTAGATGCGAGATTAGGGTCTTGTAAGGAATTTCAGATGTTGAAAATTAGGTTCTAAGGCTACAGACTAAGGTTAAAGTAATGATCTTCAGTTATGATGTATTGTTGTGAACAACTAATTTTTGACCACACCCAAATTCTATATTATTTTAGTATAAATATTTCTATTAGGTCTAATATTGATATTTTAAACTTTTATCTTACTCTTAATAGGTTTTATTTAAGAAAATTAAAAATTACAAAAAAATGTTCACATACTTATCATACAAATTTTATTTCTATTTATAAAGAGAAAAAGGAAATTTTCAAAAAAATATATTTGGTTTCTTCCGATTAGAATTTTAATTGTAAGCTATGCTATTTTTCTTAGTATAATTTAAACTATAATGTAAATATTTAGTTTTTTTATGTATATAATATTTTGGCTAATATCTTTAGTTATGTATTTTACTTTAAAAGAGAGAGAGAAGGAAACGTGTTATGAAAAAAGGGGATGGGGTAACTAACGAAAAGAACAAGAAAACAAAATATAAAAAGATAAAAATTAACAAAATTGATTTCCCCCATTTTTCCTAACTTCCTCCCATCCCCACTCCTCACGTAATCCCCCACAAATCCATCCTATTTCCCACTTATCTCAGTACTTCCTCACATTTAGATCGAAGTCAAGAAACTCACTTGCCTTCTCAGTCTTTCTCTCTCAAGTTGAGCCCAAAAATATCAAGGAAGCATTGAAAGATGCTGACTGGATTACTGTTATGCAAGATGAACTCCATCAATTTGAGAGGAACAATGTATGGCACCTAGTTCCTCGACTTACTAACAGAACTATTATAGGAACTAGGTAGGTATTCAGAAACAAACTTGATAAGTTTGGGAACACAACAAGGAACAAGGCAAGGTTGGTAGTTCAAGGGTACAATCAAGAAGAAGGGATTGACTATGATGAAACTTTTTCCCCAGTTGCTCTAATGAAGGCCATCAGAATCCTTATTGTATTTGCATCCCATATGGAATTCATATTGTTCCAAATGGATGTCAAAAGTGCATTTCTGAATGACTTTCTAAAAGAAGAAGTCTTCGTCAAGCAACTTCCTGGCTACGAATGTCATGAGCATCCTGAGAATGTTTTCAAACTCGACAAGGTATTATATGGGCTGAAGCAGGCTCATCGCGCATGGTATAAAAGGTTGTCCAAATGTCTCCTAGAAAATAGTTTTACAAGAGGAAAAATTGACAACACCTTATTTCTGAAGAAACGGGGGAGGAACCTGCTCATTGTGCAAGTTTAGGTTTACGACATCATCTTTGGTGCAACAAATGATTCTCTGTGTGAGGAGTTTGCAAAGCTCATGGGAAGTGAGTTTGAAATAAGCATGATGGGGGAATTGAATTTCTTCTTAGGACTACAAGTCAAGCAAACTCCTAAGGGCACAATGATAAATCAGCAGAAGTACATCAAAGAGCTTCTGAAGAGATTTGAAATGGAAAACTCAAAAGTCATTGACACTCCTATTGCCACTGCCACTCGACTGTACATGGATGAACCTGGTTCCCCTGTGAATGAGACCATGTACAGAGGTATCATTGGGTCACTCTTGTATCTCACAGCAAGCAGACCAAATATAGTTTTCAGTGTGGGACTATGTGCTAGGTTTTAATCAAATCCAAAGGAATCTCATTTGAAGACTGCCAAGAGAATCCTGAGATATCTAAAGGGAATGCATGACCTGGTTCTCTACTACCCCTCAGGAGACAACTTTGACTTGATCGGGTATGTTGATGCTGATTATGCTGGTTATCTGGTGGATAGGAAAAGCACTACTGGCATGGCACACTTTCTGGGTTCGTGTCTAATTTCATGGGGTACAAGAAAAACAACATTCAGTGGCTCTTTCAACTGCAGAAGTTGAATATATGGCAGCTGCCTCTTGCTGTGCTCAACTGCTGTGGATCAAGCAGTAACTAGAAGATTTTGGTGTGTTTTCTGATTGTGTGCCATTACTATGTGACAACACCAGTGCTCTCAACATGGCAAAGAACCCAGTTCAGCATAAGAGAATAAAGTACATTGGTATGCGACATCATTTTCTAAGAGACAATGTTGAAAATATCTGCATGAAGTCCTGCAGCACAGAAGAGTAAATTGCAGACAACTTCACCAAAGCACTGAGGAGAGAGCACTTTGAAAAGAATCGTCTTGCACTAGGGTTGATAAAATCAAGTTGAGGACCTGATCCTTCGATGATTGGCTATGAAAGAAATGTACAGGTAAAATTTCTAAAAAGTATTTTCTGGCAATGTCTAATTCATTTCAATACCGTTACAGGTAGACACACATGACGATTACAGAGCAAATAAGGAGCTAATGTATTGCATCTTCGCAAAAGGATGAGGATCACATTTACAAAATCTGTTAGGAAACCTGGTTCCTACGACACAGGTTAGTAGTTCCTTTTGCACTCTCATGCACAATTTTTTAAACGACTAAAAAAAAAGGTGTCACGTCATTAAATTGTCAGCTTCTTTTCTTTGAAACCCAAGCGTCCTACCCGTTACAAAACGATCCGTCTACCCAAAAAATAAATACATGTTCCTAACCGATCCCTCACCCCTTTTAATAAACCCAAACTCTGTCACTCTCACAACTGTTCACATCAAAAGCCAAAATTTTCCTTTTTCTCTCAACAACCAAACATTCTCTTCTTTCATAAACTCTCATTACACTCTACAATGTCTGAGAATCTCGAAGCCTCAAATGTCTCCAGTATCGTCCACACTGTATCTTCATCTCTTGAAGCACCAGTGACAGAGTCTAAGTACCTTACACCACCCAGTCTAAACCCTAAATAAGATTCCCAACCACCCAGTGCCTTTTATCCACCCCAATCAAGTTCTGGTTCTCATCGGAGTCGCAAAACTTCGAATCCCAAAGAGGTTTGTGGCTACAACCTCTCCCTCTGCCTCGCCAAAAAAATGGTTGAGGGAGAAACAATAGAGGGAGAAGAAAATCAGGAAGTTTCCAGTCTACGTTTAGAAGAGAGTTCTGAGGCACAACAAAGTGTGGTTAACACAATGACTAACCCAAGTCTCGATTTGAATGCTGTAGATCTTACAGGTAATATTCCTTCTGTGCCTTCCAAGTTTCCTTTGGGGTTAGAAGAACAGGAGGCCATAGAAAATATGTTGTCAATAGCTGTTGGAGGGTGTGTGGATGGTTGCTATGAAGGTGTGTCTGAAACCAATGGGTCTTAGGGGGAAGGTGAGAGTCTATAGGAAGAGGGTAGGGAACTAGTGCCTATCAAAAATTTGGCACCTGAAAGTACTACTGGGGAACCACTCGAGGGACCTGATCCCTCCGCCCAAAAGAGCCCTTTGCTCCTATTTGAGATGAAACCCCCTGTTCATCAAAAGAACCCCATGTCAGTACTGATCCCGCTCCCTCTCCTCATTTCTATGTTGAGTCATTGTCCATTATTGCTCCCGAGATGAGATCTCTGTCTGAGGAGGAGAATGGCGGTAGTGAAGAAGACTATGACAATGTGGCTCTTGCAAGCTTTATTAGTGCTAGGAGTAGCAGGGCAACTCCCAAAACACCCACTCTTAAAAGACCTACTACTAGGCTGCAACAAAAGAAGGCTCTTGAGTCAGCTCTGAAGAAAAGTAAGAAAGAAAAGAAGAGGTGAAGGTTAGTGAAGGGTGGAAAGTTAGTACATGAAGAGGTAGTGCTTACAGCTCTTGTTGTGGACATTGATGACGAGGTGGATGAGGAACCCAGTCCCTTAATCCGTAAGTCCTCCACGAAACCTACGGTTCAAAATTTTGGAAAAGGGTCATCTGTGAAAGTGATGGAGGTTAGCAATGTTGAAGTGGGTGAGTCTAGAGAAAAAGTGGCTGAGGGGTCTGGTAAGAACGTGTCTGAGAAATCTGTGTCTGAAAAGGTGTCTAAGAAACCTACAGATAAAGCTAAAAGTATGAGAAAATTAGTGAAACAGAAAGTTGGTGCCAATGAGGAACCTGGTTCCTCAAAAAGGACCAAGGTAGGGGTGGCCAAGAATGAAGGAAGGGAAAATTTGAGAAATCAGAAAGTGCTGTGGGGCAGAACATTTGTCCCTGATATTCTTGACATGCCAGGAATACGCCAACTGGTTGATATCTGTGACTTTTAACAGTGGACACCTTTGTTCACAAATGAGAGTCATAAAGTATATGAGGCCGAAATGCGCAGTTTTTATGCTGATTTTTTCACAATCGAGGATGACAACATCTGCATGAAGGTGAATGGGGTTGATTTTGTGTTGGATAAAGCTATGTTGGGAACCATCTTGGGTGTTCCTACTGACGGAATATCCTCCATTAAGGGGACTTGTTCGTCAAACTTCAGAAATGCCATTCTGAAGGATGATGTAGTGCAGCAGGGGAAATGGGTACACAAGAAGGCCATCCTTCCAGTGTATCAGTTGTTATTTGAGATGGTGAATAAGGTGTTGCTCCCTCGTGCAGAAAGACGTTCTATTACATCTCAAGTAGCAAGTAGACTTGTTCCTCATGGAAGCACTGGATACTTATTCCACTATTAATCTGCCGGGTATCATGATTAAGCACATGAAGAAAGTGGTAGATTTCAAAGATGGTAATCATGGGCTGCCCTACGAGTTTCTACTCACCAAAGTTTTTGAGTTCTTCAAAGTCCCTTTGGGAAAGGCTACGGTGGGTACTCACAAGCAGAGCTTCTCCAAAACCACCTTAGAAGAGTGTGAGTGCATCGATAAGAAAGGCGGGGTTGGCAGCAATTCCACTATCTCTCAATTAATTAAAGCTCATAATACTGCCAATGAAGAGATAAGGAAGTTGAAGGCAAAGAATGTTATCCTTAAGGGACAACTTAATCAGGCCCATGGGCACCAGGTTCCAGCAGCTCACAAAGCGCAGAGGTTGCCCGTATGACCAATGAAAATGCTGATCTCAGGAAACAGGTCGAGGACCTGAAGGAGAGATTACTCTCTGAGCAAGGGTTTGCTAATGCTCGAATGGATATCCTCCTTAGAAATCTTTTCTCTTCATCGTTGTCTCCCCCTTCCAGTGCTCCTTAAAACCATTTCCTTCCTAGTGTCAAGTTCTAGTGTCTTTCTGTTTTAGTATTCTGAAGTTGGATATGCTTAGTGGCCGGTAATCTTTTTTTTTTTGCTGTTTTTATTTTGTGGAATGATTATGCAACAAATGGAACTGCTCCCTGTTTATTTCCAAAATTAATGAATATCCCATCCTTTTGCTATGCTTATCTTGTCTTCTTTCTTGCTCTATTTTTAGTCATGTTTGTGTGCACACAAGTGGCATGAATTAATCAGGCTAGACTTCTTTTTGCTTATTGCCAGTCACTAATCTTTTTATGATGCCAAAAGGGGAAAAATTAATTGAGGGGGAACAAGCACAGTTTCAGGGGGGATTTCAATTACAAGTTTGTCATCATCAAAAAAGGAAAAATTGATAAGTTATGTGTCTTGCTATATTTTGATGATTTAACAAACTTTGTTGAGAACCAGATGAGGAACCTGTTCCATATCCTCTGTGTGCTCAAAGATCAACAAGTCTCAAGTCTGAGACATGCTCCAACATTCAGAGTCCAAGAAATAATAGAGGGAACAGATCGACATCAGTTCCCTTGCTGACAGTACCAGTCAACTCCCCACAACTGTAAAGTGACTGCAACTGCTCCTCTGCACACACGCAACAGTGCAAACAGTAGAGCAGTCACTTTATGGGGAATGCCTTTGTACCAAACATGCTTGCATCTTTCAAGTGATGTCACTTATGTAATATTAACATGAAGCAAAGTAAAAACAATACATTTGCACACTCCAGAATTGATCAAGCTCTCTCTTAAGTGTATTGCCAACCTGCAAGTGACATTCAAGGTGTCAAGAACAAAGAGCAACATAACGAAGGGCTAGTTTCTTGCATTGAGTCATCATATGTCCTTAGTTGTGTAGCATCTTTGCCAAAGTGATTTACTTGTAATTCCTACTTAGCTTAGTAAGAAGCATTGTGTAGGAAACCTTTGTAAAATCATAATCCATGCATGTGTTTGTGTCTTAGCTAGAGTTAGTCGAGTTGTTAGCTTTGTAATAGAGTTATTAGAAAGGGGCTTATAATAGATTTATTATAAGTTAGTGAGGGATTAAGAGGTTAATTTCTAGGTTACAATAGTTTGTAATCTGAAGTTTGCTCAGTAGTGAAGTTAAAATCCTACAAGGGTAGGTCGTGATTTTTAATCCCGTAAACTGAGAGTTTTTCACGTAAAACTCTATTGTGTTAGCTGTGTGAGTGTGTTCTGTGAGAATTAATAGAGAACCTGGTTCTCTATATAAGTTTGGTAGACCCTCAGTTTCTATCAGGTTTAATGGTCAATTAAAATGGACCTTATACATTGTTTGGATTTCGTATATTTAAGCACCAGGATTTCGACTAGTGTGCTTCATGGCAATACATATCAAATTAGGGGCAATATCATCTTTTCGTTATTAGTTGATATTTATTACTCGCCGATTGAGCTTACTGACGCAGCAACTAATTTGCCACATTTTTTATTAGTCTTACCATCTGGATCTCTCTCTCTCCCACTTCGCTATCTTTCTCTTTCCTACTTCTCTGTATCATCTAGAGTCTAGATGACGCAACCACTACGAGGCAAAATATTTTTTATTATCTCCCTCTCCCTCTTGTGCTCTTCCGTTGCGCTTGGATTGGCTCTATTCCCATCTCCATTGCTCATTACTACTGATTTCTCTGTTCAATCGGCAGTGGGCTGGATTGACAATCGATAATGGGAGGGCACTTTGTTTCTAGCTTGCGGTGAAATTCAATCTATTTGCTTCTTTTTTTTTTTTTTTTTTAATTCTTAATTTAGGGACATCTCCACTTATTTCTGTGTCTCATTTGGAAATGTTTTATTTTTAGTTTTTATACTTTTAAAAAATCTTAGTATGCAATTTTCTTTCCATATTGAATCTTGATTGCATTAGGCAATACCAATATTAGACTTTTTCAGTTTGGCATCACCATTTGATTTTCGTATAAAGGTGAAGTTGAGGAAAATAAAAGTTGCACCGTTGTATCGAGAAGTGAAGAGGTCGTTGAAATTGGTGTTATGACTTTTATCGTCCTGTGCAGTAGAATTGACGTTTGAATTCAGATGATTTTCAAATATCCACACATTCATCTTGATTCTACTTTGCACTATTTGGACTGTCGTTGCCTTTGTGTTCTTATTATCCATTCAGTAAAATTAAATCACAACTTATCCTTTGATCAAGCTTTTCAATTCAGTAAGATCTGCTAGATCTTTTTATGTTATGTGTGATACTGCAGAAAATTAGAAAATAGAAGTGTTAGCTTCTTCTTCCCTTTTTCTTTTTTGATAAGTAAAAATCAAAGTGGTAGTCCAGTTAATTGTCAAAATATTAAAACTCATTTTGGTTATAGGTCAAAACGGGCCGAAGAAGAAATAGGTCTAACTTAGATATGGTATATTTAAGCTTATGTGACATTATTGTTAGATTTTTTTAATTAAATGTAATGTCATGTCATATTTTTTATTGGATATTTTGTAGGTTTTGAACTAGAATGACTTTTAAGTTACAAAGGTAAAGTTGAGTGACTTTTAAGTGATAAAAATAATTAAGTGACTTTTGTGAAATAAATGATAAGTTGGATGACTATCAGTGAAATTAACCCTAAGTAAATATGATAACTCTTTATAGCTCGAATTCGATAGTCGTGATTGAAAAAAAAATGTTTCCATATGTTCTGAATAACATTAAATGAACTAGTCCCTATATATTTCCATAGAAGGAGCTCTGGTGTATGTTCTACATACAAAATACTGCATGAAAAAGCATTAGATTGTACTTTATTCGTTCATATGCAAAATCGTAGATGGTGTAATTCTTCATAAACTTGTTAAATTGATCTCTTCACAAAACTTAATGTAAGATTTTAAGCTGTCTATTATTCATTTTTATCTTTCATGTTTAATTGACAAAAATGTGTCACCATTTTTCTTACTATTAAGATAACAGATTCATATGCTCAAGATGTGCATCACTAAAAGAAAGCCTATGAACTTGACTGATCACTTGGAAAGTAAAGTTCATATGATGGCAATAAACAATATAGGTAAGGGTGCAGTGTGCTTGAGGAGGGAGGCTGTCAAACTTAGTTAGGTCCTAGGGTGATTTGGTTTTTGTCTCATTGTCTTAAGATAGGATTCACAATTTGGACCAACAATTTAGGGAACCATCTATTTATTGCCTCTAATTGGTTATGGAAACAAAAAGTAAGTAGATGATGGTAGGTTTATGGCTATGTATTATATGTATTGACCGCCTGAAATTGCACAATTGGATCATCATATTTCTTGCTCGAGTGCGCTGGAATTTTAGAAATTCATTTTGAATCAAGAAAGTGGAAGAGAAGATCAGGCTGAGGGGGTGATTGCTTATATTCTAACTCCAAATCAATAGACAATATTCTCATTTTTTAAATCAGAGCAATTTTTTCTCTCCCTTCTCTCTAACCAACGATGCTATCAAAAAATTTGGTAGGACAACACCCCAATGACCCACCACCCATTCATCCACCAGCTCCCCCTGACCCATTGTCCTCAACCAATGAGAATCCAACAACAAACCTACTCAAAACTAGTCCATCTAAAGTCACCAATTCAACGGCTACTATACAGAACACCTCCCACACTAAACCACCCCATTCCATCGGAATCCCAAATAGCAGCTCCATAATTCCCACCTCCACAGATCCAAAATCTATAACCACAGAACCCAAACCAGATAATATAGAGCCCAAGACAAGTTCTGTACCATCTCAACCCAAAATTTCCTCAAATTTTGACAAGCCGCCCCGCAGGAATGAGCTTGCGGCAGATAAAAATATTAATCAATCACAAAGTCTCCCCTAAAAAATACAATTACACCAAATACCTAACCCGCAATCCCAAAACACAACTACAACCGACATGCATTTATTGAGATCGCCGGTGGTAGGAAACAGAACAAGTGCACATGGGGGTAACAAAGGGAGTGATGCAATAGTATCAAAACCATCCTTTGCAGCTACTGTGCAATCCTAATTGACCTCTCTAAATAATGATGCGCCACTGATCAAAATCCGACATGGTACACACCTAGGTAAGCCAGCTGTCTTCTTCTCAGCTGAGGACTTTTTTTTGTGAATCTGGCTCAAGAATATAGATTGACTCTAATATGAAAGTTTTATAGAGGCAAACCTACTATGGAGGAGATAAGGAGAGTTTTTATCAGCAAGTTTCAATTAAAAGGATCAGTGAAAATTGCCTAATTTGATTACAGGCATGTCTACTTAGATTTCACCTCTGAGGTTGATTATAATCATATTTTATTTAAAGAATATGTGGATATTGGTGAAGCCCCTATGAAGATATTGAAATGGACAGCTGACTTTAAACCAGAGGAGGAAACTTCTATTGTTCCTGTCTGGATTTTAATCCACCAACTACGATGGCACTTATTCAAGTGGCCTCTTATCTCAAGAATGGTCAAATCTGTTGGAATTGCTGTGACACTGGATCAGGCAACATACTCCGAATCTAGGAAAAATGTTGCGAAGGTTAAAGTGGAGATAGATTTGTTAAAATCAAAGCTAGACCAAATATGGCTTGGTTTTAATAGACTTGATGGTAAGGAAGATGGCAGATGGCTCGATATCGAATATGAAAAAGTGCTAAGTTACTGCTTGTACTGTAAATTACAAGGTCATATGAAAACTCAGTGCAGAAATAAGGCAAGAGACGAGAGAATTAAAGCCCCAAAGGAGGAAAACTTCAGTAAAGAAAAGGAAACGAAAAAATGAGGAGGATTTTCAAACAGTGAGCAGTAAAAAGGGAGGGGGGAAGACAGAAGAGGTGCAACAAACCAAAAGCAACACTTTGAACTTGCACAGAATAATACACAACAAATTGACCAAATCTATCAAAATCCAAAAAGAAATATTGCATTACTATTAGGGAACCTTCAGAAGTTAATAAATTTCAACCGTTGGAGGAGGTACCAGGAAAAGGTAAGGGTCTTGCTTGCGACGAGATCACTCATAAAGATATGAAAAAAATCACTCAAAATAATCAGATGGAAAACGGGAACTGCAGCAGGGATAACTTGGAGCCAAAACCAGATTCTGTCAACAAACAGAAGAAGGGGAATATGAGGAAGAAACAAAATATTGCGGTCGAGGAGGATAATATAGACAAACAGGCAAATTTGGTGAATGATAAGATAGCACCAAAGCAAAGTGAAAAGGAAACAAAAAATTTCAAAATAGTTGATATAGTGAATGAGCAAACGCAAGAACACACACAAGAAGAGATTGCACCATCATCTATTCCAGAAGATGATGGTGACCTGTTAAATACACAAGTTCAGATCAATGAAGCAGTGTGTGAAATTGACCCAGGAGACGCTAACAGCAACTATCTTAAGCTAATTAGTGGAACTGATCTTGAGACCAAGAGTAAGGAAGTTGATGACGATCTTAAGATTTGGGAACATCCCAACTCCTCTGAAATGGGGTATTACAGCTCAGAGGATATGGATTATACAGATGATGAAAGCTCAGAAACAAGTGAGGAATATGGTAGTGTGGACAATGATGAAGACAACAGTGATGAACATGCAGATAAATTGGCGGAGGCAATTACCTCCCATTCAATGGCCGAGGTTAATGTAACAGCAAACTATGGAGATGTGACTAATATTGGACACCTATCTAATAGAGGAAGAGGAAGGGGCAACAAGAGAGGTGGCAGGACTTCATCAAGAGGCAGGGAATTAGAGGGTTAAGCAAAACAACCAAAGGCCTGGAAGGGTGGTCTCACAGGATCACATCTTATCAGATTAAGTGATTATGTTTAAGTACCTCTATTGGAATATCAGGAGCATTAAATCCAGTGGTGCTCTTGAAAGACTTAAACAATTGATTACTTCAGAAAAACTACCATTTATTACCTTGTGTAAACCTTTATATGAGACTAAAGAATTCTTAGTTTTCAAAATGCCTTTGCCAACTGTAATAGCCAAATTTGAATCTTTTGGGAAGATAATTTTGACTGTACGATTGTCGAAGAAGATGAATAACAAGTTACTTGCAAGATCAAAGTTAATGGGGTATCTTTACTCTGGACCTCTGTATATGCAAAGTGTAATGATCAACTAAGAGAGAATTTATGGGAGAGTCTTAGAACTTTAAGTGATTCATACAACCTTCCATGGTTAGTAACAGGAGACTTTAATTGCATAATTGACCCAGTGGAAAAGAAAGGAGGATCTCCCCATAGAATATCCAAAAGTTTGTAGTTCATTCAGTGTATCATGGATTGTGAGCTTCTGGATGTTGGCTACACTGGTTCTGATTTTATTTGGTGCAATGGTTGGTATCCAAACAAAAGAGTTTGGCAGCGATTAGATAGAGTATTGATAAATCATGATTGGTTGAACCTATTTGATTCCACTCAGGTTTCTCACTTGATCAGAACAGGATCTGACCACTCCCCTCTACTAATCACTGTGAAATCTAAGATGAGAGACCCTATAAAATATTTTAGGTTCTTGGATTTCTGGACTGAAGAAATTAACTTTACGTCAGTAGTGGAGCAAGCATGAAACGTGGATGTGCAAGGATCGCCATTATGGAAGTTTCATCTAAAACTCAAGAATATGTGCAGGAAGCTATCAGAGTGGTCAAGGAATTCGGTTGGGAACATATTTAACTCTAAAAAGGAGCTGGAAGAGAAGGTTGTAGATCTGGAAAAAAAGTCTATCAACGACAATTCTGATATTAATATAGCTTCCCTTAACCAAGCAAATGCTAAACTAATCAGAGTTATTAAGAAGGAGGAGGCATTCTGGAAACAAAATGCTGGTATCAGGTGGTTTGTTAAAGGGGAGGTGAACTCCAGGTTCTTTCATTATGTGGTTAATGGTAAAAAAAAAAAGATTAATTCTAACAAGGATGAAGAAGGAGGATGGTAGCTGGATTGAGGGTGATGATAGTATAGCTCAGGAGGCCATTCATTTCTTTCAGAAGCAATTTACAAAGGAGCACAAATAGAAAGATTTTTCCTTACTAAATAACATTCCCAGAATCATTGATGGAGATGTTATCAACAAGTTGATTGCACCACTTTCTATGGAGGAACTTAAGGAGATAGTTTTTTCTATGAGCAACGCCAGTTCTCCTAGACCTGATGGGATATCAGGAAAATTCTATCACACGTGTTGGAAAATCATCAAGGAGGACTTATTACTAATGGTGCTTGATGTTTTTGCAGGTACCCCTTTACCAAAAACATATACTCATACTTGTCTTATCATGATCCCCAAGGTGGTCTGCCCATAACAATTCACTGAGTTAAGACCTATCAGTCTCAGTAATTTCTCTTGCAAGATAATCTCAAAGATTATGAACCAAAGATTGGGACCGTTGATGCAGAAATTGGAATCTCCATGTCAGACGGGATTTATTAAAGGGAGGGCAATCACGAAAAATATTATGCTAACTCAGGAGATGGTTCATAATATTAATCAAGCCCCACATAATGTAGTCATGAAACTAGACATGGCCAAGGCTTAAGACAGAGTGGATTGGGAGTACTTATGCCAGGTTATGAGACAAATGGGCTTCTCTAAGATCTGGATTGACAGAGTTTGGAGGTTGATCAATAATATTTGGTACTCTATCAACCTTAATGGCACTAGACATGGGTACTTTAAATCTTTCAGAGGGATCAGATAAGGGAATCCAATATCCCCTTCCTTGTTTATGATTGGAGTTGAACTACTATCTAGATTGATGAAGATGCTCCCAGAGAGTGATTTTATTCCATACTCAGCAGAGAAGAATGGCTCATTTATCACCCATTTGTGTTATGCAGATGATACTATTCTATTTTCATCAGGTGATTTAATTTCTCTCAGCTTGATGATGGACATGCTGAAAGAATATGAATGTATATCCGGTCAGAAAGTCAATAAAGAAAAATCTGGATTCTATGTCTCCTCACAGTTTAATAAAAATAATGTCAATGATGTCAAAAATATTACTGGCTTTCCACACCTTCAGTTCCCCATGCAATATTTAGGTTGTCTTATTTACTTGGGAAGGAAGAAAATTGTCCACTTAAACAACATGGTAGCCAAAGTCTCTAGAAGAATGCAAGGTTGGCAAGGAAAACTTCTTTCCTTTGGAGGTAAAGCCGTTCTAATAAAATCTATTTTTCAATCTCTCCCACTCCATCTTTTATCTGTATTATATCCTCCCAAAACGGTCTTATACCAGATTGAGAAGATAATCTCTAATTTCTTTTGGGGGAAGATTGAAGATAGAAACAAGGTGCGCTAGATATCATAGGCTCATTTATGCTATCCCACCATTGAAGGAGGAGCTGGTTTTAGGTCTCTAAATGACACTTGTAGAGCCTTCTCAGCTAAAGTTTGGTGGAATTTTAGAATCAAAAAGGGATTACTAAAGGATTTTTTAGAGGCAAAGTACTGCAAAAGAAAATATCCAATAGCTAGAAAGTGGTCATATAATCAATCTCACACCTGAAAAAGGCTCATGGATATCAAGGAAGATGCTGAAAAAATCATTTTATGGAAGATAAGCAAAGGTAATGTGTTATTTTGGTGGGATAATTGGACTGGTAAAGGTGCTCTGGCTAAGCTCAGGCAACTACCTAATGCATCTAGACATACTAAGGTCCTGAACTTCATTGAAGAGAGAAGATGGAATGTGACCAAGCTTAAGGAAGTCCTCCTCGATAGTTTCATTAGCAATATTTTGGAGATTGAGATTTATGGGGGCATCGAGGATTTGCCAGTTTGGTCAGTTGATTCAAATTGAGTCTTTACTTGTAAATCGGCATTGGAAAATATGAGAAAATAAAGGTCTAGATCTTTCACTGCATCTATGATGTGGCACAATAGAATTCCTTTCAAAATCTCATTTTTTATGTTGAGGATGATTCAGTCCAGAATTCCTAATGCTTAAATGATTCAGAAATTTGGTAGAATGGTTCCATCCATGTGCTCCTATTGTACTAATCACAATGAGGAGACTGCCACTTATCTCTTTTGCAAAATCCAAATTGCTACACAAGTTTGGCTATTCTTTGGTAGATATTGTGGTATCACCTTGAAAATGGGAAATATCAGACAGATTCTAATGTGTTGGTGGCTAGCAAAAATAAAGAATAAAATCCATGCTGCTTTATTACAATGCCTACCATTAGGTATCTGTTATCAGATTTGGAAGAGTAGGTGTGCTTCCAGATTTAAAAACATTCACATGTCTGAAAGGTTTATAATTCAGCAAGTGTCTAAATATATGACTTTCTTTTTAAATATTCAATTCCCCAAAGTTACTCTTCCTTAGCCTTGGCATGCTTTATGCACAGTAGTGGAAACGGCTAGACAGGTCATTACCAGCAAATTGGTAAGGTGGTATAAACCTGATAATGGATGGGTAAAATTAAACACGGATGGTTGTAGTAAAGGGAATTCAGGAAACTCTGGCGGAGGGGAAATACTCAGAAACAGTCAAGGTGCTTGCATTTTCGCATTTGCTGATTACTATGACACTTTTAGTAACAACATGGTTGAGGCCAAAGCTATGCTTCAGGGTATAAAAATGTGTATTACTGGTCGATACTCCAATGTAATAGTTGAAATTGATTCCCAATTGATAGTAGACATGATTAACAATAAAATGAAGGTTCCTTGGCACATCCAACATATCATAGACCAGATTGTTCTGGTAATTTTTTTTTGTCCATATATTCAGAGAGGGTAATATGGCTGCGGATCAATTAGCAAACATGGGTGAAAAGGGGAGAAATTGAGTTATCTTTGATAATGAGAGCTCCTTACCAGACTATGTGAAGGCAATTGTGATATTGGATCAGCAGGGCATTTCAAACTTCAGATACAGACCAAGGAAGAACTATTTTGTAATTAATGATGCTAACCTTAGATAGTGATGATGTTTGTATAGTTTTTACAACTATACTCATAGCATCTTTTTGTGAAGCTCGATGTACACATACGGTAAAGTATGTAACCACCAAAGCTAGGCAGTATCTTATTGATTAGATGTACACAAGAATGAGTACTATCATTCTCCATCATATTTTGGAGGCTATGGTTTATGTCCTCCTCCGTGTACTTATCCTTTTTGATTATCTAAAGGTTGGGGTATAACCTAAACCCCACCATCATGGTGGACTTTTGTGAAAAAAAAAAAAGATCAGGCTGACATTCTTCTGTTACATTTCATATCTTATTTTTGAAGATTAGTTTGGCTCCTACATTGTTTTGTGTGAAGTGTGAACCTTCCAATTTGAATGTTTAGTTCTGGTAGAAGTATTCTTCTTTTATATACGTAAGTTCAATTCTGTGAAAAAATGGTATCGAAAATAAATGGAAAGAAAGCAAAATTTTCCTCTGTACGCTCTTAATTACTTCACATTTTTTTGTTACCCAAGCAGAATTGTCTTCATTCAAATAAGGTAATTTGATAAATGATGTCCATGACTCCTAGGCTTTCTCCTCTTCTTGGTTCTTCTAAGTTAGCTGGCAAGTTTCTAGATGAAATATACTCATTTTACTTTTTGAGAGATGCGAAATTAGCTTTATTTAATACTCCATGTGACGTGTAAATATTTCTACTTTCTTGAACTATGACTTAAAATTAGGGAAAAAGTTTATCTCACCTCAGTTATGTTACCTACTTCCTTTAACTACGGCATATCAATAGAAGAGAAATTGTATTAACATAAGTTTATTTTGCTTTGCAATATCTAAGAACCTGGTTTTGTTTGGTTGCTTCTAATATAGAAAACATACCATGCATATAAAGTTACTGAAGTCATCAAGGCAATGTGCTATTGCAGTAGTTCTCCTTGACCTACAAATATAGCACATCAAGTTTCTTTGCGGCATGGACTGACTTTTCCCGTGATAAAAAGATGGAACGAGAGTTTAGGGTTTAGTGGGAGAGCAGTCTCAATGGACCTTAAAGGAGAAAATAAATGTACATGTGAGGCTATAGCTCGCTGGTTTAGCACTTCAAGTTTATTGGAGAGGACATGAGATCTTGTCCTACAAGATACTTTTTTCTTTCATTATGATAGGGGTGACTTTGTACATGGAAGATTCTATTGCCTTACAACGACTTAGTTATATATGAGTTGCATCTCTCATGCTTACACAGTTTCACATATTTTACCCACAACCGTTGATAATTACTAATCTGTCAAAGTGAAACTCAAGGGACTTTTTTTGTGATGCATATAGTATCCTAAGTTTTACATCCATCTCATGATCACAAACTAAATACCAGCCTTTTAAAAGGTATTTTCGGGACGAGCTCTGGGGCGAGACGCACCAAAAACGCCTCGAGGCGATGATGAGGGGCGAAAGTTTTAAGAGGCGTACGCCCAGTAATTCGGGACGTACACCCGGGTGTTTGAGGCGCGTTTTTAGTGAGGCATAAGCTCGAGAGACTTTTTCAAATTAAAACAAAATTTGTTGAATAAGTCGTTCATATAATACTCAATTCTCAAAAGTCAGCTTGGTAATTACTCAAAAGTTTTAAAAGGAATTGAAATGTATTAAATTTAAAAGTCAAGACCTTTTTTATTGATTGAAGCCCTAATCCATGGTCTTTCCCAAATTTTTATCTTGTCCGCTAGTCTGCTAATATCTCCCAAAAGTAACGAATATTCAATTTTTTTTTTACAAATATAAAGAGAACTACATTCTCCTTCATAGCAGCAAGTTCAAAGTTCAAATTGCAGGTTAGTCATCCTATTTGCTCCTCCATGTAGAAAACTTTATTCTTTTAGACTCAAGTTACTTGTGCTTGCAAGTAGCATATAATAGATTGTTTTGCCTAGTTTTTTATGGGAATGGAGCGCGCGCGCGCGCGCACACACACACACATATTATATATATATATATATATATATATTTCACACACTTATAGTTTTCTTCAATTTTCATGCAATCTTACCTGTTTATAAATATTTACTGTAATTATATTATTTTATAAAATATTAAAAATTAAATACCTATGGGGCTTACGCCCCGTGCCTCAGGGCTTAAGCCTCGCGTAGGCATATGTAAAACGTCTCGCCTTACGCCCACACTTTTTAAAACACTGCTAAATACTGTTGAGTGGCCTTACTCCATCATAGGAACTATACTATCTGTTTACTCGTAAAATGGTACAGTTGAATTTATAGTATGGTTTATAGACAAGCGAATCGATTTAATCCCAAAATGATAAATGAATTAAATAAAATGGAAGACTTAGCGTTGAAATCGAGATAAATAGCAGATAGCTTGATTCCGAGAGCAAGGCTTCCGAAGCCAGCGATAAGAATAACGTTAGACAGAAAATATAATATTCTTCAGTTTGAAAATATTATGTAGCATAAGTTTGTCAGAATTTTCTTGTGTTACAATGGTTGTTGAAGCCACTATTTATAGCTATACCTAGGGATCAAGTTCCTTGGATCAAACCCCTCTTAAATGACAATAGCGGAGGCCATTGATGGATATGTAATGGCAGGTCATATATGCCAAAATTCTCTGTAACGGATGCGTATTTAATACTGAGGAATATTCTTCATTGAATGTCATCTGGTGAAAAATATCCGTTTTCTACCGTCGATAATGTTCCCTTCGAGGTCTACCCGGTGCCAATCCAAGTTGTTGTCCTCGGTTTTGGTTTTCACTCGCTTCATCTTCTGTCTGCCCCCTGGTTCCACGTGTCACTCTGTCATTTGAGCATTTAATATGAACCGATTTTTTTCCTATATAGATAATCCCCTTGCTTTCTGGTGGCACATTTTTGTGTCACCGGAAAGTTGGTGAAGATTCCTTTCTTGGCGAAAAATTTTCTAAACCTTGTTGAGAATTTTCTGGCGCTTGATAAGACGCACGTCTCTTCGCATCTAATACCCTAGACACATGTTACTCCATGATTTAATAATATTTTTGTCGATTCTCGAGGTAATTGTTACATTTCGCATTTTCGTACGTTAACGTTTTGTCGTAAGTTGAACAACGTAAGCTCTGGAATGAGACTAATTTTGCGGATATAGGTAATTATGTTATTTATAACAGGTGATAAGTAAGTTCCGTGAATGTTAGAGGGTAAACAAATCGAAAAAAATGAGTTTCGTTGAAGTTTAACAATTTGGGATAAAATACAGTCCAAGCTATAATACCCATATTTATGGACTAGTACCATACGATATACCACATGACCATGATAGTAAGGTTTATAAAGTGTGTTAAAAGTTATTCGTATTTTAAGTTATTTGAGATAATTCTTAATTATGTGGGTAACTGATTAATTATTGGTTCAGTGGGAGATTAACAAGCTAATTAGAAAATTGTGGATAAGCTTAATACCTCCCAACGTGGCAGCAAGTAGGGGTTCTTAATCAAGCCTAATATTGATTAGGTAAGTTATGGGGCTAGGTGGCATATTTAAGGAATTCGGTGGCTAAGTCATCTCATAAAGTGGGGCCCACACCCACTATGATAAAGGCACCTCCCTATATCATAAAAGGGAAATGTATATGCTTGCTAGTAACAGATGAAAATTCTCAAAAAGGAATTCTTATGAATCCCTACAATGCTATAGCAGCGTGAGTTGCAAATTCTAAGGGAGCACGGTACAATCTTTCTCAAGAATATCATACAGATTTTTCCCTACTTCGCTCCATCGTTACGTGTTTTATCGCAATTGACGTATGATAGCAGGATTGTCAAGAGAATCGGCTCAGGTATGTTAAAGCTATCCCTTCTTTGTATTTGGCATGATCCATATGATACAAATGAAACGAGCAAACGCACAACTTTCATAAATGTTGTAATACCTTTCTATTTGTTGCTTCTGGGCGGCTAACCGGACCAGGGCGACCACCCGCCTTTTATCCAATAGTTCTATGCTCGTGATCATGGCCTCGCCGTTTGGCTCTTCGGTCGCATACTGGAACCTGAGGCTCGGTTCTCCCAGCTCGATTGGTATTAAGGCGTCGGCTCTATAAACCAAAGAAAATGTGGTGGCCCCGTACTCGATTTCGAAGTCGTACGGTATTCTCACAGGACTTCGGGCAAGATCTCATTTTATTTCCCTTTCGAACCGGTCTATCCTTTTTTCAGGTTTTAGAGTTTAGTCTTGTTTGTCGATTCCTCCTGCCCATTCCCACTATGGTGATAAGGCGTTGATAGTATTTTCTTGATCTTGTGATCTTCGAAAAACTTACTCACCTTGCTGCCGACGAACTATTTTTCGTTGTCGCAATAATCTCGGCTGGAATCCCAAATCGACATATTATGTGGTCGGAGATGAAGTCAATGACTTCTTTCTCCCAGACCTTTTCGAATGCTTGATACTCAAGCCATTTAGAAAAATAATCGGTCATGAATAATATAAATTGAGCTTTACCGAGTGCTCACGGCAGGGGAGTGACGATGTCCATTCCCCATTTCATAAATGGCCACGGGACAGGACCAAGTGGAGCATTTCTCCTGGTTGATGGATCATCGGGGCGTATCTTTGGCACTCGTTGTATTTCCATATGAAGTCCTTCACATACTTCTCCACTTCGGTCCGGTAGTAGCCGGCCCTAATTAGTTTTAAGCCAAGGATTCTGCCCCCGAATGGTTCCCGCAAATGCCTTCATGAACTTCTCTCATGTCGTATTAGATCTCTTCTGATCCTAAGCATCTGGCTAGTGGGCCAAATAAGGTCCTCCTGAATAATGCCCCTTCGACCAAGCTAAATCTGGCATCTTTGGTGTGTAGGGCTCTCGATTCTTTGGGATCCGAAGGCAATTTTCCTATCTTCAAGTAATCTATATATTTGTTTCTCCAAACCCAAGTTAAACTCATTGAGTTCACTTCGGCGTGCCCTTCTTCAACATGCTTAGTTGAATTACCTGCTTCCCTTAATTTGAATTATATCTTTAATTATAAGGTTTATTGCTGTAAATTTGTTGTTCCTTCGGTTCGGTTATCTGTTGTATATTTATTTTGGGACTACGGGGCGTTTACTCGGGAGATCCCCTTGTCTTGCATATTTACTTTGGGACTACGAGGCGGTTCCTCAGGTGATCCCCCTGTCTTGCATATTTACTTTGGGACTACGAGGCAGTTCCTCAGGAGATCCCCATGTCTTGCATATTTACTTTTGGACTATGAGGCAGTACTTCGGGAGATCTCCCCGTCGTGCATATTTACATTTGGGACTACGAGGCGGTACCTCAGGACTGCCCCTCTTGTTTACCTCTAATTACTGTGCTGTTATTTCCTAAAATTTCTCGTTGTTTAAATTCTCAATCATTTCAAAATATTATTATATCTTCTGCCTTGCTTTTCCTTTAAACCGGTAGGGTCCTAACCTAACCTCGTCACTACTCTACCGAGGTTAGGCTTGGCATTTACTGGGTACCATTGTGGTATACTCATACTATACTACTGCACATCGTTTTGTGTAGATCCAGGTCCTTCCTACCAGGCTAGATACTCGTGAGCTGGTATGAACGTGGAGACTTCAAGGTATATCTGCCAGCGTCCGCAGACTTCGGAGTCCCCCTCTATCCTTATTATGTTATTTTCATTATTTTCCTTAGACTCTGATGTATAGAGACACTTAGTATTTCTTTTTAGAGCTTGTGACTTATTTCCCTCGGGTTTTGGGAGATTTAATTATTGATTTGCAGTTTTATATTTATTTCATGTGTTGGGAATTGGGCTTCAGTTTTATATTATGTTATTCCGAAAATTTGTTAGGCTTACCTAGTCTTAGAGATTAGGTGCCAACACGACATCCTATGGAGGGGAAACTGGGGTCGTGACAAGTTGGTATCAGAGCTCTAGGTTCATAGGTGTTATAAGTCACAAGCAGGTTTAGTAGAGTCTCGCGGATCGGTACATAGACGTATGTACTTATCTTCGAGGGGATATGGAACTGTTAGGAAAAGCTTCACTTCTTGATTCCTTATCGTGTGAGATTTTGACTTCGGACTCTAAACTTCTATTTTTCTATTCTCTCACAGATGTTGAGGACACGTACAACTGGATCAGATAACTAGACACCCACGCCCCCTGCTAGAGCCGCGAGAGGCCAGGGCCATGGTAGAGGATGAAGACGTCCACGTGGTGCAGCCAGAGCACTCGCACGAGCTACTTCAAAGGAGCCACAAGTAGCTCTCGTTGGAGGGCAGGCACCTGAGATGCCTGTTACTGCACCAGCCCTCCAGGAGACTCTAGCCCTAAGCATGTTCATTACCTTGGCTCAGGCAGGATTGATACCACTTGCTCCTGCCATATCTCAGGCCAGGGGAGGAGCATAGACTCCCGTCATCGGTAACCTAGAGCAGTGGGTCCAGGTCGACCAGGTTCCAGAGACCATACCGATGCAGCCGGTAGCTCCAGTTCAGCCCGAGGATAGGGCATCAGTTTCTGAGGCAGAGCAGCTCAAGATTGAGAGGTACAAGAAGTACCACCAAACTACTTTCAGTGGCTTAGCGTCAGAGGATGTACATGGTTTTCTTAAGGAGTTCCACCGTATCCTCCGTACTATGGGTGGTGCGGAGACTAGTGGGGTTTTTTTCACTACGTTCCAGTTTACAGACGCGACATATCAGTGGTGGCGCGCATACGATTTGGATTGTCTGGCTGAGGTAGCTTCACTCACTTGGACTCAGTTCTTAGATATGTTCTTGAGGGAGTATGTCCCCTACAGTCTTAGAGATGCTTGGCGCTTAGAGTTTGAGCAGTTGCGCCAGGGTTCTATGACTGTGTCAGAGTATGCAGTCCGATTTAGCGATTTAGCTAGGCATGCACCGACCTTGGTTACTACTGTTCGAGAGAGGGTTTGTCGGTTTATTGATAGGCTCATCCCCAGTATCAGATTGAGCATGACTTGAAAGTTGGAGATGGATATTGCGTACCAGTAGGTAGTAGGGATTGCTAGGAGGTTAGAGGGTATGTTGACTCGGGATAGAGAGGAGAGAGAGGCCAAGAGGTCTCGGAAGTCTGGCGCTTATCATGGTACTCGTGCCCCAGCTGCAGCTTGTGAGGGCAGGGGTTATATGGGTTGCCCTGTTCATTCAACACTTTCAGCCGCCAGTGGTGCTACAACCACTACTAGGCCCCACGATCCTTTTTATGCACCGCCAACGTCTAGTGTGCCTCCTGTACGAGTTGCTTTCAGTGGGCAACCCAGTCGATCAGGCCAGAGCCATTCGCGTGATTCTCTAAGTTCACATGTCTATGTGTCTACACCCGTGGGTGATTCTATTATTGTTGACCGTATGTATCAGTCATTTTTTATTGTTCTTAGTGGTTTTGAGACTAGATCTGATTTATTATTGCTTAGTATGGTGGATTTCGATGTTATTTTGGGCATGTACTAGTTTTCACCCTATCACCCTATCCTTGATTGCCACGCCAAGACGGTGACGTTGGCTATGCCAGGTCTACCGTAGCTAGAGTGGAGAGGTACCTTAGATCATGTTCCTAGCAGGGTTGTCTCATTTCTTAAGGCTGGACGAATTGTTGAGAAGGGGTGTGATGCATATATGGCCTATGTGAGGGATGTTAGTGTTGATACTCCTACCGTCGAGTCCGTTCCGGTAGTGAGGGATTTTGCAGACGTATTTCCAGCAGATCTTCCGGGCATGCCGCCCGACAAAGATATTGACTTTGGCATTGATTTGTTACTGGGCACTCTGCCCATTTCTATTCCACCTTATCGTATGGCCCCAACAGACTTGAAGGAATTAAAGGAATAGTTGCAAGAGTTGCTTGATAAGGGCTTCATTCAGCCTAATGTGTTGCCTTGGGGTGCTCCTGTCTTGTTTATAAAGAAGAAGGATGGTTCTATGCAAATGTGTATTGATTATCGCAGTTGAACAAGGTTACAGTAAAGAACAGGTATCCATTGCCACGTATTGATGACCTATTTGATTAGCTTCAGGGTGCCAAGGTGTTCTCTAAGATCGACTTGCGTTCAGGCTATCATTAGTTTAAGATTTGGGAGCCAGATATCCTGAAGACTGCTTTTAGGACTCGGTATGGTCATTATGAGTTCCTTGTGATGTCTTTTGGGCTGACCAATGCCCCAACAATATTCATGCACTTGATGAACAATGTATTTCAGCCCTATCTTGACTCCTTCGTCACTGTTTTGATCTCGGGTACATACTGCAGGGTCCATCCCCTGAATTGGTGTAGGGTGGTTACCTGCAATTTCTCCAAGTACCTTCGCATCCGTTCTTCATTTACTTCGAATGATCCGATAACTTGATTTACCACGATGGGGGAGTCGCACTTGACTTCGATCACTTCGGCCCCAAGGCTTTTAGACAATTCTAGACATGCAGTCATGGCCTCATACTCGGCCTCATTGTTAGTCAATTTCACAGTTCTAATAGACTGCCTAATTACATTTCCCGTATGTGGTTTTAATACGATACCGAGCTTGTACCCCTTTGCGTTGGAGGCACCGTCCGTGAAAAGGGTGTAGATTCCTGAAGTAGTCCCCGAGGCTAACAGTAATTCCCTTTCAACTTCTGGTATTAAGGCCGGTGTAAAGTCGACCACGCAGTCTGCCAAAATATAAGATTTTATGGCGGTTCGGGGTCGATACTCGATATCGTACCCGCTAATTTCTATGGCCCATTTGGCCAAGCATGATATTCCTTAGCGGGTAAGAGGTCACAACACATATGAGGTGACATTGACAATACGGCTTTAGCTTCCTGGAAGCGCTTAGCAAAGTGAGCGCTAATTTTTCTAGGTGCGGATACCTTGATTCGGCCTCGCCTAGAGTTTTACTGATATAGTAAATAGGAACTTGCGTACCTTCTTCCTCCCGAACTAAGACACTACTTACCGCCACCTCGAAAACTGCTAAGTATAGGTACACTTGTTTGTGTTCCCTCGGAGTGTGCAACAGGGGGGTCTCGATAGGTACCATTTAAGTTCTTCTAAAGCTTGATGGCATTCTGGGGTCCAAGAAAAGTTATACTTTTTCTTTAATAGTGAGAAGAATCGATGTATTTTGTCTGAGGACCTCGAGCTTAATTGGCCCAAGGCGGCTATACGCCTGTTCCATCTTTGAACAACCTTGACGTTTTCCACCACGGTGATGTCCTCTATGGCCTTTATTTTGTCAGTGTTGATCTCGATTCCCCGATTGGATACCATGAACCCGAGGAATTTGCCCGATCTGACCCCAATTACGCATTTCTCTGGATTTAGCTTCATGTTCTATTTCTTTAGTATGTCGAAAGTCTCCTGCAAATGTTTTAAATGGTCATATGCTCACATGGACTTGACCAATATATCGTCAATATAAACTTTCATTGATTTCCCTATTTGTTATTCGAACATCCAGTTTACTAGGCGTTGGTAGATGGAACAAGCGTTCTTTAATCCAAATGACATTACATTATAATAGTAGGTGCCAAATTTAGTGATGAAAGAAGCTTTTCTTGATCATGCGGGTGCATCCTAATTTGGTTGTACTTGGAGTAGGCATCGAGAAAACTGAGTATCTCGTGCCCGGCCATTGCATCTATCATTCGATCGATGTTAGGTAAGGGGAAAGAATCTTAAAGGCATGCTTTGTTTAGGTCTTTGTAATCTACACACATTCTTAGATAATTTACTTTTTTAGGCACTACCAATACATTAGCTAACCAGTCCGGGTATTAACTTCCTGGGTGGATCCTATTTTCACAAGTTTAGATACCTCATCCTTGATGAATGCATGTTTGATCTCGGACTGTGGCCTCCTCTTCTGCTTAACTGGGTGGAACTTTGGGTCCAAACTCATCTTATGAGTGGTTACCTCCGATGGGATACCTCTCATGTCAAGATAGGACCAAGCGAAACAATCTATGTTAGCTTTAAGAAAATCAATAAGTTTTTTCCTGAGCTTTGGGTTAACCCCATGCCTAGGTATACCTTTCGATCCTGTAGGTGTTCTATTAATATGACTTGCTCTAACTCTTCGACCATCGATTTAGTGGTCGGTGTCATCAAGAGCTATGAATGATCTCGGGACACCGTAATCATCCTCCTCATCAGTGCCTCATTCCTCCAGTTCGGTCGAGGCCGGCATTAGCGATTGCTATTTAATTTCTTCCTTTCTGGTCGGCTTTGCGTTCCTTGATGTCAAAACTGCGAGCACCGGGATTACCTCGTCAACAGTGAACATATTCTTTGCGGCTGGCTGTTCTCCGTAGACCATCTTGACCCTCCCCAATGTGGGTAATTTCAACGCCTGGTGCAAGGTCGAGGGCACCTCTCTTGTGTTGTGAACCCACGACCTTCCGAATAGAGCGTTATATCTCATGTCCCCTTCAATCACGTAGAATTTTATTTCTTGGATCGTTCCGATAGTGTTTACTAGCAAGGTTATCTCCCCTTTAGTGGTGCCACATGCCATGTTAAACTCGTTCAACACCCTGATTGCCGGCACGATTTGGTCCTGTAACCCCAATTACTCTATCACCCTTGATCTAATGATGTTGACCGATCTACATGGATCAATCAACACACGTTTAACTCGAGACTTATTGATAAGTATGGATATTTCCAGTGCATCATTGTGATCTTGCACGATACCCTCGACATCCTCGTCGCTGAACGAAATGGTTCCCTATGAGACATAATCTCAGGTGCGTTTTTCCCTTGTGATAGATACTTTAGTGCACTTTATCATTGGTCCTTGGGGGACATCGACTCCTACGATGATCATGTTGATGACGTGCTGAGGCTCCTCTTGTTTGACCTGTTTGTTGGCGTCCCTGTTCCTGAAGTGGTTTTTGGCTCGATCACTCAAAAATTCTCGGAGGTGCCCGTTGTTGAATAACCGGGAAGCTTCTTCTCTCAGCTGTCGTCAATCCTTGATCCTGTGACAATGAGTGCCTTGATACTTACATATCAAATTGGGATTTCTTTGGGTAGGGTCGGACTGCAATGGTTGGGGCCACTTGATCTCTTTGATGCGCCCGATGGATGACACGATGATAGCAGCATCAACGTTGAAGTTATACTCTAATAATCTCGATGCTTCCTTACCCCCAGCGGCCTGTCGAAACCACTTTTGCTCATCAGACCTCGCTACTGGGCCAACGATCACCTCTCTTCTCATTTATTGTGGGGTGATGTCCGGACCCATTTTTCCTTTGGTCTGCACTGTATGGTTGGTACCGATACCGGACCGGTCTTGGCTCATGATCAATGGTTCTCTTAGACCTATCATCGGCCCTGATGGTGTAAAAAGACCTAGAAGGAGCTCCGAGTTGGTCATCCTCAACCCTGATCTTTGACGGGCACCTGTTGTGGACGTCGGCCCAAGTCACCGCCGGGTACTCTACCAAATTTTATTTTAGTTTTGAGAGGCCAAGGAACTTCGGGGGTTAATCCCTGAGTGAATGCCTGAATTGCCCAATCATCTGCAACCGGAGGTAGGTCCATCTGTTCCATCTGGACCTTGACACGAACTCCCTCAGCATCTCGTTGTCTCTTTGTTTAACCTTGAAAAGGTTTGACTTTCTGGTCTCGACCTTGACGGCCCCGGCATGGGCTTTTACGAAAGTATCTGCAAGCATAGCAAATGAGGCAATGGAATTTTGGGGTAAGTTGTGATACCATATCATTTCTCCTTTGAACAAAGTCTCCCCAAACTTCTTCAGTAACACCAACTCGATTTCATCGTCTTCCAAGTCGTTCCCCTTGATTGCGCACGTATAAAAGGCTACATGCTCATTTTGATCCGTGGTTTTATTATATTTTGGGGATATCAGGCATACGAAACCTCTCTGGGATCGGCTTCGGTGCTGTGCTCGGAGGAAAAGGCTTTTTAATAAATTTCTTGGAATCCGGCCCCTTCAATATCGGGGGTGCTCCCGAGATTTTATCGATCCTGGAATTGTATGTTTCCACCTTCTTGTCATTAGCCGCAATTTTCTTCTCACCTGACTCCACCTACTTCGTTAATGCTTTAAGCATTTTCATTATCTCGGGATTGACCCCAAGCTCGGCTTCACCCGGTCTCTCAGTGATTTGTTCTTTTCTTCGGGTGCTTTCCCGGGATTGATTGGGCTCGACCCTGTTGAGGGCGTGGCTTTGATTCTACAGCTGCGCTATTCTCGTCTCTTAAGCCTACAACATTTCAAAGATTAGTCATAGGCTTACCCTTTTGCCTTCGGGCGTTTCTCGAGCTGTTGGTCGGGGTCCCCCGCGAACATTGTTCTCTAAATTAGTTGGCAAATTGACATCAATGGCCACCTATAAGTTAGCATCGACTGGATCGGCAATTGGGACACCGTTGGGATCAGCATGAGGTACCTCGTTTCTAGGCACCAAATTATTATTTTTTCCATGATGGCCAGACTCGGTGTCAGCGTTCAAGTAGGCGGACTATGAGTTCGACATTTTTGGGCTGACCTGATATTAAGACTTTAATGAACAAGTGTAAAATAGGGTGTGTTATTGAGATTCGTATCAAATCACCACTATTATCTTTAGCCCCACAGTGGGAGCCAAACTGTTTACCCCTAAATCGTATAACAATTAAATTTGTACGTGATTTTAAGGATACGTAGTTTGATTCAACACAAATAATCAAAAATATTAGATAAACAAGTTAAAGATAAAATAAACGATCAAACCAATTGTAATGTTATGGACGAGTTCGAACTTAGATTGAACAGTGACCTCGTCCTCGATTGGAACCTTGGTTCGTGCCCAATTGTGAATGAAGAACATAACAAATAAATAAGAACTTTCGCAATAGCTAAAAGGCAGAAAGATAAACTTGTATTGCTTTTATTTGCGTGTTACAAAAGAAAAAATTTCCCTTTATATAATAGGAGAGTTTCATTCCTAGGATAAGTCTAAAAAATATAAAAATCTTCCTTTCTCGTTAATTACTGATCCATAACCGACTCCGAGCGAGATCCGCGCCGTGATATCCTGTTAGGTGCGAATATCATGCCCCTCTATCCGTCGTGTGTAACCGTTCACCGTATTTTCCAAGGTCTTAGAACTCGTTCTGGGCCCGGGGCGCGTTGCTTTGTCATACCCGATGATGAGCACATCGTTCACCTTTCATGGATCTCGATACGAAGGGTTCCCAGCCTCGATTTCAATCTCGTGCGTCCATGCCCTTCTTCCGTTTTCTCCACCGGGAAATCGGGGTATGCATTATCCCCGATTTTACCCGTATACATTTATAAGGAAAGGAAAAAAGCACGTGTAAAATTTATGCACTACCCATAGAAAGATCATTTTTTCTTGAAATTCATTTCTTCCTTTATATGCTTTTTAAAGAGAAAAATTAGCTTCACATGTACTATAAACACAAGAATCAAAATTTGAGAAAAACACGCAACTAAGTGTTAGTCTAATTTTTTTGAATTTGAAAACAAAAATACTTCAAATATTTAAAATATAAAATAGATGTATTACTCCACTATTATTAAAAACTAGTATACTTGTTTGCGCTTCGCGCGATTGTAAAATTTTTTTAAACTTACTTAATATTAATATCATAATTAAAAAATTATTTTTTTATTAAGCATTCCTTTGTGATTCTGGTAATACTCTATGTGAAATTCTTTGACAGAACAACATATCTAAGAAACATTCAAAATTAAATATAACACATACATTTAAATATGTATATTTAAACTTAAACAAAAAACAATAAAAAATAAAAAAAAATTTATGAAAAATTGAAAAAGAAAGTAATGTAAACATATGGGCAATGCAAACCTAGGATGTCGCCCACTTTTTTCTTAGTCCTGTAAAGCCTATATCTCTTAGTATTTATTTCTTAATATGAATTTTTAACAGTTATGTTTCATAAGGAGACATTTTCTCATTTGTGTCAAATCAAAATTAAAGAAAAAATGTAAAAGGAAAAAGAAACGAAGAAGGAATTGAAGAAGGAAAGAAATGGAAAATAAGAAAAGAAGAGAGCTAACATACATTTGGGGACATTATCGCATGAACACCCCTTAGTGTACTATTAATTTTATAGGTACTTGAAATTAAAATGCCACCAACCTGAACATAAGTGCCAAAGGTTTACATGGCCACCTTGTTATCCTTTAGTCGGAACTTTGATTCGAGTTCATTTATTATCAAAACACAATATAATTATTCTGGGCGACATCGCGTACTTTACTAAATACGCTAAATAATTGAGGTCGTAGTGTATTGATTGTTACTCATCAAATTTTGCTCTCTAATAGAATGCACACTCGTGACCACATTAAATTGCATTAGAAGAAAATCACCAAAGAATAATCACATAGGCTAAGTCTTAAGAATTTGAATGAAACATGAGAAACCTTTTTCAGAATATACTTTTTTTAAAGGTTTCAATGCAAGGCAAATATATAGAATAAGAACTTCCGCCAATTCTAGATTGGACATCCTACGCTTATTTTAAGCATTGTTTAACACATAAGATACTGCAAACACATTAATAAATCTACTAATTAAAATGTATTGTTTTGATTTCTTCCTTCTTCTTTCCTTTCTTTTTTTGATTTGGTTGTAAAGGAAGTTATCTGTGAACAAATAATATAGAGATAAAGTTATCTCTTTAAGGGGCTCGATCTCCTTACTTTGGGTGGTCTTTGTCAAGAAATTAAGGACATCCCTTTTGAAATTAAGGACATCCCTTAGGAATTTGGATTGAGTTGTAAAGATGAGAAAGTTCCATCTTTTCTTCACCCAACTTCCTTTTAAAAATTGCATATTTTTATTGATCGGGGAATAGTTACGTTCTCAACTACTAATCTCTGAAGCATCCCGATCGATTCCATCAATCAACCTTTTTTTTTTAGATCGAAATTGTTGAGTCACATAGTAAAACCCACGAAGGAAGAAAAGAAACTATATATCACTTTTCTATTTCATTATGGCAAGATAAAATGACACACCCTTTATGGGGTGTCAAGCCATCCACGTTGCATTGCCAGTTGGTAGTTGTATACGGTTAAAACCGATCCTCGGTCGTGAAGATCGATCGAGGATGGCATTTCAATCGAGGGGTACCTTCATGGAGACCCCGAGCGAATTCCGAGATGGAGGCGTCGAGCCCGGGCGTTCGAATCGACCGAGGTAACATCGGTCGATACAGGTCCCGAACATCGATGCCCGAAAATGATCACCTAGCTCGAAATCAAGGCCGAGTTTCCGATCCGGTACCGAGCTCGAGTCGGTATCGAGTTCACAGATAAAAACTGTTACAACCACACCAAAGGAGAGAATCTCTGCGGGAATTAAGGAGGAGACACACCATCATGGGTCCTCCACTAGTAATATTTATTCCATCATGTTGCTATAGATAAAGTAGCGATCCTTGGCTATAAAAGCCAGGAGAGTTTGTAATAAAACACACTTTCACCGGGATCAAGAATTCATTGTGTTTATCTTTATAAAGCTCACCTAATATCTTTGTTCATCATCTTCTATTTTTGCAATATAAATACGTGTATTGTTATTTTTATATCAGAGGAATCTACTTGCCCTTAGAACCATACATAAATTCAACGTTATCCAATTTTTCGGGTAAACAGTTTGGCGCCAACTGTGGGGCTAAGGATAACAAGTGATTATTTGATACAAATATACAGCACACTCCAGCTTACAACTTCATGTCAGCAATGGCTCTGCCAATCGACCTCGAAGCCGGCCTTCAGGATAAAACCAACAACTTGGTGCCCGTGGCCGAAAGGCTACCCAACAACGTCAACGAGGCTCGAATCGAGGAACACAAAATTCGAGCCGAAGTACCAGTAGATATCAATTCACGAATAGCTCTAGAAGCGAATCAACATTGCGAGCAGGAAAGAAGCGTTCAGGGTGGCGCTCGACCCATAGCCCGAGACACCCACAGCACGGGGGAAATTGGGGTCAGCTTGCGCATGATTTTCGAAATGCTACAAGCCCAACAAGTAGCAATAGCTCAGTTGCAGAGCCAAACTCATATGTGAAGTAATCCAAACTCCAATCCGCTACTTCGAGAAGTAACCCCCAGAACGGAGCCCGACACAGTGAAACCGAACGAGCAAAAATCAGGAACCGCTACTGAAATTGCTAAACTGCTCGAGGAGCTCACAAAGCGAGTCGAAGCCAACGACAAAAAATTCAAAACATATGATGCTAGGATCGATCAGATCCCGGGGGCTCCGCCCATGATGAAAGGGCTGGATTCGAAGAAATTCATACAAAAGCTTTTTCCATCGAGCGCGCCCCCGAAACCGATGCCAAAAAAGTTCTGTATGCCCGTAATTCCCAAATATAATGGTACGACCGATCCTAACGAACATCTCACCTCCTATACATATGCCATCAAAGGCAACGATTTGGAAGACGATGAGATCGAGTCCGTATTATTGAAAAAGTTCGGAGAGACCCTCGCAAAAGGAGCAATGATCTGGTATCACAACTTGCCACCGAATTCTATCGATTCTTTTGCCATGTTAGCAGATTCGTTCGTAAAAGCACATGCTGGTGCCGTAAAGGTTGCAATGAGGAAATCGGATCTATTCAAAGTAGCACAAAGGGGTGACAAAATACTGAGGGAATTCGTATCCCGGTTTCAAATGGAACGCATGGATTTGCCACCAGTCACAGACGACTGGGCCGTACAATCTTTCACCCAAGGGTTGAACGGACTGAGTTCGATAGCATCACGTCGGTTGAAACAAAGCTTGATCGAATACCCTGCAATAACTTGGGCGGATATACACAATCGGTACCAATCAAAAATCAGGGTGGAAGATGATCAATTGGGATTTCCATATGAACCCACGCGTCAGAACCACGCAACCACTAAAATTCTGAAGGAAACCAACAGAGAACAAAGGTCAAACAAAGACCGATATCAACCGTACGTCACAGATCGGGTGAACCACAGTTCGGCGCATGAGACAGTTAGGAATAACCGCAGATATGATCGGGGGCAAATTTCTCGGGGACTTATGAGAAAGAGAGGTTTTGATAAACATGCCGATCCTGTAGAAGTTCCTCGATTATCGGAATATAATTTCAACATCGATGCATCCGCCATCGTATCGGCCATCGGACGCATCAAAGATACCTGATGGCCTCGACCCATGCAGACCGATCCGGCCCAAAGGAATCCCAATCAAATATGCGAGTATCATGGCACCCATGGTCACAAAACGGAAGAATGCAGACAATTAAGAGAGGAAGTAGCCCGCTTGTTTAACAAAGGGCACCTCAGGGAATTTTTGAGTAATAGGGCGAAGAACCATTTTAAAAACAAGGACTTCGGCAAGCAAAATGAAGAAGAAGAGCCACAGCACATCATTCACATGATCATCGGCGGCGTCGATACCCCTCAGGGACCTATACTCAAACGCGCTAAAACGTCGATTGTGAGGGAAAAGCGATCTCGAATTCAAAATTACACTCCCCCAGGGACTTTATTGTTCAATGATGAAGATGCAGAGGGAATCATCCAACCCCATAACGATGCACTGGTAATATCCGTACTCATGATTAGAATTAAGATTAAGCGTGTGTTAATTGATCCAGATCGCAAAATCATAAAATTCTTCGAAGACCACAAAATAAGAAGGATACTAGCAACCCCATACCACCCCAGTGGAAACGGACAAGCCGAATCAACAAACAAAACTATTCTTCAAAATCTGAAAAAGAGATTGAACGACGCTAAGGGAAAATGGAGAGAAATCCTGCCCGAAGTCCTTTGGGCGTATCGAACAACATCGAAATCCAGTACAGGGGCGACCCCATTCTCCTTATTATATGGCTCCAAAGCATTGATACCAGTCGAAGTCGGAGAGCCTAGCCCCAGGTTTCGATTCATGACGGAAGAATCAAATAACGAGGCTATGAACACCAGCCTTGAATTATCGGACGAAGGACGAGAAGCTGCCCTCATCCGGTTGGCCGCACAAAAGTAACGAATCGAAAGGTATTACAATCGAAGAACTAAACTTTGCCACTTCAAGCCAGGGGACTTGGTGTTAAGGAAAGTCACTATCAATACTCGAAATCCAAACGAAGGAAAACTAGGACCAAATTGGGAAGGACCGTACCAGGTGCTCGAGCACTTTGGGAAAGGATCGTACAAGCTCGGCATCATAAATGGCAAACAGCTATCAAGCAGTTGGAATGTATCATATCTAAAACGTTACTACTGCTAAGGTCCGACCTTATTCATCTGTCCCGTACAGAAGTTCGAACAAAGAACAGAAGTATTCTTTTACTCAAAAGCACATGTTGCGCTCTTTTTTCCTTAGAGCGGCTTTTTCCCAAATGAGTTTTTTGCGGAAAGGTTTTTAATGAGGCAACCATCGATCGTGCTGCGCTGACAAAATAGTATCCGAGGCTTTCGACCCTTAGCCCGAACGGCCTCGAATACCGGGGGGGGCACCAGGCCCTCAAATACATTGAGTTCAGATGCAACAAAGTCTTCTCACAACAATAGAGGAAAAATTGTAAGAGCCAAAATGGTCAAAATAAACCATGCTCATATTTGATTGCCCCAAAACATATGTACAATGGCTTGAGATTTATTATGCAACTAGAATTAACAATCACTCGAATATTAAGCCTACGGGCTTCCACATTATCTCTAGTTCGAAATAATCATTCGAATATTAAGCCTACGGGCTTCCACATTATCTCGAGTTCGAAATAATCATTCGAATATCAACCCTACGGGCTACCACATAATCTCGAGATCGAAATAAACACCCGAACATTAAGCCTACGGGCTACTCCTATATCATGTTCGATATACTCAGTCGACCATTGAGCCTACGGGTTACTTCAACATCGAGTTCGAAATAATCACTCGAATATTAAGCCTACGGGCTTCCACATTATCTCGAGTTCGAAATAATCACTCAAATATTAAGCCTACGGGCTACCACATAATCTCGAGTTCGAAAAAAACACTCGAACATTAAGCCTACGGGCTACTCCTATATCATGTTCGAAATACTCAGTCGACCGTTGAGCCTACGGGCTGTCAAGTTCGAACAAGGACCCAATCGAATTTGAAACATTGAAAAAGCTACGTTTACTCAGAGTTTACGTTAATATTCGAATCATCATCAACTCAACAAGCAAAATCAACCTTGTCATATATATACAAAATTGCCTACGTAATTAATTTACAGGTAATGAGAATTAGACTCTAAGCTTCTGGGTCTAGGTCTTTCCCACCCTCGGACCCGCTTTTGCTACCATCATCGTTATCATCGTCATCATCATCAGAAGCCAAGGCTTCAGCTTCCGCTTCAAGCTCTTTTGCCTTTCTTGCCTCTTCGGTAAGATCGAAACCTCGAGCATGAATCTCCTCGAGGGTCTCCCTCCGAGATCTACACTTAACAAGTTCGGCAACCCAATGAGCTCGAGCATCGGCAATCTTCGCCGCTTCCCGGGCCTCCACCTGAGCGGCCTCAGCATCAGCTCGATATATAGCGATAGACTTATCCGCCAAAACTTTCGACGACTCAACCTCCGCCTTAGCCTCAGCAAGTCGTATCTCAAGCTCATCGATTTTCTTAGTATGAGCCAACACCTTTTGCTTGACGTTTCGAAGCTGAACGTCGGCTGATAATAACTTTGTTAAGATGGTTTCTTTCTCAGCTGCCAGGCGGTCAATAGTCTCCTTCCACTGGTTGCATTCGGCCCGGATTTGATCGACCTCCTCTCGAAGTAGCCCGATCCTCTCGATCTTTTGATGCAACTGAGACAACGGATGGTTAACTTCCACAGTTGAGTCGAATCCATACTTTAACAGAACAAGGCTCACCTGCTGATCGAGCTCGACCCTTTCTTCACGGACCTTAGCCAAATCCGCTTGAAGATCCTTGATAGCCTCCTCCTTCTTGCTACAAAGAAGCCGAAGGTCATCCCTCTCACCTAAGACCTTCCGGAGTTCGGCCTTACACTGGCTAAGATCAACTCGAAACCTACCGATGGGGTTTGCACAGTTAGAAACTGTCATCAATACCAATAAAGCAAAAAAAAAAGGGATCACCGATATCGGAACCGCCAAGTATGGAAAAGAACAAAGAAGCTAAGTACGAAAGAATCATTACCCGAGTAATAAAACGTTGAGATTCCTCTAACAAAAGAGAGGCATCACCGATATTGGAACTGTCATCAACACCGGTAAAACAATCCTTAAAAGGATCCGCTGCACCTGAGCCAGCACTAATATCGGGAGTCTTCAGCTCTCGAGCCTCCTTCAACGCCTCCTTAGAAAAAGACAGAAGGGAAGGTGAATGACCCATTGCCATTGCCCCGAGCAAATCACTCGGAGTACTCTGATCGAGACCTAGGTCTTCGGAACCAGCCCCGATGGGCACGGCCGCCATCGGCTCAGCAGCTCTAACAACCTCGACTGCCTCCGCAGGTCGGACTACCAAAGCCGAGGAGCTATCTTCTTCTCCTTCTTCCTCCCTCAGTCGATGGACCGAGTCGATCGAAAGGGCAATGATTTTTCTCCTCACCGTTCGAGTTTTGGGCTTAGGGTCCTCCGGCCGAGAGGAAGCCTTTCGTTTTTTTTCTTTTCCCTGTTCCAGGACCGGGGGCTTGTTGCCTTCATCAACGCTCGAAGGCCGCAGAACGGCATCCCTAGTTACACCTATATACAAGGAAAAAATTGATAACGAAATGAACGCAGAATATACCTCGAGGGAAACAGGAACCGAACCTCACCATGATTTTTGGCCTCCCATCTACCTTTAGCCAAATCACGCCAAGCGCGCTCGGCATAGGATGAAGCCGAGGCTAACTTTCGAACCCAATCCTCGAGATCAAGCACAGCTTATGGCATCTAAGGTGCAGCTGAACATCAGAAAATAATATTAGCAAACACGGAAAAAGACACAAAAAGCAAACACGGATCACTTACGGTCGAAGTTCCATTTTTCAGGAAACGACATCTTTTCCTCCGGGATAAGATCACGAGTCCTCACCCGAACATATCGACCCATCCAGCCTCGATCCTTATCTTCATCGATGCTCGACATCAAAGCCTTCGATGCCCGACAATATAGCCTAATAAGTCCACGATAAATCTGAGGCCGATACTGTCGTATAAGGTGGCTCAGAGAAAAATCCAACCCTCTATCTTTGATAGAGAAGAAACGCAATAAGATGACTATATGCCATAAGGAAGGATGAATTTGGCCGAGGGTGACCTGATATCTCCTGCAGAAATCAAAAATCACGGGATCGACAGCTCCCAACATAAAAGGGTAGGTGTAAACACTTAGAAATCCCTCCACATAGGTAGTGACGCTCTCATCGGAGGAGGGGATTTGTATCACAACCTCAGAACCCCAGCCGCAATCTTTCTTGACGGCCTCGAGGTTAACCTCCGCTATAGAGCACATATACATTGATACTTGCTCACACCGACCCGGAACGGACGAAGGATTCTCCACTTTAAAATCAGCTTTTAAAATATACGGGCCGGGAATATAATCTTGAACGGACGGCTCGGTCGGCGCCTTATCGTCACACGGCCGTGAGGAAGAAGCTCTCTCCTTGTGAGGTACGATTTTTGAAGTTTTCGCCATTAATACGAGAAGAAAAAGTCGCAAAGAAAGGTGAAAGAGGGGACGGCACCGAAACTCTGGTACAAGCGGCACTAAAACGACGAAATAAGAGAAACTAATCAAAGAGAATTTGGGAAAAGAGGAAGCACAAAAGTGGAAAACATTGTATGCGAAAATCATTTATAAGGCACGGCGATTCATCTAGCGGTGGCCGACCACCGACTGACGCGCATTAAATGCCTCGATAAAACCAAATCGATGGGACAGCTATCACGCACGTCATAGTCAAAGCCGATAGAAACGTCATTATCGATTCGGTCGAACCTTAGGAAAATCACATCGTTCCTCTTCATCTCCTTTCCGAGAAATGAGGGGGCTATCTGTATACGATTAAAACCGATCCTCGGTCGTGAAGATCGATTGAGGATGGCATTTCAATCGAGGGGTACCTTCATGGAGACCCCGAGCGAATTCTGAGATGGGGGCGTCGAGCCCGGGCGTTCGAATCGACCGAGGTAACATCGGTCGATACAGGTCCCGAACATCGATACCCGAAAATGATCACCTAGCTCGAAATCAAGGCCGAGGTTTTGATCCGGTACCGAGCTCGAGTCGGTATCGAGTTCACAGACAAAAGCTGTTACAACCGTACCAAAGGAGAGAATCTCTGCGGGAATTAAGGAGGAGACACACCATCATGGGTCCTCCACTAGTAATATTTATTCCATCATGTTGCTATAGATAAAGTAGCGATCCTTGGCTATAAAAGCCAAGAGAGTTTGTAATAGAACACACTTTCACCGGGATCAAGAATTCATTGTGTTTATCTTTATAAAGCTCACCTAATATCTTTGTTCATCATCTTCTATTTTTGTAATATAAATACGTGTATTGTTATTTTCATATCAGAGGAATCTACTTGCCCTTAGAACCATACATAAATTCAACGTTATCCAATTTTTCGGGTAAACAGTAGTATTTGTTGGTCTCATGAAGCCATCATAAAAAACAGTAGATAATGGCTACAATTGCAAGCCGTTAGCTAGATGGCAGATTGTTTCATTAGATGGAAACAACATGCTGTTAAGCATGAACATGTATGTTGTGGATAAAATAGATGTACATTTACATTTTGCTGGTGAGGAAGAAGAACAAAAGGACTGATTAAATTAACAAATTAGGAAAATAAAGGAATTTGATCAAGCCACATGCAAGGTTTAATACAAAAATTTCCACGAATTTAATAAAAAATAACACAAACACTTTATGAGCTTAACTTTATGAGAAAAAAGCGAAAGAAGATGATAGTAGTAGATACCTAAGAATTTTCGATCTTTGTAGGTGCTCTCCTCCAAAAGCTTATTTTGCTCTAAAATAGTCCCTGCAATATCATCTTCAGATCAGATGTTTGCTAGGCTTAA
Organism: Nicotiana tomentosiformis; assembly: GCF_000390325.3. Classification (NCBI taxonomy): domain Eukaryota; kingdom Viridiplantae; phylum Streptophyta; class Magnoliopsida; order Solanales; family Solanaceae; genus Nicotiana; species Nicotiana tomentosiformis. The sequence goes on along the minus strand of NC_090817.1, from coordinate 82,481,187 downwards.
GCCATCTCACGAAAAGAAGAAATCAATTTCTCTAACTCAAGCACCACTTCCACGCTATGTCCAGGTATGCTCTCAAAAGCATTGTATTATGGGCAAGATAGAGTTAAACATTAGAAGACTATGTCTACCTAATTTAAGCTTTCAAGGAAGATACAAGCAGCAAAAACAGTGTAACAGCGAAGCAAGAATCACATATCTTAGTACTTCCTAATTATCAAGACATATTTTTCAATTCATAGATAGAATAACATATAATCTCAATGTCAATTGTCAAATTATATTCCCCTTCCAATTCCTAAATGCTTAGATTAGCTACAGTTATCGTACTTCGGCCGCAAGGAACAACTTACGGAATGCATAGTTGAACATAATCCGAAAATATTTATTTGCAACCATAGTATAACAACATCAACTTCGAATCGCAAAATATATTTGAAAGCCTTACAATCTATCTGTCAAAGCAGTCGAAGTTCAATCAACGGAGGGCACAATTCAATGAGTGCCAGCATGCATGGAAAATGTAGTTGATCGCAAATATAACACAATAAAGAATTAGGGGTTATGGACTTGAAAAGTCATAACCCGAATGAAGAGGTGGGAATTAAACCGCAAAGATGAAATTTGTAACTCATCAAATAATTGGTATGAAAAGTCATAAACCCCAATGAAGAGGTGTGAGTTATGGATGTGGACATTTTAAAAAATAAGATAAATGTAAAAATGGAGAAAAAATTCAAGTAAAGGAGAAAAAAGATAACTAAGATTTTTATACTATGGAAGATGCCACATCACCTTCATTATGCCCTGCTTTATATAGATATATAGATTATTGTCAATAAGTTGTGCTAAGCGTGATCAAATCCACTAGTTCATAAATTACTTGAAGCGTACTGTCAAACAATGTATTCTTTTACTTAATCGATGTACCATATATGAATATTTCTCCACCAAATTTGTGACGCAAGGTAATACATTTAAAAGTTTGCGTCTTGAGTGACTCCTATTTCTCCTCACTAAAAAAACCATGAAACTTTTAACGATTTCGATAATTTTATGTTCTTTTGTATTTATTGATTTCTTTGTTCACAAAGATGGGTATAGAAAGAAAATGGATCCCAACCTTTGCTAAAATGCAAAGAAAGGAAATGGATCCCAACCTTTGCTAAAATTCAAGGTTTGAAGCTCTCACCTTGCTCGTTAATGGAGTTAGAAGAGAGAAAGAGAAATAGAGTATTGAAGAAGGCAACTATTTTTTTTCCGTTAATATTGTACATCTCTTTTATACAAAATTAACAACTTTCACTAATTAACTTAATAAACTAATACAGCTCATTGACAGTTGCCATTAACTAGCTAACAACTATAATTAACACCCTAACTAACAAATACACATGAGCTGCACATGCTCTATTTGAACATGCCTCCTCAAGCTGGAGGGTGCAAGAAATTGAGCACACCAAGCTTGCCAAATAGATGTATGTGTTGTGTAGTCCCTAGTCCCTTTGTCAGCAAATCTGCTTGTTGATCCTTAGTACTCACATGAATTGCCTTGGCTACTCCTTCCTTGATCTTGTCTCGAATGAAGTGGCAATCAATCTCGATATGCTTTATTCTCTCATGTAGGATTGGATATTCTGCAATCTGTATGGCTGATTTTCTATCACTAAAAATTGTCACTGGTGAAATAACATGAACTCCCAACTCCTTGAATAGCCCCAGTAGCCATGTTATTTCTGCTATTGTTGCAGCCATGCTCCTATATTCAGCCTCGGCTGAGCTTCTAGATACAATTTATTGCTTCTTTGATTTCTATGACACTAAGCTATCTCCAAACTTTACAACATAGCCAGTGATAGACCTCCTGGATTGGGACATACAGCCCAATCTGAATCACACCAGTATATGAGTCTTTTAGCATTTCCAGAACTCATTAAAATGCCTTGCCCATGTGCTCCTTTCAAGTATCTTACAACTCTCATTGTTGATTCCCAGTGAGACTTCTTAGGCCTTTGCATAAATTGGCTTAATGTTTGCATAGCATAGTTGATATCAAGCCTGGTAATAGTAACATATAAGAGCTTACCCACCAATCTTTGATAGGAACTGATATCTTCTAGTAACTCATCATCTTTAACACCATTTGTTTGGTCATATTCTGTAGTAGTTAGTCTGACATTTGCCTCTAGAGGTGTAGAGGCTGGCTTGACTCCACTCAGCCCTAACTCTGAGATTAACTACAGTATATACTTTCTTTGGTTTAGTAGAATTCCAGTCATGGATCTCAAAACTTCAATACCTAGGAAATATTTGAGTACTCCTAAGTCTTTGACTCTAAATTGCTGATGTAGTATGTCTTTGGCATGTCCAATTAACTCTGCACTATTTCCTGTGATTAGAAGATCATCTACATACATTAATACAATCACAAGGTTATCCTGCTTCCTTAAAGAAAATAATGAATAATCATGATGGCTTTGAACAAAGCCTGCTCTCAGTAATGCCTCAATTAGTTTGATATTCCACTGCCTCGAGGCTTGTTTGAGCCCATACAAAGACTTCAATAACTTGCAAATCTTTTTTTCACCCTGCTGCCTGAACCTCTCTGGTAACTCCATGTACACTTTCTCAAATAAGTCACCTTGTAAAAAGGCATTGTACACATCCATTTGAAATAAATTCTAGCCCCTTGAAGCTGCTAATGCTATCACAGATCTCACAGTGACCATTTTGGCCACTGGTGAGAAGGTGTCATGATAGTCCAGCTCTAGCCCTTCTCTTTGACTATATCCTTTTGCAACCAACCTAGCCTTGAATCTCTCAACTTCACCATTTGACTTGTACTTGATCTTATACACCCATTTTGAGCCCATTGTATTCTTTCCTTTTGGTAAGTCAACTATGCTCCATGTTTTATTATCATCCAAGGCCTTGATCTCCTGCTTCATTGCTTCCACCCATCTACTGTCTTGTACTGCTTCCTTAAATGTTTGTGGCTCTACTAGTTGAGAAAACTTTGATAGATAGCATTGATATCCAGGAGTAGTCTTGTCATAGGACAAATAGTTTGAGAGTGGATAACTGTAGGTATTCACCTTCTCACTGATGACATAATCTTTCATCCAAATAGGCTCCTTGGTCTGTCTGCTAGATTTTCTACCACATTGTGGTTCTATATTTTCATTATCATTCTCCAGAACATGCTGCCCACTTGTATTTTGTTGTGGACTTCCTTGATGTTCTTCACTTCCTTGAGCTGCAGATAAGACATTAGTTTCTATTCCAACCTCCTCATTCACTGCTGTGTCTTGTAACTCATGAGCCTGCAAATCAGTTGCTTCCTCATGATGAATTGACTCATCTCCTCCGACTGACATATATTGAGTTTCAGTTGTGGATCTCAATTGCACAGGGTCAATGTATAAGGGAGAGCACAACTGTGAATTCAATTTTTGATGAGTGTCTGCAATCTGTGGCCAAGTACCACTATTTTCATGAGCAAAAGGAAACATTGACACTTTGAATATCACATCTCTACATGTGAAAAATTGTTTGGTTTTCAGGTCTAGGAGTATATACCCCTTTTGTGTCTCTAAATACCCCATGAAGATAGACATCCTTGCCCTTTCTGCAAACTTGTCTCCCTTGGGTAAGACTGTTGCAAAGCACAAATATCCTAGTACTCTCAAATGTATCAATGATACCTTCTTGTTGTACATTAGTTCAAAAGGTGTCTTTCCCCCCTAGAACACTAGAAGGCATTCTGTTGATCAAGTATACTGCACTTTTCACACAAATGCCCCAATACTTGATAGGTATTGGTCTTTGAATCTTCAATGCTCTAGCAGTGTCCAAAATATGCCTATGTTGATGTTCTCCAGAATCCTTCTCCAGAATATCTGGCTGAGAAGGCTGACGTTCTCCAGAATCCTTCCTGAGAAGGCTGAGTATCTGGCTATATTGCTCATCAGCGAAGTAATGTCCTCTGTCAGTCGACTTCATGAGTTGGCCACCTTTAGCTGCTTGCGAGGATGAGCCTACATCTGCATGATTCACAACAACAAGTGACTCTCTCTTCCAGTTGTCTAGTTTTCCTCGACCATAATTCTGAGTTCCAACACCAACTTTCTTCCTTTGATCAAAATCAGATGGATAGCCAATGAGTTTGTAGCAATTTTCTTTGGTATGGTTCCTCATGTGATAATGCTCACATTGCATAAATTGCTTCCTTCCTTGAAAACCTCTACCTCGTCTTGCTTGCATTGCCATAGCATCAAATGAGCACTTGAATTATTATAAACTTTGTAAAAGTTAAAGTGTAGGGTGGTTGGTTTGGCTTTTGAGTGGAACTAATGCAACAAGGAGAAAGGTTCATTGTTTTGAAAAAAGTAAGAGTCGCTTGAATTTAGAAAGAAAGAAAGAAAAAAAATATATAGTTGTATTGCTGTGAAAAAGAATATTCCTTGATAAGTGGTGACTCTTGATGTAATTGTGCTTAAAGAAGTATGGAGTAATATACATTGATGTGAAGGTGGAGTTTTGGTTTGACATAAGTAGGGGCTTGAGTGTTAAAGTATATGTATTAAAGTGCTTAGGGAGGTGTAGTCACTCATATATCCAAATAAATCCTACCCGACCCGCAGCCTACATTACAACCAATCAAAGTCCTATTTGATCTTAGATTGAATAAGCTCGATTAATAGAGTATTACACTACGGGCAAGCCTATGGTGCATCATTTGTGGCATATGAATATTATTTCTGAGAGCGAGTGAATTTTGTCTATCTTGAGTTCCTACGTTCTTAAAATTCATCGTGTGTGGAACTAAGCTCTTTGTTGGGTGAGGGCACATGATTCATAAAGGAAAGGTAACGTCATTGATCTCCATGTTAGAGTAAGTAAGTGATTTGTGAATAAGTCATGGTATGTGAGTCAAATCTTGAGGCGATGATGTTACACCATGGTGCTTAGACTATTTTAAATATTCTTGGAGCAAGGAGTTAAGGCTTCAAAATAGATAGTACTGCACACAATAGCAATGAAAGGCTCAAGTTGACCTCTACACATAAGCACAAAAGCACGCGATCAGATTTTCTTGTAATGCAGTAGATATAATTAAGACGTATTAGAATTATTAGGTTCTATAGAAATGATTTCTATATGATTCCAGTATTATACAGGTAATGCTGCAGTTTCTGGACCAACGTATAGGTAGATTATTGCGTTAAAAGTCCTATAGGCATGATCTCTATTTTGTTTGCGTAATAAAGTAGTGAAAACAATCCAAGAACTCTGAATTACCAGTGCTGATTTTATAAATATGCGTCTTAGGCAGGTGACAATATCCTATAGGCATGATTTCTAATAGTTTCATAATAAGGCATTGAAGTCGCTTGAAAACACAAGATTAGCAGCGTCGATAAACATCCTATAGGCAGGATTTCTAATAATTGATAATTATGCTTGATTTTGTAACACTTTATCCCTATAGGCATGTCATCTAAGTGAGGCAGTACAAAGTAACACAAAAAGTTGATCAATCATTAAAACCTTATAGTCATGATATCTAGATTAGCAAAGGCATGTCATTATTGTATCCTATAGGTATATTATCCAAAATCGTTGAGTAGTAGACATGGAAACAAGTGTAGCAATTACTTGAGCCAATATATTTTGATAAATTAAGTGAAGTATGTGTGTGATTCCTATAGGCATGATCGCTATCAGTGTGCGACACACACTAAACGAAACAACAAATAAGGCATGCTGGACGTAATAGCAAATAGAACACATGGACCCTATAGGCATGTTTTCTACCCTTTCATGCAAGTATTAGAATACCCCAGCCCCTTTTTATTAATCTACTCATCATTCGTTATTACAAAGTTAGTACAGACCATATTGAATGATTACAGGCCCAAATACGAATATAGAATGACCTAGTAATACATCTGGGCCTTCAAACAGGTTTAGGACTTCATATGGACTGCAGGCCCAAACTCTAAATGCGGACAGTGCATTTCAGACTTTCAGTACCACAGCAGGTTCAACATACCATGCCCAAACGAATAACTTACTTATCCAAATTGATGCCAAATTCAGCCATACAAGTGACAAAGTGCTTATTGGAATTGACAAAACAAATTAAACACATAGTTCTTAAAGCTGTAGCTAACAATATCTCTAGCCAAGATATATAAACAGGATCAGGCTAGATTAAAAGGCACACAAGGCATATATAAGGCAAGTTTATGCTTGTAATTCCAGAAACAAAGTTTAAGAGTGACATGATTGACCACCATAGGATAGTAAACCATTCCAAAGAGTTTCAAAATGAAGCATGATTCAGAATCAACCTAGAGAACCTTAGATGAGAGTCTAACAAAATCAGACAAGAAACAAGCAAAGCACCACCTTCATATGAAGGTGTCTATCATGAAAAGTCTAATGAAAGGAACAACATAACAGAGTAGGTTCATGATCAAGCAATTACTTAATGGAACAGGGGAAAAACTTTAGCATGCTGAACATTATTCACAATATAAGAGACATATCAAGCTTCAATAGTAAGAGAAACAAGCATAAAGTCTAATACTATTTGGCCATGTGTGGTGAAAGAAGGTCAGCCATAAGGTTTATTCCTAAGTTCTTAACTGGTATTAAGGAATGCAAGGTTGAGCAAGTCAGCAAACACACAATGATAACAGGTCCTTATGAACAACAGGACCAGAAGAGTAACAAGTTAAGCATGAATTCAATTACTTCCTAAGCATGAATTTGGTTGGCATAATAATCCAGAACAAGGTAGAAAGGCAAACTCAGGATTGACAACAAACATCAACATAACATAGCAGACTAAACAGGTTTAGTATAGCCAGAATTCATATTAGGCAAAGACACATTAAGAACTAGATTGTTACATAAAGGCTAGATATTGCATCTCACCTTATAGACTATAAGTAGTATTAAACAACACATGATTGAACTAAGCATGGAACACACATTAAGCTCACAATTGACTGACACTATAGTTAGGAATTGGTCATAGTAGAGTATCAGATACATTAGAACACATGAGTTGATCTATCACAAGGATGCAGAACAAAGTGGGGGGATAAACTCAGGAAGAGTAGCAGGTGATAAGCATTCAAACACACACATTAGGGTAAATATGCTTAAGAGAGCAAAAATCAAGATTAAAAATTAGGCAAGTTCAGATACTAGAGAAGTATAGAGCCTCAAGAATAACTTCAGAGAAGACAAGGATACGTATGATAGCATGTTGATTCACAAAAGCTTGAGGGACATAGATATACAAAGCAGAAACTCAAACAAAAAGAGAATGAAATTCCAAGGGCCAAAGGTACTTACCCATTACTAATTGACAAACAAGTAGACAAGAAGAACAATTTTAGCAATATCTCAAATATCAGTAGCAAAACGAGCAGTAGAACCCAGGAATCTCAGTGCGTCAGAGTTCCCAAGGGTTTCGAATGAACCCTGGGAAGTGCTCACACTGAAAAAGGTATGATAATCGAATTCTGGTGGCCTTTGCTTTCAGCCGGCGAAAAGACAGTAATATAAGACAAGTGAGAATGAGAGAATAGTGGTAATTTCAGTGATTGAGGTCCCTTTTTAGGGGTTTGGGGGAAAGTTTTATATAGTGTTCAAATTAAGCAGACAAACATGGAAAATTATCAATCAAACACAAAGAAGGAAAGAATATATCACATGCAATCAAAATCAGCAAAGGAGAAGGAGATTCTCAAACCTTAGTTGGATCCAGATGTATGAGAATCTAACCAAGAATCAAGGATCCTTCCTTGTACGATGTATATAGACGAGACATCCTCCAAATCCCCACAAAATCAGAGTCGACCAGGCCAGATCTCGGAAGATAGTTCTTGCCAAAAATAAGGCAAGAACTTAAGTAACACCACAAGCGCGTATACACCATCGTAGTACCTCAAAATAGGTAAGTAAATCATGGATTGACTCCATGTTTAGGTTGGAATCGGGGAGAATCAGAGGCAGTTGCTAGGGTTTCTTTCAGAGACCAGAGAACATTCGAGAGGGTTTGGGGACGGCTGTTAAGTGGGGAATGGTCTTTAGGGTTAGGGGTTTGGTGGATTAAAAAAGGGGAGATGGTTTGTGGGCCGTTGATCTCTGAGATCAACGGCCAAGATTAAAAGAAAGAGTGGGGGTGGGTCATTGAGATGGGTCGCGGCCGGGTTTGTTAAGGGGTCATTTGGTTTGGGCTTTTGAGGCTTAATTGGGATGGGCTAAATGTTTTGGGCCTTGATTTTGGTCCGAAATTAGTTCAAAATTGGGCTACAATTTAAATACATGAAATTCATTAAAAATAAATTATAACAAATGACGAACAAATAATAAAAATATTATTTATGCAGTAAAATTTTTGAAAATAATAGCTTAACATTATAAAAATATATTTTTAAAAAATACTATTTTATCATAAATAATATAATAAATAGAATTATGTATAGGATATAGGCTGTTATCGTAACTAGTGTAGATGGAATGGATAATATGCAAATATAATTACGTACAAGATGAGATAAAATATTATAAAATGCATGTGGGTAAAAAAATAATAAATTTGGATGATTAAATCACCCTAAAATAATTTAAAGAGATAATTAATAAATATTTAAATAGATTGAATGAGAGGAAATAAATTTTAAAGCTTTAAAAATTATAGAAAATTATAAAAAATACTTATATGACTCTTATAAATTGGGTAATAATGCAAAAATGATATTTTGAAAGTATATAGGATATCTATAAAATATGAGGGCAAAATTGAGTATCAACAGCTACCCCTCTTTACCCGGAAATGATGAAAGAGTTGTCGGATAAAGAAAATAATGACCAATTTTGTCCGAACGAAGAGAGATGGGGTGTTTTGGAAAAAAAGGGGCCGAACCCTAGTTCTTGAGTTGCCTACATATCCCTGGTATTATGGGAATCAGGCCATGTGTAGTTCTGGATCCAACGGCGAACAAAACCGATGGAGTTGTTACAAGAGTGGTCGTGTGTTTTGAAAGAGGATCTTTTGGACAAGACAGTGTCGTGAGTAACAGATAATTTTAGGTGGAGCTATGAATGCGAATTTGAATGTTACAGATGTATAAGGCAAATATTTGAGTGGTTATGGGATAAAGGATAATCAATTGTTGATAATTGGTTACGCTTGAGATGATCGAAGGATGTGAGCGTTGTGAGCGGAAACCAGAGCGAGAATTGCTCCTGTTTGTACAATGGTTACCTCCCGAGTTACATGCAAAACTTAAAACACAATGCACATGAATATATATAGTTATTGCGGAAATTTAAACATGATGCAGATTCCCTTCGGACCATGAGAGTTGTCTTTCGGACGATGAGGATGATGTCCTTAGACTATGATGTCCTGGGCCATGAAGCGTATGATAAGGATTCGCAGGCCATAAAATGGTGTCCTCGGGCCATGAGGATGGTGCCTCTGGACTATGACGCCTTTGAATAATGATATGCAATTTTGAGAGATCCTTCGGCCATGGCATGATGTCTTCGGGCTATGAGGATGATGCCGTCAGACTATGAAGCCTTTGGACAATGTGGCGATGTTTCAGCCCATGAAATGCAAAGATGCGGCGATGTTAATTGTTTGATAGAGGAAATAGGCAGTGCTTATCCACATGTGAGAATGAAGAGAAGCCGTACTTAGCCTTGTGTGAGATGGGGGCAGTGCTTAGCCCTAATGAGGGAAATGATTAACCCTACGTGAATGAAGGCAGTGTTTAGCCTTATGTAATGACGGAGGCAATGCTTAACCTCATGCAAATAATGGAGACAGTTCTTAGCCTCATGCAAGGGAAGGTATTTCTTAGCCTTATGCATTAATGGAGGCAGTGCTTAGCCTCATGCAGTATAATGAAGACAGTGCTTAGTCTCATGGAAGGGAAGGCATTGCTTATCCTTATGCAATAATGGAGGCAGTGCTTAGCCTAATGCAAGGGATGGAGACTATAATGACCCAACCGGTCGTTTTGAGCTCTAGTGTATTGTTCAGCAGTTTGAGGCCATGAGTAGATTCATTTCAGGTATTATCACTTATACATGTGGCCGAAATTGAGTTTCGGGAAGTTCAGAGTCGGTTTGGAAAGGAAATTCTAAATTCGGAAGCTTTAAGTTGGAGGAATTGACTAATGTTTGACTTTTGAGTAAACGACCTCAAAATCAGGATTTGAAGGTTCCAACATGTTCGTATGATGATTTTGGACTTGGGCAAATGTCCGGATCGGGTTTTGGACGAGCCGGGAGTGTTTCAGTGCCTATTGTGGAATGTTGGCATTTTGAAAGAATTTCATGAATTTGGGTTGAAATGTATTTCAATGTCATTGACGTCCGTTTGGGATTCCGAGCCTGAGAATGGCTCCGTATGGTGATTTTGGTCTTAGGTGCGTGTCCGGACGTTGATTTGGAAGTCCGTAGGTCATTTCGGCGTCAATTGGCGAAAGTTGGAAATTTGGATGATTTTGAGAAGTTTGACCGGGAGTGGACTTTTTGATATCAGGGTCGGATTATGATTCCGGAAGTTGGAGTAGGTCCGTAATGTCAATTATAGATTGTGTGCAAAATTTGAGGTCAATCGGACATGATTTGATAGGTTTCGGCATCGATTGTAGAAGTTTGAAGTTTCAAAGTTCATTAAGTTTGAATTGGAGGTTGATTCATAGTTTCAATGTTGTTTGGCGTGATTTGAGGCCTCGACTAATTTCATAATGTGTTTTGGGATGTGTTGGTATATTTGGTTGAGGTCCCGAGGGCCTCGGGTGGATTCCGGATGGTTAATGGATCGAGTTTGGACTTGGAAGGAAAGCTGAAGTATCTACCCTCTGGTGTAACCGCACCTGTGAGGTTTTGGCCACAGGTATGGAGCCACAGAAGCGTCCAAGAGGGGGCACAGATGCGGATTTTCGTTGGGCAGAGCTGAGACCGCAGATGCGGTCATCTCGTTGCAGAAGCGAGATCGCACCTGCGGAGTGGTCGTCGCAGAAGCATTGGCACAGATGCGCATGAGGGCCGCAAAAGCAGCCAGAGACCTTGGTGTGGTGTCTCGCAAGTGCGAGACTTGGAGCCGCAGAAGCGACTATCGCAGAAGCAACTTTCTCACCGCAGAAGCGGAAGTCGTGGCTGGGCAGTATGGTCTTTAAATTGGAACTCTGGCTCAATTTCACTTCATTTCATCCATGGGAGCCGATTTTTGGAGCAGGTTTCGAGTGCCATCTTCATCCTCTGTTATGGGGTAGGTGACTTTTTCTCATTTTGAGTTAAATACTTGGATTATATATAGATTTTAACATGGAAACTAGTGGAAATTTGGGAATTTTTGAAGAAACCTAGAAATTTATATTTTTGGATTTTGACCACAAAAATGATTGTGGAATTAGATAAAAATCATATATTTGAGTTCATGAGGTTATGGGTAACAATTTTCTTCAAAGATTTTCGCAATCCGAGCACGTGGGCCAGGGGGTGAATTTTAGGAATTCTTCAATTTGGGTTAGAAAAATCACTTTAATAGTTGGGGTGTGAACTCTTGAGCATGTATTGACTATTTTATATAACATTTGACTAGCTTCGGGTCGTTCGGCACCGAGTTGAGAATTTAAAGCACAATTTTGGACCGGAAAGTAAGTTTTGAGATGAGGTAAGTCTCCTGTCTAACTCTGTGAGGGGGAAACTACCCCTAGGTGACATATTTTATATGTGAAACTTGTTGCGGGGACTACGTACGCACGAGGTGACGAGAGTCCGTACGTAGTTTGATCCATGTTATTATCCGGGTAGTCTTAGGTTCACCCCATGCTGTACTTGTACTATAGGGATTATCCTTGCTCGTTTAATTCTTTTATTTCGCATTACAACTTGAGACTAGACCTGTGTAGAGTGATAAACTTGTTATTGTAAAGTTTTCGCGAGTTTCATGACTTGCCACAGAATAATTTTGTTCCTCTTACAGATTTCTCCCGTGCTATGCGTTTTCATCGAAAGGTTTTTCTTAAAATTATAACTTACACGTTTATTCGTGAGTGGGGTCAAGGACCCGTTAAAGCTTCTTATTCTAATGGGATCGAGTCGTTTGCCTCGGCAGGATTATGTACCACACTCTAATGGGATCGGGTCATTCGCCTCGGCAGGATTATGTACCACACTCTAATGGGATCGGTCCGTTCACCTCGGCAAGATTATGTACCACACTCTCATGGGAGCGGATCCTTCGCCTCGGCAGTGTAATAGATGTATCTATGGTTTGTGTCATTTGACCCTAGGCAATGCACATATTATGATGGTATCAGGTCGTACGCTTCGGCATTTCTATAAAATACTCTCATGGAATCATGCGTAATATTTGACAAGAAGTCAGTGTATCTATGAGTCTTCCTGATTTGAATTATGGTGACCTATCTGGTGAGGTTCATTATATATATATATATATATATATATATATATATATATATATATATATATATATATATATATATATATATATATATATATGCTCCGGTTGAGGGGGTAATTGCTAATTGAGAGCTTGAGCCTATTGTAGAGAGGAGGATTGTATCACGTATTTACACTTGTTTATTCCGTTTGTTTACTCTGATCTATATCTATTTACTTCTTATTATAACTGTCTTATTGGACCACTAGTAAGTGTCGATGTCGACCTCTCGTCACTACTTCTCTAGGGTTAGGCTAGATACTTACTGGGTACGCGTTGATTTACGTACTCATACTACACTTGCTGCACATTTTTTGCAGGTACTTTTATGTCTTGTGGTCCAGATGATAAGGGGACTTGCCACAAGCTGCATTTCAGGTTACGATCCGCAGCCAGCAGAGTCTCTTTCAGAGTTATTTGTATTTTTTCCTGTCTAATTTGTATTCCGGACAGATGCTGTATTTTATTTTACTTCCTAGTTGATGCTCATGCACTTGTGACACCGGTTTTTGGGGGTGCTTACAGGTTATTCATTAATGTAGTTGCGAAAATATTTTCATTCACTTTGTAAATCTCATTTCGTACTATGTAATCGAAGAAAATTTTGATTTCAAATACTAGTATGAGTAATCAAGATAATCTTTTATTGTTGGCTTGCCTGACAGTGGTGTTAGGTGCCATCACAACCTTTAATGGATTTTGGGTCATGACAGAGACAATACTTAGTCTCATGCAAGGGAAGGCAGTGCTTAGCCTTATGCCGTATGGAGGCAGTGCTTAGCCTCATGCGTAGAATGGAGACAGTGCTTAGTATCATGCAAGGAAAGGCAATGCTTAGCCTTATGCAATAATGGAGGCATGGCTTAGCCTCATGCAAGGGATGGAGACAATGCTTAGTCTCATGCAAGAAAAGGCAATGCTTAGCCTTATGCAATAATGGAGGTAGTGCTTAGCCTCATGCAAGGAATGGAGACAGTGCTTAGTCTCACGCAATGACGAGGGTAGGTCTTAGCCCATGCAAGAAGAGCAATGATTAAATGCGAGAGGTCAAAGTATTTCTTAGCTTGATGCGTTTGCGTTTGGAGACTTATGTCGGTGTGAAGATAGTGATCTCGTTGTATGTATATGCTTGCGGACGTGTTTGTTATGTCTCTCGTGCCTGCACCCAAAGAAATATTATGAGTTTTGGAGGGGGGAGGTTGGTTCGTGCCTTTGATTCTTCTCCTTGTCTTGAGGTCTTGTTTTAGTCATCTTGGGTAACGTTTGGCTACTACAGAAAATGAAAATTTCAAAAAATATGCATTTGTGATAAATCGTTTATATTAAAAAATGTAGTTGTGCAAAATATGTGATAATGTATGAAAGCAAATAATGTTTGGATCGAAGACTGTGACACGTTTTGAGATATTGCAACCTCCTCAGGTCGGAATTTTGAGGACCCTTCTCAAAATTTTGCCCCTGTTTATATGCGTACTTTTGGCGATACACTTATTTGGTGATCCTAAACGCGATGAGATCCGACAAACTTGAGATCTTGCCCTAGTTTCTGACCATATGGGGAATGTAGATCTTATTATGATGTGACCGAACCCACAAGGTTGCCTACGTATCCCCTCTTAAACGGGAATCAGGTCAAGCGTAGTTCAGGTTACATCAAATAGAAAGTGCAATCATAATATCTCTTGACTGCATCCGAGTTGATAGGTTTTGGTCATATCTCTCCATCCATTTCTGCAAGTATAAGTGCCCTCCTATCAGTACTCGGTGAACCATGTAACGGCCTTGCCAGTTAGGTGAGAATTTCCCCTTTGCTTCATCCTGATGTGAGAAGATTCATTGCAACACCAATTGCCCCGGTGTGAATTAACTTGATCTAACTTTTTTGTTGAAAGCCCTTACCATTCTGTTCAGGTAGAGTTGACCGTGACACACTGCGTTCATTCTCTTTCCATCAATGAGATCCAGTTGTTCATATCGGTTTCGTATCCATTCCGCATCGCTAAGCTCGACCTCTTGTATGATCCTTATGGAAGGAATCTCCACTTCGGTAGGGATAACAACTTCGGTACCATATACTAGTAGATAGGGGGTTGACCTAGTTGATATACGAACTGTGGTGCGGTATCCAAGTAAAGCAAACAGTAACTTCTCGTGCCATTGTTTGTAGTTGTCCACCATTTTCCTCAATATCTTCTTGATGTTCTTGTTGGCAGCTTCTACGGCTCCATTCATTTGTGGCCGGTATGCTGTAGAATTCCGATGCTTGATCTTGAATATTTCACACATAGCTTTCATCAGGTCACTATTTAAATTGGTGGCATTGTCAGTAATGATTGACTCAGGTACTCCATATCGACGAACAATGCGATTTCAGACAAAATTTGCTACGACCTTCTTAGTCACAACCTTATATGATACGGCTTCAACCCATTTTGTGAAGTCTATTGCCAACAAAATGAACTTGTGTCCATTTAAAGTAGTGGGTTCAATTGGTCTGATGACATCCATGCCCCAAGCAGCGAAAGGCCAGGGTGAACTCGTTGCATTGAGTTCGTTGGGCGGCACTCGTATCATATCAGCATTATCTGGCATTGGTGACACATTTGAACATATTTGATGCAGTATGTCTCCATAGTCATCCAGAAATAACCTGCTCTTAATATCTTCTTGGACAAAACGAAATTGTCCATGTGAGGTCTGCAGGTTCTGGAATGTAATTCTTCGAGCAATCTAGATGATTCCTTGGCATCGACACATTACAACAATCCCAAATTAGGAGTCCTTCTATACAGAATTCCTCCGCTTTGAAAGAAATGGTTGGCTAATCTTCGAAGCATGCACTTCTGAGTGTGTGTAGCATTCTCTGGGTATTCTCCCTTTTCCAAGTATTCTTTGATATCGTGGAACCATGGATTTCCATTGAACTCTTCTTCAACATGAGCACAATAAGATGTCTGCTTATGAATTCCTATTAGGATAGGATCGAAGAAGTTCTTATCTGGATGTTGTATCATGGAAGACAAGGTGGCAAATGCATCTGCGAACTCATTCTGGATCCTTGGAACATGCTTGAATTCTATCTTTGTGAACCTTTTGAACAATTCTTGTACATAGTTCAAGTATGGCAATATTTTAGTGATCTCGGTAGCACATTCTCCTAGTACCTGGTGTACCAATAGATCAGAATCTCTGATTACCAATAACTCGATGACCAACCTGAGTCCCAAGATGCAGGACTCATATTCCGCCATATTATTTGTGTACGGGAACCTGATTTTGCAGATACCGGGTAATGTTGACCGATTTCTGATACTAAAACGGCTCTGATACCCATTTCCTTGAAGTTTGCTTCTCCGTCGAAGAACATCCTCCGACCGTCGTATGCTTCGGTAATATCTTCTCCTACAAATGACACTTCCTCATCGGGAAAATACGTCTTCAATGGTTTGTATTCTCCGTCTACGGGATTCTTCGCTAAGTGATCAACCAACACTTGCCCCTTGACTGCCTTCTGAGTCACATAGATGATGTCGAACTCACTCAGCAATATGTGCCACTTTTCTAACTTACCCGTAGGCATGGGTTTCTGAAAGATATATTTTAGTGGATCCATCCTTGATATGAGATATGTAGTGTATGCATAGAAATAATGTCTCATCTTTTGGGCTATCCATGTCAAATCACAGCAGGTGCGTTCCAACAGAGAATATCGGGCCTCGTAAGGTGTGAACTTCTTGCTCACATAATATATCGCTTGCTCTTTCCTTCCAGTTTCGTCATGTTGTTCTAGAACATATCCAAAGGCTCCATCCAACATGGAGAGATAAAGCAGTAGAGGTCTTCTTGGTTCTGGCAGGACTAACATGGGCGGCTTAGATAAATATTCCTTGATTTTGTCGAAAGCTTTCTGGCATTCTTCAGTCCAGCTTATCGCAACATCTTTCCTCAGCATCTTGAAGATCGGCTTACATATCACCGTTGATTGTGCTATAAAATAGCTGATATAATTAAGGCGTCCTAGAAAACTCATCACATCTTTATTATTCTTTGGCGGTGGCAAGTCGTGGATAGCTTTGATTTTTGATGGGTCTAACTCAATACCTCGGTGGCTGACGATGAAACCTAGCAACTTTCCCGTAGGGACTCCGAAGGGACATTTTGCGAGGTTCAACTTCAAATTGTATTTTCGAAGTTGGTCGAAAAACTTTTTCAGGTTTGTTATGTGATCTGAACTCTTTTTGGATTTGATGATAACATCATCCATGTACATCTCTATTTCCTTGTGTATCATGTCGTTGAAGATAGTCATCATGGCCCTCATGTAGGTAGCCCTCATGTGTATCATGTGATAAAGGCTGTCTTTTCGACATCCTCTTCGTCCATCCAGATCTGGTGATATCCTGCAAAGCAATCCACAAAGGATTGGAGTTCATGCTTGGCGCAGTTGTCAATTAATATGTGTATGTTAGGCAACAGAAAATCATCCTTAGGACTTGCTCTGTTCAGATCTCGGAAATCGACACATACTCTAACTTTCCCATCTTTCTTCGGAACCGGCACAATGTTGGCTAACCAGATCGGGTATTCGACCACTCGAAGAACCTTGGTTTTGATTTGCTTGGTGACCTCCTCTTTTATCTTCAGACTCATATCTGGCTTGAACTTTCTGAGCTTCTACTTTACCGGTGGACACATGGGATTGGTAGGTAGCTTGTGAGCTACTATAGATGTGCTTAACCCAGTCATATCGTCGTAGGACCATGCGAAAATATCCTTATATTCCTTTAGGAACCTGATATACTCTTCCTTTTCTGACAATGATAGATGAATGCTTATGCGAGTTTCTTTGACTGTTTCAGAATTCCCTAAGTTAACGGCCTCGGTTTCCTTCAAATTAGACTTTGGTTTATTTTCAAAATTCTCTATTTTTTTGACAATTTCCTCAGGTATTATATCATCTTCCAGATCTTCAGAATCACTGTACTTATGTTGCATTGTCTCATTACAAGTCACAGTCATAGGTTCATTAGGATATGTAATAATTACGCTAAAAAGAATGTAGAAAGATAATAATAAATACAAAAAGCAATAATGCATTAATAAAGCTTAAAATTGTCAACAAGTACGACTCGATGGCTCGAGTAATTATTTCGAAATAAAATACTGAAAATGTCTTAAATGCTCAAAACAATTTAAAAACAAGTCATGCTAATTTTTCCAGGCTACCCAGGTACTCAGCGAGCTCAGGATGGTGCAGTGGTCCAGTTCTTAAGAACAGCTCCTTCTGCCACTGTCTGAATAGTAAGGTCTTCCTACTCCTCCTGCTCCTCCTCCTCCTCCACAATTATACTGCAGTCCATGTCTTCCTCATCCAGAAACAACTTCCTCATACAGGCCAAAATCTCATCTTCCTCGAATCCCCATATCATGTCAGCTTAATGGAATGTCTGGTGCAAAGATGGTATGGGTTGTTCTAGCATATAGTAATTGGAACGCCATGGTGGTATCCAATTCTAATACTCTTGCATGGTATTCATACCCGAGTCCAAAGGTCGTGCCATGATACTGTGGTTGTATGGGTTTTGTGATCCTTTGAAGCTTTCGACCAAGACTCTTGTCTTGTTCATATCCTGTCCACATCAATATGCTTTCTATCTTGTTGTTCCACCATTGATCATTTTTAATTGCATTAACCCGCTCAATGCGGTGATATGTTTCTTTGCCCAACTTCCTCCTGTTTTCGATGACTGGAACGTTCTGGTTAGTGTAGATAGGGTTGCTTCCATCTCCATGAATGATCACCTCCTGATGATTCCACTCGAACTTCACTTCCTGGTGCAGAGTAGAAGCCACTGCCCTAGCTGCATGTATCCATGGTCATCCCAACAATAGGTTGTAAGTAGCAGATATATCTAGAACTTGGAATTCGACATCAAACCAAGTCAGACCCATCTGTAGATAAAGGTTGATTTCTCTGATAGTGTCTCTCTGAGATCCATCAAACGCTTTCACATTCATGCTTTCCATCCGTATCTCATGCAGTCCTTTACCTAATCTTTTCAGAGTGGTCAGCGAGCATATGTTCAAGCTCCAACCTCCATCTATCAGGAACCTGGCAATGAACTTGTCCTTATATTGCACTGTGATGTGTAATGCTTTGTTGTGACTCAACCCTACTGGTGGTAACTCATCCTCTTGGAAAGTAATTTTGTGACTCTCCATTACATGTTCGACCATGTTAGCCATCTCTCCACTAGTAATGCCGGTAGGCACATAAGCTTCACTTAACACTTTCATCAAGGCATTCTTGTGTGCGTCTGAATTTTGCAACAATGATAAAATGGATATCTGGGCGGGAGTTTTATTCAGGTGGTCAACAACAGAGTATTCCCTTGCTAGTATCTTCCTCCAAAGATCGTCAGTGCCTGTCTCAACAACAGGCAGCTTAGATGCAGCTTCTTTGCTCGTTCCTCCCATATTCTCAGGTGTGTAGACTCTTCCAGTTCTAGTCATACCTTGCGCGGCACCCATCTCTTCCCTCTTGGCTTTTCCCTTTCTTCTCGCTTCCGCAACATAATTCTATGTGACGACATTAGATTTGTAATATGGTATGGGAGCTACCATTACAGTGAAAGGTGTAGCTAGCTACCTCAACCTCAAATGGTGCCTGGGTTTGTACCACAATTGGCGTGAGGTGACTGGAGATGTTTTAGGAGTATCTCCCTCTCGAATGAGTCCGATGGATACTTCCTGATCTAATTCCTCGTCAATTTCTATCACGTTCACTCCCTCACCCCTATGATCTGGTAGAGGGTTATTGCGGACATTCGGTGCAGCTTCTTTTGCTTTTATAACCTTAGTGTTGATCAGTGTCTGAATCTTGTCTTTTAACATGTGACACTCCTCAATGATATGACCCTTCATGCCTGAATTATAGGCATAAGTTTTGTTGGAATTGATCCATTAGGAAGGGTTCTTGACAGCAACAGCAGGAATAAGGGTGACGTAACCAGCGGCTTTCAGTCTCTCATACAGTTGGGCTATGGGTTCAGTAATTGGGGTGTATTATCTGGGAGTTCTGTGGTCGAAGTTTGGGCGTGGCTTTGGGTAGTTTTGGCAGGCGGGTGGAGGTGAATGGTAATATGCAAGTTGAGTGTTATAGGTATGGTAGGTGGTGGCAGGGTATTGGTATTTTGGGGGTGAGGGTTGGTATGTGGGTGGAGGTGTTTGGTATGTGAGGGGAGACTTAGGGCCCTGGTCTACCATCACAACACCCAGTTCTTTCTTCTTTGAGATACCTCCTGATTTCAAGACTTTATTTATGGCTTGCAGCACCTCGAAATTAGTTACTGTCCCACTCTTGATTCCTTCTGCTTTCCTCTATCCTAACTTGATGATGTCTGAGAACCTGTGATTCTCGATGACTATCAGCCGTTCATAATATTGCGGATCTTGAACTCTAACAAAGAACTTGTTCATTTGTTCTTCTTCAAGTGCTGGCCTTACCTTTGTGGCCTCTGATCTCCAACGAGTGGCATACTCGCAGAAGGTTTCTGTCGGCTTCTTCTTGAGGTTTTGAATATAGAAAATGTCTGGTGTGTTCTCTGTATTGAACCTGAATCTGTCCATAAAATCTGATGCCATACTTACCCAATTTGCCCACCTCTTTGGGTTTTGACTGATATACCAAGACAAGGCGTCTCCTATAAGGCTTCACAAGAACAATTCATGCGGATTTGTTCATTCTTACCCACTCCTACAAGCTTGTCACAGTAGGTTCTCAGATGCACCTTCGGATCATCAGTGCCATCACACATCTCAAACTTGGGAGGTTTGTAACCCTCCGGCAGTTCTACATCTGGCTAGATACACAAATCTTCGTAGTTTAAACTTTTAACACCTTTCCCGCCTTTGATACTTTGGACTCTCCCTGTAAGTTTCTTGAGTTCCTCTGCCATGTTTCGAATGAGCATGTACTTCTCAGTTGGCTCAGGTATGTATAGGGTTTGCTACGGGGTATGGGGTAAGGTTTCCATATATATCAGATTGATTTGATGAGTTCCTGGAACTTGGGTATATGGGTGATCGTAGGTTAAGTTTTGTGGGATCGGGAGTAGGTTATGGTGCATTTTTGGGAGAGTGATAAGTAGTGGTTTATAGATATTGAGTTGGGTGATGGTGTTGTTATTGAGGGGTTTGCACTGGTGGTGGGTTAAGGTTTTGGGGAGGCGCGGGATTATGATACTGGTGCGGTACGGGAGGATTGAGTGCTATGGGCGGTGCGGCGCGGGATTTGTGTGTTTTGTGGTGGTGTTTGGTTTTTAGTGGTTAATTTTTGCTGGTTGATGTCGGGAACATTGAGAGTAAGGGAAAGGTTTGCCAGATTTCGGACTTGTTCAAGCTCACCCTGCAGATCCAGGATTTTCTGCTCCAAACGTAAGACCAACTCATTCTGTCCTGGAGTGCTTCTACCATCTGAAGTTTTAACATTTTCTGCCGTAGTAGCATTATCTTTCCGGATACCACTTAAATCATCTATCTTCCCTTTGCCCTTGCTTTTGGTTTTTGGGTCGCTGGGTGGAGGAGGAGGTGGAGGACCTCTAAATCTAGTATGGTATGTTGATGATACCACTATGCACGAACCAACCTTTGGGAATGAGAATAAATAAAAGAAATAAAAATGAAAAGGTAACGAAGTCAGCAAGGCGAAGTAAAAGAGTGTTTGCAATATTTAAACATGTTTCATAAAAGTCATGCTATAATTCGCGTCCTAATTTGGAGACCTCATTGTGCCTGAGGTAGGCCTAAGCGACATATAGACTTTGAGAAAATTGATGCCAACGTTTGCTTCATTTCATTAGCACGAAAATAAGCCAAAATAATCTTTTACTAAATCGATAATAATAATAATAAAATCACTAATGGCATTAGGCCTTATTACATCGAAATCTAATCTAAACTAGAAAGCAGTAAAGAACCTTCTCCATGCTTGGCTCTCTTGACCCCCATCAATCATGTTTCCCAGATCGCGCATGTCCAGTAATAAGTAAGCCTTTGCCAACTTTCCTCCTTCATTGTCGTCCATGGTTTGACAATCCCAAAGTCTCTTTCTCATCTTCCCTTCTAGCTCCATCAGTCCTTGCTCCAAGTATTCTAACCTTTCAGTCGACTTAGTGACAATCTCTTTCCATTCTCTTATCGCCTTCATGTTCACTTTATGTTATTCCAGATGCTTAGCTTCGGACTCGAATACCCTTTTGCGTAGCCTCTTGTACTTCACTTGTGCCTCAAACACTTCATCTATGATCCTATCCTTCAGATTGACACCTGGTTTGACGTCCCCAACTACGTCATCTTCTAACCATGATAGATAGTAGTACATATGGCCGTCGTGATATCTCTATACCTCAATAGTTTCTCCTTCCACGATGATCTTTTGGTTTCACATGTGTTGCGCTTCGAACTTGAATGGGATGACATCTCCCTTGAAATCTGCCTTGTACTAAACCATGTTGGAAACCCGAGGTATGACTTATTTTCTTCCAGCTTGCCTCATTACCCTTGTAGGAGCGTAAGGGTAGATGTCTCGCATCCCGAATCGATTATGTGGTAGCAGAATCGATATGTGGCTAGCAGGATAGATATGTGGGCAACAAAATCAATTATGTGGGCAGCAGAATGGATATGTGGCCAGCAGAATTTTTATGCGGCCAACATAATGATTATGCGGCCAGAGAATCATTATGCGGCCAGCAGAATTATTTTTCAAAATTTGTCCATTTTCTGTTCCACTCTGTGATGCTTATGCGGTCCGCGGAACAGTTTTGTTGCGGTCGCGAAATTGAAAGCAGAATCGCTTTCTTCTGCCAAAAATTCCCATAAACACTTTAGTGCATTCTTTAGCCCAAAAGGTCTGTACCGTGGCTCATTTTTTACAATTCTCAAAATCATTAGCCTACCTCGGCACCACGAAACCTTAAATTCCTTGGCAAAATTTTATGGGGCCTTACATCCGGTGGCCTTTGCTTTCAGCCGGCCAAAAGACAGTAGTATAAGACAAGTGAGAATGAGAGAATATTGGTAATTTCAGTGATTGAGGTCCCATTTTAGGGGTTTGGGGGAAGGTTTTATATGGTGTTCAAATTAAGCAGACAAACATGAAAAATTATCAATTAAACACAAAGAAGGAAAGAATATATCGCATGCAATCAAAATCGGCAAAAGAGAAGGAGATTCTCAAACCCTAGTTGGGTCCACACGTATGAGAATCGAACCAAGAATCAAGGATCCTTCCTTGTATGATGTATATAGATGAGACATCATCCAAATCCCCACCGAATTAGAGTCGACCAGGCCAGATCTCGAAAGATAGTTCTTGCCAAAAACTTAAGTAACACCACAAGCGCATATACACCATCATAGTACCTCAAAATAGGTAAGTAAATCATGGATTGACTCTATGTTTACATTGGAATCGGAGAGAATCAGAGGCGGCTGCTAGGGTTTCTTTCAGAGACGAGAGAACATTCGAGAGGGTTTGGAGGTGGCTGTTAGGTAGGGAATGATCTTTAGGGTTAGGGGTTTGGTGGATTAAAAAAAAGAGAGATGGTTTGTGGGCCATTGATCTCTGAGATCAACGCCCAAGATTAAAAGAAAGAGTGGGGCGGGTCATTGAGACGGGTCCCGACCGGGTTTGTTAATGAGATCAACGCCCAAGATTAAAAGAAAGAGTGGGGCGGGTCATTGAGACGGGTCCCGACTGGGTTTGTTAATGGGTCGTTTGGTTTGGGCTTCTGAGCCTTAATTGGGATGGGCTAAATGTTTTAGGCCTTGATTTTGGTCCGAAATTAGCTCAAAATTGGGCTACAATTTAAATACACGAAATTCATTAAAAATAAATTATAAAAAATGGCTAATAAATAATAAAAAAATTATTTATGCAGTAAAATGCTTGAAAATAATGGTTTAACATTATAAAAATATATTTTAAAAAATGCTATTTTAGCATACATAATATAATATATAGAATTATGTATAGAATATAGGCTGTTATTGTAACTAGTGTAGATGGAATGGATAAAATGCAAATATAATTACGTACAAGATGATATAAAATATTATAAAATTCATGTGGGTAAAAATAATAATTAATTTGGATGATTAAATCACCCTAAAATAATTTAAAGAGGTAATTAATAAATATTTAAATAGATTGAATGCGAGAAAATCAATTTTAAAACTTTAAAAATTATAGAAAATTATAGAAAATACTTATATGACTCTTGTAAATTAGGTAATAATTCAAAAATGATATTTTGAAAGTTTATAGGATATCTATAAAATATGAGGGCAAAATTGGGTATCAACACCTATCATGTCAAAACCCTTATTCTTCGTCTTGATAATAACCCATTACTCTACTCTCTAGTTCTCTGTAACCAATTGTTAATTAATATTAATAGTTAATTTTAGTTCATAGTCATTCCAATCAAAGTGTTAATCATCCTGAATAGCGTTAAACCCGAAAGCGACCGGGCCATATGAGATTCCGGTGGAATTTTGGAAGTGTGTGGGGAGAGAAGGTTTGGAGTGGTTGACTAGGTTGTTTAATATTATTTTTTTAAGGGGAAAAGGATGCCGGATGAGTGGAGGTGGAGTACGATGGTTCCATTGTATAAGAACAAAGGTGATATCCAGAGTTGTAACAATTATAGGGGTATCAAATTACTGAGTCATACCATAAAAGTGTGGGAGAGGGTGGTTGAAGCGAGGGTGAGGATGACAGTGTCTGTATCCGACAACCAGTTCGGGTTCATGCCGAGTCGTTCGACTACAAAAGCTATACACCTTGTTAGAAGGTTGGTGGAACTATACAGAGAGAGGAAGAAGGATCTGCACATGGTGTTTATTGACCTAGAGAAGCGTATGACAAGGTTCCTAGAGAAATTCTCTGGAGATGCCTGGAGGCAAAAGGTATGTCGGTTCCCTACATTATGGCGATTAAGGACATGTATGATAGGGCTAAGACTCGGGTTAGGACAGTAGGAGGTGACTCTGAGCATTTTCCTATTGTAATGGGGTTACACCAAGGTTCTGCGCTCAGTCCGTTCTTATTCGCCCTGGTGATGGATGCATTAACACACCATATTCAAGGGGATGTGCCATGGTGTATGCTATTCACCGATGACATAGTTCTGATTGATGAGTCGCGAGCAGGTGTTAACGAGAGGCTGGAGGTTTGAAGACAAGCTCTTGACTCTAAGGGTTTCAAGCTGAGCAGGACGAAGACGGAATAGCTGGAGTGTAAGTTCAGCGCTAAGCCAGGGGAAGTGGGCGTGGATGTGAGGCTTGATTCGCAGGTCATCCCGAGTAGAGGCAACTTCAAGTACCTTGGTTCGGTTATCCAGGGGGAGGGGAGATCGACGAGGATGTCACACACCATATTGGGGTAGGATGGATGAAGTGTAGGTTAGCATCTGGAGTCCTGTGTAACAAGAGAGTGCCACCGATACTCAAAGGCAAGTTTTATAAAGCGGTGGTTAGACCGGCCATGATGTATGGGGCTGAGTGTTGGCCCCATTAAGAACTCACATATCCAGAAGATAAAAGTAGCAGAAATGAGGATGTTGCGATGGATGTGCGGGCACACTAAGATATATAAGATTAGGAATGATGATATTCGGGAGAAGGTGCATGTGGCTCCCATTGATGACAAGATGCGGGAAGCGAGGCTTAGATGGTTCGGACATGTTCAGAGGAGAAGCCCAGATGCTCCGGTACGGAGGTGTGAGCAGTTGGTTACGGAGGGCACGAGAAGAGGTAGATGGCGGCCTAAGAAGTATTGGGGAGAGGTGATCAGGCAGGATATGGCGAGGCTCCAGATTTCTGAGGACATGATACTTGATAGGAAGATGTGGAGGTCGAATATTAGGGTTGTATGTTAGGAGGTAGTTGAGTCGTGCCTTACTTCGTAACATGGTGGGACTAGCCATGTAGGGTTTTTGTCTAAGATAACTAGTGGGAATGTTGTGGCTTACTATTTCGCTTTTCAGTGCAGGTCCTATTTACTAGCTATCGCTTTTGCTTTACATCTTTCTTCTAGATTTCATGATGTTCCTATTTTTCTTATGACTGTTGTGGTCATACTAATACTTATTAATATTGTCTCCCTTTACTTTGCATCTTTCTTCTGGATTTCATGGTGTTCCTATTTATCCTATGATTGTTGTTGTGATACTAATATTGTCTCCCTTTTTCCCCTTTTGTCTTTTTGTTTTTTTGAGCCGAGGGTCTTTCGGAAACAGCCTCTCTACTCCTTCAGGGTAGGGGTAAGGTCTGCGTACATACTACCCTCCCCAGACCCCATTAGTGAGATTTTACTGGGTTGTTGTTGTTGTTATTGTTTATCTTTGGTTAGCGAGCATCAATTTCGTGTTGTGTTTTGTGCTCGTCACTTTTGAGAGTAGGCTAGGAACTCACGTTTTTAACTATATTTTGCACTTTAATCACTATACTATGATTGTATTTGAGCCTAATTGTTAGTACTTTTTACTTAGTACGTGTGCCATGCTGTGTAGAATATGATTTCGACTTGAGAAGCAAGTTTAGAGCTAAAATGGATGAATTGGAGCTTTGAAATCTGAGTTAAAGCCCAAAGAATTAAGTCGGGATCGTGTTCGAGGTTCGGGGATCAAGTCTGGATGTTAGAAATTGAGAAAAAATAATATCTCTAGATAATATACACTACTGCCCCCGACCGGTCGTTTTAAGCACTTGCACTTCGCTCGGTAGTTTGAGGGCATGAGTAGCTCCGTATGGTGTATTATGACTTGTGTGAATCGTTGGCTTTGGTTTCAGGTTATTCAGAATTTATTTAGAACGATGAATTTCATGATTGAAGCTTTAAGTTGGAAGAGTTGACCAAGTTTGACTTTTTTTGTTATTCGACCTCGGATTGGAGTTTTGATGGTTTCGTTAGGTCCGGATGGTGATTTTGGACTCGGGCGTATGTCCGAATTTGCATTTGGATATTTCTAGAAGGTTTAGCGCTAATTAGCGAAAGTGAAAATTTAAAGGTTTGGAAAGTCCATAAGATTGACAATGAGTTGACCTTGATGATATCGGATTCGGATCATAGTTCCAGGAATTGGAGTAGCTTTGTTATGTCATTTGGGACTTGTGTGCAAAATTTGAGTTCATTCCGGGTTGATTTGATATGTTTCGGCGTAAGTTTTGAAAGTTGAAGATTCAAAGTTCATTAAGTTCTATTTGAGGTATGATTCGTCCTTTCGATATTGTTATGTGTGATTTGAGGCTTCGAGTAGGTTCGTATTGTATTTAGGACTTGTTGGTATGTTTGGATGGGGTCCCGGTGACCTCAGGTGTGTTTCGGGTGAGTTTTGAACAAGTTTGGGCATTTCGGCACTTTGATGATGTGCTGGAGAGAGTGAAGTGTGGAGGGCACATTTTGGAGTGCTGAGGCAAAGCCTCATGTGCGGATCGTAGAGGAAATGTGCGGACCGCAGAAAGGAGAATCTGCAGGTTGATGGTCTGACTTCGGAAGCTTATATCGTTTAATCTATAAGGAATTTGGAGATACTCCAAAAACAAAAGTTGTAGCCCTTTGAGTCTGATTTTCAGAAAGGTAAACCATTAATTATTTGGATATCTATAAAAGTTATGGATTATTTACTGAATCCTGGTAGTGCAGCCACTGCTGAAGTGCGACCGCACAATTTGGATTGCGGCCGCGGAACCTGGAATGTGCGGACCGCACAAAATATGTGCGGTCAACACAATGGGAGATCAGTTTTTTGTACTTTATAAATGAGGGTTAGAGTATTATTTCATATTTGGACTTTGGGAGCTCGGTTTGTGGCAATGTTTTGTGGGGTTTTCAAGAAATTCATCAGGATAAGTGATTCTAACTCGGATTTGCTTAATATACATGAATATATTATTGTTTTTATCATTTAATTAGTATTTTGAGATGAAAATTTGGGAAAAACTGTAGAAACTTCATAAACTATAATATGAGTTTTTGAAGGCCGAGTTGTCATCAGATTTGACTAATTTTGATATGGTTGGACTCGTGGTTGAATGGGTATTCGGATTTTTGTGGCTTTTATCGAATTCCAAGATGTGGGTCCGGGGTTTAACTTTGAGTTGACTTTTTGACTTTTGATTCAGGACTTAGTATTTTCTTATGGAATTGATTCCTTTAGCTCGTGTTGATTGTATCGAATTGTTTGTGGCTAGATTCGAGGCATTCAGAGGCTGTTTCGCGAGGCAAGGGCGTGATGGAGTAAAGATTTACACGATTTTAGGTAAGTAACACTTCTAAACTTAGTGCTGAGGGTATGAAACCTCGAATTACGTGCTATGTGATTGATGTTGAGGTAACGCAAATGCTAGGTGACGGGCATGTGGGCATGCAACGTGGTAACTGTGAGTTAGTCGATACCATTGAATTATGTAGCTACCTTGTCTAAACGTTTTTTTTCTATACTCTATGTGTTAGAGCAATTGAGCTCTAATTTATGCTAGAAATCATGTTTAGGCTATATGATGGCTCTATTGGGACCCACAGTGGTCATTCTTTGCTGTTGAGTTATTTGTTTAATTGTAGTTATGTACTCAGTCGTATTCATCATTACATATCATATCTCAGTCTCTGTTATTGTATATTGTCGCATCTCATATCATTGACTTGGGCTGCTTATCATGAGTGTTGTGAGGCTGGGAGACTGGAGAGATTGATGATTGAGTGAGGCCGAGGGCCTGATTCTGAAGATATTGATACAATAGCATGTGAGTTGTCCGTGCGGATCCAGATATTGATACTATAGCACGTGAATTGTCCGTGCAGCACGTGAGTTGTTCGTGCGGATCCAGATATCGATACTATAGCATATGAGTTGTCCGTGCAACATGTGAATTGTCCGTGTAGATCCATATATTGATACTATAGCACGTGAGTTGTCCGTGCAGCACGTGAGTTGTCCGTGCGGATTATAGTGCTTGGGCTGAAGGAGCCCCTCCGGAGTCTGCACAACCCAGTGAGCGCAGTTGCTAGCAGTTATTATGTTTGGGCTAGATCTACTCTGTACAATACTGAGTGACTCAGTGTGATGAGTGTTGAGCATGATGAGTGAGAATACGAGACAGTGAGATTGAGTACTCTGAGAGTGTGAGTACATCAGTTCATCATTGAGATGCATTGCATTTGACATGCGTACTTGAGATACAGGCATAAAGATTCATTTTCTCATGCTATCTGAAAATGAAAAATCTTGTTTATTGTTGAAAGGTTTTTTTTTTGGGGAAAATCACAGTTTTCAAACTTATTCATATTTTTTGAGGTTTTCGGTGAAAGATAAGTTAATTTGAAATATTTAGATTTAATCGAGAAAGGAATCTAAATCGGAAGTATAATCTAATCACTTATTGAATTCGTGAGAATCGATAGAACCTTCAGAGTGAAATATAACAGTGTCAAATTTAGGATAGCAGTCTTGCACCTATCATGTCAAAACCCTTATTCTTCGTCTTGATAATAACCCATTACTCTACTCTCTAGTTCTCTGTAATCGATTGCTAATTAATTTTAACAGTTAATCTTTTTTCATAGTCATTCCAATCAAAGTGTGAATCATCCTGAATAGTGTTAAACCAAAAATTACTTGAACATTATTGAAATCCAATTCTTATGGAGACGATAATTAAACTATACTATCTTTGGCTAGTGAGCATCAATTTCGTGTTGTATTTTGTACTCGTCAAATTTTGGCGCAATTGCGGAGGATTGGCAATCAATAGTGTTCAAAATAGTTTTTGGTGCTAATTCAGGAACAAATTTTATTTTCTTGTATTAACGTTTCTTACTTGTGCAGGTAACAGATTTGATTTCTCTGGTGTATGACTCGATCTTCTTCAAAGGAAGTGAAGCATACGAGCTGGAGTTAGAGAAACACCGGTGACAGCTGAGAAAAGAGAGAAAACTCACCAGAAATTTCTTGGGGCAGTCTTCGACCCAGGAACCCATGGCTAAAAACAGTAATGATAGAGTTGATTTGGCTACAAGGGAAGCCACCAAGCGATAAGAAGCAGCTGCACAGAAAGTTACTGAAGCAGCTCTAGGAGATGATGAAACTGTTAATAGGGACAGAGGACGGAGATTCAACCTGAACCGACCTCTTGTAGAAGATGAATTTTGGAATGTTGGACCCATGCCTGGTAACTTATAAAGAGAATATGCTAGGCCAGTATACAATTAGGGATTGTCAAGTGTGAGGGCCCCGCCGATTGCAGTGAAGAACTGAAGCAAAGTCTTATGTAAACCATCCAAAATAACTATGTCTTCAGAGGCAAGGTGATTAAAGATCCAATCACAAATCTGATGGATTTTGAGGAAATCATGAACACCTTCCAGTACAACGGAGTGTCAAAAGATGCAGTTTATTTAAGGGCATTCCCCTTTTCACTGCACTGGCTGCAAAGCTTACCAACTGGGTCTATCAGGACATGGGAAGACATGACTAAAACGTTCCTTAACAAATACTTCTCATCGGCAAAAACGGGGAAATTTAGGAGAGAAATCCATAACTTCTGCCAAAAGGACACAAAAATAGGTTTTGAGGCATGGAAGAGGTTCAAGAGATAGTCAGAAAATGTCAGCATAATGGAATTGAATTGTGGATGCAACTCCAGGATTTTTGGGATAGATTGACACCTTCTTCACGAAGAACTCTAAGCAATGCGGTTGGAGGTCCTTTAATGAAGAAAACACCTGAGGAGATTGTTGTGATTCTTGATGAGCTATCTGAAGATGCAACCAATGGCCTACTGAAGGAAATAAAGAAGAAAAGCGGTTGGGATACATCAGGTGGAATCTAATATCTCAATGCAGGCTTAGATTGCTTCAATAACAAAGAAGATCAGAAAGTTGACCTTAACTAAGGTCCAAAGTCAGCCACCAACAGTTTGTGATTTTTGTGGGATGGGCCATCCAACACATGAGTGTCAGGCCTCAGTTACAAATGAGGTGGTGAATGATGTGGGAAGTTTTGACAGAAGAAACTATCAAGGTGGAAGAAATTTCAACTCCATGGGCTAGAGGCACCCCGATTTTTTGTGGAGTTTACCTGGTGGTAGTTTGAACGCATGGCAACAGAATAATCCCCTACCCCAGGGACAAGGAGCTCCAGGTTTTCTAAATTAGCAGAGGCAGTAATACCAGCCCAATAGTCCAATCAGTGTAGCATGAAAGTCTAATGAAGGCCTTCATTATTTAGACATATGAGAGACTTGAAACTCATGGCCAAATCATCCGGAACTTGGAAATACATGTGGGGAATATTGCTAATCTATTATCTGCGAGGGCTCCAGGAACGCTTCCTGCTGATACCGAAAGAAATCCAAAAGAAACGATAAAACGTAGTGTCATTAAGGAGTGGGCAAGTATTGAAGGACCCAGTGCAAAATAAAAAGGGCGAGTTGATTCAAGGACAAATTGAGACTGTAGAGGAGCAGAAAAATAACAATAATCAAGAAGTTGAAGTGAGGGTAGATCCATAGGATGGTCTGAAGAAGAAGAGGAAGAATAGATCTTTGAAGAAGAAGAAGAAGAAGAACAAAAATTCAATGAATGAAGAGACTGAGGAAATCAAATATATGCATGCTCTACCTTTCCCCCAGAAGAAAAGAAGAGATAAGTTGGTCAAACAATTTAGGCGTTTTCTAGAAGTGCTCAAATAGGTGCATGTTAATCTACCTTTCAACAAGGTACTCTCACAAATGCCAGCATATGCCAAGTTCTTGAAGGAGATATTGTCCAACAAGCAAAAAGTGGAAGAGACTTCGGTTGTCAAGCTCACAGAGTATTGTAGTGCGATTCTGCAAAATAAGTTCCCTCGAAAGTGTGGAGATCCTGGGAATTTCGCTATAGCTTGCTCTCTAGGAAGTACAAACTTTGATAAGTCTTTGTGTGATTCAGGTGCTTCTATTATTCTTATGCCCTTGTCTATTTTCAGGAAGCTTGAGAGAGAGATTGGGTCAATCAAATCTGTACCTGTGTCTTTGCAGTTGATGGATCAGACTATGATAATACTTGAAGAAATAGTGGAAGATGTACTAGTTCGGGTGGACAAATTTGCGTTCTCTGTGGACTTCATGTGGTGAACATGGAAGAAAATAAGGAGGTCCCTCTGATTTTAGGGAGACCCTTCTTGGCTACTAGCAGAGCTATACTGGATATTCAGGAAAGGCATCTCATGCTAAGAGCGAGGGAAGAGAGAGTGGTGTTCAAGATGAAGGAAGCAATAAGGGCACCTAGGGAAGACTAATTTTAAGGTGGATGTCCTAAAGGATCTAGCTGAAGAGAACAAACATGATAAGTGTGGGGTGCGCCCAAAGAAGTTAGAAAAGAAAATCTCGGCATGGTTGTGTGCACTAGGTCAGGCGTGCAAAGCAGACCCCGATATTGATTCAGACCCAGACTAGATGATTCATGGAGTTTTTTTATCTCTTGCTTTTTATTTGTGTGTCATGGGGACATGTCACAATTTAAAGTGTGTGGTGAGGGATGTAAATATGTATATATGTTTTCTTTGTGTATGTCTTCATCATTATTATTTGACTTTTCCCAACAAAGGATTTCCTCGACTATCTTGTGGTGCACTAAAAGATGACTGCCCCACATAAGTACCCTGACTAACTGGAGCATCACGAGTAGTCTGAAGTATGAACTGGACTGGCCGACTGCCCGAGCCTCCGCCACGATGAGTCATAGCTGAAGAGTATAATCCACTAAACCCTCCAGAACCTCGAGACCTCTTGGTCTCCTTATCCTCCCTCTCCTCACACCGAATACGCTCTAACATCCTGGCAGTCTTCACCACCTGCTGAAATAGAGTATCAGTCTGCAACTCCCGAGCCATGTAGAATCTATGATCATAACTGAGCCCCTCAATGAATCTGCGGACTCGCTCTCTGACTGTAGGAACCAAAGTAGGTGCATGACGGGATAACTCACCGAACCTGATGGCATACTTTAACACTGTCATGGTGCCCTGATGCAGTTGCTCAAACTTTGTACGCTACGCATCCCTGAGGGTCTAGGGAACAAACTCCCTCAAGAACATCTTTGAAAACTGATCCCAAATGGGTGGTGCTGCATCGGCTGGTCTACCCTCCTCATAAACCTGTCGCCATTGATACGCTGCTCCTGACAGCTGAAATGTAGTAAAAGCAACTCCGCTCACCTCCACAATACCTATGGTGCATAGAATACAATGACACTTCTCTAGAAAACCATGTGCATCCTCGGTAGCTGTGCCACTAAAAGTAGGTGGACTATACCTCTTGAACCTCTCAAGCCTCTTTTGTTCCTCCTCTGATGCCCCTGGCCTGACCTCAGGCTGAATCGGAATAATAGGTTGTACCAGCACCACACCCGGAACCTAACCCATATGAGCATGTTGCTCTAGAGTACATACGGTGGGAGTCTGAGCTCCTCCCCCAATCTACGAAATAGTTGGTGCAATAGAGATCAATCCCGCCTGAGCCAATATATCAAACATGCTCAAGAACTGCGCTAAAGTCTCCTGAAGTTCGGGGGTAACAACAGACGCCTCCGGTGCCTGTCCTCCAACCGGAGCTACTGGCGGCTCCTCAACTACTGCTCTGACAGGTGCTCTAGATGCGGCGCGTTCCCCTCCCCGGCCTCTACCTCGGCCCCGGCCTCTAGCGGCTCTAACAGGGGGCGTGGGTGTCTGCTCATCTGATACGGTAGCGCGTGTCCTCACCATCTGTGAAATCAAGAAATCCGCACGGCAGGAATGAAAGAAGTGAAATTTTTCCAATATTTCTGTAGCCTCTCGAAGATAAGTACATACGTCTCCATATCAATCCGTAAGACTCTACTAAACTTGCTTGTGACTCGTAAAACCTATAAACCTAGAGCTTTGATACCAACTTGTCACAACCAAAAAACCCACCGCATGCATCGTGATGGCACCTAGTCTCTAAGACTAGGTAAGCAGATTACTAACAACGATTAAGCCAATTTTAACAATGATAATTTGAAACATAGTTTAAAATAAATATCGAAACAAAAGCGGAATAAGCCTACGTGACAATGATCATAACAACCTCCCAAGATTTGGTAATACAGAGTCACAAACTCTAGCTGAATATATGAAATGATCTCAAGGATCGAAATAAAATACTGTTCAAATAACAACCAACAATACAATATAAGGAAAGGACTCCAAGGGACTGCGACTACCAAGCAACTCTACCTTGAATCCTTGCGATCAACAAGCTGCCTCCACCCGAGTCCGATATCTCCAATACCTGGCTCTGCACAAAAATATGTAGAAGTGTAGCATGAGTAAACTACGGTCGGTACCCAGTAAGTATCAAGACTAACCTCGGTGGAGTAGTGACGAGGTACAGTCAAGACACTCACTAGACAAAATAACTTGTGCAGTATAGAAATATAAAGCTAATAATGGAAAGCAGAAATCAGTAAATGGCAATAAAATCAACATGTGATATAAACATTAAAGCAATAACACCGTGAAAATTCCATAGAAACCAAATAAGGAACACAAAGGACAGCCAATTAATCAAGCCGTTCTAACACAAGATTCACAATGAAATCACTTTGTGATACCTTATTTCATAGTCACAAGTCACGGGTCTCACCCCCAGCATATACTCACGGCACCTCGTGCCCGCATCTCGAATCACAAATGCATGGACAACTCATGTGCCAATATCTCCATCCGCCCGGCATGATCACAGGCTCACATTCACAATCCGCCCGGCGTGGTCACAGGCTCACATTCACAATCCGCCCGGCATGGTCACATGCTCACAATCACAATCCGCCCGGCATGGTCACACGCTCACAATCATAATCCGCCCGGTATGGTCATAGGCTCAATAGCAACATAAAGACGGATAATACAAGAACATATGGGCGTGATCAATAAATGTCAAGTTGCATGCTCCTGAGCTAGTATAAGTGGTATGCTACGGTGTATGCTTGTGTGAGTGTACTACCGCAACCCCAATTAACAAGTAATTTTAAGTAAATCGAGTAGCTCATCGAAGCAACAAAATAAGTGACGCAAGGTGTATGTCAAACACAAGGAAAAGCACACCATCACACAAAAATCACCAACACAATGTCCCCAAGCCATCACACATCATCCCTGATATTGCCACCCTTATCTCTCCGATAGCCACCCGTATCACTCCGCCCTGACAATATCGTTAGCCACCCTTATCTCTCCGATAGCCACCTGTATCACTACGTATAATAGCCACCCGTATCACGCCGCCCTGACAATAACACAATAGCCACCTTTATTACTTCGTATATTCAACAACAATGAGATGCCACCCTTATGCCCCGCATAACAACAATGGTGAAAACCACCCTTATACTCCGCATAACAACAACCAAAACATACAATAATTCCCAAATGCTAGCATCACAACAACACGCCGTATCAACTCATAACACAAGTGCCCATAGGCCACAACCTTTCCAAAATCCAATAATATCAATATTTCAACAACAAATAGCCCACGGCTCAAACACAATGTGTATAAAATCTCAATAACAACAAAACGAGCGAAAAGTAACTCACAAGGAACAACACCCCATTTAAACAAAACTTCAATTTAAAATAGATTAATGACTTTCGATAACCTCAATTCCAATTAATTGTTTAAGGATAAACTCAATAGTGAAAGCATCTCCATGAAATGGTAAACTCTAGGTTCTAGTGTATGAATTAGGCTAACAATGAAAGAGAGATGACACGAACTAGTACTACGTCTAAATGCATGAGAATAACCCGGCAACAAAAGGATATCATGCACAATAATTTCAACTAAGAATAACTCAACAATAAAAGAGATCACATTATAATAAATGTGGTAACAACTTCAAATAAAACATATAAGAGCTAACTCAACAAGTAAAGGATGTGACATGTAACGACAACTTCAAACAAAGCATGTGATAGTAGACATGGCGAATAAAAGATATAACATGTGCTAAAAATTCCAAATAAATACATGAAAAGAAGCTTAAGAGTCTAAACCGGTCAATTTCCACAAATAAGCCTGAGTACGTACTCGTCACCTTGCGTACAAGGCTTTCACATAACATAATTAGCACAAACGACTCAAATCCTAAGGGGTAGTTCCCCCCTCCCCCCCCCACAAAGTTAGGCAAGATACTTACCTCAAAGAAGCTAAATCGATACTCTAAAATGACCTTCTCGTATGAAACAACCTCCGAACAGCTCAAATCTAGCCAAAATAACTTAATATCATAAATAAAAATCATAGAAAAAACCTACGGATAATAAAGCTTCGATCTTTAATGAAAACTAAAAAGTCAACCCCGGGCCCGCACCTCAGAACCCGATAAAATCTATAAATTTTGACAACCCATTCAATTACAAGTCCAACCATACTGATTTTATCCAATTCCGACTCTGAATCGATGTTCAAAACTCAATTATTCTCTTTAGAAAAGTTTTTGATAAAACCCCCAATTCTCCAATAAAAATATGAATTAATTCAAAAATGAACTTCTGTAATCATATCAAAATACAAAAATTATAGTTAGATACTGAACCCCATGAAAAGACGAGAAGAACGCTGCAAAAATCACCTCAATCGAAGCTCTAGAACTCAAGATATGCTCAAAATACCAAAAGAACACGGTCTGATATTTTTATACACAGGGATTTTTGCTTTTGCGACCAAAAATCCACACCTGTGCATTTCCAGCTGTCCTTTCCGCTTTTGCGGACCATTTTTTGCACCTACGGGGTCGCAGATGCGGACCCAACTTCGCATCTGCGAAGCACCAGCACCAGCTCTCTTCTTTGACACTAAAATGAGCATAACGCCCTCATACGATGTCCAAATTCGATGGTTCTTTTTGTTATGCCTATGTAATTACAATACGGATCTAATGATTCAATCAAAATGGAAATTGGATCTCATTTTCTCAATGTGGTATCATTTTATCTTGAAGAAATGAAGTTGAAACATAAAAAACGAGCGCAACACAACCCAAACCTATCTGAAACTCACCCAAGCCCATCGGGACCCCGTCCGAACGTACCAATAAGTCGAAAAATATAACGCGGATCTGCTTGAGGCCTCAAATCATATCAAACAATATCAAAACTATGAATCGCATCTCACATCGAACTTAATGAACTTATGAACTTTCAACATCTACAACTTGCGCCGAATCATATCAAATCAACCCGGAATGAAGTTAATTTTGCATGCAAGTTCTAAATGACACAACAGAGCTATATCAACTTCCTGAATTAAAATATGGACCCGATATCAATAAAGTCAACTCCCGGTCAAATCTCTCAACCTTCCAGACCTTCACTTTTCATTTTTCGCCAAAATGCATCAAATCAACCTACGGACCTCCGAATCTAAATTCGGACACATGCCTAAATTCAAAATCACCATACAAAACTATTGAAATCATCTAACACCATTCCGGAGTCGTCTTGATAAAAGTCAAACTCCGATAAACTCTTTTCACTTAAACTTCTAAAACAAGAATTGTTCTTCCAAATCACTCCCGAATCATCCGAAAAATCGAAGTCGACTACACGCGCAAGTCATAATACATAATACGAAGCTACTCGAGACCTTAAGCCACCGAACGGGATGCTAATTCTCAAAACAACCGGTTGGATCATTACAATAACAACGTCAAATTCAAGATAGCAATCTTGCACCTATCATGTCAAAACCCTTATTCTTCGTCTTGATAATAACCCATTGCTCTACTCTCTAGTTCTCTGTGATCAATTGTTAATTAATTTTAATAGTTAATTTTAGTTCATAGTCATTCCAATCAAAGTGTTAATTATCCTGAATAGTGTTAAGCCATAAATTACTTGAACATTATTAAAATTCAATCCATATGGAGACGATAATTAAACTATACGATCTTTGTGTAGCGAGCATCAATTTTGTGTTGTGTTTTGCGCTCATCAGCTTTTCTATCTTTAGGTAGCTTAACCAAATCAAAAGTATGATTATCATGTAAGGATTTTATCTTATCCTTCGTAGCATTAGACCACTTTTTATTTTCTTCACTATGCATGGCCTTTTTAAAACTTTCAAGGTTCTCTCCATCAGCCAAAAGTATACTCAGTATGAGGATAACAAGAAGAAGGTATTTTCTCTCTAATAGATCTTCTAAGAGAACTCTCTAGAGCATCAACTGCAATTGGTTCCTGACCAACCACACTATCCTGAACTGGAGCATCAATAACATCATGCTGGTCATTTTGAACATAATCACCATCTTCATTATCATCATTTTGAAGATTTTCTTCAGGTGGAATAGTCATAGGAACTGGATTAACATCAACTAAGCTTTCACTGCTCTGAGAATCAATCTTCTTAGCTTTGTGAAAATCATCAATTGTTTGGTCTTCAAAGAACACAACATTATGGCTTTTAACAAGTTTCTTCCTAACTAGATCATAAAAATGATAGCCAAATTCATCTTGACTATAACCAATGAAGATACACTGCCTAGTTTTAACATTCAACTTTGACCTCTCATTCTTAGGAGTATGTATAAAGGCGTTACGCCCGAAGACTCTCAAATGATCATAAAAAATATTCTTACCAAACCAAACTCTGTAAGGGATATCACCATCTAAAGCAATAGTAGGAGACAAATTGATATCATAAGCAGCAAATGGCTTCTGCCCAAAAGGAATTTGGCAGCTTAGCATTTGAAAGCAAGTATCTAACTCTTTGACTAAAGTTTTATTTACCATCTCTACTAAACTATTTAACTGAGAAGTCTTTGGAGGAGTTTTCTGATGCCGCGATTTGCAATAATTATTAAAAAGACCAATACACTCACCACTATTATTTGAGCGGAAGCATTTTAATTTCTTTCTTGACTGCCTCTCAAACAAGGCCTGAAAATCCTTAAACACATCAAGTACTTGATCTTTGGACTTCGAAGGAAATACCCAGTGTTTGCGAGAATGATCATCAATAAAAGTCACAAAGTAAAGTGCACCGCTGTGAGACCTTACTTTAAAAGAACCACATAACTAAGAGTGTGCTTATTCCAGAAAATCAAGCTTTCTCGAAGAAGGATAACTCTAAAAGAATCTCTTTTCTTTTTTCCAACAAAGTAATGAACACATTTCTGTAACTTTGCTTGTTTCGCTCCAAAAAGCAAATTCTTCTTAGCCAAATTATCAATCTCCTTATCACTCACATGACTCGGCTTTCTATGCCATAACTCTAATGAAGTATCATTCTCCACCAAATCAATTGAGTCAGTAAAAATAAAGCCATGCATTTTGTACAAGCGACATAACTTTATACATCGATCCACGAGCACTATACCTTTAGTAAGCTTTCACTGGCTACCACCAAGAATATTATAATAATCCTCTTCATCAAGATTTCCGACATAGATTAACTTCAGACGAATATCTGGATCATGCTTGATATTGTTAAGAACTAATCTCGAATTATTGTTAGTTTTCATACAAACTATGCTAACGCCAAAGACCCCAATCTCATCATCATGACCTATTTTTTTACCTTCCAAAATTATCTGGAATATAAGAAGAAATATATTTCCTTTGGCGAGACATGAGAAGTGGAACCTGAATCTACAAATCATCTAGTCTCATCATGAACAAGATTAATGATATATTTTTTGCGGGAAAAAAGAATATCATCGTTAATAACAATAGTAACACGATTTTCGTTGTCGCCATCTTCCTTTTGTTGTCTTATTTATCTCTTAAACTTGTAATAATATTTCTTAATATACCCTTTCTTATTATAATTATCACATATAATATTCTTGTACCTGGACCTTGACTTACTTCAATTTTTACCTCTATCATTCTGACCTCTGAAATTATTTTTTCCCTTGTCTTCAGTAATCAAAATATCGGAGTGTGAAGCTAAAGAAGACGAAGTGTGAGATCTTATTCTCATATATTCATTAAAACATCATTCTTAGCATATTTCATAGTTACAATACCATTGGGAGCCGAATTAGTTAAAGAAACCCGACGAGTTTCCCAGAGTATTCAAAAGCCAAAGTCCTTATATTTATTCATCAAACCTTCCAAACATTCCAGACAACTGATCAAGAATACCTCAAAAATTATTTGTATGATCAAAAATAGGACTGCCCTCTTTGTATGTAATATTCATCTATTGTTTCAGCATGAACAACTTATTATTATCAATCATCGAAGCATAAAGTGTCTCGAGTTTATCCCACAAAATTCTAGCATGTATTTTATTCACAATAAGATTTTGTGTATTATTTTCAACTCAATGTCTAATATAGCCACTAACCTGTAAATACTCAAATTTTCAATCCTCATCAGACATAGATTCGAGTTTATTAGAAGCAAACATGTAAATGCATTTTCTTAAATAGAAGATTTTTCATCTTGCCTTTTCAAATATGGTAATTACTGCCATTTTAATACACCATCTTGCTCATATTTGCCCCTGCCATCCAAATAGAAATATTAATCAATATAACCATAAGTTGTCACTACAAAAAAAAATAGAATTAGCTACGAACGTCGTCGCTAATCTGTCACTAAATCGTTCATAGCTAGCAAGATTTTTTGATAATCTGTCGTTAGTGACGGATTTTTTGTTTAGCTACAGAATTTGTCCGTCGCTAAAACTAAATTTTTTAGTAGTGTGTGGTACCACTGTATCGGGGAAAAGTAAGCACAAACAATGCGCACGATAAGATAGCGGCAAAATAATACCTTAGTCTAACTTTTTCAATCTATTTGAACCAAGAGAAAACAAAGAAAATTAAGCACAAATGTATCCATGCAGTAAATATATCAACCAATAAATAAATACGACAAGGTAAAAATAAATTAAACAAACGAGACACCATCCTTAATGTGAAGAGTAAAAATTACGTGACCAAAGACTCTCAAAGCTCCACTAAATTAATGAACAAAAGTTACAAAAGTTCTTTAAATTGGTAATAAAGTAAGTGCCAAACTAAGAGCAACAATAAAAATAAAATTGCACCAAAATAATTGAAGAAAGGAGAGAAATCACCCCAAAAATAAGTTATTGTTCACGCCTTCAAAATCGAAGCTACAGTCCTCCAAATTCCATTTCCAGCATTGAAATCCAAGAACCAAATATTAAAAACTCCCAATTCAAATTTTAGCTCGATCCGACAAGAAATAAAAGGAAATCGAAGTTTAATGTATGCTGCTCAAGCTGATTTTTTTTGTAGAAAAATATGCACACTCTCTCTTCTTCTTTTGTGTTAAAAATGGATGTTGTCTCTCAATCTCTCTAACCCCCAAATCAGACATAAATGGTCTTTATGTATAGGCCAAAAGCAAAAATGAATTGTTCCAAAAGGCACTTTTTAATCCACGCAGGAAGTAAACGGCCCAAAAAACCCAACAGAAAGGAGAAAGATGCACTACTTATCATATTTGAACCCCGCTTACGCGGTGAAAGGTGAGATTGATTATCAAGTGATGATTAAACTTCAATATCTAACCATGTAAAAGATACATAATATTTAGAAGAAAGTATAATTTTCTATTTGTAATTTATTCATAATCTAGTAATATTGTATGTCTCCAAATAGTTATTTCATTTCATGCGTTTGCGCTAAAATTAATCTCTAACCATGCAAAGTAGTACATTATATCTAGAGGAAAATGTAATTTACAGTTTGTAAATTTATGCATAATTATATAGTAATATTTCCATGTCAAGCGTGTGTGCATAAACAAAATTACTTGTAACTCGTAATCAAATGGTTGCATCTAAATTAACCTTTTATTAATTTCTTCTTCTGTCGAAAGAAAAAAGGAAAAAAACCCTAAAAGTCGAAAAAAGAAAATCCACAACAAAACCTTTAATAAATTAGTGGACTTATAGAATAGTAGTGAGAATAACATGGTTTATCCACTCTTTTACGAATAAAGGGCAAAGGTTTTTTGTTCCAATTTTATCGGAGAACTTGTCCCTAAACACACACCTCGCCCTTTCAATTTTCACTGCCAGGTTTTATCTAACCCTTCTTTTACTACAAAACCTCCCAACAAATCGAACTCAACTGTAAAACCCAATAAAAACTACCCCTCAATCCTCAGTCACCGGTAATTTTTCTCCTTTTTACTACCACTTTTGCTTCTTTTTTATTTTGGATAAGAATTTAAGTTAGACCCTTTTTTTCTATATTTTGTCTAAATCAGACAGGTGTCAAGTGTCAACAACCGTCCACTACAAGACGACAGAAAAACTTTATCCTTTAACGTTGTAACCGTCACTTAATTGAAGTGTGTTTCTTAAGGTGTAATTTATCGTGCAATTATTAACTCAAATTTTGAAAATAAACTATACTATTAATTCAAATGATTTGAATCTAGATCCCATCAGAATTAGAAAGGGATATTCACCAAACAGTTTGGACGTAAGTAAAATTGGTGAGACATGGAAATCTATGACCACTTTGCTCGTAGGATATAACTACTTCAAGACTTAGGTAACTTTTGTTGTTTTTGTTTTCGTCGATGAAACCAAAAGGTATAAACAACTCTTTAAAAGGATTTTAAAAAATTGGGTATTCGCTGCCAAGGCATAAAGTAAAATGCAAGACACACATCTTTTGCATAAATTTTATTTAAATTAACGCGATTGATTAATATGTATTCTTATATTCATTTTATTACTTGATCCTATATATTATAGGAGTAATAGATAACATGGTTTGATTGCCTAATTCGGTAATATTTCTACTTTTTTCTCTAGGTATTGACATAACTAGGAAAATACAACCTTAGATTTGTTGCTAAGTTACGAAATCGATGAATATGCGGCTAATGAATGAATCTTTCTTATTTCGGCAAAGGAACAAATATACCTCTCTATTTTCGAAAATAGTCTAAAAATATCTCTCGTTATACTATTGGGTTATTTATACCCCTATAGTCATACTTTGGATTCAAATATACCTCTCATTTAAACGGAGGGACACGTGTCATCGTCTAGTTGGTCAATTCTAAATATCTCCTAATTAATTAAAAAGACCAATTATCCATACCCGAATTTTTTTTTTTTTTTTGTAAAAACAGAAAAAAACTAAAAAATAAATTTACAAAAAACTGAAAAAACGAAAATAATTTTTTTCCAGTTTTTACAAAAAAACACTGCTTTAAAAAAAACTAAAATATATTTTCTAAAATAATATTTTTGTAAAAACTGGAAAACAAAAATTGAAAAGTAATTTTCTAAAGAAATTAAAAACTGAAAAAAACTGAAATAATTTTAACTAAAAACTGAAAAAAAAGAAAATATTTATTTTTTCAGTTTTTACAAAAAAATTGCTTTAGAAAATTGTTTTTTAGTTTTTATTTTCAGTTTTTACAAAAATATTATTTTAGAAAATATTTTTCAATTTTTTTAAAATCATTTTTTATCTAAAAACTGGGAAAAAAAATATTTTCTTTTTTTTTTTTCAGTTTTTAGTAAAAACCAATCAGTTATTTCCAGTTTTTATAAAAAATATTGCTTTAAAAAATTAATTTTCAGCATTTGTTTTTTAGTTTTTACAAAAACATTGTTTTAGAAAATATTTTTCAGTTTTTTCTAAAGCAGTTTTTTTTGTAAAAATTGAAAAACAAATATTTTCGTTTTTTAAGTTTTTAGTAAAAATAATTTCAGTATTTTCCAATTTTTACAAAAAAAAATAATTATTTTTCGGATATGGGTAATGAGTTTTTTTAATTAATTAGGAGATATTTAGAATTGACCAACATGATGATGATACGTTTCCCTCCGTTTAAATGAGAGGTATATTTGAACCCAACGTATGACTGCAGGAGTATGAAAAACTCAATAGTATAACGAGGGGCAGTGTTAGACCATTTTCGAAAGTAAAGGAGTATATTTGGCCCTTTACCGTTCTTATTTTGATGCTTATAGAATTAGAATACTACTAATATCATCTAATCTTTTCTTGGAGTTTCTTCAAAGTTTGGAACGCTTTGCACATGCTTTACTCATATTTCATCTGAGTAATTTAAAACACTAAAAAGGAAAATTAAACAACTTCCAAGTACGGATGTTTAAAATTCACAAACAAACAAAAAAAACTCCATAAAAGTAATGCGAGAATAAAATAAAATGATATAGTTAAAACACAAAATTCAAAGAAAATACCCTGGTTCGTGACTCAACGTTTTTATCGATGAGCAGTTGATCCGAAAGGTGTTCCACGTGGCAGCATGTACGGCCAACCTGGCGGGGAGGATATGGGCCCACCAGTTGTCGAGTAACCGGGTCTTAAGGTAGTTTCTGAGACAGAAACCTGGTACTGGCAAGTGCATCTACGGGCCTTTTACCGTTAGCGCCAGTAACTTGTATAAAGAAGTGGGGGTTTAAGACATACATGCGGTGGTTTATTTCTCAGGGTTTTTCTTTGGCCATGAAAAACATTGGATGGTTCATCATTACATAAATTACAGGGTAT
Source organism: Nicotiana tomentosiformis (assembly GCF_000390325.3). Lineage (NCBI taxonomy): Eukaryota > Viridiplantae > Streptophyta > Magnoliopsida > Solanales > Solanaceae > Nicotiana > Nicotiana tomentosiformis. The sequence goes on along the minus strand of NC_090817.1, from coordinate 82,437,085 downwards.
ATTATTTTCGTGATCTCTTTTTTTATTTCTTCTCTGATTTCTCCGTTGAATTTTCTGCTCCTTTCTGATCCTGAATTATCTTGTTGCTTTTAAATTCTACGGGAATTTGTCTTTTCATGGGTGATTCTTGGATTTGAATGGAAATTATGGTGACTTTAGACATAAATTTGGTTGTTTAAAGATGGGGTTGTTCTTTTTTGTTATTGGTTTGTTCCCAAATTCATAAAGTTATGATCTTTGGTTCAGAACTTGGTTCGGTTGGAGTGAAAATCTTGAGAAAGTTAAAGAAATGTCCATTTTCAGAATGCACATGGTAAATTTTGATGGTTTGGTGTTTTTTTTTTTTTTTTTTTTTTTTGAGGTTTCTCTGTGACATAGAGAGCATTCTTGGAATTCTTAACTTTCACTCTTTTACCTTTTCCTCTGAATTCAGAAAACTTTTTGGTGTACTTTTAGATTCTATTCTCATCTCTTGGATCTAAGTGGGGGCTGCTATTTTCAGAATTTAACGTCCAAAAGCTTTCTCTCTTTTTCCACTTGGGGTCCCTTCTTTGAAATTCAGGGTCCGTTGGATTGGATATATCTATATTTCCCTTTGTTTAGTTTGGTTGATCTGATGTTATGGTACTTGTTATGGGGTGGTGGGGGTGTTGGCACTCATGATTTCATTTCTGGTGTTATTCTGTCTGGGTTTTGGGCGGGTTCTTTTAGTTTTTAGTATTCCCTTTTCAAATTTGCAACAATTTACTTTATCCTCGTGAGAAAATGCTCTCTTGTCCTTTAAACAAAGGATTGACTTTATGGAGTTTATAATATCTAAGAGGGTTCTATGTATTCACATTTTCGTTTATTGAATATTTTCTAGTCAGATGCATAAGACCAGATTTTGTGACTAATACCACTCGTTTGATTCATGTATAACCTTTATTCCGACTGATCACAAAACATGTTCCAACGCCATGTTGGAACTTCACATATTATGTTTCTTCTATCAGCACTTAGGTTTATATGTTTCTTGCATTCTTGTTTTGCTGATCTGGTAATGGTTATATCACACTGCATGTCTTAAACTTGCTTTTCCCTTTTCCCTATTTATTGGAGGGGAAAACCTTGAAAAGTATTGAGATCTAGCAGTTCCAAGTAATTTCTATTGAAGCAAATGTAGAATTGGAAATAGCTTTTACTTTTGTCATTCAATTACGATAAGGATCCTATTTAATGTCCCTACTTATTTACCTCGTCGTTGCATTTTGGATTAGGATTATGACATCATTCAATTTTGTCCTGATCAAGCAGCGAATCATGGTTGAAAGGTGTAGTTTGAACTGCATATTTAAGATGGGAAGCTTTCATTTACTCAGAAATCTAGCTCAACTTAGGGAGTGACAACAGCTTTAGATATGATTTAAATATATCAGATCTTAATCGATCATCCCTAATATCTTGGTTGATAATCAGCATTTAAGTATCAATAAACGAAGATTATGATGCTGAGGGGTTGAGTTTGGCATAAAGTTCTGCAGTACAAGGCGCTAGTTTTGTAGGATTTGTTTCCCTACTGGCATCTGGAGCTTTATCAAACAATGATGATTCTGTTCTTTTATCTTTTCCCTGAATTAAGAGAATTTCAACTCTAGGATCCTTTTGTTTCACATGAAATTTTATTTAAGTATCACTTAATTTATGATTTAACTTAATTTTATTTTTGCTTAAATATCTCGAATTATAATGCTTGTGATTTTGCAGGGCTCTTCTTTGTTAGACTATTTGGTGCAGTTGACCACAGGAGTTGTGTAGCATGAAGTTTTTAGACTGTAAAAAATCTGCTGGTTTTTTGTGTTCGCTGGATATTTCTTGGGATGGTTTCTGAGATATGGTGTTGCAGAAGAGGTTAGACTATGGATTCAATGGCTATCAGGTGCCTCCTATACCTCGAGCTACCAGATCGGCTAGGGTAATCTCACTTTTCAGATCCATTATTTTGCCTTATAAGTATATTCCTCTGCTATTGAGGCACTTATCCTGATCTTATTTCCCTGGCAATTTTTGTAGAGAAGGGGCACTATTAGGAGGAAAGCTGATGGCGATGGAACGTGTCCCTTTGACTTGTTAGCTACTGTAGCTGGCAAGTTATTGGGGGAGGGAGCGAGCTCACCTGATTCTACGGGTTCTGTTAGAGGGAAGGAGCAATCAATTCTGAAAGATGAGAAGATAAAAGAAAAATCTTATGCTGAAGGCTGTTATGAGCGGGGGTTCTTCATTTCTGAGCTTGTCTCACAAGCTCCAGTTGTAAATCGTTCTTTAAGTGAACTGCCACATGCTCAAAATGATACCATCTCTGGACCTGCATCTGTCACTATGAGTTCTGATTGCTCAGAGAAGTTCCCCTTTGCTAAACAATTTGTAAATGGTGAAAGCAGGGAGGAGGAACATGGAGTCTTTTCAAGTTGTACATTAGACACAGAAAGTGATAAACAGATTAAAATTGAGCTGTCAAATAATGCTAAAGTTTCTACAAGTAAGGGGGCTGCAATTTCCAGTCCAGAGTTCCCTGATGTTTGGGATAAGAAACCTTCAACACTACTTGTTACTTCAGATGATAGTGTAAGATTATCTTTGTCTCCGTATACTGCTCCTTGTAGGTCCTTTCCGGTGATCCGGAATGATGTAAAGTTAGATAATAGAGATGATGACGAAAACTCTGGGTGCACTCAACCAAGCACCCCAAATAAGGCCTCTGGGTCAGCACCACGGGTACGAGATCGCCCAATTAAGAAGTTACTAGCTTCCAAATATTGGGAAGAAAATCTAAAATCTGACAATGAGGGGCATGCCAATACTGGTAAGCGTTTGTTGTTTTTGCAATCCTTCATATTCACTTGCCCTGGGGTTTGACACGAGGAGGATTTTTCCAGGGGGGAAAACAATGCATGCTTACCACAACAGAAACAGTGCCTACAAGCACCAAAGGTCTCAGAGGGATTTTCCTTTCAAGAAAAGAAAGCTCTTCAAATGTGGCTCCTTCTCTAATTCAGATGGAGAGATGAGTACCGATGGAATTTGTAGTTCTCCAACAAGTGACTTACATGGAAATGCTTCCTATTATAGTAAAGCATCTTCTGGAGGTTTGTTCGCTTCTCAGTTTATGCCTTTCATGCAGCAACATGGACATGACTCAGTTTTTACTTGCGTGCATAAATGTGTGTATGTTTCGATCCTTATTGATACTTATTTACCTCTGCATATCAACTCTGACAGGCGGTGCAGCAGCTGGGACGTCAGTCTTCAATGGAGGTCGTGCATCCTTCAAGCCTAGTGATTCCTGTGGTGAGAGAGCCTTCTTTTGGTGTTATCACGTGAATTCTCTTGTATTCCTTGCTCTGTCATTTGAAGAGGTTCTAATATGGGAATGTTTTTCCTTTCACGCAGTTAAGTTTAGAATCAAATCCTTCAGGGTTCCTGAGTTTTTTGTCGAGATTCCAGAAAATGCAACTGTTGGTTCTTTAAAGGCATGTGAAAGCGTTACCTTCAAATACTAATTCACTTTCCTCAATAAGTTTCTATCATCAGTATTCTGCCTTGTGCTACATTTTCTTTTTTTGAATGTCAGTTTGGAAAAACACTATTCATGTTCGTAATATTTTGCAGAGGACCGTAATGGAAGCAGTGACTGCTATACTTGGTGGTGGACTACGTATCGGTGTGGTTTTTCAGGGTAAGAAGGTTAGAGATGATAACAAAACCTTATTGCAGACTGGAATTTCTCATGATTACGAGCTTGATGCTCTGGGCTTCTCACTGGAGCCCAATCCCATTCAAGCTTCTCCACCTCTTGGTCCAGATTGGCGTTCTTGTGTCCTTCCTTGTGATACACCTCAACCACTAACAAGGTATTCTATTTATCGATCTCTGATGGGTATTAGGACCGTAGCCATTGTTATTATAGAGCTTCTGCTGCTACTTCAGTTTAACAGCAAGTTATATGGCTAAATATATACCTGCGGTTGTTTTGAAATTAGAAATCCATAACTTCTTCCTATTCTTGGTGGGTTGTTTCTATATTTTCTAGTGTTTTCTATCTTGGCTAGTATTCCTACTTCTTTTGTGGAAATGTGCAGGAGCTTATTGTGTATTCAATTTTTTGAGCTTTATTTTGGAAACTACATCTTCTTAGAAACATGCTAGAATCAAAAGTAGTCTTGACGACTTTGCACTATATATATATATATATCACCAGGTGCCTATCTCCTGCTATTACTGGCATTCATCAGGGGAGATCTGATGATCATACAGGAACAAGTTTGAATAATTTTGTTGAAAGTGATCGTGATTCAGCTCCATCTCCTCATTACGCAGCATTGGAGAAAATTTCTGCAAATTCAAGAGCATTGGTTCCAGTAACTGCGGTAAATGCAGAAGCCTTGGCCGTAGTTCCATTGCTGAAGCCCAAGCGATCTGAGGCCACGCAGCGTCGAATCCGTAGACCTTTTTCTGTTGCGGAAGTGGAAGCACTTGTTCAAGCTGTTGAGAAGCTTGGAACAGGAAGGTATGTTTAGTATAACCATAATTAGTACTGAATTGAGCTATGATGTGTATGAGATTCTAGATTATTATTAACTTTTATTATAAATAAGGGTATTTCTTCACAAAAGAGCACTAAGTGAGTGCTATGTATCTGTACAACGAGTTACAGCTCTGGGGATCTCAAAAGAATTCATAAATCTATCAAATTTCATTAACATCTTCACCCAAACTCCCCCCACCCCTACCCCACTCCCCCAACCAGGGCTTTTGTTAAGTGATAATGAAGTACAACGTGGGTCAGGATGCAGACTTCTGATTTGTTTTTTCAGTTTATCAGTTATTGTTTTGTTGTTTGGCAGATGGCGTGATGTGAAACTGCGAGCTTTTGATAATGCCAATCATAGAACTTATGTCGATTTGAAGGTATAACATTTGTCACTGTCTCGTGCTTTTCAACATCACACCATCCGCAGCCAATTGTTGACTTGCCTGCCGGGATCTCTCTTCCCATTTCGACTTTTATGCTTTGCTTTCTTAATTAGCTAGTTCATTCTGTGCATGACTAATGTTACAATCTGAGAAGCCTTATCCATTTGTTGCTTCTTCAAGCAGCTAAGAAATCATTTGGTTCTTAAAGCGGCGTACTTGCATGCATCTTGTATGTAATTTCCTTTACATCTCCAATACTTAACAAAATCTTCTGTGAATGACCTGGAAAGGAGAAAGAAAATAGTCATGAGCCATCCTCTTGAATCTTGATACACATAGTAATCACACAACATTGAGTTTAATTGACGGCTGTTATCAGGATAAATGGAAAACTCTGGTGCACACAGCAAGAATATCCCCTCAGCAAAGGAGGGGCGAGCCCGTGCCACAGGAGCTCTTGGACAGGGTCCTCACTGCCCATGCTTACTGGTCCCAACAGCAAGCCAAACAGCAGATGAAACAGCCATCGGAGACTTACCTTCTGCTCTAGGAACACGTCGTGGAAATGGCTGCACGATGGGGGACTGAAGAAGAGGTTTCCTTATTTTTTGTCACTGTAAAATATCTTCTGTTTAAAAAGTATTACCAGGGAAAGTTAATTAGTTAGTGCTATATAGTTCCTTGCATGGAGGGGTTGGAAGCTGGCTCTTTGTAAATGTTTGATAGAATAAAGTGATATGCTAACAGAATTTTTTTTGTGCCAAGAATTTGGCATTAAATGCTTCTTTCCTTGGAAAGAAATTCATTCTAGGGTAAGGGTATTGTACTTTTGTAATTAACTCGTTCAATAGAAAAGGCAAAAGGGAAATGTTTTGTTCCCTATTTGATTGTAAAACTTACTAGTTCCTTATCATATTATGATTCTCCACTTTTGGGACATCAATTTCAATTTTAAGATTATAGATAGCTTCATCTTGTGTACCAGTAATATTGCTAATTTTGCTGGAGTTCCTACTTTTTCGAAGTCATAACAAATATATACAACTACTTTTCCCTTCATTCTAGTAGATTGCACTTATGGTTACCACCACTAATACTTAATGCTATCATCCATGAAATGAATTTAAGTAGATGGCAAAAAGTTAAAAAAATGAACCATCAAATTTTCACCAGTTACATATAGCTAGAATTTTGATAGATAAGAACAGTGTTGTAATGTTTGTAAGATTGTTGTAAGATTACAATTAGCTAGTGGGAGATTGTTGTAAGGTTTGTAATATGCAAGTGCAGTAGTTAGGTGTATCAGTATAACTAATTACAAGATGCCATCATATTTCTAAAGATGAAATCTGACTATATATATTAACAGAACGACATGCGTGCTTGCTTTTTAAAAAAGAATATTGATGTCACTTCTGTTGGTATTATTATATTTGATAATCAAAGCCAAAGATTTCTGTTTGGTCCCTTTTTTCTTCTTTACTTCTTTTGTCTTTTGTTAAAGACAAAGTTCCTTCATTGGTCGCGGAAAGTCTTTTTCTTCTCCTTATATTGAATTCCTCTTTGTCGGGCTTGTAAAGAGCTAGTAAAAGGTAGTGGTCTCGCGCACATGAAAAATTGGTCCTGAAGGCAAAACAAGTCGATTTGCCCCCAACCCACCCACTAGCACGCGAGATATGCGTGAGACCTAAGATTTTGCTAAAATTATTTTACATTTTTTGTGTCAAGGAGAGAAGCTTACCAGAAAGTGTCCAAATACATGCTTACCAAAATTCATTATCTTACCGTCTGATTTATTACTTTGTAACAACTATGTGGTAATTGCTACTTGAATTCTTGTAACTCCTAACCCCAATTTAATTCTCTTGTAACAAACTCTAGCATCTTATCTATATTAGAAGCTGTCTTGTGGAGTTTTCAATCACATAAAAAGACACCTTCATCTTCTCTTCTTCTTTAACTGATTTCTGGGCAATTATTTTGTGCAAATTCCAAACTACCAGCCACGAGTGCACGTGTTTGGAGGTGCTGTGGAACCTTGGGGAGCGACCGATCTTAACGATTTACACTCAGTCGGGCCGAAATCACTTTCAAGACAGTGACTTGCCACGACACAATATTTTTCCTTCTTGTTCTTGGTCAATATTATCTACTCATTTTTCTTGCAACTTCCAGACCCCGTAAGGGCGTAATCTGTTATATATATACATCTCCAATGTCAGGCGATCACTATTTTGAAGAAGTGATTTAATTTCTTTAAGTCGTTTTCTGTCTTGAAATCACTATTCTGAAGAAGCTAGCGTTAACATTTCTCTAAGTCTTTCTTCCTCTCTTAGCTTCAATATTTCTTTCTTCTCTATTATTTTTGTATCACGTATTACTACTTGCTAGTAAAGGGTGATTGATGCTAAAATCAATCTTTCTTCATTCAGTTTTGACTTTTGATTATGCTAATATTTTTTATGCAAATATTTTAACGTAACTACGATACAATGAATCAAGTAGTAGTACTTATTTGTGAAATTAATTTATATAACAAGACAGGTAACCAGATGTGATTATTACGGGTCCCGTGGACTCATCACCATGCAAAGTTATCACTGTCAAGTCAAAAGATCAATTATAGAAACCTCGTATGAAACTTCGAGTTCATATTTTTACTAATTTCTGTTAAGTGGATGAGGTTTTCAAATATGAATCCATATGAATAAAGCATATTTTAATTAATTAATTTGATCAAATCCTTTTTTGAGTGTCTCTTTTCTATCATTTGTCCGACTAAATATTGATATGTTATCTTGGGTCAATTGGTTTTTTGGCCTTTTACAAACTTGTTTTTAGTTTTATGACCCTACCTTTTTTTTTTAACACATGAGAAGTTTACTTTTACACGTACGAGATTTTTCTTTTACACGTAAGAGATCTATAAAAGACATTTTCTTAAATTAACGGCCTAAAACCTCGTTATTATTATATTTGACTAGAAGTAGCATAAGATTCCCCATATGGCCCAGACTTTTTCTTTTAATATTTAAAATAAATAGTGGCGCGATATAGTACATATTTCCTTGTGTGTGTGTGTATCCAACCGTTAGCTTATAAATATAGTACATTCGTAGTACTATAACTTTGTGTGAGTCATTGAATCTGAAAAAGTGCAAAAGTCGAGGCCGTGCACGAGATTGATCAGAATAAGTTTGATGTTTTTTTCAAGTTGCTGTTCATAGTCAAGCAATGTTCTATCAAATTGGTGACTTTTCTTCGGTCTGTTCTTATATAACCTAAATAAATATCGATTATTAAAAATCTCTAATTAAGTATTTTATTTCTATTTGACTCAGTATTACTACTCTTCTCTACTGTTTAAAATATGTTCATGAACCCTTTTAGCGAAGAACTGAAAAGAGTACATGACTTGCATGTGAAGTTTTGTGTATCTTACTCCTATGTGTTACTCCTTCCACTTTATTCTATATAATACTCTTTCCTTTTATTCTTTAAAAAAAAGTATTCTTATATGTGAAAACTTTTAACTTTAAATGTTTAATGATATGCTTTCAGCTTTTATATAAACTAGTCTTAAAGTACGTGCGATGCACGTGTTTGTTGAGTCAATAACAAAAAACTATTGATAAACTATATTCTTCATCATACAAATAAATATTAATATCGTGTTTTAATTGAATTAAAATAATTTCAATTAGAAATTTTGAACTAAATATTAAATAATGTGCCAGCACAAGTTGCTCCGTATTTGAACAAAATTATGATTTTGGTAAAAAGATAGTTAGAGGTTATACTATTTAAAGAATGGTATTTTACTAATCTTTTTCAATTTTAATTTTTTAGAAGTTATGGGTCTTCATTGTTTCCTTCTTTTTTTTTTTTTTTGGTCTTCTTGATATGCTTTTGCCTTCTATCTTTTCATCTTTAATTTTTATTGCATCAACTTTTACAATTTTGTGTAACTCCAATATAATTAAACATCTTTTGACATGATGCCCTCAATTTATGGTATATATTTTGAAAAGAAAGATAGATTTTTTTATCCATACTTAGGACCATTTTACGATAAAAACTATTTCTGTTAAAAAAAATAGTAGGTTAGATAAAATATGGACTATATATATTTATTGTATTGTAAAAATTAGATGAAAATGATATAACATTTTGAGAGATTAACTCTATATATTTTGTATTATCGCAACTCGCAACCAACCTAGTATCTTGTAGCTTCAAAGAGTGTTATATTACTACTCATGTTTTTTATTGTTAATATCAAACATCTCATATATTGAAATATATCTAAAAGTCATACATAAATAAGTTGTTATTGCATTTATGGATATATTCTTAGCACTATAAGAATAATTCTTTACTTTTTCATATTCTTATAATAGCTCATCTATTTTAAATTATTTAAGTGTACTTGCTAAGGAAAATAAAAAAATTCTTTATATTGTTAACTTTTCAGTAATAAAAAATTAAAAACAAAAATTAATAAAGTAATAAGAATTGAGTTGCATTGGTTGGGAAAATATTTTTTGATCTCGATAGAAAATATGGCAAATAGGTTGCAACAACAATTTGCTAGCTAAAGACTTTGAGCAAAGCGGCAAAGCGCTTGAAAAGAAAAAAGAACAAAAAATTTATTTTCTTAATTCGGTTTGCTTCAAATAAGGAAATTAATAATTTTTAGAAAGTAAAATATTAATTAATTTTAAAATCCTAAATATTAGGAGAGTAACCTAAATTATAATGTTATCCACTATAAAATCTATTTTTAAAGGATAAAAAAAGCGAACGACATTTTGCTAATGGCCTTCGTACTTTTAATATAGTATAAATATCACAATAATCTTTAAAATTATTGCTTTTGATATATATGCCAAAAGTATTTTCTTTCTTAACCTCTGCCGGTGCCTATCTAACACAGCATTTAAAATGAAATGAAGTAAATATAAATGTATTTGAAATGATTATTTTATGTTTAGATCTTACTTAGTGCTCTGTTAACCGTGTTAGAAAATGAGATCAGAGTAATTATAAAAGTTGAACAGTTATTGGTTGAAATGCGCATTAGAATATTCGACTTATTCTATATCATTATTGTCTTACTTTTGTATAATATCTTTCTTGACTAAAAGGGGGAAATAATAAAATAACTTTTGGTTCCAAATTTGACCAATTTGCTTCCTCTCCAAGTATCTCCTCTACAGTCTACATACAAATAGGAGAAGAAAAGACTTCTAGGGTGTGTTTGGTAAAAAGGAAAATATTTTTCAATTTTTTCATGTTTGGTTGGCTTAAATGTTTTAGAAAATATTTTTCTCGTGATCTCATTTTCTTCCAATTGGAGAAAAATATTTTCCCTATCAAGCGAAATAAAAATATTTTCCAAAACTCTTCTTCAACTTTCCCCAACAAAATAATGTAGTAAAAATTATCTTCTTTCATTTCAACAAAAAAACACTTTATTTTCATGATGTTGAAAAAGTATTTTCTTTCATTTCAATAAAATGATGTAGTAAAAAATACTATCTTCTTTCGTTTCAACAAAAAACGTACTTTCTTTTCATGATTTGAAAAAATATTTTCTTTTATTTCAACAAAATAATGTAGTAAAAAGTATCTTTTTTCATTTCAACTAAAAAGTACTTTATTTTTATGATATTAAAAAAGTATTTTCTTTCATTTCAACAAAATGATGTAGTAAAAAATATCTTCTTTTCATTTCAACAAAAAAAGTACTTTCTTTTCATGATGTAGAAAAAATATTTTCTTTCATTTCAACAAAAGAGTGTAGTAAAAAATATCCTCTTTCATTTCAACAAAAAAATACTTTATGTTCATGATGTAGAAAAAATATTTTCTTTCATTTCAACAAAATGATGTAGTAAAAAGTATCGTCTTTCATTTCAACAAAAAAAGTACTTTCCTTTTATGATGTAGAAAATATATTTTTCTTTCATTTCAACAAAATAAAAATGAGTATTTCTTTCATGAAGTAAAAAAGTATTTTCTTCGTTTCAACAAAAAAATATTTTCTTTTATGATGTAGAAAAGTATTTTCTTTCGTTTCAACAAAATAATGTAGTAAAAAGTATTTTCTTTCGTTTCAACAAAATAATGTAGTAAAAAGTATTTTTTTTTATTTCAACAAAAATATTTTATAAAAAAATATTTTTTACTCTAAACAAACACTAGAAAATATTTTTTCCGAAATTTTTTTTCATTTACCAACCAAACATAGAAAAATAAGTAATAAAACCACTCATTTTCTAAGAAAATATTTTTTATGGAAAATATATTCCTTCGTGCCAAACACACCCGTAATCTTTGGGGACTCGGAAAGCAAGAAAATTTTTGGGCAGAGACATTAATTGTTCCGGATGGTTACTACATCAGCTTTAATTTACTGCATCAAAATTACTAAATTATTTTTACAACACAAAAATTATTTAATTTTACCTATTATATTAGAAAGTCATTAAAAAATAGTCACTCTTTGATCTTCCAAATGATAAAGTTCCACATAAATGAAATAAAGAGGCTGTTATTTAAATCCAAAAAGTTAAAGCTCATCTACTAACCGGAATCCAAATATTGTATAATTAGATTCAAGCGACCAAACTATGGCGAAAAAAAGGGAGACAAAAATAGGTATAACGCATTAATTTAATGCGCTATGTATGTCAATTTATTTTTTTACCAGACAGCGTTAACGTCCCTCTTTCTTTGTTCTTGAAATACACGTGGCACAGAAAAAATAGATAAAGAGAATTTAATGTACTAAACAATAAGAAGTGTGCTGGGTGGTGTAATTGTTAAAGGCTAGAAATAAAATTGGTTTTGGCCTTCAAGTCCAAGGACAACAATTTTTTGTTTTTTTATTTCTTTTTTATTTTTTTTCATTATTTGGTTTAAGTATTTAGATATAAATACTTTAATATTTATAATTACTTTTTAATGTAACTAAAATCATTTAATATTTATTAGAAAATTATGATTTTTGAATTCATTTAAAGTATAAAAAAAAGCCTTTTATTATTTTGTTAAAATAATCTACCGATATTTTTAATAGTTGTTATTTTGTATTATATGCAAAACAAAATTCTTTTTTTTTTCTCTTTTTATTTTCAAATTAGAATTATGAGTTTTATTTTATAGTTAAAATTTCCATAAGAGAATTTTAATTAATATATACAGTTTAATCTATTGCTTGGATTTTTTTATTTTTTAATATTTTTCTTTTTGAATTTAATTATTAAAATTTTAGTTATATTTACACTATATGAATTTTATTAATCAAAATTCTAATTATATTTTTATATTTTTTCTTAAATGTATTTTTTATTTCTCCTTTTATTCCTTGGCTATTGTAATTGTATTATCCATTAAAAAAATTTAAATAAGAATATGGTTGTTCTTATTATTAAACTGGTTATAACCATTTAATTTTTAAAATTATAATCCATTAGGATTATTATTAGCTAAGTAATGGAATATAATTCATATATTTTTATTAGGAAAACTGATTGAATGGTTGCTCGTAGACTAAATTTTTTCTAATAAGAATTGTCCTTAACTAAACTGATTATAACCATTTAATTTATGAACAACCATTTAATTAATTTTTCTAAACTAAATTTTCATAAACTAAACTGTATTATAATCATTTAGTTTATGAACAATCATTTAATTAATTATCCTGATAAGAATATGAAAAACATAATTCATTACTTAGCTAATAATAATTCTTGGTTTATAATTTTAAAGATTAAATAGTTATAATTAGTTTATATTTAATAATAAGAAAATTATAAGATTTATAATTAGAATTTCGATTAATAAAATTCATATTGTGTAAATATAACTAAAATTTTAATATTTAAATTAAAAAATAAAATAAAATAAAATAAAAAATTCAAGCAATAGATTAAACTGTATATATTATTCTCTTATGAAAATTTTAACTGTAAAATAAAACTCATAATTCTAATTTGAAAATAAAAAAAAAAAATTATTTTATGTATAATACAAAATAACAACTATTAAAAATATCGATAAATCTTATTGCTGCTTACCAACTCTATAGCTAGCCTTTGACCATTACACTTCCCTATACTCTATTTTTCTTGTTGTACATTAAATTTTCTTTATCTGCTTTTAATGGCCATGTGAATTAAAACAAAGAAAGAGGATACATATTTCCCCCTTCTAACCATAGTTTGGTTAGACAATATTTGGGTTCCGGACTCAACAAATGTAGGCACAGAATACTTGTCAAAAAGCTAAGTGGGAATGTGGCTCAGAGCAAAATGCACCAATAAGCTGCACACACTGCACAGACACAGACAAAGATAGAATATGACCTGGTTTGATGCAAGCCATGACCCATGTTTGACTGGCTCTAGCGGGTTAAAAACCTGGACCCGTCAAGCTTTATCTGATCATCACTTTTAAGTTTTAACATTTAATTTCTTTGCTTCTTTTCTTCTCCTTCACAGAAGGTTCCCTTTCCCTTTTTCTCTTGGCTTAGTATTGACTCCTTGGGCTTTAATATTCATATCCTCTTCGCATTTTTTTTGCCGTTTCATTCTCTTAAATAAAAGTGAGAGAGTGCCTCCCATTTTCACTTCATCGCGCAACTTCTCTTTAGTCTAAGGTACGCACACCAGTAGATAGAAATGTTTGTAAAGCTTTTGTTTTTCAAGTTGAGATTTTTGTGATGACTGATTCTGGTTCCCCCAACTTCTTCAGTTCTCAATTGGGTTTTTGTTCCTCTCGATGTTATTACTCTGTTGATTTTTTCCAGGCTTATGGAGTTTCTTATCTTCCTTTAGAAACTTTTTTTTTGAACGAAAAAAGAATCTAATCTTATGAAAGAGAAATAAAAATTAATGGTGTTCACATTTTTTTCTTTCCAGTTTGGTGTTTTGTGCCTGGCTTCTCTTTCGTGAAATTTGTAACTTAGATTTGATCTTCGTTCTTTCAGTTCTTTTTCGTCTTCTTTTTTTAATTATTTATTTTCGTGTTTTGATTTTGAGTCATATTGTTATTCATTGCTTTGATTCATTGGGTGATATCTTTAATGTTTGCTTTGATTCATTGGGTGATATCTTTAATGTTTGTTTTGATTTATTGCAATTAATTAGCTTAATGTGACCGAGTTTCTGAAAAGTCTTAGGTTTTGTTTCCACCCATTATCTGGTTCTTCTATTGTTTTGGAGTCTTATATCGATATTAGCCAGTATAAGTTTGCTTATGATAAAAGAAATAGTTATCACCTTTTCAATATATGCACAGCTTAGTATATTCTCATTGTTTATTGCAACCCAATGAAATTTTGTTTCATCCCTCTTTTCTCCTTGTAATATTTTCCTCCTTTCTCCTTTATTTGTAGATTGTGCACGTCTATGGATCCTCGGTTCAATCCGTTGCCTCATCCAGTAAACACTTTCGAGTTCGAAGATCAGATCAATTTGTCTAGCTTTGAGGAATCACTGAATCATCCTCTCAGTTATACGAATGACTATGTAGCTTTTGGTGCCCCTTACAATACATCAAGCCCAGACGTTGGTAACTTTGCTCCATCCTCAAATGTGAGCTCGGAAGTGGACTCTCCAGATGATCACGACTCTGATTCTCTATTCAAGTACCTTAACCAGATACTAATGGAGGAGAATATTGAAGATAAGCCCAGCATGTTCCATGATCCGCTTGCTCTAAAAGCTGCTGAGAAGTCCTTCTATGAAGCCCTTGGCAAGTCGTACCCTCCTTCACCCTATCGTACCTCTGATTATGTTGACCATCAGTTAAAAAGCCCAGACAGCATTTTCTGGAATTCCAGCGAGCATAGTACAAGTAGTAGCAATACTGGTACTAATTCCACCGATACTCAATGGGTTGTTGATCCTGGAGAATCTAGGTTGCCTGTCGAGAGTCATCCATCGGAATACAACGTCCGACCTTTGGTGCAGAGTAACTCAGAGAGGTCCCGTGGTTCTTTAAATAACTTCAATAATTCAAATGCCCATGTGGACTCTTTAGTAAATCCTAATGTTGTTTCAAATGTATTTACTGATAGTGAGTCCATCTTACAGTTCAAGAGAGGGATGGAGGAAGCTAGTAAATTCCTTCCAAACCTCAGTCAATTTGTCATCGATTTGGATAATTATACATTGCCTCCAAAGATGGAGGAAGTATCCAAAGAGGCTGTCGTCAAGGTAGAGAAGGATGAGAAGAATCACTCACCTAATGGCACGAAAGGAAGAAAGCATCAGTATCCCGAGGACAGTGATTACGAGGACGAAAGGAGCAACAAACAATCAGCAATATATGTGGAGGAGGTTGAGTTATCAGAGATGTTTGATAGGGTTCTGCTTTGTACAGATAAGGGGACAGGATGTGGTGATGTCAAGTGTGAGATGCCATCTGAAGTAAACAAAAGTTCAGATCAGAATGGACAAGCACATGGATCAAATGGTGGAAAAACTCGTGCTAAAAAACAAGGGACTAAAAATGAAGCTGTGGATCTAAGGACTCTCTTAATTAGCTGTGCACAATCTGTTGCTGCTGACGATCGCAGGACGGCAAATGAACAGCTAAAGCAGATCAGGCAGCATTCTTCACCCACAGGTGATGCATACCAGAGGCTGGCCAGTGTATTTGCAGATGGCCTTGAAGCTCGTTTGGCTGGCACTGGCACTCAACAATATGCTGCCCTTGCCCCGAAAAGGATCACAGCTGCTGAGAAATTGAAAGCATACCAGGTTTACCTTTCGTCATGCCCGTTCAAGAAAATATCAATATTGTTTGCAAATAAAATGATCTTCCACACAGCATCGAATGCCAGGACATTGCATCTCATAGATTTTGGTATAACATACGGTTTCCAGTGGCCAATACTCATCCAGCTTCTCTCACAGATACCTAGTGGGCCTCCAAAGCTTCGCATTACTGGAATAGACCTTCCCCAACCTGGCTTCAGGCCAGCAGAAAGCTTAGAACAGACAGGGAGCCGCTTGGCAAAATATTGCGAGCGCTTTCATGTTCCATTTGAGTATAATGCGATAGCTACACAGAATTGGGAGAATATTAAAATTGAAGACTTGAAACTTGCAAGTGGCGAGACTGTTGCTGTGAACTGTCTTTTTCGTCTTAAGAACCTATTGGATGAGACGGTGGTTGTGGACAGTCCAAGGGATGCAGTTCTGAGCTTAATTAGAAAGATGAATCCAGATATCTTTGTGCAAGCTGTAGTCAATGGATCTTACAGTGCACCCTTCTTTGTCACTCGCTTCAGGGAGGCCCTCTTCCACTACTCAACTCTCTTTGACATGTTTGATGCTACTTTACCCCGTGATGATCAGCAGAGGTTGCATTTTGAACAAGAATTTTATAGGCGCGAGGCAATGAATGTAATTGCTTGCGAAGGGTCCGAGAGGGTTGAGAGGCCTGAGACATATAAGCAGTGGCAGGTCCGCAATATGAGGGCTGGATTCAAGCTGCTTCCCTTGAACCAACAACTCATGCAGAAGTTAAGGTGCAAGGTAAAGGGGGGATACCACCGAGATTTTGTGTTTGATGAGGATGGTAATTGGATGTTACAGGGTTGGAAAGGCCGGGTAGTATGTGCTAGCTCGTGTTGGGTGCCAGCATAGAAGTATCTGAAACACGTTCATTGTCAAACTCAAAATCCTGAGGTCTCCAAAAAGATCATGGGAGGACTGCATTCATGCATGAGATTGCACTTCTGTATTCAGCTGCTTTGGCCGGCGGCACAATTTTCTTTTCAGTTCATAGGATGCTGTTATGTAGCCAAAACCGATGTGTTATGTAGCCATTCTGTACATAATGTTGTCCCTAGAAAGGATTGGTTTTTGCTAATCTTGATTAAGCTTAGTATGGTGAAACACATAGTTGAAACTGTTTGTGCGACTTAGCTTTGCTTGTCATGTCTCCTTGTGATCGTTCTGTGTACAATTGGCTAACGACTGGTAGTTGTTATCTATCTACGTTCTCTAAAATTAGCCTAATGAGGTGTGTTGTCTAACATTTCAATTTTATGTATCAAGGAGAAAAAGGAGAATTTTGAAACCCATTATGTTAAAACTTTGTTTCCCTTTCCAGTTCAGTTTTTTGGTTTTAACAAAAATGTCACTAGTTTCTAGGATAAGATACATCTTTTGTCTTGACAAAGATAATCTTATGGTGACTATGGTAGTTGCATAATTTCTCATATCTTTTCTTTTTTGCTCTCTGACATATTCTTTTTTTCCCTAGCAATTGAAAGGGAAAAAATGTTGACCAAATTAACTTTTAAATTTGTATTTTACCTTCAATTTTATGAATTTCATGTTAAGCCCCCTTTCATTAAATTAATAGATAAAGCGTAATATTTGAAGCAATTCTCCCTCCTTTTTATTGTTCTTTCTCATATATTTGGCATTAGTTCTCTCTGGGTTTCCTTCTTACCACGTAAATATTCTTACGATAATATAACTCTTTGATGAACTGAAAGAAAAGAATCTGTTCTACTATTGATCTATTTAACTAACGAAAAATCACTAAATTAAATAAATCCGAACCTACTAGAAAAAACTAAAGAAGACATCTCAAAGACAGGTTATCACATGCTTTTAAGATTAAAAAAACCATTATAAAAAAAAGATAATGTCAGTAAGAAAGATATCATTAATTACGAGACAAGTTTTATCCGATATTTGTCCTGCACTATCTTTAAGAAAATAGGAATCTTGATTTTATTTACACTGCAGTTTAACCTTTTATTTGATTCTTTTTATTAAGAGCGTAATAAGGATTAGAGGTACAAGTTTGATTCTTTTTCTTGTGCCAAACAAGTGTAAATATTTATGGTAGTTACTGGTTTCCAGAATATTTACCAACTCTAATACCTCGCTCGTAGAATTGGGTAAACGTAAATCATTACATTTAAAAGTTTAACTATTAAAGCGAAAACACTTTTTTATATTCACAACTAAAATGATAAATTATTAAATGGTTTCAATATCTTCATTCAAAATCACTAATAACACTATGTGGAATTATAAAGCCTCAAATAGAATGAACCTGGTCCATAAAATGAAGTCAATTTAGTTTGGACTAAACTGCATTGAGATATGTAATTTGACGTTTGGTTTGGAAGACATATTTGTCTTTTGGTTTAATAATTGACTTATTACAGTATAGTGTCTTCTTACATCGTATGCTGCCCTTTTGTTTTGCGCTTGTCATTTTCTCTGACGCTTTTACTATATTAGACGGTCCAATTGATAAAGCAATTTTAAGTGATTACATACGAAAAATAGATGTCCATAATTGTGTAGTCCCCGTGATCCATCATGATATATGTTTAATTGCGTCTTTGTCATCTGTATCTGCGGGAAATTTCCTTAAGTAAGGGTAACAAAAAATTTCAATAGAAACAGCAAGCAGTCGTCTAATTATTTAAGATGAGAAAAATGAAAGAGGAATCATTCATAATTTTTTTTATAAATATTTAGTCACTTTGAATAGTCAATTTTCTTTTTCAAAGTAAATATGTTTCACCAATATCAAAGTGTTAGTTATAACAAGCGGTATTGCGTTTTGAAGATAGTAATTTCTTAATTGTTGAATTGTTCCTTAGACATTTGTCGTTCAAAAGAATTTAAGTTGTATGCCGCCGTTTAAATATAAATTTCGATGGTTCTAGCATGTTACTTTTTTCATGTTGCAACATTTACTTTAGTTTTTTATTTATTTATTAAAACACTAATTTGAGTTTGGCATTCTAACTTTGTACATGATCATTACTTCATAGCAGCTGAGAGAGTTGAGGAGACAGGGCATCGACTAGCAAATTATTGCAAGACATTTAATGTCCCTTTTGAGTATAAAGCTATAGCTAAGAGATTGGGATTCTATCAAGATAAATAGGGATGAGATGCTTGTAATTAATTGGTTATAAATGTTTCTGATGAACTAACTGGAGGACGAAAACAGTCCAATATAATGGACGATGTTCTAAGATTGGTTAAGCAAACGAAGCCTGAAGTTTTCCTTACGGTCAAAACCGGTTAGTACTTCGTACGAACTGATCGAAATAGTAATGTATTGGATCGAAGATCAGGTTGAGATCCGAAGTCAGGTCATCAAGTTTCGAGCCTTAGGGATCGATCAATATCGAGCTCGATATCATTATCGAGCTCGAATCCAAATCGAACTATGATGAAGTTATCGAGCTTACGAGGCAGAGACCGACCAACACTGTCCCCGAATCAATACAAGGCTCCGAATCAGAATCGAGCTCGAGTCAAGATCGAGAGCTCGAGTCAATATCGAGCTCTTAGACAAGAGCCGTTGCAACCGCACTAGGGGAGAGAATCCTGACAGGAATTATAGAAAAGCTGATTTATCATGGGTCTCCCACTATGTATTTTTAATTGTATCTAAAGTAGGATCCCTCCACTATAAGGGGTTGGTTATTATTTCTGTAAAAACTAAGTTTTTGCTTACATTGTAACTAAAATATCATATACTCTCATACTGAAGAATTATCCTTTTTAGTTTCATAGATTGACTTATCTTGTTTAATCCATAAATCATCCTCTTCTAAACTTTGTTTATTTTCATTCTTTACAGTCAATATTCGATATTTCCATTTACTCTTACGATTTGTGTCAAGTTATACCATATACCCTTAGAACTACGTACAAATTCAACTCCATCCATTTTTTGGGTAAACAGTTTGGCGCCCACCGTGGGGCTAAGGATAACAGTGGTTATTTAATATGAATCCACAAAACACGCCATTTTACGCTTGTTTCCGTAAGTGTTTTTGATTTCGGATTAGCAACGACGAGCTATCAAATAAATGGCCTTACCTATCGACAACGAAGTTGGTCTTTAAGGTGAGAACAACAACTTAACGCCCAAGACCGAAAGGCCGCTTGTCGACGCCGTTGAAGCTCGAGTCGAAATGCCATTAGATGTTAATTCGCATGTGGCCATTGAGGCAAACCTACGTTCTGAACCCGAAAATAGCATCCATGGTGGCACTCGATCTGCAGCTAGAGATACCCATAACGTAGAAGAAAACGGCGTCAGCTTGCGCATGATTTTCGAAATGTTGCAAGCTCAACATGCAACAATAGCTCAGTTACAGAGTCAAAACCAGATACCGAGCAGGACGGAGCCCAGTCCACCCCGAGAAATCGCCCATAGAACGAAACCAGCTATAGTAAGGTCAAATGAGCATGAGTCGGGGACTAATCCCGAAAATGCTAAGATGTTCGAAGAACTGACCAAACGAATAAAATCAGGAGAAAGGAGGATCGAGGCAAACGACAAAAAGGTGGAAACATATAACTCCAGGGTTGATCAGATCCTAGGGGCACCGCCAATATTGAAGGGCTTAGATTCTAAAAAATTCGTACAAAATCCTTTCCCCCCAAGCGCGGTTCCAAAATCGATCCCAAAGAAATTCTGCATGCCCGAGATTCCTAAATATAACGGAACTACTGACCCCAACAAACATGTCACCTCTTACATATGTGCCATCAAAGGGAACGACCTAGAGGACGATGAAATCGAATCCGAATTATTGAAGAAATTTAGTGAAACCCTGTCAAAGGGAGCAATGATATGGTATTATAATTTACCATCTAATTCTATCGATTCTTTTGCTATGCTTGCAGATTCCTTCGTAAAAGCACACACCGGGGCCATAAAGGTCGAGACCAGGAAGTCGGACCTGTTCAAAGTAAGACAAAAGGATAACGAGATGCTAAGGGATTTCGTATCTCGTTTTCAAATGGAACGAATGGATCTGCCTCCAGTCACAAATGATTGGGTTGTTCAGGCTTTCATTCAAGGTTTGAACGAACGAAGTTCGACGGCTTCACAATGGTTGAAGCATAACCTGATCGAGTACCCAGTTATTACTTGGGCCGACGTGCATAATCGGTACCAGCCAAAAATTAGAGTCGAGGATGATCAGTTGGGTTCTGAACCCGCTGCTAGAAGGGACACCAATCGAGAACAAGGTCCGATCAGGGACCGGTACCGACCATATAGTGGAAGTCACAGAATCAATGAATCGAGACGTAACCCCGGACAAGGTAACAAAAAAAGTGATCGAGGTCAAGGGTCTCGGGGGCTGATGAACAGAAATAGGTTCGACAGGCTTACCGGACCTAAGAAAGCACCATATTTATTGGAGTATAACTTCAGCATTGATGCATCCGCCATCGTGTCCGCTATCGGACGCATCAAAGACACTAAATGGCCTCGACCTATACCGATCGATCCTGCCCAAAGGAATCCCAATTAAATGTGCGAATATTATGGCACCCATGGCCACAAAACGGAAGATTACAGGCAACTAAGAGAGGAGGTAGCCTGGTTATTCAATAAAAGGGACCTTCGAGAATTTTTAAGCGACAAGACCAAAAACCATTTCAAAAACAGGGATTTCGGCAAACAAAACGAATAGGAAGAACCACAACACATCATCCACATGATCATCGGTGGCGTCGATACCCTTCAAGGGCCGGTTCTTAAACGCACTAAGACATCGGTTATGGGGGAAAAGCGACCCCGAACTCAGGGTTATGCACCCATATGAACATTGTCCTTTAATGATGAAGATGCAGAAGGAGTCATGCAACCTCACAACGATGCACTGGTAATATCTGTACTTATGAATAAAACTAAAGTTAAGCGTGTGTTAATTGATCCAGGTAGCTCAACCAACATTATTAGATCGAAGGTTGTAGAACAGCTCGGTCTATAGGATCAGGTCGTACCCGCAACCCTCATTCTAAGTAGATTCAATATGGCATGTGAAACCACCAAAGGCGAGATAATTCTGCCGATAAATGTGGCCGGGACCATCCAGGAAACGAAGTTCCACGTAATCGAAGGCGACATATGGTACAACGCCCTTTTTGGAAGGCCATGGATCCACAATATGAGAGTTGTACCTTCGACCCTCCACCAAGTTCTTAAATTCCCAACATCGGAGGGAGTCAAAATAGTGTACGGGGAACAACCGGCCACGAGAGAAATATTTGCCGTCGAAGAAGTAATTTCGATATCCTCACCTCTATCAACAAAGGGGTCGTACTCAAAAAGAGAATGAGATGCCAAATAGCAATCACAGACGTCAACTTCAACCCAACCAGAAAATCAGAAGATTGACGAAGATGATCATCAAAGGGCCCCTCGATCCTTCATGGTCCCCATGATTCCGACGCTACCTAATCAACGATTGAAGAACTAGAGCAAGTCATACTAATCAAGCATTTGCCCGAACAAAAGGTATACCTGGGAACGGGATTAACCCCCGAACTCAGGAAAAGGCTTATTCAATTTTTTATCGATAACATAGATTGTTTTGCTTGGTCCCATTTAGATATAATAGGGATCCCATCGGACATAACGACGCATCGTCTAAGCCTGGACCCTAGGTTCAAACCGGTGAAGCAAAAGAGAAGACCCCAGTCCGAGGTAAAGCATGCGTTCATAAAGGACGAGGTAACTAAACTTCTTAAAATAGGGTACATTCGGGAGGTGAATTACCCCGAATAGTTAGCCAATGTAGTTGTCGTCCCTAAAAAAGGGAACAAACTTAGAATGTGTGTAGATTATAAGGATCTAAACAAGGCGTGCCCCGCAGATTCTTTTCCCCTGCCCAACATCGATCGCATGATCGATGCCACGGCCGGCCACAAGGTACTTACTTTTCTTGATGCCTATTCAGGGTATAATCAAATCCAAATGAACCCGGAAGACCATGAAAAGACTTCATTTGTCACCAAGTATGGAACATATTGTTATAATGTGATGCCCTTCGGGCTAAAAAATGCAGGAGCTACTTACCAACGCCTAGTAAATAAAATGTTCGAGGAACAAATAGCTAAATCAATGGAAATTTATATTGATAACATGCTAGTTAAGTCCCTGCACACAAAGGACCATTTGGCTCATTTGAGGAAACATTCGATATTTTAAGGAAATACAACATGAAGCTCAACCCTGAGAAATATGCTTTCGGGGTCGGTTCGGGCAAGTTCCTCGACTTTATGGTATCGAATCGGGGGATCGAGATCAACCCCGATAAAATCAAAGCCATTGAAGACATCGCCATCGTGGACAGTGTAAAAGCCGTGCTGAGGCTAACGAGACGGATTGCTGCCTTAGGCCGATTCATTTCAAGGTCGTCAGATCGAAGTCACAGATTTTTCTCTCTACTAAAAAAGAAGAACGATTTCGCCTGGACCCCGGAATGACAACAAGCATTAGAGGAATTAAAGGGATACCTATCGAGCCCACCACTGCTTCATACTCCAAAAGCAGACGAGAAACTTTGCTTATACTTGGCAGTGTCGAAAATTGCGGTAAGTGGTGTCCTAGTTCCAGAAGAGCAAGGTACGCAATTTTCCATTTATTATGTAAGTTGAACCTTAGGAGAAGTAGAATCTAGATATCCACATTTAGAGAAATTGGTACTTGCATTGATAAGCGCCTCAAGAAAGTTAAGACCATACTTTCAATGTCACCCTATATGTGTATGAACCACTTACCCACTTCGTAATATTTTGCATTAGCCTGAACGATCAGGCTGATTGGCCAAATGTGCCGTCGAACTCAGTGGGTAAGATATAGAATATCAACCCCGGACAGCCATCAAGTCTCAAATTTTAGCGGACTTCATGGCTGATTTCATGCCAACCCTCGTACCGGAAGTCGAAAAGGAACTCTTGTTGAAATCGGGTACATCATCGGGGGTATGGACCCTTTTCACATACGGGGCTTCGAACGTGAATGGGTCCGGGATAGGCATCGTTTTAAAGTCGCCTACGGGTAGCACTATTAGGAAATCTATCAAAACTACTAGGTTGACTAATAACGAAGACGAGTATGAGGCCATGATTGCAGGTCTCGAGCTAGCTAAAAGCTTGGGAGCAGAAGTCGTTGAAGCCAAATGTGACTCTTTACTGGTGGTAAATCAAGTAAACAAAACCTTCAAAGTTCGAGAGGACAGAATGCAAAGGTATTTGGACAAACTGCAGGTAACTTTGCACCGTTTCAAAGAGTGGACTTTACAATATGTACCTCGAGAACAAAACAGTGAGGCCGATGCACTTGAAAATTTAGGATCATCGGTCGAAGAAGATGAGATCAGCTCGGGGACTTTCGTTCAACTCTCGAGATCCGTGATCGAGGAAGGTCATACCGAGATAAATTCTATAAGCTTAACCTGGGATTTAAGGAATACGTATATTGAATACTTGAATAACGGAAAGCTCCCATCGGACCCTAAAAATTCGAGGGCCCTACGAACCAAAGTTGCTCAATTCACATTGTCCGTAGATGGAATATTATACCGAAGGACATTCGATGGACCATTGGCAGTATGCTTAGGTCCAGGAGACACCGACTACATCCTATGTGAGATTCACGAGGGTACTTGTGGAAATCATTCTGGTGCCGATTCATTAGTCCGAAAAATAATCAGAGCAGGATATTATTGGATCGATATGGACAAAGATGCAAAGGGGTTTGTTCAAAAATGTCAAAGGTTTGCACCGATGATCCATCAGCCCGGAGAGCAACTTCACTTAGTCATATCCCCATGGCAATTCATGAAATGGGGAATGGATATCGTCGGCCCTCTACCTTCGGCCCCAGGTAAAGCTAAGTTCATTTTATTTATGACTGAGTATTTATCTAAATGGGTTGAAGCACAGGCGTTTAAAAAAATAAGGGAGAAAGAGGTTATAGACTTCATCTGGGATCATATCGTATGTCGATTTAGGATACCTGCCGAAATAGTGTATGACAATGGTAAACAATTTATCGGCAGCAAAGTGACAAAATTCCTTGAAGACCATAAAATAAAAAGGATATTATCAACACCGTATCACCCTAGTGGGAACGGATAGGCCGAATCGACAAACAAGACTATCATTCAAAACCTAAAGAAAAGGTTGAACGACGCTAAGGGAAAATGGAGAGAAATTCTACCCGAAGTTCTTTGGGCATATCGAACAACATCAAAATCTACTATGGGGGAAACCCCGTTCTCTTTAGTATATGGCTCAGAAGCCTTGATTCCAGTCGAAGTCGGGGAACCCAGTGTCAGGTTTCGATATACAACAGAAGAGTCAAATCACGAGGCTATGAATACTAGCCTCGAATTATTGGATGAAAAACGAGAAGCTGCTCTCGTCCAATTGGCCGTCCAAAAGCAGCAGATCGAAAGATACTATAATCGAAGAACCAATCTACGCCATTTTAAAATCGGGGACTTAGTGCTAAGGAAAGTCACCCTCAACACCCAAAATCCAAATGAAGGAAAACTGGATCCAAATTGGGAAGGACCGTATCAGGTTCTCGAAAATGTCGGTAAAGGATCTTACAAGCTCGGTATTATAAACGGAAAACAACTACCAAGTAATTGGAATGCGTCAAACCTAAAAAGATACTACTGCTAAGGTACGACCCTCCCATGTTCGTTTATATTTCAAAACTAACCCTTGCATGAGTTTGATCAGGAACAAAGATGGATCATTCAACTCGAAGCCCTAGGTCTGAAAGCACGCGTTGCACTCTTTTTCCCTTAGACTGGTTTTATCCCAAATGGATTTTTCGGCAAGGTTTTTAATGAGGCAACCATAGATCGTGCTAACATAGAACAATTCAACAGTATCCGAGGCCTCTTTACAATTGACCTCGAATACTGGGGGGGGGGGGGGAATTACCCCTCAAATATATGAAGTTTAATACAAGAAAGTTACTCCATAACAACAGGGTTCCGATAGGAAAAATAGTAAGAGCCAAATGGTCAAAATGAACCATGCTCATGTAGTTGGCCCGAGCCCTGACACAAAATATGAACACATGTATAATGACTTACAAAACATGAAAAATTTCCTCTTTACTGATATCTTATATCCAAGAAAAATTCCTCTATTTTGAGATTTTATGTAAACAGGCTTAAAAGTCGACCATTACCCCATAAATCGGGGACTGCCAACCGAAAAATCAACGAGTTCGAGCAGCACTCACTCGACTACTAAGCCTACGGGCTAAACTTATTTTGAGTTCGAGAAATCACTCACTCAACCATCAAGCCTACGGGCTACGTTACTTTGAGTTCGAGCAAGCACTCACTCGACTACTAAGCCTATGGGATACTCTTATTTTGAGTTCGAGAAATCACTCATCAACCATTAAGCCTACGGGCTACGTTACTTCGAGTTCGAGCAAGCACTCACTCGACTACTAAGCCTACGGGCTACTCTTATTTTGAGTTCGAGAAATCACTCACTCAACCATTAAGCCTACGAGCTACGTTACTTCGAGTTCGAGCAAGCACTCACTCGACTACTAAGCCTACATGCTACTCTTATTTTGAGTTCGAGAAATCACTCACTCAACTATTAAGCTTAAGGGCTACGTTACTTCGAGTTCGAGAAATCACTCACTCGACTACTAAGCCTACGGGCTACTCTTATTTCGAGTTCGAGAAATTAAGCCTACGAGCTACATCACTTCGAGTTCGAGCAAGCACTCACTCGACCATTAAGCCTACGGGCTACATCACTTCTAGTTCGAAACACTCGCTCAACTACTAAGCCTATGGGCTACTCTTATTTTGAGTTCGAGCAAATACTCACTCGACCATTAAGCCTATGGGCTACATTATTTCGATTTCGAGCAAGCACTCACTCGACTACTAAGCCTACGGGCTACTTCGAGTTTGAGCACTCACTCGGTTATAAAGGCTACAAGGTCCAAATACGATCATATTGCCTATAGCCTTATGAAAATCTTCATAAGGCATGAATGAAACAAAATCTTCACAAAGCAGAGAATAAAACAGAAGCAAGTCAGGAAAAGAAAAGATCTTTATATATACACAAGAATGTTTACAATGTCCGAACAGGACCTTGCACAAAAAACCAAAATAAAAACTAAGGGCTAAGTTTCTTGGTTATCTACGGGGACAGTCTCTTCTCTGTCGGGCTCCTACCCGCTCTCGGACCCACTCTTTCTCCCATCATCGCCATCATCATCATCATCATCATCATCATCATCATTATCATCATCATCATCGGAAGCCGAGGCTTCAGCATCAGCTTCGAGCTCTTTAGCCCTTTTTATCTCTTCGGTGAGATCGAAACCTCGAGCATGGATCTTCTCGAGGGTTTCTCTCCGAGATCGGCACTTAGCAAGTTCAGCAACCCAATGTGCTCGAGTGTTGGTGGTCTCGGCTACCTCTCTTGCTTGTACCTGAGCAGCTTCAGCATCAGCTCGATAGATGATCACGAATGCATCCGCATCGGCCTTTGCCTTTTCAGTGTCAGATTTGGCCTTGGCAAGTTCGAAGGCCATCCGAGCCTCGAGCTCCTCTATTCTTCTTGCTTGAACCAAGCTCTTCTCCTTCATGCCTTGAAGTTGACTTGCAGTCAATGACAATTGGGCCCGAACAGTTTCTTTTTCTGTAGCGAGATGGTCAATGCCATCTTTCCATCCCATGGTCTCCGCCCTTATTATATCAACTTCCTCATGAAGCTGCCCGATCATCTCGAGTTTCTGCTGCAGCTGTGATATTAAAATATTAGCCTCCGATCCTAAATCAAGCCATAAGATCTTAATATTATCATTACCTGCTCGGTCAGGTCGGTCTGGTCTTGATGAGCCTTGTCCAAATCATCTCGAAGGCCTTTGTTTTCTTCTTCCCTTTGCCCGGAAAGGAGTCTAAGGGCATTCCTCACCTTCGTAACCCGTCGGAGGTCGGCCTAGAACCGATATACTCAGCTCGAGACCGAGAACATGCTTCTCAATGAACCGCCACAGCCTGCGAAGAAAGAAGAAATGAAGTTAGAAAAGAATAGCAAACATAAAAGTAATATCAACGAAGA
Organism: Nicotiana tomentosiformis; assembly: GCF_000390325.3. Taxonomy (NCBI): domain Eukaryota; kingdom Viridiplantae; phylum Streptophyta; class Magnoliopsida; order Solanales; family Solanaceae; genus Nicotiana; species Nicotiana tomentosiformis. Next base: position 82,409,192 of record NC_090817.1, on the reverse strand, counting down.
GAGTTAAAGCTTACCCGATTCAGAGCTTGCTGCACTTCGGAAAAAGTAGGGAGAGTGGGCGAGTCTCCGATTACTATTACCCCAAGCGACTTGCTTGGGGCGTTCTCCTTAGTTCGGAGAGCTTCAGGACCGGCCCCTTCCGATATACCCACCGTTTGTTGACTTCGGTAGGAAGCATTCTCGATCTCTAATGATTCGGGGACTCTAACCGAACCTTCCTCCAATATCTCCTCAGTCCGAGGCAGAGCTTTATAAATTGCCATCAATTCAACTGCCTTTGGGGCATCGATGGTTTTCTTCATTCGGGCCACTAGCACGTACCCGTCGTTTTCTTCTTCTTCTTCTTCTTCTTCTTCTTCTTCTTCTTCTTCTTCTTCTTCTTCTTCTTCTTCTTCTTCTTCTTCTTCTTCTTCTTCTTCTTCTTCTTCTTCTTCTTCTTCTTCTTCTTCTTCTTCATCATCCCTTAGACGCAGAACTAATTCTACGGTCAAAGGAATGGCATTATTCCTCGGCTTACGAGCCATCCTCGTCTTTGGTTTTGGATCTTCGAAAGCTGAGGCCCTTTTTCTCTTATTATCCTTCACCGGCTTTGGAACAGAGGTCGAAGCCTCTTTCTCGACGGACGAGGGCCTCAAAACTGTATCTTTGCCCACACCTACATACAGGAAAATTTATTTAAGTATATGGAAAGCATCTCATTCGAACTACCAAAGATACGAGAAAGGGGCTTACTATGATTTTTGGCCTCCCATCGGCCCTTTGACAAATCATGCCACGAGCGCTCTGCATATGTGGAGGTCAAAGCTAGATCCCGTACCTAGTTCTTAAGGTCAGGAACTACACCGGGCATCCAGGGAACCGCTGCATCACAAAAAGGGATATCAGTGAGAAAAGAAATTAAAGGGAAAAATAATAGGAGATAACAGCAGAATTACACTTATGCTTCATGTTCCACTCCTCGGGAAAAGGCATATTTTCAGTCGGAATCAGGTCTGAAGTCCTTACTCGAATAAACCTGCCCATCCAGCCTCGATCCCTTTTCTCGTCTATGCTCGAGAACAGAACATTGGTAGCCCGATGCTAGAGTTTTATTAACCCGCCTCGAAAGAGGAGAGGGCAGTACAATCGGATAAGATGGTCGAGCGTAAAAGGCATCCCCTCGATTTTGTTCACAAAGTAACGGATCAAAATAACGATCCGCCAAAAAGAAGGATGGATCTGGCCTAGGGTTATTTGATATTAACGGCAGAAATCAATAATAACAGGGTCGAGGGGACCTAATGTGAGAGGGTAAGTATACACACTTAAAAACCCTTTCACGTAAGTGGTGATATCTTCTTCAGAAGACGGGATTATTATTTATTTATTCTCCTAATTACAATCTTTCTGTAGATGTTCGAGGTGCCTTTCGGTTATCGAACACAAATACCTCGATACTGGCTCACATCGGCCGGGAACCGATGAGCCTTTGTCGACCTTAAAATCAGAGGTAAGAACACACACCCCAAGATGCACTCCTCAGGCCGTGGATCTACCGGTGTTTTGTCGGCGGCAGGTTGTGAAGAAGAAGCTTTCTCTTTCTGAGGAATTATTTTTAATGTTTTCGCCATTTTTAGATTTAAAGATCGAGAATAGAAGGAGGTAACAAAGATTTGGTATTTTTGAAGAAAGATTTTGCAGAGAAGAATCACAGATTTGCGAATGAATTCAGAAGGTGTGAGAAAGAAATTAGAAAATTTAGAGTTTGGAGATGTAAAAGTGATTAAAAGTGAAAAGGGGGTTATTTATAGGTAGATCAATGACGGTTCATTTTCGATAATGGCCGACCATCGTCTGACATGCATTAAATGCCTAGGTAAACTGAACCGACAGGACAGCTATCACGCACGTCATGATCGGACTCGATGCAAACGCCAGTATATATCTAATCGTACCATTAAATAATCATGTCGTTTCTCGCTACATCCTTCCCAAAAAACGAGGGGACTATCTGTATATGGTCAAAACCGGTTAGTCCTTCATACAAACTGGTCAAAATGGTAATGCATTGGATCGAAGATCAGGTTAAGGTCCGAAGTCAGGTCATCAAGCTTCGAGCCCTAGGGACCGATCAATGTCGAGCTCGATATCATTATCGAGCTCGAATCCAAATCGAACTATGATGAAGTTATCGAGCTTACGATACAGAGACCGACCAACACTGTCCCCAAATCAATACAAGGCTCTGAATCAAAATCAAGCTCGAATCGATATTGATCTCGAGTCAATATCGAGCTCTTAGACAAGAGCCGTTGCAACCGCACTAGGGGAGAGAATCCTAACAGGAATTATGGAAAAGCTTATTTATCATGGGTCTCCCACTATGTATTTTTAATTATATCTAAAGTAGGATCCCTCCACTATAAAGGGGTTTGTTATTATTTCTGTAAAAACTAAGTTTTTGCTTACATTGTAACTAAAATATCATATACTCTCATACCGAAGAATTATCCTTTTTAGCTTCATAGATTGACTTATCTTGCTTAATCCATAAATCATCCTCTTCTCAACTTTGTTTATTTTCATTCTTTATAGTCAATATCTAATATTTTCATTTACTCTTATGATTTGTGTCAAGTTATACCACATACCCTTAGAACTACGTATAAATTTAACTTCATCCGTTTTTCGGGTAAACAGAATTGTAATTCACATCATGTGGTACAGGCACTTTTACAGTCTCCCTTTGCTTCTGTATCTGGGGCTTTACTTGCATTTGAAGCTTATTTCCAATCAAACAAATCCGCGTGTTCACTTTTGATAAATGGTAGCACAATATTAGATACATTCACACCATTTAGTTCATAAAGCTTTAAACTTCAACATTCCAACCAACAATTGTATCAACAGCATAGAGTCATATACTGGGCTTCTTTTGCACTGTCTATGTTATGAACCCAAATCCACAACACAAAGTAAACGAGGGAAATGATAGGTTTAATTCATAAATTCAAAGAGTCAATCATTACAACAATAGAAACTAGAACTAAGAAGGAGATTCAGAGAAGAAGGATAGTGAGAGCCGGGGGGGGGGGGGGGGGGGGACAGAAAGAGATAGTCCAAAGGAAGAAGCCAGAAGAACAGAGACGAGAGGGGAACATAGTTCTCAATAATACACATAATCTCAAAATCACCGACCACTAATCTTTTAATAGAATAGTTCTTGGGCTCACTACTCAACCCGGATCCCAAATTAGCCTGATCTTATTGCTTGTTTTCGGCCCAATAGCTCTTCTCAGCCCAATAGCTCTTCTCAGCCCAATAGCTATTTGTGTGTTGATATCCTTATTGGGCTGGGGTTGATTTATAACAATACCATCGTCCTCAATAAGAACCTTATCCTCAAGGTTCGAGGCAAAAAATTCTTCAATAAAGGAAAATGGTAAACTCGTTGTAGCTAGATAAACATTCACACGTATAAGGCCTAGTTGGAAAGTCCACTTGCATATCAAAAAGAAACCAGCAGCCCCATGTGTGCCAGCAACACAAGTACGGGATATGATATTTATTGAAGCAACATCAATAACTAACACGAACCTTGGTATGCATATTTCTGTGGCGAGCTCATCTCTATCACATGTAAAAAGCAGAACAAGAACTCCCTATATAACAAGGGCAAGTTGTGCCTCTAGCACCCCTAGCAAAGCAACAAATGCTTGGCAGTTTCCTTGGCAGCCCTTTTCCTTCAGTATTTCAACCCATAGGTCCATTGTGATTAGCTGTTCGTTTGTTCTCCTGTTCAAAGTATTGAAACGCCCCGCCATAGACTCAACTACACCATCAACTTCAGAGCGAAGCTCTAGAGTTTCAAATATCCCCAAACTAGCAGTGGAGTCAATATTTCTACTCCCTTTTATTTTTCTCCACAACTCACCTAGTGCACCATAAACTCTAATGCTACTTGTAGAATGTGATTCAATAAGGGAATAAAAACCAAAACATGACAAGCCATATTCTAACTTGGTAAATTCATGAATAGTTGCTTTCCGATCTTAAAGATCAAGGTTGTCAACAGAGAGAGGTCCATTGTATATTAACAGAATAGCTATGGCATTCAAGGTTGCTTCAAAGACACCATCTCTATCTTCAAGAATTGGTACATCAAAAGGGCCTCCTCCCGAATCGAAGACTACAAGCATATCAAAAGTAACTTGGCTTCTCGGATTTACCCCCGTTTGCCCAGCTATGACACTTTGAAGGACTTGTGTAGTTCTTTCTCTGTGAATTTTGGCAGCAACATTTAGAACAACACTAAGAAGTGAAGCAATGACTAATGCATCAGTAATGAAGTCAGATGTTGGCCTAGTAAAATATCAAGTCCAATAATGATTATGCAACAATAATGATTTGATATTTGCAAAGAAGAAAAATATGTCAGTAACTCCCATCAATAGCAGTGGCTCCACATTCACTGTATAACCTGTTAGAGACTTGAACTTGAAACTTATTCCTGGATCTCCTACACAAAAACCCGTCACAATTCCACGAACAATGACCACAACGAGATTTACACCAGGATTAAATGGAAATTGATTTGAAAGACGTTGATCAGTGAAAGTGTTATCAATACGACAAGATGATTTATCAGATATTTCCTTGAAATCGTCCACAACTATGGTCGAGAAATCCTTACAAGTACTATCGAATTTCATTGGGACATCAATATGCGGTACACTCACCACCAATAGAATATCTTCATCATGTTCTACTTCTCCACTAACGTTTCCATGCTCAACATCCGGTATCGTTTCATCCGAAGGCATTTTACCTGTCGAAATCTCATCTCGTTTCTCCATAAAAAGTTTATCAAGATATAAATTCACATAGTTTCTGGTCCCATGAAAAAGTCAGCAAGATACATGTCTTCCAAGACCTCAAATTCAATTTGCTGTTCACTAGAGCCACGATCAAGAGAAGTCGTATGAGCATACCTCTCTCGCATATCTCTATGGGAACTGTCATCGAACAGTTGGACTTTGCTGCTTTCAGGAATTGTAGCTTCGGCATCAGGCAGTTCGATTGGAGCATCTGATTGCACCTCTTCGAATACCTTAGAACAACCACTATGTAACATGTCGTCGAACACCTTAGGTGATTGATTATCGTTCAAATCAGCTACAAAGTGAGAGATAGAGACGTGTGCATCTGTGCTTTGCCACGCTGCTTTAATAGCAGAAGTTTCATCCACTGCTTTGGTGAAAACTCCAGTAGACATTTCATCGAACACATGCTTCGCTTCTGAGTTTCCAACTTTGAGTGCAGATTCTAACCCATAAAAGTTGGAATTATGACTCAACTCAAGTAAGGGAGATACCTGGGCTTCAGACGGACACAAAGTAGCATAACTAACGTAGCTATGATAAGCCAGGGACGGATCAGCCACACTCCTATTGGAATCTGCGAAAGTCCATTTTTGATATCGCAAAAACAATTTCTCCTTGAAGTGGTTCCAATCGTAGAACTGTTTGTTATGATGTAGCCAATCAAACCAAGCGAGGGCCTCACCTTCAGGGTAGAAGTAAGGAAGAGGTAACCAGTCTTCCTCGGAGAAGCCAAGGAATTTGAAGTAACGCTCTGCCCGATAAACCCAACTCTCTAGGTTGCCATTGCTGGATTTATCTAGTATCACCGCTTCCATTGGAGTCCGAATCGATGAAAGCACCAGTGTTATGAAACCGAATCCACAACACAAAGTAAACGAGGAAAATGATAGGTTTAATTCATAAACTCAAAAAGTCAATCATTATAATAATAGAAACTAGAACTAAGAAGGAGATTAAGAGAAGAAGGATAGAGAGAGCCGGGGGAGAACATAAAGAGATAGTCCAGAGGAAGAAGCCAGAATAACAGAGACGGGAGGGGAACAGAGTTCTCAACAATGCGTATAATCTCAAAATCACCGACCACTACTCTTTTAATAGAAAAGTTTCTTCGGCTCACTACTCAACCCGGATCCCAAATTAGCCTGACCTTATTGCTTGTTCTCGACCTAATAACTCTTCTCAGCCCAATAGCTATTTGTGTGTTGATATCCTTATTGGGCTGAATTCATAAGAGTCTCATGGATTTATAGTTGTGGAACGCTCTGTTGTTCAACCATATAAGTGGAATTTCCATTTATTGTGTTCTTTAACTGCTTCTATCACATATCTATTCTTTGTGCGAATTGAAACCAAAATTAGAGGGGGAAAAACAAAGGAAAGGAAAAGGTTCACTAAGAATTCTTAAACAAAATGATACTCATCCCATATCTGGGTAAGGGTTGGAGGTGCCTATTTTTTTAAGGCATTTTATGGAATGGCAATTAATGTGACACTAGCGACTGTTTACAGTGAATAATAGTCGAAATCAAAAAAAGTCTTTCACATCCACTAAGCAATAATAATACAGTTAGGGAATGAAATCAATGAAACTACTGTTATTCATGTTAACAGGCAAATGAGGAAACTAGAGAAGGAAAAGTCTTTATTGTGAGATTACACACAGCTAAACTCTCACTTCAATTGCAGTCTTTTCTGAGATGCGAGCGTCTGGTTTAATATCTTCCCATAACTCTGGTAATGCTTCCTTCATGTTGTGAATGCTCTCTAGTGCATAATCTATACCTTTTGTTCTATGTGAGGCTCCCACCTATACCAAATAAGTGAAATTCATAAGCATAAAGTAACAACTAACAAGGAAGAAGCACAAGATTTTTTTCTTTTTGTTGCTCCGAAAATTAGTAATTTTACTTACCCAAACTGTATGAAGGCCCATGATCTTAGCAGTCTCAAGGTTACGGACCGAGTCATCAAAGAACAGCTGAGGAAAGCAGAAAGATAAAAAAGTATTAGGTTAGAATTCATGTAAACCAGTAAAAGATTGAAATTCAGAATTCATTCTATTCAACCACCAGAGTGAAAGAGAGGCTAATAACATACCGTCTTCTGAGGGTTAATATTGGCTATTTTAAAGGCTTGCTCATAGGCTTCTTCGAAGGGTTTGCAAACAACCAGAGTCCTAGGGGATTCTGGAAGGAGAGACAGTATCTATACTAGTCAATATATTACAAGTTTACAACCGTTTCAAGAGGAATGGCATTAGATTTTGGCTAACAACTCACCGCCATTAACATTGTCTTGTGCAACACTGCTGTTGCGAGTAGGATTCAGAGTCTCAAAGCATATGATATCATCAAAGCAATCCTCTAATCCCAGCCTGCTTAGAACTTTTGCCACATGGGCTTCATTCGCATTTGAAAATATCTGTTTCAATCACAACACATATGAACATTACATCAACATCGTCAACAGTCAGTAAGGTATTTGTTTGTAGCGCTATGTAATGTAAGAATGTGTAACTTACAACTTTCCGAACAGGCAAGCTATGCAGAAGATTCCTCAAAACGTGGTCGGTCTTCAAAAGTTCATAAGGTAATCTCCCGTGTACAAAACTGTCAAGGAAGACCGGATTAGGTAATTGTCATTTGAAAATAATATATGGAGATGTGCAAGGAAACGTAGAGAAGAAGTGGTACCTATGGTAGTCATCGTAGTTAAAGTCATAACCAATGGCCTGCAAAGAATGAATGCAAAGTTTAGAATATGGTCAGCCAAAACTAACTGTGAGAACACAGACTAGCTAATTCAAACAAGTGATAATCTTACCCTGAGACCAGCCATCGTTGTTCCATATTCCTTATATAAGCTTACACACATTTCTGGAACTTTAGCTTCATCTATCCCAAGCTTTTCAACCATATAATCTAAAAGATGCAACCATGGGAAATTATTGATTATTTACTCCAACAAACAATTATCTAAGAAGCAATTATGCAGGGAAATATCAAACAAGAAAACTGCTAATTACCAATGATATTCTTTGTGCATTGTGCTGAAAGACCGGAGCTCAGTGGATAAAGTGTATCATCAACATCTGCACATTGAGGTAGAAGCAACTTTAGGAATGACTACACAAAGCAATCTTCTTTTGTAAAGAGAACAGGTTACAAATAAAGCCTTACCAAAGAGAAGGCATTCATATTTTGGCTCTGAAACTAGCTGGTAGCTGTCTTCATGCTCCATTTTGTTCTACGGATCTTAAACAATATAAACATCAAAATTAGTATTTCGCTCAGAAATTAAATATATAATGGTCAAGTGTGATAGAGATTCTCTTAAAACACAGATAATAAGGCTATTAAGAGAGCGGATAAAGCTTAATTAAAATTTGAAACTCGTGGCATATAATACTGATAATCAGTGTTCTGTCCCCAACAATTGAAAGAAGGAAATAGAGATACATGTTCTAGTGCTTCTACAATAGGAATCCTCTTCCAAAGAATGAAGGGGAGGAATATAGCAGAAAACATCTTTGGAAATGGTTCTAATGTATTTGACCCACTATTATCATATGCAGATCAACACAAGGGAGACCAAAATGTCCAGATAATACCTATGTTACGCAGACTCTCCAAAATGCTGCGCACCATGCCAGATCCTTAAAAATGTACTACTTTTGGAGGATCCGACACACCCACCGGGGCAGAGCTAGTGTACTCTTATAGGTTCGGACGAACTCATTACTTTGCTTAGATCATGTATTGTATTAGAAAATTCATTAAATATTTCAATGCGAACCCTGGCTCCGCCTCTGCACACCCACCATCATTTTCGGAGTATCCTAGCAATATAGGATAATACAGGGGGAGAAGACCTAAAATATGTAAACAGGGCTTTTCGCGTTTCGAAGCAAATTACTAATAGAAAAACATAAAACTGATTAGCTATCAATGTCCCTTCCAATAAACTTGGAAAGATACAGAGATTAGCAGGAAAAAAAATTGAAAAGTAAAACAAGAATGTATTCTCTGAGTAGTTCACCAGAAACCTGAATGAACTTGGATTTCAATCTGTTGATAAAAATTCATTCTTGATCTTTGAGAAATAAGAGAAAGCCATATAAGACGAAACAAAGCACCATGATTGTAAATAGTATACAACACTTTAACCGACTATGTCCACAAACACACAGACACACACACACAAAAAAAAAGAAAAAAGAAATTGCAGTACAAAAAAGAGAACACCTAAAACTGCAACAAAATCTGAAAAAGGAAAAACTCATTAGGAGAAACTTGAAAGAGAACAAAGAGCATTACTACATCGTTAACGATACTTGCAAGTACAAACAAGAGAAAAGACATAATCTGGAAAGTACAAACAAGAATACATTTAAAACTGCAACAAATTCTGAAAACTGAGAGAAGAGAATTACCAGATCTCTACGAGAATGTGGAAATTGGAAACTACTTGGAGCAGTTTTTTTATATATATATGAAAAGAAAGAAGGGAAATAAACGCGGACAACGAAAAAGTGCAACTATAGGAGGCTATTTATTTATAGTAGAAACTTGAAATGTAGGGAACAGCGAATTGTTAAGACATTGAGCGGTTCTTTTACTTCTTCATAAATAAAGTAGGAAGATGGACCGAAAGGGATGTAACAAGTCTTGGGTCCTACGTCTCCAATTCTGACCAATTGTTTTCCAAATGGATCTTTTTCTCGAACCACATGCCCCAAATTGACAGGAATTGCACTATACTTTAGTATGTACACTAACGTATTACTCCCTTGGTTTCGTTTTATGTGCATTTAATTATAAAAATGTGGATCTTGCCATCTAAAATGAAATTGTATATAGCAATATCAAAGATAATCTTTCAACTACTATATATATCATTTCTATAAGCAAGTTTCATAAAAAATGAGAATATTATAATTAAAATTTACGAAGTTCTCTTTTGAAACAAAGGAAGTGCTTGAAAGTTGCCAGTTTTACCACTGGACATTCTCTAGTTCTTCTATATACATATTTGTACTTTCTCATTAATTATCTGAAAAAATTAGACCATGTACTTCCTAATTAAATATATTGAAAAAAATATATGAAAAAAATTATGCTAAAAGAAAATTTTCTCATTCCATAAAAGTTAGTGTCTTATAAAATGGAACATATATAGTACTCCGTATCATTTATATTAACTCTTAAAAACATCACCTTTCTTTCATTCTTTTCATAAAAACATCACATGGATAGATATAAAAAAAATAATTACTTAAATTCATTTTAGTTTCGTTTTGAAACATTTTTTTTTTTACAACAAAAGGATGTGGTGGAGCGGATGGGGCTGCTTTTCCCTTAACCAGATGTTTCGGGTTCGAACCTTAGGTATGAAAAAATCTTTGGTAGGGAGCGCTTTTCATGGAATGAGGCTCTACGCGACGTGAATCCGGATATAGTCGGATTCCAATGTGAATATTGATCACGTTGGTTACAAGTTATTTTGACTTTAATAAATAACTAAATTTGGTAAATCCCTATTGGCTACTCCGGGAAGTTATTATGGACCAGAGGGAGTAAGGTCACTGAACAGTTAGAATTATGTTAAGACTTAAAAAGAGTATTCGTGTTAGTACAACACGCTTCAGGCCACCACAAGTTGTCAAAGTCTTTAATGCATTCGGTCTTCGGGCACATGCTAAGACCCTCCCCATTGAATGATTAATTTAAATTTAAGTCGCATAAGACCAATTAAAGGGTATACCTTATGAGAACTCATTCATGAAGTTTGAATTCCATACTTCTTATTAAAGAGTAAAAAAATCTTATCTTATCACAAACTTGGATGGTTCACACGACTTATCTATTCGAATTCGATACCTCTAATTAAAGAGTAAAATGATCTTATCTTACCATAAACCTTGATAGTTGAAACGATTTATTTACATGCAACAACACATTTTATATTTTATGAAGGGCGAAATTCATTTTAAACTATACCACGTTTGTGTTCTTAATTTATAATGGGCTTGTAAGAATTTCATCCGTACCAAAAAGAAAATAGTCCTTTCTTGTATTTGACCGGGGGAAAGCGAATCCTTAAACAATATGAATTATTCGATGAATCAGCCATCAACCTACAATTTGTTAGATATTGGTAGGAGTTTACCTGATATCGTGATTTCAACTTTTTATTAAGAGAAAAAAAAACACATAAACAACCCTTCAGTTTGTGTTGTTATAAAATTTTTCATGATAATTTGGTCAAATCAATCCAACAAAAACCTATAACATTTTCCGTTAAGAGGTTAACTAATTAGATTTTTCGCTTTCAGAAGATATTTCAGTTTCACAGTTTACATATTATTTGTTATTATTTTTAAAACATATACAACTTATTTTCCCACTCGCTCGGCTTTTTTTGTTTGGAAAAGCTCCTTTATGTAAATAAAATATTATCCACAAAACACCGTACAAATTTAGGTAACTGTGAACTAAGGGATTAACGACGTTCTAGAGATGTTGCCACATGTCCAAATTTGATAATCCAGGAATAATGGAACCATGACCGTTACTGTGCGTATTGGCCACGTTCGTATCAGCAGATTTTGGGTGGTATCATTTAAGTTACTTAAATAAACCTGAGAAATTTTTAAAGAAAGGAACCAGATTGTGTTACAGAATAATCCTTGATCTTATCCAAACTAAAAAGGAAATCATAGACTTTCAGAATTCATTAGTTTTATTTCATGAAACAATCATCTCAGTATAAAACTCAATAGTACTAATACCAGTGTTGCTATAAGCTAATCCATAGGGAAGGTTATTCAAATAGAGCATCTGCAGCTCATGTGTATTTCTTAGTTAGGGTGTCAGTTATAGCTCTTAGCTAGTTAATGACAGTTGTCAATGCGCTGTATTAGTTTGTTAAGTTAATTAGTGAAAGTTGTTAGTTTTGTATAAAAGGGATGTACAGTGTTAACAAAAAAAAAAAATATTTGCCTTCTTCAATACTCTATTTCTCTTTCTCTCTTCTGACTCCATTAACGAGCAAGGTGAGAGCTTCAAACCTTGCACTTTACGCATCGCATCTTCCTTCACATCTCGTTTAGGTCGAAATTCACATAAAGTCTTCAATTCGATCATTTGCTGTCAAATTATTCTGAGCAATGGCAGAAACTTTGATCGACCACACACATCATTTATACCTGGGTCCATACGACACTCCAAGCTCAGTTTCTATACTCGTAAAACTCGCTGGATCAGACAATTATGGGCTTTGGAGCAGATCGATGAGGATCACACTTTTAGGGAAAAGGAAAGCTAGGGTTTGTTACTGGCACATGGAAGAAGGATCTGTACGAGACAGCTGAATTGCAGGAACAATGGGAAACTTGCAATGCGGTGGTGTTGTCATGGATCATGACCAATGTGTGTGCAGAACTCCTAGGTGGTATCGTCTATGCATCAGATGCACATCTCATTTGGGAAGACTTACGAGAGAGATTTGATAAGGTCAATCGAGTGAGGATTTTTCAGTTACATCGTGAAATTGGAGCATTATCACAAGGAACTAGCTCAGTTTCAGTTTATTTTTCGAAATTGAAGGAGCTTTGGCATGAATATGATGTTTTAGCCCCATTCTCTAACTTTGGGTGTCCAAAATCAAAGGAGAATGTGGAAATGATGCACCAGCAACGAGTAATGCAATTCCTAAGTGGCTAAAATGATTCATATGATCAAGCACGCAAGCAAATCTTGATGAAGACCACTGCACCAAATCTCAATCAAGCATATGCTATGATTATACAAGATGAGAGTCAACAAACAGTTGGTGCCAATATTGTAACTGATAAGGTCGCCTAGTTTATCATTTTGAGTAACCTAAGTAAAGTCTAGAACCACCTAATAGTAGGTCCAAAGCCTCCTCGACCATAGGCACGGAACGGGTAGTGCATGCATAGAGTACGATTTAGAATTGAATTAGAGTGCCTTTAAGTAATAACTTCAACATAGTAATTGGGTAGCAGGAGATGATAGTCTGTGCCCGCTGAATAATATGAGCAACCCCTACCTCAAGGGAGTTGCGAAGTATTATTTAGGTTGCACAGGATGATTCTTTAGGCTAAAAAACTTAGGGCACCCCTTTATTTATACGCTTGTTGTCCGCATTTAGTCATTTGTACTCTTTGTGATTTTGTAAGACTTGTATCAATTATCCATATAGTTAATTCTTATGTTATAATGGAGTTTTCAACTTCTACACATTTCTTTGCTTATTTGATCACCTAGCTTAATTCTCTAATCCACATAGTTTAAACTTCGGTCGGGAACCACAGTTGTGGACCTCGAATAATGCCTAACACTTTTTCTTTGAGGTAATTTGAGCTCTTACTCGATTTTTGGTGGCGTTGACTAGTCAAAATAGAGTTATTTTCAAATAGGTGCCCTAACACATCTTAAACCGTTTGGTGACGACTCTTCTCTTTTAATACCCATTTAAAAGAGTTGTCACACGTCGAAACCCGCTTTCGCGAGAAAACAGGGCACGACAATAGGTGCAAGACTGCTATTCTGAATTTTACACTATTATATTTTACTCTTAAGGTTCTATCGATTCTCACGAATTCAATAGATGATTAGATTATACTTACGATTCAGATTCCTCTCTCAATTAAATTTAAATCTTTCAAATAAACTAATGTGAAATGCGGTAAAACATGCAAGAATCGAATGGTAGGAATGATCTAAGAGAAATTTCTCGCGAATATTTCTCAATCTCAATTTAAATGGTAACTCAAAAAGCTCTCACGATTAATTCAAAGAATCACCAAAATAAACTAAGGCATACGCTGCAATAATATTCAATAAGATGTTCCTCTTTCGATTAAACACTATAAAGAATAAAATCATAACTAATATTAAAACTTCTCCAATAAATTCAAGCAACTAAACAGTAATTATATCCAAAACAATCATCAAGTCACCAAATCATGTCTAACCCTAAGGTAAACTACTCCATAAATATGGAGAAAGTCATCACAAATAGAGTTAAAGGATAAGAAACCATTAATCCAACGTTATAGTCCAAACTCGCATATTGAATTGGTAGAAGGAAGATGAAATCTTGTGTCTTGAATCCTCCAATGCCCCTCAAAAGCTCTCAAGGTCAAAAGCCCCTTCAAAAACTTGCTATTGGTGTATTTATACAATGTAGGAACAGGCCTGAACGGAACTACCCTTTCTAAGTCAAAACAGGAAAACACTCTGACAGTTTTTCACAGGCATGGCGCAGGGCACGCCGCCCCATGCGTCGCACCAATAGAGATGTTCAGAAGCCATACTATTTTTACAGACATGCTCCACTACACTAGCGTGGCGTGCCTCGCGGCGCCCCATGCGGCGCAGTAGTGCAATTTTCACAAAGTAATTTTTTTAGTGCACTTTTTAATCTCCAGACTTGGTCCTCGAACCCTGCATGCAATCCCGATTTAATTTCTTGGCCTTTTACTCAGACTTCGAAGCTCCACATAGTTTGATTTTGCTCCAACTTATCTTTTTAACTCGTAATCACTTCCTACAAGGTATAAAACATGTAACAAGTGCAAATCACCATCATATAAGCTTAACCACAAGTAAAGTTTAATAATTAGAGTGCAAATTACAGCTAAAATGGGGGTTTCTAGCATACCATCAACACCACACACTTGAACTATTGCTCGTCCTCGAGCAATCAAACTACACTTCACATAAAAACAATCTTTTCATCAAACAATTCAACTAGCTCATCATATCAAAAATATTTAAAGCAGACTAATTATCATACCGCAACATCCTAACTCAAGACTTGACTCAAAAGCACCACATATTTTTCACAACCTGCTCACTTACTCTAACACAGAGGTCAAAGACTTTACCTTTCCTTTACAAATCATGTGCCCTCACACACAAATTAAAGAGTAGTTCCACACACAATAAAATTCAAGAACAAATAGGAACTCAAGATAGAAAGAATTCACTCACTCTCAGAAATAAAATCCATGTGCCACAAAAGACGTACCATAGGCTTGCCCGTAGTGTAATACTCTACTAATTGAGCTCATTCAGTCAAAGATCAAGTAGGACTTTATTTGATTGTAATCTAGGCTGCGGGACAGGTATGATACATTTAGATATAGTGACTACACGTCCCTGAGTACTTTAATACATATACATTAATAATCCAAACCCCACACTTATGTTGAACCAAACCCCAAGCGTCACAATATAATAACATCAACTCCCAATTTCTTTAAGCACAAACAAAATGAGAACTACCACCAGTCAGGAATCAATTTTTTTTCTAATACTGTCACGACCCAAGACACATAATAGGTCGCGATGGCGCCCAACGCTGTTGTTAGGCAAGCCAATATGTGAACCTCCAATTTAATTATTCCTTTTTTACTTTTAAAAATAGAAATTTCTTTAAATACACTGAATAAAAGTAAAATCTCATGGAAACATACATATTTCTTTTCCAAAAATACCAAGTGTGAATAATACATAAATCACGGTGATAATAATAATAAGCACAATGGTGAATAACCGCTAGCAGCCCTAAAACCCGGTGCCGCAAGTACATGAACAATCTAGGGAATATAAAAAACTACTATAAAAATGATAAATAAGGTAGAGGGAGACTTTGATGCTGCAGATCAAAGCAAGGCAAGCAGCTCACCACTAAGTCTCTGTGAAAGTGCGTCTATGCGCCTGTGTGACCACCGAAAGTACCTGTCTCAGTACCTGTACAATCAGTGCAGAAGTGTAGCATGAGTACGTAAAATAATGCGTACACAGTAAGTATCTAGTCTAACCTTGAAGAAGTAGTGACGAGGGGTCGACTTGACACTTACTAGTGGTCAAATTATTATAAGTAGGACTTTGTTTGGTTGTAATGTAGGATGCGGGACGAGTAGGATACATTTGGATATAGTGACTACACCCTCTAAGAACTTTAATACATATATATTAACAATTCAAACTCCATACTTATGTTGAACCAAACCTCAATCTTCAAAACATAATAACATCAGCTCCCAATTTCTTTAAGCACAAACAAGATGAGAATTACCACTAGTTAGGAATCATTTTTTTTTCTAATACATACCCAAACTCTTTTTTTTCCATTTCAAGGTTCTATTTTTTTTCAACCAAATTCATTTCTTCTTTTTTTCAATTCTCTACAAGTGGCTCTCACAATTTTTAAATGGTGCACCTTTCTCCATTTTTCTCAGTTCCACTCAAAAGCCAACCATACCTCCACTTAGCTTTATTAAGCTCATAACAATTTCAAGTGATCGAGAGAGGTAAAAGGGTTCAAACAGATAGTAAATTCAAACAAAGGGGTCAGACTTGTAATGTGGTTGCCAAAGAAATAGGATTATAGGCTCAAGAGGGCTACTAGGATACACAACCATTAGGTGGGTCAATGGCATATATCTAGCTCAACATCGGGTTCCTCTATCACTTCCTAGACTGAACAGGACTGCTATTCCGCTTTGCAAACACATAGGAAAAGTTATAGACATCAACTGACATGCATATAATATCGACAAAAACCGCTCACATACGTTGAAATATAACTATTGGGTCTATCACGACTCTCTAGTCAAAGCAGTCAAGGAAAGTCAAAATCAAACAATTTAAGGAACTTATGCATAAGTCAAGAATAGAGTCTAGACGTCACAACTAAGGCACTCACTGCTCTCAAGGCACAACAAAGTCAATAAAATTTATCTTCACTTAGCATTACGACACAAGATTTCTCTATTCCTAACAAAAAAAAACTAACTACACCTGGTTCAAGCAAAATCCTTGAAAAAGACCCGCGACACAAAGAAAAACCAAGAGGGGATTGTTATACTACCTAAGAAAATAAAAAGATTAAAGACATTTTATTTTCTTCTTCTTCGACTTTAATCCCTCAAGAAGACAGTCGAGAAAATCCATCGTCGGAAAAAGTCAAAATTATTTTTCAAACAAAACAATGACGAAAACACACACAAAGATAAGGAGAAGAAAAACAAACGCATATTTACATCCCCCACCGCACTGTGGCATGTCCCTATGATACACAAAGAAAACGCAAGAGGTGAGGGAACTCCGCTGAATCATCTAGTCTGAGTCTGAATCAATGTCGGGATTCACCTTGCACGCTCGACCCAGTGTACACAACCATACAGAGATTTTATTCTTTGACTTTTTTAGGTACATCCCACACTTGTCATGCTCACCCTCTCCAGCTCGCTCCTTTAGGGCATTTGCCTTGAATTCCGAATATGCAGTCGACTCATCTCTATATGCCCCTATTGCTTCCTTCATCTTGAATACCACTCTTTCTTCCCCCACTCGTAGCATGATCTGCCTTTCCTGACTATCCGGAATAGCTCTGCCACTAGCCAAGAAAGGTCTCCCTAAAATCAGAGGGACCTCCTTATTCTCTTCCATGTTTACCACAATGAAGTCCACGGGGAACACAAATTTGTCCACTCGAACTAGCACATCTTTCACTATTCCTTCGGGTATTATCGTGGTCTGATCTGCCAGCTGCAAAGACACATGTACAGATTTGATTGACCCAATCTCTCTCTCAAGCTTCCTGAAAATAGACAATGAAATAATATTAATAGAAGCGCCTGAATCACACAAAGATTTTTCAAAGTTAGCACTCCCTAAAGAGCAAGGTATAGTGAAACTCCCTGGATCTCCACACTTTTGAGGGAGCTTATTTTGTAGAATAGCACTACAATGCTCTGTGAGCTTAACAACCGATGTCTCTTCCACTTTCTGCTTGTTAGACAATATTTTCTTCAAGAACTTGGAATATGCTGGCATTTGTTAGAGCAACTCTGTGAAATATGGATTAACATGCACTTGCTTGAGCACTTCTAGAAAATACCCAAATTATTTGTCCAACTTTTCTCTTCTTTGCTTCTGGGGGAAATGTAAAGCATGCATATATTTGCTTTCCTCAGTCTCCTTGTTCATTGAATTTTTGTTCTTCTTCTTTTTCAGAGCTCTAGTCCTCCTCTTCTTCTTCAGACCATCATCTGGATCTACCCTCACTTCACCTTCTTGATTGTCCTTATTTTTCGGCTCCTCCACAATCTCCACTCATCTTCCCATCAACTAAACCCTTTGCTTTGCGATGGAGTCCTTCAATACTTGGCCACTTCTCAAAGACACCGCATTTATTATTTCTTTTGGATTCCTTTCGACATTTAACAAGGAGAGTTCCTGGAGCCCTCTCGGACAATAGATTATCAAGTTGTCCCACCTGTCTTTCCAAGTTTCGGATAGCTGTTCCATGAGTTTCAAGCCTTTCATATGTATGAATAATAAAGGCTTTCACCAGATCTTCCATGCTAGACTGGTTGGTCTGTTGAGGCAGGTATTGCTGCCTTTTTTATTTATTTCGAAAGCCTGGAGCTTCTTGTCCTTGAGGTCTAAGATTATTCTGCTGCCATGTATTCAAACTACCCCAAAGTGAACTCCACAAAAATTCGGGGTGCTTCTGGCCCATGGAGTTGAAATTGTTTCCTCCTTGATAGTTTTCTCTGTCAAAACATCCCATAGCATTCACCACCTCATCTGCAGTTGAGGCCTGACACTCATATGTTGGGTGTCCCATCCCACAAAAATTATAAACTGTTAGTGGCTGACTTTGGACCTTAGCTAAGGTCAACTTTTTGATTTCCTTTGCCATTGAATCAAGATGAGCCTGCAATGAGCTATTGGATTTCACCTGATATATCCCAACTGATTTTCTTCCTTTATTTCCTTCAGCAGACAATTGGTTTGCATCTGCAGATAGCTCATCAAGAATCGCAACAATATCCTCAGGGGTGTTACGACCTAAAATCTCACCTCAGGCGTCGTGATGGCACTTAGTCTCTAAGACTAGGTAACCTGATTATAATTTCATTTCAAGCCATTTTTTAAACATATAATTTAATACAAGTGTCGAAACCAAAAGCGGAAACGAACATAACAACCTCCCAAGACTGGTAATACTAAGTCACGAATTCTAACTGAGGTTAGTCTTGATAATTATTGGGTACCGACTGTGGTGTACTCATACTAGACTTCTGCACATTTTTGTGTAGAGCCAGGTATTGGAGATATCGTATTCGGACAGAGGTTAGAGTGTGATCGCAAGGATTTAAGGTAGAGCTGCTTGGTCGTCGCAATCCCTTGGAGTCTTTCCATTTTATTGTTCTGTCAACTCTTATTTGAACAGTATTGTATATTCAATCCTTGAGATTATTGCATGTATTCAGTTAGAGTTCATGACTCAGTATTACCAGTCTTAGGAGGTTGTTATGTTTGTTTCCATTTTTGATTTCGACACTTGTATTAAATTATATGTTTAAAAAAATGGCTTGAAATAAAATTGTAATCGGCTTACCTAGTCTTAGAGACTAAGTTCCATCACGAAGCCTGAGGTGGGATTTTGGGTCGTGACAAGTTGGTATCAGAGCTCTAGGTTCATAGGTTCTACGAGTCATGAACGAGTCTAATAGAGTCTTGCGGATCGATACGGAGATGTCTGTACTTATCTTCGAGAGGCTACAGTACTGTTAGGAAATTTCCACTTCTTTAATTCATGTTATGCGGATTTGTTGATTTTGGAATTTGAGCCTTTATATCTCTATTCTCTCACAGATGGCGAGGTCATGTGCTACCGGGTCAGCTGAGCAGACACCTGCACATTCTGCTAGGGACGCAAGAGGCTGGGGCTGAGGTAGAGTCCGAGGAAGGGCACGTGCCGCAGCTAGAACACCTGTCAGAGCAGCAGTCGAAGAGTTGCCAGTAGCTCTACTTGGGGGACAAGAACCAGAGACACTTGTTGTTACCCCCGGACTTCAGGAGACCATAGCACAGTTCTTGAACATGTTTGGTACATTAACTCAGACGGGATTGATCTCTGTTTCACCAAATATTTCACAGATTGGGGGAGGAGTTCATACTCCTACCGCCTGTACTCCAGAGCAGCAGGTTTACATTATTTAGGTTTCGGGTATAGTACCGGTATAGCCTGTTATTCCGGTTCAGCCTGAGGTCAGGCCAGAGGCATCAGAAGAAGAACAAAAGATACTTGAGATATTTAAAAGGTATAGTCCACCTACCTTCAGTGGCACAGCTACCTAGGATGCCCAGGGATTTCAAGAAAAATGTCATAGTATTCTCTGCACCATGGGTATTGTGGAAGTGAATGGCGTTGCCTTTACTATATTTCAGATGTTAGGAGCAGCGTATCAGTGGTGGCAAGTTTATGAAGAAGGTAGACCAGCCGATGCAATGCCACCAACTTGAGCTCAATTTTTGGAGATGTTTTTGAAAGAGTTTGTTCCCCAGACTCTCCGGGATGCGTGGCGCACAGAGTTTGAACGGTTACGTCAGGGCACCATGACGATGTCAGAATATGATATCAGGTTCAATGAGTTATCCCGTCATGCTCCTATCTTGGTTCCTACAGTTATGGAGCGAGTCTGAAGATTCATCAAAGGGCTCGATTATGATTTTAAAATATATATGGCTTGAGAGTTGCAGACTAACATTCCATTTCAGTAAGTAGTAGAGATTGCCACGATGTTAGAACGTGTTCGAAGTGAGGAAAATGAGTCTAAGGAGGTCAAAAGGTTTCGAAACTCTGGAGGATTCAGTGGATTCTACTATGCAGATATGACTCATCATGGCAGAGGCTCGGGCAGTCGGTCAGCCCAGTCCACAATTCAGAGTACTCGTAGTGCTCTAGTTAATACTTTTAGTGCACCACCGGCACGAGGTTCTTACAGTGGTTATTCCAGTTATCCGGCACAGACTCAGTACGAGCAACCGCGACCTCAGAGAGGTTGTTATGAATATGGTGATACTAGGCACATCATGAGAGATTGTCCCAGACTTAGGAGATGTGAATTTCATCAGAACACTCGAGCTATAGGCTCTATTCCAGTTACTATCCCACATGCACAACTAGTTAGGGGTGGAGGATAGGCGGGTAGAGGGCGCCCTAGAGGTGGAGGCCCAGCCCGTTGATATAATTGCTATGGTATGGCCGAGGCCGCTACACCATGTGGTGTCATTACAGGTATGATCCCGATTTGTTATAAAGGAATATTTTCCTTAGTTTGATTCGATTCTGAGTATCAAGACGAGTCCTCCTATTATGCTCCACTTATGAGTGAGCTTCGTAATTATGTAACCTACTTATGTGTTTACCCCTTATGGGAGATTTTATTGCGATAGACATATCTATCATTTTGTGTTGTTCACTATTGAGGGCTACGAGTCCAAAATTGACTTTCTATTACTCGCTATAGTGGTTTTTGATGTAATTTTGGGATAATTGATTACAATTTTATGAATTATATGCCCTATCGGTATAGGGGTTCATTATGTATTGTGAAATTATTTCACGGAATTTATTAAAAAGAAGAAAGAAAGGAAATGAAAAATTTCAGTTGGCATAATGTGCAAAGTACTTGTGATTCAGAGTTGAGGATGGGATCCTCGCGATTTAATATGATGTGAAATATTTAAACTGGGCTATAAGCCACGGTGGAAGTTATATAAGGACGAGAATTCTTGTGATGAAAATTTATGTGTTTAAATTCTCCCTTGTGATTTTTTTTTTGAATTATAGTACAAATAGGGAGTTATGCCTGTTAGGCTTATTTGATAATTCTTGTATGTGTTTTTCTGTGCATATTTAGCCATATTCGTGCTATAATTATTGAGTTTTATCCCACGAGGTGAGTGCCAGGTGGCGTTAAATGTGACTCGTTAATTCGGATAAATAATTATGAGGTCTTCATGCCTCGCGATTTTCTGTTAGTATTGTGAAAATTTGAAATGAGGATTTGATTAATATGAGGCTAATTGAGGATGCTGGAATTAATTATGAACAGCTATTATGACTAGAGATTTGGTTATGGGCATACATATAATGTATGTGTAGGCACAAAATTGCTACAACCGGTTGAGACTAACACAGTGTGTTGATATGAAAAATCAGGCCTTTTAAAAATGTTTGGAGTGTAAGAAATTGGTTTTAAAGTTTATAAATGTGGATAAAAGAAATAATCTCAACTCAGATTGTATGGTCGGACCATGTTAAAATTTTGGTGACGTGGACTCACCGCGAGTAGGTGTGTAATAGTACACTCAGTAATTTAATGTCCTCAGAATAATTCTTGGCACGTTCGAGGACGAACGTATGTTTTAAGAGGGGGAGAATGTAACGACCCGACTTGTCATTTTGAGAATTAATGTTTCGTTCAGCGACTTAAGGTTCTGATCAACTTCGTAATATGTATTATGACCCGCTTGTGTGGTCGAGTTTGGTTTTCGGAAGATTCAGATTAAATTGAAAGAACAATTCTTATTTTTGAAGCTTAAATGAAAAAAGTTAACTGGAGTTTGACTTTTGAGCAAACGACTCCGGAACGGAATTTTGATGATGTCAATAGCTTCGTATGTTCACTCAAAGAAGCTTCTATGACCCCTTGGTCGCTTCTGTGGATCCTCACCTGCGACCAATTTTTTTAAGGTGCGGTTGCACCAGAACTGATCACAACAGAAATTCCATAAGTCAAATTCTCAATCCGGATCATACCCGAGGCCCCCGGGAGCCCATCCAGATATATTAACACATCCTAAAACATCATATGAACTTAGTCGAAGCCTCATATCTCACAGAACAATATCAAAAACATGAATCGCATCCCAATTCAAGCCTATTGAACCTAATGGCTTTCCAACTTCTAAAATCGATGCCAAAACCTATCAAACCAACTTCGATTGACCTCAAATTTTGCATACAAATCATAAATGATATAACGGACCTACTCCAACTCCCAGAACCAAATATCCGAGCTTAGTATCAACAAAGTCAACTCTCGGTCAAACTTCTCAACCTTACAAACCTTCAACTTTTCGACTTTCGCCAATTCAAGCCAAAATGACCTACGGACCTCCAAATCAATATACGGACACACTTCTAAGTTCAAAATTACCATGCGAAGCTATCAGAACTATCAAAACTCCATTCAGGAGCTGTTTACATATAAGTCAACATCCGGTCAACTCTTTTAACTTAAGTTTCCAACCTTGGGACTAAGTGTCCCAATTCATTCCGAAACATCTCCGAAACCAAACCAATCATCCCGGAAAGTCACATAACAACAAATGAACTTAGAATCAGCAATAAATGGGGGAACGGGGCCACAATACTCAAAATGACCGGCCAAGTCATTATATTCTCCCCCTCTTAAACAAACGTTCGTCCTCAAATGAGTCTAGAATCATACCTGGTGTCTCAAATAGGTGTGGACATCTGCTCCGCATCTCCCGCTTGGTCTCCCAAGTAGCCTCCACTACTGGTTAGCCTCTCCACTGAACTTTCACTGAAGCTATACTTTTTGTTCTCAAATTTCAAACATACCAATAAAAAATGGCCATCGGATCCACATCATAAGTCAAATCTCCGTGCTGAACCGTGCTGAAGTCCAAAACATCAGACGGATCACCGTAATACTTCCGGAGCATGGAAGCTTGTAGGGCACCTCCCCAATCTTCTCAAGCACCTCAAAAGGGCCAATATATCGAGGGTTCAACTTGCACTTCTTCCTGAACCTCTCACACCCTTCATGGGCGATAGTCTGAGCAATACCTTCTATCCCACCATATATGCGACATCACTAACCTTCCAATCGGCGTAACTCTTCTGTGTAGACTATGCCGTGCAAAGTCGATCCTCAATCAACTTGACCTTCTCCAAGGCATCCTGAACCAGATCTGTGCCCAACAACCTAGCCTCCCCGGCTCAAACCAACCAACTGGAGACCGACATCGTCTCCCATATAAGGCCTCATAAGGAGCCATATGAATACTTGATTGGTAGTTGTTGTTGTATGCAAACTTTGCAAGCGGTAGAGACTGATCTCAAGAACCTCCGAAATCCATAACACAAGCGCGTAGCATATCCTCCAAAATCTGAATGGTGCGCTCGGACTGTCCGTCCGTCTGGGGGTGGAATGCTATACTCAACTCAACCCGTGTGCCTAACTCTCGCTGCACTACTCTCCAAAACTGCAATGTGAACTGCATGCCCCGATCAGAAATGATGGACACCGGCTTACCGTGAAGACGAACAATCTCACGGATATAGATCTCAGCCAACCATTCTGAAGAATAGGTAGTTACAAGAGGAATAAAATGTGCGGACTTAGTCAACCGGTCCATAGTCACCCAAATAACATCGAATTATTTCAAAGTCCGTGAGATCCCAACAACGAGGAATCTCAATCCTTTGAAGCAAACCGCCCGACCTTTGATGCTTGTACTTTACCTGCTGACAGTTTAAGCACCGAGCCACATACTCCACTATATCTTTCTTCATTCTTCTCCACTAATAGTGCTGCCTCAAGTCCTGATACATCTTCGCGGCATGCAGATAAATGGAATACTACAAACTGTGGGCCTCCTCAAGAATCAACTCACGTAACCCATCCACATTAATCACATAAATCCGACCCTGCATCCGTAAAACCCCATCATCTCCAATAGAAACCTCATTGGCATTACCGTGTTGTACGATGTTCTTAAGGACAAGCAAATGGGGGTCGTCATACTGATGCTCTATGATGCACTTATATAAAGAAGACCGAGAAACCACACAAGCTAGAACTCATCTAGGCTTTGAAACATCTAACCTCACGAACTGATTGGCCAAGGCCTGAACATCTGATGCAAGCGGTCTCTCACCAACAGGAATATATGCAAGGCTACCCATACTGACTATCTTTCTACTCAAGGCATCGGCCACCACATTGACTTTCCTGGGATGATACAAAATGGTAATATCATAGTATTTTAACAGCTCTAACCACCTCCGCTGCCTCAAATTTAGATCTTTTTACTTGAACAAGTGTTGTAGACTCCGATGATTTGTAAATACCTCACAGGACACGCCGTAGAGATAATTCCTCCAAATCTTCAATGCATGAACAATGCCTGCCAACTCTAAATCATGAATGGGATAGTTCTTCTCATGGCGCTTCAACTGACGTGAAGCATAAGCAACCACTCTACCCTCTTGCATCAGTAGCTAAAGTCGGTTTAGGCCAACTTTGAACTGCATCAATCTTCTTTGAATCTACCTTGATCCCCTCACTAGACACCACGTGCCCCAAGAATGACACAAAATCAAGCCAGAACTCACACTTGGAGAATTTAGCATAAAGCTTCTTCTCCCTCAACGTCTGTAGTACAATCCTCAGATATTGTGCATGCTCCTCCTGGATATGTGAGTACACCAGGATATCATCAATAAATACTATGAAAAAAGAATCAAGATATGACTGGAATACACTGTTCATCAGATTCATAAATGCTGCTCGGGCATTGGTCAACCCAAAAAACATCACAAGGAACTCGTAGTGGCCATAGCGAGGCCGTCTTCAGGATATCAAGATCCCGTATCTTCAACTGGCGATACCCAGACCTCAAATCAATCTTAGAGAACACTCTCCCACCTTGAAGCTAGTCAAATAAGTCATCAATGCGCATCGGTGGGTACTTGCTCTTAATTGTAACTTTGTTCAATTTCCTATAATCAATACACATATGCATGGTACCATCCTTCTCCTTTACAAACAAAACTAGTGCACCCCAAGGCGACACACTAGGCCTAATAAACCCCTTATCAAGAGCTCTTCAAGTTGTTGTTTCAATTCCTTCAACTCTGCTAGTGCCATATGATACAAAGGAATAGAAATGGGTTGAGTGCTCGACACCAAGTCAATACCAAAATCAATATCCCTATCGGGTGGCATGCCCGACAGGTCTACAGAAAACACATCCAGAAAGTCTCTCACTAACAAAACAGACTTAATGGTAGGATTATCATCACCAACATCTTTCACAAAGGCCAACTATGCCAAACATCCATTCCCAACCATCCGTTGGGCCTTCAAATATGAAATCACTCTAATAGGAACATAGTTCAGAGAACCTCTCCACTCAATCCTAGGCAATCCCGATATCACCAGAGTCACGGTCTTAGCATGATAATTCAGAATATCATGACATGGTGACAACCAATCCACGCCTAGAATCACGTCAAAATCAACCATACTAAGTAGTAAAACATAAACCATCATCTCCAAACCCCTGATAGTCACTACACACGACCTATACACATGGTCCACAACAATAGAATCACTCATCGACATAGATACATGAACATGCATAACTAAGGATATTACACCCCTTATTTTTGTACGTGAAAGTACATCGTAAGTCAATTGATGTAAGCTCGGAAATGAGGTCCTCTTTAAAAGTATATGAAGTGATTTAATATTGTTACACCCCATATTTCAGATGTCACTGCCATTATAGGATTATCTAATGTAAGCTCAAAAAGGACGAAATTCTTCTACAAGGATAAGAAAGGTTTACCGAAGTCTTAAGTAAGTTAAGATAAATAAGAGACTTGTTAATCATGATTTAAATGAGTTTAAAGTCATGATATGAATATATATGATGTTTGGATATAAAATATAAAGTTTGGAAAAAATCGAATTTAAGTTGCGGAAAAATCGAGCTAAGATTTGCCTTGTAACGAGCCGTTTCGAGAAATGAAATTCGTAAGCTTTATGATATCATTTTGGGACATATATCATACCAAAATGAAGGTATTATAACCTCGTTTCCAACTATTCAAATCATTTATTCATACGATATCGGGGTAGAGAAATATGGATTTTTAAAATAGGGTCGCCAAGTTACGTCGCCGCAATTCGGAGAAACTGGCAGGTTTATAGGCCAGGTTGTGAGGCAGTTTTCTCCCAATAAATTGAGAGTTACATGGAGATCTTTATATATAATTAAAGCCCCATGTATCTAGTTTCTAATGCTGTAAACCGTTTGTCAATACGACATTAGTGTAGAGAGATATTTGTGTTTTTGAGAGAGTGCATAGGAAGCCCCTATGGGACCTACTTGGTCGGGGGCCGACCTTCACTTATTCTTATCTCGTTTTTGGGATGAGCTTTGCTCATTTTTCGTCCTCCTTCCAGCCTCACACTCTCCAAACCCTCCCAAACAGTTACCCAAAGGCTCCAAACAAATTCCAAAGAAGTACACCAGCCCCTAGTAAAAAAAGGAGAATGTTAGGCGTCCCGAAGAGCTAGTGAGATGAAGCAAGGGGAGCTAAAAGTGAAAGAACGTTTTGTTGAAGTTTTTAGAATAAAGTGATGGATAAAAATATTAGCCGGAGAATAAGAAGAGAGTAAGTGAAGCATCATGAGTAAGATGTGATAAATGACTGATAACAGTAAATAAAAATATGACAGGATGATAGAGTGTATAGTCAAGTGAAGGAAAAGACAAGAGGTGACAGGCCTTGAGGCAATAAAAGAGTATCAGTCATAGTCATATTCCCATTTCGAGAAATGAGTTGGTGACTCCAACGTGATTACCAGAAGGAAACGTTACACCGCAGAGTAATAGAAATCAGTATGGGCTGGTAAACAAGATAAACTGAACATGAATTAGGGACCGATAGATTTATAATAGTCGGCATAGTGAGAATTTCAGCGATAGCATTCTGACAATAATAGAATGGATAACAAAATAATAACCTTTAAAGTTCATTCAGGAAAACGCTTCCCAAAATCAAGCACGATGAGCAGAGTTAAGCTTAAGGGACTAAGTGTGCCAGTTATACAAAGTGTCACCCTTGTGGGTAAGGAAATAAATCATCCCTGGTATAGAAGGGTTACCGCAAGGCGAGTAAGATATCAGTGAAGATGTGAAAAAAAAACTCCAAAGATGAAGAGGTAACTATGGAATAATAAAGGAAGAATGCGGTAAAAAGGTGAAAGGAATGAGATTGCATTTATTCAGATCCTACAAATATGATATGACTCCAGAACATTATGCAATCATAACACCGTGGATAAGCAGTAAGGGTTCCACACTCGATGATATTGATAAATGAGTGGGAATGAACACTTGATACATAAGGAGCCCATACGAGAGGTAAGTTAAGAAAAAGAACATAACCCAAGAGGGGTTACGCAGAATGTAGATACAAGAATGGACCAATGAGTAGTCTGTAGTTGATTCAGGAAGAGCCTAGTTATGGCTAGACAAGAGGTCATAGACAAATTAGCTGATCATGAAAGATAAATATAGTGAACCCCATCATAGGGAATTCGGTCTCTTTTATACGAGATCGCAATCGTTGAAAATGTTTCAGATAGGAGTTGGAGTAATTAAAGGTACCGTATAAGTGTTACGGAAATAAGAGAGAGTGCCACTAAGAAGACAATAAAAATTTGAGTTCAAAAGTAACCCTACGAGCACAAGGGAACGGAGGTATGTAACTAAGGATATTTGTAGGTGAGTAAGATCATCGACAATTCCTTCGGGTATACAATATAATAAACTCACAACTTTACAAGAGCCAGAAGGTCTCCTTAAGTACTACAAAGAAAGACTACCTGAGGAAATAAGAAAGTAGGCTTCAACTTAAGCATAATGACATAAAGTAGAAATAGTCTTGTAACAACAGTCTCACAACAATATTTTATGCACTCCATAAGAAAGTAGCACCTGCCGTGGCTAATGAACGGGAAGAAAAAAAAATCAAAAGGTGATATTCAAGATCATATGGGTTGCATGGAATTCCAATATGTATGGCACTAAGATAAGTTAAGTATTCATTCAATAAGTGTCAGAATGACCAGGAAATGTCATTGCTTACATTTAAAGACAACTGAGAAGGCACGAAAGGAAATCTATGGTGCTAGCAATTTAAAAGAAGATTGTGAGTAGTATAAATAGATATGTGTAGGTCGCAAGCTAAAGTATGATAGAGTGACAAGGTTTTAGGTAGATAAGAGTAAGGATATGAAAAGGTGAGTGAGAAGGTGACGAGAATAGGTAAGGCTTCGAGATTAAGCCCATCAAAACAAGAGAGTTGATGGTTTCCGTAAGTTATAGAAAGCTCAGTATAGCCTTAATGAATGCAAAGAAGTGTAAGACTAGTAGTAGTTAGAAGAGATGGAATATTGCCCTGCTAGTAGAATAAGGGTATAACAGTGATAGATAAGAGGATGACGTTTATGCCTTCAATTGAGTAAAAGTTTTGAGAAAAGGGATCTCATGAGTTGCACGGGATTAGAATACATATGATGAATCACGTTGGTATACTATGAAATACGGTTATTGAAGTATAGTATAGTCCCTAGGTGGATCAAGAAAATTACTTCAAATGTTCCCGATGAGACCTGAGCCTTAGTGACAATGTATTATGTAAGAAGTTTCAAGTTATCAGTGGTAGATTATGGATCAATGTTAAGGTGAATCAACAATGGATGGATAAAAGTTACAAAGTATGAGATGGGATTAGACCGTCATTCTTAAGATGAATAATAATGAGGAAGAACTAAAGGACTTAGATTTATACATATAGGATAAGCAGCGAGCACTACTAAAAAATTAGGTTTTGGCGACAAACAAATTTTGTAGCTAAACAGAAAAATCTTTCGCTAATCGCATTTAGCGATAGATTAGCAACGGATTATCAAGAAATTCTGATAGCTACGAGCGTTTTAGCAACAGATTAGTGATGATGTTCGTAGCTAATTGCATTTTTTTTTGTAGTGGAGAGATTAACCTGGAGTTGGGTAGCAGACCTAGGTAGTAATAAACCGAAGTAAGTGTTATGGTATAGTATAACCTACCTAGATGTAGTAAATCCATAAGAATAGATAACCCAGGCTATGCAACGAAATATAGCAATAGTCGTAAGTTCGGCAAAGTACCAAGAAAAGAACTTCAGTACACCTATATATGCCCCGAGGGACATCATGTCATAGTTCTATATATGTTCATAGAGTGAGGCCAAGATATTGGAAAAAAGCTAGAGGAAAAAGGATATAAGATCCACGCATAAAAGGATAGATTCATACTGGCTGCATCACAGAAGGTAGTAAAAGTTACGAGATTGGAAGAATTCCGACCACAAGTTGTGATGTGGGAAGATGCCTAAATTGGGGAATGCCCTGGTCTTTGAATTTATTCACCGAATAATTTCCTAGAGGGTAAGGAAAATATTAAATTATTCTCAAGATCTATAGGTTATGAGACTGATAAGCACATCAGTCAACATTCGAGGACGAATGTTCAAAAGGGGGGAATAACGTTACACCCCATGTTTTTGAACGTGAAAGTACGTCGTAAGTCAATTGATGTTAGCTCGAAAATGAGGTCCTCTTTGAAAGTATATTAATTTATTTAATGTTGTTACACCTCGTACTTCAGACGTCACTGTCATTATAGGATTATCTAATGTAAGCTCAAAAGGGACGAAATGCTTCTACAAGGATAAAAAAGGTTTATCGAAGTCTTAAGTAAGTTAAGATGAATAAGTGACTTGTTAATCATGATTTAAATGAGTTTAAAGTCATTATATGACTTTATATGATGTTTTTATATAAAATATAAAGTTTGGGAAAAAATAGATTTAAGTTGCGGAAAAATCGAGCTAAGATTTGCCTTGTAACGAGCCGTTTTGAGAAATTAAATTCGTAAGCTTTGTGATATCATTTTGGGACATATATCATACCAAAATGAAGGTATTTTAACCTAGTTTCCAACGGTCCAAACCATTTATTCATACGATATCAGGGTAGATAAATATGGATTTTTAAAGTAGGGTTATCAAGTCACGTCGCCGCAATTCGGAGAAACTGGCAGGTTTATAGGCCAGGTTGCGAGGCAGTTTTCTCCCAAAATATTGAGAGTTACATGGAGATCTTTATATGAAATTAAATAACCATGTATCTAGTTTCTAACTCTATTTCGTCAATACGACATCGGTGTAGAGAGATATTTGCGTTTTTGTGAGACTGCGTAGGAAGCCCCTTTGGGAACCACTTGGTCAGGGGCCGACCTTCACTTATTCTTATCTCATTTTTGGGATGATATTTGCTCATTTTTCGTCCTCCTTCCAGCCTCAGACTCTCCAAACCCTCCCAAACAGTTCCCCAAAGGCTCCAAACAAATTCCAAAGAAATATACCATAATCAAACATCAAAGTTTGCCTAAGTGAAGAAGAGAGTCTCTATGGTGTTGTGATGTGATTAAGGGTGCTTGTAAGCTAAGAGAATCTTTGATTCGAGGTTTTCAAGATTATTTAAGGTATTTATAACATCCTATTTCTTGGGATTAATTTTATCTATGTGTTGGTTAAGTTATTTGGATGAAGATTACAAGATAACACTTGAAAGGGAAAAATATATTGTTATATTTTGTTGGGTTGTTTTAAGGCTATATATATATATATATATATATATATATATATATAGTTATGGCTAGAAAATGGTGAAAATTACTTTATTATGATATGGTTTCTGTTGTTATGCATGTATATATGTTGATCAAGTGAATTGATGAAAGAAACATATGAAACTTGAGATTGCAAGTGAAGATTAGATTAAATCACTTCTATGGTGTTGTATTGACATTGAGGGATGTTATAAGCTATATGTAACTTGGATTTTGAGTTGAAGCTACTGTAGGAGGTATGTATATTGTGTTCTTGTATATTCTTAAGGTTATCTTGACATTGATTAAGTTAAATGGATGGACTAGACATGAACTAGTGAATAAAGTTGCTAATTGAGGATAATTGGAGTTGTGGATTGTTTTCTTTGTTATAAATATATGGTATAAGGCTGGAATCATTGATGAATGACTTTATTATCATGTTAATGATACTATTAAGTTAAAGTAAGAAGTCTATAAGAGGTGATATGGGGTATACAGATTCCAATTGGAGCTTGCCGCTCGTCGTGAAGTAGTTGTGACTTGTTGTTGTTATATGGTGTCTTGTTATTGATAATTATGTATTACTGGATTGCTCTGGTCATTTTTGCTGGTATATGGTATTGGAGGAGGGTCTTGTTACAGGGGAGATGCTGCATAAATTTACGTAAACAAGTTACTAGTTTAAGTTACGGACATAGCCTTTACTCAACACTGATTTTGAATCTCCTTATGCTATGGTAGATTGAGTTGAGTTGTTTGAATAATTGCTTTGAAGATATTAAGGACTTAATGGAGTTAAGGTATGTTTAGACTATCCCTTCTTTCCTTTTGGCATGATCCATATGATGCAACGAAATGAGCAAGCACACAACTTTCACAAATGATTCTATTCCTAGAAGTACTAGGGTTGCCTATGTGTTTGATTCCCCATATGTCCTACTATCATATCGTCTGTTCATGGGTTTTATGACATTCCAAGAGATCTTATTGACTTACTTCCTTATGCATTGCATTTATTTATACCTGTACATTGACCCATGACTAGATGGCATTATATACGTGTATATTATATGTATATGGGGTATGGGAAAAGGTTATGACATTATATACGCACCACCACCTGATCAGCTGATATAAGTTGATGATTTCGCCAACAGTAGCTGAGATGATATGATGGGATGCCCTTAGAAGCTTGATGATTTTATGTACGTATATACCTATGCATGGTATGACATTTATACGCACATGCATGACATTATAAATTTTTCATGATTCACAGAGTTATTCAGAATTTCAGGTTGAGTTCTTTACTCCATGTTTCTTTCATGTCTTTTATATACTACTTTCATGCCTTACATACTAGGTAATTTATTTGTACTGACGTCCCTTTTGCTTGGGGACATTGCATTTTATGGCCGTAGGTCCCGATAGACAGATTGAGAGTCCTCCTAATAGGCTATCAACTCAGCAGAAGGTGTTGTTCACTCCACTTGCTCTGGAGTTACCTATTTGGTCAGTATGATTTGGACTTGTATTGATTGGTATGACGGGGCCCTGTCCCTACCTTTATGGAATTTATGTACTCTTTGAGGCTTCTGGACAGATATCATATATATGGATACTTGTATGGCTTTGTCGGACTATCTTTTTAGTATACAAATGATCATATCGGCCTTATAGGCCCGTATGTCACATGTATAAGTTTCTATATCAGGTTGGGTCATCCTATGTCTAGTATTCCCTTTTGTTTTATTCTGGTTATCTCATGACGCCTCTTTTGGCCCATTTACCTATGATGATATGATAATAAAGATATGTTACGTTGGTACTCGGTTGAGTAAGCCACCGGGTGCCCATCGCGGCCCTACGGTTTGGGTCGTGACAAAAGTGGTATCAGAGCAGTTCTGTCCTAGGGAGTCTACAAGCCGTGTCTAGTAGAGTCTTGTTTATGGGTGTGTTGTGCACCACACTTTTAAGCAGGAGGCTACAGGGAATTTAGGACTGCCACTCTTTCTTCTTACTCTACATCGTATGGTAGATCTCAGTTCTAAGAATTCAAACTCCTCAATTTTATTTTATTTGTAATACAACGATACCTACATCCAGATAGACAGTTGATAAGTGATTTAATGTGGCTATGGAAGAGTTAAGTCAGAGAAACTCAATTTTGTATCTTGCTTATGATGAGTAAATGTGAGGTCTTCAGCAGATCATGTGTGTACTAAGATGTGTAAGCTTCTTGATAAGGAGCCCTAAGGAAAGAATATCTATCCACTCATATGGTAAAAAGGAATGAGAGAATCGGAAGGTAGACACAAGTTTGGGCAAGTAAAAGAAGCAAGATGAAGAAGAGTACGAGGTACCTAGTTAATGAAGATTATCAGTAATTACAATTCAGGTAGAGAAATATAAGTATTTTGAGTTACCTTCAACAGTAACAGAGGTATATAAAATTGACCACACCCATCTCAATTATGTCCTATGGGAGCGAACAAATATAGTTTAAGAGAAGGATATGATAGAAGGATCCAGCTGGGGTTAGAGTAACCTAAAAATGGTGGATGGATTGTTATCATTAGCTAACATTTCTATAGGATAATGCAAAATATGGTAATAATTCTCCTTGCAACACATCCAGATGGTGCACTCTAGAATTGTATAGTTAGATATGAATACCGGAATGTTTAGAAATTTCAGAAGATAGGCAGTGGAGTCCAAGAAGAGATAAATATTTACCTTAGTATGACATCAACCCCTAGTAAAAAAAAAAGGAGAATGTTAGGCGTCCCGAAGAGCCAATGAGATAAAGCAAGGGGAGCTAAAAGTGAAAGAATGTTTTGCTGAAGTTTTCAGAATAAAGTGATGAACAAAAATATTAGCAGGAGAATAAAAAGAGAGTAAATGAAGCATCATGAGTAAGATGTGATAAATGTATGATAATAGTAAATCAAAATATGACGGGATGATAGAGTGTATAGTCAAGTGAAGGAAAAGACAATAGGTGAAATGCCTTGAGTCAATAAAAGAGTATAAGCCATAAAGTCATATTCCAATTTTGAGAAATGAGTTGGTAACTCTAACATGATTACCTGAAGGAAAAGCTAGACCCCCAGAGTAATAGAAATCAGTATGGGCTGGTAAACAAGATAAACTGAACATGAATTAGGGACCGAAGGATTATATAGCTATCGGCATCGTGAGAATTTTAGAGATAGCATTCCGACAATAATATAATGGACACCAAAAGAATAACCTTTAAAGTTCATTCAGGAAGACGCTTCCCAAAAGCAAGCACAGTGAGCAGAGTTAAGCTTAAGGGGCTAAATGTTCCAGTTACACTAAGTGTCACCCTTGTGCGTAAGAAATTCAATTATCCCTGGTATAGAAGGGTTACCATAGGGCGAGTAAGATGTCAGTGAACATGTGAAAAAAAAAATGCCAAAGATGAAGAGGTAACTATGGAATAGTAAAGGAAGAATGCAGTAAAAAGGTGAAAGGAATGAGATTGCATTTATTCAGATCCTACAGATAAGATATGACTCCAGAACATTATGCAAGCATGACGCCGGGGAGAATCAGTAAGGGTTCCACACCCGATGATATTGATAAATAAGTGGGAATGAACACTTGATACACAAGGATCCCGTATGAGAGGTAAGTTAAGACAGAGGGCATAACCCAAGAGGGGTTACGCAAAATGTATATATGAGAATGGATCAACGAGTAGTCTGTAGTTGATTCAGGTAGAGCCTAGTTATGGCTACACAAGAGGTCATAGATAAATCAAAAGATCATGAACGATAAACGTAGTGAACCCCAGCATAGGGAATTCAGTCTCTTTTATACGAGATCGCAATCGTTGAAAAATTTTATATAGGAGTTGGGGTAATTAAAGGTTTCGTATAAATGTTATGGAAATAAGAGAGAGTTCCACTAAGAAGACAATCAAAATTTGAGTTCAAAAGTAACCCTATGAGCACAAGGGAACGGAGGTATGTAACTAAGGATATTTGTAGGCGAGTAAGAACATCGACAATTCCTTCGGGTATACAATATAATAAACTCGCAACTTTACAAGAGCCAGAAGGACTCCTTAAGTACTACAAAGAAAGACTAGCTGGGGAAATAAGGAAGTAGGCTTCAACTTAAGCATAGTGACATAACAAAGAAATTGTCTTGTAACAACAGTCTCATAACAACATTGTATGTACTCCATACAAAAGTGGCACCTATCGTAGCTAATGAACGGGGAACAAAAATGAAAAGGTGATATTCAAGATCATATGGGTTGCATGGAATTCCAATATGTGTGGGCACTAAGATAAGTCAAGTATTCATACAACAAGTGGCAGAACGACTAGGAAAAGTCATTGCTTACATTTAAAGACAACTGAGAAGGCACAGAAGGAAATATATGGTGCTAGTAATTTAAAGGAAGATTGCGAGTAGTATAAATAAATATGTGTAGGTTGCAAGATAAAGTATGATAGAGTGACAAGGTTTTAGGTAGATAAGAGTAAGGATATGAAAAGGTGAGTGAGAAGATGACGAGAACAGGTAAGGCCTCGAGATTAAGCCCATCAAAACAAGAGTGTTGATGGTTTTCATAAGTTAAAGAAATCTCAATTTAGACATAATGAATGCAAAGGAGTCTAAGACTAGTAGTAGTTAGAAGA
The DNA here is from genome assembly GCF_000390325.3 of Nicotiana tomentosiformis. Classification (NCBI taxonomy): domain Eukaryota; kingdom Viridiplantae; phylum Streptophyta; class Magnoliopsida; order Solanales; family Solanaceae; genus Nicotiana; species Nicotiana tomentosiformis. Next base: position 82,373,270 of record NC_090817.1, on the reverse strand, counting down.
GATGGAATGCTTCCCTGGTAGTAGAATACGGGTGTAATGGTGATAGATAAGAGGATGACGTTTAGGCCTTTGATTGAGTAACAATTTTGAGAAAAGGGATTTCATGAGTTGCACAGGATTAGAATCCATATGATGAATCACATTGGGATGCTATGAAATATGGTTATTGAAGTATAGATCATCCCTAGGTGGATTAGCAAAATCACTTCAAATGTTCCTCGATGAGACATGAGCCTTAGTGACAATGTATTATGTAAGAAGTTTCAAGCTATAAGTGGTAGATTATGGATCAACATTTAGGTGAATCAACAATGGATGGATAGAAGTTACAAAGTATGAGATGAGATTAGGCCGTGATTCTTAAGATAAACACTAATGAGGAAGAACTAAAGGACTTAAATTTATACATATAGTATAAGTAGCGAGAGATTAACCTTGAGTTGGGTAGCAGACCTAGGTAGTAATAAACCTAAGTTAGTGTTATGGTATAGTATAACCTACCTAGATGTAGTAAATCCATAAGCATAGATAACCGAGGCTATGAAACGAAATATAGCAATAGTCGTAAGTTCGACAAAGTTCCAAGAAAAGAACTTTAGTACACCTATATATGCCCCGAGGGACATCTTGACATAGTTTTGTATATGTTCACAAAGTGAGGCCAGGAGTGTAGCCCCGTTTTCCCCATTTCTGCTTATTTATGTGTTGTTCGCTGTGTTGAGTTGTATAGTATTGGTAGGTTTGGGTTTGGAGTAGTTTTGAAGTGAAATGAGACACTTAGTCTCTTAAGTTAGAAAGCTAAGTTAGAAAAGTCAACCGGAAGTTGACTTTTGAGTAAACGAGTTCGAACTTGGATTTTTATGATTTAGTTAGCTTCGTTGAGTGATTTTAGACTTAGGAGTGTGTCCGGAATGCACTTTGGAGGTCCGTGGTAGAATTACGCTTGAATTGGCAAAAGTTAGAAATTTGGCAATTTTGGTCGGCAGTGAAAAATTAGGTATCGGGGTCGGAATGGAATTCCGGAAGTTGGAGTAGGTTTTTAGTATCAATTGTGACGTGTGTGAAAATTTTGAGGTCATTTGGACGTGGTTTGATAGGTTTCGGTGTCGTTAGCAAATTTTAGAAGTTTAGAAGTTCTTAGGCTTGAATCCGGGGTTGATTTGGTGTTGTTTTGGGTGTTCCGGAGGTTTGACTAAGTTCGGGCAGTGATATATGACTTGTGGGAATTATTGGTTGAGGTCCTGAGGGGCTCGGGATGATTTCGGATGGTTAACGAGAAGTCTGGAAGTTGGAGAATACAGCTAAACCTACTGCTACTGCTATTTCGGCACCTGCGGAAGGAGGAGTCGCAGGTGTGATGATCGCAGGTGCGGAGGGCATGTCACAGATGCGGATTTTGGACTATTGGGTTTGGTCGCAAATGCGGAAGTGAGGTCGCACCTGCGAGCCCGCAGGTGCGAAGGGGCAATTGCAGGTGTGAAGCCTGGCCGGTTAAGTGGTTTCCATCGATGTGCACCTGGGACCGCAGATGCGGATTCACAGGTGCGAGAAAAGGGTCCGCAGGTGAGGAATCCATGGGGCAGAACCTATTTAAGTCACACTTAGCGAATTTTTGCCCTTTCTTCACCATTGTTGAACGGTTTTTTGAGATAGGGCAGTATTCTTCAAGAGAGAATCACGAGACATCAGTGAGGTAGGTCGCTTGGGTTTATTTACACGTGTTTATGATGATTTTTCCACTGATTAGCCATATTCGTAAGGGTTTAGGGTGAATTGAGGGAGTTAGGGCTTGAGTTTTGAAGAGTTTTAAGTGAGAATTTGAGGGACCAAACGGAGTCCGATTTTGACGAATTTTATATGGTTAGACTAGGGTGAGGACGAGGTTTGTTATTCTGCCATTTTTGACTGGTTTCGAGACATGGGCACGGGGGTCGGGTTTTGGCCGATTTCGGATTTTTGGCCTATTTATGTAGTTTTTATTGTGGAATTCGATTCTTTAGCCTATGTTGATAGTAGTATTCTGATTTTGGTTAGATTTGAAGCTTTTAGAGACTGAGTCCAGAGATGAGGGCATCCCGGAGTAGGATTTTACGCTGTTAAGGTAAGTAATAATTTTAACTCTAGCTTTGAGGGTATAAACCCGGAGATTTGACATCACGTGATTGTTTGGAAGTGATACTCATGCTAGGTGACGGGCGTGTGGGTGTGCACCGCGAGGGATTGAGACTTGGTCAGTCCCGTGAGGCTGTGAGGCTTAATGGCTATTATCTGTGGTTATGTGTTTATTTGTTGTTGAACTTGTTTGCCTTCGTGTTAGAGATCATGCTTAGGCTTTATTCATGCTTACATTAATTGCACTCAGTCATAGATATTATTGTACATGTTTACCTCAGTCCCTATTATTTTGCTGATATGCTGTGATACTTGACGTGGGCTGTGTTTCCCGTATTTGTTGATGATGATGAGGCTAGAGAGGTACATGATTGAGTGAGGCTGAGGGCCTGTTATGAGGTATTTTATTGAGGCACGTGAGTTGTCCGTGCGGATCCAGGTATTGATACTATAGCACGTGAGTTGTCCGCATAGCACGTGAGTTGACCATGCGGATCCAGGGATTGATATTATGGCACGTGAGTTGTCCGTGCAGCACGTGAGTTGTGTGTGCTTAGCGCTTGGGCTTTGGGAGCCCCTCCGGAATCTGTACACACCCCCAGTGAGTGCATGTACCTATTGAGTGTTGAGTGTATTGAGTGCTGAGTGCCGAGTGCTGAGTGATGGAGTGACATTGCTGTGAGGTTGCATTTACTTTTGTTGTTGCTGCATTTTCCTGTTAATTTCTTTGTTGCATTTGTTGGTTTTATGGAATTTATTTGTTTATTCATGTTTATTGTAAATTGTGAAAATAAATATTTGAATTGTTCTACTTAGCTCGTCACTACTACTCAGTTCCTTAGTTATTTCTGTTACTTGTTGAGGTGGTTGTACTCATGCTACACCCTGCACTTTATGTGCAGATCCAGGTAAGTTAGAGCGCGGCGATCGTTGAGTTCAGGCCGGCTATCGTTGGAGACTGCAATATAGCTGCTAGCGTCCGCAGGACCTTGCTACTCCTTTTATCATTTCTTCTTTTGGACTGTATTGATAGCTAGACAGTTTTATTTCTTAGTTCATAGATTTAGATGCTTATGACTTAGTGACACCCCGATGTTTGGGGCTCATTTCTATATTTTCTATAATTATATTTAGAGTTGATTTAGTTTATGAAAATTTCAAATGTTGGAAGTGTTTTATTAAATTCTTATAATCAATTTAGTAGTAATATTTTGGGAAATAAGCTTGCCTTGTAACACGATAGGCACCATCACGACCATGGTTAGATTTTGGGTCGTGATAAGTTGGTATCAGAGCCTAAGTTACAAAGGTATCACGAGTCATGAACGGGTTTAGTAAAGTCTTGCGGATCGGTACGGAGACGTCTGTACTTATCTTTGAGAGGATGCAGAGCCTTTAGGAAAATTTCACATTCTTGGATTCTTATCGTGTGTATTCTAGTAACTAAACATCTGTATTTCATTCTCTCACAGATGGTGAGGACTCGTGCTACCGGTCAAGAGGGACATCCATCAGTTTGGGCCGCGAGAGGCCGAGGCCGCTGTAGAGGCCATGGTAGGGGCGGAGTCATTTCCAGCGCAGCAGCTGGGGCAGCACCCTAAAGATCCCCCAGTTGACCCCGCTCAGGACCAGGTCCCGGAGATAGAGATTCCGGCGGGACCAGCTCATGCACCACTGCTGCCTATTGTTATTGCAGGCCTTCAGGAGGCCCTGGCCCAGATTCTGATAGCGAGTACCGGCCTTGTTCAGGAGGTCTCTATGTCGACGGCCGCAGCCACTTCTCAGGCCAGGGGAGGTACTCAGACTCCCGTCGCTCGCACACCTGAGTACGTTGTTTAGGGACTTCAGACACCGGAGGCACCACTAGCCCAGCCGATTGCAACTGCATAGGATTATGTGGTTCCTGCTATGCCTGAGGATGATCAACGTAGGTTGGAGAGGTTTGGGAGACTCCAGATGCCACTTTTCAGTGGCACAGAGAGAGAGGATGCTCAGGACTTCTTGTATAGGTGTCAGAGGATACTCCGTACTGCTGGTATTCTCGAGACTTGTGGGGTCTCATTTACTACCTTTCAGTTTTCTGGGGCTGCACTCAGATGGTGGAAGACTTACGAGAGGCATAGGCCTGTTGGCGTAGCATCCCTTACTTGGCAGCATTTCTCCGTTCTCTTTCTGGAGAAGTTTGTACCTGAGTCCCGCAGAGAGGAGTTGCACAGGCAATTTGAGCAGCTTCGCCAGGGTGAGATGTCTGTTACACAGTATGAGATGCGATTCTCTAAGTTAGCTCGTCATGCGGTCTGGTTGGCTCCCACAGACCGAGAGAGGATCATGAGGTTTATAGATGGCCTCGATTTTCAGCTTCGATTGCTTATGACCAGGGAGAGAGTATTTAGGGCTACCTTTGATGAGGTTGTCGACATTGCTCAACAAATTGAGATGGTTCGAGGTCAGGAGGGCTGAGATGGAGGCTAAAAGGCCTCGTGGTCAGAGTGGTTTCAGTGATGCTCCCCAGGGAGGTCAGTTTCAGCAGAGTCAGTCATCATTCAGTGCATTGCTAGCACAGTGTTCTCATTATGCCCCGCCCGCTCAGGTATCATCGGGTAATTCTTTTGAGCATCAGAGCATCAGGAGCATCAGCAGGTATCATTGGTCACATTGCGAGATATTGCCCTAGGCTGTTGGGTGGGACTCCACAGCGGAGTACTCGAACGATGGCACCAGCACCAGTTCCTCTACCACCCTCCCAGCCAGCTAGGGGTGGAGCCCAGTCAGCTATGGGTCGCCCGAGAGGGGGAGGCAGATCAGGGGGTGGTCAGGCCCGTTTCGATGCCCTCCCAGCCAGGCCAGACGCTATTGCTTCAGATGCAGTGATTTCAGGTATGTTCTTCTGTAGACTCATTTGAGGATGAACGTTTGTTTAAGAGGGGGAGGATGTAACGACCCGGTCGGTCGTTCCAAGAGTTATAGCCCCATTTTCTCTATTTTTGCTTATTTATGTGTTGTTCAGCTGTGTTGAGTTGGTAGGTTTGGGTTCGGAGTAGTTTTGGAGTGAAATGACACACTTAGTCTTTTAAGTTAGAAAGCTAAGTTAGAAAAGTCAACCGGAAGTTGACTTATAAGTAAACGTGTTCAGACTTGGATTTTTATGATTCAGTTAGCTTCATTGAGTGATTTTAGACTAGGAGTGTATTCGGAATGTAGTTTGGAGGTCCGTGGTAGAATTAGGCTTGAATTGGCAAAAGTTACAAATTTGGCGATTTTGGTCGGCAGTGGAAAATTAGGTATCGGGGTCGGAATGGAATTCCAGAAGTTGGAATAGGTTCATAGTGTCAATTGTGACATGTGTGCAAAATATGAGGTCATTCGGACGTGGTTTGATAGGTTTCGGCGTCGTTGGCGAATTTTGGAAGCTTAGAAGTTCTTAGGCTTGAATCCGGGGTTGATTTGGTGTTTTGGTGTTGTTTTGGGTGTTCTGGAGGTTCAACTAAGTTCGGACAGTGATATATAACTTGTGGGAATTATTAGTTGAGGTCCCGAGGGGCTCGGGATGATTTCGGATGGTTAACGAGAAGTTTGGAAGTTGGAGAATGCAGCTGAAGCTGCTGCTACTGCTATTTCCGCACCTGTGGAAGGAGGAGTCGCAGGTGCGATGATCGCAGGTGCGGAGGGCATGTCGCAGATGCGGATTTTGGACGATTGGGCTTGGTCGCAGATGCGGAAGTGAGGTCGCACCTACGAGCCCGTAGGTGCGAAGGGCAGCCACAGGTGCGAAGCCTGCCCGGTTAAGTGGTTTCCGCAGATGCGCACCTGGGATCGCAGATGCGGATCCGCAGGTGCGAGAAAAGTGTCCGCAAGTGCGGAATCCCTGGGGCAGAACCTATTTAAGCCACACTTCGCGAATTTTTGCCCTTTCTTTACCATTGTTGAACGGGCTTTTGAGCTAGGGCAGTGTTTTTCAAGGGAGAATCACGAGACATCAGTGAGGTAAGTCACTTGGGTTTATTTACACGCGTTTATGATGATTTTTCCACTGATTAGCCATGAAATTAGTAGGGGTTTAGTGTGAATTGAGGGAGTTAGGGCTTGAGTTTTGGAGAGTTTTAAGTGTGGATTTGAGGGACCAAACGGAGTCCGATTTTGACGAATTTTATATGGTTAGACTCGGGTGAGGACGAGGTTTGTTATTCTGCCATTTTTGACTGGTTTTGAGACATGGGCCCGTGGGCCGGGTTTTGGCCGATTTCGGATTTTTGGCCTATTTATGTAGTTTTTATTGTGGAATTCGATTCTTTAGCCTATGTTGATAGTAGTATTTTGATTTTGGATAGATTCGGAGCTTTTGGAGACCGAGTCCAGAGACGAGGGCATCTTCCCGGAGTAAGATTTTACGCTGTTAAGGTAAGTAACAGTTTTAACTCTGGCTTTGAGGGTATAAACCCGGAGATTTGACATCACGTGATTGTTTGGAAGTTATACCCATGCTAGGTGACAGGCGTGTGGGTGTGCACCGCCAGGGATTGGGAGTTGGTCCGTCCCGTGAGGTTGTGAGGCCTAATGGCTATTATCTGTAGTTATGTGTTTATTTGTTGTTGAACTTGTTTGCCTTCATGTTAGAGATCATGCTTAGGCTTTATTCATGCTCACATTAATTGCACTCAGTCATAGATATTACTGTACATGTTTACCTCAGTCCCTATTATTTTGCTGATATGCTGTGATACTTGACGTAGGTTGTGTTTCCCTTATTTGTTGATGATGGTGAGGCTAGAGAGGTACATGACTGAGTGAGGCTGAGGGCCTGTTGTGAGGTATTTGATTGAGGCACGTGAGTTGTCCGTGCGGAACCAGGTATTGATGCCATAGAGCATGAGTTATCCGCGTAGCACGTGAGTTGACCGTGCGGATTCAGGGATTGATATTATGGCACGTGAGTTGTCCGTGCAGCACGTGAGTTGTCCGTGCAGCACGTGAGTTGTCCGTGCTTAGCGCTTGGGCTTTGGGAGTCCCTTCGGAGTCTGTATACACCCCCAGTGAGCGCATGTACCTATTGAGTGTTGAGTGTATTGAGTGCTGAGTGCCGAGTGCTGAGTGATGGAGTGACATTGCTGTGAGGTTGCAGTTACTTTTGCTGTTGCTGCATTTACCTATTAATTTCTTTGTGGCATTTGTTGGTTTTATGGAATTTACCTGTTTATTCATGGTTATTGTAAATTTTGAAAATAAATAATTGAATTGTTCTACTTAGCTCGTCACTACTATTCAGTTCCTTAGTTATTTCTGTTACTTGCTGAGGTGGTTGAGCTCATGCTACACCCTGTACTTTATGTGCAAATCCAGTTGAGTTAGAGTGTGGCGATCATTGAGTTCAGGCCGACTATCGTTGGAGACTGCAAGGTAGCTGCTAGCGTCCGCAGGACCTTGTTACTCTTTTTATCATTTCTTCTTTTGGACTGTATTGATAGTTAGACAGTTTTATTTCTTAGTTCACAGATTTAGACGCTCATGACTTAGTGACACCTCGATGTTTGGGGCTCGTTTACGTATTTTCTATAATTATATTTAGAGTTGATTTAATTTATGAAAAATTCAAATGTTGGAAATGTTTTATTAAATTCTTATAATCGATTTAGTAGTAATATTTTGGGAAATAGGCTTGCCTTGTAACATGATAGGCGCCATCACGACCATGGTTAGAAGATCCGCGCATAAAAGGATAGAGTCATACATGCTGCATCACAGAAGATAGTCAAAGTTACGAGATTGGAAGAATTCCGACCACAAGTCGTGAAGTGGGAAGAGGCCTAAAGGGGGAATGCCCTGGTCTTTGAATTTATTCACAGTACAATTGCCTAGAGGGTAAGGAAAATATTAAATTATTCGCAAGATCTATAGGTTATGAGACTGATAAGCACACCAGTCAACATTCGAGGACGAATGTTCCAAAGGGGGGAATGATGTTACACCCCATGTTTTTGTACGTAAAAGTACGTCGTAAGTCAATTAATGTAAGCTCGGAAATGAGATTCTCTTTGAAAGTATATGAAGTGATTTAATGTTGTTACACCCCGTACTTCAGACATCACTGTCATTATAGGATTATCTAATGTAAGCTCAAAAGGGATGAAATCCTTCTACAAAGATAAGAAAGGTTTACCAAAGTCTTAAGTAAGTTAAGATAAATATGAGACTTTTTAATCATGATTTAAATGATTTTAAAGTCATGATATGACTATATATGATGTGTGGATATAAAATATAAAGTTTGGGAAAAATCGAGCTAATATTTGCCTTGTAATGAGCCGTTTTGAGAAATTAAATTTGTAAGCTTTATGATGTCATTTTGGGACATATATCATACCAAAATAAAGGTATTTGAACCTAGTTTCCAAATTCCTAAACCATTTATTCATACAATATCGGGGTAGAGAAATAAGGATTTCTAATGTAGGGTTAGGTTACGAGGCAATTTTCTCCCAATATATTGAGAGTTACAAGGATATATTTATATAGAATTAAAGCCCAATGTATCTAGGTTCTAGAACTTCAAACCATTTGTCAATACGACATTGGTGTAGAGAGATAATTGCATTTTTGCGAGACTGCGTAGGAAGCCTTTATGGGACCCACTTGGTCTGGGGCCGGCCTTCACTTATTCTTATCTTGTTTTTGGGATGAGCTTTGCTAATTTTTCGTCCTACTTCCATCCTCACACTCTCCAAACCATTCCAAACAGTTCCCCAAAGGCTCCAAACAAATTCCAAAGAAATACACCATAATCAAACATCAAAGTTAGCCTAAGTGAATAAGAGAGTCTCTATGGTGTTGTGATGTGATTAAGGGTGCTTGTAAGCTAAGGGAAGCTTTGGTTCGAGGTTTTATAGATTATTTAAGGTATGTATAATATCCTATTTCTTGGGATTAATCTTATCTATGTGTTGGTTAAATTATTTGGATGAAGATTACAAGATAACACTTAAAAGGGGAATATATGTTGTTATCTTTTGTTAGGTTATTTTAAGGCTATATATATATATATATATATATATATATATATATATATATATATATATATATATATATATATATATATATTTAGGTTATGATTGGAAAATCTTGAAAATAACTTTATTATGAAATGGTTTATGTTGTTTTGCATGTATATATGTTGATCAAGTAAATTGATGAAAGAAACATATGAAACTTGAGATTGCAAATGAAGATTAGCTTAAGTCACTTCTATGGTGTTGTATTGACATTGAGGGATGTTATAAGCTAAATGTAACTTGGATTTTGAGTTGAAGCTACTATAGGAGGTATGTATATTGTGTTCTTGTATGCTCTTAAGGTTATCTTGACATTGATTAAATTAAATAGATGGACTAGACATGAACTAGTGAATAAAGTTGCTAATTGAGGATAATTGGAGTTGTGGATTGTTTTCTTTGTTATAAATATATGATATAAGGCTGGAATCATTGATGAATGACTTCATTATCTTGTTAATGATACTATTAAGTTAAAATAAGAAGTCTATAAGGAGTGATATGGGGTATTTAGATTCTAATTGGAGCTTGCCGCTCGTCATGAAATAGTTGTGACTTGTTGTTGTTATATGGTGTCTTGTTATTGATAATTATGTATTGCTGAATTTCTATGGTCATTGTTGTTGGTATATGGTATTGGAGGAGGCTCTTGTTACAGGGGAGATGCTGCCCAAATTTACGTAAACAAGATACTAGTTTAAGTTGCGGACGTAGCCTTTACTCAACACTGATTTTGAATCTCCTTATGCTATGATAGATTGAGTTGAGTTGTTTGAAGAATTGCTTTGAAGGTATTAAGGACTCAGTGGAGTTAAGGTATGTTAAGGATATCCCTTCTTTCCTTTTGGCATGATCCATATGATGCAACGAAATGAGTAAGCACGCAACTTTCACAAATGATTATATTCCTAAAAGTACTAGGGTTGCCTATGTTCTTGATTCCCCATATGTCCTACTATCATATCATCTGTTCATGGGTCTTATGACATTCTGAGAGATCTTATTGACTTACTTTCTTATGCATTGCATTCATTTATATATGTACATTGACTCATGACTAGGTGACATTATATACGCGTATATTATATGTATATGGGGCATGGAGAAAGGTTATGACATTATATACGCACCATTACCTGATCAACTGGCATACGTTGATGATTTTGCCCAAAATGGCTGAGAAGATATGATGGGATGGCCTCAGAGGCTTGATGATGTTATGTACGCATATACCTATGCATGGTATGACATTTATACGTACATGCATGACATTATAAGTTTTTCATGATTCACAGAGCTATTCAGAATTTCAGGTTGAGTTCTTTACTCCATGTTTCTTTCACATCTTTTATACACTACTTTCATGCCTTACATACTCGGTACTTTATTTGTACTGACGTGCCTTTTGCCCTGGGACACTGCGTTTCATGCCCGCAGGTCCCGATAGATAGATTGAGAGTCCTCCTAGTAGGCTATCAGCTCAACGGAAGGTATTGTGCACTCCACTTGCTCCGGAGTTGCCTATTTGGTCAGTATGATTTGGACATGTATTGATTGGTATGGCGGGCCCCTGTCCCGACCTTTATGGCATTTATGTACTCTTTGAGGCCCTGTCCCGACTGGCCTGCTCTACTCATAGGCCTCCCACCATCAGTAGGTTGTCCCTGTCAGCTGAAAAGTAGTGAATGAAACTCCATTGGTCTCCAAAATACCTGCCATTCGAAGGATCCGCTAGCACTTGTCTATGAAATCCTGAGCATTCTCTAACTCCACCCCACTTAACTCTGGAGGCTTAAGCCTCCCAAACCGCTCTAGTATCTTCTGCTCCTCATCACTCATAGGTGGGCCAACCCGGTCCCGAGCAGTTGCAACCGGCTGGAGTGGTAGTACCCACGGTGTCTCGAGTCCCTGAACTACATGTTCTAGAGTATGGGCAGCAGGAGTCTGAGTACCTCCCCCCTGAGAAGTGGGTGGTGCATCCAAAACTGAAACCGCCTAAGCTAGGCTTATGCATACAGTCAATATCTGGGTCAAAGCCTCTTTAAGCCCTAGAATCACAATGCGCACAACTGGTGCCTGAGTTGGTCCCACCGTCTCGACCACATATGGTATCTGTTCCTCAGCTGGGGCAACTGGTGGCTCCATATGTGATGCTCTAGCTATGGTATGAGCCGTACCTCAGCCTCTATCGCAACCCCGACCTCTCACGGCCCTAGCTGGTGGTACTAGTGGTCGTCCGCCTGATCCGGTCACACGTGTCCTCACCATCTGTGAGAGAATAGAAGTGTAAAAGTTCAGTTTCTAGAAATCAACAAATTCGCATGACAAGAGTACAAGAAAGTGAAGTTTCCTAACAGTTCGTTAGCCCCTCGAAGATAAGTACAGACGTCTCCGAACCGATCCGCAAGACACTACTAAACCTGCTCATGACTCATGAGACCTAAGTAACCTAATGCCCTGATACCAACTTGTCACGACCCAAAATCCTGATCTATCATGATGGGGCCTAACATATCTACGAGGCAAGCTAACAATTACATAACAGCTAAGCATTTGGAATTAAAACATGATTCAATAAGCTCAAAGACGGAAACATCTCATAGATAACTGATAAAAACAACTGTAACTCAACTACAACTATCCCAAAATCCTAGTGTCACCAAGTACATGAGCTACTAAGTGTCAACATAGTCTGAAACCCTAGTACAACTATATGAGAAAAATAGAACTGTACTAAATAAAATGAAAAGAAGGAGGGTTAAGGTTTGCGGGCGTCATGGTAGCTACCTCAATGTTTCCGAACAGGTACTAGCACAACTCTATCAATCACTGCATCCAAATGTACCTGGATCTGCACACGAAGTGTAAAGTATAGTATGAGTACAACCAACCCAATGCACTCAATAAGTACTAGGACTAACCTTGGGGTGAAAGCAGTGACGAGCTCGGAAGGATACAGTCAGAACCAAAATAATGACAACACAAATATAACAAAAAAATGACAATAATAACTCAGAGAAACTTCCATATTCATCTCGTTCATAGTACATAAATTTTGTTCATGCTTTAAAGTTCAACAATTCAAGCCCAACACTCTACCCGACTCTTATGGTCCGGCCATTCCTAGGACCCCACACATAGCGAGAGCTTAGTGTACCGGGCTGCCCTTTTTTTAATTCCAGCCCAACACTGATAAAATATGCCAAGTACAGCTAGCATTAGAAATGTTACATATCAATGCCTACATGTCAAATATGCATGTCAAATATAATGTATCACAATGGTAATCCCAGGTACTCATACTCTCAGAGTACTCAATCTGTCTATCTCAAATTCTCACTCATCACACACAATCACGCAACACTGTACGGGTGCCTGGCATCAATGCCCCTCACTAAAACACGTGTATATAATCACTGTGCATGCACTTACAATTGATATGTCAGACCCCAGAGGGGCAGATCCTGCCCAAGCGCTAATATAAAGCCTATAAGGCCTACTGTGGCGTGCAGCTCGGATCCTCAATAATAAATAAGCCAATAAGGCATGCTGTGGTGCGCAGTCCGATCCACAATAACACTCACAAATCCAGCTCTCAGGCCCAACTCAGTCATCAATCTTTCCAGTCTCACGGGCTCACAAATCTCATACTACTCAGCCCAAACAATGATAACATGATATAACAGTGAATGACAACAAAGACTGAGATATGATATGCAAATGAATAAACATGATTGAGTGAATAATTTCAGTTAAGTAAATAACTCATCAGTAGAAATAATATCAGTGGGTCCCAACAGAATAAGCACATAGCCTAAACATGATTTCAACATGAATCACAGCTCAATTACTCGAACACGTAGGACTTACACGGATTAAGCAAGACTAGATAACTACATAGAACCACATAATCAACTGAGTCATAATTACCATGGTGCACACCTACACGCCCCCACCTAGCATGTGTGTCACCGTAATACCAACCAAATAACACATATTCCAGTGTTTCATACCCTCAGTACCAAGTTTATAGAAGTGTTACTTACCTCAAAGTGCACAACTCAATGCTCCAACAAACCCTTGCCTCACGAATTGGCCTCCAAATGACTCGAATCTAGGCACAAACAACTTAATATAATCAATACAAGCTACAGAAATCAATCCCATATGGTAAAGCTAAGTTCTTTAACCAAATTCAAAAATTCAACCCGAAAAGTAAACCTCGGGTCCATGCCTCGGAACCCGACAAAATTCATAAAATCTGAACACCCATTCAATAATGAGTCAAACCATACAAAAACCATTCAATTCTAATCACAAATTGACCCTCAAATCCCCAAATCTTACTCTCCAATACCTAGTCCAAAATCCCCAAATTTCACCTAAAACACATAATCTAGGTGGGAAAATCAATGGGTAATCAATATTAATGGATAAAAGTGTTCAAAATTTGCTAACCTCTTGAATTATGGTGAAATACCTCTCAAAACTCGCCCCTAGCCGAGCTCCACAAGTCCAAAAATGAAGAAAAGACTCAAACCGTCGATTATATCCTTCTGTCTAGTCATTTCGCACCTGCGGTTCACTTAATCGCTTCTGCGGTCCCATATGCGCGGCCAAAATTTCGCTTTCGCGTTTCCCTTATGACCTCCCTCCTTCTGCATCTGCGGACAAGACTCCGCTCCTGCAGAGGCGCACCTGCACCCAAGCCTCCGCTTATGCGGAAACTCCTACCCCTTGCATATCCCGCGTTTGCGACCAACCGCCTATATTTGCTAGCTCGCAAGTGAGGAATTTTCATTGCACATGCGCAACGCCCCAAATCCACTTAGAACCGCTTGTATTTTCCCTTGGCCGCTTCTATGGATCCGCACCTGTGGCCAGTTTCTCGCAGCTGTAGTTGCACTAGAACTGATCACAACAGAAATTTCACAAGTTAAATTCTCAATCCAATTTCAATCTGGATCACACCCGAGGCCCTTCGGACCCCATCCAAACATACCAACACATCATAAAATATCATACGAACTTAGTCGAAGTCTCAAATCACACAAAACAACATCAGAAACACAAATCGCATCCTAATTCAAGCCTATTGAAACTAAAGGATTTCCAACTTCTAAAATCGATGCCGAAACCTATCAAACTAATTTCGATTGACTCCAAATTTTACACACAAGTCATAAATGACACAACGGGGACCTACTCCAAATCCCGAAACCAAAATCCGTGCATGGTATCAACAAAGTCAACTCTCGGTCAAACTTCATAACCTTCCAAACCTTCAACATTCTGACTTTCACCAATTCAAGCCAAAATGACCTACGAACCTCCATATCAATATCCGGACACACTCCTAAGTGCAAAATCACCACACAAAGCTATCAGAACCATCAAAACTCCATTCAGGAGCCGTTTATACATAAGTCAACATCCAATCAACTCTTTCAACTTAAGCTTCCAACCTTGAGACTAAGTATCCCAATTCATTCCGAAATATCCCCAAAACCAAACCAACCATCCCGTTAAGTCACATAACTACAGATGAATATAGAATGAACTATAAATATGGGTACATGGCCACAATACTCAAAATGAGCACCCGGTTCATTACATAATTATTGCTATATTTTCTTTCTTGCAGATTTTTCTTGACTTTTTTTTCTTCTTTCAACTATTTTTCTCTTATATTTCTTGTATTTTGCAATTCCAGCTAGTAGTGTATTTCTTACAATACAAGTTCACATTTCTTCCTTTTATTGATTCCACTCAAAAGTCACCCAAGTTCTATGCTTACCTTTTTCTAGCGCTCATATTACAATTAAAGTGCTTTAATAGGTACAAGGATCAAAACAATGTCAATTAAGAACAAAAATGTAACAACCCGATCAGTTGTTTTGTGTAATTGACTTTTACACGAAACTATTCTTTAAGTGTAGCAACCTGATCGAACCTATATCGCACTTACGATAACTACAACTGAACATAGGGGCTGAAAGTCGGGATTTCATCTCTCATTCTGTCATTTTGAACCCTAGACTCGGTAAGAGGCAATTTGGAGAGGGTATTTTTACCTATAAACTCTGGGTAAGTGATTCTAATATATTTCTAATCATATTCCATCAACATATCTTAGATGTTAACATCAAAATCATGTAAATCAAAGTAAAAATTTGTGAAACGTTGTCAAGTTTTTAAAAAATAAGAAATCGAGTGTTGAGAGTCGATTTGGAATCGGATTTTGAAACTAATCACATATATGATCTCGTGGGTTCGTGGGTAGTCAGAATCTACCATTGGGCCCAGGTTTTGATCGGGCGAGCCCCGTGTTGACTTTGTTGAATTTTTGGAAAAAGTGTAAAAATCTTAACTTTATCTATGGCAATTGATTTCCCTAGCATTGTTTGATGATATTAAGTCTATTTTAGTTTAGATTTGAACCTTGTGGAGGAGAATATTAAGGGAAAAGATATTTTTGAGGGTGTTGAATTATCCTAGTTGAGGTAAGTTTCTTGCCTAACTTTGTGTGGGGGAACTGCCCCTTAAGATTAGTATTTATTGATTTATTTATGCAATGTTAAAGCCGTGTACGCAATGTGACGAGTGGGTACACGGGTTGTACGTGATATTTGATCGGTTTAGGATACTTAGAATATTTCCGTACTTTTATTGAAATGCCATATCGTGTTCTAAATTCTCATAGTCAATCTATCCTTATTTGTGTTAGTCTATCCTTACGTGCCTTAATTGACTTGTTTAACACTTGTTCTACATCCTACTTGATAAATTACACTCATGCTTTAGTTCAACTTGTTGCTTCTTTTATTGTTACATGGTATCTTTTTATTGTTAATTATCATAACATGAAGTTATTGTTCGTGTTATCTCCTTCTTTATTGATTATCATTACTCGAAATTATTGTTCATGATATCCCTTTTCTTGTTTATTTCCATTATTTGAAGTCTTTGTTATATGTTATCTCTTCCATTGTGAGTTGTCCTTATTAAGTATCGTGGTTATACATTATCTCACTGCCGAGTTATTGGTGTTGAAGTTGTGAAAGCCGTTATCACGTTAAAGCAAAATTGTTATTGTTGAAACATTTTCCATGTTGAGCATTTTACATTTATTGTTGTTTTTGATATTCTTGTGCCCGTTGTAGTGGAGCCATGGACTATTATTGTGGAAATATTGATATTGTTGATTGTTGGCAAGTTGTGATATATGGGCACTTGTGGTGTGAGTTGTGATGTGATGTAATATTGACGCGCATGCGGTGGTATAAGGCTTGGGGTTAATGTGCATGCAGAACTATAAGGCAGAACTTATGTGCGTGTTGCTTGTAAGGGAATTACGTGAAGCCACGCGGTGTCTTAAGGTGGGCTAAAGTGCGTGTAGCTATTTTGGAAAAACTATTTTCAAAACCTATTGTGATTGATATTGTGAATTATGAATACTAGGCGGTACCTTGGTTGTGATCTGTGATAGTTATACATGAGGCGGTACCTCGATGGTGATTCTTATTGTTCACGAGGTGGTACCTCGTTGTGATTCTTGTTGTTTATCTCATGTTGCAAGAGTTTTGGTGGAAACACTTTTTGTTGTTTTGTTCTTTCTTGTTTTGTCAGATATTGTCCGTATATGATCATTGTGGTTCTTATTAGCTGATTTATTTATACTATTTCCGTGCTTACCATTTCAGTATTAGCTCACGCTTTTAACTGTTTCGTATCAGTTATTTCTCCTATTTCCATTATTTATCCTCATTACATTTTTCACACTGTTTATTTATATACTAGTAGGTGTCTTGATGTGGCCTTGTCACTACTCCACCGAAGCTAGGCTTGATACTTACTGGGTACCATTGTAGTTTACTCATACTATGTTTATGCACATTTTTGTGCAGATCCAAGTACGTCTGCTCATGTCAGTCGATAGTGATCATCTGTTAGATGCTTTACAGAGACTTTAAGGTATGCCTGCTCGGCGCCCGCAGGCCTCGAAGTCACCTTCCCTTATTCTTATTTACTGTTGTATTTTCTTTCAGACAGTGATGTAGTAGTTAATCTTTTTACTCTATAGAGCTTATGACTAGTTCCACCAGTTTTGGGAGAGTATTTGTTGAGATTCTGTTTTAGGAGTTTATATCAATTATTCAGCCTTTTTAGCATTTTGTTAACTATTTGTGTGAAGTTATTATTAACTATTAGGATTACCTAGTCGTAGAGACTAGGTTCCATCACGACATCCTACGGAGAAAAATTAGGGTTGTGACAAAAAGGGTATAGGCTTTAGTGTGGGTGCCAAACAAAAGTATGTAGGCTCATAAGAGCAAACAAGGATAATTTTATTTGTGCTAAGCATTAAGCTCAAAAAGATCAAATAAAACCTCAAATTATTTTTCAAACCGAGTGGAACCTAAAATTTCCCTTCAACTCAAATGCCGAGTAAGTTTTAAACTCAAACAAAACAACATGACTCCATAAAAATCTCACCACACATGACTCACTAAGGATGATCTCATTTCAACTCTCTAATCAAAGCAAGCATTCACGAAACCAAGAGATATTAAGCATTAAGCACAAAGTGAACATAAGTCACGAAAATAAGATATAGGCATCTTAAAACATGATATCCAATTCATAAAGGCATCATGAACAATTTTAAAATATAGGAAAGATACTACACATGCCAAAGCCTAAATATGCTACTATCAAACAAGTCAAATACGCCTAGGAATCTCATTATTCTTCATATTTTTATTCCTTAAATCCTAATCTACTCTAAAAAGGAAAAAGAACTACCCAGTTTAAGCTATATCGCATGAAAAAGAACCGAGACACAAATAAAATTTGACAATTATTCTTGTCAGCTCAGAATTTGATAATGGTTCTTGTCGAGCGAGAGAACTTCATGACTTGTTGTTGATATAGGTAATTATGAGTTCCTACGGATTTATTTCTTCATTGCGGCATTGCGAAGGTCTAGAACATGGTTTTATTTGTCATGAGGTATAGTAACGATAACAGATTTAGTAAAGAGTAACTTTTGTGGTGGGAAGATACTGTTATAGGCATATAAGCAATGGAATATATCGTGTGGTTACATCGTGGGAGTGTACTTATGGTTTGATGCAACTTCTTGATATTGATACAGTAATTTTGGCAGCTTGGGAACTACTCTTAGCACGTTGGAGGATGAACATTTGTTTAAGTGAGGGAGAATGTAACGATCCGACTGGTCATTTTGAGCTTTAGAATTTCGTTCGGTGTTTTGATACTTTGAGTATATTCATATAATGTATTATGACTTGCGTGTATAGTTGGTTTTTATGTTTGAGAGGTTCAGAGTTGATTTGAAAAGTAATTCTCAGTTCGGAAGCTTTAAGTTAGAAGTGTTGACCAAGGTTTGGCTTTTGAGTAAACAACCTCGAAATTAGAATTTGCTGGTTTTAATAGATTCGTATGGTGATTTTTTACTTGGCCTTATGTTCGGATTTGAATTTGGATATTCCTAGAAGGTTTTGGACCTATTTGTTGAAAGTTGGCAATTTGAAGAATTAGAGAGTTCTGAGGTTTGACCGAAAGTTGACTTCGGTTAACAGGGATTTTATTGTGGTTTTGAAACCTTGAATAGGTTAATTTAGTTTATTGAAACTTGTGTGCAAAGTTTGGTTGCTTTCAGGAGTGCCTAAGTGTGATATAGACGAGCTAGACAAAGTTTGAGAGTTAAGATAAGGATTTTGATCTTCGATTCTTGGTTTTAATATTATTTATAGTGTGTTGAGCCTTTGTATAAGTTTGGATAATGTATTTGGAATTGTTGGTTCGAGGTGGTTTTGGACCATTTCGGTTGAAATTTGCATAGCTGATGTGCTGGTGTGTTGCAGTGCATCGAGATCGCGAAGCAAGGGCCGTGATCGTGGAGAAGGATTTTGCTAGGTTGAAATTTTTGCATTGCGTTCGCAGGAAGGGGCTCACAGTCGAGGAATGTTGGGGAAGCTTTCTATAGCTTTCACATGTGTGGCTTCACGTTGGCGAAGACTTAGAGGAGGTCCAGAAATAGACGAGCGCGTTCGCGACTGGTTCCTCATGTTCGCGGAGTGGTGAGGTCAGTTGGCCTTCGTGTTCGCGTGGCGTTGTCTGTGTTTACATAGAAGGGTCACTAGTTGTGTGGATTTATGCATCGCGATTGCGAAGGCTTTGCCGCGATCACGAAAAGAACTGCTGGGCAGAGTATATAAATTGTCATTTTCGGGATTTCACCATTTCTTTTTGTATTGATTCCTAGACTTCAAAAAAAGAGATTTTAAAGAGCAATTTTACTACTTCATTGTAGGTAAGAAATTTTCACTAGAATTTAGTTTTATATATTGATTCCCTGTGAATTTATAAACCTAAAACTTGGAAATTTGGGTTTTTTCCCCCTACACTTTAGAAGAGTGTATTTTAGGAATTTGATTATCAATTTGGACTTGATTTTGAAAACTAACTATATATTTGGACTCGGCAGGTTATGGATCATCCGATTTTGGTATTGGTATCACGATCCAAAATACACTATAGGCCGTGATGGCGCTTAACACCGCCGTCAAGCAAGCCAACAGTGATTAATCAATTTAATTACTCATTTTATTACATCCGAAATCATAGATTTTAATAAGAAAGAGATTTACACTTTTATGTCCAAGAGAACGTACAACATTTGTATTTTATAAACAAAATGGAAGGGCGTTAACAATATGCAAAACCATAAGCATCAACTAATATAACCCCAAAATCCGGTGTCACAAGTGCATGAGTATTTTTCTAATGAGTACAATATTATTACATCTGTCCAGAAAGTAAATAAGATAAGATGAAATAAATAGTACGATGGAGATTCGGTGGACTGCGATGTGTAGCCTGGAATGTAGCTCACATAAATTCCCCTTAACAGGTACGCCTACGTGTCAAGATGATCGCCAAATGAACCTGTCATATCCTGCACATTTAGTGCAGAAGTGCATCATGAGTACGTAAATCAACGCGTACCCAGAAAGTATCTAGCCTAACCCCGGAGAAGTGGTGACGAGGGATCGACATCGACACTTACTAGAGGTCTAATAAAATAATATAATAATTCATAACGGATATGAAGTGCACAACGATAATGGGGTAAATCTGTAAGTCACATAGTCTTCCTAATATTTCTTTTAAAGTTTGAATTTCTCGATCTTGAATTCTAACTTAACAACTCAGAAAATGTCAAGAGCCAATATTAAATAAATAAGGAATACCATATAAAATGCTGGGCATCGGTGGATAGATAATCTCGTGAATATTCAGACTACTAGCGATATAACGCATGATTCTACTGAGGTCGCTCGGCCCGATCCAGAATAATGTGTACACTCCCGAGGGTCGAGCGACACAAATCATAGATGCATCTATTATATTGGCGAGGCGTTCGGCCCGCTCCACAAGAAAGGAAGGGGGTTATCAAATTACGAGGCACATGGTTACAATACATGGGCATAATAATAAATATACCCCTTTACATTTATCAGATATCTTGGCAACAACTCAAGGTGATAAAGCTCCGCCTAATACAGTTATATGCTCCTAAATCCATTTAAGTTAAAAATTTCAATTAATTAAACTAGCAAAAAAAAAAAAAAGAGTTCAAATAAATTAAATATTATATGATAAAGTCCTAAGTCTACCTGGATATAATCATGCTTTAGTTACGTACAGTCTCTTGTCACCTCATGCGTACTTAGCACCCAAAACTAGTTGCACATAACAATAAATATTACCTAGAGGTAGTTTTTCCCTCACAAGGTTAGACATGAGACTAACCTTACTTCGAAATTTTATAACCGGCTCCAACGCCACTCTAATTCTCAACTCCAAGCCAAACATCATGAAACTAGTCAAACAACGTGCAATTCAATCAAAATATAGCCCAATGCTTACAATTTAACAATTTATAACAATTCCCAACTCCGCTCGAAAAGTCAATAAAATCAACCCTCGGGCCCACGTCCTCGGATTTCAAAACTTTTCCAAGATAAACTTTACCCATAACACCACGAACTCAAATATATAACTTATTTCAAATTCCATGTCCAATTTTGTGATCAAAATCTAAAAATACTAATTTCTAGATTTTCTACCAAAACCCCACAATTTCTACTAGTTTTCATGTTCAAATCCTTATAGAATCCATGTATTTTAACTCACGATATGTGAGAATTACTTAACATGATATAGATGATGAAAATCTTCCCTCCAAGAGCTCCTAAATCGCCCAACCAAATGAAAATGGGAGAGAAATGGGCTAAGTCTCGGATAACAAATACCTCACTAACTAGCGACCTTCGCACCTGCGGTCCATTAGCCTCTTCTGTGACTCCGCACCTGTGGAAAATCCATTGCAGCTGAGGCGCCAGCTCAAACCAACAGTCCTCGCTTCTGCGCCCCAAGTAGAGCATCTGCACTTCCTCTTCTGCGGGCTCAAGCGCTTCTACGCTCACGCACCTGCGCGTCCTTGTCTGCTTCTGCGGCCCATGCCTTCTTGGCCAACCTCCGCTTCTGCGCTTCTTCTTCGCAGATGCGGCTTTGCAGATGCGGATATTTCCTCGCACCTGTGCTCCCACACTTCCCCCATGATAATTGCACCTGCGATGGAATCTTCGCACCTACGTGACCGCTCCTGCGACCACTTTTTCCGCAGGTACGAAGGGACCAGTCTTCAGCAACACCAACATTTCTTCAAATCCCAATTTCAATCCGTTTTCGATTCGTTTTAACCCCGAGACCCCCAAGACCCCATCCAAACATACTAACACATCCCAAAACATATTACGAACTTAGTCGAGGCCTCAAATCACTCCAAACAACATCAAAACTATGAATCGATGATAGAAATCCTTCTTTAAACTTTCAAACTTCCAAACTTCGACGAAAGCGTACGAACCGTATCAAAACATTCTAGAATGACGCCAAACATTGTACGCGAGTCAAAAATCATGATACAAACCTATTCCAAGGCTCAAAACCCCAAACGTACATCGATAACACCAACATCCACCTCAAACCAAACTTAGGAAATTCTAAAACCTTCCAAATGCCAACTTTTCACAATAAGCGCCGAAATGCTCCCGAGTGATCCGATACTCAACCCGAACATATGCCCAAGTCCAAAATCATCATGCAAACCTATTGGAGCCTTCAAATCCCTATTCCGAAGTCGTTTACTCAAAAGTCAAACCTTAGTTAATTCTTCCGACTTAAAACTTCTGAAATTAGAATTTTCTTTCCAAATCAACTCTGACCATGCGTACAAGTCATAATACCTGAAGAAAATCTAACTAAGGCCTCAAACCAGCAAACGATGTGCTAGAGATCAAAACGACCAGTCAGGTCGTTAT
Source organism: Nicotiana tomentosiformis (assembly GCF_000390325.3). NCBI lineage: Eukaryota > Viridiplantae > Streptophyta > Magnoliopsida > Solanales > Solanaceae > Nicotiana > Nicotiana tomentosiformis. The sequence continues at coordinate 82,350,700 of NC_090817.1, read as the reverse complement.
AATTAGTTTCAAATTTCGAGCATGCGAGCCCGAGTTGACTTTGTTGACTTTTTGGGAATCCTTCAAAAATTGAAGCTTTATAGATTGGGATTGATTCCTATAGAATTGTTGACTTCCTTGGATGATATTTAGCTTGGATTTGCATGATTGGAGGGATAGAATGAAGTTTTTGACACGATTTGAGGTTAAAGGCTAGCCTGTATGAAGTAAGTATCTTGCCTAGGCTTAGATTGAGGGTATTTCCCCGTTGGCTATGATAGTTGTTATATGTTAGGGGTGACGTTTATCCGGGCAGACCTTAGGCTATTATATGCCTTGTTTTTCTATCAGGGCTCTTTGATATCGTGTTTTCTCCACTTGTATAACCATGTAAATAATTATTCATTCTAGAAATCATGTCTAGACTATTTGCTAATAAGATGAGACATGATAGGGCTATTTTTGTTATGTTGAGATATATTGCCTTAGCCTATTAGCCATAGTCATATTCTTCAGTCATGATATATTTATATCTCATATGTTGTTAATGTCTTTGTTTGTGTGACACGGATTTGAGCTGAGTTGTGGAACATTGCTATAATTCGAGCTGTATTTTGATTATGGTACTGTGAGATGTTGGCATATTAAGACTTGAGGAGATTAATGATTGATTTTGGGTCATAGAGACATATTGAGCGGATTGATGACTAATCTTGGGCCATAGTGTCGTACTGATATTGATTGTGAGGTGACGCTTGCATCAAAGTCCCATATTGGGCTGAGTGATGTTGATCGTTGACTTTGATCCGAGCATCACTTGGGCTAGGATTCACCCCTACGGATTCAGGTAATAACTCATGATAATTTAGGCTTTGTGAGTGCAGGAACACGATATGTGCTTAGTCAAGGACTTATGTTAGGCACCCGTATAGTACTGAGTGTGTGTGTGTGTGTGTGATGATTCACGGGTATTGTTCCATGCACCATGAGAGTGCTGAGAGTATGACTCACGGCATTATGCCAGGTACTGTGAGAGTGTTGAGAGTATGATTGAGGAGTACTTGTGTCAGGCACTATGAATATCCTGAGATTGTATATACTTGTTAATTAAACTATGATATTATTGATTGGACATGTAAATCTGACACGCAGACATAGAGTTATATTTTCCTCATGTTAATTGGTATTTGATGTCTCTACTTGATGTTTAGAGCTTGAAATCTTATCTTTATCTTTTTAAATCCCTTTCTAAGTGATTTCTGTGAAAAAAAGTTGATGCCTTGACTAATATACCTGAAAAAATGCCTATTACTCCTCATATTGTGTTAGAGTTGAGCCTGTATTATTTGAATTACTTTTCCTTATATGCCATGATTCTATTGTTATTGTTGTTGTTGGCTGTTGAAAATGAGCATCGGACTTTTCCAACCTCGCCACTACTTTCTCCGAGGTTAGGCTTGCTATTTATTGAGTACATGAGGTTGGTTATACTACACTCTGCACTTCATGTGCACATGAACTACAAATAGTGGTGGTTGCTAGTGAACTGTTTATCCAGGTTTGCTTAGAGATTTCGAGGTAGCACTGCTATTTTATTCGCATGCCTTGAAGTCCCCTCCTTTACCTTATGTTATTAGTGTTTAGTCTTCAAATAGTATTGTATGTTTTTCAGACTCTGTATTTAGTACTCTATAGAGCTCATGCACTCGGTGACACAAGATTTTAGGTAGTTTCAGTTGTATCTTCATTTTGATTTCAGTTATTTATACTATTCTGTTGTTTGAGACTATTTCTTATTAAGTTTATTTCTGCATATTTGTTATTGGCTTGCCTGAAAAGTGGTGTTAGGCGCTATCACGACTCTGGTGGGATTTTTGGTCATGAAAAAAATAAATGTCTAATTGATGAATATTTATATTTTAAAGTAATAAGATGTAACAACCCGATCAGTCATTTTATATAATTGCGCCCCGTTTTCCTATTTTATGCTTCACACATGTGTGTTTATGATTTTATGACATGCGGTGTTGGTTAGTTTCATTCCGAAAAGCTTTCGGGTTGATTCAGACCCTTGATTCTTGACTTAGAAGTTTAAATTAGAAAATATTAATCAAACTTTGACTTTTGTGAAAATGACCCTAGAATTGTGTTTTTATGGCTCCGACAGCTTTGTATCGTAATTTTGAACTTGGTCATATGCCCGAAAATGATTTTGGAAGTCCGTAGGTTGATTTATGTTGATTTACCGAAATTTGGCAATGTAAAGTTGAATGGTTTGACCGTAGGTTGACTTTTAGCTAGCAAGCTCAAAATTTGATTTTAGGTCTTGGAATAGGCGTGTTATGATATTTAGAACTTGTCCGCAAAATTTGGTGTCGTTTGGAGTTGATTTGATAGGATTCAGACGTTTAGTTGTAATTCTAGAAGTTCTTGAAAATTTCCTAGAATGTCATGCATTTTAGAGTTTAATTCGTAGTTTTAGATATTATTGTCATGTTTTAATCGCGCGAGCGAGTTTGTATGATATTTTTAGACTTGTGTGGATATTTGGTTTGGAGCTCCGAGGGCTCGGATGAGTTTCAGACATGTTTCCGAGAGTTTTAGACTAAAATTTGCAGAAATCTGGTGTCTGGTGCTCTGGTGTCGCAATTGCGAACACCAGGCTCGCAAATACGAAGGTGACAATAAGGCGGCTGATGTCGCAAATGCGACATCCCCTTCGCATTTGCGAAGGAAGCAGAATTCGCAATTGCAGTGATGTATAAGGCTGTCAAGGTTTGCAAATGTGAGCCCTGGTCCGCAATTGCGAGGGTTTGCAAATGCGAACCCTGTATCGCAAATGCGATATCTGCTGCTGATTAAAGGGCTGGGAGATGGGATTTTTGAACTCATTCTCTCATGTTTGAACCCTAGACTCGGTATGAGGCAATTTGAAGAGGAGATTTTTACCTACAAACCTTGGGTAAGTGATTCTAATCTATTTCTAATCATATTCCATCAACATATCTTAGATTTTTACATCAATGTCATGTGAATCAAGGTGAAAATTTGTGAAACGTTGTCATTTTTTTAAATAATAAAAAATTGAGTTTTGAGAGTCGATTTGGACTCAGATTTTGAAACTAATCACTTATATGAACTCGTGGGGTCATGGGTAGACGGAATCTACCATTGGACCCGGGATTTGACCGAGCAAGCCTCGAGTTTACTTTTGTTGACTTTTTGAGAAAATTATAAAGATCCTAGCTTTATCTATTGCAATTGAATTCCCTAGAATTGTTTGATGATATTGAGTCGATTTTGGTTAGATTTGAGCAGTGTGGAGGTGGATTTTAAGGGAAAGACTATTTCCAAGTGTTGAATTGGTCTAATTGAGGTAAGTGTCTTGCCTAACTTCGTGTGGGGGGAACCGTATTTTAAAAGGCATAGGCGTAAAGCGAGGTGTTTTACAAAATGCCTCAGTGAGGCGTAAGGCTCATGGATATTTAATTTTTAATATTTTATATAATAATATAATTACAGTAAATAATTAAAAACATGTAAAATTGCATAAAAATATAAATATGTGAATGTGGGGATGGGGCATATATATATATGCCCCATCCCCACATTCATTCAAGTTCCTGGATGAAATATGCGAGTGACAGTGCCAGGTCTTGAAAAATAAAATAAATTTATACTAGATTGCCGAAAGTCAATGTCTTACGAGGCTACTTCATTATTGTTGAAATTAGCTAATTTAAGTTTCAAATACATTTTTTTAAATGTAAAGCTAAGAAAAATACTTATGTTTTCCTCCCCTTTTTTCATCTTATAGACTTTTGAATATTAAAACTTCTTTGGTTCTGATATCAAAAACATAAATTAAAATTGAATGATATCTGCATAAGTGTACATAGACATGGTCAAGTGACAGTTTGGTTTCAGGGACATGACATGGCATGGGCATAAAACTTTTCTATTAAAGAAATTAAGGTTACGTTTCGCCTTTGAGTGACTTTAGCCTTTTTTTGATAGGTTATAGATTAGGTTAAAATAACTTTTAAATGATTTTTATATTTTATGTTCTATTTGGCAGTTTAGTGAAGTGCTTGAATAAATTTTGATAGTGGTGATATTGTGAATTTTGGAGCTAAAGAAAGAAAATATTTATATTTGCATACAATGTATGAAAATTGTATTTCTTCTATCTCGATTAAGTATATACAAGATTATATAATAAATTTACTATCTTTTTTCATGACCGTGTAGATAACTTACTAGTTTGCAATATTTACACAACAATAAATGATGCAAATTGGAATCCTTCTAACACAATAATAAGAAAAATACCAACATAAAAATTGAACGTAATCCCACACGCTGGTGGGAATTGAACTTGAGGTCTCGTAAATCGACCTCATATTGATAATAGCCACTTGGTAAAGACTTCATTTGTGTGACGACCCGATAGGTCATTTTGACCACTAGCTTTCTTTTATGTGTTTCGAGACCTTTTATAGCCTTATTTGATGATATACAACTTGCGTGTGTAGTCCGTGTAGTTTTTCATAAAGCTTATATGTGAAATTTTAAAGAAAATATAATTTTTGGCTTTAAAAACGACTTGAGTTGACCACGGTTAACGTTTTTGGTAAACGACCCCGGATCGGTATTTTGATAATTCTGGTAGGTTCGTATGATATTTTTAGACTTTTACGCAAGTTTGATTGGTGTCACGGTGACCCGAGCACGTTTGAGCGCATTATGTGAAAAATTAGAAAAGTTGAGTTTCAAGCTGAAAATCTTGAGTTTTGGTGATCGATTCTTGATATTTGATGTTATTTTGATGATTTGAGGTAGCTAGTGAGTTTGTATAATGTTATTACACTTGTGTGAATTTTCGGATTGGAGCCTGAGGGGCTCGGGTGAGTTTCAGATGTGTTTTGGTTGATTTTAGAACTGATGAAGCAAAGAAGTTGCAGGTCTCGCATTTGCGAGGAACTGATCGCAATTGTGAGCCTCGCATTTGCGATCTTGGAGTCACAATTGCGACAACTGAACTGGGCAGACATCTTCGCAAATGCGAACCTTTGGCCGCAGTTGCGATGAGTGGGTCCTTCACAAATGCGAAGCGATGGTTGTTTTTACGACATCTGGGCACTGTAGCACTGATCGAAATTGATATCAGTGGTTTGCATTTACGGACAACGAAATTACAAATCAGAGTTCGCAATTGCGATACCTGCAGACGGGTAAAAGTGGAGAATTTTGGGACTTAGCTTATTTTACACTATTTTTCAACCCTAGACCCCATAGAGGCGATTTTTGAAGAATATTTCCTTCCCAAATCCATTGGTAGGCAATTTTAACTTGTTTTCAATCAATTTCAATTACTTTTTCATAAATTTTGACATTAAATCTATGAATTTCAAGGTAAAAATTGGGGGTTTTGGGTAAAATTTAAGAATTTTATAAATTGAGATTTAGACCTTAAAATGAGGTCGGATTTCAAAATAAATCACATATTTGGGCTCCGGGGTGAATATGTAATTGGGATTTGGTCCGACTATCGCAATTGCGATACATGTGGTTCTCTGCTAAGGTCGCAAATGTGACTCTGCTATTTGCGAATGCGACACTAGAGGCATCAAACACCGGATTTTTATTTTTAGTTCAATACCTTCCGAAACATGTGCGAAACGCATCCGAGCTCTCAAGGCTCCAATCCAAACATCCATACAAGTATATAAACATTATACGAACTCCCTCGCGTGGTAAAAATACAAAAATAACATCTAAAATTATGAATTGAACACTAAAATGCATGAATTTCAAAGTAAATTTTCAAGAACTTCTATAATTGCATGTAGGCGTCCGAACCCTACCAATTCAACCCCAAATGATACAAAATTTTGCAGACAAGTTCTAAATAACATAACGGACCTGTTCCAAGTGACAAATCAAATTCCGAACTCGATAGTTAAAATTCAACCTGCGGTCAAACTTTTCAACTTCAAATTACCAAAATTCGGTAAATCAACACAAAAACCTACGGACTTCCGAAATTAATTTTGGGCATATTCCCAAGTCTGAAATCACGATACGAAGCTATTGGTGCCATCAAAATACCGTTTCGGGGTCATTTTCACAAAAGCAAAAGTTTGGTCAACATTTCTAGTTTAGTCTTCTAAGTCAAGAATCAACCTGAAAGCTTCACGGAACGAAACTAACCAACCCCGCTAGTTATAAAGCCATAAACACACATGTGTGAAGCATAAAAAAGGGGTAACATAACACAATTACACAAAATGACCGGTCAGGTCGTTACATTCTCCCCTTCTTAAAATAAACGTTCGTCCTCTAACGTGTATAAGGACATACCTGAAGTGGTGAATAGATGAGGATAACGACTCCGCATGTTGTGCTTAATCTCCCAGGTCGCCTCCTCGACCGGATGACCCATCCATTGAACCTTCACTGAAGTAATGTTCTTTGATCTCAACTTCCGGACTTGTCTATCCAAGATAACCACCTGCTCCTCAATATAATTCAAATCCTCATCCAATTGCACTGTGCTGAAGTTTAAGATATTAGACTAATCACCATACAGAGCATAGAAACATGGAACACCGGATGAACCGTAGATAAACTAGGTGGCAATACAAGCTTGGAGGCCACCTCACCAATCCACTCAAGGATCTCAAAAGGTCTGATATACCTAGGGCTCAACTTGCCCTTCTTCCCGAACATCATCACACTCTTCATGGGTGAAACCCGTAGCAAGACTCTCTCTCCAACCATGAATGCAACATCACAAACCTTTCAATATGCATACCTTTTTTTGTCTATATTGGGCTGTACGAAGCCCATCCTGAATCAACTTGACCTTCTCCAAGGCATCTCGAATCAAATCTATGCCCAATAACTTGGCCTCTCCCAGCTCAAACCAACCAACTGGAGAACGACACCGTCTCCCATATAGGGCCTCATAAGGAGCCATCCAAATACTCGATTGGTAACTGTTGTTGTAGACAAACTCTGCAAGCGGCAAAAACTGATCCCAAGAATCGCCGAAATCCATAACATAGGCACGAAGCATATCCTCCAATATCTGAATGGTGCGCTCGGATTGTTTCTCCGTCTGGGGTAAAATATAGTACTCAACTAATTGTCTGTCTATCTTGCATTGTATCGCTCTCCAAAAATGCGATGTGAACTGTGTACCTCGATCAAAGATGATGGATACCAGCATGTCATAAAGTCGGACAATATCGCGGATATAGATCCAAGCCAACTACTCTAAAGAATAGGTAGTCACCACCGGAATGAAATGAGCCGACTTGGACAACCTGTCCATAATCATCCATACCACGTCAAATTTCTTCTTAGTCCATGAGAGCCCAACAACGAAGTCCATTGTGACACGCTCCCATTTTTACTTAGGAATCTCAAGTCTTTGAAACAAACCGCCTTGCCGCTGATGCTCATACTTCACCTGCTTATAATTTAGGCACCAAGATACATACTACACTATGTCTTTCTTCATTCTCCTCCACTAATAGTGTTGCCTCAAATCCTGGTACATCTTAGCGGCACCCGGATGAATAGAATATCGCGAATAATGGGCCTCCTGAAGAATCAACTCACGCAACCCATCCACATTGGGCATGCATAATCGGGCATGCATCTGCAACACACCGTCATCTACAATAAAGACCTCCTTAGCATTACCGTGCTGAATTGTGTCCTTAAGGATAAACAAATGGGGGTCATCATACTGACACTCTCTGATACGATCATATAGAGAAGACCGAGAAACCATGTAAGCAAGAACTCGACTGGGTTCCGAAACATCCAATCTAACAAACTGGTTGGCCAAGGCCTGAACATCCATGGCCAGTAGTCTCTCTGCTGCTCGTAGATATGCTAAACTGCCCAAACTCTCCTCCTTTCGACTCAAGGCATCAACCACCACATTGGCCTTCCCGTTATGATATAGAATGGTGATATCATAGTATTTAAGCAACTCTAACCATCTCTGATGCTGCAAGTTAAGATATTTCCGTTTGAACATATCCTGTAGACTCCAGTGGTCAGTAAAGACCTCACAAGGGACACCGTACAAATAGTGCCGCCAAATCTTAAAAGCATGAACAATAGCTGTCAATTCTAAGTCGTGGACCAGATAATTCTTCTCATGGGTCTTCGAATGCCGAGACGCATAGGCAATCACCCTACCGTCTTGCATCCACACCGCGCCAAGGCCAACACATGACACATTACAATACACAGTGTAAGACCCCAAACATGTAAGCAACATCAACACTAGGCCTATAGTCAAAGTAGTCTTGAGATTCTAAAAGCTCGCCTCACACTCCTCGGACCATCTGAAAGGAGCTCCCTTCTTGGTCAATCTGGTCATTGGTGTAATAATAGATGAGAAACCCTATACTAAATGACGATAATACTCGGCCAAACTAAGAAAACTCTAAATATCAGTAGCTGAGGATAGTCTGGGCCAACTCTAAACTGATTCAATCTTCTTCGGATCTACCTTGATCCCCTCACTCGATATCACATGGCCCAAAAACACCATTGAATCAAGCCAATATTCACACTTTGAGAATTTTGCATCCAACTTCTTCTCTCTCAAGGTCTGAAGCACGAACCTCAAGTGCTGATCATGATCTTCCCGACTATGGGAATACACCAAGATGTCGTCAATAAACTCAATGAAGAATGAATCAAGATATGGATGGAATACACAGTTCATCAGGTGTATAAATGTTGTTGGGGTGTTGGTCAGCCCAAATGGCATCACAAGTAACTCGTAGTGACCATACTGAGTCCCAAAGGCAGTCTTTAGAATATCCAGATACCGAATCTTTTGCTAATGATAATCTGACTGCAAATCAATCATTGAGAACACTCTGGCACCCTATAGCTTATCAAACAATTCATCAATACGTGGAAATGGATACCCGTTATTCATTGTAACATTGTTCAATTGTCGATAATCAATACACATGCACATAGAACCGTCTTTCTTCTTCAGAAACAAGACTGGAGCTCCCCACGACAATACATTAGGCCGAATGAAGCCCTTATCAATTAACTCTTGCAAATGCTCTTTTAACTCCTTCAACTCCGTTGGGGACATATGATATGGTGGAATAAAAATGGGGTGAGTGCCCGACAGCAAGTCAATACCAAAGTCGATATCTTTATTGGGCGGCATGCCCGAATGGAAATATATCGGGGAAGTCTCTCACTAACGAAACTGACTGAATGGTAGGAGTATCAGCAATGACATATCTCTGAAAGGATAGATAAGCATCACACCCCTTCTCAACCATCCGCTGAGCTATTATAAATGATTCGACCCTGCTAGGAACATAATCCAATGCACCCCTCCACTTTAACTGTGGCAAACCTGGCATGACCAACGTCACAGTCTTGGCGTGACAATCCAGAATAGCATGATAGGGCGACAATCATTCCATGCCTAAGATAATATCCAAGTCTACCATACTAAGTAACAATAGATCAACTCTATTCTCAAAACTACCAATAACAATTAAAAACGGCCGATATATCCGATCCACAATTATAGAATCTCACACAGGCGTGGACACATAAATAGGAGAACTCAAAGAATCACAAGATATATCCAAATACGGAGTGAAGTAAGTTAACGCGTATGAATAAGTGGATCCCGGATCAAATAAGACCGATGCATCTCTATGGTAAACTAGAACTATACCTATAATGACTATGTCCTACCCAAAAAAGCATAGAATCTAGTCTGGCCTCCCCCTCTATAGAGACATCTACCCACCCGCCGCCCACCCCTAGTTGGCTGTGCGGGTGGAGCAACAATTGGGGCAACAACCATGGCCTGAGAAGTTTGTGGACCTGACTGAATCCATGGAGCCTGAGTTGTTTGTTGATGTGCACCCCTCCTGAGTCTGGGGTACTCTATAACCACATAACATGTATCACCATACTCAAAGCAAGCTCTCGATAGGCGTGGATGCTGGGACTGGTCAGCTGGACTAATCGCTGAAGGCACCCCTTCAGGAGGTGCACTAGAAAGTGACTGAGCAAAGTGTGGAAACTGATACCTCGGAACTATCGGAGCACCACTAGAAGCTGGAAGTGCTGAGTGAATTGGACGGCTTACATAGCCTCTGCTATGACGGGTTGTAGCTGCAGCTTGACAAGCACTAAATCCTCCAGTACCTCGAGGCCTCTTGGACTCCCTGTCCTCTCTCTCACAGCCCCGCATACCCTCCAACCTCCGTGCAATCTCGACCACCTGCTAATATGGGGTATCTGCCTCTAACTCTCAATCTATGCTGAATCTAATACCATAGTTGAGCCCTTTCAATAAATCGATGAACTCGCTATCTGACTATAGAGACAACGGCGGGTGCATGCCTGGACAAGTCACTGAATTGGACATCATACTCTGACATTATCATAGAAACCCAACACAACTACTCAAACTCCGCGCGCCATGTATCCCAAAGGGTCTGAGGAACAAGCTCTCTTAAGAATAACTCTGAAAACTGAGTCCATGTAAGTGAAGCTGCCTTGGCTGGGCTACCCTCCTCATAAGCTTGCCACCATTGATACGCTACTCCTGACATCTGGAATGTAGTAAAAATAACTTTGCTCGACTCCGTAATACCCAATGTGCGGAGAATATGGTGGCACTCCTCTAGAAAACCATGTGCATCCTCTGAAGCTAAACCACTGAAATTGGGAGGGTGATACTTATTGAACCTATAAAGTCTAATCTGCTCCTCCTCAGATGCTGCAGTCCTAACCAAGGGCTAAATCGGAACAACAGTTTGTACTAGTATAACATCTGGGACCTAATCAACATGGACTTGCTGCTCTAGGGTATCGACCTCGGAAGTCTGAGCTCCTCCTCCAGCCTGATATATGGCTGGTGCAAGTGGAATCAACCCCGTCTAAGCTAGAGTACCAAACATGATCAAGAACTATGCGAGAGTCTCCTGAAGTGCAGGGGTGACAACAAGCGCCTCGGGTGCCTGCCCTCCTAACTGGAGATACTGGTGGCTCCTCTGTCGCAGCTCGGGCAGGTGCTCTGGCTGCACCATGTTCCCCTCCTCGGCCTCTTCCCTGGCCCCGACCTCTCGTAGCTCTAGCAGGGGTGCAGGTGTCTGAACGTCGGATCCAGCAATACATGTCCTCACCATCTGTGAGATAATATAAAGACAAAGGTTCAGCTTTTGAAGTCAACCAATTCGCACGATAAGGAATCAAAGAAGTGAAGTTTCATAATAGTTTCGTATCCACTCAAAGATAAGTACATATGTCTTTGTACCGATTCGCAAAACTCTACTAAACCTGTTTATGGCTCGTAAAACCTACGAACCTAGAGCTCAAATTCAACTTGCCACGACCCTAATTTCCCTCCGTAGGATGTCGTGATGGCACCTAGTCTCTTCGACTAGGTAAGCCTAACATGCATAGAGAAATAGTGGAAAAGCTACTAAAACATCAAATAAAAACCTTCATACTATAATAATAAACTCAACAGTACAATAGCCAACACTCTCCCCAAAATCTGGTGGAACGGAGTCATAAGCTCTACAAGATGGCACTACAAGTCTAGAACTACAATACAATTTGGAACAAGAAATAAACAGTGGGATGTCTAAAACAGAAGGGGACTCCGAGGCCTGCAGACATAGTGCAGGTATACCTTGAAGTCTCCAAAAGCAGCAACTCAAATCAACTATAGCATCTGGCATGGGAAGACGTACCTGGATCTGTACAAAATGATATGCAGAAGCGTAGTATGAGTATACAACAACAGTACCCAGTAATTATCAAGCCTAACCTCGGTAGTTTAGTGATGAATCTAGGTCAATACGCCTACTAGGATATAATAAACAAAATGAAAACGTAATAACCAGAAGTCACAAAAAATGGAGCAATAAGTCATATGAAGCAAGTTAATAACAGAGACTAACGAAAGGATTGTAAGCATAGAGATAACATAAGGGAAAAAATTGAAAAGAACCACAATGTTCATATACGTGAAATAATTGACAGAACAATGAAGAACAAACAACAAGAACTGTTCCCACCAAATAACTCTTTACAACACGAGATATACATCAAGAATCACAACGAGGTACCGCCTCGTGTACAATAAAAATCACGACCGAGGTACCGCCTCGTGTATATCAAGAATCACAACTGAGGTACAGCCTCGTATTCACAATTCATAATCTCAATCACAAGCGTTCCTTATATCGCTGCATGAGCCTTACATTTAAATAGTTTTGAAAATATTTTTCCCAAAATAGCTACATGCACTTTAGCCCACCTTATGACGCCGCGTGGCTTCACGTAATTCCCTTACAAGCAACATGATGTTCGGCATATTTCTATATGTTTTAATGTTATTCTACCCATGTTTTAACTGCTTTTTGGTGCTATTTGATGTTAAAAATGTCCAACATGTGTTAATTATTGGTTTTACGACTAATTAAGTTGTGTGTGATGATTTATGATGTATGATAAAACAATGCTCCATCTATAGGAGAAGTGGGTGGATACAACCTATAAAAAAGGGCTATTTGAAGAACTCTTAGCAGTGAAGTCTCAAGAAGGCATCCACCTTAGCATCCGCACCTGGGCGCAACAAGGTTGAGGGAACAGAGGGTGGACGCGAAGCATCCAACTTAGTATCAATTTCCGAAGATGATTCGGAAAAAAGAAAAAGGAAAACTTTGGCCCACGGCTTTTGTACGCAATATATAAGCCAAAACACCACTTTCAGGTCATAGAACACACTTGGAAGTGGAGAAAAACCATCACAGTGTTCGGGAACCGTAAAATTCGTATTGATTTCTTCTTTTTCCCTTCTTTTCTTGATAATGCGTAGCTAAACTCGTTTATTCTGGGGTGGTTTTACATGAATGTTGATATTCAAAGATTGATTTGATGATTTAATTTATCATATTGAGTTATTTATTCATATCATGAGCCTAATTATTTTACTGCCTAGCTAATAGTAAAATACTATATATGAATCTTGAGTTAAACTTGAAAGAGGTAATTCTTGATTGCAATATGATTGAATAGAGCGTGATCTTGAACCTAGTCATTGGGAAATTGATTTGCGAATACGGATAGAAATATACCTATTTGTTGTGCTTAGCCAATTTTGTAAGAGATTATTAATGCATTATTATTATCTATAATCTCATAAGAATATATGGGTTAGAATAGATTGAATAGGCGAGTAGAAGTTGTCAAATTTCTATGAGTATTATTATCCTTGCAGGTTAATAATCTAGATAAACTAATAAGTCGAGTCGATTTAAGAATTCGACAGGATTGTTAGCCAGCCATAACCTTGGAATATTATTTCTCATTGAATTAAAATCTTCATGCTAAGTGTGATAGTTAATTAGTTTGTCTTTTATTTGCAATTATCATTAGTAGAATTAATCAACAAAAATCACCTTGAAATTGTTCTTGACTCGATAAATCAGAATTTGCTTGATTTAGTAGACAATTGATCACAAGTCCTCGTGGGAATGATACTCTATTCACTCTTTTTTACTTGATTGATTGCGTATACTTGCGTGTGCGATTTAGGTCAAGAAGCTTTTGACCCAGAACCTAAGAGAGAATTTCGCAGAAGGTTGAGAGAAGCTCGGGAAGCACATAATTTACAAGCACTCATTCAACTTCCTGTTCAAATAGAGGATGAACACCCATTGGCGGCACATGAGATGGCTATGCCCAGCATTGCTAATGTCACCTCCAGTATCGTTAAGCCTAGGATCACATGGCATTTCGAGCTTAAGTAGAGCATGATCCAACTACTTCATACAAATGGACAGTTTATGGGACTACCATACGAGGACCCCCAACAACATATTCTGAATTTTCTGGAGATTAGTGATACTTATATCACTAATGAGGTCACATATGATTATGTGAGACTCACATTGTTTCTTTATTATCTGTTGGGTGAGGCCAATAGATGGTTGAAATCTGAGCCAGCCAACTCTATTGCATCATGGAATGATTTGGCTTGCAAATTCTTGGCTAGGTTCTTTCCTTCTGGAAAAACCGCAAAGATAAGAAGTGAGATAGTTGCATTTAAATAGAGGAAGGTGAATCACTTTATGCAGCCTGGGAGCAATTCAAGGGGCTACTAAAAGACTGTCCACACCATAAACAAACCAACGAGGTACTTGCTCATACTTTTATTGAAGGTCTTCACCTGAAACAAAAATAATGGTGGACGCAACAGCTGGTGGCCAAGTATTGGAAAAGAGCTTTAATGAAATCTGTGCACTATTAAACAAGTTTTCCAAAAGTAACCCCGATTGACAAAGGGAAACTAGTATACACACAACCCATAAAGTTGTCGAGGTACTTGAATTGGATGTTATATCAGCACTATCTGCACAGGTAGCATCTTTGGCGAATCAAATCAGCAAGATGAATGTGGTTTTAACGACCTGACTTGTCGTTTTAAGAATTAATGCCCCGTTCAGTGACTTAAGGTCTCGAGAAGCTTCGTAATATGTATTATGACCCATGGGTGTGGTCGAGTTTGATTTTCGGAAGATTCAGAATTTAATTAAAAGAACAATTTTTATTTAGAAGCTTAAATGGAAAGAGTTTACCGGAGAGTTGACTTTTGAGCAAACGACCCCAGAATAGAATTTTTATGATGTCAATAGCTTTGTATAATGATTTCGGACTTAGGCGTATGTCCGGATTTGGATTTGAAATTCCGTAGGACAAATCGACGCATTTTGGGGAAAGTTAGAAAATAGAAGATTTTTGGAAAGTCCGGCCGAAGGTTGAATTTTTGATAACAGGGTCGGATTTCGATTCTGGAAAAAGGAATAGCTCCATTACATCATTTATGACTTGTGTGCAAAATTTGAAGGCATTCCGGATTGATTTGATACGTTTCAGCGTAAAATATAGAAGTTGAAAGATTTGAAAAAACTTATAATTTGATTCAATGCTCGATTCGTAATTTCGGCGTTGTTTGATGTGGTTTGAAACCTCGACTAAGTTTGTATTGTATTTTGGGATATGTTGGTATAATTGGTTGAGGTCCCGGGGGCCTTGGGTGAGTTCCGGATGATTAAACGGACCAAAATTGTGCTTGAAGGAATTCTGGAATGTTTCCAGTTCTGGTACCATCGCACCTGCGATGGAAATGGTCGCAGGTGCGAGACTGCAAAAGCGACAAAATGGTCGCAGATGCGGCCTGGAGTAAGAAGGGCAAGGGTCGCAGGTGTGATGCATTTTTCGCACCTGCGTGAGCGCAGAAGCGGAAGCTCTTCCGCAGGTGCGAGGGCAGTGCCAGTAGACGTCGTAGAAGCGAGAATTTGCTTGCAAAAGCGAGCTCGCAGGTGCGTGAAATTAGTCCGCAGGTGAGAAACTGGACAGAATCATAAGGACCAAAAATGGTCATTTCGCCATTTTCGTTTTTGGACTTTTGGTGCTCGGATTTGGGCGATTCTGGAGAGATTTTTCACAAGCTTGGTTGGGGTAACTGTTCTATATCCTAAAGTGTTTATATTTTATGAATCTATGATTATATTCATCGTTTAATCCAGATTTTAATGGAAGAAATCAAGATTTTAGCAAAATCTTCCAAAAACAAAATTTCAAGATTTAGAGGACGATTTGTTATTGGAATTCGATAAAATTGGTATGGTTGAACTCGTTTCGGAATAGGTGTTCGGATTTCATGAAAAATATGTCAGGTTCCGAGAGACGAGCCCCGCGTTGACTTTTGTTGACTTTTTAGAATTAAATTTTTAAGTCAACGTTTTATTATCCGAAATATTTTTTCGATGAATTTTAATGAAGTTATACAATTGAATTGGATAGAATTGAGCTGTCCGGAGGTCAATTCAAGCAAGAAGGCAATTTTTGAAATATCGGCCTAACTTCGAAAAGGTAAGTACCTTACCTAACCTCGAGTGGGGGAATTACCCCTTAGGCATCGAGTCTTATGTGTTATTTGTGAAATGAGAAAAGCCGTGTACGCGAGGGGACGAGTACGTACTCGGGCTTATATGTGCAAAATATTTTGAGTTAAAGTCTTGGGCATATTGTGTAGTAAATTGGATAATTGTTGGCATATATTTAATCATCTATTTGCCATGCCTTAAATCACATTTATTGAATTTGTTTTTATATGACAATTTGATGTAATTATTACCTGTATATTTATATGAATTTTGTGAGTTTGATGGTTTGATATTCTTGAAATTTAATTTTATTATGCATTTTTCTTATGCAAATAATTAATTAAGCAAGCTTAAGAAGATGTGCTAATATAATTACCTAAATTTGGATTAATGAAGGCTTTGCTTTAGGCTGAATAATTTCTATCTCCATTGATTGTTTTTTGTGGTGTTATACACATTGTGTGGAGCCTTCGGCTATTTGTTGTGAAATTAATTGATTTGGTTGTATCTTTGGAATTTGGTTGTGGCCATTGGGCAAATTGTAATATGAATGGATTTTGTTATGTTGTCGTGATAATTTCCCGTATAAATTGTTGTGTTGTGTGAGTTGTTATTTTGAAGATATAAGGGTGGAATTCTACTATTGATATTATGTGGGCATAAGGGTGGCATGTTACTGTTGTTGTGTTTTCTGGAATAATGTCTGGGCGGAGCGATAAGGGTGGCTATAGGAGAGATAAGGGTGACAATAGGAGCGATAAGGGTGACAATTGATATTGTCAGGTCGGAGGGATAAGAGTGGCTATTATAGGAGTGATAAGGGTGGCAATAGGAGCGATAAGGATGGCTATTGTTAGGATGATATGTGATGATGTGGAGTGGTTGCATTGGTGATTTTATGTGATGTTGTGACTTTCCTTGTGTTTATTTTTATACCTTGTGCAATTTGTCTTGTTGTTGGTAAATTGATAATAGTCTGATTTATGTACAAATTGGGAGCCTGTGTCTATTGTCAGGCAGATTATGAAAAGAAAAGTGGACACGAGGTGCCGTGAGTAAATAATGATGATATTGGCACGTGAACTATCCATGCAGATGTGATATGAAAAATGGGCACGAGGTGCCGCAAGAGGCCGAGGTAGAGGCCGAAGAAGGGCACGTGCCGCGACTAGAGCACCTGCCAGAGCAGCAGTTGAGGAGCCGCCAATAGCTCGAGTTGGGGGACAGGTACCAGGAGCACCTGTTGTTACCCCCGGACTTCAGGAGACTTTAGCAGAGTTCCTGAGTATGTTTGGTACATTAACTCAGGCGGGATTGATTTCTGTTGCACCAAATATTTCGCAGATTGGGGGAGTAGCTCAAACTCCTACCACAACTCCCGAGCAGCGGGTTCACGTTGGTCAAGTTCCGAATGTAGTACCGGTACATCCTGTTATTTCGTTTCGGCCTGGGGTCAGGCCAGAGGCATTAGAAGAAGAAAAAAAGACACTTGAGAGGTTTAAGAGGTATAGTCCACCTACTTTCAGTGGCACAACTACAAAGGATGCCCAAGGATTTCTAGAAAATTGTCACCGCATTCTACGCACCATGGGTATTATGGAAGTGATCGGAGTTGCCTTTACTACATTTCAACTGTCAGGCGCAACGTATCAGTGGTGGAAAATCTATGAAAAAGGTACACCAATAGATGCAATACCACCAACTTGGATTCAATTTTCGGAAATGTTCTTGAAAGAGTTTGTTCCCCAAACTCTTGGAGATGCGTGGCGCACAGAGTTTGAATGGTTGCATCAGGGCACTATGATAGTATCAGAATATGCCATCAGGTTCAGTGAGTTAGCCCGTCATGCAACTATCTTGGCTCATACAGTCAGAGAACGGGTCCGCAGATTCATTGAGGGGCTCGATTATGATATTAAAATATGCATGGCTCGAGAGTTACAAACTGATACTCCATTTCAACAAGTAGTGGAGATTGCATGGAAGATTGAGGGTGTTTTAGGCGAGGAAAGGGAGTCTAAGGAGGCCAAAAGGTCTCGAAGATCTGGAGGGTTCAGTGGATTTTACTCTTCAGTTAGGACCCATTATAGCAGAGGCTCGAGCAGTCGGTCAGCTCAGTACGCACATCAGATTACTCGGAGTGCTCCAGTAAGTTCTTACAATGCACCACCAGTATGAGATTCCTATAATAGTTATTCCAGTAATCCGGCATAGACTTAGTATGAGCAACCGTGACCTCAGAGGGGCTGTTATGAGTGTGGTGATACTAAGCACATTATGAGAGATTGTCCCAGACTTGTGAGGGGTGGATTTTATTAGAACACTCAGGCTATGGGCCCCAATGCAATTACTACTCCACGTACACAACCAGTTAGAGGTAGAGGACAAGCGGGTAGAGGACTCCTAAGAGGTGGAGGCCCGACCCGTTAATATAATCGCTATGATTTGGCTGAGGCCGATACACCAGATGGTGTCATTAAAAGTATGATCCTGATTTGTTATAAAAAAGGATATTTTTCCTTAATTTGATTCGGATCTGAATATTTAGGTGAGTCCTCCTATTATGCTCTGCTTATGGGTAAGCTTCAAAATTTTGTGAACCACTTACATGTGTATCCCTGTTGGGAGGTTTGATGATGTTAGCCCGTGTCTATCATTTTTATTTTTGTACACCATTGAGGGCTATAAATCCAAACATGACTTTTTATTACTCACTACAATGGCTTTTGAAGTGATTTTGGAATAATTGATTTCAATTTTATGAATTATATGCCCTACCGGGATGGGGGTTCATTATGTGTTGTGAAAACTGTTTATGAAATATATTGAAAAGAAGAAAGAAAGGAAATTGAAAATTTTAGTTGGCACAATGTGCAAAATACTTGTGATTCGGAGTTGAGGACGAGATCCTCGCATTTTTATATGATGTGAGATATTTAAACTGGGCTACAAGTCGCGGTGGAAGTTATATAAGGATGAGATCCTTGCGGTGAAATATTTATGAGTTAAATTCTCCCTTTGTGAAGTTTAATTTGTACTATAGTACTAATAGGGAGTTATGCCTGATAGGCTTATGTGATAGTTCTTTTATGTGTTTCTGTGTCATAATTGTGCTGTAATTATTGAGTTATGGCCTACGAGGTGAGTGCCCAGGTGGCGTTAAATGTGACTCGTTAAGTTGGGTAAATAGTTATGAGGTCTTTATGCCTCACATTTTGTTGTCAGTGTTGTGAAAAATTCGAAATGAGGTTTTGGTTAATATGAGGTTAATTGGCCATGTTGTAATCGATTATGAACAACTATTAAGACCAGAGATATGGTGATGGGCATACATATGATGTGCTTCATGTCCTGATATCATTATGATAATGCAGTGGTTGTAATGCTGAGATTAGTGTTATTGATATATACATTGGGGTGCTTTGTTGGGTTATGGATGTGTTGTTAGGAGTTGTTTTGGTGTTACTCTAGCAGGTGGATAGGCCCATTTACAGAGGAGACTCTGCTGAAATTTCTGAAAAATTTGGGAGTTAAAAAATAATTTGGGAGATTGACATGTGCGAAAGAAGAGAAAGGTTATGTTATGTGTTTGAGGGCAGACTCTATTTCTCATTCAAGGGCGAATGATCCTAAGTGGGGGAGAATGTAACACCCCAAAATTTTTTTGAAGTACTTCAACACTATCAAGAAAGTTGATGTGTGTGTAGGCATGAGTTGCAATAGCCAGTTGAGACTAATACCGTGCGTTGTTTTAAAAATCAGGCTTTTTAAAAATGTTTGGAGTGTAAGAAATTGGTCTTAAAGTTTACAAATATGGATAAAAGAAATAATCTCAATTGATATGGAGTTGTCGGGCTTATCTCAAATGCGGTAACGTGGGATCAACCGTGAGTATATGTGTAAAAGTAAAATCGTCAATTTGGGAACCTCGGAATAATTCTTAGCACGTTCGAGGACAAACATATGTTTAAAAGGTGGAGAATGTAACGATTCGACTTGTCGTTTTAAGAATTAATGCCCCGTTCAGTGACTTAAGGTCTCGAGAAGCTTCGTAATATGTATTATGACCCGTGGGTGTGGTCGAGTTTAATTTTTGGAAGATTCGGAATTTAATTTAAAGAACAATTCTTATTTAGAATCTTAAATGGAAAGAGTTGATCGGACAGTTGACTTTTGAGCCAACGACCCCGAAATAGAATATTTATGATGTCAACAACTTCGTATGATGGTTTCGGACTTAGGTGTATGTCCGGATTTGGATTTGGAAGTCCGTATGACAAATCGACACATTTTGGCGAAAGTTGGAAAATAGAAGATTTTTGGAAAGTCCGACCGAAGGTTGAATTTTTATAACAAGGTCGGATTTCGATTCCGAAAATAGGAATAGCTTCATTACGTCATTTATGACTTGTGTACAAAATTTGAAGTCATTCCGAATTGATTTGATACGTTTCGGCGCAAAATATAGAAGTTGGGAAGATTTGAAAAAACTTATAATTTGATTCGATGCGCGATTCATAATTTCGGCGTTGTTTGATTTGGTTTGAAGCCTCGACTAAGTTCGTATTGTATTTTGGGACATATTGGTATAATTGGTTGAGGTATCGAGGCCCTCGGGCGAGTTCCGGATGGTTAAACAGACCAAAATTATTCTTGAAGGAATTCTGGAATTTTTCCAGTTCTGGTACCATCGCACCTGCGATGGAAATGGTCGCAAGTGCGAGACCGCAAAAGCGACAAAATGGTAGCCGATGCGGCCTGGAGTGAGAAGGGCAAAGGTCGCAGGTGCGATGCATTTTCCGCACCTGCGTGAGCGCAGAAGCGGAAGCTCTTCCGCAGGTGCGAGGGCAATGCCAGTGGACGTCACAGAAGCGAGAATTTTCTCGCAAACGCATGCTCGCAGGTGCATGAAATTAGTTCGCAGGGGCGAAACTGGACAGAATCATAAGGACCAAAAATGGTCATTTAGCCATTTTCGTTGGTGGACTTTTGGTGCTCGGATTTGGGCGATTCTGGAGAGATTTTTCACAAGCTTGGTTGGGGTAAGTGTTCTATATCCTAAAGTCTTTATATTTCATGAATCTATGATTATATTCATCGTTTAATTCGGATTTTAATGGAAGAAATCAAGATTTTGGCAAAATCTTCCAAAAACAAAATTTCAAGATTTAGAGGACGATTTGTTATTGGAATTCGATAAAATTGGTATGGTAGAACTCGTATCAAAATTGGTGTTCGGATTTCATGAAAATTATGTCGGGTTCTAAGAGGCGGGCCCCGCGTTGACTTTTGTTGACTTTTTAGAATAATTTTTTAAGTCGACGTTTTATTATCCGAAATTTATTTCCGGTAAATTTTAATGAATTCATAGAATTGAATTGGATAGATTTGAGCTATCCGGAGGTCAATTCAAGCAAGAAGGCGATTTTTGGAATATCGGCCTAACTTCAAAAAGGTAAGTGTCTTGCCTAACCTCGAGTGGGGGAATTACCCCTTAGGCATCGAGTCTTATGTGCCATTTGTGAAATGTGAAAAGCCGTGTACGTGAGGTGACAAGTACGTACTCGGGCTTATATGTGCAAAATTTATTGCGTTAAAGTCTTGGGCATATTGTGTAGTAAATTGGATAATTGTTGGCATATATTTAATCATCTGTTTGCCATGCCTCAAATCACATTTATTGAATTTGTTTTATGACAATTTGATGTAATTATTACCTGTATATTTATGTGAATTCAGTGAGTTTGATGGTTTGATATTCTTGGAATTTAATTTCATTATGAATTTTCCTTATGCAAATAATTAATTAAGCAAGCTTAAGAAGATGTGCTAATATAATTATCTAAATTTGGATTAATGAAGGCTTTGCTTTAGTCTGAATAATTTCTATCTCTAATGATTATTTTTGTGGTGTTATACACATTGTGTGGACCCTTCGGCTATTTGTTGTGAAATTAATTGATTTGGTTGTATCTTTGAAATTTGGTTATGGCCATTGGGTAAATTGTGATATGAATGGATTTTGTTATGTTGTCGTGATAATTTTCCGTATAAATTGTTGTGTTGTGTGAGTTATTATTTTGAGGATATAAGGGTGGCATTCCACTGTTGATATTATGTGGGCATAAGGGTGGCACTTCACTGTTGTTGTGTTTGTTGGAATATTGTCTAGGCGGAGTAATAAGGGTGGCTATAGTAGAGATAAGGGTGGCAATAAGAGCGATAAGGGTGGCTATTGATATTGTCAGGTCAGAGAGATAAGGGTGGCTATTATATGAGTGATAAGGGTGGCAATAGGAGCGATAAGGGTGGTTATTGTCAGGATGATATGTGATGATGTGGAGTGGTTGCATTGGTGATTTTATGTGATATTGTGACTTTTCTTGTGTTTATTTTTATACCTTGTGCAATTTGTCTTGTTGTTGGTAAATTGATAATAGTCTGATTTATGTACAAATTGGGAGCATGTGTTTATTGTCAGGCGGATTATGAAAAGAAATATGGGTACGAGGTGCCGTGAGTAAATAATACTGATATTGGCACGTGAATTATCCGTGCAGTTGAGATATGAAACGTGGGCACAAAGTGCCGGGGGAAAATATGATGGTATTATTATTAGAATGTGAACTGTCCGTGCAGATGTGATATGAAAAATGGGCACGAGGTGCTGGGAAAATATGATGATTTAATTATGGGCATGAAGTACCGTGAAAATATAAAAAGGGCTGAGACCCGTATTTTTATAATTATGAAATGAGGTGTCACATGGTGACTTTTAACTGAAAGAATTATATTTAAAATAATTATTTGAAAGGACTTTTATTCAAAAAGTAGTATTTAAAGGAATTGTATTTGAAAGATATTTATTTGAGAAAATTATATTTGATAAAGATTTATTGAAAGAATTATATTTGAAAGATATTTACTTGAGAAAATTATATTTAAAGAGAGTTATTTGGAAGAATTATATGTGAGATATTTAATTGAAGAACTTGATTTACATGGGTGTAGTTGTATTTATTATTTGTTGAGCAATATTAATATTGTTCTTGTTGCCATGTCGGGCATATCATTGGTTGATTTGTGTTGCTCTTATTATTATTTGTTTTCTATTATTTTGTATACTATATTGCACAGGTTATTAGACTAGTGAGTGTCGTGACTGTACCTCGTCTCTACTCCACTAAGATTAGTCTTGATACTTACTGGGTACCGACCGTGGTGTACTCATACTACACTTCTGTACATTTTTGTGCAGATCCAGGTATTGGAGATATCGGACTGGGACAGAGTTAGAGTGGGATCACAAGGACTCAAGGTAGAGCTGCTTGGTCATCGCAGTTCCTTGGAGTCTTTCCATTTTATTATACTGTTATTTATTATTCAAACAGTATGGAGTATTTGATCCATGAGATCATTTCATGTATTCAGTTAGAGTTCGTGACTCAGTACTACTAGTCTTGGGAGGTTGTTATTCCGATGTTGGTTATGATTACCTATTTAATTCTTATTCAAAAAAAAAAGGTTCGAAATATAATTGAAATCGGCTTACCTAGTCTTAGAGACTAGGTGCCATCACGACATCTGAGGTGGGATTTTGGGTCGTGACAGTGGTTCAGAACCAAAAGCAGTTCCAACCAATGCAACAAAGTCAACCAGTACAACAAGTGAAGGTGTTCTACGAAGTCTGTGGTGAGGGCCATACTAGTGATGTCTGTCCAGTGAATCCAGAATCTGTTTACTTTGTGGGGAATGCAAATAGAGAACAAACAAATCAGAATCTATATAGTAATACTTATAATCCAACTTAGAAGAACCACCCAAACTTCTCTTGGGGTGGAAACCAAGGTGCTTATAATCAGTACATGCCACAAGCTCCTCAACAACAATATATACCACCATAGGTTGAGCAACCTACAAACTCGACGAGTCATATTAAGGAGATGCTAAAGAAATTGATGGCTGGCTAGTAGGCCCACTTAGCAGCCCACTCAGCAGCTATTTGAAATTTGGAGTGACAAATGGGGCAACTTGCCAGTGCTCAAATTATCGGACAATTGGGGCTCTTCCTAGTTATACTGAGCCTAATCCTAATGTTCAAGTCAATGCGGTTACCATGAGAAATGGAAGAGTATTAAAAGAAGTTCCAAAGAAAAAGAAGTATACGACTAGTCCTGAAGGTGAATTAGTTCCCAATCCAGTTGAGGAGAATGAGAAAGAGAGCGAAAGATCAGAGCCAGTAATTGTGACAAGGCCACCACCTCCGTTTCCACAAAGACTACAGAAGAAAAAGACGATGCTAAGTACAAGACTTTCTTAGATACTTTGATCCAAGTGCGTGTGAATTTTCCTTTGGGGGAAATTTTACAGGAAGTGCCTAAGTATGCAAAGTATCTAAAAGATATTGTGGAAAACAAGAGAAGACTTAATGAGTTTGAAACAGTTGCACTTACTAAAGAGTGCAGTGCTAGAGTTCAGATTAAACTTCCTCCTAAGTTGAAGGATCCTGGGAGTTTCACAATTCCTCTGTCTCTTGGGAAACAAGAAGTTGGTAGAGCCCTGTGTGATTTAAGGGCTAGTATAAATTTAATATCATCATCTTTGTTCAAGCAACTAGGATTGGGGTCCCTTAGACCTATTACAATCACCTTACAGTTGGCAGATAGGCAGTGCTGGTGATGTCGGAAGGAATTATTGAGGATGTGCTAGTGCAAGCGGGAAATTTTACTCTTCCTGCTTATTTTATTGTTCTTGATTACGAGATAAATGAGGAAGTGCACATTATTTTGGGGCGACCGTTCTTAGCTACTGGTAGAGCGATTATTGATGTGTGGGAAGGGAAGTTGAAGATAAGAGTTGATGATGAGGAAATCATTTTTAATGTGTATAAGGCACTTAAGCTCCCTAAGTATTATGAGGACGTGTGCATGATTACTGTGGTGGAATCAAAGGGGATAAAGCAGAGTCCTTATGTGAATTTAAGTGATCCAAGTGGGAAAACTGAGTTAGAGGAGGTGGTGTTGCAAGTTGAGTGTGTAAAGATGATTGAGAAAAGAGTCAGGGATAAAAGAGGAAATCTTCTTAGAGCGTGCAAAAAGGCAAGACTTCATGGGAGAAAGAAGAAGCGAAAGCGCCCAGCCTGAGCAGAGTAGTAAAGTCGTGTTGTAATGTTAAATCAGGCGCTTGTTGGGAGGCAACCCATCCTGTATTTTTTATTTTTTATTTTTATAGTGTCACATTTTATTTTGTTTTTGTTTGCAGATTAGGGGAAGTCTAAGTACCCAAAGTTGAAGCTGATGAGTATGTTTAAGCTTAAGTGTAGGGTCATCCCGACCCTAAATATTGAGGATCATATTGCTTGATAGGCCCTCTCAGGGTCTCAGGGAGTATTTTTCATCCTTGTTTTAATATTTTTCTTTATGATCATTCATCGAGAACTATACATAATATAAGTGTGGGGTGGGGGAATTATCTTCTGAGTGTAATTGTATAAAAAAGAATTCTCATTATTTTTTTAAGCCTTAGCTAGAAGTAGTCTAGTTTAGAGCAGTTTCTTCAAAATAAAATACAAAAACAAAAATAGAAAAAGCTCACATTTTTCTTAACGATGGATCTCTTAGACAACTTTCTCGCGGGATTAAGGTCCGATTAAAAATACCAGAAAGATTTTCTTTTGCTTTTATTAGGATAGCATAGGTAGTAATTCCCTTAGTTTTTCTTTGGACACCGGTGCTTTTCCAAGGGATGAAGTTTTGAGCTGGGTACTTTTTATTTTTAGAGTAGTGTAGGATATAGAGACTCAGATTGAATTCAGCATATTTAGTGACTTGTTTTATACCAACAGATTTAGACTTGGGCATATGGATTATAACTCTCCCCACGAGTCTTTGAGAACTATTTGTGTGTTGAAAAGTAGAATAGCTTGTTTGTGATGCTTAGGCTCATTTTCTTGACTTTTGTGTCTAGAACTTGCCCTGTATGTGAGTTGAAATGAAATCCTAGGTTTTTCTCGGTTTGAAATATGATTTTAGGCCTTCTTTGATCCCTTTTTGAATTTTAATTCTACCAATAATAAAATCATCCCTAGTTAACCATGTTGATCCTGTAAACTCTTTGTTTGGCACCCACAGTACAAGCCCATACCCTTTTTTTATTCTTAATCGATATTATTTTGATCCTTTTAGCTCTTAAAGCACTTAACTTGTAAAATAAGCGCTAGAAGAAGTAAGGAGGTAACTTGGGTGTCTTTCGAGTAGAACCAATGAAAGGAAAAAAGTTGTACTTATTTTGTAAGAAATACACCACTAGCAGAAATCATAGAAAAAAAAAGAAAGAAAAAAATCTGTGAGAAGAGAATTTTTTTTTTAGCAAAAGCAATAATATATCTTGTCCTTGCTAGTGAGTGTGAGTCAAAGTAGTGCTTAAAGAAAAAAGGTAAAGTTTTGGGGGAGATGATTTTTGTGATGTTTGAACTTGGGTTGAAGAAAGTTGCACTTAAAGTGATTGCTTGATGTGTTAAAGTGCTTAGAAGAGTTAACTACTATTTTCTATATATATCCTACCCGTCCCTTAGCCCACGTTACAACCACGATAAAGTCCTAATTGATTTTAGACTGAGCAGGCCTACATTAGTAGAGATTACATAATGGGCAAGCCTATGATACCTTTTGTGCGCATGTGAACTTCTTTGAGAGAGTGAGTGATTTCTTCGATTGTGTAAAGTACTTAAATTACATTTGAATTTTATTTGAGTGTGTGGACTATCTCTCTTTGTATTGTGATGAGGGTACATGTTTCATGATGGATAGCTGACTTTATTAGGCTCTTCAGTCAGAGTAAGTAATTTGACCTGAAAGTAGTTAAGCTAGGGAGTCAGTTTCTGAGGTTGGGATGTCCCAAATTTGCTATTTGATTGTTTTGAACTGTTCAATATTGTGCTTGGCATGGTTTTAACATGGGGAAGTAAGTCCAAGAATTCATATGCAAAGGGTTAATTGTTGGTATCAACCAGAGTCATTGGTGCTTGAGCTTACTTAAAAAGTTGTGGCTTGATAGTGATAAGCTTTATTTTGTTCGGTCTAGTATAGGTTGATTTTACTTTGCTCGAGGATGAACAAAGGCTTAAGTGTGGGGTAGTGATGTTAGGCATATTTTTATATGTTTTAATGTTATTCTACCCATGTTTTATCAGCTTTTTGGTGTTATTTGGTGTTAAAAATGGCCAACATGTGTTAATTATTAGTTTTACGACTAATTAAGTTGTGTGTGATGATTTAGGATATTTGGAATGCAAAAATATGAAGAAATGATGCTCCAGCTATAGGAAAGGAGGGTGTATATGTCGCATCCAACCTATTAAAAAAAAGGGCTATTTGAAGCACCCTTAGCAGTGAAGTCTCAAGAAGGCATCCACCTTAGCATCTGCACCTGGGCACAACAAGGTTGAGGGAACAGAGGGTGGATGTTTCGCATCCGATGCTGAGAAGTTCAAGACGGGGTGGACACGAAGCATCCACCTCAGCATCAATCCCTGTACTGATTTGGAAAAGAAAAAGGAAAACTTTGGTCCACGGCTTTTGTTCGCAATATATAAGCCAAAAACATCTATTTTAGGTCATAGAACATACTTGGAAACGGAGAAAAGCCATCACAGAGTTCGGGAACCGTGAAATTCGTCTTGAGTTCTTCTTTTTCCATTTTCTCTTGATTTTTATGTGTTCTTGGAAATTAATTGAGATTGCTACCATAACTACGCGTGGCTAAACTCGTTTATTCTCGGGTTATGGTTTTTCATGAATGTTGATATTCAGATATTGATTTGACGATTTAATTTATCATATTGAGTTATTTATTCATATCTTGAGTTGAACTTGAAAGAGGTAATTCTTGATTGAAATAGGATTGAAAAGAGCGCGATCTTGAACCTAGTCATTGGGGAATTGATTTTCGAATACGGATAGAAATATATATATTTGTCGTGCTTATCTCTAATCTCATAAGAATATATGGGTTAGAATAGATTGAATAGGCGAGTAGAAGTTATCAAATTTCTACGAGTATTATTGCCCTTGCATGTTAATAACCCAGATAAATTAATAAGTTGAGTCAATTGAAGAATTCAACAAGATTGTTTGCCAGCCATAACCTTGGAATATTATTTCTCATTGCATTAAAATCTTCATGCTATGTGTGCGAGTTAATTACCTTTTCTTTTACTTGCAATTATCATTAGTAGAATTAATCAATAAAAATCACCTTGAATGTTTTTGACTCGATAAATCAGAATTTAATTGATTGACCGCATATACTTGATTGACCGCGTATACTTGCGTGTGCGATATAGGAAAACACAACACGCACATAAATCCCACCTTATGATGTCGCATGCACATTAACCCCTAGCCTTATACCACCTATGCTCGTCAATATCACATCACAATAGTAACTCGCACCACAAGTGTCTATGTGTCACAACTTGCCAACAATCAACAATATAAATATTCCCACAACAATAGTCCATGGCTCCACCACAACGTGTACAAGAATATTAAAAATAACAATGAATGTAAGATACTCAACAAGAAGGATATCTCAATAATTAATATTTCGCCTCAATGTGATACGACTTTCACAAGTTCAACACCAATAAATCAACAATGAGAAAGATAATATGTAACCACGAAACTAAATACAAATAACTCGCAATGGAAGGGATAACATGACTTCAAATAAGAATAATAGCTATGAAAGAGATAACTTGTAATAATGACTTCAAATAATGATAATCAACGATGAAAGAAATGACATGTACAATGACTTCAAACAATGATAATCAACAATGAAATAGACAATATGTAACAATAAAATAGGCAACAAGTTCAACTAAAACATAAGAGCATATTATCAAGTAGGATGTACAACAAGTGTTAACAAAGTCATTTAAGGCATGTAAGGATAGACTAACACAAGTAAGAATAGGTTGACTATGAGAATTTAGAACATGATATGACAATTCAATTAAAGCATGGAAAGAGTCTAAGTAGCCTAAACAGGTCAATTACCACATACAACCCGTGTACCCACTCGTCACCTTGCGTAATCGTCTTTCACATAGCACAAATGACACAATCAATACCAAATCCTAAGGGGTAGTTCCCTCACACAAAGTTAGGCAAGATACTTACCTCAACAAGGCCAATTCAACTCTCAAAAATAGCTTTTCCCCTTAAATTTGCCTTCGCACGGCTAGAATCTAACCAAAACGGACTTAATATCATCAAACAATGCAAGAAAATTAATTATAATAGATAGAGCTAAAATCTTTACACCTTTCCTAAAAAGTCAACAAAGGTCAACTCGGGGCCTGCCCGGTCAAAACCCTGGTCAAATGGTAGATTCCTACTACCCATGACCCAACGAGTCCATATATATGATTAGTTTCAAATTTCAAGTCCAAATCAACTCTCAAAACTAAAATTTTTATTTTTCAAAAACTTGACAAAGTTTCACAAATTTTCACTTCGATTTACATGATTTTGATGTTAAAGTCTAATATATATATATATATATATATATATATATATATATATATATATATATATATATAGAGAGAGAGAGAGAGAGAGAGAGAGAGAGAGAGATGGAATATAGTAAGAAATAGATCAGAATCACTTACCCAAAGTTTGTCGATGAAAATCCCCTCTCCAAATCGCCTCCTACAGAATATAGTGTTCTAAAATGGGAAAATATGAGATGCAATCCCGACTTCCAACACTTATGTTCAGCTGCAGTTATCACAATTGTGGCACTGACAGGCTTGGGGAACTTCTCGCAAATCGAAAAGATGGGTTTGCAATTCCAAACCTTGTTCCCCCCGCAAAAGCGACAATTTCGCCACAAATGCGAACCTAGCCCAGCCCCAAGCAACATCGCAAATGCGACCTAGGCAACGCAATTGCGATACCTGTGGTTCCCTGGTAAGGTTGCAAATGCGACTCTAATATTCGCAAATGCGACACTAGAGGCACCAGACACCAGATTTTCATTTTTCAGTTCAAAACCTTCCGAAACATGTCCGAAACTCATCCGAGCCGTCGGGGCTCCAAACCAAATATCTACATAAGACTAAAAATATCATACGAACTTACTCGCACTTTTGAAACACAAAAAATAACATCTAAAACTATGAAGTGATCACTAAAACGCATGAATTTCAAAGTAAATTCTCAAAAACTTCAAGAATTGCAACTAGGCGTCCGAAACTCTACCAATTAAACTCCAAATGATACCAAATTTTGCAGACAAGTTCTAAATAGCATAACGGACCTATTCCAAGTCCTAAAATCAAATCTGAAACTCGATAGCTAAAAGTCAACCTACGGTCAAACGTTTCAACTTCAAATTGCCAAATTTCGGCAAATCAACACAAATCAACCTAAGGACTTCCAAAATTAATTTTGGGCATACGCCCAAGTCCAAAATCATAATACGAAGCTATTGGGGACATCAAAATACCATTCCGGGACCATTTTCTCAAAAGTCAAAGTTTGGTCAACATTTTTAATTTTTTCTTCTAAGTCAAGAATCAAAAGGTCTGAATCAACCCGAAAGCTTCCCGAAACAAAACTAACCAACCCCACAAGTTATAAAACCATAAACTCGGATGTGTGAAGCATAAAAAAGGGTAATGGGGCAAAATACATAAAACGGTCGATCAGGTCGTTAGAGAGACTTGAGGTAGAGTCGCACATCGTACGCATGCCCTAAAGTTCCCTTCTTATCTACTATATTATTTATTATATTGCAGTCAATTGTATTTTATTTTAGACTTTATTTGTAGTACTTTTGGCAGTTCATGTACTTGTGACCCCAGCTTTTGGGCTTATACTAGACTACATTGGTTTCAGAATATTATATTACAAATATTTCAGACTTATATTCTTAATCATTTACTTTTAAATTATTAAACTGAATAACTGATTAGCTAATATTGTCTTGCCTAGAAAGTAGATATTAGGCGTCATCACATCCCCGTGGTTGGAATTTTTGGGTCGTGACTAGTTAGTAGAGCACTAGGTTGGCTAGGTCTCACGAGTCATGAGTAAACATAGTAGAGTCTTGAGGATCAGTACAAAGACATTTGTACTTATCTTCAAAAGGCTATTAGGCTTTAGGAAATTTAACTTTTTTCTTTCTATATCGTGCCACTTTATTCTATCATTGAGTTTAAATTATTCTACTCTTATCCTCTCACAGATAGTGAGGACACGTACTGCGTCCACAACTGATTAGGAGCAAGAGCCCCAGGATGTAGCCACTACCAGGGGTAGGGGCCGGGGCTGAGGTAGATCTAGAGGCAGGGGTAGAGCTCAGCCTAGAGCACGCACACTATCACCTATTATCAAGCCTCAGATTGAGCAGGAGGAGGAGATCTCTGTTCCGACCAAGCCAGTAGGACCATCTTAGCTACCATAGGGGTTTATCGCTACCCCAGTGCTTCAGGACGCCATGGTCTGCCTGGTTGATCTTATGGAGAGTGTGGCCCAGGTCGGTGTATTCCCTGTAGCACCAGCCATTTCTCAAGCTGAGAAGGAGTCCTGACTCCCACTACTCACACTCCAGGGCAGTTGTCCCATAGGTATCAGACCCTAGAAGTTCTACCAGTTGGGGCAGCTCAGTCCGTTATTGCTACACAACCCTTGGAGAGACCCACGATGTCAGCTGAGGGGCTGAAGCGATTGGACAAGTTTACCAAGTTGTTTTCCCCTCGCTTAGGCAGTACACATTCTGAGGACCCCCAGGATTTTTTAGACAGTTTCCATGAGATATTATGCAACATGGGTATAGTGGAGTCCAAAGGAGTTGGCTTCATAATGTTTCAGATGCATGGCTCTGCCAAGAGGTGGTGGCATGTATATGTTTGGGGCAGGCCAGCAGGTTCACCTCCTCTCACTTGGGCTCAGTTCTCATATTTGTTCTTAGAGAAGTTCATTCCTATCACTCAAGGAGAGGATTTCGCAGTCAGTTTCAGCGCCTTTAGCAGGGTAGCATGACCGTTACTCAGTATGAGACCAGATTTGTGGGTTTGTCACACCATATAGCTATCCCAATCCCTACTAAGATGGATAATGTGAGGAGATTCATTGACGACCTTACATATCATATCAGGCTACAGATGGCCAGAGAGACTGAGGATAATATTTATTTTGCTCGGGTTATAGAGATTGCTAGGCGAATCGAGAGGATTTGTGGCTAGAGTAGGGAGGCGACATGTGATAAGAGGCCTCGTCATTTCGGTTGTTTCAGTGGTACCTCGTTTGGAGGCAGGGGTTCATTTTCTAGAGGCTATCATGTCAGGCTGGTTCAGTCACTACTTCAGGTATCACATGGTGCTTCATGTTGTAGTGCTTTTTATAGGTCTCGTCATGAACAGTTAGCATTCAGTGCACCTTCATCTCCTATTAGTGCATAACCGATTCAAAAGTATCACAGTTTTTATTCGGACTGTCAGGTACAATCCTAGCTTTAGTAGCCACATAAATAAAGAGAGTGCTTTGAGTGTGGAGGTATGGGTCAAATTAGGAGGTAATGCCCTAGAATTTAGAGTAGCATTCCACAATAGGGTACTAGTGCAATAATTCCAGCACTGGTTGATCCACCACCCGTTCAGCCAGTTAGACGTTGGGTTCAAGCAGCCCGAGGTGGAGGTCAGACAGCTAGAGGTGGAGGCATGTCAGTGAGAGGTCGTCCGAGAGGTGGGGTCAAATTGGTGGGGCTCGGCCCCGTTGCTATGCATTTCCAACTAAACTTGAGGCGGAGTCTTCTGATGCGACCATCACAAGTATTGTTTTGATCTGTCATATAGATGCATCCATTTTATTTGATCTGGGTTCTACTTATTTGTATGTATCATCATATTTGGATATGTCTCGTGATTCTTTGGATACTCATGTCTTGTGTCTACACCCGTTATGGATTCTATTGTGGTAGACCATGTTTATTGCTCTTGTTTGGTCACTATTGGGGATATGATACCGTAGTTGATATTCTGTTTTTGGATATGGTAAATTTTGAGGTTATTCTTGATATGGATTTGTCGTCCCTGTATCATGCTATCTTGGACTATTAGGACAATTCTATGACAATAGCCATGTCGGGGTTTCCTAGGTTGGAGTGGAGAGGGACTCTTGGTCACTCTACCAGCAGGTTAGTTTCATATGTGAAGGCTCTACGTATGATCGAGAAGTGGTGTTTGGCGTATCTGGCTTATATCCGTAATTCTAGTGCCAAGGTGCCTTCTATGGATTCAGTACCGATGGTGAATGAATTCCCAGAGGTATATCTTATAGATTTTGTCGGGAATGATACCTGATATGGATATCGACATTTGCATTGACTTGGTTCCGAGAACTTAGTTTATTTCTATTACACCATACCGTATGGCTCCAGTTGAGTTGAACAGATTGAAGGAGCAGTTGCAGGATTTGCTTGACAAGGGATTCATTAGACCTAGCGTCTCGCCTTGGGGTGCACCAGTGTTGTATGTGAAGAAAAAGGATGGATCGACGAGGATGTGCATAGATTATCGGCAGTTGACCAAGATACTCTCAAGAACAAGTATCTGTTGCCGAGTATTAATGACTTATTTGACCAGTTCCAGGGTGCCAAGGTGTTTTCCAAGATTGATTTGAGGTCGGACTACCATCAGGTGAAGATTAGGGCATCAGATGTCCTTAAGACAACTTTTTGAACTCGTTATGGTCATTATGAGTTCTTGGTGATGTCATTTGGCTTGACTAATGCACCAAAAGCCTTTATGGATTTGATGAACCGCGTGTTCAAGCCTTGTCTGGATTCTTTCGTAATTGTCTTTATTAATGATATTTTGGTTTACTCCCACAGACGAGAGGAGCATGAGCAAGACCTACGAATTGTACTTCAGACTATGAAGGATCATCAATTATATGCCATGTTTTTGAAGTGTGAGTTCTCGTTAGACTCGGTTACTATTTTTGGCCATGTTGTATCTTTCAAGGGCATGAAGGTAGATCCTAAGAAGATTGTGGCAGTTCAGAACTAGCCTAGACTTACTTCAACTACATAGATTCAAAGCTTCTTGGGTTTGACGGGTTATTATCGCCGGTTCGTGGAGGTATTTTGATCTATATTTGCCCCATTGACCAAGTTTACCTAGAAGGGTGCTCTTTTTAGACGGTCTGACGAGTTTGATATGAGCTTCCAGAAGCTTAAGACTCCATTAACTACATCCCCAATGTTAGTGTTGCTTACATGTTCGGGATCTTACACTGTGTATTGTGATACATCGCATATTGGACTTGGCACGGTATTGATTAGTACACTAGGGTGATTGCCTATGAGTCTCGTCATATGAAGGTTCATGAGAATAATTACCCTTTGCATGATTTAGAGTTGACAACCATTGTTCACGCGCCGAAGATTTGGAGGCACTATCTATACGACATTTCATGTGAGGTCTATACCGACCATCGGAGTTTCCAGCAATTGTTCAAGCAGAAGGACCTTAATTTGCAGCAACGGAGATAGTTAGAAGTATTGAAAGACTATAATATCATTATATTATATCATCCAGGAAAGGCCAATGCAGTAGTCGATGCATTGAGTATGAAGGCTAAAAGCATGGCCAGTTTAGCAAATTTTATCGGCAGTAGAGAGGCCATTAGCCATGGATGTTCAATCTTTGGCCAATCGGTTCGTGGGGTTGGATGTTTTGGAGCCTAGACGGGTTTTAACTTGTGTTAAGGAATAGTCATCATTGTTGGAGGGTATCAAGGCTCGCTAGTTTGATGATCTTCACTTGTTGGTGTTGAAAGGCATTGTGCATCAGGGTGGTACCAAGGAAGTTGTGATTGGAGATAATGGTGTTTTGCGGCTTCAAGGCTGGATTTGTGCTCCAAATATTTATGGGTTGAGAGAGTTCATCCTCGAGGAGGCTCACAGTTCGTGCTATTCCACTCACCCAGGTGTCACAAAGATGTACCATGACTTGAAACAACACTATTGGTGGTGGAATATGATGAAAGATATAGTCAGTCATGTCTCTCGGTGTTTGAATTATTAACAGGTGAAGTCCGAGCATCATAAACCGTGTAGGTTGACTTAAAGATACCATAGTGAAAGTAGAAGCGCATCACTATGGATTTTGTGGTAGGCTTACCACAGACCTTGAGGAAATATGATGCAGTTTGGGTTATTCTAGACTGATTGACCAAGTATTCACACTTTATTCTAGTGATGACATCCTATTCTTCAGGGCGGTTGGCTCAAATTTACATCTGGGAGATTATCCGCGTACACAGCGTGCCTATTTCCATCATTTTTACCAAGGCACATAGTTCACATCGCATTTTTGGAGAGTCGTGTAGTGTGAGCTAGGCGTGCCGATTGATCTGAGTACCACGGTTCGTCCTCAGATTTTGGAAGACATGTTGTGAGCATGCTCTATGGATTCTGGGGGTCAGTAGGACCAGCTTTTACCTCTAGTGGAGTTCGCCTACCACAACAGCTATCAGTCAAGCATCTAAATTGCTCAGTACGAGGCCTCATATGGGAGGCAGTGTCGTTCGTCGGTTGGTTGGTTTGAGCCCTGTGAGGCTAGACTGTTGGGCATACATTTGGTTCGTTATGGTTTGGAGAAGGTTAAGGTGATTCAAGAGCGACTTTGTATAACTCAGTCCAAGCAAAAGAGTTATGCGGACCAGAAGGTTCGAGGTGTGGCTTACTTTGAGGGTGAGAAGGTTCTTCTCCGAGTTTCGCCTATGAAGGGCATGATTAGCTAATTAGGAAGAAGGGAAAGTTGAGCCCGAGGTTTATTGACCCATTTGAGATTTTGGAGAGAGTTGGGAATATTGCTTATAGGCTTGTATTGCATCCTAGCCTAGCAGTGTACATCCTACATTTCACGTTTTCATGCTTTGAAAGTACCATGAGGATAGGTCATATGTTTAGACTTCAGCACGGTGCATCTTGTTTAGAATTTAACATATGAGGAAGAGCCGGTGGCTATTCTAGACCAACACGTACAAAAGTTAAGATCTAAGAGTTTTTCTTATGTGAAAGTGCATTGGAGAGGTCAGCTGATTGAGAAGGCCATGTGGGAGTATGAGTCTGATATGAGGAGTAGATACCCATACCTTTTTACCAGTCCGGGTACATTTCTATGTTCGCTCGAAGACAAATGTTTCTTTTAGAGGTGGAGAATGTGATGACTTGATAGGTCGTACTGAGCACTAGATTCCTTTTCTGTGTTCCGAGACCTCGTATAGCCTTATTTTCTGATATACAACTTGCGTGCGTAGTCCGTGTCATTTTCCGTAAAACTTATATGTGAAATTATAAAGCAAATATGATTTTTGGCTTTAAAAATGACTTGAGTTCATTACGATCAATATTTTTGATAAACGACCTCAGATTGGTATTTTGGCAATTTCGGTAGGTTCATATGATATTTTTTGACTTGTATACATGTTTGGTTGGGGTCCTGGGCAACCCGAGCTCGTTTCGGTGCGTTATGTGAAAAATTGAAAAAGTTGAGATTCAATTTAAAAATCTTTAGTTTTGGTGATCGATTCTTGATATTTGATGTTATTTTGATGATTTAAGGTAGCGAGCAAGTTTATATGTTGTTAGTACACTTGTGTGAATGTTCGGATTGGAGCCTGAGGGGCTCGGGTGAGTTTTGAATGTGTTTTGATTTATATTGGAACTGCTGAAGCAACGCAGTTGCTGGTGTGAAGTTGCAGATCTCTCATTTGTGAGGACCTGATCGGAATTGCGAGCCTCGCATTTGCGATGTCAGGCTCGCAAAGGAGAAATTGGGTGGGTGACTGAAGACTTCGCTTTTGCAAAGAAGTTATCGCATTTATGGACTGGTGGTATGCCGCATTTGTGATCTTGGAGTCGCAATTGCAACAACTGAACTGAGCAGACAGATTCGCAAATGCAAAGCTTTGGCCGCATTTGCGATGAGTGGGTCCTTCGCAAATGCAAAGGGATGGTCGCATTAGCGACATCTGGGCACTGTGGCACTGATCGCAATTGCGATCAGCGGTCTACATTTGGGGACATCGCAATTGCAAACTAGAGTTCGCAATTGCAATAACTGCAGTCAGGTAAAATTATAGAATTTCGGGACTTAGCACATTTTACACCATTTTTCAACCCTAGACCCCATAAAGCCAATTTTTGAAGAACGTTTTCTTTCCAAATCCATTTGTAAGCAACTTTAACTTGTTTTCAATCAATTTCAATTACTTTTTATTTTAACATAAAATCTATGAATTTAAAGGTAAAAATGGGGGATTTTGGGTAGAATTTAGAAATTTTGTAAAATTAAGATTTAGACCTCAAATTGAGGTCAGATTTCGAAATAAATCACATATTCAGGCTCGGGGGTGAATGGATAATCGGGATTTGGTCTGAATTTTGGATTTTGACCACTTGGAAATGGGTTGACCTTTGTTGACTTTTTCAATTTAGTTAAAAATTGAACCTTTTTCGTTCGTGGGTAGTTTCTAAAGCTCGTTTTGGATTGATTAAATGATATTTGGATAGATTCGGTTGGCTAGGAGGCTTGTTCTAAAGGAAAAATCATGATTGATTGTTGATTTGATTCTGGAAAGTGGTAATGTCATGGTTAAACTTGACTTGAGGGAACTAAGACATGATTGGTCTATTTGCTACATCATTTATGTGTGGTGACATCATATATGCAAGGTGACGGGGTTAATCATGCGGGGCGGGCTACTTAATTGCATGTTTCCATTTATACCATGCTTTCTTTTATTCCATGTTATTACTCGTTCTGTTCTTTAATTGCTGCTTGAATTTACTTGTTAAATTCATGCTTTTATTCGTTACTGTCACGGCCCAAACTCCATCTAGTTGTGATGGCACCTAACCCAACCCTCTAGAATCCAACTAATAGTCAACACGATTCAAATGAGAATTATAAGAAAATCAATAATGAATTAACTAGAATTTTTATACAATAACCCAAGGATTGGTAGTACAAGTCATGAGCCATTAAGACTTAGATTTACAAAGGTAGTATAAAATTAATACAACATCTGTTTGAAATATACATAAATAGAATTCAAATATAACAATACCAAGTATTAGTGGTAGTTATATCCGGAACGCATGTACATCTTTAGTATCAGCTCTCGTCATCCACTGCATCTTAGCTCCAAGATCTGCACGCAAGGTGCATAAGTATATTTTATGTACAACCGACCTCATGTACTCAGCAAGTATCATAACTAACCTCGGTGAGGTAATAGAAGCAAGAATTATAAATGATACTCATCAATCACCTGTGCAATTCATAAATTCCAACAAGTGTCGAACAGTAATATGAACAAATCATGAAATAACAGATAAGACCACCTTGGGGAACACAATTTTCTTAACGTACTCTGCTCAATCAACAATCCAACATATAAATAAGATATGCAAATAAATCAAGTAAACAGCCAAGAAATATGCAAGTAAAGATGAAATGCAATAACCAAATACCGAACAGTTGCGGCGTGTAACCCGATCCAAATAAAAATAACAATACGGCTCTAAGGCCTATGTTAGAATCTCAATAACCGAACCAAACCATTGATCAGCTATCCCAGAGCCCGCATCAACCAGAAACCCGCCAGTTTCTCACAATATGCGTGTACACCATCAAGAATAAACCTGATAGGGTGACACTAGGGGGATGGATCCATATCCACATGCTGCACAGAAAACTCATGTTCTGCACGGACAACTCACGTGCAAATAATATCAATCGTACGAACAACTCACGTGTTGCACTGACAACGCACGTGCTAATAATATTAATTTCTAGATCTGCACGGACAACTCACGTGCCAATATCACAATTCATTCGGCGTGGTCACAATCTCAATATCACAATCCGCCTGGCATGGTCACATGCATAAATATCTCAATTCGCCCAGTGTGGTCACACGCTACTAGTCCAATCCATATCACATAGAAAGCAGATATACAAGAATACATGTACATGATAAAAGAACATCAAATTTCATACTCCTGGACTGGTATAAGTGACGTGCTAAAGTGTATGCATGTGCAACACGACCTATCATAGCTCAAATCAAGCAAATATATTACTCCCTCTATTTCAATATAGATGACAGACTTTTCTTATTAGTCCGTTCCAAAAATAATGATACATTTCTACAATTGGAAATAATTCAACTTTAAACTCTTCATTTTACTCATTTTACCCTTAATGAGAAGCTTTTATAATCACATAAATATCATGGCCCCACAAAGCTTTTATCGCTTAAGCTTTTAAGACCGCAAATTTTAAAAGTTTTTTATTTTTTTTCTTAAACTCCATGTCGAGTTAAACTACCTCATCTAAATTGAAACGGAGGGAGTAAAAAGTAGCAATTATCAGGTTCAATCAAGAGATTTACCTCTACGTAACCTCCAAACACGGCTCAAATGGCTCACAAAAGGAGTACAATTATAAGAATCATCACAACATGAAGTTTAGCAATTAATCCAAGGCATATCATAGCCTAAACACTATCCCAAACATGGAAAATACCCCAGTGCACGCTCATGGGATCAACCCCTCACATGTGCGTCACTCATAGCATGTAGCTATCACAAATAACTCAGGCAACTAGTGCCTCAACCAAGTTTAGGTAAGATCTTACCTCAAGCAAGCAAAATCAATGCTCTAGAAATGCCACCCCGCACAAATCAATGCAAAAAAGGGGTAATTCCCTAAATAGGAATGTAAATTGTATATCAAGGTATTGGGATAACCATTTGCTATGACGATCACCATTTACTAGTACAACAAATGTACAAAAAGGGAAACACGATGGTTCTAAGATATATGGGTTGTACCTAAAATTATCGTGATATGATGTCGAGGAATGAAAAAAATTAAATTGGTAAGAGTATGTGAATCAACCAAGTTCATACTGAGCACCTTGTGACTCATAAGAATTAGGACCAATTTGGGATAATGTCAAGAATGACCAAAAGTATCTTTTAATAAAGAGGATATTAGGAAACCTTCATGATTTTTAGAAAAGTAAACAAGGCAAAAAGCAAGAGATGACCATCAGTCTCACTAGAGATTGGGAGACTCTCGGCTTGGCAAGGTCTTTGTCATAGTAGTGTCACATGTGATAATATAATTTACAAGAAATAAAGTGTCACGTGTGGGAACAAATTGAGAATATTTAAAGCATGTCATATGCAACAACAAAAAAGGGGTAGGTGAACTTTGAATACCTTGTAGATGTCAAATGTAATACAAATCAAAGTCAATCTTCAATGATGCACACTGAGGTATGTGAACTTAAATGGGTAAGTGAAAAAGTGTTAATGCATGATAGGCACAAAAGGTGTAACCTTAGAAGATTTCAAGAAGTGAAAAAGTTTCCAAATGAGGTGAAGTGATGTGGAATAATAACCTTGAGTTTGTCTAATTGGTATAGGCCTTATTTCGTCCTTTTGAATGATGGGAATTAAGAATTTTTGAAGCTAAGCTCCAAAGCACCTCTACATGTGTCAAGGGGAGCTGTTAACTTATTATTTTGATGGAACCTTATAATTTAAAAGGAATTAATATTTGAAATGATGTATTAGGCCAAATTGGAGCTTCGGGCTGATTATGAATATTGCATATGTAATTTAAAACTCAAGAGCATGCAAACTATAATGGTACACGTATGAAATTGATGAGTTGCAAGTGATCCAAGGCTATGTAGTGATGCCTCACGAATCCTAAAATGTTATCTATATCAACGAGATTGAAGACACCTCGAGATATAAAGATGATTATCATACGAATGATTGAGTACCCACAAGTAGAATCCATTGAATAATGTGTAAACAAAGAGGTAATATTAATTGCACGAGGCATGACGACGTGAGGGTGTGATATTAACTATAGTCAGAAAAATTTATGTTACGATGAGGACATGGAGATAGATTGCACGTTTCTTATATTTAGTATTGTAAAAATAGTGTATGTTATGAAACGTTGTATGAAAGTTATACGAGTATAGTTTAAGGCAGTTGTATTTATCAGAAATATATTTGAGAATGGATTAAAGGGCAAGATGTTAGAAAATAATTTTTAAAAGTAAAATGAGCACAAAAAGTGATATGCTAACTTTATTGTTATTGTAAGGACAAGAAGAGATGATACTTGGCAACATGAGTTGCGGCTAGAAGTGCCATGATACTTGGGCTCGACAAGGGGCAAATAAATCCTTGATGAGCATAACCATTTTTTTTCTATTGTCAGGATAGTAGGCACTGCTAAGTGTAATTGCAAAAATAAAAGTCAAGGCTTTATGGAAATTTGAAATGGTGAATTAAAATTTTGAGCTGGGGAGTAAATAAGTTGTAGTAGTATATGGGCTAGTGTATAATCAGATTGAATGGAGTACGAATTTAATTAAATCTTCGAATATCATGTTCGAGCTTTAGATTTGAGTTTTACGCCTAGGTGGGGGAGCGTCAGAGCAAGTAGAAATCACCTTAAAGGTGATAGTTGGAAAAATAAAATGGAGAAATTTTACTCATAAAATAAAGATTAAGGAAAAATATTCGATAAGATTCGTGATGAAATGAGTAAAATAGTCATACTGTGATGGCATAAGGATCACACGCTTATCACGAGCAATAGTTAAGGTATTCAACATTGGGGTTATTAAAAGGTACTATCTAATAGTCAAATATTTAATAGTCTACTTGAATAGTTTCTTATAACTTTGGAGCATGTGTCACTTGAATTAAATTCAAGCAATGGAGAAAATAAGGAAGTACTTTGGTCATATGTTGGACTTAGTAGAATAAATGAAGGTTAAAAATGAGGATAAAGTTTGTACACACTTGGCATGAAATGAGGCAAGAAAAGGTTATATTATACATATTCCCAAATATAAAATACTCTTGCAAACCATAATAATGTTCTCTAGTAATAAGCACGGGGTCAGAAAAGAAAAAGACACTAAATGGTGCAAGTATTATCCTAGTAGCATTGTCACTTGGGAGTTCAAAGCCTACAATCCATAGTAGTATTCCTATGGTAGGCACAATGGCAAATACAACTTAAATTTCTGGTAACGAAGTATCATAAAAAACTTGGTGATATCAATTAGTTGGTTAAGGTTAAGAAAATAGAAATATGTACAATTATGTTCGAGAATGAATGGAAACTTGTGCCATGAAAGGGAAGGAAGTGGATTGAACATTTCTCATATAGCAAACTTGTTAGAAACCGTATCAATCAATTTGAGATCTAAAGGAAACTCAAAAGTTACAACTGTAAGTGAAGGCATAAATCATCTACGTGATGAATGGATCTAAGTAAGACAAATATCTTGTTGGTATTCGGATGGAATAAAAGAGTATTATGAAAGGAGTTGGCAACTAGAGAATCAAGGGTCCTATGAGGACAAACTATGCTTAGAAGTAATTTAATATTAATGAGAAAGTCTTCGAATGGAAGAAATAGAATTTTAATGTATGCAAGAAATGCTTTTTCACGTACGACTTGGTGTACACATAATAAAAAGAGAATACATATATGTATGGTAGTAATATGTGTTGCAATATGGGTAACCGGTGTTAGATTGAGAGAGGTATAGATATGCAATTGTTTAAAATTGTAAAGAATTATTTAATGCAATTTTGGTATATGCGCAGCCACGTGGGGCTTAGATATTTTGTTGTTATACGTTGAGGATGTATGTGCGGCCGTGTGGGTCCTAGATAGTTTATTATTGTGCATTGAGTATGTATGTGCAGCGGTGTGGGGGCCTAGACATCATATTATATTATAGATATTTGGTTGTCTATTTATGTTAAAATTGGTGTCCATGTGGGGGCTTGTTCTGGACATGTTGAATTTTTGGATAGTCCTAGTTGTAGGGGATATTATGCCGAGACATTTAAGAATTTGGAAAGTCGGCAAAATTTTAGGGCCTTAAGGAAGTTGAAATTTTGGTAGAACATCTAAGATCCATATGAAGTCATGAATGATTAAGATGATGGTTAAGGTGAAAGAAGGATAATACTAATGACTTTCATACATTAGAGGACGAATGTTCTTAAGTGGGAAAGAATGTAACACCTAGGAAACTTTTGAAGTGTTTTAATGCCATTAAGAAGATTGGCGAGTGCTAATTATATTAATTCGGGTATGAACATGACTAATAATATGAATGATATCAATTGATCATGATAATATATGTATGAGGTGCATTAAAAATGGTTTATATTCCAAGAAGAGCTCTAAGGC
Source organism: Nicotiana tomentosiformis (assembly GCF_000390325.3). NCBI lineage: Eukaryota > Viridiplantae > Streptophyta > Magnoliopsida > Solanales > Solanaceae > Nicotiana > Nicotiana tomentosiformis. The sequence continues at coordinate 82,307,404 of NC_090817.1, read as the reverse complement.
TAAATCAAGTTGAAAATTATATGATGGGGTAAAGTTTCAAGTGAGTTCGCACAAGACTTAACTTTAAACGAGAATAATACTCAAGATATGAAGAGTTATATAGTTCATGATATATCAAATTAAAGGTCTATGTGTCTAGGTTCTAATGCTTCAAACCGTTTGTCATTTGGAGATTCTTACAAGGCGTTATAATCTTTTTACTAAAGGGTAGCAGAACAGTTACGCAAGTCTTGCATAGCCTACGCAGCATAGCAGCATAGCCTACACAGCATAGCACCGTAGCCTACGCACCATGTGTAGGAAAATCCAGCAGGTGCTAAATAAAGAGGAATGGAAAGCCACCCTGCATAGCCTTTGTGCGTAGCCTACTCAGGAGGCTACGCACCTATCAGACCCATTTTTAAAATGTAGAAATAAGGGGTTTAGAGAGAGAAAGAGTTAGTTCTTCAACTTGGAATTGATTTCTAGAGAGAAGGAGGAGCTCATCCACCATGGATACACTTCAAGGTAAGTTATTTTGGTACAAGAATGATTATATAATATCATTTAGTGATAATACTAATATTATTGTGGATCAAATCCATAGAAAATGGGTTGACTCTTCAAGAACACCAAAAAGAGAAAAAGTGATATTTTTTCACCAAGAGGTAATCCCTTCATTTGAGCTTCATATATATGACATATTGGAGTATGGGTAGCATGTTTATGAGTTTTATTTGAAGTTGTAATGGGATATTGTATGAACCCTAAGGGTGGGACTTGAAAATGATATTTTGGGCAGAGAAGAAGATGAATAGTGATGAATTAATATAAATGAAATTGTTTTGAGTTTCTAATGACTCCAATAGACTTGATAAATTAATTGAGGAACGAATTAAATAGGGAATCACCATTTGGACAAGATGCAACACTAGTTCTTGAAATGGGTGTTCTCGAACTAGGGTTACGTTGGAGAAGATATTTAATAGTGATTTGATGATGTTGGATAATTAACGTAGTGTTATTAATGACTCCAAATGAGTATTAAATAATAAGAATGGAATTGAACAGGCTAATTTGTGAGCCTATTGGATAATTTGGGATGGTTGAAGGCTTGTTGCCGAATTGTGAAGCATAAATGGATATTTATGAATCTTTTCGTATTTGTTTTGATGTAGTTGGGATATCTAATGGTAGATACTGAATTGTGGGAGATATTTGGGAATTTTAATCAATTGGAGAATTGTAGTATTTTTGGAGCTTGATGGTTGAGGTAAGTTGATTAAGACTTACTCTTTTCGAGGGATTCTCTTTAAAAGCATGTCTTAAGTTGATACATTGCATTATTTGTAAATGTGCATCCGTACTTGTGGGGATAAGCGGGAAATATGTCACCACGTATTTCTAAATTATTGCTTATGAAGTGTCATGTAAATTATAAAAATTTTATTTTTAAAACTTGTTGGCAAAATGACACTTACGGAAATTCTTATAATCTTATTAAAACTTATTTGTTGATAAGAGTATAAAATGCTTGAGTGCTAAATATATGTTTTCATGAAAAGGTTTATCTTTTGAAATTACAACAAGGAAGCACTTTTTGTATCTTTAGATTGATGTTAATTGGTAAAGGTTTTAACATGAAAATGGATATTCATATGATTTAATTCAAATGGTTTAGAGTGGCTATAAAAACCATGATTTGATAAAAATAGATCATTTGAGGCAATTATGCTATGAATCTATTTTTGATATGTCAAATATTTTGGGAGTTACTAGTGGAGACCACCGAAATTGATTTGAATGTTGAGTTCATTACCATGAAACTACACGTGCCGGTGTAGGAAAATATTCCAAGGCAAAGCCGAGGTTTGTGGGATAAAGTCCCCCATTGAGAGGGCAGATGATCATTACTTAACGTAATCAGGTTAAGTTGACTCGTACGACACTACGGGAAGCCACCCAGACAAGTATAGTCAAATACTTGTTGCTAGGATGATCACCTAGTAGTTGTTCATTATGTCGGTGTCGGTATAGTACTCCCGGTGAAAGGTAAAATAGAACTTTCTTATGTTTAGGCCGAAGGAGACGGAAATAATTTTGATGACTTAATGATATTGAAATGGTTTTATATGATTTCTATTAAAATCTTGGGTTGATAGAGATGTTCTAAAACTTTATAGCATGGCTTACATTTCACTTGTCTTTTATCTAAAATGATAAAGAGCATGATTTATATAACTGTTTATTACTTTATGTCCAATATTGGTTGCATAATTTTTGTAAAATCTTGTCCCAGGAACTTAAGTTAGAGAGAGTCTATGACACTTATTGAGTACCATTGTGGTATACCCCTCCAAGGCCCCACTTACTTTACATATTTCAGGATGAGGTATGATACGTGGCATACAGACAGGGCTAGGATGACTCTCTTCCTAAGGTATATGGCGAGGCACCACTCCTATTTCGTGGTAGCTATCATGTTATTTTCTTAATTTATGTTAGATGGGTATTAGCCCAAATATTTAGTTCTATTCCTTGGTGTAGATGCTCCATAGATAGTTGTGAAAAGTTGTAGTAATGGGGTTGTACGCGACATACATGAAAAGATATATATTTTACTTAGTCTCATTGTTATGATTATGAGAGGCTACATGTATGATTTTGAATTGGAAAATGTTTCCATTGTTTAACTTAAAAATATATAAAATTTTCAAAGAGCTTCCGCAGTTAAATTTGTTTACATGCATATAGTTTGGGTGCATCATATGTTTGGTCGCTCGGATCGGATAGTGTGCCGAGTGCCGGTCACATGGATTTGGGTTGTGACAAAACGTACCATAGGCTTGCCTGTAGTGTAATACTCTACTAATTGAGCTCATTCAGTCAAGGATCAATTAGAACTTTATTTTGGTTGTAATGTAAGCTGTGGGACATATAAGATACATATAGATATAGTGACTACACCTCTCACGACCGAAAATTTACTATAGGTCGTGATGGCTCCTAACGTCTCTGCCAGGCAAGCCAACGGTGCATTATCACATTAGTTATTCATTTTTATTACTTTCGAAATCATAAACTTTAATAAGGAAGAAAATTTACACTTTTAAATCTACGGGAACGTACAAAATTTGTAGTTAATAAAAGAAATGAAAGGTGATGATAATATACAGAACCGTAAGCATCAACTAGTATACCCCAAAACTCAGTGTCAAAAGTGCATGAGAATTTACTAAGAAATACAATAATAATAAAACGTATGTCTGAAATGTAAATAAGACAGGACAAGGTGAATAGTATGATGAGAACTCTGTGAATTGCGATGCGTAGCCTGGAATGCAGCTTCCATATGGTCTCATCAACAACTGTGCCTACGCGCCAAGATAATTACCAAATGAACCTGTCAGATCCTGCACATTTAGTGCAGAAGTGCAGCATGAGTACATAAATCAACGCGTACCCAGTAAGTATCTAGCCTAACCCCGGAGTAGTAACGAGGGGTCGACAAAGACACTTACTAGTGGTCCAATAATCAATATGGTAAATCATAAAGAGATAAGAAGCACAACAGCAGAAGTGAGGTAAATCTGCAACTAACACAAAATTTCTTTTAATGATATCAATTTCTAAAATCTCGTATTCTATCTCAACAGCTCAGAAATATCAAGTGCCAATATCAAATGGATAAGGAAATACCATATAAAGTTCTGGGCATCAGTGAAAGAATAATCTCGTGAATATTCTGGCTGCTAGCGATATCACGCATGATTATGTTGAGGTCGTATGACCCGATCCTGAATAATGTGTACATTGCCGATGGTTGAGCGACATGAACCATAGATATATCTATTATACTGCCGAAGCGTTTGGCCAGCTCCACAAGAAAGGAAGGAAATTATCGAATTTACGAGACACGTTCTTACAATGGAGTACATGAGCACAAAGTTAATATAACCTTTACCGTTTCTCAAATAATTTCCCAACAACTCAAGTGATAAGACTCAGCATAATATATACACATATTTCTAAGTCAGATTCAATTATAAATTCAATTAACTATGCCAGCAGAATGAGTTCAAATAATTCAAATATTACATGATAAAGTCCTAAGTTTACCCGGACATAAATATATTTTAGCTACGTACGGACTCTCGTCACCTCGTACGTACGTAGCACCCACAACTAGTAGAACATAAGAATTACATCACTTAGGGGGTAGTTTCCCCCTCACAAGGTTAGACAGGAAACTTACCTCGCTCCGAAAATCCATAACCGTCTCCAACGCCTCTCTAACACCTCAACTAAAAGCCAAACGTTCCAAAACTAGTCAAACAACGTGCAAATCAATCAAAATATACTCCAATGCTTACAATTTAACAATTTATAATAATTCCCAACTCCGCTCGAAAAGTCAATAAAGTCTACCCTCGGACCCACATACCCGGATTCTGAAAATATTTGAAGACAAACTTTAATCATAACCCCACGAACTAAAATATATAATTTATTTTAAATTCGATGTCCAATTTTGGGGTCAAAATCCAAAAATACCTATTTCTAGGTTTTCTACCAAAATTCCAAATTTTTACTAATTTTCATGTTTAAATCCATATATAAACCATGTATTTAACTCACAATATGGGGTAATTACTTAACTTGACATATATGATTAAAATCTTCCCTCCAAGAGCTCCAAAAATCCCCCAGCCAAATGAAAATGTGAGAGAAATGGGCTAAGTCTCGGATTAAAAACACCCCACTGCTCAGGACATTCGCACTTGCGCACGAATTTGTCGTACCTACAAGCTCGCTTTTGCAAGACAAATCTTGCTTCTGCAAAGTGCACTGCCCAGCTGCTCCATCGCACCTGCGGCAGAATGTCTGCTTTTGCGCAAATGCAGGTGCGAGCCACCATTGCGTTTCTGTGCCAGAGACGTCATATGCAATCATGCAGGTGCGGGAATTTCTTCGCACCTACGACCATTGCCTTGACCCTTCCCCAACAGCATCTACAACCTTCAGCTAGCTTCAGCGAAGTCGCATCTGCAACCAAGGCTTCGTAGAAGTGATTGCACCAGCAACAGAAAAATCCCAAAAACTTTGGCAAGGCTAAAATCAATCCGAACCCCATCCGAAACTCACCTGAGCCACTCGGGGTCTTAACCAAATATACCAACACGTCCCAAAATACGATACAAACTTAGTCGAAGCCTCAAATCATGCCAAACAACATCAAAACGACGAGTCGATGATCGAAACCTTTCTTTAAACTTTCAAACATTCAAACTTTGCCGAACGCGTCTGAATTATACTAAAACATCCCGAAATCACGCCAAATTTTGCGTGCAAGTTGAAAATCATGATACGAACCTATTCCAAGGCTCAGAATCCAGAACGGACATCGACAACACCAAAGTCTACTTCAAACCAAACATAAGAAATTCTTAAACTTTCAAAATGCCAACTTTCTACAATAAGTATCGAAATGCTTCTGGACTACCCGATACTCAACCCGAACATATGCCCAAGTACGAAATCATCATATGAATAGTGTGCCGAGTGCCGGCCACGTGGATTTGGGTTGTGACAAAATGTACCATAGGCTTGCCTGTAGTGTAATACTCTACTAATTGAGCTCATTCAGTCAAGGATCAAGTAGGACTTTATTTTGGCTGTAATGTAAGCTACGGGACATGTAAGATACATATAGATATAGTGACTACACCACTCACGAGCCAAAATCTACTATAGGTCATGATGGCTCCTAACGTTGCCGTCAGGCAAGACAACGGTGCATTATCATATTAGTTATTCATTTTTATTACTTTCGAAATCATAAACTTTAGTAAGGAAGACAATTTATACTTTTAAATCCACGGGAACGTACAAAATTTGTAGTTAATAAAAGAAATAAAAGGTGATGATAATATACAGAACCGTAAGCATCAACTAGTTTACCACAAAACTCGGTGTCACTAGTGCATGAGCATTTACTAATAAATACAATAATAATAAAACTTATGTCTGAAATGTAAATAAGATAGGACAAGGTGAATAGTATGATGGGAACTCTGTGAATTGCGATGCGTAGCCAGGAATGCAACTCCGATAAGGTCTCCTCAACAATTGTGCCTACGCGCCAAGATGATTTCCAAATGAACTTGTCTGATCCTGCACATTTAGTGCAGAAGTGCAACATGAGTACATAAATCAATGCATACCCAGTAAGTATCTAGCCTAACCCCGGAGAAGTAGTGACGAGGGGTCGACATCGACACTTACTAGTGGTCCAATAATGAATATGGTAAATCATAAACAGATAAGAAGCACAACAATAGAAGTGAGGTAAATCTGTAACTAACACAAAATTTCTTTTAATGATATCAATTTCTAAAATCTCGTATTCTATCTCAACAACTCAGAAATATCAAGTGCCAATATCAAATGGATTATACTGAGGTCGTACACCCGATCCTGAATAATGTGTACATTGCCGATAATTGAGCGACATGAACCATAGATACATCTATTATACTGCCGAGGCGTTTGGCCAGCTCCACAAGAAAGGAAGGAAATTATCGAATTTACGAGACACGTGCTTACAATGCAATACATGAGCACAAAGTTAATATAACCTTTACCGTTTCTCAAATAACTTGCCAACAATTCAAGTGATAAGACTCAGCATAATATATACACATATTTCTAAGTCAGATTCAATTATAAATTCAATTAACTAAGCCAGCAGAATGAGTTCAAATAATTCAAATATTACATGATAAAGTCCTAAGTTTACCCGGACATAAACATGTTTTAGCTACGTACGGACTCTCGTCACCTCGTGCGTACGTAGCATCCACAACTAGTAGAACATAAGAATTATATCACCTAGGGGATAGTTTCCCCCTCACAAGGTTAGACAGGAAACTTACCTCGCTCCGAAATTTCATAACCTGTTCCAACGCCTCTCTAACACCTCAACTCAAAGCCAGACGTTCGAAACTAGTCAAACAACGTGCAAGTCAATCAAAATATACTCCAATGCTTACAATTTAACAATTTATAATAATTTCCAACTCCGCTCGAAAAGACAATAAAGTCTACCCTCGGGCCCACATGCCCGGATTTCGAAAATATTTGAATATAAACTTTAATCATAACACAACGAACTCAAATATATAATTTATTCTAAATTCTATGTCCAATTTTGGGGTCAAAATCCAAAAAACCAATTTCTAGGTTTTCTACCAAAATTCTAAATTTTTACTAATTTTCATGTTTAAATCCATATATAAACCATGTATTTAACTCACAATATGCGGGAATTACTTAATTTGACATGGATGATGAAAATCTTCCCTCCAAGAGCTCCAAAAATCCACTAACCAAATGAAAATGTGAGAGAAATGGGCTAAGTCTCGGATTAAAAACACCCCACTGCTCAGGATATTTGCACTTGCGCACGAATTTGACGCACCTGCGAGCTCGCATTTGCAAGACAAAGCTTGCTTCTGCGAAGTGCACGGCCCAGCTGCTCCATCGCACCTGCGACAGAATGTCTGCTTCTGCGCAAATGCAGGTGCGAGCCACCATTGCGTTTCTGGGCCAGAGACCTCATATGCGATCACGCAGGAGCGGGAATTTCTTTGCACCTGCGACCATTGCCTTGCCCCTTCCTCAACCGCTTCTACAACCTTTATCTCGCTTCAGGGAAGTCACTTATGCGGCCAAGACTTCGTAGAAGCGATTGCACCAGCAATAGAAAAATCCCAGCAATTTCGACAAGGCTCAAATAAATCCGAACCCCATCCGAAACTCACCTGATCCACTCGGGGTCTTAACCAAATATACCAATACATCCCAAAATACGATACAAACTTAGTCGAAGCCTCAAATCATGCCAAACAATATCAAAACTATGAATCGACGATCGAAACCTTTCTTTAAACTTTCAAACATTCAAACTTCGCCAAACGCGTCTGAATTATACTTAAACATCCCGGAATCACGCCAAATTTTGCGTGCAAGTTGCAAATCACGATACGAACCTATTCCAAGGCTCTGAATCCCGAACGGACATCGACAACACCAAAGTCCACTTCAAACCAAACATAAGAAATTCTTAAACTTTCAAAATGCCAACTTTCTACAATTAGTATACACCCGATACTCAACCCGAACATACGCCCAAGTATGAAATCAACATACGAATCTATTGGAACCTTTAAATTCCGATTCCGAGGTCATTTACACAAAAATCAAACCTTAGTCAACTCTTCTAACTTAAGCTTCTGAATTTAAAATTTTACTTCTGAAACCACTCCGAACTTCCCAAAATTCAATTCCAACCATGCGTACAAGTCATAAAACATGAAGTGAAGCTACTCGAGGCCTCAAACCGCTGAACGACATGCTAGATCTCAAAATGGGTCATTACAACACCTCCTTGAGAACTTTAATACATATACAATAACAATTCAAACCCTACGCTTGTGTTGAACCAAACCCCAACCTTCACATCATATTAACATCAAGCTCCCAATTTCTTTAAGGACAGACAAAGCAAGATTTACCACTAGCAAGGAATATTTTTTTTATAATATATACAAATACTAACATTTTTTTCTTTCTCTTTTTTTTAATTCATACAATCCATGTTTTCAAACAGTGCACCTTTATCTTTTTCTATAGTTCCATTCAAAAACCTAACCATACCTCCACTTAGATTTTAACAAGCTTATAAATATATCAAGTGCTCAAGAGAGGTAAACGGTTCAACCAGATAGTCAATTCAAACAAAGGGGTCAGACTTGTAGTGTGGTTGCCAAAGAAATTAGTATTACATGCTCAAAAGGGCTAACTGGCATACCAAACAATTAGGCAGGTCATAGACATATAATTGGCTCAAGAAAGAATTGTCTATATCACTTCCTAGACTAAACAAAACTGCTATTGTGCTTTGCAAACACATGGGGCAAGTTCTAGACATCAACTGACATGCACAGAATATCAACACAAACCTCGCACATAACTCACTTAGAATCAGATCTATCCCGACTCTCTAGTTTAAGTAGTTAAGCAAAGTCACAATCACACAATTTAAGGTACTTATTCGTGAGTCCAGAACTGAGCCTAGGCGTCATAACTAAGGAACTTACCACTCTCAAGGCATATGCAGTCAAGGAAAATTGGTTCAAATTAGCATTATGACGCAAGATTCTATATTCCTAAAAAACCTAACTACATCCGGTTCAAGTAAAACCCTTAGAAAAGAACCACAACACAAACAAAATCCAAGGGGAAATTATTACACTACCTAAGAAAGTAAAATAAAATCAAATAAAAATAAAAAACATATTTTTGGATTTTCAAGTTTTGTTGATTTTTTTGTATTTTTCTCGTTCGACTTCAAATCCACAAAGAAGCCAGTCGACGAAATCCATCGCCGTGAAGAGTTGAAACTAAACATTTATGATTACTAACTATTACAGACCGATAGAATTTAGAGTTATAATTACAGACTATATTGTCTAAGAAAGCAAGAAACAAATCAAACAAAACCAACTGGAAAATAAAAAACAAATACAAATACAAACAAATAGGAGAACCCAACCCCAAACATAAGAAATTGCATTGTCCCAAATGCAAAACAATAGAAACAAGAGTGAAAAGGTAACTTCCTGAGGCCTTTGGCCTACTCCTCATCAACACCATCAAATGTGCGTAGGTACTCCTCATCATCGGAGGGAACATAGTTTACGTCCTCATCCGGTGGCATTTGTGCTCCATCGGCCAAGCCCAACCACTGCTGAATGACCGCAGAGAGGGGGTGGTCCTCCTATAGCTTTGCCAAGTCAGTCTCCCCCCGAGCAGCGGGAAGGCGCATATCAGCAAATATCAGCTGCAGTGTCTCCTCGACACAAAGTAATCTCTGATCCACAAGAACAATAGCAGAAGGGGGGTCTGTCACAGCTGTGACATCAAAAGCCTTAAGAGGCTACATCACCGGAATTGTCCGATCATAATAGAACTCCTCTTCCACATGGTGCGTCCGCAGAAGCCGAGTGATCATTCTCAGAAAGTACAGGCAGCGGGGCCCAAGTAGTTATACTCGAGCCTTGAGCTCAAGCATAATCTTTCCCAGATCGAACTTCATCCGAGTCAAGATGGCAAAAATGAGACACACCTTCAACCTAGAGACATCAGTGTCATTCTGGGTAGGCATGATCTTTACATTAATCAACCATAGAATGACCCTGGAGGACGCTGGAGAAGGCTTTTCTTCATGTCTTTGTGAAACTCATTAGCATCTCGCGTCCACATGGCAGAAGAATCAGCGCCACACAGTTGGCGCCTAATATCAGGATAGGGGGCTGATGCAGTAACCTCTAGAACAACTTATGAGAGTGCTCTGTGAAACCCATTGTATTATTTATCACCTGTGAGGAAAAGGAGATCATCTTGCCTCTCACCTGCACCTTATACACCGCATCCAAACTGGCCTTAGGCTGCCAGTTAGCATAGAACTCCTTTACCATGTTCACGTTCACCGACTTATCAGGACAGAACAAGCTTTCAAAACCCAGATATCTGATATTGTTGTAAATCCCCGAGCACTTCCTGGCTAGCTTGCCATCATCAATACTAACTTCCGGGTCGGGGCTCACTACCGGAACAAAGGTCCGATACCAATTTCTAGCATGAGCTGGCATAACCCGAATGCCATACTTGCAGCTCAGTACTAGATCCACATCTGGATCAATGTTCTCCACTTCCTCCTCCATTAGGGCAGGGGGAGGTGCCCCCGACCTCCTCTACAGCTACTAGAGGCAACCTCATAGGAACCTGTGTTAACACATTTTCTAGGATAGCGAGACCTTGTACCTATACAAGATGAACACATATAGCCACAACACTTATAACAAAAAGCAAGACAAAACGGGGTAACCACCCCACACTTATGTTATTGGCATGTTCACAAGTACAATGTATATCGGGGACTCAGACTACCCCATTGAAAGCACGCCATAAGTAATCAACAACCCACCCAACCATAAACATAATATTACAACAATATTACCATGGACCATAGTAGTGTAAAAGACAAAATCAAGAAGCTACACTAGTAACTAAGAGAAGAACATAAGAAGTCATACTAATTTACTACTAACAAAATTAAGAAGTTACAATACAACACTACACAAGTACATAGCATGAATCGGACACCCCAATTAACACCTAGCAACACATTAGAATGGGGTGGTCAATCGATTATCCCTCGGGGATAACACGGTAAAGTTTCACAACATAAGAACATGGCCTCCCATCCCACACCTATCATCTAGCAATACATCCCATAAAGCACTTCCCTTCTAAATTAGCAGCACTAACACAATTTTATGTTACTAAGGCATTTCAACAAACACAATATGGGCAAATCTTTCACCATCTTATTTCAATTCAAAGTGGGTTAGAACCACCATACAACATCAGCAAATACACCACCCAATACAACCACAACATCACCACATCTTCATAATAGCCAAAGTGCACAAATTTGATACAATTCACCAATTTTCGGCCATAATGGCACCACCACCAAACTTCATCATAAAATAACTCCAATGCCACCAAAACATACTAAAAATATACCACAATCATAAGAACAATGAAAACCCCACAAGTTTAAGAAAAAATTTTGGCCAAAATATGGATATTAACAACAACAAAAAAAGAATTGAAAACTACCAAGGGTTAGAGATATTGACTAAACTACCTAAAATTACTACTAAAAGAGAAGAGAAGGGAAAAGAGAACTTACCTTGATGAGTGATGGAGGTGGGAGAATTTGAGGGGAAGAAATTTGAAGAAGAAGAAGAATGGGGTATTTGGGTTAGAGAGGAAAGTTTGAGAGAGATAATGAGAGATATGGGGGGGGGGGGTGTTAGAGTAAAGCTGGGTGTCTTTTTTTTGTTTTTTTTAACTTTTAATTTTTTTTTAAAAATTCCTGGCCGTATATTTTTGCACAGTGGGCTTTTTCAGAGAGCCGACTTTCTGTCAAACTCGCCTGTTTGGCCTAGCACGTCACGCCAAGCCAAATTTCTCAGAGTTCCGGTGATTTTTGCTTTTAAGCCCACGGGTTACAACCCCACTCTAATATATACTTATTTTGTGTACCATTCTTGTTCATACCTATCCGAATAAATATCAAAACTCCTAAACACTAGTAGTCCTACTCTACACTCAAATTACACTACCCTACAAATCAAGAAAAAAGGTTAGAAGTAGTTATGAGTTATAGTCGTCAGCTTGACTCAGTCTCTTAGGCTCATTTGATCACGATGTTAGAGGATTGCTTGTCAAATCCTCCAACAAAGTATATTTTTAACATGTGCCCATTCACTTTAAATCTCTCATTCCCTTCTTCATCCTGTATTTTAATGACGTCATACGGTGAGACATGTTTCACCACATACAGACCTGTCCATCTTGACTTGAATTTTCCAGGGAATAACCTAAGTGTACTATTGTATAGCAGAACTTCATCCCCTTCATGAAACTCCTTTGGCTTAATTAGATGATCATGCCACCTTTTTATCTTTTACTTAAAAAGTCACGCATTTTCATACGCGTCTAGCCTCAACTCCTCTAGTTCGTTCATCTGCGCCAACCTGTGTTCACCTGCAAGACTAAGATCAATAAGCTTTATGTTCTATATCAACAAGTAGATGACACGATTTTCCATACACTAATTTGAAAGGTGAAGTCCTATGGTTGTTTTGAATGCAGTTCTGTACGCCCATAGAGCTCTATCCAACTTTATAGACCAATCCTTACGAAAATCACTAACCGTCTATTCAAGAATTCATTTAAGTTCACGGTTAGCCACTTTAACTTGCCCACTAGTTTGGGCATGGTATGGGGTTCCTGTCCTGTGTGTGACCTCATACTTGAACAACAGTACAGCAAACTACTTGTTTACAAAGTGTGACCCATTGTCACTGATAATCACTCGAGGTGTCCCAAAGAGGGTAAAGATGTTCTTTCGTAAGAACTCACACACCACCCGGGCATCATTGGTCCTAGTAGGGATTGTTTCGACCCATTTAGAGATGTAGTCAAAGGCTACTAGGATATACTCATCAGAATGAGATGATGTGAATGGGCCCATGAAGTCAATGCCCCAAACGTCAAAAATATCAAACCAGTTTCCATGACCTTTGCTGCAGTGCGATTTCCACCATAGTGTCCTCCGGCTGCTCCATCATGGCAATGAGACAGAATGTTTCTCATCTCTCCCTCAGGCATACATCTTCAAATCACACCATCTACACACAGTTTAAACAAGAAAGGGTCATTTCAAAAATAACTTTTTACCTTACCTAGAAGCTTTCTTCTTTAATCATGAGAGAGGTCACAAGGCAACCATCCACTAGCCAAAAAGTTGGCTACATCAACATACCAATGCGGCCTTTCGGAGACCGCAACAATGGAGAAAATCTGCTCATCAGGATACTCTTCCCTTATTTCAACTGTTTCAACCGGAGGTCTCTCAAGTCAAGATAAATTATCTGTGACTTGATTTTCTGTGCCCTTCCTATCTTTGATCTCCAAGTCAAACTCTTGGAGCAATAACACCTACCGCATCAAACACAGCTTGGACTCTTTCTTACTCAACATGTATATCAAGGTTGAGTGATTATGTGTATAATCACTTTACTCCCCACAAGATATAATCTAAACTTGTCAAAAGTAAAGACCACAACAAAGAACACTTTCTCAGTAGTGGCATAGTTGACTTGAGTATCATTTAACGTCTTGCTTGCATAGTAGATGGGCCTAAATATCTTTTCTTTTCTTTTCCCCAGAACTACCTCCACAGCCACATCACTAGCATCACACATTATTTCAAATGGCTGGCTCCAATCAGGTGTCGCCATAAAGGAGCACTCACAAGATTTTCCTTTATCAATCCAAATACTCTTAAGCACTCCACAGTTAAAACAAACTTGACATCCTTCACTAGCAATGTAGTCAACTGCTTGGTAATGCTGGAAAAGTTCTTGAAGAACCTCCTATAGAACCCATCATGTCCTAAAAAACTTCTTATGCTCTTCACAGAAGTCGGTGGAGGGAGACTAGAAATTACATCAACCTTGGCTCTATCAACTTCAATGCCATGTGTAGTCACTTTGTGGCCCAAGACAATTCTCGCTTTCACCATGAAGTGACACTTCTCCCAGTTAAGAACTAGGTGAGTGGTTTCTCAACGTTCAAGAACAAGCTCCAAATTCTTCAAGCAATCATCAAAGTCATCACCAAAAAGGGTGAAATCATCCATGAATACCTCTAGACACTTCCCGTTTAGATCGTAGAATATAGACATCATGCATCTCTAAAAAGTGGCAAGTGCATTACACAACCCAAATGGCATCCTCTTGTAACCAAAAATACCTGACGAGCAAGTGAATGTAGTCTTCTCAACATCTTCTGGGGCAATGGGTATCTGATTGTAGCCTGAGTACCCATCCAAGAAACAGTAGCATCAATGTCCAACCACTTTTTCGAGCATCTGATCAATGAAGGGAAGAGGGAAGTTGTCTTTCCATGTTGCATCATTCAGCCTTCTATAATCAATGCACATCCTCCACCTGGTGACTGTTCGTGTTGGGATCAATTCATCATCTTCATTCTTCACCACTGTCATGCCCCCCTTCTTGGGTACAACTTACATTGGACTAATCCATTGGCTATTAGATATGGGGAAAATCACTCCTGCATCTAGCAATTTAATGATCTCCTTGTGCACTACCTCCTTCAGATTTTTGTTTAACTTTCGTTAGGGCTGCACCACTAGCTTGCTTTTTTTTTCAATAGAATTTTATGCATGTAAACGGCCGGACCGATTCCTTTAATATCAGTTATACTCCATCCAATGACCTTTTTGTACTTTTTAGCAGCTCCGCTAGCTTTTGCTCCTATGTACCTGTCAATTAAGCAGAAATAATCATAGGAAAATTGTTAGTTTCAAGAAAAGCATATTTCAAGTGAGTAGGGAGGACTTTCAATTCCACACTAGGCTAAGAAGCCTCCTATTTTAGTTCATGCTAATCAACTACTTGATCCTCAGTTTTAAGAGCTTCAGCCTCTTTCTTCATTTGAGGATGTTCATCTTCCACTGTGCTAGACTGAATAATACACCTCTCTAGAGTATCCCCCACAAGCTTGTCAAACTTGTATTTTTCAGGCAATTCCCCAACAACATCTAGCTTGAAGCACGAGTAGGCAGATGCCTCATCACTGGGGTATTTCATCATCCTTTTCATCTGAAACACTACTTTCTTATTGCCCACTCTGAGTATAAGCTTTTCCTTGTAGATATCAAGGATAGCTTTGCCTGTAGATAAAAATGGCCTCTATAGAATTAGAAGCACCTCCTTGTTCACCTCCATATCTATCACAATAAAGTATACGGGGAACACAATCTTCTCTACCATAACTAGAATATTCTCAATGATTCCCTCAGGAAATACTATGGTCTGGTCAACCAGTTATAGGGACACTGGTATTGATTTGATCACTCCAAGCTCACTTTTCAGTTTCCTGAATACAGACAAAGGCATTAGATTTATAGAAGCACTTGAATCACATAGGGCCCTGTCGAATTTCTCACTCCCTAACGAGCGTGGTATGGTGAAGCTTCTTGTGTCCCCACACTTTTGAGGAATTTTATTTTTCAATATGGCACTGCATTGGGCATTTAGCTTGACCACTGCTTTCTCCTCTAATTTCCTCTTGCTGGACAAGATTTCCTTCAAGAACGTAGCAAAAGCAAGCATCTGAGCGAGTACCTCTGTGAATGGAATGTTCACATAAAGTTGCTTGATTATCTCCAAGAACCGCCCGAAACACTTGTCAAGTTTTTCCTGCTTCATCTTTTGAGGGAATGGTAGTGATGGCATATGTCTACTTTCTTCATTCTCCTTTTGTACCCCACTTCTCTGGCCTTTCTACTCTTCACTCTTTTTGTCTTCCAGTGTCTCAATTTTCTTGTTCACCACCTCGGGCCTAGCTTACACCACTGGGTCAGCCAATGTTTTGCCGCTTCTTAGAGATACAACTTTGATTGCTTCCTTTAGGTTCTTTTCATAGTCAGAGGGTAGAGTCCCAGAAGCCCTCTCAGATAATAAATTTGTAATTTGTCCCATTTGTCTTTCTAAATTCCGGATGGTCGTGCCCTGTTCTTGGATGGTTGTGCCTTAAGTCTCAAATTTTTCATTTGATTTGTTGATGAACGCCTTCATGAGATCTTCCATACTAGACTAATTTGACTGTTGTGTCTAGTACTACTGCCTCTGTTGGTTCTGAAAACCTGGTGGTCCTTGACCCTGGGGTCTAGGATTATTTTGCTGCCATGAGTTCAAACTCCCACTAGGTGAACTCCACGAAAAACCTTGATGTCTTTGATCCATAGCATTTATTTTTTCTCACATTGGTAGTTTCCTCTATTATAGTTCCCCACAGCATTGACTTTCTCAGTTGAAGCTTGACACTCATGTGTAGGGTGTCCCATTTCACAAAAGTCACATGATGTTTGTGCCTCACTCTGTAGCTTGGCCAATGTCAATTTCCTTATCTCCTTGGCCATGGTGTCTAGCTGGGCTTGCATGGATATGTTACAGTCCACCTGGTGACCCTAACTGATTTTCTTCTGTCATTACTCTTAGCAGGCCACTGGCTAGCATCCTCAGATAATTTATCAAGGATTAAGACAACCCCCTCTGGAGTTTTCTTCATTAGTGGACTTACACATGCAGTATTCAGAGTTCGTTGCAAGGAGGGTGTCAGTCCATCCCAAAAATCCTGGAGTTGCATCCATAATTCAATTCCGTTGTGCTGACACTTTTTGACTATCTCCTTGAATCTTTCCCCATCTTCGAAAACCATTTGTCTCCTTCTGGTAGAAATAATGGATTTACCTTCTAAATTTCCTTGTTTTTGCAGCTGAGAAATACTTGTCAAGAAACGTTTTGGTCATATCTTCCCATGTCCTGATCGACGTTGTGGGCAAGCTACGAAGCTAGTTCTTCGCGTCATATTTTAATGAAAAGGGTAATGCCCTTAAGTAGACCACATCTTTTGATACTCCATTGTATTGGAAGGTGTTCACGATTTCTTCAAAGTCCATCAAGTGAGTGTTAGGATCTTCATTCACCTTCTCTCTAAAGATACAATTATTTTGGATGGTTTGAAGTAAGACTTGCTTCAACTCGAAGTTGTTTGCTGCTATGGGTGAAGGTCTGACACCAGATAGTCCTTGATTATAAACTGGTCTAGCATAGCCACCCAATGATCTTCCAAGCCTGGGTGCTGCATTCTCGAACTGGTCTTCAACCAAGGGTCGGTTTAGATTGAATCTTCGACCCTCACCATCTTCGATAGTTACCTCATTAGCTCTAAGGGCGCGTCAGTGATGTTTTCTCGGAGTAAATCATTTCATCCACTTTTTGACATCCAGACTTGGTCCTCGACCCCCGAACATGATTCCGACTTAATTTCTTGGGCTTCTACTCAGACTTCAAAGCTCTAACTTGTTCGATTTAGCTTCAAATTAACTTTTTACTCGTAATCACTTCCTGCAAGGCATAAAATACGTAATAAGTGTAACTCACTATTATTTAAGTTCAAACACACATAAAATGTGGTAATTGGAGTGCAATACTACCGCCAAAATATGGGTTTCTAGCCTACCATCAACATGTAGTTTGTCTCTCAGGGGTTCAACAATATCTAGAGGGGACACATCTATGGCAGATGCTAGAACATCAAGTTTTGATGGAGAAGGTTTTACTTGAGCATCCTTGTCAATTGCAGGTTCCCCTTGAGCAATAGGACCCTTAATCGCTGGTTCCCCCTTAACAACAACAATGTCAACTGGTTTTCCACCTTTTACTGACTTCCTTGAGGTGGCCTTAGCCTTTGTGGATTTGGAGGTGGTCTGTGGTGTAGTCATAGTCGCTTGGGTGTTTGTTATTGGAGATAGAGGTGCACAGATAGCAGAGGATGGAGGTGGAAGAGTGACAATGGGTGGTGGTACAGTGATATTAGAGGATGGGGGTTAAGAAGAAGCAGGTAATGGTGTAGAACTAATTACCGATTCACCCTCTTCTTTGGCATAGGCTTCTTAACTTTGGATTTAGAGCTAGGTTTTGAGGATGATTTAGTTTTTGAGGGAGTTTGGCTAAGCTTTGTCATGATGAAGAAGAGACGAGATAATTTGCTTTGTTTCTTGGTTAGGGTTTAAAGAAAAATAGTGAATTTGAGAGAGGCACGAAGAGATGGATTTAAAGAGGAGTAGTCCTAATTTGACTAGAAGAGAGAGGATATTGATTTGAATTCCAACAGGACTCTAACAACGGATATATTTGACAAACATGCTTTTAGAATTAATAGAACTCTTAACTAAACAGAATCCCCCCTTGATCTTTGATTTTGATAACAGATAGAATCAATGCCTACTTGGTTTGGGAAGTCCGATTACAGTAGTAATTCTAGTTATTAAATTTTAATGGCTTTTAACAAGATGGCATGTACCTGAGTTGGAGAACCAACTCCTTTGCAATTCCTTAGCCCTTTCCACAGTAAAGCTTCAGATACAATAGGTTAATATCATAAGACACCAACATCAGTTAGATTTCTAAGGCAAGTGTGTATACTTAAAACAAGTATGAGACTGAATCAAGTATTTGTTACTCAGACATCTACAGTTATTGCCCTTTTTCCTAGCCAATTATTGGGGTTCAATTTAGTGAGAGGACTTAATTAATCCTAATTCCAGCTTGTTTATTTCAAAATGGTCCCTACTCAGTGCCTTAGTGAATATGTCAGCAATTTGATGTTCAGTTTTACAGAAAGTTATTGAGATATTTCCTTTTTCCACATTATCTTTAAGAAAGTTATATTTGATGTCAATGTGTTTAGTTCTCTTATGATGATATGGATTCTTAGTAATATTTATGGCATTGGTGTTGTCACAAAAGATAGAAACTCAATCTACAAAAATATCATAGTCCCTGGGTTGCTGCCTTTTCCAAAATAATTGTTCGTAACATGATGTTGCTGCCATATATTCTGCTTCAGCTGTAGATAGGCCCACTAAGTTCTGCTTCTTTATTCCCCAAGACACAAGGCAAAAACCTAGAAAGTGAGCTGTTCCAGAAGTGTTTTTCCTATCAACATGAAAACTTGCATAGTCAGCATCAGCATAACCAACTAAGTCAAAATTATATCCTCTTGGATACCACATGCATAAATCAGGAGTTCCTTTTAGGTATCTGAGTATTCTTTTGACTGCCTTTAAGTGAGACTCCTTGGGATTTGCCTAAACCTTGCACATAGACCCATACTGAACATAATGTCAGGCCTGCTTGCAGTGAGATATAGAAGTGAACCAATCATTCCTCTATATAGTTTTTGTTCCATATTTTTCCCATATTCATCTAGATAAAGTTTTGTTGCAATGGTAATAGGAGTATCAATTGACTTTGAGGAATCAATGTTAAATTTCTTCAAGAGTTCCTTGATGTACTTTTGCTGATGACTCATGGTTTCAGTAGGTGTATGCTTGATCTGTAGTCCAAGAAAGAAATTTAACTCACCCATCATGTTCATTTCAAATTCATTCCCCATTATTTCAGCAAATTCTTTGAACAGTATTTCATTAGTGGCCCCAAAAATAATATCATCTACATACACATGTACATTCAAAAGATTCTTTCCTTTGTTCTTCAAAAACAATGTATTATCAACCTTTCCCCTTAGAAAGTCATTGGTTATGAGGAATTTTGATAGTCTCTCATACCAAGCTCTTGGGGCCTGTTTTAGTCTATATAAAGCCTTGTCCAATTTGAAATATGATCAGGAAATTCTTCACTTTCAAAGCGAGGAGGTTGTTTCACAAACACTTCCTCCTTTAAATAGTCATTCAGAAATGCACTCTTTACATCCATATGATATGGTATAAATTCCATATATCCAGAAAAGGTTATCAACATTCTGATGACTTCTATTATAGCTACTAGAGCAAATGTTTCATCATAGTCAATTTCTTCTTCTTGATTGTATCCATGAACTACCAGTCTGGCCTTGTTCCTTGTGATATTTCCTTGCTCATCCAGCTTGTTCCTATATACCCATTTGATTCCTATAACAATTATGTTTTTGGGTCTTTATACCAGATGCCAAACCTTGCTCCTCTCAAATTGGTTTAGCTCCTTCTTCATGGAAATTATCCAGTTTGGATCCTTTAAGGCTTCCTTGATGTTCTTTGGCTCTATCTGAGACAAAAAGGCAGTGAGTGCACATAGGTTTCTCAAGGATGATCTTGTTTATACTCTTGTATTTGGATCAGTAATGATATTTTCAAGGGGATGAGAGCTTTGGTGTTTCCATGGCCTGACTTGTAGACCTTGAGATGGTCCAGCATAAGAGTCGCCTAAAGGACCAATGACAATACATACAACTTCGCCTGTTTGAGTATTTGTCATAATGATTTCCTCTTCCTCTTGTACTTCCTGGTCACTTTCATAACCTTCTTGATTGACTGATGCTCCTTCAGATTGTTTCTCAGATTCTCCTTCAGTCTCAGAAATCCTTTCCTCTGTGAGTCCTATATCATAGTCTTCATCCAACAAACCTTTCTCGGTCATATTGTTAGATTCATCATGAATATTTTCTTCCACATGCATAGTTCTTTTATTAAACACTTTATATGCTTTAATATGTGGTGAATATCCAAAGAATACTCCCTTATCACTTCTATTATCAAATTTACCTAGAATTTCTTTATTATTGTTGTGCACAAAATATTTACAACAAAAATCTCTTAGGTGGGTGATGTTGGGACTTCTTCCTTGAAGTAACTCATAGAGAGTCTTTTTAAGAATGGGTCTGACCATGCACCTATTTAATAGGTAATAGGCAGTATTGACTGCCTTAGCCCAGAAGCTTTTAGGCAGTCCACTGGCAATCATCATAGTCCTGCCCATATCTTCTAGAGATCTATTCTTTCTTTCCACAACACCATTTTGTGATGGGGTTTTAAGTTAAGAGAAGTTATGTTCCATGCCATGAGTGCTGCAAAATTCAAGGAATTTAGAGTTTTCAAACTCAGTTCCATGATCTGTTCTAATACTTGACATAAAACTTCCTAGTTTCTGTTAAATCATTCTGACAAACACACAAAATCATCAAAGGTTTCATCCTTAGAGACAGAAACAAGGTCCATGTGTACCTAGAGAAGTCATCAATAATTACAAACACATACCTCTTCCCTTCCCTGCTCTTTACCCGCTTGGGTCCACATAGGTCCATGTGAATAAGTTCAAGGGGTCTAGAGGTGCTGACAACTTTTTTAGATTTAAAAGATGATCTTACATGCTTACCTTTGACACATACATCACAAAACTTATCATATGTAAACTCAACTTTTGGTAACCCAAAGGACCAAGTCCTTTACTACTAACTTATTGAGTTGGGACAAACCGACATGACCCGGTATTCTATGCTACAGTAGTGGATCATCTTTAACTATACTTAAACATGTATGCTCACTCTGGGGGAGATAAATAATAGATATCTTGTAGACATTGTTATGTCTCTTACTTTTCAGAATATTTTTATTTGTATCCAGTTTTATGACAATACAGATTGTTGAATTAAACTTTATCTCATTACCTTTATCATACATTTGGGAGACACTATGGAGATTATTCTTAAGTACAACCACACAGTATACATCTTCTATAGAATGAGAGAGTTATTTACCAACTTTACCAATTCCAATTATTTGTTCCTTCTTCCCATTTTCAAAGGATACACTCCCTCTTTAGAAGGCTGTTAGTGAGAGAAAATTCTTCTTTTTACCAGTCATATGTCTTGAGCAACCACTGTTCAGATACCAATCTTGATTTTTTCCTCTCACTATAGCCTTCAACAAATCACAAGTTAGCTTAGGTAACCCAGACACGCTTGGGTCCCTTTTTATTGGAAAAAAGGATGAATCAGGTTTCTTTTTGCCTAGTAAGGCATGACATTGAAAGTCTCATTCTTATTGATCTTAATCCATTTAGTTTGGACATAGGGAGTGACTCTTGTTTTTTCTTTAACTTCCACATGCTTAGGTAGGCCAAAAGTGTTTTTGAACTGAGCGTGTATTAAAGCAAGACAATTGTCTCTGAAATGCCCCTCCTTTCCATAGTGAGTGCAAATCTTATTATTAGAAATTCCTACATACTTAGAATCAAATCGAGGTAGGTTTCCAGTAGCCAATTCCTAATTTATTTGTACAGCAATTCTCATTAATCCAGTTCAAGGCATCAGAAGATCTATGCCATTTGCTTAACCTAGATAGTTCATACTTTGCCTTTTCAAGGTTCTCTTGTAGTGCTTTGTTCCTTCTATCAACATCGTACAGACTATCCTTAAGCTCTTTCAGTTCTTTTTCAATATTGTTTTGTAAATTACTTATTATTCACTTTCCATTTGCAGAAACGTGTTGCTCATTAAGTGCAATGAACTCAAGGACTTGGTCCCTAAGTTATTTAATCTGTCTTTCAAGATCAATTTTGTTTGATTCAATATTTTTGAAATTAAGTTTAACATATGAAAGATTTCTTACCAACTGATCATTTCCAGCACTTAACATATCCATTTCACCCATCATGGTTATTATTATGGCCATTAACTACTTTTAGACATAGCATGAATGTTTTCTTTCAGATTAGAGATACTTACCTGATTTGGTTTGTCTTCAGCCTCTGAATCACTCATGGTCATCATCCCTATCACTTCCTCTTTTGAGTTGCTTTCTTTAATTGCCATCAGTGCTAACTCAATATTTTTATTTCCATAATCAGCTTCTAGAGTCCTCCATATGTCATTGGCAGAGATGCAGGAGGACACCTTGTAGAGAACATTTTTTGGCAGACTCCTATAAAGGAAGTCCTTTGCTTCTGGATGATCTGGCGATCCTTAGAATTATATTCTTCCTCTCTTTTGATTCTATTCTTTCCATTGCTATGCACTTTTGTAGGTATGATTGACCCGTGATTGACAATTATCCACAGGTCATAATCCATTGCCTGAAGGAACACCTCCGTACGCATCTTTCATTCATCAAAGTGATGTCCATCAAAGGGAGGGGGGTCTTCCAATGTGCATCCCTAGTTGTACATGAGCTTCAGACTCATTGGACTCGTGTGATTCAATTACAGCATATAGATTGATAGTATCATCTTCTTTCTCCTCCTCTTTATCACTTCCACTAACTTAATATGCCGCCAGAAAAGCTTGTTTCATGGCCTCAATGAATCCCTTACCTAGAGTTTTGCTTTTTTTAGGCCTCGCTGAGCTTGTCCAATTTCACTCCTCTCTTTGAGGTTATGAAAACGGTCAATGCAATAGTAATACCCAACAAGAGTCGGGGTCGAATTCCGCAGGGAGCTATATGAATGGGTGTTAGTAGTATATATCTTGGCGTGTGAGTTTGTATATCTAAATTTGCACTTCCGCAATATTTTGTTTTGTTTAAAAATCTAAACTAAACTATGATTGCGATTCAAAGAATGAAACTAGGAAATTGTTTTTTTGTTGTTTTCCAAATGATATAAAAGGCCTAGGTCTATGACCTTCACCTAGGTGTTTGCCTAATGGATTGAAAACTTTAAAGCTTGTTTTATTAGTCGGGGTGTATTATAGCTATCAACACTCAAGAACCCACTCAATACCTCTCGGTCAGAGAGTGATTTTGCCCAATTTGGCTTTCTCAAGTCCAAATGGGTATTTAACAAAATAGTTGATAAGAAGCTCAAATCAGGTTTTACTATATCTAGGTTCAAACCTTTAATTGGGCTTATCAATCTCTCGATTGACCCAATTTCTTGCTAGTCAAGTTTTCCTAGACTATGTCTCTCTTTCTCAAGTAGAGACTAAGTCAAATAGGCATGAATTAGTGTTTGCGACAATTAATTCTTCAAATAAAAACAGGAACAAGGCTAGATAATAAACACCCAACCATAAACAAGTAATATATCAAACACCCATTAAGTTTACACACTAGGGTTGAGTCACAACCCTAGTGAAAATTTAGTTACTCATGCTTAAACTAGAAGAAACGGGAGAAGAAATGATAATTAAACTCATATTGATAATTAAAATGATGAAATCAATATTTAAGAAGCTCAAAATAGCAAAAACTACTAAAAAGAATAAAAGAAAATGTCTACTGTAGCAGCTGGTGCCAAAAATAAACCTAAATAAGTGAAACTCTTCTATTTAAACAAAGCTAAAATTTTCGGACAAAAATGCCCTTTCGGAGGTTCTGCGGTCGCACAATTCCATGTGCGGTGGTCCGCACTTTTCTTAAGCTTGACAGGAGTGGAAATCTGTAGCCACATAATTCTAATTTGCGGTCGCACTGCTTTCTGTTTACGGTCCGCACAATTCTGAGTGCGGTCGCACCTTGCTCTTCTGCAGTCCGCACAATTCTGAGTGCGACCACTTTGAGATGAAGGTTCTCTGAACTTTTGCTCTGACCCAGCTTCTGTGATTGCACAATTTGTGTGCGGTCCGCACTTTGCAACATACTATGATGGAATTGCTTCACGACCTGCGACTGCAGATGATATTCTGCAATCTGCACTTTGAGCTTTTGTGCTTGTTTTTGTTTGTAAGTTCAGATTACTCCTTCTTGAGTTGGATTTCATTTTGGGAGCTCATCTTCCAATATTCCCGCAATTAAGTACATTTCACCATTTTTCAGGAATACAATTAAGCGCTTTTGGACTAAAACGAAAGCTAAAAGGCTCTAATAAGTAGTCAAAATCCCCACTTATCAACTCGCCCAAACTTAAGTTTTTGCTTGTCCTCAAGAAAATAAAGTAGTTCCCTCCTCCACAAGTTAAGAGCCATATCCGCTAATCAAAGGTGAATCAATCACACATCAATTGGGATCAACAATTACCTACGATACTTATGAATTATCAATAAGGCAGCAAGTTAAACTTTTAAGCACGAATGGTTCTAATGTGACACTTGAGCATCAAGAGTTGACTTTAATTATCAAGGAAGCTCGCTCTTTTATTTAGGTCATTGTGGATCCCAAACTCCTCCTCCTCCACTCTCTGTTTGCCTATCTCACTTAAGAATATGGCACTCAATTCAACGATTTGTGAAAGGTTCATTCATCTCTCTCAAAAAAATGTCGCAAGTACGGATTTAAGTACCATAGGCTTACCCCTCATGTAAATCACCACTAATGTAAGCTTACTTGGCTTGAAATCATGTAGGGCTTTTTCTGGATGTAATGAAGGCTTTTGGACTAAGGTTGGATAAGCTATGATAGAACGGGTTCACCTTTCCTTAAGCACTCCATTTTATTTTATCAGCTCATGCTTTTGCCAACTCTTTGAGGCATTTTCTTTTCCTTAGGGGAACTAAAGAGATTTAACATTACTCTCATGATATTCATTTTCTCCTTCTTTGGTTTTTCCATGCTTCGCATCATTACTTCTCTTTGAATCCCTTCAACTTATTCACTTTCTCTTTGCATTTTTCTTTTTGTTCTTTCTTTTTCTTGCCTTTACTTTTTCTCATTTCTTTTCTCTTTTGTGCCTTGATAAACTCCTCGTCTCACCCCCAAACTTACTTTTTTAGCCAATTGTTTCACAAGAGTGTTAAGGAAAGCTCGGGTGCCAAGAGAGGGTCACGACAAAATGGGTAAAGGCTTGTAACATGGTTATCAAATGAGAAAGGTTTTAGGCTCAAATGGGTTGACTAGGGATTACAACATTGGTGGACAATGAAAAATTTCAAGCGGGCCAAGGAGAGCCTACAATCACTTCTCAAGCCAAGCAAAGCTTAAAAGTTCGCCAAGAAACACATTCGGGGCAAGTTCTAGATCATTCGCACGGGTACTTGAACTTACAACGACAACATCTCACCTCTCACACAACTGGATTGTTAAAGAGGATAGAGTCAAGGGCCCATAAAGACCATATTTAAGATTGAGAATCACTATGGTTCGACTAAATCACTTGATGATTGCCCAAGTCAACACAAGAGTCAAAAGGTCACTAACTAGAGCTATTTCTTTTCAAAAACCTTGTTTTTAATTATAAGCACATAGTTAAGTGTGTTGGTACCAAGTGAAGCATGTTTGACTTTTCAAGCATGACTCAATTAGGTATTTTTATTTATTATTACTACTCTTATTACCTAACTACCAACAACGGACTCAATCCCTTAAGAAGGTTGTCACGCAATCCATCGTTGGGAAGAGTCACCCGGTTCACACAAAAACCCACCTTTGGAAAGAACCATGACATTAAGAAAATCGAAGGCTTATTATCAACTAAAACATAAAAAAAAAAGCTAGTAAAGCAAAAAAAAAAAAAAAAAAAAGCTAATTCTTCAAAAAGCAAATTAAAAAGAAGATACCAAGTCAAAAAGAAGACAGACTTAAAGATAAAGAAGCTAATAAAGCAAAAAGCTATTGAAAGCTAAACGAATATAAATAAAGAGGGATAAGAGAGAAAATAGTACTAAGTTAATTACAGGCCAATTTGTCTCATAGTTATTAAAATATATCATTAGAATCATCAAAATATCAAAGAAACTCCACCCCCCCCCCCGAATAAAAATAAGCATTATCCCCAATGCTTAACAAAATAAGAGTATAAGAAGGGTGAGAGTGAAAAAAACTCCCTATGGCTCTGTGACCATCTCTGTGTCCCTAGTAGTGGCACTAAACTCAGTCTCCAATTGGATCTCATCATCCTCAAGTTCGGGAATAGCTGGGTTGGTGAACATCTGACGGACTGCCTCAGCAGTGTCAGCAACAAGGTCTGGCTCCTCAGACTTACCAGCTGCTGTGGTGGGCTCTATAGGAACTGGGCCTGGGTGGTGCGGGTCTATCAACATGTCGAATGGAATTTCTCCGGCTGCTACAAGCTTGCTGACCTGTCGCCGGAGCTTATCCACCGATTTCTCCGAAGCCTGTGACTTCCGCATCTTCTTTACTTCTTTGCCCAATTCTTCAATCACGTACCCATGTTGTACCAGAGTAGCCATGATAGTGTTCTGGTTGTCCAGGATCTTCTTCAATATTTCTTAAACTGTGGGAGGAATCTGGGGTGCCGGAGAGGATGACTGTGTTGCAACCTGACTGGATATGTCAGTTAGCTTTGCAGAAGCTGTCTGCATCCAGTTGTTGAGGCTCGCCAGTGTCTGAGAGACTCTCAGCACAGATAGTAGAGCAGAAGGCATAGGCACCAGCTTCAAAGCCGATGAGGGAGGTACTGAGGCTGAAGTTGGAGGAATGGAAGTTGTACTGGAAGATGGCACTGCTGAAGTGAAAGTCACATCTGCGGACTCTGAAGCTACCACCGAAGGTTCATCAGACTGGCCTATGGTAGTAGTCGGCTGACCCTTTCTCTTGGG
This sequence comes from Nicotiana tomentosiformis, assembly GCF_000390325.3. NCBI lineage: Eukaryota > Viridiplantae > Streptophyta > Magnoliopsida > Solanales > Solanaceae > Nicotiana > Nicotiana tomentosiformis. The sequence goes on along the minus strand of NC_090817.1, from coordinate 82,279,924 downwards.
GTTGTGTGCATCCATCAGAGAGTACCAAGAGAAGGGATTCTTTTCCCGAACCTTCGTGTCATAATCTTTGGGCTCTACCTCTGCATCCGTAAGGTAATCAATGATGGTGTTGGGATACAAGTAGGAAGTATCAGCCTGCCTGGCAACCACTAACATGTTGTCCGACATCACAACACCCACATTGATCGGGTACCCGGCCATAATAGAGGCAACTAGAACTGCCCATGGAATAGGTAAGTTTGTCTCGTTCTGGCACGGGTCTAATCTTCTGCATACGAAGGTCTGCCATCCCTTCACCTCAAAATTTAGGGTGTTCCGCTAAATAGGAACCCATGCAGTGATCCATAGTGGTAGTGGCCCGGGGGCTACAAGAAGCTCAGCTAGCCAAGGGCAAGCTGCATCACCCATTGCCAGCTTCTCCAAGTACTGCACTAGCTCCACATCCTCAAATCCCAAGTAGGAGTTCAGTGTGATCTGGTCGAACCGCACCTTCAGATTTCTCACTTTTGTAACTTTGGTCCCTTTCTTGATATGTGCCACATTGGCATAGAACTCCCGGACCAAGTATTCCTTTGCATCCATAACTGACTGGGTGAACCACATCTACCCATTTCTCTCTCGGAACTGCCTCAACACTTCTGGATTGTACTTGTTAAGATCTCTGAGTTGGAATTATCACTCAAGAGTGAGTGATCTCACCGGCCACCACTCATGGAAACTAGTGAAGGCAACCAGACTCACAAACCGGTCCTCCCAGACCTCTTTCTTCTTCGACCTCTCAAGGCCGGCAACTGTGGTATCACCTCCTCTACCATAATCCAGAATATCATCCATAGCAGCTGTTGGTGCTTCAGGGATAGGTGTAGAAGAGGGCTTTGAAGCCTGACTTGCACTCTCTTAACCCTCAAAAGTGCTATGTGAGGAGGAAGGTTCGTCTCTAAGTTTGTACCTTCCCTATGGCTATTGTGGCTGTGATTGAACAGCATGCTGCTCTTGCACTGAGTCACCCTCCAATGCTTCCCAAGATGGGGCATATGAACTAGATTCGGAGGGATCAGGCTATCGTCCTTGGCCTATTGTAGCTTTCTTGCTGATTACCCTATAGAGGGCGAGGGGTAAATTGCTTTTGCCTCTGCCTCTGGAAGACTCACCCCTCCCCTTTGAAGTATCACCACCACCTCGAGATCTAACAATTTTCTGTAACAAGCAACAACAGAAGTCAATTGTAATTCATTTGAACACAGACAATATATCACATTGCAGAACATAAGTGCAGGGTGGGGAAGTGTGGTCCGCACAATTGCAAGTGCGGCCGCAGACTGGGTTGTGCAGACCATATAATTTGGAAGTTTGGCCGCAGAGATGGAACTGCGGTCCGCACAATTTGGAGTGCGGCTGTAGAATTGAAGTGCGGTCCGCACTTTTCTCATTGCGGTCGCACACTAAAATTTTCAAAAGTGCCAACTCTCTGATGACAGAGATTGTCCTGATCTGCGACCGCACACACTTTTCTGCGGCCGCGGTGGAATTTTTGCGGTCCGCACAATTTCAAGTGCGGCCGCTTGACCAATGACCCTAGATCTCAACTCTGCGGACCGCACAATCGCTTGTGCGAACATAGATTTCAAAATAAATTCGATCAGACCTCTAGGGTTTTCAAGTTTTTAGTTTCAACATGGTATTAATAATTATGCATGCAAATCAAGTTACCTAGTCCCCATAAAGCAATTGACCCAACATAGATTAACCCCCATATGGTAATAAAGTTGAAATCTATTGAAAAATGGCCAAAAACTATCTAACAAATTATAAATTTAACTAAAAAATCAAATTGGAGAATCCTAGAAGTGATTTGAGCATACCAGATTTGAAGTAATTCAGATGAGTGATCACAGATGTTAGGCTAGAGAACAGCTACTTGAGCAAGAAATATCAATTTTCAACGAATTTGAGCTTAGAGAGGAAAAAAGTCGAACAGTAGCCCTACAAGTACTATGTATACTGAAGGGCCAAACTTAAGGAACAAGAGATCGAGTGTGGCCGCGAAATTACTTCTGCGCTCCGCACTCTGCTACCTGGTAGTTCAATTGCCTTTGATCATCTGCGGTCCGAAGATTTAGCTGTGCGACCGCAGATTTCGTTGTGAGGCCGCACTTTGGTTGTTTCTCTGACAAACAAACTTCAGAGAGTTTGCATTTTTCGTCTCAATTTGTACGGTCTGCACAAGAATAGTGCTGCCACAGTTGCCTTCTGCTGTAGCATTCAAAATTGTGCAGTCCGCACTTTCTCCACGCTTAGCCAATTTTTCTGAGCACAATTCCTGTAAAGCACACTCATTCCTGCAACACACTTCAAATCTAGTTAGCACAAAATAATATCTATCTACAAAATAAGAAAAGCAAAAGAAAAATAAAACATGGGTTGCCTCCCACGAAGCGCCTGATTTAACATCGCGGTACGACGCACATTACCATCACTTCAAATGAATCACTGCCACCATGTGACCATCATCATCTTGTCCCAAATAATGCTTCACTCGATGACCATTGACTCGGAATACCTCATCATTTTTATTCTTCAAGTCCAATACACCAAAAGGTATCACGCCCACAATTTCAAAGGGACCACTCCATTTGGATTTAAGCTTTCCGGGAAACATCTTCAATCGTGAGTTGAACAACAAAACACAATTGTCCACCTTGAACTCCTTGTTTTGGATGTATTTGTCATAAAGGTACTTCATTTTCTCTTTGTACAAGGATGAACTTGCATATGCATGATACCGGAACTCATTTAATTCATTTAATTGTGCAACCCACAAGTTAGCGACCGCATCCGAATCAAGATTTAACTTCTTTAAAGCCTACATGGGTTTGTGCTCGAGTTCCACTGGAATATGACAAGCTTTTCCAAACACCAACCGGTATGGAAACATCCCGATAGGAGTTTTGAAAGCAGTCTGATAAGCACATAGTGCATCATCAAGCTTCTTGACCAATCCGTCTGTTTAGCATTCACTATTTTGGACAAGATACTCTTTATCTCCCGATTGGAAACTTTCACTTGACCTCTAGCTTGAGGATGATAGGGAGTCGTAACTTTATGAGTGACACCATACTTGCTAAGCAAGGTGTCAAAAGCCTTGTTGCAAAAATGTGACCCCCCATCGCTTATGATAGCTCGCGGAGTACCAAATCTTGTGAAAATATTCTTCTTCAAAATGCCACCACACTTCTCGCTTCATTGTTGGGTATAGCAACGGCCTTAACCCATTTAGACACATAATCAACCGCGACCAAGATGTAGGTGTTTCCACAAGAACTCACAAAGGGACCCATGAAGTCAATACCCCACACATTAAAGATATCAATCTCTAAAATGGCAGTGAGAGGCATTTCATTCTTTTTCGAGATTCCACCGGCCCATTGGCATTCATCACATATTTTCACCATATCACTTGCATCTATGTAGAGAGTGGGCCAATAGAAATCGCAACTTAGCACTTTAGCAGTCGTTCTTGCTCCGCCATAGTGATCACCATAAGGCAAAGAGTGATAAGCTTCAAGAATAACATTTTGCTCTTCATCCGGTACACATCTTCTAATTACCCCATCCGTGCAAATCCAGAAGAGGTAAGGCTCATCCCAATAATAATCTTGACAATCCCGTTTGAGCTTCTTCCTTTGATTTGAAGAGAACTCATCCGGGATGATTCCACACACAAGGCAGTTTGCTAGATCGGCGAACCATGACACCTCCTTCATTGAAATAGCCAAGAGTTGCTCATCGGGAAAAGAGTAATTGATTTCAAGGCCATCATTCCGCCTCCCCTCCTCCTCCAAAAGAGACAAGTGGTCTGCCACTTGATTTTCACTCCCTTTTCGATCTTGGATGTCAATATCAAACTCTTGCAACAATTTCACCCATCTCATCAATTGATATTTTAAATCTTTCTTGCTCATAAGATAGTGAAGTACCGCATCATCTGTATGAACAATAGCCTTTGCACCCATCAAGTATGGGCAGAACTTCTCAATAGCAAACATAATGGCAAAGAGCTCTTTTTCGGTAACGGTGTAATTGACTTGGGCATAATTCATGGTCTTACTAGCATAGTAGACCGGATGAAAAATCTTGTTGATAAGTTGCCCCAAAACTTCTCCAACCGCTACATCACTAGCATCGCACATGAGCTCAAAAGGAATACTCCAATTAGGAACGATGATGATAGGAGTTGTTGTCAACTTGAACTTGGGAAATTCAAAGGCTCTCATGCAATCATCATTGAAGTGAAATTTAGCATCTTTCTCCAAAAGCTTGCACAAGGGGTTCACCACTTTGGAAAAATCTTTTATGAAGCGCCGGTAGAACCCCGCGTGACCCAAGAAACTTCTCTCTCCTTTCACGGATGTTGGAGGTGGAAGTTTAGAAATCACCTCTATTTTTGCCTTGTCGACCTCAATGCCCTTCTTTGAAATTTTGTGGTGAAGGACAATTCCCTCATAGACCATGAAATGGCATTTCTCCCAATTCAACACCAAGTTCGTTTCTTCACACCTTGCCAATACTTTATCCAAATTTGCCAAGCAATCATCAAAGGAATCCCTGACTACCGAAAATTCATCCATGAAGACTTCAAGGTAGTCCTCTACCATATCCATAAAGATCTCCATCATACACCGTTGAAAAGTGACCGGTGCATTACACAAGCCAAATAGCATCCGCTTGAAAGCAAAAGTGCCATAGGGACAAGTGAAAGTTGTTTTCTCTTGATCTTCCGGGGCAATAAAGATTTGATTGTAGCCCGAATATCCATCTAGAAAGAAATAGAATGCCCGGCCGGTCAACCTATCAAGCATTTGGTCAAGAAAGGTTAGTGGGAAATGGTCTTTCCTTGTGACTTCGCTTAGCTTCCGATAGTCCATACACACTCTCCACCCGGTCACCGTTCTTGTTGGAATCAACTCGTTCTTATCATTGGTGACTACAGTTATGCCCCCTTCTTCAAAACACATTACACTGGAGAAGTCCAGGAGCTGTCAGAAATGGGGTACACAACCCCGATATCTAACCACTTTATGATCTCCTTTTTTACCACATCTTGCATGGCTTCATTGAGTCTCATTTGATGTTCAATGGAGGGTTTGGCATCTTTCTCCAAGTTAATATTAGTAGTCCTATATATAGTCAGTACTATAGCCCAATCATGGCTACTAATAAAATAAGACTAGAAACCAAAAACCAGACGAAATAGTAGGTATAAAGTAAATTGCCCAATGTTTCCAAATTAGTCCAACCTCGTACCTTTCTATGCATGCAAAATGCGAGGCTTATTCCCCGAATTTACGCCAAAGTCCTCCTAATAGATTTCTTCCTCTTGTGGAGCATCGCCAATGTAGATTTAACCTGCACGTTAGTCAAACAAGAGAAGAGAATAACTGATAAAGTAGAACAAGGGCCAAGGAATTCATACCTAAGATGTGGAGGGAATGGCTTCAACTCTAAGATATGAGGCTCTTTAATTGAAGGCTTTGTGGGAGAAGTTTTCCTATTCTCAAGATCCAAGGAAAGCTTTCGGGGTGCATATTTATACGACCCCATTCCTTGCAAAGAATTAATACATTCCATGAAACCATACATCTCGTTATCATCAAAATTTAGCAAGACATCCTCCAACATATCACCCACATTAATCGTGGCACTTGTATCATCAATAATCACATCAGCAACCAAGTCCATGAACGAACACACTTCATTGCTATTTGGTTGCCTCATAGATTTACACATGTGTAACACTACCTTTTCATCACCCACCCGGAAAGTGAGGTCACCGACTTCCACATCAACAAGAGCCTTCCCCGTAGCAAGGAAAGGTCTACCAAGAATAATCAGGACCTCATAGTCCACTTCACAATCAAGAATAACAAAATCCGTCGGGAGAATGAACTTGTTAACTCGAACCAATACATCCTCAATCACCCCCAATGGTTTATTCATTGTACGATCGGCCATTTGTAATCTCATAGATGTGGGTCTTTGTTGCCCAATTCCCAATGTCTTGAAAATCGAATAGGGCATTAAATTGATACTCGCCCCAAGATCACAAAGAGACATTGCAAACTCGGCACTTCCAATGGTACAAGGAATTGTGAACGCACCGGGATCTTTCAACTTAGGAGCCATCGAATGCACAATTACACTCACTTGGTAAGTGACTTTTATAGTTTCAAAATTCATCGACCGCATCTTTGTCACCAAGTTCTTCATAAATTTTGCATATCCGGGGATTTTCTCCAAGGTTTCAACTAATGGCACATTTACGAGACTCTTCATCATATAAATGAACTTTTTGAATTGATTCTCGTCATTTTTCTTGGCAAGCCTTTGAGGATAGGGAGGAGGTGGCTTAGGCAATGGTGCCATAACTTTTTGCACTACCAGTTCCGGTATGTCAATTACATGATCCCTAGATAGGTTCACATCCTCTTGATTTGTTTACACTGTGTCATCAATATCAATCCGCACTTCCTCATTTGCGTGCACAACATTGTCTGGGATCTCCTCTTCCTCTACCAGTTGCTCATCATCCACAAGTTGTATTTGACTTGAGGTAGGTGCATTCCCACCTCTTCCACTTCTTGTAGTAATGGCCATGGCATGCCCCGTATTTTTCCCAGCCTTCGGTTTTACCACTGTATCACTTGGTAGTGCCCCAATAGGACGAGAATTTAAAGCTTGAGATATTTGACCCATTTGCACTTCTAAGTTTCAGATTGACATGTTGTGTGAAGTAATTTGGGCATCAGAATCGATATTCTTCTCCATCATTTGCTTGAACATGATCTCAATATGACTCATTTCATTGTTGGAGGAACTAGTACCATGAGAAGGATAAGGAGGTGGGTTGCTCGGTTGTTGATTCATCGAGGGCCTTTGAAATCCCGACCCCCGATTTCCTTGGTTGTTGTTCCACCCGCCTTGGTTGTTGCCTCCCCAATTGCCTTGATTGTTATTATTTTGCCAATTCCCTTGGTTATTGCTTCAACTCCAATTGTCTTGATTATTGAAGGTCTCCATTGTTGTTGACTAGGGCCTTGGAAGTTGTTCACATATTGGACCTCTTCCTCTTGATCATTGTAATAATCACCTTGATCAAATCCACTATCATCTTGCACAAGATTGTCCACTCTTTGTTGCACTTGTGGACTTCTTGTTCTTCTTTTGTTTACCATTATATTGACTCCCTCCATAGCATTGACTTGCCTCGGGTTTTTTACTTGTTAAAGTTGAGCCTTTGCCAATTGGTTCATGGTGGTTGTCAACTCGGTTATGGCTTTCCCATGGTCATGTAACTCTTTATGAAGAAGAATCACATTTGGATCACCTTGTGGAATATTGGCTCTAGATTACCACGTGATGAAGTATCCGCCATCTCATCCAAAATATCACACGCCTCCACATAGGGCGTAGTCATGAAGTTTCCACCGACAAGTTAGTTCACTACACATTGGTTGGTGGTATTGATCCCCCAAAAGAAAGTTTGTTGAATCACGTTCTCCGTCATATCATTGTTAGGGCACTCTTTCACCATTGTTCTATACCTTTCCCATATCTCGTGTAGTGGTTCAGTGGGCTCTTGCTTGAATGCTAGAATTTCATCCCGAAAAATAGCCATGTTCCTGGGAGAGAAGTACTTTGAAATAAATTTATCCGCTAGTTCACCCCAATTATGAATGGAATGGTTTGGCAAATGTTCCAACCAATCTAAAGCTTTTTCCCGTAGAGAGAAAGGAAAAAGCCTTAGCCTCAAAGTATCCTCGGAGACAATTGTTTGTTTGCTCCCCCAACACGTATCTATGAACCCCTTCAAATGTTTATATGCATTTTGACCCGGTGCATCGGTGAAGAATCCTCGTTGCTCAAGAAAAGTGAGCATCACGTTGGTTATTTGGAAGTTGTCCGCCCTAATATGGGGAGGGACTATAGCACTTGCATACCCTTCATTCGGCAACACCCGGTGTGGATCCACTCGTGGTGGAGGTGCGGGTGGAGCAGGTACATTGTCTTGAGGCGGTCAGCCTAGTCTATTGGCTTGAGGTTCAAGAGGGACCTCATCCATTTGATCATCCTTAATATCTACAACCCCCATGACTATGTTTTCGAGATCGTTGTTTGCCATGATTGAACCTATAACACTCACACGTTAGTAACAAGGAAGGAAAAGAAGATATCCCAAACACACACCTAACTATATAACTAACACTATTTTTTAGCTCCTTGGCAGCAGCGCCAAAAATTGATCTTATCCAATTTCACTCCTCTCTTTGAGGTTATGAAAACGGTCGATGCAATAGTAATACCCAACAAGAGTCAGGGTCGAATTCCGCAGGGAGCTATATGAATGGGTGTTAGTAGTATATATCTTGGTGCGTGAGTTTGTATATCTAAATTTGCACTTTCGCAATATTTGGTTTTGTTTAAAAATCTAAACTAAACTACGATTGTGATTCAAAGAAAGAAACTAGGAAATTGTTTTTTTGTTGTTTTCCAAATGATATAAAAGGCTTAGGGCTATGACCTTCACCTAGGTGTTTGCCTAATGGGTTGTAAACTTTAAAGCTTGTTTTATTGGTCGGGGTGTATTATAGCTATCAACACACAAGTACCCACTCAATACCTCTCGGTCAGAGAGTGATTTTGCCTAATTTGGCTTTCTCAAGACCAAATGGGTATTGAGCAAAATATTTTATAAGAAGCTCAAGTCGGGTTTTACTATCTCTAGGTTCAACCCTTTAATTGGGCTTATCAATCTCTCGATTGACCCAATTTCTTGCTAGTAGGGCCCGAATGAAAGACCCAAGCCTACATGAATGACATGAACCGTCAAAGTCCTACAAATGAAGACTTGGCCCTATCAAGCCTGCTTTCCTCGATAAAGCCCACAGAAGGGCCAGAGCACAACAAGCCTACTCATCATCAAAGCAAGTCCAAGCCCCTCCAAAAATGACTTTATGTCTCTCTTTCTCAAGTAGAGACTAAGTTAAATAGGCATGTATTAATATTTGCAACCATTAATTCTTCAAATAAAAACAAGAACAAGGCTAGATAATAAACTCCCAACCATAAACAAGCAATAAATCAAACACCCATTAAGTTTACACACTAGGGTTGAGTCACAACCCTAGTGAAAATTTAGTTACTCATGCTTAAACTAGAAGAAACGGGAGAAGAAATGATAATTAAACCCATATTGATAATTAAAATGGTGAAATCAATATTCAAAATAGCAAAAACTACTAAAACGAGTAAAAGAAATTGTCTACTGTAGTAGCTGATGTCAAACATTAACCTAAAAAAGTGAAACTCTTCTATTTATATAAAGCTAGAATTTTTGGATAAAAATGCCCTTTCAAAGGTTCTGCGACCGCACAATTCCATGTGTAGTCCGCACTTTTCTTCATCTTGACAGGAGTGGAAATTTGCGGCTGCATAATTCTGATTTGCGGCCGCACTACTTTCTTTTTGCGGTCCGCACAATTCTGAGTGCAGCCGCACCTTATTTTTCTGCAGTCCGCACAATTCTAAGTACAGCCGCGTGGCTCGTCTTCTGCGGCCGCACAATAATTATGTGGTCCACACTTTGAGATGCAGGTTCTCTTAACGTTTTCTCTAACCCAGCTTCTGTGGCCGCACAATTTGTGTACAGTCCGCACTTTAAAACATTCTCTGATGGAATTGCTTCACGACCTGTGGCCGCAGATGATATTCTGCGGTCCGCACTTTGAGACTTTTGTGCCTGTTTTTGTACTTGAGTTCAGATTACTCCTTCTTGAGTTGGATTTCATCTCGGGAGCTCATCTTCCAATATTCCTGCAATTAAGTACATTTCTTTAGTTTTGGGGAACATAATTAAGCACTTTTGGACTAAAACGAAACCTAAAAGGCTCTTATAAGTAGTCAAAATCCCCACTTATCACTCGCTTCTTCAACTTATCCATTTTTTCTTTCTAAGCTCTTTCTTTCTTCCACTCAATTTCCCTCATTGGATAGTCTTTGACTATGTGATCCATCTTGTTACACATATAGCATCCATCATATAAAGACTTGTCAGCCTTCTTAGGTTTGTTATTGCTTTCTCTCTTTGGTGCATTTCTGGAGTTCTTCATGAATTTTTTGAACTTAGCGAATATTGCAATATCCAGATTATCATTTTCAGACTCATCTTCTTCAGTAGCTTTAAGAACCAGTGCCTTATCTCTCTTTGGTTTTTCCTTGCGTAGTTCCAGATTTCTCATCTCATGAGTTTTTAAATTTCTAATCAACTCATCTAGTGATATTTTGTCCAACTCCTTTGCTTCCTGAATGACTGTAGCTTTTGGTTCCTATGAGGCAGAGAAAATACTCAAAACTTTACTAACTAGTTCTTCAGAAGTAAACACCTTTCCTAGTGACTTTAGTTTATTTATAATGATAGTGAACTTGGTCATCATCTCCTGAATAGGCTCAGACTCCTCCATAGAGAAAAGCTCATAGTATCTCATGAGCAACTCAATTCTTGATCTCTTCACCTGATTTGTCCCTTCATGAGTGGTTTGAAGTACATCCTGGATTTCCTTCGCATTGGAGCAGGCAGATATCCTGTTGTATTCATTAGGACCAAGTCCACAAATGAGAATATTCTTGGCCTTGGCATTCTATTCCATCATTCTGAAGTCAGCTGCCATAAATTCTGAAGGGTCCTTGAGAACAGTTACATCTTGCTCATTTTGCTTTGTGGGAATCAATGGTCCTCGATTTAGTATAATCCATAGTTCATAGTCCTCAGCCGTTAGGAAATCCTCCATTCTTTCCTTCCACCAGCTGTAGTATTTTGTATTAAACATGAGTGATCTAGTAGTTTACTGTCCTTCATTGATTTCAGGTGGATCGCACATATTCTTCCAAGATCTCTCTAGGTGTTAACCACGTTTAAGAGAACCTGCTTCGATACCAATTGTTACTTTATGTGCTTTCCTAAATTACTAAAGAACTTCATTCTTTACCTTACTCCTTACGCTTAAATAAAATAAATAGGAACGTAAAAGACAATAATTTTTACGTAAAAAATCACACGGCTCAAAGTTGCAAAACCATGACATATCGTATAAGATTTTAACTTCAACTTCATTAGAACAACTGAGCCAAATGTATCGACTTGTAACCTAATACACCTCCACACTTCACCTATTTCTACTTATTGTATGAAGATTACAAGCTACTCTTACTTGCAGACTTAAACAATACTCCAACTAACATTGTTTGAATGAAATCATGGTTATAACTCAACTCCTAATACACATGAACTAAACTAACTCAAGTAGAAAAGAACTTCACGTGCGTTTTGAACTAGAAAATGCCATACTTTTTTGTTCAGTCAAGATGTAAAAAGGATAAGTCTTCAACAGTCCATAGGCAAGGTGTTTAATTTCACACAGCTCCGAGATCTTTGGGAGTTTTAATCACAGTCAAACTCTCGTTTACTTGCAAATCCTGAGATCATAAGGACTCCTCAAGCTTTGTGACTCGTATCTGCAAATATCCTTAGGAAACAACCTTTATCGCATCAAGAGTCCTTCCTACCAATATCGAACTGCAGTAACTTTTGTGTAAAACGTTATTGCCTTAAGGACCTTCAACAACTACTATGAGAATCTAGTTCTTAGCACATGTTCATTGCACGCACTTATTAATCATCAAAACTAATAACTCAACGATGAGAACATAGATTAGTATCCCATGAAACTTTTAACTTCACGAAGGTGCTTGTCAATAAGAAGTTGAATCTACAAATTCTTTTTCTTTTCTAATTTAACTTTTTAATTGTTATTTTATTCAGGTTGTATAAATTTCATGTTAAAGTTCGAAATGATCTGAATAGGACCGCATCAGAATACAATAGTAGGTAGGTTCAAAAAGGGGGACTATAACAAAAAGAGTAATTAAAACCCAACACTTTTCTAAATCAAATATATCCCTTTTACTCTGCCTATTTCTTTGGACTGGACAATTACCTTGAGTTTTTTTTGTTTCTATACATTATTTGAAACTTATTTGCTAAAATTATCCTAATTTTGTATATTACCCCCTCTATACAAGGATTGCTTATAATTTATATACAATCCATTATTAGTGCCTTAAATTAAGGGATTCAGTTATACTCTTTTCCTTTTTTCTCTCCTCTGCTCTTTTCCTACTCTTTGTCGCCTCTCTTTATATACAATCCATTATTAGTGCCTTAAATTATGGGATTCAGTTACGCCATTTTCCTCTTTTTTTTCCTCCCCTCCTCTTTTCAATAGTGCCTTAACTATAGTATAGCAACTCCAATAATGTCGAACCACAATAACGTAAAATAGTTCAAGACTTAATTGAGAACCAACTTTTATAAAACTATTTTAATAGCTTGAACCAGAAAGTAGCATCAAACCAAAGCAATAGAGACACTGACTATAGACAATACCTAAACCAGGCAAGTTGAATATCGAAATATTCAAATATGATACAAATTTGATACATATACAACAACAGATAAATTAAAAATAAATTTTATTCAACTAATTATATAGTACACAACTTATTTATAACTTATCTATAACTTTCATACATCATTTTGACCAATTAGAAATAACTACAACATCATACAACTTCAATACAAATTTTATATAAATATGTATTTTGTATATATTTTGTATATGATTTGTATATATTTTATATGTGATGTGTCCTGCTTCTTCTCTGAAATTTCAATCAAAACTTCATCTCTTAATACAATTTTGATACATATCAACAACGTTATGTAAAAAGAAAGTACTTATAACTTAAATATAAATTTCATACATTATACAACTATTTTTCAACTTTCATACAATATTTAAATATCGTCTATATTGAAGCTTTCCTGATTGTCTGCTTTTGCAGTAGTTGTAGTGTTAGATATATTCTTAGTTTCTTTGTTAGTGTAGTGGCTAGTCGAAATGATGGTAGAGTAAGGTCATGTCCTTGGGTGGTCCAGGGGCGGAGGGGAGGGTGGCAAGGTGGTAAGGGTTCTAATAGGGTGAGAGTGGGGTCCTGGAACATAGGGACACTGACGAGTAAGTCTATAGAGTTAGGGAGGATTCTTCAAAAGAGGGAGATTAATATAGCATGTGTCCAGGAGACTAAATGGAAGGGTACAAGGGCTCGGAATGTTAACGGGTTTAAGATATGGTATTCACGAGGGCTGCGGGCAAGAATTAGGTAGGTATTTTAGTTGATAGGGATCTCAGGGAGATGGCAGTGGATTTTAGGATGGTGAATGATAGGTTAATGACTATTAAGTTAGTGATTGGTGGGGTCACTTTTAATATGGTTAGCTCTTACGCGCCTTAGGTGGGCCTGGGTGAGGAGGTCAAAAGGCGCTGCTGGGACGATTCGGACGAGGTTGTGTGTGGTATCCCACACACCGAGAAGCTCATCATAGGGGGTGACTTTAATGGCCATATTGGGGTGACTGCTATGGGTTATGACGAGGTGCATGGCGGATTTGGTTTCGGAGTTTGGAACGAAGGTGGTACTTCTTTGTTGGATTTGTCTAAAGCTTTTAACTTGGTGTTAGCTAATTCGTGTTTCCAGAAGAGGGAGGAACACTTGGTCACCTTTCGGAGTAAGGTAGCCAAGACTCAGATTGATTATCTTCTCCTCAGGAGGGGTGATAGGGGCCTTTGCACTAATTGCAAGGTTATACTAAGTGAGTGTTTGTCGACGCAACATAGGCTCTTAGTAATGGACTTGGAGATTCAGAGAATAAGGAAGAGATCGGTGTATGGCCAACCTAAGATAAAGGGGGGAGCCTTGACTAAGGTAAATGCTCAGGAGTTGGGGGAGAAGTTGTTGGCCATGTGGGCCTGTAGGAGTAGTGGGGATGTGAGTAGCATGCGGACCACAATAGCGAACTGCATTATGGAGGTCGCTAGAGAGGTTCTAGGGGTAACGAAGGGTTATTCGGGAGGACACAAAGGTGACTGGTGGTGGAATTAGGATGTCTAAGGAAACGTAGAAGCTAAGAAAGTGGCATATCTGAATCTAATAGAGAGCGCCGACAAGGAGGAGAAGAGGACGTGTAGGGAGTGTTACAAGAAAGAAAGGAAAGAGGAAAAATTGGCAGTCACGGCGGCTAAGACTGCTGCTTTTGAGCGATGGTACGGGGATCTTGGGGGAAAAGAAGGCAACAAGAAGTTGTTCATGTTAGCCAAGATTAGGGAGAGGAAGGCTCGGGACCTGGACCAAGTACGGTGCATCAAGGATGAAGATGGAAAGGTTATGGTGGAAGAGGCGTGTATCAGGCGTAGATGGCAGGAGTACTTCCGTAGGCTCTTAAACAAGGGAGGGGATAAGAACATCATGCTAGGTGAGTTGGAGATCAGGGAGTCAGTGGGATTTCTGGTTTTGTAATCATATTAGGAGCGTAGTGGTGGAGGGGCGATGCAGAAGATGAGCAGGGGTAAGGCTACTGGGCTAGACGAGATCCCAGTGGAATTTTGGAGGAAAGTTGGTCGGGTAGGCTTTGAGTGGCATACTGGTTTGTTTAATGTCATTTTCAGGACGAAGAAGATGCCCGAAGATTGGCGGCAGAGTTTGATGATCTAGTTGTATAAAAAAAAAGGTGATATCCAGGATTGTAACAACTATAGGGGTATCAAGTTGTAGAGTCATACTATGAAAGTTTGGGAGAGGGTGGTGGAGATGACGGTGCGATGTTGTGTTAGTATTTTTGAGAACCAGTTCTGATTTATACCGGGATGGTCTACTACAGAAGCCATTCGCCTTGTGAGGAGATTGGTGGAGCAGTATTGGGAGAGGAAGAAGGACTTGCATATGGTGTTCATCGACCTAAAGAAGGCCTATGATAAAGTCCCGAGATAGGTCATATGGAGATGTATGGAGGCTAGTGGTGTCCTGGTGGCATACATTAGGGCGACTAAGGACATATACGAGGGAGAGAAGACTCAGGTGAGGACTGCGAGAGGAGACTCAAATCATTTTCCATTAGAGATGGGGTTACATCAGGGATCGGCTCTTAGCCTGTTTTTGTTTGCCTTAGCGTTAGATGTGCTGACGTGACACATATAAGAGGATGTGCCATGGTATATGCTATTTGCTGATGACATAGTCCTGATTGACGAGACGCGAGGCGGATTTAATGTTAAGTTGGAAGTTTGGAGACAAACACTAGAGTCTAAAGGTTTCAAGTTGAGTAGGTCAAAAACTGAGTACTTGCAGTGCAAGTTCAGTGATGGGATGCATGAAGAAGAAGTGGAAGTGAGGATTGCTACTCAGGTCATCCCTAAAAGAGATAGTTTCAAGTATCTTGGGTCTATTATTCAAGGCAACGGGGAGATTGACGAGGATGTTACTCATTGTATTGGAGCGAGGTGAATAAGATGGAGGCTCACCTCGGGGGTTTTATGTGAAAAGAATGTGCCACCTGGACTTAAGGGCAAGTTCTATAGAGTGATGGTTAGACCGACTTTGTTGTATGGAGCTGAGTGCTGGCATATCAAGAAGCCCCATGTCCAGAAGATAAAAGTAGCTAAAATTAGGATGTTGAGATGGATGTGTCGGCATACTAGAAAAGACAGGATTAGGAATGCAGTTATTAGGGACAAGGTAGGAGCGACATTTATGGAGGACAAGTTGTGGGAATCGAGGCTGAGATGGTTTGGGCATGTGAAGAGGAGAGACATTGATGCTCTGATCAGGAGGTGTGAGAGGTGTCCATAGTGGGTCTGAAAAAGGGAAGGGGTAGGCCTAAGAAGTATTGGGGAGAGGTAATTAAGCAGGACATGTCATTGCTTTAGCTTACCGAGGATATGACCCACGATAGGAAGGTGTTGAGGTCGAGGATTAGGGTTGTAGGTTGACAAATAGTAGTGTGTTCCTCCTAGGCCGACCAGTAGTACTAGGACTAACTTTGTAATTTCCTATTTATGGTTCTTTATTATGCATGTTGTGGGCATTCACGTCTGTTACCATGTTACATTGTTGCTAATAATCTTTGCTACTTGGTTTCTTTATCTTCACGGTTGCTTGAGCCGAGGATCTATCGGGAAGAGCCTCTCTATCTTTATGAGGAAGGGGTAAGGTCTGCGTACACACTACCCTCCCCAGACCCCATTTATGGGATCAAACTAGATTTGTTGTTGTTGTTGTTGTTGTTGTTTGTATACAATATTTAAATAAAAAAAATATCTAACTATAACAGAACACAACTTGAATATAATTTGTATACAATTATAATACAACTTTAATACATCTTCGAGTTTCAATATGAAATTCATCCAAAATCAACTCTAGTCTTCACCAAACACCCTCAAAATTGATATATAAACTCCAAAGAATATCCCGACATTTACAACGACACCCAATCAAAATAAATAATAATTAAAAAATTAAATTCAAAATTAAAGTTTCGAAGCTTTTGATGGCTGGCGGGGCAACAGACAACGACTGGTCTGATGATGATAAGCAACAATATCAACTTTGTTATTGAATTCTCTGGGGGAAAAAAAAAGGAGATTAGAAAGGAGAAGAGAATCATAGAGATCCAAAGAAGTAGAAGTCGGACAGAAAAAAGAAATTTTAGAGCGAGGAGATAGATCTATGGAATTTGATTTCCACATTAAAAGGTTACAATCAAAGATACTCATTTAAAACTTATGTGTATATAACTGGTAAATTGTATATCAACTTGTAATTAAGTTAAAATCTAAACAGTAAGGGTAAATAAGTTTCTAATATAGTACATATAGATAAAAATCTCAATTACCTTGGCCTATGGTTACAACTTCACTATATATATATATATATATATATATATATATATATATATATATATATATATATATATATATATATACTCACCCACAAAAGGTTTCTCTTCTTTTAATCTTATCCTCGATCCTCTACTATTTAGAGTCCACCCCCTTTTAAAGATTTTGAAAAAGAAGGATAAAGATAATACTTGTTATATATTTTCCTAAAGGGCACAAGAAGAAAATCTCTCTACACTACTCCTACTCGGCGTGATGTTATTCTAAGTTTTGTTGTTCAATTCCCTTGTCCTCGCCTCAATTTATCTGATTTTGTGTTTTCTCACCATTTTTTATTTTTTCTGCTTTTGACGCTTCCACGAAAATATTTGTGGGTAGCGCACGTAGAAAATGGTAGTTAAGATGATAGAATACTGATTAAAAATTGTCAGAATTACCAGTAACATAAAATGTTTGAAAACTTAAAAGAATGCAACTTTTGATGATAATAATTGCACATGCAACTGCATTTACGATAGACACAATACATGATGTACTAGTGGATGAGCAGCAGGAATCATAAGATATTCCCACGGTAACTGGATTGATGGATTCTCTGGCAATATAGTTGCCTCATCGCCACTACAGGCTAAAATTATTGCACTACTCAAGGGTATGGGAATTCGCTTTCACAAAAAATCGAATACCACTAATAGTGGAGACGGACTGTCAGGTTACTCATCGAAGTAATGGGTCAACCGCCCGTTAGGCACATCTACCGCGAAGAAAATCAAGTAGTGCACACTTTAGCAAAATATGGGAGTACTTGGGACTCACATACAAATGTTGAGCGCGAAAACTTATTTTGGAGTGAACCACCTTTATTTGTTTTCTTAGTATTCCTCAAAGAACCCATATTGTATTGACACTTCTTAATTTTCTGTATAAATAAAAAATTCTCTGATTAGCAAAAAAAAAAAAAAAAAGATGTACTAGTGGTTTTACTTTAAATGGCGGAGCCACTGTATTACGAATTCGAAAGAACTCAATAGATTAGGCTTAAATCTTGTTTTTTTATTAAAAAGTTTACTTGATATATATAAATATTTTAGAATCCAAAAAAAAAAAAATTATGGTCTAGAACCCACAAAAAAAATTTAAAAACCTAACTCCACTTTTGATTAGCGTACTTGCAATATTCAGTAACGCATTTGTTTGATTTAAGAAAGTTATAAGAATCAGCCAAAGTGATTTTCAACATTTTGTGATTGGCCGTGTGCGTTTTGAGAGCAGTTCTTTTTGGTTCTTTCACCAGTAGACCAACTAATCATATATAGTACTGTACGTTACATTAAATTGACTGCCTATTTGTTTAAGTAATTATATTTTTTACATGTGTTTAAATTATTTTACGGACCAGCCATATAAATTCGTTTCGAGGAAGGGTAATTGTCATGCCCAAATTCCTGATTTCTGCCGCATGTTCTTGTACAATTTTGGATTATGTTCGCCTCTTTTAATAAGAACTTAAATTAGTAGAGAAAAAAAGCTTTTATAAATATAAAAAAACGTCCTTAAAACATTGTTGGGAACACTTATGCATTCACTACATGTGACATAAGACTAGGGTGCATATTTAAAAACCGACTAAATCAATCGAATCGTACCGTACCGAATTGATTTTTAGGTTTTTTTAATAAAACCGTAAGTTTTTATATAAATCTATAATCGTACCGATAATTAGGGCAGATTTTTATTTTATGAAAATAAACCAAAAAAATACCGAACCGTACCGAATAAATTTACATGTAAAAAATATATTTATATATTAATTTTAAAAATAATAAAATATTAAATTTTTCTTTGGTCTTGGTATTATGAAAACAGTTGCAAGCCAACAAGTAATTAAACTCAAAATCTTAATTCCCAAACCTATTATGCTACTCCTATTGAAACTAAATTATTTCCAACATATCCACTAGCAAACTAAGACACAAGGTATTATAGCGATTATGAGTAGCAAACTATAATGTATTGAATATGTTTCCTTTCGTATGATTTAGATTTATCTTTTTGAATATTCAATCTTCTATAGACTTTATTCTTGAGTCTCATTCCCAGCTTGGTTAATATCTTTCCACTCGTGCGATTTATATTTTCTTTGTATTAATTTGCTTAGTTTATTTTACGCCGCTATAGAATAGTTGATGGATCTATACTCTAGCCATCTTTCATATTTTCTTAATTCATCACCCTTTCAAATGTAAAAATGTCAAGAAAGTTTTGCTAAGTCTTATAAAAGTACGTATGTTATTGTATTCTACTCCTACTAGTGACTTTTACATGATATTTTAAAAAAAATACCGAAAATTAACCAAACCGTACCGATACCGAAAAGAAACCGATATGATTGGGATGGTTTCGAAAAGTTCAATTTTAGTTATACATCATAGAATAACCGAAAAATTGATGTGGTATGAATTTTACAAAATAACCGGGCGAACTGAACCATTTACGCCCCTAGATAAAATGTAGTCAATTGATTACGTAGTAAATCATCCCTAATTCCCCTGAATTTCTTTAGCATTCTGTTCTATATCATTTCATTTTCTTTTCCAATTACGTCAAGCATTTAATTTACCACCAGATATCCTGCAGAACATCATCATATACGTGTTCTTAGTGTTGGCCCGTGGGTCGACCAATTCTTTAGCATTCATAATAGCTTTGAATTTTTATCTTTGAATTGTGAAATATATTCTCTCCACAAACTTCTAATCATATGGGAATGATTTTAGAAAATTTTACATGCTATAGCTAAATAATGCACATTATTTATTATAAATCAAAATACTTTAAAAGTATTATTATTTATAGTCACCTTTTATATTTTATAGTAAAGTACAAATATATACAACAGATCCCTCAACTTTTCGTTCAACCCTCTCTCTTCTTCCTCAATTCTCTCTCCCTTTTCCCTCTCTCTTCGGCAAGGCCGCCGTCTTCTCCGGCGACTCACCGCCATGGCTAGATTTGTTCAGATTTTCGATGACTCTGCTTTAGATTTCCTTCTTCTCTAGCGACTCTACTTCAGATTGCCAAAAGCTCATTTCGTAGCTATGGCCAAATCTGTTCTCCTGCTCCCTCTTTGCTTCCACTATCGGGAGTCTACCATCTCCATCGCGCTTCCGACTCTTACCTCGACGGAGAGAATAGATCTGAAACTTTCATGCACGGATGATTTACATCTAGATCTAGTAGCTCGATGAAGAGAATAGATCTGAAACTTTTCGATATGGATCTATGGCTTCTTCTTCTTCTTGATTCATCTGACCGGATTTTGGTAGATACAATGTGATAGTGTATTCTCAGATCTGGCCGGATTTTTGTTCTTCTCCATTTTTAGTTTTAATACAATGTATACAGTATTTTGCTTGGCCGGAAGATGCCATATCCGACAAACTTTCTTCTCTTCTTTGCTATTGAGTCACATACAATGATACAAATACATTATATTCTGTATAAATACATTCAAATACATTATATTCTATAAAAATACATTGTATTTTCGCATGTATTTATGTACTCCGAAGGTTATTTTTTGTGCAGATCCCTATATTTTTTTTAATTTTTATTGTTTGAATACAGTCGAATTAAATACAGTAAATTGAATATAATGTAAAAGCATCTACGAATGAATATAGTGAATTGAATACAAATGAATATCATTATTTTTGTGATTTTTTGTTGTTTGAATACGGTCGAATTGAATACGGTGAATTGAATATAATGTAAAATAGATAAGAATGAATATAGGTGTCACGGCCTAAAATTCCACCACAGGCGTCGTGATGGCACCTTTTGTTTTTAAATTAAATAAGTAATCAAAACTAACAGCGGAACAAAATGAATATACAACCTCCCAAGACTGGTAGTACTGAGTCACGAACTCTAACTGAATACGTGGACTGATCACGAGGACCGAATATACAATATTGTTTGATTAAAAATTATCAGTACAATGAAATGAAAAGACTCCAAGGGACTGCGACGACCAAGCAGCTCTACCTTGAATCCTTATGATCCTGCTTTAACTCTGCTCAAGTCCGATATATCCAATACCTGGCTCTGTACAAAAATATACAGAAGTGTAGTATGAGTACACCACGGTTGGTACCCAGTAAGTATCAAGACTAACTTCAGTGGAGTAGAGACGAGGTATAGTCAAGACACTCACTAGTCTAATAGCATGTGCAACATAATATACAAAATAATAGGAAACAAATAACAATAAGGGCAACATAAAACAACCAGTGATATGTACAGCAGACAATAAGAACACCATTAATATCGCTCAATAATTAATAATTATAATTACACTCAATTAAATCAAATCCTTCAAATAAATGTCTTTCACATAAAATTCTTTCAAATAACTCTCTTTCAAATATAATTTCTTCAAATAAATATTTTTCAAATATACTTCCTTTAAATAATTTTCTCTCAAATATAATTTTTTTAAATAAATATCTTTCGAATGTAATCCTTTCCAATAAATCTTTTTGCATAAAAATTCTTTCAATTAAATATTTTGAATATAATTCTTTCAATTAAAAAGTCATCATGTGACACTTCATTTCATAATCATTCAACCACGGGTCTCAGCCTATTTTTATATTTTTCATAAACACGTGTCTCAGCCCATTTTTCATATTTTTACGGCATTTCGTACCCATAATTAAATCATTATATTTTTTCGGCACCTCATGCCCTCATTTTATATCATAACTGCACGGATAATTCACGTGTCAATATCCTCATTATCTACTCACGGCACCTCGTGCCCACATTTTATTTTATAATCCGCTTGGCAATAGCCACAAGCTCCCAATTTCAACATAAATTAGATTATTATCAATTTACCAACAACAAGACAAATTGCACAAGTTATAAAAATAAACACAAGGAAAATCACAACATCACATAAAAATCACCAATGCAACCACTCCTCATCATCACATACCATCTCTGACAATAGCCACCCTTATCTCTCCTATAGCCACCCTTATCCCTCCACCCTGACAATACCAATAGCCACTCTTATCGTTCCTATTGCCACCCTTATCGCTCCTATAACTGCCCTTATCGCTCCGCCCAGATAATATTCTAACAAATACAACAACAGTGAAATACCACCCTTATACCCACATAATATCAACGGTGAAATGCCACACTTATCTCCTCAAAATAATAACTCACACAACACAATAATTTACATTGAAAAGTATCATGGCAACATAACAAAATCAATTCATATCACAATTTGCCCAATGGCCACAACCAAAATTCCAAAGATACAACCAAGTCAATTAATTTCACAACAAATAGCCGAAGGCTCCACACAATGTGTATAACACCCCAAAAACAATCAACAGAAATAGAAATTACTCAGCATAAAGCAAAACCTTCATTAATTCAAATTCTCAATAGTTATATAAACACCTCTTCTTAAGCTCATTTAATTAATTATTTGCAGAAGAAAAATCCATAATAAAATTAAATTTCAAGAATTATAAAACCAACAAATTCACGGAATTACATAAATAATCAAGTAACAATCACATCAAATTGTCATATAATAACAAATTCAACAAGGATTTAGGTATGGCAAATAGATGATTTAATAAATACCAACAATTATCTAATTTACTACACAATATGCCCAAGACTTTAATTCAATGAATTTTGCACATATAAGCTCGAGTACGTACTCGTCACCTTGCGTACAGGGCTTTTCACATTTCACAAATGGCACATAAGACTCGATGCCTAAGGGGTAATTCCCCTACTCGAGGTTAAGCAAGACACTTACTTTTTTGAAATTATGTCGATTTTCCAAAATCGCTTTCTTGCTTGAATTGACCTCCGGACAACTCAAATCTATCCAAATTAATTGTACAACTTCATTAAAATTCATCAGAAATAATTCCGGATAATAATAAGTCGACTTAAAATTTTATTCCAAAAAGTCAACAAAAGTCAACGTGGGGCCCGCCTCTCGGAACCCGACATAATTTTCATAAAATCCGAACACTCATTCCGATACGAGTTCAACTCGACCTCCAAATCTTAAATTTTCGTTTTTGGAAGATTTTATAAAATCTTGATTTTCCTCCATTTAAATCCAAATTAAATGATGGATTCAAAGGCATAATCATGAAAATTAATCAAAACTGTATAAGAATCACTTACCCCAAACACCCCACGCAAGAATCTCTACAAAAATCTCCTTCTATCATGCTCCCAATTTGATTTTTGTGTTATGAACTCAAACTCCCGTTTTTGAAACTTTTAATTCTGCCCAGATAGGCCTTCTTCGCGTTCGCGTGACCAGTGTCGCGTTCGCGAAGGCTAACTGTTCCTGTCCCAACATTTACTTTTCGCGTTCGCGAACTCCTCGTCGCATTCGTGATGACCAACTGACCTGCTCCTTCACGTTCGCATTCCACGCTTCGCGTTCGTGAAGGTCAAACGACCTCAGGCCCAACTCCTCCATTTCCTTCTACGCGTTCGCGACTGGCCCCTCGCATTCGCGTAGGCTCCTCAGGCATCTATCTGCGTTCGCGAGTCCTCCTTCGCGTATGCGAAGGCCAAATCCAGCACCCCCAAATTTTCTTCTTCGCGTACGCGGGACTTCCTTCGCGTACGCAAAGAAGGAAAACCAGACACCAGAATCAGCAGTTCCAAAACAATTCCAAATGATCTGAAACCACCCTGAAACACATCCGAGGCCCACGAGACCCCGTCCGATCACACCATCCAGTTCCATAACATAACACGGACCTACTCGAGGTCTCAAATCACATCGAACCACATCAAAATGATGAATCACACCTCAAATCAAAATCTATGAAATTTAAACTTTTAAATTATATATCTTATGCCGAAACACATCAAATCAATCCGGAATGACTTCAAATTTTGCACACAAGTCATAGTTGACATTACGAAGCTATTCAAATTTTCAGAATCGAATTCCGACCCCGATATCAAAAAGCCAACCCCCTGGTCAAACTTTTCAAAAATTCATCTTTTGCCATTTCAAGCCAAATTTCTCTACAGACCTCCAAATAATTTTCCGGACACACTCCTAAGTCTAAACTCACCATACAGAGCTATTGACATCATCAAAATTTTATTCCAGAGTCGTCTTTACAGAGTTCCGACTACGGTCAAAATTCTAAGACTTAAACTTCCATTTTAGGGACCAAGTGTCCCAAATCACTCTATATCATCCGGTAACTGAATTCAACCATGCACGCAAGTCAATACACGTAATACGAAGCTGCTCAGGACCTTATGCCGTCGAACGGGACTTAAATTCTTGAAACGACAAGTTGGGTCGTTACAATATATAAATTGAATATAGTGTATACGGTTGAATTAAATAGAGCGGTATACAACCTAATTCTTGATTTTTTTTTGTTTGAATACAACTTAATTCATATAGTAAAATATAATACAATGTAAAATATATAAGAACGAATACATCCGAATTAAATATAATGTATACAATCGAATTGATACACGCAGATTTATTGCGCTTTCTGTTATTAAATAGTTGTAATCCCTATTTTTTAGGTAAATTACCTCACTGTATTTATAAATACAGTCGCGCGAATACATGGAATACAATACATTAGCGACTAAGTTATAACTACGGCCAGTAAATATGGATATTATAGATATAGCATGTTAATAGCCATTTAACTATAGTGATTTCTGAAAATTCCTCGTGATTTTATCACCTTCTGTGACTGTAGTATCAGTTTCTTATTAATCTTTTTTGCCTAACTTAGTGAGGGTTATGAATCATTGTCTTCCTAATTGGACCTTTGTACATTGATGATTCCCCTCGAGGCCCATCTTAAAATTGTACGGGGCGCCTTATTTGGTCGCCCTCATTTAACCTGTACTCACTTTTTAAAATTTATTTAATTAGTACCCAAAGTTTAAAATAATTTCTTCTTCTTCTTCTTCTAGGTGTTAAATCGTATATTGAATTGTTAAAAATACTTCCAGAAATCAGCGACCAAAAATAGTAGCGACAGATTCAGCGACCAAAAATACTTCTTCAACTCAAATGTCACTTGAAATTCCAAAAAATTGAAGTAAAGAGCAGAAATTCGAATAGCTTTTTTTTTAGATCTGGATTTCCATTTTTTTTTCAAATTTCATAAGAAAAGCATAAGAACTCTACTAAGAAGAAGCAGAAACGAGAGATTTAGTAGCTCATGAAGCAAAATCTGTCAATCCGAGAATCCATCTTTTTGGCTTTTAGAAGTAAATGAGAGAGAAGTCAAGTGTGTGTAGTGTGTGTGTATGAGATGAGTGAATATCCTTTGCTGAGAGTGAGGTCAGAGATGGGGCGGCTGCTAGTGTTGTTTCTTTGTCCAAGAGAAGGGTCTGTTCGGTTCTCTTTTTTTTTTTTTTGGGGGGGGGGGGGAGGGGGAGGGGGAGGATCTGATTAATAAAGGGCTCTAGTATTTTTTAGCTACCTTAATTGAACTCATAGTTACTTCTATTTTGTATTACTAAGCCACTAAAATTGTGAATCAATTTAAACTAATTAATTTAAATAATGCAAAGAAAATGATTAATGTAGTATTATTTTTTGTGATTTTGGTGTTTTAAAAATATAACTAAAAATGCAATTAGATCTAAAATGCAAAGAGTAAAAATATAACATATTTTTAGTTATTTTCATGATTTGAAATGCTACTAAGTATAAGAAAATTCCGAAAATTTCATAAAAGCAATTAAAACTATTTTAGAGTATTTTAGGAGTATTTTAGGCGTGGGGCAAAAATTAGGTGCTCACAAGCGTTGGTTGCACTTCAGATCTATTTGGCCTTAAATGCATCTGAAGTGCAATTTTTTCACTTCAAACTTATTGGCCTTAAGTGAATGAAATCATTAGTTGCACTTCAAACCTATTTGACCTTATGTGCATTTGAAGTGTAATTTTTTCACTTATTGGCCTTAAGTGCATGAAACCATTGGTTGCACTTTAGACCTATTTGACTTTAAGTGCATTTTTTTCACTTCAGACATATTGGTCTCAAGTGAATGAAACCATTGGTTGCACTTCAGACCTATTTGGCCTTAACTGCATCTGAAGTGCAATGTTTTCACTTCAGACTAATTTTTAAAACTTTAGACCCAATAAGTCTGAAGTTGATCGCAAAGTAGGTAGGGTTGCAAATATTTTTGCAAAGTGGTATATGTTCAATTGTGACCCCAAACCCAGATATAGATGCAAAAGCCCCGCCTCAATGCCAGACAAGTTGGCCTGTTTTGCTGTCCGATTCTGAGGAAAACTATGTCTGGCCCAGCCCATTCTGGAACATCTCTGGTTGAACACAGTCCAAAAGTTATTGGAAGAATAGGAAACTTTAAAGTATCGTTGAGAGTTTTAAGATCCTTGTTCTACAGTTGCCTTTTAGTGGTATGAATTGCCTAAAGAAAGCCTAAACTTTTCCAACAAACCCTTGCTAATCTTGCCGCTTATGATTGTGCATAAGAATCCGTTGCCAAAAACACAACGAATATGTAGCATATTTACTAATATAACAGGATCATTAAAAACCCATTCGGCCAGCCAAAAACTGTTTATTTTGATTAAAAAGTTCTTTTGACTTCCTATAAACTTGGCCAAACAGGTTCTAAGTTAAGAGGGAACTACAAACTTGGGAATTACAAACTATAACGAGAACTTGCTGCTGGAAAATTAGAAATATCAAATCATTAGTACACATAATTACCCTTCTTATATCCATATTTGAATGCTATTGTACTATCTGGTCTTTCAGAATTTAAACCACTAGACTGCTTGGCTTTGGAATTATCAAAGTTGTTTCATATCAACTTAATATAATTAGGCAATTTAAAGAGATTGGACAAAAGAAAAGAAAAAAAAAATGAAACAAAGAAAAGACGGTGCCCACAACTTTGTAATCAAATTAAACAAAGAATAGATTTGATTTCGGTCCAACTGTCCGGCATGTTGAAACCAAGCTCCTCATTCGAAATATTGTTGTACGTAATTTATGATTCGCACTCCTTACAGTACGAAACAACAACAAGAACAATTGCATCTTCTGAGCTAGTCGTCAATGTTGCTATCATTTTTGTTATCCTATTATCGTTATATTGTAAGGTCAATATAACCAAAAACAATATAACCAAGTGATTTTAACCTTGTACTAATATATTTAGGACATACGATTGGTGAGATCATATAATTGACATCAACTTATTTAGTCAATGAGGCATTGTTGTAATATATTGATTCTTGATTTTTTAACTTCACATATTCACGCTGATGTCACGAAGAGACCTATTTAAATTACTAATAAATCAATAGTGTAATATGGCCAAATTTTCATGACATTTGCCATGACATAATATCCATTATAATAAATTTGTGGTTCATGATATTTGCCATGCCATAATATCTATTATAACAAATTTGTGGATCATGACATTTGCCATGACATAATATCTATTATAATAAATTTGTGGTTTATGACATTTGTCATGACATAATATCCATTATAACAAATTTGTGGTTCATGACATTTGCCATGACATAATATCCATTATAACAAATTTGTGGATCATGACATTTGCCATGACATAATATCCATTATTAGGCCAAGGATTTCTTGCTATAAATAGAGGAGTTTCTCCTCATTTGCAAACACATCAATTCAAGAGCTTTTCACTCTTGTCTTTCTTTCTCCTCCTTTATTTCATTATAGAGTATTTTGTAAGAGAGTGAGTGTTGGGAAACACTTGTGTGAACCCTTTATTTGGAGTGATCTTGTGAGGTTATTCTCTTGGGGTATTTGGTAATTAGAGTATTTACTCTAATTTTGTACTCTTTTTGGTATAGTGAAATTGCTTCTCTCCGCTTGTGGACGTAGGTCACCTTGACCGAACCACGTTAAATTTATGTCTTCTTTATATTTTTTAATTGCTGTTATTATCAACTTCCATTGTCTTTGTTATTATCATTATAATATTGTTTGGCTATATTCCGCATTACCCGGGTTCTCGATCCTAACAAATTGGTATCAGAGCCAGATCTAACCGGGTTAGTTTAAATAGCCAAAATGACTCTAACAAAGTCTTATGTTGAGAAATTTGACCGAAGTGCAAACTTCGGAATGTGGCAATTAAAGATGGAAGCTGTCCTAATTCAGGATGGCTTAGATTTGGCACTGCAAGGAAAGGAGAAGATGCCGGATAAAATGACGGACGAGGAGTTTGCCGTCATAGACAAAAAGACAAAAGCAGGTATTATTTTAAATCTTTCAAATGAGGTTTTGCGTGAAGTTGCAGCAGAAAGCTCAGCCAAAGGCATATAGAAAAAGCTTAAAACCCTATATATAAAAAGAACAGTAGAAAACAGGCTTTACCTAAAGCAAAAACTCTACACTTTTCGTATGGATGAAGGTACCTCTATACTTACTCATCTTGATATTTTTGATTCTCTTCTTATAGATTTAAGTAACATAGATGCTGAAATCAAAGATGGGGATCAAGCTGTGTTATTGCTTGTTTCCTTACCCTAGTCGTTTAAACATATAAGAGATACTATGCTTTATGGAAAGGATAATATCTCTTATAAAGATATCAAATCTATTTTGAAATCAAAAGAACAAATAGATAAAGATATTACTGGGAAAACTAGTGGGAACCAAGGGGAAGGCTTATTCATAAGAGGTAGATCCAATAAGAAAGATTCAAGTAGTGAGAAACCTAAATCAAGGTCAAAATCCAGATACAGAAATGTCATGTGCAAATATTGTCATAAGAAATGTCACATTATTTCTGAATACTTTAAATTGAAAAACAAAGAAAAGCATACAGAAAAAAAAATGAGCACAAAAATACTGACACCACCGAAGCAAGTGTAGCTGCTAATGAGACTGACGGAACTATTTTTTTAGCAACTAATAATAGTTTCAAATCTAACAATGAGTGGATTTTAGATTCAGGTTGTTCTTATCATATGTGTCCCAGTCGGGATTTATTTACCATATATGAATCTATTGGAGGTGAAGTTGTCTTGATGGGCAATAATGTTGCCTGCAAAGTTATTGGAAAAGGTACAGTCCGAATCAAAATGCACAATGGTGTGGTGAGAACTCTCACTGATGTTAGACATGTTCTTGACTTGAAGAAAAATCTCATCTCTTTGGGCACTCTAGAATCTCTTAGGTACAAGTATACAGGTGAAGGTGGAGTTCTAAAAATTTCTCATGGTGCTCTTGTGATCATGAAAGCACGCAGATCTGGTACGTTGTATACTCTTTTGGGATCTACTGTTACAGGTGCTGCTGCAGTTTCAATATCAGATAAATCAGATTCTGACATCGCCAAATTGTGGCATATGCGATTGGGGCATATGAGTGAAAAAGGTCTTCCCATCCTCACTAAAAGAGGTCTCTTATGTGGCCAAAGTACCGGAAATATGGAGTTCTGTGAACATTGTATGTTCGGGAAGTAGAAAAGAGTCAGCTTCAAATCTCCAGCGATTCATAGAACAAAAGGTACTTTGGATTACATTCATTCAAATCTTTGGGGTCCTTCACGTACCCCATCAAAAGGCGGTGCCAGGTATATGTTAACTTTCATTGATATTCAAGGAAAGTTAGGTTTATTTCCTGAAAAATAAAAGTGATGTTTTCTTAAATTTCAAACAATGGAAAGTTTTGATTGAGAAGCAAACAGGAAAATAGGTTAAGCGGCTTAGAATAGATAATGGCTTGGAATTTTGTAATGATGAATTCAACAAATTTTGCAAGAATGAAGGAATTGCTCGACATCGTACTATGAGAATGACACCTCAGCAAAATGGTGTGGCAGAAAGGATGAATAGAACTTGTCACACCTCTTTTTTCCCGAACGGGGAGAGGGAGTTTATCCAATTTAAGTGACATTAATCGAAATGGGATTATTTATATATTCAGAGTCGCCACTTGGAATAATTTATGGTGTCCCAAGTCACCGGTTTATTTTTAATCCCAAATCGAGGAAATTGACTCTTATTTATGGTCTGCGAACACAGAAGACCGGGTAAGGAATTCTGTTAACCCGGGAGAAGGTGTGAGGCACTCCCGAGTTCCGTGGTTTTAGCACGGTCGCTCAACTGTAATAATTGGCCTAATTATCTGATTTATTATATATTTAAAATCTATTGTGCTTTTTAGCTTTCTGACCGCTTTTAATATTTATGAAATTTATTACTAGAACAAGTCACGATGTCGTACACTTGTCGTTTTGATACACATTGCAA
This sequence comes from Nicotiana tomentosiformis, assembly GCF_000390325.3. Taxonomy (NCBI): domain Eukaryota; kingdom Viridiplantae; phylum Streptophyta; class Magnoliopsida; order Solanales; family Solanaceae; genus Nicotiana; species Nicotiana tomentosiformis. Next base: position 82,249,732 of record NC_090817.1, on the reverse strand, counting down.
ACCGCGCCACATGAAATGCACCCGCGATTTACGACATGTTTATTTTATTATTATTTGAAGTTTAGGTCAAGTCGCGTGAAACGCGCACTTGAGTTGGGATGTATGTATCGTGACCATGCTACGGGAACCATACTCATAGTCACAATGATTTATTATTTATCGCGCTAACAAGACAAAATTAATTAATAAATAAATAAAGCTAATAGGACAAACTAGAAGCATAATAAAATAGCATTTCATCCAATAAGCCCCATGAACATTGGCCCATATTTACCTAATTCTTCTGATCATTTTTACTTATTATCAGACAATGAAAGGTCCATTGAATACCAAACTAAAGGACATTAACAAGATGGATATGAAAGCTCGTTTGGAACCCCAACAAAATTTGGACTAAACTAAATCAGTAGCCTATTCAACTTTTCTCTTCAAGATCAATACTCATGGCCCAATGTAAAGACGTAAAGGCCCAAAATTTATCAAAAGACAACATCATCTCCTACATTTCTTAACTAAGTTATATACACAGAAGCTCTTAAGCAAAGTAGTATCTAACCAACATCAGAAATTGGCAAACACTCGAATCAGGTATTGACTTAACAATTAATGAAGGCAACATAATAACAAATACATAGATTTCAAGCTTTTCAAAAACAATCGAAACAAAATGGAGACTAACCTTAAGGATTAAAACCATATATTTACTTGAAATAAATTTCAACTGCGTACAAAGCTTGAAATCAAATCGGCAATCAAACTTAAACAACAGCCACAACCACACCGGAAAAAAAAACTTGAACAGAACCGGCGACTCGAGACCTCAACGGCAACCTCGACCTCCACTTTGATGCCACTGTTTACGTTCGAAACGGGGTTGTTCAGGGGGTGTGCTTAGCTGGGATTTGGTGCTGATTTTGGGATGTTTTTGGTTGAGGAAGAAGGTTGTTTTTGGGTGGTTTTGGAGCTGCATTTTGGTGAATTTTGAGCTGGTTTTGTGACTTTTTCAAGGTTGCTTTTGGGTGGGTTTAATGTCTAGAAAACTGCCGATTTTAATGGAGAAGTATGGAGATGTTTCGGGTGGTTTTATTGCTGATTGTTTGGTGAAGAACATGGAGCTTTCGAGGCTCTTTCATGGTGGATTTTGCTTGAAGAAGAAAGATCCTTTTAATGGTGGAAAACAAACGTTGTTTATGAGTGATGGAAACAGAAGCTTTTCTTGCTTAGCTACTATTTTTTGGGTAATATCTACTGGTTAATTTTTGTCAAAAATCCAAATGGAGAAGATGGGTGTTGGGGCATGTTCTCGATCCCTCCCTATTTTTTTTTCCGTTCTGTTGTGGTTGTTCTCTTTGCTCTCTCCGTTCTCCCCTTTTTTGGACTCTATCCCTTGTGTGTTGGGTCATTGGAAAATATATAGGTCTAGGTATAGGGATTAATTGGTGGCCAAGAAAAAGAGTGTGTATGGGCATGTGCATTTTTGAGAGAGCATGTGAGTTTGTTACAAAAGATAAGGAAGAATCTTGCCACATGAAAATAACTCATTGACTCTTGCTTTAATTAATATTTTTTTTTTAAGAGTGTAAAAATAAAAATACTAGCTGAATATTTCAAAATCAAGAACATATAATTTTGGTGATTTTTAATTTTCTTAAATAAAACCTACTAAAAATGAAGTTAAAGTTAAAATATATAGATTAAACTTAAAATTATTTACATACTAAAAAGTGTTGAAAAATCACAAGTATGGTAAAAATTAGGTGCTCACAGCTGCCCCTCTTTACTTGGGAACATGAAGAGTTTTCAGGCAAAGACAAAAGTGAGCCGTGTGACTAATTTTTACCATATCGTTTTTCAAAATAGGAAGAAAATAAAAGGAAAAGGTGCAACCGAGTCCTGATTTTGGACAGCCTACATATCCCGGGTTATAAGGGAATCAGGTCGCGTATAGTTCAAGAGGTGAATAAAGTGATGGAGTGTGTGGAGAGGATGACAGAGTCGAGTGAGATACCGTCCCGTCGAGGTTTTGGTCCGCGGTCCTGTTATTACATCAAAATCAAAAAAATAAAAAAGACTAACTAAGCCTGTCAGCTATGAGTTACAAGATTCCTATCTATAAGTCTTCTGAAGCTTGATCTTGAGGCTTGAATGGTTCTTCATGCAGACTTTTGATTTGAACCTTGCTGCTTGCTAACTGCAGGTGCTGATTCATTCTTCTACAGCTTCTTCGGATCAAGACCGGACATGCAGTGCTCGTGCATTCAGCCATGTCTTGAGCAGTTCACGTCTTTCATCGGCTTATGCATTTTGGATTCACTTCTCTTTTTTTTTTTTTTTTCTTTTATTCTGGATTGAGACTTCTTCCTTTGGTCATCTCGGACTGTCAGCTCGCATTCTTGAGGCGAGCTTCTGCTACTTCTAACTTGAATTGAATTCTTAAATGACTTCCCTCGTTCTCCAGGTGGGCGCCTGTGACTTAAAACTTGAAATAAATTCCCTCGTTCTCCAGGTGGGCGCCTGATGACTTAAAAACTTGAAATGAATTCCCTCGTTTTCCAGGTGGGCGCCTGCTGACTTTAAAAACTTGAAATGAATTCCCTCGTTTTCCAGGTGGGCGCCTGCTGACTTTAAAAACTTGAAATGAATTCCCTCGTTTTCCAGGTGGGTGCCTGATGATTTAAAACTTGAAATAAATTCCCTCGTTCTCCAGGTGGGCGCCTGATGACTTAAAAACTTGAAATAAATTCCCTCATTCTCCAGGTGGGCGCCTGTGCTGACTTAAAACAGAAACAAATTCCCTCATTCTCCAGGTGGGCGCCTGGTGACTTAAAACTTGAAATAAATTCCCTCATTCTCCAGGTGGGCGCCTGCTGACCTAAAAACTTGAAATAAATTCCCTCATTCTCCAGGTGGGCGCCTGCTGACTTTAAAAACTTGAAATGAATTCTCTCATTTTTCAGCTGGGTGCCTGATGACTTAAAACTTGAAATAAATTCCCTCGTTCTTCAGGTGGGCGCCTGATGACTTAAAAACTTGAAATAAATTTCCTCATTCTCCGGGTGGGCGCCTGTGCTGACTTAAAATAGAAACAAATTCCCTCATTCTCCAGGTGGGCGCCTGATGCTGACTTAAAACAGAAATGAATTCCCTCGTTTTCCAGGTGGGCGCCTGCTGACTTAAAAACTTGAAATAAATTCCCTCATTCTCCAGGTGGGCGCCTGCTGACTTTAAAAACTTGAAATGAATTTCCTCGTTTTCCAGGTGGGTGCCTGATGACTTAAAACTTGAAATAAATTCCCTCGTTCTCCAGGTGGGCGCCTGATGACTTAAAAACTTGAAATAAATTCCCTCATTCTCCAGGTGGGCGCATGTGCTGACTTAAAACAGAAACAAATTCCCTCATTCTCCAGGTGGGCGCCTGATGCTGACTTAAAACAGAAATGAATTCCCTCGTTTTCCAGGTGGGTGCCTGATAATGACTAAAAATAGAAACAAATTCCCTCATTCTCCAGGTGGGCGCCTGATGACTTAAAACTTGAAATAAATTCCCTCATTCTCTAGGTGGGCGCCTGCTGACTTTGAAATAAATTCCCTCATTCTCCAGGTGGGCGCCTGCTGACTTTAAAAACTTGAAATGAATTCCCTCATTTTTCAGGTGGGTGCCTGATGACTTAAAACTTGAAATAAATTCCCTCGTTCTCCAGGTGGGCGCCTGATGACTTAAAACTTGAAATAAATTCCCTCGTTCTCTAGGTGGGCGCCTGATGACTTAAAACTTGAAATAAATTTCCTCGTTCTCCAGTGGGCGCCTGCAACTGCAACAAAATGGAAACAACAAAAGAAACTTTTTCTGCCCCAGTTTACACTAGGAAGATTTGTGAGTTATTAGCAGAAGTATAAATTACCTATGCTATTGATGAAGGATGCAATGATGAGAGCAAAATTGAAGACTCGAATAAGATGTGAGTCTTCTAAAGAAATAAAAATGTGAAAAACCCAAACAAGGAAGTGCGTCTCCTAAATTTGAGATTGAGCTTGCGAAAAACTATAAACTAAGCTTGACTAAACTAAAAACTTACCCTATTCTCTAGGCGGGACCCCTGATTTCAAGAAAACTAAATATTGATAACTTAAGAAAACTAAAAATTGACCTTTGTTTTTTTTTTTTTTCAGACTTCCTTTTTTTTTTAAAACTTATTATCCTAGGAGAAAATTCATCAGACTAGGTCTTTTTTTTTTTGGTATCTTAGGAGAAAGATTTATCAGACTAAGATTTCTATCCTAGGAGAATGTTCATCAGACTAGGTCTTCTATCTTAGGAGAAAGATTCAAATCAGACTAAGACGTTTATCCTAGGAGAAAATTCATCAGACTAGGTTTTCTATCTTAGGAGAAAGATTCATCAGACTATGATTTTGATCCTAGGAGAAAGTTCATCAGACTAGGTCTCTTTTTTTGTATTTTAGGAGAAAGATTCATCAGACTAAGATTTCTATCCTACGAGAAAATTTATCAGACTAGGTCTTCTATCTTAGGAGAAAGATTCATCAGACTAAGATTTCGATCCTAGGAGAAAGTTCATCAGACTAGGCCTTCTATCTTAGGAGAATGATTCATCAGACTAAGACTTCGATCCTAGGAGAAAGTTCATCAGACTAGGTCCTTATTTTGTTATCTTAGGAGAAAGATTCACCAGACTAAGATGTTTATCCTAAGAGAAAATTCATCAGACTAGGTTTTCTATCTTAGGAGAAAAATTTATCAGACTAAGATTTTTATTAGGAGAAAATCCATCAGACTAGGACTTTTTATCCTAGGAGGAAAAATGTGAAGAGCAATGGCAATATTTATGCACACTAACAAGATAGATAAAGACAAAGATTTGAGAAAATTACCTTTGTCGGCTCTCTCTTCTTTTTTTCTTTTTCTTTCCTTTCTTCTCCTTTTTTTTTTTTTTTTTTTGGAAACCCAAATTCCTTGCACTGCTTTGTTCCTGTTTCAAACAAAGAAAATTTTGTCAGTTTTAAAAGTGGTGGTCAGTTTGTGGCCTTGAGTCTTGGGCAGCTTGGCTTTTGCTCAATAAGCTTGAGTCAGTTTCAAGAGACTTTTTGCTTTACATCAACCCTGATCGTTTCACACCCAGTACCATTTGTATTTGTGGCTCAATCAGCCTTATCTCAAAAAAGAGATTTCTTTTCTTGGATAACCTTTCTGATGTCTTGAATGGCTTTGATTTTGGAGCAATTTATCTGTCAGAGAGAATCACAACTGGTAAAAGCCTTTTGCATGATGTGCACACTTCATAGTCATTGTTCAGTACTTCAAAGAATCTCTGATTAACCTTGAGGTTATCTTTGCTTGCTTTACCCGAATAAGTTGACAATAATCTTTTGGGGGGAAGCCTTTGCATGAATCCTCAATGCATGTTGTAACAACTGAGTGTGCTGGCCAAATTTACCTTGTGCAACTGAAAAGATGGTAGCAGATTTTGAAATCTTTTCTTGCTTGTTTTGACAAGGACTGACTCAGAGCGAATGACACAATGATGCGAAGAAACAATATTAACAAGAAATACCCCTGTCGGGAAGGAAATGAGGAAGATTTTTTTTTTTGGGGAGGGGGGGGAAGCTAGCCTTTATGATCATGACATGCATTTTGGACTTAGCGGCCTGATCTTTCAAACTGATCAAATCTTTCCTTTTACCATTCCTATGACATTTGAAGTCGGGCTTGTTTGCGCTAATTCTTTGCATCAGCTTCATGACTCACTTTCGACTAGTGGTGCCCCGAGAGGTTTTCACCAACAAGTCTCTCTCATTTATTCATCTCTGCTTACCGTCGTCTTACAGTGCCCGTGAGAGTTTTCACTAGTAAGACTCTCTCATTTTTTCTTCTTTATTTTTCTTTTTTTTCCTTTGTGTGAGCAACTCGACAGTGTTCTATGTCGTGTGACAACTGCTGCTCTTTGCATGCGTTTCTTGGCATTCTTGAAGGCATATCGGGAGGTCTTTATTTGAAAGGTTTTTGGATAGGGTTGGAAAGATGGGTCGGCATGGAGGCTCTAAGTAGACTCAATATGATGGGTTGTACACTTTACAACTCTTGGAATCGACTCTTTCAAAAGTGAAATAAAATCTTTGCCCCAGTTTCAAATATTGGGGATTTTTGGATTTTTTTTCTTCTTTTTTTTTTTGAATCCTTATTTGGTTGGACCGAACCGTGTAAGGCTGCCTACGTATCCCTTTTTTAAAGGAATCAGGTCTAACGTAGTTCAAACATCTGACCTAACTATTATTTTTTCATCTTCCTTTTTGCTCTTTTTTTTTTCTTTTTTCCTTTTTTTTTCTCTTTTTTTTTTCAAAACGAGTTGCCCAACTTCTATTTTCTGGGGCATGGACCTTTGACTATTCTTTTCTTCTTCTTCTTCTTCTTCTTTTTTTTTTACTTGTACTTTCTAAGAGATGCCCCAGTTTGTACTCTTTGGGCATGGACTTTTTTTTTCATTTTTTTTTTTGACTTTTAACTCTAAACTTGATTCCAAAAGATGGTGGTCGAAGAAAATAACACAGGCTCAAAGGGGTAACAAAGGGTATAAAGTGTTTAGGTAGCACAAAAAGGGCCTCCCAGCCTCGAGAACGCCAAACATATTATCTTTTGCGGTCACAACTTTGATGACCATGTTTGTCTTCTTGGTTTGTCGTGGTCGAAAGACACTTTCCATCCCTTAATGTCAAACTTTCCAACAAACTTCAATTGATTCTTTCCCAAACCCGATCTTCACAATGATTTGAAGGTAAAACTTACTCGAGCTTAATTCCAAAGTGTTTCGACTCTTTGTTCATCCTAAAAATATCTTCTTTTCTTTCGGTTATCCGATTCAAGATTAAATCATTTTTCTAAGATCTGGCCAAAAGTTCCGCATGCATGTCATGTCACTAGAACTAGCGGCGAAAGAACTAAGCATAGAATGAAACAAGGACAAACTGTATTTCATTGAATAACGGATAGAAGGATTTGACAATAAGACAAACAAACTGAAATCCGAGTTACGACCCTAAAATAACCCGGCTAATGAAAATAGCAACAAAGCGGACAAACAAGACTCACACAAACAAAATAGAGGGATAGAAGGGTTTGACTCAATAAAACAAATAAAATCTGGATCACACCCTGGAATAACCCAGATAATAGAAAAAATATCAAAACAAACTACCAAGATTCCTTCCTAGTGAGGAGGGAATGACTTTTCAATTGCTAAGCTTGACATTTAGCCACAAATTTGCTCATCAGAATCACCATGGCCTTCTCCAATTTCAGTCGGCAAGTTCCCGAGAGGATTCTCATACTCCATGTCACCACACATCATCCCCACAAAGTGTGCATCATCATGTGCATATAAAGGATTCTGCGTGATATTCTAGGTGTCATTATCTTGGATCGCTATCAGTTTTTCCTGGATCATCCTTTCTATTTCTCTTTTCAAATCCCGACAACTTTCAACATTATGCCCTTGGGCATTGGAATGGTATTCACACCTTTTAGAAGGGTCAAAGTTTCTTGCACGTGGGTCCACATGATTTGGAGGAATAGGTGCAATCATGTCATAATGCTTTAATTTCTCAAACACACTTGCATAGGACTCTCCTATTGGTATAAAATTATCTTTCAACCTTTGTTCCCCTCTATACCCCTGGCTCCGTTGTGGGTTATAGGGTATTTGAAAATTTTGTGGAGACTGGTGGAGATTTTGCGGTGCTGGTGCTCGCTTTCTGGGGTGTCTTGGTGGCTGGACAACATACTGAAATGGAGCAATAGAGTATTGCGGGTTCTGAGGTGGATAGTAGTGCTCAGGGGAATCATCGGAAACCTGATGAGGCTGCTCATACCTTCGAGATGTTCTCCTAGGACCTCTTCTCGACCTTATTGTCATCATAGTTTCTTCATCCTTCCCATTTGTGTCACTAAAATTATCAGATTCAATCTTTACAGCCTGAGTTGCAGCTTTGAGAACTGCTTGACTTATAATTTTGCCTGTCTTAAGGCCATTCTCAACCATTTCCCCAATTTTGATTGCTTCCAAGAAGGATTTGCCAACTGCGGACATCATGTTTTGAAAATAATCTGGCTCTTGAGCCTAAAGGAAGACAGTGATTAGCTCGTGGTCATCCATGGGTGGCATAACTCTAGCTGCTTGCTCTCTCCATTTAATGGCATATTCCCTGAAGCTTTCAGTCGATTTCTTCTTCAAGTTAGAAAGGGAATTGCGGTCTGGGGCGATGTCGATATTGTACTGGAATTGTCTGACGAAGGCCCGGGCCATGTCATCCCAGACATGCCAGTGAGAGGTGTCTTGATCAATAAACCATTCAGAGGCCACCCCTGTCAAGCTTTCCCCAAAATAAGCCATTAGCAATTCTTCATTTCTTCCCGCACCTCTTAGCTGATTGCAATACCTTTTCAAGTGAGCTATGGGGTCGCCGTGTCCATCATACTTTTCAAATTTGGGGATCTTGAAACCAAGTGGCAAACGAACATCGGGGAACATACATAGATCCTTGAAGGCAACACTCTTCTTACCTGCCAACCCTTGCATATTTTTCAACTGCTGTTCTAAGCTTTTCATTCTTTGGGTCATTTCTTCCTGTGCCATCTTACGGGCAGGATTCTCAATCTTTGCAGGAAGATCAAATAGGTACGAGTAGTACTCAGGAGAATGGTATTGTTCTTGCTGGGTAGCAAATTGTGACTCATGAGTTTTCTTTTGCACCACCGTTGGTTGTGGGATGGTGAAGACGGGTATAACAGTAGTGGTTGTCTGATTGGTTGTCAATGGCACACTTTGGGAGCGCGCAACAGAAGTTTCAGTTGTAGTCATACAGTTGGGATAAAGACTGAACCCAGGTGGATAGGATTGATCGGGCAATGAGACCGGAATGGTAGTAGTCGAAATGGATGTGAACTCTGGGAAACCATGAATAGAAAAAGGCGGTCCTTGGCCATTGGCCCATGCTTGACACATTTCAGTCATTTACTGCTTCAGTACTCTATTTTCCTCAACCACAGTAGACTCCTGTAGAACCCTCTGACCCTGAGTCTCTTGAGCACTTGTAACAGCTTCGATGCTAGTTGTCAATGGCATTTTTCCCTTGGATATTGTGTTGCCAACTTACCACAAACCGACCACCTCAAACTTTTTCTATGATTCAAAACAAGAGACACGTTAGAATGGACTCAGTCTGTCCTTATTATCATCATCATTTTTATTTTATTTTTTCATTTATTTATTTTTTGATCGATCGAACCTGATGTGGGTTGCCTACGTATCATGTGGGAACATGAATCAGATCGTGCGTAGTTCGGGAGGATCAGAAATAAGGTAAATAAACTAACTCTTTTTGGATTTTGATTTTTTCTTTTTAATTTCCGAAAGAAAGACTTATAAAGAAGAAAGAAAATATTTTTGGAATTTGATTATTTTTTCTAATTTTTCCGATAGAAGGACTTCTATATAAGAACGAAAAATATTTTTTGGCTTTTGATGTTTTTGTTTTTTTTTTGGATTTTTTGGGAGAAAGACTTTCTTAAAAAAAAAAGGTAGAAAATATTTTTTTTGGATTTTAATTTCATTTGTTTTCTTTTTCTAATGAAAGACTCCTACAAATAAAATATTTTTTTTGGTTTAAAATTATTTTTTAATTTTTTATTTGTTTGGGATTTTCTTAAAAAAAGACTCCTAAAAGAAGGAATTAAAGGAAATATTTTTGGATTTTTAAAAATGGGGTCTCAAAGAAAGACTTTCTAAAGAAGGAAATAAAGGAAAATATTTTTAGAATTTTGAAAATTAGGGTCTAAAAGAAAGACTTTCTAAAGAGGAGATAAAGAAAAATATTTTTGGATTTTTTAAAAATTGTGGGCCGGAACCGATGAGGTTTGCCTGCGTATCCCACATCCGGTGAGAATCAGACCCGCGTAGTTCTGTGAGTTTTGACTCGTGGAAAAATATGACTTATTTTTTCAAAGACTCATCCTTTTCTTTTCTCTTTTTTTTTTTTGAAAAAAAAAAATTCGGCAGAGTTTCAGGATATTTTGAACACTGATATTTTCCGGATGTTTCTCTATCCTACCTCACTTCTTGATTTTGCTTGATTTTCTTTCCCTATTCTAAAAGCCGGTCAACATACAAGCTGAAACCGATAAATGCACAAGTAGCATGTAAAACATGCATCAGAATGGTCTTTTAAATTGGGTACACCTATCCTAGACAGACCCAACCCCTGTGTTGAGTCTCCAAAGTCAAATGCACGTGATGCAAACAAACGTACCTACTAGGGATCCGGCATGAGGCTATGTTATTCTAGGCTTAAAACCCTGGGTGTATGGTTCTAGACCTGGCTTACCCGAGCGGACAACTCGAGCCGGAGGGGCAACGTACCGATAACCAAAAGGCCATCCGGCTTTGTAACTGATCTGATCCTCGTTCTAAATTACGATATGACATTAACAGAAAAGAAGTCATGCCAGCGTGCACTTCCCAGAAGATTTAGAAGACTCAGAGAGAAGAAGGGTTTCGTAGCAGTTTATATACAATTCACAGAATATCAAAGCGGTAAAAAAAAATGGCATTTAGCACATTAGGCTCAAACACGTAAAAATAAGACAATCATGAGAGCCAATCATAACCGCTATTCTAAGCTCGAATTCTAAACCCTGAACCAGAGATTCTGGGTTCGTTCCCCAGCAGAGTCGCCAGAGCTGTCACACCTCCTTTTTCCCGAACGGGGAGAGGGAGTTTATCCAATTTAAGTGACATTAATCGAAATGGGATTATTTATATATTCAGAGTCGCCACTTGGAATAATTTATGGTGTCCCAAGTCACCGGTTTATTTTAAATCCCAAATCGAGGAAATTGACTCTTATTTATGGTCTGCGAACACAGAAGACCGGGTAAGGAATTCTGTTAACCCGGGAGAAGGTGTGAGGCACTCCCGAGTTCCGTGGTTTTAGCACGGTCGCTCAACTGTAATAATTGGCCTAATTATCTGATTTATTACATATTTAAAATCTATTGTGCTTTTTAGCTTTCTGACCGCTTTTAATATTTATGAAATTTATTTCTGGAACAAGTCACGATGTCGTACACTTGTCGTTTTGATACACATTGCAAACCGCGCCACATGAAATGCACCCGCGATTTACGACATGTTTATTTTATTATTATTTGAAGTTTAGGTCAAGTCGCGTGAAATGCGCACTTGAGTTGGGATGTATGTATCGTGACCATGCTACGGGAACCATACTCATAGTCACAATGATTTATTATTTATCGCGCTAACAAGACAAAATTAATTAATAAATAAATAAAGCTAATAGGACAAACTAGAAGCATAATAAAATAGCATTTCATCCAATAAGCCCCATGAACATTGGCCCATATTTACCTAATTCTTCTGATCATTTTTACTTATTATCAGACAATGAAAGGTCCATTGAATACCAAACTAAAGGACATTAACAAGATGGATATGAAAGCTCGTTTGGAACCCCAACAAAATTTGGACTAAACTAAATCAGTAGCCTATTCAACTTTTATCTTCAAGATCAATACTCATGGCCCAATGTAAAGACGTAAAGGCCCAAAATTTATCAAAAGACAACATCATCTCCTACATTTCTTAACCAAGTTATATACACAGAAGCTCTTAAGCATAGTAGTATCTAACCAACATCAGAAATTGACAAACACTCGAATCAGGTATTGACTTAACAATTAATGAAGGCAACATAATAACAAATACATAGATTTCAAGCTTTTCAAAAACAATCGAAACAAAATGGAGACTAACCTTAAGGATTGAAACCATACATTTACTTGAAATAAATTTCAACTGCGTACAAAGCTTGAAATCGAATCGGCAATCAAACTTAAACAACAGCCACAACCACACCGGAAAAAAAAACTTGAACAGAACCGGCGACTCGAGACCTCAACGGCAACCTCGACCTCCACTTTGATGCCACTGTTTACGTTCGAAACGGGGTTGTTCAGGGGGTGTGCTTAGCTGGGATTTGGTGCTGATTTTGGGGTGTTTTTGGTTGAGGAAGAAGGTTGTTTTTGGGTGGTTTTGGAGCTGCATTTTGGTGAATTTTGAGCTGGTTTTGTGACTTTTTCAAGGTTGCTTTTGGGTGGGTTTAATGGCTAGAAAACTGCCGATTTTAATGGAGAAGTACGGAGATGTTTCGGGTGGTTTTATTGCTGATTGTTTGGTGAAGAATATGGAGCTTTCGAGGCTCTTTCATGGTGGATTTTGCTTGAAGAAGAAAGATCCTTTTAATGGTGGAAAACAAACTTTGTTTATGAGTGATGGAAACAGAAGCTTTTCTTGCTTAGCTACTATTTTTTGGGTACTATCTACTGGTTAATTTTTGTCAAAAATCCAAATGGAGAAGATGGGTGTTGGGGAATGTTCTCGATCCCTCCCTGTTTTTTTTTTTCCGTTCTGTTGTGGTTGTTCTCTTTGCCCTCTCCGTTCTCCCCTTTTTTGGACTCTATCCCTTGTGTGTTGGGTCATTGGAAAATATATAGGTCTAGGTATAGGGATTAATTGGTGGCCAAGAAAAAGAGTGTGTATGGGCATGTGCATTTTTGAGAGAGCATGTGAGTTTGTTACAAAAGATAAGGAAGAATCTTGCCACATGGAAATAACTCATTGACTCTTGCTTTAATTAATTTTTTTTTTTTAAGAGTGTAAAAATAAAAATACTAGCTGAATATTTCAAAATCAAGAACATATAATTTTGGTGATTTTTAATTTTCTTAAATAAAACCTACTAAAAATGAAGTTAAGGTTAAAATATGTAGATTAAACTTAAAATTATTTACATACTAAAAAGTGTTGAAAAATCACAAGTATGGTAAAAATTAGGTGCTCACAGAACTCTTTTGGAAAGGGCTCGTTGCATGTTTTCAAATGCTGGGTTGACAAATGCCTTTTGGGCAGAAGCTATCTCTACAGCTTGTTATATTGTCAACCGAGCTCCTTCTGCACCTTTGAACTTTAAGACTCTAGAGGAAATGTGGTTAGGTACTCCTGCTAATTATTCTGATTTGAAGATATTTGGTTGCCCTACATACATGCATGTAAATGATGGAAAATTAGAGGCAAAGGCTAAAAAGTACATTTTCCTTGGGTATGCATCTGGGGTGAAAGGATACCGACTATGGTATCCTGATCCCATGGTACCAAAATTTATAATTAGCAGAGATGTAACCCTTGATGAATCCTCTATGTTATATTCTAGAAAAGAGTCTTCTAGTTCTTGTAATACAGATAAAGGAAAGAGTACACAGAACCAGGTGGAGATTGAGGTTGGCATTCCTTCTGAGCCAAGCTCATCAACTTTGGAGCAAAATACAGTTGAAACTCCTGAAGTTAAGACAAAAGCTGAAATTCCTGAAGTTGAGACTCCTGAAGTTGAATCAGAAGAAGAGGAGTATTCTATAGCCAAACATAGACCAAAAAGAGAAGGTAAACAACCATTAAGGTTTGGAGATTATGTTGTATTTGCTTTTTCAGTTGCACAGGAAACTGAAGAAATTGGAGAACCATCAAAATATTCAGAAGCAGTTTCTGGTGCTGACTCAGCCAAGTGGCTGATTGCAATGAATGAAGAAATTGAGTCTCTCCACAAGAATGGAACTTGGTCTCTTGTGAAGCTGCCATCAGGAAAAAGAATTGTTGGTTGCAAATGGGTCTTCAAGAAAAAGTATGGCATTCCAGGGGTTGAAGATGCGAGGTATAAGACACGATTAGTTGCAAAGGGCTATAGTCAGGTACAAGGAGTTGATTTTAATGATATTTTCTCACCTGTTATTAAACATAGCTCTATTCGTGTCTTGCTTGCCTTCGTTGCCATGTATGATTTGGAATTAGAACAACTTGATGTTAAGACAGTTTTCTTACATGGCGAACTTGAGGAACAAATATACATGCATCAACCCGAAGGATTTAAAATTGAAGGAAAAGAAGATTATGTTTGCTTGTTGAAGAAATCCTTGTACAGATTAAAGCAGTCTCCAAGACAATGGTATAAAAGGTTTGATTCCTTTATGTTGGGTCATGGTTATTCGAGGAGCATGCATGATAGTTGTGTTTACTTCCGAAAGTTAAATGATGGTTCATTTGTGTACCTATTATTATATGTTGATGACATGCTCATTGCTGCTAAGGATTTAACAGAAATTCACAATTTGAAAAGTCAGCTGAAAAGTGAATTTGAGATGAAAGATTTGGGAGCAGCTAAGAAAATCCTTGGCATGGAGATAAAAAGAGATCGAAAAGCCAACAGGCTATTTCTGACCCAGAAGAAGTACTTGGAGAAAGTCTTGGAGAGGTTTGGCATGAAAGATACTAAACCAGTTAGTACCCCTCTTGCTGCTCATTTTAAGTCATCAGCTGCTCAGTTCCCGCAGTCAGAGGAAGAAGAGAGGTACATGGCACAGGTTCCTTATTCCAGTGCAGTCGGCAGTATTATGTATGCAATGGTTTGTATACGTCCAGACATTTCACAAGCAGTGAGCGTGGTAAGCCGGTATATGGCTTGCCCTGGTAAAGCACATTGGCATGCTGTGAAATGGATTCTCAGATACTTGCGAGGTACTTCAAACACATGTTTGGAGTTTGGGAGAAATACTAACACTTTGGTTGGTTTTGTAGACTCACATTATGCAGGTGATCTTGACAAAGAGAAGATCACTGACAGGCTATATATTTTGCATCGGTGGTTGCGCTATTAGTTGGAAAGCTACATTACAACATGTAGTAGCTTTATCTACTACCGAAGCAGAATATATGGCAGTGACTGAGGCGATCAAAGAAGCTTTATGGTTGAAGTGTCTATTTGCGGAACTCAGTTTACACCAAGGTGGTGTTACCATTTTCTGTGATAGTCAAAGTGCCATTCACTTGACTAAAGATCAAATGTATCATGAGAGGACGAAGCACATTGATATAAAGTATCATTTCATCCGAAAAACCATTGCTGAAAGAAAAGTCTCAGTTCAGAAGATCAACACTAGAGACAATCCTGCTGACATGTTCACAAAACCTCTTCCAGTATCCAAGTTCAAGCTTTGCGTGAACTTGATTGGCATTTATGAAGAATGATTTTGCCCATTGGGGTTTTTGCGGAGAAGGTGGAGCAAATTTACTATATATAAGCCGAAATTAGGCAAAGGTGGAGATTTGTAATATGGCCTTGTGGATCATGACATTTGCCATGACATAATATCCATTATAACAAATTTGTGGTTCATGACATTTGCCATGACATAATATCCATTATAACAAATTTGTGGTTCATGACATTTGCCATGACATAATATCCATTATTAGGCCAAGGATTTCTTGCTATAAATAGAGGAGTTTCTCCTCATTTGCAAACACACCAATTCAAGAGCTTTTCACTCTTGTCTTTCTTTGTCCTCCTTTATTTTATTATAGAGTATTTTGTAAGAGAGTGAATGTTGGGAAACACTTGTGTGAACCCTTTCTTTGGAGTGATCTTGTGAGGTTATTCTCTTGGGATATTTGGTAATTAGAGTATTTACTCTAATTTTGTACTCTCTTTTGTACTCTTGTTGGTATAGTGAAATTGCTTCTCTCCGCTTGTGAACGTAGGTCACCTTGATCGAACCACGTTAAATTTGTGTCTTCTTTATATTCTTTAATTGCCGTTATTATCAACTTCCATTGTCTTTGTTATTATCATTATAACGTTGTTTGGCTAAATTCTGCACTACCCGGGTTCCCGATCCTAACAAATAGTTTAATAATTAACCCTTATTCAATAAATTATTCACATACTTTCATTATTATCTCAAATTCATACTCGAAAATTGAATATTTGTGTGGGAATAGGGTTGCGACAGACGAAAGAAAGAATCTGATGTACAAATAGCACGTCGGGTTAATTGGTTTTGTGATTATTTACAAACTTGTTTTTAGTTTTATGATCCTATATTTTTTTAATACATGAGAGATTTTACTTTTACGCGTAAGAAATCTAAAAATATTATTTTCATAATTTTAAAATTATAAAATAGCATGATATACAAATAGCACGTCCCCGACCAACAGTGGTAAGTAATACCATTGCTACGTCTGCAGGAATTAGGAAGTTCCTGATCGGTTAGACTTAGACAAACAGAACCTTCTAGATCCCATAAAACACGCTCAGGAAAATCCATGATTGGTTATAATTAGGCAAAAAAGAACATTCTAGAACCCTTAAAGACGGCTACAAAACGCTTAACCCGAAGCCGTTATATATATACCACCCATTGTTCCTTCCTCCCTCCATATCTCATCATATTGCTCTTTCTTCTCAAATCATAATTTAGCTCTCTTTTCTTGCTCTCACTTAATATATATATATATATATATATATATATATATATATATATATATATATACACGTCGCTGATTAAAGCAATGGCCGGAAAAGGTGAAGGACCAGCGATCGGGATTGATCTGGGAACTACGTATTCTTGTGTTGGCGTTTGGCAACATGATCGTGTGGAGATTATCGCTAATGACCAAGGAAACAGGACGACGCCGTCTTATGTTGCCTTCACTGACACTGAACGTCTCATCGGTGACGCTGCAAAAAATCAGGTTGCCATGAATCCCATTAACACCGTTTTCGGTAAGCTTTCAATTTTCCTATCTAATCTCATACTATTTCTTCTGCTTATTTCTGTTCTAAATAGTATGGTTGTTGATGAGTGGTAAATTTTTAAAATTTTGATTTGTTGCGACGTTAAGTTTGATGAATGACGTGGTGTGATTCGTGTAAATTAGCTTGATTTGTATTCATTGTTATTTAGTTGTTAAATGGTCCAGAAGCACGTAGGAGGATTAAGCATATCTTGATACACTGTTTAAAACATATGAAAATTACCTGCAGATTTCAAGTCTGAATTTTTACCAGAACAATCAATTTGTCTGATGATTTAGTTGAGGTGTAGGCAAGTTGACATGATTTTAATCTAGTAAATAATTTAATATTATCTGGTGAATTTGCTGTGGGCATAAGAGAAAAATTAGAGAACTCTAAATCAGTGAATTTCTGGAATTGTTTTAATCGAAAAGGATATGATATCTTAATGCATGCTTTAGCCATTGCCAGATCACAGTAGTATGATTATTTTAATTAAACACGTGGTAGGAACAAATGTTACTATATCGTTTTCAGATCCTTTATCCTAGTCTTCGACTGGTTTACTCATATTTATTATTCACATATATGCCAGTATAGTTGACTACTGATTAGTCAATTTCTTTTATGGAACTTATGTGCTTTCATGTTAATTTGCTATTTGAATAGGTGTTGTGCAAATATTTTTGGCTTTTGTGCTGTAATCCATACAGTATTATTTGTGATTAAAGTTTTGTTATTTAATGCTCACTGTGCTTTACACTGTCAGATGCAAAGCGGCTTATTGGCAGGAGGTTTAGTGATACATCTGTACAGGGCGACATGAAATTGTGGCCTTTTAAGGTTATCCCTGGACCCGGTGATAAGCCGATGATTGTTGTAAACTACAAGGGTGAAGAGAAACAGTTTGCTGCTGAAGAAATCTCTTCTATGGTGCTGACAAAGATGAAGGAAATTGCTGAGGCCTACCTTGGATCAACTGTAAAGAATGCCGTGGTGACTGTCCCTGCCTACTTCAATGACTCACAGCGTCAGGCTACTAAAGATGCTGGTGTTATTTCGGGACTGAATGTCATGCGTATTATTAATGAGCCTACAGCTGCTGCTATTGCATATGGTCTGGACAAGAAAGCTACTAGTGTAGGTGAGAAGAACGTGCTTATCTTCGATCTTGGTGGTGGTACTTTTGATGTATCCCTTCTCACTATTGAAGAGGGTATTTTCGAGGTGAAAGCTACAGCAGGAGACACTCACCTTGGAGGTGAGGATTTTGATAACAGAATGGTAAACCACTTTGTCCAGGAATTCAAGAGAAAGCACAAGAAGGATATTAGTGGTAACCCAAGAGCTCTAAGAAGATTAAGGACATCTTGTGAGAGGGCAAAGAGAACTCTCTCTTCCACTGCTCAGACAACAATCGAAATTGATTCTCTGTATGAGGGGGTTGACTTTTATTCTACCATTACTCGTGCTAGATTCGAGGAGTTGAACATGGATCTCTTTAGGAAATGTATGGAGCCAGTTGAAAAATGTTTGAGGGATGCCAAGATGGATAAGAGCACCATTCATGATGTTGTTCTTGTCGGTGGATCCACTCGAATTCCCAAGGTGCAGCAGCTGTTGCAGGACTTCTTCAATGGCAAGGAGCTTTGCAAGAGCATCAACCCTGATGAGGCTGTTGCCTATGGTGCTGCTGTGCAAGCCGCCATCCTTAGCGGAGAGGGTAATGAGAAGGTCCAAGACTTGCTGCTTTTGGATGTCACACCTCTGTCTCTTGGGTTAGAAACTGCTGGAGGTGTGATGACTGTCCTGATTCCTAGGAACACCACAATTCCCACCAAGAAAGAGCAAGTATTCTCTACATACTCTGATAATCAACCCGGAGTGTTGATTCAGGTGTTCGAGGGTGAGAGAGCAAGAACAAGAGACAACAACTTATTGGGTAAATTTGAGCTTTCTGGTATTCCTCCTGCTCCTAGGGGTGTGCCTCAGATCACTGTCTGCTTCGATATTGATGCAAATGGTATCTTGAACGTCTCAGCCGAGGACAAGACCACTGGACAGAAGAACAAGATTACAATTACCAATGACAAGGGTAGGTTGTCAAAGGAAGAAATTGAGAAGATGGTGCAGGAAGCTGAGAAGTACAAGGCGGAAGACGAGGATCACAAGAAGAAGGTGGAGGCCAAGAATGCATTGGAGAACTACGCCTACAACATGAGGAACACGGTGAAGGACGAGAAAATTGGTTCAAAGCTTAGCGTGGATGACAAGAAGAAGATTGAGGATGCCATTGATCAGGCAATTTCATGGCTTGATAGCAACCAGCTTGCAGAAGCTGATGAGTTTGAGGACAAGATGAAGGAGCTTGAGGGCATTTGTAATCCCATAATTGCCAAGATGTATCAGGGTGCTGGTGGTGATGCAGGCGCACCTATGGATGATGATGTTCCACCAGCTGGTGCTAGCAGTGCAGGACCTAAGATTGAGGAAGTGGATTAAGTGGTTGATATAATATAGTACTAGTAGTTTTTCATTTTCATTGGTATAGTTTAATAGAGTACTTTGAACTGGCTTTTCTTATCATCTATAGTTTTGTGAATTTCAAACTGGTGGTTTTTCATTATTGCTGGAATTCTTAAATAGTTGCATCGATTTTAAGTTAGCAATTCTTTTTGGAGGTCTATTCGAGCTTAAATTTTAAATCCTTAGTTGAATGGACAGGTTACAAATTAACTTTTGATTGGTGGTAAGGATTGCCTACAAAACTAGCAAACACGAGTCTAGATTCAGGAGGCAAGGTCACTTAGTTTTCAAAGTTTTGGATAAAAAGATGTTTTTTTTTTTTGGCCTAACTATCAAACAAAAGGAACTTCCAAACTTAAAAGAATTTAGGCCAAATATATGTTCACCGAGTGTGAGAAAGTGAGCCGACTGAGTCTGTAGCTGCCCTGCCTTTCTGATCGTAATGTTGTTGGTTAAGTGGACACTATCTAGTAATCATAATTTAACAAGTTAATAATGTCTAATAATAATGAGTTTGATTAGAAAATCATACTGTGTTCCCGTTCACATTTTTTCCCCATCAATTGCATGATATGCTATTGGGTTTGAATAATCGACTCAACTAATAATCCAGCGCCATTAATTGGGTTAAGTTTGATTACCACCTATTGTTCATGTGTTATTTTCAAGTGATCTACTATATAATTTGAGCTTTCGTCTTGGACGAATTTCTTAAAAGAGAAATAAAATCTGAACAACAGTTACTTTTCTTAAGAAGCTAAATACCAGGATTGCAATAATATTAAGCATTGAGAGTTCTTCCAAATGCAGACATCCATCTTAAACTCTCTCCAGCGCCAAATAAAAGACATAATACTACCGCAGAAAGCTCATCAACTGCAATATTATAAAACCTTTGTTCCTGAATCTATTTCCTTTTGGTCTGTTACAAAAAAAATAATACATTTTTAAATTTGAAAACAATTTTGTTTAAACTTACAATTTTACCCTTAATGAGAAGCTTTTATAACCACACAAATACTTTGGGCCCCTTTTTGAATTGTTTAGGACCACAAATTTCAAAAATCTTCATTTTTTCTTAAACTCCGTACTCAGTCAAACAGGTTCACATAAATTGGAACGGAGGGAGTAATTTATTTACAAGAAAAAAATGTGAACTTCACATCAGAGTTTACAGTCGAGCCTAGGAGTGGCAAACGGGCGAATCGGGTTGGATATGGTTCGGGTCGAAAATGGGTAATGAAAAAAATGGATAAATCATCCGACCCGACCCATATTTAATACGGATAAAAAACGGGTTAACCGACGGATAATATGGGTAACCATATTATTCATGACTTCTTGAATACGAACACTTTTGGGAGAATTACTAGTCTTCCAAACTTGAAAAATCCCCAATTTGAGGTTTTACAAATATGAAAGTTAAACCAATTAGTTATACATTGGTTATTCATTTTCTAAATGGATGATATGGTTCTTATCCATATTTGACCCATTTTTAAAAGATAATATGGGTGGTTAACTGTGTTATTTTAACTATTTTGCCACCCCTAATCGAGCCATTGCCTGACTTTGTAAAGGTTTCAGCTTCTATTTGTATCGTTTAATTCTTCCATCGTTCCTGAGAAAACAGTCTGGGACTTCATCTTGTTAATATTGTCCGATATGTTAATAAATCATAACTCAAATTCACCTCCTCCGCTGCCCTGCTACAAATCAAAAAGTCATGGATAAAATCAAAATACAGCAATACATGGTAAAAACTTTTATGCTGAGCCTGAGTCTGACTTTGAGTTGGTCAATAATTACATATACTACCTCAGTAACTAGTTGATGAACATAAAGGAAATCTCGGCAATTGGAAAAGATGACACACCACTTAAGTGGTTTTCGTATCTCTCGATGGAAATGGCAATATATTTATTATAATTGGGTCTTCCTTTTTTTAGAACAAAATTATAAATCTTTCATATTTGACTAGTCCCTTCTCTTGGAGGAAGAGGTTTGGACTTCTATAAAATGAGGATCCTTCGTTCTTATTCAGTAACATCCACAATGTAGCCATATTGGGTTTGAGAGTCTTGTTTAGGGGAAGGACTTTTCGAGACAAGTGTTAGTGTAACACTTGTGTTTGTCCCTTTATGAGGTTATTCTCTCGATATTTTGTACTCTCTTTTATATAGTGGAGATTGCTCATCTCCTCCGTAGACAAATATCAATTGATCGAACCACGTTAAAAATTTGTGTCTAGCTTCCGCATGACACCTGATTTTTTCGGTCCTAATAGAGTGAAGTTCAAGACAGGTTTATCTTGGCGTGTTTAGTTCTAGCCTCAACGTATTTGATGATAATTATGATTGTTGTTTGAGAAATTTAACCTGAGTGCTACTCACGTTGAAATAAACTTTGTGGTGCAGATTTGGAGATATGGCCTGTTGAAGGTTATATGAAGAAGGTGAATCAAGCTTGTTTTATTTGAAAATTAAGACCAAAGGTGAGAATTGTTAGACGTTGTCATGATTTTCTTATCATATTTAGTTTTCTTATCTTTTGAAGGAAAGGGCAACATATTTACCACAATTAGGTTTTCCTTCTTTTAGAAGAAAATTATTAATCTCTCGTATTTGGCTAGTCCCTTTTCTTGGAGGAAAAAGTTTGGACTTCTATAAATTGAGGATTCTTTCTTCTTATTCAGTAGCATCTACAGTGTAGTCATATGGGGTTTGAGAGTCTTGTTTAAGGGGAGGACTTTTCGGGACAAGTGTTAGTGCGATACTTGTGTTTGCCTCTTTGTTAAGTTGTTCTCTCGATATTTTGTATTCTCTTTTATATAGTGAATTGCTCATCTCCGCCGTAGACGTAGGTCAATTAACCGAACCATGTTAAATTCTGTGTCTCTTTTGGTATATTTCTCTTTTGTTGTCTGATTTATTATCGTTCAAGTATTATTTTACTAGCTTTCGCATGACACCTGATTATTTCGATCCTAACAATATCTAAGACATAATACTGCAGCTAACGTTATATACAAGTAACTTGATGCAAACTACCTCCTTCCCCTGTTAAGCCTCTGGAAGTGATAATTAATGCTACCCCAAAGCTTTCTGTTTTTGCCACTCTGCAGAAAAGGTGTATCACAGGTCTCTTTTGGTAAACACTCGACCAACATACTTTTTTCCCCTCATTAATCATATTACTAAGAAAACAATAGAACCTATAACCTATTTCGGATCTAGTGTCAAAACTAGGAAATGAAAGATTAATTTTACAAGAAAATATAACATGGATAACATAACTTTTACTTTTTTACTTTCCTTCCGCTGCTTTGCTCTGAATCCAAACTTTACTACAGGAAACAAGGTTAATGTTAATCTATGGTATTTTTTTTCTCCATGTTAAATTGTTAATATATGGTAATGATACAAAGGTAGAAAATACAAATTCTATACTAGCATAATGTGAGAAATTTGATTTATTGCCATTCCTGGAAATATTTTTAAATTTTTATCAAATAGCATGAAAATAAATAAACTACAGTTATTTGCACAACGATGAAAGCTTTATGTATTTGAAATGGTGTCCCCCTCCTCTTGTCCAACACTTCGTAGTCGTTCTGGTATATTATTAAAAAATTCTCTTCGTGGTTGTTGACATTTCGTCAAGAGGATCAAATTATCAAAAGACATTCCAGGAGCATAGGATTTCATGTTGCTAAGATGGATTTTACTCTTTTGTTAGAAAGTAAAATCAATAATTTCAACCTATTAAAACTGGATGTTACTGCTATCTCACTTGGTTCCTAACAAGTCGTATTAAATCACATGAAAATGAACTATATTTACCCCTTACAGATGCTAACATTAGCTACTCGCAAACCCTGTCAACACTGAATACCCACAATTCAGCTCTATTCCGTCCTCTTATAAGCCACTAAATGTACCTTTTCCCAAATTTGTCAGTCCTATACTTGCCCCTCCCTCACTGAAATAACAAGGAAAACTTGATTCCTATTATAATTTTTGAATTGGCTTGAGGTACCCGTACGTTTTTTCAAAGCATGACCTGTAATGTGATAATAGACACTTCCAACTAAGCAGTGCATCAATGTGTACAATCACTCAATCAGGCATGTCTCATATACCAACACACTGAAGTATCTATTATTCTTTCTGGAGTAGGCTGCTGGGCATATAGACTGATCAAACAGTTGGATTTTTTTCATTTCCTATTTTTCCAGTTCAGTGATTATAGGATGGATATTTTTTTATTCTTTTTCCAAAATAAATAAATAAGCCCTCATGGCTTAGTTCTAGTGGCAAAGGCTGAGGGACTTGTGACTCAAGTCAAGGTTCGAGCCATGCAAACTAAGTCCTTATTTAAGTAGAGAAGGGTAGAGGTGCCGACTCATTATCCCCGACATTCGAACACTGCGGTTGGTCCAGACAAATTTCTCGATCATCAAATAAATAAATAAATAAATAAGGTGGTCATTTCTTAGGTTGGAAACAAGTCTTATCATACAAAACAATTCGGTTAAGAGTCTTTGAAAAAACTTATCATTATTATCAATATGGAATATAAAGTTCTCTAATGACCTAACTTAATTAACTCAATATATCTTATGGATACAAGTATTTTATCTCACCAGGTATATTTATTGGGAATAAACCCCCACAAAAGTAATATTCACGATAATAAAAGCGCAATAATAACGTAGAATCAAGATACTATAATTAACAAGAATAAAAGAGTGACAACGACACCAAGATTTTTACGTGAAAAACCCTTTTGAATAAGAGAAAAAACCACGGCCCCGAGATGAGCAATTGATATCACTATAGCAAGGAATTTTATACTTTGTAGGTCTGAGTAAAATACTCCAAAGACCACTACAACACTCAAAATAAATAACCCTCTTTTAATATTCCCACCTCACTACAAAATCGCTCACTCTCTATTTTTCTCACAGACTATTTTCTTATACCCTGTCTGTAAAACCCCACTCTTTCTTTCTAACTCTCAGATATATTTTTCCTCTGAGATTGGTGTATAAAATGAGAGGTGAAACTCTTCTTATATAGAGGGGATGACTGCCCCAATTAACCAATCGGAAGATTGGATCTCACTTTACAACTTGCACTATGCAATTTGCAGTGCAAATTGGTTGCCAACTATAAAACTTGCTCTTGCCATCATTAGATTTTCTTTCTTTTCTTTTTTCTACACATGGGTTTGGACCCCATGAATCTCCCCCTCCAGACCCATTCACTTGAAGGAGGTAACACCGGACTTCTAGCTTGAGTGCATGCCGATAAGTTCTTTGCACAATTCGAACTTATCTCTTGGTACCACCTTGGTCAACATATCTGCGAGATTCTCACTTGTAAAAATCTTCAAGACTTTTAGAGATTCATTCTCTACCATTTCTCGAATCCAGTAATATCTCACGTCGATGTGTTTGGTCCTTGCATGGTACATAGAGTTCTTGTTAAGGTCTATTGCACTTTGACTGTCACAATAGATGACATACTCCTTCTGATGCAATCCAAACTCTTGAAGGAACCGTTTCAACCATATCATCTCCTTGCCAGCTTCAGTAGCGGCAATATACTCCGCTTCAGTTGTAGAGAGTGCGCCACACTTCTGCAACCTTGACTGCCATGATATAGCTCCCCCTGAAAATATAAGCAAATATCCAGCAGTGAATTTTCTGTTATCAATGTCACCTGCCATATCAGCATTTTTATAGCCCTTTAAGATTGGATCAGTTCCTCCAAAGCACAAACAATCTCGCGTGGTACCTCTCAGGTACCTGAGTATCTACTTGACTGCTTCCCAGTGTTCTTTTCAGGATTTTCAAGAAACCTGCTGATAACACCAACTGCGTGAGCAATATCAGGTCTAGTGCATACCATTAAATACATCAAACTTCCGACGGCAGAGGAATAAGGAACTTTGGTCATGCTTTCCTTTTTCCTCCATTATTATAGGACACATCTTCTTGCTTAACTTTAGATGATTAGCAAGAGGTGTACTTACTGGCTTAGTATTCTTTATGTTGAAGCGTTCCAGTACACGTTCAATGTACTTCTCCTGAGACAGTTACAACTTTCTGCTTGTTCTCTCTCGAACTATCTTCATACCCAGAATTTGTTGTGCTGGGCCCAAGTCCTTCATATCAAATGACTTGGACAAAACTCCCTTCAACTTTGCGATCAACCCCTTATTTTTCCCTACAATTAACATGTCATTCACATACAACAACAAAATAATAAAGTTGTAGTCTAAAAATCTTTTGAAGTATACATATGGATCAGAATATGTCTTTGTCTAAGTTTGACTTTTCATGAATGAGTCAAACTTCTTCTACCACTGCCTTAGTATCTTCTTCAACCCATAAAGACTCGTATTCAGTTTGCACACCATGTGTTTCCTTTCAGCTACTTCAAATCCTTCTGGCTATTCCATATAGATATCCTCTTCCAAATCTCCATGAAGAAATGCAGTTTTCACGTCCAACCGATCCACTTCAAGATCAAGGCTAACTGCTAAGCTTAAGATTGTTCGAATAGAAGTCATTTTGACAACAGGTAAGAAAATTTCATCAAAATCAATACATTTCTTCTGATCGAAGCCTTTTACCACCAATCGAGCTTTGTATCTCACCAGCTTGCCATTTCCATCTTTCTTGAGTTTAAAGACCCATTTGCATTTGAGTGGTCTTTTACCCTTTGGAAGTTCAACCAGCTTGTACGTGCTATTTTTCTGTAGAGATTCCATCTCTTCTTGCATGGCTTTCATCCACTGGTTCTTTTCTGGATGGGACAACACCTCTTTAAGACTTTCTGGCTCCCCTTCATCACTGATGGGGATATACTCTGTGGAAGGGTACCAACATGACTCTACCCTTGGCCTCTCTGATCTCCTCAGAGGTTGAGGTTGTTCTTCTTCCTGAGTGGGGTGCTCCACTTGCTCGACACCATCATCAAGTTGCTCCTCCAGCTCAATAACCTCATCAAGTTGTTCCCCTGCTCGACAACCTCGTCGGTCGTACTTTCTGCACTTGTGAGATAGTTAGAAGAAGAAGGAATGGTAACAAGGTTAGGGATTATATCATTCTTTGTCTTCTCTGATTGATCATCTACAACTCCAACTTCACTTTCTCGGAAGATTACATCTATGCTTCTAATGACCTTCTTCTTTACAGGATCCCACAATTTATACCCGAACTCTTCATCTCCATATCCGATGAATATACACGGAACAGATTTATCATCCAGCTTTGTTCTCTACTCCTTTGGTTCATGTGCAAAAGCTTTGCAACCGAACACCTTTACACTTCCTTGTTGATCCAAACTCTCTCTGGGATATCAAACTCCAATGGAACTGATGGACTCCTATTAATTAGGTAACAGGTTGTCTGAACTGCTTCACCCCAGAATGACTTAGGCAGTTTAGCCATTCTGAGCATGCTTCTCACCTTCTCAACAATGGCGCGGTTCATCCTCTCGGCTATGCCATTGTGCTGTGGGGTTCCAGGAACTGTCTGATCCCATGACTTTAATAGTACTCTTCAAATTCCCTTAAAGTGTACTCACCTCCATTGTCACGTTGGAGATGCTTTAGCTTTTGTCCTGTCTCCCTTTCCACCAGAGCATGAAACTTCTGAAAAACTTGAAACACCTGATCTTTGGTTTTCAAAATATAGACCCATAATTTCCGTGAAGCATCATCAATAAAATTAACAAAATATTTGTTACTGCCCATCGATTCAATTTTCATTGGACCACAAATATCAGAATATACCAAATCAAGTATATTTAATTTTCTTTTAGACGATGTCTGAAATGAGACTCTATGCTGCTTACCAAATAAACAGTAGTCACAAGGATTTACCGTTGTACCTTTGGCATAAGAAATGAGTGATTTCTTAGAAAGAATCTTCAATACGTTCTCACTCATATGACCCATTCTTTTGTGCCACAAATCTGTAGAAATCTCATCTTGTACCGCGTTGAATTCACCTTGGCATGTTTCTTGTATCCATCTCGGTCTAAAGCAATTCTTGAGATCAAGTTCATCAACAAATCAGGTACACGCCGCACGTCCTTTAGAACCCCGCAATCTTTGAGTAACTTGTGTTACCCATTCTCACAGTGCCAAATCGCCTGCTACATATCTACAAAAAAGATCTCTTACCGGTGTGGCATGGTAAAATAATGTTGTATCAACCACCTATTCTGACTCTGGACCTGAGAAGTGCATGCATTCCTCTTCTTCATTTATAAAGAGTACAACATTATCATTGTTTTGAACTATGGCGGTTGTGTTATTGTCATTCTTCTGGCCACTGCTTTCACCTTTGCCCTTCCTTGGATTTGGGCAATCTCTTTTGACGTGACCTGGTTGATCACAATTGTAGCAATTTCTCACTCTTGATTTGGATCGGTTCTTAGACTTCCCACGAGCTCTGGATCTACCATAGTTGCTCGAACTCCTTTGATAACTCCTGCCTCTACCTTCTATGATGAGAGCATGTCATTTCAAATTTCAAACTTACACCGAACACGTCTAAACAACTCCGAATCACCTCAAATTTTGCACACAAGTTCCATATGACATAACAAACCTATTCCAACTCCCAGAAAAATAATATGAACCTGATAACTTCATAGCCAACTTTCGGTCAAACCTATGAACTTTCCAAACCTTCAAATTGTCAATTTTCGCCAATTAAAGCCAAACCCTTCTAGAAACATTCAAATACAAACCCGATCATATGTCCTAGTTCAAAATCATGATCTGGACCCAGCAGAACCAAAAACAATTCGATCCGAGGTCAAATACACAAAAGTCAAAGTTTGTCAACTCTTTCAACTTAAAGCTTCTAAAATAAAAGTCATTCTTCCAAACCAAATTCCGAACCATTCGAAAGTCAAAATCGACCATACACGCAAGTCATAATACCTCATATGAAGCTACTCAAGACCTCAAACCATCGAAAAAAATACAAATGCTCAGAACGGCCAGTCGGGTTGTTACAGTTTCCTGCCTCAATTTGCTATGCGTTTTCATGTATCCATGCTTTTATTTATTGAACGTCTTTAGTTGATTATTGTTTTTATATGTTGTTAGTTCTCCTCTTTTACTTATCATATGTCTTTACTTATTTAATTGCCTTGCTTAATCTATTTCATTTTACTATGTACATTAAATTTTCTTAGAGACTTTATTTGTTTAGTTCCCTTTTTGCGTTATGTTCTAAGATACGTTATAGCTCGTTATAATATTATGACATGTTTATGATATTGGTAACGAGTTGCACGCCGTAACGGTATTGAATTTATATATGGGATCGGGTTTTCACGTTGCAACTATATTGAGATTATATATAGGAATGGGTTGCACGCCGCAACATTATTGATGCTATATATGGGATCGGGTTGTATACCGGATCAGTAGTGATATATATATATATATATATATATATATATATATATATATATATATGTGTGTGTGTGTGTGTGGGGGGGGGGGGGATCAGGTTGCGCACCTAACAGAGAAGTTATATTACGATTATTCTTGTTTGTTGATTTCATTTCCGTGTTGTGTTGTGAATCTGAGCATATATGATATTATGGGGCCTCTGTTGTGTATTTCTTAATCTGGTTTCCTTGTTAATTGATGCTTCTCTATTCCGTTATTGTTTTCTACTTATGCTTGCATAAGTTTATAGTGAGTGGCTTGTTATAGCCTCGTCACTCCTTCATCGAGTTTAGGCTCGATACTTACAGAGTACATGGGGTCGGTTATACTCATACTACATTTCTGCACTTCTTGTGCAGATTCTGGTACTGATCCCAGCAACGCTTAGTGGAGATTTGCCCGGATCCGGTTCATTAAGAAACTTGAGGTAGAGCCGTACAGCGTTCGCAGGCCCTGAAGTCCCCTTCTTATCTACTATACTATACTGTTTATTTTATTTCGGACATTTATATTTTATTTCAGACTTTGTTTGTAGTACTTTTGGCAGCTCATGTACTTGTCACACCAGTTTCTAGCTTTAGGCTAGACTGCGTTGGTTTCAGATTATTATATTACAAGTATTTCAGATTTATATTCTTAATCATTTGCTTTTAAGTTGTTAAAATGAATAACTGATTAGTTAATGTTGGCTTGCCTAACAAGTGGATATTAGGCGCCATCATGATCCCGTGGTTATGATTTTTGGATCGTGACAATTTATTTATTTCATTGAATATGTCAAGATATTCCACAGATTGTGAGGGAATTGTTTTGTCATATCCTTACTTTGGAAAGGAATAAAGTGATCTAGCTACTATCTTAGTTTATTACGTAGTATAAACTAGATTAACTCATTCTTTAATGATGGAAATCACCGATTGCGATTAGTAGCAATGGGTACTCCACAAGGTGCGTAGTAGGTGTAACTACGAAAACAATATCGCTACTGTATTTAATTAACCCTTTATCCGAATGAATAACTAATGACACCAAAAAGCAAAAAGAACTCACACTTACAACCTCGTAATACACTTTTAATCATGGGTTTTAACTAAATTTCAATTCAAGTTGCTTTATTATAAAGAAAGAGTAAGTAGTATGTTGATTACAGTAGGTCATGACATCACTAAGGGCAGACAGTAGCGGTGTGTACCCAACAAGGTACGTAGTTGGTGTAGCTAAAAATTAGGAAATGAATAAATAGCAACTGCATTCAGGGCCGCTATAGGGTAAAGCTTCTAAAGTATTTGTTTGAGACCCCTAAATTTGGAGGCTCCATTTATTTAATATCAAAATAGATTTATAGGCTGTTTTAGAAAAATAATGAGTAGTTTTTATCTTGAAAATTAGATATTTTTTTATAAAAGGAAAAAATAAATGTGTAACTAATTAAAGTGAGCGTAATACTACGTAGTACTAAATCATATTTTTACACTATTCATTTTCTTTCTTGGTTTGTCCAAGAGTTAATCGCTCGTATAACTTTATACTCTTATATATTCTCTTTCTTGCTTTTTTCGGGTTTAAGTCCGATAACTTAGTAGGAGTAGTATTATTCGAAAACACACATAGCTTAAAAGTACTATTGATATCATATATCGTGCATTCTTTTTTGTTTTTTCCTGAAGTTTCAAGCATTTTATGTTATTGAAGGAGCAAAAAGATATCTTGAAATCAAGTCATCATTTTTCTTGAATTAAATTCTATTATTATAACTTTCAAGTGTTATTATCATCTCATTTTATTCTTACTTCATAGTTATGTATTGTCTTTTATTCATTTATTAGAATTTAAATATGCCACGAAATATATGAATCAAGTTGTTCAAAACTAAAATAAAACAGTTAAAAACTATTTTAATATTGTCCAAAATATTTTTAGGAGAGATCGATTATAAAAAGTTATTAATAATTTTGTATCTCAAAATATTAGAAAAATAGAATTCATATATATATATATATATATATATATATATATATATATATATATATATATATATATATATATATATATATATATATATATGTGTGTGTGTGTGTGTGTGTGTGTGTGTGTGATTTAAAAAAAAAAAATAAAGTTTAGGACCTTTTATCAACATTGGCTTTAGACCACAAATACTGTTAAGCCGCCCCTGACTGCATTTAGTCATTCATCCTAATGAATTTACTAATTACACCAAAAAGATAAAGAAAAAAATATTAGAACAAGAAACATACTATGTACCTCATAACGCAGTAGTATTATCTTGGGGTTCTCCTAAATTTTTAATCAAAATTGCTTTATTATTACAAAGAAATAGTTAAGTAGTGTGTTGATCACATTGCAAATTTAACGGAACGACCTAATGTCTTATCATTCTTCTCTTGCTTGGAAGAAAGGTGTGGGCCAAACGTCACACTTTAGATTTTTTTTGTTTTTTAAAAAAATTTCTAACTAAGGTACAGTCCTACATGAAAATGATGAATTAGCATGAAGATGAATATGACCGGGGAAGAGAAGAGTAAAGAGCTATTATCTTGGTCAACAAGATATTAACAGTTGAATTTCGATCCACAGTGATTTTATAAATTATAACTAAATTATGCAAAATCGCTAGAAAACCCTCCAAGATGTATAACTTAAGGAGTTTAATTAACTTTTATTTTTACACTAACATATCACCTAAAAGATACTACACGTTAAATTATCAGTTAAATTACATTGATAGTATAAATATTTTTCATATTGTCACTGTGTATAAGTAAACTTCGAAATATGTAACTTTCTGGTTACAGATACATGGGTATTCTTGGAAAGAACATTTAGTGTTATGAGTAGATAAGGATTTACTGAATAAAATAGACTTTAGCTACACTCTTATCAACTGGTGGGATATCTCTTTCCTAGTGATTGTTTTTTTTTCCTTTGGCTGCAGGTTTTGCTTCACAGTAATGGGAATTTAGACAACTATTAGTACCTAAATTATTAACCAAACAATATCGTCTAAACATGTCTATATAAGCATATCTCATAGGCTCCTCAAATATAATTCCATGCAAGGAAATCATATATTTTCACAGTACATCTCTCTTACTTTCCAAATATAGAAAGTTACAGAGCAAAAGAGAAGAAACATGAGCGCTTCTATTTTTTCACCACAATCAATTTTACTTGCTATTTTCTGCATCACTTGTAGCATTTTTTTATTTCCAGAGTTTGTCACTGCTGGTGTTACAAGGCATTACAAGTTCGATGTAGGTTTCTTTAGCTTAATTATAACGTTGTAACTCTTAAAAAATTTAGTAAATGATCAATTCCTTCTGTTTGATGTTTGCAGATAAGATTGAAAAATGTGACTAGGCTATGCCAAACAAAGACAATTGTGACTGTGAATGGGAAATTCCCAGGGCCTCGTGTTGTTGCTAGGGAAGGTGATCGTGTCGTGGTTAAGGTTGTTAATCACGTCTCCAACAATGTTAGCTTCCATTGGTATGAATTCTTAGCTTTTAACATTTTTTTATTGGTACACTACTTTCAATTGGACAATAATTAAATTAGCTACTAATATCCGGTATTTACATACGAGGATCTAGAGAATCAGTTTGTTCAAATGAACGTGATATTTTTTTAAATTATATGTACTTTTTTTAAAATTTTTGTATTACGCATACATCATCGTTCACACCAAACACAACAAATTCAGCTAAATGTTGGAAACTCGCCCTATGCTATTGTGGCCAGCGTTATAGCAATCTATAATTGTGTCCAAACAGGCATGGAATTCGACAAATTCAAAGTGGATGGGCAGATGGACCAGCATATATCACCCAATGCCCGATACAAACTAGCCAAAGTTATGTCTACAACTTCACCATTACTGGCCAAAGAGGAACTCTATGGTGGCATGCTCATATTTCATGGATGAGAGCTACACTTTATGGACCTCTTATCATTTATCCCCAGCATAATACTTCTTATCCATTTGCCAAACCCCACAAAGAAGTTCCCATCATTTTCGGTAACATCAAATATATGTCACTCTAGCTATATTATAATTGATATGCCCGACGATGTAAAAGATATTTTACTTATTTAATATGCATGCAGGTGAGTGGTGGAATGCTAATACCGAGGCCGTGATTAATCAATCACTTGTAACTGGAGCTGGACCTAATGTCTCTGATTCATACACTATTAATGGTCTTCCTGGACCATTATACAATTGTTCTGCGAAGGGTACTTACTAGTTTTTAGAAGTTGATACGTTTTAACTTTTATATACTATAAGTAGGTGAATTGAGGACATGTTTTTATGATGCATTCTGCAGACACATTTAAGCTAAAGGTAAAGCCTGGAAAGACATATATGCTTCGTATGATCAATGCTGCACTCAATGACGACCTTTTCTTCCGTATAGCTAATCATACAATGACAGTAGTGGAAGCCGATGCAGTTTATGTCAAACCTTTTGAAACAGATACCATTCTCATTACACCTGGACAAACCACAAATGTCCTCCTTAAAACACATCCTAATCCCCAACAGACAACTTTTTTTATGGCAGCTAGACCATATTTCACTGGCCAGGGCACATTTGACAATTCCACAATTGCTGGAATTCTTATGTATGATAATGTATCTGCAAGTATTAGCTCATCATCTAACACTTTGATTAAAAATCTTCCAATCCCAACTCTTCCTCCAATTAATTCCACTTCATTTGTAGCCAATTTTACTAATAAGTTTCGATCTTTAGCTAATGCTCGATTTCCTGCTAACGTCCCCCAAAAAGTTGACAAACATTTTTTCTTTACCGTAGGTCTTGGAAGTAACCCGTGCCCAAAAAACCAAACTTGTCAAGGTCCTAATAATTCCTCAAAATTTTCTGCTTCTGTTAATAATGTTTCTATGATTCTCCCTACCACAGCACTACTCCAATCCTACTTCAAAAAATCAAATGGCGTATACACTACTGATGATTTTCCAAGTGTCCCTCTTGTGCCCTTTAATTACACTGGCACTCCTCCAAATAATACTCATGTTTCTAATGGCACAAAAGTTGTGGTACTTCCGTTCAATACTTCAGTGGAATTGGTAATGCAAGGCACTAGCATTTTAGGAGCTGAAAGTCATCCTCTTCATCTTCATGGCTATAATTTCTATGTGGTTGGTCAAGGTTTTGGTAATTTTGATCCTAAAAAAGACCCAGCTAATTACAATCTTGTTGATCCAGTTGAAAGAAACACCATTGGAGTTCCATCTGGTGGTTGGGTAGCCATTCGTTTTCTAGCTGACAATCCAGGTATCATTTACTTAATAAACTCAACTTTGAAATGAAAAATGTCGAGTTTAATTATATGCATTAATGGTATACAAATATTCACATAATCATGTTATTTATAACATAATTATAAGCAAAAGACTATGATAAACAGTAATTCTATAACCTGCTAAAAATGGTAATTAGCCTGCTATCACCCACACTTGTGTAAAAAACAAAATTCACATCAAGAAGTAGGTTTGATTGTCTATTCTTTTGATATATATCAGACATTGCATTCTCCGGATAGTTTAAATCGAAGCAATTGGATGTCCAACTCGGACATATATGACATGACCGATAAATAGACCCACCTTTGTTATTTATTCCATACATCACACTAGCATGGAATATGATTCACTTTCAAGATGCCTTTTTTCGTGGTGAAATGGTAGACATATTATTAATATATATAACTAAATTTTTTTCTGCTAAATGTGATTGAGTTTAACTTTTGTAATAGTAAAGAATTGATCATCTAAAAGATACTCTCCGATTAGTAACATGAAAAATACCGCAGGCTATCTATTAAAATATATGCCGGTACTACTTATAAAAGTTCATAAAAGGTTAAATCCATCTGATTAACTTATTTTTCTTTGTTGGTGGTATATATGTGTATGAACAGGAGTATGGTTTATGCATTGTCACTTTGAGGTGCATCTGAGTTGGGGTTTGAGGATGGCTTGGCTGGTATTAGATGGAGAGCTTCCAAACCAAAAGTTGCCACCGCCGCCGGCTGATCTTCCCAAGTGTTAAACATTCAGTTTCAATTAATTCCTCCTCTGACGTTGTTCTTCTTTCAATAATTTATACGTCTGTTTTTGTTTTTCTGCATGTGCACTTGTGTGCTGAGTTTTATTATTTGAGGTTTTTCTTTTTCATATAAGAATCGTCTACGAAATGTGAAACGAAGAAGAGTGAATTGGAGATTTTGTTTATGTTTTTTTTGTCGGAAACACTTTTATCCGATGAATCAATTTAAAACAAATTAAATTTTAAAGTTTTCTTAGCAATGTATTCCCTAAATTTTTCGTTAACATTTCCTAATTAAAGCGTGCTTCATGCACTCCCACATTTGTCAACTTATTGACAAATTCCTCTATTTTGACGTTTTCTTCTTCTGGTTCCTTAACGAAGATCCATATCTTGTGGAGTAACAAAAAATGATTTTAGACAAACGCCTAAATTTGCTATGCACCAAAAATTTTAGCAATCTTGCGCCTCATTGATATGTCAAATAACGGGCAAGTGTTTGGAGCTCAGCCACTCCAAAGTCCAAACTTGGCGATGGCCCGAAAAGGATTGGTTACTCGAACAAGACTAGTCTTATGGTCTAAACTTGAAGGAAGTACATAGTTGTACCCCATTTTGAGCTTTTAGATAATGAAGGCTCCAAACATTTCGTTGTCATCCTGGTTCCACTACTAACAAGTATAATACACCAAATCCTTAATTTCTTTTTATTTTCTGATAAAGTGGTACTGTCTCGGTTATCTTATACTTTCTTTGGATATGCTATCAGATATTTGTTATCTTTCACCATCACAGATATTATATGGTATTTCCATCAAGGCTTATGTGATGAAAACAAATTCATCTAGCTAGCATTTGTTTGTCTCAACTGGAAAATCTAATTGCCCATATATAATATTCATTACTATTAAACCATTTATACCTTTAGGTGCTGATACCTGACCTCTTATTTTGGTTTTTTATGAATGAACAGTAGGCCTAGGCTAGAACCTCTATAAATATTCCTCTTCAATATTTGGGATTATTTGGGACTAAGGTTTAAGTTTTACGATCACACGCCATACGTTTTCAAGATTTACTGACCCCTCTAATTTCCTTTCTATATGGGGACAAATGATGACCATTAATCCTATGTGTCCTCTTCTATTTGATAGTTCCAATTACAGAAAAGAATCTTTCTATTGCAGAGACAGTAAGAGAAGCAGAAAATACAGCTTTCCAGACAACACCATGTGACATGGTTTTAACGGTATTCATCAATACAACTTAACCAAGATTTATACACTTCCTCTGTCTCGAAAATGTTTGACCGAACATATAGTTTTAAAGAAAATTAAATATGTGATACAGAACATATTGCGGATGTTTATATGGTTATAAGTTATTTTATTAAAAGTAAAATAAGAAATTTAAAAATTATTTTTAATAATAAAAAGTTATCATTCTTTTTGAGTTAGATTAAAAAGAAAAATGTATCAGATAAATTAGAGAGAGAATATCATAGAAGTATTTCACTTTCACAGAATCTGTTACTTTTGTACTTTCATTGCCTTCCCTGATTGAAGTTACATTGTTATCAAGGCAAAGATCGAAGATGTTTTCTGTTGAATCCATTGTATTGGACGCAAATAATGTATATATATGGTAAGAAAAAGTTTAAAATGTATACGTATTACAAGATCCAAACTCATCCTGAATCCTAAATCTTGGAGTTTTCTCTCGGTAAAAGAGAGAGTACTACCATGATCTATTCTTCTCTATATAATGGCAGAGAAAAACTTTTCTTGGTCACAAGACCAATATCCATCTCACAAATAAAGGGTAACTAATAAGGAGATCTTACTTGTGGAAATTTAACTCTGCCAATAGTACTACTATCAGTAATTACGTACTTTCAAGAATCTCCATGCTTGTTCCAGCGTACAAGCATTCCAATGCACCTCTTTACAATATAAAATTTTGATTTCTGTTCCTTAGCCAAATTACTGCATTTTCGGGTGAAATTGGCACATTTTTGGGATGCACTTTTCGTAAGTCGAGTCTTTGAAGAAGAATTACTCTTTTGTGAAGAACCCCTTGAGAGGGAAGATCTGTATGGATTCTTTTGTGAAAAACTCCTAGGAAGAGGGGGATTTGAGCTTGGGCTCTTCTGTGAAAAGCTCCTAAATAATGATGATTTCGAAGACGAATACGAATGACAACATGGATGATCATCCTTTGATAATTTCCATTTCTCATCCATATAATACTCCATTTTGCTGACGAATTTGATAGAATTAATTTAGGGACTTTTTTCGTCGAAATTTATGATAATTCTTGCAGTGTATAATATCGGAAAGAATATGGAGAGAAAAAGGAACGGGTCAAAAATTAGATTTCTATAATGTACCGAAGAAAAGGGGAAAATGGTTGATAACACTAGACAGAATGACAATGAAGAGTTGGCATCTATTTATAGCAGTTTGAGACAATGGTGTAATTTCGGAAGGTTTTTAAATCTGAAATAGATGTTTGACCAGTGTTTCTTAATAATGTGGTAGCATCGCACGTTAATGCTTACGTCTAATGTCTACCGTTCTTCTTAGCTGTAACATTTTTATATTGCTGTTGTGGCACAATGCAATTGGGCCTTGTCTTGAATCAGTCTCACCCTTCATTTACAGTTGAACGGATTAAAATGGATCGAATCAATAACTGAATGACTAATAATATAACTCGTTTGATGTTTTTTCTCATCAAGGTAGACATGTCAATTCGAGTTAAACAATGGCTCATAACTCAAATATGCCAAACTCAAAATCATTTTCCCATGTCCGGACGAATTAGCAGAGTTATATTTTCACGGTCTAAATTTGACAATTTTAATCTCTGGTTTGGTTCTTGAACCTCTTTCTGGAGATCATCAGTTTTTATGGAGATGCTGACTACTGTATGGTGCTCCATTCGACACTATTTAACCTATCCCATATTGTGTTTACATTATTTTCATTTCTTTGAGAAGCAAAGACACACG
This sequence comes from Nicotiana tomentosiformis, assembly GCF_000390325.3. NCBI lineage: Eukaryota > Viridiplantae > Streptophyta > Magnoliopsida > Solanales > Solanaceae > Nicotiana > Nicotiana tomentosiformis. The sequence goes on along the minus strand of NC_090817.1, from coordinate 82,211,897 downwards.
CATAGTCATGAGGGAGTGTTTGATGGTAGATGGGAAATGTGACAGAGGATTTGAATATTAGATATATCCTATTACTATTAGTGGTGTTGAAATTCTACATTCATTTCACAAAATGGTCGGTAGGGTTATTAAATTATTGAAGATTTTGCAGTCTTTCACTTCTGTGATGGACAATTGGTCAATTACTGTGGTGATTTCTGGGTTCCTGCATTTCTGTGAGATGCTTATTTCTATCAGAATCACTGTCACAAACTCTCTGCTAGATTTCAGTAAACCATTTAAAGTGGAGTATCCAATGTTGAATACTAGCATAATAATTTCTTCGATATTTGAACTAAGAATTTTTCGAAATGTCAAGGACCTTTTAGTTTGCAGCATATTTACTGGTGTGAATTTGTGCAGCTGATAATTCACACTTGATATAGTTATCGCATGCTAGTTGCCGTGTTATTTTACATGTTATTACTTTGTAAGATATCTCATTATGTACGTACTTTATACGGTCGGTATATAAAACTTAAGTTCTCACCGAAATATGATAAAAGTATTTATGTTAGAATTTCCTTTTGGTTGGAAGAAAGAAAATGCTAATGCCATTTATTTTATTTCAATTTAATTCCGTGTTTCTCGCCTCAAATTTTTAGCTCTGCCAAGTATTAATTGATGATACTAAGTAGGCGTTTGGACATAAGAATTATAAAATTCAAAAAATTGGTAAAAAAAAATTTCTAAGTGAAAATTGTATTTGAAATTTAGAGTTGTGGTTGGACATAAATTTCAGTTTGGATTGTTTTTGAAGTTTTGTGAGTGATTTGAGTGAAAATTTTGAAAAATAATTTTTTGAAGTTTTGAAAATTTTCGAAAATTTTCAAAATGCATCTTTAAATGAAAATTAAAATTTTTATGAACAAACGGTTATTTCAAAAAAATAAAATAAAATTTATTTAGAAAAAACTTTCATCAAATTTTATGTCCAAACGGACTCTAAATCATTAATTTGGCTTCGCCAGCAGAATACTTAATTGAGAATGGGACTTTTTCCATTGGTAAAATTATCAGTGGAAAAGGCCAATGTTCTTTCTTGCACGTGCCCATGTATGGCACTATTGTCAGAACTCAATAAGTATCAATTTTCAAATTGTACGATAGTTATGTTTTAGCCTCCTCAATTTCAAAACTTAATTAGGCTGCTGAGCATGTCAAAAATTCCATAAATTCACGTATGGAATATTTATAAGAAGATCAAGATATTAAATATTGTCTTTCCCAGATACAAAGTGATCAAGATACATTTCTCCTCAAGATTAACTCGAAATGCAGCGAGTCACTTTTTGACAATTAAATATTCAAAAAGATCCACACAAACCCTTCACTCCAGAGATACGCCACTTTGACCTTCATTTAAATAAACTAGAAGGAGAATCAAAGGCAAGTTGTTCCTTGTGATAGATCCGAAGTATTGTCCTACTTTCATGAAGATAATTACATCCCAAAGTTGTTTGCATCTTCCTATGTTCGAGAAACACAAGCTCCAGCCCTCGAATCACTTAGAATATTAGAAAAAGAATCAAAAAATACATAGAATTGTACTCATAAAAATTCATCAATTTCAAACAAAGAAAAACAAATTAGGCTGCCGAGCGACTTGACCTATATTCGAGTTATCAACCAGGCTTTATGTATTGTTTTTGTTTTTTTCTTTTTGGGTAACCCCATGTTCATGTTAGTTTATAAGCGCGTAGTCTAATTCAATCAATATCCATTACATTCAATTGGCACTATGTTACAAATGGGGTAAACCACAACAAAGTATTTGGGCCTAGGAATGGGCAACACTTGAGTTAAAACAGCCAACAAGAGGTTATTGGACTACAATTGGGATTTAGGTTGAGGTACATGTGTCAAAGAACTACTGGACAATAGGAATTATAGGTACTATAACTATCAAGCTCGTGTTGCTCATTTGGCCTAACTCTTGTTAGAGCACTCTGGAATCTCCCTCCATTCTTCTTTTTCATTTTTCTCTTTTTAGTTGCTCATTTGGTTGTTGCTACTTTGAGAGTTTGATTTAGATTAGTAATTCTATTTTCTGATCAATACAATATGGATCCACTGCATTGGTGCTCTCGATGCCCTTACTCCACGCCTCTAGACTCTTATGCCATGATATATACTTCCATCGACAACATAGGTAATTTAGTAAAAGAGATGCAAGAGAATAACTCGCGTATGCTCTCTTCTATTTGCCATATGCAGTCAGTGCTGCACGAAATACAATTCAACTCTACCGAATTCGTTGAGGCTCCAGAAATTTTAGATGCTACAGCTATCACCTATGCACTAGACTCAGTTTTGGATGATACAAACACCAAGGTGACCAATATCATGAAATCGCATCTGGATTCACAACTTCCAGTTCTTGTTGTTGAAGACACATCCAAAACAGTGGTTTGTTCGTCAAATCACTTTCCTTCTGTCGCTTTCAATTTAGTTGTAGTTGGGTATCTTGTTAAGCTTAGATTTCTTCTTGAATTGGGTGCTTCTACTGCTGAAATAGATTGTCCATTACTGTTGCTCCTCTCTTTTTTGTTTATCTTGCAAGGATTTGAAGCATATGTTGGAGTCATGTTGCTTCACACAGTACTCATTGGTTTTATAAATGTTGGACATGTACTTAGTTTGATTCTTGAAGAAACCAGGGAAATGTATGTAGTTACTGTAAGATCATCCTTGCATTATGGCAAAAATTTTGCAAATGGTGCCTGGAGACATCCTTCTAGTAATCTTTTCAATTTGCCCAATAGAGCTCCAGAATTCATTCTCCATAATCAATGGGCGAAACAAGAAATTGACATGATACTAACGGACTTTGGGATATCATTTGCAACCGTATTAAAGATCCAGCCGATGGCAGTTGTTTCAACTCAATTAGAAGTAAATAATAAAATGTGATCATGTACACGTTTGATTACTCTTTTTCTAACTACTATAATTTATTTTAGATAATAATTAATGCTACATTAAACAGAGTTACTCATAATTACTTTTCAAGTGACATAGCTAATTGTGTAAATATTTGCTTACACTATTGATATTGATGCATAAAACTTGAAGTCATGTTTAAAATTTCACTTTGATTTCCTTCTACCTTTTGTGGGCGGGGTATGGGCTTCACATCTTTTTGTATTGATAACGACGCTTCAAGTAAATAGCAATTTTGACTTTTGTGAACTACTCCGTAGCTTTCTTGGCACCCAAAACAATTATTCGCATACATTGAACAGTAGTAAGGTTCTCATTGACCACCCAAGATACGGTCGTATGGTTGGAAACTTGACATTCCTCCTACCTTAATCACAAGTTATGAATTTAAATCTTAGGAATAAAGAATTTTTTTGATAGAGAGCGCTTTATCCTACCGTAAACCTACCCGACATGAACCCCGATTAAATAGCCCAGTATACTTCGATACCGGATGATTAAACAAAAACAACTTTTCGTTGGCTCCTATTATGTAAAGAATAAGAAATACGAACCGAGGAAAAAGACAGGGACAACATGCTGTGTTTATATCCGTTGTATTCGGAGGATACCTCAGTGTGAATGAGAACGTACAGGTTGAATACATGGCTATTTCTGAATTTATCATTCCCATGATTGCATTGACTGTATAATATGAATCCAATGCTGATTTCCTACTAGTTTATAAGGTTTCGTCTCTCTTCTGTCCAATAGACTTACAGATATTGCAACTTGTCATACGAATTACTTTTCTTTATTTTTCAAAATAAAATATTCATATTTCAAAACTACATAGAATTACCACTTAAATCACAAGCAAGTTTTTACTTACAATGTTTTTTTTTTTTTTTGAAACATCATATTCAAAGGAAAAGTTACCTGACTCTTCAAATAAAAATAGTATCATTCTTTTTCTGGAACCACAGAAACTTTTTGTGTATATTGATAACATATTCTCGTTATATTCACTCTCATTGATATCATTAATCAGTTTAATTAGGGTATAATTTGTCTATTTGCTTCTCAACTGTGCAGTAACTTTCTTTTCGTTTAAATGGCTGTGTGCGTATATATCAATAAATAAGGTGAGGGAAAATGAGAGTGGAAAGTTGGGTCAAACTTCAAAGTCTAGTTGTATCAATGTTTTGTAGAAAATCACATGGTCTGTACGAAAGGTAATTATAAAATGCAATGCATCTGGGGACTGGGCATCATGTGACTGTCTACGTATTCTAGAAATCACCGGATGAAATACTCGTGTGTGTTTTTTTGTTCCTGAATCAAAGATAAATAAATAATAGTGTTCCTTTTCTAATTATTTATATCATAATTGAAGTGATTCACACAATTAATAGAGTAACAAAGAAAGAGATTCTGAGCTCTACTCAGCTTCTACACAATATGAGAGAAATATTTTCAATGTATTTTGGTTTTTAAAAAATATTCACATGTAATGGAGTGTCTTCGGTATGAGATTAATTAATAAAAGCGTTTTTCTACTAGTTAAATTCTTAAATGAAGCGACTGAAGTTAGGCAATGGTTCGATTTGGTTGAAGTTAAGCGACTGAATATTAATTTTCGATTACTTTATTTTGTATAACCAAAATAGACTTTTCGAAACCATTCCAATCATCTCGGTTTCTCTTCGATATCAGTACGGTTAAGTTAATTTTTGATTTTTTATAAATTTTATTTAAAAGTAGCTAGTAGAAGTTAAAATGCGATAACATGCCTACTTGCATAGGATTTTGGTAAAACTCTATAGATATTTATACTATTTAAAAAATGATGAATTAAGGATACATGAAAGATGGACATAATAGAAATCTATCTCTACTATTAACTCTACGGCAGCTTAAAGTAAATTAAGCAAAAACAAAAAATCACATGAACAAATATATATTAATTAAGTTGGAACTCAAAAATAAAATTTCTATTAGACGATGAATTATGCAATAAGTAAAATCTAAATCATAGAAGAGAAAGCCTCCACAAGTAGTGCCATTTACGAGAAAGAGAGCATTCACACAATCTGTCCAAGGAATTCATGCCCTTAAAATTTTATTAACGGCAAAGAGTAAACTTTCTAGATAAATACTGAAAAATTGTGATTAGGTTTGTAAATTGTAAACATTCTGAAATGACTATTAAGTAAACCTTTGAACTGTTATATTTGCTTTACAACAGAAAAGACCGTCTGGTTCAGAGGAGCTGGGTTTTTACCTCTTTGCATTTAGTTTACCGTGGTCTACCGTGTGATTTTGTTGTGACACCATTGAAGTTATATAGCATTGCCCGAAAATTTACAAAATTTATCTATCGGGATCTGAAGTAATTTTATCTTTTTAAAGTAATTTTAGAAATCAAATTTTAAATTCTTTTATCTTTCAAATGCAACTTCAGAAAATTCAAATTTTAAGTAGTTTTATCTCTTCCATTCAACTTTCAATATCTAATTTTAAGTTCTAAAACATAAACTTATTCTTCAAATTTTAGCAATCCAACACATTATTCGACATCCAACTCTATTCCAAATGATCTTAAATTTGAAATATAACTTTCAAATATCATAAAGAACAAACCACAATCATCAAATTGTCAAAACAACAATAAATCTAACAAATACATTTTACAACTAAGAAAAAGAAGAAGAAATCCTAAGTATAACCTACAATAGTGTTTTACAACTAAGAAGAAAAACAAGAAACCAAACGGTCCCTAGATACATGTGACATGAATAGAGAGAAGAACAAAACAACAGCAACGCTCATGAATACATATAACATAAATGCAGAGAAGAAGAAAGCAGAATCAAAGAAGAAGAGAAGCGTGGTATCTAAAGTTACCCAAAAATTAGATATCAGTTAAAATTTTTTAAAAAATAAATACATACATTAAATGAGATTGATCAAATCGGACACCCCGTAAAATTTGTATGATTTATTCTGGGCCAGACTACATATTATGGGTCTATGTAGTGACCCAAGGACCCAATAAATTTGACCAATTACTTGGGCCACCCACTAAACACGAGCATTTATATATAGTCAAACCAGCTTTTCGTTAGTCTGGTATGTCTCTGAAAAGAACTACTATAGTAATGTAGCTTCACAATGCAACCTTCTACGGTTCAATACTTCAGTTAGAACCCAAAAAAAAAAACCAACTTCTTAGTTGATTCGTGTGTATCAAATAAAAAAGAGAATGCTCTTGATCGAAAGATGAATATTCCTCTTGGATTCTTAGGTTAGAGGGAATAAATAATGAGGGAATTGTTACGTACATAATATATATTCTTTCACGACTAAATTAGACAATAGGATGTACAGAGAGTATAAGATTACGCATGAATAGCTTGTTATTTAAAACGCTCGAAATAAGTCGTACTTGAAAAGCTATATATATGATGTTTCTTTCATCCATGAAGCTGTTTTGCTGAAATAAGAAGATCAAAACACATTGGAAAATGATGCAATTGATGTTGCAAATTATCTGGGTATCACAAGTCACAACATAAGAAGTCCATATCACAGAATAGGATATGCCATTCCAACTTGCCGCGTGTCTAATTAATCTATTATCAAATTGTCCTTCATTAGCATAATCGTCTTAGTGGTAGTGCAGCATTTAGTATCAACGGTATAACTTATCAGCTAGAGATTTAGGACTACTATCAATACGTTTTTATTTGCTATATTAAGAAGGCAAAAATAATGTAAAACATAACTGTATACGGTCGAAATAGATTTCGGTCTTCATACGTTTGATCGAGTTTGAATGGTAAGCGATCGAAGTGAGAGCACGAGACGAGTTCCGAAGATAGTACAAACAAGCCTCGAGTTCCAAGACTGATCGAGGAATCGGCTCGATATCATTATCGAGCCCATGACCGAATCGAACCGCAACACAACATGAAGGTTGTCGGAGATGCACAGACCTATTGACACTCACCCCGAATGTTGAACTCGAACCAAGGCCGAGCGCTCGACCCAATACCGAACTCGAGCCAGTATCGAGCTCGCAGACAGGAGCTATTGCGACCGCACTAGGGGAGAGAATCTTGGCAGGAATCGAGGAAGAGACAATTCATCATGGGTTCTCCACTATATATTTTTTATTATAAATAAAGTAAGATCTCTCTACTATAAAGGGGGAATCCTTATAAGCACAGAGGAGGTTCACACATTGTAACAAAAGACTTCTTCTCATATTGAAAGATATCCCCTTATGTTTATTTCACTTTATCTTATCCGTTCTTCTTGCTCACTATTCTCATTCTCATAGTCAAGAATACACGTATTTCTATTTCTCTATACGATTTGTATCAAATTATATCACATATCCTTAGAACCATACACAAATTTAACTCTATCCAATTTTTTGGGTAAACAGTATGGCGCCCACCGTGGGGCTAAGGGTAACGGTGGTTGTTTGATAAAAATCTGCAATACACACCAGTTTACAACTTCAAATCAGCAATGGCAAACCCTCGCTTGATGGCTTTATCTATCGACCACGAAGCCGACCTTCAAGACGAAACCAACAACTTGATACCCAGGGCCGGAAGGCCATTTAACAATGTCACTGAAGCTCGAGTCGAAGTACCGCTGGATGTCAATTCACAAGTGGCTCTTGAGGCGAACCAACGTTCCAACCAGAAAAAAGCATTCAGGGCGGAACTCGATCCATAGCTCGAGATACCCATAACGTAGAGGAGATCGAAGTCAGCTTATAGATGATCTTCGAGATGTTACAAGCCTAGCAAATAGCGATAGCTCAATTGCAGAGCCAAACTCAGGTACAAAGCAGGCCGAAGCCCAATCCGCTTTGAGAAATCACCCACAGAACGGAGCCAGCCATAGTGAAGTCAAATGAGCAAGAATCGGGGACTACTCTCAAAATTGCTAAATTTCTCAAGGAACTCACAAAGCGAGTCGAAGCCAACGATAAAAAGGTAGAAACATATAACTCTAGGGTCGATCAGATCCCGGGAGCTCCACCAATGATAAAGGGGTTGGATTCCAAAACATTCGTGCAAAAACCTTTTCCCTCGAGCGCGGCCCCAAAACCAATCCCCAAGAAATTCTGTATGCCCGAAATTCCTAAATATAACGGAACGACCGACCCCAACGAGCATATCACTTCTTACACGTGTGCCATCAAGGGAAATAATTTGGAAGATGGTGAGATCGAATCCGTATTATTAAAAAAATTCGGTGAAACCCTGTCAAAGGGGGCAATGGTATGGTATCATAATTTACCATCTAACTCTATTGATTCTTTTAATATGCTTGCAGATTGCTTCGTAAAAGCACATATCGAGGCCATAAAGGTTGAGACCAGAAAGTCGGATCTGTTCAAGGTAATACAAAAGGATAACGAGATGGTAAGGGAGTTTGTATCTCGTTTTCAAATGGAATAAATGGATCTTCCACCAGTCACAGATGATTGGGTTGTTCAAGCTTTCACTAAAGGTCTGAACGAGCGAAGCTCGATGGCTTCACGGTGGCGGAAGCATAATCTGATCGAGTACCCAGTTATAACTTGGACCGATGTGCACAATCGATATCAATCCAAAATAAGAGTCGAAGATGACCAGTTGATTTCAAGGTCTAAAAGAACTACCAAGCAAAAGTCGACCAGAGATCGATACCGGCCATATAGAGGAAATCCCTCGAGCCAGGTCCGATAAAATGGCAATCAACTACCAAGCAATTAGAACGTGTAACGCCTAAAACGATACTACTGCTGAGTATCCGAGGCCTCTTTACAATCAACCTCAAATACTCGGGGGGCTTTATCATGGAACGTATCTGTGATGATTATCAAGTTCGGTGCAAAGAAAGTTACTTCGTTATTTCATGACAAACAATGCCTCGACAGGAAACGTTGTAAGAGCCAAATGATCAAAACGAACCATGCTCATGTAGTTGGCCCGAGCCCTGACGCAAAACATAAACGCATGTATAAGGATTTGCAAAGAAAGAAAGCTCTCTTCTTTACCGATATCTTATATCCAAGATTCATTACGCAAACAGGATCGAGTTCGAGCAAGCACTCACTCGATCACTAAGCCTATGGGTTACTTTTATTTCGAGTCCGAGCAAGCACTCACTCGATCACTAAGCCTACGGGCTACTTTTATTTTGAGTCCGAGCAAGCACTCACTCGACCATTACGCCTACGTGCTACATTACTTCGAGTTCGAATCATTCACTCGACTATTAAGCCTACGGGCTACTTTTATTTCGAGTTCGAGCAAGCAGTCACTCAACCAATTATGCTTACGAGCTACATTACTTCGAGTTCGAATCATTCACTCGACTACTAAGCCTACGGGCTACTTTTATTTCGATTTCGAGCAAGCACTCACTCGACCACTATGCCTACGGGATACATTACTTCGAGTTCAAATCATTCACTCGACTACTAAGCCTACGGGCTACTTTTTTGAGTAATCACCCACTCAACCATAAAAAGCCTACGGGCTAAGATACTTTGAGATCGAGTTCGAAAACAATCACTCACTCAATTATTAAAGCCTGCGGGCTATCTTACTTCGAGTTCGAGCAATCACTCACTCGACCATAAAAGGCCTACGGGCTAAGATACTTTGAGTTCGAGTTCAAAAGCAATCACTCACTCAATTATTAAAGCCTAAGGGCTATCTTACTTTGAGTTCGAGCAATCATTCACTCGATCATAAAAAGCCTACTGGCTAAAATACTTTGAGTTCGAGTTCGAAAACAATCACTCACTCAATTATTAAAGCCTAAGGGCTATCTTACTTCGAGTTCGAGCAATCACTCACTCGATCATAAAAGTCTACGGGCTAATATACTTTGAGTTCGAGTTTAAAACAATCACTCACTCAATTATCAAAGCCTAAGGGCTATCTTACTTCGAGTATGAAGCGTTCACTCGACTACTAAGCCTATGGGCTACTTTTATTTTTCGAGTTCGGGCAAGTACCCACTCGACCACTAAGCCTGTGGGCTACTTTTATTTCGAGCTCGAGCAAACACTCACTCGGCCATAAAGGCTACGAAGGCCGAATTCGATGAAATCACCTAAATCCTCATGAAAACATCTGCAAGGCATGAATGAAATCTTCACGGAGCAAGTCAGTAAAAGAAAAAGATATTTGTATAGATATACAAAGATGGTTTACATAAATAAATGCAACATAGAAGAAGCTAAGGGCTAAGCTTCTGGGTTATCATCGAGAGCGGTCTCTTCTCCACCGGGCTCCCCCCCATTTTTGGACCCGCTTTTGCTACCGTCATCATCATCATCATCATCAGAAGCCAAGGCTTCAACATCAGCTTCGAGTTTTGTGGCCCTTTTTATCTCTTCAGCAAGGTCAAAACCTCGAGCGTGTATCTCCTCGAGGGTCTCCCTTCGAGACCGACACTTAGCAAGTTCGACAGCCCAATGTGCTCGAGTGTCGGCAGTATTCGCTGCCTCTTTTTCCTCCATTTGAGCAACCTCGGCATCGACCCGATACACGGCAATGGACTTGTCCGCCATGACTTTTGACGACTCAATCTCCGCCTTGGCCTCAGCAAGCCTTGTTTCAAACTCCTCGATCCTCTTGGCCTGAGGCGAACCTTTTTGCTTGACGCTTCAAAGCTGAACATCGGCCGATAATAATTTGGCCAAGATGGTTTCTTTTTCTGCAGCCAGGCAGTCGATAGTCTCCTTTCACTGATCACATTCGGCCTTGATTTGATCGACTTCTTCCCGAAGCAACCCGATCTTTTCACCTTTTGCTGCAGCTGAGATAACGAAGGGTTAGCTTCCACAGTTGGGTCAAACCCATACTCTAACAGAACGAGGCTCACCTGCTTATCTAGTTCGGCCTCTTCTTCACAAGCCTTAGCCAAATCTGCTTGGAGGTCTTTTATAACCTCGTCATTTTGGCTGCAAAGAAGCTGCAGAGAATCTCTCTCCCCCGAGACCTTCTGAAGCTTGACCTCACACTGGCTGAGGTCGACTCGAAACTTGCTAATGGCCTACACAGTACGAAAAAAATACAAGCCAGGTTTAGAAAAGAATGAAGAAACCAAGCGTAGTAAAATCATTACTCGAGAAATGAAACGTTGGGCCTCTTCTAGGAGAAGAGAAGCGTCACTAATATTGGAGGCATCATCGACTCCAGTAAAGCAATCCCGAAAAGGGTCCCCTACACTAGAGCCTCCGCCCATATCGGGGGGTCTTTAATTCTCGAGCTTCCTTTAATGCCTCCTCAAAAAAGGTCGGAAGAGAAGGCAAATGACCCACTATCATTGTCCCGAGCGAATCGCTCGGGATGCTCTGATTGAGACTCGGGGTATCAAAACCGACCCCGACCGGTATAGCCGCCATCAGCTCAGAAGGTCTGGCGACTTCGATAGCTTTCGCAGATCGGATCACCAAAACCGAAGCATCATCATCATCATCTTCTTCTTCTTCTTCTTCTTCTTCTCTCAGTCGTTGGACCGAGTCCGTCGAAAGAGCGATTGCCTTCCTCCTCACCCTTCGAGTTTTGTGCTTGGGGTCCTCTGACCGAGAGACAGCTTTTCGCTTTTTATCTTTCCCAGGTTCCGGGACCGGGGACTTGGTTCCTTCCTCACCACTCGAAGGCCTCAAAATGGCATCCTTGGTTACACCTGCATGAAAGGAAGTCGGTAACGAACAGAGCATAAAACATATTTCTAAAAACATGAGAAGTGACCCTTACCGTGATTCTTGGCCTCCCATCTACCTTTTGCCAAATCACGCCAAGCGCGTTCGGCATAAAAGGAAGTCGAGGCTAACTTCTGAACCCAATCCTCGAGGTCGGGTACCGCTTGTGGCATCCAAGGGGCAGCTGTATATCGGAGAAAGATATCAGATAGAATTAAGGAAAGATACGAAAAGCAACGCCTTATGAAAATCACTTACGGTCGAAATTCCATTTCTTGGGGAACGACATCTTCTCTTCCGGGATGAGGTCACGAGTCCTCACCCAAATATAACAGCCCATCCAACCCCGATCCCTGTCTTCGTCGATACTCGACATTAAAGCTTTCGATGCCCGACGATGAAGCCTGATTAGTCCTCTGAAGATTTGAGGCCGATACAATCGTATGAGGTGATTTAGGGTGAAATCCAGCCCCCCGACCTTGTTGGAGAAGAAGCGAAGTAAGGTTACTATGCGCTGTAGAGAAGGATTAATTTGACAGAGGGTGACCTGATATCTTTTGCAAAAATCAATGATCACTAGGTCGACGGGACCCAACGTGAAAGGGTAAGTATAAACACTTAAAAAACCCTCTACATGAGTGATGACGCTCTCTTCGGGAGAGGAAATTTGCAACACAACCTCGGGACCCTAGTTGTAGTCTTTCCTCACAGCCTTGAGATGGCCCTCTGTTATCGAGCAAATGTACATCGACACATGCTCACATAAACCCGGAACCGACGAAGGATTTTCAACCTTAAAATCGATCTTCAGAATACACCGGCCAGGAACATACTCGTGGAGAGGCGGCTCCACCGGTGCCTTGTCGCCGGACGGCCGTGAAGACGAAGCTTTCTCCTTCTGAGGTACGATTTTTGAAATTTTTGCCATTGATGTAAGAGAAAGAAAAGCAAGGGAAGATGAAAGGTTTATGGTGCGAAACGCTGATGAAGGTGGCTCTACAAGCGGCGAAATAGAGGCAGAAAGAGTAAGAAAATTTGGGAGATTGAAGATGTAAAAATGGTAAATGATAAATGGAAGGGTTATTTATAGGTTTATACCGTGGCGGTTCAGTATCAGCGGTGGCCGACCACCGTCTGACGTGCATTAAATATCTTGAAAGACTAAATCGACGGACAACTATCACGTACGTCATGATCGAGCCCAGTGAAAACGTCAACTTATAATCCGATCGAGTCGTCGACAATCATATTGCTTCTCACCACATTCTTCCTGAGAAACGAGGGGACTATCTGTATACGGTCGAAATAGATTTCGGCCTCCGTACGTTTGATCGAGTTCGAATGGTAAGCGATCGAAGTGAGAGCACGAGACGAATTCCGAGGATAGTACAAACAAGCCTCGAGCTCCAAGACTGATTGAGGAATCGGCTCGGTATCATTATCGAGCCCATGACTGAATCGAACCGCAAGGAAACATGAAGGTTGTCGGAGATGCACAGACCGATTGACACTCACCCCGAATGTCGAACTCGAACCAAGGCCGAGGGCTCAACCCAATACCGAGCTTGAGCCAGTATCGAGCTCGCAGACAGGAGTCGTTGCGACCGCACTAGGGAAGAGAATCTTAGCAGGAATCAAGGAAGAGACAATTCATTATAGGTTCTCCACTATATATTTTTTATTATAAATAAAGTAAGATCCCTCTACTATAAAGGGAATCCTTGTAAGCGCAGAGGAGGTTCATACATTGTAACAAAAGACTTCTTCTCATATTGAAAGATATCCCCTTATGTTTATTTCACTTTATCTTATCCGTTCTCCTTGCTCACTATTCTCATTCTTATAGTCAAGAATACACGTATTTCTATTTCTCTATACGATTTGTATTAAATTATATCACATATTCTTAGATATTCTTAGAACCATACACAAATTTAACTCTATCCAATTTTTCGGGTAAACAATAACCAAACAAAATGCGAGACAGATTTCGTAAAGTTAAAAAGTAGGTAGTTAAACGTTTCCTTTCTCACTCGTGGCCAAATTTAGCTTTTTGGAAGTACTCCTCTATGCAAGATCAAAAGCATTGGAGGAAGTACTTATAGTATTGGCAAGTTTATATTGAACAAAATTCACTTCAGTTTTTCCCATATAATGGGCAGAATAAAATAAATCCATCTACCTCTGTGCAGCATAGTTGTTCTACATATTCAAATAGAAAGTAGACGGTTATGTTGATATCAAGTGATGTACTTAACGACTAATTTTAAGATAACGAAACTACCGAGTCAGAACCATATAGCTAAACTTAACAATATCAACTACAAAAAATGTATCAACACGACTTAACGAAGATCATTTAATAATCCACATATGTGCATATTTACACAGGCATCTCATAGTTAGTTGATACATATATAACCCTCCATACACAAAATAACCAAATTTACAAAACATTAATGGCCCCGAAATTTTAGCTCCCAAACCAAAACAAAACCAGTCAACTGGGGCTTTGGGGTTTGCCAATATTGATGACTAAGGGGTCAGACTAATACATAAATATTACTTAGCAATCATAAACTAAGCAACTTTAAAGCCCCTTCGCTTCGAGGACGCATGGCGAAGAAAAGTTCAAGCTCGGGTGGTTGAAAGTAGCCATTTTCCGGTGGCTTCATTTTATCTCCGCACTCGCACCGCTTCTTCCTCGGCGGCGGCGGTGGCACCATCATCACCGGAATTTGACAATCGTCGCGTTTCGGCGTCGAGCACCCTTCTTCTTCTTCTACTTCCATCATCGTAACATCCTCGTACCCTTTTATTTCCATTTTACTAAATACTAATGCCCCTAAAAATTGCAGTAATAGAACAAGCTAACCTTTTCTCTAACACAAGCTTCAAGTTTAATTATCAGGAAGTAAAATTTGGCCAAATAGTAATCCTCGAATGAGTATGTAAAACGTGTGAAACAAGTGTCGTACAAGGAGGTATATAAGGAAAGAGTTGAGGTATTTGGGGTTTGGCGCCAGCACCTTTTTTTTTATATTTAAAATGCAATTCTGGAAGGTGCTAGGGAAACTTAGACGGTGAGAAAAAACATAGTTTGTGGTGAGGATGAGAACAGCTAAGTAAAATTTTATGTCCACGTGTGGGCACCAGGGAAGATTCTGGCTCCACGTGAATGAGTTACGTGGCTCGTCCTGAGCCATTTAGGCAAAAGGAAGAGGTTGTTTCGCGGGAAGAACAAGGCAACGTTGAATTCGAAATTTCGAATTTGAGCCTCTAGCAGTCTCTGCAGGACTGTTCAAAACTGAATCGAAACTGTTAATCGAATCGAACTGATAACTTATTGGTTTATTGATATCAGATTATCGGGATAATAGATGGTGAATAGATTGAGATTTTATAATTAACAGCTTAACGATTTGGGGATGGATTACTCTATTTTCTTATTGGGTAAACCGTTAACCCGTTAAATTTTTTTATATTTATACTTTTACTCCTATATATAAAGTATTATTAAAACCCTGTGTATTTATACTTTGTTTGACCAAAACATGCGTGATGTCGATTTCTATCTGCCATAGGTACTTAAGAATGAAATACATATTAGATGAAAAAACTGCCAAGATTTATATCAGTTGGACTTCTTCCCTTGCAGAACAAACAAAAGAAGAATTCAAAGGAAAGGTTATCACTGAGGGGGTTGAAGTATGATGATCTTTTCTCGGACAATTCTTTGTCATGCAACTTTGCAAGTGTGGACAGCTGGTGGCCATTATATGTTCTAATACCTTTTGTTAGATGAACAAGAAGATGATTGATGAGTTTTGTGGAATTGATCAATGATCATATTGTAGTGCAATGAACTAGAAGTACTTGACTGGATTGACTAGTTTTATGTCCTCTTTTAAAATCTGCTTTTCTAGAAGAACGAATGTCCTTTTTTGTCTTGTAAAGAACGAATATTTGATTGATTCATGAACTTGGTTAATACGTGTATGAGTAGTCCTGAAGATTTTTCAATTCAAAAATATCGTTTGGTTAGATCTTAGATGGTATTAAAAATTTGGTATTGATTGAATGATTATTTAAAACATTACTATTTGGTTTAGCCGATAAGCCGCCCGATAACCGTTAATCCGATATCAATCTGTATGTTGTCTTATTGGATGGCTAGTTGTGATGATCCAAAAGGTCATCTTATGTTTTAGAACTCGAATCTGCGTTCTTAAGCCTTAAAAATCTCATTTTTACCTTTCTTGATTTGCGTGCGCAATCCTGACAGTTTTTCGGAAAGCTTTTATGTTGAAAATTGATGAAAATAAGAATTTATACCTTAAAAGTTAATTTTAGTTGATTTCGATCAATATTTTTGGTAAACGGGCCCGAATTCGTATTTTGACGGTCCCGGTGGGTCCGTATTCTATCTTGTTGTACTTGTTATTCTATCTCGTTGTTGTTATTTATGCATTGCATTATGGTAAGGGAGAGTGTTAATGCACGAAGGCTTATGCAGTACCATATTGTGAGTGTTAATGCACGAAGGGTGATGCCGTGCCATATTGTGAGTGTTAATGTACGAAAGGTGATGTCGTGCCATATTGTGAGTGTTAATGCACGAAGGGTGATGCCGTGCCATATTGTGAGTGTTAATGCACGAAAAGTGATGTCGTGCCATGATATGAGAGTTAATACACGAAGCGTGATGTCGTGTCGTTTCTATTAATTTTATGGTGAGATTGAGAGTAAAAGCATGAAGGGTGATGCCGTAAATTTTTCCTTACTGTATTCACTATTCCTATTGATTCATGGTATATTGACTGCTCCGGTGATCATTCTGTTGTAGTTCTTTATCTTGTATTCCCCTCAGTATGTTCCCCTCCCGACATTTCCTGTTTAGTTCTTCATTTTTATTATTGGTATATACACTGTTAAATTGTACAGGTTGATTTGTAGGTGCCTTGCCTTAGCCTCGTCACTACTTCGCCGAGGTTAGGCTCGACACTTACCAGTATATGGAGTTGGTTGTACTGATACTGCACTCTACACTTTCTGTACAGATTTTGATACCGGCTCAGTTTGATCGAGATTTTGCTATTGGTCCACTGTCCGGAGACTCAAGGTAAATCTGTCGGCGTTCACAGACCTTGAAGTTCCCGTCTATCTTTTGTGTTGTACTGTTTCTTTCATTCAGACAGTTGTATTTCTTTCAAACTATTACTTGTAGTAAATTCTAGAATGCTCGTGAATTGTGACTCCAGATCCGGGTGATAGTAATTAATACAGTTTTATGATATTCCGTACTTATTATATTTCATCTTAGTTGATTATTGTTAATTACTGAATGGGAATAAGAAAATGGGTTTAATGATTCTCTAACGTTGGTTTGCCTAGCAAGTGAAATATTAGGCGCCATCACGGTCCCGTCGGTGGGAAATTTCGGGTCTTGACACTAGCGGATTACTATATTTATAATCCGATAACCGTTAAACCGAACCGTTAAGTGTAATTATCCGCCCGATCCGCCCGATAAGCACCCCTAGTCTCTAGAGTTCCATATTCTACCATGCAGGGGCGGAGCTAGCCCATTGAGTACGGGTTCGGCCGAACCCAGTCGCTTTAGTCTATTTGTCTTAAAAAGTTTATTGAAATTATTAATTTAGAACCCAGTCACTTGAAAGGATTAGAACCCTGAACCCATAAGTTTCAAATCTCGGTTCCCCTCTACTATTATATTTTGTGCGTAGAGTCCGGAACCAAAATGACATCAAAATATTGGCAAAGAACCATACTACTGTGCAAGAAAAAACAAGAACTAAACTACATATACGGCTATAACGTATGGCAACTAATGCGCTATATGACTCAAAATTTACAAAGCAAGTTAAACGTCCGTGAAGGCCAAATTACTAACCGACGACTTTCCATTTTCATGTCTACATTTGATTCATTGGTTATGCTTGGTACATTTGCTATATCAATTGTATTTTTTACAATCAACTCAGTATCACACAAAAGCTAAATTAAATAGACACGTCGTCATAGAGAAAACAATAAAAAATAAGTTATTCGACTCTACCAAATTGTTTATCCAAAAAAGAATTTTACAATTAGGTTTATAAGGTTTTTTTAAAAGGAATGCGCTAAAAGTTAGATCAACACTAATTTACAATAATAGAAAGAGATCAAGTTTAATTTACAAAAATGAGCTTTCTATTGTTCAGAATGGCATTTAGCACTGTTACTGTTTGACCAAAAAATATAAACCTTTGATTAAACTAATTAATTTTATATAAAAAGGGATTAAACCTAGTTAATAATAATGTCTCCAGATTTATAACTAGTCAACTCAAATAAAACCGGACAACGTTAGTGGAGGATTAAATGTTGTGTACATTTAATGTTTCAAGCTCATTAATAACAGAAGAATTTCAAGCAATAAATAATAATAAATGGCATTAACGTAAATAAGGAGAATGATTCACCCAATATTGAATGTAGTGGATGATTCCTCCTTCTAACAGTGATGAGTGATAGACAAACGCTATAATATTGGAACTATTCTCGGATCTAACGGAAAAGTGTTGAATAATATATAATCGAATCTTCTCAGAAAGGTAGTGTTTGTATCTTTTCTAGAGAGAAAGTCTTTTCTCAAAAAGTATTCTTATCAGAGAATGTTACATACTCTTTTTCCCTATCTCTTTTTCTATTTATATGGGACATACTCTAGTCAAACCTAAAAGTACAGATACCTCTTGAATATCCTATTACAAAAACTAGTCGTTAGCACTGCCCTTGATACTCGACCTCGGCCGTTATTGACTGCTCGGCTACGAGCCCCGTTATCTACTAGTCGACCTCGACCATATCGCTTTCCACGATATCGTTCCATGCTAAATCCCACATAGGTAGATTTTGACCTATACAATTACCTTAGAGAAAAAACATCTAGAATTTTAAGGATGGGAAGAGATTCACGCTTAAGAAGTTTTGAGAGCACATATGCCTAAATATAAGCGTTCATTATTCAAATGGTCACTAAATTGTTCGAAATTACACAGTAAAGTTATATTTCTTTTGATTGTAATATGAATATCACTTAACTATGCCTATGCACTCAGAAGATTACTCAAGCATATTCTCAAACTTTTTAGTGGTCGAATATCTATTTTACCCTCTTAAAAACTTGAAATTTATTTTTTTTACTTATTTAATATTATGATATTTTTTCTCTTTTTAATCTATATTATGGAATTACTTATAGGAAAAATAAATCATATATTTATAAAATAAAAAACTAACAATTTTTCAAGACTATATAGTTATTTTTTGTATTACATTAATGGAATATAATATTTTAAAATCTTTTTTCTCTTTCTTTTTCAATTGTGTAAATAAATTTTTGGGTTTTTATTGGTACAAGCAAATTATCCTAATTAATTTTGTGCTTAATCATTTTATTTTTTCAACATTATATGCTTGAAGTTTTTCATTTTTTACTTTATAATAAAATTTATTTGTTTTTAGGTAAGTCCATAATTAGATTAAAAAGAAAAAAAATTATCATAGTTAAAGAATTAAAAACAATAAATGCTAATAATTTGGAAGTTAAATAGGTATTTAGCCATCAAAAAGTTTGAAAAATCTAGTTGGGTGACGTTTTGAGTGTTATATACATAGTTAAATAATTTTTGTGTTACAAACAAAAGAAACATGATTTTTACTGGATAATTTTGGATAGTTGAATGACCAGTTTAATAACGTTCTCCCCAATCACAACTAAACTCTCTTTCAAAAAGAAAGAAATTTATTAGCCTACCGTTGCTTACTGATCCAAGCATAAAAGTTGTTGATTATTTGTATTAACTATTTCATATGCGTAGTTTCATGTGTTACCAAAATTAATTTATTTTTTCAGTCGTTAATTTGTTAGTATTAGGATTTTTGAACTTTTAACAAGGAAATGAGTGAACATAACTCTTTACAAATTGAATAGAAGAACATGATTTCAAACATAAGTTCTTAATTCTTAAAAATTAGAGTTATCTATTTAAAAACTGCATAAAATAAATATGAATTGTGATAATTCCAAAACAAATTGAAAACAGGGAAATAAATATTGATTAACTAATTATGTATATAAAGCATGAGCACCTAACCAAAATGTGGTTCTTTTGGACTCAAACGACTGAAATGTGTGGAAAAAATAGATGATAACCGAAATATGTATAACGCCCTTTTAAAGGGCGTTATACCTTAACGGTCGTTTGCCCATTAAGGGATAGCGCCCTTTAAAAAGGCGCTATACGTGACAGAATACAGATATCTTCCGGTTACTTTAAGGTTCACCGAACGTTTGCTCACACTCATTTCTTTACATAACAACGATACCAATTTATCGTACTCCATTGTAAGTGGCAACTTAACATGACACTGTGGAGATAAACTATAGGATACTGAGTTATTCACCACCGCGACCTCACCCCCTCAATATAATAAAACCCTTACTTTTCTCTCTTCAGACATTATGACAAAATGCAAAACAACTTAACGAAGAAATAATTCAGAAGACTTGAGAATATTTATGAATGAATTTTTAGAAAATTCTTAACCTCCTTAAATAGGGAAAAAAATCAGTCCAGGGGTACAATTGTTTTAGGTATAGCGCCTTAAATAAGGGCGCTATACCCAATTAAATTATTGTTATATCAGTTAAGCCCAAAAGAATTATTGGTGGGCCCACAAAATATGTATAGCGCGGTAATAAAAGCCGCTATACCTCCCGTCTTTTCAAATTCACGTATAACGCCCTTTTAAAGGGTGATATACCTTAACGAGCAAACGGCCGCTAAGGTATAACGCCCTTTAAAAGAGCGTTATACATATTTTGGTTACCATCTGTTTTTTCCACACATTTCGATCGTTTGAGTCCAAAAGAACCATATTTTGGTTCCGGGCTCTATAAAGTATAACTGAGTCCGGAACCAAAATATGGTTCTTTTGGATTCAAAGAACCAAAATGTGTGAAAAAAATATAGTGACCTTTTTATATATAACGCCCCTTTAAAGGGTGCTATACCTTAATGGCCGTTTGCCCGTTAAGGTATAGCACCCTTTAAAAAGGCGCTATATTTGAATTTACATGGCATATGAAAAGCAGATAAATAGCATTTAATGTATTAAAAGAGGAATAGAGTGCTGGGTGGTGCAATGGTTAAATGCAAGGTAAGAAATTGGTTTTGGCCTTGAGGTTGAGTGTTCGATTCCTTCCACCAACATTATTTTGTTTTCCTGTTTCTTTTTCATTTTTTTTTTTTGTTTTCATTATTATTTGGTTTAAGTATTTAGATATAAATACTTTAATATTTATAATAACTTTTCAATGTAATTAAAATAATTTAATATTTATTAGAAAATTATGATTTTTGAATTCATTTAAAGTAAAAAAAAAAAAGAGAGAAGCCTTTTATTATGTCGTTAAAAAATCTACCAACATTTTTAATAGTTATTATTTTGTATTATACGTAAAACAAAATTATTTTTTTCTCCTTTTATTTTCAAATTAGATTATGAGTTTTATTTTATAGTTAAAGTTTTCATAAGAGAATTGTAACGATCCGACCGGTCATTTTGAATATTATAACCCCTGTTCGTCTATTTATTGCTCAATTTATGCCTTACAATTGATTTATGACATATCGAGTTAGTTGGTTCGGGTCCGGAAGGAATTCAGAATGAA
Source organism: Nicotiana tomentosiformis (assembly GCF_000390325.3). Lineage (NCBI taxonomy): Eukaryota > Viridiplantae > Streptophyta > Magnoliopsida > Solanales > Solanaceae > Nicotiana > Nicotiana tomentosiformis. The sequence continues at coordinate 82,190,466 of NC_090817.1, read as the reverse complement.
ATGAGATACTTAGTCTCATAATTGAAAAAAAATATTTAAGTTAAAAAAGTGGACCGGATATGAACCTATGTGTAAATGACCTCGAATTTGAATTTTGATTATTTCAATAGCTCCGTATGGTAATTTTGGACTTAGGAGCGTGTCCGAAAAAATTTTTGGAGGTCCGTAGAGGAATTAGGCTTGAAATGCCGAAGGTTGAATTTTTGAAAAATTTGACCGGGGGTTGACTTTTTGATATCGGGGTCGAAATACAATTCTGAAAATTTTAATAGGTCTGTTATATCATTTATGACTGGTGTGCAAAATTTGAGGTCAATCAGACGTGATTTGATAGGTTTCGGCGTTGTTTGTAGAAATGGAAAGTTTCAAAGTTCAATAGGCTTGAATTGGGGCGTAATTCATGGTTTTAGCGGTTTTTGAGGTGATTTGAGGATTCGACTAAGTTTGTATGATGTTTTAGGACTTGTTGGTATATTTGGTTGAGGTCCCGAGGGCCTCGGGTGAGTTTCGGATGGTTAACGGATCAAAAATTAAACTATAACAGTTGCTGCAATTTCCTTCTGTTGGAAATTTCTTTTGCCAGAATCGAGCCCAAAAAAATTGATCCCAGAATCGAGCCCAAATAAATCGAGCCCAGAATCAAGGACGATTGAGTCCAGGGTCGAGGGACACGATCGAAGGCAGGGTCGAGGATCAGGCTCGAAGCCACGATCGAGCCCAAGGTCGAGGGCCACGATCGAAGGCAGGGTTGAGGATCATGTTCGAAGCCACGATCGAGCCCAGGGTCGAGGGCCACGATCGAAGGTAGGGTCGAGATCCATGATTGAGGGCCAGTATTGAGGCCCAAGACCGAGGCCCGGGATCGAGACCCAGGATCGAGGACCTCGATCGAAGGCCAAGATCGAGGCAGTCTGGGCAGATTATAAAAATAGGGACTTCGTCCCATTCGCCATTTTTGACAAATTGGAGCTTGAGGAGAGGCGATTTTTAATATATTTTCAAGAAAACTTGAGGTAAGTCCCTTGTGATCATTTCTACTCCATAATATTGAATTATCATCGAATAATCCGACTAGATTACATGATTTTGAGGTGCAAATCGGAGATTGGAACTTAGAAATTTGGAAATAAGATTTGTAGATTTGAGGGTCGAGTTGCGGATCTAGATAGTTATATTATGGCACGTGAGTTGTCCGTGCATCACGTGAGTTGTAAGTGTAGATTATAGCGCTTGGCCTGTAGGAGCCCCTCCGGAGTCTGTACACCCCCAGTGAGCGCGGGTACCTATTGAGAGTGAGTGATGAGCGTTGGGAGCCCAGGGAGTGATGAAGGCTGGGAGCCCAATGAGTGATTGTTTTCCTAAGAGGTTGTACTTGATTTTCATTTGTTGTTGCACTTAGTTGCTATCTGTCATTGTTGTGAAATCTCTGAAAAATTATTGATATACGGATTACTGGAACAGGAACTGTATAAAAATTGATTTGACATTAAACTGCCAGATTTGATAGCATGTCTATTCTTTGCTGTAATTACTCGAAATGAACCATAACTGTGTAGCTCGTTACTATCTTCAGTTCCTTATTTATTATTGTTACTTGCTGAGTTGGTTATACTCATACTACACCCTGCACTTCGTGTGTAGATCCAAGTATTTCCGGATATAGCGGGTGTTGATCCTTTCGCGCGGTTGATTTTTAGGAGATTTTGAGGTAGCTGTCGTGTTCCACAGACCTTGTCTCTCCTTCTCTATCTCTTTGTTTACCGTATTTGGTCTCAGACTATTATAGACTATATTTTCCAGACTTGTATTCATATTAGATGCTCATGTACTCAGTGACACCAGGTTTTGAGGAGTGTTTGTATTGTATTTAAATATTATATTTTTAACCTTAAAGAGAGGTTTTGGTTTATTGAGATTTTCGGCTTGCCTAGTATCGAGATAGGCGCCATCACGACAGGTTGGAATTTTGGGTCGTGACAAGAATAATATATATAGTTTAATCTATTTGTAGACAATAATTTACGTCGAAAAAAATAATCGAGACTGAAAAATATTGCAACAATCGTAGTATTTGATTTTAAATATTTGAGTGTACAATCTCTATGAATCCTCTGATTCTACTTTTCAACAGTAAATAAAAGAGCCTCCAAGCTTAATCTTGAATTTTAATTTATTTTAATCCAAGTGCTTGAAGCTTGATCTTGATCTTGACTTATTTTTAATCCAAGGGCTTGCAGCTTGTTCTTGAATCTTCATCTTGATCTTTTAATCCTTAGAACACTTGAATGCTTGTAGCTTTTAGAGAAATCCACAGCGTTTGATCCACGAGCTCACTCTTGCTTCTTGTTATAACTTCTGGTGTCTTTCTGGGTTATGAAGACTCCTATTTATAGTTGTGGGAGGGAAGAGTTGTGATGAGAACAAATTTTTTCTGACCAATCAGATTAAAGAGTGACAAGGCCGCATTTGATTGGCCAGAAGATTAAAGATTAAAGACTTTTAAAAGCACGCGATGAAGACTTTTAAAAATTCATGGCGAAGACCCTTAAAAGCTCGTGTAAAGATCCTTAAAAGCTTGTGGTAGAAATTCATAAAAGTCGGCAGTGAGGACCCTTTAAAGTTCGCCATGAGCACCTTTAGAATCGTCCCAGGCAATACTTTGAAACTAATTTTATATTGCACCACGCTGTCAATTGCAGATTTGCGCAGTCTCGTCAAAAAAATTGTATCTTGGTGTAGAAACGTCGAAATTATGAACCGTTTGATTTCTTGAAAATCAGACTTCAAAATCTAAAATATATCCAAAATGTAGGATTTAATACCTTAAAGATAGTTTCAGATAATATTTCAAAATCAACGTAAAATTTTGACACTCTGACGATTTCAAACTTGCGCGACTTCACCAAAACTTTTATCTTGATGTAGGAATGTCGAAATCATGAACCGTTTGATTTCTTGAAAATAAGACTTTAAAATCTAAAACATGTTCTAAATGTAAGCTTTAATTGAGATAGTATTTCAAAATCAACATCAGATTTTGATATACTGACAGTTCGAAATTGGCGCGACTTCGCCAAAACTTTTATGTTTTGGTATGGAAGCCTCGGGATTACAAGACGTTTTTCTTGACATCGATCAAAATTTAAGAGCTCCTCTCTCACCAAATATCTTGGGTTCAAGTTTCACTGAATTTGAAACATTGTGCCAAGCAATCTTTCTTCTTATACTTGTGTTCCATCTTTACGCCTCTCTTCTCTTCCCTATTTATTTAGGGCAGTGAGCAGATATGAAGACCAACAAACTCGAAGGTTATGCGAACATGAAGATATAGCGAAACCCCAGATTTTAATACAAATATTTTGTAGCCTCCTAAAAGACTATAATCATTTCATTGAAGACACCAATTTACCATAGCAGCTTGCCCTCTTAAAATCAAATGGGATCCAAATTTTAACAAAAGAATGGTATCTCAGCTCGATTTTCAAGTGCTAATTGAGTGGATTACATTCCATCGTACTTCATTCGAACAACGATTGGGGTATTATGTATATTTTGAACTTATGCGACTGAACTCAGAATGAAACTCTAAGCTGCCTACATACCTCGGTGAAGAGGATCAAGTCATACCGTAGCTCGGAATGGGTGATTTTTTTTTTATGTCCTAACTTTTGCCTAGGCCGCCTCTTTCGCGGTTTTCAACCTACCAGACTCTTTTTTTTGTTATATGTCCTAACGTTTTCCTAGGCTGCCTCTTTCGAGGTTTTCAACCTAGCGGACTCTTTTATTTATTTATTTATTTATTTATTATGGTGGGCCATACACAGTTTAGACTCATACGGGCCAGGAGTATAGGAACATGCAGTTTAGACTCATGCGTCAAGGAGCGTTGCGTCTTCAAGGATAATACTTCTTCAAAAACATGCCATTGATAGGGCCGATTCTCATGCCATCTGCATCAACTAGCTTGTAAGCCCCAGTTGAATAAGCTTCTTGTATGACATATGGCCCATCCCATTTTGAAGTGATCTTCCTTATAGGTTTATGGGAAGTAATTATGGGTCTTCGTACGGCAAGGACTTGATATCCTACTTGAAAGGATCTCGGGCAAACTCTTTTATTGAAGGTGCGAGACAATCGAGTTTGATAACATTCAAGGCTTTGTTGATCTTCCAACCTCTTCTCATCAAGAGCCTCCAACTCTGCTAATCAAAGTCGAGCATTTTCTTCATCAGTGATCTCTTCTTGAATAGCCAGTCGTAATGAAGGTATTTGATGCTCGAGTGGCAAGACGGCTTCGACTCTATAAACGAGTGAATAAGGAGTCGCTTATGTTGGCGTGCGGTAAGTCATCCTATATTCCCATAGAGCTTCTTCCATACGGTCATTCCAATCTCGTTTGGATTTGGAGATGACTTTCTTTAACAAGTTGCATAGAGTTTTGTTGAATGCCTCAGCTAGACCATTGGCGGCAGCATTGTACATCGAAGAGTTACGTTGCTTGAAGCCAAAGAGATCACAAACCTTGTTCATCAACCTATTATCTAATGGCTTTCCATTATCCGTTATTAAACGAGGAATGCCAAAGCGATAGATTATGTTTACTCGGATGAAACTTGCAACATTTTCCTTCTTTACCTCCTTAAGAGCAACAACTTCAGCCCATTTTGAGAAGTAGTCAGTTGCAGCCAAGATGTATAGGTGCCCACCAGAGGACTTTGGCAGTGGTCCAACAACATCCAATCCCCAAGCGTCAAACGGCCAGCATGCCACAGTCGGGTGCAACACTTCAGGAGGTTGATGAATAAAATTCGCATAGAATTGACAAGCCTTGCATCTTCGAGCGTAGTCTAAGCAATATTTTACCATCTTTGGACAATAATATCCCATCCTTTTTATATGGAAGTGGAGCTATGGTCCAGACTGGTGTGACTCACATACGCAAGAATGTGCCTCTTGCAAAGCTTGGAGTTCTTCTTCTTCCCCTAAGCATCGCAAGAGTACTCCCTTGAATGACCCTCTGTATAGAGTATCTTTGTAGTAAAGGAAGCGAGGTGCACGATGACGGATTTCAGTCCTTCTCCTCGGATTTTCTGGAAGTATCCCATAACATAAGTAGTCAATAATGGGTTGTCACCGTAGTCAATAATGGGTTGTCGCCATTCTTCTTTCTCAACTTAAGAAACAGCGACAAGATGCTTGAGTTCATTTTCTTCACCTTTAGCCTCATTTGGCAGCGGTACTACCTATTTTTGGTAGACAGTAACTTGTGCTTGATAAGGCAGGGTTAACGATAAAGCTAGGGCAGCTAAAGTATCAGCCTTCTTATTTTCTTTCCTTGGCACATACTGAATAGTCGCATCACCAAGCCACCCCATTAATATTTTGGTGTAATCATGATATGGGCGTAGTTCAGGCTTCTTGACCTCGTAACTACCTAGAAGCTGATTGACCACTAACTGAGAGTCACCAAAGACTTGCAATTGCAACCACTTCATTTCGACATCCATATCGAGCCCAAAGGCTTGATACTCAGCAATGTTGTTAGAGCAGAGTTGCATCAACATAAAAGTGTAGGGCAGATCTTCACCTTGAGAAATGACAAATACTACACTAGCACCATCTCCTCCGCGATGTGCAGCACCATCAAAGTACATCTTCCATGGAGGGTGAACTTCAATAACCATTGCGTCCTCATCGGGTAGTTCGTCAGTTAGCTCCCAATTATTAGGTATAGGGTGATCTGCCAAGAAGTCCGCTAACGTTTGTCCTTTATAGCCTTTGAAGGGATGTACACGATTTCAAATTGTTGAAACTGGAGGTACCACCTTGCTAGTCGGTCACTAAGGACAAGTTTTGACATCACGAACTTGATGGGATTTTCTCTAGAAACAAAACGAACGACATGAGCTTGAAAGTAGTGCTTTAACTTTTGGATTTAGAAGACTAGCGCCCGGTTTGCTTCTGCGTTTCAAGCTTCTATAGCAAAAGCTGAAAATCAGCCATTAAAATAGCTACTTAAGCTCCATAGCTCTCCTTCTCATAAACCTCTTCTTTCGTCCCTTTTCTCCACCACAATTCAGCTTCTTTTTGCTTTGAAATAGCAGCTGAAAATCTGCTCAATTTCAGCCTAAAACAGCCCTGAAGCACCGTTGACACACCAGCAAAACAACTCCAAAAAGTAGCTGAAAATGCCTCAAAACAGTCTCCCTACACTCGGTCAAATTCCCGACCCAAAATGCAACAAAGTAGCCCTGAAAACCGAGCTGAAAATCTGCCAAAACTTGCCTCAAAACTGTTGCAAAATAACCTTTCAAACCACCTGAAACCGACCCCGTCTTCACCGTAAACAACCATCCATTCCTGCGAAAACCAGTCAAGCAACCAAACTCCGTCGAAGATCCAGCAAAGCTTCTATGTCGAGGTTCCGGTTCGCAACTTCGGCGTTCTAGTCTGATGGTCGTTGCTCTGTTTGTTCTGATTGAGTTATAAATTTTTAGCTTTGTTCATCAATATAAAGGTCAATATCTAACCTTTCTTTTAATTAATATTGGTTATTATCCTTTCTGAGCTTGAATAAATGTTAGACATGTATGGATGTTGTTTAATCTTTGAGTTTTAGCTTTGTGTTTATATTACTGCTATCTCGAATCGGCATGTTAAATGGAAGCTTTGTTTGAAGGCTTTTTTTTATTAAATTGCAAGGACCGTAGTCAGTGTCCATTTCCTATCTCATTTTTATTGGTCAACGAGCGTGTATGGGTTGGTGTTACAGTCAAACTTCTCTATAACAATATCGTTTGTCCTAAAAGTTTTTAGCTTTTATAGTGAATGGCTGTTATACACCTATAACAGCATTTGGCTTTAGAATATATTTTGGCTGTTATAGATATAAGTTATCCAAAAAATAATTTTTTTTCTTTTTTAATATTAGATATAAAGGTAAAAAAATATTTAAATTCAAAATCTCAAAAGAAATGAATATTTCACGAATTAAATGCTAAAAAAATCTAATACATTATTAAAAATATTCATAACTAAATGTACAAACATTTAAACTCAAAGGCACACAATTAAATCTTTCAAGATTGATGGAAGAACTCCATAATTGTAGCTTGTTTCATAGATTCCAGTCTTTTACTAGCGGTATAATGCTTGAATCGGCGAAAATTTACATCCAAACTTTCAACAAAAGGATATCCAATTACTTTTCCTTGAAGGCAATCTAAGAGCTTAACAGTTGAATCTTCTATCTCACTCCAAGTAGCAGTAGGTTGAGGTTCTTCGTTAGCACTTTCATTTGCCTCCATAGTGTGTTCTTCTTCCACTCCAATAACTTGGTAATTTCTTCATCAGTGAAAGTCTCAATGATAGGAAGTGTTGCATCAAATTGCACATATGTGGCAGCATCCATCATCTCATTGATGTCATCAGATGGGATTTGTGTTATAAGTGATGATACATTCCCAACATCATCGACTAGTTCAATATTTTCACTATCAATATTGGGATTGTCATGTGTAGGTAGGATTCCAGTCTTTTTCCAACAATGGAGAATGGTAGAGGCCTTCACATCATTCCATGCTTCTACTAAAATGTTAATAGCTTGTCGCATATTGAACTTATTGTCACTAGATAATGGATGGCTCCCATTGCGCTTATATTCATCAATCAAATGCTTGATGAAGCGACTTTTATACTTAACTTTAAAATTTATAATTATACCAGCATCAACAGGTTGAAGATGTGATGTCGTATTAGGTAGGAAATAATGAACCTGAATAATTCAATGTTAGTACAATAGCACCACTAAAAAAATATGATCAAGACTACAACAAATACCTTAATATGGGTTAATTGACTTTCGTATTCCTCGATGTCATGATGAGTAGCATTGTCCATCAATAATAGAATCTTGCGATTTTCATCTTCAAATTTAGCATTTAGACTAAGCATGTATTTTTTAAAAATTTTACGACTCATCCATGCTTTCTTGTTATAAAAATAATTGATGTGTGGCAGAGAGGCCATGTCTATATTCTTATAACAACGAGGTTTAGTAACAGTTCCAATCACTAGGAGTTTTAGTTTCTCTATCCCTACAATGGAGTACAAGTGAAAAAGATAATTTAATAAAGAATTGAATATAGTTTTGAGTTTAAATTTAGAAAAAATTTAATGTAAATCAATCAACTAAGAATCAAGTTAAATATTTCAAAGAAATAAATTAACACCGTCAATACTAGTTTGAAACAATAACTTTAGTGTGTTCTTCAAATTTTATTACCTATGCACTAAGAGAAACTCACTCAAATATTTAAACATCCAAAGAATATCACGTGCAAATCTCTTCAAATAAAAATTATGATGTGCATATATTAAAAAATATGAATATATTACGTTTATATATTATTGGCATTTGTCCAATATAAAATATATCATGTGTAGATCTTCAAATAAAAAAGAATGATATGCATATCTTCAAAAAGTATAAATAAATCTTTTAAGTATCTTCCGGCATTTTTCTAATGAAAAATATATCATTTGAAGATCTTCAAAAAAACATAATAATAATAATGTGCATATTTTATGGAACGTACTCTTATCTTTAAGATATATATTTCTATTATAAGTTTTATATTAAAGTTATAAAATATTTGATTAAAATATTTAGAATTATTATTAATAATAATCTTAGAAAATCTACATGGCTATTATAGAGGGGGTAATTTTACAAAGAGCGTATTATCATAAAGATGGTTGTTGATGTTATAGGTAGAAAGCTGTTATAGAGAGATAAAATATAACATAAAAAATCGGTTCTGAAAAAAACTAGACTTTTATAGTGAATGACTGTTATATAGGGATGCTGTTATAAAGAGGTCTCACTGTATTAGGTTCTGTTTGCCAATGTTTGTTAAATTGTTTGAACTCAATCTTAGTTCTCTTTGTGATCGTCTCTTTGATATCTTGGATTAGCATGTTAAAATATCAATTTTAAAGTTGGGACAGTATACAAGGTCTTTATGAAAGGTATTTTAATTTAGTTTGAAGTAGATTATATTGCTCTTAAAATTTCACTTTGCCATTTCCTTCAATTACAACAAAAAAGAAAATCATTTGTTTCCTCTGGTGTGTAATATTTTGTTCAAGTTTTATGTTAGTTTCCCATTCCCTTGCTTAGTCGTAGCGTTGTAGATATTAAGCAGGCAGAGATTGTTGAGCCAAGGTTAATGAATGGTCAGCTGGGCCTAAATTTTGTAAATAGATAGAATAGTGAGAACGTTTTTTTTTTTTTGTAAATAATTTCTAGTGATCCACTTTATCATTTTTTTCCACAACTCTATATTCATAATTCTAGGCCTCACAATAATTTTAAATTTAGGAAAAAGAAACAAATCATGAATGCATTAGAATGCTTTAGGCGCGCTCTTAATTAATCAAATCATCGTGATTATATATACGTGCGCGTGACATAATTATGATTTTCAAAATTAAAATTAAGGTATGCGTTCGCGCAACTTTGGGTGAAACAATCTTATTAATAATACAGTGTTATTAGTTGTGTACACGTACACGTGACATGACTTTGACACACCAAACAAAACGATGCACACACACGTGATTCGTTTCAAAGATAATTCCATAACAAAGTAATTAAAAGCGGTAAAGTGGTTAAAATGTATAGCTTCCAAAATACGTAATAATCAAACAACTGAGCCGAGTGTAGATTGTAAAGCGACCGCGCTAAAATTACGGAATCCGGGAGTGCCTCACACCTTCTCTCGGATTAAAAAAATTCCTTACCCGGTCTTCTCTGTTTCGCGGACCGTAAAACAAAGTCAAATTTTTTCTTGATTTGGGATTCAAAATAAATGGTGACTCGGAACACCGTAAATAAATATTTCTGAGTGGCAACTCTTAAAATAAAATAAATTAATCCCATTTCAAATAATGTCACTTAAATTGAAAAAAACTTCTTTGGACCTTTCCCCGTAAAAAGGAGGTGTGACAGCTTTGGCGACTCTGTTGGGTATCAAGAAGCCAGAACTTCTGGTTCAGGGTTCAGAATTCGAGCTTGTAATGTGATCTATACTTGGCTTTATTGATCGGATGTTATTACTGTATTTGTGGGCCTAATGTGCTAATTGTCACTTATTTACCGCTTTGATATTATTTGAATTGTATTAAACTATCTTCTTACACCTCCCTTCTGTGTCTTTTGAATTTATGGTGCACACGTGTGTGTGACCCCCTTTTTTGTTAGAGTTCGTACCAATTAGAACGGGCTTGGTTCAGTAACTAGGCCGGGTAGACTTTCGTGCTTCCGGTACGTTGCTCCCACCTCGGCTCGAATTGTTCGCTCGGGTAAGCCATATCTAAAATACACCTCCAGAATTTTAAACCTAGAATAACATAGCCTCATGCCGGATCCCTAGTAGGATTGTTTGTTTGCATGGCGTACATTTAACTTTGGAGACTCTACACAGGGGTTTGATTCGTCTAGGATAGGTGTACCCAAAATAATATGATCATCCCGATGCATCTTATGTGCTACCTGTGCATTATGTCTGATTTGGTTTGTGGATGTTGACCGATTTTTTTAAAACAAAAGTGAGGAAAAACTAGAAAGAAGAAAATAGGAGAGAGAAAATTTATCCAATTTTCAAAAAATTCCGGTATTTGAAAATCCAAAAAAAAAAAAAAAAATCTCAAAATTTTACCCCAAAAAGACTATTACAAAATAAGCCTGAATTCTTCCAAAACAATGTCATGATATTCCTGAAATATTTATCGAACTACGCAAATCTGATTCTCATCGGATGTGAGATACGTAGGTAACCTTCATCGGGACCGGCCCCCAATTTTAAAAAATCCAAAATATTTTCTTTTAATTTCTTTTGAAAATCCAAAAATATTTTTGTTCTTCTTCAAAAGTTTTTCTTTCGAAAATTAAAAAACAAATTCAAAATTCAAAAATATTTTTCTTTTTTTCTCTAGAAGTCTTTTCTTTCATAAATTTAAAATAAAAGTTCAAAATCCAAAAATATGCTCTTTCTTCTTTAGAAGTCTTTCTTTCGAATCCCAAAAAACAAATTAGAAATCCAAAAAATATTTTCCTTGTTAGGAGCTTTCATGGTCTGAATTGTATAAGAGTAAGAGTTAGTTTATTTACTTTATTCCTGATCTTCCTGAATTACGTAATGATCTGATTCATGTTTAACATGATACGTAGGCAACCTCCAACGGGCTCGATAAAAATTCTTTTAAAACCACAAAAGAGTAATAAAAAATGAAATGAGGAAAATGATTGACAAAAAAAAAGGGAAAAGAAAAGGGAGTGTTAAAGTCAAAATAAAATAAACCAATAAGCCGGGATGAAACATGAAGCCTTCCAAGCTCATTTTAGAAATGAAAATGGCATTAGGTGCATGCCATATAATATGTGATTAATATATGTAAAATGCCTAACTCTAAAACGTTTGTTGTTTGTCATGTGAAGATAAAGTTAAAATAATATGGTTGGTTTGTGATTTAAACTGATGACTCACGCTTACAACACGAGATCAAAAGGAAAGAGTAGTATGGAAAATAATAATGAGAATGAGTCAGATAATGATGATGTCCATGAAAAATTGGTCGAATAAAGTTCAGGATTGGTTGAAGAGGTAAGAGTGCTGAAGCAATAATTGACAGAGATGTACCAAGCCTGGTGTAATAATTCGGCCGGTCGTTTTGAGAGTATTAGCCTCGATCCCCTATTTACTGCTTTCCCCGTATCATTTTATGCTTATGTGACTTGCCAGGAGATTTTTATTTTGGTTTCAGAGTGATTTGGGACACTTAGTCCCTAAAACGGAAGCTTAAGTTCTAGGATTTTAATCGTAATTGGAACTGTGTGAAGATTGCTCCGAAATGGAGTTTCGTTGGTTCCGTTAGCTCCGTTGGGTGATTTTGGGCATAGGAGCGTGTCCGAATTGTGAATTGGAAGTCTATAGCTGAATTAAGCTTGAAATGGAGAAAGTTAAATTTTTGAGAAGTTTTACCAGAAGTTGACTTTTTAATATTGGGGTCAGATTCTAATTTCGGAAGTTGGAGTATGTCTGTAATATCGAATATGATTTGTATGCAAAATTTAAGGTCAATCGGACGTGAATTGATAGGTTTTGGCATCGGTTGTAGAAGTTTGAAGTTTCAAAGTTCATTAAGTTTGAATTGGAGTGTTATTCGTATTTTTGTTGTTGTTTGGGGTGATTTGAGGGCTCGACTAAGTTCGTATGATATTTTGGGATTTGTTGGTATGTTTGGTTGAGGTCCTGGGGACCTCGGGCGGATTCCGGGTGGTTAACAAACTAGATTTGGACTTGTTGGACTTGCAGAAAATCTAGTGTTTCAGTTGTTGGTTTCCTTCTTCGCGTTCGCGAGGGGAGTTCCGCATTCGCGAATGGGAGCTGGTGGTTGGTGAGGATTTGTGCTTCGCATTCACGAAGTGTGAGACGCGATTGCGAAGGCCTGGGAAGTGGTGCATCGCGAACGCGTGATGGGTATCGCGTTCGCGTAGAGGAAGTAGAGACGTGGGCTCATGTTAACGTTTTGGGGAGATTTTCTAATTTCTTGCTAAATCCTTGATTTCATTAATTAGATTAGTTTCTTATAGTTATATTTATGATATATAATTGCCTTTTGCTAGATTTGGGACATTCGGAGTCGGAAAGTCGTGGAAAAGGCGTTCTTGTTGATTGATTGAGCTTGACTCGAGGTAAGTGCCTTGCCTAACCTTGTGTGGGGGAAATCTTCTTAGGATTTGGTACTGTTGTGATACTTCTGTGATATGTGAGCACCATGTACGCGAGGTGACGAGTGCGTACACGGGCTAATTGTTGAAAAATTCGATTTTTACTGAGTAGTAGCCTGTTACATCTTAATTGAGTTATACCAGCATGTGTAGTTATCTTGTTTAGCCTAATATCACATGTCTACATGTCTTAATTATTTATTCGAAACCTGTTCATCATGTTAGTTGATTTCCTGCTTTTCCTTGTCTTGTATTTAGTCTTAAACTGTAGGATTTCTTGCTGTAATTGTTGTTGTCCATCGATTTCGAGCTTTGTGTTTACTTTTGGTACTACGAGGCGGTACCTCAAGAGATTCCCTTTCGCATATTTACTTCTGGGACTACGAGGCCGTACCTCGGGAGATCTCCCTGCATATTTAATTTTGGGACTACGAGGCGGTATCTCGGGAGTGCCCCTGTTGTTTATCCCTATGTGATGTGCTGTTATCTTTCTGTAGTTTCTCCTCGTTAAATTTCTACTCTCGTATTACATTGCTATATCTTCTTCCTTAAATTATTATATACTAGTAAGGCCCTGACCTGACCTCATCACTACTCTACCGAGGTTAGGCTTGGCACTTACTGGGTACCGTTGTGGTGTAATCATGCTACTCTTCTGCACATGTTTTGTGTGCAGAACCAGTTACCTCCTACAAGCTCAACTACTAGTTGAGAGTTTTGCTGCGACTTTCGGGGACGTCAAGGTATATCTTCTAGCATCCGCAGACCTCGGAGTCCCCCTCTATCCCTTAGGTTGTTCCTCCTTTATTTTTCCTAGTTACTGATGGATAGATACATTTTGAACAAATTCTTAGAGCTTGTGACTTGTGACTACCGGGTCTTTGGGAATTGTTTATACTTTAGTGTTGGTTTACTTGTAAATGCCGAGCGGTATTTTTCAGTTATATAGTTTTCTGTTGATGTATAGTGGTTGATTCTGCTTTTATTTTAATTATTCCAAAATTATTAAGCTTACCTAGTCGTAGAGACTAGGTGCCGTCACGACATCTTACGGAGGGAGATTTGGGTCGTGACAAGTTGGTATCAGTGCTCTAGGTTCATAGGTGTTATGAGTCACAAGCAGGTTTAGTAGAGTCTCATGGATCGGTACGGGGACGTCTGTGCTTATCTTCGGGAGGCTATGGAATTGTTAAGAAAATTTAACTTCCTTGATTCCTTGTTGTGAGAAATTGTTGACTTCGGAATTCAAAACTTCTGTCTTCTATTCTCTCACAGATGGTGAGGATGCGTACAGCCGGATCAGATGACCAGGCACCTGCGCCCCTTGCTGGATCCATGAGAGGCCGGGTCTGAGGTAGAGGCCAAGAACGTCCACGTAGTGCAGCCAGATGAGCCACCATCAGCCCAGTTGGAGCTGCTACAGAGGAGCCACCATCAGCCCAGTTGGAGCGCAGACACCCGAGACGCCTGTTACTGCACCAGCTCTTCAGGAGACCCTGGCATAGTTCTTGAGCATGTTCGATACTCTAGCTCAGGCAGGGTTGATTCCACTTGCTCTTGCCATATCCCAGGATGGGGGAGGAGCACAGACCCCCGCCGCCCGTACCCTAGAGCAGTGGGTTTAGGTCGACCAGGTTCCAAAGATCATACCGATGCAGCCGGTAGCTCCAGTTCAGCCCAAGGTTAGGGCAGCAGTTTCTGAGGCGGAGCAGCTCAGGCTTGAAAGGTACAAAAAGTACCACCCTCCTACTTTCAGTGGCTTGGCGTCAGAGGATGCCAGGGTTTTCTTGAGTAGAATCACCGTATCCTCAGTACTATGGGTGTAGCAGAGTCGAGTGAGGTTTCTTTCACTGCATTCCAGCTTAGAGGAGCAGCCTATCAGTGATGGCATGCTTATGAGTTGGGTAGTCCGGCTGTGGCAGATTCACTCATATGGACTCAGTTCTTGGATATGTTCTTAAGGGAGTATGTTCCCCAGAGTCTCAGAAATGCATGGCGCACAGAGTTTGAGCAGTTGCGCCAGGGTGCTATGACTGTGTTAGAGTATGCGGTTCGTTTCAGTGATTTGGCTAGGTTTGCACCAGCTGCTAAAGTTCGAGAGAGGGTTCGTCGGTTTATCGAGGGGCTCAACCCTAGTGTCAGGCTTAGCATGGCCCGGGAGTTGGAGATGGATATTGCATACCAGCAGGTTGTGAGGATTGCTAGGATATTGGAGGGTATGCTTGCTCGGGAGAGAGAGGAGAGGGAGGCCAAAAGGTCTCTAATGTCTGGCAGTTATTGTGGTGCTTATGCCCCAGCTGTAGTTCATCATGGTAGGGGCTATGCCAGTCACCCTGTTCATTCAGCACTTCCAGCCGCCAGTGGTATTCCGGCTACTCCTAGGCCCCATGAGCCTTATTATGCACTGCCAGTGTCTAGTGTACCTCCTGCACGAGGTGATTTTAGCGGTCAGTCCAGCAAACCTGGCCCGAGCAAGCCACAACAGCCACGCCCTCCGAGAGCTTGTTGTGAGTGTGGCAACATTTGCCATATGGTTAGGGATTGCCCCAGACTTAGGAAGGGTGCACCTCCACAGACTACTCAGGCACCGCATGCTCCACCGGGTCCCCAGGCTATGATTACAGCACCAGCTACCACTATACCTTCTTAGCTAGCTCGAGGTGGAGGTCAGGCAGGTAGAAGTTGCCCTAGAAGGGGAGGCCATGCCAGATACTATGCCCTTCCTGCTCGTACAGAGGTAGTTGCATCCGACTATGTCAGTACAGGTATTGTTTCGGTCTGTCATAGAGATGCGTCGGTCTTATTTGATCCAGGAACCACTTATTCCTATGTGTCATCTTATTTTGCTCCATTTTTGGGCGTATCCTGTGATTCTTTGAGTTCTCATGTTTATGTATCTACATCTGTGGGTTATTCCATTATTGTTGACCGTGTGTATCGGTTGTGTTTGATTGTTCTTAGTGGTTTTGAGACCAAAGTCGATTTGTTATTGCTCAGTATGGTAGACTTTGATATTATTTTGGGCATGGACTGGTTGTCTCCCCATTATGTTATTTTTGATTGTCACACCAAGACCGTGATGCTGGCTATGGCATGATTACCATGGTTAGAGTGGAGAGGTACCTTAGATTATACTCCCACCAGAGTTATTTCATTTCTTAAAGCTCAACGAATGGTTAAGAAGGGGTGTGACGCGTATCTAGCTTATGTGAGAGATGTCAGTATTGATACCCCTACGGTTGAGTCCATTCCAGTAGTGAGGTATTATCCTGATGTATTTCCAGCTGATCTTCCAGGTATGCCGCCCGATAGGGATATCGACTTTGGTATTGATTTATTGCCAGACACTCAGCCCATCTCTATTCCTCCATATCGTATGGCTCCTCCTGAGTTGAAGGATTTAAAGGAGCAGTTACATGAGTTGCTTGATAAGGGCTTCATTCGGCCTAGTGTGTCACCTTGGGATGCTCCGGTCTTGTTTGTGAAGAAGAAGGATGGTTCTATGCGTATGTGCATTTATTATCGCCAGTTGAACAAAGTTACAGTGAAGAACAGTTATCCATTACCTCGTATTGCTGACCTATTTGATCAGTTACAGGGTGCCAAAGTGTTTTCCAAGATTGACTTACGTTTAGGCTATCATCAGTTGAAGATTCGGGAGCCAGATATCCCGAAGGCTGTTTTCAGGACTCGGTATGGTCGCTACGAGTTCCTTGTGATGTCATTTTGACTGACCAACACCCCAACAATATTTATGCACTTGATGCACAGTGTATTCCGGCCCTATCTTAACTTATTCTTCATTGTGTTTATTGAAGACATTCTGGTGTACTAACACCTGAGGACTGTGCTTCAGACCTTGAGGGAAAATAAGTTTTATGCAAAATTCTCAAAGCGTGAGTTCTGGCTAGATTCAGTGGCATTTTTGGGTCACGTAGTGTCGAGTGAAGGGATCGAGGTAGATCCGAAGAAGGTTGAAGCAGTGCAGAGTTGGCCCAGACCGTCCTCAGCTACGTTAATCCGGAGTTTTCTTGGTTTGGTGGAGTACTACCGTTGATTTGTAGAGGGTTTCTCATCTATTGAAGCACCTATGACCAGGATGACCTAGAAGGGTGCTCCGTTCAGGTGGACAGAGGAGTGTGAGGAGAGCTTTCAAAAGCTTAAGACAACTTTGACTACAGCCTAAGTATTGGTAGTGCCTACAGGTTCGGGGTCTTATACTATATATTGTGATGCATCGCAGATTGGCCTCGGCACGGTGTTGATGTAGGACGGTATGGTGATTGACTATGCGTCTAGACAGCTGAAGGTACATGAAAAGAACTATCCGGTCCACGACCTTGAGTTAGTAGCTATTGTACATGCCTTGAAGATTTGGCGGCACTATTTGTACGGTGTCCCTTGTGAGATCTACACCGATCAGCGGAGTTTGCAGCATCTGTTCAAATAGAAGGATCTTAACTTGCGTCAGCGGAGGTGGTTGGAGCTCCTTAAGGATTATGATATCACCATTTTGTACCATCCTGGGAAGGCCAATATGGTGACCGATGCCTTCAGTCGCCGGGCGGAGAGTTTGGGGAGCTTAGCATATCTACCAGCAGCAGAGAGGCCATTGGCGTTGGATGTTCAGGCATTGGCCAACCAGTTTGTTAGATTGTATATTTCTGAGTCGAGTCGAGTTTTGGCTTATGTGGTCTCTCAGGAGTTCTTTTTATGATCGTATCAGGGAGCGTCAGTATGATGACCCTCATCTACTTGTCCTTAAGGACATGGTTCAACACAGTGATGCTAAGGAGGTTACTATTGGAGATGATGGTGCATTGAGGATGCATGGAAGATTATGTGTGCCCAATGTAGATGGTTTGCGTGAGTTGATTCTCCAGGAGGCTCACAGTTCACGGTACTCCATTCATCCGGGTGCCACGGAGATGTATCAGGACTTAAGGCAGCATTATTGGTGGAGGAGAATGAAGAAGGACATAGTAGAGTATGTAGCTCGGTGTCTAAATTGCCAGAAGGTGAAGTATGAGCATCAGTGGCCAGGTGGTTTGCTTTAGAAGCTAGAGATTCCGGAGTGGAAATGGGAGCGGATCACTATGGATTTAGTTATTGGGCTTCCACGGACTCAGAGGAAGTTTGATGTAGTTTGGGTGATTGTGGATAGTCTGACCAAGTTAGCTCATTTTATTCCTGTGATGACTACTTATTCTTCCGAGCAGCTGGCTCGAGTTTATATCCGCGAGATTGTCAGGCTTCATGGCGTGCCCGTATCTATCATCTCTGACCGAGGTACACAGTTTACATTACGGTTCTGGAGAGCCGTACAACATGAGTTGGGTACTCGGGTTGAGTTGAGCACAATATTTCACCCTCAGACGGACGAGCAGTCCGAGCGCACTATTCAGATACTGGAGGATATGCTTCGGGCATTTGTGATGGAGTTTGGGGGTTCTTGGGATCAGTTCTTGCCACTTGCGGAGTTTGCCTACAACAACAGTTATCAGTCGAGCATTTAGATGGCACAGTATGAGGCTCTGTATGTTAGGCAGTGTCAGTCTCCAGTAGGTTGGTTCGAGCTGGGCGAAGCTAGGCTATTGGGTACAGACTTGGGTCAGGATACTTTGGAGAAGGTTAAGGTGATAAAGGATCGACTTCGCACAACCCAGTCCAAACAAAAGAGTTATGCAGATCGGAAGGTTCGTGATGTTGCATTCATGGTTGGAGAGCGGGGTCTTGCTCCGGGTTTCGCCCATGAAGGGTGTCATGAGGTTCGGGAAGAAAGGTAAGCTGAGCCCAAGGTTTATTGGCCCGTTCGAGGTGTTGCAGCGAGTTGGGGAGGTTGCTTATGAGCTTGCCTTGCCTCCTAGTCTAGCAGGAGTTCATCCAGTATTCCATGTTTCTATGCTACGAAAGTATCATGGCAATCCGTCTCATGTGCTGGATTTCAGCTCAGTCCAGTTGGACAAGGATCTATCTTATGTTGAGGAGCCAATGACTATTTTGGACAAGCAGGTTCGAAAGTTGAGGTAAAAAATTATTGCTTCAGTGAAGGTTCAGAGGAGGGGTCAGCCGGTCGAGGAGGTGACTTGAGAGACCGAGCATGATATGCGCAGTCGTTATCCTCAGCTTTTCACCACTTCAGGTATGTCTCTATGCTCGTTCGAGGATGAACGATTATTTTAAGAGGGGGAGGATGTAATGACCCGACCGGTCTTTTTGAGAGTATTAGCCCCGATCCCATATTTACTGCTTTCCCCGTATGATTTTATGCTTATGTGACTTGCCGGGAGGTTTTGTTTTTGGTTTCAGAGTGATTTAGGACACTAAGTCCCTAAATCGAAAGCTTAAGTTCTAAGATTTTGACCGTAGTTAGAACTGTGTGAAGACGGCTTTGGAATAGAGTTATGTCAGTTTTGTTAGCTCCGTTGGGTGATTTTTAACTTAGGAGCCTATCCAGATTGTGAATTGGAAGTCTGTAGCTGAATTAGGCTTGAAATGGCGAAAGTTAAATTTTTGAAAAATTTGACCGGAAGTGGAATTTTTGATATCGGGGTCGGATTCCGATTCCGGAAGTTGGAGTAGGTCCGTAATGTCGAAAATGACTTGTCTGCAAAATTTGAGGTCATTTAGACGTGAATTGATAGGTTTCGGCATCAGTTGTAGAAGTTTGAAGTTTCAAAGTTCATTTACTTTGAATTGGAGTGTGATTCGTGTTTTTGTTGTTGTTTGGGGTGATTTGAGGGCTCTAATAAGCTCGTATGATGTTTTAGGACTTGTTGGTATGTTTGGTTGAGGTCCCGGGGACCTCGGATGGATTCCGGGTGGTTAACGGACTAGATTTGGACTTGTTGGACTTGTAGAAAATATAGTGTTTCAGTTGTTGGTTTCCTTCTTCGCGTTCGCGAGGGGAGTTCCGCGTTCGCGAAGGGGAGCTGGTAGTTGGAGAGGATTTGGGATTCGCGTTTTGCGAAGTGTGAGACGCGATCGCAAAGGTCTGGAAAGTGGTGCATCACGAACGCGTGATGGGTATCGCGTTCGAGTAGAGGAAGTAGAGGCTACTGGGACACCAAAGAAATTGTTCTACGCGTTTCGCGTAGTAGGGGTCGCGTTCGCGAAGAGGTGGGTCAGTCATGCATCGCATTCACGAGAGGGTCCTCGCGTCTGCGTAGAAGGATTTTTGGTCAGTAGCTAATTATGCTACGCGAACGCGAGAGTGAGACCGCGTTCGCGAAGAAGGATTTACCTGGGCAGATATAAACATTTCAAAATTGAGGGTTTGCCATTTTCATCATAACTTGCGATAGAGAGCTCGGATTTAGGCGAGATTTTGTGGGATTTTCAGAGCCATCAATTGGATAATGATTCTTCACTTGTTTTTGGTTATATCCCACTAATCTACCATTAATTTTACCTTCTAATTTAAGATTTGAGTTGAGAAATTTGGGAAAAAGTGGAAGAAGTTCAACCAAATTTTTGGGTTTTGATTGAGATTTTGATATCGTATTTGAGTAATTTTGGTACGAGTGAACTCGTGTTTGAATGAGTGTTCGTATTTTGTGACTTTTACCCGATTCTTAGATGTGGGCCCGAGTCGACCTTTTGGGGCGATTTTCTAATTTCTTGCTAAAGCTTTGATTTCATTAATTAGATTAGTTTCTTATAGTAATATTTATGGTATGTAGTTGCATTTTGCTAGATTCGGGCCATTTGGAGTCGGAAAGTCGTGGAAAAGGCGTTCTTGTTGATTGATAGAGCTTGGCTCGAGGTAAGTGGCTTGCCTAACCTTGTGTAGGGGAAATCCCCTTAGGATTTGGTACTGTTGTGATACTTATGTGATATGTGAGCACCGTGTACGCGAGGTGACGAGTGCTTACACGGGCTAATTATCGCAAAATCCAGTTTTTACTGAGTAGTAACCTGTTACATCTTAAATGAGTTATACCAGCATGTGTAGTTATCTTGTTTAGCCTAATATCGCATGTCTACGTGTCTTAATTGCTTATTCGAAACCTGTTCAGCATGTTAGTTGATTTCCCGCTTTTCCTTGACTTGTATTTAGTCTTAAACTGTAGGATTTCTTGCGGTAATTATTGTTGTCCATTGATTTCAAGCTGTGTGTATACTTTTGGGACTACGAGGAGGTACCTCGGGAGATCCCCCTGCATATTTATTTTTGAGACTACGAGGCGGTATCTCGGGAGTTTCCCTGTTGTTTATCCCTATGTGTTGTGCTGTTATCTTTCTGTAGTTTCTCCTCGTTAAATTTCCAGTCTCGTATTACATTGCTATATCTTCTGCCTTAAGTTATTATTTACCAGTAGGGCCCTGACCTGACCTCGTCACTACTCTACCGAGGTTAGGCTTGGCACTTATTGAGTAGCGTTGTGGTGTACTCATGCTACTCTTCTGCACATGTTTTGTGTGCAGACCCAGGTACCTCCTACCAACCCCGCTACTAGTCGAGAGTTTTGTTGTGACTTTCGGAGACGTCAAGGTATATCTGCCAGCGTCCGCAGACCTCGGAGTCCCCCTCTATCCCTTATGTTATTCCTCCTTTATTTTTCCTAGTTACTGATGGATAGATACAGTTAGAACAAATTCGTAGAGCTTGTGACTTGTGACTACCGGGTCTTTGGGAATTGTTTATACTCGAGTGTTGGTTTACTTATACATGCCGAGCAACATTTTTTAGTTATATAGTTATCTATTGAAGTTTAGTGGTTGATTCTGCTTTTATTCCAATTATTCCGAAATTGTTAGGTTTACCTAGTCGTAGAGACTAGGTGCTGTCACGACATCCTACGGAGGGAGATTTGGGTCGTGACACATGGTTAAATGGACAGCCACTGCCCCCATTACTCACAGGGCCTTCGGATAATCTTCATAATGTGTCAATTTCAACTTAAGTGCCCATTTCCATAGCAAGTGACCCATTGTATCAACCTGAATTTATTCCGAACATTAACCTTCCCACTATCCCCAGTACCTCCATTCCACGTTCTCCAGCCGCACCCCTCAGAAATGACCCACCTACTGTACCCATTGTCCATACTTACACTCTCCCTCAGCCGATTCTTGCTCAAAAGTCCAATAATGATCCACAACTCAATGCTCACGATGCCTAACATTACTCTTCGGAACTGACTTTCAATGTTATAGATTCATACAAGTATATTCCTCAGAACATGTTCCCAATTGAGATTGAAAAACCCGACAAGAATACGGAACAAGAGGAAATAACCAAAAAAATGAAGAGCTTGGAACAAACCATGAGAAACATATAGGGCTTGCGATGCCACAAGAGTGTTTCGTTCAATGATCTATGCATGTTCCCCCATGTTCATTTTCCACCTGGCTTCAAGACCCCAAAATTTGATAAGTATGATGGGCATGGTGATCCTGTGGCTCATCTGAAGAGGCATTGTAACCACTTGAGGGGAGCAGGAGGCAAAGAAGAATTGCTTATGGCCTATTCTGGGGAAAGTTTGACAGGAATTGCTTCAGAGTGGTTCATAGATCAAGACATGTCTCACTGGTATGTTTGGAACGACATGGCTCAAGATTTTGTCCAACAGTTTCAGTACAATATGGATATAGTGCCAGACCACTCCTCTCTTGTCAACACAAAGAAGAAACCGACAGAAAGCTTCAGAGAATATGCAATCAAATGGAGCAGGCTGCTAGGGTCAAACCAATGAAAGAAACAGAGATGATTGACTATTTTCTCCAAGCTTAGGATCCTATTTACCTCTATTACATGTTATCCGCCATTGGTAAACCTTTTGATGAGGCGATTAAGATTGGAGAAATAGTTGAGAATGGCATGAAGACGGGAAGAATATTGAGTCAGGCCGCCTTCAAAGCCACATCACAGGCCTGAAAGTATTATAGGAATCAACTGTTTATTTCTTCATTTATGCGTATAATACAGTGATGTTTAAATACTACTCAATACAACAGTCCTAAAGGGAGAGGGACTTTACACGGGATATCAGCTATTATGTTTATTCCTTAGAATAAGTATTTTCAGTTAAGGTGAATATTTTTATCCCTTAGGTGTAGCTATCCTAACATTCCCCTTCAAGCGCAGCTTGTGATTAGTCACAACAAGCTTGTCTCGAAGAAATATAAAGCGGCGAGCTGATAAACTCTTTGTCAAAGTATCAGCTAACTGATCTAAGGAACTGATGTAACCAACATCAAGATCCTTCGAAGCAACCTTCTCTCTAACAAAGTGAAAGTCCAACTCAACATACTTCATGTGAGCATACGACACAGGATTAGTAGTGATACATATAGCAGATAAATTATCACACCAAAGCTTTGAAGCAGTAGGTAGAAGTATAAACAATTTCTGGAGAAGGTGCTGAATCCAAGTAATTTCAACAGTGGCAGCAGCTAAGTGTGATGACCCGCCACATCACCATGTCACATAAGCACCATTTGGCATATATTAAAGCCATGTGGAAGCTTACATAGGAGGAAGGCTAGCATTTGTGAGAAGATTCTAGAAAAGTATGGACATTTCCTTTGGAAGACCCTAGATCCCTTTGGATTTGCTAGGAAAGTCTTTGAAATCTTCTAGGCTTATAGAAAATTCTAGAGAAAGCTCTTATCTTGTAAATATTAAGGACTTGTGTAACAATTAATATTTACACACTAACCCCTAGGAGACTAGTATATAAAGGGGACCATTCATTTGTAATTCACCAAGTAAATAATTCAAGTTTTCTCTAATACAAAGCTTCCTTTAATAATTCTCTTGTGTTCTTTCTACCATTCTCTTAGCAATCTCGAGTGTAGTAAGGCTGACTTGGCATAGCAAGAACGTGAGCAAGTTGTGCAAGATCGTGAGCGAGTTGTCAAGTGCCACACGTGTACTTAGTTAACTACTAAGAATGTGACAACGTGGTATCAGAGCAAAGGTTGCAACTAAGGGAATGGCGAACGACAGAGAAATTAATGCTGCCAGCACCCAAGCCAACGTCATCCAGGATGCTGCTGGCAAGAGCGGCCGTAACAAAAAGAGAAATGCCACCAACAAGAGCTAGGAGGTGCCACCCAAGGTTGTGTCAAATGAAGGGCTTACATCCCAAGAATCACCTGCCACTGAAGTGAGCGAGGATGAAGTGGAGGTCCTGCCCGAGGATGTCTCGCTCGGTAAAGAGTGGGTGATGAGCATGAATGCGGGGATGGACGCCGTGGAGATCTTTGGCCAATGCTTGGGGAAGGTGGAAGGCACCCTTAGCGTTATTGAGGGTCACACTCTTGAAGAGATTGAGAGTATCCGAAATGACTTGGAGGGACGTACACAGACCGAGATGGAATTAAGGCAAACCATCACTGCCTTAGAGTGTAGACTCATGGAGGCTTTGAGTACTACCGATGCTATGAAGGCAAAGATAGAGTCATTTGAGGAGCATGTCTATGCTGGCGTGACCGATGCAGCCAGCAATGTTGTGGTCACGATAGAGGCCAAGATTGAGGCTCCCAAATCTCCTGTGTTCAAAGGTGTTCGTGATGCACAAGAAGTGGAAAACTTCCTTTGGCACTTGGAGAACTACTTCAGGCACGGCAAAGTGAGGGACGACGAGGCCATGATCAACACTACAGTGTTGTACCTCTCAAAGACTGCCATGCTATGGTGGAGAATGAAGATGGCCGACGTGGATAAAGGTCTATGTACTATTAGCATGTGGGATAAGTTCAAACCCGAGTTCAAGCAACATTTCTTTCCAAACAATGTCTTGTACGAGGCAAGGCGCAAGCTTAGGGAGTTGAAGCAAACAGGGAGCGTACGTGTATATGTCAAGGAGTTCACTACCCTTATGCTCCAAATCCCCAACCTAACTAATGATGACTTGTTGTTCCACTTCATGGACAGGTTACAAAATTAGGCTAAGCAGGAGTTGCAACGCCAACAAGTCTCCAGATATAGACCAAGCCATAGTGGAGGCTGAATCATTGATGGATTTCAGGCATGACAAGCATGACAAAGGCAAATGCAAAGAATCAAAGGTTAACAATGTCAAAGGTGGGGGAGACAGTGGCAAAGGCAGGGAGATACAACAATAATACTACAAGATTCAAGATACCAAAAAGTCGAGTGGCCATTAGGGCTACGCTGAGACGAAGGCATATGCCGAGAAGAAGGGATGTTACATATGCGGAGGTCCGCACAACTTCAGGAATTGTTTCGATCTAAAGAGCCTCAATGCCATAGTCCGTGAACGGAAGGAGCAGCCGCAAGGAGAGAGTTCGGGAACCGCACAGTTGGGTATGATCAAATTATGTGGTGCTGTCACGAAGCAAGCTATTCAACCTACCGAGAATGGAAACCAGTACGTGGATCTCACCATCAACAACAAGCCTGCTCATGTAATGGTGGATACTAGAGCAACTCATAATTTCGTGACTGAGGCTTTCACAAAGAGACTAGAATTGAAGTTTGCTCCAACCAACTCTCGCATCAAGACTGTGAATGCCGAGATACAGAATGCGAGTAGGGTAGCTAATGGAGTTGGTGTCAAATTGGGAACTTGGAAAGGAGCTTACATGGTACCTACAGTGACTATGCCACGCGGACAGAGCAAAGCACAATTCTTAGCTATGCAGGTTGTCATGGGGATCAAGAAGGGGGAGCCGACATTCATTGCAACTATCGCAAGTCTAGAGGAAGACAAGAGTTTTCAAGAGACACTGCCGCCCTGCATAGAAACGTTGCTTGAGGAAAACAAAGATGTCATGTCCGATGATTTGCCTAAGCACTTGCCGCCTAGGCGAGAGGTGGATCACAAGATTGAGTTGGAGCCAAGGGCTAAGCCTCCCGCATTTGCCCCATCTCGTATGGCGTCGCCCGAGCTAGAGGAGCTCAGGAAACAATTAAAAGAGCTGCTAGATGCTGGTCACATTCGCCAATCAAAGGCACCTTTCAGCACACTAGTATTCTTCCAGAAGAAGAAGGATGGATCGTTGCGCTTGTGCTTAGACTACCGAGCACTTAATATGGTCACAGTGAAGAATAAGTACCCGATATCACTCATTACTGACTTGTTCGATAGACTTGGGCAAGCCAAGTACTTTACCAAGGTGGATCTTCGCAAGGGCTATTACGAGGTTCACTTTGCAGAAGGGGATGAGATGAAGACAACATGTGTGATGAGATATGAAGCCTTTGAGTGGTTGGTGATGCCCTTCGGGTTAACCAATGCACTGGCCACATTTTGCACCCTTATGAACAAGCTTTTTCATCCCTACCTTGATCAGTTCGTGGTAGTCTACCTAAATGACATAGTCATCTACATCAACACCTTGGAGGAGTACATGAAGCACTTAAGGAAGTTTTTCCAAGTCTTGTGGGAGAACGAGCTATACATGAAGAGGGAGAAATGTGAGTTTGCACAATCAAAGGTGCACTTCTTAGGCCATGTTATTAATATGGAGAGCTACACATGGACGAGGCTAAGGTACGTGCTATCCAGAACTGGGAGGCACCTATAAAGGTAACTGAGTTCAGATCCTTCCTTGGCCTTATTAACAACTATTGTTGGTTCATCAGGGGCTACTCAGCAAAGGCCGCACCATTGATTGAGTTGCTAAAGAAGAACAAGCCATGGATTTGGACGGAGCATTGTCAAAGGGCGTTTGAAGACCTCAAGGCAGCTGTAACAGAGGAGCTAGTCTTGGCATTACTTGACTTTTCCAAGACAATTGAGGTTCATACAGATGCTTCAGATTTTGCCATTGAGGGTGTCTTGATGCAGGATAATCATCCCATAGCATTTGAGAGCCGCAAGTTAAATGAGACGGAGTGGCATTACACGGTGCAAGAGAAGGAGATGACTACTATTGTGCATTGTCTTTGTACATGGCGACATTATTTGCTCGGGTCGAGGTTCATGGTCAAGACCGACAATGTAGCTACTAGATACTTTCAGACGTAGAAGAAGCTCACACCAAAACAGGCTAGGTGGCAGGATTTCTTGGTCGAATTTGATTATGTGCTGGAGTATAAGATGTGCAAAGGTAACGTTGTAGCCGATGCCTTGAGCTGGAAATTCGAGCTTGCTGCAATCACTTCAACATGATGGGATATTCGTGAGGCTATAAAAGAAGGCATGTGGCATGATCCAACAGCCAAACAACTTATCGAGTTAGCCAACCAGGGCAATACAAGACATTTTTGGGTCGAAGACGGCGTACTGCTTACCACAGGTCGGTGGGTCTACATGCCTAATTTTGGAGACATTGGACGGCGGATCATAAGGGAGAGTCATGACACAATGTGGGCTGGTCATCCATGCCAACGTCGCACTCGGGCCTTGGTTGAGTCAGTCTACTATTGGCCACGCATGCGAGATGACATAGAGTGTTATGTGCAGACTTGTCTTGTCTGTCAATAGGACAAGGTTGAGAAACAAAAACTCGGAGGACTTTTAAAGCCACTACCAGTTGCAGAACGTCCATGGGAGAGCGTGACTATGGACTTTATCACTTGCCTACCTAAATTCGACGGTTATGGTACTATTATGGTGGTGGTGGATTGATTTTCCAAATATGCCGCCTTCATGCTTGCTTCACCAGGTTGCACTGCCAAGGAAGCCGCCAAACTATTATTTAAGAATGTGGTGAAGTATTGGGGCTTACCAAGGCATATTATCAGTGATCGAGACCCCCGTTTTACTGGAAACGTTTGGAGAGAGTTATTCGACATACTTGGCACAAAACTGCACTTTTCCACTAGTTTCCACCCACAGACAGATGAACAAACGGAACGGGTCAATGCCTTACTAGAATGCTACTTGAGGCATTATGTAAGAGCCCATCAGAATGATTGGGCGAGGCTCCTAGACATCGCCCAATTCTCTTATAACTTGCAACGGAGTGAGTCCATAGGGCTGATACCATTTGAGCTAGCCATAAGCCAACAACCACAAACTCCACATTCATTACCAGCCGCGTTCGAGAGAAAGAGTTTGGGGGCTTATCATATGGCCAAAGGATGGGAGGAGTAGCTTGACACTGCTAAGTCCTACTTGGATAGGGAAGCTAAGATGATGAAGAAGTTTGCGTACCATAAGCGGTGTCCCTCAGACTATAGAGTTGGGGACATGGTCATGGTGAAGTTTAACCCAATACAGTTCAAGGCACTATGGGGCATGCATCAGAATCTAATTCGTAAGTATGAGGGGCCATTTAAGATCGTCGCAAAGGTAGGCAAGATCTCATACAAGCTTGACATGCCATCATAGGTTAAGATCTATCATGTCTTCCATGCCAGCATGCTTAAGCCAAATCATGAAGATAAGGATGATCCTAGTAGGGGCCAATCAAGTCGAGCGCCTATGACTATCACCTCCTCGCATGATATGGAGATTGAGGCTATTTTTGATTACCAGGCCAGGTGAAAACAAGGGCAGAAAGCCACTGCAATGTTCCTCGTCCATTGGAAGGGTCAATATCCGGAGGAGGCCACGTGGGAATGATATGAAGACTTATGGAAATTCAAAGATAAGATCCGAGAGTTTATGAAGCAACATTGCTCTGCAGTCGTCGCAACATTAGGCAAGGGAAAGTGTGAGGACCCGCCATGTCACCATGCCACATATGCACCATTTGGAATATATTAAAGCCATGTGGAAGCTTACATAGGAGGAAGGCTAGCATTTATAAGAAGATTATAGAAAAGTATGGACATTTCCTTTGGAAGATCCTAGATCCCTTTGGATTTGCTAAGAAAGTCTTTGGAATCTTCTAGGCTTGTAGAGAATTCTAGAGAAAGCCCTTATCTTGTAAATATTAAGAACTTGTGTAACAATTAATATTTACACACTAACCCCTAGGAGACTAGTATATAAAGGGGACCATTCATTTGTAATTCACCAAGCAAACAATTCAAGTTTTCTCTAATACAAAGCTTCCTTTAACAATTCTCTTGTGTTCTTTCTACCATTCTTTTAGCGATCTTGAGTGTAGTAAGGCTGACTTGGCATAGCAAGAACGTGAGCAAGTTGTGTAAGATCGTGAGCGAGTTATCAGGTGTCACACGTGTACTTAGTTAACTACTAAGGATATGACATAAGCCTCTATACTCAGATTCAGTGCTAGAACGAGCAACAACCTTTTGCTTCTTTGAGCACCAAGAAACCAAATTATGACCAAGAAATATGCAATATCCATGTGTAGAACTCCTATCATCAGGACAACCAGCCAAATCCGCATCAGAAAACCCATGCATAGTGAGCTTAGAGGAGCGCTGGAGATGTAGCCCATAGGAAACTGTATGCTTTAAATAGCGTAACACTCCTTTCAAAGCTTGAAAATGAGCAAGGGTAGGAGATTGCATAAATTGGCAAAGCTTGTTAACAGAGAAGGATACATCTGCTCGAGTAATCAAGTTGTACTGCAATGCTCCTACGAGGTTGCGATACAAAGTTGGGTCGAAGAAGGGTTCACCACCAGATTTAAAGAGCTGCAAGCCACCTACCATAAGAGTTGATATAGGCTTTGCCCCTTCTAAGTTAGTACGTTGAAGCAGATCACAGATATATTTAGATTGAGAAAGAACTAAATTTGAGCCATTGTAATTGACCTCAACTCCCAAAAAATAATGAAGCATACCCAAGTCCTTCAATGCAAACTTAGCGAAAAGCTGGTTGATTAGCTCAGTAATGAAATTCATAGAGTTACCGGTAATGCTCAAGTCATCAACATACACCAAGATTAAGGTCAAAATCCCATTAGAATTGCAAATAAACAGTGAAGTATCTGCCTTTGACGAGATGAACCCAACATGTAATAAGGCAGCTCTTAACTTGTCGAACCAAGCTCGAGGGTTTTGTTTAAGACCATATAGGGCTTTATGAAGGCGAGAAACATGTGTAGGATACTTAGGATCAACAAAACCTGAAGGTTGAGTCATGTAAACTTCCACTTGCAATTCTCCATGGAGAAAAGCATTTTTGACGTCAAGTTGACGCAAACACCATCCTTTGGGCAAGGCTAGAGATAAGACGACACGTATAGTCGTGGGTTTAACCACCGGGCTTAATATTTCATGATAATCGATTCTAGCCTCTTGATTGAATCCCTTTGCAACTAAACGAGCCTTGTACGTCTCAATAGAGCCATCCGGATTAAGTTTAAGCTTGAACACCCATTTACTACCAACAATGTTTGTTGCATTAGTTATGGGAACAAGAGTCCAGCTACTATTAGGAATGAGAGCATTGTATTCCTCTTGAATAGCTTTTCTTCAATGAATATTTTTATTGGCTTGAGTAAAACAAGTGGGCTCCAGAGGCAGAGATGAATTAGGAAGTGGATACTTAGTGGACAGATTAGCACGAGGCTGAGAACTCTTGGCTTTATGGTGAGTAACCATATGATAAGGAAGAGGACTGATTGTGACGTTTGGACTTTGCAAGTGCATTAGGTGCTAGAGTTCGTACAATAGATGGAAAATGAGGCAAGTCAATGGGAAGATTTAAAGTAGGCGACAAGGCAGGAGAAGTTGAATGTGATAATGGGAAAAGAGAACCTTGTTCTGTTGAGGGTAGACAAACTGGATTGCTGGCACGAATTGGCGAAGAAAATGGCATTGGGGAGTTAACACCTAGAGGAGAAAAAGATGGAGCCAATGGATTATGAGTTGAGCTACAGGAACTATCACATGCAGTGTGGAGGCAGCTTGAGTAGCAAATGATGAATCAAATGTGGTGTGTTTGGGTTCTATGAATGGAAAACTAGACTCATCAAATACTACATGTCTAGAGATATATGTACGACCAGTTGGAACATGAAGGCATTGGTAGCCTTTGTGATTTGCACTATATCCCAGAAAGACACATTTAGATGATCTAAAAGTAAGCTTGTTGGATAGAAAGCACACCCAAAAACTTTTAAGGAATTATAATCAGAAATTCTTTGATATAACTTCTCATAAGGAGAAATATGTCGAAGAATAGGAGTAGGCATTTGATTTATGAGATACACTACCGTAGAAAAGGCATCATCCCAAAAGTGAAGAGGCAATGAAGCATGAGACAATAAGGTTAAGACAGTTTCAACAATATGGCGATGTATGCGTTCGGAAGAACCATTTTGTTCATGGGTATGAGAAAAAGATATGTGATAAACTATACCAGCTTGTTCAAAAATATTTGAATACTTTTGATACTCACCACCCCAATCTAGCTGAATTACTTTGATCTTGCGTTCAAAATAATTTTCCACTTGTGACTTAAAATGCAAGAAGATAGAGTAAACTTCACTTTTAGATGACATAGGATAATACCAAGTGAATTTTGTATAGTCATCAATAAAAACAATATTATATCAAAATTTATTGCTTGCTAAATAAGGAGCATGACCCCATACATCAGAATGAATCAAGTCTAATGAATGTACAGAAAGAGAGGATGAAATAGGAAAAGGTTGTTTATGGCTTTTGCCTTCTTGACAAGATGAACAAACGCTACAATTTTTATTTATTTTAACTGGTAAATTGAGTGTTTTAATAACTCCATGAACAACTTTAAGCGAAGGATGTCCTAAACGACAATGCCAAAAATCAAGAGAAGATTTAGACACAAGATATGCTTGGAGTTTATTAGCAGAATGCCAACGAGATCTTCCAGAGGAGAAAAGCTTGTAGAGTCCATTTTCAAGTCTCCCTTGTAGTAGTACCTTCCCCGTTGCCCGATCCTTCACAACACAAAGACGAGGGTGAAACTCAAAATACACATTATTGTCAGCAGTAAATTGAGCCACACTCAATAGACTTTTAGTAATTTCAGGCACATATAAAATATTCTTAAGATGCAGTTCTTTCGAAGAGGACATCAATTTTGATTCACAAATAAGAGAAATATGCAAACCTGTTCCATTACCAACCAAGATCTGGTTTGTGCCAGTGTAGTCACCTTTGAGTATCAAATTATTGAGATCGTTAGTAAGGTGATTTGTGGCAACCGAATCAGGATACCAAGTAGGATCAGACAGAATATTAGGCTGGGCAATGTAAGCAGCCATGTGAATTTTGGAAGCAGCTTGATAGGCATGATCAAAACGATGATAGCAATTGAGAACTGTATGTCCAAACTTATTACACACTTGACATTGAGAGGGCCCATTGGAATTTTGTCCATGAGCGCCATTATCACTTCTTCCTCTACGACCATGACCTCTACCAGATCTTCCACCACCCGAATAATTTGAATTAAAATATCTCTTATAACCACCATCTCCTCTAGAATTAGGATTAGTATTAGCATTGGAATTTCTGGCAGAGAAGTTTGCTTGTCCAAAACCTTATTCAACATTTGTGCTATGTTGAAGTCTAGACTCATGGCTCAACAAAAGTCCATTAGATCAACAAGTGTTATAGTTTCAGGTCTAGAGGTTATAGATACAACAAGGACATCATAATCCGGACCTAGCCCTCCAAGAATATGAAGCATAAGATCTTCATCAGTAATGGACTGCACAACACCAGCCAAGTTATCAGCAGTAGATTTCATCTTCTATAAATAATCTATCATAGCTAGCGTCCCTTTCTTAGTCGTCTGGAGTTGAAGACGTAACTGCATCAATCTCGCCTTTGATTAAGAGGCAAACACGGTCTCTAGCATTTTCCACACTTCTTGAGTCGTAGCACATCCAACGACTTGCCCTAGAACACTTTCTGTGAGTGAAAAGAGAAGCCAACTCAGGAGAAGTTGATCTTGTCTTCTCCAAGTAGTGTAGGCTGGATTAATGGTGGCTTCTGCAGAAGAGCTTTCTTCTGAGGGACTGCTAGCAATAATTTTGGATGGACATTTATGAGTTCCATCAACATATCTTTCCAGATCATAACCTCTTAAGGCTAGAAGTATTTGAGATCACCGAAGAACATAGTTGTTCCTGTCTAACTTCATCAAATTGGAGTGGGTGACATTGTTCGAAAAAGAGCAATTCGAACCTACTGTAACTATGTTTTGGGATGAAATAACGGAGGTGGTGATTGAAGGGTTTGTCATCGTTAAGGGAATTTATTTGTTACTCCGCTCTGATACCATGAAAGTATTATAGGAATCAATTATTTATTTCTTCATCTATGCGTATAATACAGTGATATTTAAATACTACTCAATACAATATTCCTAAAGGGAGAGGGACTTTACAAGGGATATCAACTACTATGTTTATCCCTTAGTATAAGGATTTTCAGTTAAGGTGAATATTTTTATCCCTTAGGCATAGCTATCCTAACAAGGCCATCCAGAATGTTTCGGGGGGTTTGCCAAATAGAAATCGGATAGAAGAGAGAGCCATGATGGCTTCAAGTTCGAGGGAGGCCCGCAGGTCATTCAGCCAATCATATATGCCACCTAAAAATTTACAACATTACTACCTGCATCATGATGCTGCATATGCCGTGTCACCGCCTCACTATGCGGTGATGAACGTACAACCTTACACGTGACCACAAAGTCACACCCAAAGCCAAGATCCATCTCCCAGAAATGCCTGTCCCCACCAAACTCCATATAATTCCCAACAAAACATTCCTCAATACAATCCCCGCCCAAGAGAGCCTCCTAAAAAGAATCAGTTCACCCCTATTGGTGAATCGTATTCAAGTTTGTTCAAAAAACTAAGCTAGGTCTACTACAACCAGTGGCCCCGAATCGGCTGCACCCCGAGTCTCCCTCGCACCGAGCTGATGCTAGATATAAATACCATTCTGGAGTAGTGGGACACGACACCGGGGATTGTTGGACTCTCAAAAGAGCAGTGGAGGAGGCAATAGTTCTTAGGGAAGAAGAGGCTCCTAATGTGACAAACAATCCTTTGCCTACTCACAATGATGGGCAAGTCATTGGAATGATTTGTGATAATGGAGAGTTTGATCTGGCACTGAAAGCTATTGTAGCCATTGCCGTGACGGAAGAGAAACCTAAAACGGTCGCCAAGCCATGAAAAGTTCTCTGTTAGATAGGAATGTCGATAGTCGATCTTGCTATCCTTTCTACGTTCGGATTATTTCAGGGCATAATCCGGATATTTTACTTTATTGTCTTAGTTTCTGATGTAAACCCTTCTATATTAGAATATAGAGAAATGAAATCAATATTTCATCGTCCATGAATATCTCTTTTCTTAATCTTGTCTCTTTCTTAATATCTTTTCAGTTCTATTAATGCAGATTTTAATAACATGACATGCTTGCAGACTTCATGCTTAGATCCTAAAATATTGTCAAACTTCGAAATAATAAATCAAGAAGCAAAATGTGTTGAAGATAAGGTGTGTAAGAAAATAAACAGAGAATTAGAACAGTAAGCCTAAATCAAATCCAAATGAAGCTGCCCTTACTTGATTGTCTTATGGCACTAAAGCCGTGATACCAACAGAAGTTGAAATTTCCTCCCTTCGGATCATTGCTGAAGCCGAGATCGAGAATGAAGATTGGGTCAAGGCCCGATTGAAACGTTGACTTTGATTGATGAAAAGCGATTGGCCGCAGTCTGACATGGACAGTTGTACCAACAAAGAATGGCCAATGCCTACAACAAGAAAGTGCGGCCCAAGAAATTTAAAGTGGGACAACTCGTCCTGAGACATATTCTCTCGGACCATGAAGAAGCTAAGGAAAAATTTGCTCCAAATTGGAAAGGTCCATACATTGTAACAACAGTGTTGCAAAAGGGAGCATTGTATTTGGGAGATATCAAAGGAAATGTCCCCGAGAGAATAGTCAACGCAGATGTAGTCAAAATGTACTATGTTTGACTTACTACTCGGTGTTAACATTCTCTGATTGGGATGACGAAGGCTTTCATTCTCGCTAACCAAACACTATCAATACGTTGCAAACCTTTTGAGCCAGATACTTTTTCCTTGATCACCCTCTTTGGAACCTTGTATGTAAAAAGAAAGAAACAAAAAGAAAAAAGGAAAAAAAGAGAAGAGAAGAAAAATAGAAAAAAGAAAAAGAAAAAAAAAATCAAAAACAAGTTCATGTTAATTGAACTACGTCCAAACTGATTCCGAAAGGATACGTAGGCAGCCTCGCTTTGGGGTTCGGTCACACCAAAATAAAAATTCACATTCCCCTAAAAGTGAAAACTGGGGAGGATGTTACAATGGTTCGACGATGGTTTCATCCAAAAGTTTCCAAAGTTATAATTCAATCCAAATTTTTTTTACCCGAATCCTTTCAAGTCCTTCTGATCAATCAGTGAGAATGTTCAAGAATTGGAGGATACAAATACTTGGATCAGATGCAACCAAATGAGAGAAATAAAATGAGAGAGTTCTATTGGTGAAAACCCTCATGGGCATTGTAGGGCGATGTTGAGTAGAGAAAATAAAAATGAGAGAGCCTTGTTAGTGAAAACCCGCAAAGGACACTAGAAGGCAATGACGAGAAGAGAAATGAGAGAGGTCAGCTTGTGAAAACCGGCAAAGGGCACTGTTGATCGGAAAGAGGATCCATGCAGCCATGGCATCAACACAGCCCTGATCAAGGTTTTTCAGTTTCAAGGCAAAAGTTGTGATGAGTTTCTGAGAGTCGGACGATTTACATAGATCATGCATCCAGTCCAAAAGGAATGTCATGTTCATTGAAGTCCGCATGTACTCCCAGATAAGTCTGTCTTTTTGGTCTCCGAAAGGGACACCTCCTGTTTTAAACTTATTCTCTATTCCATTGTTTGTATTCTTTGAATCCCTTTCGGTCTAAATTTATTCCAAAAATAAGGCAAAGAAAAGATGGCAAGACCAACTTACAAGGTCCTCATTTGAAGTGAGCTGATATATTCAAAAGGCATCCAGCCTCGGCAAGGGCATCAAGTCGACCCCGACTGGCCATGGTTGGCCGATGCTTTGAAATTGAAAACTTTGGAAGAAGAAAATCAAATTGAAGCGCTAGCAAAGGCAAAATAAAGCTAAAATGTTAAGCCCCACGTAACTAACAATCATTGACAAAGTTTAAAAAGTCAAAAGTTCCCCAACGCACCGAAATTGAAAACTTTGGAAGAAAGAAGTCAAAAATGAAATGCCCACAAAGTCAAAATAAAGTTGAAAAAGGTTAAGTCCCACTCGACCAACAGTCATGGCAAAGTTTGGAAAAGCCAAAGATTCTCAAGGGTCAGAAATGCAGTTGGTATTCAGGAAATAACCAGTTGCTGGTGAAATCATTAAAGAAGATAAGCCGAGATCAAGAGTCTGAAATAATCAAGGCTACAAACCGACCATCATTTTAAAACTAACGAATCTTTCTTTGTTCAGAACATGAACAAAACAATTTTAGGAAACAGTTCATGAAAAGACGAATACCACCAAGTAAAGTTCTCAAATCCTTGATTTTCTTCCAATATACATGTAATCATGTTATTTTTAGTTTCATTATAAGGAACTAACACCCTAAAATACAGGGTACTACATCCCCTGGTTGCATTTCTTATTGCCAACATAGGGTACGACATTCCCTAGTAGCATCTCAGAAAGCCACGGGTCATATTTTATTGCCAACATATGGTACAACATTCCATAGTAGCATCTTAGAGAGCCACGAGGCTCATATTATTGCCAACATAGGGTACAACATTCCCTAATAGAATCTCAGAGAGCCACGAGCCTCATTTTATTGCCAACATAGGGTACAACATTCCCTAGTAGCATCCCAGAGTGCCACAAGCCTCATTTTATTGCCAACATAGGGTACGACATTCCCTAGTAGCATCTCAGACAGTCACGAGGCTCATCTTATTGCCAACATAGGGTACAACAATCCCTAGTAGCATCCTAGAGTGCCACAAGCCTCATTTTATTGCCAACATATGGTACGACATTCCCTAGTAGCATCTCAGAGAGCCACGAGGCTCATCGTATTATCAACATAGGGTACAACATTCCTTAGTAGTATCCTAGAGTGCCACGAGCTTCATTTTATTGCCAACATAGGATCCAACATTCCCTAGTAGCATCCAGAGTGCCATAAGCCTCATTTTATTACCAACATAGGGTAGGACATTCCCTAGTAGCATCTCAGAAAGCCACGAGCCTCATTTTATTGCCAACATAGGGTAAAACATTCCCTAGTAACATTACAGAGTGCCACAAGCCTCATTTTATTACCAATATAGGGTACAACATTCCCTAGTTACATCTTAGAGAGCCACGAGCCTCATTTTATTGCGAACATAGGGTACGACATTCCCTAGTAGCATCTCAGAGTGCCACGGGCCTCATTTTATTGCCAACACAAGGTAATACATCCCCTGGCTGCATTACTTTCTGCCAACATAGGGTACTACATCCCCTGGTTGCATTTCTTATTGCCAAACATAGGGTACGACATTCCCTAGTAGCATCTCAAAGTTCCACGAGCCTCAGCTTATTGTCAATCATAGGGTACAATATTCCCTAGTAGAATTTCAGAGTGCCACGAGCCTCCTCTTAATTGCCAACACTGGGTACTACACCCCCTGATTGCATTCCTTATTGCCAACATAGGGTACTACATTCCCTATTAGAATTACAAAGTGCCACAAGCCTCACCTTATTACCAACACAAGGTACTACATGCCCTGGTTGCATTATTTGTTGCCAACACAGGGTACGACATTCCCTAGTAGCATCGCAGAGTACAACGAGCCTCATCTTATTGCCAACGCATGCTACTACATCCCTTAGTTGTATTATTTGCTGCTAACATAGGGTACGACATTCCCTAGTAGCATCCCAGAGTGCAACGAGCCTCATCTTATTGCCAACGTATGGTACTACATCCCCTAGTTATATTATTTGCTGCTAACATATGGTACGACATTCCCTAGTAGCATCCCAGAGTGACACGAGCCTCATCTTATTGCCAACACTGGGTACTACATCCCCTGGTTTATTTCTTGCTTCCCACATAGGGTACGACATTCCCTAGTAGCTTCCTAGAGTGCCATGAGCCTCATCTTATTATCAACACAGGGTACTACATCCCCTAGTTGCCTTCCTTCATGTTAACATAGGGTACGACATCCCCTTTTATAAAAAAAAGCCCATTTCTTTTTCAATTTTTTATTCTGCAATAGCAAAGATAGTTTTATTGTGTTTTCAATAACTCACAAAAATTTTCTTGTGCAAACTGGGGCAGAAAGTTTTTGTTCGTTTTGTTTGTTTGTACTGGCTTGTAGGTTTTTCTGCAAAGCACGTATTGGATGTGCAAAAAATAAGATTCCAGCTCGTTCCAGAGAAAGTAAAACATTTGATCTCAATACCAGCTGCAACCAGCTTTGAATAATGCGTGCGGAGACATAGGGTCTCAAGATCCATCTTCCCATCATCTGATCAAGAAACAGGCCTGTGAGAATATTTCATAGTCTGCTGTATCGAGAGCATCAAGTTTCAGTCTAAAGTCAATGGGGGAAGCAAGTCAAGAATCAAGACAAGAGTCTAGATGACATTTAGATAGGAATTATGTAATTCTTAGATTTCAAGAGTATGTAGTTTTCTTTTCATTTTGATCTAATAGTAGGAATCGCGGATCAGAACCTCGACGGAACTTCGCTCGACTCTCTATCTAAGCATACTCCATCACTCTTCTTTCACTTGAACTACACGTGATCTGATTCCCTTATAACCCGGGATATGTAGGCTGCCAAAAATCAAGGCTCGGTCACATCTTTTTCTTTTATCTTCTTTTCCTTTTTAAATAATAGCGAGGTCAAAAATCAGTCATCTTGTTCATTTTCTTTACCTGAAAACTCTTCATTTTTCCAAGCAAAGAGGGGCATGTTGTAAAGTGTGAACAACTAATTTTTTACCACACCCAAATTCTATACTATTTTAGTGTAAATATTTCTTTTAGGTCTAATCTTGATATTTTAATCTTTTATCTAACTCTTAATGGGGTTTATTTAAGAAAATTAAAAATTACAAAAGAATGTTCACATACTTATAGTACAAATTTTATTTCTATTTGTAAAGAGAAAAAGAAAATTTTCAAAAAAATATATATTTGGTTTCTTCCGATTAGAATTTTAATTGTAAGCTATGCTATTTTTCTTAGTATAATTTAAACTATAGTGTAAATATTTAGTTTTCTTATGTATATAATATTTTGGCTAATATCTTTAGTTATGTATTTTACTTTAAAAAAAAGAGAAGTAAAGAGTTAGAAAAAAGGGGATTGGGTAACTAACGAAAAGAACAAGAAAACAAAATATAAAAAGATACAAATTAACAAAAATTGATTTCCCCCATTTTTCCCTATTTCCTCCCATCCCCACTCCTCACGTAATCCCCTACAAATCCACCTCACTTCTTACTTTCACCGCTCATCTCACTACTTCCTCACATCAGATATAACACACCCACACATCTATATATATATATATATAGACACACTTCACAAATAGAGAAGGAGAACGAAATTGGGGGATTCACTTTTAGCATTTTAAAAGAGGGATGCAGAGAAAACGAGAAAAAGGTGTTTGCTTCTGCGTTTCAAGCTTCCATAGCAAAAGCTGAAAACTTAGCCATTAAAATAGCTACTTAAGCTCCGTTGCTCTCCTACCCATAAACCTCTTCTTTCGTCCCTTTTCTCCACCACAATTCAGCTTCTTTTTGCTTTGAAATAGCAGCTGAAAATCTGCTCAATTTCAGCCTAAAACACCTCTGAAGCACCCTTGAAACACCAGCAAAACAACTCCAAAAAGTAGTTGAAAACGCCTCAAAACAGTCTCCCTAAACTCAGCCAAATTCTCGCTCCAAAATGCAACAAAGTAGCCTTGAAAACCGAGCTGAAAACCAGCCAAAACTTGCTTCAAAACTGTTGCAAAATAACCCTTCAAACCACCTGAAAGCGTCCCCGTCTTCACCGTAAACAACCATCCATTCCGGCGAAAACCAGTTGAGCAACTAAACTCCGTCGAAGATCCAGCGAAACTTCTATGCCGAGGTTACGGTTCGCAGCTTCAACGTTGTAGTCCGATGAACGTTGCTTTGTTTGTTCTGATTGAGTTGTAAATTTTCAGCTTTGTTCATCGGTCAATTTCTAACCTTTCTTTTAATTAATATTGGTTATTATCCTTTCTGAGCTTGAATAAATTTTAGACATGTATGGATGTTGTTTAATCTTTGAGTTTTAGCTTTGTGTTTATATTACTGCTATCTCGAATTGGCATGTTAAATGGAAGCTTTGTTTGAAGTTTTTTTTATATTAAATTGTAAGGACCGTAGTCAGTATCCATTTGCTATCTCATTTCTATAACCCCGATCCACTGAATCCATACTCATGCTATGCATCTTTATCCATAATTTCAAAGTTTTAGCTCAATATTGACGTCTACACCCGAAAGAAAAAAATAAGGAAAGAACAAATGTGAAGTTCATATTGTAGGCCTCGTTTTTTTTTTTTTTTTTTTTTTTTTCCGATTTTATAAACAAGTTATTAAGGTTATTTAAAATATGTATTTAACTTTTTAGTTTTAAGGTTCAAAATTTTTAATAATGTAATATAGAATTAGATTTATATATCTACGTCGCTCTTTTTAATTGATGTTAATTCAACATAATATTCTTCGTTTGCTCACAAATTTAGGTTATTTGAATTTTTATTTGGTAATTATTCAAGTACTATAGTACTAATTAAGGTTGATCACGATCCTTTTGATCTTCTCTTTTTTAAATAAATAAGGGGCACAAAATCTATCGTTCCTTAAAAACACAATTTGCAACAGTTTGAATATCACGACCCAAAATCCATTAAAGGCCGTGATGGCGCCGGACACCACTGTCACGCAAGCCAAAAATAAATACTTAATTGGGTTCTCATTTTAATATTTTTGAAATCACACTTTCCTTCAATTAAATAGTAAAAGGCAGAATTTACAGAATAAATAATAATATTTTTAACAATTTCAATACAGGACAACCCAAATCACCCCAAAACTCGGTATCACAAGTGCATGAGCCTCAACTAGGAATGTAAATAAAATACAACATCTGTTCGGAATACAAAATCGGACAGGAGAAATATAAATACTCTGAAGGAGACTCTGCTGGATGCA
This sequence comes from Nicotiana tomentosiformis, assembly GCF_000390325.3. Classification (NCBI taxonomy): domain Eukaryota; kingdom Viridiplantae; phylum Streptophyta; class Magnoliopsida; order Solanales; family Solanaceae; genus Nicotiana; species Nicotiana tomentosiformis. Next base: position 82,149,621 of record NC_090817.1, on the reverse strand, counting down.
GGCTCGTAACGTGGAATGCACACCTAAGTCCCCGCAATAATCGCACCTCTGCGCCCACAAGGCCACTAGACATATGTGCACCTGCACAAAAATATACAGCAAGTGTAGTATGAGTACGTAAATCAATGCGTACCCAGTAAGTATCCCGCCTAACCTCGAAGAAGTAGTGACGAGGGGTCGATTCTGACACTTACTAAGGGCCAACAATATGATAATATGAATTTCTAATTAAGCATGATATATATAACAATAAAACTCAGAACAAGAAATAACTGAACAATTCATCACCATATTTAAGGACCCAAATCACTTCCTTCATTTAAAACAAATAATCTTTCAAATAATGAATTTATACCAATTATAAAAGGGACTTCCAGTTCTATTATCACGCATAAAATTCCACCGAGGACGTTCGGTCCGATCCAACATAAATGTAAACTGTGTACTGCCAAGGGTCGAACGACACAAACCATAGATGCATCTATTAATCTGCCGAGGCGAACGACCCGCTCCCATGAGAGTAGTAGAAAGAATTACCCCGCTCGCGGAATATACTTGCGACGCACTCAAATATAAATTATCAATAAATCATAACCCTTTCTTGATTATTTTCAAAATAAAGACAATTAAACTTGAAACTTTTAAATCCTTAAAATCCTCGAATTAGTTCCATTTGATACAATTAACAAATATAATTAAATAACGATGTCCACAAAGTATGGTGTAAACCTAAAACTATCCGGACATAAACATAAATAGTAGCTACATACGGACTCTCGTCACTTCATGCGTATGTAGCCCCCTACAAATAACAACACATATTAATTAAGTTCACCTATGGGGTAAATTCTCTCTTACAAGGTTAGAAATGAGACTTATCTCGCTCCGAAGTTCTATCATCGGCTCCCAAGCCCTTTCAATAACTCAAACCGATGCCCATCGCTCCAAAACTAGTCAATAAACATGCAAATCCATAAATATACACTCTAATACTTATTATAATCCAATTTATAACAATTCCTAACTCCGCTTGAAAAGTCGATAAAATCACCCTCGGGCTATGTGCCCGGATTCCGAAAATTTTCGAAGACAAATACTACCCATAGTACTACGAACTCAAATATATAATTTATTCTCAATTTCATGCCCAAATTCGTGATCAAATTTCAAGAATACTAATTTCTAGGTTTTTCTTCAAAATCCCAAATTTCTACTAATTTTCATGTTAAATCCTTATATAAACCATGTATTTAACTCACAATATGTAGGAATCACTTACCTTGACATAGATGACGAAAATTTCCCTTCCAAAAGCTCCAAAAATCACCCATCCAAAAGAAAAATGGAGGAAAAAGGCCAAATCCCATCTTTTAAAAACTTTACTGCCCATGCGATTTTCGCACTTGCGGTGCTTTCGCCGTATCTGCGGTCCCGCTTCTGCGGACCTCCCATCTCTTCTGCGATCCAGGGCTTCCAGCCCATTTCTGCATATGCGGTCTCCCATGCGCAGATGCATATCCGCATCTGCGGATATGCTTCCGCACCTGTGCCCACAGGCTCTTATCTCAATCTCGCACTTGCGACGCACCTCCGCATCTGCGACCTCGTAGGTGCGGACAATCTTTCGCACCTGCAGTCGCTGCGCAGCTTTGTCCAAACCGCACCTGCGACCTTTTCCTCGCTTCTGCGGTCACACACCTGCGGTCAAACTTGCGCAGGTGCGATTACACCAGAACTGGTGCACTTCAGCCATTCCTTAAGTCCAAAACTTGTTCCGTTAACCATCCGGGACCCACCCGAGGCCCCTGAAACCTTAACCAAATATACCAACATGTCCCAAAAAATATTACGAACTTAGTCGAGACCTGAAATCACGCCAAACAATATCGAAACTATGAATCACCCTCCAATTCAAACTTAATGAGCTTTGAAATTTTAAACTTCTCCAATCGATGTCGAAACCTATCAAATCACGTCCGATTGACCTCAAATTTTGCACACAAGTCATAATTGACATTACATACCTAATTCAACTTTTTAAATCAGAATCCGACCCCGATATCAAAAGGTCCACTCCCGGTCAAACTTCTTAAAATTATCCAAATTTTCAACTTTCGTCCAAATGATCCCAAAATGACCTACGGACCTCCAAATCCACTTCTGGATGCGTTCCTAAGACAAGAATCATCATACAGAGCTATTCGCAGACTCATAATCCCAAACTGACGTCGATATCATTGAAATACACTTCAACTCAAATTTATGAAATTCTTCCAAAACGCCAACCTTCCACAATAGGCGCTGAAACGCTTCCGGGTCATTCAAAACCCGACCCGGACATACGCCTAAATCCAAAATCATCATACGAACCTGTTGGAACCTTCAAATCCTGATCCCGAGGTCGTCTACTCAAAACTTACACTTTAGTCAATTTCTCCAACTTAAGGCTTCCGAAATTAGAATTTCTTTCCAAATCAACTCCGAACTTTCCGAAATTCAATTCCGACTACGCGCACAAGTCATAATACCTGAAATGAAACTATTCAAGACCTCAAACCGCCGAACGACGCGCTGGAGCTCAAAACGACCGATCGGCTCGTTACATTGAATATGTGTCTTTTTGCAACTTGAGTTTGAATTTGTTTCAAATAAACATGACTTGATAGTGCATATTGATTATTTTGTTCATTTCTTCTAACCCACTTGTTTTACAAAATTCAACGTGAAAAAATTAGACGTTATTCTTAATTTCATACTCCCTTTATGTTTAGTTTTCTTAAAGTTCAGGACAAATGGCGGAGAACAAATAAACCATTCCTTCATAGATTAATATAATTTATTAGTTCATAACACTACTTATAAAAATCACATTGAATAGCTATATATAATAGTATTATTTAATATTAATAATAATAATAATATATAATAACAAAATGTTGTATCTTTTTTCTCACAAAGAGTTCTAAGAGTTCTGCCCTTTAATAAAACAACTAACCCTTTGAAAAGTTTATTCCTAACGGCAATTGTTTCTTTAAAATTTATGTACTATGAAAAAACAAAACTATTTGGAAAAACACAACATAATCAATATTTTTTTTTAAAAGGGTATTTTGTCTTCTTTCTCAAGAGGTATATCAAATTCATGATAAAAGATCACCAACCTTTAAATAATATCTAAATGTAAATCTAATTTATTTCATAATCTCAAAAATATATTAAAGTATTAATGTAAGACTAATCACGTCTTACCAACTTTGGAACTATAATCTTTCACATAAAACATGCGTGAATTTAAATTGTATACCAAAAATCCAATTTCACATGTCAAAATTAAAGAATAAGTAATATAACCTTTGTTGTTTCTAATCATAACATAAGCATGAAAGACGCAATATATATTATGAAACCATGATCCTCTACCCTAATATTTATAAAAATTGTATTTCATAAATCACCAAGGGTAGGCATTTAAACAAGTAAATCATAAGTTAAGTAAAAGAAAATAAAACCTGTTTTGTCGTCATCAAACCATTCCAATCTCTCCAAATAATGGCCGAGCATGGTAGAATCCTTGACAATGTCATGTCACACTTTCTTTCATAAAATCGTATTACTTTAACGTAATATTACCGGACACTATTCATAGACCACTTTGCAAAGTCAAGCACCGCTCCTTTGTAGATGCCCTTTTATATTGATATATTAGTGCTCTTAAAATTAATTCTTTTTAGTTCATCCACCTTCGTTCCTTTACTTTTTTTTGGATCGTTAAAATTATTGGGTTAGTTTTTTTATATGTGTGTCTTTAAGATAATTGCTTTAATTTTCTACAAATAAGATCATGTTTTTCCCTTCTTCAACATGATATTTATTCAAGAAGGCATCTCATTCAGTCACAATAAACTTGGGTCTTAATGTTTGGAGACAACATAATTTCATCATCTAAAGTCAACGTACATATTTCATCTTCTAGTTCATGGGAATCAATATGGACCGTTGGTAAATAATATCTTTCACTATGGAGGCAGATGTACTAACACAAAAGTACTATATAAAATTCAACAATGCTAATATTCTCATTTTCTATTCCCTTTAATCTGAAGACCAAAGCTAACTGTTTCACAAAGGCTGTTTCGTGAGTAGCTTTGTGACTATTTTCTCTTTGGTTTCACAGAGGCACAATCGTACTTGGAAGTCCCCTAATATGAAGAGTGGTATAATTTTAGAGAGTATGCAGGAATCGTTAGTTAGAAAAACATTAGTAACTAATCTTTAAGGGTGGCATTCCTTCAACAAACTTGATATTTTTATTTAACTTTTTTTAAATAATAAATTGGGTATTTAGATTTTTTGGAAGGATATTTTGGTAATTTCACTTTTAAGTGTTATGTTTGCCAATGTTTGTTAAATTGTTTGAACTCAATCTTACTTATCTTTATGATCCTCTTTGACATCTTGGATTAGCATGTTAAAATGCCAATTTCAAAGTTGGGACAATATACAAGGTCTTTATGAAAGGTGTTTCAATTTAGTTTGAAGTAGATTATATTGTTCTTAAAATTTCACTTTGCCATTTTCTTCAATTACAACAAAAAAGAAAATCATTTGTTTCCTCTGGTGTGTAATATTTTGTTCAAGTTTTATGTTAGTTTCCCGTTCCCTTGCTTAGTCGTAGCGTTGCAGATATTAAACGGGCAGAGATTGTTGAGCCAAGGTTAATGAATGATCAGCTAGGCCTAAATTTTGTAAATAGATAGAATACTGAGAACTTTTTTTTTTTTTTTGTAAATAATTTCTAGTGATCCACTTTATCATTTTTTCCACAACTCTATATCCATAATTCTTGTCCTCACGATAATTTCAAATTTAGAAAAAAGAAGCAAATCATGAATGCGTTAGAATGCTTTAGGCGTGCTCTTAATTAATCAAATCATTGTGATTATGTATACGTTCGCGTGACATAATTATAATTCCTAAAATTAAAATCAAGGTATGCGTTCGCGTAACTTTGGGCGAAACAATCTTATTAAGAATAAAGTGTTATTAGTTGTGTACACGTATGCGTGGCATGACTTTGACACACCAAACAAAATGGAGGCACGCACACGTGATTCGTTGGTCAAGAATGTTTTTTAGCGCAGGTGCGGAAGTCAAGCCGCAGGAGCGGGCTCGCAAGTGCGATCCAAAGCTCGCATACGCGGTCCCAACCATTTAAGCCATTTTCACACTTGCGATAAGTTTACGTAGGTGCGGTTGAAGGCTCGCAGAAGCGAGTTTGCTGGGCAGAAAATAGGATTTTGAGGGTTGTTTTCCCATTTCGATTTTGGGACTTTGAGAACTCGGATTGGGCGATTGTTTGAGGGATTTTCAGAGAAAACTTTTGGGTAACAATTCTTAACTCATTTATGGTTATATTCCACTAATCTATGGTTGATTTCATCATTTAATTTCGGATTTGAGTTGAAATTTTGGGAAAAATGGGAAGAAGTTTTCCAACTAATATATTGGGTTTTGATTGAGATTTTGACATCGGATTTGGATAATTTTGGTACGAGTGAACTCATGAGGGAATGTGTGTTCATATTTTGTGACTTTTACCTGATTCTGAGACGTGGGCCCAGGGAGACCTTTTGGGGCGATTTTCTAATTTCTTGCTTTAGCTTTAATTTTATTAATTTGATTAATTTCTTATTGTTGTATTTATGGTATGTAATTGATTTTGACTAGATTTGGGCCATTCGGAGTCGGATATTTATGGAAAAGGCATTGTTACCGATTGATTGAGCTTGGTTCGAGGTAAGTGGCTTGTCTAACCTTGTGTGGGGGATATCCCCTTAGGATTTGGTACTGTTGTGATATGTGAGCACCGTGTACGTGAGGTGATGAGTACGTACACGGGCTATTTGTTGTAAGAACCTGAATTATTTTTTTTACTGAGTAGCAACCTGTTTTCCTTTAATTTTAGGTATACCATTTAAATGAGTATTAGTCTGTTTTCATTCTTAATTGAGATATTCCAATATGTGTAGTTACCCTGTTTAGTCTAATATCGCATTTCTACATGCTTTAACTGCTTATTTGAACTCTGTGAAGCATGCCTAGTTGATTTCCTGCTTTTCCTTATTATTTATCAGTATAACTGTAGAAATCTTGCTATTAACTATTGTATTTGTCGGTTTGAGCTGTGTGTTTACTTTTGAGACTACGAGGTGGTACTTCGGATGTTCTCCGTGTATATTCACTTTTAAGACTACGAGGCGGTTCCTCGGGTGTTCTCCCTGCGCATTTACTTTTGACACTATGAGGCGGTTCCTCAGGAGTTCTCCCTGTATATTTACTTTTGAGAGTACGAGATGGTTCCTCGGGAGTTCTCCCTGCATATTTACTTTCGAAACTACGAGGCGGTTCCTCAGGAGTTCTCCCTATATATTTACTTTTGAGACTACGAGGCGGTTCCTCGGGAGTTCTCTCTGCGTATTTACTTTTGAGAGTACGAGGCGGTACCTCGGGAGTTCTCCCTTTATATTTAATTTGGGACTACGAGACGGTATCTCGGGAGATCCCCTACTGTTTACCACTGTGTGTTGCACTGTTGCCTTGCTAAGTTTCCTTTTGTTAAATTCTAGTCTCTTATTACACTGCATATTCTCCGTCTTTATTTATTATATACCAGTGGGCCTGACCTGAACTCGTCACTACTCGACCGAGGTTAGACTTGGCACTTACTAGGTACCGTTGTGGTGTACTCATGCTACTCTTCTACACATGTTTTTTGTGTGCAGATCCAGGTACTTCTTATCAGCCCTGCTACTAGCTGAGAGTTCTTGTTGTTGTACGGAGACTTCAAGGTATATCTGCCGCGTCCGCAGACCTCGGAGTCCCCCTCTATTCTCTCCTATGTCATTTAGCTTTCGTACTTCTCTTGTTAGACTCTAGTGTATAGAGATACTAGTTTCCTTCTATAGCTTGTGACTTATGATGTTTCGGGTTTTGGAAAGACTGTATATTTAGAGTATTGGTTATTGTACATGTCGAGCGGTATTGTTACTAGTTATTTAGTTATCCACTATTGTTAGTTTCTAAGTTTTACTTTCGTTTTGTTATTTTCCGAAATTTGTTAGATTTACCTAGTCGTAGAGACTAGGTGCCATCACGACCTTATACGGAGGGAGTTTGGGTCGTGACAAGTTGGTATCAGGGCTCTAGGTTCATAGGTGTCGTGAGTGACAAGGTAGTTTATTAGAGTCTCGCAGATCGGCACGGAGACGTATGTACTTATCTTCGGGAGGTTATAGAACTATTAGGAAAAATTATACTTCTTTGATTCCTTGTCGTGTGAAATTTGTTGACATAAAAAAAAAATTCCAAACTTATGTATTCTATTCTCTCACAGATGGTGAGGACACGTAGAGACGGATCTGATGACCAGGCACCCGCGCCCCCTGCTAGACCCGCAAGAGGTCGGGGCCAGTGTAGAGGCCGAGGACATCCACGCGGTGCAGCCAGAGCACCCGCACGAGCTGCTACAGAGGAGCCCCCAGTAGCTCCGACTGGAGGGCAGGCACCTGAGGTACTTGTTGTCGCATCAGCCCTCCAGGAGACTCTAGCCTAATTTCTAAGCATGTTCAACACCTTAGCTCAGGCTGGATTGATTCCCCTTGCTCCTGTCACATCTCAAGCCAGAGGAGGAGCACAAACTGCCGTCACCGGTACTCCAGAGCAGCGGGTTCAAGTCAACCAGGTTCCAGAGATTTTTCTGATATAGCCGGTAGCTCCAGCTCAGCCTGAGGTTAGGGCAGCAGTTTCTGAGGCGTAGCAGCTCAGACTCGAGAGGTACAAGAAGTACCATCCTCCTACCTTCAGTGGATTGGCAACAGAGGATGCCCAGGGTTTTCTAGAGGAGTGCCACCGTATTCTCCGTACTATGGGTGTAGCGGAGTCAAGTGGGATTTCCTTTACTGCATTCCAGCTTAGAGGAGCAGCCTATCAGTGGTGGCATGCATATGAGTTGAGTAGTCCGAATGAGGCAACTTAACTTACATGGACTCAGTTCTTGGACATGTTTTTGAGAGAGTATGTCCCTCAGAGCCTCATGGATGCATGGCATGCGGAGTTTGAGCAGTTGCGCCAGGGTGCTATGACTGTATTAGAGTATGCAATTCGCTTCAGTGATTTGGTCCGACATGCACCAGCCTTGGTTGCCACAGTTCGAGAGCGGGTTCATCAGTTTATTGAGGGACTCCACCCCAGTATTAGGATTAGTATGGTCAGGGAGCTGGAGATGGATATTTCTTACTAGCAGGTTGTGTGTATTGCCAGGAGATTGGAGGGCATACTTGCCCGGGATAGAGAGGAGAGGGAGGCCAAGAGATCTCGAGAGTCTGGCACTTACAGTAGTACTCGTGCCCTAGTTGCAGTTCGACATGGTAGGGGTTATGGGAGTCGCCCCATTCATTTAGCTCTTCCAGCCGCTAGTGGTATTCTGGTCCCTGCTAGGCCCCAGGAGCCTTATTATGCACTACCAGTAACTAGTGTGCCTCCTGCTCGGGATGCTTTTAGCGGCCAGTCCAGCAGACCTGGCCCAAGCCAGTCCCAACAGTCACGCCCTCTTAGAGCTTGTTTTGAGTGTGGCGACACTCTCCATATGGTGAGGGATTGCCCCAGACTTAGGAGGGGTGCACCTCTACAGACTTCTCAGGCATAACGTGCTCCACCGGGTCCTCAGGCTATGATTCCAGCACCAGCTATTGCCCCACCTAATTAGCCAGCTTGAGGTGGAGGTTGGGGAGGTTGAGGTTGCCCTAGAAGGGGAGGCCAGGCTAGATATTATGCTCTTTCGGCTCGTACAGAGGCAGTTGCATCTAACTCTATCATTAAAGGTATTGTTCCGGTCTGTCATAGAGATGCGTCAGTAGTATTTGAACCAGGATCTACATATTCTTACGTGTCCTCTTATTTTGCACTGTATTTGGGCGCATCTCGTGATTCTTTGAGTTTTCCTGTTTATGTGTCTACTCCTGTGGGAGATTCTCTTATTGTGGACCGCGTGTATCTGTCGTGTTTGATTGCTCTTAGTAGTTTTGAGACCAGCGCTGCTTTATTGTTACTCAGCATGGTAGACTTTGATGTTATCTTGGGCATGGACTGGTTGTCGCCCCATTATGCTATTCTTGATTGTCACGCTAAAACCGTGACGCTGGCTGTGCCAGGAGTTTTGCGATTAAAGTGGAGAGGTACCTTAGAGTATACTCCCAGCAGAGTTATATTATTTCTTAAAGCTCAACGAATGGTTGAGAAGGGGTGCGACACGTATCTAGCTTATGTGAGAGATGTTAGTATTGATACCCCTACAGTTGAGTCAGTCCCAATAGTGAGTGACTTTCCAGATGTGTTTCCAGCTGATCTTCCGGGCATGCCGCCCGACAGAGATATTGATTTTGGCATTGATTTGTTTTCGGGCAATCAACCCATATCTATTCCTCTATATCGTATGGCTCCTACTGAGTTGAAAGAGTTGAAGGAACAGTTACAGGAATTGCTTGATAAGGGCTTCATTCGGCCAGTGTGTCACCTTGGGGTGCTCCTGTCTTGTTTGTGAAGAAAGAGGATGGTTCTATGCGTATGTGCATTGATTATCACCAGTTGAACAAAGTTAAAGTGAAGAAAATGTATTCTTTGCCTCGTATTGATGACTTATTTGATCAGTTATAGGGTGCCAGAGTATTTTCCAAGATTGACTTACGTTCAGGCTATCATCAGTTGAAGATTCGAGAGCCAGATATCCTGAAGACTGCCTTCAGGAATCGGTATGGTCACTACGAGTTCCTTGTAATGTCTTTTGGGCTGACCAATGCCCCAGCAACTTTTATGCACTTGATGCACAGTGTGTTCCGTCCTTATCTTGACTCGTTCGTCATTGTGTTTATTGACAACATTCTGGTGTACTCCCGGACTTGGGAGGATCATGAGCAGCACCTGAGGAATTGTGAGTTTTGGCTAGACTCAGTGGAATTCTTGGGTCATGTAGTATCGAGTGATGGGATCCGGGTGGATCTGAAGAAGGTGGAAGCAGTGCAAAGTTGGACTAGACTGTCATCAGCTACGGAGATCCTGAGTTTTCTTAGTTTGGTGGGGTATTACCGTTATTTTGTAAATGGATTCTTATCTATTGCAGCACCTATGACCAGGTTGACCCAGAAGGGTGCTCCGTTCAGGTGGACATAGGAATGTGAGAAGAGCTTTCAGAGGCTCAAGACAGCTTTGACTACAACCCCATTATTGGTATTGCCTATAGGTTAGGGGTCGTATACTGTATATTGTGATGCGTCACGGATTGGTCTCAGCACGGTGTTGATGCAGGATAGTAGGGTGATTGCCTACGCGTCCAGACATCTAAAGGTGCATAAAAAGAACTATCCTGTCCACGACCTTGAGTTAGCAGCTATTGTTCATGCATTGAAAATTTGGCGGCACTACTTGTACGGTGTCCCTTGTGAGATTTACACTGATCACCAGAGTTTGCAGCATCTGTTCAAGCAGAAGGATCTTAATTTGCATCAGAGGAGGTGGTTAGAGCTGCTTAAGGATTATGATATCACCATTTTGTACCACCGTGAGAAGGCCAATGTGGTGGCCGATGCTTTGAGTCGCCGGGTAGAGAGTTTGGGGAGCTTAGCATATCTACCAACAGCAGAGAGGCCATTGGCGTTTGATGTTCAGGCCTTAGCTAACCAGTTTGTTAGATTGGACATTTCTGAGCCGAGTCGAGTATTGGCTTGTGTGGTCTCTCGGTCTTCTCTTTATGGTCATATTAGTGAGCGTCAGTATGATGACCCCCTATCTGCTTGTCCTTAAGGATACGGTCCAACACGGTGATGCTAAGGAGGTCACTATTGGGGATGATGGTGCATTGAGGATGCAGGGCAGACTATGTGTGTCTAATGTGGATGTTTTGCGTGAGTTGATTCTACAGGAGGCTCACAGTTCACGGTACTCCATTCATCCGGGTGTCGCGAAGATGTATCAGGACTTGAGGCAGCATTACTGGTGGAGAAGAATGGAGAAGGACATAGTGGAACATGTAGCTCGGTGTCTAAATTGTCAGCAGGTGAAGTATGAGCATCAGCGGCCATGTGGGTTACTTCAGAAGTTAGAGATTTCGGACTAGAAATGGGAGCGGATCACTATGGATTTCGTTGTTGGACACCCACGGACTCAACGGAGGTTTGATGCAGTTTGGGTGATTGTGGATAGGCTGACCAAGTCTGCTCATTTCCTTCCTGTGATGACTACCTATTCTTCCGAGGAGCTGACTCGAATTTATATCCGCGAGATTGTCAGGCTTCATAGCGTACCAGTATCTATCATCTCTGACCTGGGTACGCAGTTTACATCACGGTTCTAGAGGGCTGTACAGCAGGAGTTGGGTACTCGGGTTGAGTTGAGCACAATATTTTGCCCTCAGATGAACGGACAGTCAGATCTCACTATTCAGATACTGGAGGATATGCTCCGCGCTTATGTGATAGATTTTGGGGGTGCTTAGGATCAGTTCTTGCCACTTGCGAAGTTTGCCTACAACAACAGTTATCAGTCGAGCATTCAGATGGCACCGTATGAGGCTTTGCATGATAGGCGGTGGCGGTCTCCAATGGGTTGGTTCGAGCCAGGCGAGGCTATATTTTTGGGTACGGACTTGGTTCAGGATGCCCTGGATAAGGTGAAGGTGATTCAGGATCGACTTCGCACAGCCTAGTCCAGACAAAAGAGTTATGCGGACCGGAAGGTTCGCGATGTTGCTTTCATGGTTGGAGAGCGGGTCTTGCTCTAGGTTTTGCCTATGAAGGGCGTTATGAGGTTCAGAAAGAAGGGCAAGCTGAGCCCAAGGTTTATCGGCCCATTTGAGGTGTTACGACGTTTTGGGGAGGTTTCTTATAAGCTTGCCTTGCCTCCCAGTCTTGCAGGGGTCCATCCAGTATTCCATGTTTCTATGCTCCGAAAGTATCACGATGATCCGTCTCATGTGTTGGATTTTAGCTCAGTCTAGTTGGACAAAGATCTATCTTATGTTGAGGAGCCAGTGGCTATTTTGGACAGGCATGTTCAAAAGCTGAATTCAAAGAACATTGCTTCCGTGAAGGTTCAGTGGAGGGGTCAGCCGGTCAAGGAGGCGACTTGGGAGACTGAGCATGATATGCACAACCACTATCCTCATATTTTCACCACTTCAAGTATGTCTCTATGCTCGTTCGAGGACGAACGATTATTTTAAGAGGGGGAGGATGTAATGACCCGGCCGGTCGTTTGGGTGTATTATCCCCGATCCCCTATTAAATGCTTCCCCCGTATCTTTTTCTGCTTATGTGACTTCTCGGGAGGTTGTTGTTGTGGTTTCAGAGTGAATTGGGACACTTAGTCCCTAAAACAAAACTTAAGCCTTAGGATTTTGACCGTAGTCGTAACTGTGTGAAGATGACTTCAGAATAGAGTTTCGTCGGTTCCTTAGCTCCATTGGGTGATTTTGGATTTAGGAGCGTGTCCGGAATGTGAATTGGAGGTCTGTAGCTGATTTAGGCTTGAATTGACGAAAGTCGGAGTTTGGAGATTTTGACCGGTAGTGGACATTTTGATATCGAGGTCGGATTCTGATTCTGGAAGTTGGAGTAGGTCCGTAATGTTGAATATGACTTGTGTGCAAAATTTGAGGTCAATCGAACGTGGTTTGGTAGGTTTCGGCATCGGTTGTAGAAATTAAAGTTTCAAGTTTATTAAGTTTGAAGTGGAGGGTCATTCGTATTTTTAGTATTGTTTGATGTGATTTGAGGGCTTGTCTAAGTTTGTATGTTATTTTTGGACTAGTTGGTATATTTGGTTGAGGTCCCGGGGGCCTCGGGTGTGTTTCAGATGCTTAACGGATTGAATTTGGACTTAGGCAAATGGCTAAACCTTCTGGTTTTTGGTATTTTCGCATCTGCGGTAGAGAAACCATAGGTGCGGGATCGCACATGCGGAGTGAAGGGCGCATGTGCGCTGTTGGTCAAGAAGGTCTATGAGCGCAGGTGCGAAAGTCAAGCCGCATGAGCGGGCTCACAGGTGCGGCCCAAAGCTAGCATATGCGGTCCCAACCATTTAAGCCATTTTCGCACCTGCGATGAGTTTTCCGCAGGTGCAGTTGAAGGCCCGCAGAAGCGAGTTTGCTGGGCAGAAAATAGGATTTCGAGGGTTGTTTTCCCATTTCGATTTTGGGACTTTGAGAGCTCGGATTAGGTGAGTTTTTGAGGGATTTTCATAGAAAACTTTTGGGTAACGATTCTTAACTCATTTATGGTTATATTCCACTAATCTATGGTTGATTTCATCATTTAATTTTGGATTTGGGTTGAAATTTTGGTAAAAATGGGAAGACGTTCTCCAACTATGATTTTGGGTTTTGATTAAGATTTTGACATCGGATTTGGATAATTTTGGTACGAGTGAACTCGTGAGGGAATGAGCGTTCATATTTTGTGACATTTACCCGATTCCGAGACGTGGTCCCAGGGAGACTTTTTGGGGAGATTTTCTAATGTCTTGCTTTAGTTTTAATTACATTAATTAGATTAATTTTTTATAGTTGTATTTATGGTATGTAATTGATTTTTGCTAGATTTGGGCCATTCGGAGTCGGATATTCGTGGAAAAGGCATTGTTACCAATTGATTGAGCTTGGTTCGAGGTAAGTGGCTTGTCTAACCTTGTGTGGGGGAAATCCCCTTAGGATTTGGTACTGTTGTGATATGTGAGCGTCGTGTACGTGAGGTGACGAGTACGTACATGGGCTATTTGTTGTAAGAACATGATTTTTTTTTTTTTTGAGTAGCAACCTGTTTTCCTTTAATTTGAGGTATACCATTTAAATGAGTATTAGTCTTTTTTCATTCTTAATTGAGCTATTCCAATATGTGTAGTTACCCTGTTTAGTCTAATATCGCATGTCTACATGCTTTAACTGCTTATTTGAACTATGTGAAGCATGCCTAGTTGATTTCCTGCTTTTCCTTGTTCTTTATCAGTATCACTGTAGAAATCTTGCTATTAACTGTTGTATTTGTCGGCTTGATATGTGTGTTTACTTTTGAGACTACGAGGCGGTACCTCGGGAGTTCTCCCTGTATATTTACTTTTGAGACTACGAGACGGTTCCTCGGGAGTTCTCCCTGCACATTTACTTTTGACACTACAAAGCGGTTCCTCGGGAGTTCTCCCTGTATATTTACTTTTGAGACTACGAGGCAGTTCCTCGGGAGTTCTCCCTGTATATTTACTTTTGAGACTACGAGGCGGTTCCTCGGGAGTTCTCCCTGTATATTTACTTTTGAGAGTACTAGGCGGTTCCTCGAGAGTTCTCTCTGCATATTTACTTTTGAGAGTACGAGACGGTACCTCAGGAGTTCTCCCTGTATATTTATTTTGGGACTACAAGACGATATCTCGGGAGATCCCCTGCTGTTTACCCCTGTATGTTGCACTGTTGCCTTGCTGTGTTTCCTTTTGTTAGATTCTAGTCTCTTATTATACTGCATATTCACCTGCTTTATTTATTATATACCAGTGGGCCTGACCTGACCTCATCCCTACTCGACCGAGGTTAGGCTTGGCACTTACTGGGTACCGTTGTGGTGTACTCATGCTACTCTTCTACACATGTTTTTTGTGTGCAGATCCAGGTACTTCTTATCAGCCCCGCTACTAGCTGAGAGTGCTTGCTGTTGTACGGAGACTTCAAGGTATATCTGCTATGTCCGCAGACCTTGGAGTCCCCCTCTATTCTCTCCTATGTCATTTACCTTCCGTACTTCTCTTGTTAGACTCTGGTGTATAGAGATACTAGTTTCCTGTTGTAACTTGTGACTTATGATGTTCCGGGTTTTGGAAAGACTGTGTATTTATAGAGTATTGGTTATTGTACATGCCGAGCGACATTGTTACTAGTTATTTAGTTATCCACTGCTGTTAGTTTCCATGTTTTACTTCCATTTTGTTATTTTTCGAAATTTGTTATGCTTACCTAGTCATAGAGACTAGGTGCTGTCATGACGTTATACGGATGGAGTTTGGGTCATGACACCCTTGTCTTGAGTGAGGATGAACGATGAAATCCTTGTGCTCTTGCTTCTCCCTCTTCTCCTTAGCTTCCTTAGCTCTAAATTATGTCAAAAATCCTCCAAATACCGCTTTTCCATGTATATATACCAAGTAGGGTCGGGCCCAAACAAATATACCTCCTCCTACATAAAAAAGGACACTTTTATAGCATTGGACGTGCGCAGCCGTGCACCTGGAAGTGTGCCCGCGCACTTTTCACATTATTCTGCCCCATATGCGTGGTCAGTGCGCAGCCGTGCACTTGCCGCGCCGATTTCACCCTGTTCTGTTGGGAATGCGAAAAAACGTAAAACATAAAAGTTGTAGCCCTTTAAATTAGATTTCCAATAGTATATTGTGGAGCCCAAACGGAGTTTCGAGCGAAAGGTTATATGTAGTTTACTAGATACTGCGCAATATGCCTCCTCAATTCTTTGTTCGTTCTTAACTATCATCCGTTGATCCTCGAACACTATCCCGGCTTAATTCCTTGGGGTTTTACTCAGACTTCAAAGCTCCAAATCACTTTAATTCATTCCATAACATCTACATAGCTCGAAATCATTCCTACAAGGCATAAAACACACAATTAGTGCAAAACACTAGAAATTAAAGCTCAAACTCAACTAAAGTGCAGTAAATTGTAATGTAATAATCGACTAAAACATGAGATTCTAGCCTACCATCATTGGTCAATTTGAGCATTTGCATTCCGGTCTGTGGTTTGGAACCTTGACCAGCTTCATATAATGTACTACGATGTGCGTTCATTGTTGGTTTTGATTTTCTGGAAGTTCTGGTTTGATTTGGAAGAGGAATTTTTATTCTTGAAAACTTAAAGGTTGAGAGATGACCAATGTTTGACTTTTTTATAAATGGTCTCAGATTTGTATGTTGATGTTTCCAATAGGTTCGTATGGTAATTTTGGACTTGGACATATGTCCGGATTTGAAATTTGAGTTTCCTTGGTTGTTTTGGTGAAAGTTGGCAATTTGAAGGTTTGAAAGGATCATAAGTTTGACCGGAAATTGACTTTGATGATATCGGGTTCGAGTTTTTGTTCTGAAAGTTAGAATACATTCGTTTTGTAATTTGGTACTTATGTGCAAAGTTTGGTTGGATTACGGATTGGTTAGGCTTGAATCGGATGCTTGGTTCGAAGTTTGAAGTTTATGAGCTTAGGAGATTGATCTTGATCGATGATTCATGATTTTGATATTATTTTGTGTGATTTGAGGCCTCGAGTAGGTCCGTGATGTGTTTTGGGACTTGTTGGCATGATTGGGCGGGGTCCCTAAGGGCTCAAGTGAGTTTCGGGGTGGTTTCAGACAATTTTCCCTTATTTTTGAGCAGCTAATTTCCTGGCGCTGGTGCTGGTACCACTTTTTCAATCACGAAGAGAGGCTCGTGATCATGGAGTTGAAATTAGTGTCAGGTAGTTTTGTTCTCACCCTATTCGCAAGGAGGGCAATGCATTCGTGGTTGGTTTGAAGCTGAAGCTTTACTTTCGTGAGATATTGGTTGCGTTCATGTAGCGTATGAGGCAAGTCGATTTTGCCTTCACTTTCGCGGTAGAGCCTCGCGTTTGCGTAGGATTGGAAGCTAGTGAAATGCGATCGCGTGCTTGGGGTCATGTTCGCATAAGGTCTTTTGTGGAGTTGGTATTTATTGGCCTTTACGATCGCGATGAAGGTCACGCGAGCGTGATGCACAGGCTTGGGCAGACTTAAATAAGTTTATTTCGAGGGTTTTGTTTATTTCATCACATTTTGAGATTTTGTAATGATCCGACCGTTTGTTTTGAGTATTTTAGCCCTGTTACCTTATTTATTATATCCTCTATGTTTTATTTTAGTTATGTGACTTACCGAGTTATTTGGTTTTGATTCGTATGAGTTCTGGAGTGAAATGGGATACTTAGTACCAAAGTTGGAAGCTTAAGTTGAAAGAGTTGATGGGAGTTTCACTTTTGTGTAGACGACTCCAGAATGGAGTTTTGACTTTTTCAATAGCTCCGTATGGTAATTTTGGACTAAAGAGCATGTCCGGATGTTGATTTGGAGGTTCGTAGGTCGTTTCGACTTGAATTGGCGAAAATTAGAAAATTGAAGGTTTGGAAGGTTGAGAAGTTTGACCGGGAGTTGAATTTATTGATATCGGATCCGGATTGCGGTTCCAGAAGTTGGAATATGTCCGTTGTGTCAATTATGACTTGTGTTAAGGTCAATCGGAGTTGGTTTGATATGTTTTGACATTAGTTTTAGAAGTTAGAAGTTCATAAGTTCATTTGGCTTGAATCGATGCGTGATTCGTAGTTTTAGTATTGTTTGATGTGATTTGAGGCTTCGAACGAGTTCGTTTTATGTTTTAGGACTTGTTGGTATGTTCGGACGGGGTCCCGTGGGCCTCGGGTGTGTTTCGGATTGAGTTCGAACCAAATATTCTTGATATGGGATTGCTAGTTTTTCCGAGTCTGGTTTCCTTCATCGCATTCGCGGATGAGGTGTAGTTTGTGGCAGATGGAATTTTACTCTTCGCGTTCGTGGTGTTTGAGGAGAATGTGAAACGCGAACGCGTATGGTGGACCGCGTTCACGTATGAGGAAAGTGAGGCTAGGGCTAAGGCACACGGTGTTCTTCGCGTTTGTGTGGCCTTGGACGCGGTTGCGTAAGTTGAGGAAGCTGGTCATTGCGTTCCTGACTGGCTTCACGTGAGCGCCAAGAAGGTTTTATGAGCTAGGGTGATTTGTTCTCCGCAATAGCGAAAGAGGATAACTGGGCAGCATTGTTAAATTTCCAAAACGAGGGTTTTATCTCATTTTTCATCTTTTGGCCTAGAGCGCTCGGTTTGTGGCGATATTTTGAGGGATTTTCAAGGAAATAATCAAGGTAAGTGATTCTAACTCTTATTTGGCTATTATACATGAATCCACCGTTATTTTTGTCATTTAATTAGTGATTTGAGTTAGAAAATTTGTGAAACTTCATAGACTATATTTTGTGGATTTCAAAGGCGATATGAGGTCGAATTTGAGTAAATTTAGTATAGTTGGACTCGTTATCGAATGAGTGTTCGGATTTTGTATGTTTGGTCGGGTACTGAGACGCGAACCTGAGGTGACTTTTTGTTTCTCTTTAAAGATTGCAACATCATTGTTCGGAATAGCTTCCTATGGTTTGTATTTATTGTATGAAGTTATTTTTGCTAGATTCGAGATGTTCGGAGTTGGATAATCGCGGAAAGGGCTTACTAGTAGATTGAGTTAGCGCGTTTTGAAGTAAGTGTCTTACCTAACTTTGTGTGAGAGAATTACCCCTTAGGATTGGTATTGTTTTGTCTTAATTATGGTATGTGGAAGCCGTGTATGCAAGATGACGAGTGTGTACACAGGCTAAATATGGTAATTGACCGGTTTTAGCTATATAGATTCTTTTTATGCCTTTAATTAAGTTTCCATAACATGTTATATTCATCATCATTAGTCTATCTTCACGTGCTTTACTCGACATTGTTAATACTTGTCTTATCTCTTACTTGCTACTTGCCTTTACATGCTTAATTGAAGTATTGTTCTTTCAATTCCTTATTCATTATTTAACTGTTGAGTTCCTTTATTTGAAGTTGTTATTTCTTGGAATATCTTATTGTTGAATTATGGAGTTGAAGTATAAAGGTCGTGATTCACATCAAGGCAAAGTTGTTGAAATACCATTCTTGTTGAGTTATTCACTTTCGGTTGCTATTGTTGAGATTCTTGTTCTTGTTGTGGATGGGTTATTTATTGTGGAAACACTATTATTGTTGACTTCTTTGGAAAGTTGTGGTATTGGACACTTGATGTGTGATTTATGATATGTTGTGATATTGATACGCATGCGGTCGTATAAGGATAGGGGTTGATATTCATGCGTTGAGATAAGGTGGGCTTGGTACACGTGTTGCTAGTAAGGGAACTACTTGAAGCCACACGGTGTGATAAGGTGGGCTAAAACGTGGGTAGGTCTTTCGGGAAAATGATTTTCAAAACTAAATTTAAGGCTCCCGCTGTGATATAAGGAAAAATTGTGATTTTATTTGTGAAATGAGACTATAAGGCGGTACCTCGGTAGTGATTCTTATTGATACCTTTCATTTACATCACTTGTGTTTTGGTTGCATCATTTCCTTGGCATTCGTATTATGTGTTTCTTCCGTGATGTCTTAATTGCCTTGGTCACAATATAGCTATTCCTGTTATATCTCTTCCTTGTACCACTTCCCTTGTTTTCATTATCATACTATACTTTACCTGTTCAATTTTTTTATTTATTCCAGTAGGTGTCTTGACCCGACCTTGTCACTACTCTACCGAGGTTAGGCTTGATACTTATTAGATACCATTGTGGTTTACTCATGCTACGCTTCTGCACATCTTTATGTGTAGATCCAGGTACTTCATACCGCCTAGGCACCAGTGAGTCGATCTTGGATCAGAGACTTCAAGGTATACCTATCGGCGTCTGTAGGCCTCGGAGTCACCCTCGATCTAGTTCTATTTCATTCTCCTTTTATTAGATACTGTTGTATAAGGATGTTCAGTATACTAATGTAGAGCTTGTGACTCGGCATCACCAAATTTTGGGAGTTATGTTCAGTTGAGTTGTGGGGTTTTTATGATAGCTATTGGTTAAATTGAAAGTTTAATTACCATTTCAGTTAAATTCTGCATGTATGATGGGCTTATCTAGTCTCAGAGACTAGGTATCATCATGACATCCTACAGAGGGAAATTAGGATAGTGACAAGTTGGTGTTAGAGCTCTAGGTTCATAGGTATTACAAGCCTCAAGCAGGTTTATTAGATTCTCGTGGATCGGTACGGAGACGTCTGTACTTATCTTTCAGAGGCTATGGAACTGATAGGAAACTTCACTTCTTTGGTTCCTTATCGTGCGAATTTGTTGACTTCGAATTCATAATTTTTTTTCTATTCTCTCAGAGATGGTGAGGACATACACCGCCGGATCCGACGATTAGACACCCGTGTCCCCTGCTAGAGCACCGAGAGGCCGGTGTCGGGCGAGAGGCCGAGGAGGGGCACATGGCGTAGCCAAATTACCTACTCGATATGCAACAGAGGAACCTCTAGTAGCTCCAGTTGGAGGGCAGGCAAATGAGGTGCATGTTTCTACCCCTGCACTTCAGGAGACCCTCGCACAGTTCTTGAGCATGTTTGGTACTTTAGCTCAGGCAAGGTTGATTCTACTTGCACCCGCCACATCTCAGGCTGGGGGAGGAGCATAGACACCCACGGCCCGTACCCCTAGAGCAGTGGGTCCATGTTGAACAGGTCCCAGAGGTTATACCAGTGCAGCCGGTTGTCCCAAATTAGCCCGAGGTTAGGGTAGCAACATCTGGGGAGGAGCAGCTCTGACTCGAGTGGTACAAGAAGCACCACTCTCCTACTTTCTGCGGCCTAGCTATAGAGGATGCACTTGGTTTTTTGGATAAGTGCCACTGTATTTTTCCTACCATGGGTATAGAGGAGACGAGCGGGGTTGCTTTTACTACTTTCCAGCTATCGGGACCAGCGTACCAGTGGTGCCGGACTTATGATGACGGTAGCCTAGCCGAGGCAGCTTCACTCACATGGGCTCGGTTTTCAGACATGTTCCTGAGAGAGTTTGTTCCCCAGAGCCTTCAGGATGCATGGCGCGCGGAGTTTGACCAGTTATGCCAGGGTGCTATGACCGTATCAGAGTATGCTGTCAGATTCAGTGAGTTGTCCAGACATGCACCTGCCTTGGTTTCCACAGTCATAGAGCGAGTCTGTCGATTTATCGAGGGGATCAAGTATGGTATTAGATTCAGCATGGATCGGGATTTGGAGACAGATACACCATATAAGCAGGTGGTAGAGATTGCATGAAAATTGAAGGGTATGCGGGGCCGAGAGAGGGAGGACAGGGAGGCCAAGAGGCCTCGTGATACTGGCGGATAAAGTGGTGCCCGTGCCCCAATCGCAACCCATCATGGTAGAGGCTACGTGAGCCATCCAGTTCATTCAGCACATCCTGTTTCTATTGGTACTCTGGCTACTCCCAGGCCTCAGGTTGCTCATTATGCACGCTACTGTCTAGTGTACCTCCTGCACGGGTTGCTTTTAGCGGTCAGTCCAGCCGACCAGGCCCGAGCCAGTTTCAGCAGCCACGTCCTTCGAGAGCTTGTTTTGGGTGTGGTGATACTTGTCATATAGTGAGGGACTACACCAGACTCAGGATGGGTGCACCTCTACAGACTACTCAGGCCCCGCGTATTCCACAAGGTCCCCACACTTCTTAGGTCGTGGTTATCACACAAGTTGCCAATCTACCTGCATAACTTGCTAGGGGTGGAGGTCAGGTAGGTAGCGATCACCCTAGAAGGGGAGGCATGCCAGATGTTATGCTTTTCCTAGTAGGACGGAGGCGGTTGTATTAGACGCAATAATCACATGTATTGTTCTGGTTAGTCATAGAGTTGCATCAGTCTTATTTGATCCAGGCTCCACTTATTCATATGTATCATCTTACTTTGCTCTGTATTTGGGTATATCTTGTGATTCTTTGAGTTCTCCTGTTTATGTGTCCATGCATGTGGGAGATTCTATTGTTGTTGACCATGTGTATGGGTCATGTTTAGTTGTTATTGGTAATTTTGAGACCAAAGTAGATCTATTGTTGCTCAGTATGGTAGACTTTGATGTAATTTTGGGCATCCACTAGTTGCCGCCCTATCATGCTATTCTTGATTGTCACGCCAAGATGGTGACATTGGCTATGCCAGGTTTACTGCGGGGTACTTTAGGTTATTTTCCTAGCAGAGTTGTGTCCTTCCTTAAGGCATAACGGATGGTTAGGAAGGGGTGTGATGCATATCTAGCATTTGTCAGAGATGTCAATGTGGATACCCCTGCGGTTGAGTCAGTTCCGGTAGTGAGAGACTATCCAAATATATTTCCAGTGGATCTTCCGGGCATGCCGCCCGATAGGGATATCGATTTTGGTATTGACTTATTGCCGGGCATTCAACCCATTTCTATTCCACCATATCGTATGGCCCCAACGGATTTGAAGGAATTAAAGGAGAAGTTGCAAGAGTTTCTTGATAAGGGTTTCATTCGGCCAGCGTGTCACCTTGGGTGCTCCAGTATTGTTTGTAAAAAAGAAGGATGGTTCTTTGTGCATGTGTATTGATTATCAGTAATTGAACAAGGTTACACTAAAGAACATGCATCCATTGAAACGCATTAATGACTTGTTTGATTAGCTACAGGGTGCCAGAGTGTTCTCAAAGATTGATTTGCAGTCAAGCTATCATCAGCTGAAGATTGCTTTCAGCGGTCAGTCCAGCCGACTAGGCTCGAGCCAGTTTAAGCAGCCACATCCTCCCAGAGATTGTTTTGAGTGTGGTGATACTTGTCATATAGTGAGGGACTTCCCCAGACTCAGGATGGGTGCACCTCCACAGATTACTCAGGCCCCGTGTATTCAACAAGTTCCCCAGACTTCTCAAGCCGTGGTTATCGCACTAGTTGCCGCTCCACCTGCACAACTAGCTAGGGGTGGAGGTCAGGCAGGTAGCGGTCACCTTAAGAGAGGAGGTAGACCAAATGTTATGCTTTTCCTGGTAGGATGGAGGCAGTTGCATCAGACGCAGTTATCACAGGTATTATTCTGGTTTGTCATAGAGTTGCATTAGTCTTATTTGATCCAGGCTCCACTTATTCATATGTATCATCTTACTTTGCTTCATATTTGGGTATATCTCGTGATTCGTTGAGTTCTCCTGTTTATGTGCCCACGTATATGGGAGATTCTATTATTGTTGACCGTGTGTATGGGTCGTGTTTAGTTGTTATTGGTGGTTTTGAGACCAGAGTTAATCTATTGTTTCTCAGTATGGTTGACTTTGATATTATTTTGGGCATGGACTAGTTGCCGCCCTATCATGCTATTCTTAATTGTCACGCTAAGACGGTGACGTTGGCTATGCTAGGTTTACCGCGGGGTACTTTGAATTATGTTACTAGCAGAGTTGTGTCCTTCCTTAAGGCACAACAGATGGTTGGGAAGGGGTGTGATGTATATTTAGCCTTTGTGAGAGAATTCAATGTGGATACCCCTACGGTTGAGTCAGTTCCGGTAGTGAGAGACTATCCAAATATATTTCCAGTTGATCTTTCGGGCATGCCTCCCGATAGGGATATCGGTTTTGGTATTGACTTGTTGCCGGTAATTCATCCCATTTCTATTCCACCATATCGTATGGCCCCAACAGAGTTGAAGGAGTTAAATGAGTAGTTGCAAGAGTTTCTTAATAAGGGTTTCACTCGGCCAGTGTGTCACCTTGGGGTGCTCCGATATTGTTTGTGAAGAAGAAGGATAGTTCTATGTGTTTGTGTATTGATTATCGGCAGTTGAATAAGGTTACACTGAAGAACATGTATTTATTGCCACGCATTAATAACCGGTTTGATCAGCTACAGGGTGCCAGAGTGTTCTCAAAGATTGATTTGCGGACAGGCTATCATCAACTAAAGATTCGGGTTTTGGATATTCCAAAGACTTCTTTTAGGAATAAGTATGGTCAAGAGTTCCTTGTGATGTCATTGGGGCTAACCAATGCCCCAACAACATTCATGCACCTTGATGAACAGTGTATTCCAGCCCTATCTTGATTCATTCATCATTGTGTTTATTGACGACATCTTGGTGAACTCCCAAAGCCGAGAGGATCACGAGCAACACTTGAGGATCGTGCTCCAGACCTTGAGAGAAAATAAGTTGTAGGCAAAATTTTCAAAGTGTGAATTCTAGCTTGATTCAGTGGTATTTTTGGGTCACGTGGTGTCGAGTGAGGGGATCAAGGTAGATCCGAAGAAGATTAAAGTAGAGAGTTGGACCAGACCGTCTTCAGCTACTAAGATCCGGAGTTTTCTTGGCTTGGCAAGGTATTACCGTCGCGTCGTAGAGGGTTTCTCTTCTATTGCCGCACCTATGACCAGATTGTCCCAGAAGGGTGCTCCATTCAGATGGACCGAGAAGTGTGAGGAGAGATTTCAAACACTCAAGATTGCTTTGACTACAGCCTTAATGTTGGTGTTGCCTATGGGTTCGGGGGCTTACACTGTGTTTTGTGATGCGTCATGTGTTGGCCTCAGCACGGTGTTAATGCAAGATAGTTGGGTGATTGCCTACGCATCTAGACAACTGAAGGTTCATGAGAAGAATTATCTTGTCCACGACCTCGAATTAGTATCTATTGTTCATGCCTTGAAGATTTGGCAGCACTATTTGTATAGTGTCCCTTGTTAGGTCTATACCGACCACCGGAGCCTACAATATCAGTTCAAACAGAAGGATCTTAACTTGCGGCAACGTAGATAGTTAGAGTTGCTTAAGGAATATGATATCACTATTCTATATCATCCCGGGAAGTTCAATGTGGTGGCCGATTCCTTGAGTCGAAAGGCGGAGAGCTTGGGCAGTTTAGCATATCTACCGGCAGCGGAAAGGCTATTAACATTGGATTTTCAGGCCTTGACCAACCAGTTTGTTAGAATGGATGTTTCGGACCGAGTCGAGTTCTGGCTTGCGTGGTTTCTCGGTCTTCTCTATATGATCATATTAGAGAGTGTCAGTATGATGACCGCCATTTGCTTGTCCTTAAGGACACAGTACAGCACGGCGATGCCAAGGAGGTTTCTATCGGAAATGATGGTGTGTTGCGGATGCAAGGCCGGTTATGCATGCCCAATTTGGATGGTTTGCATGAGTTGATTCTTTAGGAGGCCCACAGTTCGCGGTACTCCATTCATCCGGGTGTCTCTAAGATGTATTCGGATTTGAGGCGGCACTATTGGTGGAGGAGAATGAAGAAATACATAGTGGAGTATGTAGCTCGGTACCTAAATTGTCAGCAGGTAAAGTATGAGCACTAGAGGCCAGGTGGGTTGCTTCAGAGGCTTGAGATTCCCGAGTGGAAATGGGGGCGAGTAACCATTGATTTTGTTGTTAGGCTTCCACAGACTCAGAAGAAATTTGATGTAGTATGGGTGATTGTGGATAGGTTGACCAAGTCGGCCAACTTCATTCCGGTGGTGACTGCTTATTTTTCAGAGCAGCTGGCTCATGTCTATATTCGCGAGATTGTCCGACTTCATGGCATGCCGATATCCATAATTCTGACTGGGGTACATAGTTTACATCGCAATTCTGGAAGGCCGTACAACGTGAGTTAGGTACATGGGTTAAGTTGAGTACAATATTCCACTCTCAGACGGACGGATAGTCCGAGCGCACTATTCAAATATTGGAGGATATGATGCGTGCATGTGTTATTATGTTCGGGTGTTCTTGGGATCAGTTCTTGTCGCTTGCGGAGTTTGCCCACAACAACAGTTACCGAGTATTCAGATGTCTCCTTGTGAGGCCCTATATGGGAGACGATGTCGTTCCCCAGTTAGATGGTTTGAGCCGGGAGAGGCTAAGTTATTAGGCACGAATTTGTTTCGAGACGCCTTGGAGAAGGTCAAGTTGATCTAGGATCGACTTCGTACAACCCAATCTAGGAAGAAGAGTTATGCAGATCGGAAGGTTCGTGATGTTGCATTCATGGTTGGAGAGCGGGAAGTAGTTCGGGAAGAAGGGCAAGTTGAGCCCTAGGTATATCAGAGCTTTTGAGATTCTTGAGAGGATTGGTGAGGTGGCCTACCAACTTGCATTTCCACCTAGTCTAGCTATAGTTCATCCGATGTTCCAGGTTTCTGTGCTTCAAAATTATCACGACGATCTGTCCCATATGTTAGATTTCAGCCCAGTCCAACTGGACAAGGATTTATCTTATGTTGAGGAGTCGGTGGCCATCTTGGACAAGAAGGTCCGAAAGTTAATGTCAAAGAGCACTGCTTCAGTAAAGGTTCAGTGAATGGGTCAACCAATCGAGGAGGAGACTTGGGAGACCGAGCATGATATGCGTAGCCGTTATCCTCATCTTTTTACCACTTCAGGTATGTCTCTATACTCATTCGAGGACGAATGTTTGTTTTAAGAGGGGGAGGATATAACGACCTGACCGGTCATTTTGAGTATTTTATCCCCGTTCCCCTATTTATTACCTCCTCTATGTTATTTTGTGGTTATGTGACTTACCAGAGTGTTTGGCTTTGGTTCGGGTGAGTTCCGGGGTGAAATGGGACACTTAGTCCCAAAGTTGGAAGCTTAAGTTGAAAGAATTGATCGGAGTTTGACTTTTGTGTAGATGACTCCGTAATGAGTTTTGACTATTCTAATAGCTCTGTATGGTGATTTTGGACTTAGGAGCCTGTATGGATGTTGATTTGGAGGTCTGTAGGCCGTTTCAGTTTGAATTGGGGAAAATTAGAAAGTTAAATGTTTGGAAGGTTGAGAAGTTTGACCGGGAATTGATTTTATTGGTATCGGGTCCGGATTTTGGTTCTAGAAGCTGGAATAGGTCCGTTGTGTCAATTATGACTTGTGTGCGAAATTTGAGATCAATCGGAGTTGGTTTGGTATGTTTCGGCATTAGTTTTAGAAGTTAGAAGTTCATAAGTTCCTTAGGCTTGAATCAATGCGCGAGTCGTGGTTTATTGTTATTTGATGTGAATTGAGGCTTCGAGCGAGTTTGTATCATGTTTTAGGACTTGTTGGTATGTTTGTACGGGGACTCGGGGGCCCAAGTGAGTTTCGGATTGAGTTCAGACCAAATGTTCTTGATATGGGATTGCTTGTTTTTCAGAGTCTCGTTTCCTTCATCGCATTCGCGGGGGAGGTGTCGCGATCGCGTAGAGTAGTTTGTGGCAGATGGAATTTTACTCTTTGCATTCACGAAGTATGGGTCATGATAGGAGTGTTTGAGGAGATTGTGAAACGTGAACGCGTGTGGTGGACCGCGTTCACATATAAGGAAAGTGAGGCTAGAGCTGGGGCACACGGTGTTCTTCACCTTCACGTGGCCTTGGACGCTATCGCGTAAGTTGAGGAAGCTGGTCATCACATTCGCGATTGGCTTCACGCGATCATGAAGAAGGTTTTATGAGGTGGGGAGATTTTTTCTCCGCGATCATAAGTGTTTGTCCGCGATAGCGAAGAAGGATAACTAGGCAACAGTGTTAAATTTCCAAAACAAGGGTTTTATCTCATTTTTCATCTTTTGTCCTAGAGAGCTCAGTTTGTGGTGATTATTCGAGGTATTTTCAAGGAAATCATTGGGATAAGTGATTCTAACTTGTATTTGGCGATTATACATGAATCCATTGTTATTTTTGTCATATAATTAGTGATTTGAGTTGGAAAATTTGGGAAAAAATTGTGAAACTTCATAGACTATATTTTGAGGATTTGAAAGGCGATTTGAGATCAGATTTGAGTAATTTTAGTATGGTTGGACTCGTTATCGAATGAGTGTTCGAATTTTGTAAGTTTGGTCGGGTTCCGAAATTCGGGCCTGGGGTTGACTTTTTGTTTCTCTTTAAAGATTGCAACTTTATTGTTCGGAATAGCTTCCAATGGTTCGTATTTATGGTATGAAGTTGTTTTGGCTAGATTCGAGTCGTTCAGAGTTGGATAATCACCAAAAAGGCTTACTAGTGGATTGAGTTAGCGTGTTTTGAGGTAATTGTCTTGCCTAACTTTGTGGGGGGGGAGGGGGAGGGATTACCCCTTAGGATTGGTGTTGTTTTGTGTTAATTGGGGTATGTGGAAGTCGTGTACGCAAGGTGACGAAAAATGTGGTAATTGACCAGTTTTAACTATGTAGATATTTTTCACGCCTTTAATTGAGTTGCCATAATATGTTATATTCATCATTAGTCTATCTTCACATGCTTTACTCGACATTGTTAATACTTATCTTATCTCTTACTTGCTACTTGCTTTTACATGCTTAGTTAAAGTATTGTTCTCACAATTCCTTATTCATTATTTAACTGTTGAGTTACTTTACTTGAAGTTGTTATTATTTGGAATATCTTATTGTTGAATTATGGAGTTGAAGTATAAAGGCCGTGATTCACATCAAGGCAAAGTTGTAAATTTGTTGAAATACCTATTTTGTTGAGTTATTCAGTTTTGGTTGCTATTGTTAAGACTCTTGTTCTTGTTGTGGATGGGCTATTTATTATGGAAATACTATTATTGTTGACTTCTTTGGAAAGTTATGGTATTGGATATTTGAGGTACGATTTGTGATATGTTGTGATATTGATACGCATGCGGTGATATAAGGAGAGGGGTTGATAAGTATGTGGTGAGATAAGGTGCGCCTGATATGCATGTTGCTAGTAGGTGAACTACTTGAAGCCACGCGGTGTGTTAAGATGGGCTAAATTATGGATAGCTCTTTCGGGAAAATGATTTTCAAAACTAAATTTAAGGTTCCCACGGTGATATAAGGAAAGATTGTGATTTGATTTGTGAAATGAGACTACGAGGCGGTACCTCAGTAGTGATTCTTGTTGATACCTTTCATTTACATCACTTGTGTTTTGGTTGCATCATTTCCTTGGCATTCGTATTATGTGTTTCTTCCGTGATGTTTTAATTGCGTTGGTCTCAGTGTAGTTATTCTTGTTATATCTCTTTCATGTATCACTTCCCTTGTTTTCATTATCATACTATACTTTACCTGCTCAGTTTCTTTATTTATTCCTGTAGGTGTCCTGATTCGACCTCGTCACTACTCAACTGAGGTTAGGCTTGATACTTACTGGGTACCGTTGTGATGTACTCATGCTACGCTTCTGCACATCGTATTGTGCAGATCCATGTACTTCATACCATCCTAGGCACCAGTGAGTCGAGCTTGGATCGGAGGCTTCAAGGTATACCTGCCCGCGTCCGCAGGCCTCAGAGTCACCCTCTATTTAGTTCTATTTCATTCTCCTTTTATTAGATACCGTTGTATAAGGATAATCAGTATACTCATGTAGAGCTTGTGACTCGGCATCACTAGATTTTGGGAGTTATGTTCAGTTGAGTTGCAAATTCCTTTTTTTATGATAGCTATTGTTTAAATTAAAAGTTTTATTAATATTTCAGTTAAATTCTGCATGTATGCTAGGCTTACCTAGTCTCAGAGACTAGGTGCCATCACGACATCTTACAGAGGGAAATTGAGGCCGTGACAAATTAGGAGCTCGGATTTGGGCTATTTTTAAGGCAATTTCACTATTTGGATTGGGTAAGTATTTTTTACTCGAATTTGATTATTATACATGATTCTATCTTTGATTTCGGTGTTTGGTTAATGAATTCAAAAGAGAAATTTGGGTTTTTAGCGAAGCCTTTCTAAAGTGAATATTTGATATTTGAACATCGTTTCGGAGTCTGATTTGAGTGAAACTAGCATGGTTTAACTTGTATTCGAATGACTTGTCAGAATTAAAAGATTGGTTGAGTTTTGGGGTGCAAGAACAGGTTGATTTTGAGTATTTGATTAAATATTGGACCTTTATTGTTTGGGTTTGATTCCTATGGCATTATTTGATATTTTTGACTTGATTTTTGGCTAGATTCGTGCCGTCCGGAAGCCGATTCATGTAGGAAGGCATTTCTAGAGTATTGTTTTGATTTTTTTTGAGGTATATTATTTAAACTTGGTTGAGGCACTAGTGGCTTAATTTATTTGTGATTATACGTGATATGGGTGGCACACATGTGAGCGGTTGAGCCCATGTACATGCACCAGGGTATTATTCATGCTCGAGGGTAGTATTTTGTGGCGACCCGACCGATCGTTTTATGTATTATAACCATGTTCCCCTATTTATTGCATCTTTTATGTTCATTTGTGGTTATGTGACTTGGCGGGGTGGTTGATTTAGTTTCGGGTATGTTTTGGAGTGAATTGGGACATTTAGTCCCAAGGTTGGAAGCTTAAGTTGAAATAGTTGACCGGAGTTTGACTTTTGTTTAAATGACTCCAGAATGGTATTTTGATGGTTCAAATAGATTTATATATTGATTTTAGACTTAGGCGTATGTCCGGATTCAAATTTGGAGGTCCGTAGATTGGGTTGGTGCTTTTTGGCGAAAGTTGGAAAGTTGAAGGTTTGGAAGATTGAGAGGTTTGACTGGGAGTTGACTTTATTGATATAGGGCTTGGATTTTGGTTTTGGGAGTTGGAATAGGTCCGTTGTGTCATATAGGACTTGCATGCAAAATTTGAGGTCATTCGAAGTTGTTTAGGCTGGTTCGGCGCAAGTTTTGAATTGGGAAAGATCATTAGTTTCCTTAGGTCTAAATTATGGTGTGATTCATGATTTTGATGTTGTTTTGTGTTATTTGAGGCCTCGAGTAGGTTTGTGTTGCATTTTGGGATTGGTTGGTGTGCTTAGAAGGGGTCCCGAGGGCTTCGGGTGTGTTTCGGATGGGTTTCGAACCACTTCTCTATGTTTTGGATTGCTTTCAGTTGATGTTTGATTTCCTTCTTCGCGATCGCAAAGAGGAAGTGCGATTGTGTAGTTCTATTTGGTAGCAGTCAGGTTTTTTTATTCACGTTCACAAGGACAGGGTCGCGTTCGTGAAGCTTAAGGAGAATGTGCATCACGAACGCAAGCGAAGAGCCGCGTTCGTGTGCAAGGAAGGTAAGGGCCTGAGGATGGAACACAGTTGTTCATCGCGATCACGTGATCTGGTCAGCGATCATGTAGCTATTGGTCATTTGGTCAGCGTATTCGCGACTAAGGTGTTGCGTTCATGAAGGAAGATTGGGTAGCTGGAAATTTTGTTCTGAGCGATCGTGAAGGCTTTTCCATGATCGCGAATGGTGATGCTTGGGTAGACTATATAGTACTCTATTTCGAGGGTTTGAGTTGTTATAGTCACATTTTGAGTTAGAGAGCTCGGCTTTGGGAGATTTTTTAGAGGATTCACGATTTGGATCGGGTAAGTGTTTTTGACTCAGATTTGTTATTCTTTCATGATTTCAACCTCCATTTTAGTGTTTGATTAGTGATTTGAGTTGGATAAATTGGGAATTTTTGTAAAAACTTTTCTAAAACATAAATTGAGGATTTGAAGGTCAATTTGAGGTCGGTATTGGATGATTTTAGTATGGTTGGACTCGTAATTGTATGAGTGTTCGGAATTTTGACTTTTGTGGGGGTTCCGAGGTGCGGGCCCGGGGTTGATTTTTTTTATTTTGATAAAGATTGAAGATTTATTTTTTGAAGTTGTTTCCTACATCATTGTTTGATAATATTAAGTTGTTTGTGACTAGATACGAGTCGTTCGGAGGCCGATTGGCATGGGATGGGCTTTTTAAAGTATTGATTTGTGCATTTTGAGGTAAGTAACATATCTAAACTTGAATTTGAGGGTATTTAACCCTAGGAAATATGTTATATGAGATGTGTTGGTGTAACGCACATGCTAAGTGATGGGCATGTGGGCGTGTACCAGAGTAATTATGTTTCAAGTTTCCTTTTTACTATTACCGGATTTGTTTTGCTATCATATTTTGTTATATCCGTGTTTTCCGTACTTTTTGATTATCTGAGCTGTGATTCATATTAGAAATCATGCTTAGGCTATGTGCTTATTCGGTTGAAACCTAATAAGGCTATTTCTGTCGTTTTGAGCTATCTGACTTAACTGTAGTTACACATTAAGTCATGCTTCTTCATTGCATATCATATCTTAGTCTCTTCTCATTATTCGATGTTATATCACATGTTGTTATTGTTTCCCATATGTGGTACTGTTTGGGCTGAGTGATATGAGATTGTGAGCCCTAGAGACTTGAGAGGTTGATGACTGGGGTTGGCCTTAGAGCCGTGTTGAGAGTGATATTTGGATCGGGTTGCATGCCGTAATAGGCCTTATTGGCTTTATTTTTATTTGGATCAGGTTGCACGCTACAACATGGCATATTGGCTTTTGATTAGCGCTTGGGCAGGATCCGCCCCTGCGAAGTCTGACATACCAATATTGAGAGAAGGAACAATGATATATACACGTGCATTAGTGAGGGCCATTGATGCCAGGCACCCGTATCGTGCTAAGTGATTGTGTGTGTGGGATGAAGTTGACATTTGAGTCAAGCACCTTGAGTAAGATGACAGTGAGAGTACTTGGGGATATCATTGTTAAATCATTGACTTGACATGCATATTTGATACGTAGGCATAAAGATGTATTTTTCTCATGCTAGCTGGTAAATTAAATGTTCTTATCTGTGTTGGACCTTAACTGTTATACTTGGAAGCGTGTCTAAAATCCATGTAATGTGAACGGGCGGAACATGAAAATTCCTTTGAGCTATTTACTATTACTGTTATTATTATTTCCTATGTTGTTATTGATATTGGCCTCTGACTGTTTCTTCTAAGCTCATTACTGCTTTTAGTCCAAGGTTAGGTTTATTACTTATTGAGTACATGGGGTCAATTGTACTCATACTACACTTTGCACTTCGTATGTAGATCCAGGTACTTCCAGACGTGGTGATTGCTAGAGCTATGTTGGTACCATTACATGGGAGACTACGAGGTAGCTGCTATGTAGTCCATAGACCTTGAAGTTCTCTTCATTTATTTCCTTTATTACTGTTCTATTGTCCAAATAGTTGTATTGAGGATTTGGCTTTGTATTTTGATATTCAATAGTGCTCATGTACACATTTATACTAGATCGTTGGGATGGTTGTAGTAGTATTACGTTGTTTTTCTTAGTTATTTATGATATTTTTGCTGTTGAGATTATTAAACCATGTTTATTGAAATTCATAGTTATTATGTGACTGTTGCCTTGCTTAGCATATTGTATTAGCGTCGTCGTGGCTCCGGTGGGAGTTAGATTGTTGCATGATTTGGCTCTGATATGCCTTATTGATTGCTAAGATTCATGCTATTATGTTTCTTATGTTTGTACCCCCTTTGTGATCAATCTGAACCATATTTGAGGTTACATATAGGTTAATATCTCGATTGGACATCGATAATTGCTATTTTTGTGTTGTAATTTCCTAATTTGAGCTATGGTAGCATACTTCTCACATGCCTACACTTTAGCATGTTACTTATACTAGTCCATGAGTATGAAATTTGATATCCATTGTTCATGTACATGTAAACTTGTATATCTACTTTCTATGTGATATATATATATATATATATATATATATATATATATATATATATATATATATATATATACTGGACTGGTAGCACGTGAGTTGTCCGTGTGGTTGTGATTATTGGTACATGAGTTATCCGTGCGGTTGTGACTATTGGCACATGAGTTGTGCGTGCAAGATTGTTACTATTTACACGTGAGTTGTCCGTACGGGATTGTTACTATTGGTACGTGAGTTGCCCGTGCGGGATTGTTACTATTGGCACGTGAGTTGTAGTGGCTCATGATTTGTACTACCAATCCTTGAGATATTGTATAGAAATCCAGCAATTTCTTTTATTGATTATTTATGATCTTCATTAGAATTGTGTAACTATTATTTGTCTTACCTAAGAGGTTGGGTTAGGTGCCATCACAACTAGGTAGATTTTGGACCGTGACAAGTTGGTATCAGAGCTCTGGGTTCATAGGTTGTACGAGTCATGAGTAAATGTCTAGTAGAGTCTTGCGGATTAGTACGATGACGTTCATATCTATATTCAATAGGCTAAATGATATCTAGGAAATTTCCCATCTTTCTTTCTTTATCGTGCGACATTGATTCACCTTGAAGCTTATCTTTGATTTCCTTCTATCTACTTGTATGTTATGTGAGCACTCGGTACCAGTTGTGCATCGACGACTTGTGATGTCATGGATAAGGTGCGAGATGTGTTCTCCGTGTTGTGGAGATAGTCAATTTGGAGGACTTGAGGCCAGGTTCAGACCGCAACTTGCACTCGGTGATTTCAGTTGTGTGAGTATGTGCTTTTGGACTTATATGTCCGGTAGGGTCCCTAGGTGTGGGACAAAAAATGAACATAGTGTTAAATCAGCATCATAGAATTGTAATTATCATATTTTTACGTAATATTCTTTAGTATAATTTTAAAATTTAATATATTATTATCTGTAACATATGAGAATATTACATAAAAATATGGTAATTACAACTTTATTCTATTGATTTAACACTATGTTCATTCTTTATGGCTGAGTGAGTGGTTAGATAGCTATATGGCGAGTATTATGTTATTGAGGATTGTGCTCGGATGGTTTGGGTGTGACAAGAAGAATTTTACTTGGGATCTGAATGGACTATGGATACTTGATTTCTATTTTGATATGTAGTACAGTCTTGACTTATGAGTGTGTTAGGGATCTTCCAGTTGCTCATTTGTAGAATGAAGTAGATTTTTATGTCTTGTTGACGAGTTCATACTCAGGAGGATTAAGTGATTGCATAGTGGTTGTGACCATGATAGGGTTATAGAGAGATGCTAGTTTGAGGCTAGGTAGGTGGGTTTTCTCCTGCGGGGTGGTCTACAAATATGTGATCCTTATGATGTTTCTATGGAGAGGTTCCTTTCTATCAGTGGATTATATGTGCTGCAATTTGAGTTTGTATCACTTGAGGAAGTTCGCACGACTGTCATGAGGATGAATATGCGCTTAGCAGATGATTTGAGATATTTTTGATTAATGTTGCATGAGCATATGAAGGATGTACTTGAATTATAGTGAGAGTTCATGGTAGTTATGGAGTAGGGGTATTGTGGGTTATCAGATGTTATGTTCTATGATTGCGAGCCAAGTAGGGGAGTATGATATCGACGATCAGATTACATGATCATGTGTTATATCAGTTTGGGTCGAGGAACATTTAAGGATTAGTTATGACTTAAAAGGGGCTGACTTCGAGGTTATAGTGGGGAAGGAAATTGTCGGGTGCATGATGTACCATAATTTTTGGGTAAATAGTAATCTTGAAATGATTTGGGTTTGTTATTCGTGGTGGATGAGTGTCATAGGAGAAGGGATCCACTCACTTGCAAAAAGGTGAGCTTACTTCTTTAGGTGCTTGTTTGCTAACAGAGCACAAGCCGTTCCACTCGTTTTGGCGGTGCATTGGAGATTAGAGCAGAGTGGATGACTCTCGAGAAGGTTCTAATAAGTTCAAGATTCATATGTGGTATTTGAGGATTTCCCGCATTTGTATATGCCTAAGATCTGAGATTGCATTGGATGGTGCCAACACTTGCGATAGTTCTATATCGATAATGATTCTACATTTCAGTATCGAAGAGGATAAAGAAACAACTGCAAATTCGCATAAAATTTCTTTAAAGTGGGTATCTCGGTTGTGGTACCATTGGGTGCTTAAGAGGAAATACAGTGGCTTATGGGCCTTAAGACGACGTGGTTTCATATGAGGATCTCTTGTGGTGACCTTTGGTTAATGATCGCAGTGTACTAGCAAGGAGGAGCGTTAAATTGAAGGCAAGTCAAGAGGAATTCAAAGAAATGGGTCACCTTGGTAGTGGTTTGGATCAACATAGTAATAGAAGTGATTGGTTCCTTTGGTGTGGTGAGACTCTACATGTGTTGTATGGTAATACTTCTGGATTTGGAAATTTGTGCGATTTGGTTAAGTTAGACAGATCTAATTATGATGGCTTGGTATTTAAAAATGGGTTTCAAAGAGTTCATAATGGGTTTGACCACAGCTCGAGGTTGATGTCTTTTATAGTGGTGGAAAGTTTGTTGCATGTTGCGATGTTCTCCGGGATTGAGTTAAGTGGGAGGTTCTAGCTGATGGGGGTGTTTATCCTACTTATGATTCAGGGTTGATAATGGGGTTCTCATGTTTTCATATAATGGCATGATAAATGCGGTTTGATGTTTGGGGATTGAGGTTTGCAAGTACAAGGTTGCGGTACCGTTGCAAAGAGGAGGTCGTGAGTTCTAGATAGCATAGACGGTTTTAGATGTTTAGAAGAAAGTTGAAACTATCTGGTATTATCTGAGAAGGGTGTGCATTTCAGAAAGGCCCATTGTGTTTTGACTTACGGATGTGGGACTAGTATTATGGGAATCACCTGGTTGTTGGCTTCTTGTTCAAGCTTGCTACGTGGCGCGGAAGATTTATGGGAATGTTTCTAGTGAGATGATTGTGTATGAGGGATGTGTCATTCATATAAGTGGCCGAGTTGGGATCAGATATGGAGATTCCTATATTCTAGAGGTTCAAAGATCGGACATTCTTAGAGGTAGATTGTTCCTTAGTTGCGGACGGTGAAAATATGTTAAGAGTTTGACGGCTGATTGTATGTGTTATGGTTAGGTTAATATGGACTTTTTGGAAGGTTATTCACCTATTTATAGATGATCGGAGTTGATTTGGGGGCCCATTGTTACGCCTAATGAGAATGTGTATTCTACATCGGATCAGGTTATTTACTCAGCACAACTATTGTTGAGGGGTGTGTTATCGACTAGAGTTGATCTTATTCGTGTCCCAATATGTTCCATGTGTTACTTTCCTATGCTACAATGGGTTGTGAGACTGTTGACTATGCACACTCATGATGCGGTTTTGTCTTGGCTTTGTGGCGAAATTCGAGCGAGATGGATCTTGGGTGTTGAATGGTTGATTGCGACTTGGTTAAGATTTTCCTGTTTATGGTATATTGTACTATCCGTTTCTCCATGGTTACGGTCATGCGCTTCGCGTGCTTGCTGTGATACACACGTGTTTGGTGGGTATGGGAATTTTTGTAATGGATATTCCATGTAGACCAGTAAGTTTGAATCGGGTTACGCACCACAACAGAGTTAAGTTGGGATATGATCCTTTATGCTTATTTCGTGTATTTTGTTTCTCCTATGTGAGATGGGTTCATAGCATTGTGCTTTGTGATGTTATATATTGAGCTTGCATGGTAGTTATCTCCTTTGGTTCTCCTTCCATCATCGGTCACATTCAAGTTGTTACTTATTTGGTGCACGGAATTGCATGGCATGTGGCTATAGGAGGTATTGATGTGGAATGTCAGTCGAAGAACTTGTACTGGATAAGGCGAGGTTATTGGACCTGGAATGAGTGCTATCAGAATTGATTAAGGTATGTTTGGAAGAATAATCTCACTAATCATCTTAGAGTTTAGCTATGGTTCTTGGCGGGCGAGTGAGATCCATGACTTGTTGATATGAGGAGCGGTTATGAGTTTCTACTTGTTTTCTTCATCATTGGAATTGTACGAAGGTTTGGAACGATGTTTTATTCGATATGAGGTATGTTACCGGAATCGGATTTGTTAATAAGCAGCTATTTTGGTCAGAAAATATTATATGATTATATGATTATATCTTGGGATAAGGTTATGTCTTGACACAACTTGTTTAGATTATATACAGTATTTAGATGCGAGAATCGGGTCTTATAATGGGTTTGAGATGTTGGAGATTGGGTTCTAAGGTTTAAGGAATAAGGTCGAAGAAAGAATCTCCAGTTAGGTTGTGTTGGCGGGCTTATATATATTGTGGTGATGTAGGATCACCCAGGGATATGTGTATGGTGAGTTTATACAGTGGTTTTATGGTTTTAGAATAACTCTTGGCATGTTCTAGGACGAATGCATGTTTAAGTAGGGGAGAATGTAATGAATCGGCCAGTTATTTTGAGCATTTACATTCCGTTCGTTGGTTTGGATCCTTGAGCAGACTCATATGATGTACTACGACGTGCGTGCATGGTTGGTTTTGATTTTTCGGATGTTCGGATTTGATTCGGAATAAGAATTTTTTTTCTTGGAAGCTTAAAGTTAGAGAGTTGACCAAGGTTTGACTTTTTTGTAAACAATCTTAGATTCGTGTTTCGATGTTTCCAACAGGTTCGTATGGCGATTTTGGACTTGGGCATATGTTCGAATTTAAAATTGTAGGTTCCTAGGTTGTTTTTGCTTGTAGTGATGAAAGTTGGCAATTCACATGTTTGAAAGGTTCATAAGTTTGACTGGAAATTAACTTTGATGATATCGGGTTCAGATTGTTGTTCAAAAAGTTGGAATACATTCATTTTGTCATTTGGGACTTGTGTGCAAAGATTGGTTGGATTCCGGATTGGTTAGGCTTGAATCAGACTCTCAGTTCGAAGTTTAAGGTTTATGAACTTAAGATATTGATCAACGATTCAAAGTTTTGATGTTATTTTATGTGGTTTGAGACCTTGAGTAGGTCCGTTTTGTGTTTTGGGACTTGTTGGCATGATTGGACGGGGTCCCTTGGGGCTCGGGGTAAGTTTCGGGATAGTCAGACCATTTTTCCTTGTTTTTTAGCTGCTAGTTTGCTAGTGCTGGTTTCTCTTTCGCGATCGCTAAGGAAGGCTCGCGATCGCTGAGTGGAAATTGGTGTCAGGTGGGTTTCTTCTACGCGTTCGTGAGGAGGGGATCATGGTTGGTTGGAAGCTGCAGCTATGCGTTCGCGAGATAAGGGTCGCGTTCGCGTAGCGTATGAGGTAGGCGGGGAGGCAGGTCGATTTTGCCTTCGCGTCTGCGGTAGGGCCCCGCGTCACGTAGGCTTGGTAGCTAGTGAAACGTGATCGCATGCCTGGGGTCGCATTCGCGTAGGGTGTTTTGTGGAGCTAATATTTTTTTAGCCTTCGCGATCGCGATGAAGGTCCCGCGATCGCGATGCATAGGCCTGGGCAGACATAAATAAGTCTATTTCGAGAGTTTCGTTATTTCATCATATTTTGAGATTGGAACCTCGGATTTGGGCGATTCTTGAGGCGATTTACACGATTAGGATTGGGGTAAAAAGTTTTTACTCGGATTTGATTATTATACATGATTCCATATTCGATTTTGTCATTTGATTAATGAATTTAAAAGAGAAATTGAGGATTTTTGGTGAAACGTTTCTAAAGTGAATATTTGAGATTTGAAGATCGATTCGGATTCGGACTTGAGTTAAACTAGCATGGTTGGACTTATATTCGAATGGGTTGTTGGAATTTTTGAGTTTGGTCGGGTTTCGAGGTGTGGGTCCGGTTTAACCTTTTGGTTGACTTTGAGTATTTGATTAAAAATTTGACCTTTATCGTTTGGGTTTAATTCCTATGGCATGATTTGATGATTTTGAGTTGCTTTTGGATAGATTCGAGCCGTTCGGAGGTCGATTCGTGCATGAAGGCATTTCTAAAGTATTGTTTTGGCTTGCTTGAAGTATCTTACCTAGACTTGGTTGAGGCACTAGTTGCCTGAGTTATTTATGATAGCTAGGTGCAATTGGGTGGCACACATGTGAGGGGCTGAGCCCATGTGCATGCAGCAGGTTATTATTCATACTCGGGGTAGTGCTTAGGTTATGATATGCCTGGAATTAATTGCTAAGCTTCATGCTATTATGTTTCTTATATTTGTACTCCCTTTGTGAGCTATTTTGACCACGTTTGAGTGATGTTTGGCTATAATTATATATTTTTAGTGCATTACATACCTTACATTTAGGTGCTTTAATGCTAAACTATACTATATTTGTGCTTAATTGAGTTTATTTTATGTGTAGGTACATTGAAGATAAAATTGGGACCAAAGTAGAGATTTTATGTGTATCTTATATACTACAAGAATGATTCGTGATTATTTGATGACAGAAAATATTATGATGTATAATTGGTCAATGTTTGAAGACCAACCAAAAGAAGACAAAAGAACAAATTGAAAAAAATAAGGGAATTATTGATGAAGAAGGAATAAATGAGAAAGAAGAAAGAAAAAGAAACGAGAATGAGAACTGGAATGAAAGTTAGGCAGCAAATCAAAAATGTAAGCAAAGCAACCTTCCAGGCGGCACGAGCCTTGTTGCTCGCTATAGAGCAGGCGGGGCGATCTTTCTTACTCGCGTGTGAGTGTGTGCCGCAAGGCGTACCGCGAGGAGGAGCTCGCTACAGAGCTTGCGAGGCACAACGTAAAGCGAGGTGGAGCGCGCTATAGAGGTCGCGAGGCTGGGCTTGTAGCGAGGGTGTTCCGGATTTTTAAAGTCTATTTTGTCTCCTTTTTGGTTTTGGACTTGGTTATTTCGTCTAGGCCCTTTCCCTGCACATATAAATAGTCATTAAACACCACTTTTAGAGGGATCAGACGTTTTTTAGTGGGAGACCGGGATTAGACCTAGGGAGAGCACGGAGCCGCCGTGGAGGCCGGAATTCATCAGATCCTATCTTTCTTCCATCAAATTTAGTAATCTTTACTTTTTCTTGATGATTTGTTATTTTGGTACCATGTCTATGTGGATCTTAACTTCACGTTATAGGGTTGTGGGTGTTATGAATATTGAAGTTTATTAATCATATTACCATTAATTCGAGTTATCATCTTTGGTTGTTTCTCTAATTCTGTGCATAATTGCTTAATTTTTTGGCCAACAGTTGAGTTCTATTTACTATCTATGCTATGCTTGGGAAAGTCATGCTTAGATTAGAGCAGAATTGGAGAGAGCTTGTTTCATAACCCGTGGCTCGGGGAAAGATTTCGGGGTTATGATAGAAATATACCTAACAGTCTTGCTTAGTTGAATACCGTATTATATTCGTTCATGATAGATTCAAGACCATATGAATATACGGTTGATATATTATGGATAGACGGATAGTATTGTGGGAACATGCTATTATATAAACGATCTGGTCAACTAGCAATCATAGATAATTTGGATTAACAGGTGTAATTACGAACTCAATAGAATTCATAAACCGACCACAACCCTGGAATCTATATCTCCCTTAGTTACGTGTTTAAATTTTACAATATTAGTTGTAATAAAAAAAGTTAAACTTTTGATCATCTTAGACAGTAAATTGATTTTACTTTGCTTAGTTAACGGTTAATCTAAGTCTATGTGGGTTGACATCCGACTTTCGAGTCACTTTATTACTTGACGGCCACGTATACTTGCGTGTACTTGGGGAACCAACAAGTTTTTAGTTATTGATTATTTATCTAAGTTAAGCTTTTAATTGATTTTTGTTCAAGTTTTTAATTTTCTTATTTAGTTAGTATTTTGTTTTCTTTTACTTACTTTCACATGGAATCTTGGAATGTAAATTGTTCGAATGATGGTTATTCTTATTTTGATGATCCTTGTCCATATTGTGGAGGACCCCACTGGTGGAAATATTATCAGAATATCTCCGGGAGCGAGTTATGTACACAATCTCAATCCTTTGAGTGGAATATTTGTAATATGTGTGGTGGTCAAGGTGGCCATTGGAATGTCTGTCCTAATTCTTTTTATCCTTCTTCGAGCCCTAATTATGATGTTTCTGATAATATTTGTGAGTTTGATAGGAACAAAGTGGAGAATGTGGAATATGATGCTCATATAATGGATACGATGAGGCAAATAATGGAGCAAACTCAATTTTTAAGGGAACAAACTCATGAACGTCGAAAAGAGATGGAAAATCTCAAGGCAATAAATAAGAGAATGAAGGCCAAAATAGAAAAATTGGTTGAAAAATTCGATGATCAACAAGTTGCATCCTTAGTTGATAGTCAGGAAGAGCTTCAAATTCGAGAAGAGAGTGAGTTCCTACAAGAAAAAAAATTCAAAGAAGAGGAGATTTTGAGCCAAACTTGGCTAATGGAACAAGCTGAGCGACTAGAAATATATGAAGCTCAATGTGAGAAAATTATAGATGGGATAAGAGACTTAATAGAAGGGAGAGATCAACTGGGATAAGAGATCGAAAAATTTGGTACTGCTATTCACGACTTGGGAGCTCAATTGATTGCAAAGGTTGATGTGTCTAACGCCCAACAAAATAGTTCTGAGTTGTGTGAAACTGAAAAGGAGCTTATACGCCAAATTAAGGAGCTAAAAGCGGAGAGTCAATCATTTGACCGTACTTTTATTAATGATGTCCATGTTGAGAGAAGCACTCTAGAGTCATGTGAGAAAGTAGATAATATTATATGTGAAGACTCTAGTCTGTGTACATATGGGGATGTAAAGAGTGATGCAATTCTAGATTTGGGGTGTACTGGTCCTCATTCCATGCATTTTTTAACATTGTGTTTGGATGATGATATGAAAATCGAGTCATTTGAGCCTTTGGAGGAGCCAATGGACGAGGAACGGGGTTCCTATGTTCTTGAATGTGTTGTGCCGAAAAGCAAAACTTACATTCCTCATTTAAAGGTCAAGAGGTGTAGAGCGAAAATTTTATTGCTTGTCCTAATTGTCTTTGTAGCCCCACCGAAGGAGCATAGCCACAGACTGGATGCCCTATTGGGGGCTCAATTCATAAGTTCGAGGTGGAGGAAAAAGTGGTTCAAGTCGTGCCGCGATGTTAAATCAGGCGCTTGTTGAGAGGCAACCCAGCTTTACTACTTTCTTTTATTT
The DNA here is from genome assembly GCF_000390325.3 of Nicotiana tomentosiformis. Taxonomy (NCBI): domain Eukaryota; kingdom Viridiplantae; phylum Streptophyta; class Magnoliopsida; order Solanales; family Solanaceae; genus Nicotiana; species Nicotiana tomentosiformis. Next base: position 82,107,157 of record NC_090817.1, on the reverse strand, counting down.
TTATTTTTATTATAATATTTTTGTAGTGTCTCTTTTTATTTTGTAGGATTATAAGCATAGGAAGCAAAGCAATCGGAAGAGTGCAAAAGCGAGCTAGATGGTGAGAACTGAGTGTGGGGTGCCCACATAAAGGACATACCTGAGGGAAGTCTGAGTACCCGTGAGCCGCTATTGCTTCGGCCTTTGGCCTTTCAGGGAGTTTCTTGTCCACCCTCGTTATTGTTTTGCTTTATTTGTGCATTGAGGACACTGCACTCTTTTAATTGTGGGGTGGGAGAATTCTCTAGATAATTAGTAGTAGTATGTTAGAAAATGTTAACTTCTTATTTTGATTTTAGCTTCTTATTTTTTTTCATAGTTGTGTAGTATTTTAGTAGATTAATTATTTTTTTAAAATGTGGAAAATAAGAAAAATAAAAAAAATAAAAAGTTTGAAAAATGTAGAAAAATTAGACTTTTCCCGACGATGGATCTCCTAGACAGTTTTCTTGAGGGATTAAAGTCTAAACAAAACAATATGTCTTTTAGCTTTCTTTAGGTAGTAATAATCCCCTGTGATTTTTCTTTGTGCCTCGGTTCTTTTCCATGGGATGTAGTTTGAACCGGGTAGTAGTTTATCCTTTTATTTTTAGAGTAGATTAGAAATTAGGGAATAAATGGAGGAAGAAAGATGAGATTCCTAGGCTCCCTTGACTTGTTTGATAGTAGCATATTTAGGCTTTGGCATGCATAGTATCTTCCATATGTGCTAAAAGTGCTTATGATGCCTTGGTTATTTGGATAGCATGTTTTGTGACGCCTATATCTCATTTTCTTGACTTATGTTCACTTTGTGCTTAATGCTTAATATCTCGTGGCTCCGTGAATATTTGTATTAGTTTGAGAGTCAGAATGAAACCGTCCTTAGTGAGTCATGTGTCATATGTGAAGTGAGATTTTTGTATAGTCCATGTTGTTGTGCTTGTATCTAGAACTTGCCCGGTATATGAGTCGAAGCAAAATTTTAGGTGATACTCGGTTTGAAAAATAATTTTAGGCTATCTTTGTTCTTTTTGAGTTTAATACTTATCACAAATAAAATATATCCCTAGTTAACCATTTTGAGCTTATAGACTTTTATTTGGCACCCACATTACAAGACTAAACCTCTTTTGTTCTAAATTGACATTGTTTTGATCCTACCTCTTAAAGTACTTTAATTGAGAGATGAGTGCTAAAAGGAGTAAGAAGGGACTAAGTGTGTGGTGGCTTTTGAGTGGAACCAGTGAAAGGAAGAAATGTGCACTTGTTTTGTAAAAGAATACACCACTAGTGGAAATTGCAAAAGAGAAAAAGAAAAAAAATTTAGATGAATAAATTGATATTTTATTCTTGCTAGTGGGAATTAATTAAAGTAGTGCTTAAAGAAAGAGGGAACATTGTTAGGGATGATTTTAGTTATGAAATTAAACTTGGGATTGAAGAATTTGCGCTTACAGATGATTATGTAATGTGTTAAAGTGCTTAGGAGGGTTAGCCACTATTCGTAAATATATCCTTCCCGTCCCTTAGCCCATATTACAACCATAAAAAAAAGTCCTAATTGATTTTATACTGAGTGAGCCTACATTAGTAGAGATTTACATTAATGGCAAGCCTATGGTGCTAATTGCATGCATGTGACTTTTTTTGTGAGAGTGAGAGATTTTCTTTGATATATATGGATCCTTAAAATATATTTGAGCGTTTGATTTGAATGTATTGATTCAACTTACTCTCTTGTTCTTGTTGTAAGGGCACATGATTTCACAAGGGATATGTAACGTTATTAGACTTCTCTCTATGATGTTGGGTGTTCAAGCCATGAGTGCACTGTGACATTGAGTTGGTTTTTGAGGCTAGGATTGTTAGGAGCATGTTGTCTTTGTTATGAATATTAGTGAAGTATGGCATAAGAAAAATGAAATGTATGTGATTGCACATGCTAAAGTTTAATTGTTGCTATAAATCATGGTCATTGGTGTAGTGTGCCCCAATTGTGTAAAAACAAAGTGCTCAAGGATAGTGTGAATTGTTGGTTGACTCGAGGACGAGCAACGTTTAAGTGTGGGGTAGTGATATTTGGCTATAATTATATATTTTTAGTGCATTACTTACCTTAAATTTAGGTGCTTTAATGCTAAACTATACTATATTTGTGCTTAATTGAGTTTATTTTATATATAGGTACGTTGAAGGCGAAATTGAGACCAAAGTAGAGATTTTATGTGTATCTTATGTACTACAAGAATGGTTCGTGATTATTTGATGACACAAAATATTATGATGTATAACTGTGCAATGTTTGAAAACCAACAAAAAGAAGACAAAAGAACAAATTGAAAATAAGAAGGGAATTATTGATGAAGAAGGAATAAATGAGAAAGAAGAAAGACAAAGAAACGAGAATGAGAACTAGAATGAAAGTTAGGCAGCAAATCAAATATGTAAGCAAAGCAACCTTCCAGGCGACGTGAGCCTTGTTGCTCGCTAAAGAGCAGGTGGGGCGATCTTTCTTGCTCGCGTGTAAGTGTGCACCACGAGGAGGAGCTCACTACAGAGCTTGCGAGGCACAGTGTAAAGCGAGGTGGAGCGCGCTATAGAGGTCGCGAGGCGAGGCCTGTAGCGAGGGTGTTCCGGATTTTTAAAGCCTATTTTGTCTCCTTTTTGGTTTTGGACTTGGTTATTTCGTCTAGGCATTTTCCCTACACATATAAATAGTCATTAAACACCATTTTAGGGAGAATTCGGCATATTTTTAGTGGGACCGAGATTAAACCTAGGGAGAGCACGGAGCCTCCGTGGAGGCCGGAATTCATCAGATTCCATATTTCTTCCATCAAATTTAGTAATCTTTACTTTTTCTTAATGATTTTTTGTTTTGCTACCATGTCTATGTGAAGCTAAACTTCACGTTCTAGGGTTGTGGTGTTATGAAAATTGAAGTTTATTAATTATATTACCATTAATTTGAGTTATCATCTTTGGTTGTTTCTCTAATTCTGTACATAATTGCTTAATTATTTGGTCAGTAGTTGAGTTCTATTTAATATCTATGTTATAATTGGGAAAGGCGTGCTTAGATTAGAATAGAATTGGAGAGAGCTTGTTTCTGAACCCGTGGCTCGGGAAAAGATTTCGCGGTTAGGATATGAATATATCTAACAATCTTGCTTAGTTGAATACAGTATTATATTCGTTCATGATAGATTCAAGACCATAGGAATATAGGATTGATATATTATGGATAGATAAATAGTATTGTGGGAACATTCTATTTATATAAACGATCCGGTCAACTAGCAATCATAGATAATTTGGATTAACAGGTGTAATTACGAACTCAATAGGATTGATAAACCGACCACAACCCTGAAATCTATATCTCCCTTGGTTACGTGTTTAAATTTTGCAATAGTTGTTGTAATAAAAAAAGATAAACTTTTGATCATCTTGGACAGTAAATTGATTTAGTTTGCTTAGTTTACGGTTAATCTAAGTCTCTGTGGGTTTGACATCCGACTTTCGAGTCACTTTATTACTTGACGGCCACGTATACTTGCGTGTACTTGGGGAACCAACATTGAGGTAACATATAGGTTAATCTATCGATTGAACATGATAATTGCTATTTTTGTGATGTAATTGCCTGAAATAAGCTATGGTAGCACACTTCACATATGCCTACACTTTAACATGTCACTTATACCAGTACGTGATTTTATGAATTTTTATATCCATTATTTATATTCATGTAAGCTTGTATATCTTCTTTATGTGTGATATGAATTGGACTGGTAGCATGAGTTGTCCGTGCGATTGTGATTATTGGCAAGTGAATTATCAGTGCGATTGTGATTATTGGCACGTGAGTTTTTCGTGCAGTTGTGATTATTGGCACATGAGGTGTCCATGCGGTTGTGACTATTGACACGTGAGTTGTCCGTGCGGGATTGTTACTATTGAGAGGTGAGTTATCCATGCAAGATTGTTACTATTGGCACGTGTGCAGCCCATGAGGGATTGTTACTATTGGTACATGAGTTGTCCGTGCGAGATTGCTATTATTTGCACGTGAGTTATCCATGCAGCACGTGAGTTATCCGTGCAATTGATATATGATAGCACGTGAGTTGTCCGTACGGATCCGAGATATTATTTGGCACGTGATTTGTTAGTGCAGTTGATATTATTGGCACGTGAGTTGTCCATGTAGCACGTGGGTTGGTCGTGCAATGTGTGGATAAGGATCCATCCCTCTAGGGTCCGCCTCTCATGTTTCTCTCTTGATGGTGTACATGCAGTTTGTGAGAAACCGACGAGTTTCTGGTTGATGTGGACTTTGGTAAAATTGATCATTGGTAGGACTTTGCATTTCTTTTCTTCTTGCAATTTCCTTGGATGTATACATGATTTGCTGCATCTCTTCTCTATTTGCTAGCTCAGGAATGTATACATGCCTTTATGCATGTTATGACCCAAAATCTACCTAGCCGTGATGACACCTAACCCAACCCGCTAGGTAAGCCAAATAACAGTCAACACAATTCTAATGAAAACAATAAGAAATAAATAAGTGAAATAACTGGATTTCCATACAATAACCCAAGGATTGGTAGTGCAAGTCATGAGCTACTAAGACTTAGTTTTAAAAAGTTGGTATGAAAATAAATACAACATCTGTTTGGAATGTACATAAATAGAATACGAATCTAAAACTACCAAGGACAAGTGGTAGCTATATCTGAAAAACATGTATATCTTTAGTGCTAGCTCCCATCATCCACAACATCTCAGCTCCAAGATCTGTACACAAGGCGTAGAAGTGTAGTATGAATACACCTGACCCCATGTACTCAACAAGTATCATAGCTAACCTCAACAAAGTAAATTGGCAAGAATTATAAATGATACTCACTAATAACATGTTCAATTCATATATCTCACAAGTACACAACAAAAATATTATCAAGTTATAAATCACAAATAAAGTCTCCTCGGTGCCCAAAGATAATGTAACATGTTCTTTTTTAGTTAACAATTCCGCATATAGAGAAGATATGCATCAAATATCATTAAATCATCAAACTTGCATATAAAGAAGATATGCATGATTAAATAAGCCAAGTCACACAACTTCACATATAGAGAAGATATGCACCATGTCTCATCTCATCAAGTAAGGTGGCATATAAACATACGTTCGTCCTCGAACTTGCCGAGAGTCATTCCATAGCTGCTCATTAACAAACCCAGTACCGGTAACAAGCCTCATATCAAATAACACCGTATTCTAAACCTTCGTACACTGCTAAGGATGAAAGAAACACGCAGATACTCATAACCACTCATCAGATCAACAAGTCGTGGAGCTCTCTCGCCAGCCAAGAACTATACCAAATTCTAAGTTGACTAGTGACACCATCTTATCTCCAAACATATCTTAATCTATTCTAATAGCACTCATTCCAGGTCCAATAACCTCACCTCATCCAATACACGCTGCTCGACTGACATGCCACACCAATACCATATAGAGACACATACCATGCAATCCGTGCACCAAACAAGCAATAACTCGAATGTAACCAATGATGAAAGAAGAACCAAATGAGAGAACCGTCCCGCAAACTCAACAGATACCACCACAAGTGCAATGCTATGAACCCATCTCACAGAGGAAAAACATAACACACGAAATAAGCACAAAGGATCATATCCCAACATAACTCTGTTGCGATGCTTGACCTAATCCATACATCGGTCCACATGGATTACTTCGAGCCATGATGCTCATAATCAATAACCATATGCATATCAGCAACAAACACACAAAGTGCATGACCATAACCAAGGATAAACGGGTAGCACAATATAGTTCAAACCGGAAGACCATAACCAAGGTGCATTCAACCATTCAACATCCTAGAGCCATCTCGCTCGAATTCTGCCACAAGGCCCGAATAGAGTCGCATCATGTGTGTAAATGGTCAACAGTCTCACAACCCATCATATTATAGAAGAGTAATACATGAAATATATGAGACACGAATATGATCAACTCTAACCGAATAATACACCCTTCAACAATAGTTGTGCTGAGTAAACAAGTCTGACTCGATATAGAATAGACATCCTCATTAGGCCTACCAGTAGTCTCTAAATCAATTCTGATCCTCCCGAAAAAGGTAGATAACCTCCTAAGAGTCCACAATAACCTATTCATAACACATACAATCAGTCGTTAACCTCTTAACATACCTTCACCATCCACAACCAAGGAACAAATTTGCCTATAAGAACCCTGCTAGTATTAAAATCCCTAGAATACAAGAATCTCCATGTCTGATCCTAATTCCACCACTCAAATGACTGACACATCCTTCACATATAATCAGTTCACGATAAATACTTCCATAATTCGTGTGTGCCACATTAAAAAATCTGAATATCAGCAGTTGATCAACCAGGTGATTACTGTAGTATTAGTCAAGCATCTGCAAGTCGAAACATAGTGCGCCTTCTGAAATATGCACGCTTCTTAGGTTATACCAGATAGTGCTAGCATTCTTATAAACATCTAAAACTGTTAATGTTGTATATAACTAATGACCTCCCCTTCGAGCGAAACCGCAACCTCATGCATGCAAACCTCAATCCCACACGTCGCACTGCATCTATCATGCCATCATACGAAAACACGAGAAATCCTCAAATACCACATATGAATCTTGAACTCATTAGAACTTTCTCGAAAGTCATCCACTTTGCTCAAATCTCCAATGTACCGTCAAAACAAGCCGAACGACTTATGCTCCATTAGCACATAATCATCTAAGGAAGAAACCCCCACCTTACGCAACCGAGTGAATTAGTTCTCCTTATACACTACGTCAACCACAAATAACAAACCCAAATCACTCCAAGATTTCCATATATCCATAAAGTATAATATATCATGCATCATGCAAATTGTTTTCTTTCCCTGCACTAACCTCGATGCTAGCCCCTTTAAGTCGTAACAGATCCACAAATATGCCTCAGACCAAAACTAACATAACACATGACCATGCAATCTGATCGACGATAGCAAACTCCCCCACTTGGCTCGTAGCCATAGATAACCCACAATACCCTTACTCCATAACTTCCATAATACCGTACTGTAACTAAATCTTTCATACGCTCATGCAACTCTAAAAATAAAATACCTCAAATCATCTACGCAGCGCATATCCATCCTCGTGAAAGTCGTACAAACTTCCTCAAGCGATCCAAACTCAAATTGCAGCACATACACATCCCGCTAGTAGAAAGGGAACTCTTCAGAGAAACATCATAGGGATCACAAAACCTTAGAACATCCCTCAGGAGATAAACCCACATGCTTAGTCTCAAACTGGCATCTCTCGATGACCCAATCATAGTCACAACCATTATGCAATCACTTAATCCTCCCGAGTCTGAACTCATCAACAAGACATAATAATCTACTTTATTCCACAAATGAGCAACTGAAATATCCCTAACACACTCATAACTCAAGAATGTACAATACATCAAGACAGAAATCGAGCATCCATAGTCCTTTCATATCACAATCACAATTCTTCTCGTCACATCCAAACTATATAAACATATTATGCAGTCACATAATACTCATCATCTATCTGTCCATCTACTCACTGAGACATCAATCCCATTCCTAGGGAAACTACCGGATATATAAGTCCAAAAGCACATACTTACACAACTAAAACTACTGAGCCCAAGCTGCAGTTTGAACCTGGCCTCAAGTCCTCCAAACTAGCCTATTTCCACAACATAGAGAGCACATCTCACACCTCATCCATGACATCACAAGTCGTCGATGTACATTCAATATCGAGTGCTCAACATCACACACGAGTGGATGGAAGGAATTTCAGGAGATACGCTTCAAGCTAAATCAATACCGCACAATAAGGAAAGAAAAATTGGATTTGTTTCCTAGATGCATTGTAGATGATAAGTATGGACGTCATCATACTGATCCTCAAGACTCTACTAGACACTTGCTCATAACTCGTAAAACCTATGAACCTAGAGCTCAAATATCAACTTGTCACAGCTCAAAATCCACATAGTCGTGATAGCACCTAACCCAACCCGCTAGGTAAGCCAAATAACATTCAACACAATTCTAATAAAAATAATAAAAAATCAATAAGTAAAATAATTGATTCCCATACAATAACCCAAGGATTGGTAGTACAAGTCATGAGCCACTAAGACTTAGATTTACAAAGATGGTATGAAAATAAATACAACATCTGTTTGGAATATACATAAACAGAATTTGAATCTAGAACTACCAAGGACAGGTGGTAACTATATCTAGAAAACAGGTACATCTTTAGTGTCAACTCCCCTCATCTACAACATCTCAGCTCCAAGATCTGCACGCAGGGTGCAGAAGTGTAGTATGAGTACAACCGACCCTATGTACTCAGTAAGTATCATAACTAACCTCGGCGAGGTAATAGTGGAAAGAATTATAAATGATACTAGCTAATAACCTGTTCAATTCATACAAGTACACAACAAAAATGTTATCAAGTTATAAATCATAAATAAAGCCTCCCCGGTGCCCAAAGATAATGTAACATACTCTTTTTCAGTTAACAATTAAGCATATAGAAAATATATGCATCCATTATCATTAAATCATCAAACTTGCATATAGAGAAGATATGTGTGATTAAACAAGTCAATTCACACAGATTCACATATAGAGAAGATATATACTGTGTCTCATCTCGTCAAATAAGGTGGAATATAAAGAAGATATGCATTGTAATGACCCGGTCAGTCATTTTTAGCATTCACATTCCATTCGATGGTTTAAGGTCTTGAGTAGCTTCGTATGATGTAATATGATGTGTGTGTATGGTCAATTTATAAAGGATTTGTTTTTTCAAAATTGCTAATTTTTTTGGGTAAATTGCCTAAAAACGATCACCCCTTTGTGTTTCCTGATGACTGCAAGTAGCTTTTGAGGATTTAAAGAAGAGGATGATGACTGCACTCACTATACTTGCACCTAACTGGGAGCAACCATATGAGCTGATGTGTGATGCAAGCAAATATTTTGTGGGGGCAGTTCTTGGGCAATGAAAAGATAAAGTCATGCATCCAATCTATTATGCAAGAAGGACCTTGAGTGGTACCCAACTCAACTGTACAACGACAGAGCAGGAGATACTAGTAGTGGTGTTCCCATTCGAAAAAATCAGGTTGTACCTGATAGGCTCAAAGGTAATTGTTTATACTAACCATGTTGCTCTTAGAAACTTGATTAAAAATAAGAAATCCAAGCGGCGCCTAATTCGCTAGGTGCTATTACTACAAGAATTTGTCTTGGAAATATGTGATCGAAAGAGAACAAAGAACCATGTGGTTGATCACTTGTACGAGCTTGAATGAGCCAAAAAGAAAGTTGTCGTGGAAGAGATTTTGGAGACTTTTCCAGATGAACAATTGTTAGCAACAAGCTTTGAGGTAGCGCCATGGTATGCAAACATTGAAAACTACCTCACGAGCGTATTGTTCCATATGACCTTTCCTCTATGCAAAAAAGAAAAATTCTTCTATGACTATCGTATGTACTTTTGCGTTGAGCCTTATTTTCTCAGTATTTGTGTTGATAACATGATCTAGAGATATATCCCCAAGATAGACCAATCTTTTGTTTTACTCGCTTGTTAGGCATCCCCATATGGTGGCTATTTTGGAGGAGTAAGGACATTTGCGAAAGTGTTGGAGTCAGGCTTCTATTGGTCGCCATTCTTCAAAGATGCGCATAGTTAGGTAAAGGGTTGTGACTATTACCAAAGAACTAGAAACATCTCCAGCAGACATAAAATGCCCATGAACCCAATTTAAGAAGTGGAAGTGTTTGATGTTTGGGGAATCGATTTTATGGGGCTATTTGTTAGCTCTTATGTAACAGGTATATACTTATAGTTGTGGACTATATCTCAAGATGGCTAGAAGTTGTGGCACTCCCCATGAAAGATGTAAAGGGAGTCACAAGCTTTCTGAGAAAGAATATCTTCACCCGGTTTGGCACCCCTAAGGCAATAATCACTGATGGAGGCACCCACTTCTGCAACTGAGCCTTCAAAAAGTTGTTAAAGAAATATAGTTTTCTCCATAAGATTGTCGTGACTTATCACCTGCAAACAAGTGGGCAAATGAAAGTGTCGAACAAAGAAATCAAGAGTGTGTTAACAAAGACCGTGAATGCTACAAGAACGGATTGGGAAAGAATGATATATGATGAACTCTGGGCCTATCACAATGCTTAAAAGACTCCAATTGGCATGTCATTTATAAATTAGTGTTTAGAAAGGCGTCTCACTTACCAGTGAAGTTAGATCATAGAGCACTATGGGCATTGAGGCAACTAAACCTTGACATTGAAGATGCTGGCACAAGTAAAGTCACAAAGTTACATGAGCTTAATGAGTTTCATTATCATGCTTTTGAGAGCACAAGATTATACAAAGAGAGGATGAAGATGATCCATGAGAAGAACATTCTGGAGAGGAATTACAAGCCCGGGGATATGGTACTATTATATAATTCGAGGTTGAGGTTATTCCCAAGCAAGTTAAAGTTGAGATGGTCAGGCCCATTTCGTATGGTAGAAGTACATCCCCATGGAGCCCTAAAGATTGAACCACAAGATGGGTGCAACAAATTTAGAGTCAATAGGTAGTGGCTGAAGCATCAGCAAGTCATAGTTGAGGAGGCTATTGTCATCTCGACCATTTACTTGAAGGATCTTTAAGAGGATTAGCATGCGTCGTGTCACGACATTAAATCAGGCCCTTGTTGGGAGGAAACATAATTATTTTGTATTTTATTTCTTTGATTTGGATTTTAGGGAGTTGACATTTTTGCGAGTGGTATAGGGATGAAGAAGTGCAAATGAGCATGATCTAAGGTGATGGAGTCGATCAAATTGGCAAAAAGCGGCCAAAAGAGCAAATTATAAATAAATAAATAAATAAATATAAAATAGGAAAATGAAGTGAATCTCACTTCGTAAGGCTGGGACTGAGAATGTTGAGATTCAAAGTCTTGGGGCAGCGAAGTGTACCTCACTTTATGAGACGAGGACCAAAGAAAGAGTGAAAAAAAGGAGGGACACAAAGTGCCCATGGCTTCATAGGATCGGGACCATCCAAAGCTAAGAAGGTTGTAGGACACATTTCCAGGTTGCAGTCACGCGGTCCTGACACAACCCCTAGGTAGCTTTTTCTTTTCTCATTTTTTAAAAAACCCTTTCCCACTCAAACACGAACAAACACACGCATCATCTTTCTTAAACCCTCTCCCTCTTTCACTCAAATACACACAAAAAAGACATGCACAGACCCCATCCTTATCTCTTGATCACCACCCCAACCCTATCACCTCCTTTGTTCACCAGGTAAGTTCGTGCCCTGCTTGTCTGTTTCATCTTTCTTCACCTCTCCCCCCCATGCCAGTACCCTCATCTCTATCCCTTAGTTTTTATTTATTTATTATTTTTTTCTATCCTTTTAGATTAGTTTGAGTTCGAATTATTGGAGCGAATTGGGGTCGAATTTGGGTTGGTTGATGAACATAGTAAGGTGAAAAACTACAATTCCCACCACCTCACTAAAATTGAAAGGGTACAACCTGTTCAAATTGTACCAAATAATCTAAGGAAAAATTGTGTACATAAGGTATTCGACAATTGCCCAAATGATTTTTTTGTGAGGTTTAGCAAATTTTGAGTAGTGAACCTGCTTCTAATGACCATACGAGCACTTCTTAAGCTGGGGTGGCCGTTGGGGGTCTTATGCATTTCAGTTACATTCATTCTTAGACGAATGACAACCTGCGATTGACTTAGGCATGACTTAGGTATGACTTTTCCCACTTTCCGTGCAATGGTGCAAATTAACATGGTATGACTATAATTGATCTTGTGGTGGATGCTCGTGATTCATCTTGCTCAGTCCGCTAAGTGTGGGATGCGACGCGCATCGCTATGATTTTATATTTAATAGTGAGCTATTGTTCCTTGGTTCTTTTCAGGTACTATGACCACCCCTATGACACCGGTGAACAATCATGGTAAAGGTAAGATGGCTTCGAAAAAGCCTCGCACTAATACTGGGGCACGAGCTAAGCATGACAATGAGCTACGAACAAATAGCATGAATTATAGGGATGCACAAGGAGCCTCTGAGGTGGATCCACCCACGCTTGTACCACAGAAGGCACAGCAAACACAGCCGTCTAGTCCACGTGAGGTTCCCCTTCTGATTTGTGAAGAAGCTTCGGGGCCACCCAGGGCCAAGAAGCAAAAGACAGCTGAAGTGCAGGGGCGAGGCAAAGCCACAGTAGATATGAAAGTCGCGCCTGATGAGGACGTGTCTGATGAAGAAGGGTAGGTAGAGGTTGCCCTAACTGCAGGTGACGATGAACCTTGTAAACTGGATGACGCAGCGTGGAATAAGCACTTTGTTAGAAAAAGGGAATGGATATAATAGAAAATAATCAAAGAGAATCATTTCAACCCAGCTTTGTTCGAGAGGCCATTGAATTTTTAGACCGCCGAAAAGATTACTTGCCAATTATGCAACAGACTGAAAAGTACGGTTAAACAAGATTTTAAGGACCTAAGGGAGATGCTAATATGACACTTGTATGAGAATAGTATGCTAATTGGGACCTAGATAAAGGCGATGATATTATTTTGGTTCGCGATGTTACGGTTAATATCTTTTATGCGATGATAAGTAGGCATTACCGCATCCCATTCCAACCTCTTGATGAGTACTTGCGGATACTTAAGGGGCCAGACATGCCCCACATATTACAGCTAATGATGATCCAATGATAGTCGACGTGGAGCAGCACCAGGGGTCTAGGAAAGGCGCAAGTTCAGGAGTAGGTTATTGAGCGAGTAACAGGTTGATGTCGGTGACACATAATTGATTGTATATTATGAGCGTGTGTTCTTGGGTATACGCATTGATGGCTAGTATTCCAGTGAATATTAGAGAGGTGATGTAGAGTTAGATACACCGAACCCGAGTATATAAGAAATTAAGCCTTTACTTTATACATACCTTAATGGTACTCTTAGCCAAATATAAGTTTGATATACACGTAGATGACCTTAGAGATGGCACTAAGGTATCAGACCCAAATGAGGAGCGGTTCCATAAGATCAGTAACGACTTGATGCTGACATTGATAGAGGGTGAGATACGCCAGTTGAGGATGGATTTAGAGGTCAAAGATATTGCACTGGCTGATGCAACGGAGTTTAGGGAGCAAGGGATGCAGTCACAATTTTCATATTTAATCATTGCCTTTAAACAGACACTGTCAACCTATTCTACTGGTGTATAAACTGATGCAGAGGAGCTCCATACAGTTGATTTGAGTGCTACTGAAAGCATTATTGTGGAGGAGCCAAGACTAGCCGTTATGGCTACTGAGGGTGTGGGGAATGTTGCGAATGAGGTCTCTCATACTGGGGAGGGAAAGTTGATTGAGGCACTTGACGATCTGGCATCGCACTAGAGGATCCAACACTTTCGGGGACCGAGGTTCGCGACCGGTCCTCGCGGCAACCAGAGTGATTTTGAGAGAGCTTCTTATACCACTCTACTTTTGCTCTTCATTTTTTGCTTTTGTAATATTTTGCAACTCATAATAGTGCATATTCTTAAGTATATGTTAGGTGTCGTTATTTTTTATTAGCCTATATTTTAATTGCTAGTGATATATTCTGCTACTATATGATCACAATTGAGGCTATTGTAATTGTATATTTGTGGGTAGTCTTGAATGACTTAATCCCAAATTTTCTTTATACCAAGGTTCTATCATGAGGATACCACTTCTTAAACCAGGTACTTTTAGGTAAGTTGTTTTTAGTTTACGTATATAATTGTACTTTTCCAGACAATGGCTACCTAGACAACTTTCTTGAAGGAACAAGTCTACAAGAAAAATACCAATTTTGTTTGTCTTTTTAGAAATGACGATGGAACTGAGAGAACTTGAGTATCTATTTTTTTTTTATATTTTTTATATCGGGGCTTAGAGTTGGAGTATTTGTGCTGAGCGTTTTCTTCTTGATTCTTGTGACTATATGCCTTGAGAATATATGTGACTTTATTTTGACATTTGGGCTCATCTTTTGACTCCTATTATGTACTTCCTATGTGATTGAATTATATGATGATTGTGGTTAGTTTCCTCTTGAGAGTTGGGTCTAAGCCGTCCTAAATGAGTCTATGCATTGTGTGAGGTGATATTTTTGGTTGTACTCTGTGTCATCCCTTGATAGTCTAGAACTTGCTCCGTGTGTGAGTTGAAGCGAAATAAGTAAGCCTTGTCATGAATCTAAGAACTGATATAGGCATTTTATTGATTGACCTTTGAGCAACTTCAGTCCTTTCGAAGGTAAAGGTTTACCAAGATTTTATTAAGAACAAATAGAATTTAGCTTGTAATGTCAATCAATGAAACACCTATATCATTTTCTAGACTCACAAGGCTTACATATTTTGCTTCAACTCACACTCATGGAACATTCTAGACTAGCAAGGAATAGCACAGGGTACAACCAAAAATCTTACCTCACAAAATGGACATGACTCACTCAGGACGATTTAGACTCGACTCTCAAGTTAAGGTAACTGTACAATTATCATATACTCGAATCACATAGGAAGTACATAATAGGAGTCAAAAGATGAGCTCAAGAGTCAAAATAAGTCATATATATTCACAAGGCATATAGTCACAAGAAGAAAGTACTCAGCACAAATTCTCCAACACTAAACCCCGATATAAAATATGCCAAAAAATAGAGATACTCAATTTCTCCCGGTTCCATTATCATTTCTAAAAATAAAATCTTTTTGTATTTTTTCTTAAGACTTTTTTCCTTAAGAAAGATGTCTAAGAAATTCATCGTCACAAAAAGTCCAATCATTTTTTTAAAACTAAAAACAATCTACCTAAAAGTACCCGGTTCAAGAACTGACATCCCCAGGAAAAAATCGTGGTATAAAGAAAGCCTAGGACTAAGCCATGCAAAACCACCCACATATATACAGCTACAATTGTGATCATATACTAGTATAATGTACCATTAGCAATTAAAGTACATTCCAATCAAAAATTTGACAACCACACCACACTTAAGAATGTGTACTGTCCGAGTTGGACAAAAGCAAAAATGAAAGAGAAAAAGTAGAGTGGGTGTCAGAAGTTCCCTCAAAATTATTTTGGTTGTAACGAGAACCAGTAGCGAACCTCAATCCCTGAAAGTGTTGGATTCTCTAGTGCGATTCCAGATACATCAACTGCCTCAATCAGCTTGCCCTCCTCAGTTGGAGGGACCTTAGTCGCAATATTCCCCACTACCTCAATAGTCATAGTGGCTAGTCCTGGCTACTCTGCAATAGTGCTATCTGTAGCACTCAAATCAATTATGCGGAGCTCCTCTACATCAGTCTATACACCAGTAGAATGGGTGTGTGTTTAAAGATGACAATCAAATTTGCAAAATGAGACTGCATCCTCTGCTCCTTGGACTCCACTACTCCATCTAGTGCACGATCCCTGGCCTCTAAATCCATCTTCCACTGGCGTATCTCGCCCTCTATTGTTGTCAGCTGCATGCATATACTGATCTTCTAGAACTGCTCCTCATTCGGGTTTGACACCACATAAATATCGTGTAGTGCCACTTCAGTTTCATCTCTAAGGTCATCTCCCGGTCTAGCCAACTTATATTTGGCTAAAAGTGCAGTCAAGGTAAGCACATAGTAAAGGCTTAATTGCTTACTACCTTGAGTTCGGTGCATCTGACTCCACAACACTTCCCCAATATTCACTGGAATACTAGATATCAATATGTATACTAAGAACGCTCCCAATGTACAATTGATTTATGCATCGCCGACATCAACCTGTTACTCACGATTCAACTAACTCTTAGACTCCCGGTCATGAACGCCTTTCCTAGACCTCTGGTGTTGCTCTACTCTGGCTATTTCATTGGTTCATACATCATCTATAATATGTGGAGTATGTCTAGCTCCTTAAGTCTCTGCAAGTACTCATCATGAGGATGGAATGGGATGCGGTAATGCCTATTTATCGTTGTAGAAAAGATATCAATCTTACTACAGTGAACCAAAATAATATCAGCGCCCTTATCCGGATCCCAATTGGCATATAATTCTCATAGGAGTATCACATTATCTCGCCCTTAGGTCCCTGAGCAAAGCGTGTTTAGCCGTACTTTTCAATTTCTTGCACAATCGGCATGTAGTCTTTCCTAGTGGTCTCAAAGTTTAATGGTCTCTTGAACAAAACTGGTTTGACTTGCTTCTCTTTAAGTGTTTTCCATTATATCCATACCCTTTCGCTAATAAAGTGCTTATTCTATACTGAATCATCCACCGGTTCACTAGGTCCACTGTCACCCTCATGTAAGGCAACCTCTACATACCCCTCTTCATCGGACACTTCCTCCTTAGGTTCGGATTCTGTATCTACTATGGTTGTGACTCGCCCCTGCACTTTAGTTGTCTTTCTATTTTTGGTCTTGGGTGGCATCGAAGCTCCTTCACGAATCAAGTGGGAAATCTCTCATGTCCTATACGGCCGTGTTTATTGTGCCCTCTCTGGTACAAGCACGGGCATAACCACCTCAGAGGATACCTATGCATCTCTATCACTCTTGGTCTTTGTTCGTAGCTCATTAGCATGCATAGCTCGTTGGTGTTTTGGAGGTGGTCATAGTACATAAAAAGAACCAAGAAACAACATTAGCTCACTAATACAAATCAAGTCATAGTGGTGCGGGTTACATCCCACACTTAGATTTTAAGCAGACGTGCGCAAGACGAGTCACGAGCGTCTACTACAACACAATTTAAAGTCATACTATGTTAATTAGCACCATTGAACAACAAGTGGGCAAGATAGCACCTAGGTCGTGCCTAAATCGGCTGCGGGTTGACATTTATCTTAGAACGAATGCAATTTAAGTTCATAAGACCCCTTATGGCCACAACTACTTAAGAGATGTTCATATTGCAATTAGAAGCAGGTGCGCTACTCAGACTTGAACTTTATGAAATTCTATTTCTCTATTATAATTTCCTTCCAAAAGCAATTCCCTTTCCAAAAAGGTTGCTTTTATAGCCACAAACACTTTATGGTCAAAAGGGTGATAGAAATAATATCCCATTATTTCTTTAGGATACCCAATGAACCTACACTTATCATATCTTGAGTCAAGTTGAAGAGACTACGGTCTCTTAACATAAGCTGAACAACCCCAAACTTTAATATGCTTAAGGTTAGGCTTACGTCCTTTTCATATCTCATATGGTATTGTAGAGACTGATTTAGTGGGAACTTTATTAAGTATGTATGTTGCTGCTTCCTAAGCATATCACCATAAATTTATTGGAAGATTAGTGAACCCCATCATAGATCTCACCATATTTAATAAGGTCTGATTTCTCCTTTCAGACACATCATTGTGTTGTGGTATTCCTAAAGGTATCCACTGTGAGAGAACCCCATTCTCTTTGAGAAACCTAGTAAAATCTTCACTAAGATATTCTCCACCTCTATCAGACCTTAGTACTTTAATACTTTTACCAGTATGTTTCTCAACTTCACTACGAAACCTTTTGAACATTTCAAAAGATTCAGATTTGTGTTTCATAAGATACACAAATCCATATCTTGACATATCATCAGTGAAGGTGATGAAGTAAGAATATCCACCTTTAGATTGAATTTTCATGGGCCTACCAACATCTGTATGAATTAGTCCCAATAATTCAGAAGCTCTTTCTCCACTTCTAGTAAATGGAGATTTGGTCATTTTTCCTTTGAGACAAGATTCACAAGTTGGATATGATTCAAAATCATACTTATCAAGGTACCCTTCCTTGTACAACTTGTTAATTCTTTTCTCTACAATATGACCAAGCCTACAATGCCAAAGGTATGTATGATTTACTTGATCATCTCTTTTCCTCTTAAGACTAGAAACATGCGTAATCGAATTAGCATTCACATTAAGTAAGACATAAACATCATGTTGGAGATAGCCATTCACATATAAATCATTACCATAATAAATAGAGCAAATACCATTGCCTATATTAATGCGAAATCCACGCTTGTCCAATATAGAAGCTGAAATTATGTTCGAAACAAATTTAGAAACATAATAACAATCATCCAGCATAAGTACTTTGCCCGAAGGCATTGTTAAATAGATTGATCCTACAGCTATGGCAGCAACTTTTGTACCATTTCCAACTTGTAGATTAACTTCTCCTTTCTTCAGCATCCTACTTATCTTGAACCCTTGCAACATATTGTAGATGATATAACCACTACCAATATCTAATACCCACAGTGAAGAATTAGTAGTAGCTAAAAAAACCTTAAAAATATTTTTCATTAATGTCTCACCTTGTTTATTATCCTTTAGAGTTGCAAGATACTCCTTGAAGCATCTCTTCCAATACACTTTCTTCTTAGAGTGAAAACTTTCAGCATCATATACTGACTGCAAGATCAAATCTTTAGAAAGCTCTTTACCAAGCTTGTACCCCAATTTCTCATATTTTTCGGTAAGAACAATCATATGATTGACATGTGGTCCAACTGGAGAGTTTTCAATGTCCAACTGTATATCAATCATCTTCTTAAGATATTCAATTATTGCAGTTGGATCCATATTTTGATGTTTCCTCTGGAGCTAAGAACTCATAGAAGCGAGAATGATGCGTTTAATAGCAAGGCATTCTTCCAAGTATTTCTGATTAACCTTGGTGCCTTGAACATCATTCTCTGGTGGGATATCTTTGAAGACTTATCGATCACATCAATGAGCTTTTCATGCATGAGAACAATTCTCAAATTTCTATACCAGCCATCAAAGTTTGGTCCTACCAACTTGTTGGTCTCAAGTATTTCACATAGTGATATAACAGACATGTTGAGAAATCTAAAATATAGAAAAGAAAAGGCAACAATATAAGAACATATTTACCTATATCATAAAGATATGGACTTTGTATAAATGATATTTCCACTAATTATTTAAAACTATTTACCCTCATTATAGTTTAAAAAAATCTTTATTTCTATTAGTCGAGTAAAGAAATTCTTTAACAATATGTATGAGTGTCACGACCCAAAATCCCATTACAGGCGTCGTGATGACACTTAGTTTCTAAGACTAGGTAAGCCGATTACAATTACATTTCGAACAATATCTTTTTTGAAAAATATAATTTAATACAAGTGTCAAAACCAAAAGCGGAAAATAAATATAATCACCTCCCAAGACTGTTAATACTGAGTCACGAACTCTTACTTATTTCAAGCAATGATCTCAAGGATCGAATATACAATACTGTTCGAATAAGAGTTGACAGTACAATAAAATGGAAAGACTCCAACGGACTGCGACGACCAAGCAATCCTACCTTGAATCCTTGCGATCACACTCTAATCTCTGTCTGAATCCGATATCTCCAATACCTGACTCTGCACAAAAATATGCAGAAGTGTAGTATGAGTACACCACGGTCTGTACCCAGTAATTACCAAGACTAACCTCGGTGGAGTAGTGATGAGGTATAGTCAATACACTCACTAGTCTAATAACATATCCATTATAGAAGTATACAAAACTAATAGAAAACAAATAGCAGTGATGGCAACGAGGATCAATCAGGGATTTGAACAATAACCTATTATCGATTACCGTCGCATATCTCAGTAGTTTAACTTATACGCATACATATTTTATTCACAATAAAATTATATCAATCCATATGCATTCAAAAATTTGATTGTTGCACAAGACACAAGTATTATGGTTTGAACTCTTCAAATATAAAGTTAAAATATTTCGTAAATAAATTTTAGACACAATAAATCACGACTCTGATACCCCTGAATGATTGCATATACGTGTTCGTAACACGCAGCGGAAGACAATAATAATCTTACGATGATCTTTTCGTATTAAAAATTTATTTACATGTCAAAAATCGGATATGAGACGTACATAATGAAGAGAGTCTCGTTCCAAAATTATTCTAAAGTGTGAAGACTCCATGCGTATCCACACCGAGATCGATCTTTGATATTAACTCTTTGATCAATTAAACCACTAACAAATTGAATGAAATTCCCGTGCTGCCTAGAAATAAACGGAACAAGGAAAACAGTTTCCTTGTCAAAAATATATAATCTCTTGAATACTTGTGCGGTTCATGCACCTCCGTTCCTTTACCCGTAGTCCCCTCGTGTTTGATAATATGTATATATATACATGAACTTGCAACACTTTTCCAATAGGACAACGAAACGTTAGAGGTGTTGGTTTTTCCTTCTCAAAGTCCATTCCAAAATTGGAATTATGGAATATTTTTATTTGGAAAAATTGAATCCCATTCTAAATGGGATTTGGGTTGTCCGACACGTCCTTTAGGACTTACGTTGATCCAATTCAAAGTTGGATTCAACTTTCAATCCCTTTATTCATATATTTCATATACATTCTTATATGAAATATTAATTATATATATGATATATATTTCAATTAAGAGATATAATTTCTTTTTCTATTCCAAATAGAAAACTTCAAGTTGTTCACAATATTAACTATATCCTCTATGCTAGCAAAGAATATAATAATATTTCATTTGGACTAATAAATTAATTTATATGACTAATTAAATTCTTTAATTTAATTATCAAATAATAAAATAATTAATCCTTTAGCAAAGATCGGAACACTCATTAGTGTACGACCCCATAGGTTCAATACTACACTGGCAGTAAAATTAATCAGATTAATATATTAATCAAGGGTGGCGTCTAGCAACAATCCTTAACGACCGGATGTAATGAAGTATGCAATTTACTCTCATGAACCAGTAGAAGAATAATGTAGTAATTCCTTCTGTTCTTATAGCTTTGGGTCACCATAGGATATGGTTTAAATGTCAAATCCTAATAGACGACTAACTATGTGTGCATTTCAACTGTAATCGACCATTGAATGACTTAAGAAACTCTTTTCTTCTTTCATTCAACTACCCTGGCCAAGGTCTTAGTTTGGTCGTTTATAATTCATGCCAACATGGAGCTTAAACTCATTACCAAGAGTTGACAGATTCCATCTTGATCAATTATTAATTCTACAAGCATTTAATCGTACCCAATATCCTTTCAACTATCGCCCTAGGGCCATAGGTGTCTAGTGTCAAAGTACAATAAATAACTTATCAATTACTATGACGATCTCAGGTCGAAAGAAACCCTTACATCACATTCTTCAAGAGAATATCCTATTGACAGTTTATGATAATTCTAACCATTAGGAATTATCCAACGAGTCGGTTCAATGATCATATCTCTATATGCGCCATCTATCTATGTGATTTAGTTAATGAGATCAACTAATCTTTATCCAATAAAGACGATCACATAAATATTGATCTAACCGAATTACTAATGTCCAAATTAATAATCTTATGATTAAGAATAAATTTAGATTAAATTATAAGAAACTTCACTCTCATTATCATGATCTCCATCATGAAGACAAGTCTCAAAATTTAGTCAACGACCTTATCAAGTTAATCAAACAATTAATAATAACTATGATAAACGAATAACAAATGCCATATATTTTTATATGAAATAACGTTCACAAAAATATGTTCAAATCATCAGTATGAGATTGAATCTAAGCCATATCTACTATATCCCCAACATACGAATGGCCTAGCTATCTCAAGGTCAAATTGATGTATGAAACAATGCAATTTAACTCGACAAAGACTAAGAAGACAAAATAAATACTCTAAAAAGTTAGACTTGATATCTGATCTAATTCAATCACTAATTTGCATACCTAGCTTATTAATGAATCAGCTCTTTAATTGCCCTCTAAAAACCCATTAATATGTTCCGTTAATACGAATATATAATTGATTGAATTACGATCTGTTAGGGACAAAGTGAACATCTTCAAACATTCAATATGTGCTCCATATGAAAGCTATTAAACTTCCTAAAATGCATACTACTATTATAATATTAATAAAGTCAGTGTTTCATGGTTGTTTACCCTTAAAATGGATAATAATTGGATTTATATACGGTTTTAAGGATACGTGGGTTAATCCAATATAAATAATTTATG
Source organism: Nicotiana tomentosiformis (assembly GCF_000390325.3). NCBI lineage: Eukaryota > Viridiplantae > Streptophyta > Magnoliopsida > Solanales > Solanaceae > Nicotiana > Nicotiana tomentosiformis. The sequence goes on along the minus strand of NC_090817.1, from coordinate 82,084,827 downwards.
ACGTTAGATAAGCAAATAAAAGACAGAGTAAATAACCAAACCAATGATGATATTGAATCCGGGCTCGGTTAAAGGCTTAATAAGAAGCTCGCCTTCGGTTCCGAACCAATGTTTATGAAGAACTTATGAACCAAAACAAGAACTTTGAACAACCTTTAGAAACAGAGAAAAATTAAAGTATATTGCCTTGGTATGCGTGTTACAATGTGTCTAATGAATAATCAGTTTCCCATTTATATAATAGGGAAGTTTTATCCTAAATACAACTCTATAAAAGGTAAAAATCTTCCTCTTCGCTAATCACTGATCTACCGCTGGTACGGGCCGGGATTCACATCGTGACATCCGGTTAGACACGGATATCATGACCCTTTGTTAATCGTGCGTAGTCATTCGGTAATGCTCTCTCGAGTCTCGGAACTCAAACCAGACCCGGGGGGCGTGGTCTCTATGGCTCCGAGGGCAGGTGTTTTGCTCGTGCCTTGATGCGAGAGGCTCCTGGCTTCGATTACGATTCCCTGCAGTCTTGTCCTTACTTCGTTTGCCTCACCGAGAAATTGGGGTACTCACTACCTCCGGGTTTACCTATATACAGATAGTCCCCTCATTTTTCAGAGAGTAGGTTCGCCGAAATGATGGAAAACGATAGATGTTCTCTGGTTCCTTCCTCCGTACATTAGGACGAATGAGCCGAAACGTCCTATCAGTTGCGTCGTTTTGACTTCGGACACATGTCAATCATTGGCTGGTTGCCCCCGAATGCGAAGCATCGCCTTCTTCCATATAAAAGCTTTCACCATTTGTTCTTTTTCTACTTTTTCGACCAAGCTTTTACCTTCGAGCTTCCCAGCTATCATCAAACTTCTTTCAAACCTTCATACCTTTATCTTTTGGTCTTTAAATCTTCATAGTGATTTCCAGGTTTCTACCGAGACTTCCTTCAAATCTTCATACTCTATTCTTCATCCTTCAAACTCGTTCTTTCAAACCTTTGTATTCATTCTTTAAATCTTCAAACTCCTCCAGATAACAGTGGCTAAAACATCTAAATATGTTCCTCAACAAGTTGCCTCTTCATATTCCCAAACGGCCGTCGGTACTGAGGCGGTTTCTCCTGAAGTAGTTGCCCTTGAAACGGCTTCTCCCGAGGTGGCTGCCGACGAACTGGCCCCCGAGCCTCCCCTGAAAATGTTTATTGTGCTTCTCAATTGTAGAGGACTTTAAGGTCGAGAAACCCTCACACAAACAGGACCGGGGTGAATGAGCATCAAGGTACATATGATCTGTGACCGAAGACGTCCTTTCCGTGGTCAGAAAGGACTGCAATTGGGAAGGCAAGGATGTAGTAGTCCCCGGGCTCGAGGATGCCATTACTACCTACGTTGGGGGTACTTAAGTGTTTAAACTTACCCCTTCACACTGGGCCCTGTGGACCCGACTGTTCTGGATTTTTGCAAGAGGTACGATGTGTGTCTCGGGCAAATCCATCCATCTCTATGGAGGATCGTGATCCTCCTTCGTTACTTTATGAAGAAGATCTAGTCTTATCGGTTCACCATCGATCATCTACTCTATTTATACAGTCCCTGAACTTTTCGAGGGGGACTGATCAAGCTTACTCATGATAAGTGGGAATTTTGACTGCTTATTAGCGCAATTTAGCTTCTGTTTTAGTCCAAAAGTATTGAATTGTATTCCCGAAACTAATGAAATTATGCAAAATTGCTAAAATACTGAAAGTATGGTCTCCCGGGATGATATTCGACTCAAAAATGAGTGTTCCAAAGTACAAGGCAATAAAGGGTGCAGAAGCACAACTGTGCGGTCTGTAGAAGAAATTGCGGACTGCAAAATTCCATCTGTGGCGGCAAACCAAGAAGAACAGTTTAGCAGAACTTTGCGCAAAAGGCGGTCCGTACATGAATTATGCGGCCGCAAAACTGGGCTAAGAGTCTAAGATCGGAGAGTGTGCAAAAAGAACAAGTCCACGAGCCTCTGTGAATTGCGGACCACACAAGAGTTGTGTGCTGTAGAAGAGTTGCCTTGCGACCGTAATCCAGAAATGTATGGCCACAGAAAAATTCCTCGCAGCCGCAATTCAGAAATGTGCGGTCGCAAAACTCCACTTCCTGCCAGATGAAGAAATTTGCGGACAACACATGGAATTGTGCGGCTGCTGAATCTCCCGAGGGGCATTTTTATTCAAGATTTTCAGCCTTGTATAAATAGATGAGTTTCACAAAATTAGATCAAGTTTGAACATCTAAAGTTACTATAGCCATTTTCTTTACTACTTTAGGAAGTTTCACATTACTTTGGTGTATTTACATTAGATTTAATCATTTTAAGCTTTCATTATGAGTTTAATTAGTTTTTCTTTCTTATTTTCTTCAAATCCCATTATGAGTTTCTAGACTTTTACTAGGGTTGTGACCCAACCCTAGTGTGTAAACTTTATGGGTATCTAATTTAGTGCTTGTTTATGATTGGGTGTTGATTATTTAGCTTAGTTCATGCTTTAATTGTAGAATTAATAGTTGCAAATATTAATTCATGCCTATTTGACTTAGTCTCTACTTGAGAAAGAGGGACCTAGTCTAGGATAACTTAGCTACCAAGGAATTGAGTCAATTGAGAAATTGATTACCCCAATTAAAGGATTCAACCTAGAAATAGTAATAACCCGACTTGAGCTCTTATCCCATTAGGCAAACACCTAGGCTATGGTCACATCCCTAGGCCTTTTACCCATTTGAAAAAACCTTAAAAATAATAATCTCTAGTTTACTTTCTTTATCTTACAATCATTAGATTAACAGTAGAAATAGAAAATAAATCCTTGCGTAGAAGTGCAATCTAGATAATCCAATTGCTCATTTGAAATATATACCCCTAACTCCCATTCTAGCTCCCAGTGGATTCGACCCCGATTTCTAGTTGGGTATTTATTATTGCATACGAGCGTTTCATATCTCTATTGAGGTGTGATTTAGACGCGATCAAATTTTTGCATCGTTGCCGGGGAGTTTAAAATGGTGTTAGCTATATATTTGGGCGTGTTTTTAAAATATATTATTTTCCTTCCGGGTTATTAACTTGTTTGAAAAATCATAGGTATAACCATGGCAAACAATGAGATCAAAAATTTGCCTTTGGGGGATGTAGACGTCGAGGATGAGCAAGTTGATGAGGTTCCTCTTGAATCTCAAGACAATAGAAGAGGCCGAGTTCTTCATGACACTGTCCCCGCTCCACCCCCACCTCCACCATGAGAGGCTCCACACCAAGTGTTACCCAATAAAGGATATGCTAGTGTAATAGTCATTCCCCGTATTAGGGTGGAAAACTTTCAAATCACCAATGTGATGCTCACTTTGCTAGAGTACCGAGGTTTCTTCACCAGTGCTCCAAGTCAAAATGCATACAAATATTTGAAGGGGTATGTGGACACTTATTGGGGGAGCAAACAAACAAATGTCTCCGAGGATGCATTGAGGCTAAGGCTTTTTCCCTTCTCTCTACGAGGTAAAGCTTTAGATTGGTTGGAACATTTGCCGAACCATTCCATTCACACTTGGGATGAGTTGGCGGAAAAGTTTATTTCTAAATTATTCTCTCTAGTTGCACATGGCTACACTTCGGGATGAGATTTTGGAATTAAATCAAGAGCCAAATGAACTACTACACGAGATATGGGGACATTATAGAACAATGGTAACGGAATGTCCCAACAACAATATGACGGAGAATATAACTCAACAAACATTCTATCGTGGTATTAACATAACCAACCAATGTGTAGTGATTCAACTTGCCGGTGGGAACTTCATGATTACGCCTTATGCGGAGGAGTGTGAGATTTTAGATGAAATGGCGGAAACATCATCGGCGTGGCAATCCTGGGCTAATGTTCCACAAGGTGATCCAAACGTAATCCACCTTCACAAAGAGTTGCATGACCATGGGTAAGCCATTGTCGAATTGACTACCACCATGAATCAATTAGCAAAGGATCAACTTCAACAAGTGCAAAATCCTAAGAAAGTCAATGCCATGGAGGGAGTTAACATGATGGTGAATAAAAGAAGGACCAAGGGTCCACAAGTGCAACATCGAGTGGAGAATTATGTGCAAGAGATAGTGGTTTTGATCAAGATTATTCATACAATGAACAATAAGAGGAGGTGCAATATGTGAAAAAATTTCAAGGGCAACGAAACAACTTCCAAGGCTCAAACCAACAATAATGTCGACCTCAAAACAATCAAGGCAATTGGAATTCTAACAACCAAGAAAATTGAAGTGGTGGCAACAATCAAGGAAATTGGCATAACAATAACAATCAAGGAAATTGTAGTGACAATAATCAAGGAAATTGGGGGGTGGGGGGTGGGTAACAATCAAGGCGGATGGAAAAATAATCAAGGAAATCGGGGTCGAGTTTTCAAAGTCCCCCGATGTATCAACAATCGAGCAAACCTGCCTTCTTATCCTTCCCATGGTCCAAGTTCTTTAAACAATGAGGTGGGGTGCATCAAGAACATTTTCAAGAAAATTATGGAAAAGAATGCTGATTCGGATGCCCAACTTGCCTCACACAACACATCGATCCGCAACTTAGATGTTCAAATGGGGAAAATCTCTTAAGCTCTAAATTCTTATCCTAAGGGGGCACTACCAAGTGACACAGTAGTAAACCCAAAGGGTGGAAACAACACGGGGTATGCCATGACCATTATTACAAGAAGTGGAAAAGGTGGGAATGCACCCACATCAAGTCAAAAACAAGAGGTACAATAATAAGAGGTCCCGAACAATGTGGTGCAATCGAATGATTAAGTTCAGATTGATATTGATGATAGTGTGGAAGAGACTCAAGAGGAGGTGAACCCATTTAGGGATCACATTATTGACATACCCGAGCCGGTAGTGCAAAAGTCTAAGGCACCATTGCCTAAGTCTCCACCTACATACCCTCAAAGACTTGCCAAGCAAAATGGCGAGAATTAATTCAAGAAGTTCATTCAAATGATGAAGAGTCTCTCAATCAATGTGCCATTAGTTGAAGCTTGGGAACAAATGTCCGGTTATGCAAACTTTATGAAGGATCTCGTGACCAAGAAGTGGTCAATGAATTTTGAAACTATCAAAGTCACTCATCAAGTGAGTGCAATTGTGCTTTCAATGGCTAATAAGTTAGAGTATCCTGGTGCTTTCACGATTCCTTGTTTAATTGGAAAGGCTGAGTTTGCTAAAGCTCATTGTGATCTTGGGGCAAGTATTAATTTGATGCCCTATTCGGTTTTCAATACCTTGGGAATTGGGCAACCAAGACCCATATCTATGAGATTGCAAATGTCCGATCGTACTATGAAGAGACCTTTGGGAGTAGTTGAAGATGTCTTGGTTCATGTTGATAAATTCATTCTTTCGGCAGATTTTGTCATTCTAGATTGTGAAGTTGATTATGAGGTGCCAATTATTCTTGGATGACCTTTCCTTGCTACAGATAATGCTCTTTGTGAGGTTGAAGCCGCAGAACTCACCTTCCGGGTGGGTGATGAACAAGTGGTTTTCCATGTGTGTAAGTCCATGCGACAACCAAATAGCAATGAGGGGTGCTCTTTTGTGGACTTGGTGACAGATGTTATTGTTTATAACACAAAGTGCTATAATCAATGTTGGTGATATGTTGGAGGCCGTCTTGCTCATCTTTGATGATGACGAGATGGATGGCTTCATGGAATGTGTGAACTCTTTGCAAGGAATGGGGTCGTACAATTATGCACCCCAGAAATTATCTTTGGATCTTGAAAATAGGACAACTCCTCCTACAAAGCCTTCCATTGAAGAGCCTCCTACCTTGGAGTTGAATCCATTGCCTCCACATCTTTGGTATGAATTTCCTGGCCCTTGTTATACTTTACCAATTATTCTTTCCTCTTGTTTGACTAACGTGCATGTAGATTCTACATTGGCGGTGCTACAAAAGAGGAAGAAGGATGTTGGGTGGACATTGACGAATATTCTGGGAATAAGCCCCGCATTTTGCATGCATAAGATCAACTTTGAGGAAGGCGCCAACCCATCTATTGAACATCAAAGGAGATTCAATGAGGTCATACAAGAAGTTGTCAAAAAGGAAATTATCAAGTGGTTGGATGTCGGGGTTATCTACCCCATCTCCGATAGTTCATGGACTTCTCCTGTTCAATGTCTCCTGAAAGAGAGGGGGCATGACGGTGGTCACTAATGACAAGAATTAGTTGATTCCTACAAGAACGGTGACCGGATGGAGGGTGTGTATGGACTATCGCAAGCTCAAAAAAGTCACAAGAAAGGATCATTTTCCACTTCCTTTCCTAGATCAAATGCTTGATAGATTAGCCGGTCATGCTTTCTATTGCTTTCTTAATGGGTATTTTGGCTACAACCAAATTCTTATTGCTCCGGAGGATCAAGATAAAACAACCTTTACATGTCCCTATGGTACTTTTGCCTTCAAGCGGATGCCATTTGGTTTGTGCAATGCATCGACAACTTTTCAAAGGTGTACAATGTTGAACTGTCATTCATAACTTTATTTGATCTCTTTGAACCTAGCTCGTGGGATCTCCAGTCTGTTAGGTAGAGTTACCGCCATGATGACTTGTCCTAGACCTTAACCCCATTCCCTTTGATGATCTTTCAACTGCTAGAGAGTAGTTGTCTAACGGTATTGTGTCTCCGTCGTATATGACGAGATTTTTCGTTATACATAACGCTCCCTAACATAAAAGGAGAGAAAAAAATTTTAAAAACTAATCTAAGGGACAAAGAAGAGGGGACTGACATGGGGGGGGGGGAGGGCGAAAGAGATGATCAGGGATGGGTATTACCTGGTGGACAACGACGGTGATGCGAGAGAAGGGGGGAGGGTCTGTGCATGTGTTTTTGTATTTGAGTGAGATATGGAGACTGTTTTAGAGAGATGATGCATGTGTGTGTATTTGGTGTTTGAGTGGGAAAGGGAAAGGTTTTTAAAAAAATGAGGAAAAAAAAAACATGGTAGCTGTGCCAGGAACACGCGACGCGCTACCTAGAGATGCGCCCCACCTCCTTCTTAGAATTGGCGGGTCTTGGTCCCGCAAAGCTACGGGCACTTCGCTGCACTCTTTTTTTGTTTTTCGTTTTTCTTTGGGTCCCGGTATCGCGAAGTGAGACACTTTTCTGCCCCCAAGACTTTGCTCCTCAAGATTATTAGTCCTAGTCAGGTGAAGCGAGGTCTGCTTCGCTGCTCTATTTTCTTTTTCTTTTTTATAATTTGCTCTTTTGGCAACTTTTGGTCAGTTTGCTCGATTCTCTTACCTTGGATCATGCTCATTTGCACTTATTCATCCCTACACTACTCACAAACATGTCAACTCCCTAAAATCCAAATCTAAGAAAGAAAAATATGAAAACTATAAAAATGAGTTGCCTCCCAACAAGCGCCTGATTTAATGTTACTGTACGAAGCAAGCTAATCCTAGCAAGGATCCATCAAATAAATGGTCAACACGATTGTAGCCTCCTTAACCATGCCTTTGTAATGCTTCGGCCGTTGTCTATTGACTCTAAATTTAGTTGCCTCAATACCCATAGTGCTATAAGCTCCAACTTCGCCGGCAAATAAGTCAATTTTTATGATGATATGCCAATTTGAGTCTTAAAATCTGTGTGATAGGCCTAGAATGAATCATCTAACTTTCTTGCCCAATCCGTTCTTTTAGCATTCACGATCATTATTGACATACCCTTATTTTCTCTATTCGACATTTTCAGTTGCCCACTCGTTTGCGGGAGATAAGGCGTGGCAACCTTATGGAGAATGCCATATTTCTCTAATAACTTTGTGAAGGCTCAGTTGTAAAAGTGGATGCCTCCATCACTAATTATTGCCTTTGGAGTGCCAAATTGAGTGAAGATGTTATTTCTCAGAAAGCCTATGACCCCACTTACATCATTCATGAGGAGTGCCATAGTTTCTACCCATTTCGAGACATAGTCCATAGCTACAAATATTTACTTTTTACCATAAGAGCTAACTAACGACCACATGAAATCGAGTTCCTAAACATCAAATACTTCCACCTCCTGAATTGGGTTCATGGGCATTTCATATATACAGGAGATGGTACCAGGCCTTTGGACATCATCACAACCCTTCAACCAACTATGCACATCTTTAAACAACGGCCAATAGAAGCCTGGTTCCAACACGTTCGCAAATGTCCTTACTCCTCCAAAATGGCAACCTGTAACGACCTGATCGGCTGTTTTGTGTAATTGCACCCCGTTTCCCCTTTTTATGCTTCACACATATGTGTTTATGATTTTATGACTTTTGGGGTTGGTTAGTTTCGTTCCGAGAATATTTCGGATTGATTTGGACCCTTTGATTCTTGACTTAGAAGACTAAATTAGAAATGTTGACCAAACTTTGACTTTTATGAAAACGACTATGGACCGGTATTTTGATGACTCTAATAGCTTTGTATCAAGATTTCAGACTTGGGCGTATGCCCGAAACGGATTTCGATAATCCGTAGACTGATTTATGTTGTATTGCCAAAATTTGGCAATTTGAAGTTGAGAAGTTTGACTGTTGGTTGACTTTTAGCTATCAAGCTCAGAATATAATTTTTAGACCCGAAATAGGTCCGTTATACTATTTAGAACTTGGCTGAAAAATTTGATATCATTTGGAGTTGCTTTGATAGGATTCAGACGTTTAGTTGTAATTCTAGAGATTCTTGAACTTTACTTTGAAACTTATGCGTTTTAGTATTCGATTCGTAGTTTTAGATGTTATGTTTGTATTTTGATCATATGAGTGAGTTTGTATGATATTTTTAGACTTATTTAGATGTTTGGTTTGGAGCACCGAGGGCTCGGATGAGTTTCAGACATGTTCCATAGTGTTTTGAACTGAAATTGCAGAATCTGATGTGCTGATACTTCAAGTATCGCATTTGCAAACACCAGGTTTGCAATTGCCAGTTTAGCAGGGAGCCTCAGGTATCACAATTGCAATACCATGCTCGCAATTGCGAGGTGGTCTAGGACTTTGGGTAGTTCACATTTGCGACTAAATTGTCGTTTTAGCGAAGGGGGCAGGGTTTGTATTTGCGAACCCATTGATCGCAATTGCGAGGTCCTATTAGGAAGGTCAGTGGCTGCATTTGCGATATATCCTTGGCAATTGCGAGGGTTCGCAATTTCAAGTCCATGTGGCAATTGCACATCAGCAGTTGATCAAAAGGGCTGGAAGTTGGGATTTCATCTCATATTCTCTTATTTTGGAACCCTAGACTCGGTAGGAGGCGATTTGGAGAGGTAATTTTCATCTATAAACTTTGGGTAAGTGATTCTAATCTATTTCCAATCATATTCCATCAATATATCTTAGATTTTAACATCAATATCATGTGAATTAAAGTGAAAATTTGTCAAGATTTTGAAAAATAAGAATTTGAGTTTTGAGAGTCGATTTGGACTCGCATTTTGAAACCAATCACATATACGAACTCGTGGGGTCATGGGTAGTCAGAATCTACCATTGGACCTAGGTTTTGACCGGGAGGGCCCGAGTTGACTTTTGTTGACATTTTGGGAAAAGTGTAAAGATCATAGCGCTATCAATTATAATTGATCTCCCTTGCATTGTTTGGTGATATTAAGCTAGCGTTTGGCCATAGATTTCCAAATTTGTTCTGAAAAATCTGATTTGGGTGAAGTTTGGTTTGAAGATGAAAATGTGTTTAGACATCAGTTTTCAAAACATATTTCCCAAATTTATTTTAGAAAAATATGAAATATGACTTATACCCACAAGTTCTAAAAACTATCATAAATACCCAACAGTACCATTATCAATAACATTCATTATATTATCACAAACCATAGTCCTGAAAATAAATAAATTTGATATAAAATTATCATTTTTATAATGAACTACATGATACACTATCAGGTGACCGAGAAAACGAAGCAACATTATTACAAAATAATAAATGGTTGGATCTTTTATAAAATACAAAAGTTTGGGGCAATTTTTAAAAAAATATAATAGTAATATTTTAGCCCAAAACCAGCTATTGAGCTGGTTTTGGAATTTGAGATTTTGCCAAAATGTAGGCAAAATCTATGGCCAAACATGTGTTTACCAAATAAAACCCAAATTTATTTTGGCAAAAACTATGGCCAAACGGGTTCTAAGTCGATTTTGGTTATATTTGAGCCACGTGGAGGTGAATTTTAAAAAAAAGCTATTTTCGTGGGTTACGTTGACCTAGTTGAGGTAGTTTTTGCCTAACTTTGTGTGGGAGAATTACCCTTGGGATTTGGGATTGATTGTGTCTTTTGTGCTATGTGAAAGCCGTGTACGCAAGGTGACGAGTGGCTACACAGGTTGTACGTGGTATTTGACCCGTTTAGGCTACTTAGACTCTTTCCATGCTTTATTTGAAATGTCATATCATGTTCTAAATTCTCATAGTCAATCTATTCTTACTTGTGTTAGTCTAGCCTTAAATGCCTTAAATGACTTGTTTAACCCTTGTTCTACATCCTACTTGATAAATTGCTCTCATGCTTTAGTTGAACTTGTTGCCCCTCTTATTGTAACATGTTATCTCTTTCATTGTTGGTTATCATTACTTGAAGTCATTGTACGTGTTATCTTTTTCATTGTTGATTATCATTATTTGAAGTCATTGTTACTAGTTATCTATTTCATTGCTATTATTCTTATTTGAAGTCATGTTATCTCTTCCATTATGAGTTATTTGTATTTAATTCGTGGTTATACATTATCTTTCTCATTGTTGAGTTATTGGTATTGAAGTTGTGAAAGTTGTATCACCTTGAGGCGAAGTTTATAATTGTTGAGATATATTTCTTATTGAGAATTTTACATTAATTGTTATTATTGATATTCTTGTACACGTTATGGTGGAGCCATGTCTATTGTTATGGAGACATTGATATTGTTGATTGTTTGCAAGCTGTGATATATGGGCACTTGTGGTGCGAGTTATTATTGTGATGTGATATTGATGTACATGCGGCCGTATAAGGCTAGGGGTTAATGTGCATGTGGCGGTATCAGGTAGAACTTATGTGCGTGTTGCTTGTAAGGGAATTATGTGAATCCACATGGCATCATAAGGTGGGCTAAAGTGCGTGTAGTTATTTCGGAAAAAATCTTTTCAAAACCTATTTAAATGTAAGGTTCACGCGGCGGTATAAGGAAATATTGTGATTGAGATTGTGAATTGTAAATACGAGGCGGTACCTCGGTTGTGATTCTTATTGTATACGAGGCGGTACCTCGTTGTGATTCTTGTTGTTTATCTCATGTTGCAAAGAGTTTTGGTGGGAACACTTCTTGTAATTTTTTTCTTCCTTGTTCTATTAGTTGTTGTCCGTATATGCTCATTGTGGTTATCTTTACTTGCTTCCTTTATGTTATTTCCATGCTTAAAATTCCGGTATTAGTTCATGCTATTAACTTGTTTCGTATCAATTATTTCCCCCCCCTTCCATTATTTACCGTTCTTATGTTTTCATATTGTTTATTTACATCTTAGTAAGTGTCTTGACCTGGCCTCGTCACTACTCTATCGAGGTTAGGCTTGATACTTAGCAGGTACTATTGTACTATACTCACACTATGCTTCTTCACATCGTTTTATGCATATCAAGTTACGTCTACCCGTGCCGGACGCTAGAGTTGATTTGAGTAGCTGCTTTTGGAGACTTCAAGGTATACATGCTCTACGTCCGTAGGCCTCAGAGTCATCTTCCCTTATCTTTACTTCCTGTTGCATTTTCATTCAGGCAGTGATGTAGTAGACACTCTACTATTACTATGTAGGGCTTATAACTCGGTTCCACCGATTTTGGGGGAGTGTATTGTAGAGATTCTATTTCAGGAGTTTATATAAGTTTATCAGGCTTGTTTTAGTATTTTGTTGATTATTTCTATCAAGTTATTATCAAATATTAGGCTTACATGGTCGTAAAGACTAGGTGCCATCACGTCATGCTACAAAGAGAAATTGGGGTTGTGACACAATCATATGGGGACACATGACAAGGTTGCAATACAGAAGATTGGTCTATCTCGGGGATTCATCTCCGGATCATGTTATCAACACAAATACTGAAAAAATAAGGCTCATCCCAAAAATACATGTCATAGTTGTTGATACCCAATTTTGCCCTCATATTTTTATAAATATCATATATACTTACAAAATATCATTTTTGCATCATCACCAATTTACAAGAGTCATATAAGTATTTTCATAATTTTTAAGGCTTTAAAATAAATTTTTTTGCATTTAAATTATTAAAATATTTATTAATTACTCCTTCAAATTATTTTGTGATGAATTAATCATCCAAGCTTTTTATTTACACCCACATATATGCTTTACAATATTTTTACTATATTTTATATAATTACATTTGTATTTTTGAGCTATTTATATAATTTTGCAATAATAGCCTATATTCTATACATAACTACATTATTTACATTGTTTATACTAACATAGCATTTTTTTTATATTTTTATAATGCTAAGATATTAATTCCAATAATTTTACTGTATAATTAATATTTTTATTATTTATTAATTTTTTTTATAAATTATTTTAAATAAATTTCATATATTTAATTTTATAGCCCAAAACAGGGCTAATTTCGAACCAAATATGGACCAAAACACTTGGCCCACCCCAGCTCACCCTTTACCAGCCCAAAACCAAACAACCCTTTAATAAACCCGGTCGGTACCCGCTTTACACGACCCGCCCCACTCTTCCTTTCATCACAGCCGTTGATCTTAGAAATCAACGACTCACAGCCCGTCTCCCATCTTTAATTAATCTGCCCCAAACCTTAATGCCTATTCTTCCTATACAACCGCCTCTAAATCCTTTCATCCTCTCTTCTTCTCTGAGAAACCCGAGTCGTTGTTGCTTAGTTCCTCTCCGATTCCAACCCAGAGATGGAATCACCTATGATATACTTACCATATTAATCTTCTCTCATTATTGGTCGTCCGTTTATGGTGTTGCTTAGGTACTTGCCTAATTTTGGCAAGTATTACTTCCGAGATCGGACAGGAATGACTCGAATCTTTGATTTTGGGCGTTATTCCGTCTATATACGCTCAACAAAAAGCAATTTGTACTCTATGTTCGATATTCAAACGATTGAACCCAATTAAGGTTTGAGACTCTCCATCTTCTTTACTGATTTTGATTTGCATGTGATATTTTCTTTCCTTATTTGTGCTTAATTGATTGTTTTCTATGTTTGTTCTTTCAATTTTTACCACTATATAAACCCCTTCCCCGCTTCCCCTTTAGGTCTTAACGACTATCATTACCACTACTATTATTCTCTCTGCACTCATTCTTCTATACCTTTTGCATTCTTGGTTGTGGTCGGCTGAAAGCCAAGGCCACCAGAATTGTATCTAATTACCTCTCTAGTGCGAGCATTGCTCAGGGCTCCTTCGTAGCTCCTATGAACTCTGACGCACTAGGAGTGTGGAATTCCTATTGTTGTTCTTATTTGCAACTAGAATTTGGTGATTCTTCTCTATTTGCTATTAAATTTGCAATCTGATAAGTGTTTAAGCTCTTTTAGTTATGTTTCTTCCTATTTGTTTTCGTGCTTCTAAATGTCCCTGTTATGTGGACTTTTCTAAGCCAATATGATATTATGTCGACCTTTTGTTTGATTTTCCTCTTGTAATTGTACATTTGGATTTGTGCAAGTTAGCATGATTAGAAGATTTTCTGGGTTGTGACACTTGTTCGAAATTGGTGTAATGCCTAGTCTCTCACATTGACTGCTTAATATTGTATCTTTATGTCTCAATTTGAACGCTTGTCCTGAAACTCTAATGGATTACTGCCTGCCTAGAAGTTGTCTTAATAAATTTCTACAGGCTCTACTGTTGTCCTTGTCTATATGAATCCTGGCTTTAACCAACATGTGGATTTAAGAATTGCAAGGTGGTGTCTAGCTAACTCTGTCTCTTTAGTATTGCCTAGGTCCCTAATAAAATTAGCTTTCTGCACTATGCATGGTTGACTGGTTTAAGTTTTGAAATGTCACGACCCAAAATCGAAATAGTCGTTATGGCACCTAACCCAATCTGCTAGGTAAGCCAATTAGCAACAATCCAATTCAAAAGAGATTTACTGAGAGAAATAACGATAATATAACTGAACTTTTATACAAGGAATTTCCCAAGGACATGTAGTACAAATCATGAGCTTCTATGATTTAGAGTTTACAAAGCTGATATGAAACAAATACATCATCTGTTTGAAATATACATGAACAGATTTAAAATGCTAAAGCTACCAAGAACAAGAGGAAGCTATGACAGAAATGCAGGTACATCTTCAATTCCAGCTCCCGCCATACACAACAACATCATCATCCAAAATCTACACGCAAGGTGCAGAAGTGTAGTATTAATACAACCGATCCCATGTACTCAATAAGTAACAAACCTAAACTTAGGTTGAAAGCAATGACGAGCTTGGACAAAGGTCGGAGTCCAACAACAATAGCCAAGAACAATTCGTAACAATATAAGAAAAGCAGTACAAGTAATGACTCAAAAATATGATGCTCAGCTCGTTCACAGTTACGGAAAATAGTCATGCTTTTTAGATAGTAAGACCCAAATCTTTCACCGAAATCACCAAAGTATGAGTAAGTCATAAAAGCTGTGATTTTCCCCAAACCTTTCAACAATAAGTAAGAGGTTTCATTATCAGATAATATGAGTAAAATACTTTTCTATGCCTACATGTCAATGTGCATGTGAAAACATGAAGGTCACAAAACAATCTAGCATGAGGAAATGCATCTCTATGCCTGTATGTCAAGTATACATGTCAAATGCAATGCATCACAATGACGAACTCATATACTCACACTCTCAGAGTACTCAATCTCACTGTCTCGCACTCCCACTCATCACGCTCAATACTCAGCACACTGAGCCGCTCAGCATTGTACAGTACTTGTTGTGGCGTGCAGCCTTATCCCATCATGAATCAATAGCAAATGCGCACACTATGAGTGTGCAGACTCCGAAGGGGCAGATCCAGCCCAAGCGCTAATAAATCCTGTTGTGGCGCACAACCTGATCCCATCGTGAATCAATAATACCTGCTACAACGTGCAGCCCGATCCCATCATGAATCACTAGTACCTGCTACGACGTGCAGCTCGATCCCATCAAAATCACTCACAAACAGGCCCTCGGCCTCACTCAGTCATCCATCTCTCCAGTCTCTCGGGCTCACAATGTCATGACAATTAGCCCAAAAATGATGATATGAAGTAGCAATAAATGGCAACAGAGACTGAGATATGATATGCTAATGAATGAGTATGACTGGTTATGTAACTGCAATTTAAGCAATAACTCAACAACAGATATGACCTCAATGGGTCCCAACAGAATAAGCATATAGCCTAAATATGGTTTCTAACATGGATCACAGCTCAATTACTCTAGTAGGTAGAGATCTCATGGACAAAAACAAGATTATGTAACTACACAGTACCACAGAAACAACCGAGTCATTATTCACACGGTGCATGCCCACACGTCTGTCACCTAGCATGTGTGTCACCTCAACATCTAACACATATCACGTATATTCAGGGGTTCATACCCTCAACACCAAGTTTAGAAGTGTTACTTACCTCGAACAATCCAAATCAAATACAGAGCAAGACACATAATACTCTAGAAATTCCATCCCACATGCATCAACCTCCGAATAGCTCGAAACTAGCCAAAAGCAACTCAAGAACGTCAAATAATACCAAAGGAAACAAACCCAATTGAGAAATGCCGAATATTTAATCGTAAGCCCAAAGTCAACCAAAAGGTCAAACCCGGCCCGCACCTCACAACTCGGCAAAACTGACAAAATTTGATAAACCATTCAATTATGAGTCCAACCATGCTAGTTTCACTCAATCAGACACTGAATCAATGTTCAAAACTCGAAAATTTACTCTATAAAACGTTAGACAAAACCCCCAGATTTCTCTTTTGAAATCATCAACCAAATGCCAAAAACGAGGATAGATTAATGAAATATAATCAAAACCGAGTAGAACAAATGCTCACCAAATAAAATTCCTCTTTTGCAAACGCAGCATCACAGACACGAACGCGATGGTCAAATCTCCTAGAGCTACGCGATCGCGTTTCACATTTGGCAATTGTGAAAAGCAATCACCTGACATCCTCAGGCCCTCCTTCCTTCTACGCGAACGCATCGCTAGACTCGCGAACGCACTGAATAAATGCCTCAATTTCCGCAAACGCGACTCTCGACCTGCGAACACGATGAAAAATCTTCCCAAGCCATTAAACAACTCTACGCGATTGATATCCATTCTCGGTGATCGCGAACAAGAAAACCAGATGCCTAAAACTCAGCAGATCTAACAGTGCCAGAATAAAGGAAAATGATCTGTATTCAATCCAAAACACGCGCGAGCCCCTCGGGATCCCGTTCGAACATATCAACAATTCCCATAACCTAACACGGACCTATTTGAGGCCTAAAATAACGTATAATAACATCAAAACGATGAATTGCACCTCAAATCAAACTTAATGAACTTTGAATCTTTCATTTTCCAAAACTCGTGTCGAACCTTATCAAATCAACTTGGAATGAACTAAAATTTTGCACAAAAGTCCCAAATAATATAAAGAAGCTATTCCAATTCCCGAAACCACAATCTGTACCCGATATCATCAAAGTCAACTCCCGGTCAAACTTATAAATATTTCAAACCTTTAAATTGCCAACATTCGCCAATTAGTGTCAAAACCTTCTAGAAATATCCAAATGCAAATCCCGGCACATGCCCCAAGTCCAAAATCACCATCCGGACCTAACGGAACCATCAAAACTCCGATTCAAGGTCAAATACTCAAAAGTTAAACTTGGTAAAGTCTTCCAACTTAAAGCTTCCTAGTTGAGAATCATTCTTCCAAATCAATTCTGAATCACCTAAAAACCAAAACCAAGGATACACATAAGTTATAGTACATCATATAGAGCTACTCATGTCCTCAAACCACCGAGCGAAGTGAAATGCTCAAAATGACCGTTCGGTTCATTACATTCTCCCCAACTTAAACATACGTTTGTCCTCGAATGTTCCCAGAGTCGTTCCAAAGCCATAAAATCGACGTGTAACCTTACCATGCACATAACCCGGGGCTGATCCCACGTCACCCCAATCCATGTAAGCCTGACAACACAACATAACTGAAGATCATTACTTTAACCTTAGTCTGTAAGCCTTAGAACCCAATTTCCAACATCCGGAATTTCTTATAAGACCCGAATCTCGCATCTGCACATTGTATAAGTTTGAACAAGCTGTATCGAGCCATAACCATAACCCAAGATGTAATCACATGATATACCGCATAACTCGCATACTCGTAGCAATAATTTCCGACCATAATAACTGCTCGAAACAAACCCAATACTGGTAATAAACCTTATATCAAGCAAAACCCCATTCTAAAATCTTCTTACACTACCGATGATGAAAGAAACACACATAAACTCATAAACCACTTATCAGATCAACAAGTCATGGAGCCCGCTCTCGTCCAATCAGAACCAAAGACAAATCCTAAGACGACTTTCGATGTTATTCCTCCATACATACTACAATCAAATCCAATAGTACCTATTTTAGGTCCAATGACCTCATCTCGTCAAACACAATTCTATTGACATGCAACACCAATACAACCTAGAGACACAAACCGTGCATTCTGTGCACCAATACGCAATAACTCAATGCACCTAGAAATGAAAAGAAATGACTCAAATGAGAAAACCGTCCCGCAATCTCACCAAGTACCACCACAACCGCAATGCTATGAGCCCATCATACATAGTGGAACCAAGACATACGAATCTAACACAAAGGATCATATCCCAACATAACTTCGCTGTAATGTATGACCCTATCCAAACACCGGTCCATATGAAATATATCAAGCCAAAATGCTCAAAATCAACAACCACCCACAATTCAACGTCAAGTACACAAGAGTGCATTGCCATGACCAAGGCGCAATCAACCATTCCACACCCCAACAAATCGTGCGTGCATATAACCAACAAATTGTAACCTCTCATAGCATAGAAGAGTAACACATAGAACATATCAGAACATTAACTAGCTCACTCTAACCAAAGGACACACCTTTATGCAATAACAGTGTCGAGTTCAACAAATCCGGCCCAGTGTAGAATACACATCCTTCTCGGGCCTACCAAAGGGGCCCCCAAATCAACTTTGGTAATTCCCAAATGGATAAATGACCCTCCAAAAGTCTACAATGATCTAACCATAAAACGTACCACCATCTAGCTAATTTTGGCCACATTTTCTGAGACATCCCCGTCTCTGAATCCATAAAACACATGAATCACCATAGCCGATCCCAACACCGCCATTTCTCATGGGAAATACTTCTATAATTCTTCCATGCCACATAGCAAAAATTTGAATATCAGTCATCGATCAACCCGACGAGTACCGCAATACCAATGAAACATCCGTAAGTAAAAACTCAGTGCGCCTTCTGAATGTACACTCTTCTCAGGTAATACTAACTAGTGCCAACATCTGAAATAGTCTGTGCTGCAAAAACGCATGACCTTCCTTTTGAAACTGAATCGTATACGTTGCGCATACAAATCCCAATCTCACACTATGCGCCGCCTATATTAGGCAATCATATGAAAACACGAGAACCTCATCACCAACTCTGAGTCACAAGCAACCTACATACTCAATTAGCCAGGAACCTTTCACATGATCCCATCCAGTAAAAAATCACAATATACAGCATGCTCCTCATGCCGGCAGGAAATAGCCATCTCAAACCGTGGTAGAATCCATCGAGAACTCTTTGAAACCTATTTGCACATAAGGAATCCATCATAACTGAATCTCTCTAACTCAACCAAGTCACGCAGGTCACCAAACCCAAGAGTATTTCCACAAAACACCTGTAGAGACTCACCACATTATAAGTACCCAAAGAACCAATCATATCCATTACCGTGCTGATCCAACCTACTACCAGGCTATCCTATTTCTCTGAGTTCCTTCCAACTTACCCTCAAGTTGTCACTTCTCCCTTCCAGAACACCACGATCCTTACTTAAAGTTTACCACAAGAGATCGTAGCATAAAACCACACCACCCCAAGGCCCATAAGCCATCGTATTCACTCTTAAGCACCCCAAAAGTGCTGCAACTGAGACACCCACTCTGAAGAGACCTTCTATGAATCTAATGTCGTTTCCTTCACCTTCATGATACTAAAATATAGAATCCATAATGATATAGAAATACCACGAGTCTCGGCACCATCTAATGTAAATCTCAGATTCTAGCCATATACAAATCCGGAAAAATTCTCAATTGCCACATATAAATCTTGAATCCATTAGAACCTTCTCGAGAGTCATCCACTTTTCTCAAATCTCAATTGCACCACCCAAGCGGGCCGAACGACCTGTTCCCCATTAGCACAACAACACCCAAATAAGTAACCCCGCCTTAATGCAACCGAGTAAATTCCTACTTCATGCGCACTACATCTGTCATGAATAAAAACTCAAATCATTCCATGATGTCCATATACCCATAAAGTATAATATAACCCGTATCTAGAAATTTGCTTACTCGAGTCATCCTCGATCTCGACCTCTGCAAGTCATAACTGATTAACAAGTATGCCTCAAACCGAAACTAGTACAACACATAACAATGCAATCAAATCGTTGATAATAGATTCCCTTACTTGGCTCAAATCCATAGAACAAAATACTCGATAACTCATAATGCCCATACTGTATTACTTCCATAATACCACCGTGAAATTCTTCACAAGCTCATGTAACACAAACCATAAAATACCTCAAACCCTCTTCTAAGCTTGCATTCACCCTTGTGACAGTCAGGTCAACCTTCACCACCGATCCAAACTCAAATCGCAACACATATAACCCACTGATGGAAAGAAACTCTCCACATCATCATCATAAGGAGCACACATCCATAAATTATCCCGCAAGTGATAACCCACTTGCTTAGCTCCAAATTGACACCTCTCTATGCCCTTTCACAGCCACAACTACCATACAATCACTTAATCTTCTCGAGTCTGAACTCGTCAACAGGACGTGAGAATCTACTTCGTTCCATAAATGAAATAACACGAAAGAATCCCTCAAAACCCTCATAGCTCAAGACTGTATAACACATCCATATAAATCGAGCATCCAATAGTTCTTTTCACATCTCAAGCAAACTATTCTCGTTATATTCAAACAATATGAACACATCCCGCAGTCACATGATACAAATCATATAGCCATCCAACCATTCACCGAGTCATAAATTCCACTCATAGGGACACTACTAGACATGTAAGTCCAAAAGCACATGCTCACCCAACTGAAACTACTGAGCCTTAGCTGCGGTCTAAAACTGGCCTCAAGTCCTCTAGACTAGCCCATCACCAAAACACTGAAACACATCTCGTACCTCATCCATAGAATCCACAAGTCGTCGATGCACAACTGATACCGAGCGCTCACATACGCATACGAGTGAGTGGAAGAAATTCAAAGAGTTATGCTTCAAGCTTAATCAATGTCGCACGATAAGGAAAGAAATATGGGAAGTTTATCCTAGATACCCTGTAGCTTCTCGAAGATAGATAAGGACATCATCATACCGATCCGCAAGACTCTACTAGACACTTGCTCATGACTCGTAGAACCTATGAACCTAGAGCTCTGATACCAAATTATCACGACCAAAAATCCAAATAGTCGTGATGGTATCTAACCCAACACGCTAGGTAAGTCAACTAGCAACAATCCAATTCAAAAGAGATTTACTGAGAGAAATAAAGATAATATAACTAAACTTTTATACAAGGAATTTCCCAAGGACTGGTAGTACAAATCATGGTCTTCTATGATTTAGAGTTTACAAAGCTGATATGAAACAAATACATCATCTGTTTGAAATATACATGAACATATTTAAAATGCTAAAGCTACCAAGAATAAGAGGCAGTTATGACAGGAACGCAGGTACATCTTCAATTCCAGCTCCCGCCATACACAACAACATCATCATCCAAAATCTACACGTAAGGTGCAGAAGTGTAGTATGAGTACAACCGACCCCATGTACCCAATAAGTAACAAACATAACCTTAGTTTGAAAGTAGTGACGAGCTTGGACAAAGGTCATAGTCCAACACCAATAGCCAAGAAAAATTTGTAACAATATAAGAAAAGCAGTACAAGTTGATGCTCAGCTCGTTCATAGTTACAGAAAATAGTCATGCTTTTTAGATAGTAAGACCCAAATCTTTCACCGAAATCACCAAAGTATGAGTAAGTTAGAAAAATTATGATTTTTCCCAAACCCTTTCAACAATAGGTAAGATGTTTCATTATCAGATAGCATGAGGAAAGTACTTCTCTATGCCTACATGTCAATGTGCATGTGAAATCATGAAGGTCACAAAATAGTGTAGCATGAGGAAATGCATCTCTATGCTTGTATGTCAAGTATGTATGTCAAATGTAATGCATCACAGTGATGAACTCATGTACTTGCACACTCATAGTACTCAATCTCACTGTCTCGTACTCCCACTCATAACGCTCAATACATAGCACACTCAGTCACTCAGCACTATACAATACCTACTGTGGCATGCAGCCCGATCCCATTATGAATCAATAGCCATTGTGCTCACTGTGGGTGTGCAGACTCCGGAGTGGCAGATCCAACCCAAGGGCTAATAAATCCTGTTACGGTGCGCAGCCCGATCCTATCATGAATCATTAATACCTATTGTGACATGCAACCCCATTCCATCATGAGTCAATAGTACCTGTTATGGCGTGCATCCCGATCCCATCAATATCACTCACAAATAGGCCCTCGGTCTCACTCAGTCATTAACCTCTCCAGTCTCTTGGGCTCACAATGTCATGAACATCAGCCCAAAAATGATGATATGATGTATCAATAAATGGCAACAGAGACTGAGATATGATATGCAAATGAATGAGTATGTAACTGCAATTTAAGAAAATAACTCAACAATACATATGACCTCAATGGGTCCCAATAGAATAAGCATATAGCATAAACATGGTTTCTAACATGGATAACAACTCAATTACTCTAGTACGTAGAGACCTCATGGATAAAAACAAGATTATATAACTACACATGACCACATAAATAATCGAGTCATAATTAACATGGTGCACGCCCACACACCTATCACCTAGCATGTGTTTCACCTCAACATCAATCACATATCACGTATATTCAGGAATTCATACCCTCTGCACCAAGTTTAGAAGTGTTACTTACCTCGAACAAGCCAAATCCAATACCGAGCAAGCCACACAATACTCTAGAAATGTCATACTGCATGCATCAACATCCGAACGGCTCAAAACTAGTAAAAAGCAACTCAAGAACATCAAATAATGCCAAAGGAAACAAACCCAAATTACAAAGATCGAATCTTTAATCGAAAGCCCAAAGTCAACCAAATGTAAAACCCGGGCCTGTACCTCAGAACCCGACAAAACTCATAAAATCCGACAACCCATTCAATTATGAGTCCAACCATACTAGTTTCACTCAAATCTGACTCTGAATCGATGTTCAAAACTCAAAAATTCACTCTATGAAACTTTAGACAAAAACCCCCAATTTCTCTTTTGAAATCATCAACCAAATGCAAAAAACGGGGATAGATTTATGAAATATAATCAAAACCGAGTAGAGAACACTTACCCCAATCCATATGGTGAATCACTTCAAAAATCGCATCAATCCGAGCTCCATAGCTCCAAATATGATAAAATGACTTTAACCCTCGAAATGGGATTTAATAGAGTCTACCCCATCTATTTTGCACTTTGCGAACGCAGACAATTCCACGCATTCGCATAGAACAAATGCTCGCCAACTGAATTCCTCTTTCGCGAATGCAACATCATAGACGCGAACGCGATGGTCAAATCTCCTATTGTTACGCAATCACGTTCCACACTTGGCGATAGCGAAGAACAAACGCCTGACATCCTCAGGCCCTCCTTCCTTCTACATGAACGCACTGAACAAATGCCTAAACTTGCACGAACGTGACTCTGGATTCGCGAACGCGATGAAAAATCTTCCCCGACCATCAAACAACTCTACGCGATCGCAATCCATTCTCCGTGATTATGAACAAGAAAACTAGATGTAAAATAACACATAACAATATCAAAACGACGAATCGCACCTCAAATCGAACTTAACGAATTTTGAATCTTTCAACTTCCAAAACCCGTGCCGACCTTAATCAAATCAACTCGGAATGAACTCAAATTTTGCACACAAGTCCCAAATGACATAAAGAAGCTATTCCATTTCCCAAATCACAATCCGAACCGGATATCATCAAAGTCAACTCCTGGTCACACTTATGAACATTCCAAACCTTCAAATTGCCAACTTTCGCCAATTAGTGCCGAAACCTTCTAGAAATATCCAATTGAAAATCCGGTCATACTCCCAAGTCCCAAATCATTACTCAGACCTAACAGAACCATCAAAACTCTGATCTGAGGTTAAATACTCAAAAGTTAAACTTGGTCAGCTCTTCCAACTTAAAGCTTTCTAGTTGAGAATCATTCTTCCAAATCAATTCCGAATCACCTGAAAACCAAACCTGATGATACACACAAGTGATAATATATCATACAGAGCTACTCATACCCTCAAACCACCGAGCAAAGTGCAAATACGCAAAATGACTGATCGGTTCGCTATATGAAATCTGTCTGCTTTTGCTTGACCTTAAGTTGGCATTGTCTCCTACTATGATATTTTGAACTACGGAACTATTGTGTTTCACTCAGTGCAATTGAGATTCTGTTTAGCTGCTACATAACATGCATGTCTACTTGCTTACCATGTGTAATTGTCATCCTCTATCTATGGCTCTATCAGACCTTTCTCACTTAGATTCAGAGTTTTAAAATCCCTTTTGGACTAATTCTGAACCATGTTCTACCCTAGACTCACTCTGGAAATCTTAATATGTGCATCTTGTGTGTGCTCACCCTGTTAACTCTAAATGGAATGTTCTTTCAACTCTCATGATGATATGTATATCTTTAGCATGCTCTCACCTGCATAGTGATTTAACCCATGTTGTTAGTTTACCATGTAAAAATTGCCATGTTGAAATTAAGTCTATTGATTCTCCTAGTTCTTGTTCCTTGCTTAATCAAATCTGTCACTTTTTTGCTTCCATGTGTTCATGAATCCTGTTAAATGTCTCTACGAGGTATTGCTTGGAACTGTTTAATTGATTTTCATGTGGTCCATTAATTTATTTGGTAAAGTGGTCAATACTATAATTATTGAGCTGGATATGAGTCCACGTGTGGCTTTGGGTTATGCGAATGGACATACTCTCCTGTTTTGTTGAAATGTTTGGATTTGGGCCTACTATTTTAGTGAAAGAGTCTGTTGAAGGCCTAGGCAGTACCGGCTTAGATCTTTTGAGTCTATTTTGTTGGGCCTGTAATCATCTCGATTCTGTAATATTTGTGTCTGTTTCTTCTTTTATCTTTTGGCATGTAATAATTTGTAAACAAACGATGGGGGAGATTAGTAAAAGGGGTTTGGGCATTTTGATTTTCGCATGAACGGGTAGAAAACTTGCTTATAGGATTTAACTATCTTGTTTGATATTCGTTGGCGTGCTCATATTCTGCACACTCATAGAAATCATGCTTATAGGAGATCACACACATTTCACTCAACCTGTCTAATACCCATACACCATTCAAAGCATGTTTAAGTATTTGCCATACTCGTTTCCAGGTTTACTATTGTGCACACTTAGACAACATGCCTATAGGATACAATAACACATGTTTTGCTAATGTCCATCTAGATATCATGTCTATAGGGTTTTAACTAATCAATTAATAAGTCATTTCTATTGCTCCTAGTACGCTGCTCCTCTAGGTATCATGACTATATGACCGTAATAACCTAATAAATTACTTTGCTTCTTTGTTGTATTGCTACATTTAGATGACATGCCTATAGGGATAAAGTATTATAAAATCAATCTTAATTGTCAACCATTAGAGATCCTGCCTGTAGGATGATATTAGTCGTTTTAGACAACATGTTTATAAGATCAGCATCGTTAATCTTGGGCTTTCGAACGGTCTTATTGCCTCGCTGCACGAACAATGTAGATGTCATGCCTATAGATTTGTAATGTCTTTAATCTGCAAATTTGTTGCCTGTACACTGCTGGAAATCAGAATCACAAAGAAATCATGCCTATAGTACTTAACAACTATAATGCTTCTCAACTCTGAAACTGTCTACTGCCTAATCTACCGCGTGCATTCACTAATTATGTGAGGGGGTTAACTTGAGCCTTTTCTTAAATTTATGTGAAGTCCTATATGTTTTGAATGTGCAGTAATTTTATCATTTTTTAGCATCCTAAATAGAGTCTAGAACCACCTAATAGTAGGTCCAAAGCCTCCTGGACCATAGGCATAGGACGCGTAGTGAACGCGTAGGACACGACCTAGAAATGAATTAGAGTGCCTTTAAGTAAACAACCTTAATATAGTAATCGGGTAGCAGAAAATAATAGTTTGTGCCCGTTGAATAATATGAGCAACCCCTACCTTAAGGGAATTGCGAAGTATTGTTTATGTTGCACGAGGTGATCCTTTAGGCTAAAAAATTTAGGACCCCCCTTTCTTTTTATATGTTTATTGTTCGCACTTATTCATCAAATATAGATTAACCAAGTTGCACCTTGTAGCCTCCAAAGACTTGTACTAATCCTCTATATTGTTTAATTGTTGCTCGATTTCCTTTACACTTTTTCATAATAGAACCTTTAAATTCCTTGTCTTCCCTTACTTATATGATCACTTAGGATGATTGTAATCAGATAATTGCACAAAGTGTAAACTTCGGCCGGGACCCATAGTTGTGGACCTCGAAGAGTGCCTAACACCTTCTCTTTGAGATAACTTGAGCCCTTACCCAATCTTTGGTGTCAAAGACTAGTTAAACAGAGTTATTTGCAAATAGGTGCCCTAACGCACCTTAAAAATCGTTAAGTGGTGAATCTTCTCTTTTAACAGTCACTTAAAAGAGTTGTCACACGTCGAAACCCACTTTCGCAAGAAAATGGGGCGCGACAACATGGCGACTCTGCTGGGGATTTTGACTTAGGCTCTTACCATGATGAAGTTGACTTATGTGGATTATTTGATGACATGTACATCCCTTCCCTTATTTCCTTATTTGTTTAAATTGCTATGACATGAACATCCCCTCCATGTTTCCCTTTATTGTTATGACGTGTACATCCTCTCTATGGTTCCTTCATCTTGTTTAAGACTGCTATATCATGTCTCTCCCATCCCTCTTTCCCTATTTGCTTCATTTAATTATGTTCTCGCACGTTTACAAGAGTTAAACTAACTTCCCTCTTTTGTCTTTTCTTTTCTTTTCTTTTATTTCTCATGTTCATCTTTATCATATTACTTACTGTTTTTACGCACTTTCATCATGTAAATATATGGAAACGGGTTGCTATTTTTGCATAAAGCATGATTCACATCATACTCCACTCGTGCCTATTATCAACATAGTGGCGCTTGATGACTGTATGCGTTTTTCTAAAAACACCCTTTTAAACCAAAAAGGCTTAGTTGCGATATACTAATCGATCAACGGTGCAGTCGATGGTCGTGTGCCTTTCCCTCTCAAGTTGTCCACTTGAGAGTACTAGTCTAGACCTTTCTAGAAACCACACTACAATTTAAAATATACATGCATCATTCTAAACCTAGTATGGATTGAGACATCATTGACGTAACAACCCATTTAGATGAACCTTGACCAAAGTCCAGTGGGATTTCCACAATCCCAAAGGACACCATCATATTATGTGCATTACTTGGAGAAAACGTGCCAACATGCTGATCATTATTGCGTAAATAATCGAATCTTGAAGGGGAAAGGGCTAACTTTTATTTGTTTGCATAAAATGAATCACGGACTCCCCAAGTTCGGTATGGTCCAGAATATCCCGCCTCTGATAATTGACTGGTGGAATGACATTGCGCACTGTGCCAGTAATCATGTGAGGAGGGTATTAGTAATCTACCATCTTTGCTGAACGTTCAACCAAATAGGGAACTGATCGAGGCTGCTACCATGTTCTGGGAGGAGAAGAGAGCCATTTTTCGATTTGGAAATATAGAAATGACTCCTCTCCTGTAAGAAATAGGGGGTTTTGCCATGTTACCATGGGATAGTCCAGGACTATTGGTGCTAGAAAATCGCACTCCATGCAGTTTTCTAAAGATTTTGGGTTATAACAAGAATGATGAATTGGTCTGTCTGAAGAAGTCATACATCCCCTTTGAATTTCTCTATGAGCATTATGAGAATAGCAAATCATATCGTCTTCATCATGAGGAGCTAGCCATTACCTCTTTGGGATGGGTGCACCGCCGGGTTTATGTTTTCATAGTCTGTTTCTTGGGTTTGTTGATCTTTCCGATGCAAGGGGGAAGAATTCATACTTGCTTAGCCATGGTCGCCATGATCTTAATGGAGGGTATCGAGGGGAAAAAGTACACTATCATCCCGATGATCTTAGCTGAGATTTACCGTGCTCTGGATCAGTGCAAGCATGGGTTTGGACACTTTGAGGGTTGTAATCTCTTGCGACAAGTTTGGTTGCTGGAACACTTTCAGAGGGGTAGGTATTGCCAAGAGCTTCTACGAAGGACACTGAATGAGTACATAGCCAGTCATCATCCAAAGAGAATGACATTCATTCTAGACAGGTTTGCAAAGCCTGGAAATACTGTAAGCTGGGTGCGTTTCTTCAGCAATTTGATAGACGAACAAGTGCATTCGATGTTTGAATGGTTTCCTAGAAGTGAGTTCATCATCAGATCCAAAGGAACTACTCCCTTAGTACTTATCAGGCTGCGAGGCATCTACCCTTACGCTCCTATAAGGGTAATGAGGCAAACTGGGAGGAAACAAGTCATACCTCGAGTTTCCAACGTGGTTCAGTATAAAGAAGATTTCAAAGGAGATGTAATCGTATTCAAGTTCGAAGCACAATACATGTGGAACCAAAAGATCATCGTGGAAGGAGAGACTATTGAGCCAGACAAGTATCACGTCGGTCATATGTACTACTATCTCTCATGATTAGAGGGCGACATAGCAGGAGACGTCAAAACAAGGGTCAATCTGAAAGATGAACTGGCTGAGGCACATGTGAAGTATAAGAGGCTATACAAAAGGGTGTTCAAATAGGAAGCTAAGCATCTAGGACAACATAAAGTGAACTTGCAGGCGATAAGAGAATGGAAGGAGATTGCCAATAAGCTGATAGAGAGGTTATATTATCTAGAGAAAAGATTGATGGAACTAGAGGGGAAGATGAGAAAGAGGCTTTGGGATTGTCAAGGCATGGACGATGATGAAGGAAGAAAGCTGGCAAAGGCTTACTTGCTACTGGACGTGCAATCTGGGGAATGTGATTGATGGGGTCAAGAGAGCCAAGCATGGAGAAGGTCCTTTCTGGGACCAAGTAGACTAGGAGATAATGTCCTTTACTGTTTTCTAGATTAGATTAGATTTCGATGTAATAAGGCTTAATGCCATTAGTGACTTTATAATTATTATTTTTGATTTAGTGAAAGATGGATTTGGCTTATTTTTGCATTAATGGAATAAAGCAAACGTTGGCATGAATCTTCTCCAAGTCTATGTGTTGCTTAGGCCTCCCTCGGGCACAATGAGGTCCCCAAATTAGGACGTGAATTATTGCATGATCTTATGTGATGCATGCTTAAATATTTCAAACACCCTTTTTACTTCGTCTTACTAACTTGGTTACCTTTTACCTTTTTTTATTGATTGCTCCCATTCCCAAAGGTTGGTTCATGCATTCTGGCATCATCAGCTTACCACACCAGATCCAGAGGTCCTCCACCTCCTCCTCCACCTAGTGAACCGAAAGCCAAAGGCAAAGGGAAGATGGACAATCTTAGTGGTAACCGAAAAGGCAATGATACCATGGCAGAGAATGTTGAAATCTCAGACGGAAAAAGTACGCTAGGACAGAATGAGTTGGTCTTACGTTTGGAGCAGAAAATCCTGGAGTTGCAGGGTGAGCTTTAGCGGGTCCGAAATCTGGAAAACCTTTACATTACTCTAAATGTCCCTGACATTAACCAGCAAAACACAACCACTCAGAACCAAACACCACCGCAAGACACCCAAAACCAAAATACACCACCCATAGCTCCACAAAATCCTCCTGTTATGCACCAGTATCACAATCCCACACCGCATCAAAACCTTAACCCACCACCATTGAAATCCCCTCAACAACACCATCATCATCTGACCCAATATTCGCAAACCACCATTTATCGCACTCCTCAAAACGCACCACAACTTACCCCTGATCCCCCTCAAACTTCAATCAATGATCACCCATATACCCAAGTTCTAGGAACTCATCAAGGTAGCCCGATATATGTAAAAACCTTACCCACACCCCGTAACAAACCTTATACATACCTGAGCCAACCGAGAAGGACCTGCTCATTCAAAACATGGCCGAAGAACTCAAGAAACTGACAGGGAGAGTCCAGAGTATTGAAGGCGGGAAGGGTGTTGAAGGTTTAAACTACGAAGGCTTGTGTATCCAGCCAGATGTAGAACTGTCGGAGGGTTACAAACCTCCCAAGTTTGAGATATTTGATGGCACTAGTGATCCAAAGGTGCATCTAAGAACCTGCTACGACAATCTTGTAGGAGTGGGTAAGAATGAACAAATCTGCATGAAATTATTCATGCGAAGTATTACAGGAGACACATTATCTTGGTATATCAGTCAGAATCCGAAGAAGCAGGCAAATTGGGTGGGCATGTTATCAGATTTCATGGACATATTCGGGTTCAATACAGAGAATGCGCCAGACATTGTTTATATCCAGAACCTCAAGAAGAAGCCGACAGAAACCTTCTCTGAGTATGCTACTCGTTGGAGATCAGAGGCCGCCAAGGTAAGGCCGCTACTTGAAGAAGAACAAATGAACAAGTTCTTTGTTAGATCTTAGGATCCGCAGTATTACGAAAGGTTGATGGTTATCCAAAATACCAATACCCTGTCAACACCTACCATACCTATAATACGCAACCTGCATATTACCATTCACCTCTACCCGCCCGCCAAAACCACCCAAAGCCGCGACCAAATTTTGACTGTAGAGCTCCTAGACAATACACCCCAATCTCTAAACCCATAGCCCAAATGTATGAGAGACTAAAGGTTGCTGGTTACGTCACCCCTATTCCCATAGTTATTGTTGAGAACCCTTCCCAGTGGGTTAACCCCAACAAAACTTGTGCTTATCATTCAGGCATGAAGGGTCATACCATTGAGGAATGTCACATGTTGAAAACAAGATTCAGACATTGATCGGCCCTAATTTATACAGGCAAAGAAAGCCGCACCAAATATCCGTAATAACCCTCTCCCGGATCATAGGGGCGAGGGAGTGAATGTGATAGAAACTGATGAGGAATGGTATCAGGAGGGATCCATCAGACTTATGCGAGAGTGGGATTCTCCTAAAACATCTCTTGTCACCCTCTCGCCGATTGTGGTGCAAACCCATGCACCATTTGAGGTCGAGGTAGCTACGCCTTTCACTGTGATGGTAGCTCCAACACCATCTTATAAGTCTGATATCATCCCATGGAATTATGTTGCAGAGGCAAGAAGAAAAGGAAAAACCAAGATGGAAGAGACAGGTGCTGCGCAAGGTATGACCAGAACTGGCATTGTTTACACACCTGAGAATCTTGGAGGAACAAGCAAAGAAACTGTATTTAAGCCACCTGTCATTGAGACGGGCACTAACAATTTTTGGAGAAAGGTACAGGCGAGGGAGTGCTCTGTTGTTGATCACCTGAACAAGACTCCCGTCCAAATATCCATCTTGTCGTTATTTCAAAATTTAGATGCGCACAAGAATGCCTTGATGAAAGTATTAAGTAAAGCTTATGTGCCCGCCAATATCACTAGTGGGTAGATGGCTAACATGGTAGGACAGGTACTAGAGAGTCACAAAATTACTTTCCACGAAGATGAGCTACCATCAGAAGGGTTAAGACACAACAAAGCGTTGTATATCATTATGCAATTTGGAGACAAGTTCATTGCCAGGGTCCTGATAGATGGAGGTTCGAGCTTGAACATATGCCCACTGACCACTCTGAAAAGACTAGGTAAAGGCCTGCATGAGATACAGATGGGAAGCATGAATGTGAAAGCGTTCGATGGATCTCAGAGAGACACTAATGGGGAAATCAACCTTGATCAACAGATGGGCCCAACCTGGTTTGGTATCGAATTCCAAGTGCTAGACATATCCGCCACCTACAACCTATTGTTGGGACGACCGTGGATTCACACAGCTGGGGCAGTCGCTTCTATTCTGCACCAGATTGTGATGTTTGAGTGGAATCATCAAGAGGTGATCATTCATGGAGATGGAAGCAACCTTCTCTACACCAACCAGACCGTGCCAGTCATCGAAAATAGGAGGAAATTGGGAGGAGAAACATACCATAGTATTGTGTGGGTAAACGCAATTGAGAAGGATCGATGGTGGAGCAACAAGATAGAAAGCATATTGATGTGTTTGGGATATGAACTAGGCAGGGTCTTGGCCGAAAGCTTCATGGTTTCACAGAACCCATATGACCATAATATCATGGCACAACCTTTGGTCTCGGGTATGAATATATTGTGCAAGAATACCAGCATTGGACACCGTTGTGGCGCACCAATTACTATCCGCTGGAACAACCCATACCACTGCTGCACCAGACATTCCGCCAGATTTCCATGATTTGGGGATCTGAGGAAGATGAGATTTTGGCCGGTATGAGGAAGCTGTTTTCGGGCGAGAAAAATATGGACTGTAGTGTAATTTTAAAGGAGGAGGAGGAGGAGGAGGAGGAGGAAGACCTTAACATTTAGACAGTGGGATAAGGATCCGTTCTCAAGAACTGGACTGATGCACCATCCTAGGCTCGCCGAATACCTGAGTAGCCTTGGCAAAATTAGCATGATTTATTTTAAAATTGATTTTTTTGGCGCATTTAAGACATTTTTAGTGCTTTGTTTTGAAATAATTACTCGAGCCATCGAGTCGTACTTGTTGAAAATTTTAAGTTTTATTAATGCATTATTACCTTTCGTTTATTTATTATTATCTTTCTATATTTTTTTCAGCGTAATTATTACATATCTTGATGAACCTACGGTTGTGACATGTAAGGAGACAATGCAAAATAAGGAAAGTGATTCAGAATATTTGGAAGTACCTAAAGAAATTGTCAAAGAAGTAGAGAATTTTGAGAAGAAACCAAAGTCCAATTTGGAGGAAACAGAGGCAGTTAACTTAGGAGATTTTGAAACGGTCAAGGAAACTTGCATAAGCATTAATCTATCACCGCCAGAGAAGGAAAAGTACATCTGGTGTCTAAAATATTATGAGGATATTTTTGCATGGTCCTATGATGACATGACTGGGTTAAGCACATCCATAGTAGCTCACACGCTACCTACCAACTCCATGTGTCCACCAGTAAAACAATAGCTAAAGAAATTCAAGCCAGATATGAGGCTGAACAGAAAGGAGGAGGTTACCAAGCAAATCAAAGCCAAGGTCCTTCGAGTGGTCGAGTACCCGACCTGGTTAGCCAACATTGTGTCGGTTCCGAAGAAGGATGGGAAAGTTAGGGTGTGTGTTGACTATCGAGATCTGAACAGAGCGAGTCCTAAGGATGATTTCCCGTTGCCTAACATACACATACTGATCGACAACTGCGCCAAGCATGAACTCCAATCCTTTATGGACTGCGTCACAGGATACTATCAGATATGGATGGACGAAGAGGATGCTGGAAAGATAGCTTTTATCACGCCATATGGAATATATAGTTACAAAATGATGCCATTCAGTTTGAAGAAAGTTGGGTCCACCTACATGAGGTCCATGATGACTCTCTTCCACGACATGATACACAAAGAGATAGAGGTGTACATGGATGGTGTTATCATCAAATCTAAGAGAAGTCCAGATCACATAGCAGACTTGAGGAAGTTTTTCGATCGACTTCAAAAATAAAATTTGAAGTTAAACCCTGCAAAATATGCCTTCGGAGTCCCTGCTGGGAAGTTGTTAGGTTTCATCGTCAGCCACCACGGTATTGAGCTAGACTCGTCCAAAATCAAGGCTATTCAGATCTTGCCACCACCAAAGAACAAGAAGGATGTGATGAGTTTTCTAGGATGCCTCAATTATATCAGCCGTTTTATAGCATAATCAATGGTGATATGTGAGCCGATCTTCAAGATGTTGAGGAAAGAAGTTGCAACAAATCGGTCCGAAGAATGTCATAAGGCTTTCAACAAAATCAAGGAGTATTTGTCTAAACTGCCTGTGTTGGTCCCGCTAGAGCCAGGGAGACCTCTATTACTGTATTTATCCGTGTTGGATGGAGCCTTTGGTTGCGTTCTAGGGAAACATGATGAAACCGGGTTGAAAGAGCAGGTGACATGTTATCTGAGTAAGAAGTTCACACCTTACGAGGCTCGGTACACTTTGCTGGAGCGCACCTGTTGTGCTTTGACATAGAGAGCCCAGAAGTTGAGACATTATTTCTGTGCATACACCACATATCTCATATCAAGGATGGATCCACTAAAATACATCTTTCAGAATCCCATGCCTACGGGTAAGTTAGCAAAGTGGCAGATATTACTCACTGAATTCGACATCATTTATGTGACTCAGAAGGCAGTCAAGGGGAAAGCATTAGCCGATCACTTAGCAGAGAACCCCGTAGACGGAGAATACAAACGATTGAAGACGTATTTTACCGACGAGGAAGTTTCATTTGTAGGTGAAGATATTGCCGAAACATATGACGGTTGGAGGATATTTTTCGACGGAGTAGAAAACTTTAAGGGAGTGGGCATCGAAGCTGTTTTAGTATTAGAAACCGGTCAAAATTACCCGGTATCCACAAAGCTCAGGTTCCATGCACCAACAATATGGGAGAATACGAGGCCTACATCTTGGGACTCAGATTGGCCATCGACATGAATGTTCAGGAGTTGCTGGTAATCAGGGATTCTGTTCTACTGGTACATCAAGTGCTTGGAGAGTGGACTACCAAGAACACTAAAATATTTCCATACCTATATTGTGTGCAAGATTTGATCAAAAGGTTCACGAAGATAGAATTCAAACATGTTCCAAGGATTCAGAACGAGTTCGCAGATGCATTGGCTACCTTGTCTTCCATGATACAACATCTAGGCAAGAATTTTATCGATCCTATCCCGATAGAGATTCGTAAACAGACAGTTTATTGCACTCATATTGAACAAGAGTTTGACGGAAATCCATGGTTTCACGATATCAAGGAGTATTTAGAGAAAGGAGAATACCCAGAAAATGCCACATACTCTCAGAAGTACACGCTTCGAAAATTGGCCAACCACTTCTTTTAGAGTGGGGGAATTCTGTATAGAAGAACTCCTGATTTGGGATTGTTGCGATGTGTCTACGCCAAGGGGACATCTAGATTGCTCGAAGAAATACACGTTGGAACCTGCGGACCTCACATGAATGGGTTCACTCTTGCCAAGAATATATTAAGGGCAGGATATTTCTGGATGGCTATGGAGACAAACTGCATCAAATATGTTCAAAAGTGTCACCAATGTCAGATACATACTGATATGATACGAGTGCCACCCAACAAACTCAATGCAACAAGTTCACCCTGGCCCTTCTCTACCTAGGGCATGGATGTCATCGGACCAATTGAGCCCGCTAATTTAAATGGACATACGTTCATTTTGGTGGCTATAGATTACTTCACAAAATGAGTTGAAGCTGCTTCCTATAAGGTTGTGACTAAGAAGGTCACAGAGGATTTCATCCGGAATCGTATTGTTTGTCGATTTGGAGTACCTGAGTCAATCATCACCGATAATGTCGCCAATCTCAATAGTGATCAAATGAAAGCCATGTGTGAAACATTTAAGATCAAGCACCAGAATTCTAAAGCATACATGTCGCAGATGAATGGAGCCGTATAAGCCGCCAACAAGAACATCAAGAAGATATTGAGGAAGATGGTGGACAACCACAAGCAATGGCATAAGAAGCTACCATTTTCTTTGCTCGGGTATCGCACCACAATTCGTACGTCAACTGGGGCAACCCCTTATCTACTGGTCTACGGTACTGAAGCCTTTCTACCCGCCGAGGTGGAGATTCCTTCCCTAAGAATCATACAAGAGGTCGAGCTCAGCGACGCGGAATGGATACGGAGCAACTAGCTTTCATTGACGATAAGAGGATGAACGTAGTGTGTCACAGTCAATTCTACCAGAATATAATGGCAAGGGCTTTCAACAAAAAGGTTAGATCGAGGCAATTCACACTAGGGCAATTAGTCTTGAAACGGATCTTCCCGCATCAGGATGAAGCAAAAGGGAAATTCTCACCTAACTGGCAAGGCCCTTACATGGTTCATAGAGTACTGACAGGAGGAGCTCTTATACTCGTAGAGATGGATGGAGAAATATGGCCAAAACCTATCAATTCATACGCAATCAAGAGATATTACGTTTACGATTATGTTTTCACTTTATATTTGATGTAACCTGAAATACGCTTAACTTGATTCCCAATTAAGAAGGGATACGTAGGCAGCCCTGTGGGTTCGGTCACATTATAATAAAATCTTCATTCCCCTCTATGGTCAGAAATTGGGACAAGATTTCGAGTTTGTCAATCTCATTATGTCAAGGATCGCTAAGAAGTGCATTGCCGGAAGTATGTATTTAAACTGGGGCAGAATTTTGAGGAAGGTCCTCAAAATTCCGAGTTGAGGAGGTTGTAATGTCTCAAAGCGTGTCACAGTCTCAGATTCGACAAAATTATTTGTTTTAAGCATCATCACATATTTTGAACAACTGCATTTTTATAAATAATTTATCACAAATGCATATTTTTTGAAAATTTCATTTTCTGTAGTAGCCAGACGTTACCCAGGGTGACTCTAACAAGGCATCAAGACAAAGATCAAAGACGAAATGAAGAATCAAAGGGACGAACCAACCTACCCCCGAAACTCACGATTTTGCTTTGGATACAGGCACAATGGACATAACAAGCACGCCCGCAAATATATACATACAATAAGATCACTACCTTCACACTGAAAAAAGTCGCCAAGCACAAACGTGCCAAGCTAAGGACCACTCTTCCCTCTCACATTTATATCGTTGATTTTCCTGCATAGGGATAAACATTGCCCTCATTCTTTGCTATGGGCTAAGCACTGTCTCAATTATTTCATAAGGCTAAACACTGCCTTCCGTTGCATGAGACTAAACAATGTCTCCATCACATTGCATAAGACTAAACACTGCCTTCATTTGCATGAGACTAAACATTGTCTCCATCACACTGCATAAGGCTAAACACTGCCTTCTATTGCATGAGACTAAGCACTCTCCATCGAATTGAATGAGGCTAAGCGCTGCCTCCATTATTGCATAAGGCTAAACACTGCCTTCCTTTGCATGAGACTAAATATTGTCTCCATCACATTGCATAAGGCTAAACACTGCCTTCCGTTACATGAGACTAAGCACTATCTCCATCGCATTGCATGAGGCTAAGCATTGCCTCCATTATTGCATAACGCTAAGCACTACCTTCCTCTGCCTGAGACTAAGTACTGTCTCCATTACATTATACGAGTCTAAGCATTGCCTCCATTATTGCATAAGTCTAAGCACTGCCTTCCTCTGTATAGGGCTAAAAACCGCCCTCGTCACACACAAGGCTAAGCATTGCCTTGCCTCGTTCTCGCATACAACTAAACATCAGTTGTTCTCGCATTTCATAGGCTGAAACATCGCCACATTATCTGAAGGCATCATCCTCATATCCCGAAGACAACATGCTATGGCCTGAGGATCTCTCAAAACTGCACATCATTATTCAAAGGCATCATAGTCCAGAGGCACCATCCTCATGGCCCGAGGACACCATCTCAAGGCATGCGAATCCCTTATCATACACTTCATGGCCCAGGACGTCATGGTCTAAGGACATCATCCTCATCGTCCAAAGACAACTCTCATGTTTCGAAGGGAATTTGTATCATGTTTAAAATTTTGCAATAACCTCATATATATTCGCATGCATCGTGTTTTATGTTTTGCATGTAACTCGGGAGGTAACCATCCTACATATATGAGCAATTCTTGCTCCGGTTTCCATTTACAACGTTCACATCCTTTGATCATCTCAAATGTAGCTGACAATCAGCAATTGTTTACTCTTTCTCCCGTAACCGTTCAAACATTTACCTCAAATATCCGTAACGTTCAAATTCGCATTCATAGCTCCGCCCAAAATTATTCGTTACTCATGTCACCATCATATACAAAAGATCTTTCCTTGAAACATATAACCATTCTTATAATAACTCTATCGGTTTCATTTGTCGTCGGATCCAGAACTACACACGATTTGATTCCCGTATCACCAGGGATATGTAGGCAACTCAGTAACCAGGGTTCGGCCCCCATTGTTTCAAAAACATATCATCGTCACTCATTTCGGACAAAATTGGTCATTAATTTCTTTACCCGATAACTCTTTCATCATTTTCGGGTAAAGAGAGACAGATATTGATACCTAATTTTGCCCTCATATTTTTATTAATATCATATATACTTTCAAAATAACATTTTTGCATTATCACAAATTTACATGAGTCATATAAGTATTTTCTAAAATTTATTTCATCATTTTTAAGGCTTTAAAATTGATTTTCTTGCATTTAAATTATTCAAATATTTATTAATTACTCCTTCAAATTATTGTTTGATGACTTAATCATCCAAGTTCATTATTTACACCCACATATATGCTTTATAACATTCTTACTTCATTTTGTAGAATTGGATCTGTATTTTTGAGCTATTTATATAATTTTGCAATAATATCCTATATTCTATACATAACTACATAATTTACATTATTTATAATAAAATAGCACTTTTTAATATTTTTATAATGTTAAGCTATTATTTCCAATCAATTTACTGCATACGTAATATTTATATTATTTATTAATTATTTTAAATAAATTTTGTATATTTAATTTATTAGCCCAAAACAGGGCTAATTTCGGACCAAATATGGCCCAAAACACTTGGCCCACCCCATCTCACCCTTTACCATCCCAAAACCAAATAACCCTTTAATAAACCCGGTCAGTACCCGCTTTATAAGACCCACCCCACTCTTCTATTCATCCCAGCCCGTCTCCCAACTTTAATTAATCCACCCCAAACCCTGACGTCAATTCTTCTGAGATAGACCCCCCCCAAATCCTTTCATCCTCTCTTCTTCTCTGAGAAACCCTAGCTGCCGTTGCTTAGTTTCTATGATATACTTACCTTATTAATCTCCACTCATCATTGGTCGTCTGTTTATGGTGTTACTTAGGTACTTTCCTAAATTTGGAAAGTATCACTTCCGAGATCGGACTGGAATGACTCGAATCTTTGATTTTGGGCATTATTCTATATAAACACGCTCAACAAAAAGTGATTTGCACTCTTAACAACTACTATTATTCTCTCTGCACTCATTATTCTATACCTTCTGCATTCTTGATTGTGGACGGTTGAAAGCCAAGGAAACCAGAATTGTCTCTAATTACCTCTCTAGTGCGAGCACTGGTCGGGGCTCGTTCGAAGCTCCTGTGAACTGTAACGCACTAAAAGTGTGGAATTCCTATTGTTGTTCTTATTTGCTACTGGCATTTCGTGATTCTTCTCTATTTGCTATTAAATTTGCAAATTGGTAAGTGTTTAAGCTCTCTCAGTTATGTTTCTTCCCTATTTGTGTACATGCTTTTGAATATCCATATTATGTGGGCTTTTCTAAGCCAATATGATATTATGCCGACCTTTTGTTTGATTTTACTCTTGTAATTATTCATCTGGATTTGTGTTAGTTAGCATGATTAGAAGATTTCCTGGGTTGTGGCACTTGTTCGAAATTGGTGTATTTATGAATGCCTAATCTCTCACATTGACTTCTTAATATTGTATCTTTATGTCTCAATTTGAACGTTTGTCCTAAAACTCTAATGGATTACTGCCTGCCCAAAAGTTGTCTTAATAAAATTCGGCATGCTCTACTATTGTCCTTGTCGATATGAATCCTTGCTTTAACCAATATGTGGATTTAAGAATTGTAATGTGGTGTCTAGATAACTCTGTCTCTTCAAAATTGCTTAGGTCCCTAATGCAATTAGCTTTCTGCACTATGCATGGTTGACTTGTTTAAGTTCTGAAATCTATCTGCTATGCTTGACCTTAAGTTGTCAATGTCTGCTACTATGATATTTTGAACTAGGGAACTATTGTGTTACACTCAGCGCAATTGAGATTCTTATTAGTTGCTATAGATCATGCATGTCCACTTAATCACCATGTGTAATTGTCATCCTCTGCCTATGGCTCTATCAAACCTTTCTCACTTAGATTCACAGTTTTAAAATCCTATCTGGACTAATTCTGAACCATGCTCTACCCTAGACTCACTCTGGAAATATTAACATGTGCATCTTGTGTGTGCTTACCCTGTTAACTCTAAATGGTATGTTCATTCAAATCTCATAATGTTATGTATATTTTTAGCATGCTCTCACCTTCTTAGTGATTTAACCCCATGTTATTAGTTTGCCATGTCAAAACTACCCTGTTGAAATTAAGTCTATTGATTCTCTTAGTTCTTGTTCCTTGCTTAATCAAATCTGCCACTTTTTTGCTTATGAAATGTCCATGTGTTCATGAATCCTGCTAAATTATTTTTATAAATTATTTTAAACAAATTTTGAATATATAATCTTACAGCCCAAAACAGGGGTAATTTCGGACCAAATATGGCCCAAAATACTTGGCCCACCCCAGCTCACCATTTACCAGCCCAAAACCTAATAACCCTTTAATAAACCCGGTTGGTACCCGCTTTATACGACCCGCCCCACTCTTCCATTCATCCTAGCCCGTCTCTCAACTTTAATTAATCCGCCCCAAACCCTGATGTCAATTCTTCTAAGATAGCCGCCCCCAAATCCTTTCATCCTCTCTTCTTCTTTGAGAAACCCTAGCTGTCGCTGCTTAGTTCCTTTCTGATTCTAACCCAGAAATGGAATCTACCTATGATATACTTACCTTATTAATCTCCTCTCATCATTGGTCGTCTGTTTATGGTGTTACTTAGGTACTTTCCTAAATTTGGAAAGTATCACTTCCGAGATCGGACTGGAATGACTCGAATCTTTGATTTTGGGCGTTATTCCATCTATATACGCTCAACAAAGAGTGATTTGCACTTTAACGACTTCTATTATTCTCTCTACACTCAATATTCTATACCTTCTGCATTCTTAGTTGTGGACGGTTGAAATCCAAGGCCACCAGAATTGTCTCTAATTACCTCTCTAGTGCGAGCACTGGTCGGGGCTCGTTCGGAGCTCCTATGAACTCTGACGCACTAGAAGTGTGGAATTCCTATTGTTGTTCTTATTTGCTACTGGCATTTGGTGATTCTTCTCTATTTGCTATTAAATTTGCAAATTGGTAAGTGTTTAAGCTCTCTCAGTTATGTTTCTTCCCAATTTGTGTTCGTGCTTTTGAATATCCCTATTATGTGGGCTTTTCTAAGCCAATATGATATTATGCCGACCTTTTGTTTGATTTTACTCTTGTAATTCTTCATCTGGATTTGTGTAAGTTAGCATGATTAGAAGATTTCCTGGGTTGTGAAACTTGTTCGAAATTGGTGTATTTATGAATGCCTAATCTCTCACATTGACTGCTTAATATTGTATCTTTATGTCTCAATTTGAACGCTTGTCCTGAAATTCTAATGGATTACTGCCTGCCCCTAAGTTGTCTTAATAAATTTCGGCATGCTCTACTATTTTCCTTGTCTATATGAATCCTTTCTTTAACCAACATGTGGATTTAAGAATTGTAATGTGGTGTCTAGGTAACTCTGTCTCTTTAAAATTGCTTAGGTCCCTTATACAATTAGCTTTCTGCACTATGCATGGTTGACTCTTTTAAGTTCAGAAATCTATCTGCTATGATTGACCTTAAGTTGGCAATGTCTGCTACTATGATATTTTGAACTAGGGAACTATTGTGTTAAACTCAGCGCAATAGAGATTCTTATTAGTTGCTATAGATTATGCATGTCTACTTGTTCACCATGTGTAATTATCATCCTCTGCCTATGGCTCTATCAAACCTTTCTCACTTAGATTCACAGTCTTAAAATCCTGTTTGGACTAATTCTGAACCATGCTCTACCCTAGACTCACTCTGAAAATATTAACATGTTTATCTTGTGTGTGTTTACCCTGTAAACTCTAAATGGCATGTTCATTTAACTCTCATAATGTTATGTATATTTTTAGCATGCTCTCACCTTCTTAGTGATTTAACCCCATGTTATTAGTTTGCCATGTGAAAACTACCCTGTTGAAATTAAGTCTATTGATTCTCCTAGTTCTTGTTCCTTGCTTAATCAAATCTGTCACTTTTTTGCTCATGAAATGTCCATGTGTTCATGAATCCTGCTAAATTATTTTTATAAATTATATTAAATATTTTTCGTATATTTAATTTTATAGCCCAAAACAGGGCTAATTTCGGACCAAATATAGCCCAAAACACTTGGCCTACCCCAGCTCACCCTTTACCAGCCCAAAACCAAATAACCCTTTAATAAACCCGATCAGTACCCTCTTTATACGACCCGCCCCACTCTTCCATTCATCCCAGCCCGTCTCCCAACTTTAATTAATTCGCCCCAAATCCTGATGCCAATTCTTCTGAGATATCCGCCTCTAAATCCTTTCATCCTCTCTTCTTCTCTGAGAAACCCTAGCCGCCGCTGCTTAGTTCCTTTCCGATTCTAACCCAGAAATGGAATCTACCTACGATATACTTACCTTATTAATCTCCTCTCATCATTGGTTGTTAGTTTATGGTGTTACTTAGATACTTTCCTAAGTTTGGAAAGTATCAATTCCGATATCGTACTGGAATGACTCGAATCTTTTATTTTGTGCATCATTCTATCTATATACGCTCAACAAAGAGTGAGTTGCACTCTTAACGACTACTATTATTCTCTCTGTACTCATTATTCTATACCTTTTGCATTCTTAGTTATGGACGGTTGAAAGCCAAGGCCACCAGAATTGTCTCTAATTACCTCTCTAGTGCGAGCACTGGTCGAGGCTTGTTCGAAGCTCCTATGAACTCTGACGCACTAGGAGTGTGGAATTACTATTGTTGTTCTTATTTGCTACTGGGTGATTCTTCTCTATTTGCTATTAAATTTACAAATTGGTAAGTGTTTAAGCTCTCTCAGTTATGTTTCTTCCCTATTTGTGTTCGTGCTTTTGAATATCCCTATTATGTGGGCTTTTCTAAGCCAATATGATATTATGTCGACCTTTTGTTTGATTTTACTCTTCTACTTTTTCATCTGGATTTGTGTAAGTTAGAATGATTAGAAGATTTCCTGGGTTGTGACACTTGTTCGAAATTGGTGTATTTATGAATGCCTAATATCTCACATTGACTGCTTAATATTGTATCTTTATGTCTCAATTTGAATGCTTGTCCTGAAACTCTAATAGATTACTGCCTGCCCCGAAGTTGTCTTAATAAATTTCGGCATGCTCTACTATTTTCCTTGTATATATGAATCCTTGCTTTAACCAACATGTGGATTTAAGAATTGTAATGTGGTGTCTAGCTAACTCTGTCTCTTTAAAATTGCTTAGGTCCCTAATACAATTAGCTTTCTGCACTATGCATGGTCGACTTGTTTAAGTTCTGAAATCTATCTGCTATGCTTGACCTTAAGTTGGCAATATCTGCTACTATGATATTTTGAACTAGGGAACTATTGTGTTTCACTCAGCGCAATTGATATTCTTATTAGTTGCTATAGATTATGCATGTCTACTTGTTCACCATGTGTAATTATCATCCTCTGCCTATGGCTCTATCAAACCTTTCTCACTTAGATTCATAGTTTTAAAATCCCGTTTGGACTAATTCTGAACCATGCTCTACCCTAGACTCACTCTGGAAATATTAACATGTGTATCTTGTGTGTGTTTACCCTGTTAACTCTAAATGGCATGTTCATTCACCTCTCATAATGTTATGTATATTTTTAGCATGCTCTCACTTCTTAATGATTTAACCCCATGTTATTAGTTTGCCATGTCAAAACTACCCAGTTGAAATTAAGTCTATTGATTCTCCTAGTTCTTCTTCCTTACTTAATCAAATCTGTCACTTTTTTTCTTATGAAATGTCCATGTGTTCATGAAGCCTGCTAAATTATTTTTATAAATTATTTTAAATTTTTTTTGTATATTTAATTTTATAGCCCAAAATAGGGCTAATTTTGGACCAAATATGGCCCAAAACACTTGGCCCACCCCAGCTCACCCTTTACCAGCCCAAAACCAAATAACCCTTAATAAACCCGGTCGGTACCTACTTTATATGACCCGCCCAACTCTTCCATTCATCCCAGCCCATCTCCCAACTTTAATTAATCCGCCCCAAACCCTGATGCCAATTCTTCTGAGATAGCCGCTACCTAATCCATTCATCGTCTCTACTTCTCTGAGAAACCCTAGCCGCCGCTGCTTAGTTTCTTTCCGATTCCAACCCAGAAATGGAATCTACCTATGATATACTTTCCTTATTAATCTCCTCTCATCATTGGTCGTTTATTTATGGTGTTACATAGGTACTTTCCTAAGTTTGGAAAGTATCACTTCCGAGATCGAACTGGAATGACTCGAATATTTGATTTTGGGCGTTATTCCATCTATATACGCTCAACAAAGAGTGATATGCACTCTTAACGACTACTATTATTCTCTCTGTACTCATTATTCTATACCTTCTGTATTCTTGGTTGTGGACGATTGAAAGCCAAGGCCACCAGAATTGTCTCTAATTACCTCTCTAGTGCGAGCACTGGTCGGGGCTCGTTTGAAGCTCCAGTGAACTCTGACGCACTAGGAGTGTGGAATTCCTATTGTTGTTCTTATTTGTTACTGGCATTTGGTGATTCTTCTCTATTTGCTATTAAATTTGCAAATTGGTAAGTGTTTAAGCTCTCTCAGTTATGTTTCTTCCCTATTTGTGTTCGTGCTTTTGAATATCCCTATTATGTGGGCTTTTCTAAGCCAATATGATATTATGCCGACCTTTTGTTTGATTTTACTATTGTAATTCTTCATCTGGATTTGTGTAAGTTAGCATGATTAGAACATTTCCTGGGCTGTGACACTTG
Organism: Nicotiana tomentosiformis; assembly: GCF_000390325.3. Classification (NCBI taxonomy): domain Eukaryota; kingdom Viridiplantae; phylum Streptophyta; class Magnoliopsida; order Solanales; family Solanaceae; genus Nicotiana; species Nicotiana tomentosiformis. The sequence goes on along the minus strand of NC_090817.1, from coordinate 82,040,032 downwards.
TGCGAAATTGGTGTATTTATGAATGCCTAATCTCTCACATTGACTGCTTAATATTGTATCTTTATGTCTCAATCTGAACGCTTGTCCTGAAACTCTAATGGATTACTGCCTGCCCAGAAGTTGTCTTAATAAATTTCTGCATGCTCTACTATTGTCCTTGTCTATATGAATCCTTGCTTTAACCAACATGTAGATTTAAGAATTGTAATGTGGTGTCTAGCTAACTCTGTCTCTTTAAAATTGCTTAGGTCCCTAATACAATTAGCTTTCTGCACTATGCATGGTTGATTTGTTTAAGTTCTGAAATCTATCTGCTATGCTTGACCTTAAATTGGCAATGTTTGCTACTACGATATTTTGAACAAGGGAACTATTGTGTTACACTTAGCGCAATTGAGATTCTTATTAGTTGCTACAGATTATGCATGTCTTCTTGTTCCCCATGTGTAATTGTCATCCTCTGCCTATGGCTCTATCAAACCTTTCTCACTTAGATTCACAGTTTTAAAATCCTGTTTGGACTAATTCTGAACCATGCTATACCCTAGACTCACTCTGGAAATATTAACATGTGCATCTTTTGTTTGCTTACCTTGTTAACTCTAAATGGCATGTTCATTCAACTCTCATAATGTTATGTATAATTTTAGCATGCTCTCACCTTCTTAGTGATTTAACCCCATGTTATTAGTTTGCCATGTCAAAACTACCCTATTGAAATTAAGTCTATTGATTCTCCTAGTTTTTGTTCCTTGCTTAATCAAATCTGTCACTTTTTTGCTTATGAAATGTCCATTAGTTCATGAATCCTGCTAAATTATTTTAAACAAATTTCATATATTTTAATTTATAGCCCAAAACAGGGCTAATTTCGGACCAAATATGGCCCAAAACACTTGGCCCACCCCAGCTCATCCTTTACCAGCCCAAAACCAAATAACCCTTTAATAAACCCGGTCGGTACCCGCTTTATCTGGCCCGCCCTAATCTTCCATTCATCCCAGCCCGTCTCCCAACTTTAATTAATCTGCACCAAACCCTGATGCCAATTCTTCTGAGATAGCCGCTACCAAATCCTTTCATCCTCTCTTCTTCTCTGAGAAACCCTAGCCGCCGCTGCTTAGTTCCTTTTCGATTCCAACCCAGAAATGGAATCTACCTATGATATACTTACCTTATTAATCTCCTCTCATCATTGGTCATCTGTTTATGGTGTTACTTAGGTACTTTCCTATGTTTGGAAAGTATCACTTTCGAGATCGAACTAGAATGACTCGAATCTTTGATTTGGGCGTTATTCCATCTATAGACACTCAACAAAGAGTGATTTGCACTCTTAACGACTACTATTATTCTCTCTGTACTCATTATTCTGTACTTTCTGCATTCTTGGTTGTGGACGATTGAAAGCCAAGGACACCAGAATTGTCTCTAATTACCTCTCTAATGCGAGCACTGGTCGGGGCTCGTTTGAATCTCCTATAAACTCTGACGCTCTAGGAGTGTGGAATTCCTATTGTTGTTCTTATTTGCTACTGGCATTTGGTGATTCTTCTCTATTTGTTATTAAATTTGCAAATTGGTAAGTGTTTAAGCTCTCTCAGTTATGTTTCTTCCCTATTTGTGTTCGTGCTTTTGAATATCCCTATTATGTGGGCTTTTCTAAGCCAATATGATATTATGCTGACCTTTTGTTTTATTTTACTCTTGTAATTCCTCATCTGGATTTGTGTAAGTTAGCGTGATTAGAAGATTTCCTGGGTTGTGACACTTGTTCGAAATTGGTATATTTATGAATGCCTAATCTCTCACATTGACTGCTTAATATTGTATCTTTATGTCTCAATTTGAACGCTTGTCCTGAAACTCTAATGGATTACTGCCTGCCCAGAAGTTGTCTTAATAAATTTCTGCATGCTCTACTATTGTCCTTGTCTATATGAATCCTTGCTTTAACCAACATGTGGATTTAATAATTGTAATGTGGTGTCTAGCTAACTCTATCTCTTTAAAATTGCTTAGGTCCCTAATACAATTAGCTTTCTCCACTATGCATGGTTGACTTGTTTAAGTTCTGAAATCTATCTGCTATGCTTGACCTTACGTTGGCAATGTCTGCTACTATGATATTTTGAACTAGGGAACTATTGTGTTACACTCAGCGCAATTGAGATTCTTATTAGTTGCTACAGATTATGCATGTCTACTTGTTCACCATGTGTAACTGTCATCCTCTGCCTATGGCTCTATCAAACCTTTCTCATTTAGATTCACAGTTTTAAAATCCTGTTTGGACTAATTCTGAACCATGCTCTACCCTAGACTCACTCTTGAAATATTAACATGTGCATCTTGTGTGTGCTTACCCTGTTAACTCTAAATGGCATATTCATTCAACTCTCATAATGTTATGTATATTTTTAGCATGCTCTCACCTTCTTAGTGATTTAACCCCATGTTATTAGTTTGCCATGTCAAAACTACCCTGTTGAAATTAAGTCTATTTATTCTCCTAGTTCTTGTTCCTTGCTTAATCAAATCTTTCGCTTTTTTGCTTATGAAATGTCCATGTGTTCATGAATCCTGCTAAATGACTCCATGAGGTTTTTCTAATGCACATCTACATATCATGTCTACAGGGTTTCAACTAATCAATCAATCAGTCGCTTTTATTGCTCTTGGCACGTCGCTCCTCTAGATATCATGATTATATGACCTTAATCAACTAATCAATTACTTTGCTGCTTTGTTGTATTGCTACACTTAGATGACATGATAATAGGGATAAAGTGTTATGAAATCAATCTCAATTGTCAACCATTAGAGATCCTGCCTATAGGATGCTATTAGTCGTCATAGACAGCATGTTTATAAGATCGGCGTTGTTAATCTTGTGCTTTCGAACAGTCTTATTGCCTCGTTGCATGAACAATGTAGATGTCGTACCTATAGGTGTGTAATACCTTTAATCTGCAAATCCACTGCATGTACACTGCTGCAAATCAGAATCACCTAGAAATCATGCCTATACGACTTACCGACTATAATGCTTCTTAACTCTGAAACTGTCTACTGCCTAATCTGTCGCGTGCATTCGTTGTTTATTTGTGGGGGGTTAACTTGAGCCTTTTCTTACATTTATGTGAAGTCCTATATGATTTCAATGTGCGCTAGTTTTATCATTTTTAGCATCCTAAGTAGAGTCTAGGACCACCTAATAGTAGGTCCAAAGTCTCTTGGACCATAAGCATGGGACAAGTAGTGCACGCATAGAACACAACCTAGAAATGAATTAGAGCGTCTCTAAGTAAATAACTTTAACATAGTAATCGGGTAGCAAAAGATGATAGTCTGTGCCTGCTGAATAATATGAGCAGCCCCTACCTTAAGGGAGTTACGAAGTATTATTTATGTTGCACAGGGTGATCCTTTAAGCAAAAAAAACTTAGGACCCTCTTTCTTTTTATATGTTTAGTCATCATATATAGATTAACCAAGTTGTACCTTGTAACCTCTATAGACTTGTATTAATCATCTATATAGTTTAATTGTTGCTCGATTTCCTTTACACTTGTTCATAATAGAACCTTTAAATTCCTTTTCTTCCCTTACTTATATGATCACTTACGATGATTGTAATCCGATAATCCCACATAGTGTAAACTTTGGCGGGGACCCACAGTTGTAGACCTCGAAGAGTGCCTAACACCTTCTCTTTGAGCTAACTTGAGCCCTTACCCGGTCTTTGGTGGCAAAGACTAGTTAAACAAAGTTATTTACAAATAGGTGCCCTAACGCACCTCAAAAATCGTTAGGTGGCAACTCTTATCTTCTAACACCCTCTTAAAAAGTTGTCACACATCGAAACCCGCTTTCGCGAGAAAACGAGGCGCGACAATTGTCACAGAATAATGTTTTTTTTGTCCAGAGAAAATTCCACCGAGAGTTATACCGCTCAGAAGTTTGTATTGTCTACATATCATGGCACTACCTCAAGGCTTGTTGCTATCAGTCATTCATCCGAGAAGGTCTCAAAGATCTCTTCCACCTCAACTTTCTTTTTGGCTACTTCAAGCATGGACAAGTGATCAGCCACTTATTTCTTCGTTTCTTTTAGGTCATGGATTTCTAAGCTATATTCTTGTAGTAGTAACATCCACTTAATCATACACAACTTAGTTCCCAAGAGCAGCATAGTCAGTATAAGCTATTACCTTTGAGCCCATTAAGTACGACTTGGATTTTCCGAATGTGAACACCACTACTAGCATCTCTTTCTCCATCACAGTGTAGGTGAGTTGGTCACTACTCAAGGTTCTACTTTCTAGTAGATTGGATGCATGACTTTATCTTTGCTGGCCAAAAACTGCCCCTACAGCATAGTCCCTTGCATCACACATCAGCTCAAACGGTTTCTCCTAGTTAGGTGCAACTATAGTGGGTGCATTCACCAATATCTTATTCAACTCCTCAAAAGTTAATCTGCAGTCATCAAAAAACACAAAGGGATGATATTTTTCAAGAAATTTACATATAAGGTTATCAATTTTGAAAAAATCCTTCTAATAGAAGCCGTCACAACCAAGAAAACTTCTTATTGCCTTTACCAAAGTGGGTGGTGGCAATTTTTCTGTCACGCCAATCTTAGCACAATCGACCTTAATACCTTTATTGGACACTGGGTGCTCCCAGATTGTACTTTCTTGTATCGTAAAATGATACTTTTCCCGATTTAGCATCAAATTTATATCTATGCACCTTCTTAAAACTTTTTTCAAATTCCCAAGACAATCATCGAATGAATCCCTCACTATTGATAAATCATCCATGAAAACCTTCATAATATCCTCAACCATGTCAATAAAGATGGCCATCATACACCTCTAGAATGTGAAGTGTGCATTTTATAGGGTGAAAGGCATTCTCCGAAAAGCATAAATGCCATACAGACAGGTGAATGACATTTCTCTCTATCCTCAAGGGCATAAAGATCTGGTTGTTCTCCGAGTACTCTCCGAAAATCATAAATAGTCTTGGCGTGGGTCTAAACTTGAGGAAAGATGTTTATAGCTCTTATGTTGGGTTTTAAGCATTGGTATAAACTATTGTCATTGGTGTGATACTTGAGTAGGTTCGAAATTATGTTACTCGCCTATGTGCTTAATATTAAGTTGCTCGAGGATGAGCAAGAGTTTAAGTGTGGAGTGGTGATTAATGATAAAAGGTGCATACATTTTAGTATGTTTGCATATTATTTCTTATGTGAGTTGCGGGAGATCACACAACTTTTGATGTAAAATATGCTCATTGTATATTTTTTTATGTATAGGAACAAACTTGTGCATAAATGGATCAAATACGAGAAAAATTAGAAAAAAAGAACTGAAGAGAAAAGTTTCAGACAATGAAGTGATGTTCACTTCCCCAGACCGGGACCAGAGTAGAAGAAAATAGCAACTGGGAGCTAGCGGTTTGGGTCACGAGTCTGGAGGCGCTCCCAACATTTCAATCCGAAATAGGAGAAGTCAAATCCGCCCCAACTCAATCCCACTTAATATAAATATGATTGTTAGCCACTTTTTGGAGGAGACAAAACTTTGAAGACGCAAGAACACACTTGGAGCAAGGAAAAGGATTTTACTTCACATTTTTCCCTCTTTCTTTCTATTTTTTTATTGTTATTAATTCTAGTGTTGTAGTTTTACATACTATAATGAGTAGCTAAACTCTTTATTTAGTGTTGTAGTTGAACCTCTTGGAGGAAGAATTTCTGATACATTTAACATAATTGAGCTTTTTTATTTCTCTACTTGTTCAATTATATATTTATTGTTGAACATTAAATGGCCTCAGTTGACTGTGCCTATTCATTAGTATATGTCATTCGAGAGAGAATATGTATTTAGGTGATTGTTGAATAACATCACTCCTAAGGTATATGAGAGTTCAATATAGTGAGTTTAAAAGCGGGATTAGAGATACGAAGCTTTAACTTGGTCATAGTGAACGGTGAAAACGTGCGAGCTAGAGTAATTCGAGAGAATATGAATTTGTAGTTTCTTAAGAGAGAATTACGATAAATCGAATGCTCACAACCAATAGAGAATACTTAGGCAAAATTGTAGTAGTCATATCGGAAAGAATTCCGAAAAGTAGAAAAATCATAACTCTAGGTCCTTCCCTATGTTGTCTACAAGCTTTGCTTACTAGTGATCCTTTTATTCCATTTTTTGCATTGCTTTTAGTTTAGAAATAACCAAACTAGTTATTTGATACTCCAGAGGATTCCTTGCGTGAATTCTTGCGTAACGAATAGTTGTAGTTAATAAGTTAATTTTTTGTGAAATTCGGCTCTGGACTCATAAACCGCATTATATTTTTAACGACCGTAGACTTTTGAGGAGGCATAGTTGGGCGTGATCATATATATGCTACCAAATTAAACTCTCTAACATAGAATTTAAGGCACATCGTGGGCGCTACCAAATAAAAAGTGAAGAGCTAGCTTAAATTTATTGCAGCATGTAACCTTTCATCAAGAAAAAGAAAACACCAAAAGTGTTAAAATATGCTTGTTTTCTTGAAGGAAAACAAAACACAAATATGGTAACCGTACTTAGGACATCAAACTAACAGAACTCACGAAAAAGAAAAATAGAAAAAACTAGGAAATCTCCACATAGGTCTGAATATTCAAACGCAATAACTTTGCTTTATATTCTTCAAATAATCCTCAATAGGTTGGACTTGCTTCATCTCGTTCACCAAAGTCCCAATGGGGTGAATCATCTAAATAACCTCCACAACTATCTACCTTGATATAGCACTGTATATGGTAAAATATGATATGACACGTGTTCGTCTAAAGGGAGGACACGTGGAACCCAAGGAAACCGAACGCAGTCATTTCGCTTGTTATCGAAAATGATAACATTCATAAAGGTGTGTTAAATGCTCTACGCCCGATAATATTTAATAGAGAATATTTTGCAGCATTAAGAGCGACGGTCCGTTACAGAAAATTTGGCATTTATGCTCACCATTACGTCTTCATCAATGACCCTCATAATTGACATAAAAGGAGGGCACGATCCTAGGACTTCTTTCCCTAGACATAGCTATAAATAGTGAGCTCAGTAATCATTATAAAGGTCACGAATTTTATGGCTAAACATATACTACATTCTATACAAATCTTAATACAATCTTATTTTCTTGCTTTTTAATCTCATCATTGCTGTGCTCGAAAACCTTGTTCCCAAAACTGTCATCTCAGTTGTTTCATCTACATTTCAAGGTAAAGTATTGTACATTTATTCAATTATTGCATTATTTTAGGATTAAATTAGTTCACTTATCTAGAAACCACGTATAAATTCAACTGTACTATTTTACGGAGAAGCAGTTTAGCACCCACAGTGGGGACTAGACAGTCGTGTAATTAAATCGATCCTTACCTAACACGATTTGATTATTTCGTCTTACAAAAATTCATAAAAAATAGCAGATAACACCGTTAACAGCACGCACAACCCTGAAATTCGAGGGGATCGGCCTCATTTTGAGGATTCAATCAGTGACACCAACAATGAGGGAAATTACGCCACGCCGATGCATGACAGGCAGAACCCTCGACAGGTTCTAAAGACAACTCCCGATGATGCTGATGAGGAGCATGTCGTGGATGCTGTAAGGATCCTACGAGAGCAACAAGTAATCATTCTAGGCCACCTCACGTGGCAGGATCAGGTTATGATAGAACTAAAGCAGGCACTATTGTGGGCTTCAGATAATGCAAATAGATGAGACCCAATTCCTCCCGGTGTTCCCACAAACCAAACGATTCAGAGAGTCAACAACAACACTCCTAGGGCGAAGTTGGCTCCGACGGGGCTGGGGGGAGCAGATTCGGTCTCAACAACGAGAGTGACCCGTTCAAGAATGATCTTTTACAGTTTATGAGGGAAGTAAATGCCCGCATGGACCGAATTCCGAGCGCGCCACCAATATTGAAAGGCCCGGACTCGAAGAAGTATACTCAATTGTCGTATAACCGAGCGCGGCACCAAAACTAATACTGAAAGCGGTTCAGAATGTTTGAAATGCCAAAGTATGAAGGGACTTCAGACCCACAGGAGCATAGTACCACCTACACAACGGCTGTAAAAGGAAATGATCTAGCTCCTCACGAAATTGAATCTGTACTACTAAAGAAATTTGGAGAAACTCTCACGATGGGAACCCTAACGTGGTATTCATTATTACCCAAGCATTCCATAGATTCATTTGAGATACTCGCGGATTATTTCATCAAGGCTCATGCTAGGGACAGAAAAGTACAATCCCGGAAGGCCGACATATTCAGGATCACACAGAAAGAATCTGAATTATTATGAGAGTTCGTTACCTGATTCCAGAAAGAAAGAATGTTGCTCCCGGCTATCATGGATTAATGGGCAGCTGAAGCATTCACCAAAGGATTGAACCCGAGAAGCTCAGACGCTTCCCGAAAGCTGAAGGAGAGCCTGCTTGAGTTCCAAGCAACAACTTGGATAGATGTCCATAACCGGTATGAGTCAAAAATAAGGATCGAAGATGACCAGGTTAGTTCCACATCATCGGCCAAAGGACGGGAGAAGAGCAGAGAAAAATCAAAGGATGACTACGACGCGGACAAATGGACTTCGAGGGGCAAGTTTTTGCCCTACAAGCAGACCGAAGGCCGTGACAGAAACTTCCAGTCAGCAAACAAGTTCATCACTGAAAGGGGAACCGATCGTGGTCGAAGCAACAGATCACTCCAGGACAAGGAGGCATCGGGGTCTAGGGATCCTTCTTACCCCAAGTTATCGGAATATAACTTCAACGTCAGTATAGTGGAGTTGGTGTCAGCCATGAGAAACATTAAATATGAATGATTACCGAGACCTATGAGATCCGATTCCATCCAGAGAGATCCCAACTTATGGTGTGAGTACCATGGTATGAACGGTCATCGGACAGGGTATTGTCGACACCTCCTAAAGGAGGTGGCAACACTATTGAAGAACTGTCACCTCAGAGAATTCTTGAGTGACCGAGCTAAGAACAATTATGGTCGTAATAGAGACAACGCGAAACTTCCGAAAGCAGGAGAAGAACCTCTACGCCAAATGATCAGTATGATCTTTGGGGGTAATGAGATTAACGGGATTACCTTTTCAGCAGTAAAGAAGATGAAAGTATCAATAACTCATAGTAAAAGACTCCGAGAAAACGATATCACTTTTACGGAGGAGGACACAGACAGATTGTTGTTGCAACACAATGACGCGCTGGTAATTTCTTTTAATGTGTTAGATTTTTAGATTAAACGTGTTCCGGTATATCCAGGAAGTTCAGCTAATATCATACAATGGAGAGTATTGGAGCAAACAAAACTCACCGGAAGCATTATCCCGGCAACAAATCTCCTCGATAGATTCAACCTTGCGAGCGTGATGACCCGAGGAGAGATTATGCTGCTCACAAACGCTGAAGGGGTAACGAAAACAACTCTCTTCCAAGTAGTAGATGGTGACATGGGATACAACATCATCCTGGGAAGGCCATGGTTACACGAGATGAAAGTTGTACCCTCAACATATCACCAATTGCTGAAGTTTCCAACGCCCGAAGGAATCAACCGGCAACAAGGGAGATGAATGCAATCTCAGTTTCCAGTAGCAAAGGGAAGGAGCGCATAGCATAGCAATTTCAGGAACAATATCAGGTGCCAAGATATTTCCAAATTCCAGAAGAGACGGATGCAACGAAGTCCACGGCGGAAGAACTGGAGCAAGTTGCATTGTTCGATGAATTCCTAGAGAAAATATTCCATTTGGGGACAGGACTGCACCCAGAGCTCAGGTATGATTTTATTGAATTCCTTAAATTTAATGTTGATTGTTTTGCATGGTCACACGAGGATATGGCAGGTGTCCCGACAGAAATAGCTGCAAAATATCAGTTTGGATCCCAACGTACCTCCGGTAAGGAAGAAGAAATGCCCTATTGCCGAGGCCAGGAATAAATTCGTCAAAGAAGAGGTAACCCACTTGCTTAAAATCGGTTCGGTCTGAGAGGTAAGATATCCGGACTGGCTAGCCAATGTAGTAGTAGTTCCTAAGAAGAATAATAAAAATTTCATGTGCCTCTAGTAAGTTGCGGTAAGTGCAGTTTTAGTCCGGAAGGACGAAGGTATGCAATTTCCCATTTATTACCTTAGCAAAATTTAACGTGAGCAGAAACTCGCTACCCATATTTGAAAAAACTGGCCTTAGCTCTCGTAGTTGCCGCTCGAAAGTTGAGGCCCTACTTTTAATGTCACCAGATAGTTGTGGTGATGACTACTTTACCTTTGCAAAACATCCTCCATAAACTCGAGCTCTCAGGAAGATTGGCCAAATGGGCCATCGAAATGAGTGAGTTTGACATAGAACACAAACCAAGGGCTTCAATTAAGTAGCAAGTCTTGGTTGACTTCGTGGCCGATTTCAGTCCGGGGCTACTGCCTCTAGCAACTAAAGTGGCAATAATGGTGTTTGAATCGACATCGAGGGTCTGCACCTTATTTACGGATAGAGCTTCCAACGTAAAGGAGTCTGGACTCGGAATAATCTTAATCATGCATTCGGGGGGAAACCCTAAGGCAATCCATCATAACGATCCCTTTAACTAACAATGAAGCATAATATGAAGCTTGATTGCAGGGCTCGAATTGGCCCAGGGACTTTATTCTGAGGTTATCGAAATTAAATGTGACTCGTAGATGGTGGTAAATCAGGTCTATAGGATCTTTGATACCAAAGAAGAATGTATGCAACAATACGTGGTAAAGGTCCAGGCTCTTGTGGCACGATTCCGGGAGTGGTCAATCACTCACACACCAAGGGAGGATAATACAGAAATGGATGCATTAGCAAACTTAGAATCATCGACAGAAATAAAGGGATCGGAATCTGGGACGGTAGTACAATTGATGAGCTCAATCCTGGATATGGATGGTTACTACGAGGTAAATTCGACTAGTCTGGTCTGGGACTGGAGAAATGAAATAATCAACTATCTCGAGCACGGGAAATTGCTTGAAGACCCCAAAGCATCATAGGCATTACGCACCAAAGCTGCACGATATAGCTTTAATAGAGGCCAATTGTATAGAAAATTCTTCCAAGGCCTAATGGCCCGATGCTTAGGAGCGCCAGAAGCTAATTATGTCATGAGAGAAGTCCACGAAGGGATATGCGACAATCACTCAAGCGCAGATTCTTTGGTGCTGAAGTTGGTACGGGCAGGATATTACTGCCCTCGCATAGAACAAGACGCCAAAGCCTTCATACAAAAATGTGATAAGTGCCAATGCTACGCACCACTAGTACACCAACTGGCAGAACCTTTACATTTGGTTCTATCCCCATGGCCGTTCATGAAATGGGGGATGGATATCGTCGGACCGCGCCACTGGCTCCCGGAAAGGTAAGGTTTCTTTTAATTTTGACTAACTATTTTTCTAAATGGTTGGAGGCAAATCATTATTAGAAGATTGGAAAACATGAATTGGTCGATTTCCTGTGAGAAAACATAATTTGCAGATTCAGAATACCTAAAGAAATAGCATGCGACAATGGGCCACATTTTATCGGTGCAAAAGTAACAAAGTTCCTCGAAGATTTGAAGATAAAGAGGATCACATATTCCCCTTATCATCTGAGTGCAGACGGTCAAGCAGAGTCAACAAACAAAATGATTATTCAAAACCTCAAGAAAAGGTTGGAAGCGGCAAAAGGCAAATGGCCCGAAGAATTTCCCGGAGACCTATGGGCCTATCGAACAACGGCCAAATCGAGTACAAGAGAAACTCCTTTTTCCCTTATGTACGGTATTGAAGCCCTAATCCCGGTGGAAGTAAGTGAACCTACTTTGAGATATTTTAGGGCAGATGAAGAATCGAACAATGAGGCGATGTTAATCAAATTGGATCTGCTTGAGGAACGCAGGGACTTGTCACATGTAAAAATGGTATCTCAAAAGCAGAGAATGGAGAGATATTATAGTCAAATAGCTAACTTCCGAAATTTTAAAGTAAGCGACTTGGTTTTGAGGAAAGTAACCCAAAACACTCGGGAGCTCAACACGGGGAAGTTAGGTCCAACGTGGGAAGGTCCTTACCGGATTTCAGCTATCACTGGGAAAGGATCATACGAGTTGGATAACCAGAATGGAGACAAGTTTCCTAGCAACTGGAACGTGGCATACCTCAAAATATGTTATTACTGATGAACATTATTCAAGCAGAAAGTAGGTGCTGCACTCTTTTTTCCTTCGTTTAGTTTTTGTCCGATTTGGTTTTTCTGGCAAGGTTTTTAATGAGGCAGCAACAGAAAGCATACTACGAAGACATCAGCAATAAGACTTTTGATAGCAAGGAAAACAAGCAAGCTTACACTCGGGGATGGTTAGATAATCTTTGATTCGATAGCAAATTCTGACTGGGAAGTTAAGTTTACTACCGAACAAAGGTTACCCAACCGTTCACGAGCACAAACCACTAGAGGGTTGTTAGATATTCCTTCTCTCGATAGCATAAATTCCTGAGGGGAAGTAAAGTTGTGTTACCAGGTTGAAGATTATCTAGAAATTCATTAGTAGAATCTTCGAAGATACAAGACTTCCAGTGTTCCAATAATGACAATTTCTTTTCAGCATAGCAAATGCTTATATATTTTTTGAAAATAGAAGGATTAAAATGAAATCCTTTTGTTTTTATCTTGTTTCTTGTCTAAACGATGAATAAAATTTGTCATTTGAAAGTTAAAAAAGTACTTCAAATTTTTGTGCCATAATGAACAGTAGACGTCCTCTTCAAGAGCACCGTAAACATAAGAGGGCCCTCTCTTATAAAACCCCTCACATTAAAGGGTTGGTTCCAGAAGAATCTATGCCCGGAATCAAAAATGCCTTCGGGGAAAAATACACCCGAAGCCACATATGAAAAGGACACAAAAAGTAAATTTGCGCAAATTCTTATAAAAACCCTCACGTTAAAGGGTTGGTTCCGGAAGAATCTATGCCCGGAATCAAAAATGCCTTCGGGGAAAACATACACCCGAAGCCACATATGAAAAGGACACAAAAAGTAAACTTGCGCAAATACTTATAAAATCCTCACGTTAAAGGGTTGGTTCCGGAAGAATCTACGCCCGAAATCAAAAATGCCTTCGGGAAAAATATACACCTGAAGGCACGTATGGAAAGGACACAAAAATTAAACTTGCACAAATACTTATAGAAACCCTCACATAAAAGGGATAATTCTTGGAACCAAAGTGCTTCGAGGAAAACACATTTGAGACCACATATAGTAAAGCGCAAACAGGAAAACGTGCACTGAACTCTTGAGCAAATGCAAAGATCAAAGACTTGCATGGATATTCAAACAAAAGTAAGACTCAAACGATACTTGAGAAAAAATATGTCTTTATTTACAAGAACATGCCAAAATGGTAAAAGTTTAAAATGGGAAAAAGAAAAGAAAAGCTAACTGCAGCGCCTCCAGAACCAGGTGGAAGGGAATTGTCCGAATTCTCGGGAGAAGTAGGTGGGTCCATCGATGACTCAATGTTTTCCCCAGTTTGGTCTTCAGCATCGTCACCTTCCAATCCCTCTTCAGTTTTCGAAAACTCTAAACCAGAAATAGAAGAACCAGGAGTATCAGACTGCATTGGGAGTCCATTTTTAGCAGCTAACTTAAGCCATCGGGCCTTAGCAATTTCGGCATCAAAGTCGATGATACCATCTTTGGCCTCCTCTAAGGGTTTTCTCCTCATACTGTACATGGCGTAAGTTTTTTCAACAACGAGGGAAGCCTCTCGGTGCTTAAGTTCTTCTTTGAGTCGGGTAACCTCGGCATAAAGGCTTTCCCCGGTGGACCTAGCAGATTTGAGTCTGATGTCAAGGTCGCGGACAGTTGAACTAAAGAGCCTCTTATGCTCGATAGTTTTTTTGTACTTCTCTTCTAGCTGGGCGTGTTTCGCCCCCACAGCAGCAAGCTCTTCGATTTTGGAGTTCAAGGCTACATCTAAGTTAGCTACTTTTTTGGTAGCAGCAGCCTCGCGCTCGGTTGCAGCAAGAACGACATCCTGGACTTCAGCCCATTTGGTCTTAGCCTCATCAAATCTAACCCTCAGCGGGCTAATTTCTTAGCTAAGGGTTACCACTTCTTGCTCGCTTTGCTGCAAGTGAGCCACCAAAATAATGGCCTCATTAGATTTTCTTTCTAGTTTCGAGAGGCGGAGAACAGCTTGGTCTCGTTCCACCAAAAGCTGATTCCATTTAGAAGTAAACTCTTCCTTTTCACGAATCAACCTTTGAAGGCCCTCAGAAGCAAGAAAGCTGGCCTACAAAACAAGAAGAAGTAAAACTTAGAATACATTCATACAAAAGTAGAAGAAGTAATGAAGGAAGAAAAGAACATACCGCTGCGGTGTTGTGCATGGCATTGTTCAACAACACTCTCCCGAAAGTGCGTGAATCTTTTCCCTGTCTTTTTCTGAAGCCAAAGGCTTCAGATAATTAGAAAACTCCACCTGCCGAGATAGCCAGTTGCATCCGGTAGAGATCGAAAGAATAATATTCCTCCTCTTTTGTGGATCTTTAGAAGGGGCAGCATAATTTTACCCAAAATTCCCACGAACTAGGGACTGTGGAAGAGGAACACCTTCTTCGTGGTCATATGCAGCTGATGGAAGCGATGTAGCAGTTGCTGGTGTTGCTGAAGGTGGAGATGAAGCTGATGGAGTTGAAGAGTCAAAAGCAGCTGCATCAAATGCAGTGCTGGATGTTGTATTATCGCCAACCAAAGACGGCAAGGACTCTCAGCCCCGCAACACCGGTTACAACAATTAGGGCCCAAAAACGAGAGTTGGCATTTTCTACCAAATCATATTCTCCCCAAAGTGTCGAGACATCGTCTCCAGCTGGTGTAACTATCTCAATAGGTCGAGCATCAAGTTGAGATGATGAGGATCGTTGCCCCATATGTAGAGAAGCTCCCTCATCGCTAGCTTCTTCATCTTCATCAATCATCACGGTGTCTATGACCGGCCCGGAAGGAGGACCAGTCATCATCACCATCAGAGATGTCTCGGGGGCATCAGTCATCTTTTTTTTTTCCGGCCGCGAAGGAACATCTTCTCTTTGGTTGCTTATCCTACGGCCGGGGACTCCATAAAGTTGTGTTTGCGCTCGAAATAGCCCCGGAGGTACCAGTTCGAGTAAGTGCCTC
This sequence comes from Nicotiana tomentosiformis, assembly GCF_000390325.3. NCBI lineage: Eukaryota > Viridiplantae > Streptophyta > Magnoliopsida > Solanales > Solanaceae > Nicotiana > Nicotiana tomentosiformis. The sequence continues at coordinate 82,024,728 of NC_090817.1, read as the reverse complement.
CTGAAGCAGCGTCACTGCATCAGCAGGATCAGCCAAAACATCCTCCTCGGGGACAGCAATAGAGCCCTCAAGTAGACCTAATTTCGTGAACAAGTCAGAAGGATTCAACCAAGTTCTTTATATATAAAAATAATGGAAGAAAGGTAAACTAAAATTACCATGATTTTTGGCCTTCCACCCGTATTTAAGGGCCAGTTCTTTCCACAAATGAGTTTCGGGGGTCGTGACATCCAAGATCTTCTGAACCCATCGGTCCAAACCTTCCACCACCGATGGGATCCAATGAGTTGCTGAAACATGCGAAGGGTGAAGAGTTGATTTACGACTACAAAGGAATATCTAGTAAAAAGAAATACAAAACAAAGAGCTTACGAGTGGTGCCAAGCGGTCAGAAAGAATGAAGTCGTTGTCGTAATGATGTCGCTAGTGGCAATTGCAACAAATCGTTCCATCCACCCATGGTTGTTGTCATCATCCATGCTTAGGCAGCAAAACATGGTGGCCACGCTTGCAGAGGTTTATCCCCGCGGGAGATTTTAGGAAGGCAAAACTCCGTAATCACAGAATTAAGCTCTCCACTCAAAGAAAACGCACCCAAAGTAAAGGGATACATTTAAAAGTATGTAAATATTTCCTTGGGAAGTGTCACTCGCTCTGATAGATCAGGAGCAATGATATCCAACTCATGACAGCGACAATCTTCCTTCACAACAGGAATAATGGAAGGACGAATGGAAGAAGGGTACCTACTAACAACCCATGTACGAGGGTTAGCAGTAGGGAATTTCTCTTCGAGATCTTTTGTGGTACCGAGTTTTCTTGGGATGGTGGAACCCACCGTTGGAGGAACAAAGTCCTCAATTTTGTTCTTGTTCTTTGTAGAACCAGCACTCTTGGAGGAAGAAGCCATTGAAAAAGAAGAAGGAAACGATTTTGAGTTTGAAGAGAATTAGAGAAAGGATGGAAAACAAAGATACAAATCGAAAGCTCGAGAGATTATGAAACGCAAAGGAAAAGAATGTTGTGTATAAGTAAAATTTTGCCGGCTAAGTTCATGGCCATGATTACCTCAATAATCGGCAAAAGCTGTGCTGAATCATGGGATGACGCATGTTTGGGGAATTAAATGCTGAGAGACGTTCGTCTAATCAACTATTAGGAACCTTGAGAGGGAGTTATAGTAATTCCCAAAGATATTTCTACCAACTTCTCGGTAACACAAAGTTATGTCACCGGAAACATGGGGACTATCTGTATAGGATGAAATATGATATGACACGAGTTCGTCTAAAGAGAGGACACATGGAAACCAAGACGAGGATGGCCGAAGATCGAACACATCCATTTCGCTTCTCACCGAAAAGGATAACGTTTATAAAGGTGTGTTTAATGCTCTGCGTCCGGTAGCATTTAATACAGAATATTCTGCAGCATTAAGAGTGACGGTCCGTTATAGAAAATTTAGCATTTATGCTCACCATTATGTCCTCATCAATGACCCGCATAATTGATATTAAAGGAGGGAACGATCCTAGGACCTACTTCCCTAAACATAGCTATAAATAGTGAGCTCAATGATCATTGTAGAGGTCACGAATTTTCTAGCTAAACAGATACTACATTCTATACAAAACTTAATACAATCTTACTTTCTTGCTTTTTGAACTCATCATTGCTGTGCCCGGAAACCTTATTACCACAACTGCCATCTCTGCTGTTTCATCTACATTTCAAGGCTAAGTATTGTACATTTCTCCAATTATTACATTATTTCAGGATCAAATTAGTTCACTTGTCTAGAAACCAAGTATAAATTTAACTGTACCGTTTTACGGGTAAGCAAGTACCAAAATTTGAAATTGGTATGCCAAACCAAATATGTTAAGTGAAATCTTCATTGCCATAAATTGGAGTATTCGAATTCATGAACTCGGGCTACAATTCGCTCTAATTATACCAACTTGTTTGGATTAAATATATGATGACTAGTCGAGTGACAATACAGAGATACATCAAAATAGACAAAAACGATTTATGCGGTTTGGTTAATTAGACCTACATTCATGAGAGAAGATGAGCAACCCGCTAAATAAGAAACAATATAGTGCAAAATTAGAGTTAATGTTCTAATCAACTCAAAAAAAAAATCTAAAGAGAATAATACCTCACAAAATCTACTTTAGAAAAAGATTTGCACAAATGGTAGGTTAATGCTTGCATCTCACAAATTATTTTATTTCCTTAAACTAAACTTTCTAACATGGAAAACCTACATTATAGATGCTACCAATTGAGTGGGAAATAACTGCAACTTGTAGAAGATTGTAACCCATTTTCGCAAGAAAATTGAAACACTAAATATAGCGGATTTATATTTAATTCCTCGAAGGAAAGAAATAAACCAAATATAATTACTTCTGCTAACACTTTTTTGAGTATCATAGGAGCATCTTCTACAGGAACTTCTAGGGCATACTTGTTTGGAGCAAGCCATACTCCGGAAGAGAGTTTTGACGGTTCTGATAGATCTGTAGGGTGATTTTGGACTTAGGAGTGTGTTCGGATAATGATTTGGAAGTCCGTAGTTGATTTGAACTTGAAATGGTGAAAGTTGGAAAATTAGAAGTTTTGGAAATTCAGAAGTTTGACCGAGAGTTCACTTTATGATTACCGGGCTTGGATTTTGGTTTAGGGAGTTGGAGTAGGTCCGTTGTGTCATTTATGACTTGAGTGCAAGATTTAAGGTCAATCGGACTTGATTTGATAGGTTTCGGCATTGATTGTAGAAGTTGGAATTTCTTAGTTTTCGTTAGGCTTGAATTGAGGTGCAATTCGTGTTTTGGATATTGTTTGATATGATTTGAGTCATCGACTAAGTTCTTATCGTGTTTTAGGACTTGTTTATATATTTGGTTTAGGTTCCGAGGGCCTAGGGTTGGTTTCGGATGGTTAACGGATCGAATTTTGCTCTTGGGAGATTGCTGAAGTTTTTCTGGTGTACAGGTCTAGTTTACTTCTATGCCATCGCGTGGATAGGTCCGCGATCGTGAAGACTTGCTTGGGCAGGTGGGATTTTTACTCTACGCGTTCGCGAGATGAGGGCTGTGATCGCGTAGGTTAGAGAAGCAGTGAATTGCGAACGCGTGGGCTAGCCCGCGTTTGCGAAGAGGAAATGAGGCAGGAGCTGAGTTCACGCGTTTGTTCTTCGCGATCGCATGAAGAGGGACGCGATGGCGTAGGTATGAGGAGGAAGTGCTTCGCATTCGCATGGGTATTTTCGCGTTCATGTAAGGTTAATTTTTTGGCAACTGAGTTTGTGCTTCGCGATCACAAAGCATTTTCCGCGATCGCGATTAAGGGACATCTGGGAAGACTTAAATATTTCAAAAATAAGGGTCTGAGTTCATTTCACAAATATGATTTTGGGAGCTCGGTTGGAGGCGATTCTTGGAGAGATTTTCAAGGAAGTAATTGGGGTAGGTGATTCTTACTTAGTTTTGGTTAAATTTCATGATTACATCTTTGATTTCATCATTTAATTAGAGATTTGGGTTGAAAGATTTAGGGGAAATAGAGAAAACTTCTTAGGCCGAATTTTGGGGATTTGAGCGAGATTTTGGTATCGGATTTGAGTAATTTTGGTATGGTTAGACTCATGGCTGAATGGGTGTCAGGATTTTATAACTTTTATTGGATTCCGAGATGTGGGCTCGGGGTTGACTTTTTAACTTTTGATATAGAACTTAGCATTTTCATATGAAATTGATTCCTTTAGCTCTTTTGATTGTATCAACTTGTTTATGGCTAGATTCGAGGCATTCGGAGGATGATTCGCAAGACAAGGGATTATTGGAATAGAGATTTGTACGGTTTGAGGTAAATAACACTTCTAAACTTGGTTCTGAGGGTATGCAATCCCGAATTGCATGTGATATGATAGGTGTTGAGGTGACACACATGCTAGGTGAAGGACGTATGGGCATGCACTATTGGAATTGTGACTTGGTCTATTTCGTTGAACTGTATAGTCGAATAATCTTGGCGTTATCCGTATATTCCCCATGAGTTAGAGAAATTGAGCTGCAAGTCATGTTAGAAATCATGCTAAGCTATATGTTGGTACTGTTGGGACCCACAGAGGTCGTGTTGCATGTGGAATTATTTTCTTAAATTGTAATTATGTACTCAGTCACAATTATTATTTGCATATCATATATCAGTCTCTGTGCCATTTATTATCACATCATACCATCATTGTTTGGGCTATTTTTCATGATTCCTGTGAGCCCGAGAGACTGGAGATATGACTGAGTGAGGCCGAGGGCCTAATTGTAAAGATATTTATGGGATCGGGTTGCGTGCCATAGCATGTTTTATTGATTCATGCCATGATTGGATTACTATAGCACTTGGGCTGGATTTTCCCCTCCAGAGTCTGCACATCCACATCGAGCAGGTACCCACTGAGTGCGAGCGCGAGTGCCGAGCGATTGGAAGTATTGAGTGACTGTGAGGAATGAGTGACCGTGAGGATGTAGTGAATGGGAGGACTGGGTGATTGATACTTTGAGAGTATGCATATGATTTCATCATTGTTTTGTACTCTAGTTGGCATACATAACTGACATGCAGATATCGAGATGCATCATTTTTTATCTCAGTTGTATTTGGCATATCCTACCTGTTTGGGCTTTATCTGCTAAATTTGGAAGCATGTCCACATTTCTGTATCGTATTTCTGTAATTGAACTGTACCATGTGAAGCTCGTCACTGCTTTCAGCCCAATAGTTAGACTTGTAACTTACTGAGTTGGTTGTACTCACGCTACACACCCTGCACTTCGTGTGCAGATCCATGTATTTCCGGATACGGTGGTTGCTGATTCTCAGAGTTGTTCAGTCATTCGGAGATTTTCAAGGTAGATGCTCTGGCGTTCGCATACCTTTACTCTCCTCCCCTATCCCTCAGTTTTATTTATTCAGTTTCTGCTTTCTTAGACAGAGTATCAGACTTTGTATTTGTATAGATGCTCATGAACTCAGTGACACCCTGGTTTTGGGAAACTTCTGTATCGAGTTGTGATGGTTTTTATTAGTTTTTATGAGATTTTTATTTATTTAAACCTGTTTTAGAATATTTTAATTTGGAAGTGTTGGAAAAGTCTGAGTAATCAGCTTGACTAGTACCATGATAGGCTCCATCATGACATGTTGAGTTTTGGGTCGTGACACTTCTGATCCTCCAAATTAAATTGTTGGCAACCCTTGGTAATTTGTGTTTCTCCCAAACGCACATACAAGTATACGTGGTCGTACATGTAATATAGGATTATAAGTCTAGATATCGTACCCACATGGACTTGTGATTAACTATTTACTAAATTAAACTAAGACAATTTATCTATTCAAGTGATTTTCTAAAGTGTGATTATTCAACTAAAACTAATCTAGAGTAGTAAACTAAGAGATTAAAGAAAATAACCTGGCAAGATTAGATACGAATTCAATGGGAGAAAATATTCCAGAGCTATGGGTTAGCTAACAATCCCGTTGAGTTTTTCACTCAAATTGTCTAATTAATTTATCTGGTTTATTGATTGACAGGGTTAATATTACTCGTAGTATTATCCTGAAGTATTACTCGCATATTCAAGCTAACCTAACACCCATATTCCTATGGAGTTAGGATTAACAAGAACGCATTAATAATTCTCGTATAATAACCAAGCAAGACGATTAGGTATATCTATATCCTAACCGTAAATCTGTTCCCAGTTCTCAGGTTTGAGATCTTGCTCTACTCAATCCTATTTGCAATCTAGAATTACCACTCCCGAGTTCGATCCTAGATTCATAGATAGTATTCAATTGGTGATCAAGCAATCAAATAATTAAACGCATAATTGAATAAATAGACCAATATGAGAAAATAATTAGAGAAATTCAAGATTGAAACTACAATGTTCATGTAGCACCCACAACTCTAGAACTAATAAACTATGAAGTTAAAGGAAGATAAGAGAAGAAAAACTAGTAGGAAGCCTCCTCCAAACGTGGTGTGTGTTCCCTCCTCCAAAGTGGCGTGTCTCATCCCAAAAGTATGTTATATATCCTTCAAATTAGGTTTATGACCCATTTTATACGAGTTTGGACTGTGTAGGCCCCAAATAACCTTGTCCCGGGCGAAATAGAAAACATTATACAATGCAACATCCAGACCAGCGCCTCGCGCTAGCCTAGCGATGAATCTAGTAGCGTTTCACGCTTAAAATCTGTTCTTCACTTCAATTCCTTGGTTTGAATTGTATTCCTTTCAATTTCTTGTCTTCCACTTGGGGGACAAACACCAAAGGGTGTCCCCCTTTGTCTTCTTCCTCTTATTAGTTTATCTTCCTTTCTTTTTCTTTCGCGTTTTATTTAATTTTGTTTCAAATCTCTTCATCTTTACACTGCTTTATTCCTACACAATTAAAATATAATGTAAAGCATAAAGTAATATAATTAATACTCAAAAGATGATTAAAAGTACTAGAATGTGAGGCAACTATGGTTAAATATATGCATTTCCTGTTGAACATCACCACCTCACACTTAAACTCTTGCTCGTCCTCGAGTAAGCATTAAAACCACTCTCAATAAATCAAGCCTAGAAACACCACTACTTTGGTTGATACTATCAATTAGGCCCTATAGCAACTCAAACCATCAAATATACACTTCCTGATCATCGTGCAAGATAGACAAGTCACAAACAAACAATAGACTTCTAACCTCCTAACCTTAGAGAGGGACTCTAACTGTCACGATCCAAAATCTGCCTAGTTGTGATGTCACCTAACCCGACCCACTAGGTAAGCCAAATACAATCAACACAACTCAAATCAAGTAATAAGGGACAATGGATAAAATAATTGAACTTTCTATACAAATCCCAAGGATTGGTAGTACAAATCATGAGCTTATAAGACTTAGAATTTACAAAACCTGGTACGAATAAATACATCATATATTTGAAGTTTACATAAACAGATTAGCAAAATCTAAAGCTACCAAGGACAAGTGGCAGCTATAACCGGAATGCAGGTACATCTTCAATGCCAGCTCCCTCTATCCACAGCAACTCCAGCTCTAAAATTTGCACGCAAGGTGCAGAAGTGTAGTATGAGTACAACTGACCCTATCTACCCAGTAAGTATATTGTCTAACCTCATTGAAGTAGTGACGAGGCTTTTTAGTTAAAAGATACGCATTGTTATAACATGTGCAGTATACTAGCAATAGAAATAGTTCTAGAACATAACAGATAAGAGTACAAGAAAACAACTATCCAAGGCAGTAAATGATTACTAGAATAAATCACGGTAGTAAATTCATAACTTTCATAGTGTGAGAAATGTACTCAATATATCAAATCAAATGGCATGGCAACACCCTTCGTGCATTTATCTCATCCTCAGCAAATATATGAATGTAGGTCAAATCAATTGGCACGACAACACCCTTCATGCATTTATCTCTTCCTCATCGAGCATACGTATAAAATTACCAACCAGGTGAAAAAAATGCCAATAACAATAACAATAAAGTAGGATATACACATAAAGCAATAACGAGCAACGAAGTTCATATGGGTAACAGTAACAGAGTAGTTACAAGGCATAGAAGTAATGATAGCATTTAAGATAGAGGAACATAAATTTTACTAGCTAACATGGTAGAAGGCTTAGATGTAGAGATAACAGCCATGAAGAAAAGCATGCTCTTTATAAGCTAAACAAATAGAAGGCATGAGTAACTAACATGGTAGAAGGATTATATGAAAGTGCAACAAATGAGAAACGACATAGATGTAGATATGACAAACAAGAAGGAAAACATGATATTTGCAAGTTAAACAGATAGAAGGCATGGACAACACAACAACAATTGAGAGAGAGGACAAAGACAGAACGACAATAACAAGTCACATAGAAAACATAGGTGCAATAGTAACATCTTAAGATAAAGGCGTGAATATATACATAAGGAAAAGATATCAACACATAATGCATGTCTCTCGTTCTCGCCTGAACGGAAACACCCTTTATGCCATGAACAGATGATAATATAAAAATATGATAATGTAAATGAAATGGCACGGCATCACCCTTCGTGCTATTACTCTCATCCTCACATGATAATGTAAATGAAAACATAATAATGTAAATGAAATGGCATGGCATCACCCTTCGTGCTTTTACTCTTATCCTCACATGATAATGTAAATAAAATTACACGGCATCACCCTTCGTACTTTACACTCTTCCTCACATGATAATGTGTATGCAATGGCACGGCATCACCCTTCGTGCTTTACACTCTTACTCACCAAGCACATGTACATCAATAATAAGCAAGGTAGGAAGCATGAATAACATCAAGGAGAGTGATTAAGCGAATATTCCAAATGAACATCAATCACAACTTTCAAGCCAATAACAATTTAATAAACCTCAAGAACCTTATTATTCAAGTATCTCAACAACTCACAAAGATGATCTTTAACTCAAGTATAGAATCCAATATCTCAAGAATAAAAGTTGTAGTTATGTATTTGTGATTAAGTATAATAACGACCGAATTTAGCACAACAATAATTTCACAAAAGTCCGTCAAATTTTAGTCAAATTATAATAAGCTAAATCATGGTTTCTAGAATTTAATTTCATATTCATAGTAATTTAGAAGTCAAGGAAGACATGAAACAAGAAGGTCCATAATTCTACAAGGCATAATTAATCGTATAATTTACCCCCGAGCATGATTAATCTTGGCACATGCATATACGCTCGTCACCTCATATATGCATCACCCCCGCATGTAGCAAACAATATATTAGTAGAAAAAATTCTACCAATAAAGTTAGGCAAGACACTTACCTCAAACAAGCCAAATCAATATACTAGAAGCACCATCCCGCTCAAATCAACCTCTGGATGGCTTGAAACTAGCTAAAAGCAACACAAAATCATCAAATAACACCATAGGAATCAAACCCAAACGAAAAAGGTCGAATCTTTACACATTTACTCAAAGTCAACCAAAAAGTCAAACTCGAGCCCGCACCTCAGAACCCGACAAAACTCACAAAATCTGACAACCCATTTAATTACGAGTCCAACCGTACTAATTTCACTCAAATTCGACTCCAAATCGAAGTTCAAAACTCAAAAATTCACTTTAGTAAAGTTTAGACAAAAAACCCCCAATTTCTCTTTTGAAATCATCAATCAAACGCCAAAAATGAAGATAGATTCATGAAATATAATCAAAACCGAGTATAAAACACTTACCCCAATCCATGTGGGGAAAATCGCCTCCACAATCGTCCAAATCCGAGCTCCATAGCTCAAAATATGATAAAACAAAACCTTTGAAATAGAGTACTTTATAACAATGTTCCAACAATGCCCTTCGCGAACGCGGAAAGACCATCGCGTTCGCGATGAACAAAGTCTTACCGCCACATAAGACTCTACGCATTCGTGGCATAGTCCTCGCGAACGCGATGCACAGCAAATCCAGACATCGCGAACGCAGCTACTACTTTGGGAACGTGGAGACATTTCCTCTAGCTCCCAGCTCCTCAACTCATCTCTATGCGTACGCAAAACTTCATCGTGAATGCGGGAACGCAATCAACTTATCTTTCGCCAATGCTATTCATATATCGCATTCGCGAAGAAAAAATTCACATCAGACAAAAATACACTTTGCGATCACGACTGGACCTTCACGATCACGAAAAATACCAAAAGCAACAGGTAATAGCAGAAACTAGCAATAACAACATGACCCAAAATGGTCTGAAACCCAATCGAAACTCCCCCCAGCCCCTCGGGACCCCGTCCAAGCATACCAAAAAGTCCCAAAACATAACATGGACGTACTTGAGGCCTCCAATCACACATAACCATTTAAATTACGAATCGCACCTCAAATCAAACTAAATAAACTTTTGAACTTTCAACTTTCAAAACTCGTGCCGAACCATATCAAATCAACTCGAAATGACCTCAACTTTTGCACACAAGTCCCAAATGACATAACTGTCACGCCTCGAGCCTAGGGGCGAGACTGGCACCCAGTGTCTCATCTATCCTTGCATACCAACTTGCGACTCAAGAATTCTGGACATATAATGTCATACTTTGGCCAGGGGCCACATTCTTGCTTCTCCATAAAACTTTCACGGAGGCTACCTCCTTATTCCGTAGCTTGCGGATTTGTCTGTCTAAGATAGGAACCGTAATTTCCTCGTATGACAAGTCCTCTGTAATCTGTACATCATCTGTGGGCACCACCCGGGTAGGATAGCCAATGCACTTCCGTAACATAGATACGTGAAAAATCGGATGGATAGACTCCAATTCCGACAGCAATTCTAACTTATAAGCTACTTGGCCCACTCTCCAAATGATCCTATAAGGCCCAATATACCGTGGGCTAAGCTTGCCTTTCTTGCCAAACCTCATCACGCCCTTCATAGGCGACACCTTTAAGAATATCCAGTCATTAACCCCGAACTCTAAGTCTCGTCGCCGTACGTCAGAATATGACTTCTAACGAATCTGGGCTGTCAACAGTCGCTCCCGGATAAGCTTTACTTTCTGGGTCATTAAAGTCTTTGGATAAGATTAATGATCCAAAATGTAGCCCATGACCAAAGTATGACATTATATGTTCAGAGTCCCTTAGTCGCAAGTTGGTACGCAAGGATAGGTGAGGCACGGGGTGCCGGTCTCGCCCCCCAGGTTCGGGGCGTGACAATAACAAAGTTATCCCAATTCCCGAAACAACAATTAAAATCCGATATAATCAAAGTCAACTCTTGGTCAAACCCTTGAACTTTTCAAACCTTCAAATTGTCAACTTTTGCCGATTAACGCCAAAACATTCAAGAATCACCCAAATACAAATCTGGGCATACGCCCAAGTACAAAATCACTATTCAAACCTAACAGAACCATCAAACCTCCAATCTGGGGTCAAATACATAAAAGTCAAACTTGGTCAACTCTTCCAACTTAAAGCTTCTAACGTGAGAATCCTTCTTCCGGATCAAATTCGAATCACCTGAAAAATAAAATCGACGATTTACACAAGCCATAATCTGTCATATGAAGCTACTCAACACTTCAAATAGCTGAACGGAATACAAATGCTCAAAACGATCAGTCAGGTCATTACACTAACTCACCAAATTTAAGCTTGCTCACCTACTTTATCAAATAAAGCTAATAACATCACTTATCTATTATGAAACCAATGCCCTCACAAGAAAAAATAGTCTATACACTCAAATCAAATAATGAATATAATTTATAACCGCCCGACTTGTCATTTTGGGCATTTATGCTCCTTTCAACTATTTGAAGTCTTGAATATATTCATATGATGTATCATGACGTGTGTGAATCATCGGTTTTGGTTTTCAGGTGTTTTGAAATTTGTTCGGAAGGATGAAGTTCATGTTTGAAACTTTAAGTTGGAAGAGTTGGCCAAGTTTGACTTTTTAGTATTCGACCTCAGATCGAAGTTTTGATGTCGGATGGTGATTTTGGACTTGGGTGTATGCCTGAAATTTCATTTGAATATTTCTAAAAGGTTTCGACACCAATCGGCGAAAGTTAGAAATTTGAAGGTTTGAATGTTCGTATGTTTGGCCGGGTATTGACTTTTATGATATCGAGTCCGTATTATGATTTCGAAAATTTCAGTAGCTTCGTTATGTCATTTATGACTTGTACGCAAAATTTGAAGTCATTCCGGATTGATTTGGCACATTTCGGCACAAGATATAGAATTTGGAAATTTGAAATATTTATAAATTCAATTCGAGGTGCAATTTGTAACTTCGACGTTTGTTTGATGTAATTTGAGACCTCGAGTAAATCTGTGTTATGTTACGGGACTTATTGGTATATTTAAACGAGGTCCCGATTGGCTTGGGTGAGTTTCGGACGGGATTCGGATTGATTGAAGCCTTGTTGAAGCTGCTGGAATTTTTGTGTTTTTGGTGCAACCGCTTATGCGGAAGCTTGGTCGCAGAATCGACTCCACAGAAGTGAGCATCCCATCACAGAAGTGGACTGGGCAGTTGGGCAAGAGTCCACAAATGCGGAGTACTTTGCACAGAAGTGCAACCACAGATGCGGTTCTGGGCGTCGCAGAAGCGACCACTGCTGGGTCGGGTCTGTCTCATAGATGCGGGCCTTTTCCATAAAATCTAAGGTTGAAGATGAGACCACTTGTCCGCAAATGCGAACAATGCTGGGTAGAATACTTTAAGTTCGAGGGTTCGATATTTTCACCCATTTTTGGATTTTGGAGTTCTGTTTGGGCGACTTTGGAGAAGAATTTCACCACACGACTTGGGGTACGTATTCTTGACTCACTTGTGATTATATTTCATGAATTAATCTTCATTTACAGCATATGATTATCGAATTTTCAAGAGAAATCGATGGAATTTTCTAAAAATTCATAAAATGAATTTTTTGAGTTTTGAATATCGATTCGGAGTCGGATTTGAGTAAAATTTACATGGTTGGACTCATAATTGAATGAGTTATCGAATTTTGTGAGTTTCGTCGGGTTCCGAGATGTGGGCCCCACTGTCGACTTTTCAATAGGAGTTGAGATTTTTTATAAATTGTTAAATTGTAAGCATTGGAGTATATTTTGATTAATTTGTATGTTGTTTGACTAGTTACGAATCATTTGGCTTGGAATTGAGGAGATAGGAAGGCGTTCAGAGGTTGGTACGCGTGGAACAAAATTTTCGGAGTAGTGTTTAGCTTGCTCGGCATCGGATTCAGCTTGTTCGAGTTAAGTAATATTTCTAAACTTGGAGCTGAGAGTATGAACCCTAATTATACGTGTTATGTAGTTTGTTTGGAGGTGATGCACATGCTAGGTGACAGGCGTATGGGCGTGCATGTTAGCCCCCAAAAAAAGAATTCCTAAAAACCCGGTTTCCGTGATGCCAAAGTAGGTGTAGAGGTTATTTGATTGAACAGTACGTTGGGGAGTTAAAGAAAAATGTTGGGCAGAAGTACGCATTTTTGCGGCCTATTCTGCACCCGCAGAACCACTCTGCGGACCGCATACTGATCGTATAGTGGGGCAGATTTTTGGGGCATTTTTGATGCCCAATTTCGCGGCCATTATGCGACCGCATAACCGTTTCGCAGGCCGCATTCTTGTCGCATATCCCGCCTTGAGATTTTTCGGAGGGAGGTTCTGCGGTGCACTATACGACCGCAGAATCGTTCTGCGGTGAATTATGCGACTGCAGAACAGGTTTGCGGGCTGCATAGTGACCGCAGACCAGGTCGATATTTTTTCAATTTTGGCACCCAGTTTCGCGGTCATTTTGCGGACCGCATAACTATTATGCGATCGCATATGTGACTGTAGAACTCGTTCCGGAGCTTCATTTTTGGGGTTTTTAAACCTGACCCAATTCCGTTAAAACATACCCCACAGACCATTTTGAGCACATTTATGATATTTTAGAGTGAGAGGGAGAGTTCTTAGAATGGGAAAGCAATCTTTAACCATTAGCCATCGATTCTCGCTTAATCATTGAGGATTAACAAAGGAAGTCTTCACCCTAAAGGTAAGAATCTTTGTCCTAGCTCTCGATTTTGAATTTTTGTAAAAATGGGGTAATTATAGAGGCAATTATTTGGTGTGGGGTTTGTTGTCTTGCATGTATTCTTGAAGTATGTGGGAAGATTGTGAGCTAAAAATGGTATAGAGTGGGTTCGAAAATGATGGAATCCTCCACAAAAGAGCCTTAGAACCTTAATGCACACCTAGTATTTGATAAAATGCTCAAATGAGCTAAAACCATGATCATCTTCCTAATTTTTGGTTTAACTTGTAATATTTCTAAAATAGATTGAAGTTGCTAAGAATTCCGGATCATTTTAGAGTTGAGAAGCTCAATTGAGGTATGTTGGCTAAACCCCCTTCTTCTTAGAATCGAATCCCACGGTGTTCATGTAATTGGAGTAAGTCCTTGATTATTATTGAATTGGTTTTTCCTAATGTGGTTGTGTTGAAGGATGTTTGTTCAATATTTATTCTAAATGCTTCATCATGTCATCTTACCATTTGAGAATATGTTCAAAAATGTGGAATATGTGTTAGGAATGTTAAAACTTCATGTCAAGACCGAAGTAAAGGTTGTTATGCCAAATTGTATGAAAGGCCTCTATGTGCCTAAGATTTCCTAAATTGCTCATATGTGAATTAATGTCTTGAATGGGAAGCCCTATTGATGTTGATAATGATAATGATATTTGAAAGCGGAAAAGGGAACCGGAACTATGAAATACGGCCAAGAGCCAAGAATTACTTTGTAATTGTTAAGAAGTACAATGTGAGATGATTGACTAAAGAAGGTACTGTCTCAAATGAGATGGCCTAGCCGATAGGGCCGAGATCGGACTCCGTGTAAGAACAAGGTGGTATTATGGATGAAATTATGGTAATGTCTCAAATGAGATGGCCTAGCTGATCGAGCCGTGATCGGACTCCATGCCGCACATATGGTGGTACTGTGCTAGAAATTATAATGAAATTGTGGTAATGTCTCAAATGAGACGACCTAGCTAGGGTCGAAATCGGACTCTATGTAAGAATATGGAGGTATTGTGAATTGTGAAATATCGGTACTACAGATCACCCAACCTAATAATATGGAAATTGACTTGAAAACGTATATGATCCTAAACTTGTTGTTTTAATATTATTTGAAGCCCTTATTGAATTCTTTATTGTTCCTCTTGTATTATTATTCATTCTATTGAATTGGTGTTTAGCTTTACATACTAGTGCTATTCGACGTTACTAACGTCCCTTGGGCACTGCATCTTTAAATGGATGCAGGTGGTTACATAGCAGACAGTGTTGATCACAGATAGTGTTGCATCCTCTTCTCAGCGGACTCGGTGAGCCCCATTTCATTCCGGGGTCATGTATTGTACCTTTTGTTTATATTGTGGTCACTTTTGAGGTATAGTCGGGGCCTTGTTGCCGGCACCATCTTGACTCTCTTTTGTATCGTTAGAGGCTCCGTAAACGCTATGTGGGATGTACATGGGTACTAGAAAGATCAAACGGATTATGTTGTGTTTTGGATTTTTATTCCACTAAATCACCAAAATGTATGCCTTTTTGAAACTTAACAGGAAGTAGCAAAATGAAATGGTTTGGTAATGTATATACATATGGTCCTTCTACTGGTTAGCTAATAAAAACATGCCTTCTCTTATCATGGGTGAGTTGGATAGAAAGTATCTAATAGGCTTGCTCGGCCGGATTCACTCGGTTGAGCGCCGGTCGCGCCTCCCGAGGTTGGGGCGTGACAGTGCACCGTAGAAATTGTGACGTAATTGATTCCGTGGAATTTTGTAATCAAATAATCTTGGCATTATCCACATATCCTCTATGTGTTAGAGAAATTGAGTTGAAACTCGTATTAAAGATTATGTTTAGGCTACGTGCCGATATTTTGGGACCCACAGGGGTCATATTGTTGTTGAATTAATTATTTTAAAAATATAAATTTCATACTCAGTCATGCTCATCCAGTTGTGAGGATATTTATGGGATCGAGCTGCACGCCGCAGCAGACCATATATATATATATATGGGGATCGGGGTTGCACGCCGCAGCAGGCCTTATAGGCTTTATTGTTATGGGATTGGGCTGCACGCCGCAGCAGGACATATTGGCTTATATTAGCGCTTGGGCAGGATCCGCCCCTCCGGAGTCTGACATACCAGTAGTTACATACCTCCGGAGTCCGTGTATATAAATATATATACATACACGTTCTAGCTTATGAGCCAGGCTATCGTACAATGCTGAGTGATTTTGTGTGTGTGTGTGTGATGAAGTGGGCACTTGAGGCAGACAACTTGAGTGTGTCGAGGGCGAGAGTGCCTGGGAATATCATCGTGAAATTATTTATTTGACATGCATACTTGGCATGTAGGCATAGAGATGCATTTTTCCTCATGTTATGCGGTATTGTGACATTCATGGTCTGACATGCACATTGACATGTACGCATAGAGATGTACCTTCCTCATGCCATTTGATAATGAAACTCGTTATTGTGGAAGAAAGTTTTGGGAAAAAATCATAGTTTTCAAATTCACTCATATTTTGGTGATTTGATGAAAAGAACTGAGTTTTACTGTCATCTTTGAAAAGCAATGTGTATTTTTTCGGAAACTGTGAATGAACATAGCATCATATCTTGAGTTATTACTTGTATTGTTTTTTTTATGTTGTTATAAATTGTTTCCTGACTGTTGATGATGGACTCTGACTTTTGTCCCACCTCGTCACTACTTTCAACATAAGGTTAGATTTGTTACTTATTGAGTACATGGGATCGGTTGTACTCATACTACACTTCTGTACCTTGCGTGCAGATTTCTGATGTTGATGTTACTGTGTATGGCGGGAGCTGGCATGGAAGATGTACCTGCGATCCGATCATAGCTGTCTCTTGTTCATAGTAGCTTTAGAATTTTAATTTGTTCATGTATATTTCAAACAGATGTTGTATTTTATTTTATATCAGCTTTATAAATACTAAATCTTAGAAGCTCATGATTTGTAAATGCTGATGTTGAGATCCAACAAGTCATGTTACTTTTTAATGGTGTATATAACTTAAACCGTCTTGTTTGACCTAGCTAGTGTTCTAGTTGACCGTTGAGTCAAACATATGTTTTACATGATAAATTGTGACACTTGAAGTTTTACATGAATTAAGTTTCACAATTCTAGTAAAATGTTTTCTGAAATAAAATAGCAATTAAAATTATGTAAAAAGCGAGTGTGTTTAAATAATTGTAATTTTCTTGCAGATTTTAATGAGTGGTTTTTTAGAGTGGATGAAGCTGAACTTTTCTTCTGATTATTCAACCTGATCAACACGCCGATATTCATACAGTATTGTGCATATATATCCTCATACTTGGAAGTTTGAACCTCAAGTTGTTTGTTTCTTTCTTGTTTTAAAAGATCTTGTTTTGTCTTTGTACTTTTCAATACTGCTCCTGCCTCCTGCATAGAATAAGCCAGAAATTCTCATGAGATACAAACATAAAAGGCCTTTCAACTCCAGCTGGTTTTGACATTAATATATGTTCTCCGAGGCAAATTAATACCGAGCAGAAAACCCCCTCCACCAAGTATCTAGGCGCTAGGAATGAAGAATATGATGACACGATCTCCTAAAATCGACTAGTATATATGGATCATAGGCTATGAATCAATATTTGTAATCGATCAACTCGATCGATCAAATTACTAGCTGTGTTATTCATACTAAATTGTGCTTATCCTATAATTTGGAAGTATGAGCATAAAGTTATTGCCTCTTCGCAGTCTTAAGGGCCTTCTTCGTTTTAAAAGTTCTTGTTTCTCTATTTGCTCTTTCAATAATTCTCTCCTCCTGCAAATGAATTTTGTGGAATAAGCCGACAACCTC
The DNA here is from genome assembly GCF_000390325.3 of Nicotiana tomentosiformis. NCBI lineage: Eukaryota > Viridiplantae > Streptophyta > Magnoliopsida > Solanales > Solanaceae > Nicotiana > Nicotiana tomentosiformis. The sequence continues at coordinate 82,007,164 of NC_090817.1, read as the reverse complement.
AAGTTCTCATGACTTAAAAACACAAATGCCCTACTCAGCTACAGCTACAGCTAGCTCCAAGATTTGGCTTTATCTTCTACTTAATCTCCGAGGAAAACTTAACCAAGAATTTACGTTATAGCTAAAGCTTAGAACCGGCCCTAAACGCCTCAAAAGACCAGATCCTTAAGCGCTTCATCGTTTCTTCTCCACAAAGTACCAGCCCTCCGAAACCAGAAAACTAACACTAGAAAGCACGCGAAAAGTAGTAGTATATATCAGGCGGGAATAATATAATTCTAAATATTGTTATAAATATATTATATTATGGATGTTCATTTAGTACTCCGTTGTAAATAAGCTTCCTGAACAAGTTTATCCATATGAGACTCCGCCGTAAATATGTTTACTATTTAGTAATCTATTGGAAATAAGCCTCCTGAAGAAGCTTATCATTTTGGTACTCTGTTATGGATAAATATTATCCCCGGTAGAAGGTTATCTATATCTGGTACAGTAACAACTTACAAGCAACTTACAAGCAGCTTACACAGCAGCTTGCAATAGCAGCTTACACAGCAACTTGCAGTAGCATCTTACAAGCAGCTTCCTTTCTTCTATAAATAGAAGAGTTTTCAGTTCATTATTGTGATGACCTGATAGGTTATCTCGTATTTTGAAACCTAATTCTGTGATGTGAAGCCTTAAAAATAATGATTTAGCCTATCTCGATTTGCGTGCACAGTCCGGTCGTCTTTCCGGAAAGCTTTTATGTTTAAAAAAACAAAAACTAATAAAAATAAGGAATTTTGCATAAAAACATCATTTGAGTTGATTTCGGTCCACATTTTTGGTAAACGCACCCGAATTCGTGTTTTGACGGTCCTGGTGGGTCCGTAATGTGATTTGGGACTTGGGCGTATGCCCAGAATCATATTCGGAACTCCCTAGCCTGAGATATCAGACTTTGTCGAAATTTGAAAGTTAAAGGCTTATTGAATTTGAAATGTTTCACCAAAGTTTGACTTTTTGGATAACGAGTTCGTATTTTGGTTCCGAAAACCGGTGTCCAATACCACATTTATGACTTGTTTGTGAAATTTGGTGAGAAACGGAGTTGGTGTGACGCGATTCGGACGTCCGGATGTGAAAGTAGAAATTTCAAAGCTTTCTTGGAAAATCTCACTTGATTTGGTGTTCAATTCGCAGTTCTATGTGTTATTTTGGCGATTTGATCATGTGAGCAACTTTCTATAATATTTTTAGATTAGTGTGCACTTTTGGTTTAGAGCCCCAAGGGCTCGGGTGATTTTCGGATAGGCTTCGGAGTGAATTTGGACTTGATAAAATTTGCTGGTGTAACTGATCTTGTTGTGGGCCTTTGATCTCGCATTTGCGAGATCAGGCATCGCATTTGCGACCTCTGTGGGGTTCGCATTTGCGAAGCTTCTCATCGCAAATGTGAAGAGAAGCTGGGCCACACAGGTTTCGCATTTGCGAAATAACCTTCGCATTTGCGAAGTGGGTCTTGGGAAGGCATCCTTCGCAATTGCGACGATAGTGTCGCATTTGCGGTCATCCAGAGTTCGCATTTGCGAATAATTCTTCGCAATTGTGATGACACCAGAGGTGTGAAGGACTTCGCATTTGCGGTCTTCACATTTGCGAAGCCGAGGTCGCAAGTACGACATGTGCAGCTGATGAAATAGGACTTAGACGGGATTTTTGATTTATTTCCTAAATTTTCAAACCTAGAAGCACACGAGGCCATTTTTCAAAGAACATTTCTTCCCCAAATCATTGGTAAGCGATCTTAAACTAATTTCTTTCAATCTTTCACTACTTTTCCTAAGATTTCAACCTAAAAAGCTAAGGTTTTCATGGTGGAATTGGGGGGTTTTGGGTAGAAATTAGAGATTTGATAAATTGGGGATTTAGACCTCAAATTGAGGTCGGATTCCAAAACCAATTATATAATCGGGCTCGGGGGTGAATGGGCAATCAGATTTTGGTCCGAATTCCTGGTCTAGACCAAGCAGGCCCGGGTGTTGACTTTTGGTTTGTAATTTGCTAGATTCTATCGGTTCGGAGGCTTGTGGGAAAGGAAAAGCTGTGATTGAGCTTTGAGTTTGGCCGTTGGAGCGAGGTAAGTATCATGGTTAACCTTGGCTTGAGGGATTAGGAATTATTTGCCTATTTGCTACGTGTTTAGATGTTGGGTACCACGTATAGGTCAGGTGATGAATACCTATTCGTTGTTGTCGGGTTATAGCATGCGGGTGGGTCTTATTCTTGTTATTGTTGCTTTCCTCGATCATATTATTCATGCTTAGGCGAGTTGTGATGTTGATCATTCTTATCATGTTTACGGACTTTGGTATTGATTGAGTGTTGATTCGAGTTGAGGTTGGTATTGTGGAACCAAATGTTGAAGTAAGATCTAATCTTGTTGTTTCTATCTCCCTGTTGTTATTGTTCATTATTTTGGTGAGGGAGAGTATTAATGCACGAAGGGTGATGCCGTGACGTTTTTATTGACTTTATGTGAGGTTGAGAGTATTAATGCACGAAAGGTGATGTTGTGCCATGTTATGAGAGTTAATGCACGAAGGGTGATGTCGTGTCATTTCTATAAATTTCATTGTGAGGATGAGAGTGAAAGTACGAAGGGTAATGCCATGAACTTTTCCTTTGTTGTGTTCATTGGTTCTTATTGGTTCATAGTGTATCTATTGTTCAAGTTATCCTTCTGTTGTAGCTCTTTACCTCGTATTATCCCTCAGCATGTTTCCCCCTCCCGATATTACTTGTTTAATTCTTTACTGTTAATTTTATATACACTGTTATATTGTACATGTTTGATTGCAGGTGTCTTGTCTTAGCCTCGTCACTACTTCGTCGAGGTTAGGCTCGACACTTACCAATACATGGGGTCGGTTGTACTGATACTGCACTCTGCATTTTCTGTATAAATTTTTGTACCGGCTCGGATTGATCGAGATTTTAGCCGCTGGACCCGTTATCCGGAGACCCAAGGTAGATCTGTCGGTGTTCACAGACCTTGAAGTCCTCGTCTATCTTTTCTGTTTAACTGTTTCTTTCATTCAAACAGCTGTACTTCTTTCAGACTATTACTTGTAGTAAATTCTAGAATGCTCGTGAATTGTGAGACCAGATCCGGGAAGTGGTAAATGATGAAGTTGTTATAATATTCCGCACTCGTTATAGCTTGCCTAGCAAGTGGGATGTTAGGCGCCATCACGGTCCCAACAGTGGGGGATTTTGGGTTGTGACAAGTTGGTTTCAGAGCCCTAGGTTGCCTAGGTCTCACAATTCACGAGCGAGCTTAGTAGAGTTTGGGGGATCGGTACGGAGATGTCTGTACTTATCTCCCAGAGGCTATGAAGTTTAGGAACAAATTTTACTTCTATTCTTCTCTCTAGTGCGATTTTGTTCTCATAATGCTAATTGAACTCTTCTACTCGTATTCTCTCGTAGATGGCGAGAATGTGTGCCGCATCTTCAGCTGAGCAGCATCCAGAGCCCCCAGTGCCAGCTCCTACGAGGGGCAGAGGTCGAGGTCGAGGCAGAGGCAAAGCTCAACCTAGAGCTCGAGCAGCAGCACCAGCGGTGGAGCCTCAGGTAGAGATTGGATGAGGAGGTTCTAGCCCAAGCTGTGCCTATCGGACCAGCTTAGGTCCCAAAGGGGTTCATTGCCACCCCAGTGCTTCAGGACGCTTTGGTCTATTTGGTGGGCCTTATAGAGAGTGTGGCCCATACCGGCATATTTCCCATGGCACCAGCCGTCTCTCAGGATGGAGGAGGAGCCCAGACTCTTGCTACTCACACTATGGAGAAGATGGCTCCCCAGTATCAGACTCCAGCCGCTCATCCAGTCGGAGTAGTTCAGTCGATTGTTGCGGCACAGACCGGTGATGGGTCAGTTATGTCTTCTGAGGCTTTATGGAGATTGGACAGGTTTACCAAGCTCTTTCCAGTTCACTTCAGTGGTTCTCCTTCAGAGGATCCCCAGGAGTATCTTGACAGCTGTCATGAGGTGTTACGGAACATGGGTTTAGTGGAGACCAACGGGGTCGATTTTGCTGCATTTCAGATGACTAGTTCTGCCAAGAAATGGTAGAGAGATTATTTGTTGACCAGACTAGCGGGGTCGCCTGCTCTTACTTGGGACCAGTTCTCTCAGCTCTTTCTAAAGAAGTTTCTCCCTATCACACTGAGAAAGGAGCACCGTCGTCAGTTCGAGCATCTCCAGCAGGGCAGTATGACTGTTACTCAGTATGAGACCCGTTTTGTGGATTTAGCCCATCATGCTTTTCTTTTGCTTCCTACTGAGAGAGAGAGGGGGTAAGGAGGTTTATTGATAGACTTACTCAGCCTATCAGATTGCAGATGGCTAAGGATACTGGGAGTGAGATTTCTTTTTATGCGGCTGCCAATGTCGCCATGCGAGTCGAAATGGTTCTTGCTTAGGGATGTCAGGGGTCTTACAAGAGACCACATCATTCTGGGGGGTTCAGCGGTGCTTCATCTGGAGGCAGGGGTACTTTTGGTAGAGGCCATCCTCCCAAGCCGCTTCATTCAGCACTCCAGACGTCCCACGGTGCCTCAGGTGGTCGTGGCCCTCATATGCCTTATTCCGACCAGCTAGCCTATAGTGCACCACCATCTCCTGTTAGTGCACCTCAGCTCCAGAGTTTTCAGGGTGGTTACTCAGGTCGATAGGGTCAGTTTCAGGGTCAACAGTCACAGCAGCCAAAGTCCTGTTATACTTGTGGTGATTCGAGGCACATTGCTAGATTTTGCCCTCAGGCATCGGGCATCGAGCAGCTCATAACATCAGGGTTCTCGTGCCATAGTTCCGGCACAGTTGCTGCACCACCTGCTCAGCCAGCCAGAAGGAGGAGTCAGGCAGCCAGAGGTAGAGGCCAGACTGTTAGAGGTAGAGGTCAGGCCTTTAGAGGTGGAGGCCAGCCAGCTAGAGGCTGTCCCAGGGACATAGTTCAGGGTGATGGGGCCCAGCCCCGATTTTATGCTTTTCCAGTTAGGCCTGAGGCTGAGTCATCTGACGCTGTTATCACAGGTATTGTTTCAGTTTGCAGTAGAGATGCTTCAGTTCTATTTGATACGGGTTCTACTTATTCCTACATGTCATCCTATTTTGCTGCATATTTGATTGTGCCTCATGATTCTTTGAGTGTTCCTGTGTACGTGTCCACACCTGTGGGGGATGCAATTGTTGTAGATCGCATTTATCGTTCATGTGTAGTCACCATTGGGAGACTTGAGACTAGTGTAGACCTTCTACTTCTCGATATGGTTGATTTTGATGTTATCTTGGGTATGGATTGACTGTCATCTTATCACGCTATATTGGATTGTCAAGCCAAGATGGTGACCTTAGCCTTGCCGGGGTTGCCTCGATTAGAGTGGAGAGGGACTCATGGCCATTCTACCAGTAGGGTTATCTCTTATATGAAGGCTCGACGTATAGTCGAGAAGGGGTGTCTAGCTTATTTGGCTTATGTCCGTGATTCTAGTATGGAGGTTCCTTCCATGGATTCAATACCAGTTGTTCGTGAGTTTCCAGAGGTATTTCCTGCAGACCTGCCGGGGATGCCACTCGACAGGGATATTGATTTCTGTATTGATTTGGCTCCAGGCACTTAGCTCTTTTTCATTCCGCCATACCGTATGGCCCCGCCAGAGTTGAAAGAATTGAAGGAACATTTGCAATATTTGCTTGATAAGGGCTTTATTAGACCTAGTGTCTCGCCCTGGGGTGCACCCCTGTTGTTTGTGAAGAAAAAGGATGGATCGATGAGGATGTGCATAGATTATCGGCAGTTGAACAAAGTCACCATCAAGAACAAGTATCCATTACCGAGGATTGACGATCTATTTGATCATCTTCAGGGTGCCAAGTGTTTTCAAAGATTGATTTGAGATCTGACTACCATCAGTTGAGGATTAGGGTATCCGATGTCTCTAAGACAGCTCTTCAAACTCTTTATGGGCATTATGAGTTTCTGATAATGTCCTTTGGGTTGACAAATGCCCTAGCAACATTCATGAATTTGATGAACCGAGTGTGCAAGCCTTATTTGGACTCCTTTGTGATCGTGTTTATTGATGATATCTTGATCTACTCCTGCAACCGAGAGGAGCATGAGCAACATCTTAGGATTGTACTTCAGACTCTAAGAGCCAGCTAGTTGTATGCTAAATTCTTAAAGTGCGAGTTTTGGTTGGATTCGGTCGCTTTCTTGAGGCACGTTGTATCAGCAGAGGGCATTCAGGTAGATCCTAAGAAGATTGAGGCAGTTCAGAACTGGCCTAGACCCACTTCAGCTATGGAGATCAGGAGTTTCTTGGGTTTGGCGGGCTATTACCGTCTATTTGTGGAGGGTTTTTCATCTATAGCAACCCCGTTGACCAGGTTAACCCAGAAGGGTGCCCCGTTCAGATGGTCAGACGAGTGTGAGGCGAGCTTTCAGAAGCTCAAGACTGCTTTGACTACAACGCTGGTGTTGGTGTTGCCCACAGGTTTAAGATCTTATACAATATATTGTGATGCATCCCGTGTAGGGCTCGATGTAGTATTGATGCAGGAGGGCAGGGTGATCGTATACACATCGCGGCAGTTGAAGGTTCAAGAGAAGAATTACCCTGTCCATGACTTAGAGTTGGCAGCCATAGTTCATGCGCTGAAGATTTGGAGGCACTATATTTACGGTGTGTCGTGTGAGGTTTTCACAGATCATCGAAGCCTTCAGTATTTGTTCAAGCAAACGGATCTCAATTTGAGGTAGAGGAGGTGGTTGGAGCTATTGAAAGACTATGATATCACTATTTTATACCACCCCGGGAACTCCAATGTGGTGGCCAACGCATTGAGTAGAAAGGCGACGAGTATGGGCAGCCTTGCATTTATTCCAGTCGGTGAGAGGCCGTTTGCCTCAGATGTTTGGACTTTAGCCAACCAGTTTGTGAGGTTGGATATTTCAGAGCCCAACCGTGTTCTAGCTTGTACAGTCGCTCGGTCTTCTTTGTTTGAGTGTATCAGAGATCGGTAGTTTGACGACCCTCATTTGTTAGTCCTTAGGGACATAGTGCGGCACGGTGGTGCCAAGCAGGTTACTGTCGGAGATGACAGAGTCTTGAGGATGCAGGTTTGTGTTTGTGTGCCTAATGTAGATTGACTTCGTGAGTTGATTTTTGAGGAGGCTCACAGTTCTCGGTATTCTATTCATCTGGGCACCGCCAAGATGTATCAGGACTTGCGACAACATTATTGGTGGAGGAGGATGAAGAAGGATATAGTTACTTATGTAGCTCAGTGTCTAAATTGTAAGCAAGTAAAGTATGAGCATCAGAGACCTTGTGGTTTGCTTCAGCAGATAGAGATTCCTGAGTAGAAGTGGGAGCGTATCACTATGGATTTCGTTATTGGACTCCCACGGACTAAGAGGAAGTTCGATGACGTGTGGGTCATTGTGGACAGGCTGACTAAGTCAGCGCATTTCATTCATGTGACAGTTACCTATTCTTCGGAGCGGTTGGCAGAGATTTACATCCATGATATCGTCTGTCTTCACGATATGCTCGTGTCTATCATTTTTGATCGAGGTACGCGGTTCACCTCGCACTTCTGGAGGGCAGTACAACTTGAGTTGGGCACGCGGGTTGAGTTGAGCACATCGTTTCATCCTCAGACGGACGGACAGTCCGAGCGCACTATTAAGATCTTGGAGGATATGCTCCGCGCATGTGTTATAGACTTCGGAGGATCGTGGGATCAGTTCTTGCCCCTTGCAGAGTTCGCCTACAATAACAGCTACCAGTCGAGCATTCAGATGGCTCCCTATGAGGCATTATACGGTAGGCGATGTCGGTCGCCAGTTGGGTGGTTCGAGCCGAGGGAGGCTCGATTGTTGGGTACAGACCTAGTACATGATGCCTTGGATAAGGTTGGATAAGGTCAAGATTATTGAGGATCGACTTCACACAGCCCAGTACAGGCAGAAGAGTTATGCCGACCGCAGAGTTCGTGATGTTTCATTCATGGTCGGGGAGAGAGTGTTGCTTCGGGTATCACCCATGAAGGGTGTAATGAGGTTCGGAAAGAAGAGCAAGTTGAGCCCTAGGTGAATCAGACCTTTTGAGATTCTGGAGAGAGTGGGAGAGGTGGCTTACAGGCTTGCATTGCCACCGGGGTTATCAACAGTTCATCCAGTGTTCCATGTGTCCATGCTACGGAAGTATCACAGTGATCCGTCCCATGTGCTAGATTTCAGCTCTGTCCAGTTGGACAAGGATTTGACTTATGAGGAGGAGTCGGTGGCCATTCTAGCCCGACAGGTTCATTAGTTGAGGTCGAAGATTTATCCTTCAGTCCGAGTATAGTGGAGAGGTCAGCCCGTCAAGGAAGCTACTTGGGAGTCCGAGTCAGACATGCGGAGTAGATATCCCCACCTATTCGCCAGTTCAGGTACTTTTCTATGTCCGTTCGAGGACGAACGGTTATTTTAGAGGTGGATAATGTGATGACCCGATAGGTCATCTCATGTTTTGAAATCTAATTTTGTGATTGAAGCCTAAAAAATCATAATTTAGCCTTCCTCGATTTGCGTGCACAGTTATGTTAAAACAAAACTGATAAATATAAGGAATATTTCCTAAAAACTTTATTTGAGTTGACTTCGTTCAATATTTTTGGTAAACGGACCCGAATTTATATTTTGACGGTCCCGGTGGGTCCGTACCGTAATTTGGGACTTGGGGTGTGTTCGGAATCGAATTCGGAAGTCCCTACCCGCAGATATCGGACTTTGTCGAAATTTGAAAGTTAAAGGCTTATTGAATTTCAAATGTTTGACCAAAGTTTGAGTTTTTAGATAACGGGTGCGTATTTTGATTCTGAAACCCGGTATAGGTCCAATACCACATTTATGACTTGTCTGTGAAATTTGGTGAGATACGGAGTTGGTGTGATATGATTCGGATGGCTGGTTGTGAAAATAGAAATTTCAAAGCTTTCTTGAAAAATCTCACTTGATTTGGTGTTCAATTCGTAGTTCTAGATGTTATTTTGGTGATTTGATCGCGCGATCAAGTTTCTATGATGTTCTTAGACTAGTGTGCACTTTTGGTTTAGAATCCCGAGGGCTCCGGTGAGTTTCAGATAGGCTTCAGAGTGAATTTGGACTTGGTGAAATTTGCTGGTGTAACTGATCTTGTTGCAGACCTCTGATCTCGCATTTGCGAGATCAGGCATCACATTTGCGACCTCTGAGGGGTTCGCATTTGCAAAATAACCTTCGCATTTACGAAGTGGGTCTGGGGAAAGCATCCTTCGCATTTGCGACGATAGTGTCGCATTTACGGTGATCCAGAGTTCGCATTTGCGAACAATGCTTCGCAATTGCGAAGACAGCAGAGGTGTGAAGGACTTCGCATTTGCGGGCTTCACATTTGCGAAGCCCAGGTCACAAATACGACATCTGCAGCTGATGAAATAGGACATAGACGGGATTTTTGATTCATTTCTCAATTTCAAACCTAGAAGCACAAGAGGCCATTTTCCAAAGAATCTTCCCCAAATCATTAATAAGTGATCTTAAACTAATTTCTTTCAATCTTTCACTACTTTTCCTAATATTTTAACCTAAAAATCTAAGGTTTTCATGGTGGAATTGGGGGGTTTTGGGTAGAAACTAGGGATTTGATAAATTGGGGATTTAGACCTCAAATTGAGGTTGGATTTCAAAATCAATTATATAACCAGGCTCCTGGGTGAATGGGTAATCGGATTTTTGTCCGAATTTTGGGTTTGGACCAAGCGAGCCCGGGTGTTGACTTTTTCAAAAACATGGCCTAAATTGAATTCTTTACAATCGTGGGCAGTTCCTAGGCTTAAATTGAATTGTTTGGTTGGTAATTTTCTAGATTCTATCGATTCAGAGGCTTGTGGGAAAGGAAAAGCTGTGATTGAGCTTTGAGTTTGGCCGTTGGAGCGAGGTAAGTGTCGTGGTTAACCTTGGCTTGAGGGATTAATACTTATTTTTCTATTTGCTACGTGTTTAGATGTTGGGTACCACGTATAGGTGAGGTGATGAGTACCTATGCGTTGTTGTCGGGTTATAGCATGCGGGTGGGTCTTATTCTTGTAATTGTTGCTTTCCTTGATCATATTATTCATGCTTAGGCGAGTTAATTGTGATGTTGATCATGTTTACGGACTTTGGTATTGATTGAGTGTTGATTCGAGTTGAGGTTGGTATTGTGGAACCAAATATTGAAGTAAGATCTGATCTTATTGCTTTTATCTCCCTGTTATTATTGTTCATTGTTTTGGTGAGGGAGAGTGTTAATGTACGAAGGTTGATGCCGTGCCATTTCTATTGACTTTATGTGAGGTTGAGAGTGTTAATGCACGAAGGGTGATGTCGTGCCATATTGTGAGTTTAATGCACGAAGGGGGATGTCGTACCATATTGTGAGTGTAATGAACGAAGGATGATGTCGTGCCATGTTATGAGAGTTAATGCACAAAGGGTAATACTGTGTCGTTTCTATAAATTTCATTGTGAGGATGAGAGTAAAAGTACGAAGGGTGATGCCATGCACTTTTCCTATGCTGTGTTCATTGGTTCTTCTTGGTTCATAGTGTATCTACTGTTCAAGTTATCCTTCTGCTGTAGCTCTTTACCTCGTATTACCCCTCAACATGTTTCCCCCTCCCAATATTACTTGTTTAGTTCTTTACTGTTAGTTGTATATACATTGTTATATTGTACAGGTTTGATTATAGGTGTCTTATCTTAGCCTCGTCACTACTTCGTCGAGGTTAGGCTCGACACTTACTAATATATGGGGTCGGTTGTACTGATACTGCACTCTGCACTTTCTATGCAGATTTTGGTACCGACTCGGGTTGATCGAGAGTTTAGTTGTTGGTCCTGCTATCCGGAGACCCAAGGTAGATCTGTCGGCGTTCACAGACCTTGAAGTCCCCGTCTATCTTTTCTGTTTAACTGTTTCTTTCATTCAAATAGTTGTATTTTTTTCAGACTATTACTTGTAGTAAATTCTAGAATGCTCGTGAATTGTGACACCAGATCCGGGAAGTGGTAAATGATGAAGTTGTTATAATATTCCGCACTCGTTATAGCTTAATTATTGTTAATTATTGCAATGTATAAGAGTTGACTTCATAATACTTTAACGTCGGCTTGCCTAGCAAGTGAAATGTTAGGCGCCATCACGGTCCCGACGGTGGGGGATTTCAGGTCGTGACAATTATGTACATAAGTTTGAAGTTTGAATAATATATAAGTTTCTCTCTATACTTGTCTTTACTTTACAGTCTTTATTTTATAACACGTTATCAGCATGAGACTCCGCCATCTCGAGCAAATACTTTGAAAGTATCAGAGGTACGAACTTTCTTTTTCTAAATAATGTCAAATCTTTCTAAACTTGAATTTGTAGCCCTGGATATATTGGGCAAAAGCTACATGTCTTGGGTGCTTGATGCTGAAATTCATCTTGATGCGATGGGTCTGGCAGACACCGTCAAGGACAAAAATCAAGCATCAAACCAAGATTGTGCCAAAGCAATGATATTCCTACACCATCACCTTGATGAAGGCTTGAAAATGAAATATCTCACTATTAAAGATCCAGTCATACTGTGGAATAATTTGAAAGATAAATATGACCACCTGAAGATGGTCGTTCTTCCACAGGCACGTTATGATTGGACTCATCTAAGGCTACAAGGTTTTAAATCTATCAGTGAGTATAATTCTGCTATGTTTAGAATTATTTCTCAATTGAAACTATGTGGTGATAATATTACTGATCATGATATGTTGGAGAAAACTTTCACCACTTTTCATGCCTCGAATATGCTCCTGTAGCAGCAATATCGAGAGATGAGATTCAAAAAGTATTCTGAACTTATCTCACATCTTCTTGTAGTCGAGCAACATAATGTTCTATTAATGAAAAACCATGAAAGCCGACCTACTGGTTCTTGTCCATTCCCTGAAGTGAATGAGACGAACTTCCACCAAGCTAAGCGTGGAAGAGGACGTGGCCCCAGTCGTGGTCATGGCTGTGGTCGGGGAAGAAACACTAATCATGGTAATAATAATGCACCAAAGAACCCTCCTCACCACCAGCAATAGAAAAGGAAGGAACAAAAGCATGAAGCGGTGCAAGCAGCAAAGCAAGAAAATGCATGCTATAGATGTGGAGAAAAAGGGCACTGGTCACGTACCTGTCATACACCAAAGCACCTGGTTGAGCTTTATCAAGCCTCCCCGAAGAAGACAGAGAAAAATGCTAAAGCAAATTTTATTTCTGAAGATAATTTAGACTTCATGCATTTGGATGTAGCTGATTACTTTGCACTCCCGGAAGGAGAAACGAGTCATGTGATCGGCGATGAATTTGTAGAGATGTAAATATTTTAATTTTTACTGTTTGTAGTAGATAGTATGGTTATGTAATTGTTGTACATAAATAAAAGTTATGCTTTGATAATGATGTTTACTATCATATTTATTTTGTTTATGTCATTTTGAAGAATATGGATAATCCTCAAATTATATTTGGATCAAAGACCAATCATGAAAATATTTGTATAATTGATAGTGGAACAACTCATGCCATATTCAAAGATCAGAAATACTTTTCTTATTTGCATAAGGAAAAAGCAAATGTTTCAACAATTTCTGGTAATATAAGTTTGATTGAAGGCTCCGGAAGAGCGACTATATTTATGACTAAGGGAACAAAACTTATAATAGACATTGCAGTATTCTCCTCCAAGTCCTGAAGAAATTTGTTGAGTTTTATAGATATCTGCTGAAATGGGTATCATGTTGAGACGATAGATGAAATGTATATGAAATATCTTTATATTACAAAGAATATTTCTGGCCAGAAGTGCATTGTAGAAAAGTTACCAACTCTATCTTCTAGATTATACTATTCAAAGATCAGTACAGTTGAAGCACACTCTATCGTAAACCAGAAGTTTACTGATTCAAATATTTTTGTGCTTTAGCATGGCCGTTTGGGCCATCCTAGATCAATAATGATGAGACGAATTATTGAAAATTCGAGTGGGCATCCATTAAAGAACCTGAAGATTCTTACAAATAATAAATTTTCTTGCGATGCTTGTTATCAAGGCAAAATGATCACTAGACCATCACCAATAAAGGTTGGCATTGAATCCCTTGTCTTTTTAGAACGTATACATTGGGATATATGTGGACCTATTCACCCATTAAGTGGGCTGTTTAGATATTTTATGGTCCTAATAGATGCATCTGCAAGATGGTCTCATGTGTGCCTACTATCATCTCGCAACCTGCGTTTGCAAAGCTATTAGCCCAAATAATTCGATTAAGGGAACAATTCCCAGATTATCCCATAAAGGCTATTCGCCTTGATAATGCTGGAGAATTCTCATCTCAAGCTTTTAATGATTATTGTCTATCAGTTGGGATAAAAGTTGAACATCCTGTAGCTTATGTTCATACTCAAAATGGCCCTGCAGAGTCATTTATTAAACGCCTGCAATTGATAGCAAAACCACTACTTATGAAAACAAAATTGCCCACTACTGTTTGGGGCCATGCTATCTGGCATGCAACATCACTTATCCGTCTCAGACAGATACATTATAATAAATATTCTCCGTCATAATTAGTTTTTGGTCATGAACCAGATATTGCCCATCTACAAATTTTTGGATGTGCTATATATGTGCCAGTAGCACCACCATAGCACAGTAAGATGGGACCACAGAGAAGATTAGGAATATATGTTGGGTTTGAATCACCCTCTATTATTCACTATCTTGAACCATTGACGGGAGATTTATTTACTGCTCGATTTGCAGATTGTCAGTTTGAGGAAACAAATTTCCCACAATTAGGGGGAGAGATAAAGGAAATCAAAAGAGAAATTATGTGGAAAGTTTCATCGCTATCTCATTTTGATCCACGTACCCATATATGTAATCAGGAGGTCCAGAAGATCATCCATTTGCAAAATATAACAAATCAAATGCCAGACGTATTTACTGATTTGAATAGGATAACTAAGTCACATATCCCTGCAGTGAATGTGCCTATCCGAATTAATGTCCCAGCAGGACCATCTACTAGGATGAGAGGTAGTGAACCTAAAGCATGCCTGAAGCGTGGTAGGCCTTTAGGTTCTAAGGATCGAAATCCTCGAAAAAGAAAATCGACAAATGATAACGATACTATGAAAGGATCTCCTGAAGAGACCCAAGATCTGATTAGTTCTAAGATTCCTGAAGAAATCAATGAACCCAAGACTCAAGTGAGCGAGGAACTTTTAATAAGTTCTACTGGTGATGGGATTAATTTAAATCGATCTAAAATAGTGGTGGATAATATTTTTGCATATAATGTTGAACTTAACATTATGCAAGATAGTGAGTATTTTGAACCCCGATCTGTTGAAAAATGTCGACAAAGATCTTATTGGCCAAAATGGCAAGAGTCAATTTAATCAGAATTGAAGTCACTAGCTAAAAGAGAGGTCTTTGGACCAGTAGTCCAAGCACATGCTGGTATAAAGCCAGTTGGTCATAAATAGGTTTTTGTGCGAAAAAGGAATGACAAAAATGAAGTTGAAAGATACAAGGCTCGCCTTGTCGCACAAGAATTCTCACAACGACCTGGAGTCGATTATGAAGAAACATATTCACCCGTTATGGATGCCATAACATTTCGATATCTCATCAGTTTAGCCTTACGTGAAAGGCTTGAAATACATCTAATGGATGTGGTTACAGCTTATCTGTACGGGTCACTTGATAATGAAATTTATATGAAAATCTCTGAAGGATTTAAAATGCCTGAAGCATATTCAAAATCTCGAAAAATGTACTCAATCAGATTGCAAAGATCTTTGTACAGTTTAAAGCAATCTGGGCGCATGTGGTATAATCGTCTCAGTGAATATTTGCTGAAAGAGGGTTAGATAAATGATGTTATTTGTCCATATATTTTTATAAAGAAAATGGCATCTGAATTTGTTATACTTGCTATTTATGTTGATGACATAAATCTTGGTTGGAACTCCAGAAGAGCTCCAAAAGACAATTGAATATCTTAAGAAAGAATTTGAGATGAAAGATCTTGGAAAGACAAAACTTTGTCTTGGTCTGCAAATTGAACAGTTAGCAGACATGATCTTTATCCATCAATCTGCCTATACAGAAAGGGTCTTAAAACACTTTTACATGGACAAAGCGCACCCATTGAGTACACTAATGATTGTTCGATCACTTGAAGTGAATAAGGACCCGTTCCGACCTCCAGAAGAGGAAGAGGAACTCCTTGGTCCTGAAATACCATATCTCAGTGCAATTGGTGCACTTATGTATCTTGCTAATGCTACAAGGCCTGACATAGCATTTTCTATTAATTTACTAGCAAGATATAGCTCTTCTCCTACAAAGAGACATTGGAATGAGATTAAGCATATTTTGCGATATTTAAAGGGAACTCTTGATATAGGTTTGTTTTATGCTAACAAAGGTAGTGCAATCTTATTGGTTATGAAGATGTAGGTTATTTATCTTATCCCCATAAAGCTCAATCACAAACCGGGTACGTGTTTATATGTGAAGGTACTGTCATATCATGGCGCTTCACAAAGCAATCTATTGTTGCTACTTCTTCAAATCATGCTGAGATAATAGCTATTCATGAAGCAAATAGGGAATGCGTATGGTTGAGATCAGTGATTCATTTTATTGAAGAAAAATATGGTTTGAAATGTGATAAAAGATCCACAATTTTATACGAAGACAGTGCTGCATGCATAACCAAATTGAAGGGAGGATTTATAAAATGAGATAGAACGAAGCACATTTCACCAAAATTATTCTACACACACGATCTTCAGAAAAATATTGACATTGATGTGCAACAAATCTGTTCAAGTGAAAATTCGGCAGATTTATTCACTAAATCTTTGCCAACTTCAACTTTTGAGAAGGTAGTATACAAGATTGGAATGCGCATACTCAAATATTTGAAATAAGGTTTTTATAAGGGGGAGTAAAATACGCGATGTACTCTTTTTTTCCTTACTAAGATTTTTTCCCACAGGGTTTTCCTTATAAGGTTTTTAATAAGGCAGCTAGTAATGCGTATTACTAAATATGTGTACTCTTTTTCCTTCACTAGGATTTTTTTTCCCACGGGGTTTTTCCTAGTAAGGTTTTAACGAGGCACATTATCTTTTAATGAACATCCAAGGGGGAGTGTTATAAATATATTATATTATGAATATTCATTTAGTACTCCGTTGTAAATAAGCTTCCTGAAGAAGTTTATCCATATGAGACTCCACCGTAAATATGTTTATCTATTTAGTACTCTATTGGAAATAAGCCTCCTGAAGAAGCATATCATTTTGGTACTTCGTTATGAATAAACATTACACCCGGTAGAAGATTATCTATATCTGGTACAGTAGCAGCTTACAAGCAACTTACACAGCAACGTGCAGTAGCAGCTTACAAGCATCTTACACAGCAACTTGCAATAGAAGCTTACAAGCAGCTTACACAGCAGCTTGCAGTAGCAGCTTACAAGCAACTTACACAACAACTTCCTTTCTTCTATAAATAGAGGAGTTTTCAGTTCATTATGTACATAAGTTTGAAGTTTGAATAATATATCAATTTCTCTCTATACTTGTCTTTACTTTACAGTTTTTATTTTATAACAAAAATTTAATTTTGATCAGTGCAAAATTGCGGCAAAGCCCTCTCCACGCTATTGCTTTATTCTTCACCCCAATTTGGATAATTATTTGATTAAGTACGAAATTTAAGAGAAAAAAATATTTTTAAAATTAATAATTTAAAATAACTTATACTGTAGATATTTGTGTGGCGATGAATCATTTACTTAAACATAAAATAAATAATTTTAAATTATACTATTTTTGAATTAAAATATTTTTTCCTTGGGATAGATTAAAAATAGATACTCCCTCCATTAATTTTTAGTTATTTTTTTTTTACTTTGCACCCCCTTTAAGAAAACATAAATAAAGTATGTATTTTATAATGGTAACCATAACAATGATATCATTTCAAAAAGTCTTAGGAAATGATTTGGGAATGAGTAACTAATGACAAGGGTAAAATATAAAAATAATATTAACTTTCTCTTGATTAACTAAAATGGATATATAAAAGTTAAAAATATATTTTTAGTATAGTGGATAAGTTAAAGTAAACGGGGAGGAAGTAAATTAAAACGGAAGAAATATTATTTACAGAGACACCAAGCAGGCTTTGAAGACCTTGCATGCGTTAGTATATATCACATAGGCAGTTGCCAAGCAAACCATGCATCCCTTCCCAGAAGCCTACACTATACACGTGTAATAAATTAAACAGCGCGGTACTTAAGATTTTCTGCTAAGTATACAAACCTATGTCACAATTAGTTAGTTTGAGTTGATTATGAAACTGATGGTGTAAAACTTGGCTCCTTGTACGCGGGGTGCTAAACTTTATACATATTCTTTTCGTAAAAATTATTATGTTTATATATATATTGAAAAAATTTGTTAAGCAGTTAGTTACTAATAACCTCGTTCACTAATCAGGAATGTTTCTGCCGCTGTGCAAACGGATTGGAGGAACCAGTTGGCTTAATTATTTGGTCAAGTCAAATTGTATAGCTGCAATAACTTAATGTTTCTTTCTGCAGTTTCAAACGTACGTCATGCCAAGTCCAAACAGTAGTACAAATGGATAAAGATTTTCCTCGTCTCTCAACCCAGCTACTTCAAGTTTGACTTTCTATGTCTAATTGTTAAAATCAAAAAAAAAATGAGAGAATTCAAATCAATTTAACAACATGAACCCTAGAATGTTTGAGAGTGAGAGAGACGACAAAGAGAAAATTATTTTCTCATTTTCTTCTAGAATCTACTAATTATAATAATCTTAAGTATTTATAGTTCCGGGTCATCTAGCTTATACCCGAGTCTAAGCCCCTCTTTTGTACATGTCAATACAACAAATAAATAATTGGGCCTTACATGGGCCTGTACAAGAGAAAGAAAGCAATACTAAATTGGGCCTTCATCTAGTCTAACACCCCCCTCAAGTTGTGGGATGAAAGAACCCCCACCTTGCATAGCAAATGGTAGTGATGAACACCAGATAAGGATTTGGTGAAGATGTCGGCTAGTTGAGAAGAGGTGGGGATGTAGTGAAGAGCAATCAGACCATGCCCAAGCTTTTCCCTAACAAAATGGCAATCGAGTTCTATATGCTTGGTCCGTTCATGCTGCACAGGGTTCTTGGAAATGCTTAGGGCAGCTTTAGGAACAAGCTGAGACACATAGATACCAAGATCACCCAATAGTCAAACAAGCCAAGTCAATTTAGCAACAGTCTTCCTCAAATCCCTATACTCAGCTTCTGCAGATGACAGCGATGCAGTAGGTTGCTTCTTGGACTTCCAACAAACAGGGCTACCACCTAATGTAACAAAGAAACCAGTAACAAATTTTCTGGAAGAGTAGCAGGTGGCCAAATCTGAATCAGAATAAGCTTTAAGAGAGAAGTCCACAGAGCTGTTGAACAAGATGTCCTTAGCAGGATCATTGAGCAGATATCTAAGGACATGCAAAGCAGCTTGCATGTGAGGATACCTAGGGGCATTCAAGAACTGACTAAGGTGTTGCACTATAAAAGACAAGTCAGGCCTCGTGTGCTGGAGAAAGTTGAGTTTCCCAACCAGTCTTCTGAATAGAGAAGGGTCAGGAAGCAGCTCCCCAGAAGTAGGAGTGAGCTTATTGTTCAGATCAAAAAGTACCACAACATGAGTGCAATCAAAACAATTAAATTCAGCCAAGAGTTCTTTAGCAAACTTATGATGATTCGCAAGATAACCTTCAGCAACACTAGAAACTTCAAGCCCCAAAAAATAGTGAACATTACCAAGATCTTTGATCTTAAACTGATCATCCAAGAAAGATTTCAAAGACCCCATCTCCTCAGTGCCATCACTAGCTAACAGTATATCATCTACATACACTGCAAGGACAACAATGGAGAGCTTGGCAAACCATTGTCTTGATGCCTGTTTGAGACCATAAAGAGACTTTCTAAGTCTACAAACAAGAGGGGAACCATCAGGAGATGAACCAAAGACAGAAAAACCAAGAGGAACCTTCATATACACTCTTCAGAAAGGTCCCCATGCAAAAAAGCGTTGTTAACATCTAGTTAGTAAATAGTCCAGGACTTCTTGGCTGCAACAGCAAAGAGGCATTTAATGGTTGTGAATTTGATAACCGGGGAGAATATTTCACTATAATCAATCCCAGCCTGTTGAGTGTCACCCCTAACAACAAGTCTTGCATGCTTTGTATCTTTCAATAGTCCCATCTCACTTCTGTTTGATCTTATAGATCCATTTACAGGGAATGGCCTTCTTGCCAAGAGGAAGAGGGACAACATCCCAAGTATGATTTGCCTCAAGAGTCTGAAACTCTTTTAGCATAGCTTTCTGCCAAGTAAGATTAGAGACAGCTTGCTGATAATGTTGGGGTTCATGCATGACAGGAGGGGCTGAAGACTGAGGAACATAATTACAAACGTAGTCCTGAAGGTGAACTGGAGGGTTATGTGGTCTAGAGGACCTTCTAAGTGGAGGAGGAGAAGGTGCAGCAGAAGAACTAGAGGGGAAAAAAGAGTTTGGAACATAAATAGAAGGAGGAGAAGGGGAGGAACATGAGGGAATTGAAAGATCAGAATAAGGAAAAGATGTATCATAAGGGGAAGGAAAGAAAGTAGAAGGAGAAGATGTAGAAGGAAAGATGTGTTCAATAAAAGAGACATCCCTAGAGTATAGAATAGACTTGTTGTGCAAGCGAAGGAGTTTGTGCCCTTTTTTTTCAAAAGGATACCCCAAAAAAATGCAAGGTATAACTCTTGATTAGAGTTTGTCTCTATGAGGTATAGGAATAGAAGCATAGTCTAAACATCCAAAAGATCTCAAATGGTCATAATAGGGTAGTTAACCATTCAAGACCTCATATGGAGTTTTGTTGGAAATAACAGTGGAAGGGAATCTGTTAACTAAATATGTAGCCGTGAGGATACATTCACCCCAATATTTGGTAGGTAATTTGGACTGAAACAAGAGGGCTCTAGCAGTTTCTAACAGGTGTTTGTGTTTCCTTTCCACAACTCCATTTTATTGTGGAGTATGAGAACAAGTAGTTTGATGAGAAATGCCCAAAGAACTAAGAAAATAACCATAGGAAAAACAGGATTCCAGCTCAAAAGCATTGTCTATTCTGATGGTCTGAACAGTGCTATTGTAATGAGTAGAAACCATGGCTATAAATGCTTTAATGATAGAAAAAGCATTGCCTTTGCATGAGAGGAGATGTGTCCATGTGACTCTACTATAGTCATCTACAATTGTCAAAATATATTTGAAACCATTGTAGGTGGTAGTATGGTAGGGGCCCCAAAGATCAATATGAACAAGTTCAAAAGGCTTAGAGCAATACTGAAAACCGCAGCTCCTACGAACAAAATTACCGAAAAAATACAGAAATCGACGGTGCAACGAAATTGCTTCAAACCAGAAATTCATCCAATAGAAACCTAGTTACTGCCGGAATCCACCATGTTTGCTCTGATATCATGTTAAAATCAAAGAAAAATGAGAGAATTCAAACCAATTTAACAAGATGAACTCTTGAATGTTCGAGAATGAGAGAGACGACAGAGAGAAAATTATTTTCCCATTTTCTTCTAGAGTCTACTAATTACAATACTCTTAAATATTTATAGTTCCGTGTCGGCTAGCTTATACCCGAGTCCAAGCCCCTCTTCTGTACATGTCAATACAACGAATAAATAATTGGGCCTTATAGCATGAGCATGTACAAGAGAAAGAAAGCAATACTAAGTTGGGCCTTCATCTAGTCTAACACTGACAGAGTAGATAAACTACATCCCGGTAAAATGCCATGGCAATATGCAGTTACTTTGAAGAAAATGCATCTGAAGCATTAAGTTTGGCGAAAATCATCCAGTTAATTTTTTCAATGGACAAAGTAGCTGGAAAATTAAACTACCAACTCACAAAAATTTAAAAATGAAGGTAGACCTGTGAGTTACGTTTGTGACACTAGAGCTATATAGTCACGGCTTTTTCTTCTTTGTGACAAAAGAATTGGACTGTGTGTCTTGCCTGGTAATGCGATTAGATTTATGTGACCAGAGGCGAACTTCAGGAAGTCAATTACGCCTCAACTTGGTTACGCCTCAACTTGGTTACGCCTATGTATGTGACCACCTAATCACTTCGTCAATTATTATCTGGTAGGCAACTTCACGAAGTCAAATTACCGTTTGACTCAAAATCTAGGTGCCAATAATATAATTGTTAAATCATTCATACAGCCCTAGATTCTAATAACAAAAGATTGGGCGGCGGGGGGTTGTATAGGTAAATTATCTATATATTTTCATTGATTAGCCGAACAACTGCGGATATATCCGTAGAATTAAATTTGAGACAGAGATGCATAAAATCTATTGAACCTTCTATCCCATCAATGAGTAGCACAATTCAAAATTTGGAGTTTTATTTATAATCTCTTGAGAAATCATAGCAAAACTTCCGAAGCGAAAACAGCTAGTAATTCTTAATTTTTGAAGGTTCGTGCTGGTTTCTCATTCGTGTAGCTTTATGATAGTAAACGGGTGAAATCGAGCTTATGGTGCATCCTAACCTCCGATAAAATAAGCCAGGCTCGAGGCATGGTAACAAGGGACCGAAATCAAGCCAAAGTCCCACCGGGCCAGAACTCGGGGGGCATGACGCCTGCCTTCGAGAATATCGAGGCCATGGTCCCGGAATCGGTCTTAGCCTCGATCGACTTCGAAGGACATTGTCGAACAATCTATCCTAGCCAACAGAATGCCGAAATATCCGTAACCGGCCGAATATTACGGCGGGGATCTCGGCACGTATCATTGAGGAATCAACAATCAGTGAATCAGAAATTTTTTTTACCTTTTATAGAGTTGTACCTAAAATAGAACTCCCCTACTATATAAAGGGGGTCTGATAATTCATGAAACACATTGTGACACGCACTCAAAAGATTTTTTTTTTCTGTCTCCACCTCTTGTTCTTTTTCGTCTATACCGGTCTCAGTGAGCTCAGTTCGAGAGTGGCTATTTCATTAAGTCTGAAACTATCTAACTCGTGCGGTTTGAATTTATTTTGTCTTTGATGGCAACTTAATTTATCGCTTTTTAT
Source organism: Nicotiana tomentosiformis (assembly GCF_000390325.3). Classification (NCBI taxonomy): domain Eukaryota; kingdom Viridiplantae; phylum Streptophyta; class Magnoliopsida; order Solanales; family Solanaceae; genus Nicotiana; species Nicotiana tomentosiformis. The sequence continues at coordinate 81,984,785 of NC_090817.1, read as the reverse complement.
CAAATTAATCCGTGTATCCTTAAAATCACTTACAAATTTAATTGTTATTCGATTTTGAGGGTAAATAATGTTTAAACCAAGTTTGACTCTCGAGCTAACACCTCCCGACTGTTAAGTGCTGTCAGACGAACCTGTTGAGCTGAGCATGTTCTATGAATGTGTATACGGGTGAAATCGAGCTCATGATGCATCCCGAACTCCGACAAGATGAGCCAGGATCGAGACACATCGACAAGGGACCGAAATCGAGCCAAAGTCCCACCAGGCCCGAACTCGGGGGGTTTGACGCCTGCCCTCGAGAATATCGAGGCCATGGTCTCGGAATCGGTCCTAGCCTCGAACGACTCCAAAGAACATTGTCAGACAATCCAGCATACCCAACAAAAAGTCGAAATATCCGTGACCGACCGGATATCACGGCGGGGATCTCGGCACGTATCGATAAGGAATCGGCAATCAGTAAATCAGAAGATTTTTGACCTTTTATAGAATTGTACCTAAAGTAAGACTCCCATACTATACAAATGGGGTCTGATAATTCATAAAGTATATTGTAACACGCATTCCAAAGCAATATATTTTTATTTTATCTATTATTAGCCTTCTCTTTCCCTCTTGTTCACCAATATTGGCCACAGTCGAGCCCAGATCGAGGGTGATTATTTTATTAAGGTTGGAACTATCCTACTCGTATAGTTTGAATTTATTTTATATTTGTTTGTTCAATAGTAACTTAATTTATTGCCTTATATCAAATTAAACCGCATATCCTTAAAACCACTTATAAATTTAATTATTGTCCGATTTTAAGGGTAAATAGTTTGGCGCCCACCGTGGGGCAGAGGATAATAGCGGCGATTTGATACAAATTTTCGTAACACAACCTACTTTACACTTGCTCTTTGAAGTTCCTTTTCCGATCTGCGTTAAAATGTCGAACTCCCAATCTGCCCCTCTAAACACAGATGCTGAGTTTGGCCACCATGGCGAGAACAACAACATAGTGCTCGGGAATGAGGTACCCCCCACCGATCCCAACGGAATACCGGTCGCAGACCCGATCGACGCCAGCTCACATGTGGCCATCAACACAAATTTTCCCCCCGATCCTGAGAGCAGCATCCGCGGGGAGTCCAGTCGATATCTCAAAATGCTCGTGGCGGTGAAGGAGATGGTATCAGCTTGCGGATGATCTTCGAAATGATGCAGGCTTAGCAGGCAGCGATAGCCCAACTGCAGAACCGAAGCCACGCTCCCAGTAGAGTTGGAACCGAAGCCCAAATTCATCCCGGGAAAACACTCGCGAAAATCAACCAGCCGCAGATAGGCCAAATGAAGTTGAACCCGAAACCAACCCCGAGATAATAAAGATGATTGAGGAATTGAAAAAGTGGGTGGAAATGGGAGAAAAGAAAATCGAAGCTAATGACAAGAAAGTGGAGACTTACAACTCCAGCGTCGACCAAATCCCCGGAGCTCCACGGATATTGATAGACCTAGACTCCAAGAAGTTTGTTCAGAATCCCTTCCCTTCGAGCGTAGTCCCGAAGCCGATCCCTAAAAATTTCTGCATGCCTGAAATTACTAATTATAATGGGACAACTGACCCAAAGTAACATGTGACCTCATACACATGTGCCATCAAGGGGAATGACTTAGAAGATGACGAGATCGAATATGTTCTGCTGAAAATATTCGGAGATACCTTGTCAAAAGGAGATATGGTATGGTATCACTACCTACCTCCTAACTCTATTGACTCGTTTGTTATGCTTGCAAATTCCTTCGTAAAAGCACATGCCAGGGCTATCAAGGTCTAGACTAGGAAGTCGGACATTTTCAAAGTTAAACAGAGGGATAATGAGATCCTTAGAGAATTCGTGTCCCGATTTCAGATGGAATGGATGGACCTGCCCCGGTCGCAAATGATTGGGCCGTTCAGGCCTTCACCCAAGGACTCAATACTCGAAGCTCTTTGGCTTCGCAGCATTTGGAGCAAAATCTAGTAGAATATCCGGCTGTGACTTGGGCCGATGTGCATAACCGATATCAGTCAAAAATTAGAGTCGAAGATGACCAGCTCGGGGCCCCTTCCAGGTCTGTCTATCCTGTCCGAGCTAGTGATAGACCCAAAAGAGACATTGATCGTGAACCAAGGCCAAGTAGGGACCGATATCAGCCGTATATCGGTGATAGCAGAAGTAACGGACCGGGATGAAACCCTGCGAGGAATGAAACGATAAGTGATTGAAGTCAAAATAACCGGGGACTCATTAGCAAAAACGGTTAGGACAGGCCCAACGGGCCCAAGGAAGTACCGAGGTTATCACAGCACAACTTCAACGTCGATATTGCTTCTTTCGTAACCGCCATCGGACGTATTAGAGACACCAAGTGGACCGACCTCTACAGTCTGATCCAGCCCAAAGGGATCCTAACCTAATCTGAAAATATCATGGCACTCACGATCACAGAACAGAGGATTGCCGACAATTCAGAGAGGAAGTAGCCCGGTTATTCAACAACAGACATCTCCGAGAGTTCCTGAACGATCATGCCAAGAATCATTTCAGGAATAGAGATTCTAATAAACAGATCGAGCAAGAGGAACATCAGCACGTCATTAACATGATTATCAGCGGGGTCGACGTTCCCCAGGGGTCGATGCTGAAGTGCACCAAAGTATCCATCACAAGGAAAAAGCGGACCCGGGATTACGTGTCGGATATAACCTTGTATTTCAATGATGAGGACGCTGAAGGGATCATGCAGCCCCACAACAATGCACTGGTAATATCCTTACTCATAAATAAATCTCGGGTTAAGCGTGTGTTGATTGAGGTAGCTTGGCCAACATCATCAGATCGAGGGTCGTTGAACAGCTCGATCTACAAGATTAGATCGTGCCTGCTGTCCGAGTTCTAAACGGATTAAACATGGCATGTGAGACCACAAAAGGGGAAATAACATTGCCGGTAAACGTCGTCGGGACCATTCAGGAAGGCAAGTTCTATGTAATCGAAGGAGACATGAGGTACAATGCTCTGTTCGGAAGGCCATGGATCCACAATATGATGGTGATACACTCTACTCTACACCAAGCGATGAAATTCCCAATGCTAGGAGGGATAAAAATAACTTATGGAGAACAACCGGCTGCAAAGGAGATGTTCGTGGTCGATGAGGTGGTTCCGGTATCCGCACTTACAATGACAAAAGGTCAGGGTCCAGCCGCCAAATAAGAAGCCAAATAGAAATTACCAACACTGGCCCAGACCCAACCAGAGAGGCAGAAGACCAATAAAGACGATGACTATGGGGTTCCCAGGTCTTTCATAGATCCCAATGACTTCGACGCTACCAAATCAACGGTCCAGGAACTGGAGAAAGTCGTACTGATTGAGCACTTGCCCGATCGAAAGGTATACCTGGGCACGAGATTGAGTCCCATGTTGTAGCGAGTCCTTATAGCTAACGCTGATTATTTCGCTTGGTCCCACCTTGATATGACAGGGATCCCATCAGAAATAACCACTCACAAGCTAAGCCTGGACCTGAAGTTCCACCCGGTCAAGCAGAAGAGGAGACCCCAGTCCGATGTCAAACATGCATTCATCAAGGATGAGGTATCTAAAATCCTTAAAATAGGGTCTATCAGGAGGTCAAATACCTGGACTAGTTAGAAAATGTAGTAGTAGCAAAGGGCTACTAATTAAGGATGTGTGTGGACTATAAAGATTTGAATAAGGCATGCCCCAAGGACTCTTTCCCTTTGCCCAACATCGATCGCATGATCGATGCGATGACCGGCCACGAGATTCTCAGTTTTCTCGATGCTTATTCAAGGTACAACCAAATTTGGATGTACCCGGACGATCTGGAAAAGACTTCCTTCATCACTAAGTATGGCACCTACTTCTATAACGTGATTCCATTCAGACTAAGAATGTCGTTGCCACATACCAAGGCCTAGTAAATCAGATGTTCGAAGAACAAATAGGAAAATCAATGGAGGTTTACATTGACGATATGTTGGTCAAGTCTCTGCGAGCAGAGGACCATTTGAACTTTTGCAGGAAACCTTCAACATATCGAAGTACAATATGAAGCTGAACTCGGAGAAATGTGCATTCGGAGTCGGGTCCGGTAAATTCCTTGGGTTCATGGTATCCAACTGGGGAATCGAGATCAATCCCGATAGGATCAAAGCCATAAAAGATATCACTATTGTGGACAACGTGAAGGCCGTACAAAGGTTAACCAGGTGCATAGCCGCCTTGGGACGCTTTATTTCGAGGTCCTCCGACAAGAGCCATCGGTTCTTCTCGCTGTTGAAGAAATATAGTAACTTCTCATGGACCTTGGAGTGCCAGCGAGCCTTAGAGGAGCTCAAGCGATATCTATCGAGACCACCGATGCTTCACACGCCGAAGACAGATGAACAACTGTACTTGTACTTGGCAGTATCAGAGATAGCAGTAAGTGGAGTCCTGGTCTGGGAAGATAAAAATACGCAATTTCTAATTTACTATGTTAGCAGGGCTCTAGGCAAGGCCGAAACTAGATACCTTCACCTAGAAAAATTGGTGCTCGCCCTTGCTAAGAGCCTCTAGGAAGCTAAAACCATACTTTCAATGTCACCCCATATGTGTCGTAACGACTTACCCATTAAGGAATGTAATGCATAAACCCAAGCTCTCAGGACGGTTGGCCAAATGGGCCGTAGAGATTAGTGGGTACGATATCGAATATCTGCCTCGGACATATATTAAATCTCAAATTTTGGCAGACTTTGTGGCCGACTTTACGCCGGCCCTAATACCCGAAGTCGAAAGAGAGTTGTTGTTGAACTCGGGGACTTCTTCGGAAATCTTGACCCTCTTTACGGACGGAGCCTCGAACGTAAAGGGGTCCTGACTCAGCATTGTATTGAAGCCACCAATAGGTAATGTAGATAGACAATATATTAGGACTATAAAATTAACTAACAATGAGGCCGAGTATGAGGCCATGATTGCAGGTCTCGAACTGGCCAAAAGCTTGGGGGCATAGGTGATCGAAGCTAAGTGTGACTCCCTCCTTGTGGTGAACTAAGTTAATGGGTTGTTCGAAGTAAGAGAGGAATGAATGCAAATATAACTGGATAAACTATAGGTAACGTTACACCGGTTCAAAGAGTGGACTCTACAACATGTGCCTCAAGATCAAAACAGCGAGGCCAATGCCCTTGCTAACTTGGGATCGTCGATCGACAACGATGAGTTCAACTCGGGGGGCAGTCATACAACTCATGAGATCGGTAGTAGAAGAAGGTCACGCTGAGATAAACTCAATAAGCCTAACTTGGGACTGGAGAAACAAATATATAGAATATCTTAAGACCGGAAAATTGCCCTCGGACCCTAAGGAATCGAGGACTCTGTATATGAAAGCAGCCCGGTTCAGCCTTTCCGAAGACGGTACACTATTCCGAAGAATGTTCAATGGCCCACTCACAATATGTCTAGGAATAGGAGACACAGAGTATGTTCTAAGGGAAATCCACGAAGGCACCTACGGAAATCATTCGAGCGCCGAATCATTAGTTCGGAAAATAATCAGAGCCGGCTACTATTGGATCAACATGGAAAAGGATGCGAAGGAGTTCGTACGAAAATGCGACGGATGTCAAAGGCAAGCTCCGATGATCCATCAGCTTGGGGAGCTACTACATTCGGTCTTGTCACCCTGGTCGTTAATGAAATGGGGGATGGACATCGTCGGGCCCCTTTCATGGGCACTCGGTAAAGCTCAATTTTTATTATTTATGACTGACTATTTTTCTAAATGGGTGGAAGCCCAGGCGTTTGAGAAAGTCAGGGAGAAGGAAGTCATTGATTTCATCTAGTACCACATAATATGTCGGTTTAGAATGCCGGCCGAAATCGTGTGTGACAATGGGAAGCAGTTCATCGGCAACAAAGTAAGCGAGTTTCTTGAAGATCATAAGATTAAAAGAATCTTGTCAACACCCTATCACCCTAGTGGGAACGGGCAAGCAAAGTCCACGAACAAAACTATACTCCAAAACCTCAAAAAGAGATTGACCAACGCCAAAGGAAAATGGAAAGAAATCTTGTTCGAAGTTCTATGGGCATACCGTACGACCTCGAAAGCCAGTATCGGGGCCACCCCGTTCTTGTTGGTTTACGACACCGAAGCTCTGATACCGGTCGAAGTCGGAGAAACCGAGTCTCAGGTTCTGATATACGACTGAAGAATCAAACAATGAGACCATGAATACGAGCCTAGAACTGTTAGATGAAAGGCGCAAAGTCGTCCTCGTCCGGTTGGCCTCCCAAAAATAACAGATCGAGAGGTATTACAATCGAAGAGCCAACCTTCGACTCTTCAATGTTGGGGACTTAGTGTTAAGGAAGGTCATTTTAAACACATGGATTCCAAACAAAGGGAAGCTGGTGCCGAACTAGGCAGATCCGTATCAAATTATCGAGATCACCGAAAAAGGATCGTACAAACTCGGAGCAATGAATGGTGAGCGACTACCGAACAACTGGAAAATAAATCACTTGAAACGATATTACTGCTAAGGTATGACCCCATTTACTTCTTTTATTTATTTACATTTTGGACTAACACTTGCAGGTGAGCGTCAAAGAACGATATAATTTTTTAGGCCTCAAAGCACGCGTTGCACTCTTTTTTCATTGAACCGGTTTTGTCCCAAATGGGTTTTGCGGTAAGGTTTTTAACGAGACAATAGTGGATCGTGCTAACTTAGAACTGAAGAACGGTTGTGAACCAATGTCAAGGATCACATCAATAGTATCTGAGGCTTCTCTATGATCATCCTCGAACACTAGGGGCATCACTCTCGGATAATGATTTTGGCAAAGAAAGAAACTATGTGCTCGAACAGTCTAGGCTCGATCGATATGATTTACTATAAGGGCCAAACGGTCAAATGAACCATGCCCACATAGACCGCCCGAGCCCGGACACAAAGCTTGAACACATGTGTAACTTTGTATATGACACACAAAAATAAAAGGAAGTTTCTACCTTGCGGATAAATATTTTGTCCCTTGAAAAATTTTCTTTCTTACATTTGATCCCTTAAAGACATCGAGCCCAAGGTCCACCTCACTAGGGGACTGCCGCTCAAGGCAGGTTCGGACGACCCGGGATAATGAAGATCGTGGGCACAAAGCTTATCAGGCAGTGCCCGAACTTTAAAGGCTACGGCCACCCCCATTCGAGGACGGTTATCTCGGTTAAGGCCGGATGACTCGGGGTAACAAGACCACTGGGCAACACCTAAACTAGAAGGGCTATGGCGACGTCCGAGACCTATAACCAAAAAATAAGGCCTTCAAAATTTCTAAACCAGTTCAAAAGGCTACCCTCGGCAAATTGTAATTTAAAATATTTTAAATACCTTGGGGAAAGCTTCCAGTCATATTGATCCCCCCACGAGTCTTAAGCAAAAGAATATCGAGCGCAAGGACTATTCGAACCTCCTAACTAGACCTAATTATTACGTGCTAAGGCATTCAATATCTTTACAATCATAAAGAAAATAGCAAAAGAAAACAGGCTTAAAAACTGTCGAAGGGAAAAAGAGCCTTATATATATATAAAAGAATATGTTTACAAAGACCAAACGGCCTCAAAATAAAGTAAAAAGGTGCAAAAACAAAGAAAAATTTACAAGGCACTTAAACAGCTTGGTCTTCGCCGGAGCCGGCCTCATTACCGGGACCATCGGAGTCTTCTCTGTCCCCGGAACCACCCGAAGCCTCAGAATATTCTTCATCCTCAGGATACGTCAACTTCTTGGCCTCGGCCTCGAGCCCCTTAGCATTTTTAACCTCGGCCGACAAATCAAAACCCCAAGCATGAACTTCCTCGAGGGCCTCCCTTCGGGACTGCCACTTCACGTATTCGACAATATCTTTCAGATGGTCCTGGGCTGCCTCGGCATCGGCTTTATATTGGGCCACCATCTCATCGACATCAGCTTTGGTTACTTCAACCATCGACTTGGCTACTTTAAGCTCCTTGGCAAGGGTCTCTCGATCGACAACAATCGAGCTTAGCTGAGACCAGAGCTCCTCAATTTTCTAGGACTGTGCCTCAGCCTTCACCCTCATCGCTCTAAATTGGGCCTCCGCCGAGGTCAATTGCTCCTGGGCAATTTCCTTTTCTGAGGCCAGACGGTCCATCTTGCCTCTCCACTCTTCGACCTCGACCTTGATTACATCTATCTAAGAGTTGGTCGATCAGATCAATCTTCTGTTAGACCTACGGGTTCTAACCATTAGTCACCGTGTCTAGCACATCATCACTAACTTCAAAGACTTGTACACATGTTCAACCAGGCCGGCGTGTTCTTTTCGAGCCGTTTCCAACTCAGCTCGAAGGATCTTAGCCTCTCCTTCACGTTGCTCGCTGAGAAGTTTGTACGTGTCTCTCTTCTCAGCAAGCTCTTTGACTTGCTTTGATTTGGTTCAGCTCATCCCGATACCGGAGGAAAGTTTTGTGGTGAAGCACCAAAGCATACAAATACAAAGAAATATATTAGAATTATCAATAAATTAGTTCAAGTATCAAATTGAAATCATCGGGAATTATCTAGAGTTACCCAGTTCAGCGCCTGTTGTTCTTCGTTGAACAGGCAGGGCGCTTCTACCTCGATCATTTTGGACTGGTCTTCTTCGGTCACAGACACCGGAGGTAACTGGCCACCCCAACAAGGGCGGAAAGAACCCGGGTGTCCTCCGGAACGGTGATGATAATGGACTGCTTCATCCGCACTCGTGGTAGGGAACCGATTGATCAGTTTTGGGCTCGAGTTAGGCCCGCCTATCCCCGATGATGGACTTTTCCTCGGTACCTCTAAGTCACCTAATCTGGTGACATCCTCTATGGAGGTGGGATCCACGCCATCAAAAAAATAGTGGAGTGGGTCGTCTGCTCTGAGGGCCTCCTCGTTGGGGCGCTCTTTCACCGCTTGGGCCTCGTTATACATGGACTCGGTAAATGAGGGTGACTCGGTGATGTCCATCATGCTGAGTGCCTTCTTCAGGGAACTGCCCGCATCCCGGGAAGCCTTGGCCCCGGTCTCCCTATCGACCTCCGTGGCTTGAGGCAGATCGGCCTCACGGATCCCTAGTCCAGAACGAAAGGTTTTTCTCCCTCAGACTCGTCCCTTAGCCGATAGAGAAACTCTGAAACAAGTGCTCGAGAGATGGTGTTTTTCTTTGGCTTTCGCACCAGCCTTCTCCTTGTTTTCTTTTTCTTCGAGCTCGGGGAACTCGCAACCCTCTTTCTTTTCCTCTCTTAGGCCTGTCTCGGAGCAGGGGACTCGGCAGGTAAGTCCTCGCCACTGACTGGAGGCCTAAGCTCGACATCCGTAGTTAATCCTGCAAAAAGAAGTAAATGGAGTAAGGGCTTAATATTAAAAGAAGAATCCTAACACACCATACTCGGGAAAGAAGTCTCACCATGGGAACGGGCCTCCCAACGGCCCTTCGAGAGTTTGTGCCACGAACGCTCGGAGTAGGGCATATGTGAAATGATACCCTTGACCCACTAATTGAGTCGAGGGACAGAATTTGGAACCCAAGCAACGGCTGCACCACCACAAAGCACCGATAAAGAAAAGAGAAGTAAGTATAAAATCAACATTTGAAGTAAGTTCTACTTATGTGACATATTCTACTTCTCGGGGAATGGCCTACACTAAGCCGGGATCAAGTCCGAAGTCCTCACTCGGACAAAATGACCTTGCCAGCCTCGATCCCGATCCTCATTAATACTTGAGTACCAAGCTTTACTGGCCCGACGTACAAGCTTTATAAATCCCCCGTGAAGATTCAGGGACTATATAAGCAGAGTAGATGATCAATGGTGAACGAGCACCCATCGATTTTGTTCGCAAAAAAATGGAGGAGGATCACGATCCTCCAAAGTTATGGATGAATCTGGCCTAGGCCCAATGTAAAGGGATAAGTGTAAACACTTAGATATATCTCGAGATAGGTGGTAATGGCCTCTTCGGGGCCAGGGACCACTATGTCTTTATCGGCCCAGTTGCAGTCTTTTCGGACCGTAGGGAGAACCTCTACGGTAATCGAGCAGATATATTTCGAGACCCCTTCACACCGATTCTGTACGGAGGAAGGCTTTTCTACCTTAAAATAGACGTTGACCGAGAATCCCCCAGGGATGAACATTTTCAAAGGGGGTTTGGGTACTGGTTCATTGACGGCCGCGCGCGAAGCGGTCTCCTCGGCCTCAGTAGCCGACCGCAAAGTAAAAGAAGCTTCTTTCTGGGGAACGGTTTTGGAATTCTTTGCCATCCCTTTAGAAAATGAAGATGGAGAAAAATCTTAGAAAGATGAAAAAAGAAAGGAAGTTGAAGGATTAGACTTGTTGGCTTGAGAAGAAGATGGCTAAATATTCTTACAAAGGACCTCGAATAACTGGGGTAAAAATGCTAAAGAGTATTGAAATCCTGAAGGTACGAGGGTAGAAGTTTGACAAAAAGTAAAAATGAACAAATGAGGGGGTATTTATAGTAGTTTAGCGGCATTTCATTTCTAGGGACAGCCGACCGGCGGCTAACATGTATTTAATGCCATTATGACTTGACTGACGAGACATTTCAGATGTTTTGTCGTTTCTGTCACGATGTGTCAAAGTAAGAATCGGAAGCTCATATCGTTTCTCATCGTTTACTCTCCGAAAAACGAGGGGACTATCTGTATACGGGTGAAATCGAGCTCATGGTGCATCCCGACCTCCGACAAGATGAACCAGGCTCGAGACACTGTGGCAAGGGACCGAAATCGAGCCAAAGTTCCACCGGGCCCGAACCCGGGGGTTTGACGTCTGCCCTCGAGAATATCGAGGCCATGGTCTCGGAATCGCTCCTAGCCTCTAACAACTCCGAAGAACATTGTCAGACAATCCAACATAGCCAACAGAAAGCCGAAATATTCGTGACCGGCCGGATATCACTGCGGGTATCTCTTCACGTATCGATAAGGAATCGGCAATCAGTAAATCAGAAGATTTTTTACCTTTTATAGAATTGTACCTAAAGTAAGACTCCCTACTATATAAAGCAGGTCTGATAATTCATAAAGCATATTGTAACACGCATTCCAAAGCAATATATTATTATTTTCTCTGTTATTAGCCTTCTCTTTCCCTCTTGTTCACCAGTATTGGCCACAGCCGAGCCCGGATTGAGGGTGATTATTTTATTAAGGTTGGAACTATCCTACTCGTATGCTTTGAATTTATTTTATCTTTATTTATTCGATAGTAACTTAATTTATCGTCTTGTACCAAATTAAACTGTGTATCGTTAAAACTACTTACAAATTTCATTATTGTCCGATTTTGAGGGTAAACCGAATATTTTTTTATGATTGATAAATTAGGATCAACTATACTAAAAAAACAATGTTTTATGAATAGGATATTGTACTACTAAACTGGTGAAAAGATATGAAGATGACAAGAGAACCAGGTTCACAACTCGATAACGTTGAATCCTGATCAGACCCGTGAAGATCGAATACATGTGCAAGTTGGACTCCGGAAGAAAGTCCTTTTGTGCGTAACAAGAAAAGATATTAAGTGGAGGAGTTCATGTACTAAAAGAATTTCAATAAATAAGGAATTATTTGCACGGAAGGAAAAGGTTGAGAAGGTGAAAACAATTAAGGAAACAAGAAAAATAATTAGAAGATGATTTTCCTTAACCAAAATATTCTAAGTTTTGGAGTATTAATTAGAAAAGGATTTCAGCCACCCTCATATCTATATGAAGAGACATATATTGCCACCTACAACTAATATTATTCACACAAATCAAGTATTTTATTCCTGGCAATAGCAATTACGGCAAGAAGGTGCTCTCAAAGGATTCAAGTTGCTTAACTAAAGAACATGTTCCAGAAGACGAAACTGCTTAGTTCTTTAATTATTAGGTTGAATATGTTGTTCTTGAACTGTAACCTATTTGCTTTAAGGAAGTGTAACATAGGTTAGCACAAAAACATTAAAGTTTTTATTTCACTTTCTAGACTAGATTTAGTTTGGAAAGGGGTCGGTACAATTGAGTTGATTGTAAGGATAGGCTACTAGAGTTAGTCTCCTTGGTTATTGAGTTGTAATATAAAGCCGCTCTTTGAAGTTAGTGAAGTTTGAAGGTCGTTAGTAGGTCCGGAACCTATATTTTAGCTATATTTTGCACTCTAATGAATGCACTTTATTCGTGTTTGAGTTTAAATAATAATAATTTTTACTTATTACGTGTATTATGCTTCGTAGGAGGTGATTCCACGTAAGAAGAGATTTTGAAGGTAAATTGGATGATTTGGCTCTTTAAAATCTGAGTAAAATCCCACAAAATTAAATCGAGATCGCGTTCGAGGGTCGAGGATCAAGTCGGGATGTTAAAAATTTAGAAGAAATTCTACTCTAAAAAAATTACACCACCATGCCGCATGGGGCGCCGCAAGGTGCGGCGCGGCAGTGCAATCTGTGGCCTGCCTGAAAACAATTAGATCTTTGAATATCCTCATATGTGCAGCGCATGGTGCACCGCGAGGTGCGTCGCGCCTGTGCATCTCGGCTAGCCAATTTTTCATTTTGACTTGGAAAGGATAGTTCCGTATGAACCTATTTTTACATGGTATAAATACATAAAAATATAATTTTCAGAGGAATTTTGACCCGCGGAAGATTGAAAAAGCATTGGAGAGTCTAAGGCACAAGAATTCATCATTCTTCCATCAACTCAATACTCGAGTTTGAATAGAATTCATATTTTCTTAGTTAAATTTATCTGTGATGATTTTTCCTACCGTTATGGCACTACTAGAAAAATACAAATTTTTCACGGATATTTCCCACAAAAATATTATCAGCGATAATTTTCACCAAAAGTTTGACAAAACCAATGGGAAAGTGGGGACAAGAAAATTTTACCAAAATTTCAATAGTTCTCACATACTCTTCGTGGGAACTATTTAGCACCTAAAACTGCGAAATTCGTTTCCCATCTATTTCAGCAAAAATATTATTGGAAATTAATTACATGAAATTAAAAAGAGATTCCCAGGGAAAATAGTGGCAAACTAAAAAAAGTATATTGAATATTTTTAATATTCCCACACTTTCTCTGGGAAAGTAAATATTAGTATATTTTTTATTTTTTGCCAAGAAGGATTTTTCATATTCTAATTAGGTCACATACACTTCTCTTATTCAGCAAACTAGTAAATTATACCGCGCTTCGCACAGTTGTAAAGAACTTATTAAATTTATGAGATATTATTTTATCATTATATTCAAAAACATATTTTAATGATTCTTTTTAATTTTTAATTTTAAAATAACGGATTTCAAATTTTAATCCATGGGCTTATGAGGGATAAGGAATAATTAATTTCGATATTAAATTTGAGATGAGTTTATCCTATATTTGTGTCACGACCCAAAACCTAACCCGTCGTGATGGCACCTATCGTAGTACTAGGCAAGCCGACCTTTCCAAAACAATTTCAGAATTTAACAGAAGTGAATTAAGACATTTAAAATAACCGGGGTTTCTCATAAATACAGGGTAAAATCCCAAATAAAATATAAGTGTGGAAAAATAGCCCAATATTGGGATGTCACTAAGTCATGAGCAACTAGACTCTCAATCTAAAAGACAGTGTCTGCAATAGTCTGCGTCTAGATATCAATACATAGAAAGAAAGATAATAAGGAGGGAGCACAAAGTCTGCGAACGCCGGCAGCTACCTCGTAAATCTCCGGAAGATCAACTGCGCACAAACTCAATGACCTCCACATTCAGTCATACCTGAATCTGCACACAAGGTGCAGGAAGTAACGTGAGTACATCCAACTCAGTAAGTAATAGAATTAAATAAGGAACTGAGAAGCAATGACGAGCTACACAAATGTAGTTCATTTCAGTAATTTCAGCAGGAAAAATAGGCATGCTTTCAATCCGGTGTTTTAAATGAAAATATTTCGAGCTCAGGTACAACAATATAAGCCCTCTAGAAACTTTCACAACAACAACAATTAGCAACGAAGTGCAACAACAAATAAGAGCAAGTACAGCATCACAGGGGCTACTGTCACTCATCTATCTCAACAGCTCGATCACTCGGCTCTCAGCCTCAGTACTCACAATTAAAGATACCTGCGCTCACTAGGGGTGTACAGTCTCCGAAGGGGCTACTATATCCCAAGTGCTATATTTTTGTGGCGTGCAGCCCGACCCAATACTGCTGCTATGTGCAGCCCGATCCATATATTATTACGGCGTGCAGCCCGATCCGATATATGGCCTGAAGGCTTATTGCAGTGTGCAACCCGATCCAATATTGCTGCGGCGTGCAGCCCGATCCAATATATCTCACATAGCTCTCAACTCGACACTCAGGCCCTATCTCAGTCACTAACCTCTCCAGCCCATCGGGCTCACGAAATATCATAATAACCAACCCAAACAGGGAATACAACAAGTATCAACAAGAAATGAGAGAAACAGAGATATAACACACAATAAGGCTGTGACTGAGTACAAGACAATAATTAGCAGTAAATTCAACAAGTATACGACCGATGCGGGTCCCAATAGTAATATCATATGGCCTAAGCATAGTTTCTAACATGAAAGGTAGTCAATTTCTCAAAGACAAGGAAAAATAAGTAATAACAATGGCTATTCGATTTTACAGTCTTACGGGACGGACCAAGTCATAATCTCTCACGGTGCACGATTGCACGCCCGTCACCTAGCATGTGCGTCACCTCCAAATATCATATTTTACCAATTCTTGGGGTTTCATACCCTAAAAACCAGATTTTAGACTGTTACTTACCTCAATCCGAGCAAAATCCTACTCCCTGATGCCTTTGCCTCTCAAATCGGCCTCCAAACGTCCCGAATCTAGTCACAAGTAATACAACACAATCAATAAAGGCTAAAGGAATCAATTCCATAAGAAAAATACCAAATTATAGCCAAAAATCTGAAATCGACTCAAACCTGGCCTCCGGTCCCACGTCTCAAAATCCGACAAAAGTCACAAAACCCGAAAGCTCATTCACTCACGAGTCTAGTCATACCAAATTTATCAAAATCCAATAAAAAATCCCCTTCAAAACCTCAAAGTTCCATCTCAAGAACTCTTCCACTTTTTTCCCAATTTTTCACCCCAAATCACAATTTAGATGATTAAAAATCAAGATATAATCATGGAATTTAACCAAAACTAAGTGAGAAACACTTACCCCAATCAACTCCGCAAAAATCCCTTCAAGAATCGCCCAAATCCGTGACTTCTAGCTCAAAATATGAAAAATGCCTCAAACCCTCGATTTTTGAATTTAACACTGTCTGCCCAGATTTCTTCTTCGCGAACGCGAACGCCCTCTCGCGTTCGCGTAGACCACCTCAGACTGCCTCTCCGTTGTACTCTTTGCAAACGCGACAACTGCCTCACGAACACGATGCCTTACTGACTCAAACCTTCGCGAACGCGACCCTCACCTCGCGAATGCGTAGACCAAGGACCTGGGGTCCCCAACAACCTTACTCCTCTTCGCGAACGCGATACCACTCACGCATTCATGATGCACACATTGCCCTACCCTTCGTGTTTACGTCCTCACCTTCGCGAACGCGTAGAACAAAAATTCACCATCTCAGAAATACTATTCGCGAACGTGAGGCCCTTCTCGCGAACGAGTAAGAGGAAACCAGAACCAAAATACAACAGCAGATCAGCTATCTCAACAAGGCAAAAAATAATCTGTTAACCACCCGAAACTCATCCGAGGCCCTCGGGACATCATCCAAACATTCTAACAAGTCATATAACCCCATGCGAACTTAGTCAAACCTTCGAATCACTTAAAACAACATCAAAACACCAAATTACCCTCGGATTCAAGCCTAAGAACTTCTAAACTTCCAAATTCCGCAAACGGCGCCGAAACCTATCAAACCGCATCCGAATGACCTCAAATTTTGCACACAAATCAGAAATGACACCACAAACCTACTCCAACTTTCAAAAATCTAATCCGATCCCGATATCAAATATTTTTACTGCCGGCCAAAATGGCCGAAATTCTAGCTTTTGCCAATTCAAGCCTAATTCTACCACGGACCTCCAAATCATATTCCGTACGGGCTCCGAAGTCCAATATCACCTAACGGAGCTAACGAAACCATCAAAATTCAGATCCGAGGTCGTTTACACATAAGTCAATATTCGGTTGACTTTTCTAACTTAAGCTTCTATTAAAGAGACTAAGTGTCTCAATTGACTCCGAAACCACTCCGCATCCGGACGAACTAACCCAAAATTTTATTATATAGCTGAAGAACACAAAAAAAAGCAGAAATGGGAAAAATAGGGCTATAACTCTCGAAACGACCGGCCGGGTTGTTACAATTTGGTTGGGTTAAAATTATGGTATAACTAATGCGGGATTAGTTATACCGGAATTGTAGTATTATTTTTATCCCTGTAGGAGGATGGGATAACTTATTCTAGGATAACTAATCCCGAAATAATTAATCTTGGGATAATTTATTTTCCAACCAAACGACCCCTGATTGTTCATTATCTCTTCGTGACAAAAGACTTGGTTCTTAGGAAATTAGTATGTCAATCCAAAAGGAAAAGAAAACTACTTAAATTAGCACCATCGAAATATTACCTATTGTTCTTATTTGTTAGTAATGTTCTTTTATTGTTTTAGTCCCCATAGTGGCAACACTATACATCTATCGAAAAGTTGTATGAATATTTGTCTGCAGTATACCTATTACTTCTATGTTGAAGTGTTATATTGTTATTTCATTCTCTATTGTGGTACATTGATATTTTAGGAATGTGTTTTTGTCAAATTTATTTTCTATAAATTGTATATTCATAAATATCGGGACTTTTTCTCCTATTTAAGGTCTTTAGGTAATCAAGTTAATCTATACATGTAGCTTAAGGCATTTGTTTCTACCAAAGAAACGAAAAAGTAGCATTCACTATGGCATTGTATGCTTCTTCGTGGTTCCATATCATGTGCAGTCAATCGTGTAATTATTCTGATTAGAAAATAGGAATACAACTATCACATATCTCTTATTTACCCGAAAAATCGGATAACGTTAAATTTATGTATGGTTCTAAGGATATGTGATACCCTTTGATACAAATCGTATAGAAAGATAGCAATACGAATATTCTTGACTATAACAGTGGGAATAATAAATCATAAAGAATGAATAAAATAAAGTAAAACAAGCACAAGGAGGTATCTTTTATTCCAGTGTATTCAGTGTGTCCATAGCTTATAAGGATTTCCCTTTTACAGTAGAGAGTCATTACTTTATTTATAACAAAAATAATAAAATAAAGCATATAGTGGAGGACCCATGATGATTTGCCTCTTCCTCGATTCCCGCCAAGATTCTCTCTCTTGGTGCGGTTGCAATGGCTCTTGTCTGTGAGCTCGATACTGGCTCGAACTTATTATTGGGTCGAGCCCTTCAGTCTTGGCTCGAGTTCGAGCTTCGGGATGGGCGTCGTGTATTTTCGACCTCGAAGCAATGCCTTGTAGATTGATTTGGTCACAGGCTCGATAAGGTTATCGAGCCGACTCCTCGAGCAGCCTTCAGACTCGAGGCTCGTTAGTACTGTCTTCGAAGCTCACTCCCAAAATCTCACTCCGACTTCTTACCACTTGAACTCGATCGAACGTAGAAAGGACGAAATCTATTTCGACCATATACAGATAACCCCGTCGTTTCTCACGAAGGATGCGGTGAGAATCGATATGATTTTCGACGGTTCGATCGGGTTATAAGCTAATGTTTTAACAGGGATCCATTATGACGTATGTGATAACTGTCTTATCGATTTAGTCTTTCAAGGTATTTAATGTTTGTCAGATGGTGGTCGGCGACCTCTGATATTGAACCGTCATGATGCGAGCTTATAAATAACCCTTCCATCTAACATTTACCACTTTTACGCATTCACTCCCTCGAATTTTCTTATCTTTTCTCTCTATCTCGTCGCTTTCAGAGCCATCTACACCAGAGTTTTGGTGTCGTCAATTTTTCACTTTCCTTTTCCTTTCTTCCTCTCATATCAATGGCCAAAACTTTGAAAACTGTACCTTAGAAGGAGAAATCTTCTTTTTCACGGCCGTCCGGCGACAAGGCGCCGGTGGAGCCGTCCACCTATGACTATGTTCCCAGTCCGTGTACTCTGAAGATCGATTTTAAGGTTGAGAATCCTTCATCTGTTCCGCGTCGATGCGAGCACGTGTCGATCTACATGTGCTCTATAACGGAGGGTCATCTTGAGGCCATTAGGAAAGACTGCAACTGGGGTTCCGAGGTTGTGTTGCAAATTCCATCCCCCGAAAAGAGCGCCATCACCCATGTGGAGGGGTTTTTAAGTGTTTATACTTATCCCTTCACATTGGGTCCCGTCGACTCGGTGATCATTGATTTTTGCAAAAGATATCATGTCACCCTCGGTCAAATTCATCCCTCTCTATGGCGTATAGTAATCTTACTTCGCTTCTTCTCCATAACAGCCGGGGGGCTGAATTTTTCCCTGAATCACCTCATACGATTGTATCGGCCTCAAATCTTTTGAGGACTAATCAGACTTCATCGTCGGGCATCGAAGGCTTTGATGTCGAGCATCGACAAAGATAAGGATCGGGGTTGGATGGGCCGTTATATTCGGGTGAGGACCCGTGACCTTATTCCGGAAGAGAAGATGTCGTTCCCTGAGGAATGGAATTTCGACCGTAAGTGGTCTTCACAAGGCGTTGCTTTTCGTATCTTTTCCCGATTTTTTCTGATGTCTTTCTCCGATATACAACTGCCCCTTGGATGCTACAAGCGGTGCCTGACCTCGAGGATTGGGTTCGAAAGTTAGCCTTGACTTTCTCTTATGCCAAACGTGCTTGGCGTGATTTGGCAAAAGGTAGATGGGAGGTCAAGAATCATGGTAAGGTTTTACTTCTCGTTTTCTTCAAAGTGTTCTTTGTGCTCCATTCGTTACCGATTTCCTTTCATGCAGGTGTAATCAAGGATGCCGCTTTGAGGCATTCGAGCGGTAAAGAAGGAACCAAGTCCCCGGTCCCGAAACCGGGGAAAGATAAGAAGCGAAAAGCAGCCTCTCAGTCAGAGGACCCTAAGCCCAAAACTCGAAGGGCGAGGAGGAAGGCAATTGCTCTTCCGATTGACTCGGTCCAACGAGTGAGAGAGGAAGAAGAAGAATAAGAAGGTGGTGCCTCGGCTTTGGTGATCCGATCTGCGAGAGCTATCGAGGTCACCAAAGCTCCTAAGCCAATGGCGGCTATACCGGTTAGGGTTGGCCCCGGGATCTCAAGTCATGATCGGAGCGCCCCGAGTGATTCACTTAGGGCTATGACAGTGGGTCATTCGCCTTCCCTTCTAAACTTTTCTGAGTAGGCGTTATAGGAAGCTCGAGAATTGAAGACCCCCGATATGGGCAGAGTCTTTAGTGTAGGGGATCCCTTTCGGGATTTCTTTACTTGAGTCGATAATGCTTCCGATATTGGTGACGCTTCTCTTCTACTAGAAGAGGCCTAACGTTTCATTACTCGGGTAATGATTTTACTATACTTGGTTTCTTTGTTCTTTTCCAAACTTGACTTGTGTTCTTTCCCTATTGTGTAGGCCATTAGTAGGTTTCGAGTCGACCTTAGCCAGTGTGAGGTTGAGCTGCAGAAGATCTAGGGGGAGAGAGACGCCTTGCGGCTTCTTTGCAGCCAAAAAGACGAGGCTATAAAGGACCTCCAAGCGGATTTGGCTAAGGCTCGTGAAGAAGAGGCCATACTCGATAAGCAGGTGAGCCTCGTTCTGTTAAAGTATGGGTTTGACTCGACTGTGGAAGTTAACCCTTCGTTGTCTCAGCTACAGCAAAAGGTTGAAAAGATCGGGTCACTTCGGGAAGAAGTTGATCAAATCAAAGCTGAATGTAATCGGTGGAAGGAGACTATCGACCGCCTGGCTATGGAAAAAGAGACCATTTTGACAAACTTATTATCGGCCGATGTTCAGCTTCGAAACGTCAAGCAAAAGGTCTCGGCTCAAGTAAGAGGATCGAGGAGCTTGAAGCTCGGCTTGCTGAGGCCAAGGCAGAGGTTGAGTCGTCGAAAATCTTGGCGGATAAGTCCATTGTCGTGTATCGGGCTGATGCCGAGGCTTCTCAGATAGAGGAACGAGAGGCGGTGGATACTGCCGACACTCGAGCAAATTAGATTGCCGAACTTGCTAAATGTAGGTCTCGAAGGGAGACCCTCGAGGAGATACACGCTCGAGGTTTCGACCTTACTGAAGAAATAAAAAAGGCTAAAGAGATCGAAGCTGAAGCTGAAGCCTTGGCTTCTGATGGCGATGATGATGATGATGATGATGATGACGGTAGTAAGAGCAGATCCGAGGATGGGGAAGAGCCTGACAGAGAAGCAAACGCCCCTGAGGATGATCAGGAAGCTTAGTTCTTAATTTTTTACGTTTGTAATCAATCATGTAGAAATTTTTGTATATAGACAACTTGGCCGACTTGTGAAGACTTTATACGTGCCTTACAAATGTTTTCACATGGATCTTAACAATTTAATCAAATTTGGACTTCTTAGTCTCTATGATTGATTGTTGTTTTTTCAGACTCGAAGTAACGTAGACCTTAGGATTACAAGTTGAGTCAATGATTCGAACTCGAAGAAATATAACCCATAGGCGTAATAGTCAAGTGAGTGCTTGCTTGAACTCGAAATGAAAGTGGCCCATAGGCTTTAGTCATCGAGTGAATGATTCGAACCCGAAGTAATGTAGCCTGTGGGCGTAATGGTCGAGTGAGTGCTTGCTCGAATTCAAAATAGAAGTAGCCCGTAGGCTTAGTCGTCGAGTGAATGATTCGAACTCGAAGTAACGTAGCCCGTGGGTATAATGGTCGAGTGAGTGCTTGCTCGAACTCGAAATAAAAGTAGCCCGTAGGCTTTAGTCGTCAAGTGAATGATTCGAACTCGAAGTAATGTAGCCCGTGGGCGTAATGGTCGAGTGAGTGCTTGCTCGAACTCGAAATAAAAGTAGCCCGTAGGCTTTAGTCATCGAGCGAATGATTCGAACTCGAAGTAATGTAGCCCGTGGACATAATGGTCAAGTGAGTGCTTGCTCGAACTCGAAATAAAAGTAGCCCGTAGGCTTTAGTCGTCGAGTGAGTGATCCAAACTCGGAGTAATGTAGCACGTGGACGTAATAGTCGAGTGAGTGCTTGCTCGAACTCGAAATAAAAGTAGCTCGTAGGCTTTAGTCATCGAGTGAATGATTCGAACTCAAAGTAATGTAGCCCATGGGCGTAATGGTCGGGTAAGTGCTTGCTCGAACTCGAAATAAAAGTAGCCCGTAGGCGTAATGGTCGATTTTATCTTAATTCTTATTGCATAATAAATCTCTAAATAGAGGAATGTTTCTTGGATATAAATATCGGCAAAGAGGAAGACTTTGTTTTTTGCAAGTTGTTATGCATGTGTTCATGTTTCGCGTCTGGGTTCGGGCCAATTACATGAGCATGGTTCGTTTTGACCATTTTGGCTCTTACAACTTTTCTTACTGGAACCCCGTTGTTGCGAAATTTCTTTCTTGTATTAGAACTTGATATATTTAAGGGCTAATGCCCCCCCAGTATTCGAGGTCGATTGTATGGAGGCCTCGGATATTTGTTGTAAGCGCAACATGATCATTGGTTGCCTCATTAAAAACCTTGCCGAAAAACCCATTTGGGATAAAACCGGTCTAAGGGAAAAAGAGTGCAACGCGTGCTTTCAAGCAATGGGTCCATCTTAGCTCTTGTTCGGACTTCTGCACAGGTCAGTTTTGAAATATAAATGAATATGGAAGGGTCGTACCTTAGCAGTAGTATTGTTTTAGATGTGACATATTCCAACTGCTTGATAGCTGTTTGCCGTTTATAATGCCGAGCCTGTACGATCCCTTTCCGACGTTCTTGAGAACCTGATTTGGTCCTTCTCAATTTGGTCCTAGTTTTCCTTTGTTCGGATTTCGGGTATTCGAGGCTGGTATTCATAGCCTCGTTATTTAATTCTTCCATCGTGAATCGAAATCTGGTACTGGGTTTACCAACTTTAACTGGTATCAATGCTTCAGACCTATATACTAAGGAGAATGGGGTCGCCCCCGTACTGGATTTTGACGTTATCTGATACGCCCAAAGGACTTCGGGCATGATTTCTATCTATTTTCCGTTAGCGTCGTTCAACCTCTTCTTTAGGTTTTGAATGATAGTTTTGTTCGTTGATTCGGCCTGTCCGTTCCCACTTGGGTGGAATGGTGTTGATAGTATTCTTCTTATTTTGTGATCTTCGAGGATTTTTGTTACTTTGCTGCCAACGAATTGTTTTCCATTGTCACATACTATTTTGGCGGGTATCCCGAATCGGCATACGATATGATCCCAAATAAAGTCTATAACTTCTTTCTCTCTTATTTTCTCGAACGCCTGCGCTTCAACCCATTTAGAAAAATAGTCAGTCATAAATAAAATGAATTTGGCTTTACCTGGGGTCGATGGCATAGGGCCGACGATATCCATTCCCCATTTCATAAACGGCAATAGAGATAGGACTGAGTGAAGTTGCTCTCCGGGTTGATGGATCATTGGCACAAACCTTTGATATTTGTCACATTTATGAATAAATTCCTTCGCGTCTTTGCCCATATCGGTCCAATAATACCCTGCTCTGATTATTTTTCGAACTAATATATCGGCACCGGAGTGATTCTCACAAGTGCCCCCCGTGCACTTCCCGTAGGATGTAATCGGTACCTCCCGAACCCAAGCATACTGCCAGCGGTCCATCAAATGTCCTTCGATATAGCATTCCATCTGAAGCCAACGTGAATCGAGGAACTTTAGTCCGTAGGGCCCTAGAGTCTTTTGGGTCCGATGGGAGCTTTCCGCTCTTTAAGTATTCAATATACTTATTTCTCCAATCCCAAGTTAAGCTTGTAGAATTTATCTTGGTGTGACCTCATTCGATTACCGATCTCGAAAGTTGGACGACAGTCCCCGAGCTCAAGTCATCTTCCTCGACTGACGATCTTAAATTCGCAAGTGTATCGGCTTTATTGTTTTGTTCTCGTAGAACATGCCGTAAAGTCCATTGTTTGAAATGGTGCAAATTGACAAGTAGTTTGTCTAAATACCTTTGCATTCTACCTTCTTAAACTTCAAAGGTTTTGTTCACTTGACTCACCACCAGCAAAGAATCACATTTGGCTTCAATGACTTCTGCTCTCAACTTTTTAGCTAGCTCGAGACCTGAAATCATGGCTTCATACTCGGCCTGGTTGTTAGTTAGCCTGGTAGTTTTAATAGATTGCCTAATAGTGTTATCCGTGGGTGGTTTCAAAACTATGCCCAACTTGGACCCCTTCACGTTCGAAGCCACGTCCATAAAAAGGATCCATACTCCCCATGATGTACCCGATTTCAACAGGAGTTCTTTTTCGACTTCGGGTACGAGGGTTGGCATGAAATCGGCCATGAAGTCTGCTAAAATTTGAGACTTGATGTCCATACATGGTTGATATTCGATATCGTACCCATTTGGCCAATCGGCCTGATAGTTCGGGCTTGTGCAAAATATTACAAAGCGGGTAAGTGGTTAATAGGCATATGGGGTGGCATTGAAAGTACGGTCTTAACTTTCTAGAGGCGCTTATCAGTGCAAGTGCCAATTTTTTTAGGTGCGGATATCTACTTTCTGCTTCTCCTAAGGTCCGACTTATATAATAAATGGGAAATTGCGTACCTTGCTCTTCTTGAACTAGAACACCACTTACGATGATTTTTGATACTGCCAAGTACAAATAAAGTTTTTTATCCGTTTTTGGAGTGTGAAGTAGTGGTGGGCTCAATAGATATCGTTTTAGTTCCTCCAATGCTTGTTGGCATTCTGGGGTCCAAGTGAAATCGTTCTTCTTTTTGAGTAGAGAGAAAAATTTGTGACTTCGATCTAATGATCTCGAAATGAATCGGCCTAATGCTGCAATCCGTCCAGTTAGTCTTTGTACAGCTTTCACGCTGTCCACGATGGTGATGTCTTTGATGACCTTGATTTTGTCGGGGTTAATCTCGATTCCTCGGTTTGACACCATGAAGCCGAGGAACTTGCCCGAACCGGCCTCGAAAGCACATTTTTTGGGGTTGAGCTTTATGTTGTATTTCCTCAAAATCTTGAACGTTTCCTGCAAATGGGTCAAATGGTCCTCTGCGCGCAGGGACTTAACTGGCATGTCATCAATATAAACTTCCATTGATTTACCTATTTGTTCTTCGGATATTTTATTTACTAGGCATTGGTAAGTAGCCCCTGCATTTTTTAGCCCGAAGGGCATCACATTACAACAATATGTTCCATATTTGGTGACAAATAAAGTTTTTTCCTGGTCTTCCGGGTTCATCTGGATTTGATTATACCCGGAATAGGCATCGAGAAAAGTGAGGATCTCATGGCCGGCCGTGGCATCGATCATGCGATCGATGCTGGGCAGCGGAAAGGAATCTTTGGGGCATGCTTCGTTCAAATCCTTATAGTCCACACACATTCTAAGTTTGTTCCCTTTTTAGGCACTATAACTACGTTGGCTAACCATTTGGGATATTTCACCTCCCGAATGGACACTATTTTGAGAAGTTTGGTTACCTCGTCCTTTATGAATGCGTGCTTTCCCTCGGACTGGGGTCTTCTCTTTGCTTCACCGGTCTGAACCTAGGGTCCAAGCTTAGGCGATGCGTCGTTATGTCCGGTGGGATCCCTGTTATATCTAAGTGGGACCAGGAAAAACAATCAATGTTATCGATAAGAAATTGAACAAGTTTCTTCCTGAGTTCGGGGCTCAACCCCGTTCCCAAGTATACCTTTCGCTCGGGCCAATGCTCGATTAGTGTGATTTGCTCTAGTTCTTCAATTG
Source organism: Nicotiana tomentosiformis (assembly GCF_000390325.3). NCBI lineage: Eukaryota > Viridiplantae > Streptophyta > Magnoliopsida > Solanales > Solanaceae > Nicotiana > Nicotiana tomentosiformis. Next base: position 81,959,689 of record NC_090817.1, on the reverse strand, counting down.
TTGATTTGGTGGCGTCAGAGTCATCGGGAATCATGAAAGATCGAGGGACCCTTTGACCATCCTCTTCTTCGATCTTCTGGTTATCTGGCTGGGTCGAAGCCGACATCTGTGATTGCTATTTGGTGTCCCTCTCTCCTTCTGAGCCCGGTCTCTTTATCGGCGAAGGCGAGGATATTGATTTCTCTTCCTCAACGGCGAACATTTCTTTTGCGGCCGGTTGTTCTCCGTACACTGTTTTGACACCTCTCGATGTTGGGAATTTAAGGACCTGGTGTAGGGTTGAAGGTACAACTCTCATGTTGTGGATCCATGGCCTTCCAAAAAGGGCATTGTACCTCATGTCGCCTTCGATCACGTGAAACTTCATTTCCTTGATGGTTCCGACCACGTTTATTGGTAAGATTATCTCACCTTTGGTGGTTTCACATGCCATATTGAATCTATTTAGAACTATAGTTGCGGGTACGATCTAGTCCTGCAGGCCGAGCTGTTCTACGACCTTCAATCTGATGATGTTGGCCGAGCTACCTGGATCGATTAACACACGCTTAATTTTAGTTTTATTCATGAGTACTGATATTACTAGTGCATAGTTATGAGGTTGGATGACTCCTTGTGCATCTTTATCATCGAAGGACAAAGTCCCTGGGGGTGCGTAATCTTGAGTCCGAGATCGCTTTTCCCTCACAATTGATGTTTTAGTGCGTTTAAGCATTGGTTCCTGAGGGGTATCGGCGCCGCCGATGATCATGTGAATGACGTGTTGTGGTTCTTCTTGCTCGTTTTGCTTGCCGAATCCCTATTTTTAAAATGGTTCTTTTCCCTATCACTCAGAAATTCCTGAAGGTGCCCTTTGTTAAATAAGCGGGCTACTTCCTCTCTTAGTTGCCTGCAATCTTCCGTTCTGTGACCATGGGTGCCATGATATTCGCACATTTGATTGGGATTCCTTTGGGCAGGATCAGTCTGCATGGGTCGAGGCCACTTGGTGTCTTTAATGCATCCGATAGCCGACACGATGGTGGATGCACCAACGCTGAAGTTATACTCTGATAACCGAGGTGCTTCTATAGGATCGGCATATTTATCAAAGCCGCTCTTGCTCGTAAGTCCCCGAGAATTTTGCCCTCGATCAATCCTTCGATTGTTCCGAGTTGTATTGCATGTTGGACCGTTGTTCATCCGATCTGTGACGTACGGTTGATATCAGTCTCTGTTCGACTTTTGTTCTCTGTCGATCTCCCTTTGATTTTTAGTAATTGTCCTGTTCTGATGCACGGGTTCATACGGAGCTCCCAACTGGTCATCTTCGACCCTAATTTTCGATTGATATCGGTTGTGTATATCTGCCCAAGTTATTGCTGGATACTCAATCAAATTTTGCTTCAGTCGACGTGATACTGTCGAACTCAGCTCGTTCAACCTTTGGGTGAAAGCTTGTACGGCCCAATCGTCTGTGACCGGTGGCAATTCCATGCGTTCCATTTGAAATCGGGATACGAATTCCCTCAGCATTTCATTACCCCTTTGCTTTACTTTGAAGAGGTCCGATTTCCTTGTTGCAACCTTTATGGCACTAACATGTGCCTTTACGAACGAATCTGCTAACATTGCAAAAGAATCGATGGAATTTGGCAGTAAATTGTGATACCAGATCATTGCTCCCTTCGAGAGGGTCTCCCCGAACTTTTTCAACAATACGGATTCGATCTCATCGTCCTCCAAATCGTTACCTTTGATGGAACATGTGTAAAAGGTGACGTGTTCCTTAGGATCGGTCATACCGTTATATTTGGAAATTTTGGGCATATGGAATTTTTTGGGGATTGGTTTTGGGGCCGCACTCGAGGGAAAAAGCTTTTGTATGAATTTTTTTGAATCAAGCCCTTTTATCATTGGTGAAGCCCCCGGGATTTGATCGACCCTGGCATTGTACATTTCCACTCTCTTGTCGTTGGCTTCGACTCGTTTTGTGAGTTCCTCGAGCAATTTAGTAATTTTGGGAGTGATCCCCAATTCTTGCTCGTTTGATTTCACTATGGCGGGCTCCGTTCTGGGGGTGATTTCTCAAAGCGGATTGGGATCCGGCCTGCTTTGTATATGAGTTTGTCTCTGTAACTGGGCTATCGCTACTTGTTGTGCTTGTAGCATCTCGAAGATCATACGTAAGTTGGCTCCGATTTCCCCCGTGTTATGGGTATCTCGGGCTACGGATCGAGTACCGCCCTGAATGCTTTTTCCGGTTCGGAACGCTGATTCGCCTCCAGAGCTATTTGTGAATTGACATCCAATGGTACTTCGACTTGAATTTCGAGTACTTCGATACGAGCCTCAGTGCCATCGTCAAGTGGCCTTCCGCCCCCGGGTGCCAAGTTGGTGGTTTCATCTTGAAGGCCGGCTTCGTGGTCGATAGGTAAAGCCATTGTTGATTTGAAGTTGTAAACTGGTGTGTACTGCAGATTTATGTCAAACAATCACTGTTATCCTTAGCCCCACTGTGGGTGCCAAACTGTTTACCCGAAAAATCGGATAACGTTAAATTTATGTATGGTTCTAAGGATACGTGATACCCTTTGATATAAATCGTATAGAGAGATAGCAATATGAATATTCTTGACTATGACAGTGGGAATAATGAATCAGAAAGAATGAATAAAATGAAGTAAAACAAGCACAAGGAGGTATCTTTTGATCCAGTGTATTCAGTGTGTCCATTGCTTACAAGGATTCCCCTTTTATAGTAGAGGGTCATTACTTTATTTATAACAAAAATAAATAAAATAAAGTATATAGTGGAGGACCTATGATGATTAGTCTCTTCCTCGATTCCCGCCAAGATTCTCTCTCTTGGTGCGGTTGCAACGGCTCTTGTCTGTGAGCTCGATACTGACTCAAACTCGTTACTGGGTCGAGCCCTTCGGTTTTGGCTCGAGTTCGACCTTCGGGATGGGCGTCGCGCATTTCCGACCTCGAAGCAATGCCTTGCGGATCGATTTGGTCACGGGCTCGATAAGGTTATCGAGCTGACTCCTCGAGCAGCCTTCGGACTTGAGGCTCGTTAGTACTGTCTTCGGAGCTCACTCCCAAAATCTCACTCTGACTTCTTACCACTTGAACTCGATCGAACATAGGAAGACCGAAATCTATTTCGACCATATATCATCTCTTTCTGCAAGGAAAAGAGAGTAAATTAATATCTAAATTTGTCATCTGATTCCACAACAAACAACATTACCATTTCAAATATGACATGAAACGCATAACTTTGGGTGGAAGTCTTTATGACAAAATATGAATTTATATAGGAAAAATGGAGGAATGTCATAAAGTGTCATTAACTTACAAATTAAAATTTCACAGGTATGGACATGAAGAGTTTTATGGATAATGAAGTTGAAGAGGTGAGTTATATAGCGGTACTTTTAAAAGAAGATAACTGAAAAATGAGAGAAAAAGTACTCTTTATGGCTTATAAGATGTGCCATATTTACTCTAATTTTGTACTTTCGTTTGTATTCTTATTGGTATAGTGAAATTGCTCATCTCTGCTTGTGGACGTAGGCTACTTTGACCGAACCACGTTAAATTTGTGTCTACTTTATATGATTTAATTGCCGTTGTTATCAACTTTCATTGTCTTTGTTATTGTCATTATACCGTTGTTTGGCTAAATTCTGCACTATCCGGATTTCCGATCCTAACTAATTGGTATCAGAGCCGAATCTAACCGGGTTAGTTTTAATAGCCAAAATGACTCTAACAAAGACCTATGTTGAGAAATTTGGCCGAAGTGCAAATTTCGAAATATGGTTATTAAAGATGAAAGTTATCATAATTCAGGATGGCTTAGACTTGGCGTTGCAAGGAAAGGAAAAGAAGTCGGATAAAATGACGAACGGGGAGTTTGCCATCATAGATAAAAAGGCAAAATCAGTTGCAAGTGGAGTTGTCCAACTGGGTAACAATGTTACTTATAACGTTATTGGCAAAGGTACAATTCAGATCAGAATGCATGTTGGTATGGTGAGAACTCTCACCGATGTTAGATATGTTACTAAGTTGAAGAAAAATCTCATTTCTTTGGGCACTTTAGAATCCCTTGGGTATAAATTCACCGGTGAAGGTGGAGTTCTAAAAAATTTTCAAGGTGCTCTTGTGATCGTGAAAGCACACAGATCTAGTTTGTTGTATACTTTACTGAGCTCTACTGTTATAGGCCCTACTACAGTTTCGGTATCAGACAATTTGTCTGATTTTGATGGCATTAAATTTTGACATATGCCCATTGGGACTTTTGCAGAGAAGGTGGAGCAAACTTACTATATCAGCCAAAATTAGGCCAAGGTGGAGATTTATAATTATGGCCAATATTTTGGCTAATGGAGTCCATCTCACATAAGCATAATCATCTTTGCAAAGTGTAGACTTTGTTGGCGATATTTTTTGGGACCCAAAAATATTGCATTGTGTGGTGGACATCATTTGCACAAGTTGTATCTTTTCTTTTACACCTAAGAGGCCAAGACTTTTTTGCTTATAAAAAGAAAGGTCATTAGTTCAATTTATACACACCAAGACTTGAGTTTTCATTTTTTGTTTCTTCCTTTTCTCCTTTATTAAGAGTATTTTGTATGAGAGTTGAATGTTGGGAAGCACTTGTGTGAACCCTTTCTTTGGAGTAATCTTGTGAGATTATTCTCTTAGGTTATTTGGAATTAATTAGAGTATTTACTCTAATTTTGTACTCTCTTTTGTACTCTTATTGGTATAGTGAAATTGTTTTTCTCCGCTTGTGGACGTATGTCATTTTGACCGAACCACGTTAAATTTGTGTCTTCTTTATATGCTTTAATTGCCGTTATTATCAACTTCCATTGTCTTTGTTATTGTCATTATACCGTTGTTTGGCTAAATTCCGCACTACCTAGGTTCCCGATCCTAACAAAAGATATAAAAGTTGACTTAATATAAACACTAAACTTATATAGTGATCATCAATGAAATAAGAGATTAAATGTATTATCTGCTAGAAGGAAAACCCAATAAAGCAAGTGAACATATTAAGAATTATTTAAAATGAAGCGGCAAAACTATCTGGTACTCACAAGATAAACAGTATAGCAACAACTGGAACAACTTCTCTTCTGAAACGGCTTAACAAAATGCAGAGAATTACTAAGAAACATATCCACATCGCTTGAGTTTTTACGAACTCTGAAAATGTTTGTCAGCCTCCTCCATTGCGTCGTTGCCCTCTCGGCTCACAATAGATAGAAAGAGGGAGCAGTTGAGTCTATATATATATATGAGTTTGTTGGCAGAATTCAAACGGTGCAACATTACTATATACTAATAATGGTAATTATAAGTAACGGAAGAAATAATAGAGGCAATGAGTTACTTTCTCAACGATTTCGAAACAAAACGATTTATGGCGAAGAGAAAGCAAAATAACACGTTAGAACATGACTTTTGGACTTTCGATTAATTTAATTAATATAATAAATAAAAAATGAGTAAGAAAAAGCAAAAAAGAGAAAAAAAGATAAACTATAATCCTTGGCTTTAGAGATGTGACATAATTTTTCTAAGTCCCTTCTTTATATATATTCTTTGTTCTCTTCTCTGTAAACTTAAACATCAATTTCGCCCAGCAAGCATGCAATTTCGGAAATCCCTTCGTTGTGACGAGTAGGCAAGACAATCTCTCTTTCTCTCGCTCCTTTCCCCTTTCCCCGATATCTCCCCAAAATATACCTAGGGTTCCGCCACTGTATCGAACCCAAGATTCTTTTTATACTTCATCTGTTTCATTTATGTAACTGAAGGCGATTTCGTGATCCTTGGGGGTTTAGAAACCAAATCCTTGTAAAAATCAAATTCCAGTTGTAGAACTAGTTAAACTCGTTTCCATATTCTTTCTTTGTTTCATGTTTCTTTTCCTCTTAGAGACGAGCTTGACTTTGGCTTAATTAACAATTTTGATGTTTTACACTAGATATGTAGGTTTAAGATGTGCATAGTTAGTAGATCGATTAGCTTTAATCCTTTATTGCAGTTACTCTCAACTTCTCTCAAGACCAATTAATAATTACCCATATATCAAACATTGAGTGAAAAAAAAGGAGGTAATGATGAGTCGTTCCCTTGCAACTTGCCTTTCAAATACTGCTTGTGACTGGTGAGCCTTATAATATATCTGGTTTAGTGTGCAAGTTGGTTGGCTTTAGGATTTCATTAATTTTAGCTGTTAAATTGGCAAGCTAAGTGTGGCACTAGTTTCATTTTAGCTGTGCAAAGACCTTAGCACACTGGCATGTAAAAGTAATTAAGTGTGGCAATTCGTTATCGACTCTTGGCTCTTCTTTGAGGCCAACTTTATACACTTTTCTACAATAATTTACTGTACTTTTCATCTTCTTTTACTTCTTTGTCAAACTGCAGAGCAACTACTGTATCTTCTATTTTGTACCTAAGTGCCATTCTTATTTCCTGTTGACCTTAAACCTTCAATGTATTAAGCAAATGATGAGTTTCTTTCCTCCCCCCTCCTCCTTTCTAGAATAATTTTGTTATGGTAGATGACAACCCCCTCGTTACGTGGTACATTGCCCAGAGAACTATATTGAGTTTGCTTCCGCGTTAAAATTGTTTGACTGGATAAAACAATTTAAAGATGTTTAACCTAACTTGTGTGTTATTTTATTTGGAGGTAAGTTTATTTGAGAGTAATTTTTGTTGGAATTTTAGGCTTGTGTAGCTTAAAGAGGGTGAATGAGAAATGGAGGGAAAAATAAAATATTTGAGTTTCTCTCCTTGGCAAAGGGACATTGTCCCATATTGGAGGAAGAAAAGGCTTTTGATGGGTATATATATAATTGCTCTTTTTCTAGCTCTTAAAGAGTTAAGAAGAAGGCAAGCCTCACGCCGTCGTCGTCGCTCGCTCGACTTCGAATTAATCTTTCTGGATAAAATTTCTTTCAATTAATTAATTAATTAATTAACGAAAAATTCAATCCGGAATAACCCGCGACCCGGTCCGGTTTAAATTTTCCCACAATATTTCAAACAACCTGTTCCAACAGCCATGGTTATTTCTGAAAGGTTGCAAACCTTTTCAGAAACAATACCAGCAACTCTATAAATATACTTTGAATCCCAGAATCTTTCCTTACAAAATTTTCTGATCTTCTTCTTCTTCTTCTGCAAAAAAATTCCAGTGTGTTTTACAGCCTTCGAGTGGCTCGCTGTTCACCGGCGTTTTGGTACCAACACTCTGGTGAGTTAAATCATTCTATCCTGGGAGGATATATTCCAACACCTCGGGTATTTGAGGGGAATAATTTTCTTAAGGACACATTGTGTATTCAGTGGGCTCGATTTTTTCCTACACTGTTTTTTCAGAATTTATTTCTTTAAACAACTGTTACTAACTTTCTGTTTTGTTTATATATTTTAGAAAGTTTAATGATTTAATTATTTATTACAGCAATACAGATTTATAACAATCTTAAAGAAATTAATTTATTATATTCTGTATTTTGTTTGTGGAGATTAAAATTTGTATGATTTTCTACTCCTTCTGAATTTTACTATTCTACTTTGAAAATATAAAAAACTTCATCAGAGTATTGAAATTCATAAAACGATTTGAAGAACATAAAAACTTCATCGTTTTTCTGTGAAACAGTATATAAAAACTTCGGTTTTATTTATTATACATAATGTTTTTTTTTTAATAACAATATTGTTTGTTATTATGATTTTACCATTAATTGAACTCTTCTGTTGTTTACAGTTAGAAATGGCAATTGATAACGAAAATTCTTCTGCGACTGTTGCGGCAACGACGATAGCCTCGTCAAGCCGGACTGTTGTTCCACAGGCAGAGAAACCGGAGAAATTTTCCGGAGCCAACTTCAAAGGATGGCAGCAAAGGGTGTTCTTCTGGCTTACCACACTTAGTATGCAGAAATTCACTAGTGAAGAACCTCCAGCGCCTGCTGCGGACATGCCGGACAACGAGAAATTTATGATTCTTGAAGCGTGGAAGCATGCAGATTTTCTTTGCAAAGGCTATATCTTAAGCGCTTTAGAGGATGACTTGTACGATGTGTACAGTGCGATGAATACTTCTAAAGAATTATGGGACGTACTTGAGAAGAAGTACAAGACTGAAGATGCATGCTTGAAGAAGTTCGTGGTTGCCAAGTTTCTAGACTATAACATGATAGTCAGTAAAACTGTTGGAACCCAAGTTCAGGAGCTTCAACTTATTTTTCATGACCTTATTGCTGAAGGTATGGTCGTGAATGAAGCATTTCAAGTGGCTGCAATGATTAAAAAATTGCCTCCTTCGTAGAGAGATTTCAAGAACTATCTTAAGCACAAGCGCAAAGAAATAAAGTTGGAAGATCTTGTGATTCGTCTCAAGATTGAGGATGACAACAAAACAGTCGAGAAGAAGTCTCGTGGAAATTCAACGATCATGGGAGCTAATATCGTTGAGGAGACTGCTCCAAAAAGTAAGAAGAGAAAGAGGTCTTCTGGACAGACTAAGGAGCAGAACAAAAAAAAAAAATTCAAAGACAGCTGCTACAATTATGGAAAAACCGGTCACAAAGCCCCTGATTGTCGTCTCCCGAAAAAGTATAAGAAGAAGGTACATGCCAATATAGTGGAGAAGAGTGATGACATTGATGATCTGTATGCAATGCTTTTAGAATGCAACCTAGTTGGAAATCCGAAGGAGTAGTGGATTGACTCTGGAGCCACTCGACATATTTGTGCTGTCAAGGAAGCATTTGCGACTTATCTACTACTAGTCCTGAAGAAGAGCTTTCCATGGGAAATACTGCAACAACCAAGATTGAAGGTTATGGGAAGATATTCCTGAAGATGACTTCCGGCAAGGTGTTAACGCTCAACAACGTTTTTCATGTTCCTACTATTAGGATGAATTTAGTTTCTACTTCTTTGCTTGTTAAGAATGAATTCAAATGTGTATTTGTTTCTGATAAAGTTGTTGTAAGCAAGAATGAAATGCATGTTGGAAAGGGCTACCTCACAGAAGGCCTCTTCAAACTAAATGTAATGGTTGTTGACAATATGAATAAAATTTCAGCCTCTTCTTATTTATTGGAGTCAAATGATTTATGGCTTATTCGTTTAGGATGTGTCAATTACAAAACCTTGCGGAAGTTAATTAATTTAGAAGTATTACCTAAATTCGAGTATAATAAATCAAAATGTTAAATATGTGTTGAGTCTAAGTTTGTAAAATATCCTTATAAGTCTATTGAAAGGAATTCAAATCCTTTAGACTTAATTCATAATGACATTTGTGATATGAAGTCGACACCATCTCGAGATGGGAAAAAGTATTTTATTACTTTTATTGACGATTGCACTCGATATTATTATGTTTATTTGCTTAATAGTAAGGATGAAGCAATTGAAGCATTTAAACAATACAAGAATGAAGTGGAGAATCAATTGAATAAAAAGATCAAAATGATTAGAAGTGATAGGGGTGGAGAATATGAATTTCCATTTGCAGAAATATGTTCAGAATATGGAATTAGTCATCAAACTACTGCACCTTACACACCTCAATCCAATGGAATTGCGGAAAGGAAAAATCGGACATTAAAGGAAATGATGAATTATTTATTAATAAGTTCCGGATTACCGCAGAGTTTGTGGGGCGAAGCTATCCTTACAGCTAACCAAATACTCAACACAGTACCTCATAGCAAAATGCAATCTATTCCATATGAAAAATGGAAAGGAAGAAAACCCAAGTTGAAATATTTCAAAGTGTGGGGGGTGTCTAGCAAAGGTACAAGTTCCTTTACCTAAAAGGGTTAAAATTGGACCAAAAACTGTTGATTGCGTTTTCATTGGATATGCTACAAACAGTAAAGCATGTCGGTTTTTTGTTCATAAATCCGATAATCCCGAAATTCACGTTAATACGGTAATGAAATCAAATAATGTTGAATTCTTTGAAAGCATCTATCCGTATAAAACTGAATGTGAGTCATTAAGTGAAAGACCTAAACGACATCGGGAAGAACCAAAGGAAAATACTCCAAGTATAGAAGATCCAAGGCGTAGTAAACGTCAAAGAACATCTACTTCCTTTGGACCAGATTTTGTGACATTCTTGCTTGAAAATGAGCCTCAAACTTTTAAAGCAGCTATGTCATCTTCTGATTCAGCGTTTTGGAAAGAGGCAGTCAATAGTTAGATTCAATAAATTTTGGATAACCATACATGAAAATTGGTAGATCTTCCTCCGGGAAATAAGTCTTTAGGTTCGAAATTGATCTTTAAACGGAAAGTGAAAACTGATGGCACTATTGATAAATATAAGGCAAGATTTGTTGTCAAAGGTTATAGACAAAAGGAAGGCCTTGATTACTTTGACACTTACTCGCCAGTAACGAGGATAACATCTATTCGGGTGTTAGTGGCACTAGCGGCCGTGTATGGTCTTGAAATCCATCAAATGGATATTAAAACAGCTTTCTTAAATGGAGAATTAGAGAAAGAGATTTACATGGAACAACCTGAGGGTTTTGTGGTAACTGATAAAGAAAAGAAAGCGTGCAAACTTGTTAAGTCGCTTTATGGACTTAAACAAGCACCCAAATAATGGCATGCCAAATTTGACCAAACAATATTGGCAAGTGGGTTTAAAATCAACGAGTGCGACAAATGTGTTTACATTAAAAACACTCCAGGTCATGAAGTCATTGTTTGTTTATATGTTGATGACATGTTGATAATGAGCAAAAATATGGCAGATATAAATGCTACTAAGCGCATGTTGGCTAGCAAATTCGATATGAAAGACTTAGGAGTTGCTGATGTGATCTTAGGAATCAGAATTCACAAGACTCCACAAAGTCTAGCATTATCACAGTCTCACTACATTGAAAAAGTACTTGACAAGTTCAAGTATTTGGATTTCAAAATTGCCAAGACTCCAATTGACGTGAGTTATGCACTTCAAAAGAATGAAGGTGAAAGTGACTCACAACTGGATTATGCAAGAGTATTGAGAAGTTTGATGTATATCATGAATTGTACACGACCAGATATAGCATGTGCTATTAGTAAACTGAGTCGGTTTACAAGTAATCCCAATCACATACATTGGATGGCAATGAAACGAGTTTTGGGGTATCTCAAACATACCCAAAATTACGCTTTGCATTATAACAAATATCCCTCCGTGATCGAGGGATATAGTGATGCAAATTGGATCACTGGATCATCTGAAGTTAAATCCACGAGTGGATATGTTTTCACAATTGGGGGTGGAGCAGTGTCTTAGAAATCATCCAAATAAATGTGCATCGCCCGTTCTACAATGGAATCTGAATTCATAGCTTTAGATAAGGCCAGTGAAGAAGTTGAATGGCTCCGGAACTTCTTGGCACCTATTTGTATACATTGTGATAGTCAAGCGGCAATAGGCAGGGCAAAACTCAACCCATTCTCGTGATGAAAACAATGTTCAGAAATCAAGGTAAAGCATTAAGGCTTTTTGATAAGTCAACAAAGCTTAAAGATTTTTTAATGATTTGCTAAGTCTGGCAGGATATGACCAGATAGTGTGTCTATAGGATTACACGTTTAGAAATCACCTATGTGAGTGTGAAGTGTAAGCCGCTTCAAGAGGAATGAAAGTAAAGGCCCATTCTCTAAGCACTCATGAAACCAGACGATATTCATGGATGAAACGAACACAACTGTGAGAACCATAGATGGTTAAGGATTGATTGTGTGACTTATGTTGTCTAGGTATACAACAACGCTCGACGGTTCAAAGATATCAAATATACCGATTGACCGAGTATATCCGATATAAGTTCACTACGAAAAGTTCAAAGGGAAACTTACTTAACCAGATGCAATTAATTCTTGCATGTAAAACACACACGCGTCCGTGTATTCCTTTATTTTATAACTATTCCCCATTCATGTGTGGGATTGTTGGAATTTTAAGCTTGTGTAGCTTAAAGAGGGTGAATGAGAAATGGAGGAAAAATAAAATATTTGAGTTTTCCTCCTTGGCAAAGGGACATTGTCCCATATTGGAGGAAGAAAAGACTTTTTATGGGTATATATATAATTTCTCTTCTTCTAGCTCTTAAAGAGTTAAGAAGAAGGCAAGCCCCGCGCCGCCGTCGTCGTCGCTCGCTCGGCTCGGCTTCCGCTTCGGATTTGGATTTGGATTTGGTCAAAGATCGATTGATTGATTAATTTCTTTGGACAAAATTTCTTTCAATTACGGTCAGGCCCGTTTTCTTTCCCGGATTATTTTAAATTTTCCTGCAATATTTCAAACAACCTGTTCCAACAGCCATAGCTGTTTCTGAAAGGTTGCAAACCTTTTCAGAAACAATGCCAGCAACTCTATAAATATACTTTGAATCCCAAGAACCTTTCCTTACGAAATTTTCTGATCTTCTTCTTCTTCTTCTGCACAAAAATTCCAGTGTGTTTTACAGCCTTCGAGTGGCTCGTTGTTCACCGGCGTTTTGGTACCAACACTCCGGTGAGTTAAATCGTTTTATCCTGGGAGGATATATTCCAGTACCTCGGGTACTTGAGGGAGATAATTTCCTTAAGGACACACTGTGTATTCAGTGGGCTCGATTTATTCCTACACTGTTTTTTCAGAATTTATTTCTTTAAACAACTGTTATTAACTTTCTGTTTTGTTTATATATTTCAGAAAGTTTAATGATTTAATTGTTTATTACAACAATACAAATTTATAACAATTTTTACTCTCAGTTATGTTTCAATGGACCATCATTCTATGTTTTTCTTGCATTTGAAAAATAGATATAAGTCTAACAATCTCTCTCTATATATACACACACATATATATATATATATATATATATATATATATATATATATATGGGTAAACCACATGAGAAAATTTTAAGAACCAACAAAATATGAGTAAAAAACAACAGAACGAAGCAAACATAGAAAGAAGTTAGCCAAACATCATTAGCACCTGTACTTTTGTTGTAGTGAAGTACTTTGCACCTCCGTAAGTTAAAGTAAGATCAATTTCAACCTCGCACTTCAATTTGCTTCAGTTTATTAATGGAACTGCATTTACAGTCCAGTATATAAGATTTTGGATCTGATGGAATGAGTGTATTATTTTACTTTGATGGAATGAGTGTATTATATAAAAAAAAAAAAGGCTAAATACATAGACAATCCATTAAACTTAGCCCAATTTTTTATTTTGGCACTCTAACGCAATCTTGTTCCATTTTGGCCCTCTAACCCCATTTCTTATGTTTCACTTTAACACAAAAGCTGAAATCAGTCCAAAAAATATAGCGCGTGTATACACACAAATCTGAGGTGTAATAATATCCAATTAAATATCCTCTTTTAAATAATCTTTTCTACTTTTATAATGTAACTTTTCTGCATTTTATTGTTGAATAAAATTGCTATTTTCTTGTTTTGTAGGGTCTGATTCCAACTATTAGTGAATGCTTACCTAATGCAGAGCACAGAATGTGTGCTAGACATATTTGGTCTAATTGGGCCAAAAACTGGAGAGGGGAAGAAAGAAGAATGCATTTCTGGAAGTTGCAAAAAACAGTTGGCTTTTGGCAGCTTTGTGAAGTGTTATGTTTTTTGTGTTTGTTATTGTTTGTGCAAAAAACAGTTGTTATTGTTATGACTTTTGGGTTTGCCTATATATGAGAAGGAGCTTATTGCTGGAGGAGCTGCTGGTGCATTTGCTAAAGCTGCTGTTGCTCCGTTGGAGCGTGTTAAAATACTTTTACAGGTGAACAAAGAGATGTGCTACCTAGATGCTTTTGGCAGCTTTGTTATTGTCAATTAATGGCTTAAAAAGATCATGGCCAAGTTCATTCTTCTGCAAATTATAAAAGCAGCAAACAAGCAAAACTGGAATGGTTCATTAAGGGCCGAAATTCTGGGAATTTACCAACTGTCGAGTTGCTTGAAAACAACAAACAAGCAATTTTGCAATTGGCCAAATTGATTTATCACCAACTAATATGAACTTTTGAAACTTGAAAGGCTCGCCAATTACATCAACGGAAAAGGTCCAAATATGCCCTTGTACCATACGAAATTGAGCACATTTGTCCTTTATTAATACTTTAGCTCAAATATGCCCTTACCGTCACATAGTTGGTCCATATATGCCCTTAGAGTTATACAGTTGGCCCATATATGCCCTTTTCGAAACGGAATCCACCCAAACTAATTAGTTCTTTCGTTAATTGTATTAAAATGTATTACAAACACTATTTTCTTTTTATTAATATTTTTTTTTACCTTTCTTTTTTATTTTCTTCTCTTTTTTTTTTTACTTTTTCTTTCTCCCTTATCCGATTTCCTCCATTACTGATGTCTTCTCCATTTTCGTCACCAATTTCACTTGACAAAACTCATGAATTCCAATTACTAAGAAAATTCTCCCATAAGAATATTTTTATAGACCATATGTTTGTCAATTTTTTTTTAATTTTTACTGAACATATATTTAGTTCTAAAAAATTTAACAAAGTAGATTGAAATAATATTTATGTAACAAAAAACCCGAAAAATCTAACAAAATTGAACAATCCAAACCGATATAATTGGTTTGGTTTGGTTTTGATAAAAAACGAACCAACACGTTCTATGTACACCCTTAATTTACATAGTTAATAAAAAAATAAAAAATATCCAGCTGAAAAAAGATGAAAAAAGGCTAACAACGCAAATTTATAACACTACAACTTGAACTCTAGGCTTTTAATCATTAAATTATTTTTTTGAAAATAATTTAAATATTCTGGTCTTTTGAGTATTGTTAAAGGTTGAGATATTTTTATTATTTTAAAGTTTAAAGCATAATTTTTGGAACAATTTAATTTCGTTTATTTAGAGGGCCAGTGAAATTGGAACTTGATTATCTTACGGAGAATTTTCTTAGTAATTGAAATTCATGAGTTTTGTCAAGTGAAATTGGTGACGAAAATGGAAAAGACATCGGTAATGGAGGAAGCGGATAAGGGAGAAAGAAAAAGGGTAAAAAAAAGAGAAGAAAAGAAAAAGGAAGAAAGAAAAGAGAAAGGTAAAGAAAAAAATACTAATAAAAATGAAATAGTTTTGTAATACACTTTAATACAATTAACGAAATAGCTAATTAGTTTGGGTGAATTCCGTTTCGAAAAGGGCATATATGGGCCAACTGTGTAATTCTAAGGGCATGGACCAACTATGTGACGGTAAGGGTATATTTGAGCTAAAGTATTAACGAAGGGCAAAGGTGCTCAATTTCGCATAGTACATGGGCATATTTAGACCTTTGCCCTTACATCAATTTGCATATATTGACTCAAATTACATCAATAAAAACCGGGAAAACCTAGCCAATTCCATAGCATGAACACAACAAGAAACACAACTAACTTCTTCCACATAGCCAACTTTGCATCTCTTTCTTTTACTTTGTTTAGCAAACCATATATAACCTTGTTCGCTTGAGCTGGAAACTCATCATCATGCCATCTAAAGTAATTGCAGCCACGCTGTAAAACAGAAGAAAAAAAGCAGATAAATCATTGTAAACAGAGACAAGAAAATGAAAACACTAAAAATGAAATCCGAAAATGGTTCACATACTTTATTGAATTTACACCCATAAAAGCGATGACCTGGATTTCTTGGTGTCCATGATACTTTCAGTTCAACTTGAAATCCACAAGAACAAATATCCATTCCATTGTGAGAAAATAATTTTCTTCGAGACATGAATTATCTTCAAACTTCAAGCTTAGATGAAATAAACCCACAACAAAGAAATCAGATTAAATAAACGAACAATAAAATTGCAAAAGTTTGAAGCTTTCTTGGATGGACATGTATGAAATCGTCATATTCAAACTTTGAAACTTTGAGAGTGAAGACGAGGCAAAATAAATGGGGAAGGAAATAATGAAGATGAAATAATGGGGAAGGAAGATGGGGGATTATATATGGGGCAAACATTTATGTTTTTACCGTTGGAGAAGGAAATTTGCCCAAAACAATCTCCCTCACGCGCTTACAGGGTGAGGCAACTCACACTCTGAATCTAGTAAGCTTTTGTGTTAATGTGAAACATAAGAAATGGGGTTGGAGGGCCAAAATAGAACAAGATTGAGTTAGAGTGCCAAAATAAAAAATTGGGCAAAGTTTAATGGGCTTTTGTGTGCATTATATGTTGCTTACTTATTTAAATACGCATAACACTTATTTTCACGTTTACTTTAAAAATTGAGAAAAATAGATACTTACTTGCATAATTTTCTTTAATAAAGTTTACTTTTATAATAATTGTAATATTTTTACAAAATACTTTCAAACAAATCTTGGAGGAGTTCATTCAATGCCAGTCGATTGATGATCAAGGAAGGCCAATCCAACAAACCCAAGAGGAGCTTATGGACATGTGGATTAAGGCAACTGGTGGCGTGCATAAAGGGAGAGTCTATGGTCTTGGATCAGAATTTAGTCTCAGTCGTCGTACTTCTAGATTGTGTGATTCTTATTCTTTCTCACATTGATCAGTTGATTTGGATGAGTTTGAACAATTGAATAGGAAGATGGCGAAGATTACTGAGTTGTATATGCAAGTAAGGGCTGCAAGGGAGGAAGAGGAGAAGCGGAGGGAGGAAGAAGATAGGCGAAGAGAGGAAGAGGAAAGGCGAAGGGAGGAAGAAATGAGGCGAAAGGACGACGTATTAAGACTTGTCACTGGGGATGTTGAAAGCCTTGAGTCTCAGATAAACTCCCTCTTAGTATCTGGTGCATTTCCTCTGCCCCGTTCTCCGACACCATCTGATGATAATTAAGGAGTAATTTCTTGTATTAATTTATCTTGGATGGTACTTGGATGTTGAATGTTGGATTTTTTGGATTTTTGTTCTACTCTGTTTAGTTGGATATTGTTTATGAAATGGATTGAATTAGATGTTGTTTATGAAATGAACTTGGTATTTGAATGCTTAATTATATTTAGTTTTGTGATGTTGGATGTATTTTTAGTTTGGCAGGTGGTGTAGTTCTAAAAATAGAATTGGCCATGAAAATATTTTCCAGATTTCCCACCAACGTTGTGGGCATTTTTGTTCTTTTTCCCCAGAATTTCAATATTTTCCAATGGTATTTCCCACCGACACTGTGGGAATTATTGTTCTTTTTTCCCAGAATTTCAATGTTTCCCACTGATTCTCGTGGGAATGTTCATATATTTATTTCCAGGTTATACATATATCCCACTATTATCATGGGTAAAATAAAAAAAATATCTAAATTAATTTTAATACTTCCCATAGAGATGGTGGAATAACAACAACAATCCAGTAAAATCCCAGAAGTAAGGGGTCTGGGGAGGATAATGTGTAGGCAGACCTTACCCCTACCCCATGGAGTAGAGGAGTTGTTTCCGATAGACCCTCGCCTCAAGAAAACGAAAAAGATGAAAGAGACAATAGATGATTAAGAAAATTAAATTATTATATTTTCTTACTTTTCCCAGTATGGTCGTGGAAAATTCCACTATGTTACCCCACCAAGTTCACGTAAAACGCTCCCTAGGCAATTCTCTGGGAAATTACCCACGACGGTCCTGGAAAACTATTTTGCCACCAGCTCCTTTTCCCACTGAGCGTCTCTCCTGGGAATGTCGTGGGAATATTTAAATTTCACTGTCAATTTCCCATCGATTTGTCTGTGGAAAAAGACTGTGTTTCTAGTAGTGTGGAGTAATTTCACCTGGGGATTTTGACAGACATGCTATATTGATGATTTAATTAGAGATTCGATTCTTGATACTTTCTTCAATTAATTGACAGGGTTTTGAATTATATTGTGAAGTTGTTCTTTATTTTATTTAATTAAAAGAGGATCTTGATATTGAATTTCTTTGCATCTTGTGCTCTAGTTTAAATTTGTGATTCATCTACGTTATATAAAGAGCCTCTTAAATTGTTAGTTGAACTAGAAAATAGGAAAATATTCATAAGAAATTACCCTTTAGATTGAAATTGTCATTACGTTTATAGCAAATGTTCACAACGCTTCAATTGAATTATTTCTGAAAATTAATGTTTAGTCGAAAGAGGAACTTTAACTTCAAGTATAATCTTATTATATATTAAATTCGTGAGATTCACTAATAATTTAGAAGTGAATTAATTCAAGAATTGGATCCTGAGTTAGTTGTCTTGCACATGTCTAGTCAATGGCTCTTACTCTTCCCACTGATATTTTTGTGTTGCTCAACTCCTATTTTTCGTGATCGATTGATAATTGTTTTAATTTTAGTAGTTAATCGTAGCTGATAATTATTCAAATCAAAGTGTTAATGATCATGGGTAGCAGTTAACTAGAAATGTTTTGAACATTATTAAAATTCAATCCTTGTGGAGACGATATTTTATTATACTAGTTTTAGCTACCGAACATTAATTTTGTGTGGTGTTTTATGCTCGTAAAATTTTAGCACTGCTGTCGGAGATTTGGTAATCAATAGTGTTCAAAATATTTTTGGTGCTAATTCAGGAACAAATTTTATTTTTTTGTATTCACGTTTTTGTACTTATGTGCTGGTAACAGGTTTAATTTCTCTAGTGTATGATTCGATCTTCTTCAAAGGAAGTGATACCAAACGAACCAAAGTCGGAGAAACGCTTGTGAAAGTTGAGAAAAGAGAGAGAACTCACCGAAATTTTTTTGGGACAGTCTTCGACCCAAGAACACATAGCTAAAAACGGTGATGATGGAGTTGATTTGGCTGCAAGGGAAGCAGCCTAACAACAAAAAGTAGTAGTACGGGCAGCAATTGAAGAAGCTCTAAGAGCTGATGAAATAGTTGACGGGGAAGGAGGACGAAGATTCAACATGAACCGACCTTTGGTTAAAGATGCATTTGAAAATATAGGACCCCAAGACTAGTAGAGCATTGGGATATTAAGCCAGACCAGTTTATAATCAGAGACTGTCGATTGTCAGACCTCCACTCAATGCAACAAATAAATTTGAATTGAATCAAGGCTTGCTTCAAACCATTCAAAATAACTGTGTTTTCAGAGGCAAGGTGAATAAAGATTCAAACACTCACCAGAAGGATTTTGAGAAAACCATGAATACCTTCCAGTACAACGGAGTGTAAAAAGATGCAGTCTATTTAAAGGCATTCTTTTTTTTTACTGAAGGATGATGTGAAGCACTAGATGCTAAGCTTACCAACTGGGTCGATTAGGATATGAGAAAATATGATAAAAATGTTTCTAGAAAAGTATTTTTCATATGCAAAAACATGGAAATTCAGAAAAGAGATCCATCACTTTTGCTAGAAGGACACTGAAACAGTTGTCGAAGTATGGGAAAGAGGAAAGATTCAAGGAGATAGTGAGAAGATGTTAGCACAATGGGATTGATTTGTGGATGTAACTGCAAGATTTTTTGGATGAATTATCAGAAGATGCAAACCAATAGTCTCTTCAGAGTAATGAAAGAAGTAAATCAGCTCGGGTTCACCAAGTAGAATCTAACACATCAGTGCAAGATCAGATAGACACCATGGAAAAAGAAATAAGAAAGTTGACCTTAGCTAAGGTACAAAGTAAGCCGCAAGAAGCATGTGATTTTTATGGAATGGGACACCCTACTCATGAGTGTCAAACTTCAGATGAGGAAGTTAATATTGTGGGAAGCTACAATAGAATAAACTACCAAGGTGGAAACAACTTCAAGGCCATGGATCAAAGACATCCAGGTTTCTCGTGGAGCTCACCAAATATGAGTTTAAACTCGTGACAACATAATAATCCTAGACCCCAGGTATAAGGACCTCCAGATTTTTAGAATTAGCCTCGATAATAATACCAGCCATAACAGTCGAATCGGTCTAGTAAGGAAGATCTCATGAAGGCTTTCAACAATAAGTCTGGCGAAAGGTTTTACACTCACAATACTTTTATTCAAAATCTGGAAAGACAAGCGGGCCAAATTGCTAACTTGTAATCTGAAAAGGCTTTGGGGACTCTACCATATGACACAAAAAAGAACCTCAAAGAAACTATCAAGGCTATGTCTCTGAGAAGTGAAAAAATCTTAATTGATCCAGTTGTGAAAACTAGACCGAGGTGGTAGCAAGCAAACTAAAACAATGGAGGAGCAAAAGAATGGAGAACAAAAGGGTGAGAGTAATGATGTGCACAAGGAGGTTGAAGAGAGTAGACACATGCTAGCTCTACCATTCCCTCAAAAGATGAAAAGGGAAAAACTAGACAAGTGATTTGGGCGGTTCTTTGAGATGCTCAAGTAACTATATGTGAACATTCCCTTTACAGAGGTTCTCACTCAGATGCTTGATTATGCTAAATTTTTGAAGGAGATCTTGTCTAGCAACAGGAAGTTAGAGGAAACAATGGTGGTCAAGCTGAATGCCCATTGCAATGCTATTTTATAAATAAAATTCAAAGTGTGGAATCCAGGAAGCTTTACCATACTATTCTCATTGGGGAGTGAGAAATTTGACAAGGCCTTATGCGATTCTGATGCGTCTATAAATCTAATGTCTTTGTTTGTGTTCAGAAAACTTAAAGGTGAGCTTGGAGTGATCAAGTCTATACCGGTGTCCTTGTAACTGGCTGACCAGACCACCATCATCTCTGAAGGAAACATTAAAGATATTCAAGTACGGGTGGACAAATTTGTGTTCCCTGTAGATTTTATTGTGGTAGACATGGAAGTGAACAAAGAGATGCTTCTTATTCTAGGGAGGCCATTTCTGTGCACGGGTAGAAATTCTTTTGATATCTATGAGGGGCAGCTCATGCCAGACTGGGTAACAAGAAGGTGGTTTTCCATATTAAGTGAATGATGATATATCCTAGTGATGAGGCATCTACTTACTCGTGTTTTAAACTTGATGTTATTTGGGAGTTAGTTGAAAAATAAAAGTTTGATAAGCTTGAGGGGGATTTTCTAGAGAGGTGTCTCACTCAGTCTAGCACAGTGGAGGATGAAGATCATGAAATCAAGAAAGAGGCTGAAGCTCTTGAGACTGGAATCAAGTAGTTGATGAGGATGAACTCAAGAAGGAGGCGTCTAAACCAAGTGCGGAATTGAAACTCCTCCCTACTCACTTGAAATATGCTTTTTTGAGACTAACAATTTTCTAGTGACTATTTCTGCTTACTTGACAGGTGCATAAGAAATAAAGCTGGTGGAGATATTGAGAAAGTAACAAAAAAGTTATTGGTTGGACCATAACTGATATTAAGGGAATCAGTCCAGCCATATGCATGCACAAAACTTTGCTCGAAGAAAATAGGAAGCCAATAGTACAACCCTAATGCAAGCTAAACAAAAAACTGGAAGAGGCAGTGCAAAAAGAGATTATCAAGTTGCTAGATGCGAGAGTGATTTTTCTCATCTTTGATTGGCAATGGATTAGCAATGTGCAAGTTGTACCTAAGAAGGGGGCATGACAGTGATGAAAATAGAAGATAATGAGTTTATCCCCACAAGAACATTTACTGAGTGGAGAATATGCATTGATCACAGTAGGTTAAATGATGCAACAAAGAAAGACCACTTTCCTTTATTGATCAGATGCTCGAGAAAGTGGCTGGACACGGTTGTTACTGTTTCTTGGATGGGTCCTCGTGCTACAATCAAATACCCATTGCCTTTGAAGATGTTGAGAAGACTACTTTCACTTGTCCTACAGGAATATTTGCTTGTAGGAGGATGCCTTTTGGGTTGTGTAATGCACTGTCCACTTTTCAGAGGTGTGCGATGTCTATCTTCTCAGATCTGAATGGGAAGTGTTTAGAGGTAATCATGCATGAATTCACTCTGTTTGGTGATGATTTTGATGACTACTTGAAGAACTTAGAACTTGTGCTCAAATGTTGTAAAGCTACTCACCTGGTTCATAACTGGGAGGAGTGTCACTTCATGGTAAAAGAGAAAATTGTTATGGGCCACAAAATGACTGCACATGGCATTGATGTTGGCAGAACAAAGGTTGATGTAATTGCTAGACTCTCACCACCGACTTTCGTGAAAATTATAAAGCGTTTCTTGGGGAATGCTAGATTTTATAGGAGGTTTATCAAAAACTTTTCCAGCATTACCAAGCCATGACTGCATTTCTAACAAAGGATGTCAAGTTTGTATTCACTGTGGAGTGTTTAAGGGCATTCAAATTGATAAAGGAAAAACTTGTTAGTGCTCCTATAATGGTGACACTTGATTGGAGCCAGCCATCTGAGATAATGCCTTATGCTAGTGATGTAGCCGTGGGAGCAGTTCGGGGGCAAAGGAAAGACAAAATATTTAGACCTATCTACTATGAAAGTCAAACGTTGAATGATGCTCGAGTGAATTATACTACTATAGAGAATGAGTTCTTTGTTGTGGTCTTTGCTTTCGACAAGTTTAGATCATATCTTGTGGGGAGCAAGGTGATTGTACACACTGATCACTTAGCCTTGAAATATTTGTTGAGTAAGAAGGAGTCCAAGCCACGTATGATACAGTGAGTGTTGTTTCTTCAAGAGTTTGACCTCGAGATCAAGGATAGGAAGGGCACTGAAAATCAAGTTGCATATCATCTATCTTTACTTAAGAAACCTTAGGTAGAGACAGTGGAAATAAGGGAAGAGTTCCCTGATGAGCAGATTTTATCCATTACTACGGTCTCCGAAAGACCGCCATGGTATGCGGATGTAGCCAACTTTTTGGCTAATAGATTGTTGCCTCGTGATCAAAGAAGGAAGCTCAAGGTGAGGTAACAAATTAGTTTTGGAATGACCCCTTCTTATTAAAATTATATACAAATGGCGTATTTCATAGATGTGTACCTGAAGGAGAAATGGTGAGTATTTTATCTCACTGCCGTGATGGAGTAGCTGGAGGGCAATATAGTGGAATTCATACTGCAACAAAGGTCATGGAATCCGATTTCTATTGTCCAACTTTGTACAAAGATGAACGGATGTATGTGGCTACATGTGACAAGTGCCAAAGGACAGGTAACATTAGAAAGAGGGACAAGATGCCTTTGAACTCCATTCTAGTATGTGAAATTTTTTATGTTTGGGGTATTGACTTTATGAAGCCGTTCGCATCATCCTATTCTTATGAGTACATCCTAGTGGCCGTTGACTACGTCTCTAAATGGGTTGAATTAATTCCTACTAGGACCAATGATGCTTGGGTAGTATGTTAGTTCTTATGGAAGAACATCTTTACCCTCTTTGGGACCCCTCGAGTGATTATCAGTGATAATGGGTCGCACTTTGTGAATTAGCAGTTTTTTGCATTGTTAGCTAAGTATGAGGTAACTCATAAAATAAAAACCTAGTACCATGCCCAAACTATTGGGCAAGTCGGAGTGGCTAACCATGAGCTTAAACGAATTCTGGAAAAGACGGTTAGTGCCTCTTATAAAGATTAATCTGTGAAGTTGGATGAAGCTCTATAAGTATACAAAACTGCGTTCACAACAACCATAGGGATTTCACCATTCAAATTGGTGTATGGAAAATCATATCATCTGCCTGTTGATATAGAACATAAAGTTATTGGGCAATTAAGTAGCTTAATCTTGATCTTAGTCTTGCAAGTGAACACAAGTTATCGCAGATGAACGAGTTGGGGGAATTTAGATTGAACGCATAAAACAAAAGACAAAAAGGTGGCATGATCGTTTAATAAAGACAAAGGAGTTTCATGAAGGAGATAAATTCTTACTATATAATAGTACGCTTAGGTTGTTCTCCAGAAAATTCAAGTCAAGTTGGATGGGTCTGTATGTGGTGAAACATGTCTCGTCGTATGGCGCAATTAAAATTCAAGATGAGGAAGGAGAAGAGAGCTTCAAAGTGAATGAGCACAAATTGAAACTATACTTTGTTGGAGGATTTGACAAGCAATCCTCTAGCATAGTGATCAAATGAGCCTAAGTGACAAAGTCAAGCTGACGACTATAACTCAAAACTACTTCTAACCCTTATTTCTTGCTTTTGTAAAGTAGCTTAATATATGGTAGATTAGGAATACTGGTGTTTTAGGAGTTTTGGTACCTGTAGGAACATGTACTGGCATGAATTGGACATAAAATAAGTACAAAATAAAGTTGGAAGGCAACATGTAGGCAAAATATCAAAAGAAAGTTGGAACTCTGAGAAAAATACACAAGCACACCGCATGGCGCGACACGCTAGGAAAAATAGGGAAGTCTGTCAGAAAAAACATTCTCTAAAGATCCCAACTACCGCGCGCGGGGCACATCATACCCCGTGGTGCAATAGTAAATATTTTCAGCCAGTTAAATAATAAAAAGTCAGTTTTTCTTTTTTTTTATCGACCCCACCCTGACCCCTTTTCTAACCCTCTTTCCTCAAACCCCTTTCCCTCTCTATTCCTTATTCTTTCATTCTTTCTTCTAAGTGGAAGTTATAATTCGATACTAGTTCCTATTGTTTTACCCTATTTTGCACGAGTCAAAATAAGATCCAACTAGTGATTTCTCTGTTGATGAGTAGAAGAGAGTCGTCATCTATTATTTAAAGGTATACTAGGGCACCTATTTTAATTGTTGAGACCATTATCCTATTAGTCTGCTAACCAGTGAGAGTTTGGGTGAGGGTTCTTGTTCTTCTAAGGGGAAGGTGTTAGGCACCCCTAGAAGCTACCTAAGGTAGCTCCATAGGACTTAGCCTAGGTTCGGGGAATTAAATGTCTATATCTTACTTGGCCAGTGCTTAAAGTTGGTGGCTTACTCTATGTTATGTTTTAAAACTTATCATTTTGAAAGGGAGGTACTATATATACTTTGAAAAGAGAGTATAGGTTTTATTTACAAAAAGGCCTTTGAAATGTCTATATAATTGAAATAGTTTTTGGAAATGGGTTTATAATACTTATACTTACTAACTTTGCAAAAATGTGGCTAAGTTTGAAATACTTTTCTTCTAAAAATAAATGGTTATTTTATAGTAATCTTGATGAAATAAGTGCTATTGAGGAATTGGGTTTAGATATACCTTGAAAATTAATTTTCGAATCTTTATCAAGTTAGGAGGAAATTATTGAAGCGTTCCTTGATTGTATTGATATCTTATTTCATTTGTTGAAATCTCGACTTTGAAATTATTTGCCCAATTCTAGCTTTGAAAGAAAGAAGGTTGTCGACTTTCAAAATCTCTTTCGAACTTAGAAAATTCATGAAAAATAGTTAGTATAGGATGAGGATTGAAATCATATAGCAGAAATAACTAAGTATATTTAGCTAATGTAGGAGCAGTGTTTCTTTTAGTTTTCCTATGGTTTTAGGCTTGCCTAGGGTTTCCTAAAGTAATTCAAAAAGATAAAAGAAAACATTCACTCAAATATCTATCAGTGTTGTATATACATGATAATAATAGCATGCTGGAAAAAATGACAGAGAGACTCATTGGGTTGGGCTTGAAGAAGGTTAGGCCACGTGAACAACAAACAAGCGGTAGCAACTTCCATGACTTCGGACTCAAGGGCTGGAACTTGAGCCTGAGTTCTTGAGAACTCAGCAGGACCAGTTCGGTAACATGTACAAAAGCGAAAGGCATAAATTAGTGACAGGGCCCATCATAATATTTAAATGCAGATAATATCAACATAAGGCCCAAATGAGACTGTAACAAATGCTTGCAATTAAGTGTGCAAATAAAACTGTGTAAGATCAAATAGAGTTAAGAAAATTACAATGAAGCATTTTCCTTCATTAAACACTAACCTTAAAGAGATTAGCAAATGCCAATGATGTAGGGCTTAAGGTAAAATTCTATTCATGGCCAAGACACCCTTTGGTTCCCTAGCACTTCAAAGTTCACAATGGTCTCAGGGACCCTGAGCAGTGCTTGTTTCAGGGAGAGTATCTCAACCACAAACTAAATCTCACTCCTAAATACCCCTAACCACTCATACTTACTCTTCCCTGTAGGTTTAAATGCTAATGAAGCATTCATTATAAGTTTTAATATAATTGTAACAACAATACACGGGTTTAGACATGTACACTTCTAACATAAACTATACAGAATGTTACTATGAACATGTGATAACAGGTAACACCAGGGAAATCCCAATCCAAAACCAAGTGTGTAGTTCACTGTCAAAAACTACCAATATGCAGAAGAATACTCAGAGAAACCAATTATAGGTGCAATTAAGGGAAGAGAACAACAACATGCTATTTCAAAAGTTCAAACAACTAAGTCATGTAACTTAAGGAGTAGAGGAGATACACAGTTCAAATTTATAGAGGTCCTCAACCTTAACAGCCTATGTTTAAGTTAGTCTGTGATTCATACATAGACTAAGTCTTAATTTCTAATAGATGTATGAATTGACAGCTTCATATGGAATCTAAAGAGCATCAACAGAGGTACTTAAGCAAGTAAGTTGGTCTCAACCTAACAGATGATCACTTTCTCCTTAAAAGGTTCCTAATCTCATATTCACATTAGGTTCATTAAGATTTAAGGCATAGTGTTATACTCAAGCAGAGCAGATAATATCAGAAGGTTCCTATTAAGTCTATTAGTCAATAACAGTCAACTTATAGAGGCTTAGCAAGGTTCAGTTTCCTTTGTGTGATAGTGCAACATGAGAACATGGGTATGAGTATGAGAGATAACCAAGAAGTCTTGTTCAAGAAAAAGATAAAGTATAGAAAACCAAAGGGAAGATGTACAGACACACACATTATACATTCTTTAAAAGAGCAAGACTACAACAATCGGTAAGGTTTAAGGTCAAAATAGATGCACATAATTAGTAAGGTTCTTTCCTAATCACACATTACATATTCATTGAGATTACAAAGTAGTCGACCAGTATTAGTTTAATTTTTGATTATTAAGGAAGACAGTACTAAAACATCCCGTCAATTATGAACAGATAATAACACATAATGAGCAGAGATGATAAACTATAACAAATAATAATAGATCATGAGCAGAGGATAAAAAACTCTAGCCGACAAAATAAGCTCTCGATAGTGATGATTTCCGACGCAACAAACATACTCCCACCGGAATGGGTACAAATCCGCAATTAGGATGTGAAATTCCTCCAGACTTGGCTCAAAAGAGCCCTATTAGAACTACACACAAACATCAGTTGGTTTCATCTCACAATTCCAAACGATATGCTGCAGATTTTCAAAAAGGTGACGAGTTTACTGTAGCGTCGGAACATTTGGAATCTTCAAAAATACTCAGTTTAATTCTGAGCCAGCTCATCAAATTCAAAGCACTGGACTTTCCTCTCCAACTCAAACACTAATTCCCAAC
The DNA here is from genome assembly GCF_000390325.3 of Nicotiana tomentosiformis. NCBI lineage: Eukaryota > Viridiplantae > Streptophyta > Magnoliopsida > Solanales > Solanaceae > Nicotiana > Nicotiana tomentosiformis. Next base: position 81,932,279 of record NC_090817.1, on the reverse strand, counting down.
CAAGTCTTACAGATGGATATCCAATGCGAAATACATTGTGTAGATTTGGAGAACACCTCTGAGCAACCAAAACAACACTTTATCGAGCCAATTTCCACAACAACCAAGACAACGATCTCTGCAAATACTTCCACCACAGTTGTTCGACAAAATGACTCAACCAGTGTTACTAATCCAATCTTGAGCTAGTTGGATGGAAAAGATCCTCCACAAGTTGATGCATGCCGACAGCTAGTACAATCTTCATCTCAAGATCAGAACAATGGAGATCGACTAGATGTTGTCCCTTCAGCTGTATCGATAAAAGATCAGGTTTTTCCTAATAGTGCAACTGACCAAAGATCAATCGAACAGCTTCCTGTCGATAACCAGAAAGATATAGAACCAACTCTTACTGATCAACTTCAACCACTCCCATCAACGTCAAATTTGGCTCCCTCGTGAATAGATATTCCAGCTACTAATACGTTAACCAAGGGAGCCAATGTTCAAACACAGCCCCAAATCACTCAGATACCAAAACCTTCAACCTTTCCTAAAATATCCACTAACTTTGATAAAATGCGTGCTAATCACCAACAAAAAAGTGCCTCAATACTGCAACAAAACACCATAAAGCCTAACTTACCACCAACAGATACCATCCGTCAAGCCAAAGATCACTACCAAACCACCTATGCTCCAACTGCACTCACAAACCCAAAGGTCTCAAATAATTTTGATAAACCAAAATACACAAACACCTTTAAACCACCTGCAACCATTAACCAAAATACCTAGTTTCAGAACATTAAAATAGTTGCTCCAATCAATCCAACAGACACCAATGCCCAATCGAATAAACCTACTAACTACCCTGCTCCACCACCTCCTACTATCACACAATCCCTAGCTACAAAGTTAAGAGCAAGGCAGGATGCAGAGATAATCCCAATAGAATTCACACCTCCAAACATAACAACCAAACAGGGTCAACCAGCTGTTATATTCACCAGGAAGGATTACATGGTCACACTGGCTAACAGATGCCAATATACAATTATTGGCAAATTTACTAACACAATCCCAAGAATGGAACAGATAAGAAGAAGCTTCATAGCCCAAACTGAACTCAGAGGAGGTGTTAAAATAGCCCATTTCAATGCTAGAATAGTGCACATTGATCTAGACAATGAGTATGATCACACCACTGTATGGACAAAAAATTACATGTACATCTAGGGTCAAAGAATGGAATTACAAGCTTGGACACCTACCTTCAATCCGAATGAGGATACACCTATTGTCCCTGTTTGGATAATTATCCCTGAACTGCCATGACATTTTTACTATAGGGAAATATTATCAGTATTACTATCACCTGTTGGTAAGATTCTGCATCTAGACCTTGCATGAATGCAAAAAATAAGGGGAAGTGTAGCAAAAGTAAATATGCAGGTGAATTTAACTCAAGAAAGACCACATCATGTTTGGCTTGTCTTTGATGATAATCAGGATGTTAATGGGGATGGCCAGTGGCTGGAAGTCATGTATGAAGATCTACCAACATATTGCACACACTGTAAACACCTGGGACATGAAGAATACTACTGCTCTATTAGGAAAAGGGAAGAACAAGAAAAGAGGAAAGTTGTACCAAAAATAACACACAATACTGAGAATCACACTGCAAACAAGACAGAAAGAGTAAAAGAAACACAAAATCAACAGGAGCAGATAATACAGGGGCAGAACAAAGACCAGAATACCAAGCAAAAAATGGTGGAGCAAAACAAAAGGGAATAACAACAAGCAAAAATTGGTCAAAAGGCAACAACACAACAATCAATAAAGGAAAACCATTCCAAGGATCAATGGCAATCGCATAAGAAGAAAACTTTCAGGGGTATCAACCAAAGAAACAAGCCACAGAATTCTAAACAGCCTACTGAACAAATAGTCGAGGCACAAGTGACCAGGATAGCACAAAATATAGGTCCAACTTCCAAACCACACACCCATCCACCATCTTCTGTAGAGAGGGAGTCAACTCCCAGTTCCGATCCTGTTAATCCTAAGGCTGAAGTTAACAGAGGAAAGGTGAATGACCAGGAGATACCTACATTACCTCATATTTCGCACGAAAGTTCTGATGCATATGATAATATAAGGATGGATAAAGTAATGAATGATGCTGCCACTTAACAATGCCTTCAGAAACAGCAAGCATTTGAAACTAAAACAGAGGTGATTAATGAATCTGATAGCAAGAACAAAGATAATTATGAGATTGCTAGAAGTCTTACTCCTAATGATACTGTGGTTACTAATGTTGTTACAAAGGAAAATATAATTGATTGGGTTCAAAGGAGCTTTTGAAAGCACAAGGAAACTCTTAATGTCACCCTCAACCACATATGCCAGGAAATACCATCGCGTACATCTCTAGACTCACTTAAGTACACTTGAACCAACAGAGGAACTAGACAACTAGGGAATAATGAAGCACAATAGTATGGGTACACTCCAGAGGCAAATACAAGTATAAGACTTGATGTGCAAAAGGATAACTCAATGACAGAACATGTACATAAGGTAGTATCCAGCCATGCTTTGAACAACAGTTCAATGGGGGAAATATTATCAAATGTCGAAGGTGATAGGGTAAAAGCTTTAGCTAAGGGGCAGGCTAGCCATGTTGAAGTAGAGACTTCACAAGATATAGTGCATTCAGTAACAAACATGATGTATGATCAGATGGGGACAACTCTAGTTCCTAGGGAGTCAATTGCAATTGAGATAGTACATTTGGCATGTGCATCAAGTACGGATTATCCTATGCAGATTCAAATCAATGCACCGTTGAAATCTCCTAATCAGGTAATGCACGAGATTATTACCCACATCGACCTGCCAATGGAAAACCATTATGCTTTGGAGTTTAAAGAACAACAAGCAGATGAAACTGATGATGAATCTACTGCTGAAAACTTCAAAGCTGTCGCACGGGAAGGTGATGTATCACCTAGGATCTCAGCCAGAAAGGGAAAAAAAGGGAAGAAGCAATCTCAAGTAAAAGAACAGCATCCACCTACAAGAATACTGCCCAAGCGGGCAGCCTCCATGACTAGATAATGATTAAAATACTCATATGGAACATAAGGTCTGTTAAGACTCAGCAGGCCTTTCAGAGAGTTATTAACATGCAAAAGGAACATGGTTTTTTCATTAGAGCACTTATGGAACCTTTTCAAAAGTAAAGGTATATTCAAAACTACAGGAGGAGACTAGGCATGAAAAATGCAATATCAAATATCAATAGGAAGTTATGGTTTTTTGCAGATGTTGTGGTATAATGGGATTTGTTGATTGACACTTAAGAATAACTAACTATCAGGGTGTATCATCAAGATATTGAAAAGTACATCATGATGACTTTTGTTTATGTAAAATGCTCATCGCTGGAGAGATTAGAATTGTGGGATAATCTATACTACCTTGCTAGTGATATGGAACTACCTTGGGTAGTTGGAGGAGACTTTAATGAAATTTTGAGTGAAAAGGAGAAAATTGGAGGACTGCCAGTGTACCCTCCAGAATACAAAGATTTTACATTTTGTGTAAACTCATGTGGGTTGTTTGACAATGGTTATAAAGGAAGCCCATTCACATGGTGGAATGGAAGATCAGATGCAGACTGCATATTCAAAAGATTGGATAGAATATTTATCAATTTTCCATTCCAAACATTATTTCCTAATACATAAGTGGAACATCTCATTAGAACGGGCTCAGATCATGCTCCACTATTGATGAGTTGTAGTGATCAGAATATACAGTTTATCAAACCATTCAAGTTTTTGAATTTATGGACCAAACATGAATCTTTTATGGAAGTGGTTAGACAGAATTGGAGAGCAGAATTCACAAGAGATCCTTTCTTGATGTTCAAGCAGAAACTAAAGAGAGTTAAGAACACTATTTCTAAATGGAGCAAGCTCACTTATGGAGATATCTTCAAACAACTGGCGTTAAGAGAAGATATGGTCAGAGTGAAGGAAATGCTATTTGAAGAAATGCCAATAGTCGAGAATAGAATAGTCCTACAGAAGGCGCAAGCTGAGTTGAAGAGATATCTGAGCATTGAGGAATAATATTGGAAACAAAAAGCAGGAATGACTTGATTTGCAGAAGAGAACAGAAATACCAGATTTTTCCATAACCATGTCAATGATAAAAGGCGGAAGCTCCAGTTGAAAAGAATACAAAATAATGATGGAGCATGGATTGATACACAGGAAAATATGGCTGCTGCTACAGCTGAATTCTTCCAAAAATAGTTAACACAACAAGATGAGCCTACAAACTTTGAACTACTTGACAATGTGCCTAACATGATATCTGTTGAGTAGAACTTAGAGCTCTGTAGAATCCCTACAATAGAGGAGGTCAAGGTAGCAACTTTTGCGTTAAGTAGTGAAAGTGCAGGTGGCCCAGATGGATTCACTGGCAGTTTCTTTCAAGTATGCAGGGATATAGTAGGTGAAGACATACACAACATGCTGAAAATATTTTATGGAGGAAGGTCTTTTCCTAAATCAATAACTCATACAAATCTTGTTCTACTACCAAAAATACCAAATGTCCAAACTTTCTCAGATCTCAAACCCATAAGTTTGAGTAACTTTATAAATAAGGTAATCTCTAGAGTGGTTCATGATAGGCTGGAAAAGATATTGCGAGTCCTAATATCTTCCAATCAGTCAGGATTTGTCAAGGGGAGAAGTATATTTGAAAATATCTTGTTAACTCAGAAAATTATTATTGACATAAAACTACGGGGAAAACCTGCCAATATAGTGATCAAAATTGACATGACGAAGGCATATGATAGGGTATCTTGGAAGTACTTGATGCACGTACTGAGGAAAATGGGATTTGGGGTATGCTTCATCAACATGATGTAGAACTTACTATCCAATAATTGGTACTCAATTATGATCAATGGTCAAGCTTCAAATTTATTTCACTCAACAAGAGGGGTTAAACAAAGCGATCCTCTATCTTCAGCCTTGTTTATACTCTCAGCAGAGGTACTATCTAGATCTTTGAATAAACTATTCGAAGACAAGAGTTTCAAAGGATATGGAATGCCTAAGTGGACTGACCCATTGAATCATTTGGCGTATGGTGACGACACTATCATTTTTTCTTCTACTGACCCTTACTCATTGCAAAAGATAGTAAAGCTCATGTCCAAGTACGAGCACACCTCTGACCAATTGATTAACAAGGAAAAAACATCATACTACATGTACGAAAATTCTTCTAGAGCTTTGGTTAACACAGTAGGAACCATCACTGGCTTTTCAAAAGGAAATTTTCCATTCACCTATCTTGGATGCCCTATTTTCTACAAAGAAGAAGAAAGATGTACTATAATGATCTTATTAAAATGGTCAAGAATCAACTGCATTCATGGAAGGGTAAACTACTATCGTATGGAGGCAAAGCTACTTTGATCTCAAGTGTGCTACAAAGTATGCCTACTCACATACTATCAGTCCTGGATCCACCCAAAAATGTACTGGAACATTTGCATAAAACATTTGCTAGATTCTTCTGGAGTAACAAAGATGAAGGGAGAAGTATGCATTAGAGTAAATGGCAGAATCTCTGCATGCCAAAGGAGGAAGGTGGACTGGGGTTTAAATCCCTGTTTGATGTTTCAAAAGCACTATTTGCTAAACTATGGTAGAAATTCAAGACCACAAAATCACTATGGGCTAATTTTATGTGGAATAAATACTGCAAAAAGGAACTTCCAACTACTGTTCACTTCAGGAAAGGCTCACATGTTTGGAAGAAAATGTTGGAGGCAAGGGAAGAAGTGGAATATGAAATCCTATGGGAGATGAACAGAGGCACTACAACATATGGCATGAAAACTGGACGGGTCTAGGTGCATTATATCATGTTGTTGAACCAAACTTCGACATCAATGAAAACATTGAAGAGGTAGCAGAGTTGAGAGAAGGAAATGGTTGGAATCATCATCTATTAGAACAAACTTTTCCAACAGAGATTGCGGATCATATTAAACAGGAAATATATTTTGAAAATAATAGTGAATATTGGAAATTAATGAGGCACAGAGAACCCACAATGACTGAATATAAGCAACACCATGAAACATGGAGGAACAATCTCTTGTAGCAGGGTAATTCATGAGGTGAACAAGACATTGCATAATTTAGAAAATATCAGATATCCATGGTTGACAAGCATACCCTTGCTATGGACAGACATGATTACTTACTTTGAAGGGTACAAACCATATATGGTGACCAAGAGAGTTGCATGGAATTCATTCTATGAAGGCTGGTTCAAATGCAACACTGACGGAGCCTCAAGAGGGAATTCTAGACAAAGATCCTATGGTTTTTGTGTGAGGAATTGGAGAGGTGATTTGGTTTTTACTAGGGCAGAAAAGATAGAAGTTACGACTAATATTATTGCAGAAGAAAAAGCAATTACACAAGGGCAGGCGTATTGTGTAACTTAATAAATTCATCCACTAATAATTGAAACTGTTTATCTGGTAATGAAAAGGATAATAGAAGGCGAATGAGAAATACCTTGGGGCATAATGAAGGAAGTGAAGAGAATCAAGGGGATGAAGGACAATTTCAATGTGATTTTCCAACATGTTCTAAGGGAGGGCAACATGCTTGTAGACTACTTGACTAACATGGCTTTTTCTGTCGCAGGCACAATAACTTTTAACTCATTCAATGAGTTGCCAAGTGCAGGTAGAAGATTAATCAACCTAGACAAGGCTCATATCCCTAACCTTAGGATAAGGGTAGCAAAGAAGAAGGCACCAGACTAATTTTATTAAGCTGTAAAAAATGATTGTGATTGATAACCTTCATCTCTTAACAACGTTTGAATGTTGATACATTACCCCACATATATTGTTCTGTATGGAGGTCCTCAAACAGCAATCAATTTCCTAGAAGAAATCACCAATCTCAAGTGCTCGGAAATCTCAGTTGCACAGCTGCTGTTAATTCTGGAGGTTGTCAAACAACAAATGCAACACCTGCCAATACAGATTCTCCAAAAAAACTTCAAATGTATCATACATTTTTAATCCATCTAGAGCAGCCACCTTCAACAACTGGAAATCCTAGCTCAAGTGTCCATGAAGAAACTGGCCACCTATGCCACTACTGCAACTAGAAACCCTTTTACACTAACCTGTTTATTCAATTTTGCAGGAACCATGGACAAGTTCAAACAATTGATACTATTGCAATGTGTGGTATCAATATGATATGCACATTCTGTTGAAAAAGTACCAGTTTTTTGGACTTCCAAAACCATATTTTGACTGATACAAACAATCTACACATGATTACTCAACTAGTAATACACTGGTTGATGTTGTTGTTTATTACCTATGGCCAACTGCTATATGAGACAATGTTTAGGCACACAACTCGTATGAAATGCTGATATAATTCACCATGCTGGGTACGCTGGAGTTTAAATTCTCAATGCTGCAACTAGTAGGCAGTACATGTGTAATAAAGATGGCTCTCACAGTCTGGATTTCTGCAGCTGTATGGCTCATTGAAATTACTACTACAGCTGGTTCGACTAACTGGACATGGAAGTTTCCATCATAGCCCATTATCCACAAATGATTTTCTTTCTATGACCATGGATTCTCTTGCTCTGGCCATGACAAGGTGAGTCCTCAAGCTGGCAATAACAGAGGATAACACAGGTTACTAATTCTGGGAATGTCCACTGACTGCACTGCACAACTATGGACAGTTTAATTACCGTATGGTGTTGTATCTTCTCAGTGGTATTAGCATTTTATAATGCTCATTCTGGGAATGGTATAGCACCATATGGTAAAGAACTTTTACGCTTGTACTAGATTATGGAATATGGGCAGCTAGTTGACCGTCTCCTATAGTTTCAATTTCTCAAGACCAATTTGAAGATTTCCAAACTAAGGTACAATATCATTATGCTATGCATGTTCTTGCCTCACTCTTCATTGGTTTTCTGTTATGTGTGTCGGTAGATGATTTTCCAATGATGTTAGCATGTCATCATGCTCAGCCTGGGGATTGTTTGGCAACATATAGATTTTATAAGGAAAGCAGGCATTATACAGGATACACAATAAGCTTGCAAGGTGATACATACTATCATGGTGTGTATTGTTTATACTGGATTCATGATGCACAAGTAATTAGATAGTGTGCTCTTGAACTAGACATAGTCTTCTGCCTAGATAATTTCCATGACCATCTGCTGCTTCATGCTAAGCAATCAGTTATGGTCCAAAACTATACAAGAACATCTTTGGCAATGTCCAGTTAATCTACCATCTAATGATGCTAAAGATCCAAAGTTTTGAGATCAAGCTGGAGCAACACATATGTTTATCTGTTCTGGAAAGCTTCAAATCAGTGGGGTAAGTGCTTGGAATCCACATTAGCCTTGTTCTGTGTAATAGCTAGCTCAATAGTATTAGAATTTCTATTCATAGTACTAGCTAGTACTATTTTGCATTTTTTATATTGGTTTGGACATCTTGTAAGCTTTGGACCCAAGTTTTGGGATATTTATATATATATATATATATATATATATATATATATATATATATATATATATATATATATATATATATATATTAGCCACTAGGCAACCTGCCTAGTGGTATATTTGCGTAAAAACAAATTAACAGAAGATAAGTGAGTAGGCATGATTTTAACTTAAAAAGTCAAAGGTAAAGAAGTGTCGAAAATCACTGACATTCTTTTGAGAAGCAAACCAAATGAAGACTTTTGTTAGCCATCTAGGGATTAGAAATTTCAAACTCCGGCCAGTAATGGAGCTCAGAATGGGAAAAGAAATCAAACTAGTTAGAAACCCTAGCTCGATTCTTCTCTAAACAAAGCTAAAATTGATATTTTCTATAAGTGATTTCTAATGTGTATCTCGTGTTATGTCTGTTTGGTAAGAGCATTAAAGTAGCCTTTTTATATTGGCATTCAATGCCTTAGGTTTCAATAGATTCAAACGATATTGGAGAGTGACAGAGAGTTGATGATGTGAGCACGATTGAGTGAAATCGGAAATGAACAGAGGGGAAAATCAGCGAGAGTTTTACTTAAGAAGAGGAAATGTGACCGTTGATGGAAAAATCCATCGGATAAAGCCTCAATGTCCAGAGATCATTGTATTTGACCTCTGAACTTCGAATAATCATGATGAGATTCTGAGATATGCTCATGTATAATCCGATTTAACAGAGCACAAGGAAAATCTAGAGATTCGAAGCTGCATCTTTGCGTCTTAGGGTTTCAGATTAGGGATTTCAAATTCGTGTGATGAAACGGGAGTGAAATAGACGAGATTCGCGGTTAGGGAAGACAGAAAGGATGAATTCATGGTTGATTTGTTGACCCTGCACGGATTTGTGCAAGGTCTTGTGATTGATGGAGGCTGGGAGGACGAGAGAACAGAGAGCAAAAGGGGAACCAGGGGTGGCGGGTCTGGTAGAAAATGATTAGGGTTAGTGGTGGTTTCTGAGTTAAAAACGGGAGATTGAACGTAAGTCGTTGGATCATTTGATCAACGGCTCCAATTTATTGGTGAATTAAAATTGGTAAAAGGTTTAATTTGGGGAAAACGATGGCCGTTGGATTTTCTAATCCAACGGTCGTGATGAAATCTAGTAGGAATTAAAAATAAAGAGAAATGATAGATTAATTGTGGACCATTGATCAGTTGGACCAATGGTCTAGATGTGTTTGTGTTTCTTGTGTGAGTGGGATTGGAGAGCTACGTGTCAAGCTCTGATTGGATCACACGGGCGGGAGGGGTTGGACCTGGACTAGGTCGGATTTGGTTTTGGCTAGGATATTGGGTTAATTTAATTTTAAGAAATGGACATTTAGCCTTTTGATTGTGCAAGTGCAATTGTAGCCATTTAGTCTTTAACCTCGTTAAACTTATTTTAATTAATTTAGTTAATCTCAATAAAAATGCAATAAAATTATAATAATCAAATACACTACCAATTACTATAATTAGTTAATTAATTACTAAATATCTTATTTTCCTACTCACTATACTAATTTCGGATTTATTTTGAAAATGAAGGTTATTTTGCCAAAAATTGAGAAACATTTTTATTACATTAATTACATATCTATGTGATGAATATGAAAATTATCTAATAGTTTTTAAAAAATAGTAAAATAGTAAAGATAATTTTTTATAATTATATAGTTACTAAATTACTAATTAACACCATTAATTACTTTAAAAAGGTATTATTAATTAGAAAATATCTTTAACATATTTATTAAAAATTAATAAGTGTAAGTAAATTACTTTTAAAAAGGAGTGTTAAAATTGATCGTCAACAGCAGCCCCTCTTTGACTGGAGACGACAAAAGAGTTTTCCGACAAAGAAATTGAACCAAGGAAAATTTTATCCCGGCTATAGGCATACATTGCAGGAATGGCATACAGATTTAAGGAAGATTATAAGTGGTATAATTGAGGGAGGAGTTAAGGAAAGTTTTGGGAGAATTTTGAAGAGTTTGGGCCGAATTATGGCTTTGAATTGCTTACATACCTCGGGCTTAATGAGGATCATGCCTCATGTAGTTCTGGAGTGATAGTTTGGAGGAGGAGACACTCGCAGAAATTGCCCCAGTATCGTATTATGATGATACTGCGAGACGATAGATATGGAACCCATGATAGCTTTGAATTGCGACTTGATTTGAAAGATTCGAAGAATTAGAGTTCCACTGATCGTATTTGAGTTTGCGCTCAAATCCTTGGCCCGCTTATGAGTTTATTGTTCCTCATAGGATTGTAGCTTTGTTTGCTGCTTAGAAGAAGTTTCGTGTCGCGATATATGTTTATGCAAAAACAAAATACACACATACCCATATATCGTAATGTTGATATGTTATGATGTGATATAAATGATGCATGAATGATGATGCATGGCTGCCGGCTAGCCGCAAAGATTCCTCCTTCTCAATTTACCATGATCTCGCACCGTTAACTCGCCAAATTTCTCGAAATCCCTTGTTAAACATTTCATGAACATTCCGAATTATCAACCACAATCGCATATTCGACCTTCTGTTGAGTAGTAAGTAGAACTCTTCGTAGAAACTTCATCAAATTCACGCAACCGCTAACTTGCCCACAGGAGATAGCCTACCTGTGGAATTCCATACCGACATTTTCCAATGACGCTGCACTGGGTACCACTACTACGAAATTAGTAAACCCTCCTGAGCCCATGCTCGTCCACCGGCTGTACAAGTCTATTCATTCCCCATTGACATCAACTGAAAGTCCAACAATACCTTCCAAACTCGAAGTCACGTCGCATCCCATAACAATAATCAAGCTCTTACACCCCTAAACACTCCAAGTAAACTTCTTTTCGTCATATTCAACCTTCCTCAGCATAGTAGCCACCATTCCAAAAATAATCCATAGACCTAGTCACTTTCCACCATGATTCTCAAATTGCTCTAAACGTTTTTCAAGGCATGTGGCTATCCTACCAAAGAATCAATATGCTACTCTGCCACATCCACTTCAGTTAAACCATCTCCTTTAAGCAACTTCTCGACCTCTGCTTTTCATACTTGACCTGCTAGCAATTCAACCACCGCGAGACACCTCCCACGATGTCCTTCCTCATCCTTCGCTACCCAAATATTGCCTCAAATCAAAATCCATCTCTGTAGCACCTGAACTTATAAATTGCTACCAACTCTAAGCCTCTTCAAACATTATCTTTCTCGAGCCATCAGCATTAGAAATGCCGATTCAATTCTAAAACCGCTACACACCGCCATCTCTGGCACCATTTCACAACACCTTACCACGAAGGCAAACCAAAGAAGACCATAACGCCGGCGAACCTTAATACGTTCAAACAAGGTTGACGACACCACATCACAAATGAGAATTCTGCCACGCTCAAAAATATCAAGTCTCGTTACTACATCAACCAAAGCCTGAACATCCATAGTCCGATTGCCTTTTCTCTGCTGGAATTAAATGACGAACCTCTAAACCATGCACTGAGAAATCCTCCTTTCGAGTCATTCAATGCCTCGACATAAATAAGCACCCTACCATTACACCAACACTGTGTGATAACAATACATGAACATCATGATAGCCTGTGCATAGCCTCGAAACCATAGGAAATACAGATGTTGGGCTGAAATGACAGAACGCCCTTCCGCAAGGCGACGATAAAAGCCTGATCGAATACGTAGGGAGAAATATCCTGCACCACGCCTGTAGTACCACTACAACTCCTCGATGCCCAATTCATAACAAATGTTCCACGTCGCATAAGATTAAGTAGGAATGAAATGAAGGCATAATCTCCAATGGAATCAAACCACACGAAGAGGGATTAAGAAGGGAAGTGCTCCTAACAGCCCAGTAGCCTCTCGAAGATAAGTACAGACCTCTCCGTACTGATCCGAAAGACTCTACTAGACTTGCTCATGAATCGTGAGACCCAAGTGAACCTAACGCTCTGGTACCAAGTTGTCACGACCCAAAACTCACTATAGGCCGTGATGGTGCCTAACGTCGCCATTAGCAAGCCAATAGTGAACTACCAACTTGATTACGCATTTTATTATTTTCGAAATCGTGAATTTTATTAGATAAAGAAATCAACGCATTATAATTTGGGAAACGTACACTTTAAATAGAATAGATAATAAGAGTGTATAAATGCTATGCAAAATCACCAACAACATATAGAACATCCCAAAACCCGGTGTCACAAGTGCATGAACATTTACTAAGGAGTATGATAATAATACAACATCTGTCAGGAATTTAAATAAGACAGGATAGAGTAAATAGTATGATGGAGACTCTGTGGGCTGCGATACATGACCTGGAATGCAGCTCACCATAAATTCTCCTCAGCAGTTGCGCCTACGTGCCAAGATAACCACCAGTTGAACCTGTCAGATCCTGCACATTTAGTCCAGAAGTGCAGCATGAGTACGGAAATCAACGCATACCTAGTAAGTATCTAGCCTAAATCCGAAAAAGTAGTGATGAGGGGTCGGCATCGACACTTACTAGAGGTCTAATAAAGCAATATAATAAATCATAAGCAGATATGAAGCACACAAAAATAATAGGATAAATCTGTAAGTTATATAATCTTCCAAAAATTTCTTTTAAAGGTATGAATTTCTCAGTCTTGTATTCTACCTCTACAACTCAGATGTATCCAGTGCCAGCATCAAACAAATAAGGAATACCATATAAAATTCCAGGCATCCGTGGAAGGATAATATCGCGAATATTCGGACTGCCAGCGATATAACACACGATTATGCCGAGGTCATTCGGCCCGATCCAGAATAATGTGTACATAGTCGAGGGTTGAGCGGCATGAACCATAGATGCATCTATTATAATACCGAGGTGTTCGTCCCGCTCCACAATAAAGGAAGGAAATTATCGAATTACGAGACACGTACTTACAATATAGTACATGAGCACAAAGTTAATATAACCTTTACCGTTTCTCAAATAACTTGCCAACAACTCAAGGTGATAACGCTCGGCCTAAGATATATATATATATATATATATATATATATATATATATATATTCAATTATAAGTTCAATTAATTAAGCCAGCAGAATGAGTTCAAATAATTCAAATATTACATGATAAAGTCCTAAGTCTACCCAGACATAAACATGCTTTAGCTACGTACGGACTCTCGTCACCTCGTGCGTACGTAGCTCCCACAACTTGTATCCCATAACAATTACATGGTCTAGGGGTGTAGTTTCACCCTCAAAAGGTTAGACAGGAGACTTACCTCGCTTCGAAGTTCCATGATCAGCTCCAATGCCTCTCTAACTCTCAAACCCATGCCCATCAATCCTAAACTAGTCAAACAAGGTGCAAATCAATCAAAATATACTCCAATGCGAATAATTTATCAATTTATAATCCGCTCGAAAAGTCAACTAAGTCAACTCTCAGGCACACGTGCCCGGATTTCGAAAATTCTTGAAGATAAACTTCGCGGTCAAAATCAAAAAATACGATTTCTAGGTTTTCTACCAAAATCCCACAATTTCCACCAATTGCCATGTTCCAATCCATGTGTAATTCATGTATTTAACTCAAAATGAGAAGAAATCACTTACCTCCTGGTTGATGATGAAAATGGTGCTCCAAAATCACTCCCAAAGTCGGCTCCCATGTAGAAATGAAGTGAAAATGAGCCAAACCCCCATTTTAAAATGACACTACCCAACCCAACCTTCTTCGTGAACGCGGCCTTACCCTCACATTCGCGAAGAGCATCCTGCTTCAGTACCAAAATTCCCTTTTGTGAACGCGATGCACTGGTCACGAACCCCGTGACCAATTCCTCCGCCTCTATGCGAACACGACTCTAGAAAATCGAACGCATAGAAGATTTTGTTGTGCCCACCAATTGCCTGCCTTCTACGCGATCGCGTAATCCCACTCGCGATCGCGAAGCACTGCCTCTTCCAAGGCTTCGCGAACGCGCGCCCCTAATCGCGAACGCAAACAGAAAATGGAAAAACACCCCCACAGACCTTCGCGAACGCGAAGAGAAAATGGATAAACACCCCACAGACCTTCGCGATCGCGGTCCTTTCCTTGCGAAAGCGAAGAAGGACGCACCAGACCTAAGAAAATAGCAGCTCAACATGGCGAAATGACCCGTTACCCATCCGAAACACACCCGAGGCCCTCGGGACCCCGTCCAATAATGCCAACAAGTCCTAATACATGACACAAACCTACTCGAGGCCTCGAATCACACCAAACAACATCAAAAGTACAAATTGACGATCGAAACCTCTTTTCAACTTTACAACATTCAAACTTTGACGAACGCGGTCGATTCATACTTAAACATCCCGGAATGATGCCAAATTTTGCGTGCAAGTCAAAAATCCTGATACGAGCCTATTCCTAAGATCAAAACCCCAAACAGATATGAATAATACCAAAGTCCACTTCAAACCAAACTTAGGAAACTTTAAAACCTTCAAAATGTTAACTTTCCACAATAAGCGCCGACATGCTCCCATGAGACCCGATACTCAACCCGAACATACGCCCAAGTCCAGAATCATCATACGAACCTATTAGAACCTTCAAATACCGATTCCGAGATTATTTACTCAAAAGTCAAACCTTAGTCAACTCTTCCAACTTAAAGCTTCCGAAATAAAACTTTTTCATCTGAATCAACTCCGAACTTTTCGAAATTCAATTCCGACTATGCGTACAAGTCAAAACACATTAAGTGAAGCTACTAAAGGTCTCAAACCATCGAATGTTATGCTAGAGCTCAAAATGACATGTTAGGTCGTTATAGAGATACTTTTGACTGCAAAACTAAAGTGCGGTCGTCGATCGGCAAAATGTTGGTGACGAGGTTTGCGACTATCTACTTGTAATCTATGATATAGTAGAGTAGCGGTGCAGAATGCTACTGTTGGCGAAGTGAACATTTTGCTATATATAGGGCTTTGACTGGAAAATTCGACAGCTCGATTTGTACAGGGTGCTACGATTGATTGAGCTGACGGTTTGCTATATACATGGCTCTGGTTAGCAGGGCTAGTGGCATACTATATACAACATGCTCCACTTGGTTGAGCTAACGGTTTGCTATATATATGGCTCCGGTTGGCAGGGACAGCGGCTCGCTATATACAACATGCTCTGCTTTGTTGAGCAGGCGGTTTGCTATTTACAATATGCTCCACTTTCATCGGCTGCCTAGTTCTGAAATACCTGCAAAGTATTTGAGAGTTAGTTTTCAGCTATATGAGGAAAAATTTAAATAATGAAAGAGAGATGATAGTTTTGAGTTAGTGACGGATCCATCACTGCCCCAGCGTCCCCTAACGTTGCCTTGTATCCTGCTGGTCCTGCGCTCAAAGAAAAATTCTTAGTAGGGGGTGTTGGATTGTGTTGACTGTAGTCTTGGCTTTGCCTCGGGCCTGGTGAGGTTACGCCATGAAGTCCAGTAGATGGAATGGTAAATTTTAGAAAACATTTTGAAAATCGTTTATCTTATTAGAAATTCTCTAAGACGCGAACATTGCTTCTTAAAGATCTTGTCCCGTTGATGTCAATTCCTGGTGATGCCTTTAATGATGTAGTTTCCTGTTGTCTCAATTGTTTCCTAATCTAAATTAATGCATTACAAAGACTTTCTAGTGTTATGACCGAACCTTTTCAGGTTGCCTACGTATCCTAAACGGAATCAGGTATGAACATAGTTCGTGCGTAATGGTAAAGAAAATATGATGATGATCGAGCCTGACTCAGGCAACCTACATGTCTAAATGGAATCAGGTCAAAACATAGTTTGATTACAATAGATGCAAAATTATGAGATATTGGAAATGAAGTGGCCGAGTCTGACTTAGACTGCCTGCGTATCCAAGTGGAATCAGGCTATAACGTAGTTCAATTACAATAGATGACTGAATCCGATGAGGATTTCCTACGTATTACTTCCAAAGGAAATCAAGTCATGGCATAGTTCTGAATACATACAAAATGATATTTGGATTTTCTATTCAAAAGAAGAGTGGGGAGAGAGACTAAACCCTATGTGGGTTGCCTACATATCCTACCGCGGGAAGTCAGGTCAGGCGTAGTTTTATTGCAATCCAAAACCTAACTCTACTATCTTCAAATGTAGTATCTCTTGATTGTATCTGAGTTGATAGGCTTCATGCTGACTCTTCCGTCTATCTCTGCCAAGATCAGAGCTCCTACCAACAACACTCGATGGACCACGTAAGGACCTTGCCAGTTTGGTGCAAACTTTCCTTTGGCTTCTTCTTGATGAGGGAATATTTTCTTCAAAACCAACTGTCTTGGTGTAAATTGGCGAGGTTTCACCCTCTTGTTGAATGCACTAGCCATCCTATTTTGATATAGCTGACCATGGCACACTGTGTCCATTCTCTTTTCGTCAATGAGCATGAGTTGCTCCTGCCTGATCCTTATCCATTCGGCGTCTTCCAACTTGTCTTCCTGAATGACTCTCAAGGAGGGTATCTCAACCTCTGTGAGTATCATAACTTCGGTGCCATATACCAACATGTATGGCGTTGCCCCAGTGGATGTTCTCATGGTGTTCCGATAACCCAGTAAGGTGAAGGATAATTTCTCGTGGCATCTATAATTGTCCACTATCTTTCGTAGAATTATTTTAATGTTTTTGTTGGTTGCTTCAACTACTCCATTCATTTACTGATGGTAGGCTGTAGAATTACGGTGGAATATTCTGAGCTTCTCACAAATTTCCTCATGAGATCACTGTTAAGATTGGCTGCATTGTCAGTGATGATTGACTCGGGTATCCAGAACCGGCATACTATGTTGTTACGGACAAAATCTGCCACTACTTTCTTCATGACGGCCTTGTATGTAGAAGCTTCGACCTATTTGGTGAAGTAGTCAATGGCTACCAAGATAAAACAATGTCCATTTGATGCAGCGGGCTCTATGGGTCCGATTATGTCCATGCCCCAAGAGGCAAACGGCCAAGGTGAACCCATTACATTCAACTCATTGGGTGGAACCCGGATGAAATCCCTGTGGATCTAGCATTCATGACACTTTTACACATAGCGGATACTATCGCTTTCCCCGGTCATCCAAAAGTATCTGGCTCTTAAAATCTTCTTGGCTAAGGTGAAGCCGTTCATGTGGGGTCTGCATGCCCCTCATGTATTTTTTTCTAGCAATATGATCGCTTCAGCAGCATCTACAGAGCTTAACAGACCCAAGTCTGAGGTCCTCCTATACAAGACTTCCCCATTGAGGAAAATGTGATTTGCTAGCCTTCTGAGTGCTCGCTTCTGACCATTGGTGGCATTCTCTGGGTACTCTCTTGTTTCAAAAAACCTTTTGATGTTGTAGTACCATGTCTTACCGTCCGGCTCTTCATCTACATGGAAACAATACACATGTTGATCCCTGATCTCTATCTCAATAGGGTCGATGTAATTCTTACCTGGATGTTGGATCATGGATGACAAGGTTGCGAGAGCATCGACAAACTCGTTCTGGATCCTGCGAATGTGTTTGAACTAGATCTTTGTGAACTTCTGGCAGAACTCCTTTACGCAATGCAGGTACGGAATGATCTTAATGTTAATGGTGGTCCATTCTCCTTGAACTTGATGTATCAACAGATCATAATCTCCTATGACCAGAAGCTCTTTGATGTTCATTTCGACCGCCATCCTGATCCCGAGGATGCATGCTTTGTACTCGGCCATATTATTGGTGCAGGGGAACCTTATCTTTGCTGATGTCGGATAATGCTGTAGTGATTCTAAAATTAAGACTGGTCCAATTCCCGCCCCTTTGAAATTTGTTGCTCCATCGAAAAACATTCTCCATCTTGGGTATGAATCTGCAATGTCTTCTCCGGCGAACAACATTTCTTCGTCCGAAAAGTATGTAGTGAGCGGCTCATAATCCTTGTCCACTGGATTCTCTACAAGGTGATCAGCTAAGGCTTTTCCTTTGATGGCCTTCTGCATTACGTACACAATGTCAAATTCTCTGTGAAGAATCTACCATTTGACTAGCTTTCCTGTAGGCATCGGCTTCTCAAAGATATACTTGAGTGGGTCGAGCCGAGATATTATATATGTGGCGTATGCCGACATGTAATGCCTTAACTTTTAGGCGATCCAAGTCAAAGCACAACAGGTGCACTCTATCAGAGTGAATTTGGTTTCACACGGTATAAACTTCTTACTTAAGTAGTAGATAGCTTGCTCTTTCCTCCTGGTTTCATCGTGTTATCCCAACACGCATCCAAATGCATTATCCAGAACTAACAAGTATAACAACAATGGCTTCCCGGGCTCGGGAGGAACCAATATTGGTGGATTTGACAAGTACTCCTTGATCTGGTTGAAGGCCTTCCGATACTCTTCTATCCATTTTGTAGTGGCATCCTTTTTCAGCAGCTTGAAAATAGGCTTGCAAATTGCCGTAGACCGAGATATGAATCTGCTGATATAATTTAATCTGCCAAGGAAACTCATCACATCCTTCTTACTCTTAGGCAACGGTAAGTCTTGAATGGATTTGATCTTTGAAGGATCCAATTCTATCACTTTCCTGCTTACGATGAAACCTAGCAATTTTTTGGCAAGGACTTTGAATGCACATTTTGCGCGATTCAACTTCAGACTGTATCTCCGCAATGTTCGAAAAACATCTTTAGGTCGTCCAAATATTCTGCACTCTTTTGAAATTTGATGATGATGTCATCCACATATACCTCGATCTCTTTGTGGATCATGTCGTAAAGAGGGTCATCATGGCCCTCATGTAAGTAGCACTAGTGTTCTTGAGGTTGAATGGCATGACTCTGTAACAACAAACTCCCAAGGTGTAGTGAACGATGTCTTCTCTGCATCTTCTTCATGTATTAGGATCTGATTGTACCCGGCGAAACAATCCACGAATGACTGCAGCTTGTGCTTCGTGAAATTGTCGATGAGGATACGAATGTTTGGTAAAGGAAAATCATCTTTTGGACTGGCCTTATTAAGATCTTGATAATCCATCCACACATATCTTGATCGATCTTCCCATCCTTCTTTAGCACCGGTCCGATATTTTCCAACCATGTGGAATTATTGGTGACTCTCACTAGTTCACCTCTATCTGTTTTCGTCACTTTTTCTTTTATCCTCAAACTCAAATCCGGCTTGAACCTTCTGGGGTTTTGTTTGACTGGCAGTCTGGCAAGATCGGTAGGCAATCGATGCGAAATGATGTCGTTACTTAATCCGGGTATGTCGTCATATGACAATGCGAATACGTCGATGTACTGTCGGAGGAGTTCGGCCAATTCTTCTTTCTGTTCTACTTCTAAATGGATGTTGATTCAAGTTTCTTTCACATCTTCTTTGCTTCCCATGTTGACCACTTCTGTCTCTTCAAGGTTAGGTTTTTTTTGTCTTTCTAACTGTTCGATCTCTTGTGGGAGATTATCTGGCATAATGCTTTCATCGTATTCCTTGTAATATGGATTGCTTTGCTCAAGGGTTTCATTACATGTCATAATCGCAGAACACGATTTTTTATCGTTTTGATTACTGAAAAGAAAAACTAAGTATAAATGAAGTGATAAATAAGTTTGCAATAATTTTAAGAAAGCAATTCTTTTTATTTCATCGGAAAGGAACGTCTGAGTGTTCAAGGAGGCAATTGACAAAATAGTACAGGCACAGTTCAAGCCTCAATTGACCATGCATTTTCTTTTCAAAAGGTTTTACAATTCTACACTACCAAGACTCCCCGTGGACCAAAGACGGGATGGCGGTCCAATTCTGCAAGTCCTCTCCTGGTTCGACATTCCGAATGGTCGGTGTCTTGATATAAATTTTGTCACAGCATTCTTCGATCACGGTTACGAACAGCCTTCCCATTCCGTCGACGATGTCATCCCCTAGTGTTGAGCTCTGACCCAGACCCAGAACATGCTCTGATACAAAAGCCTTCTTCCCGATGCCACCGGTGGAAGTCTTCCAGTTGGAGGCTGACCGGCTTAATCGGGCTCCCATCTAGGTCCCTGGTCGGTACTCGTATTTCATTATTTCTCTCATAACCATCTTTGATCTGTATGGTGACAGCATACCTAGATTTTGCTTAGTCTCCTCTATCTCCGTGGTCTTTATAATCTCGACTGCATGAAAAGCGATCTCGTCTAATCCTTCTATGAATGAAACTGCATGTTCCAAATAAGTTGATTGGCTCCATTCGTCGTGAACTACAATCTCTTGACAACCCCACTCGAACTTTATGCACTGATGGAGGGTAGACGGGACTGTCCCCGCCATATGTATCCAAGGTCTTCCTAGCAATAGGTTATATAAGGATGAAATGTCCATTACTAGGAATAGTATGGAAAACTCAACTGATCCAATTTGCAGAGCTAAATATATTTCCCCAATGACATCCTTCTATGACCCGTCTAAAGCTCTTACTCTCACATAGATTTCTTTCACTTCTCTCAGATGGATACCCAGCTCTCGTAGAATAGAGAGCGAGCAGATATTGACTTCAGATCCTCCATCAACAAGTACTCGGGACACCACTTTATCTCCACATTTGACGGAGATGTTTAAAGCTCTATTTTGACCCTTGGCTTTCTATTGGAAGTTCATCTCTTCGGAAGATTGTCACGCCCCAAAATCCGAGGAGCGCGACCGGCGCTCAACCGAGTGAACCCGACCGAGCAAGCCTATTAGATTCCTTCTACCAAAACTCATTCATGAATAAAGAGAACATATGTTTTCCTTAATTAAACAATAAAGTGGTCATGTCTACAATTACCAATTTCTTACCAATAGTTTCATCATTTTTATAGTCTCAAATGGACAAGTAATACAACCACAACATAACGTAGTTTGTCTTTCCCCAACACTAATACACAACTCACACTATGTCTACGGAGCCTCTATGGATAAAGAAGAGTATAATGATAATGCCGGCAACAAGGCTCCGACTATACCTCAACCATAATACATAAATATCAAAAGATACATGACCCCGGGATGAAGTGGGGCTCACCAAGTCAGCTGGGAAGAATGTGTACTGCTATCACTGATCAATGTCTCCTGCTGTAGAACCACCTGCATCCATTTAAAGATGCAGCTTCCCCGGCAAAAGGGACGTTAGTACCGTCGAATAGTACTAGTATGAAAACTAAACACCAATTTAAGAATTTAGAAATACAAGATAATTATGATGAACCAGTGCGGCAATAGAATAATATAGATAACTGTTTCAACCATAGCAAGCTTATTAAAAGCTATCAACAACATTTATAGGATTTAAGATGAGATCCTATGTAACCATCTTCACACAAAACGGCCCCGCCGCCTCACCCGATGTTTGCAGGTGGAGGTGTACGTACAATACCACAACTCTAATCAAGCGGCCCTGCCGACTCAACCCAATGTATGCGGGTGGATATATAACCACATTACTAAGAACTTATACAAAGCGGCTATGCTGCATCACCCCAATGTATGCGGGTGGTGGTGCCATAACAATACCAAAACTATACACAAAGCGGTCGTACCCCCTCACCCCAATGTAAGCGGGTGGAGGTGCAGTCCCACAATATCATAATTCCTACACAAAACGGTCATGCCGCCTCACCCCAATATATATACAGGTGGAGGTGTATCACAATCACGATCTCTCTACCATAATCCCTACACAAAGCAGTCGTGCCGCCTCACCCCAATGCATGCGGGTGAAGGTATATCACAATCACAATCTCTACACAACTTGGCATAATACCTTTCACATAAATCACGTCTAGAAATTATAACATGTGGATACGTAATCCATAGTTTGGGACACATCCTTAATTTATAATGCAATATGATAAGAGCATTTGAAATATGAATTGAACATATATCTTCATCATAAAGTTGATCGGAATACTCGATTTATAATCAATATCTCCGAACTCACAAGGATAATGAGAATTCCAACTCTTAAAGAAGAGTTTAGCCAACATACCTCACTTGAGCTTCCTTACACTCTATGTTCCGAAATTCTTAGCAACTTTAATCTATTTTAGAAATATAGAAAATTAAACCAAAATTAGGAAGATGATCATGGTTCTAGCTCATTTGAGCATTTTATCAAACACTAGATGTGCATTAAGGTTTCAATATCCTTTTATGGAGGATTCCATCATCCCACAACCCAACCTTTACCATTTTTAGCTTAACAATCTCTCTACACCCTTTGATAACACATGCATGTACAATAACCAACCCTCTTGCCCAGAAATTATCTTGCTTATTATCCATCTCTACACAAAATTCGAAATTGAGGATTAGGATGTAGAATCTTACCTTTAGGATGAATACCTAGTGAGTTTCCCTTCTCAATCTTCTAAAACATGGGCAAGAATTGAAGAACAATTAATGGAGAACACGTTCTCACTCTAGGGCACCCTCTCTCACTCTAAAATGTCAGATTATCTCTCAAAAATGGCCCAAAATATGTATTTAACGAAGTAGGGTCGGGTTTTAAAAACCCAAAAATGAAGCTCCGGAACAGGTTCTACGGTCGCGTATGCGACCGCATAATGGTTATGCAGACCGCATATCGGTCGCATATTGGTGTCCAAAGTTGGCCAAAATCTGTCTGTGTATGCAGTCACTATGCGGTCCGCATAACTGTTATGTGATTGCATAATGCACCGCAAAACAGTTATGCGGTCGCATAATCGACCGCATAATTTCCCCGGACTGGCCCTTCTCCTGCTCACTTCTGCGGCCATTATGCGGCCCGCAGAGTGATTCTGCGGTCGCATAATGGACCGCAGAATTATATTTTTCTGCCAAAAATTTTCCTTTTCATTCTCGTGCATTGTTCAACCCAAAAAGTCCGAGCCGCGGCGAGCAAGCTCTTCGTGAAGAAATTCTATAACCCTCAAATACGTAAGCCTAGTCCGGCACCATAAAACATTATTTTCTTTGCAAATTTTACCAGGCCTTACACTTAAGTACTTTGAATTTTTTTTCCGGGGTGTTACATTCTCCCCCGCTTAGGATCATTCGTCCTCGAATGGGGGTCAAATTCTGTTATTAACATCTTATGCAACTTAGTCTTTCATACCACACACCAGCAACCCAAAATTTGACTAACTCCCTAAATTTCCAAAAATTTCGCTAGAGTTTCCTTTGTAATTAGGCCTATCCACCTATCAGAGAGCCCCAGAAACACATCCTAACAGCATATACATAATCCAACAAAGTAACATAATACAAAACAACATCAATTGTGGCCTCACAAGCAATTATATTACCAGAACGGAACGCCCTTAACACCAAATGTACAAGTCATACATATTTAATTGGAATATCCCTTAGCATTTTCTTAAAGCACAACTCATAATTACATGGTTATTCAAATAAATAAGGATACTTTTTCTTCATTTCTTCTTCGGCCTCCCAAGTAGCCTCTTTAACCTGTTAGTTTCGCCATAGCACTTTCACGTATGCAATTTCTTTGTTTCTCAACTTTCGGACTTGCCGATCAATAATAGAAACTGGAATCTCTTCATAAGTCAATTCTTCATTTACCTCAATAGTCTCAACCGGAACAATGGCTGTCAGGTCTCCAACTACTTTCCTTAACATGGACACATGAAACACCGGGTGTACTAATGACATCTCAGGTGGTAGCTCAAGCTTGTATGCTACCTCACCAATCCTCTGAATGATTTTGTACGGTCCGACATACCTCGGACTCAATTTCCCTTTCTTACCAAATCGCATTACCCCTTTCATGGGGGAAACTTTTAAGAATACCCAATCATCTTCTTTAAACTCCAAATCCCTACGATGAACATCCGAATAGGATTTCTGACGACTTTGAGCAGTCTTCAACCGCTCCTTAATGATTTTAACTTTTTCCATAGCCTGATGCACGAGGTTTGGACCTATCAACTCTGCTTCCTCAATTTCGAACCGCCCAATGGGAGATCTACATCTCCTACCATATAAAGCCTCGAACGGTGTCATTTGAATGCTAGCATGATAGTTATTGTTGTATGCAAATTCTATGAGTGGTAAATAATCATCTCAGCTACCTTTGAAGTCCAGAACACAAGCGTGCAACATATCCTCAAGCGTTTGAATAGTTCGCTCTGCCTGCCCATCAGTTTGTGGGTGAAAGGCTGTACTGAGATTCACCTGAGTACCCAAACCTTGCTGAAATTTCTTCCAAAAATTAGCTGTGAATTGTGCTCCCCGATCAGAAATGATGGAAACTGGGGTGCCATGCAACCTGACTATTTCTTTGATATACAACTGAGCATAGTGCTCCGCTGTGTTGGTGGACTTAACCGACAAAAAGTGAGCTGACTTCGTGAGTCGATCCACAATCACCCAAATTGAGTCACACTTGCACGGAGTGCGCGGTAATCCTACCACAAAGTCCATATTAATCATTTCCCATTACCATATTGGAATTTATATGTTCTGTGCCAACCCACCGGGCCTTTGGTGTTCGACCTTCACTTGCTGACAATTTGGACATCTTGCCACAAAGTCTGCCACATTCCTCTTCATATCATTCCACCAATAGACTTCCTTAAGATCATGATACATTTTTGTAGAACCTGGGTGCACGGAATACCTAGTAGTGTGAGCTTCAGTCAAAATTCTTTCACGGAGACCATCCACATTTGGAACACATAGTCGCCCTTGGTACCTTAGTGTACCATCATCCATGCCAAGAGAAAAGGCCATGGTCTTATGTTTATGAATCCCCTCTTTCAATTGCACCAACAATGGATCGTTGTATTATTTTTCTTTGACTTCCTCTACAAGTGATGATTCAGCCCTATTTTGCACAATTACCCCTCCTTCGCTAGAGTCCGCAAGACGAACTCCCAAACTAGCCAATCGGTTAACTTCTTTGGCCAATGGCCTTTTGTGTGCCTCCAAGTGTGTTAAGATACCCATAGATTTTTGGCTCAGAGCATCCTCCACAACATTAGCCTTCCCCGGATGGTATAAAATATCAATGTCATAATCCTTGAGTAATTCAAGCCATCTTCTCTGCCTCAGATTCAATTCTTTCTGTTTGAAAATATATTGAAGACTCTTATGGTCCGTGAATATATCTACATGGACCCATATAAATAATGACGCCAAATTTTCAATGCAAATACCACTGCCACAAGTTCTAAATCATGTGTTGGATAGTTCTTTTCATGATTCTTTAGTTGCCTAGAAGCATAGGCTATCACCTTCCCATGTTGAATTAATACACACCCAAGCCCGATTCTTGAAGCATCACAATACACCACAAATCCATCTATACCCTCTGGTAGAGTCAACACCGGTGCCGTAGTCAATCTTGCTTTTAATTCCTGGAAACTCTTTTCACAAGCATCTGACCATTGGAATTTAATTGCCTTCTACGTCAATTTAGTCAATAGAGAGGCAAGAGTAGAAAACCCCTCCACTAACTTTCTGTAATACCCAGCTAAACCTAAGAAACTGCGAATCTCTGTTGGAGTTGTAGGCCTCGGCCAATTCTTCATAGCTGAAATTTTTTGAGGATTAACCTTAATTCCCTCACTAGAAACTACATGACCCAAGAATATGACTGATTCAAGCCAAAATTCACACTTTGAAAACTTTGCATATAACTGGTGCTGATGCAGGGTTTGCAGAACTACCCTGAGATGATCGGCATGGTCCTCCTGACTTCGTGAATATATAAGAATATCATCAGTGAACACTATCACAAAGAAGTCGAGGAATGGCTTAAAAACTGGATTCATAAGATCCATGAAGGCTGCTGGGGTATTTGTTAGCCCAAACAACATCACCAGAAATTCAAAATGCCCATACCGGGTCCTAAAAGCTGTTTTCGGAATATCCCACTCCCTGATCTTCAATTGGTGATACCCAGATCTTAAATCAATTTTGGAGAAGTACCTGGCACCTTGCAATTGATCAAACAAGTCATCTATCCTTGGTAGTGGGTACTTATTCTTGATTGTGACCTTATTAAGCTGCCGATAGTCAATACACATTCTCAGTGACCCATCTTTCTTTCTTACAAAAAGGACCGGTGCACCCCAAGGTGACACACTCAGTCGGATGAAACCCTTTTTTAACAAATCTCTTAATTATTCCTTTAGCTCCTTCAATTCTGCCGGTGCCATTCTATAGGGTGGAATAGATATAGGAAGTGTATCTGGCATCACATCAATCCCAAAATCAATCTCCCTGTCTGGTGGGATCCCAGGGAGTTCATCCGGAAATACTCCCGGAAATTCATTCATAACAGGCACGGACTCAAGTGTAGGTGCCTCAGCATCGGTGTCCGTAACCCGGACCAAATGGTAAATACATCCTTTGTTGATCATTTTCGTGGCCTTAAGATAATAAATAAACCTACCGTTCGGCACTACATCATCACCCTTCCACTCAATAACTGGCTCATTTGGAAATTCGAACCTAACAGTTCTGGTTCAGCAATCAAGCTTGGCAAAACAAGAGTAAAGCCAATCTATCCCCATTATCACATCGAAATCGACCATTCTCAATTCAATAAGAACGACCACGGTGCCCCGACCACACAACGTGACAACACAATACCTATAAACCCGGGCGGCCAAAATAGACTCACCAACCGGAGTAGATACAGAGAACGGCTCATGAAGCTGTTCTGGTTCTATCCCAAATTCCATAGCAACATAAGGAGTGACATATGACAAAGTGGAACCGGGATCAATAAGAGCATATACATCATGAGATTGGACAGTCAATATACCTATGATAACATCTGGAGAAGCCTCTGATTCCCGACGTCTCTGCATAGCATAAAATCTACTGGGTCCTCCCGAATTCTGTGCACCACCCCTAGCTGCACCACTCCCTACGGGTGCTGGGGTGCCTCGAACTGGAGGTGCTGTGGATGTAGTAGCTGCATAATTAGTTGGTTGTGCCGCACCTCTGCCCATATTTCGGCAGGATGAGCGGCAATCTCTCTGAATGTGACCCCTAACACCACACCCATAGCATACAGGTAGGTCCATGAAGCAGGACCCAAAGTGCATCCTCCCACACTTAGGGCATGGAAGCCTCCGCTGCTGAAACCTTCTATCGGGCCGACCTTGTTGGTGGGGTCCCCTGTTGCCCTGACTGGGTCCAGATAACTGTGCACCCATCGAAGACTGGGCAAATGATTGGGATGGTCTTGATGACGCTCCCTTGAATGTCGACCTACCACCACCACCACCAAAAGAACCACCAAAGTTGCCCACGGACCGGGCGTTGCTGCTACTCTGACGCTCCATTCTATTCTTCAATTTACGGGTCTCTGTGGCTTGAGAAAATGCCACCATCTTACCATAGTTCATATCGAAATTCAAGGTAGCTGTAGAGGCCTCATTGATAACCAAGGGGCTAAGGCCCTGTACAAACCGACGCATTCTAATCTCCATAGTGGGCAACATATGAATAGCATACTTGGATAGGCGCACAAACTCCATATGGTACTCCCCACACATTCATACTACCCTGCTTCAGGCTTTCAAACTCAGCGGCACGAGCTGCCTTAGTTTTGGCAGGCAAGAAATGATCCATAAAGGCATCTGTGAACTCACCCCACCTTGCCGGAGTGCTTCCCTCCTCACGGGATTCCTCCCACAACTCAAACCAAAAGTAGGCCACCCCTTTGAGGCGGTAGGAGGCCAATTCTACTCCCTCCGTCTTTGTTGCATGCATAACCCGGAGAGTTTTGTGTATCTCATCAATGAAGTCCCGGGGGTCCTCCTCGGGATCAACACCCGTAAACACTGGAGGATATAACTGAAGAAACTTGTTCACCCTGGAACTAATAGATTCCCCTAGATGACTAGAAGAAGTAGGCCCAACACTCGATCTCTGGGCCTGAGAAGCCACTAACTATGTCAACAATTGTATGGATCCCCTAATATCAATATCAGACACACCAGAATCAAAAATTGGAGATGGAGGTGGAACTGGTATATCAGTTGGAGGAACTGTTGCACCTTTAGTAGGTATAGGGATAGGTGCGGTCTGATCAGTTGTAGTAGAGTCATGCTGTGTAGTAACTGGAGGAATATTCTCACTCCTCGGGTGCTCACCCGCAGCATCAATTATAGGGTCAACTGTCACTCCTGGGGTGACATTGGCTCTTTGGCTAGTTCTTGCCATCTTCTTAGGCGCCATGTACTGAATATTAGAGCAACACAGGAGTTAAAGGAGGAACAATCTTACAGCCAGCTTTATCGCACGATCAAGAACATGAAAGAAGGGTATTATTCCTAAATGCCCATGTAGCATCCTAATTATAGATGTGGTCGACAACACACCAATAATAAGGACTCTACTAGACACGGCTCTGAGACATCCTAGGATACTTTAAAACCTTAGGCTCTGATACCAAGTTTGCCATGCCCCAAAAACCGAGGAGCGCGACCGACGCTCAACCGAGTGAACCCGACCGAGCAAGCCTATTAGATTCCTTCTACCCAAACTCATTCATGAATAAAGAGAATATATGTTTTCCTTAATTAAATAATAAAGTGGTCATGTCTGCAATTACCAATTTCTTACTAATAGTTTCATCATTTTTAAAGTCTCAAATGGACAAGTAATACAACCACAACATAACATAGTTTGTCTTTCCCCAACACCAATACACAACCCACACTATGTCTACGGAGCCTCTATGGATAAAGAAGAGTACAATGATAATGCCGGCAACAAGGCCACGGCTATACATCAACCATAATACATAAATATCAAAAGATACATGACCCCGAGATGAAGTGGGGCTCACCAAGTCAGCTGGGAAGAAGGTGTACTGCTATCACTGATCAATGTCTCTTGTTGTGGAACCACCTGCATCCATTTAAAGATGCAGCATCCCCGGCAAAAGGGACGTTAGTACCGTCGAATAGTACTAGTATGAAAACTAAACACCAATTTAAGAATTTAGAAATACAAGATAATTATAATGTACCAGTGCGGCAATAGAATAATATAGATAACTGTCTCAACCATAGCAAGCTTATTAAAAGCTATCAACAACATTTATAGGATTTAAGATGAGATCCTATGTAACCATCTTCACATAAAGCGGCCTCGCTGCCTCACCCGATGTATACAGGTGGAGGTGTACGTACAATACCACAACTCTAATCAAGCAGCCCTGCCGCCTCACCCCAATGTATGCAGGTGGATATATAACCACAGTACTAAGAACTTACACAAAGCGGCTATGCCGCCTCACCCCAATGTATGCGGGTGGTGGTGCCACAACAATACCAAAACTATACACAAGGTGGTCGTACCGCCTCACCCCAATATAAGCGGCTGGAGGTGAAGTCCTACAATATCATAATTCCTACACAAAGCGGTCATGCCGCCTCACCCCAATATATATGCGGGTGGAGGTGTATCACAATCACGATCTATCTACCATAATCCCCACACAAAGCGGTCATGCCGCCTCACCCCAATGTATGCGGGTGGAGGTGTATCACAATTACAATCTCTACACAACTTGGCATAATACCTTTCACATAAATCACGACTAGAAATTATAACATGTGGATACGTAATACATAGTTTGGGACACATCCTCAATTTATAATGCAATATGATAAGAGCATTTAAAATACGAATTGAACATATATCTTCATCACAAAGCTGATCGGAATACTCGATTTATAATCAACATCTCGGAATTCACAAGGATAATGAGAATTCCAACTCTTCAAGAAGAGTTTAGCCAACATACCTCACTTGAGCTTCCTTACAGTCTAAATGTTCCGAAATTCTTAGCAACTTCAATCTATTTTAGAAATATAGCAAATTAAACCAAAATTAGGAAGATGATCATGGTTCTAGTTCATTTGAGCATTTTATCAAACACTAGATG
This sequence comes from Nicotiana tomentosiformis, assembly GCF_000390325.3. NCBI lineage: Eukaryota > Viridiplantae > Streptophyta > Magnoliopsida > Solanales > Solanaceae > Nicotiana > Nicotiana tomentosiformis. Next base: position 81,901,662 of record NC_090817.1, on the reverse strand, counting down.
TGCATTAAGGTTTCAATATCCTTTTATGGAGGATTCCATCATCCCACAACCCAACCTTTACCATTTTTAGCTCAACAATCTTTCTACACCCCTTGATAATACATGCATGTACAATAACTAACCCTCTTGCCCAGAAATTATCTCGCTTATTATCCATTTCTACACAAAATTCAAAATTGAGGGTTGGGGTGTAGAATCTTACCTCTAGGATGAAGACCTAGTGAGTTTCCCTTCTCAATCTTCCAAAACTTGGGCAAGAATTGAAGAACAATTATTGGAGAACACCTTCTCACTCTAGGGCACCCTCTCTCACTCTAAAATGTCAGATTATCTCTCAAAAATGGCGTAAAACGTGTATTTAACGAAGTAGGGTCGGGTTTTAAAAACCCAAAAATGAAGCTCCAAAACAGGTTCTACGGTCGCATATGCGACCGCATAATGGTTATGCGGATCGCATATCGGTCGCATATTGGTGTCCAAAGTTGGCCAAAATCTGTCTGTGTGTGCAGTCACTATGCGGTCCGCATAACTATTATGCGATCGCATATTGCACCGCAAAACAGTTATGCGGTCGCATAATCAACCGCATAATTTTCCCGGATTGGCCCTTCTCCTGCTCACTTCTGCGGCCATTATGCGGCCCGCAGAGTGATTCTGTGCTCGTATAATGGACCGCAGAATTACATTTTTCTGCCAAAATTTTTCCTTTTCATTCTCGTGCATTACCCAAAAAGTTCGAGCTGCGGCGAGCTTGCTCGCCGCGAAGAATTTCTATAACCCTCAAACACGTAAGCCTAGTCCGGCACCATAAAACATTATTTTCTTTGCAACTTTTACCAGGCCTTACACTTAAGTACTTTGAAATTATTTTCCGGGGTGTTACAAAGATACTCATGTTCACCTCGATCATCCTCCTAATGATCACTGCAAGTGCCACACTGGTAGTGTTGCTCGGCATGCTCACCCCACTTAACACTTTAATCAAGGCGTCTTTGTGACTGTCAGAATTTATCAGCAGATCCATGATCGATATATGCGCGAGGGTTATCTTCAATTTTTCCTCCATAGAATATTCTTTAGTTGGCATCTTCTTCCAAAATTCTGCGGCCTCAGTATCTATTATATTCCTTCTCTGAATTTGTTCCCTTCCTGGATTCCCTCGGTTTACCTCCTCCAGAGCGTAACACCTCCCTGACCTGGTCATTCGGTGAGTTGTTGTGGAATCTATCATCTTGCATTTCCCTTTCTGTTGACACATCTACGGGACTCTCTTGTATTATTGATCCTCCTCATCCTTGATAGCGGCGGTGGACTGTTGCTGGTATGTATGGACCATCACTGGAGGTTTTAACTGTACGATGATTATCGAAGTCCTTCGCCGGTGGAATCCTTGCAGCCTTAGTGTTTCCTATTGTGATAATGGATCCTTTCAAGTCATACTCTTCATCCAGGTTAATCATATTAGCTCATTGGTTCTGGTGGTTTGGCAATGGGTTACGGTTCACATTAGATGGAGCTAGGGTGCTCTGAATGGCTCTGCTTTTGATTAGCGACTCAATTTCATTTTTCAGCCTGAAGCAATCCTCGGTGTCATGCCCCGGTATGCCTGAATAGTAGACGTACCGTTTGGTTGCATCAAAGTATTTTGAAGGATGCTCAGGAATCCTCCCTTCTATCGGATGTAAAAAGCCAGCTCTCTTCAATATTTCAAACAATTGTGCCAAAGGTTCAGCAATCGCGGAGTAGTTTCTGGGACCTTTTTCATCAAAATTTGGGCGAGGTCGGGGAGCATAAGTGGGTTGGTTTTGATACGTGGTAGTTTGAACTGGAGCGTATGGTCATGGTGGATTTGGATTTGTATGGGTGCGAGGTGGGTTATATTGAGGTTGGGGATTGTAGTATGTTGTGTGTTGTATACTCGAGCACAAGTAAGTAGTTGTGGAGGATAAGTGTTCAAAGAGTACGGGTTGTTTCCATGGTGTGGATTGGACTGGTAATAGGGAACGATTGATGATACCTCTTCTTTCTTTTTATTTTTGCTACCTATCAAACCGGACTGAATTGCTTTGCTAGCTTCTTGCAATGCGGCCATAGATTGTATTTTTCCAGACTTGATGCCTTTCTCTAAAAAGTCTCTCATCTTAACAAGTTCGGGGAACTTCTATCCCATCATGCCTATCATGTTTTCAAAGTAGATTCGTTCCTAATCCTTGATAAAGTATTTATTCAGCTCATTGTCATCTAACGGGGGTTGTGCCCTGGCAGCCTCCGACCTCCATCGAAGTGCATATTCTTAAAATGACTCTGACGGCTTCTTCTGCAAGTTTACCAAACGAACCTATCAGGGGTAATTTCTATGTTGAACTGGAAATGGTTCTTGAAATCTTCTACCATGTACGTCCACTCCCTCCAATTTCTGGGATCTTGGCGAGTGTACCAAGTAAGTGCCTCCCCTGTCAAACTTCGTATAAATAGCTTCATCCTTAACTTCTCATTTCTTCCTACTCCAACTAGCTTATCCCAATAGGCTCTCAAATGTGCATGGGGATTACCTGTCCCAACAAAGATGTCAAACTTTAGAGTTTTGTACCCTATCGTCATGTCCACATTAGGGTATATACATAGATCCTCATAATCTAGACTTTCACTCCCTCGAGAGACCTGAAGGTTCTTTACATGTTTCCTCAATTCCCACAACTGTTCAGATACCGAATCTTTCTCTTTATACTTAGCCTCCTTCTCTATTTTGGCATACTCATCAATTTCATAAGGAAACCTGACCGTGACGTGCGCTGTGAAGGTGGGATCTAAAATGGCATATACAAGTAGAACATATTGCTTGTGTGTAGCAGTATGTGTCATAGGTATGTGCGGGTTTTGATTGGTGTTGAAGGTGACACCATCACAAGGAGGGTTATGAACTGTATTAGTAGCGATAGGTAGATTTTGTGGTGTCTAAACATAATTTTGTACATAAGGGGTATGTATGGGAGGATTTGTCGGGTTTGCAGGGGTTACTGGGGGTATGATCTGGGTTGTAGTGACTGAAGTTGGGATATTATTTGCTTGGGAGTAGTTGGCGGAAAGTGATCGGGAATTGAATCTAGTGAAGGAAAACGGGGTGATTGTGGGAGCATCGTCACGACCAGATATGCCAATTCCCGAATGTGTTTTACTTCCTCCTTCAACAATTCCATCTCTTGGGCCATCCTAGCAACATGTTCATCATTCCAAGTATCATTCGTTTCTCCCGATCGCCCTGGGCTATCAGCTATTACCAGAGCGTGTTTGGTCGGGTTATCTGTTGTAGACATCTTCCCTTTCGATCTCAAGTTGTATGATGGTTCCACCAGTTTTCGGGTCAACACAAACCAACTTCTTCTTTTTCGGGAATAATTATAAAGTAATGCAAGAAAATAAAAGAAAAACAAAAAAGGAAAAGAACAGAAGGCAGTTTCGGTGTTTGCACAATTATGAGCACACAAAGCAGTTAGTTTACGTATTTAGACAAACGCACTTACTAATGTGTGAGGGACCTATCTTTGCTGGAGGTAGGCCTAAGTCGTGAATATTTGATAAACAGTTAGATTTGACACATTCAGATCCGAAGCAAACTTTAGTTTTCATTAATAATATTTGGATATTAACAGGCGGGAACAAAGGTTACATCATTGTTTTCAACATTCATAAGATTACATAGGCTTAACAGGCTTGCCCTTAGGTAAATAGAAGGGTTCGAGATAAAATATACAACGTGGGAAAAGGGGTGAATCAACTAACTTCTAACAACCATCCCTAGAATCATTCCCCATGTCTTCTTCCTCTTCTGGGTCTTCTTCAAATTCTTCTTTGTTATCATTGAAATGCTCTTCCTCTAGGTCTTCTTCTGGTTGTCTCAGACTCAATTTGTATACACTCAACTACTCGGTCATCATCCTCGGGAGGTGGCAGCATATGATCAATTGATCCTGGGACCACTTGACGGTGCGTGGAGGTAGTCACAAGGTAGTGAGGCAAACTTTCATGATAGATTTGTAAACCGCCACTGCATATTCCAGCCAGGTTATTCCTTCACTGCTTGGTCGGGCTAGCTCATTCTCTTAATTTATCAAAACATAGTATTCCAGAGTGCACCACGAATTCTGGCCCATTGGCATCATAATTAGATCATTCCACTCCTCCTGAAGTCTCCTTATCCTTGGCATCGCAATCTGCCCAGTGTACCCGTCTTCATATATTGTCGTCCTCGTCTAGAGAGGTATATCCTGAATCAACCCAAACAGCCTAAGAACTCGTAGGAGTGCATATGGCTGGATGCCCTCGATTCCTATCAGCTCGATGAAATACCTCTAGGGAGACCTTAGAATTGCCATGTCGCTCAGCCATGATAGCTTCCAATTTATCCACTCTCCACTTAGGTTGGTCGGCATCTCTCTCCATTCTTCCTGTCCGTGCAGGGAGACCCAATGCTTCATTCTCTCACTGTGACTTCAAATCATGTTGCTAATGTCTACAGAGTAATGAACTTTGGCCTCTCATTGAAAGAAGTGCTATGTGGCCCATATTTGGAGTAACAAGTTGTAGCCCTTGAAGAAATCGTACCCCGAGAACATGCAAACAATGCTCTGAGAATTTTTGCTAATACCATAGGTACCAAGGTGGCTTGGAGGTTACCCCGGAATGTTTCCAAGACCACAAGCATCAAGTTGATATTTATCTGTCCTCTCCTTTGTGGGAAAACCAACAACCCTAGCAGTGCCAAAGAGAAGGTTATTGGTCGGATACTTCCCCATGTATCTTGATCACACTGAAACTCTCCTAAGTGCCATTCATAGCTCTCTCGATGTCCAAACCTGTCGAACAATTAGTCCAGTCTTACCCATCCATCTTTAATGTTCCTTAAGATCCGACTACCCGCCAAACCCAAAGCATCGAGAAACCTGTAACCGGGCATAGTGATCGGTAGTATCGGCTTCCTCCCAGTGAATGAAATATCTGTGAAGCTGGTAACTCCTTCCAACGTTGACACCAACTCACAGTCAGCGAACTTGAAGATCACTTTGGCCGGATCCCAAAATTCTATCAGCAAACGGGTAAGCACCTTTTTAGCCCGGATGTTTAGTAAGGCAGTCAGTGCTCCTAGATGCGTCCTGCTCTCGTCTCTATACTCTTGATGGATATTCTTTCCCCATTTATAGGTTATGGGTCAGAGACTTTCCCAGGTATCTTAATCATACTGAAACTCTTCTAAGTACCATCCATAGCTCTCTCATGTCCAAACCTGTCGAACAATTAGTTGAGGCTTACCCATCCATCTTTAATGTTCCTTAAGCTCTGACTACCCACCAAACCTAAAGCATCGAGAAACCTGTAGCCGGGCATAATGACCGGTAGTATCGGCTTCCTCCCAGTGAATGGTAGCATTGTGAAGCTGGTAACGTTTTCCAAAGTTGGCACCAACTCATAGTCAGCGAACTTGAAGACCACTTTGGCCGGATCCCAGAATTCTATCAGCAAACGGGTAAGCACCCTATTGGCCCAGATGTTTAGTAAGGCCGTCAGTGCTCCTAGGTGCATCCTGATTTCGTCTCCATGCTCTCGACGGATGTTCTTCCACCATTGCTTTAGCTTGTGCGGTGCTCCCATGACCATATTGATTTCGGTGATGTTCTGATTGATTTCCATTTCTGAAGAGGGTAGAAAAGGGGTTTGATAAGTGTTTGCTCCGGATCTTTAGTATCTCATCATTATTAGTTCATCGTTCCACAAAAGTCATGTCGTTGGGTGCATGACCCGTTGACATTAGGGTGGCTTTCCTAATTGTGTGTCCATACCAAGGATTGATTTACCAAAGGTTTATGCAATATGACATATGTTTGCTAGAGTAGAGTGTTTCCTAATTTTGAATTGGACTGAATACTACGAGAAGTTATGTCAGTTGACCTGACAAAGCCATTCTCTAAAACTAAAAAATTTTGAAAGAAGGTTCGGAGGGGTGTAAAAGACAACCCTCGCGTGTCATTGTGAGTTATAGTGTACGGCCAAGACTTTATAGTAAAGAGTGTGATGACAGTATATATAAAGCGATAACAGATAGTGGGATGTTAGTTATAATATTAAAGCAAGCAGATAAGTACATAATGAACAAGTAAGGCAGGTAAGAACATAGTTGCAAATTAAGCACAGTTAAAGCGGCATAAGCATTCCTAAATTTCAGGTCTAGTCTAATTCTGCTAAGGTCAGATCCTAAGAGAGTCCCCAGCATAGTCGCCCTGTTATTTCACCCTATTTTGCATGAGTCAAAATAAAATTCAACTAGCGGTTTCCATGTTGATGAATAAAGGAGAGTCGCCACCTAATATTTAAAGGTATACTAGGGCACTTATCTTAATTGTTAAGATCATTATACTATTAGTTTGCTAACCAATGAGATTTTGGGTAAGGGTTCTTGTTCTTCTAAGGGAAAGGTGTTATGAACCCCCTAGAATCTACCTAAGGTAGCTCCATAAGACTTAGCCTAGGTTCGGGAAATTAAATGTCTATATCTTACTTGGTCAGTGCTTAAAGTTATAGGCTTACTCTATGTTATGCTTTAAAACTTATTATTTTGAAAGGGAGGTAGTATATATACTTTGAAAAGAGAGTAAATATTTTATTTACAAAAAGGCGTTTGAAATGTCTATATAATTGAAAAAGTTTTTGGAAATGGGTTTATAAAACTTACACTTACTAACTTTGCAAAAATGTGGCTAAGTTTAAAATACTTTTCTTCTGAAAATAAATGGCTATTTTATTGTAATCTTAATGAAATGAGTGTTATTGACGAATTGAGTTTAGATAAACCTTGAAGATTTTCAAATATTTATCAAGTTAGGAGGAAAATTATTAAAAGGTTCCTTTATTGTATTGATATCTCATTTCGTTTATAGAAATCTCGACTTTGAAATTTTTTGTCCAATTCTAGCATTGAAAGAAAGAAGGTTGTCGACTTTCTAAATCTATTTTAAACTTAGAAAATTCATGAAAAACGGTTAGTATAGAGTGAGGATGAAAATCATATAGTAAAAATAACTAAGTACATTTTAGCTAATGTAGAAGCAGTAATTCTTTTAGTTTTACCTATGGTTTTAGGTTTGCCTAGGTTTTACTAAAGTAATTCAAAGAGATAAAAGAAAACATTCACTCAAATATCTATCAGTGTTGTATATACATGATAATAATAGCATACCGGAAAAAATAATAGAGGAGGGAACGAGACTCATTGGTTTGGGCCTTAAGAAAGTTAGGCCCAGTGAATAGCAAACAAGTGGCAACAGATTACATGACTACTCAAGGGCTGGAACTTGGGCCCAAGTTCTTAAGAACTTAGCAGGCCCAGTTCAGTTACATGTACAAAAGAGAAAGACAGAAATTAGTGACAAGGCCCATCATAATATTTAAATGCAGATAAGATCAACATAAGGCCCAAATAAGATTGTAACAAATGCTTGCGATTGAGTGTGCAAATAAAACTGTGTAAGATCAAATAGAGTAAAGAAAATTACAGTGAAGACTTTTCCTTCATTAAACACTAACCCTAAATAGATTAGTAAATGTCAATGATTAAGTGCTTAAGGTAAAATTCAATTCATGGCCAAGACACCCTTTGGTTCCCTGGCACTTCAAAGTTCACAAGGGTTTCAAGGACCCCGAGCAGTGCCTGTGTTACGGAGAGTATCTCAACTACAAACTAAATCTCACTCCTAAATACCCCTAACCATTCACACTTACTCTTTCCTATAGGTTTAAATGCCAATAAGGCATTCATTGTAAGTTTCAATACAACTGTAACAACAATACACAAGTTTAGACATGTACACTTCTAACAGAAACTATATAGAATGTTACTATGAATATGTGATAACAGGTAACACCAGGAAAATCACAATCCAAGCCCAAATGTGTAGTTCACTGTCAAGAACTACCAATATGCAGAAGAATACTCAGAGAAACCAATTATATGTGCAATTAAGGGAAGAGAACAGTAGCATGTTATTTCAGAAGTTCAAACAACTAAGTCATGTAACCTAAGAAGTACATGAGATACATAGTTCAAGTTTACAGAGGTCCTCAACCATAATAGCCTTAGTTAGTAAGGGATTCATACATAGACTAAGTCTTAATTTCTAATAGATTTATGAATTAATATCTTCATATGGAATCTAAAGAGCATCAGTAGGGGTAATTAAGCAAGCAAGTTGGTCTCAACTTAACAGGTGATCACTTTCTCCTTAAAAGTTTCCTAATCTCATATTCACATTAGGTTCATTATGAGTTAAGGCATAGTGTTATACTCAAACATAGCAGATAATATCAGAAAGTTGCTCTTAAGTCTATTAGTCAATCGCTGTCAACTTATAGAGGCTTAGCAAGGTTCAGTTTCCTTTGTGTGATAGTGCATCATGAGAACATGGGTACGAATATAAGAGATAAGTAGGAAGTCTTGTTCAAGAACAGGATAGAGTACAGAAAACCAAAGAGAAGATGTACATACACACACATGAGACATTCTTTAAAAGAGCAAGACTACAACAGGGTAGAGTATCAGATACCATGGGGATCAGACCAACAGACTAATTACAGGAGATCAGATTAATGGATTGTTTCACATTAAGTAAGCTTGCTACAGTTATACAAATTAAGTATGAAAAATAGTCATAATGAAGTTCACCTTAGCATCCTAACACAACATATGCAACTTAAACATCACAGATACAATTTAGTCAAGTTTCTAGGGCATAGCTTAAACTAAGTGAATAACAGTTGTCAAAATACTCACAAGAACAAGTGCAGAAACTCAATAGGATATAATCCAGTTGATTCAGAACATAATTTATATAATGGAATTTCAGATATGATCACACATTCATAAAGGTTGACAGAAAATCATTACAATGATCTTTCAAGAGTTACAGAATCACAGAGGCACTTTAGATGGAAGGAATTGACTCAAACGACATAAGATGATATACCCAGATTAAGATGATATCCTTGTTTTTATCATTAAAGGCTCATATCCCATTTTAACTTAGTTTATCAGGTAGATAACCTTAAGTACACAAAGAAAGACAACAAGTAACACTAAGGACTAGCAGAGTAAGCATGAGAGCCATAGCAAAAGCCATCAGTGAGGTTTAAGGTCAAAATAGATACACATAACTAGTAAGGTTTTTTGCTAATCAAACATTACATATTCATTGAGATTACAAAGTGGTCGACTAGTATTAGTTTAATTTTTGATTATTAAGAAAGACAGTACTAAAACATTAATATCAATTATGAACAGATAATAACATATTATGAGCAGAGATGATCAACTATAACCAATAATAATACATCATGAGCAGAGCTAATTAACAGAAGATAAGTTAGTAGGCATGATTTTAACTTAAACAGTCAAAGGAAAAGAAGGGTCGAAAATCACTGACCTTCCTTTGATCAGCAAACCAAACGAAGACTTTTGTTAGCCGTCTAGGGATCAGAAAGTTCTAACTTTGACAAGTAATAGAGCTCGAAATGGGAAAAGAAATCAAACTAGTGAGAAACCCTAGCCCAATTCTTCTCTAAACAAAGTTAAAACTGATATTTTATGTAAGTGATTTCTAATGTGTATCTCGTGTTAGGTCTGTTTGGTGAGAGCATTAAAGCTCCCCTTTTATAGTAGCATTTAAAGCCTTAGGTTTCAAATGATTCAAACAATAGTGGAGAGTGACGGAGAGTTGATGATGTGAGCAAGATTGAGTGAAATCAGAAACGAACATAGGGGAAAATCAGCGAGAGTTTTAATTGAGAATAGAGAATGTGACTGTTGATGGCAAAACCCATCGGTTAAAGCCCCAATGTCCAGAGGTCATTGAATTTGACCTCTGGACAGAAAATAATTATGATAAGGTTCTGAGATATGCTGATACATGCTCCGATTTAATAGAGCACAAAGGAAATCTGGAGATTCGAAGTTGCATCTTTGAGTCTTAGGGTTTCAGATTAGGGATTTTGAATTCGTGTGATGAAACGGGAATGAAATCCGCGAGATTCACGGTTGGGGAAGACATAAAAGATGAATTCATGGTTGATTTGTTGACCTTGCACAAATGAATGAAATCGGCGAGATTCGTGGTTGGGGAAGACCAAAAGGATAAATTCATGGTTGACTTGTTGACCTTGCACAGATTTGTACAAGGTCTTGTGATTGATGGAGGCTAGGAGGACGAGAGAACAAAGAGAAAAAGGAGAAAAGGGGGAAGAAGGTCTGGTGGAAAATGATTAGGGTTAGTGGTTGTTTTTGAGTTAAAAACGGAAGTTGGAACGTGATCCGTTGGATCGTTTGATCAACGACTCCAATTTTTTGGTGAATTAAAATTGGTAAAAGGTTTAATTTGGGGGAAAACGATGGTCGTTGGATTCTTGTAATCCAACGGTCGTGATGAAATCTGGTAGGAACTAAAAATAAAGAGATAACGGAGATTGATTGTGGACCGTTGGTCGGTTGGATCAATGGTCCAAATGAGTTTGTGTTTCTTGTGTGAATGGGATTGGAGAGATACGTGGCAAGCTCTGATTGGTTCACACGGGTCAGGGCGGATTGCCAAAGAGGAAGGAGCGGGGTTGGACCTGGACTGGGTCAGATTTGGTTTGGGCTAATTTAATTTTAAGAAATGATCATTTCGCCTTTTGATTGTGCAATTACAATTGTAGCCATTTAGCCTTTAACCTCCTTAAATTTAATTTAATTAGTTTAATAAATCTTAATAAAAATGCATGAAAATTATAATAACGTCATTAATTACTTAAAAAAGTATTATTAATTAGAAAATATCTTTAACATATTTATTAAAAATTAATAAGTGTAAGTAAACTAATTTTAAAAAGGAGGGTCAAAATTAGTAGTCAACACCTACTACGTGTAATGCCCCAACGACATAAATGGATGAATTTTAAGCACGAATTTGAATTATGTGTTCTTAGTAATGGAGTTTGGGATAAATTCAAAGTATGGGTGGTTGGTCATGTTCGAATATATGCAATTTTGTTGTGTTAGCCCCGAGTGCTAATCGGTTGGTCAACCCATGCTCTTGTGACCCTAATGGCTAATTTAGTTGTCCAATTCACAACATATACTTGTGTAGTTTAATAGTGTAACTTCTTATTTTTGTTAGTAGTCAATTAGTCTAACTTCTTGATTTTATTTGCATAGTTAGTCATTTAGCCTCTTGGTTTTGTATTTTCATATAATGTGTTATAGTCTTTATGTTGATGTTATAGTAGTAGTTAGGTGGCTAGGTGAGTTGGTGACGAGTTGTGAATTGATTATAATGGGGTAGTCTAAGTCTCGATATCCTTTGTTACTTGTGAACATGCCATTGACATAAGTGTGGATTGGTTACCCCTTGGCCTTTTTGTTAATCTAAGTGTTGTGGCTAATTGTGTTCATCTTGTGTAGGTATAATGTCTCGTCGTACGAGCAAGCGTGCCAACACCGGTTTCTCCTATGGTACTTCTAGTAGTAGGAGAGGAGGTCCGCGGGAAGAACCCGTTGCCCAAGTGGACGAGGAGGTAGAGCAGATTGATCCATATGCTTATGTGGTCCCTAGGTGCAGGTTTAGCAATGGGGTTGTGTCGGTACATGCTAGGCAATATTATAAGACTTTTATTCATGTGGCTAACCCAGACCCCAATGTAGCTATTGATGATGGGAAGTTGTCCCAGAAGTATTCGGCTATCTATCAGAACATTCCGGCTTTGGGATTTGAGAGCTTGTTCTATCCTGGTGATGCGGTGAACGTGAACATGGTGATAGAACTTTATGCCAACTGGCAGCCCGAGGCTAGTTTGGATGTTGTTTATGAGGTGGAGGTGCGAGGCAAGAGGATTACTTTTTCCTCCCAAGTGATCAACCAAGTTATACGATTCACAGAGCACTCTCACGGGCTATTTCACAGGTTTCTTTGGAGACCTGACTATGCGGATATTCGCCGCCGTCTATGCGGGGAAAACTCTGTTGCTACTTGGTCAAGAACAACAATAACAAACCCAGTATAATCCCACATAGTGGAGTATGCGGGGATAGTGTGTACGCAGACCTAACTTCTATCTCGGGGAGATAGAAAGATTATTTCCAATAGACCCTCAGCTCAGTGAAGAATAAGCACAATAGTAATAAAAAGAAGACAGCTAGACACAACAATAAGGAGCCATCGAAAAGAAGCATTGAAAACAACAAGATAGTAAGATGATCAAAATTAAAGAAACAACAATACTGGAAACCTAATACTAAAAACAATACGAGAGTACGTACTAATGCTACTAGTAAGAACAATAAACACCACTCGGCCACCTAACATTCTACCATAATCCTCAACCTTCATACCTTCTTATCAAGGGTCATGTCCTTGGTAATTTGGAGCATCACAATATCTTGCCTAATCACCTTACCCTAGTACTTCTTCGGTCTACCCCTACCTCTCCTTATGCCCTCCAAGGTCAACCTCTCATACCTCTTCACTAGTGCGTTTGTGTCTCTCTTTTTCACATCTCCGAACCATCTAAGTCTAGCTTCCGGTATCTTGTCCTTCACAGAGGCTACGCCCACTTTATCCCGAATAAATTCATTCCTAATCTATCAATCATGATATGTCCGCACATCCATCTCAACATCCTCATTTCAACTACCTTTATCTTCTGCACATGTGAGCTTTTAACTAGCTAGAACTTAGCCCCATACAATATAGTCGGTCTAACTACCGCTTCGTAGAACTTACCTTTTGTCACGACCCGGAATTCCCATCCTTGGGACCGTAATGGCGCCTAACATTTCAGTGCGAGGCAAGCCAACGTTAGAATAGTTTTTAGCCATTTTAACCATTCAAATTAAATAATAACCAAGAAACTGAATACAGTGAAATAGAATGAGAAAATCATAATAATATTGATATCTATATACAATCCCATAACTGGTGTCACAAGTACGCGAGCGACTAGAATAATACAAATAATGGTCTGAATGAAAGTATAACTGTCTAAAATAAAATAAACAGCTAGAATAAAGTAGAAGGGGACTTCAGGGCTGCGAACGCCGAGCAGTTGTACCTCAAGTCTCCGTCAGGCAATCAATCCGAGCAATCTACTGATTGTCGCTAGGACCGACTCCAAAATCTACACAAGAAATGCAGAATGTAGTATGAGTACAACCGACCCTATGTACTCTGTAAGTGCCGAGCCTAATCTCAACGAAGTAATGACGAGGCTAAAGCGGGTCACTTACAATAACTTGTACGCAGTATAATAATAGTAACAGGAAAGGAACACGGGAATAGTAAAGCTGTTAACTTATGGAAATAAACTCAATCCTCGAAATCAGTAAAGCCAGAAACATCAGTCCTCAGAATCTCGTATGAAAACACTGAAAGCTAACATGATGCAACAATGAATACAAAATACAAATCCGTTGCGGCGCGCAACCCGATCCCACCATATTATCAGAATTAATATCATAATCCTCCCTTATTTCACCATATCAAAATAACATACAAAATCTGTTGCGGCGTGCAACCTGATCCCACCATATCAATACCAATCCTCCCTTATTTCACCCATTGCGGTGTACAACCCGATCCATAAGCAAAATCGATAGATGTAATCAACTCAACAACTCAAATCAAAAGAATCTCCACAATTAAAGAATATAAAAGCAAATCCATAAAGGAACCTCGTACCAAATCGAGGAATGCTACAATTAATACTAAGCAACAAGACAAACTAAATATATGACAATTAAAATGTACAAGTAAGACATGGAGCATTTAATCATGGAATCATGGAAGAAATGAACATTTCAATACAAGATTAAATAGAGGACAAGTAACAAGTTTACGGCATAGAAAGCAACTAAGACATGTAATAGTTAAGATATGGAATGAGATAATTAATGAAATACGGGAAAGCATGAAAACAAATATTTTGACGGCTTATATACGCTCGTCACCTCGCATATAGGCCGCTACACATGTAGTTCACATAATACACAGCTCAAGGGTTCCTAATTCCCTCAAATCAAGGTTAGACCCCATACTTACCTCACTTCGTAATCAAATCAAAGCTCAACCGAGGCCTTTCCTCGAAAATCCGCCTCCAAACCAATCAAATCTAACCAAATCGACTTAATAACATCAAACAATGTTAGGGAAATCAATTACAATACATAAAGTTACGATCTTTACTCTTTTGCCAAAAAGTCAGCAAAAGTCAACCCCGGACCCGCTTGGTCAAAATTCGAGATTCGGACCAAAACCTAATTACCCATTCACCCTCGAGCCTAACCCCCCAAAAAATCTCAATTTCAGAAAAATTTCTAATTCTACCCAAATCCTTAATTTCTACCATATAAATCCTAGATTTGATATTGAAAACACTTGGAAAGTAATGGGTAATTGAGAAGAAATAGATTAATGTTGCTTACTAAAGTTTTTGGAAAAAAAATCTCTTGGAAAAATCGCCTCTAGGGTGTTTAGGGTTGAGAGTTTGTGAAAAATGAGCTAAATCCCGTTTTCTCAACTTTTTGTCCAAGCGCAGATGTCGCAAATGCCCTGGGGTTCGCAAATGTGAACCCCCTAAAGGCAAAGAATCCACCGCAAATGCGAAGAATCCCACACCTCTGTTGTCATCGTATGATTTGTTCGCTATTGCGAACTTGGACCCTCCGCAAAAGCGACTCAGTGATCGCAATTGCGACAAACACCCAGGCCAGGCCATCATCGAAAATTCGTTAGGGAGTTCGCAAATGCGAACTCTTCAGGCCACTATGCTCTTCGCAAATGCTAGCATGAAGCTCGCAAATGCGGCTTTCGCAAATGCGAGATCTGAGCACCAGCAAAAATCTGATCTCCTATGAACTCTCCGAAACGCGTCCGAAACTCACCCGAGCCTCGGGACTCTAAATCAAACATGCACACAAGTCCAAAAATATCATACGAACTCGCACGCACAATCAAAATACCAAGATGATACCTAGAACTACGAATCGGACACCAAAACGAATGAAATTTTCAAAGAAACTTAAGAGCATGCAAATTTACAACCGGACGCCTGAATCACGTCAAATCAACTCTGTTTTGCACCAAATTTTGCAGGCAAGTCATAAATACCGAAATGAACCTATACCAAATTTCGGAATCGAAATCCGAAGTGGGTAGCAACAAAGTCAACCTACGGTCAAACTTAGGAATTCTTTAAATCTTCAATCTACTAATTTTCAACAAAACACGTTAAATCAAGCTAAGAGACTTCTAAATTCGATTCCAGGCATATGCCCAAGTCCCAAATCACGATACAGACTCACCGGGACCGTCAAAATACTGATCCGGGTCCGTTTACACAGAATGTTACCGTAGTGAACTCAAATGAGTTTTAAGGCAAAGTTTCACATTTTCATCAATTTCTCACATAAATTTTTTCGAAAAAAAGACACGGACTGCACACGCATATCGAGAAAGACTAAATAGAGTTATTCGACGTTTCAGAATACAGAAATGAACGGCGTTTCAGAATACAAAAATAAACGATAAAACTATAAATGACCTTTCGGGTCATCACACCTTTAAGTTTTGATAGCACCGTCTTATCATACAAAACACCGAAAACAAATTTCCATTTCAATCTGCCCCATTACGATACGTGGCATCCTCATCAATTTCTTCATACTCTTGTATAACCACACATTTTTTCTAAAATATTTGGGGGTAGGGAAAGAGAGAACGGAGAGAAAATCGATCTTTTATCAACAGGTAAAAAATCAACTAGCCAAACAACGGAACGATTAAAATATCCCAAATTTTTAAAATAAAAGTTCTACCTGATAGATCGATCGTTAGGATGCAAGCTTAGCTTAACATAACAGCCATAAACAGTTCCAGCGAGAGGGATCAAGAAGATTTGAATCTTATTAGAAGAAACAGCAAATTACTTCAAAACCTTACCAAGGAAATTTTTAGCTTTTTTGCATTTGCAAACTAGACATAATAGTATTACTTTGTACACATGCTCTCCTCGCTAATTTGTGTCTATTTTTCAAGTTGAAGATAGTAAAGGACAACGAATCCTAAAACGCACTCTCTCTCTCTCTCTCCCCCTCCTTTGAGGAAATTCCCTCCTTCCACCCCACCCCCCCAAAAAAAAACAAATTTCAACTGTCTAAGAACTAATCTAAAAAAAGACACCCAAAAAGGAGGAAAAAAACCCCCCTAAAATGTGACATTAAATAAAAGATGCAAACGTAAAAATTCCAAAAAAGACGGGACTCTGACATGCACTAGGAGTTCCTCCTCAGATCAACCACGACAACGCTGACGTTGTCCGAACTCCGCCTCGCCAGGGCTAGTTTAGTCAAAAGCATAGACGCATCGGAGCAACTCTGGTCGGGATTCTCCCCGCCGGCTACATTTTCCGGCATAGATGCCGCCGCAGTCGATACAGGTGCCTTCCCTTTCAGGCACATTCCGGCGACGCCGCATGCAGTATCGTTTGACACTACATCCCACAATCCGTCGCTTGCCAGAATTAAACAGTCATCTTCCGCCGTTCGATCCGTTATTGTCACCTCTGGCTCGCATATCACATACGGCTTCAAATAGTTATCACCTGCATATCATGAACAATCACGCAACTTCAGGATACTCTTAACTAAGAGGAAAGCAGCCCGATATATCTACCGACTTACAATTATAATCTGTCAATATGATAAATTTTTTCCACTTACCAATGGCTCTTGACATAGCCAAAACGCCTGAAACGCGAGGGCCATCCCAATAAATTACTCTGCCACCAGCTTCTTGAATCCGGTTTAGCTCATCTGGACGATCCGGCTGCAACATATACCCATAAATTAATTAATTACTAGTTGACAGAAAAATAATCAAAGCTTCTTGCTTATCAGCACAAATTTATTTGTATATTGTGGATTAGGGAAAAGAACTAAAGAGAATTACCTTTTGATCGTTAGAGAGAGGGATGGCTTTGCCATTTCGGCAAAGAACAGCTCTAGAATCGCCACAATTGGCAACGATAATCTTATCGGCCGTTACAACAGCAACTACCGCCGTTGAACCGACGGCGTCACATTCCGGCGTTTGAAGCTCGCACCGACACGTGGCACGGATCATGCTCTTGTTCCATGCAATTACTTCCTTGTCCATACGATTAAAGCTTCGGTCCATTGCAAGCTCCCACTCGTCATTTCCTTCGTTATTTTCCAGCTCTTCTTTCACCAGCTCGTGTAATCGCTCTTCACACTTCGTCGCAACCTACAAAATCACACAAATATCATAAGAATTCGACTTTTACATACTCATAAAATAATCTTTACACGATAATTGTGCATGATTTAAGAACTCAATACCTGAAAAATAAGTCGGTGACATACAACTAGTGCTACAACTAGAGCCATATATGCACATATAGCATGTAAATTTGAACCTAACATTTTCGACACCAAATTACAACCAGTATTAAATTATGAACTCATAATTTTAAAAGTATAACATATTCACTGTTAAAAATTTAAAGATTGAATTCTTCAATTTTAAATTTTGAATAGATCAATACGTACCGATCTATGATACTATATTTTTTTTTAATTGTTACTTGGTACATACTAGAAGTTAAATCAATAAAGATAGCACACGGGCACATTTGATAATCTCCGGAAACTTCATAGAAAAGAGAAAGATGAGAATTTTGGTTGTTAACGTACATGAGAACATCCATGACCATCATATACGGCAAAGTAATGCAATTCTGCACTGTTTTCCTGTTTCATTTGGCAAAAAGATGGATGAATCGCCACCGCATCTTCCATATCTCTCCTCCGTCCACAAACTGAGGCGAACCCGAATTTTGGACTCGCCACTGACTGAACAAGAAGAGTCGAATTATTCAAAGGACTCAAAATTGGAGCCAAAATAATAGTTGGCGGTGACCCTTTAGTCACTAATCTCACTTGGTCTTCATCGTCGGTGCTAGAATTGTCTACAGCGTTATCACAGAATCTTGAAACAGAGGTGGAACAAAGCTCTAATTTTGGACGTTTAATTATTCCGTTCTCTGTTTCTGGTGGAGTTACAC
The DNA here is from genome assembly GCF_000390325.3 of Nicotiana tomentosiformis. Taxonomy (NCBI): domain Eukaryota; kingdom Viridiplantae; phylum Streptophyta; class Magnoliopsida; order Solanales; family Solanaceae; genus Nicotiana; species Nicotiana tomentosiformis. The sequence goes on along the minus strand of NC_090817.1, from coordinate 81,883,509 downwards.
CGGCAATAAATTTTAACTTGCGGAGCTCCATTCTCCTCCGCCTCGACGCCCGTGAACTTGACTCGCACGGCGGCGATGCCTCGGTTTCAGTGACTACTCCAGAGCAGACCTCTGCCATTCACTTCTATAACAACCCTTTAAATATGCTTCACTTTCACAAGTTATATGGAGGGTCAATCTAAAGAAGCCGCCTTCAATTTCAAGAATCCAACCCAGAAATATACCCAATTTACAGAACAAATTGCCACGACCAATAAGCACAGAAAGCGAAGAAATGAAACGAAAGAGAATAGAAATAGAAATAAATATTGCCAAGGCAAGAAGACCGACGTATCTAATAAAGGAAAATCTAGTACAGTATTTGATTTCATGTGACTCGACGTGGCACTATTTTAGTTTTTCTAAACAAAATAAAAATAATTATTCTTTAAAATATTATTTTCTATATCTATTAAATTTTGAATAAATTTCTTTTACAAAAATAACTTAAAATGTTTAACACCGTAACTCAAAATCAAATTATTCTGAAATTATAATTTATAACTAGGATCATAATCCTTAAACTATAATTAGGATAAATAATTCTACCTTCAATATGTAATTGATAATCTCACAATTGTAATTTAAAATGTATCCTAGTTTTAACTACTGCCATCAATTAAATACAGAAAAATAGAAACGAACAAATTGAAAGGAAGAGATCATTAATTAATATTATTATTGTTATTTGTTCTGATAAAAGCTTCTTGTTCTACCACTGCATTTGGTTGTTTGTACGTAGATACAATGTGATACATTTTAATTATTTTTTTTTTCTTTTTAATATATATTAAGGAATTCATATTTTAGTATTAATCAATAATAAATTGATCATATTAACCTTAATTTATTTTTTGAATTTATAACAAATACTTCTAAGTTTTTTACTTTAATAATAATTTTAAAAAAAAAGTTAAATCTATTTTTATATATGTAAAATTAAATATTATAGGTCATAAATAGTCAAAAAAATCAATTTAAATGGATGATTACTCTGAACATCGGGTATACAATTCATGTTTTAAGTGCATGCCCGCCTAAACCAAGGAATTTGTGCCGCATAGTATCCCCTACGATTACACTTATCGTTTCAAATGTAACACGTGTACTAGGAAGCCTACCAAAAAAGTTGTCTAAGCATAAGGCAACACGAAATGTGGCATGATGCTTTCCGACACGTTACTGAATTTTCAAAGACAAGTGTGTTGTGTTGTCCGCCTCAGTTTGTTAAGACCTAACCTTTTATCATATGTTAATTTGATTAATATATTAAACTAAGCTAAATTTCACAATATTGAAATAGTATTTTACTTGTTTTATTTTTTATTACGGTGCATGATTGAACAAATATCGCGAGAAAGCACCTTTAGAACCTTTTTTTATTTTATTTTTTTTAGAAGAACTAGCAGAAAGTGTAAGGAGTACAAAAATGAAAGAAAGGAAATTTCTTTAGACAAAACGTATCAAACATTTTGGAAATAAGGGACACGTGTATGGATAGTGGAGTAAGAAATGAGTAATTGAAGTCTTTAGGTCCACTGAAAGAGGTAAAGATAGCAGGTTGCGACGTTGACGGGTGGGACGACCTGTCTCCTTCACACTCGCGCTCGCCAAATTTGAACATACTCCCAACATTTTTGAAGGTTTCTTACTTCTTCTTTTTTTTTTTTTTTTTTTACGATCAATTTCGAGGATATAGATTTTGGGTAATTTTGTTCATCAAAATATACAAAAAGAAATCATAATATCTTTTTTCTTTAAACTGTAATTTTGAAATTGTATCATTTTTAACTCACTTCGTTAACTCATCTTTGAAAATTTAAACAATTACTATATTAATTAATACTCAATCTTATTCAATTTAAACGATACACTTTTTTTTATTAGTTTATTCCAAAAGGAACGATATATTTTTAAATTAAAAAATAATTTAATTTTAAAATTTTCATCCTACCTACTATTCCTAACGAGAATCTTTTATAACTACAAAAATATCACGATCTCATTAAGCTTTTAGAATCACATATTTCAAAAGTTTTTTTTTTTTCTTTAAACTTTTTGTCAAGTCAAACTATATTATTTAAATTAGAACGCAGGGGAGTATTTTATATATATATATATACACGCTTCAATTTATGTGAACTCATTTGACTGCCACGGAGTTTAAGAAAAGAGAGAAGACTTTTGAACTTGTGGTGTAAAATGAGGCACATATATTTTGTGTGGTTATAAATCATTAAATAAAGGTAAATTGTTTCCAAATAGAAAAAGATGTCATTCTTTTTTGTACGGACTAAAAAGGAAATAGATTCACATAAATTGAAACAGATGGAGTATTAGTTTTCTACTCCCTCCGTTTTAATTTATGTGAACTTATTTCCTTTTTAGTCTGTGCCAAAAAGAATGACCTATTTCCCTATTTGAAAATAATTTACCTTTATGTAATGATTTATAGCCATATAAAATATATGTGCCTTATTTTATACTATAAATTTAAAAATTTTTTTTTTTTTCTTAAATTTTATGCCCAATCAAATAAATTAATATAAATTAAACTAGAGGGAGTATTATATATTTTGTAAATATCTAACTAAAGTACTGTTATTCTTCCACGGACTTTAGTGCAACAAACCCGAAATTTGCTATGCTGAAACAATGCAAAACCGTCCACGTATCCAATATTCCTGCTGGCGAGCAATTCCGCTGTTTCTTTTCTGCTCTACGTACTGAGTATGAAAGTTGCAGTTTGATAGTGACACTCCATCCGATATATCGCCACGTTTCTCATTCCAACAATCCATTGTCGATTCAGCATCAGATCTTTCTCCCACTATTACTGCCTCCGTAAATTTATTTTCTTTTTGATTCGTTTAAAAAAAAATATTTTTTTTTAAATTTAAAAATAAATTTATTTAAATTTATAATTTTATCCTTAATAAAAAAATTTTATAATCATACAAATACTTTGAACACTTTTTAAAATTGTTTAAAACTATAAATTTTAAATTTTATTTTATTTTTTCTTAAATTTCGTGTCCAATCAATTCAGGTTCGCATGAATTAAAACGGGCGAGTATTAATTTTTCACAGCTTTACTACTATAGGAATAGGAATTGTAATGGCCCCCTTCCGTTTAATTACAGCAACCCGCCAAGTAACTGCCCTGTACCCAACTCATAACTTGGGTTTTGTCACCTAAAGAAATGTTGCTTAATTAGTGCCAAGAGAAGAAGAGTCTGAATTAAAGGTGAGGACACGTGTTGAAAGAATTTAGGGTTTAGGCAGCATGGCATGAGGAATAGAAAGAAAAAGGATAGTCTGGAATGCCAATGACGGAAATCTAACTTCGATTGCATATAGGTGTTCGTAACACGCAGCGGAAAATAATAACAATATTACGAAGATTTTTTTGTATTTATAATTTATTTACATGTCAAAGTTCGGATGTGAGATGTACCTAGTAAAGAGAGTCTCTGTAACGACCTGGCCGGTCATTTTGAGAGTTGTAGTCTCATTCCCCATTTACTGCTCATTTTATGTTTATTAGTTGCTATGTGATTTGTTGGGATAGTTGGTTCGAGTCCCGAGAGGCTTCGAAATGAGATGAGACACTTAGTCTCAAGGGTGGAGGTTTAAGTTAAAAAGGTTGATCAAATATTGACTGTAGCGTTGTTTGATGTGATTTGAAGGCTCGACTATGTTTGTATCGTATTTTAGGACTTGTTGGTATATCTAGTCGAGGTTCCGGGAGCCTCGGGTGGAGTTCAGGTGATTAACATATCAAGGTTTGGAGTTAAGGAGTTGCTGAAGTTGGGAGTCTTCTGGTGCAATCGCACCTGCGAGTTGGGAAGGGCAGATGCGGACATGAGAAAGGAGTGCAATGGTCGCAGGTGTTAAGGTTTGACTGCAGCTGCGTGGTTGCAGATGCGGTGAGGTTGAGCGTAGAAGCGAGGGGGAAGCGTAGGAGCAGAAGCAAGTCGCACCTGCATGGGCGCAGAAGCGGAGAATGTTTTCGCATATGCGATGGTCTGTCCCCAGTGAATTACCGTAGAAGCGAGAGAGTTGTCGCTTCCGTGAAGCCGCAGGTGCGGGTAAGTTGCCTCATGTGCGAGAAAGCCTGGGCAGAATATAAACGTTGGGCTCTGAGGGTTTTATCATTTCTTGACTTTGCAAACTCGGATTAGGGCGATTTTTTAGAGGGATTTCGAAGGGATTCTTGAGGTAAGTTACTTGTGGTTATTTTTATTCAATAATTATGTTTCCCCATTGAATTTTCCACATAGATTGTGTGGTTTTGAGGTGTAATTTTGGGAGTTTGAGGCTAGGTATTTGGAGAGTTCAAATTGGGGATTTGAGTGATGATTTGGTGTTGGATTTTGGTAAATTTGGTATGATTAGAATCGTAGTTGAATGGGCTTCCGAATTTTGTGACTTTTGTTGGGTTCCGAGGCATGGGCCCGGAGGCCAACTTTTGAGTTGACTTTTGACTAAGAACTTAGTATTTTTTTATGAAATTGATTCCTTTAGCTTGTGTTGATTGTATCGAACTGTTTGTGGCTAGGTTCGAGGCATTTGGAGGCCATTTCGCGAGGCAAGGGCTTGTTGGAGTAGAGTTTCGCACAGTTTGAGGTAAGTAGTACTTCTAAATATGGTTCTGAGGGTAAGAAACCTCAAATTTTGTGTTATATGATTGGTGTTGAGGTGACGCATGTGCTAGGTAGCGGGCAGGTAGCGTGCACCGTAAGAATTGTGACTCGGTCGATTCCATAAAACTGAATAGTTGATTAATCTTACTATTATCCGTATTTTTACCATGTGTTAGAGCTATTGAGCTGTCATTCATGTTAGAAATCCTACTTAGGCTACATGTTGGTACTGTTGGGCCCTTAGAAGTCGTGTTACATGGTAAATTATTTGCGCTAATTGCCATTTGTACTTTGTTACAACTATTATTTGCATATTATGTCTCGGTCTATGTTGTCATTTACTTGATACATCATATCATTATTGTTTGGAATGAATAACATGATTCTGGTGAGCCCGAGAGAGTGGAGAGATTAGTGACTGAGTGAGACTAAGGGTCTATTATGAGTGATATTTATGGAATCGGGCTGCACGCCGCGTCAGACCTTATTAATTCATGCCAGGATTTGGCTTATTATAGCGCTTGGGCTGGATCGGCCCCTCCGGAGTCTGCACATCCATAGTGGGCGCAATTGCTAGCAGTTATTTACATTTGGGCTGGATCTACCCTGGTTTGTTTGCATTTGGGCTGGATCTGCCTTGTTTTACTTGCATTTGGGCTGGATCTGCCCTAGGATGGATCTGCCATGTTATGTGTTAAGTTTTATTGTAAATCTGAAAGCATGTCTAAATTCTTGTACCTCTACTTGTTAAATTATGAATTTCTGAGTTATCATTGTCATATTTTCTGTAACTTTCCGTACTGTTAAATGTTGAAAGTAAGCTGTAATATTTGAACTCGTCACTACTTTCAATCCAAAGATTAGATTTGTTATTTATTGAGTTGTTTATACTCACGCTACACCTTGTACCTCGTGTGCAGATTCAGGTATTCCCGGTCACGGCGGTTGCTGATTTGCTGAGTCTAGACCTTCGGAGATCATCAAGGTAGCTGTTTGGCGTCCGCAGACCTTGGCTCTCCCCCCTTATCTTTTTGTTTACTTGTTCAGATTTACTTTCTAGTCAGTGTACCAGACTATGTCATTATGTAAATGCTCATTTACTTAGTGACACTCCGATTTTAGGAAGACTTTATGTATTGAGTATTGATATTCTATCCTGTTTTATGAGATTTTTCCTTTATTTAGGCTGGTTTAGCGTATTTCAAAAATTAAAGTGTTGGAAATGTCTGAGCAGTCGGCTTGCCTAGTACCATGATACGCACCATCACGACAGGTTGGGTTTTGGGACGTGACAGTCTCGTTCCAAAATTATTCGATAGTGCGAAGACTCTATGCATATCCACACCGAGATCGATCCTTGATATCAATTCTTTGATCAATGAAACCACGAACAAATTGAATGAAATTCATGTGCTGAAGTTTTTTCAAAAATTCAGCCTAGAAATAAACGGAACAAGGAAAACAGTTTCCTTGTCAAAAATATATAATCTCTTGAATACTTGTGCGGCTCATGCACCTCCGTTCCCTTTCCCGTAGTTCCCTAGTGTTTGATAATATGTATTTATATACATGAACTTGCAACACTTTTCCAGTAGGACAAGAAAAAGTTAGAAGCGTTGGTTTTTCCTTCTCAAAGTCCATTCCGAAATTGGAATTATGGAATCTTTTTATTTGAAAAAATTGAATCCCATCCTAAATGGGATTTGAGTTGGCCGACACGCTCTTTAGGACTTACGTTGATCCAATTCAAAGTTGGATTCAACTTCCAATCCCTTTATTCATATATTTCATATACACTCTTATATGAAATATTAATTATATATATTACATATATATTTCAATTAAGAGATATAATTTCTTTTTCTATTTCAAATAAAAAACTTTAATTTGTTCACACTATTAATTATATCCTCCCTGCTAGCAAAGAATATAATAATATTTTATTTGAACTAACAAATTAATTTATTTGACTAATTAATTCTTTAATTTAATCATCAAATAATAAAATAATTAATCCTTTAGCAAAGATCGGAACACTCGTTAGTTTGCGCCCCCATAGGTTCAATACTAAACCGATAGTAAAATTAATCAGATTAATATACTAATCAAGAGTGGCGTCTAGCAACAATCCTTAACGACCGAATATAATGAAGTATACAATTTACTATCGAGAACCAGTAGAAGAATAATGTAGTAATTCCTTCTGTCCTTATAGCTCCGGGTCACCTTAGGATCTGGTTTAACTGTCAAATCCTAATACACGATCAACTATGTGTGCATGTCATATAATCGACCATTGAATGACTTAAGAAACTCTTTTCTTCTTTCATTCAATTGCCCTGGCCAAGGTTTTAGTTTGGTCATTTATACTTCATGACAACATGGTGCTTAAACTCACTACCAAGTCTTCACAGATTCCATCTTTATCAATCACTAGTTCTACAAGCATTTAATCATACCCAATATTATTTTAACTATCGTCCTAGGACCATAGGTGTCTAGTATCAAAGTACAATAAATAACTTGTCAATTACTATGACGATCTCAGGTCAAAGAAAACTCTTACATCATATTCTTCAAGAGAATATCCCACTGATAGTTTATGGTAATTCTAACCATTATGAATTATCCAATGAGTCGGTTCAATGATCATATCTCTATATGCGTCATCTATCTATGAGATTTAGTTAATGAGATCAACTAATCTTTATCCAATAAAGGCGATCACATAAATATTGATCTAACCAGATTACTAATGTCCAAATTAATAATCCTATGATCTAGAACAAATTTAGATTAAATTATAAGAAATTTCACTCTCATTATCATGATCTCCATCATGATGGCAAGTCTCAAAATTTAGTCAACGACCTTATCAAGTTAATCAAATAATTAATAATAACTATGATAAAAGAATAACAAATGCCATATATTTTTATATCAAATAACGTTCACAAAAATATGTTCAAATCATCAATTATGAGATTGGATCTAGGGCGTATATACTATATCCTTAACAATATCCCACTTGCACTAGAGCCAATCACTCTTATACTTCATTCCCAATTTCCAGTTGTGCTTATCAAACTCATTGCGCCAAGAGCTTTAGTGAATGGGTCTGCAATATTTTCCTTTCCATCAACCTTTTGAATCTTGATGTCTCCACATTCAATGATCTCTCTTATAAAGTGATACCTTCACAGAACGTGTTTGGATTTTTGGTGTGATCTTGGTTCTTTTGCTTTAGCAATAGCTCCAGTATTGTCACACAACAATGGAACTGCACCTTCTATTGAAGGAACCACACCAAGTTCACTTAAGAACTTTTTCATCCATACAGCTTCCTTAGCAGCTTCACTAGCTTGGTTGGAACTTTTCCAACTCACTGCACCGCCATTTAAGGCAAATACATAACCATAAATGGATTTGCTATCATCTCTTTGGAATGAAACTTGTATCAGTATAACCTTCAAGTTTCAACTCAAAATCTCCATAGATGAGGAATTGGTCTCTAGTCCTTTGTAAGTACTTAAGTATGGTCTTCACCACCTTCTAACGTTCCTCACCATGATTTGTCTGATATCAGCAAGTCACTCCTAGTGCATAAGCCACATCAAAACGTGTACATGTCATGGTATACATGATAGCTCCTACTGTACTTGCGTATAGGATCCTACTCATGCGTTCTCTCTCTTCAGGTGTTTTAGGACAATCCTCCCTACTGAGAGTAATTCCAGTGCCTATCGGAAGATAGTCTCTTTTGAAATTATTCATGTTATACCTCTTTAAAATGGTATCAATGTACAAAGACTGGAAAAGTCCAAGAAGCTTCCTCGATCTATCTCTATAGATCTTTATTACTAATATTTAAGCCGCTTCTCCCAAGTCTTTCATAGAGAACTGTTCAGATAGCCAAAGTTGCAGTGCCGGTATATCATTCCCTATGAGCAATATATCATCAACATACAGTATTAAGAATATAATTGTGCTCTCACTAACCTTTTTGTACACACAAGGTTCTTCTTCGCATCTAATAAAATTGAACTTTTCAATTGTCTTGTTAAAGCAAATATTCCAACTTCGAGAATCTTGCTTTAGTTCATAAATGGATCTCTGTAGCTTGCAAATTTTATTATGATCAGACGAAGATGTGAAACCTTCAGGTTGTGTCATGTCCATATCCTCTTCTAACTCACCATTAAGGAAAGTTATTTTTACATCCATTTGCCATATTTCATAATCATAGTATGCTACTATGCTGCTATAGCAAGCAAAATCCAAATTGATTTGAGCATTGCCACGGGAGAGAAAGTCTGGTCATAGTCGACTCCTTCTTTCTGATGATATCCCTTGGCAACAAGATGGGTTTTATAGGTCTCCACCTTTCCGTCTGCTCCAATCTTGTTCTTAAAAACCCATTTACAACCTATAGGTTTTATATCCTTTGAAGGTTCAACTAAAGTCCATACTTTATTTTTCTTCATGGATTCCATTTCGGATTCCATACACTTTTGCCATCTCTCATATTCAGAACTTTGTATGGCCTCTTCATAGGTCTTAGGGTCATCATCATTATGATCAAACTCACTTGATATATCATCTTGTACTATTAGATTTAATCTAGTTGGTACATGACGTTCTCATGCAGACCTTCTAAGAGGTGCTAGTACAACTTGTTCACCTTGTGCTGGATTTGGTTGTTGTTCAATTTGGTTTGGAGCTGGTTCATTAACCTGTTCTTGAACTACATTTAGTTCTTGAACTTCAATTGTTGAATATGGCAACTTCTTTGTCAACTTCAAAATATCCAATAAAGGTTCTTCAACTTGTGTCTCATGATATTGATTTTGTATTGATTCATTAGTTTCTTGAACTTTATCAAGTTCTATTTCTCCACTATAATTTTCTTCCAAAAGCAATTCCCTTTCCAAAAAGGTTGCTTTTATAGCCACAAACACTTTATGGTCAAAAGGGTGATAGAAATAATATCCCATTATTTCTTTAGGATACCCAATGAACCTACACTTATCATATCTTGAGTCAAGTTGAAGAGACTACGGTCTCTTAATATAAGCTGGACAACCCCAAACTTCAATATGCTTAAGGTTAGGCTTACGACCTTTTCATATCTCATATGGTGTTGTAAAGACTGATTTAGTGAGAACTTTATTAAGTATGTATGTTGCTGCTTCCTAAGCATATTCTCATAAATTTATTGAAAGATTAGTGAACTCCATCATAGATCTCACCATATCTAACAAGGTTCGATTTCTCCTTTCAGACACACCATTGTGTTGTGGTGTTCCTAAAGGTGTCCACTATGAGAGAACCCGATTCTCTTTGAGAAACCTAGTAAAATCTTTACTAAGATATTCTCCACCTCTATCAGACCTTATTACTTTAATACTTTTACCAGTCTGTTTCTCAACTTCACTACGAAACCTTTTGAACATTTCAAAAGATTCAGATTTGTGTTTCATAAGATACAAAAATCCATATCTTGATATATCATCAGTGAAGGTGATGAAGTAAGAATATCCACCTTTAGATTGAATTTTCACGGGGCCACCAAAATCTGTATGAATTAGTCCCAATAATTCAGAAGCTCTTTCTCCACTTCTAGTAAATGGAGATTTGGTCATTTTTCCTTTGAGACAAGATTCACAAGTTGGATATGATTCAAAATCATACTTATCAAGGTACCCTTCCTTGTACAACTTGTTAATTCTTTTCTCTACAATATGACCAAGCCTACAATGCCAAAGGTATGTATGATTTACTTGATCATCTCTTTTCCTCTTAAGACTAGAAACATGAGTAATCGAATTAGCATTCACATTAGGTAAGACATAAACATCATGTTGGAGATAGCCATTCATATATAAATTATTACCATAATAAATAGAGCAAATACCATTGCCTATGTTAATGCGAAATCCATGCTTGTCCAACATAGAAGCTGAAATTATATTCGAAATAAATTTAGAAACATAATAACAATCATCCAACATAAGTACTTTGCCCGAAGGCATTGTTAAATAGATTGATTCTACAGCTATGGCAGCAACTTTTGCACCATTTCTAACTTGTATATTAACTTCTCCTTTCTTCAGCCTCCTAATTATCTTAAACCCTTGCAACATATTGCAGATGATATAACCACTGCCAGTATCTAATACCCACAGTGAAGAATTAGTAGTAGCTAAAGAAACCTTAAAAATATTTTTCATTAATGTCTCACGTTGTTTATTATCCTTTAGAGTTGCAAGATACTCCTTGAAGCTTCTCTTCCAATACACTTTCTTCTTAGAGTGAAAACTTTCAGCATCATATACTGACTGCAAGATCAAATCTTCAGAAAGCTCTTTACCAAGCTTGTACTATTCTCATGTTTTTCGGTAAGAACAATCATATGATTGACATGGGGTCCAACTGGAGAGTTTTCAATGTCCAACTGTATATCAACCATCTTCTTAAGATATTCAATTATTGCACTTGGATCCATATTTTGATGTTTCCTCTGGAGCTAAGAACTCATAGAAGCGAGAATGATGCGTTTAATAGCAAGGTATTCTTCCAAGTGTTTCTGATTAACCTTGGTGCCTTAAACATCATTCTCTGGTGGGATATCTTTGCAGACTTATCGATCACATCAATGAGCTTTTCATGCATGAGAACAATTCTCAAATTTCTATACCAGCCATCAAAGTTTGGTCCTACCAACTTGTTGGTCTCAAGTATTTCACATAGTGATATAACAGACATATTGAGAAATCTAAAATATAGAAAAGAAAAGGCAACAATATAAGAACATATTTACATATATCATAAAGATATGGACTTTATATAAATGATATTTCCACTAATTATTTTAAACTATTTACCCTCATTATAGTTTAAAAAATCTTTATTTCTATTAGTCGAGTAAAGGAATCCTTTAACAATATGTATGAGTGTCACGACCCAAAATCCCATCACAGGCGTCGTGATGGCACTTAGTCTCTAAGACTAGGTAAGTCGATAACAATTATATTTCGAACAATATTTTTTTTTGAAAAATATAATTTAATACAAGTGTCAAAACCAAAAGCGGAAAACAAATATAATCACTTCCCAAGACTGTTAATACTAAGTCACTAACTCTAACTTAATACAAGCAATGATCTCAAGGATCGAATATACAATACTGTTTGAATAAGAGTTGACAGTATAATAAAATGGAAAGACTCCAACGGACTGCGACGACCAAGCAACCCTACCTTGAAACCTTGCGATCACACTCTAATCTCTGTCTGAATCCGATATCTCCAATACCTGGCTCTGCACTAAAATATGCAGAAGTGTAGTATGAGTATACCACGGTCTGTACCCAGTAAGTACCAAGACTAACCTCGGTGGAGTAGTGATGAGATACAGTCAATACACTCACTAGTCTAATAACATATCCAATATAGAAGTATACAAAACTAATAGAAAACAAATAGTAGTGATGGCAACAAGGATCAATCAGGGATTTGAACAATAAGGCAACAAGAACACCATAAATATTATTCAAACGAATAAGGAACACAAGTACAACCAATTAATCTAAGTTCTTTAAATATACGTCTTTCAAATATAAGTTTTTCAAATAAAAATCTTTCGAATATAAATCTTTTATTTAAAATCTTTCGAATATAAATCTTTCATTTAAAATCTTTTGAATTTAAATCTTTCAAATAAATATCTTTCGAATATAATTCTTTCAAATAAAAGTCACTATGTGACACCTCATTTCATAATCATAAACCACGGGTCTCAGCCCACTTTCATATTTTCATGGCACCTCGTGCCCATATTTCTATCATAACCACACAGAAAACTCACGTGCCAATAATAAAAATCATTATATTTCCCCGGCTCCTTGTGTCGACATTTCATATCACAACTGTACGGACAATTCACGTGCCAATAACATAATTATTATATTTCTCCGGTACCTCGTGCCCACATTTCATATCACATTTGCACAGACAATTCATGTGCCAATAACATAATCCGGCTGGCAAAAGCCACATGCTCATAATTTCAATATAGATCAAACTATTATCAAGTTTACCGAAATAACAAGGCAAGTTGCACAAGATATAAAAATAAACATAAGGAAAATCATAACATCACATGAAAATAACTAACGCAGTAAACCCACATCATCATATAAAAATCACCAACATAATAACCTCACATCATCACATATCATCCCAAACAATAACCACCCTTATCTTTCCTATAGCCACCCGTATCACTCCATATAATGGCCACCCTTATCCCTCCACCCTGACAATATTAATAGCCACACTTATTGCTCTTATAGACACCCTTATCTCTTTTATAGCCACCCTTATCTCTCCTTATGATAGTCTCTCTTATCACTCCGTATATTAGCCTCCCTTATCTCTCCTCCCAGACAATACCCAAACACACATAACAATAGTGAAGTGCCACCCTTATGTACGCATATTAACAACAATGGAATGCCACCCTTATGTCCGCATAATAATAACTAAAATCACACAACAATTTACACGGATATTATCACAACAACACATCACAACCAATTCATATCACAAATTACCCATAGGCCACAACCATTTCCAAATATACAACGAAATCAATTAATTTCACAGCAAATAGCCCAAGGCTCCACACAACATATATAAAATCTCTAAAACAACAACAATGATGGAAAAGTAACTCAGTATAAGACAACGCCTTTTTAATCCAAATTTTAGATTAGTATATTAATGCCTATTTTGTTAAAAAAAAATTATTTAATTAATTATTTACAGAGGAAAAATTCATAATGTAATTATTTCCAGGAAATGTTAACTCAACAAAAATATGAAATTCACATAAAAATCAAAGTGGCAATCACACCAAATTATCACATAAAACAAATTCGACAAACAAAGAATGAGGCATGACAAATGAGGAATAATAAGTGCCAACAATTTCCAATTTAATACATAAAAATGCCTAAGAATTTAAACCAATAAAATTTGCACATATAAACCCGAGTACGTACTCGTCACCTCGCGTACGCGACTTTCACATTACACAAATGGCACATACAACTCAATGCCTAAGGGGTAATTCCCCCACTCAAGGTTAGACAAGATACTTACCTTTTTGAAGTTAGGCTGATATTCCAAAATAGCCTTCTTGCGTGAAATGACCTCCGGATTGCTCAAATCTAGCCAAATTAAATGCACAACTCCATTAAAATTCATCGAAAATAATTCTGGATAATATAACGTCAACTTAAAATTTCACATTAAAAAGTCAACTCGAAATTCAACGCGGGGCCCACATCTTGGAACCTGGTAGATTTTTCACGAAATCCAAACACCCACTCCGATACTAGTTCGATCATACCAATTTTACCAAATTCCGACATCAACTCGACCTCCAAATCTTCATTTTCCGTTTTTGAAAGATTTTTCAAAAATCTAAATTTCTTCCATTAATTCACAAATAAATGATGAATATAACGATAGAATCATGAAATATAATCACTTTCGGATATAGAACAGTTACCCAAGTCAAAGTCGTGAAGAATTCCTCCAAAATCGCCCAACACCCGAGCTTCAAACCCAAAAACGAAATGAAGAAAATGACCAATTTTGACCCCTTAACATTCTGCCCAGATATTTACTCTTCGTGAACGCGAAAAATGCTTCGTGATCACGAAGCACAACTTTTCTTAGCTCAAAATTTGCCCTTTGCGATCACGGAAAATGATTTGCGATTGCGAAGAACAAGCTACCTAACTCTTCCAGACAGCCTCTAGTATAATTGTCACGACCCAAATTCACCTATAGGCCGTGATGGCGCCCAACATCCAGCTAGGCAAGCCAACTAATGATTTAAATATATATTCATTTCTTTAAAAATTATCCGAGTAATAAAACTAGGAGTACTTGCAAAAATTAAGACAATGTGAGAATTAAGATAAGTTAAAACCCAAGTAAAATAATTAAATCCAAAAATTCTACTAGTGTGTGCCAAGACCTGGTGTCACAAGTGTATGAGCATCTAGTAGATTACACAAAAATGCTGCCTCGGGTCACGATACATCTTCGTAGCACCTGGATGAATAGAATACCGAGAACTGTGTGCCTCTTCTAGGATCTTTTTCCTCAGTCCATCCACATTAGGAACACATAGACGATCCTGGAGTCGCAGAACACCATCCGTGCCAATAGTAACTTCCTTGGCACCACCCCGTAGTACCGTTTCGCGAAGAACCATTAAGTGTGGATCATCATATTGGCGAGCCTTGATCTGCTCAATTAATAAAGATTGGCCACTACACATGCAAGAACTCGGCTGGGTTCTGAAATATCATAATCTTTTAGTAACTCAAGCCATCTGAGCTGCCTCAAATTTAGGTCCCTCTGCTTGAACAAATGCTATAAACTGCGATGATCAGTTTAAACTTCATAAGACACCCCATAAAAATAATGCCTCTAAATCTTAAGAGCGTGAACAATTGCATCTAACTCCAAATCATGTACAGGGTAATTCTTCTCGTGGGGTTTCAGCTGATGTGAAGCATATGCAATAACTCGCCCCTCCTGCATTAATACACAACCCAAACCAACTAGTCAAGCATCATAATACACTGTATACATCCCCGAACCGGAAGGCAACACTAACACTGGTGATGTAGTCAATGCTGTCGTGAGCTTCTGAAAGCTCACCTCACAATCATCAGACCATCGGAACGGAGCACCCTTCTGGGTCAATTTGGTCAATGGCACTGCAATAGATGAAAATCCCTCCACGAACTGACGATAATAACCTGCTAAACCCAGGAAACTCCTTATCTCCATTGCCGAAGTGGGACAATGCCAATTCTGAACTGCCTAGATCTTTTTAGGATCAACTTTAATGCCCTCGCCCGATACAATATGCCCCAAGAATGCTACAGAATTTAGCCTAAACTCACATTTGAAAAACTTAGCATATAGCTTATGTTCCCGCAGTGTCTGAAGCACCACTCTCATATGTTGCTCGTGCTCTTCCTTATTACGTGAGTAAATCAAAATATCAGCAATGAAGACAATAACAAACGAATTGATATATGGCTTGAATACCATGTTCATCAAATCCATAAACGCCATCGGGGCATTAGTCAAACCAAAAGACATCACCAAAAATTCATAATGACCGTATCTAGTTCGGAAAGCAGTCTTCGGAATATCCAAATCCCGAATCTTCAACTAGTGGTACCCCGACCTTAAGTCGATCTTAGAGAACACCCTAGCACCCTGCAACTGGTCAAATAGATCATCAATACGCGGCAACCGGTACTTGTTCTTAATAGTGACTTTGTTCAATTGGCGATAATCAATACACATTCGCATCGTTCCATCCTTCTTCTTCACAAATAACACCGGTGCACCCCAATGCGATACACTCGGTCTGACGAACACTTTGGCTAGTAACTCCTCAAGTTGTTCTTTCAATTCTTTCAGAACCAGGCGATAAGGTGGGATAGATATAGGCTGGGTATCTGGAGCCAAGTCAATATAGAAATCAATATCACGATCTGGAGGCATGCCTGGAAGATCTGAAGGAAATACATCAGAGAACTCTCGAACTACAGGCACTGAATCAATAGTCGGAGTCTCTGTAGTAGTATCCCGAACATAGAAGAGATAATCCAAACAACCCTTCTCAACCATGTGTTGAGCCTTCATAAAAGAAATAACCCGATTAGATGCACTAACAGACAAACCCTTCCACTCCAGCCTAGGCAATGCTAGAATAGCCAAGGTAACAGTCTTGGCATGGAAATCTAGGATGGCATGATATGGAGATAACCAGTCCATGCCTAGGATGATTTCAAAGTCGGTCATCTCAAGCAATAAAAGATCTACTCTAGTTTCATAACCACAGAATGTAATAATGCAGCACCGGTAGATCCGATCCACAATAACAGAATCACCCATAGGAGTGGAGACATAAACAAAAGTACTCAAGGACTCACGAGAAACACCCAGGAAATGAGCAAATAGAGATGACACATATGAATACGTAGATCCTGGATCAAATAATACGGAGGCATCTTTGCCGCAAACAGAAATAATACCTATAATCACGACATCTGAGGCCTTTGCATCTGGTTTGGCCGGAAAATAATAGAACCGAGCTGGAGCGCCAACTGGCTGGCCTCCGCCTGGCTGACCTCCACCTCTAGGACGGCCCCTACCCACCTGTCCTCCACCTCTTGGTGGTCGGATAGCTGGTGGAGCAACTGGTGCGGTAATCATAGGCTGCTCACCCTGCTGCACTGGTCTACCCCGAAGCCTGGGGAAGAATCTCCGCATGTGACTGGGATCCCCACACTCGTAACAACTTTTCGGTGCGATGGGCTGCTGACTAAGAGCATAGCCCTGGTGACCTGAATACCCACTGGAAGAACCCTGAATAGCTAGTGGGCGATAATAACTCTCTGGCATAGCATTGAAATAAGGTCGCACTGGAGGACCCCGAGGAAGCAGTGGTGCTGGATATAGGGGCATGCTGGATTTCCCTCTCACGAACTGACCTCTGCCCCGAGATGGAGCACCTCTGAATTCTCCAGAATATCTAAACCGCTTATCTCTCATAACCTGCTCCCGTCTATGCTGACGCACACCCTCAATCCTTCGGGCTATCTCCATGACCAACTCATAAGAAGTCCCCATCTCAACCTCTCGGGCTATAGTGGCCTGAATGCCAGTATGTAAACCCGCAACAAACCTCCGCACTCTCTCCGCCTCAGTAGGGAGTATCATAGGTGCATGGAAAGATAACTCAGAGAACCTCGTCTCATAATCGTTCACTCACATCTGACCCTGCTGGAGCTGCTCAAACTGAAACCGCAACTCTTCCCTCTGGGAGGGTGAAAAATACCTGTCCAGGAAAATACGAGTGAACGTGTCCCAAGTGATGGGAGGAGAATCTGCTGGTCTGCTAAGAAGATAAGACTTCCACCATCTACGGGCTCTGCCCTCTAGCTGAAAAGTAGCAAAGTCTACCCCATGAGGCTCCAATATCCTCATGTTGTGTAGTCTGTCCCTGCACCGATCAATGAAGTCCTGGGGATCCTCATGCCGCTTACACCCAAAGATAGGAGGATATAGTCTAGTCCATCTTTCCAATAGTTTCTGCGGCTCGACAGTCGCAGCTGGTCTGGGCTCAGGTGTAGCTGCTGCCACTGGCTGGGCTCCACCCACGGGTAGTGCACCCTGGGTCTGATATACAACAGCTGCCTACCCATAAGCCTATGCGGTAGGGGTCTGTGCTCCCCCTCCCACTTGAGATGTGGCTGGGTCTGCTGGAAATAAACCGGCCTGAGTCATAGTGTCCATGAACTGTAGCATACGACCCATGACCTCCTGGAATCCCGGTGCAGACGTGAAATCCAACGGAGCTGGCTCTGCCATGGGCACTTCGCCCTGTTCCTCAATAATGGGATCCTTTGCTGGACCCACTGGTGGCATAACTGGAACAATCCTGGGACGTCCTCGTACCCTACCACGGGTAGGAACCTTCCCTCGGCCTCTTCCTCGGCCTCTAACAACAGGGGGAGTAGCTCTTCCCTAGTCTGGAACCTCATTAGAGTGCGTTCTCACCATCTGTGAGAGAATAAGAGAAATATATTTAGTTCTACATAAATTGCACGATGGAAGATGAAGAAAGGTAGTTTCCTAACACCCTATAGCCTCTCGAAAATAAGTACAGACGTCTCCGTACCGTTCTGCAAGACTCTATTAGGTCTGGTAATAACTTGTGAGACCTACGTGAACCTAGTGCTCTGATACCATATTGTCACGACCCAAATTTACCTATAGGTAATGGCGCCCAACATCCAGCTAGGCAAGTCAACTAATGATTTAAACATATATTCATTTCTTTAAAAAATTATCCGAGTAATAAAATTAGGAGTACTTGCAAAAATTAAGACAATGAGAGAATTAAGATAAGTTAAAACCCAAGTAAAATAATTAAATCCAAAAATTCTACTAGTGTGTGCCAAGACCTGGTGTCACAAGTGTATGAGCATCTAGTAGATTACACAAAAATTCCAATTACTGTCTGAAATAAAATAGACAGTATAAAATTTCAAGAAGAGGTACTAGTTGCTGCAGAACGACTCAGAAAGGCACCACTAAGTCTCTGGATAACGTGAATGCGTGCCGATAGGTTCAACTATATCACCTGTCTCAGGTCCTGCACAAAACAGTGCAGCAAGTGTAGCATGAGTACGTAAACAACGTGTACCCAGTAAGTATCAAGCCTAATCTCGAAGAAGTAGTAACGAGAGGTCGACTTTGACACTCACTATGGGTCAATAATATTATAATAGAAATATTTAAATCAACATGATTTATAGAATTTACAATAATTTTCCTTAACTAGCAGAAATGATTAAATTCCTTCAAATATGACAATTCCCGATTTATTTAACTTCACAAGCTGCAATTAAAATATCAAGGTATCATGTAATTATTATTATTAGGCACGATTTCTGCCGAGGTCGTACGGCCTGATCCAGAGTATTGTGTACACTGCCGAGGGACGTGCGGCGCGATCCATAGATGCATCTATACCGTCGAGGCATTCGGCCCGCTCCACAAGAAAGGAGGACATTTTCTTATGTACCTCCAGAATGAGGATATATATATATATTATGAGATTAATGCAAGAGGGTGTACAATTTCATTTAACAATTAATTAATTTATACAAAATTCAAGTATATGAGATTTCAATCTTTTACTATTTTCCCTAACAATCCACAGTATAGTTCAAATACTTTAATTAAATAAAGGATACAATTAACACACGTAATTCATGATTTGAGTCCTAAACTACCCGGACTTAGCATAAATAGTAGCTACGCACGAACTTTCATCACTTCGTGCGTACATAGCCCCTACAATTAGCAACAATTATTAATTTAAATCATCTAGGTGGTAATTTCCCCCTTACAAGGTTAGGCAAGAGATTTACTTCGACTTGCTCCAATTTAATCCACTAGTAGGCCTTTTCCTCGATTATCCAACTCTGAATGGCTCGAATCTAGCCAAAATAATTCGATATAGTCACCAAATATTATAGGAATCAATTTCATAAGAAAATACTACATTTTCAATAAAAATCCAAAATTAACTCAAAAATCGTCCACGGGGCCCACGTCTCGGAATCCGGCAAAAATTACGAAGTATGAATGCCCATTCAACCACGAGTCTACCCATACCAAAATTACTAAATTCTGATAAATCTTCAGCCCTCAAATCCTCAAATTTATCCAAGAGAGTTTTCAAACTTTTCCTAGTTAATTCACCAATTAAATGATAAAAATAGTGATGGATTCGGGTAATTTAACAAATATCGAGTTAAGAACACTTACCCCGTTATTTTTTCTGAAAATCTCACAAACATCGCCTCAATCCGAGCTCCAAATCGGTAAAAATGGAAAATGGGACGAAGTCCCATTTTCAGAACTTAAACTTTCGGCCCAGTCATTTGCTCTACGCGATCGCGAACCTTCACACGCGATCGCGAAGCACAATTTTTCCACTGCCCAAATTAACCCTATGCGATCGCGGACTTGTCCACGCGATCGCAAAGCTCAAAATTACAGGCTTACACGATCGCGAACTCATCCACGCGATCGCGAAGCACAAATGCGTGACCTCCACTTCTTCTCTACTTACTCTACGCGATCGCGACATTCTTCACGCGTTTGAGAATAACAAACTCCCATATCTACGCGATCGCGGCTCTCTTCATGCGATTGTGAAGAACAAAAATTATCACTGCCCCAAAGAAGCCTACGCGATCGCAAATTATTTCACGCGATCACATAGAACAAAGTCTCCTCTACCCCAAATTAGCTTACACGATCGCGGATGAACCTATGCGATCGCGTATAAGGAAACCAGAAGAAAAATACCAGCAGCTATCAGCTATCTCCCAAAGTCCAAAAATGATCTGTTAGCCGTCCGAAACTCACCCGAGTCCCTCGGGACCTCAACCAAAAATACCAACAAGTCCTAAAACATCATACGAACTTAGTCGAAGCCTCAAATTACATCAAACAACGCTAAAACCACGAATAATACTCCAATTCAAGCGTAATGAAACTTAAAATTTCCAACTTCTACATTCGATGCCGAAACCTATCAAATCAAGTCTGATTGACCTCAAATTTTGCACACAAGTCATAAATAACATAACGGAGCTATGAAAATTTTCAGAACTGGATTCCGACCATGATATCAAAAAGTCAACTCCCCGGCCAAACTTCCAAACTTAAATTTCTCTTTTAGCCATTTCAAGCCTAATTTAACTACAAACTTTCAAATAAAATTCTGAACATGCTCCTAAGTCCAAAATCACCATACGGAGTTGTTGGAATCATCAAAATTCTATTACGGGGTCATTTACACCTAGGTCAACATCCAGCCAACCTTTCAACTTATGTTTTAAACTTTAGAACTAAGTATTCCAATCTATTCTAAAAACTTTACCGGACCCGAACTAACTACCCCGGTCAGTCACATAACAATTATAAAGCATAAATTTAGCATTAAATGGGAGAACGAGATTCTGAAAATCAAAATGACATGGCCATTACAATAATGGTCTTACCGTTTTGTAAAAAACTCCAAATGGTTTGAATTTATGATACCTAGACACCAAGGGCTATAACTTTCATATTTTGATTATCTTCCAATTCCGTATAGATTGCAAGATATAAGCTTCCAAAGTCATCCCTGAGCAGCAGAAATTTCTTCTTAGCGATTTCCAAACTCTTCATAGACAGCATGTAGTGTATCAACCATAACGTTTTGTACGCAACTCCAAATGCCAAACGGTTTAATTTTCTGAAAACTAGACACAAAGGGATACAACTTTTATTTTTAGATCATCTCCAAATTCCTTATAGATTGCAAGATATAAGCTTCCTAAGTCGGGTTAGTGCAATCGACTTTTTCTCTACGCGATCACGAAAAGTCGTATGCGATCACGATTCACAGGCCAATATTTCCCATTTTACTCTTCACAGTCGCATCCAATACCCCGCGATCGCAAGGCACACTGCTGTAGCAAAAAACCAGCAACTAAAAATGGCCTAGAAATTGTTTGAAACCACCTGGAAACTCACCCGAGCCATGCAGGACCCCATTCGAATATACCCACAAGTTTCATAACATAATACATACTTACTCAAGGCCTCAAATCACACATAACAACATCAAAACTACCTCGATCCTGCGAATCGCAATCCAAATTCAAGCCTATGAACTTCCAAATTCCAAAATCGATGCTGGTTTATATCAAAACAACTCCGATTGACTTCAAATTTTGCACGCAAGTCAAAAATGACATTACAGACCTATTCCAATTTTCGGAATCAGTTTCCTAACCCGATATCGATAAAGTCAACTCTCGATCAAACTTCTAAATTCTAGTTTCCAACTTTCGCCAATTTACGTCGAAACAACCTACAGACCTCCAAATCAACATCCGGTCGCGCTCCTAAGTCTAAAATCATCATACAGAGTTATCAAAATCATCAAAACTCCATTCCGGAGTCGTTTACACAAAAGTCAAACTCTTTTCGCTCAAGCTTTAGAAACAAGAGCTATTCCTTCAAATTGATCCCGAATCATCTTAAACCCAAACTCGACCTTGTACGCAAGTCATAGCACATATTTCGAAGCTACTCGAGACCTTAAGCCACCGAACGAGACGCTAATTCTTAAAACGACAAGTCGGGTCGTTACATTCTCCCCCTCTTAAACATACATTCGTCCTCAAACGTGCCAAGAATTATTCCGAGGACTTCAATTTACTGAGTGCAATTACTATACATATATTCACGGGTGATCCTATGTTACCGCAATCGACATAAGTCCGACAACACCATCTTAGTTGAAGACTATTTATTTTATCCACACTTATAAACTTTAAAACCAATTTTTCTTACACTTCAAACATTTTCAAAAGGTCCGATTTTTATATCAACACACGGTATTAATCTCAACCGGCTGTAGCAACTCGTTCCTACACTCACACACATCATACGTATGCACATAACCACATCTCTTATCATAATAGCTGTTCATAATCAATTACAACATTGTCAATTAACCTCATGTTGACTAAAATCCTGTTTCAAACCTTCACCTTACTAACAATGAGACATGAGGCATGAAGACCTCATAATTATTTACCCAAATTAACGAGTCACATTTAACGCCACCTGGGCACTCACCTCGTAGGCTAAAACTCAATAATTATAACACGAATATGGCTAAATATGCATAGAGAAACACATACAAGAATTATCAAATAAGCCTAATAGGCATGACTCCCCATTAGTACTATAGTACAAATTTAATTTCACAAAGAGAGAATTTAAAACATATGAATTTAACCACAAGGATCTCATCCTGATATAACTTCCACCGCGGCACATGGCCCGGTTCAAACATATCAAAGTCACATGAAAATACGAGGATCCCATCCTCAACTCCGAATCACAAGTATTATGCACATTGTGCCAACTGAAACTTTTAATTTCTTTTCTTTCTTCTTTTTAATAAATTATGTGAAACAATTTCATAACACATAATGAACCCCCATATCGGTAGGGCATATAATTCATAAAATTGTAATCAATTATCCCAAAATTGCATCAAAACCCACTGTAGTGAGTAACAGAAAGTCACGTTTAGCCTCACAGCTCTCATTAGTGACTAAAACAGAATGATAGATGCGGATATCACCATAAAATTTCCCAACAGGGGTAAACACATAAGTAGATTACAGAATTACGAAGCTCACCCATAAATGAAGCATAATAGGAGGACTCACCTCGATACTCAGAACCGAATCAAATTAAAAAAAAAATTCCTTTATAACAAATCGGGATCGTACCAGTAACAACACCATCTGGTATAGTGGCCTCAGCCATACCATAGCAATTATATCAACAGACTGGGCCTCCCCTTCTAGGGCGCACTCTACCCGCCTGTCCTCCACCCCTAATTGGTTGTGCATGTGGGTAGCAATTGGAATAGAGCCTGTAGCCTGAGTGTTCTGATGAAATCCACCTCTCCCAATTCTAGGACAATATCTCATGATGTGCCTAGTATCACCACACTCATAACAACCCCTTTGCGAGCGCGACTGCTCATACTGAGTCTGTGCCGGATAACTGGAATAACCACTATAAGAACCCCATGTTGGTAGAGCACTAAAAGTATTAACTGAAACACCACGAGTACTCTGAATTGCGGACTAGCCTGACCGACTACCCGAGCCTCCGCCATGATGAGTGCTAGATGTAGAGTAGAATCCACTGAATCCTCTAGAATTTCGAGACCTCTTGACCTCCTTAGACTCTCTTTCCTCATTCCTAACACGTTCTAACATTTTGGCAATCTCTACCACTTGCTGAAATGGAGTATTAGACTATAATTCTCGAGCCATGCATATTTAAAATCATAATCAATCCCCTCAATGAATCTGCAGACTCGATCTTTTACTGTAGGAACCAAAACAAGCACATGACAGGCTAACTCACTAAAGCTGATGGCATATTCTGACACCGTCATGGTGCCCTGATGCAACCATTAAAACTCTGTGCGCCACGCATCCCGAAGAGTTCGGGGAACAAACTCTTTCAAAAACATCTATGATAATTGAGCCCAAGTTGGTGGTGTTGCATCGGCTGGTCTACCCTCTTCATAATCTTGCCATCATTGATACGCTGCTCCCAACAACTGAAATGTAGTAAAGGCAACTATGCTCACTTCTACAATACCCATGGTGAGGAGAATACAGTGACACTTTTCTAGAAATCACTAGGCATCCTCGGTAGTTGTGCCACTGAAGGTAGGTGGACTATACCTCTGAAATCTCTCAAGTCTCTTTTGTTCTTCTTCTGATGCCTTTGGCCTGACCTCAGGCTGAACCGGAATAACAGGTTGTACCGATACCATACCCGGAACATGACCAATGTGAACCTGCTGCTATGGAGTACGGGCGGTAGGAGTCTGAATGCCTCCCCAATCTGTGAAATATTTGGTGAAGCGGAGATCAATCCCTCCTGAGCTAATGTACCAAACATGTTCAGTAACTATGCTAAGGTCTCCTAAAGTCCGGGAGTAACAAAAGGTGCTTCTGGTACTTGTCCCCCAACCGGAGCTACTGGGGGCTCCTCAACTGCTGCTCTGACAGATGCTCTAGCTGTGGCACGTGCCCTTCCTCGGCCCCGACCTATTGCGGCCCTAGCATAATGTGCGGGTGTCTGCTCAGCTGACTCGATAGCACGTGTCCTCACTATCTGTGAGATAATAGAGATACAAAGGCTCAAACTCCAAAATCAACAAATTTCGCACGACAGGAATAAAAGAAGTGGAAATTTTCTAACAGTTTTTTATCCTCTCGAAGATAAGTACAGACATCTCCGTACTAATTTGCAAGACTCTACTAGAATCGTTCATGACTCGTAGAACCTATGAACCTAGAGCTCTGATACCAACTTGTCACGACCCAAAATCCTACCACAGGCGTTGCGATGACATTTAGTCTCTAAGATTAGGCAATACAAGTGTCGAAACTAAAAGCGAAAAACAAATATAACGACCTCCTAAGACTGGTGATACTGAGTCACGGACCCTAACTGACTACATGCAATAATCTCAAGGATAGAATATAAAATACTATTCGAATAAGAGTTGGTAGTAAAATAAAATGGAAAGACTCCAAGGGACTGCGACGACCAAGCACCCCTACCTTGAATCCTTGCGATCACACTCTAATCTCTGTCTGAATTCGATATCTCCAATACCTAGCTCTGCACAAAAATATGCCGAAGTGTAGTATGAGTACATCATAGTCGATACCTAGTAAGTATCAAGACTAACCTCGGTGGAGTAGTGGCGAGGTACAGTCAAGACACTCACTAGTCTAATAACCTGTGCAATATAACAATATATAAAAAATAATAAAAAATAAATAGCAGTGATAGAAATGAGGATCAATCAGGGATATGAACAACAAGGCAACAAGAACACCATAAATATTGCTCAAACGAATAAGGAACACAAAAACAACCAATTATTCTAAGTTATTCAAATATACGTCTTTCAAATATAAGTTTTTCAAATAAAAATCTTTCGAATATAAATCTTCATTTAAAATCTTTCGAGTATAAATCTTTCAAATAAATATCTTTTGAATATAATTCTTTCAAATAAATATCTTTTGAATATAATTCTTTCAAATATATATCTTTTGAATATAATTGTTTCAAATAAAATCATTATATTTTCCCTGTACCTCGTGCCGACATTTCATATCACATCTTCACGGACAGTTCACGTGCCAATAACATAATCATTATATTTCTCTGGCACCTCGTGCGCACATTTCATATCATATTTGCACGGACATTTCATGTGCCAATAACATAAACCGCTCGGCAATAGCCACATGCTCATAATTTCAACACAGATCAGACTATTATCAAGTTTACTGAAACAACAAGGCAAGTTGCACAAGATATAAAAATAAACACAAGAAAAATCATAGCATCACATGAAAATTACTAACGCAATTACCCCACATCATCATATAAAAATCACCAACACAATAACCCCACCTCATCACATATCACCCCAGACAATAGCCACCATTATCTCTCCTATAGCCACCCGCATCACTCCATATAATAGCCACACTTATCCTTCCACCCTGACAATATCAATAGCCACTCTTATCGCTCATATAGCCACCCTTATCTCTCCTTATGATAGCCTCCCTTATTGCTCCGTATATTAGCCTCCTTTATCTCCCCTCCTAGATAATACACCAACACACATAACAATAGTGAGATGCCACTCTTATGTCCGCATAATAATAACTCAAATCACATAACAATTTACATGGAATATTATAACAACAACACAACACAACCCAATTCATATCACAAATTACCCATAGGCCAGAACCATTTCCAAAGATACAACGAAATCAATTAATTTCACAGCAAATAGCCCAAGGCTCCACACAACATATATAAAAGCTCAAAAAGAACAACAATGATGGAAAAGTAACTAAGCATAGGACAAACGCCTTATTTAATCCAAATTTTAGATATATATATTAATGCCTCTTTTTTTAAAAATTTATTTAATTAATTATTTGCAGAGAAAAAAATCCATAATGTAATTATTACAAAGAAATGTCAGCTCAACAAAAACATGGAATTCACATAAAAATTAAAGTGGCAATCACACCAAATTATCATATAAAATAAATCGACAAGCAAAGAATGAGGCATGACAAATAAAGATTAATAAGTGCCAACAATTTTTAATTTAATACATAAAAATTCTTATAACCTTAAACCAATAAAATTTGCCCATATAAGACCGAGTATGTACTCGTCACCTTGCGTACATGGCTTTCACATTACACAAAAGACACATACGACTCAATGCCTAAGGGGTAATTCCCCCACTCAAGGTTAGGCACGATACTTACCTTTTTGAAGTTAGGCCGATATTACAAAATATCCTTCTTGCGTGAAATGACCTCCGAACGGCTCAAACCTAGCCAAATTAATTGCATAACTCCATTAAAATTCATCAAAAATAATTCTGGATAATATAACGTCGACTTAATATTTCACATTAAAAAGTTAACCCGAAAGTCAATGCGGGACTCGCATCTCGGAACCCGATAGAAGTTTCACGAAATCCGAATACCCATTCCGATACGGGTTCAACCATACCAATTTTATCAAATTCCGACATCAACTCGACCTCCAAATCTTCATTTTTCGTTTTTGAAAGATTTTGCAAAAATTTGAATTTCTTCCATTAAATTCACAAATAAATGATGGATATAACCATGAAATCATGAAATATAATCACTTTTGGATATAGAATACTTACCCAAGTCAAAGTCGTGAAAAACTCCTCCAAAATCGCCCAACACCCGAGCTTCAAACCCCAAAATAAAATGAAGAAAATGACCAATTTTGACCCCTTAACATTCTGCCCAGATATTTACTCTTCGTGATCGCAAAAAAATACTTCGCGATGGCGAAGCACAACTTTTCTTAGCTCAAATTTTGCCATTCACGATCATGGAAAATGATTCATGATCGCAAAAAACAAGCTGCCCAGCTTTTCCAGACAGCCTCTAGTATAATGGTCATAACGTTTCGTATAAAACTCCAAATGACAAATGGTTTGACTTTATGAAAACTAGACACTAAGGGCTACAACTTTCATATTTTATCATCTCCTAATTC
This sequence comes from Nicotiana tomentosiformis, assembly GCF_000390325.3. NCBI lineage: Eukaryota > Viridiplantae > Streptophyta > Magnoliopsida > Solanales > Solanaceae > Nicotiana > Nicotiana tomentosiformis. The sequence continues at coordinate 81,855,452 of NC_090817.1, read as the reverse complement.
TTTATAGATTGCGAGATATAAACTCCCAAAGGCAGCCCTAAGTAGCAGAAATTTCTTCTTCGTGATTTCCAAACTCTTCCCAGACAGCCTGTAGTTTATCAACCATAACATTTTATATGCAACTCCAAATGCCAAACAGTTTAATTTTCTGAAAAATAGACACAAAGGGATACAACTTTCATTTTTTGATCACCTCCAAATTCCTTATAGATTGCAAGATATAATCTTACAAAGTCGGGTCAGTGCAGTACAATTTTCCTCTATGCGATTACGAAAAGCTGTCCGCGATCGCGATTCACAGGCCAATATTTCCCATTTTACTCTTCGCGATCGCGTCCAATGCCCCGTGATTGCAATGCACACTGCTGTAGCCAAAAACCAGCAAATAAAAATGTCCTAGAAATGGTCTGAAACCACCTCGAAACTCACCCGAGCCACTTGGGACCCCGTTCGAATATACCAACAAGTCTCATAACATAATACGAACTTACTCGAGGCCTCAAATCACACATAAAAATATCAAAACTATCCCTATCCTATGAATCGCAACCCTAATTCAAGCCCATGAACTATGAACTATGAACTTCCAAATTTCGAAATCGATGCCAACTTATATCAAAACAACTCCGATTGACTTCAAATTTTGCACGTAAGTCATAAATGATATTATAGACCTATTCCAACTTCCAAAATCGGATTCCAACTCCGATATCGATAAAGTCAACTCCTGGTCAAACTTCCAAATTCCATTTCCCAACTTTCACCAATTTACGTCGAAACGACCTACAGATCTCCAAATCAATATTCGGTCGTGCTCCTAAGTCTAAAATCATCATACGGAGCTATCCGAATCATCAAAACTCCATTACGAAGTTGTTTATACAAAATTCAAACTCCAGTCAACTCTTTTCGCTTAAGCATTAGAAACAAGAGTTGTTCTTTCAAATTGATCCCGAATCATCCGAAAACCAAACTCGACCTTGTACACAAATTGTTGCATCCCTTTTTCTCGTGAAATCGAGTTTTGACATATGAAAACTCTTTTAAGGAGGTATTTTAAGAGGAGAGTCGCCACCTAACGAGTTTTAAGGTGCGTTAGGGTACCTATTTGCAAATGACTTCGGTTTAACTGGTCAACGCCACCAAAGATCGGGTAAGGGCTCAAGTTACCTCAAAGAGAAGGTGTTAGGAATTCCTCGAGGTCCAATACTGTGGGTCCCAACCGAACTTAAATTATATGGACTAGTCTATGTGATCAAGTAAGCAAAGAGAGTACAAAACCTAAGAGCGCTCTAATTCAATTCTAAGTCGTGCCCTACGCGTGCACTACCGGTCCCATACGTATGGTCCAGGAGGTTTTGGACCTCTATTTGGATGGTTCTAGACCTTATCTAGGCTTCTCAAAAATGCAAAATTAGACGACAAACAAAACATATAAAGACTTCACATAAAAGCAATTGAGGGCTCACATTGACCTCCAAATTTAGCAGCGAATGCACGCAAACACAGATGTCAATTAGGAAGCTGCAGAATCTAGAATCTTAAACATATAGACATGCTTTCTAGGTGATTCTTGAGTCAAAGTATGCGGGCAAATTCAGATGGAGGACATTGCTTATAGATAGAATTATTCAGGTATTACAAGCTGATTATTAAAAGGTTTTAAGTTACCAATCCTATATGTGTTATCCCTAGGTGATCTACGTAGTTGAGTATAACAAAATCTATTAAAGTCCCAGAATTATCCAGGTTTTCCTAATAGTGACGCTTAGGAAACAATGTTTGAGTAGTCTAGTATTAACCAATTGACGAGCAATTATTTCCTATAGGCATTATCTCTAGCGCACAACACTTTAAAGCTTATTTTATCGTCATATCTTAAACCTATAGGCATACTTCTAGGTGAGCAACGCCAAGTAGAATAATTGCAATCCTATAGGCATGATTTCTAGTAGGCGATGAGGATTGACAGAAACATCGATGAGAAACTAATTCCTATAGGCAGGTTCTCTAATAACACATAACAATAAATATAGCAGCATTTGGGGTTTGCGAGCAGACAATGTGTGTGTGTGTGCTTCTTCTAATGTTTTGATTTCTACAGTGTACATGTAATCGAACAACACATATAGCAAATAAATTACCAAGTCCTATAGGCATGTTATCTACCTATTTTGTATGTAAATATTAAATTCTACCCATTTCCCCTTTTACTAACACCCCAATTATTTATACAAAAGTTATTACAGGCCCAATAATGAGTAAGAATACAAATGTTATACAACAGTGACAATAGGCCCATAATAGACTTAACATGAAATACCCAGCATTATCTGGGCCTTCAACAACTCTCACACAGCGTACCCAGAGCTCTAATATGGGCCATATCTAACACACAACCCTAGAATCCATAAAGGAGCATAAAGTTAATTTATTCAACCATAGCACCAAGTGTTGCACCACTTAAATCAGCCAATTCAGGTATACGACAAATAACATGATGGAATATGATGAATAGGAGTAGTTTGATATTTAGGGAATGACTAAGGACCAAGCCCAAGTGTGTCAGAGTTCACAAGGGTCTCAATTGGACCCCGAGCAGTGCTCACACTAGGGTGATCAATAATAGAACCTAGGTAGCCTTGGCTTTCAGCTGACTAAGAATGATAACTCAAAAGAGAGCATAGATGACAAGTGAAGTATAGTAAACCAAGGTTGAGAGACAAATCTGAGGGGATACAAACATAGTCAAGTTGAGCACATAGAGCAAATTATCAAACAGGCCTTAGGGGCTTTAGAACAAACTTAGCAAAGATTCAGAAGAACAAGTTCAACACCTAGTGCACAAGTGTTCATACATTAGAAGAACAAGTTTGTAGGATTGGTGACAGTAGCATACACAAATTCATAATAAAGGAAGAGGTCCAAATTATGCTAAGTATAGGCCCTGATTGTTACACCCTATATTTTCGTACGTAAAAATGCATCATAAGCAAACTAATGTAGGACCAAAAATGAGATAATATTTAAAAGTATATAAAGTAATTTAATCATGTTACCTCTGAGGTTACAAATATTGAAGATCATGAACAACAAGTACAAAGAGGGTTGGACGGTTCAGAAGCTAAAGCAATTGAAGAAAATAATGTTTCGTCGAAAGTCGACAAGTTGGGAATGTTATAACATGTACCTTTGGGGTGAGACTAGGGTGCTTAACATAACAAGGAGATTATGTTATGATTTATATTAGTCGTATGACATCCGTGTGTTATGTTTTGAAGTCAAGCGAGTTGTGGAACAAAAGTCGATGAAAGTCATCACAAGTTACATTCATAAGTTTTACTGAAACTTTGGGTCATATGTAACTACAATTTTCACCCAATATACTTAGAGTTATGGGGTGTTCCACCCATAAAATTAAAGATCTATGAGTCTATTTTCCAACGCATTAAACCGTTTATCAACACGACATCGGAGTAGAGAGATATGGGCATTTTTGCGATACTGCACAAGCTGCTAGGTGACAAGTAGGTGTGTCACCTACTTGCTTAAATGAGAGCCCAAAAAATGGGCCATTTTGGGTCGTCCAAAGAGGCCTTTTAAAGGCCTATTTTCTTCATATATTAGACTTAAAATAGAGCATAATAACCAGATATAAGCTCTGCAAAGAATCCTCTAAAATATTTCCCACAAACCCTAATTGATTTTCTCTCCCTTTCAAGTTCTAATTGGAGGTAAAACCTAGAGTTTGAAGAACCAAGATAGGAGCTGAGTTATCCAACAAATAAGGTGAGTTTACTACTCTCTTTCATCCAATTTTTCTTCTGTAAATTCATGGTAAGTCGTTCTATACTTGTAAGAACTCACGGGACAGTGATCAGAAGCCGTGAGTTCTAGTTATTCACTTGTAGCGGACTATTTTTTGGACTGTTTTGTGTTGCTGTTGGGCTGCGTGTTTTACTAATGTTTTGTGGAGTTTTGGAGGAGGAAGGGGGTTTATAAACACCATATAAATTTAGGGTGGTTGGCTGGTCGTTCGTCATAACATTTTCGGGTCGTTTGACACTACTACGGTGGTCGTTTTGTGTATGAAGAGATTGGGGTGTGTTGGGCTGTTTTGTAGTATTTGATGGTGTATATAGGGCTGGAAAATGATGTATATATGTTGTTATTGTTCTGTTCTTGTATTGTTGGTGTTATCTTGAATTTGGAGGAAGTAAGGATTATAGGGGAGATGCTGCCCGTTTTAATACAAAATAAGTTTGTCGTTCGTTGTGCGATAGTTGTACCTTTCGTAACTTAACGATAGTATTATTATCATTCTTGTAGATTAAGGTGCGAAGAGGTGAGTTCAACTTGGTGATTGGAAAGATTGTGATAAGGTATGTTAAGGCTAAGCCCTTCCTTCATTTTGGCATGATCTCGTAGCTACATGTGTTAATAATGAGACATAAAGAGAAGTTCGTATTCATGAATTCATTCACATTATTCTAGTCTCATAAGTTACAATATTATTCCTTATCGGGACTTCATATTCAGTTTAGTTTTGTCTTTATTCAGTCAAGAGAGCAGAGGGTCTATATATATATATATATATATACAGTATTACACTATTTTCACCACCATCGAGCTATAATCGGTGGGTAGGCCCCTATTGGGCAACCTCTGATCAGATGGTAAGTTATATATACCGAGCCTACTGTGGCCGAGCGCCTATGAGCGAGCCCAGGATGGCCGAGATACAGAGCCCAGTATGGCCGAGCGCCTATGAGCGAGCCTACTACGGCCGAGCATTTACACGTACCGAGCCTTATAGGGCCGGACATTTATTTTACTTACTATATTGAAGGAGTTTAGTCACTATCAGCAGGTAAGTATATCTCTAGATCATCTTTGACTCCCAGTTACTTTCAGTTATTATATTATCAGTTCAGTTTCGATTTTCAGTTATGTTATTGCCTTACATACTCGGTACATTATTTCGTATTGACGTCCCTTATCCGGGGACGCTACATTTCATGCATGCAGGTTCAGATAGACAGACGAGTAGACCTCCTCAGTAGGTGTTTCCAGAGTTTAGCCTGATCGGTAAGCTCCACATCCTTCGGAGTTATCGGGTCTAGGTTTTTGTGTGCATCTTATGTATGTATTTATATATATATAATATGGGTAGGTCTTATATATATATTTATATATATAATATGGGTAGGTCGGGGCCCTGTTCCGATCACAATATATCTATCAGTAGAGGCTTGTAGACATATCCTATTGGTTAGTGCAGTATGTTGGGTTTGTAGGCCTGGTATGTATAATTTGGTGGTTTGTCAGCTGTAGTAGCTATGACGGCCTTTTCGGCCTAGCTTTATATTGATGTTTAGTTAGCGCTAGTTTCCATTCAGTTTTATATTTTGCTTTGCAAATTGTCTTGCAAGGTGGCCCCATGGCCAAAGTATGACATTATATGTTCAGAGTCCCTTAGTCGCAATTTGGTACGCCAGGTTAGGTGAGGCACCGGGTGCTTGTCTCGCTCCTAGGTTCGGGGCGTGACAAACTTGGTATCAGAGCAGTTCTATCCTAGGGAGTCTACAAGCCGTGTCTAGTAGGGTCTTGTTTATAGATGTGTTGTGCACCACATTATATAAGTAGGGAACTACAGGGCATTTAGGAGATGGTTACCCTTCTTTGAAATCTAAATCGTGCCATAGAACTGAGTTATATGAAATTTGAATTAAACTTGTGTGTTGGTATTTGCATGCACAGGTGACGGTGACTAGGAAGACTACGGCTAGCCAGAGGAGAGGTACAACAGCAGGTGAGGGGACCAGCAGGGTACCCCCAGTAGATGGGGCCCAGTCTGAGGCTCAAGGCGAGACCCCTACTCAGCCATTACCGGCTCCTCCACCAACTACGGAGATTCCTAGGGAAACCGCACATCCAGTTCCCCCTCCACTTCCATCAGATCAGGACTTGAGAAGTGAGGTGCATTTGTTGACACAGTTGGTAGCTACCCAGCAACAGGCTAGGGCATCAGCTAGTGTAGGAACTTCTGAGGGGTCTGAGAGTTCAAGGGTCCGTGAGTTTATTGCTTTGAGTCCCCCAGAGTTCACGGGGACAGATCAGAGGGAGGACCCACAGGATTTCATAGATCAGCTTCACAGGATCTTTCGTGTTAAGCATGCCATGGAGAAAGAGGCAGTTGAGAATCCTTTGGTACGAGGGATGGGAGAGGTCCAGGGGACGTGATGCACCTCCAGCTATTTGGGAGAATTTTTCAGATGCCTTCCTTGACCAGTACTTACCATGGGAGATCCGACAGGCTCGAGTCGATCAGTTTCTAGCCCTCAAGCAGGGTAATATGAGTGTTCGAGAGTATAGTCTCCGTTTTGACTCATTGGCCAGATATGCACCATCCATAGTTGATACTATGCGGGACAGGATTCACAGGTTTATAGCAGGGTTAGCCCCAGAGTTAACCGAGGCATGTGCCACCGTTGCATTGCAGGATAGTATGGATATCTCTCGAGTTCAGGCATTCGCCCAGGATATAGAAAGGGGTAGGCGTCGGCAGCAGGGTACAGAGAGGGCTGAGCAAGGGCAACATAAGAGGATGAGATTTCCCAGGTCTCAGGAGCAATCTCAGTGAAGTTATAGGACCAAGTACTTCGAACGGCCACCTAGGCCTCCGCCACCTCAGTTACAGGGTTACAGGTATGACCGCTATACTCAGTCAGGACCAGGTGAGAGCTCACGAGCGTCGGGTTTGCAGTGACAGCGAGGATCTGCGCAGACATGGTCATTTCCTCCACAGTGTGACATTTGTGGTAGAGGACACTTGGGCCAATGCCGAGCAGGTTCTGATGCTTGTTATACATGTGGGCGTCCGGAGCATATGATGCGAGATTGCCCAAATAGAGATTCTGGGGGAATGGCACAACCAGCGAGTTCAGCAACAAGATCATCTATGTCCGTGCATCCTTCAGGGCACGAGTCTCAGTCTTCGGCTGGTAGAGGTCGGGGAAGAGGTAGAGGTTCCAGTTCAGGTGGTAATCAGAACCGTATCTATGCTTTAGCGGGTCGACAGGACCAGGAGTCTTCACCAGACATTGTGACAGGTATATTAACCATTTGCTCTCACGATGCTTATGCTTTGATAGACCCAGGATCTACTTTATCATATATTACCCCATTTGTCGCGAGGAAGTTTGGTATAGTGCCTGAAATACTAAGTGATCCTTTTGCGGTATCTACACCGGTCGGAGAATCGATTATTGCTAGACGGGTTTACCGAGGTTGTACGGTGACAATTTGTAGTCGTCAGACCTCAGCTGACCTAGTTGAGCTAGAGATGATGGATTTTGATGCTATCATGGGCATGGACTGGTTGGCAGCTTGCTATGCCACAGTTGATTGCCGAGCAAAGGCAGCCAGATTTCATTTTCCGGGTGAGCCAGTCCTTGAATGGGTAGGTAATACACCAACACCCAGAGGTAGGTTTATTTCCTATCTGAAGGCGAGGAAAATGATCGCAAAAGGGTGCATTTATCATATTGTGCGAGTTAGAGATGCAGATGCTGAGATACCTACACTTCAGTCTATTCCCGTAGTCAAAGAGTATGCAGATGTGTTTCCAGATGAGCTTCTAGGTATTCCTCCAGAGCGAGAGATTGATTTTAACATCAATTTGCTTCCAGGAACTCAACCAATATCCGTCCCTCCGTATAGAATGGCACCTGGCGAATTGAAGGAGTTGAAGGAGTAGTTAAAAGATTTGCTAGAGAAAGGTTACATCAGGCCCAGTACCTCACCTTGGGGTGCACCAGTACTATTTGTGCGGAAGAAAGACGGCTCGCTGAGGATGTGTATCGATTATAGGCAGCTGAACAAGGTAACTATTAAGAATAAGTATCCACTTCCAAGGATCAATGACTTGTTTGATCAGTTGCAGGGGGCTAGATGCTTTTCAAAGATAGATTTGAGGTCGGGGTACCACCAGGTCAGAGTTCGGGAAAAAGATATTCCGAAGACAGCCTTCAGGACCCGAAATGGCCACTTCGAGTTCCTTGTCATGTCCTTCGGGTTGAGTAATGCACCCGCTGTATTTATGGACTTGATGAATAGCCTATTCCGGCCATTTTTAGATCTGTTCGTGATAGTATTTATTGATGATATTCTGGTTTATTCCCGTTCAGAGGATGAGCATGCGGACCACCTGCGAGCGGTACTCCAAACCCTCCGTGATCGTAAGTTGTATGCTAAGTTTTCTAAATGTGAGTTCTGGTTGAAGTCTGTAGCATTCTTGGGGCATATTGTATCAGATGAAGGGATAAAGGTGGACACTCAGAAGATTGAGGCCGTGAAATCTTGGCCTAGACCTACCACTCCGACAGAGGTTCGTAGCTTTCTAGGCTTAGCAGGATACTATCGGAGGTTCGTAGAGGGTTTTTCTTCCCTTTCGGCACCATTGACGAAGTTGACACAGAAAGAAACTAAGTTTCAATGGACAGAGGCTTGTGAGCGGAGTTTCCAAGAGCTTAAGAACAGGTTGACCTCAGCTCCAGTTCTAACACTTCCAGAGGGTCTAGAGGGTTATGCCGTGTATTGTGATGCATCAGGTGTCGGGTTAGGATGTGTCCTGATGCAACATGGGAAGGTAATTGCGTATGCTTCAAGGCAGTTGAGGAAGCACGAGAGGAATTATCCGACCCACGACCTCGAGTTAGCTGCGGTTGTCCATGCACTTAAGATATGGCGGCATTATTTATATGGTGTTCATGTTGATGTATTTACTGATCATAAAAGCCTACAATATATCTTCAAGCAGAAAGAGTTGAATTTGCGACAGAGGCGATGGCTTGAGTTATTGAAAGATTATGATGTTAACATTCTCTACCATCCAGGGAAAGCTAATGTTGTAGCAGATGCATTAAGTCGCCGATCTATGGGTAGCTTAGCATATGTAGAGCCCGAGAAAAGACAATTAGCTAGAGAGATTCATCAATTGTCTTTGTTGGGGGTTCGGTTAGTAGATTCTAAGGATGGTGGAGTTGTACTCCAAAATACTACAAAATCATCCCTCATAGCGGAAGTCAAGGAAAGGCAGTACAAGGACCCAGAGTTGGTCGAGCTGAGAGAGCGAGTTCCGCAGCAGAAGAAGCCACTGTTAGAGCTAAAGGGAGATGGGGTTCTCAGATATAGGGGTCATTTGTGTGTTCCAGATGTAGCAGGGCTACGAGACAGGATTATGTCAGAGGCACATTATTTATGGTATTCCATCCATCCTGGGTCGACGAAGATGTATCATGACATTAAGGATGTGTACTGGTGGAACGATACGAAGAAGAATGTTGCTGAGTTTGTCGCCCAATGTACTAGTTGCCAGCAAGTGAAGGTAGAGCACCAGAAGCCTGGAGGGCTAATGCAGACTATAGAGATCCCGTCATGGAAATGGGAGGTGATAAACATGGACTTTATCACGGGTTTACCTCGTTCTAATCGTAAGTTCGATTCCATATGGGTGATAGTCGATAGGCTCACAAAATCAGCTCACTTCCTACCGGTCAGATCTACATATACAGCAGAAGATTATGCAAAGTTATATATTAAGGAGATAGTGCGGCTACACGGAGTACCAGTTTCTATTATATCTGACTGTGGGGCTCAGTTTACCGCACATTTTTGGAGGTCATTTCAAAGAGGTCTAGGGACTCAGGTAAATCTCAGCACAGCTTTTCATCCACAGACTGATGGACAAGCCGAGCGCATAATTCAGACGCTCGAGGATATGTTATGAGTATGTGTGTTGGATTTTAAATGAAGTTGGGATGAACATCTACCTCTTATCGAGTTTGCATATAATAATAGTTTCCACTCCAGTATTCAGATGGCTCCGTACGAGGCTTTGTATGGGCGTAAGTGCAGATCTCCTATAGGGTGGTTTGATGTTGGGGAATTTGGGTTATATGGGCCAGACCTGGTTCAACAGGCCATAGAGAAAGTAAAGCTTATCCGGGAGCGACTGTTGACAGCTCAGAGTCGTCAGAAGTCATATTCTGACGTGCGGCGATGAGACTTAGAGTTCAGGATTAATGACTGGGTATTCTTAAAGGTATCACCTATGAAGGGCGTGATGAGGTTTGGCAAGAAAGGCAAGCTTAGCCCACGGTATATTGGGCCTTATAGGATCATTCGGAGAGTGGGCCAAGTAGCTTATGAGTTAGAGTTGCCCTCAGAATTGGAGTCTGTCCATCCGGTTTTTCACGTATCTATGCTACGGAAGTGCATTGGCGATCCTACCCGAGTGGTGCCCACGGATGATGTACAGATTACAGAGGACTTGTCATACGAGGAAATTCCAGTTGCCATCCTAGACCAACAAATCCGCAATCTACGAAATAAGGAGGTAGCTTCCGTAAAGGTTTTATGGAGGAGCAAGAATGTAGAAGAGATGACGTGGGAATCAGAGGAAGAAATGAAGTCTAAATACCCCCACCTATTTCAAACTGAAGATATGGCTCGAGATGGGATGCTACAACATAGCTCTATTCAGGCTAGCAGGTCATCAGGTAAGCTTTTATTTTACACTTTTAGTATTTATGATTTACGGTCGGTGAGGCAAAGTGTTGCTATTTATAAACATTGGTCATGTGTGGCATGCATAGTATATTTTCTGGCTACGTGCAGGTTGGTTTTAACCTAGTGTACGAAGGATACTCTGGCAAAATTTTCCAAAGTTTCTAAGAGTAAACATTCAAGGACGAATGTTCCCAAGGGGGGAATGATGTTACACCCTATATTTTCGTACGTAAAAATGCATTGTAAGCAAAATAATGTAGGACCAAAAATAAGATAATATTTAAAAGTATATAAAGTAATATAATCATGTTACCTCTGAGGTTACAAATATTGAAGATCATGAACAACAAGTACAAAGAGGGTTGGACGGTTCAGAAGCTAAAGCAATTGAAGAAAATAATGTTTCGTCGAAAGTCAACAAGTTGGGAATGTTATAACATGTACCTTTGGGGTGAGACTAGGGTTCTTAACATGACAAGGAGATTATGTTATGATTTATTTTAGTCGTATGATATCCGTGTGTTATGTTTTGAAGTCAAGCGAGTTGTGGAACAAAAGTCGATGAAAGTCATCACAAGTTATATTCATAAGTTTTACTGAAACTTTGGGTCAAATGTAACTGCAATTTTCTCCCAATATACTTATAGTTATGGGGTGTTCCACCCATCAAATTAAAGATCTATGAGTCTATTTTCCAACGCATTAAACCGTTTGTCAATACGACATCGGAGTAGAGAGATATGGGCATGTTTGCGATACTGCGCAAGCTGCTAGGTGACAAGTAGGTGTGTCACCTACTTGCTTAAATGAAAGCCCAAAAATGGGCCATTTCGGGTCGTCCAAAGAGGCCTTTTAAAGGCCTATTTTCTTCATATATTAGACTTAAAATAGAGCATAATAACCAGACATAAGCTCTGCAAAGAATCCTCCCAAAAATTTCCCACAAACCCTAATTGATTTTCTCTCCCTTTCAAGTTCTAATTGGAGGTAAAACCTAGAGTTTGAAGAACCAAGATAGGAGCTGAGTTATCCAACAAATAAGGTGAGTTTACTGCTCTCTTTCATCCAGTTTTTCTTCTGTAAATTCATGGTAAGTCGTTCTATACTTGTAAGAACTCACGGGACGGTGATCGGAAGCCGTGAGTTCGAGTTATTCACTTGTAGCGGACTGTTTTGTGGACTGTTTTGTGTTGCTGTTGGGCTGCGTGTTTTACTACTATTTTGTGGAGTTTTGGAGGATGAAGGGGGTGTAGAAACACCATATAAATGTAGGGTGGTTGGCTGGTCGTTCGTCATAACATTTTCGGGTCGTTTGACACTACTACGGTGGTCGTTTTGTGTATGAAGAGATTGGGGTGTGTTGGGCTGTTTTGTAGTATTTGATGGTGTATATAGGGCTGGAAAATGATGTATATATGTTGTTATTGTTCTGTTCTTGTATTGTTGGTGTTATCTTGAATTTGGAGGAAGTAAGGATTATAGGGGAGATGTTGCCCGTTTTAATACAAAATAAGTTTGTCGTTCGTTGTGTGATAGTTGTACCTTTCGTAACTTAACGATAGTATTATTATCATTCTTGTAGATTAAGGTGCGAAGAGGTGAGTTCAACTTGGTGATTGGAAAGATTGTGATAAGGTATGTTAAGGCTAAACCCTTCCTTCATTTTGGCATGATCTCGTAGCTACATGTGTTAATAATGAGACATAAAGAGAAGTTCGTATTCATGAATTCATTCACATTATTCTAGTCTCATAAGTTAAAATATTATTCCTTATCGGGACTTCATATTCAGTTTAGTTTTGTCTTTATTCAGTCAAGAGAGCAGAGGGTCTATATATATATATATATATATATATATACAGTATTACACTATTTTCACCACCATCGAGCTATAATCGGTGGGCAGGCCCCTATTGGGCAACCTCTGATCAGATGGTAAGTTATATATACCGAGCCTACTGTGGCCGAGCGCCTATGAGCGAGCCCAGGATGGCCGAGATACAGAGCCCAGTATGGCCGAGCGCCTATGAGCGAGCCTACTACGGCCGAGCATTTACACGTACCGAGCCTTATAGGGCCGGACATTTATTTTACTTACTATATTGAAGGAGTTTAGTCACTATCTGCAGGTAAGTATATCTCCAGATCATCTTTGACTCCCAGTTACTTTCAGTTATTATATTATCAGTTCAGTTTCGATTTTCAGTTATGTTATTGCCTTACATACTCGGTACATTATTTCGTACTGACATCCCTTTTCCGGGGACGCTGCATTTCATGCATGCAGGTTCAGATAGACAGACGAGTAGACCTCCTCAGTAGGTGTTTCTAGAGTTTAGCCTGATCGGTAAGCTCCACAACCTTCAGAGTTATCGGGTCTAGGTTTTTGTGTGCATCTTATGTATATATTTATATATATAATATGGGTAGGTCGGGGCCCTGTTCCGATCACAATATATCTATCAGTAGAGGCTTGTAGACATATCCTGTTGGTTAGTGCAGTATGTTGGGTTTGTAGGCCTGGTATGTATAATTTGGTGGTTTGTCAGCTGTAGTAGCTATGACGGCCTTTTCGGCCTAGCTTTATATTGATGTTTAGTTAGCTCTAGTTTCCATTCAGCTTTATATTTTGCTTCGCAAATTGTCTTGCAAGGTGGCCCCATGGCCAAAGTATGACATTATATGTTCAGAGTCCCTTAGTCGCAATTTGGTACGCCAGGTTAGGTGAGGCACCGGGTGCTTGTCTCGCTCCTAGGTTAGGGGCATGACACTGATGTTATGAAATAGTCATTCTAATTTGGCAATAGGACATCATTTAGACATGAGAAAAGCAGATTACAACTACTAGTGAATCGGGGGGGGGGGGGTAAACATGCTAAAGGGCATACTAACAAGATCAAACATGCTATATAGGCAGGATATCATCACAACAATTCAGAATAGTATAGGAAATAGATTTGTGCCATATAGTGAGTGTACATACTTAGGTTTTGAACACAATCAACTAGTTAACAAAAGAGAGTACAAATTATGTAGGCAAAGCATATTCTAATAACAAGATTGATGGCCTAAGGCAAATTTAAACATCAAGAGATGCTAACAAGTGTAAAGGTCCCAAACAGTAGTAATTCTTAACACATGAACTAGTCAGATTTGGAAAATATATACTTAATAGAACCAGGTTTATGCATGCTTGAAGCTAAAAGTTAAAGAGACCTAAAAAATTAAAGAAAAGCAAATAGAATTGCACACAAAACAGCCCAGAAAAACATATTAAACTAATGAACTTCAGGAGTGAAAACATATGCAAATCATAGATACATAGGAATGAAATTACAAAGTCTAGTAACTCACCAGTTAAGCAAAGAACAGTAAAGAATGAACTTCCACAGAGAAACCAGAATCCCAATGCGTCAAAGTTCCCAAGAGCTTCGATGAACTCAGGGCAATGCTCGCACAAAGAAGAGGTTAAGTAACAAGGTGTTAATGGCCTTGGCTTTCTGCCAGCCAATACAGAATACAAAGCAAGTGAGTAGAAAAATCCCATTTTTTAGTGAAGAAAATCGATTTCAAAGTCTGTCTTAAAGGGGACTTGGAAGGGGTTTATATAGTGATAGAAATTACAAAAACAAATATGGAAAACAATCAATTAAACACAAATAGGGAAAGAAAATTAGTCAAATTTAAGCAGGAACAAGGAAAGTCACATGCATAGCCTATTCCGAGTAGAAATAGGTAAAAGAAATCGGACAAACCCTAGTTGGCAAATGGTCAAAAAATTAGCCAAGAATCTCGCTGAATCGAACGAGTGTATACAGACAGATTTTCATTTGAATCTTGTAGGTTGAGGATGATTACACTAGATTCGGAGAGGTAGTACTTGGCAAAATCGGGCAAGTACTAAGTAACACCATGAACGGGTGAATGGTAACGAGATAATACAAATAAGGTAAGCAAATCGGGGAAAGAATCCATGTTTGAGATGAATTCGAAGAGTTTTAGGAAGGCGGCGATTAGGGTTCTTCAGAGAAGGGGGAGGGTTTCAGGGCGGCGGGTTAGAGGAAAATGGGATTAGGGTTTGGGGTTGGGTAATTTAAAAGGGTAGGTTGATTGTGGGCCGTTGATCTTAGAGATCAACAACCAAGATTTTAAAGAGGAATTGGGGTGGGTTAATTAAATGGGTATGTGTGGTGGGTTGCTGGTGTTGGGCTAGGGGTTATTGGGTTAGGGTATTTGGCCTTTTGGTCCGAAAATTAGTTAAAAAATTGGGCCAGCTCTTTTAAATAGAAATTAAAAGGGAAATAATTTAATAAAATAGCTAAATAAATATATCAAAATGCTACTTATACAAATTAATACTTTAAACAATAATAGAAGACTATAAAAAATGTAAAATATTATTTTGACCCTAAATTAGATGTCAATTGCAATAAGAATGCAAAATATAGGCTATTATTGCAAATTTATGCGAATAGCCTAAAAATACAATTGTAATTATATAAAAATGAAGTGAAAATATTTCAAAAATGTATTAGGGATGAAAATAATAATTTGAAATGATTAATTCATCACAAATAATTTAAAAGGGTAATTACTGAAGTTTTTATGTAAATTAATGCGAGAAATTTAATTTAAAAGCTCTAAAATTATGGAAAATTATAAGAAGTGCTTGTGTATATCTTGTAAATTAAATAATAATGCAAAATGATATTTTGAAAGTATATATATTGTTTGAAAAATATATGAGGGCAAAATTGGGTAGCAACAACTGCCTCTCTTTACCCGGGAATGTTGAAAGAGTTGTCGGGTAAAGAAAATGATGATCGATTTTGACCGAATGAGGTGATTTGAAAAAAATGGAGGCCGAACTCTGGTTCCTGAACTGCCTACGTATCCCTGGTGTTACGGAAATCAGGCCGTGTGTAGTTCTAGATCCAACAGTGAACTGAACCGATGGAGTTGTTATAGGAATGTTCGTATGCTTCAGAAAAGGTTCTTTTAGGGTAGGACAGTATCAGATGAATTTATGCGGAGTCATCTATATGAATATGAAACGTTACGGATGGATCACTGAGTAAATATCTGAACGGTCATAGAGTAAAAGAAAGTAATTTATGGTGGTTGGTTACGTTTGAAATAATTGCAGAATGTGAACATTGAACGAAAACCGGAGCGAAGATTGCTCCCGTTAGGAGAATGGTTACTTCCTGGATTACCTGCAAAACTTAAAACACGATGCATGCAAGTACATATGGATTATTGCGAGAATTTAAACATGATGCAGATTCCCTTCGGACCATGAGGGTTGTCTTTGGACGGTGAGGATGGTATCCTTAGACCATGACGTCCTGGGCCATGAATCATGTGATAAGGGATTCGCAGGCCATGAAATGATATCTTCGGTCCATGAGAATGGTGCGTTCGAACCATGAAACCTTTGAATAATGATGTGCACGTTTGAGAGATCCTCGGGCCATGGAATGGTTTCTTCCGGCTATGAGGATGATGCCTTCAGACCATGATGCCTTTGGACAAAATGGCAATATTTCATCCCATGAAATGCAAAATATGATTGGCCGTATGCGAAGATGAGACAAGACAAGGCTTAGTCTTGGGTAAGATGAGGGAAATGCTTAGCCCTGGGTAAGTAGAGGATAATGCTAGGTCTTAGATGGCATAATGGAGATAGCATTTAATCACGAGGAAAATGCAGTGCTTAGCCTTGTGGAATTAGGGAGGCAATGATTAGCCTCATGCAGGAAGAGGAGACAATGCTTAGTCTCATGAAAGTAAGGGAAGCGTTGCTTAGCTTCATGCTGGAAAGGCAATGCTTAGCCTTATGCAATTAAGGAGGCAGGGCTTACCCTCATGCAAATAGGGAGGCAGGGCTTAGCCTCATGCAAATAGGGAGGCAGGGCTTAGCCTCATGCAAATAGGAGACAATGCTTAGTCTTATGCAAAGAAATGCAGTGCTTAGCCTTATGCAGTTAAGGAGGCAGTGCTTAGTCTCATGCAAATAGGAGACGATGCTTAGTCTCATGCAAAGAAAGGCAGTGCTTAACCTGGCAATGCTTAGCCTCATGCAAATAGGAGACAATGCTTAGTCTCATGCGGAAAAGGCAATGCTTAGCCTTATGCAATTAGGGAGGCAATGCTTAGCCTCATGCAAATAGGAGACAATGCTTAGTCTCATGCAAAGAAAGGCAGTGCTTAGCCTTATGCAATTAAGGAGGCAGTGCTTAGCCTCATGCAAATAGGAGATAATGCTTAGTCTCATGCGGAAAAAGGCAACGCTTAGCCTTATGAAGTTAAGGAGGCAGTGCTTAGCCTTATGCAAGAAAATGATGAGTGATAGTGAGAAAGTAGAGTATTTCTTAGCTGGAGATGCTTGTGATGGATAATTTGCTATCTTGAAGGTAATGACCTGACGTGTCTGTAAATATTGTTATCTTACTGTGCCTGCATCCAAAGAAAGATTGTGAGTTTTGTGGGGGAAGGTTGGTTTGTGCTTTCACCTTCTTGCTTTGCTTTTGCTCCTGTCTTGAGATCCTGTTTGAGTTACCCTGGGCAGCATCTAGCTGTTATAGAAATAAAGTTTTTTTCAAAAAAGATGCGTGCATTTAATGAGTGTAGTTATTTGAAATATGATAGTATGCATTATTAAGTAATCTAGATGAGCCAATGACTGTGACATTTTTTAGAGACATTGCGACCTCCTTGCTTTAGAATTTTGAGGGTCCTCCTCAAAATTCTGCCCCAGTTTAAAAACAATCCTTTGAATGTTATGCGTATGACGAAGTTGGCTGGACTAGCTTTAGAATTTTGAGGGTCCTCAAAATTCTGCCCTAGTTTCTTACCATGGCAAAAATGAATATTTTATTAAGATGTGACCGAACCTACAGGGCTGCCTATGTATCCCCTCTTAAACGGGAATCAGGTCAAGCGTAGTTCAGTTACATCAAATGAAGAAATGTAAACAGTCTAAACATAGTATCTCTTGACTGCGTCTGAGTTGATAGGCTTTGGCCAAATTTGTCCATCCATTTCTGCAAGTATGAGTGCTCCTCCTGTTAGTACTCTGTTAACCATGTAGGGCCCTTGCCAATTGGGTGAAAATTTTCCTTTGTCTTCATCTTGACGCGGGAAGATCCGCTTTAGCACCAACTGCCCCGATGTGAATTGTCTAGGCCAGACCCTTTTGTTGAAAGCTCTGTACATTCTGTTCTGGTAGAATTGACCGTGACATACCGCATTCATTATTTTCCCATCAATGAGAGCCAGTTGTTCATAGAGACTTCGTATCCATTCTGCATCACTGAGTTCAGCCTCTTGTATGATTATCAAAGAAAGAATTTCTACTTCGGCGGGAATAACGGCTTCAGTACCATAGACCAGCAAATAAGGAGTTACCCCGGTTGATGTGCGAACCGTGGTACGATATCTAAGTAGGGCAAATGGCAGCTTCTCGTGCCATTGTTTGTGATTATCTACCATCTTCCTTAATATCTTCTTGATGTTCTTTTTGGTGGCTTTCACAGCTCCATTCATTTGTGGCATGTATGCTGTGGAATGCTTGTGCTCGATCTTAAAGGTTTCACACATGGATCTTATCAAATCACTACTAAGGTTGGCAGCGTTGTCGGTGATGATTGATTCCGACACCCCGAACCGACAAACAATACGATCCCTAACAAAATATGTGATGACCTTCTTAGTTACAACCTTGTAAGATGCGGCTTCAACCCATTTTGTGAAATAGTCTATGGCCACTAGAATGAACCTATGCCCATTTGAAGCGGCGGGTTCGATTGGACCGATGGCATCCACCCCCCAAGCGGAGAAAGGCCAAGGTGCACTTGTTTCATTGAGTTCATTGGGTGGCACTCGTATCATATCAACATGTACTTGGCATTGATGACACTTTTGGACATACCTGATGTAGTCTGTTTCCATAGTCATCCAATAATATCCCGCTCTTAATATCTTCTTAGCTAAGACACAGCCATTCATGTGCGGTCTGTAAGTTCCGGCATGTATCTCTTCGAGCAATTTGGATGCTTCCTTGGCGTCGACACACCATCGAATTCCATCGCAGATCTGGAGTCCTTCTGTATAGAATTCCTCCTCTTTGGAAGAAATGGTTGGATAATCTTGGGAGTGTGCATTTCTGAGTGTGATTTGCATACTCCGGGTACTCTCCTTTTGCCAAATATTCTTTGATATTGTGGAACCATGGATTTCCATCCATTTCTTCTTCAACATGAGCACAATAAGCTGGTTGATTATGAATCCCTACTGGGATATGATCGATGAAATTCTTGTTTGGGTATTGTATCATAGAAGATAAAGTGGCCAATGCATCTGCGAACTCATTCTGGATTCTCGGAACATGTTTGAGCTCTATTTTGGTGAATCGCTTCATCAACTCTTGTACATAGTACAAATATGGCAATATCTTGGATTCTTTGTAGCCTATTCTCCTATAAGCTGATGTACCAAAAGGTCTGAATCTCCAATTACCAGCAATTCCTGAACGTTCATGTCGATGGCTAACTTGAGTCCTAAGATGCAGCTCTCGTATTCTGCCATGTTATTAGTATATGAAAACCTGAGTTTTTCCGATATTGGATAGTGTTGACCCATTTTTGACACTAAAACTGCTCCAATGCCCACTCCTTTAAAATTTGTAGCCCTATCTAAGAACATTTTCCAACCATCATAGGCTTCTGTGATATCTTCTCCTATGAATGATACCTCTTCATCGGGAACATATGTTTTCAGTGGTTCGTATTCTCCATCTGCAGAATTTTCTGCCAGATGATCCGCCAATGCTTGCCCTTTGACCCTCTTCTGAGTTACATAGATGATGTCGAACTCACTCAGTAGTATCTGCCATTTTTCTAACTTCCCTGTAGGCATGGGTTTCTGAAAGATGTATTTTAGCGGATCCATCCTTGATATGAGATATGTGGTGTAGGCACAAAAGTAGTTCCTCAACTTTTGAGCTATCCATGTCAAAGTGCAGCAGGTATGTTCCAACAAATAATACCGTACTTCGTAGGGTGTGAAATTCTTACTCAGATAGTATATGTCCTGCTCCTTTCTTCCCGTCTCATCGTGTTGTCACAAGACACAGCCGAAAGCCCCATCTAGTATAGATAAGTAGAGTAGTAGAGGTCTCCCAGATTCTAGTGGGACCAGAACAGGTGGTTTGGATAAATATTCCTTGATCTTGTCAAAGGATTTCTGGCATTCTTCAGTCCCACTTTTTGTAGCGTCTTTCTTCAATATTTTGAAAATCGGTTCATAGATCACAGTTGATTGTGCTATGAAACGGCTGCTGTAATTGAGATGCCCTAAGAAAACTCATCACATCTTTTTTGTTCTTTGGAGGTGGCATATCTTGAATAGCCTTGACCTTTGACGGGTCTAGCTTAATTCCTCATCGGCTGACGATGAACCCTAGCTATTTTCCAGCAGGGACTCCGAAGACACACTTTGCGGGGTTCAGTTTCAGGTTGCACCTTCGAAGTCGATCAAAAAATTTCCTCAAGTCCGCTATGTGATATGTACCCTTTTTAGATTTGATGATGACGTCGTCCACGTACACCTCTATCTCCTTGTGTATCATGTCATGGAAAATGGTTGTCATGGTCCTCATATAAGTGGCTCCAGCATTCTTTAGGCCAAACAACATCATTTTGTAACAATATACTCCCCATGGTGTAATAAAGGCTGTCTTTTCGGCATCCTCTTCATCCATCCAGATCTAATGATATCCCGCGATGCAATATACAAAGGATTGAAGTTCATGCTTGGCACAGTTGTTAATCAGTATGTGTATATTGGGCAAAGAGAAATCATCTTTGGGACTTGCTCTATTTAAATCCCGATAGTCAACACACACTTTGACATTCCCATCTTTCTTTGGAACCGACACAATGTTAGCCAACCAGGTCGGATATTCAACCACTTTGAGAACCTTGGCTTTTATTTGCTTGGTGACTTCCTCTTTTATTTTCAAACTCATATCTGGCTTGAACTTTCTGAGTTTCTACTTTATCGGTGGACACATAGGGTCGGTAGGTAGTTTACGAACCACTATGGACGTGCTCAAACCGGTCATATCATCGTAGGACCATGAAAACATATCCTCATACTCTTTCAATAATTGGATGTATTCTTCCTTCTCTGAAGGCGATAGATGAATGCGTACACGCGTTTCCTTGACTGTTTCAGAGTCTCCCAAATTAACTGTTTCAGTCTCATCCAAATTGGACTTAGACTTGTTTTCAAAATTTTCCACTTCTCTGACGATTTCCTCGGGTATTATATCCTCTTCTAGATCCTCTGAATCACTATCCTTATGTTGCGTTCTCTCATTACATGTCACAGTCGTAGGTTCATCAGGATAAGTAATAATAACGCTGTAGAGAGAGAAAATGTAAAGGATAATAATAAATACTAAAAATAGTAATCCATTGATAAAGATTTAAAATGTCAAACAAGTGCAGTTCGATGATTCAAGCAATTATTTCAAAACAAAATATGCTTAAAATAAAATATTGAAAATATCTTAGATGCTCTTAAAATTGCTTTCAAAAATAAATGATGCTAATTGCAAGGCTACCTAGGAACTCGACAGGCCTTTGATGGTGCAGCAGTCTAGTTCTTGAGAACAACTCCGCTCTCCACGGTGTGAATAATAAGGCCTTCCTCCTCCTCCTCCTCAATTATCACACTGCAATCTATGTCTTCATCATCCAGAAACAAATTCCTTATGCCAGCTAAAACTTCATCTTCTTCGGACCCCCACATCATGTCAGCTTGATGAAATGACTGGTGCAAATGTGGTACTGGTTGTTCTAGAGGGTAATAAGGACCATGCCATGGTGGCGACCAATTCTGATACTCTTGCTAGGTGTGTTAATACCCAAGCCCAAAAGTTGTGCCATGATGCTTTAGCTGTATCAGTTTGGTGATCCCCTGGAGATTCTTGCTGAGGCCCTTGCCGAGTTCATACCCTATCCATGACAGTATGCTTTCTATCTTACTGCTCCACCATTTGTCTTTCTCAATTGCGTTGATGCGCTCGATGCGATGGTATGTTTTTCCACCTAACTTCCTTTTATTCTCAATGACCGGAATAGTCTGATTGGTATAAATGGGATTACTTCCGTCTCCACGGATAATCACTTCCTGATTGTTCCACTCAAACTTCACGGTTTGATGTAGAGTAGAAGCAACGGCCCCAGTGGCATGTATCAAAGGTCGTCCTAATAATAGGTTGTAGGTAGCAGATATGTCCAACACTTGAAACTCAACATCAAACCAGGTTGGGCCCATCTGTAGGCTGAGGTTGGTCTCCCCAATTATGGCCATTTGAGACCCATCAAATGCTTTCACATTCATACTTCCTGCTCGTATCTCGTGCAGGCCTTTACCCAATCTTTTTAGAGTAGTTAGTGGACATATGTTGAGACTTGAACCCCCATCTATCAGAACTCTGGCAATGAATTTGTCCTCAAACTGCACTGTGATATGCAGTGCCCTGTTGTGACTTAGTCCTTCCGGTGGCAGCTCGTCTTCATGAAAAGTGATCTTGTGGCTTTCCAACACTTGCCCTACCATGTTGGCCATTTCTCCACTGGTGATGTTATTGGGTACATAGGCTTCATTCAACACCTTCATCAGGGCATTCCTATGTGCCTCAGAGTTTTGCAGCAGTGATAAAATGGATATTTGAGCAGGGGTTTTGTTCAGATGATCAACCACATAATATTCTCTTGCTTGTACCTTTCTCCAAAGGTCATGGGGCCAGTCTCAATGACAGGCGGCTTAGATATAGCTTCTTTGTTCGTTCCTCCCAAATGCTCGGGTGTATAAACCCTACCGGTTCTGGTCATGCCTTGCGCTGCACTTGTTTCTTCCATTTTTGATTTTCCTTTCCTCCTTGCTTCCACAACATAATCCCATGGTATAACATTAGACTTATAAGACGACGTAGGTGCTACCATCACGGTGAAGGGTGTTGTTACTTCAACCTCAAACGGAGCTGGTGCGACTACCTCAACTTTAATTGGTGCATGAGTTTTTACCACGATAGGTGTGAGAGTGACTGGAGATATTTTAGGATTATCCCCTTCTCGAATGAATCCAATTGACCCTTCCGAGTGCCATTCTTCATGGGTCTCCATCATGTTTACCCCTTCAGCCCTGTGATCCGGGAGAGGATTGTTACGGACATTGGGTGCAAACTCCTTTGCCTGTATGACTTTGGTGTCAATTAATGTCTGAATCTTATCCTTCAAAGTATGACACTCATTAATAGTATGACCCTTCATGCCTGAGTGATAGGCATATGTTTTATTTGGGTTAATCCACTGGGAAGAATTTTCCATAGCAATAGCGGGAATGGGAGTGACATAACCGGCAGCCTTTAGCCTCTCGTATAGTTGGTCTATGGGCTCAGCAATTGGAGTGTATTGTCTGGGTGGTCTGCGGTCGAAATTTGGTCTTGGTTTTTGGTAATTTTGGCGGGCTGGTGGTGAGTGGTAGTATGCTGGTTGGGTGTTATAGGTATGGTAAGTGGCGGCAGGTTGTTGGTATCTGGGAGGTGAAGGCTGATATGTGGGTGGAGGTGTTTGGTATATGAGAGGAGACTTTAGACCTTGGACTACCATTACTGCACCCACTTCTTTCTTCTTGGAGACATCTATTGACTGCAAAGCTTTATTTGTGGCTTGGAGTGCTTCAAAGTTTGTCACTATTCCGCTTTTGATCATTTCTTCTATTCTTTCCCCCAACTTGATAATGTCAGAAAATATATGGTTTTCAATAACCATCAATCTTTCGTAGTATTGTGGGTCCTGAGCTCTGACGAAGAACTTATTCATCTGTTCTTCTTCAAGTGCCGGCTTTACTTTTGCGGCTTCAGACCTCCACCGAGTAGCATACTCGCGGAAAGTTTACGTTGGCTTCTTCTTGAGATTCTCAATGCAGAAAACAACTGGTGTGTTTTCTGTGTTAAACCTGAACCGATCCATGAAATCCGACATCATGCTCACCCAATTAACCCACTTCTTTGGGTTCTAACTGATGTACCAAGACAAGGCATCTTTGGTGAGGCTCCTCATGAACAACTTCATACGGATTCGTTCATCCTTGACAATCCCTATGAGTTTGTCACAATACGCTCTCAAATGCACCTTCGAATCACCAGTTCCGTCGAATATTTCGAACTTAGGAGGTTTGTAACCCTCTGGTAGTTCTACATCTGGCTGAATACACAAATCCTCATAATTCAAACCCTCAATACCTTTGCCACCTTTGACACTTTGAACTCTGCCAGTAAGCTTCTTGAGTTCTTCCGCCATGTTCTTGATGAGCAGGTCCTTCTCGGCCGATTCGAGTATATATAGGGTCTGTTGTGGGATATGGGGTAAAGTATCCACATATATGGGATTGCTTTGATGGACTCCGGGAATCTGGGCATAATGGTGATCATTGGTTGAGTTTTGGGGATCAGGGATAGGCTGTGATGCGTTCTGAGGAATGTGATAAGTGGTGGTTTGTGGATATTGAGTCGGATGGTGATGGTGTTGTGGAGGTGTAGGTACTGGTGGAGGATTATGGTTTTGAGGAGGTGTGGCGTATTGATGAGGCACGGGAGGATTTTACGGATTTTAGTTTTATGTGTTTTGGGGAGGTACCGGGTTTTGGGCATTTGTGTTTTGTTGGTTGATGTCGGGGACGTTTAGGGTGAGGGAAAAGTTTTCCAAGTTCCGGACCTGCTCAAGCTCCCCTTGTAGCTCCAATATTTTCTGCTCCAGACGTAGGACCAAATCATTCTGTGCTGGCGTACTCCGGCAGTTTGAAGTTTCAATGTTCTCTCCGTGGGTAGCATGGTCTTTTCTAATACCATTCATATCATCCATTTTCGCTTTTCCTTTGTTCTTGGGATTACTTAGTGGAGGAGGAGGTGGAGGACCTCTGGATCGAGTGTAATATGCTGACAATGCCAGTATGCACGAACCAACCTTGGGGAATGGGAATAAACAAAACAAAAGGAAAAAAAACAAAAAGGTAGCCAAGTCAGTAAGGAGTATTAATAGAATGTTTGCGATATTGAACATGTTTTGCAAGAGTAATAAATTCGCGTCCTAATTTGAGGGATATAATTGTGCCCGAGGTAGTCCTAAGCGACACATAGACTTGGAGACAATTGATGCCAATAATTACGTCATTTCATTAATGCGAAAATGAGTCAAATTTTTACTAAAACGACAATAATGATAAAGTCACTAATGGCATTTGCCTTATTACAAGAAAAAAATTTGAATGAATCTAGAAAGCAATAAAGACATTGTTTCCTAATCTATTTGGCCTCAGAAGAACCTTCTCCATGCTTGGCCTTCTTGGATCCGTCGATCAGGTTCCCTAGGTCGCGCATATCCAATAGTAAGTAAGCCCTTGCTAGATGCCCTCCTTCATTGCCTTCCGTGTTCTGACAATCCGAGAGTCTCTTTCTCATTTTTCCCTCAAGTTCCCTTTAAAATCTACTTTGTATTGGACCATGTTGGAAACTCGAGGTATAACCTGTTTTCTTCCCGCTTGCCTCATTACCCTTTTAGAAGCATAAGGATAGGTCTCTCTTAACCCGATCAGCACTAGATGAGTAGTTTCTCTTGATCTGATGATGAACTCACTGCTAGGGAACCATTCAAACATCCAATGTACCTTTTCGTCAGTCAAATTGCTGAAGAAACGCACCCAGCTCACAGCACTTCCAGGTTGCGCAAACCTATCTGGGATAAATGTCATTCTCTTTGGATGATGGTAAGCTATGTAGTCATTCAATGGTCGTCGTAGAAGCTCTTGGTGATTTTCACCTCTCTGGAAATGTAATAATAACCAAACCTGCAGCAACAAATTACAACCCTCGAAGTGTCCATACCCCTGCTTGCATCGATCTAAAGCGCGATACATTTCGGCCAAGAATATAGTGTAAGTTTGTCCCTCGATTCCTTCCATTAGAGTCCTGGCGACCATGGCTAAGTGAGTGTGGATCCTTTCCCCTTTCATCGAAAATATCATCAATCCCAAAAAACAGACAATGTACACAAAAACTCGGCGGTGCGTCCAACCCAAGTAAGTGATGGCAAGTTCATCATGATGAAGGAAATATGACTTGCTATGCCTATAACGTTCGTAAAGGAATTAAAATGGGATGTATGACTTTTTCAGACAGAGTAACTCATCATTTTTCTTGAAACCCAACATTTTCAAAAAACCGCAGGGAGTGCGATTTTCTGGTACTAATAAACTCAGACTATTCCATGGCATTTTAGCGAAGCCTCCTATTTCCTCTAAGAGAGGAGTCATTTCTATGTCACCAAAGCGGAAGACAACTCTTTTCTCATCCCAAAACATAGTGGCGGCCTCAATCAATGCCCTATTTGGCCGAATGTCCAATAAGGAAGGTAAATTACCAAGGACCCTTTTCACATGATTCTTGTTACTAGGTGAGAGGTTCTTCCACCAATCAAGCAGCAAAGGTGAGATATTCTGAACCATGCCGAACCTGGGGACTTTATGCTTCATTTTCTGCAAATAAATAGAGTTAGCCCTTTCCCCCTCTGGATCTGACTATTTACACGTTAATGATCAACATACCGGCATGTTTTCTCCAAGTAATTCACATAACGTGATGGTGTCCATTGGGATTATGGAAATCCTGTCGGACTTTGGACAAGGCTTATCTTAGTGGATTATCACGTGAAGAACGTTCTAACCCATACTAGGTTTGACATGATGCATGCACAGTTGATATTGGAGTGAGGTTTCTAGAAGGGTCTAGACCGGTACTCTCAAGTGGACAATTTGAGAGGGAAAGGCACGGGACCGTCGACTGCACCGCTGATCAACTAGTTTACCGCAAGTAAGCCTTTCCAATTTAAAAGGGTAATTTTGGAAGAGCGCGGACACTCATCAAGTGCCGCTATGTTATTAATCGGGCACAAGTGGAATATGATGTGGATCATGCTTTATGCAAAGATAATAACACGTTGCCAAGTATTTGCATGATAAATATGTAAAAGCAATAAATATAGTATTAAGGTAAAACATAGAAGACGTAAAAAGAAAGATAAAGGAAGAAGTTAGTTCGTGGAATATTGGGAATGTAATAAAGTAAGCAAGGGAGTAGGGGTGTGAGAGACATGATGTAGCAACCTTTAAACAAATGAAGAGCAGTTTAGAGCAAATAAAGGTGAATAAGAAAGGGATATACATGTTATAACCAATTTAAGCAAAGGAAGGTGGAGCAGGGAAGGGATGTGCATATTACAACGAATTTAAACAAGTAAAAGGAAAATGGGAGAGGGATGTGCATGTAGTAGCAAATAAAAACGGAAAAGGGAAGCTCATTTATATCAAAGAAGACTAATCCATATAAACCAAATTTTCTATGGTAAGAGCCTAAGTGTAAATCCCCAACAGAGTCGCCATGCTGTCGCGCCCTGTTTTCTCGTGAAATCGGGCCTCGACGTGTGACAACTCTTTTAAGGAGGTATTAAAAGAGGAGAGTCTCCACATAACAATTTTTAAGGTGCGTTAGGGCACCTATTTCTAAATGACTCTGGTTTAACTGGTGAACGCCACCAAAGATCGGGTAAGGGCTCAAGTTACCTCAAAGAGAAGGTGTTAGGCACTCCTCGAGCTCCACAACCGTGGGTCCCGACCGAACTTAAATTATATCGATTAGTCTATGTGATCAAGTAAGCAAAGAGAGTACAAAATCTAAGAATTTTATTACAAAGAGATCTTGAATAGGGAGGTACAACTATTTTTTCATTCTAATAGAAAAGAAAGGAAAAGGGGGGGAGGTCCTAAGGGGGTCCTAAGTTTTTTAGCCTAAAGGATCACCCCGTGCACATAAATAATATTTTGTAACTCCCTTGAGATAGGGTGTTACTCATATTATCTAGCGCGCATAGACTATCATCTCCTGCTACCCGATTACTATGTTAAAGTTGTTTACCTAAGAGCGCTCTAATTCAATTCTAAGTCGTGCCCTACGCATGTACTACTACCTGTCCCATACGTATGGTCCAGGAGGTTTTGGACCTCTATTTGGATGGTTCTAGACCTTATCTAGGCTGCTCAAAAATGCAAAACTAGGTGACAAACAAAACATATAAAAACTTCACATAAAAGCAATTGAGGGCTCACATTGACCTCCACACTTACGCAGCGAATGCACACAAACACAGATGTCAATTAGGAAGCTGCAAAATCTAGAATTTTAAACATATAGACATGCTTTCTAGGCGATTCTTGAGTCAAAGTATGCGGACAATTTCAGATGCAGGACATTGCTTATAGATAGAATTATTCAGGTATTACAAGCTGATTATTGAAGGTTTTAAGTTACCAATCCTATATGTGTTATGCCTAGGTGATCTACGCAGTTGAGTATAACAAAATCTGTTGGAAAATGTCCCAGAATTATCCAGGTTTTCTTAATAGTGACACTCAGGAAACAGTGTTTTAGTAGTCTAGTATTAACCAATTGACGAGCAATTATTTCCTATAGGCAGGATCTCTATAGCACAACACTTTAAAGCTTATTTTATTATCATATCTTAATCCTATAGGCATAATTTCTAGGTGAGCAGCACCAAGTAGAATAATTGCAATCATATAGGCACGATTTCTAGTAGGCGATAAGGATTGACAAAAATATCGATGAGAAACTAATTCCTATAGGCAGGTTCTCTTATAACACATAACAATAAATATAATTTTAGCATTTGGGGTTTGCGAGTAGACAGTGTGTGTGTGTGTGTGTGCTTCTTCTAATGTTGTGATTTCTACAGTATACATATAATCGAACAACACAAGTCCTATAGGCATGTTATCTACCCATTTTATATGTAAATATTAAATTCTACCCATTTCCCCATTTACTAACACCCCAATTGTTTATACAGAAGTTATTACAGGCTCAATAATGAGTAAAAATACAAATGTTACACAACAGTGACAATAGGCCCACAGTAGGCTCAACATGCAACAACTCTTACACAGTGTACCCAGACCTCTAATATGGGCCATATCCAACACACGACCCCAGAATCCATAAAGGAGACCAAAGTCAATTTATTCAACCATAGCACCAAATGTTGCACCATTTAAATCAGCCAATTCAGGTACACAACAAATAACAAGATGGAATATGATGAATAAGAGTAGTTTGAGATTTAGGGAATAACTAAGGACCAAGCCCTAGTATGTCAGAGTTCACAAGGGTCTCAATTGGACCCCGAGCAGTGCTCACACTAGGGTGATCAATAATAGAACCTAGGTAGCCTTGGCTTTCAGACGGCTAAGAATGAGAACTCAAGAGAGAGCATAGATGACAAGTGAAGGATAGTAAACCAAGGTTAAGAGACAAAGCTGAGGGGATACAAATATAGTCAAGTTGAGCACATAAAGCAAATTATCAAACAGACCTTAGGGCATTTAGAACAGACTTAGCAACGATTCAGAAGAACAAGTTCAACACCTAGTGCATAAGTGGTCATACATTAGTAGAACAGGTTTGCAGGATTGGTGACAGTAGCATACACAAATTCATAATAAAGGAAGAGGTCCAAATTATGGGAAAAATGTTATGAAACAGTCATGCTAATTTGTCAATAGGACAACATTTAGACATGAGAAAAGCAGATTACAACTATTGATGAATGGGGGGAGGGGAGGGGGGGTTAAACATGCTAAAGGGCATACTAACAGGACCAAATATGCTATATAGGCAGGATAACATCACAACAATTCAGAATATGATAGGAAACAGATTTGTGCCATATAGTGAGTGTACATACTCAGGTTTTTGAACACAATCGACTAGCTATCGAAAGAGAGTACAAATTATGTAGGCTAAGCATATTCTAATAACAAGATTGATGGCCTAAGGCAAAATTAAACATCAAGTGATGCTAACAAGTATAAAGGTCCCAAATAGTAGTAATTCTTAACACATGAACTAGACAGATTTGGAAAATATATACTTAATAGATCCAGGTTTAGGCATGCTTGAAGCTAAAAGTTAAAGAGACCTAAAAAATTAAAGAGAAACAAACAGAATTGCACACAAAACAGCCCAGAAAAACATATTAAACTGACGAACTTCAGGAGTGAAAACATATGCAAATCATAGATACATAGGAATGAAATTACAAAGTCTAGTAACTCACCAATTAAGCGAAGAACAGTAAAGAATGAACTTCCACAGAGACCCCAGAATCCCAATGCGTCAAAGTTCCCAAGAGCTTCGATGAACTCAGGGCAATGCTCGCACCAAGAACAGGTTAAGTAACAAGGTGTTAATGGCCTTGGCTTTCAGCCGGCCAATACAGAATACAAAGCAAGAGAGCAGCAAAACCCCAATTTTTAGTGAAGAAAATCGATTTCAAAGTCTGTCTTAAAGGGGACTTGGGAGGGGTTTATATAGTGACAGAAATTGGAAGAACAAAAATGGAAAACAATCAATTAAACACAAATAAGGAAAGAAAATCAGTCAAATTTAAGCAGGAAAAAGGAAAGTCACATGCATAGCCTATTCCGAGTAGAAATAGGTTAAAAAAAATCCGACAAACCCTAGTTGGCAAATGGTCAAAAAATTAGCCAAGAATCTCGGTGAATCGAACCCACATGCTCCTTTTGAGAGTGTATACAGATCGATTTTCGTCTGAATCTTGTAGGTTGAGGATGATTACACTTGATTCGGAGAGATAGTACTTGGCAAAATCGGGCAAGTACTAAGTAACACCACGAACAGGTGAATGATAACGAGATAATACAAATAAGGTAAGCAAATCATGGAAAGAATCCATGTTTGTGATGGATTCAGAGAGTTTTAGGAAGGAGATGATTAGGGTTCTTCAGAGAAGGGGGAGGGTTTCAGGGCGGCGGGTTAGAGGAAAATGGGATTAGGGTTTGGGGTTGGGTAATTTAAAAGGATAGGTTGATTGTGGGTCGTTGATCTTAAAGATCAACGGCCAGGATTTTAAAGAGGGATTAGGGCAGGTTAATTAAATGGGTATGGGTGGTGGGTTGCTGGTGTTGGGCCAGGGGATATTGGGTTAGGGTATTGGGCCTTTTGGTCCAAAAATTAGTTAAAAAATTGGGCCAACTCTTTTAAATAGAAATTAAAAGGGAAATAATTTAATAAAATAGCTAAATAAATATATAAAAATTTTACTTATGCAAATTAGTACTTTAAAAAATAATATAAGACTATAAAAAATATAAAATATTATTTTTACCCTAAATGAATTGTCAATTGCAATAAGAATGCAAAATATAGGTTATTATTGCAAATTTATGCGAATAGCCTAAAAATACAATTGTAATTATATAAAAATGAAGTGAAAATATTTCAAAAATGTATTAGGGATGCAGATAATAATTGAAGTGATTAAGTCATGACAAATAATTTAAAAGGGCAATTACGAATTTGTTATGTAAATTAATGCGAGAAAATTAATTTAAAAGCTCTAAAATTATGAAAAATTATAAGAAGTGCTTGTGTAAATCTTGTAAATTAAATAATAATGCAAAATAATATTTTAAAAGTATATATATTGTTTAAAAAATATATGAGGGCAAAATTGGGTATCAACACAAGTCATAACACATATTACGAAACTGCTCGAGACCTTAAGCCACCGAACGAGATGCTAATTCTTAAAACGACAACTCGAGTCGTTACAGTGAGCCCCTTGGAAGTCAAGTCGTTTCTCACATATATTTTAAAGGTAGGTACTCTTACCAATTATATCTCCATGCAACCTTAAATAGCTCTATGTCAAATAGTCCCCTGGTAGTCAGGTCGATCCTACTGGCATAGATGAGTTAAACCATCATGATAGCAAATAACTTATTAAATTTTATACTTTCCGGGTAGTCCAGGCATCTAGTGTAAAATTAAATAATTCTTCCAATTCATGCATCTAATGCAATAAATAATTTTAACATATTCTCAAACTATAAGTCTCCTGGTTGTCAGACGTTCCTTATAAACAAGAAATAAATAAAATTATTTATTTTGATTGATAGCTTTACAATAAAATATATATTTTATTACTTAAGAACTCAAATTTTAGTTGGAGGTAATTGTTATTAAAATAACTTTTAATAACACGATGATCAAATATTTTATAGCACATGAATTCAGTTCAAGTTGTCTACATAGTTAGTCCTAAATTAATTCATATCACATGTAATAAATAATTCAAAATTATGTAATGAACAAGCACGTGACATAACAACGAAATTCAATATCTTCTAACATGTTTATCTTATATATCACATAAAAATAATTCATGCCAGAAAATTATTATTATTTAACATCTCATGAACTAATAACAATTAAAATAACAGTAGAATCCAATAACCTATTATCGATTACCGTCGCATCTAATACAAAATTTCAAATTCAAGTTACGAACTATCTTAATAGTTTAACTTATACGTATACATATTTTATTCACAATAAAATTATATCAATCCATATGCATTCAAAAATTTGATTGTTGCATAAGACACAAGCATTATGGTTTGAACTCTTCGAATATAAAGTTAAAATATTTCGTAAATAAATTTGAGACACAATAAACCACGATTCTGATATCCCTGAATGATTGTATATACGTGTTCGTAACACGAAGCGGAAGACAATAATAATCTTACGAAGATCTTTTCGTGTTAAAAATTTATTTACATGTCAAAGATCGGATATGAGACGTACCTAGTGAAGAGAGTCTCGTTTCAAAATTCTCCTAAAGTGCGAAGACTCTATGAGTATCCACACCGAGACCGATCTTTGTTATCAACTCTTTGATCAATGAAACTACGAACAAATTGAATGAAATTCGTGTGCTGCCTAGAAATAAACGGAACAAGGAAAACAGTTTCCTTGTCAAAAATATATAATCTCTTATATACTTGTGCGGCTCATGCACCTCCGTTCCTTTTCCCGTAGTTCCCTAGTGTTTGATAATATGTATTTATATACATGAACTTGCAACACTTTTCCAGTAGGACAAGAAAAAGTTAGACGCGTTGGTTTTTCCTTCTCAAAGTCCATTCCGAAATTGGAATTATGGAATCTTTTTATTTGAAAAAATTGAATCCCATCCTAAATGGGATTTGAGTTGGCCGACACGCTCTTTAGGACTTACGTTGATCCAATTCAAAGTTGGATTCAACTTCCAATCCCTTTATTCATATATTTCATATACATTCTTATATGAAATATTAATTATATATATTACATATATATTTCAATTAAGAGATATAATTTCTTTTTCTATTTCAAATAAAAAACTTTAATTTGTTCACACTATTAATTATATCCTCCCTACTAGCAAAGAATATAATACTATTTCATTTGAACTAACAAATTAATTTATTTGACTAATTAATTCTTTAATTTAATCATCAAATAATAAAATAATTAATCCTTTAGCAAAGATCGGAACACTCATTAGTTTGCGCCCCCATAGGTTCAATACTAAACCGATAGTAAAATTAATCAGATTAATAAACTAATCAAGGGTGTCGTCTAGCAACAATCCTTAACGACCGGATATAATGAAGTATACAATTTACTATCAAGAACCAGTAGAAGAATAATATAGTAATTCCTTCTGTCCTTATAGCTCTGGGTCATCCTAAGATATGGTTTAACTGTCAAATCCTAATAGATGACCAACTATGTGTGCATGTCATATAATCGACCATTGAATGACTTAAGAAACTCTTTTCTTCTTTCATTCAATTGCATCTTGATCAATCACTAGTTCTACAAGCACTTAATCATACCCAATATTATTTTAACTATCGCCCCAGGGCCATAGGTGTCTAGTATCAAAGTACAATAAATAACTTGTCAATTACTATGACGATCTCAGGTCAAAGAAAACTCTTACATCACATTCTTCAAGAGAATATCCCACTGATAGTTTATGGTAATTCTAACCATTATGAATTATCCAATGAGTCGGTTCAATGATCATATCTCTATATGCGTCATCTATCTATGCGATTTAGTTAATGAGATCAACTAATCTTTATCCAATAAAGACGATCACATAAATATTGATCTAACCAGATTACTAATGTCCGAATTAATAATTCTATGATCAAGAACAAATTTAGATTAAATTATAAAAAATTTCACTCTCATTATCATGATCTCCATCACGATGACAAGTCTCAAAATTTAGTCAACGACCTTATCAAGTTAATCAAATAATTAATAATAACTATGATAAAAGAATAACAAATGCCATATATTTTTATATCAAATAACGTTCACAAATATATATTCAAATCATCAATTATGAGATTGGATCTAGGGCGTAGATACTATATCCTTAACAATATCCCACTTGCACTCGAGCCAATCGCTCTTGTACTTCATTCCCAATTTTCAGTTTTGCTTATCAAACTCATTTACGCCAAGAGCTTTAGTGAATGGGTCTGCAACATTTTTCTTTCCATCAACCTTTTGAATCTCGATGTCTCCACGTCCAATGATCTCTCTTATCAGGTGATACCTTCACAGAACGTGTTTGGATTTTTGGTGTGATCTTGGTTCTTTTGCTTTAGCAATAGCTCCAGTATTGTCACACAACAATGGAACTGCACCTTCTATAGAAGGAACCACACCAAGTTCAGTTAAGAACTCATCCATACAGCTTCCTTAGCAGCTTCACTAGCTTGGTTGGAACTTTTCCAACTCACTGCACCGCCATTTAAGGTAAATACATAACCAGAAATGGATTTGCTATCATCTCTCTGGAATGAAACTTGTATCAGTATAACCTTTAAGTTTCAACTCAAAATATCCATAGATGAGGAATTGGTCTTTAGTCCTTTGTAAGTACTTAAGTATGGTCTTCACCACCTTCTAATGTTCCTCACCATGATTTGTCTGATATCGGCAAGTCACTCCTAGTGCATAAGCCACATCAGAACGTGTACATGTCATGGTATACATGATAGCTCCCACTGTACTTGCGTATAGGATCCTACTCATGCGTTCTCTCTCTTCAGGTGTTTTAGGACAATCCTCCCTACTGAGAGTAATTCCAGTGCCTATCGGAAGATAGTCTCTTTTGAAATTATTCATGTTATACCTCTTTAAACTGGTATCAATGTACAAAGACTGGAAAAGTCCAAGCAGCTTCCTCAATCTATCTCTATAGATCTTTATTCCTAATATTTAAGCCGCTTCTCCCAAGTCTTTCATAGAGAACTGTTCAGATAGCCAAAGTTGCAGTGCCGGTATATCATTCCCTATGAGCAATATATCATCAACATACAGTATTAAGAATATAATTGTGCTCTCACTAACCTTTTTGTACACACAAGGTTCTTCTTCACATCTAATAAAATTGAACTTTTCAATTGTCTTGTTAAAGCAAATATTCCAACTTTGAGAATCTTGCTTTAATTCATAAATGGATCTCTGTAGCTTGCAAATTTTATTATAATCAGATGAAGATGTGAAACCTTCAGGTTGTGTCATGTCCATATCTTCTTCTAAATCACCATTAAGGAAAGTTATTTTCACATCCATTTGCCATATTTCATAATCATAGTATGCTACTATGCTGCTATAGCAAGCAAAATCCAAATTGATTTGAGCATTGCCACGGGAGAGAAAGTCTGGTCATAGTCGACTCCTTCTTTCTGACGATATCCCTTGGCAACAAGACGGGTTTGGTAGGTGTCCACCTTTCCGTCTGCTCCAATCTCATTCTTAAAATTCCATTTACAACCTATAGGTTTTATATCCTTTGAAGGTTCAACTAAAGTCCATACTTTATTTTTCTTCATGGATTTCATTTCGGATTCCATAAACTTTTGCCATCTCTCATATTCAGAACTTTGTATGGCCTCTTCATAGGTCTTAGGGTCGTCATCATTATGATCAACCTCACTTAATATATCATCTTGTACTATTAGATTTAATCTAGTTGGTACATGACGTTCTCGTGTAGACCTTCTAAGAGGTGCTAGTACAACTTGTTCACCTTGTGCTGGATTTGGTTGTTGTTCAATTTGGTTTGGAGCTGGTTCATTAACCTGTTCTTAAACTACATTTAGTTCTTAAACTTCAATCGTTGAATATGACAACTTCTTTGTCAACTTCAAAACATCCAATAAAGGTTCTTCAACTTGTGTCTCATGATATTGATTTTGTATTGATTTAAAGTGTTGGCAAGATGTGAAGAAACAAATTTGGTGCTCAATTGGGAGAAGTGTCATTTCATGTTCGAGGAAGGCATTGTCGTTGGCCACAAAATCTCAAAGAATGGAATTGAAGTTGACAAGGAAAAGATTGAGGTGATTTCTAAACTTCAATCTCCAAATTCGGTGAAGGGTGTGTGGAGTTTCTTAGGCCTCACAGGGTTTTACGGGCGTTTCATCAAAAACTTCTCTAAGGTGGTGAACCTGTTGTGCAAGCTTCTTGAGAAAGATGCTAAGTTCAACTTCGATGATGATTGCATGAGAGATTTTGAATTGTTAAAATTCAAGTTGACAACTACTCCCATTATCACCGCTCTAAATTTGTGCATTTCTTTTGAACTCATGTGTGATGCAAGTCACGTAATGGTTGGGGTTGTTTTGGGGCAATGCATCAAGAGGATTTTTTTACTCGGTCTACTATGCTAGTAAGACCATGAATATTTCCCAAGTCAGCTATACTGTTACGAAGAAAGAGCTCATTACCATTGTGTTTGCAATTAAGAAGTTCCCCCCATACTTGATGGGTGCAAAGGTCATTGTCCACATGGATCATGTGACACTTCATTATCTTATGAGCAAGAAAGATTCCAAAGATCGGTTGATGAGATGGGTGCTTTTGTTGCAAGAGTTTGATATTGACATCCAAGATATAAAATGGAGTGAAAACCAAGTGGCGGACCACTTGTGTCGTTTGGAGAAGGAGGGGAGGCCGCATGATGGCCTTGAAATTAATGACTCCTTCCCGATGAGAAACTCTTGGCAATTTCAATTAAAGAGGTGCCATGGTTCATGGATCTAGCAAATTTCCTTGTGTGTGGAATCATCCCGGATGAGTTCTCTTCAAACCAAAGGAAGAAGCTCAAACAGGATTGTCAAGAATATTATTGGGATGAACCATAAATTTTTCGGATTTGTAGGGATGGGGTAATTAGAAGATGTGTACCGGAAGAAGAGCATGGTGAAATTATTGGGTCTTGTCATTCTTGACCATATGTCGGTCATCATGGTGGAGCAATAACGATGGTCAAAGTGCTAAGTTGCAGTTTCTGTTAGCCCACTCTTTACAAGGATTCTAGTGAGCTAGTGAAAAGATATGATGAATGTCAACAGGCCGGTGGAATCTCAAAGAAAATGAAATGTCTCTCACTACCATTTTGGAGATTAATATTTTTGATGTGTAGGGTATTGACTTCATGGGTCCGTTTGAGAGTTCTTATGGAAATACCTACATCTTGGTCGCGGTTGATTATGTTTCCAAATAGGTTGAGGCCGTTGCTCTACCCAACAATGAGGCGAGAAGTGTGGTGACGTTCTTGAAGAAGAATATTTTCACAAGGTTTGGTACTCCGCGAGCTAGTATAAGTGACGGGGGGTCACATTTTTGCAACAAGGCTTTCGACACTATAATTGGAAAGTATGGTGTTACTCATAAAGTCTCAACTCCCTATCATCCATAAGCTAGCAATCAAGTGGAAGTCTCCAATCGGGAGATAAAGAGTATTTTATTTAAAACGATGAATGCTAATCGGACAAACTGGTTCAAAAAGCTTGATGATGCACTATGGGCTTATCGAACGTCATACAAAACACCTATCAAAATGTGGCCGTACCGGTTGGTGTTCGGAAAAGCTTTTCATCTTCCTGTGGAACTAGAGCACAAGGCCATGTGGGTTCTAAAAAAGTTGAATCTTGATTGGGATATAGCCGCTAACTTGAGGGTTGCACATTTGAATGAATTAGATGAGTTTTGGTACCATGCTTATGCAAATTCGTTCTTGTACAATGAAAGGATGGAATATCTTCATGACAAATACATTTGGAACAAAGCGTTCAAGGTAGGCGATTTTGTATTGTTGTTCAACTCAAGGTTAAATATGTTTCCCGGGAAGCTAAAGTCTTAATGGAGCGGTCCTTTTGAAATTGTGGGTGTGACACCTTTTGGTGCGTTGGACATGAAGAACAAAAACAATGAATTATTCTGAGTCAATGGTCATCGGGTGAAACACTATTTGGGAAAAGTTGGAGATAGCCACGTCGTGGCGGTCATTCATTTCAAATGATGGTATTCTGCATCGTGCCGCGTCGTTAAATCAGGTGCTTCTTGGGAGGCAACCCATATTTATTTTATTCTTTTGTAGTTAGGTGTTATTTTTATGCTAACTTGATTTGAAATGTGCTACAGAGCTGAGTGTGACTTACATGAATTGTGGACAAAAATCTGGCTAAGTGTTGCAAGAATTGCGGACTACAGTTGAATTGTGTGGACCGCACATTGTTAGTTGCTGCAGCAAAAATACACTGTGGCCACAAAATTATCTTGCATACCGCACAAATGAAGGGGTAAAAATGCAAACTCTCTGAAGTTTAGTCTGTTAGAAAAAAGGTCGATATGCAACGGCAAGAGAAAATTTGCGGCCGCAACAAGAAATCTGCGTCTGCACACAAAATTTTGCAGACCACAGATGAAGAATCAAAACCGAAGACCCAGGTAACAGAGTGCATACCGCACTTGAAATTGTGCGGGCGTATTCAACCTCCTTCCCCTTTAGTCGACCAAAGGGTATAAATAGAGGAACTAGGGTATTTCTTAAGATTTTCACACTTTGAGCATAAAACAATAGTCCTCTGTTAAATTTCTTGGTGATTTGATCTGTCCACATGCCCAACAATTTGGATCACTCATTCCTTACACTCATTCACATATGGTATGCTTAAATTTCTTAGAATTTTTCATTTTTAGTTTAATTTGTTTTATTCCATTTGTCACTAGAACTCAATTGTACATCCATGTGGGGGTAAATCGGTAATGGGTTAACTAATACCTGCTCATTGGGGACTGGGTCAACACATTTTCTTGACTCTATGATGTTACCCTGTCGAATTATGCACAAAAAATTACAAAACCTAGAATGACCCAACTGAACTTTTCGAAGTTTTTGAATTCTGCGGCCGCAGGTTTAATTGTGCGGTCCGCAAAAATGGAATCTAGGGCTTTATTAGTAAATAAGGGATCTATGGCAGCAAAGTAAAATGTGTAGACCATATAATTCCCATTGAGGCTACAGACCAGTCCTTTTACTGTCATCAGAGAGTCTACGCTTTGTGACTCAAATGTGTGGCCGCATGTCTAATTGTGCGGACTGCAAAAATCATGTTGTGGACGCACATCAGCCAATTCTCTGTCATCAGAGAGTTGGTATATTTTGGGTTTCTAAGTTGCGGCTGCAAATGAAATTGTGCGGACCGCACTTTACTTTTTGTGGCCGCAAAACTAAATTGTGTGGTCCGCAAGGCCTCATCTGCAATCGCAAGAAAATTGTGCGGACCACAGATCCTTATCCTGCAAGCATGTTTAAACTGTGAACCTCACTGTGTTTCTTGGTGTGTACTTGCATATCTCCTTGTACGTCTGATCATTGAATTGCAACTAACAATCACCTTTGCTTGATACAGATAATGGTTCGATCTAGAGACAGAGGTGACACTTCTAAAGGGAGAGGTGAACCTTTTAGGGGTCGAGGCAAGAGTACCTTACCCCTCGGCCAACAAAGGACAATAACAAAGAAAGCTACAACCGGCAGAGGGAGAGGTGCAGATCTCTCCGAGACGAGCTCTTATGTCCCGTCTCGGGAAGCATCCGAGGGCAACTCAGCCTCTATTCAAGAGAAGTCGGCCATATAGTCAAGGCCATAAGGGAGATACCAACTCAGGCATGAGTCGTCCTCATCTCATAGCACTTTCTAGGGATCAAAAAGTGCTAGTCAGGCTTCTAAGCCATCAACTACACCTGTTCCTGAGGCTTAAGATATCCCCGATGATGAAAGAGGGGGAGATGCTACAGCTTCCGGCCTTGAAAGGTCGAAGAATAAAGAAGTTTGGGAGGACCGTTTTGTTAGCTTGGCCGCCTTCACCAGCTTTTGTACATGGTGGCCAGTGAGATCGCTTACTCTTGAGCGACAGTTTCAGTTGAAATATTTGGAGAGGTACAACCCAGTAGTGTTTAGATAGTTCAAGGAATGCAAGGGGTGGATGTGGTTCACCCAGAGTGTCTCGGATGCCAAAGAGTACCTTCTCCGTGAATTCTACACTAATGTGGCGCATATCAAAAAGGGGACAAAGGTCACCAAAGTGCATAACCTCAAAGTGAGATTTGATCAGCATACACTCAACACATACTTGGGTTTTGAATATGTTGAGCCAAATAAATATTTAGAGAAGTTTGAGATGGAGATGCAGCTCGGCCTTGGTTAGTAGAGATTCTAGCAGCACCAGGGCCACCACAACCATGGATTGCTACTGGAGTTCCTATCCACAGGAGCATGCTATAGTTTTGAGGTGAAGGGGTGGCAAACCTTTGTCTGCAACATACTGGACCCGTGCCAGAATGAGACATACCTTCTGATTCCTAGGGTAGTCTTGGTTGCTTCTATTATAGCCGGGTACCGTATCAATATGGGGGCCGTGATGTCGATCAACATCCTAGTGATTTCTTGGCAAGATGATGCGTCCTATCTGTATCCCAACACTATCATAGAATACTTCACAGATGCAAGGGTAGAGCCGAGGGATTATGACACAAAGGTGAAGCCGAAGAAGCCTTTTACATGGTATTCACTGAAGGATGCGAACAATCCGAAGAAGAAAGTTCAGCCTCCTACCATTGCAGGCCAGTCTGATGAGCTAGCCATAGTAGTTGTTGAGGCAGTTGATGTTCCATCCACTTCGGCTGAGCCTTCCTCCAGTGCCGCAGCTATACCCCCGCCATCATCCACAGCCCCTATTGTAGCTCCTGCCACAACTTCCACTTCGTCTTTGAAGCCGGTTCACATGACTATTGTCCCACTTTCTGTGCTGTAAGTATCCCAGACATTGGGGAGCCTTAACAACTGGATGCAGACAGCAACTGCAAAGCTGTCTACTGCTCAGGCACCTCAGTTTCCCCTGACAGTTGAGGAGACATTGAAGAAGATCCTAGAGAACCAGAACATCATTATGGCTACCTTGGTACAACACGGGTCAATGATCAAAGAGTTGGGAAAAGAAGTAAAGAAGATGATAAAGTCCCAGGCTAGCAAAAGGTCAGTGGACAAGCTCTGGATACAGGTGAGCAAGCTTGCTATAGGGAGATCTCCCCTTTGACATGCTGATTGACCCACACCATTCAGGCCCAGATCCTGTAGCACCAGTAGCACCGATGGCACCAACTGGCTAGTCTGAGGAGACAAACTTTGCTCCCGACACTGCCGAGGTAGTGCGTTAGATGTTCACCAACCCTGCCATACCCAGAGTTGAGGATGATGAGATTAAGTTTGATGAGACTGAGGGAGGTGACATTGCTGGGGACACAGAGATGTCTAAGGAGCCATAGGGAGTTTTCTTCACTTTTTCCCCTCTTTTACTCTTATGTTGTTAAGCATTGGGGACAATGCTTATCTTTATGGAGGGGGTGGAGTTTATTGATCATATTTGGTATATTCTGAGATATTTGGCCTGTAATAACTTGATATTATTTTCTTTTTTCTTATTGTGTATATATTCTCTCTCTTTCTCTCATTATATGTATTTAGTAGTTTTTGTTTATTAGCTTCTCTATTTTTGTTTCTTTGTTAGTTCTTAGTTTGATTTAGTAGTTCTTTGTTTGATTTAATAGCTTCTTTGTTTGATTTAGTAGTTCTTTTTATGTTTTAGTACATAATAAGCCTTTTGGTTTCTTAATGCCACAGTTCTTTCTAAAGGTAGTTGTAGTGTGAACCGGGTGAATCATCTCAACGATAGATGGCGTGACAACCTTCTTTAGGGGATGAGTCTATTTTTGGTGTTTAGGTAATAATAGTAGTAGTAATGAATAAAAAGACCTAATTAAGTCATGCTCGAAGAGTAAAACATGCTTCAATTTGTACCAATACACTTAACTACGTGCTTATGGTTAGAAACAAGGTTTCTAAAAGAAATAGCTATAGTTAGTGACTTTGTGACTCTTGTGTTGACTTTGGCAATTATTGAGTGGTTTAATTGGACCATAGTGATTTTAAACTTGAATGTGGTCGTTGTGGGCCCTCGACTATGTCCCCTTTAACAATCCGGTTGCGTGAGAGGTGAGATGAATTGTTCCTAATCCAAGTATCTGTGCGAAGGGTCTAGAACTTGCCCCGAATATGTTTCAAGGTGAAATCTTAAGTTTTTTTTGGTTTGAAAAGTGATTTTAGGTCCTCCTTGGACTGTTTGAGTTTTCTATTTCCAACCTATTTCATTATCCCTAGTCAACCCCTTTGAGCCTCTAGTCTTTCTCATTTGATAACCATGTTACAAGCCTTTACCCGTTTTGTCGTGACCCTCTCTTGGCATCCAAGCTTTTCTTAACACTCTTGTGAAATAAATGGCTAAAGACATAAGTTTGGTGGAGAGACGAGGAACTTGAAAAAGGTATCAAGGCACAAAATGAAAAAAGAAATGACGAGAAGGAAAGGCAAGAAAAGAAAAGAACAAAAAGAAAAATGTAAAGAAAAAGTGAATAAGTGGAAGAGTTGAAGGGATTCAAAGAGAGGTAATTATCCCAAACATGGAGAAATAAAAGAGGGAGAAAAGGGAATGTAATGATCAAGAAAGAGTGATGTTAAGTCTCTCTAATCCCCAAGGAAAAGAAAGTGCCTTAAAGAATTGGCAAAATGTGAGCCGAAAAATGAAATATGGAGTGCGTAAGGAAAGGTGTAACCACTCACCCATATTATATCAAACCCTAATCTAAAATCCTTCATTACATCCCAAAATAATTCCTACTTGATTTCAAGCCGAGTGAGCTTATATTAGTGGCGATTTACATGAAGGGAAAGCCTATGGTATTTGAAGCCGTACTTGATATATTCTCTTGGATTGAGTGCTAAACTTCTTAAGTGAGTTAGGGAAATGAAAAGCAGAGGAGGAAGAGTTTGGAGTGCACCATGATCTAATGATAGAGCAAGACTCCTTGATGAGTAAATTCAATCTTGAATCTCAAATGTCACATTAGAACTATATGTGCATGAATGTTTAACTTGTCGCCTTGTTGATAATACATGAGTAGTGTGGGTAATTGTTGGTCCCAACTGATGTGTGGATAGCTCACCTTTGACTCCCTGAAATGACTCTTTTTTGGAGGTGGGAATTAATTTATTTGCTTGTGGACAAGCAAAGACTTAAGTTTGAGGGAGGTGATAAGTGGGGATTTTGACTGCTTATTAGCGCCTTTTAGCTTCTGTTTTAGTCCAAAAGCATTGAATTGTGTTTCTGAAACTAATGAATTTGTGCAAAATTGCATGAATAATGGAAGTTTGGTCTCCTGAGATGAAATCCGACTCAAAAAGGAGTGTTCCGAAGCACAAGGAAATAAAGGGCGCAGAAGCACAATTGTGTGGTCTGCATAAGGAATTCTGTGGCCGCAGAAGAAATTGCGGACCGCAGAATTCCATCTGTGGCCGCAAACCAAGTAGAAAATTTTATCAAAACTTTGCGCAAAATGCGATCCGCACATGAATTGTGCAGCCGCAAAACTGGGATAAGATTCGAAGATCAGAGAGTATGCAAAAAGACCAAGTCCAGGAGCCTCTATGAATTGCGAACCGCACAGGAATTGTGTGGCCACAGAAGAGTTGCCTTGCAATCGCAATCAAGAAATGTGCAGCCGCAAAAGATTGCCTCGTGGCCGCAATTCAGAAATGTGCGGCCGCAGAACTCCACTTCCTGCCAGATGAAGAAATCTGCGGACCACACATAGAATTGTGTGGCAGCATAACCTCCCGAGGGGCATTTTTGTTCGAGATTTTCAGCC
This sequence comes from Nicotiana tomentosiformis, assembly GCF_000390325.3. Lineage (NCBI taxonomy): Eukaryota > Viridiplantae > Streptophyta > Magnoliopsida > Solanales > Solanaceae > Nicotiana > Nicotiana tomentosiformis. The sequence continues at coordinate 81,811,750 of NC_090817.1, read as the reverse complement.
TTGTATAAATAGATGAGTTTCACAAAATTAGGTCAAGTTTGAATATCTAAAGTTACTGTAGCAATTTTTCTTTACTACTTTAGGAAGTATCACATTACTTTGGTGTAGTTACATTCGATTTAATCATTTTAAGCTTCCATTATGAGTTTAATTAGTTTTTCTTCCTTATTTTCTTCAAATCCCATTATGAGTAGATAGAATTTTACTAGGGTTATGACCCAACCCTAGTGTGTAAATCTTATGTGTATCTAATTTAGTGCTTGTTTATGATTAGGTGTTGATTATTTAGCTTAGCATGCTTTAATTGTAGAATTAATTATTACAAATATTAATTCATGCCTATTTAACTTAACCTCTACTTGAGAAAGATGGACCTAGTCTAGGATAACTTAGCTAACAAGGAATTGGGTTAATTGTGAGATTGATTACCCTAGTTAAAGATTTCAACCTAGAATAGTAATAACCCGACTTGAGCTCTTATCAACTGTTTTGGGCGATACCCATTTGATCTTGAGAAATCCAAATTAGGCAAAACTACTCTCTAACCGAGAAGTATCAGGTGGATAAAGTAGAGTTGATAGCTATAATACACCCCAATCAACAAAACAAGCACTAACGTCTTTATCGCATTAGGCAAACATCTAGGCTATGTCCACAGCCCTAGGCCTTTTACCCATTAGGAAAAGCCTTAAAAATAATTATCTCTAGTTTATTTTCTTTATCTTGCAATCATTTGATTAACAATAGAAATAAAAAACAAATCCTTATGTGGAAGTTCAATCTAGATAATCTAATTGCTCATTTGAAATATATACCCCTAACTCCCATCCTAGCTCCCACTGGATTCGACCCCGACTCCTCGTTAGGTATTTATTATTGCATACGACCATTTCATATCTCTATTGAGATGTGCTTTGGACGTGATCAACTCGCCGGGCCAGCAAGGCCCTCTTTTCGAGCAATGATGAAGACCGAGACTAGGGCTAGCAGGGACTCTTCGTTCGGGTGAAGACTGAAGACATAATTCCCCCTAAGTTCATGCCATTCCCTGAGAAGTGGAACGCATCTCGTAAGTGTAGTCTCTCCTAAAGCGTCAATTTTTTATTCAATTTCTTTCTTCTCATTCATAGTTGTGGTTGTGCAACTATCGCCTGGGCTCCAAATGTGGTCCACAGTTAAAGGAATGGATCAAGGGCATCTATGAACAGATGGCGTACTCCGAGTGTGCATGGTCCAAGCTTTCGAAGGGCCGATGGAATGCCCGTTCTCATGGTAAGGTCTCTCTCTGAATAGTTAATACCATGCTTCTAACTTTCATCACACTGACTTTCCTTCCCCTTTGTTGTAGTAGGTTTGCCTAAGACCACCGAACTTAAGCCTTTGGAAGGGGACAAGGACGTGTCCTTGTCCGTTGATCCCTCCATTATGGGACAACCCGGGGCTGTCGTGGATGAAAAGAACAAAAGTAAGAGAAAATCTTCGGACTCCCCGAGGCTGTTGTGGAGGAAAAGAAGAAAAGGAATAGAAAACCTTCGAGCTCCACTGTCCTGAGGCGAAACCAAAGAAAATGGTGGCGTGCCGGAAGAAGACCTTATATTCATCGACCACGGAATAACCCTTGCCGCGGGGTAGGAGGCATCCGAGGGGGAGACTCGTGAGTCCGACCTCCCTTAGACTCGAGAAGTCGATATGAAGACCCGGGTTAGGACTCCCCAGGATGTCGGCTCCGCTATGAAGGAAGCGCCCGATATAATAAAAATTACGGGAATGCCCTCCTATACAGAGTCCATGCTCGAGGAGGCTCAAGAGGGAAAGGAGAAGTTCACTGAAGGGGTCCATCGCACGGATGATACTCTTCATTCCTTTTTCGATGGAGTGGACTCGTCTGCTTTGGAAGATTTTTTCGGGTTGGGTGACCTAGAAGTTGCAAAGAAAGACACACCCTCGGAAGTTGGTGGGCCGAGTTCGCGCCCGAAAATGATTAATCAATTCCCTGCTCCGAGTGTGGACCCTGGTCGTAAGAGATCGCTTATTATTACCAACCCGAAGGATGCCCGAGTTATGTCTGCTCCTGTGGGGATAGCCAGCTATCTTCGATGCCTGGTGACAGAGGAGGACCAGGAAAAAAAATAAACAAGGTGAACATGTCGTGCCTTTTCAATGAGGCGCTGAATTGGGCAAGGCATCATTACATCCCTTTGAATTTTACTTAGGTTTTGATATTTCTCACATTTTTCATATTTTGGTAGGCCTCGGTACTTCATCACAAGTGCTTCTTTCGGTATTGAGTCGAGGTCAATCAGCTCGAGCTCAAGGTCAAGGAGCTAGCCCAGAAAAGAGATATGTACAAGCTCCTCAGCGAGCAACAAAAAGGGGTCATTAAGAACCTTCGGGCCGAGCTAGATAGGGCTCACAAAGAAGCATCGGTCCTAAGGCGGGAGCATGCCGATTTGGCTGAAAAGGTAAAGGTCTTTGAAGTTAGAAATGAGGAACTGGTCGTAGTGGCTAACAACAATACCTCGCAGGTCCAGCAGAATATCGACCAGATCGACCAACTCCGAAACGAGATGGACGATATCCATGTCATGGCTGATGGGTGGAAGAGCAGGATGGATCTACTAGCCTCGTAAAAGGAAACCGCCCAGGCAAAGCTGTATTCGGTAGAGGTTCAACTTCAGGTGGCGAAGGAGAAAGCTGATAAATGGGCTCAACTAAATGAGGATCTCCAAGCACAGCTGGGTTCGGCCATCACAGAATGGGATGCCCTTGGTAAAGAGATCAAAGCAACGAGGTCCAAGTTGGAGATAACCTCGGTCGATGCTGAAGAGATGGTGTCCCAATACAAGGCAGATGTCGAAGTAGTCGAGGCCAGGCTGAAGACCAATGCCAAATACATGAGGCGATTGTATCGAAGGGAGACCCTCGAAGAGATCCATGCCCGAGGATTTGACCTGTCTACGAAGATCGAGGTGGCAAATAGACTTGAAGCCGATGCAAAGAAACTAGCCAAACCCAAAGGTGAAGAGGGCTCCGAAGAATCCAAAGGCCCCGATGGTTCTGGTGACAAGTCGGACTCCGGTGAAGATCAGGCGTGAATGCCTTAGGATTTTTTAGTTTTTGTATTGAGTACATATTTTTTGTTCATTTGTAGGTCATTTTTGTTGGTCCTTTGTAAAGATATTCCAGAATATATAAAATTTCCCCTTTTGGAAATTTTAACTTAGCATATTTTCACAATTTCTATTCTTGCAAATATTTCTGATAACTTAACATAGAATCAAATGTAGTAATAGGTCGTCTGTTACTCGGAGGTCCAAACAGAACCTGACCTCGATGCAAGCTTTTATTTGCTCGAAGCTTTGAAAACGCAGAGTGACCGGAAGTTTTCCAAAAATACTTAAGTGTTGTTAGACGGTGCTTTTGCCGAGGGTAATCTTTTGGTAATAATTTGCCGAGGTTAAAATATGCTAAATTTTAACTTAGCATATTTTCACAATTTCTATTCTTGCAAATATTTCTGATGCCTTAACATAGAATCAAATGTAGTAATAGGTCGTCTGTTACTCGGAGGTCCAAACAGAACCTGACCTCGATGCAAGCTTTTATTTGCTCGAAGCTTTGAAAACGCAGAGTGACCGGAAGTTTTCCAAAAATACTTAAGTGTTGTTAGACGGTGCTTTTGCCGAGGGTAATCTTTTGGTAGGTTTTGAATATTTATTGAAGGCCTTACTTTTTGATTACGGGATTCGGACATATCAGCGCCATTTTTTAGGGCGGACGTAGCCTTTTAGGCTCAGGCACTACCTAATATATTTTGTGCCTCCGGGTTTTGATAACCCTAGTTGCCCGAACATATTTCGGATGATAGTCCCCGAGTGGGGGTAGCCCTTGGGCTCGGATAGGGGTAGCCCTTGGGCTCTATATTCCCCGGGTCGGGATAGCCCTTAGGCTCGATGCTTTAAGAGGCAAAAATTTGTAATAGCAAGGTAGAAACTTTCTTTCATTTTTGTGTGTAAAGTACAAGATTGAAAGTGTGTAAAATCTTGTATTATGGCTAAGGTGGCCTACGCGGGCATGATTCACTTGAACATTTGGATCTTACAATAAATCCTAACCGCCGAGCCAAGGCTGTTCAAGCACAAAGTTTCCTTCTTTCCTTGCTAAGAAGCTTGACCCGAGGGTGATGGCCCCCAGTATTCGAGGTCGATCTTGAGAGGGCTCGGATACTATTGATGAGACTACTAACTTTGATTTAAAACCAGTCTTCGATTCTAAGTTAATACGATTTACTGTTGCCTCATTAAAAACCTTGCCGGAAACCCCATCTGGGACAAAACAGGTTCAAGGGAAAAAGAGTGCAATGCGTGCTTTCAGACCTAATAGTCACATTTCCTTTGGTCAATGCCTGCAAGTGTTAGTCCGATTCACAATATTATAAAAATGTGAATGAGATCGTACCTTAGCAATAGTACTGCTTTAAATGTGTCACGTTCCAATTTTTCGGTAGTTGTGCACTGTTTCCTACTTTGAGTTTGTACGAGCCTTTAGCGGTAATCCCTATGACTCGATATGGTCCTTCCCAATTCGGCCCTAGATTCTCCTCGTTCGGGTTCCGGGTGTGCAGTGTTACTTTCCTTAACACCAAATCCCCGATCTCGAAGCGCCAAAGGTTGGATCTCCGGTTGTAATACCTTTCTATCCATTATTTCTGTGCGGCCATGCGTACAAGGGTGGCCTCGGTCCTGTCATCCAATAATTCTAGGCTCGTGCTCATAGCATCAGTGTTTGATTCCTCAGTCGCATATCGGAACCTGAGGCTCGGTTCTCTCACTTCTTCTGGTATTAGTTCTTCGGCACCATAGACCAATGAAAATGGAGTGGCCCCGGTACTAGATTTTGAGGTTGTACGGTATGCCCACAAGACTTCAGCCAGAATTCCCTTCCATTTTCCTTTGGTATCGGTCAATCTCTTCTTTAGGTTTTGATGTATGGTCTTGTTTGTTGATTCCGCCTGTTCATTCCCACTAGGGTGATAGGGTGTTGACAAGATGTTTTTGATCTTGTGTTCTTCAAAAAACTTGTTTACTTTGCTGCCGATGAACTGCTTCCCGTTATCACACACTATCCCAGCCAGTATCCCAAATCGGCATATTATGTGGTCCCAGATAAAGTTAACGACTTCTTTTTCCTGGACCTTTTCGAACGCTTGAGCTCCGACCCACTTAGAAAAATAATCAGTCATAAACAATATGAATTGAGCTTTACCAGGTGCCCATGGCAGGGGACCGGCAATGTCCATTCCCCACTTCATGAACGACCAAGGTGAGAAGACCAAATGTAGTAGCTCTCCAGGTTGATGAATTATCAATGCATGCCTATGACAACCGTCACATCTTCGTACAAAGTCCTTTGCATCTTTATCCATGTCGATCCAGTAATAACCAGCCCTGATTATCTTACGAACCAAAGATTCTGCCCCTAAATGGTTTCCGCAGGCGCTTCGTGAACTTCCCTCAAAACATATATGGTATCTCCCGGCCCCAAGCATATGGCGAGCGGGCCATCGAACGTTCTTCTGAATAGAGTACCTTCGTACAGGATGAACCTGGCCGCCTTCGTGCGTAGAGCTCTCGATGCTTTAGGATCCGAGTGCAACTTCCCAGTCTTCAAGTAGTCTATATACTTGTTTCTCCAATCGCAAGTTAAACTTATTGAGTTTATGTTTATTTCGGCATGGACTTATTCCACTACCAATTTTATGAGTTGTACGGCCATTTCTGAGCCGAATTCATCGTCATCAACCGATGACCCCAAGTTAGCCAGAGCACCGACCTCACTATTTTGATCTCGGGGTAAGTGATGTAGATTCCATTCCTTGAATTGATGCAGTGTTACCTGCAATTTATCTAAATACCTTCGAATTCATTCCACTTTTACTTCAAACATCCCATTGACTTGATTTACCACAAGGAGGGAATCACACTTAGCTTCGACCACCCCGTCCCCTAGGATTTTAGCCTATTCAAGACCTGCGATCATGGCCTCATACTCGGCCTCATTGTTAGTCAATTTAAAAGGTCTAATAGATTGCCTAACTATGTTACCTGTAGACAGCTTCAATACGATGTCGAGTTCAGACCCATTTGCATTCGAGGCACCGTCCACAAAGAGGGTCCAGATTCCCGAGGATAACAATAATTCCTTTTTGACTTCGGGTATTAAAGACGGCGTAAAGTCGACCACGAAGTCTGGCAATATTTGTGATTTGATGGCAGTCCGGGGTCGATATTCGATATCGTACCCGCTAATTTCTACGGCCCATTTGGCTAACCGGCCCAAGAGCTTGGGTTTGTGCACTATTTTTCTTAGTGGATAAGAAGTTACGACACATATGGGGTGGCATTGAAAATATGTCTTTAACTTTTCGGAGGCGCTTAGAAGGGCGAGCGCCAATTTTCCCAGGTGAGGATACCTTGTTTCGACCTCGCCTAGAGTTCTACTAACATAATAGATAGGAAATTGCATACCTTCCTCTTCCCGGACTAGGACTTCACTTATTGCTACCTCGGATACCGCCAAGTACAAGTATAGTTGCTCATCCGCCTTCGAAGAATAGAGCAAAGGTGGACTGGAAAGGTACTGTTTGAGTTATTCCAAAGCTTCTTGGCATTCTGGGGTCCATGAAAAGTCATTCTTCTTCTTCAATAGTGAGAAGAGCCGATGGCTCATATCTGAATACCTCGATACGAACCGGCCCAGGGCATCTATGCGCTCGGTTAGCCTCGGAATGTCCTTGACATTGTCCACCACGATGATGTCTTCTATATCTTTGATCTTATCGGCATGGATCTCAATCCCTCGGTAGGACACATGAATCCAAGGAACTTACCGGATCCGACCCCGAATGCGCATTTCTCCGGGTTCAACTTCATGTTGATTCTCTTCAGTATGTTAAAGGTTTCCTTCAAATGATTTAAATGGTCCTCTGCTCGCAGGGATTTAACTAATATGTCATCAATATAAACTTCCATTGACTTTCCTATTTGTTCTTTGAACATTTGACTTACTAGGCATTAATATGTGGCACCAGCATTCTTTAGCCCGAACGACATTACGTTATAACAATAGGTGTCGAATTTAGTGATAAAGGTAATTTTTTCTTCATCGCTCGGGTCCATCTGGATTTGGGTGTACCCGGAATAGGTGTCGAGAAAGTTGAGTATCTCATGTGATCGATGTTAAGAAAGGGAAAAGAGTCCTTAAGGCATGCCTTGTTCAAGTCTTTGTAATCTACGCACATTCTTAACTTATTCCCCTTTTTAGGCACTACCACTACGTTAGCTAAACAATTTGGGTTCTTAACTTCCCGAATGGAACCTATTTGAAGGATTTGGATACCTCGTCTTTGATGAATGCATGCTTGACTTCGGATTGAGGCCTCCTCTTCTGTTTAACCTGGTGGAACTTCCGATCCAAGCTAGCTTATGAGTGGTTATTTATGGCAGGATCCATTTCATATCAAGATGGGACCAAGCGAAACAATCTATGTTAGCTATAAGGAATTCAACGCATTTTTTCATAAGCTCGGGAGTTAACCCCGTGCTCAGTTATACCTTCCGATCGGAGAAGTGTTCGATCAGTATGACTTGCTCCAGCGCCTCGACCGTTGATTTTGTGGCATCAGAATCATCAGGGGTGATGAACGACCTAGGTATTCCGTAATCATCATCCTCGCCTGCTTCTTGCTTCTCTGGTTCGGTCGGGGATGATATCAGTGATTGCTATTTAGTTTTTTATTTCTTAACCGGATTTGTGTTCTTTGATGCCGAGAGTGAAGACATCGGGATCACCTCATCGACCGTGAACATTTCTTTCACGTCTGGCTGCTCTCCGTAAACCATCTTGATCCCTCCCGGTGTGGGGAACTTCAGTGTCTGGTATAGTGTCGAGGGCACTGTCGTCATGTTGTGAATCCATGGCCTCCCGAATAGAGCATTATATCTCATATCCCCTTCAATCACATAGAACTATATTTCCTGAATGGTCTCGACAGTGTTCACCGGAAGGGTTATCTCCCCATTAGTAGTTTTGCATTCCATGTTGAATCCGTTTAAAAGACGGACTGCAGGCACTATTTGGTCTTGTAGACTTAATTTCTCTACGACCCTCGATCTGATGATATTGGCCGAGCTACCTGCTACCTGGATCAATTAACACACGCTTAACTTGAAATTTATTTACGAGTACAGATATTACCAGTGCATCATTATGCGGTTATATGATGCCTTCAGCGTCCTCATCGTTGAAAGAGATGGTCCCCTCCAGTATATAGTCTCGGGTCCATTTTTCCCTTGTGACGGACACCTTAGTGCACTTTAGCATTGGTCACTGGAGGACGTCGACTCTACCAATGATCATGTTAATGAAGTGTCGAGGTTCCGCTTGTTCGGTCTGTTTGTTGGAGTCCCTATTCCTGAACTGGCTTTTGGCTGGATCACTCAGAAATTCCCGGAGATGCCCGTTATTGAATAACCGGGCCACTTCTTCACTTAACTATCAGCAGTCCTCGATTCTATGGCTATGAGTGCCGTGATAGTTACACATTAAGTTAGGGTCTCTCTGGGTAGGGTCAGACTACAATGGTTGAGGCCACTTGGTGTCTTTGATACATCCAATAGCAGATACGATGCTGGTAGCATCGACATTGAAGTTGCATTCTGATAACCTTGGTGCTTCCCTGGCCCCGAGTGGCATGTCAAAATTATTTTTGCAAATGAGTCCCCGGCTTCTATGGCCTCGGTCGTTGCTATTTTCATTTCTCGCAGGGTTACGCCCAGATCTGTTACACTTTCGATCTGCATTTTATGGTTGATACCTGTCTTTGTTCGGTCTTGGTTCTTAATCAATGACTCTTTTAGACCTGCCATTAGTTCTGACGGGATAAACGGACCTAGAGGGATCCCCGAGCTGATCGTCCTCAACTATGATTTTTGATTGGTACATGTTATAGACATTGGCCCAAGTTACCGCCAGATATTCTATCAAATTCTGTTTCAACTTCTGTGAAACCAAGGAGCTTCGGGGTTTGAGCCCTTGGGTGAACGCTTGAACGGACAAATCGTTCGGAACCGGAGGTAGATCCATTCGTTCCAATTGAAACCTCGACAGGAATTCCCTGAGCATTTCATTATCCCTTTGTTTTGCTTTGAAAAGGTCTGATTTCCTAATCTCAACCTTGATGGCCCTCAGCGTGCGCTTTTATAAAGGCATCGGCAAGCATAGCAAACGAATCGATAGAATTAGGGTGTAAGTTGTGATACCATATCCTTGCTCTTTTTGACAGGGTTATCCTGAACGTTTTCAACAAAACCGACTCGATTTTGTCATCTTCTAAGTCGTTTCCCTTGATGGCACACATGTAGGATGTCACGTGTTCATTTGGATCTGTGGTTCCATTATACTTTGAAATTGGATTCAGTGCCGCGCTCGGGGGGAAAGGCTTTTGGACAAATTTCTTGGAGTCCATGCCTTTCAATTTTGGGGCGCTCCGTGGATTTGATCAACTCTGAAGTTATAGGTTTCCATTATTTTCTCATTGTCCTCATTTTTCTTTTCCCCCGATTCCACCCGCTTTGTTAGTTGATCAAGCATCTTAATGATTTTGTGGTTGGTCATAGGCTTAGCTTCACCTGGATTCTCCGTGACTTTCTCATTCCTTCGGGTATTTTTCTGGATTGTTCGGGCTCAACTCGGGGCGCTCGGGGTGTTTTCCTGGGATTGTTCTTGGAGTCCATGCCTTTCAATATCGGGGCGCTCCTTGGATTTGATCAACTCTGAAGTTATAGGTTTCCATTATTTTCTCATTGTCCTCATTTTTCTTTTCCCCCGATTCCACCCGCTTTGTTAGTTGATCAAGCATCTTAATGATTTTGTGCTTGGTCCCGAGATTAGCTTCATCTGGATTCTCCGTGACTTTCTCATTCCTTCGGGTGTTTTCCTGGGATTGTTCGGGCTCAACTCTGCTGGGGGTGCGGCTTTGGTTCTGCAGCTATGCTATCGCCACCTATTGAGATTGTAACATTTTGAAGATCACCCGCATATTAATCACGTCGCCTTCACCTTCGGGCTTACCTCGAGTCGTCGGTCGGGCTCCTCCACGAATGTTGTTCTCAGGGTTAGTCGGCAGGTTGGCGTCGATAGCCACATGTGAGTTGGCATTGATTGGGTCTGCGACTAGGGATCCGTTGGGATCCGCAGGAGGCACCTCGTTAGTAGGTACTATATTGTTATTTTCGCCATGATGGCCAGACTAAATATCAACATTGAAGCGAGCAGACTGAGAGTTCGACATCCTTAGGTAAATTTGAAATTAAAATCTTAAAGAATAAGCGTAAAATATAGTGTGTTATGGAAATTTATATAAAACTACCACTATTATCATTAGCCCAACGGTGGGGGCCAAACTATTTATCCTTAAAAATGGATAACAGTTGAATGTATACACAGTTTTAAGGATACGTGGGTTATTCCATTACAAATAATTTATGACGTTAGATAAGCAAATAAAAGATAGAGTAAATAACCAGACCAAGGATGATATTGAATCCGAGCTCGGTTAAAGGCTTAACAAGAAGCTCGTCTTCGGTTCTGAACCAATGTTTATGAAGAACATATGAACCAAAAAAAGAACTTTGAAAAACCTTTAGCAACAGAGAAAAATATATGTATATTGCCTAGGTATGCGTGTTACAATATGTCTAATAAATAATCAGGTTTCCCTTTATATAGTAGGGGATTTTTACCCTAAGTACAGCTCTAAAAAAGGTAAAAATCTTCCGCTTCGTTAATCACTGATCTACCGTTGATACGGGCTGAGATTCACGTCATGACATCCGGTTGGACACTGATATCACAACCCTTTGTTAATCATGCGTGGACGTTCGGTAATGCTCTCCGAGGTCTCGAAACTCGAACCGAACCTAGGGGCATGGTCTCAATGGCTCCGAGGGCAGGTGTTTTGCTCGGGCCTTGATGCGAGAGGCTCCTGGCTTCTGTAACACCTCGGAAAAGTTTGACGAACTTAAGCACTATTAAGAAAGTTGATGTGTGCTAATTATATTATTTTGTGTGCAGACGAGGACTATTAATATGATGGATATCAAATGGATATGATAATAAGTGTACGATACATATTATAAGTGATGTGGGGTCTAAGGAGAGGCCTAAGTCTAAGTCACGTTGGAATATTACATGATAGACTAAAATTCTAAATAAGTACGCACAAGACCAAACTTTTGATAAGCATATCTACAGATTCATAAAGATTTGTGTGATGCCCAACCTATCAAATGAAAGATCTTCGCGTTTAGTTTCTAACGCTTCAAACCGTTCGTCATTTGGACACTCCTAAAAGCAGTTATGAACAAATTCCCAAAAGCTGACTCTGTGGTCAATTGCGCGACCGCAAAACGGTTCTGTGGACTGCATACACATCTCAAAGTGGAGCAGAGACAGATAAATTTTAAAAAAACTATTATGCTATCACACAATTGATTATGCTATTTCATAATTGATTATGTTGCCCACATAATCAATTCTGCTGCCCACAAAACGATTATGCTATAGAACAATTGCACTACATAATTGACTTCGGGGTTCATTTTTGGAAATTTTCATATCCAATCCAATTTTTATATAAGGCCTTAGGAGGGTCATTTTAGAAGGTAAAATGTGATTTTTTAGAGAGAGGAGAGAGCTATCTTAGAGAGAGAAAAAGAAGACCTAGCTATTTTGTTCATCAATTCTTGCTCAAGGCTTGAAAATTTCACATGATCTTCATCTAATAAGTAAGGTTCTACTCCCTAGCCCTAAATTTTGGGATTTGGATTAAAAGTAGGTCATGAGAAGTATGATTCTTGGGTGTGAGAGTATTTTATATACATGTATGTACCAATAAAGTTTGTGGGAAGATTGTTGAGCTTAAATATGTAAAGATTGGGTTGTGGAATGAAGGAAATCTTGTAGAAGAACCTTATAGCCGAATTTGCACACCTAGTGTTTGATAAAATGCTCAAATGAGCTGAAACCACGAATATCTTCCTAATTTGTGTTCAATTTTGTTATGTCTCAAAATAGATTGGGATTGCTAGAATTTTCGTAACGTCGTAGTTATTAAAGGAAAGCTCAAAGTGAGGTATGTTGGCTAAACTAATCTCTTAGAATTGAATTCCATGATATTCTCGTAAGTTTCAAGTATGGTTATCTCAAGTTCCTTATTTATGTTCCGAGATGTTCCCAATAAATTCGATTGTCCCGAATAAGCAAAGTGTCAAGAATTATGTATTCAAAACGTGTTACAAATGTTCCTATCACATTTTGTTATCCTTTGGGAATTTGTTCAAGAATGACATGTTTATTAAAATGCTATGTCTTTGAGTCATGTTGCAAATGAAGGCTATGATGCCAAATTGTGTGAGAAAATCTCAATATGCTTAAGACTCTTAATTGCTCATATGTGTACCTAAAGTCTTAATTGGAAATATCTTATTGTTGATAATCTATAAAGATGGTTGGAAGAGAAATAAGTGAATTGGTGGTATAAAGTGTGGCTAATGTGCCAAGAGTGAAAGTTATACTTGTAGCCAATGGTGTCAATGAAATAAGATGATGTGAGAAAGATTATTAAATGAGTTTTGATTCAACTATTCCAAAATCGACTTCGAAAATAGAATTGCCTAAAAGCTTATTGTAATGACCCGGCCGGTCGTTTTGAGAGTTATAGCCCCAATCCTCTATTAATTGTTTCCTCGTATCTTTTTCTGCTTATGTGACTTGTCGGGAGGTTTTGTTTTTGGTTTCGGAGTGTTTTGTGATACTTAGTCCCTAAAATGGAAGCTTAAATCTTAAAATTTTGACTATAGTCGGAACTGTGTGAAGATGACTCTGGAATGGAGTTTCTTTGGTTCTGTTAGATCCGTTGGGTGATTTTGGACTTAGGAGCATGTCCGGATTGTGAATTTGAGGTGTGTAGCTGATTTAGGCTTGAATTGGCGAAAGTCAAATTTTTGGAGATTTTGACCGGTAGTGGACTTTTTGATATCGGGGTTGGATTCCGATTCTGGAAGTTGGAGTAGGTCTGTAATGTTGAATACGACTTGTGTGCAAAATTTGAGGTCAATCGGACGTGGTTTGATAGGTTTCGGCATCGGTTGTGGAAATTTGATGTTTCAAGTTCATTAAGTTTTAATTGGAGGGTGATTCATGATTTTAACGTTGTTTGATGTGATTTGAGAGCTCGACAAAGTTCATATGGTGATTTAGGACTATTTGGTATGTTTGGTTGAGGTACTGGGGGCCTCAGGTGTGTTTCGAATTCCCAGCGGATCGATTTTTGGACTTAGGAGGTTGCTGAAGTTTTTTGGTGTCTGAGTTATGGTTTCCTTATACGCGATCGTGTGGGGTGATCCGCGATCGTGTAAGCTAGCTGGGAGAGAAGAAGGAATTGTTCTTCGTGTTCGCGGACGGGGGCATGCGAATGCGTAGTGTGGTGAGGTGGTGCTTCGCGAACGCAGAGACAAGGTCGCGTTCGCGTAGAGTTAAGGAGGCTAAAGCTGGGCCACGCGCTTTGCTTATCGCGAACGCGTGAGGACGTTTGCGATCACGTGAGTCTGAGAGCCAGAGTATTGCGTTCGCGTGGTGTTTTACGCGTTCGCGTAGAGTTAATTTCTGGGGCAGCAAAGTTGTTCTTCGCGATCGCGAGGCGATTTCCACGATCGCGATTAAGGAATCACTGGGTAGACTTATATCGTTTCCAAAAATGGGGGTTTTGCCATTTTATAAAAAACTTGAGTTGGGAGATCAGATTTGGACAATATTTTTGAGGGAGTTTCAGAGATATCGATTGGGTAATGATTCTACACTTCATTTTGGTTATATTCCACTAATCTATCATTAATTTCCTCTTTAATTTCGGATTTTTGGTGTTGAAATTGGGAAATATTGGAAGAACTACTTCAACAAAGCTTTCGAGTTTTGAAAGGGGATTTGTGGTTGGATTTGAGTAATTTTTATGTGGTTGGACTCGTGAGTGAATGGGTGTTCATATTTTGTGACTTTTACCCGATTCCGAGACGTGGGCTCGGGTCGACTTTTTAGGGCGAATTTCGGAATTTTTGTTAAAGTATTGATTTCATTAATTAGATGAGTCTATTATGGTTGTATTTATGATATGTAATTGCTTTTGGCTAAATTTGGGCCATTCGGAGCCGGATATTCGTGGGAAAGGCATTGTGACCGATTGATTGAGCTTGGTTCGAGGTAAGTGGCTTGCCTAACCTTGTGTGGGGGGAAACTCCCCATAGGATTTGGTAATGTTTTGATATGTGAGCGCCGTGAACGTGAGGTGACGAGTACGTACATGGGCTATTTGTTGTAAAACTCTATTCTTTACTAAGTAATTACATGTTTCTCCTTATTTGAGCTACACTAGCATATGTAACTATCCTGTTTAGTTTTGGATAGCATGCCTACATATCTTAACTGCCTATCTGAACTCTGTGCAGCATGTTTATTTAAATGTCCTGTTTTTCCTTGACTTGTACTTAGTCTCAATTGTAGGTTTTCTTGCTGTAACTGTTATTTTCGTTGGTTGAGCTGCATATTTACTTTGGGACTATAGAACGGTATTCCGAGAGATCCCCATATCTTGCATATTTACTTTGGGACTATGGAACAGTATTTCGGTAGATCCCCCTATCTTGCATATTTACTTTGGGACTACGGAACGGTATACCCGGGAGATCCCCCTGCACATTTACGTTTGGGACTACGAGACGGAATCTCGGGAGATCCCGTGTTGTATTTCTATATGCTACGCTGTTACCTTTTATGAATTCTTTCTTGTTAAATTTCAGTCTTTATTTTTACTGTGATATTTCATTCTTGCCTTGCCTTATTATTATTTATACCAGTAGGGTCTTGACCTGACCTCATCACTACTCGATCGAGGTTAGTCTTAGCACTTACTGGGCACCGATTGTGGTGTACTCATGCTACTCTTTGCACATGTTTTTTTTATGCAGATCCAGGTCCTCTTTATCAGCCACACTATCAGTGAGCCGGGACAGCTTTGGAGAATTCAAGGTATATCTTCCGCGTCTGCATAACTCGGAGTCCCCTTTTACTTTTTACCATGTCCATTATCTTCTCTATTTTTCTTTTGTTAGACTCTGATGTATAGAGACACTTGACTTTCCTTCTGTGGTTTGTGATTCATGATGTTCCGGGTTTTGGGATTACTGTGTATTTTTGAATAGTTGGTTATTGCACATGCCAAGCAGCATGGTACCCAGTTATGTTGTTATTGCTACAGTTAGTTGTTAAATTTATGTTTTCATTCATTATTCCGCAAATGTTAGGCTTACCTAGTCATAGAGACTAGGTGCTGTCACGGCGTCATATGGAGGGGAAATTGGGTTGTGACACTTATGAACTCAAGTAATGCCCATATGTAGTTGTTTTAACTAATGTTATACTTTGTAAGTATTTCCAATGTGTTTTGAGCTCTTATATATTCATGAGTTGAAATGGTGTATTGCTCTTTTTGGGGAAAAGTATTTCAAGATTAAATGGTGTATTACTTGTTTACGATTTTAACTTGTGCTTCGATTGCCAATCATTTTACTCCATTTTTCGGAAAGAAATCCATTGTGTTTAAAGTCTTCATTACTAATGAACCTAAAGTTGTGGTTCTTGAAATATTATATATGTTGATATTTGTGATGATGATCCATGAAAGGAAAGAATGAAAGTGTGGAATATGAAATACGACCATTGTACCATGAATGAAGAACCACATGTATGACCAAGAGAGTCAATGAAATAATTATATTGAAAGTTATTGAAACTGCCAATGAGGCTATATACTGTATGAAAGGTTATGAGGTAAAGAAATTTGTATTGTTGTCACCTTTCTGTGCAAAAACAAAAATAATATTTTTGAGAGTATCGATAGTCACCGAGGAAGGGTAGGTTGAAATAACCTAACCCCGAAACTACACGTGCCGGTGTAGGAATGGATTGTGATTATTTCCCTTATTTGGGATGAGATTGATGTGATAAAATTATTCCCCTTAATTGGGATGAGATGATTGATAAAAAAAGCATGATATCGATCCACACGGCATTGTGGTGAGATGGCCGAGCCGATCGGGTCGTGATCGGACACCATGCCGCACACATGATGGTGATTGTGTTGGAAATTATAATTAAAATTGTGATTGTGGTTGATGTCTCGGATGAGACGGCCTAGCCGATCGGGTCGTGATCGGACTCCGTGCTAAAAGTAAGGTGGTATTGATATTGTGAACAATAGTATATAGGTGCTAAAGATCTCTCAACCAAAAATAATCTTATTATCATATTTTGATTATCACTACATAGTGTTATCTTCATCTTTGGGATATATTATGTTTTAACTTGGCATTTGAATATCATTGATTGTTGTTTCCATGGTTTTCCCTTTCTTACATTGGCATTCTATTTTGAAAAAGGACATTTAGCCTTACATACTAGTACTATTCCATATGTAGTAACGTCCCTTTTGTCAGGGGCACTACATCTTTAATGGATGCAGGTGGTTCATCAGCGGCCAACTTTGGTCCTCGTTAGCAGTCACTCTCTATTAAGCAGGTTTTGGTGAGCCCTACTCTATTCCGGGCCTAATGTCATTTGAGTCGTACATTGTGTTTTGAGGTATAGCCGGGGCCTCGTTGCCGGCACTTCCATACTATTCTTGTGTTGTACTTAGAGGCTGCGTAGATAGGTTGTGAGTGGTAGTCGAATGTTGGGAATTGAACTAGAAATGTTGGTATTTGGCAAACATGTTTTTCATTATATTTATCAACTTGTAATATTTTAGAAATTATGAATGAAGTTGCTAATGGAAACGAAATGGGAGTTGTTAATGAAATCTTTTCAATGTTTGATTAATGGAGTACATATCCTCTTTATTCATGGATGAGTTGGGTAGAAGGAAATCTAACAAGCTTGTTGAGCCAGGTTTACTCGGTTGAGCGCCGGTCGGGCTCTCCAAGTTTGGGGCATGACAAACTTGGAATCAGAGCCAAAGGTTTTAAAGTGCCCTAGAATGTCTTAGAGCTATGTCTAGTAGAGTCTTTCTTATCGGTGTATTGTCGACAACATTTATAATGAGGAGGCTACTTGGACATTTAGGAATTTCACACTTCTTTGATACTCCAGATCGTGCGATAGAACTCAAGATAGGGAGCTAATTTCCTTGCCATGTCTCATTTTCCATATGAGTAACCCACGGGTTCGAGTCAACGAGAAGGGAATGAAAGAACCAGTTGCTAAGGGAAGTGTCCTTGTCCCTATTAATGTTATCGTACCACCGGATCATTTGGTAAGAGCACCTAAGAAATGAAAGAGGTTTGTTTGTACCAATAAGCCGAGATGTTTGATTTGTATGAAATGCCATTTCGGGACGTGTTGAATGACTCTTGAAATACGTTATAGTTGTGAAAAAAGGGGGCACCAGAAGAACAAATTCCCTTAGGTTGGATACACCCATCCCGGTCTGCCCGATATGCGGGCGGGAACATTGTGTGTCATGTTGTGAGTATGCTCACAAGTGTGTTGGGAGTAGTAGATTTGGGAAATTCCAAAAGTCCATACAACGAGCTATTGCAGAGATTGTTAATCCAATCACGGGGTCCTGGAGGAAGGATAGGGGAATGTCTATGATGTATGCAAAAGGGTTAAATATCTGGTAAGTGGGGTGCGTCAGTTTAGCAGACCCCATCCTCGTTGTGTGAAGTGTATGAGATGTCATTCGGGGGTATGTTTGTCACTATAGTACTAATGAATGTTTTGGATGTGGAGTATAGGTGTATCAATTAAGGTACTGCCTTGTCAATCTAAAGTCATCAAGTAAGTCACTCCTTAGTACATCATTATGAATACCGCATTATTTTCCTTATTGTATATGCACATCCATATTGAAAGGGCCTACATAAATATGGTCTTAACCAAAATGTTGAATCACAAAATATTGCATGAACCTACTCTTTGAACGAGACGCAATATTCGTTAAGCCTATTGATTACAATTCTCTTATTTACAACCTCTTGAGGAATTGAGTTTTATAATGATTTCCTTGGAATGAGCTATAACCCGAGGTTAATACTTCCCACTGCTTCCCTAAAGTCACAACAAGGGACTATACCTGATGAATTTCTTACAGAACCTTTTGAATCGAATGGATAACATCTGCTCACTTGTGCCTATGCATGCACCATCGTAAAGTTTACCTATGTGGTATCAAATCCAATGTAAAGCAGTCTAGTGTTGAGATCCTTCTTGAGCCACTCTTTTTCTCTCAGGTGTATGTGGCTCCTATGATTGGAACAATCACTTTACTCCTTTATGAATAGTATCATGAATCCTTTTCACTGTCTAGTAACATGAGAGCATATCTCAGTAGCTATCATATGTGTACCTGTCAATAGAAAAGGGTCACTTGTCTGCATAAAGTTTCTGAGAAATTTGAGATTTTCACAAATTCGTCACAGGAAGATCTTATGGTTCACCAATCTCAGTATGACTTTCATGTCCACCTAGATCATGCCTCAGTCATTAAATCACATTGTTTCTAGTATTGTAGTTGCCCATGAAGTGGCCTAGTTTTGCAGCTTGAGAGTTGTTATGGCAAGAACATGTTTAGCTCACAGCAAAGTGTTCATTCTCTCTAACTAATACATGATTTCACTTGTGTGCGGTTGAAAGTTAAGCAGCCCTATGATGACCATATTGATTTGAAAGACACGTTTGTCATATCTCTAGTCCTCTCATATAGGATAAACTATCATGAAGGGTTAAGATGTAAAAATGATAATAGTCTCACAAGTGTTAAACTTCTTTTTCATCCATAGGCTTGTGGCATAGATTCCTTGTGCTAGTTACTGCTAAGAGCATAATTCACATTTGGGGTGCCAAAGTATTCTCATTTCGAGTTGAACTGATTTTCCCTACACTCCAGGAGATGACTGGTGTCATGTACTTGGTTATTTCTCTTTGAGGTTTACCATTGCCGAACAAGGCACATATGGAATGAAACAATTGTTGTTGTCTTTTTCATGACTCCTAGTCTTCCAAGAATAACTGACGCTAATGTCTTTATCCATCCGATTATGCCTCCCATATGTCACATGTCAAAGAAGAAGCGTCATCCCATGATCAAATATATTGGATAGGAAATTTTATAGTCATAATCATGCTAGCACATCTTAGACTAATTGTTGGAGGTCGTCAAAGGTTTAGTTTGGATGTTCAGCGTAGAGATTTAGAATTGAAGAAAGTGAACAGGTTATTCTTAATATTTTCTCCATGAGGATGCTATGTGAATTGTTAATAAAGGTAAAGTGTGTGTAGTCACATTAGGCCTCATGAAATCTTAAAAGAAATAGGCCAAACTATGAGTATGATGTTTCCCTATTATTTTTCTCCATGTACCTAGTGTTTCATGTGACCGTGTGTAAGAAGGTAGTTGGAATTCTTGGTCTACCATTCCGGTGAAAGCTAGTGGAGACGAAGTAAATGGATAATTGGCCTATGAGAGGTACTTAATTGTCATCCTCATTTGGTAAGTCTGGTAGTTGATATTGCCTCCATGAATGTGTTATGGCAAAGTCTGTGAGTCGAGGATTCCACCTTGAAGGTTGAAAGTGTTAAGGAAATAAGATGTTCTCACTTGAGTGTATGGTCAAATGATTGTGATTTGAAAGGTACTTTCTATGTGTTATGATTGAAATATGTGCAGCTCATGTCCAGATATCACTCTTGATAATATAATGCCTGTAATGATGAGATTAGTGATGTTGATATACATTGTGATGCTTTGCCTTGTTGGTTATAATCTATAAAGATGGTTGGAAGAGAAATAAGTGAATTGGGGGTATAAAGTGTGGCTAACTTGCCAAGAGTGAAAGTTATACTTGTGGCCAATGATTGTGATTTGAAATAAGATGATGTGAGAAAGATTATAAAATGAGCTTTGATTCAACTGTTCCAAAATCGACTTCGAAAATAGAATTGCCTAAAAGCTTATGAACTCAAGTGATGCCCATATGTGGTTGTTTTAACTAATGTTATGCTTTGTAAGTATTTTCAATGTGTTTTGAGCTCTTATATATTCATGAGTTGAAATGGTGTATTGCCCTTTGTTGGGAAAAGTATTTCAAGAATAAATGATATATTACTTGTTTACGATTTTAGCTTGTGCTTCGATTGCTAATCATTTTACTCCATTTTTTGGAACGAAATCCATTGTGTTTAAAGTCTTCATTACTAATGAACCTAAAGTTGTGGTTTCCGGAATACTATATATATTGATATTTGTGATGATGATCCATGAAAGGAAAGAATGAAAGTGTTGAATATGAAATACGACCATTGTGCCATGAATAAAGAACCATGTGTATGACCAAGAGAGTCAATAAAATAATGATATTGAAAGTTGTTAAAAGTTTCAATGAGGCTATATACGGCATGAAAGGTTATGAGATAAAGGCATTTGTATTGTTGTTACCTTTGTGTGCAAAAATAAAAATAATATTTTTGGGAGTATCGATAGTCCGAGGAAGGGTAGGTTGAAATAACCTAACCCTGAAACTACACTTGCCAATGTAGGAGTGGATTGTGATTATTCCCCATATTTGGGATGAGATTGATGTGATAAAATTATTCCCCTTAATTGGGATGAGATGATTGATAGAAAAAGAAAATATCGATCCACACATCATTATGGTGAGATGGCCGAGCCAATCGGGTCGTGATCGAATACCATGTCGTACACATGGTGGTGATTGTGTTGGAAATTGTAATTGAAATTGTGATTGTGGTTGATGTCTAGGATGAGATGGCCTAGACGATCGGATCGTGATCGGACTCCGTGCTAACAGTATGGTGGTATTGGTATTGTGAACCGTGGTATTGTGAACAGTAGTATATTGGTGCTAAAGATCTCCCAACCAAAAATAATATTATTATCATATTTTGATTATCACTTCACTGTGTTATCTTCATATTTTGGGAATTATTATATTTTAACTTTGCATTTGAATATCATTGATTGTTGATTGTTCTTTCCATGATTTTCCCTTTCTTAAATTGGCATTGTATTTTGAAAGAGGGCATTTAGCTTTGCATACTAGTACTATTCCATATGTACTAATATCCCTTTTATCGGGGGCGCTGCATCTTTAATGGATGCAGGTGGTTCATCAGCGGGCAGCTTTGGTCCTATTTAGTAGTCACTCTCTATTCAGCATGTTTTGGTGAGCCCTACTCTGTTTCGGGCCTGATGTCATTTGAGCCGCACTTGTGTTTTGAGGTATAGCCGGGGCCTCGTTGCCAGCACTTCCATACTACTCTTGTGTTGTACTTAGAGGCTCTGTAGACAGGTTGTGGGTGGTAGTCGAATGTTGGGAATTGAACTAGAAATGTTGGTATTTGGCAAACATGTTTTTCATTATATTTATAGACTTGTAATATTTTGGAAATTATGAATGAAGCTGCTAATGGAAATGAAATGGGAGTTATTAATGAAATCTTTTCAATGGTTGATTAATGGAGTATATCTCCTCTTTATTCATGGATGAGTTGGGTAGAAGGAAATCTAACAAGCTTGTTCGGCCGGGTTTAATCGGTTGAGCGCCGGTCGAGCTATAATGAGGAGGCTACTTGGACATTTAGGAATTTCACACTTTTTTGATACTCCAGATCGTGCGATAGAACTCAAGATAGGGAGCTAATTTCCTTGCCATGTCTCATTTTCCATATAAGCAACCCACGGGTTCGAGTCAGTGAGGAGGGAATGAAAGAACCAGTTGCTAAGGGAAGTGTCCTTCTCCCTATTAATGGTATCGTACCACTGGATCATATGGTAAGAGCACCTAAGAAACGAAAGAGGGTTGTTTGTACCAATAAGCCGGGATGTTTGATTTGTAAGAAATGCCATTTTGGGACGTGTTGAATGACTTTTGGAATATGTTATAGTTGTGGAAAGAGGGGGCACCAGAAGAACAAATGCCCTTAGGTTGGATACACCCATCCTTGTCTGCCCGATATACGGGCGGGAACATTGTGCATCTTGTTGTGAATATGCTCAGAAGCGTGTTGGGAGTAGTAGGTTTGGGAAATTCCAAAAGTCCATACAACGAGTTGTTGCAGAGATTGTTAATCCCATCACGGTGTCCTGGAGGAAGGATAGGGGGAATGCTTATGATGTATGCAAAAGGGGTAAATATCTTGTAAGTGGGGCGAGTCAGTTTAGCGGACCCCATCCTCGTTTTGTGAAGTGTATGGGATGTCATTCGGGGGTATTTCTTTCACTATGGTACTAATGTATGTTTTGGATGTGCAGTAGAGGTGTAACAATTAAGGTACTACCCCATCAATCTAAAGTCATCAAGTAAGTCACTCCTTAGTACATCATTATGAACACTGCATTATTTTCCTTGTTGTTTATGTACATCCATATTGAAAGGGCCTACATAAATATGGTCTTATCCAAAACGTTGAATCATAAAATGCTGCATGTACCTACTCTTTGAATGAGACGCGGTATTCGTGAAGCCTCTTGATCACAATTCTCTTATCTACAACCTCTTCAGGAATTGAGTTTTATAATGATTTCCTTGGAATGAGCTATAACCATAGGTTAATACTTCCCACGGCTTCCACAATTTCTCAACAAGGGACTATTCCTGATGAATTTCTTACAGAACCTTTTGAATCGAATGGATAACAACTGCTTACTTGTGCCTATGCATGCACTAACGTAAAGTTTACCTATGTGGTATCAAATCCAATGTAAAGCAGCCTAGTGTTGAGATCCTTCTTTAGCCACTCTTTTTCTCTCCGATGTATGTGGCTCCTATGATTGGAACAGACAGTTTACTCCTTTATGAATAGTATCATGAATCCTTTTCACTGTCTAGTAACATGAGAGCATATCTCAGCACCTATCATATGTGTACCTATCAATAGAAAGGGGTCACTTGTCCGCATAAAGTTTCTAAGAAATTTGAGATTTTTACAAATTCGTCATACGAAGATCTTATGGTTCGCCCGTCTCAGTATGACTTTGATGTCCACCTAGATCATGCCTTAGTGAGTAAATCACATTGTTCCTAGTATTGTAGTTGCCCATGAAGTGGCCTAGTATTGCAGTTTGAGAGTTGTTATGGCAAAAGAATGTCTAGCTCACAGCAAAGTGTTCATTCTCTCTAACCGATACATGATTTCACTTGTGTACGGTTGAAAGTTAAGCAGCCTTATGATGATCATAATGATTTGAAAGACAAGTTTGTCGTAACTCTAGTCCTTTCATATAGGATCAACTATCAGGAAGGGTTAAGCTATCAAAATGATAATAGTCTCACAAGTGTTCAACTTCTTTTTCATCCTCGTAGGCTTGTGGCATAGATTCCTTGTGCTACTGACTGTTAAGAGCGTAATGCCATTTCATGCATTTTGAAACCCATATCATATTCGGGGTTCCAAAATATTTTCATTTCGAGTTGAACTGATTTTACCTACACTCTAGGAGATGGCTGGTGTCATGTACTTGGCCATTTCTCTTTGAGGCTTACTATTGCCGAACAAGGCACATATGGAATGAAATAATTGTTGTTGTCCTTTACATGACCCATAGTCTTCCAAGAATAACTGACGCTAATGTCTTTATCTATCTGATTATGCCTCCCATATGTCACATGTCAAAGAAGAAGCGTCATCCCGCGATCAAATATATTGGATAGGAAATTTTATAGTCATATTCAAGCTAGCACATCTTAGACTAATTGTTGGAGGTCGTCAAAGGTTTAGTTTGGGTGTTCGGCGTAGAGATTTAGAATTGAATAAAGTGAACGTGTTATTCTTAATATTTTCTCCATGAGGATGCTATGTGAATTGTTAATAAAGGTAAAGTATGTGTAGTCACATTAGGCATCATGAAATCATGAAGGAAATAGGCCAAACTGTGAGTATGATATTTTCCTATTATTGTTCTCCATATACCTAGTGTTTCATGTCACTGTGTCTAAGAAAGTAGTTAGAATTCCTGGTCTACCGTTACGGTGAAAGCTAGTGGAGATGAAGTAAATGGATAATTGGCCTATGAGAGGTAATTAATTGTCATGCTCGTTAGGTAGGTCTGGTAGTTGAGATTGCCTCTGTGAATGTGTTATGGTGAAGTATGTGAGTCGAGGATTCCACCTCGAAGGTCAAAAGCGTTAAGGAAATAAGATGTTCTCACTTGAGTGTATAGTCAAATAATTGTGATTAGAAAGGTACTTTCTATGTGTTATGATTTAAATATGTGCAGTTCATGTCTAGATATCACTGTTGATAATATATTGCCTGTAATGATGAGATTAGTGATGTTGATATACATTGTGATGCTTTGTCAAGTTGTGGATGTGTAGATAGGTTGATTTTGATGATTCTCTGACAGGTAGATAGGCCCAGTTACAGGGGAAACTCTGTCGAAAGTTTTAAGAATTTGTAAAGATAGCCAAAGTTTAAAGGCCATAAGTAAGTTGAGATTTTGGAAAGGAAGTATAAGACTCATGTAGTCATAAATGCTATGCATAATGGTTGGAGGTAAAAGGATAGTAACTCTATTATTAGCAGTGACTTAAGTGCTATTAAGAAGGTTGATGTGCGCTAATTATATTATTTTATGTGCAGACGAGGACTATTAATATGATGGATATCAATTGGATATGATAATAAGTGTATGAGGAATATTTTAAGTGATGTGGTGTCTAAGGAGAGGGCCAAGTCTAAGTTAAGTTGAAAAATTACATGATAGACTAAAATTCCAAATGAGTACGCACAAGACCAAACTTTGGACTATATATATATATATATATATATATATATATATATATATATATATATATATATATATCTAAGGATTAATGTGATGTAAAACCTATCAAGTGAAAGATCTTCGAGTCTAGTTTCTAACTCTTCAAATCGTTCGTCGTTTGGACACTCCTACAAGTAGTTATGAACACATTCCCAAAGGTTAGCTCTGCGGTCAATTTTGCGACCGCAAAACGGTTCCGCGGACCGCATAAGCATCGCAAAGTGGAGTAGAGACAGACAAATTTTAAAAAAAAAATATTATGCTATCACATAATTGATTATGCTATCGCATAATTGATTATGCTGCCCAAATAATCAAATCTGCTGCCCACAAAATGATTATGCTATAGCACAATTGCACCACATAATTGAATTCGGAGGTTATTTTTGGAAATTTTCATATCCGATCCAATTTTGATATAAGGCCTTATGGGGGTCATTTTAGAAGGTAAAATGTGATTTTTTAGAGAGAGGAGAGAGCTATCTTAGAGAGATAAAGAGAAGACCTAGCTATTTTGTTCATCAATTCTTGCTTAAGGCTTGAAGATTTCATAAGATCTTAATCTAATAAGTAAGATTCTACCCCCTAGCCCTAAATTTTGGGATTTGGATAAAAAGTAGGTCATGAGAAGTATGATTCTTGGGTATGAGAGTATTATGTATACATGTATATACCAATAAGGTTTGTGGGAAGATTGTTGAGCTTAAACAAGTAAAGATTGGGTTGTGGAATGAAGGAAATCTTGTAGAAGAACCTTGTAGCCAAATTTGCACACCTAGTGTTTGATAAAATGGTCAAATGAGCTGAAACTATGAATATCTTCCTAATTTGTATTCAATTTTGTTATGTTTCAAAATAGATTGGGATTGCTAGAATTTTCGGAATGTTGTAGTAATTAAAGGAAAGCTCAAAGCGAGGTATATTGGCTAAACTACACTCTTAGAATTGAATTCCATGATGTTCCCGTAAGTTTTAAGTATGGTTGTCTCAATTTCCTTATTCTATGTTCCAAGATGTTTCCAGTAAATTCGATTGTCCCGAATAAGCAAAGTGTCGAGAATTATATATTCAAAACGTGTTACGAATGTTCCTATCACATTATGTTATCCTTTGGGAATGTGTTCAAGAATGATATATGTATTAACCATGAAATTCATAAGAAAGATGCAAAGTAAAGGGAGACAATATTAGTAAATATTAGTATCACCACAACAGTCATAAGAAAAATAGGAATACCATGAAATCTAGAAGAAAGAGGTAAAGCAAAAGCGATAGCTAGTAAATACGACCTGCATTGAAAAGCGAAATAGTAAGCCACAACATTCCCACTAGTTATCTTAGACAAAAACCCTACATGGCTAGTCCCACCATGTTACGAAGTAAGGCACGACTCAACTACCTCCTAACCTACAACCCTAATGCTCGACCTCCACATCTTCCTATCAAGTGTCATGTCCTAGGAAATCTGGAGCCTCGTCATATCCTGCCTGATCACCTCTCCCTAATACTTCTTAGGCCGCCCTCTACCTCTTCTCGTGCCCTCCGTAACCAGCTACTCACACCTCCGTACCAGAGCATCTGGGCTTCTCCTCTCAACATGTCCGAACCATCTAAGCCTCACCTCCCGTATCTTGTCATCAATGGGAGCCACATGCACCTTCTCCCGAATATCATCATTCCTAATCTTATCTATCCTAGTGTGCCCGCACATCCACCGCAACATCCTCATTTCTGCTACTTTCATCTTCTGGATATGTGAGTTCTTAACGGGCCAACACTCAGCCCCATACATCATGGCCGGTCTAACCACCGCTTTATAAAACTTACCTTTGAGTATCGGTGGCACTCTCTTGTCACACAGGACTCCAGATGCTAACCTCCACTTCATCCATCCTACCCCAATACGGTGTGTGACATCCTCGTCGATCTCCCCTCCCCCTAGATAACTGAACCAAGGTACTTGAAGCTGCCTCTACTCGGGATGACCTGCGAATCAAGCCTCACATCCACGCCCACTTCCCCTGGCTCAGTGCTGAACTTACACTCCAGGTATTCCGTCTTCATCCTGCTCAGCTTGAAACCCTTAGACTCAAGAGCCTGTCTCCAAACCTCCAGCCTCTCGTTAATACCGGCTCGCGACTCATCAATCAGAACTATTTCATCGGCGAATAGCATGCACCATGTCACATCCCCTTAAATATGGAATGTTAACGCGTCCATCACCAGGGCGAATAAGAACGGACTGAGCGCAGAACCTTGGTGTAACCCCATTACAACCGAAAAATGCTCAGAGTCGCCTCCTACTGTCCTAACCCGAGTCTTAGCCCCATCATACATGTCCTTAATCGCCATAATGTAGGGAACCGATACACCTTTTGCCTCCAGGCATCTCTAGAAAATTTCTCTAGGAACCTTGTCATACGCTTATTATCATATCCAATTGATTGTTGATTGTTGTTTCCATGGTTTTCCCTTTCTTACATTGGCATTCTATTTTGAAAGAGGACATTTAGCTTTACATACTAGTACTATTCCATATGTAGTAACATCCCTTTTGTCAGGGGCGCTGCATCTTTAATGGATGCAGGTGGTTCATCAGCGGCCAGCTTTGGTCCTCGTTAGCAGTCACTCTCTATTAAGCAGGTTTTGGTGAGCCCTACTCTATTCCAGGCCTGATGTCATTTGAGTCGTACATTGTGTTTTGAGGTATAGCCGGAGCCTCGTTACCGGCACTTCCATACTACTCTTGTGTTGTACTTAGAGGCTGCGTAGATAGGTTGTGGATGGTAGTCGAATGTTGGGAATTGAACTAGAAATGTTGGTATTTGGCAAACATGTTTTTCACTATACCTATAAAATAATTTGGAAATTATGAATGAAGCTGCTAATGGAAATGAAATGGGAGTTGTTAATGAAATCTTTTTAATGTTTGATTATTGGAGTACATCTCCTCTTTATTCATGAATGAGTTGGGTAGAAGAAAATCTAACACGCTTGCTCGGCCGGGTTTACTCGGTTGAGCGCCGGTCGCGCTCCCCGAGTTTGGGGCGTGACAGCTTCGATCTCCGAGGGCAAGTGTTTTGTTTGGACCTTGATGCGAGAGGCTCCTGGCTTCGATTCTGATTTCCTGCAGTCATGTCCTTACTTCGTTTGCCTCGCTGAGAAATCGGGGTACTCACTACCCCAGTTTTACCCGTATACAATGGTAACTTTAAAATTCAAACACTTCCATGCATTTGATATGATAATTCGTGTCTCTAAGAATGTGAAGTTTTGATGTTATCGTATCTGTAGAATTTTTCACTTCCGGCCATAAAGGATGTTTCCATTTAGAGTCCATTATAATTGGTTAGTACTGTTGATTAACCTAAGATATCACGAATTATCACATGCACAAAGTTCTGTCGTGCCACACTGCCACTTCCTTTTAGTCAAACTTTATCCTATCAGAAAACATCTACTCTTGGAGCAGGAGTAATTTTAATTTTGAACTTTTAGTCATGTCGTTTGTTAAATTATCAGGGCTGGGATAGTAACGCTATTCTTAACCAGTTTCGGAAGGGTTCGCTCATCCATGCTAGAGGGAGCATCCTTACTTAGCGACCGATCTGCTATTTCACGCAAATCCGAAGAACTTTTTATGAACGAACCACATGCAGAGAAGATTGACCTATTTCATACTTCTTTAAATAGCATAGATTCAACATATAAAGAATTATTAAGCTAGCGTTTGGGCATAGATTTCCAAATTTATTTTAAAAAATCTGATTTGGGTGAAGTTTGGTTTGAAGATGAAAATTTATTTGGACATAATTTTTAAAAACATATTTTACTTTTTTTTTTTAAACAAAAACATGAAATGTGACTTATACCCATAAGTTCTAAAAACTTTTAAAAATACACAACAATACCAAACAAACAAACTTGCTAATCATGTATATACAGAACCTTCATCGATACCATTCATTATCATTATCACAAACCATAGTCGTGAGTATAGATAAGTTTGGCACAAAATTATCATTTCTATAATGAACTACATAATACACTATCCTAAAATCATAACCTCATATTTTAGTATCAATTGATAATAACACAATTACTAGCCACAATAATTCGTCAAATTACAATAATATTACAAGATCCATTAATCTAAAAGAAAATGATAGTAATAAGTTGGTGGTTAGTTGGGTCATAGTAGATAGTGGGATTTTTAATTAAATATAAAAATTTTGGGTAATTTTGAAAATTGTTAAAAAATCCAACAGTGATATTTTGGGCCAAAAGCAGGTCTAGAGTTAGTTTTGGGATTAGGAAATTTTTGTTTTCAAAATTTGCCAAAACATGAATAAAATCTATAAATAAATATATTTTTTTAAAAAATATTTGGCAAAATCTATGGCCAAACGGGAGCTAAAACTATTTATATTTCTAAATTTAGTAAATAAACAAAGTTTCCGTTTTGATATCATTATTTGAAGAAAATTTGATAGTGATTTTAAAAGATTATGTTATTTTAAAGTTGTACAGTGGCACAAGATGGGGAGAGGATAATGAATTGTGTTACCTGATTTTCGCGAATCAAAGACCTAGTACATAAAACGGACAGAAATAGCTAGTAAAGTGCGAAATATAAAGAACATAATAATTTTTACGTGAAAAATCTACTTGTGAAAAATCCCTTTGTTCAAGGGATAAAACAATTACTACCTACCCTCATAGAATTTGCCTTTGACGAGTGCAAAACACTATACAAAATTAATGTTCTCTAGCCAAAGATAGTATAGTAAAATATCGTCTCCACGGGAATTGAATTTAAATAATATTCGAATAATTTCTAGTAAATTGCTATCCATGATGATTAATACTTTTATTGGAATAATTATCAACTACGATTAATCACTAACATTAAATCAATTATCAATCGATCACGGAAAATAGTAGTTGAGCAATACAAAAATATCAGTGGGAAAAGTAAAGGCCATTAAATAGACAAGTGCAAGATAACTATCTTAGGATCAAATTCTTGAATTAGTTCACTTCTAAATTAATACTTATTCTCACGAATTCACTAGAAAATTAAATTATAGTTAAAGTTAAATGTAACGACTCGACCGGTCGTTTTGAGAATTAGCGTCCCGTTCGGTGACTTAAGGTCTTGAGTAACTTCGTGTTATGTATTATGACTTGCATGTATGGTCGAGTTTTATTTTTCGGATGGTTTGGGATTGATTTGGAAGAACAATTCTTGTTTTAGAAGTTTAAGTAAAAAGAGTTGACCGGAGTTTGACTTTTGTGAAGACGACTTCGAAATGGTATTTTGATGATTACAATAGTTTCGTATGGTGATTTTAGACTTAGGTGTGTGTCCGCTAGCTTCGTATTATGACTTGTGTTTGTCATACACCTTACGTGACGTGTTTTGTTGCTTCGATGAGCTACTCGATGTCCTTGATATTACTTGTTGACTAGGGCTGCAATAGTACACTCGCACAAGCATACACTATAGCATGCCACTTATACTAGCTCAGGAGTATGAAACATGACATTTATTGATCAAGACCATGTGTTCTTGTATTATCATTTTCCATGTTGATATTGAGCCTGCGACTATGCCGGGCGGATTGTGATTGTGAGCTTGTGACCATGCCATGCGGATTGTCATTATGACCCTGTGATCAAACCGTGCGGATTGTCATTGTGAGACTATGACCGCGTCGGGCGAATTGTGAATGTGATCTTGTGATAATGCCGAGCGGATTGAGATATTGGCACATGAGTTGTCCGTGCGATTGTGATTCAAGATGTGGGCACGAGGTGTCGTGAGTACATGATGGTGGGTTGAGACCCATGACTTTTGACTGTGAGATGAGGTATCATGGGGTGTTTTCGTTGTGAATCTTGTGTTAGCACGGCTTGATTAATTGATTGTCCTTTGTGCTCCTTATTTGGTTTCAACGATACTTCTCGTTGTTCTTTTTGCTATACTATTTATATCACATGTTGATTTTGTTGTCATTTACTGATTTCTGCTTTACATTATTAGCTTTATACCTCTATACTGCAAAGGTTACTTTGTCTAGTGAGTATCTTGACTTGTACCTTATCACTACTCCACTGAGGTTAGTCTTGATACTTACTGGGTACCGATCGTAGTGTATATATACTACACTTCTGCATATTTTTGTGCAGATCCAGGTACTTCGGAGTCTGTTGATTGTTAGATAGTGGATCAGATATCGATTTGGAGACTTCAAGGTATACTTGTCATCACGTTCGCAAACCTCGGAGTCACCTTCGAAAGTTATCTTTGTACAGTTTAATTCTGTTCCAAAACAGTTGTACTTAGAGATTTTCTAATGAACTCGGTAGAGCTTGTGACTTGTACTACCTGTTTTTGGATTATTGGCTTTGTATAGAAATTTCTGTTTCATATTTAATAGTTGTTGGTTGAATTTTTCCATTAATTCAGTAAGTGTTAGGCTTACATAATCTTAAAGAATAGGTGTCATCACGACATCCTACGGAGGAAAATTAGGGTTCTAACAAGTTGGTATCAGAGCTCTAGGTTCATAAGTTCTACAAGTCATGAGCAAGTTTAGTAGAGTCTTGCGGATCGGTATGGAGACGTATGTACTTATCTTCGAGAGGCTACATAACTATTAGGAAAATTTCACTTCTTTCATTCCTATCGTGCGTATTTGTTGATTTCAAAGTTTG
This sequence comes from Nicotiana tomentosiformis, assembly GCF_000390325.3. Lineage (NCBI taxonomy): Eukaryota > Viridiplantae > Streptophyta > Magnoliopsida > Solanales > Solanaceae > Nicotiana > Nicotiana tomentosiformis. The sequence goes on along the minus strand of NC_090817.1, from coordinate 81,780,075 downwards.
AGCCTTTGTACCTCTATTCTCTCACAAATGGTGAGGACATGCGCTACCGGATTGTCACGACCCAAAAATCTCACATGTCGTGATGGCGCCTATCTCAATACTAGGCAAGCCGACAACCTCAATAAGCCATATTCTCTCTTAAGTTTGAAAACATAATATTTGAATTTCATAGAAAACTACACAAATTACTGACATAAAATACATTCCCAAAATCCGGTGTCACTGAGTACATGAGCATCTATACATTACAAATCTAGAAAAACATGGTCTATAATAATCTAAGACCTAATACAATTAACAAAAGGATAGGGAAGGAGAGATAAGGTATGCGAAACATGGCAGCTACCTCTGAATCTCTGGAAAATTGACTTAGTGAATGAATCAACACCCACTGTATCCGGGATCACCTGATTCTGCACACGAAGTGCAGGGTGTAGTATGAGTATAACCAACTTAGTAAGTAACAATAATAAATAAAGAACTGAAAGTAGTGACGAGCTTCTCAGCTAAGTCCAAATACAGTACTTTTTAATATAAAAGGGTAGGCATGCTCTCAAGTTCAACATTTAAGTTTTCACTGAAATTTCATATCAAGTTTGACCAAAACAGAAAATAATATTTTTTCCGAAATTTTCAAAATAGTGATATATGACAGCTGAAATGCAGCAAATAATGAAATAAATGTATCCTCTCAGAGTAACAGTCACTCAGTCCTCTCATTCACTCCAACCTCACAGCCACTCTTTCCTCACAGTCGCTCATTCCTCACAGTCGCTCATTCCTCGGCACTTGCACTCAGTAGGTACCTGCGCTCACTGGGGTTGTGTACAGACTCCGCAGGGGCTCTTTCAGCTCAAGCGCTATATCAAGCCAATCATGGCATAAATCAATGAAACATGATGCGGCGTGCAGCCCGATCCATAAATATTCTCACAATTAGGCCCTCGGCCTCACTCAGTCATCAACCTCTCCAGTCTCTCGGGCACTCAGAAATCATGATAAGTAGCCCAACAACAATGATATGATGCATCAATAATGAATAAGAGAGATTGAGGTAAAAATGTGCAAATAGAACTATGACTGAGTGCAAAACAGCAATTTAGCAAATAATTTCACAAGTACACGACCTTTGTGGGTCCCAACAGTGTAAACATATGATTTAAACATGATTCATAGATCAATTTCTCTAATACGGGGAAAAATGTACGGATATAAACAAACTTTTCAACTACACAGTTCCATGGAATTGACCAAGTCATAATTCCTACGGTGCATGCACACACGCCTGTCACCTAGCATGTGTGTCACCTCAAAACAAATCACATAATACATATTTTGGGGTTTCATACCCTCAGGACCAAATTTAGAACTGTTACTTACCTCAAACCGTGTAATTTTTTATTCTATAATGTCTTTGCCTCGTGAATTGGCTTCCAAACTCCTCGAATCTAGCCACAAATAAATTGATTCAGTCAATAAAATTTATTGGAATTAATTCCATAAGAAAATATTAATTTTCCATCAAAATCCGAAATTTAGCTCAAAAATCGCCCGTGGGGCCCACGTCTCGGAACTTGACAAAATTACAAAATTCGAAAGCTCATTCAACCACGAGTCTAAACATACCAATTTTACCAAAATCCGACCTCAACTGGACCTCCAAATCTTCAAATCTTATTTTCAAATCCCTAAGTTCAAATCCCCGATTTACACCTCAAAAACATGTAATCTAGTCGGATAATTCAATGATAATTCAATATTATGAAATAGAAATGATCACAAGTGACTTACCTCAAGATTTACCGTGAAAACCTCGCTCAAAAGCGCCCAGCCCGAGCTTGAAATGCCCAAAAATGGCAAAAGCTCGAAACCCCTCTGTTTTTGTACTGCCCAGGGGTTTCCGCTTCTGCGGGATTTTGTGCACATCTACGGACACCCTTCTGTGAGGAGTTGTCGGCTTCTACGAAGCTGCCTCACCAAGCGCCCTTGTGCTTCTGCGATCAAACGCCCGCAGGTGCGGGGCCGCTTCTGCGGCTACCTGCCGCTTCTGCGATCGAAGCCCCAGCCACGCCTGGACACATTGGCGATGAAAGGCTCGCTTCTGTGAGCTCGCACCTTCGATGGAAATTCCGCAGGTGCGATTACATCAGATGGTAGAAACCTTCAGATTTTCTTCTAAGTCTGAATCTGACCCGTTAACCCTCCGAAACTCACCTGAGGCCCCCGGGACCTCAACCAAATATACCAACAAGTCCTAAAACACCATATGAACTTAGTTGAACCATCAAATTACCTCAAACAATGCTAAAACCACGAATCATATCCCAATTCAAGCCTAATGAACTTTAAAATTTCAAGTTTCCACAAACGACACCGGAACCTATCAAATCAAGTCTGATTGACCTCAAATTTTGCAAACAAGTCATAAATGAAATAACGGGCCTATTAAAATTTTCAGAATCGGATTTCGACCCCGATATAAAACACTCAACCCCCGGTCAAACTTTCCAAAATTCGACTTTCGCCATTTCAAGCCTGATTCCACTACGGACCTCCAAATGATTTTCCGGACACGCTCCTAAGTCCAAAATCACCATACAAAGCTATTGGAATAATTAGAATTAAATTCTGAGGCCGTTTACACATAAGTCAATATCTGGTCAACTTTTCCAAGTCAAATTACCGTCCAGTTGCACTGTACTGAAATCTAGAATATGAGACGGATCCCCGACATACTTTCGGAGCATGGATACATGGAATACTAGATGAACATCTGATAGACTAGGTGGCAAGGCAAGTTCATAATCCACCTCTCCAATTTTCTTATGTATCTCAAAAGGCCCAATATATCGAGGGCTCAACTTTCCCTTCTTCCCAAACCCCATCACACCCTTCATGGGTGAAATCTAGAGTAGAACATTTTCCCCAACCATGTAAGCAACGTCACGGACCTTCCGATCGGCATAACTCTTCTATCTAGACTGCGCCGTGTGAAGCCGCTCCTGAATCAATTTAACCTTCTCCAAAGCATCCTGAACCAAATCAGTACCCAATAGCCTAGCCTCACCCGGCTCAAACCAACCCACCGGAGACCGACACCGTCTCCCATATAAAGCCTCATACGGAGCCATCTGAATGCTTGATTGGTAGCTGTTATTGTAAGCAAACTATGCCAATGGCAGAAATTTATCCTAAGAACCTCCAAAATCAATGACACAAGCGCGTAGCATATCCTCCAATATCTGAATAGTACGCTCGGACTGTCCGTCCGTCTAAGGGAGAAATGTTGTACTTAGCTGAACCTATGTACCTAATTCTCGCTGCACTGCTCTCCAAAACTGTGATGTAAACTGCATGCCCCAATCTGAAATGATGGACACTGGCACACCTTGTAGGCAAACAATCTCACTGATATAAATTTTAGCCAATCGTTCTGAAGAATAAGTAGTACCAACTGGAATAAAATGCGCGGACTTGGTCAATCGATCCACAATTACCCAAACAACATCAAACTTCCTCAAAGTCTGTGGAAGCCCAACTACGAAATCCATGGTAATATGCTCCCATTCCCACTCTGGAATTTCAAGTCTCTGAAGCAATCCTCCCGGTCTCTGATGCTCGTATTTTACCTGTTGATAATTTAAACACCTAGCTACAAACCCAACTATATCTTTCTTCATTCGCCTCCACCAATAATGCTGCCTCAAATCCTGATACATCTTCGCGGCACCTGGATGAATGGAGTACCGCGAACTGTGATCTTCCTAGAGAATCAACTCACGCAAACCATCTACATTAGGCATACATAGCCTGCCTTGCATCCGTAATACACTATCACCCCTAATAGTGACTTCCTTGGCATCACCGTGTCTTTAAGGACAAGCAGATGGGGATCATCATACTGGCACTCTCTGATGCGACCATATAAAGAAGACCGAGAAACCACACAAGCCAGAACTCGATTCGTCTCAGAAACATCCACTCTAACAAACTGGTCGGCCAAGGCCTGAACATCCAAGGCTAAAGGCCTCTTTGCTACCGGTAAATATGCTAAGCTACCCAAACTCTCTGCCTTATGACTCAAGGCATCGTCCACCACATTGGCCTTTCCGGAATGATAGAGAATGGTGATGTCATAATTCTTAAGCAACTCTAACCACCTTCACTACCACAAATTAAGATCCTTCTATTTAAACAGATGTTGTAGACTCCGATGATCGGTATAAACCTCACAATGGACACCGTACAAGCAATGCCGCTAAATTTTCAAGTCGTGAACAATAGCTGCTAACTGAAGGGTACGGACCGGATAATTCTTCTCATGTACCTTTAACTGTCTGGACGCATAGGCAATCACCCTACCGTCTTGCATAAGCATTACGCCGATACCAATACGCGGCGCATCACAATACACAGTATAGGACCCTGAACCTTTAGGCAACACCAATACTGGAGCTGTAGTAAAAGCTGTCTTGAGCTTCTGAAAGCTCTCTTCACATTCATCCGACCACCTGAACGGAGCACCTTTCTGGGTCAATTTGGTTATAGGCAATGAAATAGACGAGAAACCCTCCACAAAGCGACGATAATAACCGGCCAAGCCGAGAATACTCCGAATCTCAGTAACTGAAGATGGCCTGGCCCAACTCTGAACTGCCTCTATTTTCTTTGGATCCACCTTAATCCCTTCACTGGACACTATGTGTCCCAAGAATGCCACCGAACTAAGCCAGAACTCACACTTAGAGAATTTGGAATATAGTTTCTCCTTTCTCGGCCTCTGTAATACAATACCCAAGTGTTGTGCATGCTCCTCCTAGCTACGTGAGTACACCAGGATATCATCAATAAATACCATGACAAATGAGTCAAGATACGGCTGGAATACGCTATTCATCAGGTGCATAAATGCTGCTGGGGCATTGGTTAGCCCAAATGACATCACAAGAAATTCATAGTGACCATAACGAGTCCTGAATGTCATCTTTAGAATATCCGAATCATAAATTTTCAACTGGTGATACCCAGATCTCAAATCAATTTTGAAGAATACCCTTGCTCTCTGAAGTTGGTCAAATAAATCATCAATATGCGAAAAAGGATACTTATTCTTGATTGTAACTTTGTTCAACTGCTTGTAATCGATACACATTCGCATAGTACCATCTTTCTTTTTCACAAATAGAACCGGTGCACCCCAAGGCGACATACTAGACCTAATAAACCCCTTATCAAGAAGCTCTAGAAGTTGCTCTTTCAATTCTTTTAACTCAGCTGGTGCCATACGATATGGAGGAATAGAAATGGGCTGAGTGCCCAACACCAAGTCAATACCGAAATCAATATCCCTATCGGGAGGCATACCCGGCAGGTCTGCAGGAAATACATCTGGAAAGTCTCTCACTATCGGTACTGAATAAATAGTAGGAGTATTTGCATCAACATCTCTCACAAAAGCCAAATATGACAAACACCACTTCCTAACTATATGTTGTGCTTTCAAATAAGAAATTACCCTGCTGGGAACATAATCTAGAGAACCTCTCCATTCGACCCTCGGCAACCCCGGCATTGCCAATGTCACAGTGTTTGCATGACAGTCCAGAATAGCATGACATGGAGACAACCAATCCATACCCAGGATTACATCGAAATAAACCATACTAAGCAATAAGAGATCAACTTTAGTCTCCAGTCCCTCAATAGTTACCACACATGACCGATGTACATGGTCCACAATAATAGTATCGCCCACCGGCATAGATACATGAACAGGTGAAACTAAGGACTCATGAGGCATATCCAGATAAAGAGTAAAGTACAATGATACATATGAATCAGTAGAACCAGGGTCAAATAATATAGAAGCTTCCCTATGGCACACTAAGATAATACATGTGATCACTGCATCTAAGGCAACGACATCTGGCCTGGCTGGAAAAGCATAGAATCGGGTCTGACCGCCACCTGATCGTCCTCCCTCGCTTGGGCGACCCCTAGCAGACTGACCCCCACCCCGAGCTGGCTGCGCGGGTGGTGAAGTAACTGGTGCTAAAGTCGTAGTCTGACTTCTCTGCTGCACTGGACCTCTCGAGCGACGAGGACATTATCTCCGCATATGCCCAAATTCTCCGCACTCAAAGCAACTCCATGGTACTGGTGGTGGTGCTGACTGAATTGGGCCTCGAGAACCAGAATAACTGCTAGAAGCACCTGGTGCAAATAAACCCTGAACTGAAGAAGAACGAGACGAACTCTGGGCTGGCAGGGCACTGAGAGATGACTGACCCTGAAGAGAACTATATGAACCCTGGTTGGATGATGCACCACGGTGAACTGGACGACCCGTCTGAGCGTGTCTGTAAGGACGACCCCTACTGTGGTAAAACTGACCCCCAGAAGAAACACCGCTAAAATAACCTGGACCACGAGGCCTCTTAGCCTCCCTCTCTCCACGCTCTTGGCTACGGACCATCTCTATCTGCCGAGCAATGTCAACTACCTCATCAAAAGTAGCAGAAGATACTCTCTCCCGAGTCATAAGTAACTGTAGCTGATATGTGAGGCCATCAATGAACCTCATAATCCTCTCCCTATCAGAGGGAACCAACCAAACTATGTGACGAGCCAACTCAGAAAATCTCATCTCCTACTGCATCATAGACATACCATCCTGACGTAACTGCTCAAACTGTCCGCGTAGCTCCTCTCCGCGAGACTGCAGCACAAACTTCTCCAAAAAGAGAACGGAGAATTCCTTCCATGTAAGTGGTACAGCACCGACCGGCCTGCGCCTCTAATAAGTCTCCCACCATCTAAAGGCAGCTCTAGAAAATTGAAAAGTAGTGAACGAGACCCCACTGATCTCCAAAATACCCACTGTCCGAAGCATTCGCTGGGACTTATTTAGAAAACCCTGAGCATCCTCTGACTCAGCACCGCTAAATGATGGAGGTCGAAGCCTCCCAAATCTCTTAAGTCTCCTTTGCTCATCATCTGCCATAACGGGGACTACCGAGGCCTAAACAGTTGCAGCCGGCCGGGCTGGTAGTGCCCCCTGTATCTAAAGTCCCTGTACCACCTGATCTAGAGTATGGGAAACAGGGGTATGAGTACCTCCCCCGGCCTGAGAAGTGGCAGTTGCGGCCTGAGCTGAAACCACCTGAGCAAGGCTAGTGCAAACTGTCAATATCTGCGCCAAAGTCTCCTGAAGCCCTGGAATCTCAATGGGCACAGCTGGTGCCTGAGCTGGTCCTGTCGGCTCAGCTATATCTGGAATTTGCTCCTGAGCTGGAGCAACTGGTGGTGCTACAGGTGCTGCTCTAACTGCTATATGAGCTACACCTCGACCTCTACCTCGGCCTCGGCCTCGGCCTCGGCCTCTACCACGGCTCCGGCCTCTCGCAACACTAGCTGGTGGCACTGGTGGCTGACCGTCCGATCCGGTAGTACATGTTCTCACCATCTGTGAGAGAATAGAATAACTAAAATTTAGTTTTCGGAATCAAAAAATTCGCATGACAAAGTACAAGAAATTGAAATTTTTCCTAAGGGTTCGCATGACAAAGTACAAGAAATTGAAATTTTTCCTAAGGGTTCGGCAGCCTCTCGAAGATAAGTACAGACATCTCCATACCGATCCGCAAGACTCTACTAAACCTACTCATGACTCGTGAGACCTATGTAACCTAGGCTCTGATACCAACTTGTCACGACCCAAAAATCTCACCTGTCATGATGGCGCCTATCTCAATACTAGGCAAGCCGCCAACCTCAATAAGCCATATTCTCTCTTAAGTTTGAAAACATAATATTTGAATTTCATAGAAACCACATAAATTACTGACATAAAATACATTCCCAAAACCCGGTGTCACTGAGTACATGAGCATCTATACATTACAAATCTGGAAAAAGCGTGGTCTATAATAATCTGAGACCAAATACAATAAACAAAAGGATAGGGAAGGAGAGACAAGGTCTGCAAAACATGGCAGTTACCTCTGAATCTTCGGAAAATCGACTATGTGAAAGAATCAATACCCACTGTATCCGAGATCACCTGGATTTGCACACAAAGTACAGGGTGTAGTATGAGTACAACCAACACAATAAGTAACAATAATAAATATAGAACTAAAAGTAGTGACGATCTTCTTAGCTAAGTCCAAATACAGTACTTTCCAAAATAAAAGGGTAGGCATGCTCGCAAGTTCAACATTAAAGATTTCACTAAAATTTCATATCAAGTTTGACCAAAACAAAAAATAATATTTTTTTTGAAATTTTCAAAATAGTGATATATGACAGCTGAAATGCAGCAAATAATGAAATCAATGCATCCTCTCAGAGTAACAGTCACTGAGTCCTCCCATTTACTACAACCTCACAATCACTATTTTCTCACAGTCACTCTTTCCTCACAGTCGCTCATTCCTCACAATCACTCATCATTCGGCACTCTCAACACTCACACTCGGCACTCGCACTCAGTAGGTACCTGCGCTCACTGGGGATGTGTACAGACTCCGGAGGGGCACCTTCAGCCCAAGCTCTATATCAAGCCAATCATGGCATAAATCAATGATACATGCTGTGGCGTGCAGCCCAATCCATAAATATCCTCACAATTAGGCCCTCGGCCTCACTCAGTCATCAACTCTCCAGTCTCTCGGGCTCTCAGAAATCATGATAAGCAGCCCAACAACAATGATATAAAACATCAATAATGAATAAGAGAGGCTGAGGTAAAAATGTGCAAATAGAACTGTGACTGAGTGCAAAACAGTAATTTAGCAAATAATTTCACAAGTACACAACCTCTATGGGTCCCAACAGTGTAAACATATGATTTAAACATGATTCATAGATCAATTTGTCTAATACGGGAAAACAAGTACGGATATCATTAGATTTTTCAACTACACAATTCCATGGAATTGACCAAGTCATAATTCCTATAGTGCACGCCCACACGCCCGTCACCTAGCCTGTGCGTCACCTCAAAACCAATCACATAATACATATTCCGGGGTTTCACAACCTCAGGACCAAATTTAGAACTGTTACTTACCTCAAATCGTGTAATTCTTTATTCTGCAATGTCTTTGCCTCGTGAATTGGCCTCCAAACGCCTTGAATCTAGCCACAAATAATTCGATTCAGTCAATAAAATTTATTGAAATTAATTCCGTAAGAAAATATTAATTTTCCATCAAAATCCGAAATTTATCTCAAAAATTGCCTGTGGGGCCGACGTCTCGGAACCCGACCAAAGTTACAAAATCCGGAAGCCTATTCTACCACGAGTCTAACCATATCAATTTTACCAAAATCCGACCTAAACTGGACCTCCAAATCTTCAAATCTTATTTTCAAATCCCCGATTTACACATCAAAAACATGTAATGTAGTCGGATTATTCGATGATAATTCAATATTATGAAGCAGAAATGATCACAAGTGACTTACCTCAAGATTTCTCGTGAAAACCTCGCTCAAAATCGCCCAGCCCGAGCTTGAAATGCCCAAAAATGGCACAAGCTCGGAACCCCTCTGTTTTTGTACTGCCCAGGGGTTTCTGCTTCTACGGGATTTTGTGCACATCTGTGGACACGCTTCTGTAAGGAGCTGTCCGCTTATGCGGAGCTGCCTCACCAAGAGCCCTTGCGCTTTTGCGATCAAACGCCCGCAAGAGCGGGGCTGCTTCTGCAATCGAAGCCGCAGCCATGCCTGGATGCATCGGCGATGAAAGGCTCACTTCTGCGAGCTCGCACCTGTGATGTAAATTCCACAGGTGCGATTACATCAGATGGCAGAAACCTTCAAATTTTCTTCTAAGTCCGAATTTGATCTGTCAACCCTCCGAAACTCACCCGAGGCCACCGGGACCTCAACCAAATATACCAAAAACTCCTAAAACACCATACGAACTTAGTCGAACCCTCAAATTACCTCAAACAATGCTAAAACCACGAATCATACCCCAATTCAAGCCTAATGAATTTTGAAATTTCTAGTTTCCACAAACGATACCGGAACCAATCAAATCAAGTCCGATTGACCTCAAATTTTGCACACAAGTCATAAATGATATAACGGACCTATTAAAATTTTCAGAATCGTATTTCGACCCCGATATCAAAAAGTTAACCCCCCGGTCAAACTTCCCAAAAATTTGACTTTCGCCATTTTAAGCATGATTCCACTACAGACCTCCAAATAATTTTCTTAACACACTTCTAAGTTCAAAATCACCATACGAAGCTATTAGAATCATCAGAATTAAATTCTGAGGTTGTTTACACATAAGTCAATATCTAGTCAACTTTTCCAACTTAGGTTTTCAATTATGAGACTAAGTGTCTCATTTCACTCCGAAATCCTTCCGGACCCGATCCAACTAACACGGTAAGTCATAAAACAATTATAAAGCATAACTTGAGAAGTAAATGGGGAAATAGGGTTATAATACTCAAAACGCCCGACCGGGTCGTTACACGGATCAACTGAGCAAACACTCGCGCCCTCTGCTAGATCTGCGAGAGGCCGTGGCCGAGGTAGAGGTCGAGGAAGGGCACACACCATAGCTAGAGCACTTTTCAAAGCAACAGTTGAGGAGCCACCAGTAGCTCCGGTTAGGGGACAGGAACTGGAGACGCCTGTTGTTACCCCCGGACTTCAGGAGACTTTAGCACAGTTCATGAGGATGTTTGGTACATTGGTTCAGGTGAGATTAATCTTCGTTGCACCAGCTATTTTGCATATTAGGTAAGGATCTCAGACTTCCACCGCATGTACTCCAGAGCAGCAGGCTCACATGGATTAGGTTACGGGTGTTGTACCAGTATAGACTGTTATTCCGGTTCAGCCTGAGGTCAGGCTAGGGGCATCAGAGGAGGAGAAGAAGAGGCTTGAGAGGTTCAAGAGGTATAGTCCACCTACTTTCAGTGGCACAACTACCGAGGGTGCACAGGGTTTTCTAGAGAAGTGTCATTGTATTCTCCGCACCATGGGTATTGTGGAGGTGAGCGGAGTTGCTTTTACTAAATTTCAGTTGTCGGGAGCAGCGTATCAGTGGTGGAAGATTTATGAGGATAGTAGACCAGCTGATACAGCACCACCCATATTGGCTCAGTTTTCAGAGATATTATTTAGGGAGTTTGTTCGACAGACCCTCCAGGATACGTGGCGTACAGAGTTTGAGTAGTTGTGTCAGGGCACCATGATGGTGTCATAGTGTGGATGTGAGCGGAGTTGCTTTTACTACATTTTAGTTGTCGGGTGCAGCGTATCAGTGGTGGTAGGTTTATGAGGATAGTAGACCAGCTGATGCAGCACCACCCACTTGGGCTCCGTTTTCAGAGATATCTTTTAGGGAGTTTATTCGACAGACCCTCCAGGATGCGTGGCGTAGAGAGTTTGAGTAGTTGTGTCAGGGCACCATGATGGTGTCATAGTATGCCATCAGGCTCAGTGAGTTATCTCATCATGCACCTACTTTGGTTCCTACAGTTAGAGAGCGAGTTGGCAGATTCATTGAGGGGCTCAGTTATGATCTTAGATTTTGCATGGCCCGGGAGTTGCAGACTGATACTCCGTTTCAGAAAGTGGTGGAGATTACCAGGATGTTAGAGCATATTCGGGGTGAGGAGAGGGAGGATAAGGAAACCAAAGGGTCTCGAGGTTCTGCAGGGTTCAGTGGATTCTACTCTTCAGCTATGACCCATCGTGGCAGAGGTTCGGGCAGTCGGCCAGTCCAGTCCGCACTTCAGACTACTCGTGGTGCTCCAGTTAGTCAAGGTACTCCTGTGGGGTAGCCATCCTTTAGTGCACCACCGACACGAGGTTCTTACAGCGGTTATTTCTGTTATCCATCATAGACTCAGTACGAGCAGCCATGCCTGCAAAGAGGTTGTTATGACTATCGCGATACTAGGCATATCATGAAAGATTATCCTAGACTCGGGAGAGGTGAATTTCATCATAGCACTCAGGCTATGGGCTCCATTCCATTTGCTACTCCACCTGCACAGCCAGCTAGGGGTGGAGGACATGCGGGTAGAAGGCACCCTAGAGGGGGAGGCCCAGCCCACTGATATGTTTTCTATGGTATGGCTGAGGCTGCTGAACCAGATGGTGTCATTATAGGTACGGTTTCGATTTGTCATAGAGGAACAACAGTCTTATTTTGATCTGGTTTTATTCATCGGTGTGAGTCCTTCTAACTTACTTCATATATGGGTGACTTTTGTGATTTTGTACTCTGCTTATTTTTTACCCATGCTAGGAGAGTCTATAGTGGTAGTCGTGTCTATCGTTTCATCTTGATTCACTATTGAGAGCTATAAGACTATAAGTGACTTGCTATTACTCATTACGGTAGGTTTTGATGTGATTTCTGGATGGTTTGGTTATGATTTGTAAATTAGATGCTCTACCGGTATGAGTCCGTTACGTGTTATGATTTTGTTTGCAGAATTGAGTTAGTGGAAGTTTGCGATTGGTGTGATGTGTATTCTACTTGTGATTAAGAGTTGAGGATGGGATCCTCACGTGTTCATGTGGTTTGATGTGTTTGAACCGGGCTATGTGTCACAGTGAAGTTATATTAGGAAGAGATCCTTGTGATTAGTTCATGTGTCTTAATTCTCCCTTGTGGAATTGATTCGTAGTATGATACCGATAGGGAGTTGTGCCTGTCGGGCTTGTTTGATAGTTCTCTCATGTGTTTCTCTTTGCATATTCAGTCATATTTGCATTGTGCTTAGTGTGTTAGATGTGACTTGTTGATTTGAGTGAATGGTCATGGGATCTTCATGTTTCTTGCATTGTCATTAGTGTTATGAAGGTTTAGATTAAGGTTCTAGCTGATATGAGGTTAATTGTCGGTGCTGGATATGATTATGGGCAGCTATGGTGGTCATAAATGTTGTTATAGGCATATGTGTGATGTGTTATGGGCATATGTGTGATGTGTTACGTCATGTGGTTGTATCTCGTGGGTGTAGGCATCAGTTGTTGCAGCTTTTGAGGCTAATACCTTGTGTTGATGTAGGAATCAAGTCTTTGGGAAATGATCGGATGGTGAAAATTTTGGTTCTAAGGTTTATTAGTATGGGTAGAAGGAAAGATTTTCAGTTGAGATGGTGTTGTCGGGCCTATGTGGATTAGGGTGGCATGGGATCACCTGGAAGTACATGTATGGTGAGTACATTCAGTGATTTGATGACTTCGGAAAGGTTCTTGGCACGTTCAAGGACGAACATTTATTTAAGGAGGGAAGAATGTAACGGACTCTCCATAACGGTCGTTTAAGGTCTCGAGTAGCTTCGTGTTATGTATTATGACTTGCGTGTGTGGTCAAGTTCGATTTTTCGGATGATTCGGGATTGATTTGGAAGAACAATTCTTATTTTAGAAGTTTAAGTGAAAAGAGTTTACCAAAGTTTGACTTTTATGAAGATGACTCTGGAATGGTATTTTGATGATTCTAATAGCTTCGTATGGTGATTTTGTACTTAGGCATGTGTCCGGATTTGGATTCGGAGGTTTGTTGGTTGATTTGATGCATTTTGGCGAAAATTGGGAAGTTAAAAATTTTGAAGGTTGAGTTGTTTGACCGGGAGTTACCTTTGTTGATATAGGGTCTGGATATTGATTCCGGGAGTTGGTATAGCTCTGTTATGTCATTTAAAACTTGTATGCAAAATTTGACTTTATTCCGGGTTGATTTGATATTATTCAGCGCGAGTTGTAGAAGTCGAAAGTTAATAAGTTCATTAAGTTCTATTTGATATGTGATTCGTAGTTTTGATATTGTCTGATGTGATTTGAGGCCTCGAGCAGGTCCGCATTATATTTTTGGACTTATTAGTACGTTTAGACGGGGTTCCGAGGGGCTCGGGTGAGTTTCGGATAGGTTTGGGTTGTATTGCGCTCATTTATATTGTTTCGACTTCGTTTCTTCAAGCATAAATGGTACCAAATTACGAAAATGAGCTCCAATTTCTGCTTTTATAGAAGCATTATATATGTATCATAATTACGGAGCCATATCAAAAAGAATCATCGAATTTGGACATCGTATGAGGGAGTGATGCTCATTTTAGTGTCGGAGAAGAGAGCTAGTGCTGGTGCTTCACAGATACGAAGTTGGGTCCGCATCTGCGACCCCGCAGGTGCAAGAAATGGTCTGCAAAAGAGTAAAGGACAACTAGAAATAAGAAGGTGTTTGTTGTCGCAAAAGCGAAAATCCCTGTATAAAAAAAATCAGACCGCGTTCTTTCGGTATTTTGAGCATATCTTGAGTTCTAGAGCTCCGATTGAGGTGATTGTTGCGGAGTTCTACTCGTAATTTCATGGGGGTCATATCTAAGTATAATTTTTGTAATTCAATATGATTAAAGAAGTTTATTTTTGAATTAATCCATATTTTTGTTGGAGAATTGGGGGTTTTTAACAAAACCTTTTCTAAAGAGAATAATTGAGTTTTGAACATCGATTTGGAGTCGTAATTGGATGAAATTATTATGGTTGGACTCATAATTGAATGGGTTTTCAAAATTTGTGGGTTTTATTGGGTTCCGAGATGCAAGCCCGGTGTTGACGTTTTAGTTTTCATTAAAGATCAAAGCTTTATTATCCAAAATTATTTCCTACGATTTTTATTTATGATATTAAGTTATTTTGGCTATATTTGATCCGTCTGGAGGTTGTTTCGTACGAGAAGGTCATTTTAGAGTATCAGTTTAGCTTCTTTGAGGTAAGTATCTTGCCTAACTTTGTGTGGGAGAACTACCCCTTAGGATTTGAGTCATTTGTGTTAATTGTGTTATGTGAAAGCCGTGTACGCGAGGTGACGAGTACGTACTCGGGCTTATTTGTGGAAATTAACCGGATTAGACTCTTAGGCTTCTTTTCATGTATTTATTTGGAATTGTTCGCACATGTTATATCTTTTATTCTCCATATCTACTATCACATGCCGTATTTGAAGTTGTCGTTACATGTCATATCCTTTACTTGTTAAGTTAGCTCTTATATGCTTTATTTGAAGTTGTTACCACTTTTATCATTATGTGATCTCTTTTAGTGTTGAGTTACTCTTAGTTGAAATTGTTGTTCATGATATCCTTTTGTTGCCGGGTTATTCTCATGCATTTAGACGTAGTACTAGTTCGTGCCATCTCTCTTTCATTGTTAGCCTAATTCATACACTAGAACCTACAGTTTGCCATTTCATGGAGATACTTGCACTATTGAGTTTATCCTTAAATAATTAATTAAAATTGAGGTTATCGAATGTCAGTAATCTATTTTAAAGTAAAGTTATGTTTAAAGGGAGTGTTGTTCCTTGTGAGTTACTTTCCCACTCATTTTGTTGTTATTGAGATATTATAGACATTGTATTTGAGTTCTAGGCTATTTGTTATGGAAATAATAATATTGTTGGATCTTTGGAAAGGTTGTGGCCTATGGGCACTTGTTTTATGAGTTGATACATTGTGTTGTTGTGATTTAGCATTTGTGAATTGTTGTGTAGTTTGGTTGTTATTATGCAGAATATAAGGGTGGCATTTCACCTTTGTTGTTATGCGGGGCATAAGGGTCGCATCTCACTGTTGTTGAATGTACGGAGTGATAAGGGTAGTTATTGTGTTATTGTCAAGGCCGAGTGATATGGGTGGCTTTTATACAGAGTGATATGGGTGGCTATTATACGGAGTGATACGGGTGGCTATCGGAGAGATAAGGGTGGCTAACGATATTGTCAGGGCGGAGTGATATGGGTGGCTATCAGAGAGATAAGGGTGACAATGTCAGGAATGGTGTGTTGGAGACATTGAGTAGGTGGTTTTCGTGTGATGGTGTGCTTTTCCTTGTGTTTTTCATACACCTTACGTGACTTGTTTTGGTTCTTCGATGAGCTACTCGATGTCCTTGATATTACTTGTTGACTGGGGCTGCAGTAGTACACTCGCGCAATCATACATTGTAGTATGCCACTTATACTAGCTCAGGAGTATGAAACTTGACATTTATTGATCATGCACATGTGTTCTTGTATTATAAGTTTCCATGTTGATATTTAGCCTGCGACTATGCCGGGCAGATTATGATTGTGAGCATGTGACCATGCCGAGCGAATTGTCATTGTGAGCCTGTGATCATACTGGGTGGATTGTCATTATGAGCCAGTGACCACGCCTGGCGGATTATGAATGTGAGCTTGTGATCATGTCGGGTGGATTGAGATATTGGCACGTGAGTTGTCCTTGCGATTGTGATTCAAGATATGGGCATGAGGTGCCATGAGTACATGATGGTGGGTTGAGACCTGTGACTTATAACAATGAGATGAGGTATCACGGGGTGATTTCATTGTGAATCTTGTGTTAGCACAGCTTGATTAATTGATTGTCCTTTGTGTTCCTTATTTCATTTCAACGATACTTCTCTGTGTTCTTGTTACTTTATTGTTTATATCACATGTTGATTTTGTTGTCATTTATTGATTTCTGCTTTCTATTATTAGCTTTATACCTCTATACTGCAAAGGTTACTTTGTCTAGTGAGTGTCTTGACTTCTACCTCATCACTACTCCATCGAGGTTAGTCTTGATACTTACTAGGTACCGACCGTGGTGTACTTATACCACACTTCTGCACATTTTTGTGCAGATTCAGGTACTTCGGAGTCTGTTGATTGTTAGATAGCGGATCAGATATCGAAGTGGAAACTTCAAGGTATACTTGTTGTCGCATTAGCAGGTCTTGGAGTCACCTTCAAAAGTTATCTTTGTACAGTTTAATTCTATTCCAAAATAGTTGTATTTAGAGATTTTCTAGTGAACTCATTAGTGCTTGTGACTTGTACTGTCGGTTTTGGGATTATTGGTTTTGTATAGAAATTTCTATTTCATATTTATTAGTTATTGGTTGAATTTTGCCATTAATTCGGTAAGTGTTAGGCTTACCTAGTCTTAAAGACTAGGTGCCATCACGACATCCTATGGAGGGAAATTGGGGTCGTGACAAGTTGGTATCAGAGCTCTAGGTTCATAGGTTCTATGAGTTACGAGCAAGTATAGTAGTGTCTTGCGGATCGGTACGAAGACTTTTGTACTTATCTTCGAGAGGCTACGGAATTATTAGGAAAATGTCACTTCTTTCATTCCTGTCGTGCAGATTTGTTGATTTCGAAGTTTGAGCATTTGTACCTCTATTCTCTCACAAATGGTGAGGACATGCGCTATCGGATCAACTGAGAAGACACACATGCCCCCTGCTAGATCCGCGAGAGGCCGGGGCCGGAGGGAACGCACTGCAGCTAGAGCAGTAGTTGAGGAGTTGCCAGTAGCTCCAGTTGGGGGACAGGCACCGGAGGCTCCTATTGTTACCCTCGGACATCAGGATACTTTAGCGCAGTTCATGAGCATGTTTGGTACATTGGCTCACCCGGGATTGATCTCCGTTGTACCAGCTATTTCGCAGATTGGGGAAGGAGCTCAGACTTTCACCGCCTGTACTCCAGAGTAGTAGGCTCACATGGGTTAGGTTCCGGGTGTGGTGGCGGTACAGCTAGTTATTTTGGATCAGCCTGAGGTCAGGCCAGGGGCATCAGAGGAGGAGCAGAAGAGGATTTAGTAGTTCAAGAGATATAGTCCACCTACTTTCAGTAGCATAGCTACCGAGGGTGCACAAGGTTTTCTAGAGAAATGTCACCGTATTCTCCGCACCATGGATATTGTAGAGGTGAGCGGAGTTGCTTTTACTACATTTCAGATGTCGGGAGAAGCGTATCAGTGGTGGAAGATTTATGAGGAGGGTAGACCAGCTGATGCAGCACCACCCATTTGGGCTCAGTTTCGGAGACATATTTGAGGGAGTTTGTTCCCCAGACCCTCCAGGATGCGTGGCATACAGAGTTTGAGTAGCTGTGTCAGGGCACCGTGATGGTGTCACAGTATGCCATCAGGTTCAGTGAGTTATCCCGTCATGCACCTACTTTGGTTCCTACAGTTAGAGAGCAAGTCCGTATATTAATTGAGGGGCTCAGTTATGATCTTAGATTGTGCATGTCCCGGGAGTTACAGACTGATACTCCATTTCAGTAGGTGGTGGAGATTGCCAAGATGTTAGAGCGTATTCGGGTGAGGAGAGGGAGGATAAGGAGACTAAGAATTCTCGAGGTTCTGGAGGGTTAAGTGGATTATACTCTTCAGCTATGACCCATCGTGGCAGAGGCTCAGGCAGTCGGCCAGTCCAATCTGCACTTCAGACTACTCGTAGTGCTCCAGTTAGTCAAGGTACTCCTTTGGGGCAGTCATCTTTCAGTGCACCACCGACACGAGGTTCCTACAGCTAATATTTCTGTTATCCAGCATAGACTTAGTACAAGCAGCCATGCCTGCAAAGAGGTTGTTATGAGTGTGGAGATACTAGGCATATTATGAGAGATTGTCCCAGACTCGGGAGAGGTGGATTTCATCATAGCACTCAGGCTATGGGATCCATTCCATTTGCTACTCCACCTATACAGACAGCTAGGGGTGGAGGACAGACGAGTAGAGGGCGCCCTACAGGGGGAGGCCCAACTCATTGATATGTTTTCCATGGTATGACTAAGGCTGGTGAACTAGATGGTGTTGTTACATGTATGGTTTCGATTTGTCATAGAGGAGCAACATTCTTATTTTGATCTGGTTTTATTTATCGGTGTGAGTCCTCCTAACTTGCTTCATAGATGGGTAAGTTTCATGATTTAGTACACTACTTATGTGTTTACCCCAGCTAGGAGATTCTATAGTGGTAGTTGTGTCTATCATTTCGTCTTGATTCACTATTGAGAGCTATGAGACTAGAAGTGACTTTCTATTACTAATTAAGGTAGGTTTTGATGTGATTTATGGATGGTTTGGCTATGATTTGTGATTTAGATACTCTACCAGTATGGGGAGTCCGTTACGTATTGTGATTTTGTTTGTAGAATTAAGTTAGTGGAAGCTTTCAATTAGTGTGATGTGTATTCTACTTGTGATTCAGAGCTGAGGATGGGATCCTCACGTGTTCATATGGTTTGATGTGTTTGAACCGGGCTATGTGTCGCGGTGAAGTTATGTTAGGATGAGATCCTTGTGATTAGATCATGTGTTTTGATTCTCCCTTGTGGAATTGATTCATAGAATGGTACTGATAGGAAGTTGTGTCTGTCGGGCTTGTTTGATAGTTCTCTCATGTGTTTCAATATTGCATATTCAGTCATATTCGCGTTGTGATTATTGGGTTTTAGCTTGCAAGGTGTGTGTCCAAGGTGGTGTTAGATGTGACTTGTTGATTTGAGTGAATGGTCATGGGATCTTCATGTTTCTTGCATCGTCGTCAGTGTTGTGAAGGTTTGGAACAGGGTTCTAGCTTATATGAGGCTAATTGCCGGTGTTGGATTTGATTATAGGCAGCTATGGTGGTCATAGATGTTGTTATGGGCATATGTGTGATGTTTTACGTCGTGTAGTTGTATCTCGTGGGTGTAGGCATGAGTCGTTGCAGCTGGTTGAGGCTGATACCGTGTGTTGATGTGGGAATCAAGTCTTTGGGAAATGATCGGATGGTGAAAATTTTGATTCTAAGATTTATTAATGTGGATAGAAGGAATAATTTTTAGTTGAGATGGTGTTGTTGGGCCTATGTGGATTGGGGTAACGTGGGATCACCTGCGAATACATGTATGGTGAGTACATTCAGTGATTTGATGACTTCGGAAGGGTTTTTGGCACGTTCGAGGATGAATGTTTGTCTAAGAAGGGGAGAATGTAACGATCCAACCGATCGTTTTGAGAATTAGGGTCTCGTTTGGTGGCTTAAGGTCTTGAGTAGCTGCATGTTATGTATTATGACTTGCGAGTGTGGTCGAGTTTGGTTTTTCGAATAATTCAGGATTGATTTGGAAGAATAATTCTTGTTTTAGAAGTTTAAGTGAAAATAGTTGACCGGAGTTTGACTTTTATAAAGACGACTCTAGAATAGTTTTGTTACAACCCAAATTCGCATACCATAGATCACGTCGTAAGTTAGTCGACGTAAATCCAAGAAGAGATTATCTTTGAGATGATAAGAAGTTAATCCTATTGGTCTTAAACGATACAAGGGTGTATAAGAGTGGTTAACAAATATTAGAAGTTAAACGAATCAAGGATGTTGTAACCCGTATTTTCGGGTAACACTAGAGGTGATTAACTATCCCAAGAGGTCTTGTTTTAATGTATTTGAATCATATAATATCCGCATCATAAGTCTTGAAGTCAAGCGAGTTATGAAACAAAAGTTGATAAAAGTTGTCGCAACTTAGGTTTATAATTTTACTTAAACTTTAGGTCAAATGTTACTGCATTTTTCTCCCAATGTGCTTGGAATTATGGGGTGATCTACCTATCAAATTGAAGATCTATGAGTCTAGTTTCCAACTCATTAAACCGTTCGTCGATACGATCTCGGAATAGAGAGATATTCGCATTTTCGCGAGAGTGCGCCAAGCTGCTCTCTATGGGGCCCACAAAGGCGGTTTAAGACATATGGACATATATAAGATACCTCAACCCCGTTTTAAGTCATTATGTTTGAGTATATTCAGACCTTATAACCCTAAAATCAGTCTCTCAAGGTTCTCTCATGATCCAAGAACCAAACAAAGGGCAAACAACACAAATCAAATGTCAGGAATCCCGTGGCGCTAGTAAGTTTCTTGTTCTTCTTGTTGTTGCTGATTTTTGTGTTGTTCCAGCTCGTGTGGGAGGTTGTTTTAAGTGTTTTATGTCCTGTAAATACACCTTCAAGTTTTTAATATCAACCCTAGGTGATTTCAAGTCTTCTAAAGTAATTCTAGTGCCGAAAAACCCGAATTAATTGCTAGTTTTGCTTCCTTGTTCTTGTGGCAGAATTGAAGGGATATTTCGTGGAAAATTAAGGTCAAATTGGAGTTGTTCTTTCTGTTTAAAGGTAAGGAACCTCTTACTCTATATATATTTAAGATTATCCAAGTTGCAGCTAAGTCGTTGAAGCTAGAACTTGTGAAATATATATCGAAAGGCTTGGTAGTAATGTTGTTGGTTGGTGGACTGTTTTGGAGGCTCAATATGATTATTAATGATGTTGTTTGGGCTGTTTGGTGATTGTATTGACTTGTGGGAAGTCATATAAATAGGGGAGGTGCTGTCCGTTTCATCGTAAAATAGGTTGTGGTCGATACATAATAGTTATGACGCTTAAACGATAATGATAGTGTCATTTGTCTTATTGTAGACTAAGGAGTCGTGACATTTGCATAGCTTGAGGTTGGGCAGTATATACAAGGTATGTGAGGCTATCCCCTTCATTCTTTTGCACGACTCCGATTGTACATAATGTAATGAACGAGCTCCCAAAGATACTCTACTCTTAGAAGCTAGCAGTACTTACATTGCTGCCCTTCTTATGAAACGATTGATATTGATGTTACTTCTCTTATTCTTATATTATCAATGTTGTTGGTAGTTCCTTATTCTTATAAGATTCTTGATGAAGAGTTAATCCTAATAACATGTACGAAGGATACCGACCTTACGTCACTCCGAAAGGTTCAAAATGTGATTCCAATGAGTCCAGCATGCATCATATATATGTATCTATTTTACTCTACCGAGCCGCGCTATAGTCGGCCGGGTATGGCACCTATTGTGCAACCACTGATCAGTTGGGTTTTACCGAGCTCCACATGGCCGGGTACGATTCTACCGAGCCCTATGATGGCCGGGTACGTTTTACCGAGCCTATTATGGCCGGGTACGATATGATGATGGTGATGCCCACAAAGGCGTATGTTTTAAAAGTTTATGTATATATATGTATGTATCATGTATTTCATGTCAGTAGCCCTCAGAGGTACCCAGATGTCACAGGTTGTATATTCTCTATCCCTGTTTACATTACTGTTCTCACTTATGCTTTCCTGCCTTACATACTCAGTACTTTATTTGTACTGACGTCCTTTTTGTTTGTGGACGCTGCATGTTGTGCTGCAGGTCCTGATAGACGGGTAGACGCAGCTCCCCCATCACAGTAGGCTATCCGGTTCAGCGGTTATTGGCGAGATCCCTTCTCCGGACTTGCCGTGGTCTTGGTATGCATTTTTGTTATAGACATTATGGGTATGTCGGGGCCCTGTTCCGGCAATGTTGTAGCATTTATGTTCTTTTAGAGGCTCATAGACAGGTGTCGACTTATGTATGGTTTAGAATGCCTTGTCGGCTGATTTTTGTTGTATAGTCTTTCATGGCATCATGGTAGCTCGTACCTTATATATAGTTTCTTGACAGTCTTGTCGTCCCATGTTATGTATGTTCATGACATTATCTTTCATTGTTGGATGTTCATGATCCATGTCTACTATTTATATTGATCTTGTTGGCCCTTAAAGATAATAAGGAAGGTTAGATAAAATGTACATTGGTTCTCGGCAAGTATGGCTCGGGTGCTAGTCATGACCCTCCAGTTGGGTCGTGACAAGTTTTTTGATGATTCTAATAGGTTCTTATGGTGATTTTGGACTTAGGCGTGTGTCCGGATTTGGATTCGGAGGTCTGTAGGTTGATTTGATGCATTTTGGCGAAAATTGGGAAGTTGAAGATTTTGAAGGTTGAGTTATTTGACCGGGAGTTGACTTTATTGATATCGGATCCGGATTTAGATTGCAGAGGTTGGTATAGCTCCGTTGTATCATTTAGAACTTGTATGCAAAATTTGACTTCATTCCGGGTTGATTTGATAAGATTCGGCGCAAGTTGTAGAAGTTGAATGTTCATAAGTTCATTAAGTTCGATTTGAGATGCGATTCACAGTTTTGATATTGTTTGATGTGATTTGAGGCCTCGATCAGGTCCGCATTACATTTTTAGACTTATTAGTACGATCGGACGGGGTCTCGAGGG
The DNA here is from genome assembly GCF_000390325.3 of Nicotiana tomentosiformis. Taxonomy (NCBI): domain Eukaryota; kingdom Viridiplantae; phylum Streptophyta; class Magnoliopsida; order Solanales; family Solanaceae; genus Nicotiana; species Nicotiana tomentosiformis. Next base: position 81,757,111 of record NC_090817.1, on the reverse strand, counting down.
CTCGGGTGAGTTTCGGATAGGTTTGGGTTGTATTGCGCTCATTTTTGTTGTTTCGACTTCGTTTCTTCAAGCACAAATGGTACCAAATTAAGCAAATGAGCTCCAATTTCTGCTTTGATTGAAGCTTTAGATCCGTATCATAATTACGAAGCCATAACAAAAAGAATTATCGAATTTGGACATCGTATGAGGGAGTTATGCTCATTTTAGTGTCGGAGAATAGAGCTGGTGCTGGTGCTGGTGCTTCGCAGATGCGAAGTTGGGTCCGCACTTGCGACCTCGCAGGTGCGAGAAATGGTCCACAAAAGCGGAAAAAGTGATTTTCCGTCGCAAAAGCGATTTTCCCTGTGTATAAAAAAATCATACCGCGTTCTTTCGATATTTTGAGCATATCTTGAGTTCTAGAGCTCCGATTGAGGTGATTTGCGCGGTGTTCTTCTCGTTTTTTCATGGAGGTCAATATCTAACTATAATTTTTGTATTTTAATATGATTAAGGATTTTATTTTTGAATTAATCCATGTTTTGATTGGAGAATAAGGGGGTTTTATCAAAAACTTTTTTAAAGAGAATAATTGAGTTTTGAACATCGATTCGCAGTCATAATTGGATGAAATTAGTACGGTTGGACTCGTAATTGAATGGGTTATAAAAGGTTTTGGGTTTTATTGGGTTCCGAGGTGCGAGCCCAGTGTTGACCTTTTGGGTTGACTTTTTAGTTTTCATTAAAGATCGAAGCTTTATTATCCAGAATTTTTTTCTACGATTTTTAATTTATGATATTAAGTTATTTTGGCTAGATTTGAGCCGTCTGGAGGTTGTTTCATACGAGAAGGTCATTTTAGAGTATCGTTTTAGCTTCTTTGAGGTAAGTATCTTGCCTAACTTTGTGTGGGAGAACTACCCCTTAGGATTTGAGTCGTTTGTGCTAATTGTATTATGTGAAAGCCGTGTACACGAGGTGACGAGTACATACTCGGGCTTATTTGTAGAAATTGACCGGTTTAGACTCTTAGTCTTCTTTTCATGTATTTATTTGGAATTGTTCGCACATGTTATATCTTTTATTCGCCATGTCTACTATCACATGCCTTATTTGAAGTTGTCGTTACTTGTCACATCCTTTACTTGTTGAGTTAGCTCTTGTATGCTTTATTTGAAGTTTTTACCACTTTTATTATTGTGTGATCTCTTTTATTGTTGAGTTACTCTTAGTTGAAATTGTTGTACATGATATCCTTTTGTTACCGAGTTATTCTCATGCATTTAGACATAGTAGTAGTTCGTTCCATCTCTCTTTCATTGTTAGCCTAATTCATACACTAGAACCCAGAGTTTGCCATTTCATGGAGATACTTGCACTATTGAGTTTATCCTTAAATAATTAATTAAAATTGAGATTATCGAATGTCATTAATCTATTTTAAAGTGAAGTTATGTTTAAAGGGAGTGTTGTTCCTAGTGAGTTACTTTCTCGCTCGTTTTGTTGTTATTGAGATTTTATAGGCATTGTGTTTGAGTCGTGGGCTATTTGTTGTGGAAATAATAATATTGTTGGATCTTTGGAAAGGTTGTGGCCTATGGTCACTTGTGTTATGAGTTGATATGTCGTGTTGTTGTGATGTTATCATTTGTGAATTGTTTTATGGTTTGGTTGTTGTTATGCGGAGTATAAGAGTGGCATTTCACCATTGTTATGAAGGGCATAAGGGTCGCATCTCATTATTGTTGAATGTACGGAGTGATAAGGATGGTTATTGTTTTATTGTCAAGGCAGAGTGATATGGGTGGCTTTTATACAGAGTGATACGGGTGGCTATTATACAGAGTGATGCGAGTGGCTATCGGAGAGATAGAGGTGGCTAACGATATTGTTAGGACGGAGTGATACATGTGGCTATCAGAGAGATAAGGGTGGCAATGTCAAAGATGATGTGTGATGGCTTGGGGACATTGTGTTGGTGGTTTTCGTGTGATGGTGTGCTTTTCCATGTGTTTCTCATACACCTTATGTGACTTGTTTTATTTCTTCGATGAGCTACTCGATGTCCTTGATATTACTTGTTGATGGGGTTGCAGTATTGCACTCGCACAAGTATACACTGTAGCATGCCAGTTATACTAGCTCAGGAGTATGAAACTTGACATTTATTGATCATGCCCATGTGTTCTTGTATTATCTGTTTCCATGTTGATATTGAGCCTGCGACCATGCCAGGCGGATTGTGATTGTGAGCCTGTAACCACGCCGGGCAGATTGTTATTGTATGCATGTGATCATACTGGGCGAATTGTGATTATGAGCCTGTGACCACGCCGGGCGGATTGTGAATGTGAGCCTGTGATCATGCCGGGTAGATTGAGCTATTGGCACGTGAGTTGTCCGTGTGATTTTGATTCGAGATGTGGGCACGAGGTGCCGTGAGTACATGATGGTGGGTTAAGACCTGTGACTTGTGACTGTGAGATGAGGTATCACGTGGTGATTTCGTTGTGAATCTTGTGTTAGCATGACTATATTAATTGATTGTCCTATGTGTTCCTTATTTGGTTTCAACGATACTTCTCGATGTTCTTGTTGCTTTACTATTTATATCACATGTTGATTTTGTTGTCATTTACTGATTTCTGCTTTCCATTATTAGCTTTATACTTCTATACTGCACAAGTTACTCTATCGAGTGAGTGTCTTGACATGTACCTCATCACTACTCCACCGAGGTTTGTCTTGATACTTACTGGGTACCGACCGTGGTGTACTTATACTATACTTCTACATATTTTTGTCCAGATCCAGGTACTTCGGAGTCGGTTAATTGTTAGATAACGAATCAGATACCGCTGTGGAGACTTCAAGGTATACCTGTCGTCGCGTTCGCAGGCCTGGGAGTCACCTTCGGAAGTTATCTTTGTACAATTTAATTCTATTCTGGAACAGTTGTACTTAGAGAGTTTCTAGTGAACTCCGTAGAGCTTGTGGCTTGTACTACCAGTTTTGGGATTGTTGGCTTTGTATAGAAATTTTGTTTCATATTTAATAGTTGTTGGTTGAATTTTGCCATTAATTCAGTAAGTGTTAGGCTTATCTAGTCTTAAAGACTAGGTGCAATCACGACATCCTACCGAGAAAAATTGGGGTCGTGACATTAAAGTTCCTCTTTTGATTAAATATTAATTCCTAGAAATAATCCAATTGAAGCGTCGTGAACAATTGCTACGAACGTAATGACGGTTTTTAATCTAAAGAGTAACTTCTCACGATTATCTCCTTATTTTCTTGTTCAACTGACAATTCAAGAGGCTCTTTCAATTACCTGGATGAATCACAAATTTTTTCTAGAGCATAGATGCAAAGAAATTGAATATCAAACTCCTCTTTTGATTAACCAAAATAAAGAACAAATTCACAAATAATTCAAAACACCGTCAATTAATTCAACCGAGTATCAAGAATCGAATTCCTAATTAAATCATCAATACACCATGTCAGTCAAAACCCTAAGGGAAACTACTCCATAACAGTAGAAGAAATCATCAAAGATAAATTTAAGTAAGAATTCATGAATTCAATCCAAACTCGGGTATTGAGTTGATGGAAGAATGAGGAATTCTTGTGCCTCAGACTCTCCATTGCTTTTCCAATTATCTGTTGGTCAAAAGTCCTCTCAAAATCATATCTTTTATGTATTTATACCATGTAAAAATAGATTCGGATGGAACTACCATTTCCAAGCCGAAGTGGAAAAATTGGCCAGTAGAGATGCACAAGTGCGGCGTGCCACTGCGCATCTGAGGATATTCAGAGAACTATTTTTTTCCAGCAGGCCACTGATTTCACTGCCGCACCGCGTAGCGCTCCATGCGGCGGGTAGTGCAATTTTTCCAGAGTAGAATAGTTTCTCAATTTTTAACATTTCGACTTGGTCATCAACCCCCAAATGTTATCCCAGTTTAATTTCTTAGGATTTTACTCAGACTTCAAAGCTCCAGATCATCCAATTCAACTCCAAAATCGCTTTTTACGCGGAATCACCTCCTACAAAGTATAATACACGTAATAAGTGTATATCATCATTTTAAGTAGGGGTGTAACCTAACCAAACCAACTATATCGATTTAGATTGGTTCGGCTTTTTCGGGTTTTTCGGATTTTTTGTTATAAATATTATTTCAATCTTAATTTATTAAAAAAGTTTATAAGTAAATATATGTTTAGTAAAAATTTAAAGAATTGACAAATATATAATCTATTAAAATATTTTTATGAGAGAACATTCTTAGTAATACATGATGGTTATTATTTAAGTCGTCTTACAATAATTATTTATTGATGTACACTTTCAAGGTTAACCGATAAATTTTCCTTTCACCTAATTTTCTCTCTAGACAAGGCGATAGTCTTTTACAGTAAAATTACAGTGCCTTCATGGCCTTAGATCCGCCATTAGGCGGTGGAATTCCTCCAGACTTGTCTCAAAAGGAACCCATTAAGACAATGACTAAACCCCAGTTGGTTTCAGCTGAAAATTCCAAACGACTTCTTTCAGATTTACAAATAGGTGGACGGTGAACTGTATCGGCTAATCGTCTGGAATCGACGAACTATGCCAAGATCTTTACTGGGCCAATTCGACAAACACAACATACTAGAGTTTCTTCTCTATTTCAAGCGCTACCTCCCAATCCAATCAAAGAGCTCTCGACCATGGGAATTGACACTTCCATCACCTTCCAAATTGGTCGCGATCACACAGCTAATGGAGAAGATGGCGAAGGCATCCACAAAATCCAACCCAATGGACAATGGCTTCTACACATTTGGATAACATCTCTAAGCAAGCAACTCAACACTTCATCGGCCCAATTTCCACAACAGTCAACAAAGCATACTCTGTAAATCCTTCCACCCTGGCTATTCGACAAAATGCCTCAACCAGTTCTACCACTGCAATTGGGATCCAACTGGTTGGAAAAATCCAATACAGGATGATACAAGTCGTAAAGATGTCTAACTCCAATCACAAGCTGAGAAAAATAGTGCTCGACCAAGAGATTCCCCTGATGTTGTGCAACTGAATTACTAGACTGTTCCTGCTCCTTCACCTAGCTAAAGACCAATCGAGAAGCTATCTGTTGACATGGATAAGGTATCTCAACCACCCCTACGCAATAACCTCAGCCAATTTTTACATCTCTAAATTTATCACCATCGGGTAATGTCTCTGCAGCTCCTTTGTCTAACGACAATCTGGTCACCAACAATGTCGTAACACCACATGAGCAAACATGAATGGTTCCTACAACAGCTACTGTGTTAACTAGGACTGCAAATGATCACACACAGCCCTAACTCATTTGCATACCAACACCGTCTACCTTTCCCAATGTATCTGCTAATTTTGATAAAATTCATGCCACTAAGCATCAAAAACCAACTACCAGCCAGCACCAGAACACCCACAATCATAGCTTACTTCCCAAAGAATCTACTCCTCAAACAAAAGATTACAGCCAACACACAACTTTACTACCTTCACACACAAATCCTAAAAATACAAACCCCTTTTGATCACTCAAAACACCCCAACACTACTAAAGCACCTGCAACTGTTAGCCAAAATACCCAGCTTCAGACCATTAAAACAGCAGCCCCACCAAATGCAAAAGACAACAAATCCCAACCAAATAAACTACCCTCCTATCCTACACCATCACCTCCTAATATCGCACAGTCCCTAGCTACCAAGTTGCGAGCAAGGCAGGCTGCAGAGATTGCCCGAATAGAATTCACAGCTCCCAGAATAACTACCAAGCAGGGCCAGCCAGCTGTTATCTTCACCCGAAAGGATTACATGATCACTCTTATAAACAGGTGCCAATATACAATTATAGACAAGTTTCTAAATACAATGCCTAGAATGGAATAGAGTAGGAGAAGTTTCATTGTCCAAACTGAACTAAGAGGAGGAGTTAAGATAGCTCATTTTAATGTTAGAACAGTTTACATCGACCTTTACAATGAGTATGATCACACCACTGTCTGGACAAAAACGTTCATGTATATTCAGGGACAAAGAATGGATTTAAAGGCTTGGACACCCAACTTCAATCCAAATGCGGATACTCTTGTTGTCCCTGTTTGGATAGTCATCCTAGAGATGCCATAGCATTTCTACTACAGGGAGATCTTATCAGTATTACGATCACCAGTTGGTAAGGTTCTGCAACTTGACCTTGCTTTAATGCAAAAGACCAGGGGAAGTGTAGCCAAAGTAAGGATGAAGATGCACTTAACACAAACAAGGCCTCACCATGTGTGGCTTGGCTTTGATGATGATCAGGACATCAATGATGATGGCCAATGGTTGGAAGTTGTGTATGAAGACCTTCCCCCTTACTGCTATCAATGCAGACATTTGGGACATGAAGACTACTACTGTTCTATCAGGAAAAGAGATGAGGAAGAAAAAAAGGAAATTTGTTGCAGATTCATTAAACAACAATATCAGCCAAACTAAAATCATGGATGCAAGTACTGCTGGACCACAACATCACCAAGATCAGCCCATTGTACTCCAGAACAATCAGAGTTCCAAAGCAAATAAGAGGGTGCAACACCAAATAGAAGAACAACAACAAAGATTAAACCACAAGGCAACAACACAGCAATAACCAAGGGATAACCATCCCAAAGGTCAATGGCAAACTCAAAAGAAAATAAATTTCAGGGGTGTGAACCAAAGGAACAAGAAATAGAAATTCAAACAACCAGCAAAACAAGTGACAGAGAAACATGTGCCCAAAGCAGACAAATCCCCAGTTATACATCTTCAAACAGTTGAAACATTTGCCTTTGAACTTGTGAAAGATCCCATATCAAATCCTAAAATCAAAGATCGAGCTGTTAATGGTGGAAAAGTGGGTCTTAAGGATACAACTAAGGTTGCTCAAGCAGATATTCCAAAGGAGGTGGATCCTCCTCCTACGGTGATTGATAACTCTAATGATAATGCCATACAACAGTGTCATTCCAATGTTCCTGCAGCTGAAATTCAATCTCCTGCGCTTATTAGTTCCCAATTTAGAGAAATAAGCAAAGGTCAAGATCAATCCCAATATCAGCAAGAACTGGAAAACAAACACAAATCGTCCAAAAAACAGCTTGCAGATTCTGAGAAATTAAGTCATCAGAAAGATGAGCAGCTCAGAATTCAAGAAAATCACATGTCAAATCTTACTCAGACTAAGAGTGATATGAACACTTGTCCTACTGATTCTGGGACAAAAGGTGAAGCTCCAAAGGAGAGCACCATTGATTGGGTTCAAAGGAACTTTAGAACACAAAAGGAAGTTATGAACGTTACCCTAAACCACTCATGTTAAGACATACCATCACCGACTTTTGTAGCATCACCAGCTACCACCAGAGATACTGCAGACATATGGAGTGATGAAGTTCATGAGGTTATTTACAATTCAGAACCAAATGGAGCTACTCCCCTTGAAGATACAAGTATCAACACAATAATACAGCGTGCCAACAAAATACAAGCCATAGCTGAAGTAAACCACAATGAAATAGGGGCAGAATTTATAGCAACCTGGGTTCAAAGGGACAACCTCAAAGGAAACCACAACAACTTGGGTTCAAAATAGCTTTGGAACACAAAATCAAGTCCTAAATTTTACCCTAAATCACTCATGTCAGGAAGTGCCTTCACAGACTTTTGGGGAATCACCTAAATCCACTGGAGGTACTACACAACTCTGCAGTGATAAAGTATAACAAGTTCAGATCAACCCAGAAACAAATACAAGATTCAGAATTGAAGATCAAAGAGCCAACAGAATTATAGACCCAACAGATAAATCAGCCATCATGAAAGCAAAGAATAATAGCAACATAGGGAAAATTTTACCAACTGTTGCATGTGATATGTTGGAAGGTTTACTCATGGATCAGGGCACTGAGGTTGTGGGACATCTTTCAATACAAACAACAACGTCAGAATTACAACTTCTTGGTGAGCAGAACTCCAGCATGGGCTTTGACCAGATGGGGCTTGCAATAGTACAGAGGGAATAAACAGCAATTACCATTGTTCCCATTGCATGTGTTTCTTCTACAGTCTCTCTAATGCAGATCCAACTCAATGTGCCACTGATCTCTCTCAGTTAGATTCTACATGATATCATCACACACAAGGAACTGCCTGTTGAAATTCATACAGCTTTGATTGACAAATAGCATCTGGAAGATGAAGGTGATGATGAATCTACTGCTGGAAACTTTAACATTCTAAGGAAACATTACCACCAACTAGAATCTTGCCCAAGAGGGCAGCCTCAACAACTAGATGATGGTTAAAACCTTAATATGGAACATAAGGTTGGTCAAGACTCAACAGGCTTTCAAAGAGTTATCAACATGCAAAAGGAACGTGGTTTTTTCATTATAGCACTCATGGAACCTTTACAGAAACAAAGTTTACTTCAAAACTACAGGAGAAGGTTGGGCTTGGAAATAGCACTATCAAATATCAATGGGAAGATATGGCTATTTATTGATGCAGCAGTAGAGTGGGAACTGCTGAATGACACTGACCAACAACTCACAATCAGGATATATCATCAAGATATTGGGAAGCACATTATGATGACCTTTGTGTATGCTAAATGTTCATCACAAGATAGATTAGAATTGTAGGATAACCTATACTACCTTGCTGCTGATATAGAATTACCTTGGGTTGTTAGAGGGGATTTCAATGTGATTCTTAATGAGGAAGAGAAAATTGGAGGCCTGCCTGTACATCCACCAGAGTTTGAGGAATTTGCATATTGTGTTAACTCTTCTGGTTTATTTGACACTAGGTACAAAGGAAGTCCTTTCACATAGTGGAATGGAAGATCAAATGCAGAGCGCATATTTAAGAGGCTTGATATGATTTTTGTCAATCAACCTTTCCAGACTCTACTCCCAAATATTGAGGTCGAGCACCTAATAAGAATTGGATCTGACCATGCTCCATTGCTAATGAACTGTAGGAAAGACACTATGCAGTTTGTTAAACCTTTTAAGTTTCTTAATTTATGGAGTACTCACAACACCTTCAATGATGTGGCACAACAGAATTGGGTGGCAGATTTTATTGGTGACCCATTTCTAATGTTCAAACAGAAATTGAAGAGAGTGAAAATTGCTCTATCCCATTGGAGCAAACTGACATTTGTTGACATCTTCAAATAGCTAGCAATTTGGGAAGACATTGTCAGGATTATGAGATGCTATTTGAAGAAGAACCAACAATCAAGCAGAATTGAAGAAGTATCTTAGCATTGAGGAGCGGTTTTGAAAACAGAAAGAATGCATGAATTGGTTTGCTGAAGGTAATAGGAACATAAAGTTTTTTCACAACCATGTGAATGGCAAGAGACAGAACCTGCAACTCAAAAGGATTCAAAATGTATATGGTCTTTGGTTGGAATCACAGAACCTTATGTCTGAGGCTACAGTAGATGTTTTCCAAAACCAGTTCACACGAGATGGGGATCCTACCAGCTTTGACTTATTTAGCAATGTACCCACCATGTTATCCATAGATCAAAATATGGAGCTGTGCAGATTCCCTACAATTGAAGAGGTGAATGGATTAGTTTTTGCATTATCTGGAGATAGTGCCAGTGGACCTGATGGTTTTACCGGATTATTTTACCAAACTTGCTGGGACATTGTTGGGGAGGACATCTTCAACATGATAGAACAGTTTTATTTAGGTGCATCACTACAAAATCAATTACACACACTAACCTGGTACTGCTACTAAAGAAATCATAGGTCCAAACATTTTCAGATTTAAGACCTATAAGTTTAAGCAGCTTTATCAACAAGGTCATTTCTAGGGTCATGCATGATAGACTGGAAAACATACCGCCCTCATTGATCTCCACTAACCAGTCTAGATTTGTGAAGGGAAGGAGTATATTTGAAAATATTTTGCTCACACAAGAAATAGTTTCTAATATAAGACTGATAGGAAAACCTGCTAATGTGGTGATTAAGCTTGACATGGCAAAAGTATATGATAGGGTATCATGGAAGTATCTTCTTCAGGTACTAAGAAAAATGGGGTTTGCTGAACACTACATACACATGATCTAGAATTTACTAGCAAACAATTGGTGTTCAATCCTAGTGAATGGTCAAGCCACTGGATTTTTCAAGTCAACAAGAGGGGTTAAGCAGGGAGATCCCCTATCTCTAGCTCTGTTTATACTATATGCTGAGGTTCTGAAAAGATCAATGAACAAATTGTTTGAGGGCAAGAGGTTCCTTGGGTATGGGATACCTGAATGGACTGATCCATTCACTTATTTGGCATATGCTGATGATATAATCATTTGGCATATGCTGATGATACAATCATCTTTGCTTCTGTTGATACATATTCTTTGGGTAAGATTGTTGAAGTGCTCAGACAATATGAACAAACATCAGGCCAACTGATCAATAAATCAAAGAGCTCATACTACATGCACAACAATGTAGCAGGCCACATATTTCAAAATGTGGGCTCAATCACTGGATTTCAGAGAGGTAAGTTCCCTTTAACTTACCTGGGATCTCCAATATTCTACACAAGGAGAAGAAAATAATGTTACAATGATTTAACTCAGAAAGTTAAAGCCAAACTACATTCCTGGAAAGGTAAACTACTGTCTTTTGGAGGCAAGGCCACTCTTATATCCAGTGTCCTCCATAACTTACCTACACACATCCTATCGGTTCTAGATCCCCCTAACAACATCATTGAACACTTGCATAAGATATTTGCTAGGTTCTACTGGAGTACAAAAAAAGAGGGAAGGAGCAGACATTGGTCAAAATGGCAGAATCTTTGTCTTCCCAAAGAGACGAGGGGCTAGGTTTTAGATCATTATTTGATATTTCTAAAGCGCTCTTTGCCAAACTATGGTGGAAGTTCAGAACATCAAAATCATTGTGGTCCAACTTCATGTGAAATAAGTATTGCAAAAAAGAACTGCCTACAACTGTATAGTTCAAGCAAAGTTCACATGTTTGGAGGAAAATGTTAGAGGCAAGAGAGGGTGTAGAACATGAAATCTTATGGGAAATGACAAAGGGCTCTACAAATGTTTGGCATGAGAACTGGACTGGTCTGGGCTCACTGTATCATGTAGTTCCACCTCACTTCAACATCAATGAAGAACTACAGGAAGTAGTACAACTGAGAGATAAAGATAGATGGAGCGACCAGACTTTAAACCAAAACTTCCCTGAAGACATTGCTCACCATATAAAACATGAGGTGTATTTTGATACATCTACAGACTCCTGGGACACTCCTAAATGGATGCCTACACCATCAAGAAAGATTACATTAAGCAATGCTTGAAAATTACTAAGGCATAGGCACACACCAAATCATGAATACAAGCCGCTATGGACAAAAGGATTACCCTTCAAGATATCCTTCATCTTATGGAGACTGTGGAAAGGGAAAGTGCCAACAGATGATATATGTAGAAGATGGGGTTACTTAGTTGTCTCCAAGTGTTGGTGTTGTACACCCACGCAATAGGAAACACTTAAGCACATCTTCCTTACAAGTACTATTGCCAGAAGACTATGGATACTGTTCTCACAAGCTGCAGGACTGCTTGTCAATCTGGTTCAACTTCATCAAGTTATCATAGCATGGTGGAGATCCGATTACTATCCTAAACTCAGACCATTGTATCAAGCAGCCCCAGGAATTATAAGTTGGGAACTATGGAAAAGGAGGAACACACTGAAGTATGGATGAGATCCAGTCTCTTTTAACAGACTGGCATATGAGGTGAACAGATATTTGCACTACCTGACAAGGACTAGGTATCCTTGGATGCCTAATATACCACTACACTAGCTTGATATGGTTACTTTTTTTGAAGGCTATATGCCTTATGTTGTCACAAAAAAAGTACAATGGCAACTATCTGATGACAGATAGTTCAAATGCAATACTGATGGCGCTTCCAGAGGGAACCCAGGGCCAAGCTCATACAATTTCTGTGTAAGAAATGATGCATGAGATGTATTGATTGGAAGGGCAGAAGAGATAGGGGTGACAACCAATATCATAACTGAGGCTAGGGAAATTGTGGAAGGACTTTCCTATTGTGTACAAATGCAATTGTATCCTCTCATAATTGAGACAGATTCACTAGTGATGAAGAAAATAATTGAAGGTTCCTGAGGGGTGCCTCGGAATATAGGGAAGGAACTAAATAAGATCAATCAGATGAAGGAGAACTTCAATGTGATGTTTCAACATATTCTAAGGGAGGGCAACAAAGTGGCAGATTATTTGGCTAACATTGTTTTTTCTGGTGCAGGTGCAATAACATTCTAATCATTTCAATAATTTCCTAATGCAGGCAAGACACTTATTAATCAAGACAAGGCATAAATTCCAAACCTTAGAGTTAGGACTGTAAGAAGAAGACCTCCAGATATCAGAGCTTCACCCTGAATACAAAAATTGCAAAAGATATCTTCATTTTGGATTACTCCTACCTAGTTTCAATTTCATGTACTGCTATGACCAAGCTATTACTCAGTGCATCCAGGTTACTTCACCAATTCCATCGCATGGAAACATGCACAGACATTAGGTGTTTGGGTATTGTATGGCATCATCACCACAAAGTATCAATTATGCAAGTTAATAATGTTACACCAGGGTGAAATAAACTACACACATACGATCAGCTGGATGATCAAGTGGAGAAACAATTCTAAAATTATGAGAAAGGTGTTTTCACAGGTTTGTCCTCAAAGATTCATCCATGGAAATTTGGGCTTACATAAACTTATTGGGCTATTATTCTGGACAACTACCATTCTATATGAGAATGTGCCATTCTCCAGTGGTATTAGCATTCATAATGCTCATTCTGGGAATGATACATACCCATATGAGAAGTTAGCATCTTGTAAATCCCAAGACTTTAGTGCAATAGCTTCAGCAACCATAGTAATTTACACACAGTCAGGAAACACCCAGTTTTTGTTACTCTTTACGTCTACTGTATCACCAACAACTAAAGAGCTCAGGTTCAACCAACATACTTTTAGCAAGTACTTCATGGTGTTGTTTAGCTATTGTGTATTCATAGATGACATCTTTTTGGGAATGCAAGCACTAGCGCCTGGTGAGAGCTTTTTGGGTGCTACATGGAGTGTTTTGCAATTGTTATCTGAAATCACAATCTATGATATCAGCTGGACACCTTTGAGTGCAGAGTTTGTAATACTAAGATAACAATCTTTTATTGCTCATTTTGTACTAGTTAGTTGTGCCAAATTAGTTTCGTACTTTTCTTTTGATGGGATACTTTGTAACAATTTACGCCTTTTTGGGATTTATTATATATAATCACTACTAGGTGAACAACCTAGTAGTATATTTGATTAAAAAAAGGTCAACCGAATTTAATAATTAAACATAAAAATCAATATGAAACCTAAATAATAATATGTACTATTTAATTTTAATTATCGAAATACTATTTCAAATTCAAAAAAGATATAAGAATTTAATAGATCTTGACTTATGAATATGGAAGAACAAAGAGATTGGTGCATTGCAGTAACACTTGATAAGAAAGTGATCAAACAACCCATTAATTAAAGTTAATAAAAATGGAGCACTTCATATTTTATTAAATATTATATCCTATAAGAGAATCCCAATTATTTCTAGATATATTTTAAAGAAAAGTCTACATAAAATCTTAAAAGTATATATAAAATTTATATATTTATATGTCGGTTTTGTTCGAATTTTTTTACTCAACACCAAACCAAATCAAACCAAAACTAATCGAATTTTTTAATCGATTCGGTTTGACTTTTCGGTTTGGTACGGTTTTCTAGTTTATTTTTTACACCCATAATTTTAAGCTCAAACACGAATAAAGTGCAGTCATTATAGTAAAAAATGTAACAAAAACATGGGTTCCTAGCCTTAAATTAACACCTCACGCTTAAAACCATTGCTCGTCCTCAAGCAATCAAAGTACACTTCAAACAGAGATAACTTATTTTTCAAATAATATTCCTAACTATTCATGCCAAGAATATTTAAAGCAGACTAACCACCCTTTCATAACAACTCAACTTCAAGACTCAACTCAAAAGCAACATGTATTTTTCAAAAGCTGTTCACTTACTCTAACATGGAGGCCAAAGATATTACTTTTTCGTCGCAATCATGTGCCCTCACACCAACAATAGAGAGTAGTTCCACACACAATAAATTTCAAGAACAATTAGGAACTCAAAAATAAAAATAATTCACTCACTCTTATAAATAAAATTCATGTGCCACAGAAGACATATCATAGGCTTGTCGTAGTGTAATACTCTATTACTTTGAGCTCATTCAGTCAAGGATCAAGTAAGACTTAATTTGGTTGTACTGTAGGTTACGAGACGGGTATGATATATTTAGATAATAGTGACTACACCTCCCTAAGCACTTTTAGTATATTTACTTTAACAATTCAAACCTCACACGTGTGTTGAACCACACACCACCCTTAATAAAATACTAGCAACATGCTCCTAATTCTTTAAGCACAAATAAAGTAAGATTTACCACTAGCAAGGAGTAATTATTTTTTTATCTAATAAGTACAAACACCAACTCTCTTTTTTCTTCTTTCTAAGTTTCGATTTTTTTTTCAAGCAGATTCTCTTTCTTTTTACTTTTATTTTCCTACAAGTGGCTCTCACTTTTTAAAAATAGTGCACATTTCTCCTTTTTCTGTAGTTCCACTCAAAAATCCAACTATACCTCCACTTAGATTTGAACAAGCTCATAATAATTTTAAGTGTTAATGAGAGGTGACATGTTTAAAATGATAGCCAATTCAAATAAAAGGGTTAGACTTGTAGTGTGGTTACCAAAACAATTGGATTACAGGTTCAACAGGGCTAACTAGGATACGTAATATTTGGTGGGTAAAAAGGCATATACCTGGCTCAACAAAAAAATACCTCTATCACTTTCTAAACTGAACAAGACTCCTAGTTCACTTTGCAAACACTCAGGGCAAGTTCTGGACATCAACTCACATACACAGAATATCACAAAAATCTCACACACACATTGGAACATAACTCACTCAGGAACCGATCTATCTTAACTTTCTAGTCAAAGAAGTTAAGCATAACTGAGATCAAATATTTTAAGGCACTTATACACGAGTCAAGAAATGAGCCTAAGTGTCACAACTCAGGCACTCAGCGCTCTCAAGGAATAACAAAGTCAAGACTAGTTATCTCTACTTAGCACAACGGCACAAGATTTTTTATTCTTACCAAAAGACAAACTAACTGCACCCTGTTCAAATAAAACCCTTGAAAAAAATTCACGGCAAACAGAAAAACCAAAAGGGAATTATTACACCATCTAAGAAAATAAAATAATAAAATAAAAGAAAAGACATATTTTTGGATTTTTAAATTTTTTGATTTATTTGTATTTAATTTTTTCTTTTCGACTTTAAATCCCTCAAGAAGACATTCAAAGAAATCCATCATCGGGCACAGCCAAAACTAAAAAATTACTAACTATTACATGCCACTAAAATTTTCAGTTAAGATAATTACATACCAAATTGTCTAAGAAAACAAGAAATAAATCAATCAACACCAAGTTGTTAAGTCAAAACAAATAAGTACAAACAAATAGGAGCACTTCCATCCCACACTTAAGATATTGCATTGTCCCCCATACAAAGCAATAGAAACAAGGATGAAAAGGTGACTCCCTGAGGCCCTATGCCTCATCATCATCTTTGAAGGTGCACAGACACTCCGCATCATCTAACGGCACAGAGTTCACATCCTCATCAGGTGGCAGCCCACCTCCCTCATCCAGACCCAGCAGGAGGGTCAATCACCAAAGTAACATCAAAGGCCTTAATAGGATGTGAGACAAGAATCACCCTATCATAGTGATACTCCTCATCGACGTAATGCATCTTCAGCAGCCGAGTGATCATACTCGGGTAAAACAGACGGCAAGCTCCAAAAGGGCTCACCCTAGCCATGTGCTCCAGCATAATCTTCCATAGAGCAAACTCTATATGGGTGAAGAAAGCATAGATCATACACACCTTCACCCTCGAAAAATCCATCTCACTAGCAGTAGGCATAATCTTGGCGTTGATCAAACGTAGAAGAACCTTGGTCGGATGATAAAATGTACCCTTCTTAATGTCCATGTGAATTCATTTGTGTCCCTCGACCAATTAGCAATAGTTGCTAGAGCGTTCGATTTGGTGATAGATAACTCAAGTTTTCCAAAAATAAAGCGGAGCACTTTGTCACTTTTCAGAGTTCGGTGGCCAAGACATAGATTGATTATCTACTCCTTAGCAAGTCCGATAAAGATATTTGCATGGACTTCAAGGTCATTCTGAGTGAGAACCTCATGACCCAACATAGGCTCTAGGTCATGGACCTTGAGATCACGAGGAAGAAGAGGAAGAGGGTTGTGTATGGTCATCCTAAGATCAAGAGGAGATCCTTGACTGAGGACAAAGCCCAGGAGTTGAGGGTTAAGCTGTTGGATTGTAACAACCCGGCCGATCATTTTGAGTATTATAGCTCGGTTCTCCCATTTATTGCATATTATATGTTTGTTTGTTGTTATGTGACTTGCCGTGGTGGTTGGATTGGTTTCGGATATATTTCGGAATGAATTTGGACACTTAGTCCCAAGGTTGAAAACCTAAGTTCAAAGAGTTGACCAGATATTGACTTAAATGTAAATGACTCCGGAATGGAGTTTTGATGGTTCTGATAGCTTTATATGATAAATTTGGACTTAGGGTGTGCCCGGATATTGATTTGGAGGTCCGTAGGTGATTTTGGGCTTGAATTGGCGAAAGTTGGAAAAGTTGAAGTTTGGAGAGTTGAGAAGTTTGAACGAGAATTGACTTTATGGTTACTGGGCTAATATTTTGGTTTTGGAAGTTGGAATAGGTCCCTTGTGTCTTTTATGACTTGTTTGCAAAATTTGGGGTCAATCGGAGTTGGTTTGATAGGTTTCGGCATCTAATGTAGAAGTTAAAAATTTATTAGTTTTATTAGGCTTGAATCGGGGTACGATTCATGTTTTTGATGTTGTTTGATGTGATTTAAGGTCTCGATTAAGTTTGTATCGTATTTTAGGACTTGTTGGTATGTTCGGATGGGGTCCTTGGGGCCTCGGTTGTGATTCGAATCATGTTCGGCTTCATTTGGCTTTGTGGGATTGATGATTTTTTTTAGTCTGGTTTCCTTCATCGCGTTCGTGGAAAGGGAGCCGCGATCACGTAGAGTAGTTTCTGGCAGATGGAAATTTTACTCTTTGCGTTCACAAAGTATGGGTAGTGATTGCTGTGTTTGAGGAGAGTGTGAATCGCGAACGTGAGAGGTGGACCGCGTTCGCGAAGAAGGAATGGAGGGTGGCCTAGAGCCACGCGTGTTTTCTTCGCGATCGCCTGAGGAGGTCCGCGATCGCATAACTTCAAGTCCATGTGCATCGCGTTCGCGCTTGGAGTTCTGCATTCGTGAAGGATTAATTTTTTCAGTTTGCATTTTTGTGCTTCGTGATCACGAAGAAGAAAGCACTGGGCAGATTATATATTTTCAAAAACGAGGGTTAGAGTATTATTTCACATTTGGACTTTGGGAACTCCGATTGAGGCGATTCTTGGAGAGATTTTCAAGGAATTGATTGGGGTAAGTGATTCAAACTCAGATTTGGTTGTTATACATGAATCTATTATTATTTGTACCATTTAATTAGTGTTTTGGGTTGGAAAATTTGGAAAAAACTGTAGAATCTTCATAAACTATAATTTAAAGATTTGAAGGTCGAGTTGAGATCGGAATTGAGTAATATTTGTATGGTTGGACTCGTTTTGAATAGGTGTTTGAATTTTGTTAATTTTGTCGGATTCTGAGACGTAAGCCCAGGGTTGACTTTTTGACTTTTGTTAAAGAACCCAGCTTTATCATATGGAATTGATTCATATAACTTGTGTTGATTGTATTAAGTTGTTTGTGGTTAGATTTGAGTCGTTCGGAGGGCGATTCACGAGGCAAGGGCTTGTTGGAGTAGGTATTTGTACGGTTTGATGTAAGTAACACTTCGAAACTTGATTCTGGAGGTATGAATCCCTGAAATACATGTTATGGGGTTGGTGTTGAGGTGACGCACATGCTAAGTGACGGGCATACGGGCATGCATCATGGTAATTATGACCCGATCGATTCCGTGGTATTGTGTAGTTATCAAACCCTGTTTCCATTGATGTGATCACTATGTATTAGAGTAATTGAGCTACAATTCATGTTAGAAAATCATGTTTAGGCTATATGCTTCTTCTGTTGGGACCCACTGTGGTCATTCTTGCTGTTGATTTATTTGCTTAATGGTAATTATGTACTCAGTCATATCCATCATTTGCATATCATATCTCAGTCTCAGTTGCTATTTATTGTTGCATCATGTATCATTGTTTGGGATGTTTGGCATGAGATTTGTGAGCCCGAGAGACTGGAGAGATTGATGACTGAGTTGGGGCCTGAGAGTCGTGTTGTGAGTGAGGTGTGGATCTGGCTGCACATCGCAGCAGGCCTTCTTGGCTTTATATATAATATTATTATTATGGATCGGGCTGCACGTCACAGCAGGCCTTATAGGCTTTATATATTATTATTATAGGATCATGGTGCACGTCGCAGCAGGCCATATTGGCTTTATATTAGAGCTTGGGCAGGATCCTTCCCTCCGGAGTCTGACATACCAGTAGTGAGAGCAAGTACTGTACAATGCTAAGTGATTGAGTGTGATGAGTGAGAGTTAAGACGGTTGGATTGAGTACTCTGAGAGTGCAAGTATGTGAGGTTATCATTGTGATGCATTACATGTGGCGAGCACATTTGACATGTAGATATAGAGATGTAACATTTCTCGTATCAGTCACACTTGGCATATTTTATCCGTGTTGAACTTAAATTGTTAAACTTGAAAGCGTGTCTACATTTCTATGTTGTGTACAAACTGATTATCAGATTTCTCTAAGTTATTACTGTCATTTTCCCTGCCATATATGTACTGTTATTACCTAGATTTGGACTTTACCTATTTGAGCTTGTCGCTGCTCTTAGCCCAAGGTTTGTCCTGTTACTTATTGAGTATATTAGGTCGGTTGTACTCATACTACACTCTGCACTTCGTGTACAGATCCAGGTACTTCTGGGCATGGTGGTTGCTTGATTTGGAGTACTTCCGGCTTGGAGACTTTTGGGGTAGCTACCTTAGCCGCAGACCTCGACTCTCCTTCTTTTTACTTTTATTTGGCACTATTCTATCTTTCCAAACAATTGTATTAGAAGTTTTGATTATATTGATAATTAGTAGTTCATGTACTCAGTGACACACGAATTTCGGGGAAATTTTATATATGAGTCGCAGTATTTCTTATCGACTATTTATGAGAGTTATTAGTCTTAAACATATTTCATCTTGTTTTCAATTTAAAAATGTATAGTTACTTGTGGTTGTCGGCTTGCATAGTACTATAATAGGCGCCATCACGACATGTTGAGTTTTCGGTCGTGACAAGTTGGTATTGGAGCGTAGGTTACATAGGCCTCATAAGTCATGAGCAGGTTTACTAGAGTCTTACGGATCGGTACAAAGACGTCTGTACTTATCTTCGAGAGGCTACCGAACCATTAGGATAACTTCACTTTCTTGTATTCTTGTCGTGCGGATTTGTTGATTTCGGAAACTAAACTTCTATTATTCTATTCTCTCACAGATGGTGAGGACACGTGCTACCGGATCGGGCGAACAGCTACCAGTACCACCAGCTAGGACCACAAGAGGCCGGACCGCGATAGAGGCCGGGATGCAGCTCGTACAATAGCTAGAGCAGCACCTGTAGACCCACCAGTTGCTCCAGCTAGGGAGCAGATTCCAGATGTGGTTGAGCCGGTGGGACCATCTCAAGCACTAACTATGCCCATTGTGATTACAGGCCTTCAGAAGGCTCTTGCCCAGATATTGACTGTATGTACTAGCCTTGCTCAGGAGGTTTCAGTTCCAGCCGTGCTAGCCACTTCTCAGGCCGGGGGAGGTGCTCAGACTTCTGCCGCCCGTACTCTAGAGTATGTGGTTCATGGGCTTCAGATACCGGGGGTACTACCAACCCAGCCGGCTGCAGCTGTTAGGCCTAGGTGGGTCCACCGATTAGAGATGAAGAGAAGAAGAGTCTAGAGAGGTTTGGGAGGCTCAGGCCTCCATCATTAAGTGAGGCTGATTCAAAGGATGCTTAGGATTTCATAAACTGATGCCAGTGGATTCTTCGCACGGCGGGTATTTTGGAGACTAGTGGAGTCTCATTTACTACTTTTCAGCTGTCCGGGCAGCCTTCAGATGGTGGGAGGCTTATGAGTTGAGCAGGCCAATCAGCACTGCACCACTTACATGGCACAAGTTCTCCATTATCTTCTTGGAAAAGTTTGTTCCACAGACCCACGGAGAGGAGTTGCGTAGTAAGTTTGAGCAGCTACGCCATGAGGGTGTGTCCATGACCCAGTATGAGATGAGATTTTTAGAATTAGCTCGTCATGCAATCTGGTTGGTTCCCACATAGAGGGAGAGGATTAGGAGATTCATTGATGGCCTCAACTATGGACTGCGCTTTGTCATGACTCGAGAGATTGCATCAGGTTCTAGGTTCGACGAGGTGGTTGATATTGCTAGGCGGCTAGAGCAAGTTTGTAGTCAAGAGTGTGAGGAGAGGGAGACCAATAGGCCTCATGGTTCGGTTGTTTCAGCGGTGTTTCTTCTGGAGGGAAATCCCACCACAGCAGGGATCATCCTTATATACCCGCTCAGATGACTTGTCCGGTTCATCGTGGTGTATTAGTTAGCCATGGTTCATACAGTGCTTATCCGGGTCAGTCATTTCTCAATGCCCTCCCAACTCAGAGTTCATCTCGTGCTCCATCAGTTTAGGGTTCATCTGCACCAGGTACTTCTAGTAGCTATTCTAGTTCTCAAGGTCGGATTCAATCTCCACCACCATTGACAAATCGGAGTTGCTACAAGTGTGGCGAGTTTGGACATGTGAGGAGGTATTGTCCTAGTTTCTTTGGAGTTCCAGTTCAGTAGAGAGGTCCGGTTATGACTTCCGCACCAGTTACTTCATCACTCACTCAGCCAGCTCGGGGTGGAGCTCATGCAGCTAGAGGTCTCCCTAGAGGATGCTTTCCCTGCCAGGCCAGAGTCAGTTGCTTCAAACGCAGTGATAACAGGAATTGTCTCAGTATGCCACAGGAATGCTTCTATATTAGTTCACTCTGGTTCTACTTATTCGTATGTATCATCATATATTGCTTGTTATCTGGATATGCCCCGTGAATCCTTAGTTTTACTTGTTCATGTATCTATGATGGTGGGTGATTCTATTATTGTGGACCGTGTGTATCTGTCGTGTGTGGTGACTATTAGGGGATTGGAGACTAGAGTTGATCTCTTATTTCTTAGCATGGTTGACTATGACGTGATTCTGGACATGGATTGGTTGTTCTCATATCATGTTATTCTGCATTGTCACGCTAAGACCGTGACGTTGGCGATGCCGGGGTTACCTAGGATCGAGTGGAGAGGTACTCTGGACTATGTTCCTAGTAGGGTGATTTCATATCTGAAGGTCCAACGGATGGTGGGGAAGGGGTATTTGTCATATTTGGCATTTGTGAGGGATATTTGTGCTGATACTTCTACCATTGATTCCTTTTCAGTAGTGTGAGATTTTTCGAATGTGTTTCCTGCAGACCTGTCGGGCATGACACCCGATAGGAACATTGATTTTGGTATTGACTTGGTGTTGAGCACTCTACCCATTCTCATTCCTATGTATCGTATGGCACCAGTAGAGCTGAAGGAATTGAAATAGCAGCTTTAGGAGCTTCTTGATAAGGGTTTCATTAGGCCTAGTGTGTCGCCTTGGGGTGCACCAGTTCTGTTTGTGAAGAAGAAAGATGGTACTATGCGGATGTGCAATGACTATAGGCAGTTGAACAGAGTTATAATTAAGAACAAGTATCCTTTTCTGCGCATTGATGATTTATTTGACCAGCTTCAGGGAGCAAGAGTGTTCTCTAAGATTGATTTAAGGTCGAGGTATCACCAGTTGAAGATTCAGGACTCGGATATTCTAAAGACGGCATTCATGACCCGTTATGGTCACTATGAGTTCTTTGTGATGTCTTATTAGCTGACCAACGCCCCAGCAGCATTCATGCATCTGATGAATAGTGTATTCCAGCCATATCTTGATTCGTTTGTCATAGTACTTATTGATGATATTCTGGTATACTCACATAGCCAGGAGGATCACGCACAGCATCTGAGGATTGTACTACAATAGTTGAGAGAGGAGAAGGTTTATGCTAAGTTCTCCAAGTGTGAGTTTTGGATCAGTTCGGTGGCGTTCTTGGGGCACATTGTGTCCAGTGAGGGGATTAAGGTAGATATGAAGACAATCGAGGCGGTACAGAGTTGGCCCAAACTGTCTTCAGCTACTGAGATTCAGAGTTTTCTTGGCTTGGCCGAATATTATCGTCGCTTCTTGGAGGGTTTTTCGTCCATTGCAGTGCCTTTGACCATGTTGACCTAGAAGGGTGCTCCATTCAGCTGGTTGGATGAGTGTGAGGAGAGCTTTCTAAAGCTCAAGACTGCCTTGACCACAGCTTCAGTTCTAGTTTTTCCTTCAGCATCGGGTTCTTATACAGTGTATTGTAATGCTTCTCGAATTGGTATTGGGTGTGTCTTGATGCAATAGGGTAGAGTGATTGCTTATGCTTCACGCCAGTTGAAGCATCATGAGAAGAACTACCCTGTTTATGCATTGAAGATTTGGAGGCATGATCTCTATGGTGTATCTTGTGAGGTGTTTACTAATCATCAGATTCTACAGCACTTGATCAAACAAAAGGATCTAAATTTTAGGCAATGATGATGGTTGGAGCTGCTAAAGGACTATGATATTACCATTTTGTATCATCCCGGAAAGGCCAATATGGTGGCCGATGCCTTGAGTAGGAAGACGGTGAGTATGGGTAACCTTGCATTTATTCCTGTTGGTGAGATACCGCTTACATCAGATGTTTAGGCCTTGTCCAATCAGTTCATGAGGTTAGATGTTTCGGAGCCTAGTCGGGTTCTAGCTTATGTGGTTTCTCGGTCTTCTTTATAAGATCGCATCAGAGAGCGTCACTATGACAACCCCCATTTTCCTATCCTTAAGGACATTATTCAACATGGTGATTCCAAGGAGGTTTCTATTGAGGATTGTGGGATTTTACGGATGCAGGTTCGGATTTCTATGCCCAATATAGATAGGTTACGTGCGTTGATTCTTGAAGATGCCCACAGTTCGATGTATTCCATTCATCCGGGTGCCACGAAGATGTATCAGGACTTGAGGCAACACTATTGGTGGAGGAGAATGAAGAAAGATATAGCGGGGTTTGTAGATCGGTGCTTAAATTGTCAGCAGATGAAGTACAAGCACCAGAGGCCGGGCGGTTTGCTTCAGAGGCTTGAGATTCCTGAGTGTAAATGGAAGCGTATCACCATGGACTTCGAAGTTAGGATCCCATGGACTTTGAGGAAGTTTGATGTTATTTGGATGATTGTGGATCGGTTGATGAAGTCCGCACATTTCATTCCAGTTGGGACTACCTATTATTCAGATCGGTAGGCTGAGATATATATCTGCGAGATTGTTCGCCTTCACGGTATGCTGGTGTCCATTACTTCAGATCGGGGCACATAGTTCACATCGTAGTTTTGGAAAGCAGTACAGTGAGAGTTAGGCACATGGGTTGAGTTAAGTACAGCATTCCACTCTCAGACGGACTGACAGCTCGAGCACACTATTCAAATATTGGAGGATATGATACGCGTTTGTGTCATGGATTTCGGGGGTTCTTGGGATTTATTTCTGCCACTTGCAGAGTTTGCCTACATCTACAGCTACCAATCGAGTATTCAGATGGCTCCGTATGAGGCCTTGTATGGGAGGCGATGTCGGTCTCCAGTTGGTTAGTTTGAGTCGGGTGAGGCTAGGCTATTGGGTACTAACATAGTTCGGGCTGCTTTGGAAAAGGTGAAGTTGATCCAGGATCGGCTTCGCACGGTGTAGTCTAGACAAAAGAGTTATGCCGATCGGAAGGTTCGTGATGTTGCTTACATGGTGGGAGAGAAGGTATTGCTCAGAGTTTCACCCATGAAGGGTGTTATGAGATTCGGAAAGAATGGCAAATTGAACCCTCGGTATATTGGCCCTTTTGACGTGCTTGAGAGGATTGGAGAGATGGCTTACAAGCTTTCATTACCGCCTAGTCTATCGAGTGTTCATCCAGTGTTTCATGTTTCCATGCTCCAAAAGTATTTCGGCGATCCGCCTCATGTTTTGGACTCGAACACGGTTCAGTTAGACGGGGATTTGACTTATGATATGGAGCCGGTGGTGTCACACATCCTTTTACGGGGGAAAGGAATTTTCACAATTAAAGTGACATTATTTGAAAACGGATTATTTTATTTTATTAATAGAGTCGCCACTTGGAATAATTATTTACGGCGTCCCAAGTCGCCATTTATTTTAAATCCCAAATCAAGGAAAATTTGACTCTATATCAGTCTACGAAACATAGAAGACCTGGGTAAGGAATTCTGTTAACCCGGAAGAAGGTGTGAGGTATTCCCAAATTCCGTGGTTGTCACGACCCAATTTCTCCAATAGGTCGTGATGGCGCCCAACGTCGCCGCTAGGCAAGCCAACGGTGAACTAGCCATGTATTTATTCCTTTTAATTAATTTCAAAATAGTTTATTTTTATTTATTAGGTAAATGAGAAGTGGAAATTTTGATAAAATAAAGCGTAAAACAATAAAAGAGCAAATACGATGAGATAAATACTATAAAGCCATAAAGTGTCTACTAGCATATTCCTAAGACCCGTTGTCACAAATGTATGAGTAACTAATAGAATATACAAAACACCTATGCTATTGTCTGAAATAGGATAGAGAGAAAGTAAATAGAAAAGAGAGACCGCGGGTGTTGCAGAACGGACTCAGAGAGTAGCTCACCACTATGCCTCAGGGTATAGGGGTGCGCGCTTGAATGAATGCCAAATGCACCTGCCTCAGATCCTGCACGGTTAGTATAGAAGTGTAGTGTGAGTACATAAATAACATGTACCCAGTAAGTATCCAGTCTAACCTCGAAGAAGTAGTGACGAGGGATCGACATCGACATTTACTACGGGCCAATAATATAAATACAGGAATTCGACATAGGCATGGAAGACATGAATAATAAAAATAACACAATAACCAGTAATGAATAAATGATTCTTTAACTGATAGTCAATTTAAAAGTCTCCAATTGACACATGCTAACTTCAACAATTTCAGTCCATTAAATAAATTATAACCTCTCAAGTCATAAAAATAATATCAAGTGTATCCGGGCTCTGAGTATTATCAAGCACGATTTATGTCGAGGTCGTACGGCCCGATCCAAAATATTGTGTGCACTGCCGAGGGTCGAACGGCACGAACCATAGATGCATCTATTATATTGTCAAGGCAAACGGTCCACTCCCATGAGAGTAGAGAAGTTTACCTCGCTCGCAGAAGTACTTGCGATGCGAGAGGACATGGATTTCTCAGAGTTATTATGTATTCCACAATTCTTCCCTAAATAAGAAATTTAAATTGAAAATTTGCAACTTTAAAATCCTTAGTCTCATCTCTATTCAAGACAATTAATATGCCTAATAAACACAACTGTACAATTAAAGCATGATGTGGATCAAAGACTACCCTGACATATCATGAAATATAGCTATGGATAGACTCTTGTGACCTCGTGCGTACATAGCTCCCCACATAAGTAATACACTTACCTCCTTCTCAAGCTCACTTCCGGTCCACAAATCTGCTCTAAAGCCTCAACTTGGTGCCAATCAATCCGAAACTAGCCAAATGTTAAATAAATTAATCAATACACACTCACAAGTTCATAATTTATCCATTAAAAAAATTACTCAACCCAAATTGGAAGATCCCTAAAATTCACCCCCAGGCCCACGTGCCCGGATTTCGAAAATTTTCGAAGATAAATGTTACCCATAACCTCATGAACTCAAATATATAATTTATATCCAATTCCATAATCATTTTCATGATTAAATTCCATTTTTATCTAAAACCTAAGTTTTTCAACTAAACCCACAATTTCTACAATTTATGTGTTAAGAATCTACCCAAAATATATGTATTAAACTCATCTTGTATAGAAATTACTTACCTCAAAGAGCTAGGTGAAAACCTCTCTTCAAAGAGCTCTAAAATCATCCAAGAAGTGAAAGAAATGAACCAAAAAGGCCTAAGTCCCGACATTAAATGGACCTCACTGCCCCACCAATTTTCGCTTCTGCGGACCTTGGGTCGCACCTGCGACGCCGTACCTGCATAAAATCCATCGCAGGTGCGGTCCTCACCTAGCTTGGCCAAGTTCGCTTCTGCAGAGAAACATGCGCGCATGCGTATCCGCTTCTGCAGAGCTGGTCCGCATCTACACACACGCACCTACGGATAGTCGCCCGCTCCTACGAACCCAGGCCTCCTTGGCCTAGCCCGACCATCTTCCTCGCACCTGCGAACTCGCGGGTGCGGTAAGCTCTCCGCTTCTGTGACCACTGGACAGCCTGCTCTAAGCCGCTTTTGCGGTCGATGGGCCGCTTCTGCGAGGTCGCACCTACGACCAAAACCTCGAAGGTGCGAACGCACCAGAACTAGAGCACCAGCAGCTCCCCCAAGTCCAAATTCTGAGTCTGGTTCCAATCCGTTTTGCATCCGAGGACCCCGTCCAATTACATTCACATATCCAGAAACATAACACGGACCCACTCGCGCGATCAAAACACCAAAATAACATCTAGAAATATGAATCGGACGCCAAAACGCATGAATCGAATTATGAAACTCAAAAACATCTAGAAACATTTTCGCGCGTCCGATTCCTATCAAATCAACTCGGAATGACGCCAAATTTTTGCGTGCAAATCACAAATCACCATATGGAACTATTTCCAGGATTGGAATCCCAAACGGACCTCGATAATACCAAAACCTACTCCAAACCAAACTTAAAGAACTTGAAAATCCTTCAATGCGCCAACTTTCAATATTAAGTGTTGAAACGCTCCCGGGTCATCCGAAACCCGATCCAAATATATTCCCAAGTCCAAATTCATCATATGAACCTTTTGGGACCATCAAACCCCGGTTCCGAGGTTGTTTACTCAAAACGTTGACTCAAGTCAAATTTAACCATTTTAAGAAAGGAACTAAGTGTTCCGATTTTAACCCGAACCCTTCCAAACCCGAACAAACCATCCCCGCAAGTCATAAAACAATAAAAGCACACACGGGTAGTATTAATTAGGGGGACGGGAATCTAGAAAGAAAAACGATCGGTCGGGTCGTTACATTCTCAACCTCTTAAACAAACATTCATCCTCGAACGGGTCTCGGATCATACCTGGAGTGCCGAATAGGTATGGATATCTGAATCGCATGTCCTTCTCGGTCTCCCAAGTCACATCCTTGACTGGTTAACCCCTCCACTGAACCTTTACCGCAGAAATCTTCTTGGACCTCAACTGGCGAACCTGCCTGTCAACAATAGAAACTGGCTCCTCCCCATAACCCAGGCTCTCATCTAGCTGATTTGTGATGTAGTCTAACACATGCGACCTGACGGCATGATACCTCCGAAGCATAGACACGTGGAAAACCGGATGAACTCCTGATAGAATGGGAGGTAAAGCAAGCTCATAAGCAACCTCCCAAACTCATCTCAACACCTCAAATGGGCCTATAAACCTTGGGCTGAACTTGCCCTTCTTCCCAAACCTCATGATTCCCTTCATCGGCAAGACTTTCAAGAGAACCTTCTCACCCAGTGTAAATGATAAATCACGCACCTTCTAATCTGCGTAACTTTTCTGTCTAGACTGTGTTGTGCGAAGCCGCTCCTGAATTAGCTTCACTTTCTCCAAGGCATCCTTCACTAAATCAGTACCATATAACCTAGCCTCGTCGGGCTCAAACCAACCTATGGGCGAACGACATCGCTGACCATACAAAGCCTCAAATTGAGGCATATCGATGTTGGACTGATAACTGTTGTTATAAGCAAACTTGGCCAAAGGCAAGAATCGATCCCACTGCCCTCCAAAGTCAATCACGCATGCTCTGAGCATATCCTTCAAGATCTGAACCGTCCGCTCCGACTGTCCGTCGGTCTGCGGATGAAAGGTTGTGCTGATCTCTACCCGAGTCCCCAGCTCACTCTGTACTGCCCTCCAGAAATGCGAAGCAAATTGAGGGCCTCTATCTGATATGATGGAAACAGGCACATCATGTAATCGAATAATCTCTTGGATGTAAATTTGGGTCAATCTCTCTAAAGAATACATAGTCACAGCCGGAATAAAGTGTGCCGACTTGGTCAACCTATCTATAATGACCCAGTTTGCATCAAACTTCCTCAAGGTCCGAGGCAACCCAACTACGAAGTCCATAGTAATGCGCTTCTATTTCCACTCAGGTATAACCATCTGTAGTAGTAGGCCATCAGGCCTCTGATGCCCATACTTAACTTGCTGGCAATTTAGGCACCTTGATACATACTCAACTATATCTTTCTTCATTCGCCGCCACCAATAATACTGCCTCAGGTAGCTGGGTAAATAGAATACCAAGAACTGTGTGCCTCCTCTAGGATCTTCTCCCTCAATCCATCAACTTTAGGGACACATAGGTGACTCTGGATTCACAAAACACTATCCTCACCGATAGCAACCTTCTTGGCACCACCCTGTACTACCGTCTCTCTAAGAACCAACAAGTGTAGATAGTCAAACTGACGAGCCTTGATCTGCTCGAATAATGAAGACTAAGCGATGACGCATGCAAGAACTCGGCTGGGCTCTAAAATATCCAACCTCACAAGTCTGTTAGCCAAGGACTGAATGTCCAAAGCTAATGGCCTCTCCTCTGCTGAAATAAATGCAAAACTACCCATACTCTCTGCCTTTCTGCTCAAGGCATCCGCCACCACATTCGCCTTGCCCGGATGAAAAAGGATGGTAATATCATAATCTTTTAGTAACTCAAGCCATCTGCGCTGCCTCAAGTTGAGATCCCAGTGCTTGAACAAATACTGCAAGCTGCGATGATCTGTGTAAACCTCACAGAACACCCCATAAAGATAATGCCTCCAGATCTTGAGAGCATGAACTATCGCGGCCAACTCCAAATAGTGTACGGGGTAATTCTTCTCGTGGGGCTTCAGCTAACGTGAAGCATATGCAATAACTCGCCCCTCCTGCATTAATACGCAACCTAGGCGAACGCGTGAAGCATCGCAATACACAGTATATATCCCAGAACTGAAAGGCAACACTAACACTGGTGCTAAAGTCAATGCGGTCTTGAGCTTCTGAAAGCTCACCTCGCAGTCATCGGACCATCGGAACGGAGCACCCTTTTGGGTCAATCTAGTCAAAGGTGTTGCAATAGATTAGAATCCTTCCACAAATCGGTGATAATAACCTGCTAACCCCAAGAAGCTCCTGATCTCGGTCAATGTGGTAGGAAGAGGCCAACTCTGAACTACCTCAATCTTCCTAGGATCTACCTTAATACCCTCGCCTAATACAACATGCCCCAAGAATGCTACAGAATCTAACCAGAACTCACACTTGGAGAACTTAGCATATAGCTTATGTTCTCGCAAGGTCTGAAGCACCACTCTCAAGTGTTGCTTGTGTTCCTCCATGCTACGTGAGTAGATCAATATGTCATCAATGAAGACAATGAAAAACGAGTCAATATATGGCCGGAACACCTGGTTCATCAAATTCATAAACGTCGTCGGGGCGTTAGTCAAGCCTAAGGACATCACTAGAAACTCATAGTGGCCATATCTAGTCCGGAAAGCCGTCTTCGGAATATCTGAATCATGAATCTTCAACTGATGATACCCCAATCTCAAGTCAATCTTTAGAGAACACCCTAGCACCCTGCAACTAATCAAACAAGTCATCAATATGCGGCAATGGGTATTTATTCTTAATAGTAACTTTTTTCAACTGGCGGTAATCAATGCACATCCGCATAGTCCCATCTTTCTTCTTCACGAACATCACCGGTGCACCCCAAGGTGACACACTCGGTCTGACGAACCCCTTTGCTAGCAACTCCTCAAGTTGTTCTTTTAACTCCTTCAACTCTTTCGGAGCCATGCGGTACGGTGGAATAGAGATAGGATGGGTACCTAGAGCCAAATCAATGCAAAAATCAATACACGATCTGGTGGCATGCCTGGTAGATCAGAAAGAAACACGTCGGAGAACTCCTGGACCATTAGCACTGAATCAATCGTCGGAGTCTCAGTAGTAGTATCCTGAACATAAGCTAGATAAGCCAAACAACACTTCTCGACCATGTGTCGAGCCTTCAAAAAAGAGATAACTCGACTACATGTACTGACCGATGAACCCTTCCACTCCAATTTAGGCAACTCGAACATCGACAACGTAACAGTCTTGGCATGGCAATCAAGGATGGCATGATATGGAGACAACCATTCCATGCCTAGTATGACCTCAAAGTCGGTCACATCGAGCAATAAAAGATCTACTCTAGTCTCATAACCACAGAAAGTCACAATACAGAACCGGTAGATCCGATCCACAAAAATAGAATAGCACACTGGCGTGGACACAAACAGGAGTACCCAAGGACTCACGAGGAACACCGAGAAAATGAGCAACCAGAGATGAAACATATAAATATGTAGATCCTGGATCAAATAGTACCGAAGCATCCCTACCACAGATAGAAATAATACATGTGATCACGGCATTTGAGGTTATTGCATCTGGTCTGGTTGGAAAAGCATAGAACCTAGCTGGAGCACCAACTGATGGGCCTCCACCTCTAGGACGTCCCCTACTAACCTGCCCTCCACCTCTAGGCGGCCAGACTGCTGGTGCAGCAGCTGGTGCGGTAATCATAGGATGATGACCATGTTGTACTGCCTTGCCCCTAACTTTGGGACAAAACCTCTTCATGTGGCCAAGATCCCCGCACTTGAAATAACCCCTCAAAACGGTGGACTGCTGACCTGAAGTCTGACCCTGATGGCCTAAATACCCACTAGAGGAACCCTAAATAGCTGGTGGATGGTAGGAGCTCTCTGGAATGGTGCTGAAATAGGGCAGCATTGGAGAACCCCGAGAAGGTGACGGTGCTGGATATGTGGGCCTGCTAGACTGACCCTTCACGAACTGACCTTTGCCCCAAGACGGAGCACAACTGAACCCTCCAGAATATTAAAATCGTTTGTTCTGCAGCGTCTTCTCTTGGCCTCGTTGACGAACACCCTCGATTCTCCAAGCTATCTCCACAACTAGCTCGTAAAAAGTCTGCATATCAACCTCTCAGGCCATAGTGGCCTAGATACCAGAGTTCAAACCTGCAACAAACCTCCGCACTCTCTCTACATCAGTGGGAAGTATCATAAGTGCATGGCAAGACAACTCAAAGAATCCCGCCTCATAGTCGGTCACCAACATCTGACCCTGCTGGAGCTGCTCGAACTAAAATCGCAAGTCTTCCCTCTGAGAGGGTGGAATATATCTATCTAGAAAGAGGCGTGTGAACTGGTCCCAAGTCAAGGGAGGAGAACCTCCTAGCCTACCGAGAAGATAGGACTGCCACTATCCACGGGCCTTGCCCTCCAGTTGAAAGGTGGTAAAATCCACCCCGTGGGACTCCATTATCCTCATGCTGTGCAATCTGTCCCTGCAACGATCAATAAAGTCATGGGGGTCCTCACGTTGCTCACCTCCAAAGACATGAGGATGCAGCATGGTCTATCTATTCAATAGCTTCTCCGGCTCACCGACCGTAGCTGGTCTGGGCTCGGGTATAGCTACTGCAACTGGCTGAGTTCCACCCACAGGTAGTGCGCTTGGGGTCTGATATAATGAAGTTGCATGTCCTAGATCCTGAGCGGTAGGGGTCTGTGCTACCCCTCCCTCCTAAGATGTGGATGGGTCGACTGGAAATAAACGAGCATGCGCCATAGAATCCATGAACCGCAGCATCCGACCCATGACCTCCTGGAATCCTTGTGCGGACATGAAATCCGTTGGGGTCGGCTCTATTGCAGGCACCTCGTCCTGCTCCTCAATAACAGGATCCTCCACTGGATCCACTGGTGTCACAACTAGAGCAACTCTAGGATGCCCTCATCCTCTACCACGAACTGGAGCCCTCCATCGGCCTATGCCTCGGTCTCTAGCAATAAGGGGAGCAGCTCATCCACGGTCGGGTACATCTATCGCATGCATTCTCACCATCTGTGAGAGAATAAGATAAATATACTTAGTACAACATCAATTGCACGATAGGATATGAAGAAAGATTAGTTTCCTAACACCCTATAGCCTCTCGAAGATAAGTATGAACGTCTCTGCACCGATCCGCAAGACTTTATAAGGCCTGCTCGTGACTTGTGAAACCTACATGAACCTAGTGCTCTGATACTATGTTGTCACAACCCAATTTCTCCAATAGGTCATAATGGCGTCCAACGTCGCCACTAGGCAAGCCAACGGTAAACTAGCCATGTATTTATTCTATTTAATAAATTTCAAAATAGTTGATTTTTATTTATTAAGTAAATGACAAGTGGAAATTTTGATAAAATAAAGCGTAAAACAATAAAAGAGAAAATATGGTGAGATAAATACTCAAAAGCCATAAAGTGTCTACTAGCATATTCCTAAGACCCGGTGTCACAAATATATGAGCAACTAGTAGAATATACAAAACACTTATGCTACTGTTTGAAATGGGATAGAGAGAGAGTAAATAAAAAAGAGAGATCGGGGGTGCTGCAGAATGGACTCAGAGAGTAGCTCACCACTATGCCTCAGTGTATAGGGGTGCGCGCTTGAATGAATGTCAGATGCACCTGCCTCAGATCCTGCACATTTAGTGCAGAAGTATAGCGTGAGTACATAAACAATATGTATCTAGTAAGTATCCAGTCTAACCTCGAAGAAGTAGTGACGAGGGGTCGACATCGACACTTACTACGGGCCAATAATATAAATACTGGAATTCTACATAGGCATGGAATACATGAATAATAAAAATAACACAATAACCAGTAATGAATAAATGGTTCATTAACTGATAGTCAATTTAAAAGTCTCCAATTGACACATACTAACTTCAACAATTTTAGGCCATTAAATAAATTATAACCTCTCAAGTCATAAAAATAATATCAAGTGCATTCGGGCTCCAAGTATTATCACGCACGACCTGCTCTGATATACAGCAATTGCATGCCCTGGAGCATGAGCGGTAGGGGTCTGTGCTCCCCCTCCCGCCTGAGATGTGGCTGGGTCTGCTAGAAATGAACCGACATTCATCATAGAATCCATGAACCGCAGTATATGGCCCATGACCTCCTGGAATCCTGGTGCGTAAATGAAATCCACTAGGGTCGACTCTGCTGCAGGTACCTCGCCCTACTTCTCAATAATTGGATCCTCTACTAGATCCACTGGTGGCACAACTGGAGCAACTCTAGAACGCCCTCGTCCTCTGCCACGAGCTGGAGTCCTCCCTTGACCTCTACCTCAACCTCTAGCAACAGGGGGAGCAGCTCCTCCACAGTCGGGTACATCTGTCGCACGTGTTCTCACCATCTTTAAGAGAATAAGAGAAAGATACTTAGCACAACATCAAGTGCATGATAGGATATGAAGAAAGAGTAGTTTCCTAAACCCTTATAGTCTTTCAAAGATAAGTACTGACGTCTCTGTACTGATCCGCAAGACTCTATGAGGCATGCTGATGACTTGTGAGACCTACATAAACCTCGTTCTCTGATACCATGTTGTCACGATCCAATTTCTCCTATAGGACGTGATGGCACCCAACGTCACTGCTAGGCAAGCCAACGGTGAACTAGCCATGCATTTCTTCTTTTTAATAAATTTCAAGGTAGTTGATTTTTATTTATTAAGTAAATGAGAAGTGAAAATTTGATAAAATAAAGCATAAACCAATAAAAGAGCAAATATGGTAAGATAAATACTCAAAGCCATAAAGTGTCTACTAGCATATTCCCAAGACCCGGTGTCGCAAGTTTATGAGCAACTACTAGAATATACAAAACACTTATGTTGTTGTCTGAAATAGGATAGACAGAAAGTAAATACAAAAGAGAGACTGTGGGTGTAACGACCCACCGGTCGTTTTGAGCTCTAGCACTTCATTCAATGGTTTGAGGCCCTGAATAGCTTCAATTTAGGTATTATGACTTGCACTTGTGGTCGGAATTGAATTTCGGGAAGTTCGGAGTTGATTTGGAAAGAAAAATCTAGTTTTAGAAGCTTTAAGTTGGAAGAATTCACTAAGGTTTGACTTTTGAGTAAACAACCTTGAAATCGGGATTTGAAGGTTCCAATAGGTTCGTATGGTGATTTCACACTTGGGCATATGTCTGGGTTGAGTATCGGATCACCCGGGAGCATTTTGATGCTTATTATGGAAGGTTGGCATTTTAAAAGTTTAAGAATTTCCTAAGTTTGGTTTGGAATGGGCTTTGGTGTTATCGATGTCCGTTTGGGATTCCGAGCCTTGGAATAGGTTCGTATTGTGATTTATGACTTGTGCTCAAAGTTTTGTGCCATTCCGGAATGGTTTGTTATGAATCGGACGCGTTCGTCGAAGTTTAAAGGTTTGAAAGTTTAAAGAAGGGTTTGATCATTGATCCATAGTTTTGATGTTGTTTGGCGTGATTCAAGGTTTCGACCAAGTCCATATTGTGTGATGGGATGTGTTGGTATGTTTGGATAGGGTCCCGGGGGCCTCGAGTGCGAATCGGGTTGGAAACGGATCGAGTTTGGACTGGGATGAACGGCTGAGACAGCTGGGATCTGGTGCAATCGCACCTGCATGGAAAGGGCCGCAGGTGCGGCGTTGGGGCCACAGAAGTGACAATTGGACTGAGCTGGGGTGGCCGCAGATGCGAGGCTATTTCCCCATCTGCAAGCCCGCAGATGAGAAGGGTGCTCCGCAGAAGCAGAAAAACGAGAGGGGCAGCTGGATCGCAGAAATGAAGGGTATCCGTATGTGCGGGAGCACAGGAGCGTGTTGGGGACCGCAGAAGCGGTCGCGCATAAGCAAAATTGTCTGGTTTGGAGGGAGCTACACCTGCGATGGATTTTTCCGCAGGTGCGGCTGGTGTTCCGCAGGTGCGGAAGGTCGGCTGGGCAGATGGTTTTAAAAATCAGGGTTTTCTCATTTCACTCATTTTCTCTCTTGGTTTGGGCGATTTTTGGAGAGCTTCAATTGGAGGTTTTCATCATCTATGGCAAGGTAAGTTATTCCCACCTATTGTAAGTTAAATACATGGATTCTATAAGGATTTAAACATGAAAGTTAGTAAAAATTGTGGGGGGTTCTGGTAGAAAACCTAGAATTTGGTATTTTTGAAATTTGACCACAAAATTGGACATGGAATTAGGAATAAATTATATATTTGAGTTCGTTGTGTTATGGGTAAAGTTTATCTTCAAAGGTTTTTGGAGTCCGGGCGTGTGGGCGTGAGGACTGACTTTGTTAGCTTTTGAGCGAAGCTGGGAATCATTAAAAATTATTAAATTATATGTATTGGGGTATATTGATTGGTTTGCACGTTGTTTGACTAGTTTTGAAGAGACGAGCATAGGGTTGAGGTGTTTGAGTGGCATTGGAGCCGGTTATGAAACTTCGGAGCGAGGTAAGTCTCATGTCTAACCTTGTGAGGGGGAAACTACCCCCCTAGGTGGTATTTATTGTTATGTACAACTAGTTGTGGGTGCTACGTACGCACGAGGTGATGAGAGTCCGTACGTAACTAAAGCATGTTTATGTCCGGGTAGATTTAGGACTTTATCATGTAATAGTTGAATTATTTGAACTCGTTCTGCTGGCTTAATTAATTAAAGTTATAACTGAATTTGATTTAGAAATAAATATATGTATAATAGGCCGAGCCTTAAAACTTTGAGTTGTGGGCGAGTTATTTGAGAAGCGTAAAGATTATATTCGTTATGTGCTCATGTACTGTATTGTAAACACGTGTCTTGTAATTTGGTAACTTCTTTCCTTTCTTGTGGAGCGGGTTGAATGCCTCGGCAGTATATAGATGCATCTATTGTTCTGTCACAACCCAAAATTTCCTACCGACGGGACCGTGATGGCGCCTAACATTTCACTTGCTAGGCAAGCCAAAGTTGGAAAATCGTTAAACTAATTCCTTATTTCCATTCAGTAAATAACAATAATTAACTAAGATGAAATATAATAAGTACGGAATATTATAGAACTGTATTAATTACTACCCTCGGATCTGGAGTCACAATTCACGAGCATTCTAGAATTTACTACAAGAAATAGTCTGAAAGAAATACAACTGTCCGAATGAAAGAAACAGTAGAATAGAAAAGATAGATGGGGACTTCAAGGTCTGTGAACGTCGACAGATCTACCTTGACTCTCCGGACAGCGGACCAATAGCAAAATCTCGATCAACTTGAGCCGGTATCAAAATTTGCACAGAAAGTGCAGAGTGCAGTATCAGTACAACCGACCCCATGTACTGTTAAGTGTCGAGCCTAACCTCGATGAAGTAGTGACGAGGCTAAGGCAAGGCACCTACAAATCAACTTTTACAATTTAACAGTGTATATACAAATAACATAGATGAATAACTAAACAGAAAATATCGAGAGGGGAACATACTGAGGGGAATACAACATAAAGAACTACAACAGAATGATCACCGGAGCAGTCAATATACCATGAATCGACAGGAATAGTGAATACAGTAAGGAAAATTACACGGCATCACCCTTCGTGCTTTTACTCTCAATCTCACCATAAAATTAATAGAAACGGCACGGTATCACCCTTCGTGCATTAACTCTCATATCATGGCATGGCATCACCCTTCGTGCATTAACTCTCATATCATGGCACGGCATCATCATTCATGCATTAACACTCACAATATGGCACGGCATCACCCTTCGTGCATTAACACTCACAATATGGCAAGGCATCACCCTTCGTGCATTAGCACTCTCCCATACCATAATGCAATGCATAAATAACAACAGGGAGATAGATTAACAAGTACAAACCTTACTTCAATATTTGGTTCCATAATATCAATCTCAACTTTGAAATAAAAACTCAATTATCACCAGAAAATCCGTAAACATGATAAGAACGATAAATTGAACAACACTAGTATAACACGTAGCAATTTGGCATAGGAAAGAGACAATATAAGGAAAATAGAGAAACATGGAAAACAGGTAAATTAGCGGCGCATAAGTACTCGTCACCTCACATATACGCCGCTCACATGGATTTCACTTAGCAAGTAATCTAAGGTTCCTAATTCCCTCAAGTCAGGGTTAGACACAACACTTACATCGCTCCGAAGGCCACTTAATTCTCAATCACAGCTTTTCCTTTGGAATTCACCTCCAAACCACTCGTATCTATTCAAAAATGACTCAATAATATCAAATATTGCTAAAAGAATCAATTATATTACATAAATTAAATTTCCCAAATTTTCTCCCAAAAAGTCAAAAAATCAACCTCGGGCCCGCTTGGTCAAAATTCGAGGTTCGGACCAAAATCCATTTACTCATTCATCCCCGAGCCCGAATATATAATTGATTTTGGAATCCGACCTCAAATTGAGGTCTAAATCCCCAAATTCTCGAAATCCATAGTTTCTACCCTAACCCCTAATTCTACTATAAAAACTCTAGATTTTAGTTTGAAACTTCAAGAAATGTAATGGGTAATTGAAAGAAAATGGTTTAGAATCACTTACCAATAATTTGGGGAAGAAATGGCTCTTGAAATATCGCCTCTCACCGTTTGGTTTTTGAGAAAAATGAGTTTTTGGATTCTGTTAAGTGTTGGGCGACAGTGTTTATCACGTTCGCGAGAGCACTGTCGCGTTCGCAAAGGGTACTGGCTGTCAAGCTTTCGCGTTCGCGAGACACAGCTCGCATTCGCGATGGTTACTCCCCCCTGGCCTTCGCGTTCGCGAGGCATTGCTCACGTTCGCGATGAAGGAACGGCTGACTCCCCCTCCCCAATGCCTAACACTACGCGTTCGTGATGGGCTTGTCGCGTTCGCGAAGGAAAACTCCCCTATCGCTTTGCGTTCGCGACCAAACCTTCGCATTCGCAA
This sequence comes from Nicotiana tomentosiformis, assembly GCF_000390325.3. Lineage (NCBI taxonomy): Eukaryota > Viridiplantae > Streptophyta > Magnoliopsida > Solanales > Solanaceae > Nicotiana > Nicotiana tomentosiformis. Next base: position 81,718,590 of record NC_090817.1, on the reverse strand, counting down.
AGGAGAAATCCCTGTCTCATTAGTTTACTCTTCGCGTTCGCGAGAGGACGTTCGCGAACGTGAAGAAGGACATGCCAGAACACCTGCTGCAGCAAAATACCAGATTTTCAAAGTCCAAAACATCCCGTGGCCTATCCGAAACTCACCCAAGCCCTCGGGGCTCCAAACCAAACATGCACACAAGTCTAAAAATATCATACTAACTTGCTCGCGTGATCAAATCGACAAAATATCACCTAAAACTACGAATTTAGCGCTAAATCAAATGAAATTCTCAAGAACGCTTTAAAATTTCTATTTTCTCAACTGGACATCTGAATCACGTCAAATCAACTACGTTTCTCACCAAATTTCACAGACAAGTCTTAAATATCATAATGAATCTGTACCGGGCTCCGAAAATAGAATACGGAGCCGGCACTAACAATGCCAAACATCAATCAATTCTTAAAAATAATTAATTTTAAGACTTTTAATTTTCATCAAAAATTCATAACTTGAGCTAGGGACCTCCAAATTCGATTTCGGGCATACGCCCAGATCCCATAATTCGATACGGACCCACCGGACCATCAAAATATGGATCCGAACCCGTTTACCAAAAATATTGACCGAAATCAACTAAAATTAACTTTTAAGGCATAAATTCTTATTTTCATCAATTTTCAACATAAAAGCTTTCCGGAAACCTGCCCGAACTGCGCATGCAAATCGAGGAGGGTAAAAATAAGATTTTTAAGGCTTAAGAGCGCAGATTCGAATTCTAAAATACAAGATGACCTTTTGGGTCATCACAGGTTCGTGTCGCACGACTCTCGGCAGTGTACACATTATTCTGGATCGGGCCGAACGATCTCAGCAGAAATCGTGTGTTATAACATTATTAGTATGAATATTTACGAGATAAACCTTCCACTAATGCCCGGTACTTTATATGGTATTCCTTATTTATTTGAGATTGACACTTGACATTTTCTGAGCTGTTAAGATAGAGTACAAGATCTAGAAATTCATGCTTTAAAAGAAGTAATTGGAAGATTTTTGTAATTTGCAGATTTAACCCATCATTGTCTCATGCTTCATACCCACTTATGTTTTATTATATTGCTTTATTGGACCTTTAGTAAGTATCGATATCGACCTCTCGTTACTACTTCTCTAGAGTTAGGCTAGATACTTGCTAGGTACGCGTTGATTTACCTACTCATACTGCAGTTCTGCACTAAATGTGCAGGATCTGACAGGTTCATTTGATGATCACCTTGGCGCGTAGGCACACCTGTTGAGGAGACTTCATGTGAGTTGCATTCCAGGCTACGCATCGCAGTCTACCGAGTCACCATTGTACTAATTATTTTATTATGTCTTATTACATTTGGGACAGATGTTGTATTATTATTGTACTCATTAGAAAATGCTTATGCACTTATGACATCGGGTTTTGGGGGTTCCTACTGGTTGTTCGTTATTGTAGTTCACGTAGTTATTATCGTTTTATCCCTTAAATTCCACTTTATACTATTTAAGTAATGGAGATTATGATTTTGAGAGTAATAAAATGAGTAAATAAATTGATAAATCAATATTGGCTTGCCTGACGGAGGCGTTGGGCGCCATCACGGCGTATAGTGGATTTTAGGTCGTGACAGTGGGTGCTGCAGAACGGACTCAGAGAGCAGCTCACCATTATGCCTCAGCATATTGGTGGTGCGCGTCTGAATGAATGCCAAATGCACCTGCCTCAGATCCTACACGGTTAGTGCAGAAGTATAGCGTGAGTACATAAACAACATATACCCAGTAAGTATCTAGTATAACCTCGAAGATATAGGGATGGGGGGTGGACATCGACACTTACTACAGGCCAATAATATAAATACAAGAATTCTACATTGGCATGGAATATATGAATAATAAAAATAACACAATAACCAGCAATGAATAAATGGTTCTTTAACTGATAGTCAATTTAAAAGTCTCCAATTGACACATGTTAACTTCAACAATTTCAGGCCATTAAATAAATTATAATATCTTAAGTCATAAAAATAATATCAAGTGTATTCGGGCTCCGAGTATTATCACGCATGATTTATGCCGAGGTCGTATAGCCCGATCCAAAATACTGTATGCGTTACTGAGGGTCGAACGACACGAACCATAGATGCATCTATTATACTGTCGAGGCGAACGGCTCGCTTCCATGAAAGTAGAGAAGTTTACCTCGCTCGCGGAAGTACTTGCGACGCGAGAGGACATGGATTTCTCAGAGCTATTATGTATTCCTCAATTCTTCCCTAAATAAGAAATTTAAATTGAAAATTTGCAACTTTACAATCCCTAGTCTCATCTCTATTCAAGACAATTAATATACCTAATAAACACAACAGTACAATTAAAGCATGATGTGGATCTAAGACTACCCGAACATATCATGGATTATAGCTATGCACGGACTCTCGCCACCTCGTGCGTGCGTAGCTCCCCAAGTAATACACAACAAAGGTACACCCAAGGGGATGAGTTCCCTCTTACAAGGTCAGGCAAGAGACTTACCTCGTTCTCAAGCTCACTTCCGGTCCACAAATCCGCCCGAAAGCCTAAACTTGGTGCCAATCAATCCGAAACTAGTCAAATGTTATATAAATTAATCAATACACACTCAAAAGTTCGTAATTTATCCATTAGAGAAATTACCTAACCCAAATTGGAAAATCCCTAAAATTCACCTTCGGGCCCACATACCCGGATTTCGGAAATTTTCGAAGATAAACGTTACCCGCTACCCTAGGGGTAAGGTCTGCATACACACTACCCTCTCCAGACCTCATTTGTAGGATTATACTGGGTATGTTGTTGTTGTTGTTGTTGTTATGTGTTGAGAATCTACAAAAAACACATGTATTAAACTCATCTTGTATAGAAATTACTTACCTCAAAGTGCTAGGTGAAAACCCCTCTTCAAAGAGCTCTAAAATCATCCAAGAAGTGAAAGAAATGAACCAAAAAGGCCTAACTCCCGACATTAAATGGACCTCACTATCCCAGCGATTTTCGCTTCTGCGGACCTTGGGTCGCACATGAAACGCCGCACCTGCGGAAAATGCATCGCAGGTGCGGTCTTCGCCTAGCTTGGCCAAGTCCGCTTCTGCAAAAAAGCATACGCGCCTGCGTATCCGCTTCTGCGGAACTTCTTCGCTTCTGCGACCACTAGAGAACCTGCTCTAGGACCCTTCTGCGGTCGATGGGCCGCTTCTGCGAAGTCGCACCTGCAACCAAAACCTCGCAGGTGTGAACGTACCAGAACTAGAGCACCAGCAGCTCCCCCAAGTCCAACTACCGAGTCCGATTCCAATCGATTTTGCATCTGGGGGCCCCGGGACCCCATCCAATTACATTCACACATCCAAAAATATAATACGCTCGCGCGATCGAAACACCAAAATAACATCTAAAAATACGAATCGGACGCCAAAAGGCATTAATCGAATTATGAAACTCAAAAACTTCTAGAAACACTTTCGCCCGTCCGATTCATATCAAATCAACTCGGAATGATGCTAAATTTTTGCGTGCAAGTCAAAAATCACCATACGAAACTATTCTCAGGCTAGGAATCCTAAACGAACCTCGATAACACGAAAACCTACTCCAAACCAAACTTAAAGAACTTGAAAACCCTTCAATGCGCTAATTTTCAATATTAAGCGCCGAAACGCTCCTGAGTCATCCAAAACACTATCTGAACATACACCCAAATCCAAAATCATCATACGAACCTATCGGGACCATCAAATTCCGGTTCCGAGGTCGTTTACTCAAAACGTTGACTCAAGTCAAACTTAACCATTTTAAGCCAATATTAAGGAACTAAATGTTCTGATTTCAACCCGAACCTTTCCAATCCCGAACTATACATCCCCGCAAGTCATAAAATATTAAAAGCATATACGGGGAGTCTTAATTAGGAGAATGAAAATCTAAAAAGTAAAACGATCGGTCAGGTCATTACAGTAGTTTTAGCACGGTCACTTTTCAATTACACCTGGCTTATTTGTCCGATTATTACATATTTTAGACCCATTGTGCATTTTTTCCCTTTTATCGCTTTTAACAAATTCTTTGGCCATTTTATATATTTATAGAATTTATTTGAACAAGTTACTATATCATACACTTGTCGTTTTATACACATCGCAAACCGTGCCATGTGAAATGCACACCCGATTTACGACATGTTTATTTTTATTATTATTTTGAAGTTGATTCAAGCCACACAAACGTACACTTGAAGTTGGGGTTACGTATCATGATTATGCTACGGGAACCGTACCCATAGTTACAATGATTTATTATTTAATCCCGTCTAGAGAAACTAGGCAATTTATGAGTTATTTTTCTAAACTAATTTGAGATTATTGTGAAGGCCATGATTTATGGATATGGAATTGTGGACGAAGTGGTAACTTAATTGATAAGAAATTACTAGAAGGGTATTTAAGGGTTAGACCTTGAAATATAAATTGACAGATTGTTGCCTTAAAGGCTTAAACTTACTATTATTTTCGTCTTAGTCGATAACCTTGCCCTTAAAAATTCTGTGAACTAACTACAAATGATACAAATAGAACAACAAAGTAGCTACATGAAATTAACCCGAGGAACAAATGGACTTAAGGAGAACAAAGAAAGCATGTGATTAAGAAGAAACCAACTAAAATAAACTTAGCATTGCTACAGTAGACAATTAAAGAAAGGAGTGAATGACACAGTTACCCACAAAAACAAAACTATTTATCCATACCTACCTATTTATTTTTCTACCCATCAAACTAATTACATTTCCTACCTATAGTAGTTTTTGTGGGAATTCTCTTTTTTCTCCAATTCTTTTTTATTCCTATGTTTCTTTTCTTTTTTCTTTTTTTTCTTTCTTTTCTCCTTTTCTTTTTTCTCGTTTTCTTCTTATTTATTTCTTTTTTCTCTCTTTTTCTGTTCATTTATTTTTGCCCAAATCGTATTATTGTTATTTTTACCATAACTTATTTCACACTCAATTTTGACTGCTTCTTTAATTTTATTTTTTTATTTCTTGTTCCTTTTCTAATTACATTTAACTCCTTTTTTTCTTTTATTTTCTTTATTTCTTGTTCCTTTTCTAATTTCATTTAACTTCTTTTTTTATATTCTTTGTCTCTTCATAATCTAATTTTATTTACTGTTTTCACTATTTTTTATTATTATTATTTTTATACAATAAGAAAAAATAACTTATATAGTAAATATTAGTTCACCTTCTTCTTTTTTTTAATATAACTAGTATAATATACCTTTTATCTTTTTTTTCATTTTTTTAATTCAATTATTAAACTGAAATAATATCAGTTGTCACTTGATCTAATTCACTGAATATCACACTGACTGCTGCTGAGCACCATAAATTACATAATCAGATTCTAAGAATTAACACGTGATTGCCATGCAAACCTTGATCTCCTTCCCTATAAATATCAGTACACACTCTACCATTAGCAGTAACACAACCAGTTATGGAGCAAGAAAACATAATCTACGGCCGCCAAATCTCTATATATACTAGTTAGAATAGATATGATAATAAAATATTAAAAAATGCAATAAAAGTATAAGTAGAAAAAAAGATTTGTAGTACCATATGATACAAATATGGTATACATATATACCAACAAAGTATATGATTGCTCTAAAATATTGCTACAACTATCTGTGACTATACTACTGTACCAAAACATTAAAGGATGCAATAAAAGTATGAGAAAATTACATACTCGCATTGCAAACTAAATATTCGCAAAGCAGCTTGTTCATTTTGTATACTAACAGGGTATACAATTGTATGGGGGCGTTCCAACAATTGCCTATAACTATAAAAACTATTATATAATATACATAATTTATGTCCATTGGCACAAAAAAATTCCAACACTGCAAATCATGTTCATATAAATAATTTCATAATAGAATTCACTTAAAAATATATCTAAAACAACTAAAAAAATGTTCAAACTACCATATGATACCAATATGGAATATAACTATACCAACATGGTATACAGTTTTACTTGTTAATTCCCGGCAACTATATGACTATACTACTATACATAACACACATGCATAAAGACAAAAATAAAATAAAAAATAGTGTATCACATATTAATATAATAAAGTATTTTAAGATATTGTATTATATTACTATTATTAAAAGAAAATCAAATAGTGTACCAATTAAATGCAGCTAATACAACCAAAAAATAATTCAACTTGCATATGATACCAATATAGTATATATCTATACTAATAGGGTATACAGTTGTACGGGGTCGTTCCAACAACTGCATATAACTATAAAAACTATTACATAATACAAAAAATCTATGTCCATACGTACAAGAAAATCCAACACAGCAAAACATGATCATATAAATCATTTCAGAATAGAATTCACTTAAAAATGCAGCTAAAACAACCAAAAAAATATTCCAAGTACCATATGATACCAATATGACATATAATTATACCAATAGAGTATACAGTTCTACTAATTAATTTAAGAAAACTATATATGAATATACTACTATTACATAATACGCATGCATAAAGAGAAAAATCAAAAAATAGTGTACCACATATTAATATAATAATGTATTTCAAGATATTGTACTATAATACTATTATATAAAACAAACGCATAAAGAAAAAATTAAAATGATTACATAATACACATGCATAAAGAAAAATTAAAAAAATTCAAGATATTGTACTATTCTACTATTACTACAGAAAAATCAAATAGTGTACCAATTAAATGTAGCTAATACAACCAAAAAATATTTCAACTAACATATGATACCAGTATAGTATATAGACCAACAGGGTATACAATTTTACGCAAAGAGTTTTAAAAAGATTCTTTTTAATTCAATTATTAAACTGAAAAAATATCAGTTGTCAATAAATATTTCAAAAAATTCTAAAAGAACCTAATTGTAAGAGTATACCATTACATTATATAGTATACTATAATAGTATATCATTGGAACGAACTGTATACCAAAATGGTATATAGTATATCATTTTGGTATACAGTACAAATTCTTCTTCTCCATTTCAACGTAATAAATTATACACTATTGAATTAACCAAAATTGTTCATAATATTTTATTTTTGTATATAGAGGATTGGTTCATTCCTTCAAAAATATTAGTAGTATACTATTGTAGTTAATTATATACTCTTAAATTAATTATTATATACCAATACAGTATACAATATACCAATTTAGTATACAATACAAATATGTCTTCTTCGCTAGTTCAACTCAATTTTAACCCAAAATTTAAAACTCTACTCTTAAATCTCCATCAAATTAACTCGGAATATAGCCACATCCTCCAATTAACATTCCGAACATACCCGGTCAGAATCGGATCAAAATAACCACACTCAACAAACCCAATTTATGAGTTTCAAACTTCAAGTTCCTCCAATGGCAGATTAATATTTTACAGATGTCAAAAGTCTTGAATTCAAGTCAAAGAATAAAATAGAACAAAAAAAAGATTTGCATTTTCAATTTGCCCCTCATGCTGGGTAAAAGCGTAAAGCAAATTAAAAGGGAAAAGGCAAGTGAATTTACAGGTAATAAGTTTAGATTGCCTAGGTAGGAGTTGTAATTAATTTTAAAATGGGCAAATCCGGGTAAATATTTTGGGAATGATAGGCATTTAGTGTTATTTCCTCATTTAACTATGGATCCTTGGAATTTAATAACAAACAAGAGGACAAGAGATTAAATAACTCATTAAATATCTGTAAATGGGTCTCGTGGCTTAAGAGATGGGGTGTGGGTAGGCGGGTAATTTGTTTTGATCTTAGACAGCTTATGTAATTATTTTAAAAATAGGTAGAAACGGGTAATATAAATGGCCAACGTAGGCATCTTGTGTAGTTTACCATGTAAAGAACATTTAAGCATGTATGCCATGGAAACGAAACTGCCAAAGGAAAATAGTGAACGAAACCTATCTCCAAACTCATTTTTCATTTTTTAAGATTTACCTAATACTCAAAATACTACAAACTAACACTAAAAATAAAATAAATAACTTATGAGCTACAGATTAATCACAAATAGGCCATATCATTAAACAACCTAAGTTAAAGAACTCAGTCACAGTAAAACGGCAGAGCAATAGATTTCGAACAAGGAAAATAAACACATTCAAGAAATCATTAACAATAATTTAACATAAAGAAAAAGAGAAGAATGAACCTTTAAAGTAAAACTCTCTCTTTTATATAACAAAGTCTCCAGTAGAACACGTCGAACCACAAGCTAATAACACAGGCATTTTGGAGCTTTTCCTGCTGATTTTTTGGTGAGTTATGGCTAGGATCCCCGCTCCTTTTGTGCTCTTTCTATTAAAAGTCCTAGAGTTCCTAACTGTATCTGTGTGTGATCGTGGGATTGAGGGGATATAGGGTTGGGACGTGAGTGTGTGCGTTGGTGGAGTGACGTGAGGGAGGGGATCATGGGGTGAATGTTTGTTAAGAAAATCATATTTTTAGAAAACGTTTGGTAAAAAAGAACTTTGTCAATTTGACGTAGTTTTATTTCATGCCTTCTTTTCTTTTCTTTTTTTGTTTTAAAGATAAATTAAATTATAAAAACAAGATATCGACCAACCACTTTTTAAACCAAGAAAAATATAAGAAAACTAAATACTTACATATAATTCAAATACTAAGAAACATACCATAGCTTACTTATTAAAATTCTAATTAAAAGAAAATAAATATTTTTGTAAATTTTCTTTTTCTCTTTAGAAATAAAATTTATCTTCTAAGAGTGTGAATATTAGCCTATTAAAAGGAAGCTAAAAGTTTAAATTATCAAGATTAGACCTAAAAGAAATATTTACACTAAAATAGTATAGAATTCAGGTGTGTCAAAAATTAGTTGTTCACAGGTGGCCATTTTGGATCGGCAGATTCGAAAGTTAAGGTCAAAGAATATAGCTTCAGTGAAGGTGCAGTGGAGAGGTCAGCCAGTCGAGCGGGAGATGCGGAGCAGACATCCACACCTGTTTGAGACTCCATGCATGATTCTAGACTCGTTTGAGGACGAGCGTTTGTTTAAGAGGGGGAGAACGTAACAACTCGACCGGACATTTTGAGTATTATAGCCTGGGATGTTTCAGAATGAATTGGGATACTTAGTCCCAAGGTTGGAAGCCTAAGTTGAAAGAGTTGATCGAATGTTGACTTATATGTAAATAACTCCGGAATGGAGTTTTGATGATTCTAATAACTCCGTATGGTGATTTTGGACTTAGGAGTGTGTCCAGATATTGATTTGGAGGTCCGTAGGTGATTTTGGGTTTGAATTGGCGAAAGTTGGAAAAGTTGAAGTTTGGAGAGTTGAGAAGTTTGACCGAGAGTTATTTTGTGGTTACCGGGCTCAAATTTTGGTTTCGGAAGTTGTAAGAGGTTCGTTGTGTCATTTATGACTTGTTTGCAAAATTTGGGGTCAATCAGAATTAATTTGATAGGTTTCGGCATCGAATGTAGAAGTTGGAAATTCATTAGTTTCATTTGGCTTGAATTGGGGTGCGATTCGTGTTTTTGATGTTGTTTGATGTGATTTGAGGCCTCGATTAAGTTCGTATCATGTTTTAGGACTTGTTGGTATGTTCAAACGGGGTCCCAGGTGCCTCGGATGTGATTCGGATCATGTTTGGCTTCATTTTTGGGTTTGTAAGATTGCTAGTTTTTCTGAGTCTGGTTTCCTTCATCGCGTTCGCGGAAGGGGAGACACGTTTGCGTAGAGTAGTTTGTGGCAGATGGGAATTTTACTCTTCGCGTTCGCAAAGTATGGGTCTCGATCACAGTGTTTGACGAGAGTGAATCGTGAATGCTTGAGGTGGACCGCGTTCGCGAAGAAGGAAGGGTGGGTGGCATGGAGCCACGCGTTTGTTCTTCGCGATCGCGTGAGGAGGTCCGCGATCGCGTAACTTCAAGTCTCTATTCATCGCGTTCACGCTTGGAGTTTATTTAAATTAAATTCAAAAAGGGTTAAACGACCTAAAGGCCACAATTATAATTCTTGAATCAAAGGTAAAATGATCATTTTTTAAATTAATCTTGGCCCAATTGACAAGCCCAGTCCGAAAATATACCCAACCCAAACACCCATCTCTTTCCACTATAGAAATCCAAGTGACTCTGTTTGCACCAATTAACACTTGCCACGTCACCCGTCTCCCACCCTCACATAAGAAACACAAATTATCTGAGCCATTGATCCAAACCATCGACGGCCCATGTTATTTCCCATTTTTTCTCTTTTAATTCTAACTCGTTACCAGATATTATTTCCATCGTTGGATCATAAAAATCCAACAGTTCCCGTATCTTCCCAAACTAATTTCTTTAAAAACATAAAACCCTGAGCTATCAAGGTCGTTAATCAAATGATCAACGGCCCATATTCCATCTTCCATTCTTAATTCTAGAGATCGACCCCCAACTACCCAAACCCTAAATCATTTCCCCTCTGACCTTTCCGCATCTCTTTCACTTTTATCTCTATTTTCTCTCAACCTCACAAACCAAATCAATCAAAAAACCTTGCACAAATTAGTGCAAGGTCACAAATCGATCAGAGATTCATCTCATTTGTCCTCTGAATCAGCGAATCCTGTCGGTTTCTTCCCATTTCATCGATCAAATTCAAATGTCTAAAATCTGTAACCCTAATATCAAATGCGAAACTTCAAATCCTCTTATACTCCGTCAAATCGGAGCATGCATGGAACATTCTTCAGAGAATCATCATGAAATTTTATACCTAGAGGTCAAATGCAGTGACCTCTAGGTTTTAGGGTTTGTCCGTTGGTTCAAAACCTTCAACAATCAATACCCCTTCTCTCATGTAAACTCAACATTGAATTCCCCTCTGTCTTCAAGATTTTCTCACTCAATTTGCTATCATCGTCTGCCATGCGTCACTCTCCACTACTGATTTTGAATTTGTGAAGCCCTAGAGCCTTAAATGGCACTATAATAGGGGCATTTAATATTCTCACCAAACACACAGAGACACGAACACTATAACCTAACACTAATATCATCTAAGAGAAATTTTCAGTTCAAAATCCTAAGGTTCCTTACTGTTCTTTTCTTTTTATTTTCTGAGCACTGTCGCTGATTCGGACTTGAAGTTCTTGGGGTCTTAAGCAACTGAGAGAGCCTTTGTTTATGGTGTTTGTGATTAATATGTTAGTGATTATGTTCTGTTGAGTCTAATGTCTGCGTGTAGTTATTTCTCCTGCCATTTCGAGTCTTAATTGATGATTAATTAAGTCATTAAGTGATCCTTGATGATTTTCGTTTCTGAGTTCTAATAGCTAACATGTTCAAGTTATAATGTGCCTTGAATGTTTGGTCATGCTTGCCTAAACTCTACAGCCTTTCATTAATGACTAAGTAATGATCTTTGCCTTTACATATTATTTTCCCTGTATGCCATTAGTCTCATGGTTAAGTTTGTTGTTTGATAATCAACACTGAGATGAATCTGAAGGTTCCTAAGTTCACACCATCTAACTTAAGCATGAAATCTAAGTGTTTATATGTTTTTCTTCTCTATACTTAGTATCTGTTAACTTTGAAAGTGACTCCTGGGTTGTCAGCATGACATAAGGCTGGCAAGTGGGTCGTTTCAGGCCCGGGACCGCGGGCAAAACGGCTAAACGGGCCACGACCGTTTGGTCCGGTTTTAGCAGACCTGGTCCGGTCTCGTGGGTCGGTCCTATGATTTGGGCCAGTCAGGCCCGGGACCGTTTGGCCCGCCAGGGATCGGTCCGGGACCGGCCCTGTCCCTTAGCGGGCCAAACAGTCCCCAAAAAAATAGTCATTGGGCTGTCAAAAATAGGCGTTGGGCTGTCAAAAATAGTCGTTGGCTATTTATGAAATAGCCATTTAACCCCTCCCCCAACTTTGTTTTAATCCCAAACTTTTTATAATTATACTTTTTTCCTATTTTTAACTATAAATACCCCATCATTATTCTATTTTTTCTTACAAAATTATCAATCTATCACAATCTCTCTCTAATTTACTTCTATAATTGCTATTATTGCTTACTTTATTGTTACAATTTGTGAAACAATTGTGAAGTTGGTGAATTGAAGTCTTCAACGATAATCAATTTCCAACAAGTTGTTCGTCAATTCGGTAAACTCGTTCCAACTCTTAAGTTTTAATATTATAATTTTGTTTGTTTTATTTACTTTGCTTGATTAATTAAGATGGCTTATTCCTTAAAAAATATGTTTAGTAAAAATAAGGAAAAATCGAAGAGTGGTGAATCTAGTGGCCAATATGTTCCTCCTCCACTTCCCCCGGCTCCCCGACCCAAACATGTTACCCGTCCTACACCTCCTATTCTTGATAGCGATAATAGTTTATTATAATTTATCGAGAGTCAATTTTGCCATAATATTGCACCCGGTAAATAATTAAACCATGAATATATGAATGCTCTTTATGGTAATCCAACTATTGATAAAAATGATGATGAAGAAATAGATTTTGATGAAACGCAACCGGATGACGATACACCCACTAGTCCTGCTCCTGAAGTTAACCCAACTAATAATAATCCAGATGATCCCCCGTCTGACCCTCTTATTAGTGCCCCTACTTTTTCTAGACAACCTTCTAAACGGGCAGAAACATCTCTTGTTTGGTAATTTTTTACTCAACTAAGAGAAAAAAATAGGATAAATGTAAAACTTGTGGCAAAGAGTTAGTTTTTCAATATGTTGGAAGTCGGGGGGACGGGAAGTTTGACTAGACACATATTGCTACACCCTCAAGATAAAGCTAGATATTTTCGTATGAAAGCTTTGGGTGAGGGGACAAGTGCACCTAGTCAGGCTGACCTTAGTACCGGGTCAAATCAATTTCAACCGGGAATTAACACTGTTACCGGTGGTATTTTATATTATGATCCAAAAAAATATCGGGAAGAATTGGCAAAAATAGTTACTGTTATGTGCTTACCCTATAGTTTTCCTTCTAACCCCCACTTGGTGCATTATATTAGAAAAGTTTATAATCCTACTTATAAAGGTTTTCCTCGCACAACCGTAAAGAGTGATATTTATAAATATAAACATGAATATGAATAATATTTACGCTATTTATTTACTCATATAAATTGCCGTCTTGCTATTACAACTGGTATTGGTAGAAGTGGTAATGACTGTGATTACCTTACTGTTACCACTCATTGGATTGATGAGCATTGGATAATGCAAAAGTGCATTATTGCTTATAGAATAATTAATTCACGTCACACAGGGCAGTTTATTTCTAGCACGATTGTGGATATTTGTAGATATTTTTGCATTAGTGATAAAATAATATCAGTTTCAATGGATAATGCTACTAGTAACACAAATGTTGTAGCATTGCTTACCACTACACTAAGTCCTGTATTTAGTAACATTTTTCATGTTAGATGTATTTGTCATATTTATCATTTAATTGTGGGTGATGGTATGCGAATTTTAAATGTTGAAATTGAAAAGGTTAAAATGGCTCTTAATTGGCTTTTTTATTCAAACCGTAGAAGTAGACTTAGAGAATATTTTAAAAGATGCGATGAATTTGGCCTAAGAGAAAGAAAGGTTCCTAAACCTTGTCCAACTAGATGGAATTACATGTATGAAAGTTTAGTTGTTGCATATGAATATAGAAACCCCATAAACTCAACGTTTAATGCTCATGTAAGTGATGATGATGAGCACCTTACAAATGCGGATTGGGCTAATGTTAAAATGCTTGTAGATTTTTTAGAAAAATTCCATATTGCTACAAATGAATTTTCTGGGCAATATTATCCTACTATTTCTAACTGTTTAGTTTATATTGCAGAACTTGCAAATTTATTTGATCATTTTTTAGAGGGTGGGGAAATTTATAATCTTGCTATTGATTCCATGAGAAAAAAGTTTAAAAAATATTTTTTCCCTATTCCCCCTATTTATGGTATTGCTGCATTGTTAAATCCTACTATGAAATTAGGAGGTCCTCAATTTTGGTATGAAACTATTTATAATGGTTTAGCACTTGAAGATGAGGAGTTGTCTAAACTTCCGAACGCAATAGCCTCAATTAAAATAAATGTTCAAACTATTTATAATGCTTATCAAGTTGCATTAGATCATGCTAGACCAAATGTTCCAACTCCTTCTTCTTCTAGTTCTCAATCATCTAAAAGAACTGCGGGAGTAAGAGCACTTAGTGCTTGGGCAGGGTTCAGGGGTTCTCAAGGTTCTAGTACTAGTGATTTTTCACAACTAAATGAGCTTGAAGTTTATTTGTCACAGGGAATTGAGGAAGTGAATCCCGACGGCTCCTTTAATATTTTGGAATGGTGGAAGGACAAAGAAAAATACTTTCCGATTCTTTCAAGGATGGCCCGAGATATTTTAACTATTCAAGCTTCAACAGTGGCATCAGAGAGCGCTTTCAGTCAAGCAAGACTTCAACTCGGTGATTATAAAGCGTCTATGAGGGAGAGCTTGAAAAATTCAGTACTTTTCAGAGATTGGATCCGTTCGGAAAGAAGAAATTTTGGACTTGCTGAATCACAACCAAAGATAGACAAAGCTTACGAAGAAATGCTAGCTGAACTTGCGGAGGATGATGCTTCGCCTGGAAGCGGTGATGACCAAGCTTCATTTCCGCCACCACCAACAGAAATTCCTTCGGACCTTGAAGGATTTATGAAATGTGTAAGAGATACCATGTAAATTAATATGTAACTTGTATTTTGGCACATCTTGATTAGTTTCTTTTTCTTCTCAATGGTGGTATTAGCACCTTGTTGTGCTCATTCCATAGGGGGAGGAAGACTAAGAAAGATATTGCTATGATTTTTAATGCTATAATAAAAATATAACGCATTGATTTGAATATCTCTTTACAATATTTTTGTCTTTTTATATATCTTAAGCTATACATATAGTATAATATAGTATAGTATAGTATATATATATAAGCTTATATTTATACTATACTATATATATAGAGAGTATAGTATAGTATAGTATAGTATAGTATATAATATACTATATATACAACTTAAGATATATAAGCTATATTCGATATACATACATATATATATATATATATATATATATATATATATATATATATCTGTATATATCTATATATATATATATATATATATATATATATATATATATATATATATATATATATATATATATATATATATATATATAAGCTTATATTTATACTATACTATAGTCTATACTATATATATATCTCATAAGATATATAAGCTATATTCGATATACATATATATATATATATATATATATATATATATATATATATATAAGCTATATTCGATATACATATATATAAGCTTATATATATACTATACTATACTATACTATATATACATCTTAAGATATACTAAGTATACTAGATATACTAGATATATATATATATATATATAGTATAGTATAGTAGATATACATGTATATATAGTATATCTTAAGATGTATACTATCGAATATGGCTTATATACTATGTATATATAGTATAGTATAGTATAGTATAGTATATATATACTATATATACAACTTAAGATATATAAGCTATATTCGATATACATATATATATATATATATAAGCTTATATTTATACTATACTATAGTCTATACTATATATACATCTCATAAGATATATAAGCTATATTCGATATACATATATATATAAGCTTATATATATACTATACTATACTATATATACATCTTAAGATATACTATATATACATAGTATACTAGATATATATATAGTATAGTATAGTAGATATACATGTATATATAGTATATCTTAAGATGTATATATAGTATATAAATCGAATATAGCTTATATATAGTAAGATGTATATATATTATAGTATAGTATATATATATATATATATATATATATATATATGTATATCGAATATATCGAATATAGCTTATATATCTTAAGTTGTATATATAGTATATACTATACTATACTATAATATATATATACATCTTACTATATATATTATATATATCTTAAGATGTATACTATCGAATATGACTTATATACTATGTACATATAGTATAGTGTGTGTATATATATATATCTTAAGATGTATATATAGTATAGTGTGTGTGTATATATATATCTTAAGATGTATATATAGTATATCTTAAGATGTATACTATCGAATATGACTTATATACTATTTATATATAGTATAGTGTGTGTGTATATATATATATATATATCTTAAGATGTATATATTGTATATAAATCGAATATAGCTTATATATATTAAGATGTATATATAGTATAGTATAGTATATATATAAGCTTATATATATGTATATCGAGTATATCGAATATACTATGTATATATAGTATAGTGTGTGTGTCTATATATATATATATATATATATATATATATATACACATAGTTTATAAGTCATATTCGATAGTATACATCTTAAGATATATTATATATACATCTTACTATATATATATATAGAGAGAGAGCTTATATATCTTAAGATATATATATATATCTTAAGATGTATATATATCTTATGATCTACTATACTATACTATATATATAGTATATCTTAAGATGTATATATAGTATATTTTAAGATATATACTATGTATATATAATATAGTATATATATATTTTAAGATGTATATATAGTATATAAATCGAATATAGCTTATATATCTTTATTACTATTTTTTTTCTCTAACTTCTATAGTAAAAAAATTAAAAATAGAAAGTTTTTATCGGGCCCGTTTAGGCCCACTTAACCCGGGACCGTTAGTTCGTGGTCCCGGTCCCGAGCCGGTTCCAGCAATAAGCCGTGAAGTTCGAGACCGTTTAGGACCGGACCGCATAGAACCGGCCCACTTAGGACCGAGCCCGCAAAGCCCACTTAGGACCGGGCCCGGCCCACTTGCCACCCTTAGCATGACATTCTTATCTAGGTATTGTTGCATCTGTTAACCCGGTTTGTTTGAATCAAATTTTCTTCTCTTCATGAATCCCAGTAGTCCTATTATATATATTTGTTAAAATTAATTTATCCTTCCTTCATAAAACAAGTCATGATCCTATTTGTTATAAGTGACTGATAGTTGTTGCTAAGCTGAAATTGGTTGTTTCTTGATTAGTTAACATCTCCAGTTGTATATTCAATTCAAAACTTACCTGGTATAATACCTTCTTGTCCCCAATCTATTTAAGTTATTATTGGTCTTTAAAAGGCTGACATACATTATATCTTTAAGATTGTCTTCCCTAAAAATAGGACTTAGTTACTCTGTTAATAACCAAGTGATAATTTGTGAAAACGGAAACATGATGCTGAACTAGACTTATGTTTGGGTTAAACTTGTTTTAATACAGTGCTTCCCATTATTTGTAACTCCTTCTCTTCATGGCATGTTTAAATTGATCTTGAATGTGCAAAGCTTCCATGTCCATATGAAGTTATTACTTCACTTAAAGTGTTCATATAACTAACTAGGTATTGCATGTTCCTGTTTGATTCCTGATTTTTTGCTTTTTCTAGAACCACCACAGTCATTTCCCTGTTGTTGATTTGAAACTAGATCTGATTCTTAAATCTTATTAGGTCTTTTGTTGATACTGTGCGAGTATGATGATCTGTTAGGGGTTAATGTTGTTAAGGATATAACTCTGTCGAGCCATTAAGGATTCCATGTTCAAACCTGTGAATTTGTAGTCATATTGAGAGTCTAATCTGGTTCCTGATTCCTTTGATAACTCTCGTAAAAATGCTTAGCCATGACTGCTTTGTTTGAATCTTCATTGATTACCTTTAAAGTGTTAAGTAGTATTATCAACCCATGTATGTGCTAGAAGCAAACGAATCAGCTCACAGTTGATTTGCCAGAAACAAGAGCACTTGTATCTGTTGTTTGTTGCATATATGAACTTCTATAGCTTGCCTTTCCTTAGAATATGTTCTTCTCTAATGTTTAGACCTTTACAACATGCTTGTGATGTTTATGTTCTTTTCTTGTATGCATTCGAAAGTAGATCCTTAATTGCACCTGATATGTATTTTGTTTGGTGTCAAATGTAGATTATATGTAAGTTAGGAGGAAAAGTATATTTTGTTGTAGGTAATGCTAAAGAACTTAGTTTATATTGAAAGGGCCTCATTGTCATTTAAACCTGTAAGGAAAATATGTTGTTAGTGCTTAAGGGTATTTGGGAGTGAATTTTAACTCTAAGTTGGGATGCCCTCCCCAACACAAGTATTGCCCTGGGCCTTGAATCCCTTGAGAACTTTGAAGTGTCAGGAGGGAGCATCGACCTTAAGTAGAACTTCCTCCTTAGCCCTTAATTCATTGATACATTTAGTTCTTTAGGGGTTTAATATTTAATGACAATGAAAGATTTTCAATGTAAATTATTTGCCGAGTATAACTACCATATTAATATAATTTTCCATAGTATTCGAATATTGATAAATTTCTTGTTCAGTTGTTTGTCTATATATATTTCATACATGTTTGAATATGCTGAGAATGTGGAATATATATCTAATGACCTTCTTTCTTTTTGGGCATGTACATATTTGGGCATACTGAGTTCCTAAGAAATTCAGACCCAAACCAGCTTTGTTGCATTTTCTGGAGGATCTAGTCAGCTATAGCCCGCCTTTCAATTGCTGGGCCTACCTTATTGAGGCCCAGCCATCAGAGTCCAGTCTTATCTCCCTTATTTCTTTCGTTACTATTCATTGCTTCCATAGCCTAGTTTACTGTTTCATTACTTTCGCCTACTGCTTTTGTCATTTTATCATATTTTATTATCATGTATTTAACACTGATATATTAGATTATGTGATTTACCTTCATGCTTTAATATCAACTGAAACATATGCAAACTTTAACTAATATAGGATTTAAATAGAATTAGTTAGTAATTAATCTTCGCTCTGCTAATTATAATTTGTTCATCTTATTCACTCACTCGCTTTTTTCTCAAGATTTTTGAAGCCCAGACTCTAATCAAAAACACCAGCCCGTTTTCAAAAAAGGAAATCAGAAAAGAATCGCTGGTTTTTACTAACATGGAATGAAATCAGATTTTCTAAAAAAAGCAATAAGGTATTGTCGCCTCAAGTAAGTTTTCAAAGATTGCTCCTTTGCAAATTTTCAAATCAAGGTACATTTAGAATCGCTCTCTTACAAACATCTTTTAGAATCATACAAACATTTGTTCTCTAAGTTAATTACTTCCATAACTTAATAATTACAAGTCTTATGAAATATGGACTACTTTCAGAACTCTTTTAACCTTCAATAACCCCTTTATAATCTCACATCCTCCTTAAGTCTCACATCCCTTATATATACACTTCCTTTAATATACTAGTATCTATAAACGTGCGTTGCACGTTAATAATGGCACGTGATGGTTTAAACATTTATTTATATGAAAGAATAACAAAATTTAATTAATAAGAGAATTTTATGTGTAATAATACAACAATCATCTAAATGCCGAAAAATATTATACATTAGCATAATACAAAAATTCAAAATAAATGGACATCAAGAACTTACACAAATGATTAATTTGATCATGTTAGTTAGATAATTACGTATTATAGTTTAATAGTATTTAATGTTATGGTATCTTATCGAACACTTCTTTCTAGACGATTTTTTTTTGCGTGTGTTTTTCCTTTTAATGCTTTGGTTGCTCTGCCATAACCGAAAATCTTGTTGTCAATATTGATATCTCTCTTGAAAGTGCAACATATAGTTGATCGTTCAAGAACAAATATTGCGATAAATATAATCCAATATTTAGGATATTTGTCCTTGTACTTTTTTTATTATAATTGCAATATATAAACATACTGAAAATTATTTTCACACAAATTTAACAGAATATTCTTTAGTTTCGAAGATGAAAGTTGAATTCGGGGATAAACATATACTTAGAAGCACATTGACCAGTATCATAATTTATGCATATATAACATTATTGTCAAAATTTCTATATACCATTTGTGTGCTATTACATAAGCTATTCGGCGTATCTAAGTATTTCAGTAGTATGACAAACATATTTTTCTTCAGAATCAATCTATATGCAATAGAAAATCAATTTTTAACATAGTATATTTTATATACGGTGATACTAACATACGTAAAAAATGAGCTTTACAACAAAGTTGTATGGTAGATAAGTATTCTTCTAGGTAGTAATTATTGGTATCATATTCTACTAAGTCAAAAATTGAAAAATATTTAATTTTTACCATAAAACTTAGTAATCAACCTTTTATTTAGTTGATCAACATATTCATTTATGCTAACTAAGATAACCCTTTAATTTCCATCATGTAATTTGCGCAAATTTTATTTTAATCTAATGATGGAAATATCTCCCTTATTAAATGTACTACTATTACAATTGGGGTTGATAATCAAGTGTTCTGGAAGAACCAAATCATCTCTTATTGGATGCTCTACTTCGTTTCGGAGACGAAGCAAGAAGTTACTGAATGCTGGATCTGTTCTTACTTTTATATTTTTTTGTTAGTTGAATCATTTTCATTTGAGGCCATAAACATAATTTTGGCAAGCTAGCTTTTACAGTCTCTGCTTTCGTTAATTTTGGAACTATTGGTAGTACGTGACATAAATCACCTCCTAAACCATTACCTTTTTACCAAATATTCATTGATATCTAATATATCTCTAAAACTCCGAGCAATTGTTTCGATCATTTGACGCTTAGCTATAAGCGCTTCATTCCATATTATAAATTTTACTTTCCTTATAAATTTAGCACAATTGCTCTGCTTTTATATATTTATGATGGTTATTTCAGTTGTTTGATGAGGTATATTAGATCTAAAGTGAGTTGTACGACCTTAAAATAAAATCGTTGTTGGTACACCACTTGTTATTATTGCTAATAATATCATGCCTCTTGATCTGACATTTGCAAGTAATGCATGACATATCAATATTATTTCGATTCCGCCGGAGGAATCTACACATGATAATCCCATTATACCAGAATCGTCTCTTTATAATATGGTCTTGAAAGCTTATTCATGTTCATAATTTAGCTTTGATTGTGCTTCATCAGACACTTGTATGACATTTTGATTCTTAATATTATTCTAACCCTTTCTACGTTGTGTTCTAATATTTTTAATCTCTAACGCTCTTTTTATGGAATAACTTTATGTACCCTAAGATTTTGTTTTAACTTGAAAAAATATTTTACTCATATGATGAATTTAAAAAATAATTGAATTGAATTCTCTTGCTAAATAATTAATTGAAAGATTTAATTATTTGATCTTAACAAAAATAATTTATTTTATGTTGATTCATATTCTTAATATTAGTTCATCACTTGTTTTGAATATTTAATCGTAATATAATTTTATCCACCAAAATTTTTATTTTTAAAGAGTAAAAAGATCAATGTGATATTCCACTTTTAGATCTTATGCTTGCAGAATCATAAGTGGCATTGACTCTTACCAACCTTTTTTCTTTCTCTTTCTCACACATCTATATTCTTAAGTATTTTCTTACTTGTTCTTTAATAATTGAGTATATTTTTAATATTACATAAAAAATTAATTAAAAAAATATTATTTGAATAGGAAAGGAGTTCAATTATAATATAAAAATATATTATGCAGTCCATTTAACATTACTTTTATTTTTTCTTAGTTTGGACATTATGGAGTGGTAATGTATTGCTAATGCGGAGGATTCTTATAAAAATAATTTTTATTAAACCTTCCTACATATTTTTAATAAGAATTTAATAGATAAAATTTTATTAATTTCAAAATTTTAAATATTTAAAACAATTAACATAAAAGGTATTTAGTCCAAAATATAGGTTATTACAATTAGTCATTTCCCTATGAGTTCATTTGTTTAACGTTTTAGGGTTATTTTGGTGTATCAATATTGTATTCGTGCTTATACATTCTCAAATTAAATTAGTAATAGGACAATACAATATTTTCAAATTAAATTAGTAATAGAAAGTAGTATATCCAAAAAGTAATAGGATTCACGGCTAAATATATGTCTCTATCCCGAAAGTAATTATATTAATAGGAAATGTAACGTGTTCCTAAAGGTATTATGTTTATATGCTAACATATATTATATGTCTACGCCACGAAAGTAATTATATCTTTTCTGCATTTGGGTATCTTGAAGAGTTCGTGGGGATAGTATTTTATAAAATATAGAAAAAGAATAAAAAAACACTGCTATGAACTCCTATTCAAGTTGAGACATTAGCGAACGATTTCCTGTGCAAACGATGATTCCTCAACCACGCTTTATTTTAGACTTGAAATCTCTGTTAATTTCAAATTCTAAAATTTTAGCTTTTGACAATTTTATCCAACGTAGAATTATTTATCGGAAGATATCTTAAGGATATTTTGGTCCACTAACATTGTATTCGTAGATGTTGCATTGGAACCTTGTCATGTAGGATTCCTAACGTATAATATTATGTCCTAAAACTAATTTGATTACAAGGCTAATGTCTAGAATCTCGGTTATATCCTTATATTGTGAGTTATTATGCTTAATATTATAAGGTTATTTTTGTAAACCAACATTGTATTCATGCTTTTATAATAATAATAATAATAATAATAATAATATATATATATATATATATATATATATATATATATATATATATATATATATATATATATATATATATATAGCCATGCCCTAATAGTAATTAAGCATAGTATAAATAACTGGTTCCTAAAAAGTTAGTCTAAGTCCTATGGAGTTACCTAGGGTAGATATTAAGAGGTGCCTAACACCTTCCCCTTAGAAGAATAAGAACCCTTACCCATAGTCTCACAGGTTCGCAAACCTATAAGGAACATGACTTAGCAATTAAATAGGTACTCTAGTATACCTTTAAATATTAGGTGGCTGACTCTCTTTCATCAATAACAGAGAAACCACAAGTTGAATCATGTATTGACTAGTGCAAAATAGGGTGCAACTGTTATACATGAATCTATCATTGTTTTTACCATTTAATTAGTGTTTTAGGTAGGACAAATTGAAAAAAATTGTAGAAATTTCGTAAACTATAATTTGAAGATTTGAAGGTCGAGTTGAGATAGGGATTGAGTAATTTTGGTATGGTTGGACTCGTTATTGAATGGGTGTTCGGATTTTATTAATTTTGTCTCGCCCTGGGGTGCACCTGTGTTGTTTGTGAAGAAGAAAGATGGATCGATGAGGATGTGTATAGATTATCGGCAGTTGAACAAAGTCACCATCAAGAAAAAATATCCATTGCCGAGGATTGATGATTTATTTGATCAGCTTCAGGGTACCAAGGTGTGTTCAAAGATTGATTTGAGATCTAGCTACTATCAGTTGAGGATTACAGCATCCGATGTTCCTAAGACAGCTTTTCGGACTCGATATGGGAATTATGAGTTTCTAGTGATGTCAATTGGGCTGACAAATGCCCCAGCAGCATTCATGGATTTGATGAACCGGGTGTTCAAACCCTACTTGGATTCCTTTGTGGTTGTGTTTATTGATGATATCTTGATCTACTCCCACAGTCGAGAGGAGCATGAGCAGCACTTTCGGATCGTTCTTCAGACTTTGAAAGACAGCTAGTTATATGCTACGTTCTCAAAATGCGAGTTTTAGTTGAGTTCAGTTACATTTTTGGGTCAAGTTGTATCAGCAGAGGGTTTTCAGGTGGATCCTAAGAAGATTGAGGCAGTCTAGAATCGACCTAGACCCACATCAGCTACAGAGATCCGTAGTTTTCTGGGTTTGGCGGGTTATTTCCGTCGATTTGTGGAGGGGGTTTTTCATCCATAGCAGCCCCATTGACCAGATTGACGCAGAAGGGTGCCCCGTTCAGGTGGTCAGACGAATGTGAAGCGAGCTTTCAGAAGCTCAAGACTACTTTGACCACGGCACCGGTATTGGTGTTACCCACAGGTTCAGGATCTTATACAGTATATTGTGACGCATCTCGTATTGGTCTGGGTGCAGTATTGATGCAGGGTGGCAAGGTTATTGCATATGCTTCACGGCAGCTGAAGGTTCACGAGAAGAATTACCATGTTCATGATCTAGAGCTGGCAGCCATTGTTCATGTGCTGAAGATTTGGAGGCACTATCTTTACGGCGTGCCATGTGAGGTATTCACTGATCATTGGAGCTTGCAGTATTTTTTCAAGAAGAAGGAACTCAATTTAAGGCAGAGGAGGTGGCTGGAGCTATTGAAAGACTATGATATCACCATATTGTATCATCCCGAGAAGGCCAATGTGGTGGCCGATGCTTTGAGTAGAAAGTCAATCAGTATGGGTAGCCTTGCATATATTCCAGTTGGTAAGAGACCGCTTGCATTGGATATTCAGGCCTTGGCCAACCAGTTCATGAGATTAGATGTTTCTGAGCCCAGCCGTGTTCTAGCTTGTACAGCTGCTCAGTCTTCTTTGTTTGAGCGCATCAGATATCGGCAGGATGACGATCCTCATTTACTTGTCCTTAGAGACACAGTGAGGCACGGTGATGCCAAGCAGGTTACTGTTGGAGATGACAGAGTTTTTAGGATGCAGGGTCGTATTTGCGTGCCTAATGTGGATGGACTTCGTGAGTTGATCCTTGAGGAGTCCCACAGTTCCCGGTACTCTATTCATCCGGGCGCCGCCAAGATGTATCAGGACTTGAGGCAGCATTATTGGTGGAGGCAAATGAAGAAGGACATAGTTGCCTATGTAGCTCGGTGCCTAAATTGCCAGTAGGTAAAGTGTGAGCATCAGAGACCTGGTGGTTTACTTCAGAGGTTAGATATTCCTGAGTGGAAGTGGGAGCGTATCACTATGGATTTTGTTGTTGGACTCCCACGGACTCAGAGGAAGTTCGATGCAGTTTGGGTTATTGTGGACAGGCTGACTAAGTCAGCGCATTTCGTTCCTGTGGCAGTTACCCATTCCTCAGAGCGGTTGGCAGAGATTTACATTCGTGAGATCGTCCGTCTTCACGGTATGCCCGTGTCTATCATTTCTGATCGAGGTACGCAGTTTACCTCGCACTTTTGGAGGGCAATTCAGCGTGAGTTGGGTATGCGGGTTGAGTTAAGCATAGCATTTCATCCTCAGACGGACGGGCAGTCCGAGCGTACTATTCAAATCTTGGAGGATATGCTCCGCGCTTGTGTTATAGACTTTAGAGGATCGTGGGATCAGTTCTTGTCCCTTGCAGAGTTTGCCTACAACAATAGCTACTAGTCGATCATTCAGATGGCTCCCTGTGAGGCATTATATGGTAGGCGGTGTCGGTCGCCAGTTGGGAGGTTCGAGCCGGGAGAGGCTCGGTTGTTGGGCACAGACTTAGTACAGTATGCCTTGGATAAGGTCAAGATAATTCAGGATCGACTTCGCACAGCTCAGTCCAGGCAGAAGAGTTATGCTGACCGTAGAGTTCGTGATGTTGCATTCATGGTCGGAGAGAGAGTGTTACTTCGGGTATCACCCATGAAGGGTGTAATGAGGTTCGGAAAGAAGGGCAAGTTGAGCCCTAGGTATACCGAACCTTTTGATTTCAGCTCGAAATCAAAAGGGCAAGAGTGTTCATCCGGTATTTCATGTGTCCATGCTTCGAAAGTATCACGGTGATCCGTCCCATGTGTTAGATTTCAGCTCTGTCCAGTTGGACAAGGATTTAACTTACGAGGAGGAGCCAGTGGCAATTCTAGCCCGGCAAGTTCGCTAGTTGAGATAAAAGAGTTACCCTTTAGTTCGACTACAGTGGAGAGGTCAGCCTATTGAGACAGCTACTTGGGAGTCCGAGTCCGATATGCGGAGTAGATATCCCCAAATTTTCACCAGTCCAGGTACTTTTCTATGTCCGTTAGAGGACGAACGGTTGTTTTAGAGGTAGAGAATGTGATGACCCAAAAGGTCATCTTATATTTTAGAACTTGAATCTGCGCTCTTAAGCCTTAAAAATCTCATTTTTACCCTCCTCGATTTGCGTGCATAGTACGGGCATGTTTCCGAAAAGCTTTTATGTTGAAAATTGATAAAAATAAGAATTTATGTCTTAAAAGTTGATTTTAGTTGACTTAGGTCAATATTTTTTATAAACGGGGCCGACGCCGTGCTTTGATGGTCTCGGTAGGTCTGTATCGAATTATGAGACCTGGGCGTATGCCCGGAATCGAATTCGGAGGTCCCTAACTTGAGTTATGAATTTTTGATAAAAATTAAAAGTTTGGAAATTATTTGTTTTTAAGAATTGATTGATATTTGGCATTGTTAGTATCGGGTCCGTATTTTTGTTCCGGAGCCCCGTACCGATTCATTATGATATTTAAGACCTGTCTGTGAAATTTAGTGAGAAACGGAGTTGATTTGATGTGATTCGGACGTCCAGTTGAGAAAATAGAAATTTTAAAGTGTTCTTGAGAATTTCATTTGATTTGGTGCTAAATTCATAGTTCTAGGTGTTATTTTGGCGATTTGGTCGCGCGAGCAAGTTCGTACGATGTTTTTAGACTTGTGTGCATGTTTGGTTTGGAGCCCCGAGGGCTCGGGTGAATTTCGGATAGGCCACGGGATGTTTTGGACTTGGGAAAAATCTGGTTTTCTGCAGATTCTGGTGTCTGGCATATCCTTCTTCGCGTTCGCGAAGGTCGTCTCGCGAACGCGGAGAGTAAACTGATGAGACATGTATTTCTTCTTCGCAAACGCGAAGCGATGGGGGCGTTACCCTTCGCGAACGCGACAAGCCCATCGCGAATGTGTAGTGTTAGGCATTGGGGAGGGGGAGTCAGCCCTTTCTTCATCGCGAACGCGAGCAATGCCTCGCGAACGCGAAGGCCGGGGGGAGTAACCATCGCGAACGCGAGCAGGATCTCGCGAACGCGAAGTCTTGGCAGCCAGTACCCTTCGCGAACGCGACAGTGGCCTCGCGAACGCGATGAACACTATCGCCCAGTGCATAAAACAGAATCAAACACGGGTTTAAGCCATTTCTTCAATATTTTTCAAGAACCAAATGGGTAGAGGCGATTTTCAAGAGCCATTTTCTTGCCCAAAGTGTTGGTAAGTGATTCTAAACCATTTTCTTTCAATTACCCATTACATTTCTTGAATTATCAACCTAAAATCTAGAGTTTTCGTGGTAGAATTAGGGGTTAGATAGAAACTAGGAATTTCGGAAATTTGGGGATTTAGACCTCAATTAGAGGTCGGATTCCAAAACCAATTATATATTCGGGCTCGGGGGTGAATGGATAAATGGATTTTGGTCCAAACCTCGGGTTTTGACCAAGCGGGCCCGGGGTCGATTTTTTGACTTTTTGGAGAAGAATTTTGGAAATTTAATTTATTCAATATAATTGATTCCTTTAGCAGTATTTGATATTATTGAGTCATTTTTTAATAGATACAAGTGGTTTGGAGGTGAATCCCAAAGGAAAAGCTATGATTGAGAATTAAGCGGCCTTCGGAGTGAGGTAAGTGTTGTGTCTAATCCTAACTTGAGGAAATTAGGAACCTTAGATTACTTGCTAAGTGAAATTCATGTAAGCGGCGTATATGTGAGGTGACGAGTACTTATGCGCTGCCAATTTATCTTTTTTCCATGTTTCTCTATTTTTCTTGTATTGTCTCATTCCTATGCCTAATTGCTACGTGTTATACTAGTGTTGTTCAATTTATCGTTCTTATTATGTTTACGGACTTTCTGGTGATAATTGAGTTTTTATTTCAAGTTGAGATTGATATTATGGAACCAAACGTTGAAGTAAGGTTTGTACTTGTTATTCTATCTCCCTGTTATTATTTATGCATTGCATTATGGTAAGGGAGAGTGTTAATGCACGAAGGGTGACGCCGTGCCATATTGTGAGTGTTAATGCACGAAAGGTGATGTCGTGCCATATTGTGAGTGTTAATGCACGAAGGGTGATGCCGTGCCATATTGTGAGTGTTAATGCACGAAGGGTGATGTCATGCCATATTGTGAGTGTTAATGCACGAAGGGTGTTGCCGTGCCATGATATGAGAGTTAATGCACGAAGGGTGAGGTCGTGCCATGATATGAGAAGTTAATGCACGAAGGGTGATGTCGTGCCGTTTCTATTAATTTTATGGTGAGATTGAGAGTAAAATCACGAAGGGTGATGCCGTGCATTTTTCCTTATTGTATTCACTATTCCTGTTGATTCATGGTATATTGACTGCTCCAGTGATCATTCTGTTGTAGTTCTTTATCTTGTTTTTCCCTCAGTGTGTTCCCCTCCCGACAATTCCTGTTTAGTTCTTCATTTCTGTTATTTGTATATACACTATTAAATTGTACAGGTTGATTTGTAGGTGCCTTGCCTTATCCTCGTCACTACTTCGTCGAGGTTAGGCTCGACACTTATCAGTACATGGGGTCGGTTGTACTGATGCTGCACTCTGCACTTTCTGTGCAGATTTCTATACCGGCTTAGGGTGATCGAGATTTTGTTATTGGTCTGCTGTCCGGAGACTCAAGGTAGATCTGTCGGCGTTCACAGACCTTGAAGTCCCCGTCTATCTTTTGTGTACTACTGTTTTCTTTCATTCAGATAGTTGTATTTCTTTTATACTATTACTTGTAGTAAATTCTAGAATGTTTGTGAATTGTGACTCCAGATCCGGGTGGCAGTAATTAATATAGTTTTATGATATTCCGCACTTATTATATTTTATCTTAGTTAATTATTGTTAATTACTGAATGGGAATAAGGAATTGGTTTAATGATTCTCTAACGTTGGCTTGTCTAGCAAGTAAAATATTAGGCGCCATCATGGTCCCGTCGGTGGGAAATTTTGGGTCGTGACAGTTGGTATTAGAGCATTGCCTAGGTCTCACGATTCACGAGCAAACTTAGTAGAGCCTGGAGGATCAGTACGGAGACGTTTGTGCTTATCTTCCAGAGGCTATGAAGTTTAGGAACAAGTTTCACTTATATTCTTCTCTGTCGTGCGATTTTGCTTTCTCAATACTAATTGAACTCTTTTACTCTTATTTTCTCACAGATGGCGATAACACGTACCGCTTCCTTAGCTGAGCAGCAGCCAGAGCCTCCAGTGATAGCTCCTACGCGGGGCAGAGGTCGAGGCCGAGGTCATGCCAGAGGCCGAGGCAGGGGCAGGGCTCAGCCTAGGGCCCGAGCAGCAGCCCCAGCAGTGGAGCCTCAGATAGAGCTTGACGAGGAGGTTCCAGCCCAGACTGTTCCTGCTAGACCAGCTCAGGTTCCGGAGGGGTTCATTGCTACCCTACTACTTCAGGACGCTTTGGTCCGTTTGGTGGGCCTTATGGATATTGTGGCCCAGACTGGCGCATTTCCCATGGCACCAGCAGTCTCTCAGGCTGGAGGAGAAGCCCAGACTCCCACCACTCCCGCTCCGGAGTAGATAGCTCCTCGGTATCAGGCTCTAGCAGCTCGGTCAGTCAGATTAGTTCATCCGGTTATTGCGGCACAGGTTGGAGATGGGCCAGCTATGTCTTCTGAGGCTTTATGAAGACTGGACAGGTTTACCAAGCTCTTTCCTGTTCACTTCAGTGGTGCTCCTTTAGAGGATCCCCAGGAGTATCTTGACAGCTGTCACGAGGTTCTACGGAACATGGGTATAGTGGAGACCAATGGGGTCGATTTTGCTGCATTTTAGATGACTGGTTCCGCCAAGAAATGGTGGAGAGATCACTTGTTGACCAGACCAACTGGGTCACCTGCTCTTACTTGGGACCAGTTCTCTCAGCTCTTCATAGAGAAGTTTCTGCCTATCATATTGAGAGAGGAGCGTCGCCGTCAGTTTGAGCGTCTCCAGCAGGGCAGTATGATTGTTACTCAGTATGAGACCGTTTGGTGGATTTGGCCCGTCATGCCATTATTCTGCTTCCCACCGAGAGAGAGAGAGGGTGTGGAGGTTTATTGATGGACTTGCTCAGCCTATCAGATTGCAGATGGCTAAGGAGACTGGGAGTGAGATTTCTTTTCAGGCGGCTGCTAATGTCGCCAGACGAGTCGAAATGGTTCTTACTCAGGGAGCTCAAGGGTCTGACAAGAGACCTCGTCATTCCGGTGAGTTCAGCGGTGCCTCATCTAGATGCAGGAGTACTTTTGGTATACGCCATCCTCCCAGGCCATTTCATTCAGTGCTCCATGCATCCCATGGTGCCTCAGGTGGTCGTGGCCCTCAGATGCATTATTCCGACCAGCTAGCCTACAATGCACCACCAACTCCTATTAGTGCACCTCCACTCCAGAGTTATCAGGGTGGTTATTCATGTCGACAGGGTCAGTTTCAGGGTCAGCAGTCACAGCAGTCGAGGTTATGTTATACTTATGGTGATTTGAGGCACATTGCAAGATTTTGACCTCGGGAAATGTGTAGCTCACAGCATCAGAGTTCTCGTGCCATGGTACTGGCACCAGTTGTTGCATCACCTGCTCAGCCAGCCAGAGACAGGGGTCAAGCAGCCATAGGTAGGGGCCAGACAGTTAGAGGTGGAGGTCAGGCCGTTAGAGGTGGAGACCAGCCAGTTAGAGGTCGTCCCAGGGACGTAGTTCAGGGTGGTGGGGCCCAGCCCTGGTGTTAAGCTTTCCCAGCCAGGCCTGAGGCTGAGTCATCTGACGCTGTTATCACAGGTACTGTTTCAGTTTGCTGTAGAGATGCTTCAGTTCTATTTGATCCGTGATCTGCTTACTCCTATGTGTCATCCTATTTTGCTTCTTATTTGGTTGTGCCCCGTGATTCTTTGAGTGCTCCTATGTATGTGTCCACACCAGTGGGAGATGCTATTGTTGTAGATCGTGTTTATCATTCATGTGTGGTCACCATTGGGAGTCTTGAGACTCGTGTAGATCTTCTACTTCTCGACATGGTTGATTTTGATGTCATACTAGGTATGGATTGGATGTCACCTTACCATGCTATATTAGATTGTCACACTAAGACGGTGACCTTAGCCTTGCAGGGGTTGCCTCAATTAGAGTGGAGAGGGAATCTTGGCCATTCTGCCAGCAGGGTTATCTCTTATGTGAAGGCTCGGCATATGGTCGAGAAGGGGTGTCTAGCTTATTTGGCTTATGTCCGTGATTCTAGTGCGGAGGTTCCTTCCATAGATTCGGTGCCGGTTGTTCGTGAGTTTCCAGAGGTATTTCCTACAGACCTACCGGGGATGCCACCCAACAGGGATATTGATTTCTACATTGATTTGGCTCCGGAAACTCAGCCTATTTCCATTCCGCCATATCGCATGGCCCCGCCAGAGTTGAAAGAATTGAAGGAGCAGTTGCAAGATTTGCTTAATAAGGGCTTCATTAGACCTAGTGTCTCACCCTGGGGTGCACCTGTGTTATTTGTGAAGAAGAAAGATGGATCGATGATGATGTGTATAGATTATCGGCAGTTGAACAAAGTCACCATCAAGAACAAATATACATTGCCGAGGATTGATGATTTATTTGATCAGCTTCAGGGTACCAAGGTGTTTTCAAAGATTGATTTGAGATCTGGCTACCATCAGCTGAGGATTATCCGATGTTCCTAAGACAGCTTTTCGGACTCGGTATGGGCATTATGAGTTTCTAGTGATGTCATTTGGGCTGACAAATGCCCCAGCAGCATTCATGGATTTGATGAACCGGGTGTTCAAACCCTACTTGGATTCCTTTGTGGTTGTGTTTATTGATGATATCTTGATCTACTCCCACAGTCGAGAGGAGCATGAGCAGAACCTTCGGATCGTTCTTCAGACTCTGAAAGACAGTCAGTTATATGCTATATTCTTAAAATGCGAGTTTTGGTTGAGTTCAGTTGCTTTCTTGGGTCACGTTGTATCAGCAGAGGGTTTTTAGGTGGATCCTAAGAAGATTGAGGCAGTCCAGAATTGGCCTAGACCTACATCAGCTACAGAGATCCGTAGTTTTCTGGGTTTGGCGGGTTATTATCGCCGATTTGTGGAGGGGTTTTCATCCATAGCAGCCCCGTTGACCATATTGACCCAGAAGGGTGCCCCGTTCAGGTGGTAAGACGAGTGTGAAGCGAGTTTTCGAAAGCTCAAGATTGTTTTGACCACGGCACCGGTATTGGTGTTACCCACAGGTTCAGGATCTTATATAGTATATTGTGACGCATCTCGTATTGGTCTGGGTGCGGTATTGATGTAGGTTGGCAAGGTTATTGCATATGTTTCACGGCAGCTGAAGGTTCACGAGAAGAATAACCTTGTTCATGATCTAGACCTCACGCGCTGAAAATTTGGAGGCACTATCTTTACGGCGTGCCATGTAAGGTATTCACTGATCATCGAAGCTTGCAGTATTTGTTCAAGCAGAAGGAACTCAATTTGAGGCAGAGAAGGTGGCTGGAGCTATTGAAAGACTATGATAACATCAAATTGTATCATCCCGGGAAGGCCAATATGGTGGCCGATGCTTTGAGTAGAAAGTCAGTCAGTATGGGTAGCCTTGCATATATTCCAGTTGGTGAGAGACCGCTTGCATTGAATGTTCAGGCCTTGGCCAACCAATTCGTGAGGTTAGATATTTCTGAGCCCAGCCGTGTTCTAGCTTGTATAGTTGCTCGATCTTCTTTGTTTGAGCGCATCAGAGATCGGCAGGATGACGATCCTCATTTACTTGTCCTTAGAGACACAGTGCGGCACGGTGATGCCAAGCAGGTTACTGTTGGAGATGACGGAGTTTTGAGGATGCAGGGCCGTATTTGCGTGCCTAATGTGGATGGACTTCGTGAGTTTATCCTTGAGGAGTCCCACAGTTCCCGGTATTCTATTCATCCGGGCACCGCCAAGATGTATCAGTACTTGAGGCAGCATTATTGGTGGAGGCAAATGAAGAAGGACATAGTTGCCTATGTAGCTCGGTGCCTAAATTGCCAGTAGGTAAAGTGTGAGCATCAGAGACCTGGTGGTTTACTTCAGAGGTTAGATATTTCTGAGTGGAAGTGGGAGCGTATCACTATGGATTTTGTTATTGGACTCCCACGGACTCAGAGGAAGTTCGATGCAGTTTGGGTTATTGTGGACAGGCTGACTAAGTTAGCGCATTTCATTCCTGTGGCAGTTACCTATTCCTCAGAGCGGTTGGCAGAGATTTACATTCGTGAGATCGTCCGTCTTCACGGTATGCCCGTGTCTATCATTTCTGATCGAGGTACGCAATTTACCTTGCACTTTTGGCGTGAGTTGGGTACGCGGGTTGAGTTGAGCACAGCATTTCATCCTCAGACGGACGGGCAGTTCGAGCGTACTATTCAGATCTTGGAGGATATGCTCCGCGCTTGTGTTATAGACTACGGAGGATCGTGGGATCAGTTCTTTCCCCTTGTAGAGTTCGCCTACAACAACAACTACCATGGAAGCATTCAGATAGCTCCCTATGAGGCATTATATGGTAGGCGGTGTCGGTCTCCAGTTGGGTGGTTTGAGTCGGGAGAGGTTCGGTTGTTGGGCACAGACTTAGTACATGATGCCTTGGATAAGGTCAAGATTATTCAGGATCAACTTCGCACAGCTCAATCCAGGAAGAAGAGTTATGCTGACCGTAGAGTTCGTGATGTTGCATTCATGGTCAGAGAGAGAGTGTTACTTCGGGTATCACCCATGAAGGGTGTAATGAGGTTCGGAAAGAAGGGCAAGTTGAGCCCTAGGTATATCGGACCTTTTGAGATTCTGGAGAGAGTGGGAGAGGTGGCTTACAGGCTTGCGTTGCCACCTAGTTTAGCAGTTATTCATCCGGTATTCCATGTATCCATGCTTCGAAAGTATCACGGCGATCCGTCCCATGTGTTAGATTTCAGCTCTATCCAGTAGGACAAGGATTTAACTTACGAGGAGGAGCCGGTGGCAATTCTAGCCTTGCAAGTTCGCCATTTGAGATTCAAAGAGTTACCATTTAGTTCGAGTGTAGTGGAGAGGTCAGCCTATTGAAGCAGCTACTTGGGAGCCCGAGTCCGATATGCGGAGTAGGTATCCCCACTTTTTTACCAGCCCAGGTACTTTTCTATGTCCGTTCGAGGACGAACGGTTGTTTTAGAGGTGGAAAATGTGATGACCCAAAAGGTCATCTTATGTTTTAGAACTCGAATCTACGCTCTTATGCCTTAAAAATCTCATTTTTACCTTCCTCGATTTGCGTGCACAGTCCGGGCATGTTTCCGAAAAGCTTTTATGTTTAAAATTGATGAAAATAAGAATTTATGCCTTAAAAATTGATTTTAGTTGACTTCGTCAACATTTTTTGTAAACGGGCTCGGATCCGCGCTTTGACGGTCCCGGTAGGTCCGTATCGAATTATGAAACCTGGGCATATACCCGGAATCGAATTTGGAGTTCCCCTGCTTGAGTTATGAATTTTTGATAAAAATTAAAAGTTTAGAAATTATTTGTTTTTAAGAATTGATTGATATTTGGCATTGTTAGTATCGGGTTTGTATTTTGGTTCCGGAGCCCGGTACAGGTTCATTATGATATTTAAGACCTGTCTGTGAAATTTGGTGAGAAACGGAGTTAATTTGACGTGATTCGGACGTCCAGTTGAGAAAATAGAAATTTTAAAGTGTTCTTGAGAATTTCATTTGATTTGGTGCTAAATTCATAGTTCTAGGTATTATTTTGGCGATTTGGTCGCGCGAGCAAGTTCGTACGATATTTTTAGACTTGTGTGCATGTTTGGTTTGGAGCCCCGAGGGCTCAGGTGAGTTTCGGATAGGCCACGGGATGTTTTGGACTTGGGAAAAATTTGGTTTTCTGTAGATTCTGGTGTCTCGCATATCCTTCTTTGCGTTCGCGAAGGTCCTCTTGCGAACGCGGAGAGTAAACTGATGAGACATGGATTTCTTCTTCGCGAACGCGAAGGCTTGGTCGTGAACGCGAAGCGATGGGGGCGTACCCTTCGCGAACGCGACAAGCCCATCGCGAACGCGTAGTGTTTGGCATTGGGGAGGGGGAGTCAGCCGTTCCTTCATCGCGAATGCGAGCAATGCCTCACGAACGCGAGCAAGATCTCATGAACGCGAAGTCTTGGCAGCCAGTACCCTTCGTGAATGCGACAGTGGCCTCGCGAATGCGATGAACACTGTCACCCAGTGCATAAAACAGAATCAAACACGGGTTTAAGCTATTTCTTCAACATTTTTCAAGAACCAAACGGGTAGAGGCGATTTTCAAGAGCCATTTTCTTCCCCAAAGTGTTGGTAAGTGATTCTAAACCATTTTCTTTCAATTACCCATTATATTTCTTGAATTATCAACCTAAAATCTAGAGTTTTCATGGTAGAATTAGGGGTTAGGGTAGAAACTAGAAATTTCAGAAATTTGGGGATTTAGACCTCAATTTGAGGTCGGATTCCAAAACCAATTATACATTCGGGCTCGGGGGTGAATGGGTAAATGAATTTTGGTCCGAACCTCGCGTTTTGACCAAGCGGGCCCGGGGTTGATTTTTTAACTTTTTGGAGAAAAATTTGGGAAATTTAATTTATGCAATATAATTGATTCCTTTAGCAGTATTTGATATTATTGAGTCATTTTTTAATAGATAAGAGTGGTTTGGAGGTGAATCCCAAAGGAAAAGTTTTGATTGAGAATTAAGTGGCCTTCGGAGCGAGGTAAGTGTTGTGTCTAACCCTGACTTGAGGGAATTAGGAACCTTAGATTACTTGCTAAGTTAAATTCATGTGAGCGGCATATATGTGAGGTGACGAGTACTTATGCGCCGCCAATTTACCTGTTTTTCATGTTTCTCCATTTTTCTTGAATTGTCTCATTCCTATGCCTAATTGCTACGTGTTATATTAGTTTTGTTCAATATATCATTTTTATTATTGTTATAGACTTTCTGGTGATAATTGAGCTTTTATTTCAAGTTGAGATTGATATTATGGAACCAAATGTTGAAGTAAGGTTTGTACTTGTTATTCTATCTCCCTGTTGTTATTTATGCATTACATTATGGTAAGGGAGAGTGTTAATGCACGAAGGGTGATGCCGTGCCATATTGTGAGTGTTAATGCACGAAGGATGATGTCGTGCCATATTGTGAGTGTTAATGCACGAAGGGTGATGTCGTGCCATATTGTGAGTGTTAATGCACGAAGGGTGATGCCGTGCCATATTGTGAGTGTTAATGCATGAAGGGTGATGTCGTGCCATGATATGAGAGTTAATGCATGAAAGGTGATGCCGTGCCATGATATGAGAGTTAATGCACGAAGGGTGATGTCGTGTCGTTTCTATTAATTTTATGGTGAGATTGAGAGTAAAAGCACGAAGGGTGATGCCGTGTATTTTTCCTTATTGTATTCACTATTCCTGTTGATTCATGGTATATTGACTGCTCTGGTGATCATTCTGTTGTAATTCTTTATCTTTTATTCCCCTCAGTATGTTCCCCTCCCGACAATTCCTGTTTAGTTCTTTATTTCTGTTATTTGTATATATACTGTTAAATTGTACAAGTTGATTTATAGGTGCCTTGCCTTAGCCTCGTCACTACTTCGTCGAGGTTAGGCTCGAAACTTACCAGTACATGGGGTCAGTTGTACTGATGCTGCACTCTGCACTTTCTGTGCAGATTTTGATATCGGCTCAGGTTGATCGAGATTTTATTATTGGTCCGCTGTCAGGAAACTCAAGGTAGATCTGTCGCACTTATTATATTTCATCTTAGTTAATTATTGTTAATTACTGAATGGGAATAAGGAATTGGTTTAATGATTCTCTAATGTTGGCTTGCCTAGCAAGTGAAATGTTAGGCGCCATCACGGTCCTGTCGGTGGAAAATTTTGAGTCATGACATAAACTTGGTTCTGAGGGTATGAATCCTTGAAATACGTGTTATGTGGTTAGTGTTGAAGTGACGCACATGCTAGGTGACGGGCGTGTGGGCGTGCACTGGTATTTGTGACCCGGTCGATTTTGTGGTACTGTATAGTTATCAAACCTTGTTGCCATTGATATGATCACTATGTGTTAGAGTATTTGAGCTGCAATCTATGTTAGAAATTATGTTTAGGCTATATGATTCTTCTATTGGGACCCACTGGGTTCATTTTTGGTGTTGATTTATTTGCTTGATTATAATTATGTACTCAATCACATCCATCATTTACATATCATATCTCAGTCTCAGTTGCTATTTATTATTGCATCATGTATCATTTTTTGGGATGTTTGGAATGAGATTTGTGAGCCCGAGAGATTGATGAATGAGTTGGGGTCTGAGAGTTGTGTTGTGAGCGAGGTGTGGATCGGGCTGCATGCCGCAGCAGACCTTCTTGGCTTTATATATACTATTATTATTATGGATCGAGCTGCACGTCGTTGCACGCCTTATAGGCTTTATATATTATTATTATGGGATCGGTTTGCACGCCGCAGCAGCACATATTAGCTTTATATTAGTGCTTAGATAGGATCCGCCTCTTTGGAGTATGACATACTAGCAGTGAGTGCAGGTACCGTACAGTGCTGAGTGATTGAGTGTGATGAGTGAGAGTTGAGACAGCCAGATTGAGTACTCTGAGAGTGCGAGTACATGAGGTTATCATTGTGATGCATTACATGTGGCATACACATTTGACATGTAGATATAGAGATGTAACATTCCTCATATCAATCACACTTGGCATATTTTATCCATGTTGAACTTAAACTATTAAACTTGAAAGCATGTCTACATATCTATACTGTGTACAAACTGATTATGGGATTTCTCTGAGTTATTACTTACATTTTTCTTGTCATATATGTACTGTTATAACCTGGATTTGGACTGTACCTATTTGAGCTCGTCACTACTTTCAGCTCAAGGTTAGTCCAGTTATTTATTGAGTACATTGGGTCGGTTGTACTCATACTACACTATGCACTTCATGAGCAGATCCAGGTACTTCTAGGCATGGTGGTTGCTAGATTTGGAGTACTTTCGACTTGGAGACTTTTGAGGTAGTTGCCTTGGCGTCCGCAGATCTCGACTCTCCTTTTTTCCTTTTATTTAGCACTGTTCTATCTTTCCAAATAGTTGTATTAGAAGTTTTGACTATGTTGATATTTAATAGCTCATGTACTCAGTGACACCCGAATTTTGGGAAAATTTTATATTTGAGTCGCAGTATTTCTTATCGACTATTTACGAGAGTTATTACTGTTAAACATGTTACATCTTGTTTTCAATTTAAAAATATGTAGTTACTTATGGTTGTCGGCTTGCCTAGTACTGTGATAGGCGTCATCACGACATGTTGAGTTTTAGATTGTGACATGGATATGGGGGCTTGGAAGAGTAGTAGGGACGTGAGCGGTATGTGGACCACGACCGCGAATTGCATTAGGGAATCTGCTAGAGAGGTATTAGGGATCTTGAAAGGATACTCTGGTGGTCACAATGAGAACTCGTGGTAGAATGGAGAGGTCCAAGGAAAAGTGAAATCCAAGAAAGCAACGTATTTGAAGCTACTGGAGAGCGTGGATGAGGAAGATAAGAGGACGAATAGGGAGTGGTATAAGATGGCTAAGAATGAATCAAATCTAGCAATTACGACGGCTAAGATTGTAGCATTTGGTCGTTTGTACGAAGAACTTGAAGGCAAAAGGGGGGAGAAGAAGTTGTTCCGGCTAGCTAAGGTGAGAGAAAGGAAGGCATGTAACTAGTACCAAGTGAAGTGCATCAAGGACAAGGACAAAATTTTGTTAGATGAGGCACATATTCATCAGAGATGGCAAACTTACTTCCATAGATTCCTGAACAAAGAGGGGGGACATGAACATTCTGCTGGGGGATTTGGAATACTCTGAGAGTCAGCGAAACTTTGGGTATTGTAGGCATATTAAAGTTGAGGAGGTTTAGGTGGCTATGCATAAGATGAGCAAGGATAGCACGATTGGGCCAAACTAAATTCCGGTGAAATTTTGGAAGAGCGCGAGCAAGGCGGGCTTAGAGTGGCTCACTGAGTTATATTATTTTTAGGATAAAGAAAATTCCTGAGGAGTGGAGGTGGAGTACGATGATCCCATTGTACAAGAACAAGGGTGATATTCAAAACTACAATAACTATCAGGGTATCAAGTTACTAAGCCACACTATGAAAGTCTGGGATAGTGTGGTGGAGCTGAGGGTGAGAAGGAGTGTGTCTATCTTCGAGAACCAATTCGAATTTATGCCAGGGCATTCTACTACAGAAGCGATTTACCGTGTTAGGAAATTGATGGAGCAGTATAGGGAGAGGAAGATGGACTTAAATATGGTATTCATCGACCTAGAAAAGACTTACGATAAAGTGTCGCGAGAGGTTTTATGGAGGTATTTGGAGATTGGGGGTACCTGTTGCATATATTAGGGTGATTAAGGATATGTATGAAGGATTTAAAACCCGAGTGAGGGCAGTGAGAGGGGAATCAGATCACTTTCTAGTTGTGATGGGGTTGCACTAGGGGTCAATCCTCAGTCTTTTTTTATTTGCCCTGACAATAGGCATAGTGACGCGCCACATTCAAAGACAGGTGGCATCCTTATGATATGAGTTATAATTTTAAATTGTAATGAGTTAGTATTAAGAATTTTAATTGTTAAAATTATTAAATTAAAATCTTGAATCCGCCGTGGAGTTTTTGGTGTCTCAATTCTCTAGTCTGCATCCTTATGATATGTCTATCAATTAGATTTTTTTCCTTAAGAGAGATTTGAAATCAACCGACTCCGATGGAATAAATTCTTACAAAATTATAATTTCTTGACGTCTCTAGTCTAACATCATAAACATAATATGTAGAAAACAAAAGATTTTGCTCTTAAAGACGTGCATTAAAATCGATTTCCTCCATATATTATCCCGTCCCTTAACTATTTCAAGTTGTTACACTTTTTAAACTCACACTTTGCCTATACATTAGAGCCTAACGTAACCTTTTAGCAATATTTTTTGTTACTATTATTATCATGGTTGGTAATGAAAAGTCAAAGATTTTTTGGTAAGTCCCTTTTCTTTCTTTTTTTATCTTATGTGAAACAAAAGAGTTCTATATGGATTAGGAAGAGCTATCTTTTTTTTTTTTTTTTCTGTAGTGGTGGCAAAATGGTTAAAAGAAAACAGTTATCCGCATATATTATTCAATAAAAATGGGTTGGATAATGAACTTTTAAAAAACGGGTCAAATATGAATAAGAACCATATTATCCACTTAGAAAATGGATAACCAATGAATAATCAATGGGTAACCAATGGGTATAATCTTTATATTTGTAAAGCCTCAAATTGGGAGTTCCTCAAGTTTGAGAGACTAGAATTTCTCCCAAAAGTGATAATATTTAAGAAGCCATGGATAATATGGATAACCATATTATCCGTCAGTTAATTAACTCATTTTTTATCCTTTATAAATATGGGTTGGGTCGGATAATTTATCTATTTTTGCACTACTCATTTTTGACCCGCCCATATCCGACCCGACCCGCCTGTTTCTCACCCCTACTTTATATTAAATTGTCTTTAATTGTACTTGTAAAGAACTAGTAAAAGGAAGTGACATCATGCACATAAAAAATAGGCTTGAAGGCAAAACTAATTGATTTGCCCCGACGCGCGAGATATATGTGAGGCTTAATTTGAATAAATTTTGTAACAATTTAATGTCATTCGCCCCACCCATCCTTTCGGGTAACTAAGCAGTTATTTGTTTGATTAACCCTCTAACATTACCGTTGATAACTATGATCTTATAGAACCAACTGTAAGTAGGGGCGGAGCTACAGTAATGAGTGTGGGTTCGGGCGAATCCAGTGACTTTTGCTCGGAGC
This sequence comes from Nicotiana tomentosiformis, assembly GCF_000390325.3. Classification (NCBI taxonomy): domain Eukaryota; kingdom Viridiplantae; phylum Streptophyta; class Magnoliopsida; order Solanales; family Solanaceae; genus Nicotiana; species Nicotiana tomentosiformis. The sequence goes on along the minus strand of NC_090817.1, from coordinate 81,677,536 downwards.
TTGTATTTGTATTGAAAATTTAAAACGAAGATAAATAAAAATTTAACGCCGAACCCAGTGATAATGAGGCTTTGGGTTCAGCGGTAAGGCCACTGGGCTCTAATTCCACACATGCGGGTTCGATTCCCAAAATGAACTCCTTTGTTTTTTAAAGACGTTTTTCTTTTTTTTAAAAAAAAAAAAAGAACCAAAAATTAATTAAGGCAAAGAAGAAAAAGATAAAATATCCAACAAAGAAGGCACACTCTTCCGCCCACGTTTTTCTTCAAGGACCATCCCTAATATTCTTTCTTCTTCTTTTTTCTTGTTTGCCTTTCTTTTGTCTTTTGATTTTTACGTATATGTTACTTTTATTTTAAAACTTTTGATTCCAAGGGTTGAATCTTATATTTTTACTGTTGCGCAATGCTTCCCCTAAAATATTAGGCCGATTCTTTTACTTTTTTTTTCACAATTGCCATGTGAATATGATTTGTATATTAATCGGAGGATAGGGACCAAATATTTTATTCTTTTTTATTTCTATTTTTTTATAAATTTTAATAGCTTTATATACATGGCTTCACAAGTTTAATGGACAAATATTAAGCAATTTAAATCTTCAATATTTTTTTATTTTTGTTTGTTTATGGTGCAAGATCAAATTATAGTGAGATATTCAATTTGCAATGATAGACTACAAATAGTTTTTATTAAAAAAATTCGTTTTGTATAGCAATATTTTTTTTAAGCCAGAAAAGAATGTTCGCATTAAACTGGCAAGGAAACTTTACATCATCTGATAACCTTCTCCATATATTAGCAAAAAAAGAACCTTACTCATATCAGTAAGGAAAAAATAAAGGAAAGCAAAAAAGCTTTTCTATGCATCTATGATATGCAATGAACTATTAAAAAATTATGCACAAGATATGGAGACTTGTTTATTTGTTTAAGTTTTATATTATCCGTCGCAATAGCAACGATGAAAAGAGTTTTTTTTATGAAATTTATTAAAAATAATTAACATTGGGTGATAACTTTTTAAATGATTGTTTAGTTTGTTATATAGAGTATGAAGACTTAAAAGTGCCAAAATATGCTGCAATTATTTATCGTTCTCCAAAATATGACAAGTCATCGAATCTAATTATATGATAATATTTATATTCATATATTGTATTTAAATGGTTTGTTACTTATTGAATATATACTATTAAAAATTGGTCCTTGTTCCTTGTCTTGTTATTATTGTTTATTAACTCGAGGCCGCGGTCATATCTTAAAATTCAGAACTCATACACTTAAAATCTTGGCTCCGCTTTTGTAAGTTTCTTTACTTTAAAATAAAAAATAAAAAAAATAAAAAAAAATAAAAAAAAAGCACCTCCGCCTCAAGATAATTGCAAAATAAAGCTCCAAATTTGTTCTCCCAAAGAATAACTTTCTGTACAAAAATCTCAACAAACTGCAGTCTCTAAGTACTTCCACTTGGCAGCAGTGTCAAATTCTTTTATATGATATCAAGAATATTACATAATCTGCTTTCTTTACGCCCGGCAAAGTGCGCTGATCTTTTTGGCTACACGTCTCCACTCATGCACTAATTCAAGAATGGGTTGTTCTAGTGGTGAGCACCCTCCACTTCCAACCAAGAAGTGTTGAGTTCGAGTCACCCCAAGAGTAAGGTGGAGAGTTCTTGGAGGGAGAGAGCCGAGGATCTATCGGAAACAGTCTCTCTACCCCAGGGTAGGAGTAAGGTCTGCGTACACACTACCTTCCTCAGATCCCACTAGTGAGATTATACTAGATTGTTGTTGTTGTTGTCGTCTCCACTCATGCACTACACGTAGCAGAGGTGGATGCAGAACGTGAATACCGAATTCATTTGAATCCAATACTTTCAATATAGAGCATAAACTTATATGTAAAAATCCATTGAAATTGTAAGAAAATTATATATATAAATCTCTAATTTTAAAAATACAAAGAGTTCAATACTAAAAACCTTAAATGTTAAACTCAGTGTTTTAAAAGGCGTGGGCGTAAGGCGAGGCGTTTTACATATGCCTCAGCGAGGCGTAAGCCCCAAGGCACGGGGCGTAAGCCACATGGGTATTTAATTTTTAATATTTTATAAAATAATATAATTACAGTAAATATTTATAAACGGGTAAAATTACATAAAAATTAAAGAAAACTATAAATATATGAAATATATATATATAGATGTGCTCCATCTCCACAAAAAATTAGTCAAAATAATTTATTATACGCTAATGACAAGCACAAGTGACTTGAGTCGAAAAGAATAAAATTTCCTACATGGAGGAACAAAAAGGATGACTAACCTGCAATTTGAAATTTGAACTTGCTGTTATGAAGGAGAATGGAGTTCTCTTTGTATTTGTAAAAAATAAATTGAATATTAGTTGTTTTGGGAGATATTAGCAGACTAGCGAACAAGATAAAGAATTGGGAAAACCCATAAATTAGGGCTTTAATCAATAAAAAAAGGTCTTGACTTTTAAATTTAATACATTTCAGTTCCTTTTTAAAACTTTTGAGTAATTATAAGCTGACTTTTGAGAATTTAGGTATTATATGAAGGATTTATTCAACAAATTTTGTTTTAATTTGAAAAAGTCCCTGAGGTTTACGTCTCACTACAAAAACGCACCTCAAACGCCCGGGCGTACGCCCCGAACGCACGCCTCTTGAGACTTTTGCCCCATACCATCGCCTCGAGGCGTTTTTGGTACGCCTCACCCCAGGGCTTGCCCCGAAAACGCCTTTTAAAACATTGGTTAAACTCTTATATATAAAAACCATTGAAATTGTAAGAAAATTATATATATAAATTCATAACTTTATAATTAGAATTTCAATACTAAGAACCTAAACTCATAAAGTTTACCTCCTGAATCCACCTAATACGCTTAGCTATCACAAGTCTACCTTCACAACTTTTCCTTTTTAGCTCTTTCCTTTTTTTGTTTTTTTATCTTTTGGCTATATACCACATATTTTTTTGAGATGGTAAGACAGTTGAATGTGCGTACCTCTGCTAAACCTTAATTTATCAACTGATACTGTGTGATTTTTGGTTTTCTAGTTACTGAGGAGACTACTTTTCGAATGTACACCGGCAGTAGCTCATGTATATCAGCCCTTCGCCTTACATGGTAAAGAAAAACAAGAGAATGAGAGAAGGGAAAAACTCAATGGCACTTATCCATAATAATTAGTAATCACTTTTTGTTATGACAGTAAAGTACGGATGACCTTCAGTCGAATTAGAATCCTACACTTAACTGGCGCGAGGTTGAACTGTCAAGATAAAGCTGTAACTCGCATCCTTCTTTTTTCATTTGAGTTCAGAAATTTTGAACTACTCGCCCTTTCTTGCCGTGAAAATACTGGTGAAATAACTAAACTTGGAAATGCAAACCGACTTCATAATAATGTTTAATAAAGTTGTTGCAGGACAAGCAAACCAAATCATAATGATTGAAAGTGGATCTCAAGATTTCTGACAGGTCAGCTTTATGTTTCCATATTAACTAGGAAAGCAGGAAATTATAATTTTTGCCTCAGCTTCCTGCTAACTCAAAACTATAGCAACGAAAAAATTACTGTACTTCATAGGAATCCAAATAGGAATAATATAAAAATGCCGAGCAACTTTTTCTATGGACATTAAACAATTTGTTTTGACAACTCCAAGGATCAGTATATTAATCAATTGCGGGCATTGTATTAGAGAATAGAGATCAAAAATTCAGATTAAGTTGGTTTCAATAAAATAGGTCCATCAATGAGTAGCATCTCAAACATGGTAAAGAATGGGACAACAATCATGTAAAGTGCCAAATGAAGGCAGGCACGTTTGCAAGGAGAAAATTCTCCAAGACAAGCTTCTAAGTTCTAACTGATACTACAGAAGACACAATGTTCAGTCAAAACCACAATTGAACACAAGCACAAAAGATGACAAGGTATCAACAAAATGCTCTTGTACCAGAAACCCATCTTGTGATGCCAGACCAGCCAAAGCACCCTTTTCTCGTCGCTTTACATTTCTTTTCCCTCAAGTTCACATGCATCATTCTTCAGCTCCTTCAATCTTCTGTAACCCTTGTCGGTACCAAATAACCTAACAAAAGAAAGAGATCCATCAAATCATTCACTATAACTCAAACATTTTTTGTTCAATTTTTCAGGCAACGAAAATAAAAATAAACACTTTCAAAAATTTACTAGATACTATCACTGAGATAGATTAGCAGTCAACATGTTAGAGGAGTATGGAAGCATTAGCAGCTTATAATTTGGAGAAAAAAAAACAAAGAGCATGGAAATCGATATCGTAAACTTCCGATCTCTTATTGCTCAAGGCTTCTTCTGAAATGTGTTAATATGTTCATGCCAACTCCTAATAGACTTAAGCGGCTCTAGGATACTTTTTTTTTAGCCTGGTGGGACACGTTTCTGTCAACACTAAACAATCTGCTCTCTTTGGATTCAAGAAACTGAAACTGCAAAACAGGTTTACATTTTGCTCTGAATGCACAAGGTAATCAAGTGCTGCTTCACGATTGCCAAGCCTGACAACTCTATTTCCAGAGACCCACTCAGCTATTTTATTTTTGAAGTTACAAAATCTTCACTTATGGTACACAAGAATCACATTTTGACAGATTCATATCTCAACACGTAAACTAATTCTAATTAAGACGGTCTGATTTTAGAACTTTAGAATCAAAATATCTGAGGCCAATCCAATTTGAGCCATTGCCCCCCTGCTTTCATGAGGAAAAAAGGTAAACTAATGCAACTGCTGCAGAAGATCGTACAAAGGCCAAAATTGGATGCACAAGCTTAAGCTCCAGTGTGGAATTAAACCAAACTGGTTTAGAATTTTCTAACCAAGAGAAATTACTGTACAAACTTACAAAGCGATGAAAACATTTTTGACCATTTGGTCGAAAGTGAAACAGCTTCCTCTCCACTTCCTCCCAAATAAGATACCAAGCAATGAACTATGCTTTAGAAACCCTTTTGATTTAAATAAGATTTTGAGTTAACAGTATGTCATGTTTTGTAGGCACACTGTATGACTGTTACTTCAGAAACAATCATAGTATTCCTTAAAGGGCTTGCTCCATTTGGAGCAGCAACAAGTAGAAAGTAGAAGAAAAGAGAAACCGCACTAAGAAAATTAAAACGCCACCAGATTTTGCCAGTCTTCCATTTTTCTTATATATTTCTTCTTTTTTCATCTTTTTTATGGAGGAGTTGTGTGATAGCAAGGATCAGCCTCCTAAAATGAGGTAAATGTACCTAATTCTGCTAAGAAAATAGAAATTCGGTTTTTTGCTATATATTCAACACCACCACAGAACATGATCTTTTAGCATTTTAGCATTTCAAAGAAGAAATCGACTTTCTCATTGTTAAATTATAGTAGTAGAAACTTACCAGTCCATGTAAACAAACGTTGATGAATAGTTTCCAGACTTCGTATAGAGCAGCCGGTGATGATAGTCATGAAAATCAGCACTGGGAACCAAAGGGAGCAGTTTCAAACATCATTGCAAAATGTAGACAAATATAACAGCTATTCTAAAAGTAAATATCTGTACAGACCCTCCATATAATGGCAAGAAGTTTGAGAGGCTCCAGGGGAAATGGTAACCACAGTGTGCCTCAACTGTCTCAAGGACTCTAAGTACCATCCACAACCATAATGTTATCAAATGGGGCCCAGTGATGGCTGGACCCACTATTGTAGCAAATCCAAGGAAGAGAATTTCAGCAGGGTGAGCATATTCAGAAGTCAATCCAAATGGTGTTGCATACCTGTGAATGAAACAAGCACCAGTTTTAAATGAATGGACAGAAAAAACACAAATCAAAATGTTGATTCAAAAACACTACTCTTCACTGACTCGTGATGGACGCTGTGGACATGCTTGTAGAGCCATTTAGTATGTAATATCCTATGTCCCCAATAGAATACAAAATCCTCTAGGATAAAGTAGAAGAATACTTGTGTTGAAATCACTTTCCTGCAGAAGCAAAATATTCGCAATTCAGTCCCAAGACATCAATAAACAGCCAAGCAACACCTTCCACACCCCACACCCACCCAAAGAACACAAACAGAAAAAGAAAAAAGGTTAGAAGACAAAAGAAACAATATTTGCAGCTGATAAAATTGTGTATCTGTCACCATCACCAAACTTTGAGATAATCATATACAAGGTCATTGCTAGGCTTTAGTACATAAAGAACCTGAAAGTACCAGGACGGCAACGGGAGAGTACTTCGCATCCCCATTAATCTAAAGACTGGATATGATGCAATCATAAGTGGGAGATTAACACAGAAATGATACAGCAGCAAACGAGTGATGCATTTTTCCTGAGCTGCTGGGCTATTATTTTTTGTCTGCAGAAAATGAGAGGTCAGGAACCCTATAATTGAAATTCAGTAAGATAAGATCAAAACAATACACTGAATCCATCTGAAAAGGACATTTTAACTATTAGTTTTGGAAATAGCATAACCAGCTTCTAATGTGAGAGAATCTGAAAAAGATAAAAGAAAGAAACAAGTGAAAAACATTTATGAGGAATTTGGATGTATGTCAGAAATAATCAAGGGTCTACTGGAAACAGCCTCTCTACATTCATTGTAGGGGTAAGGTCTGGGTACTCACTACCTCCCCAAATCCCACTTGTGGGATGATAATAGGTTTGTTGTTGTTATTGTTGTTAATTGTTGATAGAAAACATAGTGGTTGATTTCTTTTTGTGTAGGAAGAACAGCAAAAACTGACGAAAAAAGTTTGTTTGTCATACAACAAATAGGAAGTGGCAAATTTCTAGGTAAAACCAATAATCTCCTTTCTGAAGCGCTACCTGCTATCTACTTGGCCTTTGGCGAGAAAGGCCAGTCTCATTATGTTAGACATATTATGATGCATGAACAAGAAAGATATTTTGCACTCTAAATATTAATCAATTTAAGAGAAATTTCCATCTTATTTAAGATCTGTCCTGCTCAAAGCATCTTAATAAGAAATCTGAAAGGGAGGGGGGTTGTGAGGCAGAAGAAAACAGTTAAACTGAAGAGCTTAATCGATTTTGAAAGAAAATCAGATATACATTTTTGTGGAGACAGCACAAAATTGACACTAAGACAGCTTGAGAATGTTTAATGAAGACAGATAACGAATCTGACACTTAATAGAGTAAAAAGGTGATACCTGAATCTTGTATTTGCTCAACCATCCCGCCCTTTCGAGAAGAATGAAAGGAAGTCCAGACAAGAAGAAGACACTTTCATGAAGAAAGAAACTTCCAAGACAAGCCAATTGAAAGTCACTAAAATTTGTAATCAGATACTGAAACATCAAAAAGAAAAACAAGTGGCTTAGGTATTTAGCACTTTATAATTACCATATAATGATGCAAAACACTTCATAAAAGAGCACCAAGTGAGTGCTATGTATCTGTACAACGAGTTACAGCTCTGGGGATCTCAAAAAATTCATAAATCTATCAAATTTCATTAACATCTTCACCCAAACTTCCCCCCACCCCCCACCCCAACCAGCGCTTTTGTTAAGTGATAATGAAGTACAACGTGGGATGTGGTGTCACTGCACATCATCAGTTCGAGCTCTGCCACTGACTACAGCCTAGTACATAAGTGGGAGCAGGGTAGAGGCTGGACCCATGCTCCCCTGAGTTTTGAACCTAGCCAAATACCCAGAAAATTCTTATCCAAAAAAAAAAAGGAGTTGATAAGGCAGCTAAATTTTGACAGAATTCACTGTTCTTGATTTCCCTTCAAAATGACAGTCATTCCTCTCTTTCCACAAATCCCACATAATGCATAACATAGTAGTTCCCCAGAACTTTCTAGCAGACTTCTGGACTATGGAGCCTATTCAAGTTCTTCCTCTAATGTTTAATTCATCGTATTGCTTCATATAGTGCTGTACTGCTGTCCCTCTCCATACAGAAAAAAGATATTCAGAGGAGCTATAGTTCTCTATATAGCATTCCAGGGATTTTTTTTTCATTTCCTTTTTTGGTAGTAAGAATTTGATAGTAAGACTCGGGTGTTGTGTTCCAAACTTGGTACATTTCCACACTAGAGAATCAGCTTTTAGACGTAAGAATTGAAAAAAATTAACCTTGCTAGGCTTCGATTTACATTGTCAAGCTTGCAACTATTACATAGCCTCCTAAGTTCTTGTTCCAAACTGTAGCTTTAGCTCGAGCCTTGTCAAGCTTGTGATCATTACCGGTGTTTAAAAGGCGTTTTCGGGGTGAGCCCCGGGGCGAGGCGTACTAAAAACACCCCGGGGCGATGGTATGGGGCGAATCGGGGCGTACGCCCGGGCATTCGGGGCACGTTTTTTTAGTGAGAAGTAAGCCTCAGAGACTTTTTCAAATTAAAACAAAATTTGTTGAATAAGTCCTTCATATAATACTCAAATTTTTAAAAGTCAGTTTGGTAATTACTCAAAAGGTTTAAAAAAGAACTCTAAAGTATTAAATTTAAAAGTCAAGACCTTTGTAATTGATTGAAGCCCTAATTCATGGTCTTTCCCAATTTTTTATCTTGTCCGCTAGTCTGCTAATATCTCCCAAAAGCAACGAATATTTAATATTTTTTACAAATACAAAGAGAACTCCATTCTCCTTCATAGCATTAAGTTGTAGGTTAATCATTCTTTTTGTTCCTCCATGTAGAAAAATTTATTATTTTAGACTCAAGTTACTTGTGCTTGTAAGTTTTGTGGGGATGGAGCACATATATATATTTCACAAATTTTTAGCTTTCTTCAATTTTTATGTAATTTTACATGTTTATAAATATCTACTCATTATATTATTTTATAAAATATTAAAAATTAAATACCTATGGGACTTACGCCTCGCTGAGGCGTATGTACAACGTCTCGCCTTACGCCCACACCTTTTAAAACACTGATCATTACACAGCCTCTTGAATTCTAGGTTATGAATGCAAACCAGAAGAAGTTTGGGAATTCCTCAACAAGTGGGATATGTGCAAGCCGATAGTCAAACCAAAATTTGACTATCCATCTCCAACCTTCAAACTGGTATGTGTGGTTAACTACCCCAAAAGCGTCCTCCGCAAATTACTAAGTTCCATAAACTTAACCCCATGAGATGGCTTATCATTAACTTTCTAGGTATATTTCACTAGTTATATTCCAACTAACCTAATTCACATTCAGGGGGATTTAAGCTACTACTTCATGCTTTTCACCTGATCTAGCTCCAATTTCCACAATTCCTAAGCAAACAGAATTACAACATTCCATTTTCCTTTGATCCCACTTCAGCGGGTTCTAAAACCTAATAACTACAAAATTATCGAATTATCGGTGTTTAAGCTCCAACTGCTTCAAATTGGGTACTGATAGATATCTTTGTGTGCTCTATAGCGCTCACTCACTGCAAAATATTCAGTTGTTGAATATGTGTGCTACTAGTCCAGCATGTGTTCATTATTATCTCCTACTGCAAATTAGTCTTGTTAACTCTCTCCTAAAGTTGCATTGCCTATACGAAAACGCCTATAAGTCAACAAAATCTCGATCACATTTGTAAATTGCAGCTATATCTTCAACAATCAACTGCAGTAAAATCAAAAACTTTACTAAGAAATAGAGAAATGCAGAGAACAATTGGTGCTTCAGTCCAACAACCGAACAACCAAATCATGCATGAAGAAATGAAGATTAACGATAGAAACAATGTTGTGCCACTCATGCAGCAAACAAATGCAAATCCGCGGGCACAAACAGACAGATTCTCAAAACTGGCGCATTAGTTAGATCCATATCAAAATGCGGTTAAACGAAAAGCGGAACAAGTACAATTTAGGGCTAGTACATTGTTAGCACTGATTATCAGATTGAAATTGCAGTAAAAAAGAAGAGAGGTGCTACCGTCCAAGCAGATTCGATCATGGAAGCCATGGTCAAACAATGAGGATTGACTCGATCTCCGGCTAGCCAGCCAGCCGCAGAGAGAGAGAGATGGAAAGTGTGTGTGTGTGAGAGAGAGAGAGAGAGAGTATATAGGGCAGGTGTTATAAAGGGGCGCACTAGGGAGTGAAAAGCGGGTCCATAAGAGAAGAGACAGACTGTCAGAGGGAATCTCAGCTGACGGCCGCTTAGTTCTCTATGAGATACAGAAAGACAAACACATGTGCTTTTCAAACTTTTTACATGCACGCTAGTCAGCCACTCAATCAAGTCGGGGGTTCAAACCAGCTTGCCCACACATTACACTGCTCCACCAAATACATGTTCTGCCACGTTGGCCCACTCTGTCTTATTAAAATTTCTGATTTCTTTTTGTCTTTCTGAAATTTAAAATCTAATCTCCCATAATCCATTTCGATTTCATTATTCACAAGATCTTTCCTTCTTAATTTTGAAAATTAATGACTTTCTGGTTTTATAAATTATTTCGCTTTGAAATCTTACTTTGATATAAAATTTGATTTCTGTTAAGAGAGAAAGATGAACGAGCATGTGGAAACTCTTTGGTACTAATGGTAATATTTGTGATGCTTTGGATATGTGCTAGCTTATGGACAAAAAATGTTTCTTAGCTTCTTAGTCAAAAATCATGGAAATAATTTCCATATGAAGGATTGTCTCAGAGAGCTTGCCACAATTATCTGTTATTCCCGGTCAATATTGCTGTATTTGTAAATATTAATTCTGCAAAATATAAGTTAACGTAATGAAACAATAATAATAAATTCGAGCTCACTGAATTCACAGTGTTTCCTTAAGGAATTTAATCCCCTCCTAGTACCCAAGGTAATGGATTATTTCCTCCCAGGATAGAACGAATAACACACTGGTGTAGCGGCACTTCAAACCCCAGTGTTTCGGCGAACACAAAGTTCGGTAGCAAATCACACTTACAGTTGCTTTGTTTGAAGTTAAAAACAATGCAGAACGAAGGAGTATATACTCAGAAAAATGTATGAAAGTTCTGAGAGGAAGGAGTTCAATGTATAGCCAATTTGTTGAGCGAATTGTATGTTGAGTTGAGTTTCTTTCTTCAACATTTGCTGCTCATATATATAGCAGCCAAGAAGGAGTGCAAGACCAAACGTCCACCCTTCATGGTGGAGCAAGCATTACATGTTTGTGGAGCAAGCACTTCATGTTTGTGGAGCAAGCACTTCATGGTGGGAAGACCATTATCCGGCTGCCAAATTATCAATACACGGATTGGAAAATATCCGTTTACAAATACGGATAATCTTACGTTAATATTTACTATTAACAAATAAATTTGGTCCAAAAAATTAATCAATCAATCGATCATTTGACCAAATCCAAATCCAAATCCGAAGCCGAAGCCGAAGCCGAAGCCGTAGCCGTAGCCGAAGCCGTAGCCGTAGCCGTAGCCGAAGCCGAGCCGAGCGAGCGAGCGACGACGACGGCGCGAGGCTTGCTTTCTTCTTAACTCTTTAAGAGCTACAAGAAGAGCAATTATATATATACCCACCAAAAATGTCTTCCACTTCCAATATGGGACAATGTCTCATTGTTAAGAGGGGGAAACTTAAAATTTTACTCAAAATTTCATTTTCCCTCCATTTCCCATTCACCCTCATTTTAAGAATATTACATCTTAAAATAAAACCTCAACAATCCCCCACATGAATGGGGAATGGCTATATCACGGAAGTATGCATGAAAAACTGTGTGATTTACAAGCAAGGATTAATTGCATCTGGATAAGTAGGTTTCCCTTTGAACTTTCCGTAGTAAACTTATATCGGATATACTCGGTCAATCGGTAGATTTGATATCTTTGAACCGTCGATCTTTGGTGTATACCTAGACAACCATAAGTCACACAATCAACCCTTAACCGTCTTTGGTTCTCATTGTTGTGTTCGTTTCAGCCATGAACACCGCCTGGTTTCATAAGTGCGTAGAGAACTGGCCTTACAAAGTTCTCCTTGAAGCGGCTCACACTTCACACTTAAATAGGTGATTCCTAAACGTGTCATCCTGTAGATACACTATTTGATATACCCCGTATCAAATTTAGAAATCATTAAAAAGCCTTAATGCTTTATCCTTGGTACTGAACATTGTCTCATCACGAGAATGGACTAAAATTTTATTTGACAATGTTGAACCGTCATTAATGACTTTGTTTGATCTCTTTGAACCTAGATCTTGGGATCTCCAGTCTTCTAGGTAGAGTTACCGCCACAATGACTTGTTCTCGGCCATAGCCCCATTCCCCTTGATGATTTCTCAACTACCTCTCTAGTTAGGCCTTTTGTAAGTGGATCCGACACATTATCACTTGACTTTACATAGTCAATTGTGATAATTCCTCTAGAGAGTAATTGCCTAACGGTTTTATGTCTTCGTCGTATATGACGAGATTTACCGTTATACATGACGCTCCCAGCCCTTCCAATTGCCGCTTGACTATCACAATGTATGCATATTGGTGCCAACGGTTTGGGCCAAAATGGAATGTCTTCCAAGAAATTCCGGAGCCATTCAGCTTCTTCACCAGCTTTATCTAAGGCTATGAATTCAGCCTCCATTGTAGAGCGGGCAATACATGTTTGTTTGGACGACTTCCAAGATACCGCTCCTCCACCAATAGTGAATACATATCCACTCGTGGACTTAGAATCAGTTGAACCGGTGATCCAATTTGCATCACAGTATCCCTCAATCACCGCAGGGAAATTACTGTAGTGCAATTCAAAGTTCTGGGTATGTTCTAAATATCCCAAAACTCGTTTCATTGCCATCCAATGAGATTGGCCTGGATTGCTCGTATATCGACTCAGTTTACTTATAGCACAAGCTATGTCTGGTCGTGTACAATTCATGATATACATTAAGCATCCCAATACACGAGCATAATCCAATTGTGATATGCTTTGGCCTTTGTTCTTTGCTAATGCAAGATTCACGTCAATTGGAGTCTTTGCAACTTTAAAGCCCAAGTGCTTGAATTTTTCAAGTACTGTCTTAATATAATGAGATTGTGACAATGCCAGACCTTGAGGAGTCTTATTGATCTTAATTCCCAGAATTAAATCAGCAACTCCCAAGTCTTTCATATCAAACTTGCTATTGAGCATACGCTTAGTAGCATTTATGTTGGCAATGTCATTACTCATTATCAACATATCATCCACATATAGGCAAACAATGACTATGTGATTTGGAACATTTTTAATGTACACGCATTTATCACATTCATTTATCTTAAAACCATTTGACAACATTGTTTGGTCAAATTTCGCATGCCATTGTTTGGGTGCTTGTTTTAGTCCGTAAAGAGACTTAACAAGTCTACATACCTTCTTTTCTTTACCTGGAACCACAAACCCTTCAGGTTGTTCCATGTAAATTTCTTCCTCCAACTCTCCATTTAAGAAGGCCGTCTTAACATCCATTTGATGAATTTCAAGACCATACACTGCAGCTAATGCTACTAACATCCGTATGGACGTAATTCTTGTAACTGGAGAGTATGTATCAAAGTAGTCTAGACCTTCTCGTTGTCTATACCCTTTGACTACGAGCCTTGCCTTGAATTTATCAATAGTGCCATCATCTTTGATTTTTCTCTTAAAAATCCATTTAGAACCCAAAGGTTTATTTCCAGGAGGAAGATCAACCAATTCCCATGTATGGTTGTTCAATATGGATTCTATTTTACTATTGACTGCCTCTTTCCAAAACAATGATTCCGAAGAAGTCATAGCTTCTTTAAATGTTTGAGGCTCATTCTCCAATAAGAAAGTCACAAAATCTGGTCCAAATGAAGTAGACGTTCTTTGACGTTTACTACGTCTTGGATTCTCCTGATTATATGTACTTTCTTTTGTTTCTTCCCGAGGTCGTTTAGATCCTTCACCAAACGACTCACATTCCTTTTTATACGGATATATATTTTCAAAAAACTCAGCATTATCTGATTCTATAACCGTATTATTATGAATGTCGGGATTTTCTGATTTATGAACCAGAAATCGATATGCTTTACTATTTGTCGCATATCCTATGAAAACACAATCAACGGTTTTCGGTCCTATCTTTACCCTTTTGGGTTTAGGAACTTGCATTTTTGCCAAACACCCCCACACTTTAAAATAATTCAAGTTGGGCTTCCTTCCTTTCCATTGTTCATAAGGAATGGATTGTGTTTTGCTATGGGGCACTCGATTTAATATTCGATTAGCCGTAAGAATGGCTTTCCACAAGTTCTGTGGCAAACCAGAACTTATCAACAACGCATTCATCATCTCCTTTAATGTGCGATTCTTTCTTTCCGCAATCCCATTAGATTGGGGCGTGTAAGGGGCTGTTGTTTGATGAATAATTCCATATTCTAAACATATTTCTTCAAAAGGAGATTCATATTCACCACCCCTATCACTTCTTATCATTTTTACTTTCTTGTTAAGTTGCGTTTCAACTTCATTTTTGTATTGCCTGAATGCGTCTATTGCTTTATCTTTACTATTCAGTAAGTAAACATAGCAATATCGAGTACCATCGTCAATAAAAGTTATGAAATACTTCTTTCCACCGCGAGATGGTATTGACTTCATGTCACAAATATCTGTGTGAATTAAGTCTAAAGGATTTGAATTCCTTTCAACTGACTTATAAGGATGTTTAACATACTTAGATTCCACACATATTTGACATTTTGATTTTTCGCATTCAAACTTGGGCAGTACTTCCAAGTTAATCATTTTCCGCAAGGTTTTATAATTGACATGACCCAAACGTACATGCCATAAATCATTTGACTCAAGTAAGTAAGAAGAAGCTGAAATATTATTATTATTTTCAACAACCATTACATTTAGATTGAAAAGGCCCTCGGTGAGGTAACCTTTTCCCACAAATATTCCATTCTTACTAATTACAACCTTGTTGGATACAAAAACGCACTTAAAACCGTGCTTAACAAGAAGTCCAGTAGAGACTAAATTCTTTCTCATTTCGGGAACATGAAGGACATTGTTCAAAGTCATGACCTTGCCAGAAGTCATTTTTAGAAATACCTTCCCATATCCTTCAACTTTTGCTGTTGAAGCATTTCCCATATAAACTGTCTCTCCGGGTTCAGCAAGAGCATAGGTAGCAAAAGCCTCTCTAACTGCACAAACATGGCGAGTGGCTCCTGAATCAAACCACCACAGTTTAGGATTTCCCACCAAGTTACATTCAGAGAGCATGGCACACAAGTTATCAACATCATCATGGTTTACTACCATGTTTGCTTGACCCCTTTTCTTGTCTTTCTTCGGAGCACGACACTCCGTAGATTTGTGTCCGGTTTTCCCACAGTTGTAGCAGTTTCCACTGAACCGCTTCTTGCTTGGGTTGTATTTCGGACCAGAAGCCTTCTTCCTCTTTTTGTTAGCTTCAACAATATTTGCTCCCATTATTGTTGAATTTCCACGGCCTCTCCTTTCAGCAGCTTTATTGTCCTCTTCGATTCTCAACCGAACAATGAGATCTTCAAGGGACATTTCCTTTCGTTTGTGTTTCAAATAATTTTTGAAGTCCTTCCACAACGGAGGCAACTTCTCAATCATTGCTGCTACTTGGAATGCTTCGTTGATTACAAGACCTTCAGCAAGTAGATCATGAATAATCACTTGCAATTCCTGGACTTGAGTAATAACAGACTTGCTATCTATCATTTTGTAGTCCAGAAATTTTGCGGCAACGAATTTCTTCATCCCGGCATCTTCAGTCTTATATTTCTTTTCAAGCGCATTCCACAATTCTTTGGATGTCTCCATGCTACTGTATACATTATACAGATTATCATCCAGTCCGCTAAGAATATAATTCTTGCATAAAAAATCAGAATGCTTCCACGCTTCAATCACGAGAAAGCGTTCATTATCTGGAGTTTTATCCGGCAGATCAGGAACATCTTCCTTGATGAACTTCTGTAGACATAACGTAGTTAAGTAGAAGAACATCTTCTGCTGCCAGCGTTTGAAATCAATCCCGGAAAATTTTCCGGGTTTTTCTGCCGGTGCCAACGCCGGTGTTCGGCTTGTCGTTGCGTTGGCAGTCGCCATCGGAACAGCTTGGTTTTCGTTTTCAGTCATCATCTTTTCTGTATCAAATTATCAAATGACTTTATTCACCAACACTTCAATTACCTAATATTTTTTGTATTTGTTGGAATTTAAACCTAAAACCTTATAATTTTTTCTCACTTCATTAACATTAAGCCATACCTTTAGGTGCAATTGAAAAATAAGACAGAGCTAACATTTTTATTTTATTTTAGAATAACTGAAAAAATTTATAAGTATTATTTAATTCATTGCTTCATTCTCAAAAAGGAACAATGGAGCTCGCGACTGACAAAAATACTAGTTTTTGTGGAACTGCAAACGTCACTTCTTCAAATGTTTTTATAAAGAAAATATACCTATTTAAAAATTGACAATGAGCGTATCAATAATAAAAACCTTTTTGTGTGAATAATAAAAACCTTCGATAAAAAAAATGTTCAAAAGTAGTTGAAACTCGATTATTAAAGAATGATCTGTTTCACTCCTCAAATATATAATAGCATAAACGGGATCCAAAAAGTATCACTTTACTTGTATATACAATTTTCTGAAATTTCTAAAAAGAAATATTCAAACATATATAAATAATCAAAATTAAGTTTTGATATGATGTTTTTAACTTTTTTTTTGTTTTTAATTATTTTTTCTATCATAATTTTGTATAATATGTAAGTCAAAGTTCAATTTAAAATGATGCCTAAAATGTTAACATATAGAATAGAAAGTTAATGAGCACGTAATCAGAGACTGGGCCTGCAGGACAATTTCTCCTTAATCCCTCGCCCCAAACTTTTGCTTGTCAATTTGTTATAATGGCAAATGGAATAAAACAACAGCACGGACCTACACAATAGCAAGTTGTACATTTGTTCCCCCGAGAGAAAATTATGGCAATAATCTACAGAAATGCTGGTTTCAAGCACATGTGCAAATGATTCGAAAGTGCCAATCCAATCTCATCCAGCAAAACATATTGCCTCGTCCATTTGAATATCAAATTATTACATACTGTTGTAGATCGACAAAGAAAATTAGTGCATACGATTATGTGGATTCGCCAGATAATCGGCACAGCTGAAGAAAATGTTACACCACGGCTTTGCTACACTGTAACAAGATCTTGCAGTCTTCAACCAAAGCACTTGGAATACATAGTACTTCTTCCCACTCTAAGCAACAACTTCCATTAGTTCACGACTATAGAAGAAAATCATTTGATTAATTAGATCGAGCGATATGGATGATAATAGTATATGATATTTAAGGAATTCAGTGTACAACGATCTACTCCATAAGTAGAAATAAACAACTGAAGAAACTCTTAATCTAGCAAAAACTGGCCAAGAAGCTAGGGTAAATTTCTGAACAAACTAAAATCAATTTTAGGCAATATACCTCAACTGAACAAACTTAAATCTTTTCCCGGCATTTGGCGACATACTTTAGCCAGTAGCTCTGAATTTTTTAAAAATTTAAACAATAAATTATGCGAAGCTTCCAATACAATAATTCAGCCACAAACACCATTCTTCTAAATGCTAGTACAGGAAGCAGAATCGCAAATTATAGCTTACTGCCTGAACATAGACTTACAAGGCTAGACAAAAGTGCTTTATATCAAGCATTTGCGCCAGGATCACTGATCACTCCGAGGAAATCATCCTTTATTGTACCAATGCAGAACTGCAAAAAGGGGAAACCAATACAAAATGAGGGAGGCAACAAATGTCCATGTATGACGTAACACAAGTTAAATGTATAACTCACAAAAATCCTTGTTTTCGCTTGAAGTTATTACGTTCCTAATTCTTCATTTAAGGTTCCGCTCCATCTGGTGTCAAGTTTCACTTTCGTGCATTAATTATATCAGCAACATTCTTGTTACTTAGACATCAATCGTAATAAAAATATTTTTTCCACACTATCCATATATGCTTCATTTCTTGGAAAAACCCCAACATGCAGAGTTCTCTTGGTCTCAAGAGAACCATAACTAACCAGAATACAGTTTGGCATCTAGATACTCTTAATGAGTAAATGTAATGTAAACATGCTAAATGTCTTATACATTGTATCTCAACAGTGAGATGTCTTATTTTGTTTGGGACTATTGGTCATGATCATTTCCCTGTATGTGGTGATGTTAGTGCAACTTTAAACATGGATAATTTTAGCACAGCACTCCAGCATTTCTGAAAACTACACAGAATCCTTAAGACAGTGTTATCCCAAGGTTTCTTTGGGATTTAAGAACAAAACAAATGAAGAAAGGCACAAACGAAGACAAACAACAACAACAACAACAACCCAGTATAATCCCACTAGTGGGGTCTGGGGAGGGTAGTGTGTACGCAGACCTTACCCCTACCCTGGGGTAGAGAGGCTATTTCCGATAGACCCTCGGCTCCCCTCCCTCCAAGAACTCCCCACCTTGCTCTTGGGGTGACTCGAACGCACAACCTCTTGGTTGGAAGTGGAGGGTGCTTACCACTAGAGCAACTCACTCTTGTCGAAAAAGGCACAAACGAAGAAAAAATAAAAAATGTATATGTAATTTAAGAATAATAACTATCAACAAAAACCATTATTCTATGGATAAAAGCAGGGAAAGCTACAATCTAACTGGGGTCCCAATGGCGATGAGGGGCACGCCTTAGCACCTCAGCACTTGCACTGAAGTGCTGTCTAAACGAGACGAAGCACCATTCACCTAGTTTCTGGATTAAGTGTGCCTGCAAGCTGAGAACATTGCCCAAAAGGTTTTGATAATTACAGTTAACACCTCTGTATATTTAGAGATAGAGCAAGAACCATTTTCCCGATTCCTGTATTCTAGATAACTTAGTGACAAAATAGAGGAAATGTTTTGTCAATTTGACCTATGATCCTTTCTCCTTGACGAAAGAACAAACATAAGAACTCTTCACACCTTCTCATCATCCTTTCTCAATCAGAAGAGTGTTGTACCTGCCACCTGTCATTCAATAGGGACCCACACGCAACCCCCATGGAAAAAAGAAGCAGAATAGAACAGACTAAATAGTTGGCATAACACTAATATCCTCATAGCAGCTAAGTTGACCCAGACCATCACTTTTCTCCTCCATTGGCCCTTGAGGTCCCCTTCCTTATCACATAAATGCTGTCCTAGGCACTTGGCAACACCCTCCCCGAAAAAAGAAAACTACAACACTATGAAATGTTCTAACCACCACCTCTGCATTGCAGCCACATACCTCATACAGGATCCTGGGGGTGGGTGGGCTTTGGAAGAGGGTACTTAATGCATTTTTAAAGTTATGAGCAAAAGAGGCCATGACTCGATAGTCGATATTAAAAAACTAACGATCTGTGTGATAGACTGTAACAGCCATTTGCCGAAAACCATAGGATCATCTTGAGATGTTTAAATCTTGCAGGCAGTGATCCCACCCCCTTCCTCCAAAAAAAATAGAATGGGCCATCTTTATATACACAGGGATGAACCAGAATTTCAGGGCATCACTGAAGATCTCTGAAATTTCACAAGGTTATAAGGCAAGTCAATAACATACAATTTCTGTGGCATCAACACGAGTTCCAATTATCTTCAATCTAACTTCACTCTCCTTCTGAATTTTGACCTGAAAAAGATGAATTAGTCAAAATACTTAAAACATATCTACAGGCTGAAAATTTCTGAAAATGAAGAGAAAACTTGGTGAAGCGTGAAAATTTCATACGGAGCCATCGGAAGTTGTATAATTTGGTACATCTCCTGACTGAAACTCCATGTCATCTGGTATCAACTGCAGGAAAGCCAAGGGTCACACACAAAAAGAGATAGACAAAGGCCAACGTATAAGCTTTTACATGCATCAAATGTCCTGTATATATGGCCATTATAGAGAGAAAAGGACGGATCCATAATTTTTCTCAACCTAATCGCCCTTTTGACATCAGAAAAAACTTTCTTAATCAATATACTATTTCTTCTACGCATACATCTCCAAAATAGAAAATGGTACTCCCTCTGTTTCAATTTAGATGACACATTTCGCTTATCGAGAGTCAAGTTGACTAAATTTTGAAGCTAAATTGAATTAGTTCAACTCAGTATTTTAAAATTAAAATTTATATATACAAAAACTATACGAAAAGTACTATAAGTCGCAATTTTCTAATGTCAATATGATTTTTTTTTAAAATACATTTTAAAATGTTGGTCAACCTCACTTGTGGGATTACACTGGGTTGTTGTTGTTAAAATGTTGGTCAAAATTCATTTAGTTTGACTCTCGATAAGAGAAATGTGTCATATAAATAGAAACGGAGGGAGTAATAATTAGGATTCATTAAAGAAATCGAGAATCCATGCATGGGACAAGAAACCCTTCCCGCATTAGGCACTAATATATTTTAACGTCTAATTAATCAGGAATCATTCTAATTAAGAACAAAAACTAGTTGCTTTTTCTTTCCCTATAATTCAGTTGAAGCTGCAGCCCTATCCATTTGTTCATTCTACCAAACTTTATTTGTTTCTTTCCAATAATTCTTATGATGCTTTATACCCTTTACATATACATCATCTACACAGATACTCTACCATTAATAAGCAAGAAATATAACACAAAGAAAACAACTATAGTGGTCAAATAGCATAGACTTCCCAGAAAATGGGCCAAAATCCACAAAGGTCACACCATAGTGACTCAACATCATTCTACTGCTATCATAACTACTAGAAGAGCTTTCCAACCACCAAATTACAATAGAGAGAAGCATTGTGCAATCATTTCAATTAACTTCAAGTGTATTTTTATTCATTTATATCTAAAATGATCAACTGAAAAGAAAAGGAAAGGTATTTGGGCTCCACGTCCTGCTCATTCTATTCTCAAGATAAGATAAATCAACTTTGAAAGTATCCTTCAAAAGCTTAGCACAAATTTTAATCAATCCAAAATACATGGTCAGTAATTACGTGTATATATATACATTGTGTTCTCCATCCAACAAAAGTGAAAAGTTCAGAATACAATATCATGTATCCACTGTCCCAACGAAAGTGAGAAGATTCAAAGTACAAGAGTCAAACTAATGAATATTCAACCTCAATTCAAATTATTTAAATATCAAATTAGTCATTAAAAAAAACCTTTCGACTCACCAAATGTAAATAGGTCATGTTATTAGCAAAAGGGTTATTAGCAAAAGGGGGTATACTACTTCCTAGTTCCCAGTAGTAAGACAACTTCAAACTAGAGATCCCCTTTACTCAATAATAAAAAAAAAAAACTAGAGATTCACATTAGAATAACCATTTGATAAGACGAGTCCTTTTTCACTATTAACTCCTCCATTCGTTTACTGAATTAGCACAAAGGAAACAAGTATGTAGAACAAAATAAATTAAAGAACCTCCATTTTACC
This sequence comes from Nicotiana tomentosiformis, assembly GCF_000390325.3. Taxonomy (NCBI): domain Eukaryota; kingdom Viridiplantae; phylum Streptophyta; class Magnoliopsida; order Solanales; family Solanaceae; genus Nicotiana; species Nicotiana tomentosiformis. The sequence goes on along the minus strand of NC_090817.1, from coordinate 81,655,963 downwards.
TTTCAAATTTTAACTGATGCGTGACAAAAATTAGCAAAATAATGTTTTGTAAAAGAAATATGAGCCACACACATAATTTAAACCATGAATGGAGCAGAATATGTGCTAGTTTTCTGCTAAGCTAAGATAATGGACCTCAAGAATCGCGAAGAGTGCAATATATTCTGGCGTTTAACATTCTAGAATAAAAACCAACTCACATGGTTTGAAACGAAAATCTGCACAGGCCCTGCTTCAGCAAAAAATCCCATCTGCACTGATCCACAATAGTAAAATATCTACAGGTAGAGAAAAAATCTGTTAAACTAACATTAATTTAAGAAAAAAAAACACTCTTACCTTGTTAACCATGGTTACAACAGCTTCCAAAATCTCACCTTTGAAAGGTCGAAAGACAACACATTGATACTTCACCGGGAAAGTAACAAAACCAGTTCCATCACGAATTAGACCTTTACCAACGCTTTCAATCCCAGTGATGGCCACAATGAAACCGTGCCGACCGCTGAAGAATCCAAAATCGCAGGATATTTTTAAATGCTAAAACATCAATATATCACAAAAACTAAGCTGAACACAAAAGAGAAATTAAGTTCGTGGATGCCAAAAAGTGCCGCATCCCCTACTACTTTGCAAAATTGGTGCAGAGCGTATTTCAACATTTACAAATGTATAAAGTTTAATAAATAAATAAACACACACACACATACATATATATATGTGTGTGTGTACGTGCAATGCACACAAATTTATTTTCTTTAGTATACATGCATTGCACGTGTGCCTAGCGTCAATCTATAACATATGTGTACAAGAAGAACATGTAAATTAAGTTATCAAATGCTAGGTTTTAAAATGTTTACATTAAGTTAATACTTTACAATAACTAACTTAGTACATAGAAAAGCATACGGAGTTGTCATTTGCTTAAATGAATACCAAAAGAAAGAAAAATAATTAATCACAACTTACTTAGAATATATTTTGTCTTCTAATATTTCATCCTTATTGTTTAACGTTTGCATTTTTAACAATTTGACTCTTCTATACTATAACTCATTTATATGATGAATGTTGAAAAGGATGACTTGTTTTTTTAGCAAATAAGTTAATTCAAAGACTTTTTTTAGTTAATTAACTTAAGGACTTAATTATTTGTTCTTAGCGTTAAAGAGAAAATTTATTTTTGTTGATCCAAATCTTAATATTTCGCTCATCCCAAGTTTTAAACATTTAAGTATAATTATAATTTTTATCCAATAAGAATACTAATGTGCAGAATAATAAAAAAAATTCGCTATGACATATCACTTTTGGATTTTTAAGTTAGTACAACCATTAGTATTATTGAATCTTACCAACACTTCGCTTTCTTTTATATTCTTAAAATTAAAATATTTTCTTAGTTAAGCTTGATACTAGAATTTCAAAAAAAAAAAATGGAATTGATTAACGTTTGAGATTACTATGGTTGTGCTTGCTAGATATTTCTTCTTACTCCCAAGCATGATTTAATAACAAAAAGTTTAATTGATATCAAAATTTTAAATATAAGAAAAATAATTGAATGACTATTTTTTGTTATTTAAAAGAAATACTTGTAAACCTTGAAAAAGGACTCCAAAAACGGGGAAGAAAAAAGAAAATAAGGACTCCTAAACCAAGAAAAGGAAAATAAGGACTACTAAACCTAAACTTTTATAACAACAAGAAGAAAAAAATACTCGTAAACCAGTAAAAAATTACTCGTGAAATACTTGGAATTCAATACCTTAAATCTAAATAGAGTTTATATGAAAGACTCCAATTAAATAACATGATTTTCTAGAACAAAGTCTTAAGTATTACGGAAATAATTAAGAGATTGTTCCTAAATATAAGGGAAAAAATTAAATGAATATTCCTACCATTTAGGAAAATAATTTAAATTACTAATTTGTCCAGCGTGAAAGCTAGTTTTAAAGGGTAAAAAAGACGAACGGCATTTTGCTAAGGGCCTTCGTGCTTTTATATACACACACACACTTTCATATAGGGAAAAGGTCTACCCTAGATTGTTCAATTTTTTCTTCCATTACAGTTTTGGTCCATTTATGCCTTGTCATTAGCAAATTGTCTGCTCCACTGTAATGGATGTGCTCCACATGTCAAATTTTCAAGAAGAAAGGTCCAAGTTTACCCCTCAACTTTTTTGAATGATTCTAAATTATTCCCAGGTAGGAGCTCCGACAGGAGTCAGGGGCAAAAATAGATTTCTTCATAGCGGCAAGGATTAAATTAGTGTAAAGCACCATAAAAGTTCATAAGGTTTTAAAACTTTCCGTACGCCAACGACAATTGAAGATAACGTTTTGCTTGCCAAGGCTAACCACGGACGAGGAAAATATTATACGCGCATGATTTGAAGTGTATAACGATATTTGAAAATAAGTCGCTTGAGCACAGGATAACAGAAAGAGAACAAAGAAAATTTTACGGCAATGTTGCAGCATCAAGAATCAAATGTTGCAGCACTTTATACAAATATTTTTTAGGCAATGCTGCAGCATCCAAAAATCGAATATTGCAGTATTCAAGGTTGTTCTACAAAAGGGTCATTTCGGCCACCCTTCATTTTCAAAACTAGGGCACGGTTCCTTAAGAGGTTTTTCACCTTAAGTCTCATTCCAAACATAAAGGTTAGATGGAATGGTTGATTTATGATAGATTATGTTTGCTAACATGAATCTTAACATCCAAATGTGGATTCTTTCTAGAAACTTCATCCTCCTCAAGAATCTCCAAAGTTGGGAAATTTCAAGATTTGATTAAAACAAGGTAATCCAGCTACTACATTGTTATATATTGTGTTCTAATAAGCTTATAGAACATGTTTATAGAATGAAATTGGAGTTTAAAATAGAGATTATTGGAACCCTATTAATGGGTCTTGGAAATTGACTTTTGGGTAGAGAAAATGATGAATAGTGATGGGTTGGTCCGAATTGTGTCGTTTTGAGTTTCCAACGAAGCGACTAGACTCCATAAGACATTTAATGAACGGATTGGAGTTAAAACACAAGAATTGACATCCAAAGGAAAAATGTGGATATCTCTTAGAATCTTTGGGAATTAAGCATAAGTGTTGGACACTTAGTTGATGGAATTGGCGTTGTTGTGATATGATGTTGATAAATATGAATTCATACGTGTAAATTCAAATCATTTGTGTCAATCGGCTCGTTCTTAGACAATTGGAGATAATGTTAACTATTAGAAGGGCATACCCAAGGTATGTTTAGCCGAACCTTTACAAAGAATTGTTTCTTCAAAACTCCATGTCTTCCAATGCATGTCTACATCTCTAACGGTTTCTATTCACAAAACATAAATGTATGATTGTATGGGACAACTAATCATGCATTATCCATATGTTATAAAATAAAAATACCCAAATGTTATGTTTCACAAAGTATTGTGACTATATGTGTTAACGAGATTCAAATGAACATGACAATATGGTTTTTTTTAAAAATGACTATGATTATGAATGTTTCACGTTTTACATGAAAAGGAACATGGTGTTAAAGCTTTCCATGAATATGAATATGACTTTAGCTTTCAAAAGATGAATGCAATGACTACGAAATAAAAAGAGAATGCTTGTGCCTATTGAGCATAATTTATAGATTATGACTAAGGGCCAAAGGGTGCCGACTACAGTGAAAAGGCCAAAGGTGCCAATACTTTTATGAAGGGCCAATACTTTTATGAAAGGGCCAAAGGAATAATATAAAAATATTTTGGGAGTATATTTAGAGAGCCGAGAAGGTATTGGTAAGTAAATCCAACACCCGAAACTACACGTTCCGGTGTAAAACTCTGGTTGTACCGTGGCTTGGACTGGACGGTCAGATACTATGGTCGTACGGTGGCTTGGACTGGGCGACTGAAATTGCTAGCAAACTAAAATCGATCCACACAACATTGTGATGAGATGGCTTAGCCGATTGGGCCGAGATCGGACTCCATATCGTACACATGGTGGTTTAACGAAATGTCAGTACTAATGAACTGCCACCAAAAGTTATAAGTTTGTTTATAGATTCAAACTTAATTATGGATTATGAAATGATTTCAATTGCATATGGATCTTAATGAAAATATTGATGAAATTAATTATTCTTTTAAATGCATAGTACCTCTTCATGTTCCCGTTGTATGTTCTTGTCCTATTTTTATGTGAGGGAATTGATGATGCGTAACAGTACTTTTCAGTATGTACTTACTCTGGCCGGATGCAGGTATTGATACTTTTGGACGGTGTAGATCATTGTTAAGCAACTCCCTCACTTCTCTAGCTCATGGTGAGCCCGCTACTTTCCTAGTGGGTATATTAGAGTCTAGTTGATTTATGCATTTAAGTAATCCTTGTCATAGAAGCTCCGTGTACATTGTGGGTCATGTATTGATGTATAGAATATAGTCATGGTAAACATGAATCTATGTATAATGTTTTGAAAGGTTTGGGGCGTGACAATTAGAACAAAAACTTAACCGATGCCAAAGTTGCTCAATTTCAGGGGCAGATTTTACCCTTTTCCCTTTCATATATACAGAGATCTAAGTTGAAAGCAGTGCACTTGCACCTGATGTCAAAGGTTGGACCCTACCATGCACAAAAATAATATTGATTTGAGAATAAATTAGGGTTTAATCAAACCTGCAAGTTCCTTCGACATCTTTCATGAGTTTTGAGACGAGCTTTTCCCGAAGGTCACGGCCAAAGTGACGAGGATGCAGCTGCATGTTTCTCTCCAATACTATGTGAAAAAACATGTTTGCTTTCAAGAAAGAGTACAGAAAGCAGAAGCTATAGTTGGCGTATGTTGTCTTTATGCGCGACGGTTGAGCGAGCAAGCGACAGTCTGCGAAAAACAAAAGAGGCAAGAAGATTTGTTAATGTTATGTTGGGCTTGGGAAAAGACTACGGGTCGGGTTATGTGAAATTCTTAGGCCCAACGGAGAACTCTCACTCTCTCGAGTTCCCCCTTCCCCCCTCTTCAAAGTTCAAAGTTCAAACACACTCTCAAAGTTAAATCAAGGGACATTTATACAGTATGCTTAGGCGGCCAAAACAATTACGCGTAAATGTCCATTTAAATAATACTCCATTACACTCCATGTTATAAATTGAATTGTATTTAAGGTGAATGTTTATATTTTAGAGAGATTTTAGGGTTTATTACTTGGTGGCTAAGCCAATTTTTTCCTATAAATAGAGGGGTTATATTCCATTACAATTCATACCAAACCAATAAAAATTTTATCTCTCTACTTTTCTATGCAATATTCTTCTTCTTTTATTATTTTATAACGCGTTGTCAGCACGAGACTCTAATCAATTGAGTAGAGGGCGGTTGTGTTTAATTTGTAGATATACTATTAATTAGTTGTCTAATGTTTGAGAAATTAAACCACCCGCGGAGAGAAGATATAGGAATTTGCGTGAATGCATTGATATTCCTATACTAAGCATCTACTTTGATCACCGGGCTTTTGGATACATGTGTGATGCTCAACTTGTATATAATATTGAGCATAATGATTGTCGATTGATACAAGAACTTTCTTCATGAATAAATTCTGGATTTAAGGTAAGTATTTTGCATAAATTTTCTCTTTTAAATTCTTGAGATTCTATAATTTGATTTAAAATACAAGTAAAGACAATAAATTTTGATTATAATTCTAATAGAGTTTGTAAGAAATTATAACCATTCAAAGTGGCAAAATTTCTATGTCTTGCCATGATCAAATTCATGTATGATTATGAGGACAATAAGTGGAAATCCGTCCCATTGAATTTGCTTCATTCTCGTTCCCTTAAGAGAATATGGTAGTAATATATAATAAGTCTGAAAGAAGACAAAATTACTGCCGCAAAGGTATTAATGGATGTGGTCGGCAATAGACGAAATTATAATCGTCATCATTGTGGTAATGAGAACAATAAGGATTCTCAAAATAATCCTTCACTCTGTGAAAGTAATATTTGTCATCGATTTGACATGAGATTTTGTAAAGCACATATAGATAATTGTGATCCATTCATGATGTGAATGTGACAACATGTGATTTATGAATACATATTCATTCTTGAAAGAATATGAACATGCTAGTGGTAGTGGATATATCACACTAACCTCTAGAAAGAATAATGGTCATTGATCATGTACCTATTGTAATTATACCAAAATATTATGGCAATGTGATTATTACAGGGCAAAAGTAATAGACGCAACATATCTTACCTATAATAATGTTGACCATGACGATAATGGTATAACTTTCTCCTTGAAAGAAATATTCACCATATGGATGTTGATAAATATGTGGTAGTACAAAATCAATTGAAAGCTCTGAAAGAGCCAATTATACTATTTTGGATAAATAAAATTGATTAGCAAAGAAACTTATTTAGTTTCTAAAGTATTCGCGAAAACGGTTGGTTAAATTGAGACTATAAATAAAGGAAAGATTTAATTTATTTTATTACTACAACTTGTAACGGGTAATATGTATGTGAAAAGCTACCCGCTTTATTCTCTAGTTTGTACTACACAAATAAAAGAATAGCACAAAAAAGTAGATATTTATTGATATAAAAACTCATATCATAATAAACTTGGAGTATTTTTATAATTCCACACATCATAGTGTAAACCTGAAGTTTATCAATATTAATAATTTATTCAGTTGACACAATTGGTTTAGCCATATTAATTTAATTATGATGTGCAAAAATAAAAGAGAATTCACATTGGTAAATATTAAAGAACTAGAAAGTTCTTTACGAATTCTCTTACATTGCTTGTTCTCATTAATTAATAGACCAACTAAAATTGAAATTGAATCCCATGAATACGGAAATATCAAAAGTGAATATGGGCTCATTCACCTGCATGTATATAATATAAGATGCATCTATGAGATGGTTACATGTGCGTTTATTATCAACCCGCAACTTGAATGCTAGGTTTCTTGCTCAATAATTTAATTTAGAGCATAATTTTCAAATTTTCTATCCAAGACAATTCATCTTGATAAGTTAGTTTATATCACTGTTAGTTTAGCAAAATGATCTATTGAGTGCCTCCACTTAATAGCTAAACTATTTCTTATGAGAATAAAGTTTTATATATATATATATATATATATATATATATATATATATATATATATATATATATATATCCGTTTGATATACATTATATACGAAAGTATAGTACATTCTCCTCTCACAAGTGGTTCAGGGTCAGGAATCAAATAATTATATCTTATTATTATTGATGTGCGGTGTATATTTTGATTAACACCATAACGCACACATGTGAATTTTCAAAATTGAGGAAGCAAGTTAGTTTTTCTAACATAAGGGGGAGACAGAATAAATAATTGAGAAAAAGTTACATGGAATGAATTATCATTTGTATATCTTGATATTCGAATAAGATAATATGAACTTGAAGTTCATAAAAAGATAATTCATCTGCAATATATTGCAAAACATGCCAAACGCATTTCCTGACCCAAATAAAGTAACTATATTCTCACTACAAATGCTCCTATTAGAATAAATCCTAGAAGGACAAAGTCTATGGTACGCTTAAAGCGTATAGACAAATCGATTTCAAATAAAATTCTTAATAAAGAAAATGAACAAATGATCATAATAAGGAGGCAAGTGATATAGAAGATCACATGACATAATACTTTATAAAATTTCAGGAGAGGTTCAGGTACCTTAAAATATGAATGAAGAGATCTCTATGTTATATCTTTATAAAAAAATATTGGAACCGATATAAAATGTTCGTCAACGACATCTATGATAACACTAAGTATAGATGGGGATCTTAAGTCTGTCGAAAACAGACACAAAAATATTGGCCAAATGAAAGAGACACAATTCGAATAGAATTTGTTTCATATGAAAGACATGAAGTTTTAGACTTGTAGTTCAAACACTTGAAAGTATAAAGTCAATAGAGTGTGCAATCACTTTTATCGATCTTATATGTCTAACATGACATAAAAACTTGATATGCATCGAACGTCTATCTATATGGCTTTTACGACTTAACTTATATGACTATCTCCGAAGGATTTAAATCGCTTAAAGCATATACAATTCTTGGTCCTGAAGTACCATACCCTAAGTGCAATTTGTGCGCATATATATCTTGCTATAATTATAAGCATGATAATGTAATAGCGAGAATTTTTACCTCGATGGAGATATTGAAAAAGTCATTCCAAGACATTATATGAAGACATTACATATCTATCAAGAATGATGATTTCAAGGTGAAACATATTCATTCAAGTTAATATGGCTGATTTGTTTAACAAATATCTACCAATGATCTTTTGAAGATGGTGCACAAGATTGGAATGCGAAGGCTCAAGGATGTGAATTGATGTTCTTATCAGGGGGAGTTAATACACGTTGTACTCTTTTTTTCTTACAAGGTTTAGTCCCACTGGATTTTCCTTGCAAAGTTTTTAACGAGGCAGCCAAAAGGCGTATTGTTAGATATGTGTACTCTTTTTCCTTCTCTAAATTTTTTTCCCCACTAGGTTTTATTTTAGTTAAGGTTTTAACTGTTACACCCCATATTTTTGTACATGAAAGTACGCCATAAGTAAGTTGATATAAGCTCGAAAATGAGATGTTACATCCCGCATTTTCGTACGTTAAAGTTTCGTCGTAAGTTAATCGACGTAAGCTGGGGAATGAGATTGTTTCGAGATTATAAGTATTACGCTATTTCAAACAAGTGATAAATAAATTCGTAAAGGTAAGAGGGTAAGAGAATCGAAGGAAATGAATTTCGTCGAAGTTTGACATTTTGGGATAAAATACGGTCCGAGCTAAAATACTCGGTATTTATGGACTAGTGCCATACAAGGTACCATATGGCTATGATAGTAAGGTTTATAAAGTATATTAAAAGTGAGCAGTATTTTATGTAATTTGGGATAATTCTTAATTATGTGGGTAATTGATTAATTATTAAACTAGTGGGGGAATTAATGAATTAATTAAGAAAAAAAGGTGGATAATTGGATAAGTAAGGGGGGTTCACGTGGCAGCACCCCTTAAATCATATGTATGACTATTTAAGTCACTATATTAGGTGGCAACGTAACTTATCAATTTCAAGACACCTAAATTCTAGGATCTTAAATAAAAAGCAACACTTTTCATTCTCAAACACACATCAGACGTGAGGTTTGGAGATTAGCAAAGTGACTTTGTTACAAATTGTTACAAATTTCGTGGAAATTCCTACAAAACATTAGCAACATGATTTTGATTCTTCAACCAATTCCTACACCAAATAATTTCAACGAGAATTATTAGAAGCTTAACAACGTAAAAAATTGCGTTTCTAAAAGAGTACGGTGCAACCTTTTTCAAGAATATCATACAAATTTTTTCCTACTCCAGGTATGTTAAGGCTATCCCTTCTTTCTTTTTGGCATGATCTATATGACACAAACGAAACGAGCAAATGCACAATTCTCATATATGACTCTATTCATAAAAGTATTAGAGATGCCTATGTTCTTGAATTCCCATATGTCTCATTGTTCTATCGTCTGTTCATGGGTCTCAGAAAAATACGTATTTGATAAAGTTTATCCGAAAGGCATATTGATTTTTATGACATTCCGAGAAATCTTATTAACGTTTTTCTTATGTATTTCATGCATTTATACATGTACATTGACCCATGAGCAGATGGCGTTATATATGCGTGTATATATATATATATATATATATATATATATATATATATATATATATGATATGTATATGGGATATGGGAAAAGGTTACGGCGTTATATACGCACCACCACCTGATCAGCTGGTATACGTTGATGATTTTGCCCACAGTGGCCGAGATGATATGATGTGATGCCCTCAGAGGCCTGATGATGTTATGAAATATGTAACTATGCACGACATGATATTCATACGCATATGCATGACACTATGAGTATTTCATGATTTACAGAGTTATCCAGACTTACAGGTTGATTCATTTACTCTATATTTCTTCCAGGTCTGTTATGTACTTATTTATGTGCCTTACATACTCGGTACACTATTCGTACTGACGTCCCTATTTTCTGGGGACGCTACGTTTCATGCCCGTAGATCTCGATAGACAGGTCGAGAGTCCTCTAAGTAGGCGATCAGCTCAGCGGAAGATGTTGGTGCACTCCATTTGTTCCGGAATTGCTTATGTGGTCAGTATGATTAGGACATGTACTGATTAGTATGGCGGCCCCCTGTACCGACCTTTATGACATTTATGTACTCTTAGAGGCTTGTAGATATATGTCGTGTATGTGAAAGATTGTACGGCCTTGTCGGCCTATGTTTTGAGTTTATAAATGATGATGTTGGCCTATTAGGCCCGTATGTCACGTGTATATGATGATGTAATAAGAAAGATACGTTACGTTGGTACTCGGTTGAGTAAGGAACCGGGTGCCCGTCGCGGCCCATCGGCTTGGGTAGTGACAAAAGTGGTATCAGAGCAGTTCTGTCCTAGGGAGTCTATAAGCCGTGTCTAGTAGAGTCTTATTTATGGGTGTGTCGTGCACCACACTTATAAGCAGGAGGCTACAGGGCATTTAAGACTGTCACTCTTTCTTCTTACTCTAGATCGTGTGGTAGAGCTCATTTATAAGAACTCAATTTCCTAAACTCTATCTTATTCGTAATACAACGATGCCCACATCCAGAAAAACGGTTGGTAAGAGATATAGCTATGGAAGAGTTGAGTCAGAGGAACTCAATTTTTGCATCATGCTTATGATGGATAAATATGAGGTATTCAGCAGATCATATGTATACTAAGACGTGTAAGCCTCTTGATAAGGAACTTTAAGGCAAGAATATTTATCCACCTTTATGGTGAAAGACAATAAGAGATTGAGAAGATAAATACAAGTTTCAAGAAGTAAAAGAAGCAAGATGAAGAAGGGTACGAGGTACCCAGTTAATAAAGATTATCATTATCTACCATTCATGGAGGGAGATATAAGCATTTTGAGTTACTTTCAACAGTGACAGATGTATGTACATTCGGCCACACTGATCTCAGTTATGTCATATGGGAGCTAACAGACATAGTTTAAGAGAAGGACGAGTTATCAGGATACGACTGGAGATAGAGTAACCCAAAATAGTGGATGGATTGGTAAAGTTAGTTGATATTTCCGAAGGATAGTGCAAACGTGGTAATGGATCTCCTTGTGAGACACCTCGATGGTGCACCCTAAAATAGTACAGCTAGATATGAGTACTACAAAGATAAGCACTGGAAGCCTAAAAGGGATAAACATTACCTTAGTGTGGCTCCCATCTCTGAAAGAAAGAGAATGTTAGGCAATTCGAGAAGCCAATAGATGGAGCAAGAGGGGCTAAAAGCAAAAGAATATTTTGTTCGAGTTTTTAGAATAAAGTGATAGACAGAAATGTTAGCAGGAAAATAAGAAGAGGGTTAATGGAGCAGTATCAGTAAAATGTGGTACATGGATGACAATGGTAGATCAAAAAAATGATAGTATTACAGAGTCTATAGTCAAGTGAAGGGAAAAACGAGAGATGACAGGTCTTGGGACAACAAAAGAGTATAGGCCATAAAGTCATATCCTCACTTGGAAAAATAAGTTCGTGACTCCGACGTAACTACCAGAAGGAAAAGTTAGACCCCAGAATAATAGAAATCAGTATGGGCTGGTGAACAAGATAAACTAAACATGAATTAGGGACTGAGTGACTTGATAATAGTCAGCATCATGAAAATTTCAGATTTGCGTTGCGGCGATAATAGTATGGACAACAGAAGACGATTCATGAGAAATTCAGAGAATGGTCATTCAGGAAGACGCTTCCCTAAAAACAAGCAATATGAACAAAGTTAAGCTTAAGGGATTGTATATGCCAGATGCACTAAGTGTCACCATTACGAGTAAGAGAATTTGTTATCCTTGGTACAGAAGGATTGCCACACGGCGAGTAAGGGACATTGATGTTGTGAAACGATGCCAAAGATGAAGAGGTAAAACATCTATAGGTAGATCCTCGGGGCTTCAGCTCTTAGTACTCCCCTAAAGGGGGAAATATAGAGTGATGTGACATTAAGTCGGAATTAAGTGGTTCTAGTGACTATGGAATGGTAAAGGAAGAATGCGATAAAAATAAAAAAAGGAATGAGATGGCACTTATCCAAATCCTATAGATATGCTATGATTCCAGAATATTGTGCAAGCACGACGTCAAGGAGAGGAAGTAAGGATTCTTGCCCGAGCTGTTATTAATAAATAAGGAGCCAGTGCGAGACGTAAGTTAAGGCAAAGGAAATAACCCAAGAAAGATTACGCGGAATATTGAGATGAGAATGGGCCTTCGATGGAGTAATGACTTGAAGAGGATTTCATGAATTGTACGGGATTAAAATACCCATGTAAGATGAGTCATATTGGGATAAGTAACGAAAGTAACCTGGAGTTCGGTAGCAGACCTCAGTAACGATAAATCAAAGTAAGAGTTATGGTATAGTATGACCTATCTAGATGCAGTAAAGTCATACGAATGGATAAACGGATCTATGAAATAAGGTATAACAATATTCGTAAGTTCGACAAAGTACCGAGCGAAGAACTTCAGTATACCTACAGATGCCCAGAGGGACATTTTATCAAGCTCTGTATATGTTTGCGAAATGAGGCCTAGAGATTGGCTAAAAGCTGGAGGAAAGAGGAGAGAAGAGTCACATAGGCACACATACAAGGAAAAAGTCGTACAGGCTGCATGACAGAAGCTAGCAAGAATTACGAGATTGGAAGAATTTCGACCACAGACCGTGGTACAAGAAAGAGGCCTGGGGCCTAAAGGGGGGAATGCGTTGGCCTTTGGATTTATTCAAAGAACAGTTGCCTAAATGGCAAGAAGAGTATTAAAGTATTCGCAAGAGCTATGGGTTATGAGAATGATAAGTGCATCAGTCAACATTCGAGGACGAATGTTCCAAAAGGGGGAATGATGTTACACCCCATATTTTCGTACATGGAAGTACACCATAAGTAAGTTTATATAAGCTCGAAAATGAGATATTACATCCCGTATCTTCGTACGTTAAAGTTTCGTCGTAAGTTAATCGACGTAAGCTGGGGAATGAGATTGTTTCGAGATTATAAGTATTACGCTATTTCAAACAAGTGATAAATAAATTCGTAAAGGTAAGAGGGCAAGAGAATCGAAGGAAATGAATTTCGTCGAAGTTTGACATCTTGCGATAAAATACGGTACGAGCTAAAATACCTGGTATTTATGGACTTCCATACAAGGTATCATATGGCTATGATAGTAAGGTTTATAAAGTATATTAAAAGTGAGTAGTATTTTATGTAATTTGGGATAATTCTTAATTATGTCGGTAATTGGTTAATTATTGGACTAGTGGGGGAATTAATGAACTAATTAATAAAAAGAGGTGGATAATTGGATAAGTAAGGGGGGATTCACGTGGCAGCACCCCTTAAATCATATGTATGGCTCTTTAAGTCATTACATTAGGTGGCAACCTAACTTATCAATTTCAAGACACCTAAATTCTAGGATCTTAAATAAAAAGCAACACTTTTCATTCTCAAACACACATCAGACGTGAGGTTTGGAGATTAGCAAAGTGACTTTGTTAGAAATTGTTACCAATTTTGTGGAAATTCCTACAAAACATTAGCAACGTGATTTTGATTCTTCAACAAATTCCTACACCAAATAATTCTAACGAGAATTATTAGAAGCTTAACATCGTAAAAATTTTGTGGTTCTAAAAGAGTATGGTGAAACCTTTTCCAAGAATATTATACAGATTTTTCCTACTCCAGGTATGTTAAGGCTATCCCTTCTTTCTTTTTGGCATGATCTATACGACACAAACGAAATGAGCAAATGCACAATTATCATAAATGACTCTATTCATAAAAGTATTAGAGATGCCTATGTTCTTGAATTCCCATATGTCTCATTGTTCTATCGTCTGTTCATGAGTCTCAGAAAAATACATATTTGATAAAGTTTATCCGAAAGGCATATTGATTTTTATGACATTCTGAGAAATCTTATTAACATATTTCTTATGCATTTCATGCATTTATATATGTACATTGGCCCATGACCAGATGGCGTTATATATGCATATATAATTATTTTATCTATATGGGATATGGGAAAAGGTTACAGCGTTATATACGCACCACCACCTGATCAGCTGGTATACATTGATGATTTTGCCCACAGTGGCCGAGATGATATATTGGGATGCCCTCAAAGGCTTGATGATGTTATGAAATATGTACCTATGCACGACATGGCATTCACACGCATATGCATGACACTATGAGTATTTCATGATTTACAGAGTTATCCAGACTTACAGGTTGAGTTATTTACTCTATATTTCTTCCAGGTCTGTTATGTACTTATTTATGTGCCTTACATACTCGGTACATTATTTGTACTGACATCCCTTTTGCTTGGGGACACTGCGTTTCATGCCCGCAGGTCTCGATAGACAGGTCGGGAGTCCTCTAAGTAGGCGATCAGCTCATCGGAAGATGTTGATGCACTCCATTTGTTCCGGAATTGCTGATGTGGTTAGTATGATTAGGACATGTAATAATTAGTATGGCGGGGCTCTGTTCCGACCTTTATGACATTTATATACTCTTAGAGGCTTGTAGACATATGTCGTGTACGTGAAAGATTGTACGGCCTTGTCGGCCTATGTTTTGAGTTTATAAATGATAATGTTGGACTATTAGGCCCGTATGTGTCACGACCCGAAATTTCCCACCGACGGGGCCGTGATAGCGCCTAACATTTCATTTGCTAGGCTACCCAACGTTAGTGAATCATTAAACCAATTTCTTATTTCTATTCAGTACATAACAATAATTAACTATGATGAAATATAATAAGTGCGGAATATTATAAAACTGTATTAATTACTACCACCCGGATCTGGAGTCACAATTCACGAGCATTCTAGAATTTACTACAAGTAATAGTCTGAAAGAAATATAACTGTCTGAATGAAATAAAATAGTAGGACATAAAAGATAGACAGGGACTTCAATGTATGTGAACGCCGACAGATCTACCTTGAGTCTCCGGACAGCGGACCAATAGAAAAATATCGATCAACCTGAGCCGGTAACAAAATCTACACAGAAAGTGCAGAGTGCAGCATCAGTACAACTGACCCCATGTACTGGTAAGTGTCGAGCCTAACCTCGGCGAAGTAGTGATGAGGCTAGGACAAGACACCCACATATAACCTGAACAGTATAATCATGCTAGTGGCAATAACAGTAAATAAAGAAATAGCGCAGAAATAATGGGAATGGGACATACAGTGGGGGAATACAATATAAAGAGTGAAAATAATGAAAAGACAGAATTAAACTGAAAATCCTTAAACGAATTGAGCAAATAAAACAGCAAAGGAAAACTGTACGGCATCACCCTTCATGCTTTTACTCTCAACCTCACCGAATAAATAAATAGAACGGCACAGCATCACCCTTCGTGCTTTTACTCTCAGCCTTACCAAATAAATAATTACAACGGCACGGCATCACCCTTCTTGCTTTTACTCTCAGCCTCACCAAATAAATAAATAGAACGGCACGACATCACCCTTCATGCATTAAACCTCTCATAATATACACGGCATCACCATTCGTGCTTTTACACCCTTCCTCACAATATAAATAATGCATACACGGCATCACCCTTCGTGCTTTACACTCCTCACAAATCACATAATCAATAACAACAGATAGATATGAGTATCACAAAGAAACCAGTATTTTACCCATAATCAATAGCACAATGTAACCTTAACCTTGAATCAATATTCGAAAGTTACCAAATCTCAGTGAAACCAGATATAAGTCACCCAACATTTCAAATAACCCACTAAGCATGGATAGTAGAATTTAAGGCTACAAAATAGATAAGAATAGAATTTCACTCGCATGGTATGACCCGATAACGACGCATAGATGCTCGTCACCTCACCTATACATCGTATTTAACAAACAAACACGTAGCAAATGAACACATAATACCTATTCCCTCAAGCCAAAGTTAGACACGACACTTACCTCGCTCTGAATGCCACTTAATGCTCAATCACAGCTTTTTCTTTGGAATTCACCTCCAAATTACTCGTATCTATTCAAAAATGACTCAATAATATCAAATATTGCTAAAGGAATCAATTATATTGCATAAATTAAATTTCCCAAATTTTCCTCCAAAAAGTCAAAAATTGACCTCGGGCCTGCTTGGTCAAAACCCGAAGTTTGGACTAAAATCCATTTACCCATTCACCCCCGAGCTCGAATATGTATTTTGTTTTGGAATCCGACCTCAAATCGAGGTCTAAATCTCCAAATTCCCGAAATCCCCAGTTTTTACCCTAACCCCTAATTCTACCATGAAAACTCTAGATTTTAGGTTGATAATTCAAGAAATGTAATAGGTAATTGAAAGAAAATGGTTTAGAATCACTTACCAATACTTTGGGGAAGAAATGACTCTTGAAAAATCACCTCACACCATTTGGTTTTTGAGAAAAATGAATTTTTGGCTAAATCCCGTGTTTGGATTCTGTTAAGTGCTGGGCGACAGTGTTCATCGCGTTCGCGAGAGCACTGTCGCGTTCGCGAAGAGTATAGGCTGCCAAGACTTCGCGTTCGCGAGACAGTGATCACGTTCGCGTAGGCTACCCTTCCCTGGTCTTCGCGTTCGCGATGAAGAAAAGGTTGACTCCCCCTCCCCAGTGCCTAACACTACGCGTTCGCGAAGGGTAACGCCCCCATCGCTTTGTGTTCGCGACCAAGCCTTCGCGTTCGCGAAGAAGAAATCCCGGCCTCATCAATTTACTCTTTGCGAACGCGAAGAAGGATATGCCAGGCACCAGAATCTACAGAAAACCAGTTTTTTCCCAAGTCCAAAACATCTTATGGCTTATCCGAAACTCTCCCGAGCCCTCGGGGCTCCAAACCAAACATGCCCACAAGTCTAAAAATATCATACGGACCTGCTCACACGATCAAATCACCAAAATAACACCTAGAACTCTAAATTTAGCACCAAATCAAATGAAATTCTCGAGAACACTTTAAAGTTATTTTTTTCTCAACAGAAGGTCCGAATCACGTCAAATCAACTCCGTTTCTCACCAAATTTTACAGACAAGTCTTAAATATCATAATGAACCTGTACCGGGCTCCGGAACCAAAATACGGATCCGGTACTCACAATTCCAAACATCAATCAATTCTTAAAAACAATTAATTTTTAGACTTTTAATTTTCATCAAAAATTCATAACTCAAGTTAGGGACCTCCGAATTCGATTCCGGGCATATGCCCAGGTCCTATAATTCGATACGGACCCACCGGGATCGTCAAAACATGGATCCGAGCCTGTTTACCAAAAATGTTGATCGAAGTTAACTAAAATCAATTTTTAAGGCAAAAATTCTTATTTTCGTTAGTTTTCAACATAAAAGCTTTCTGAAAACATGCCCGGACTGCACACGTAAACCGAGGAGGGTAAAAATCAGATTTTTAAGGCTTAAGAGCGCAGATTCGAGTTCTAAAACATAAGATGACCTTTTAGGTCATCACATTCTCCACCTCTAAAACAACCGTTCGTCCTCGAACAGACATAGAAAAGTACCTGAGCTGGTGAAAAGGTGGGGATATCTACTCCACATATCGGACTCGGACTCCCAAGTAGCTTCCTCAATAGGCTGACCTCTCCACTACAATCGAACTGAAGGGTAACTCTTTGATCTCAACTGGCGAACTTGCCGGGCTAGAATTGCCACCAGCTCCTCCTCGTAAGTCAAATCCTTGTCCAACTGGACAGAGCTGAAATCTAACACATGGGACGGATCACCGTGATACTTTCGAAGCATGGACACATGGAATACCAGATGAACAGTTGCTAAACTAGGTGGCAACACAAGCCTGTAAGCCACCTCTCCCACTCTCTCCAGAATCTCAAAAGGTCCGATATACCTAGGATTCAACTTGCCCTTCTTCCCGAACCTCATTATACCCTTCATGGGTGATACCCGAAGTAACACTCTCTCTCCGACCGTGAATAAAACATCACGAACTCTACGGTCGGTATAATTCTTCTGCCTGGACTGAGCTGTGCGAAGTCGATCTTGAATAATCTTGACCTTATCCAACGCATCCTGTACTAAGTATTTGCCCAACAACCGAGCCTCTCCCGGCTCGAACCACCCAATTGGCGACCGACACTGCCTACTATATAATGCCTCATAGGGAGCCATCTGAATGCTCGAATGATAGCTGTTGTTGTAGGCGAACTCTGCAAGGGGCAAGAATTGATCCCACGATCCCCCGAAGTCTATAACGCAAGCGCAGAGCATATCCTCCAAGATCTGAATAGTACGCTCGGATTGCCCGTCCGTCTGAGGATGAAATGTTGTGATCAACTCAACTCGCGTACCCAACTCACGCTGAACTGCCCTCCAAAAGTGCAAGGTAAACTGCGTACCTCGATCAAAAATAATAGACACGGGCACACCGTGAAGACGAACGATCTCACGAATGTAAATCTATGCCAACTGCTCCGAGGAATAGGTAACTGCCACAAGAATGAAATGCGCTGACTTAGTCAGTCTGTCCACAATAACCCACACGGCGTCGAACTTCCTCTGAGTCTGTGGGAGTCCAACAACAATGTCCATAGTGATACGCTCCCACTTCCACTCAGGAATCTCCATCTGCTGAAGCAAACCACCGGGTTTCTGATGCTCATATTTCACCTGCTGACAATTCAAGCACCGAGCCACGTAAGCAACTATATCTTTCTTCATCCTCCCCCACCAATGATGCTACCGCAAGTCCTGATACATCTTGGCAGTGCCCGGGTGAATAGAATACCGAGAACTGTGAGCCTCCTCAAGGATTAACTCACGAAGCCCATCCACATTAGGCACACAAATACGACCATGCATCCTCAAAACTCCGTCATCTCCAACAGTAATATCACGCCCCAAAATCGAGGAGCGCGACCGACGCTCAACTGAGTGAACCCGACCGAGCAAGCCTGTTAGATTTTCTTCTACCTAAACTCATCCACGAATGAAGATAATACATATTTTCATTAATTAAACAAAACGTGATCATGTCCACAATACCAATTCATTACCAATAGTTTCCATCATTTTAAAGTCTCAAATGGGATAAGTAATACAACCATAACATAATATATTTGACTTTCCCAGCACCAATACACAATCCATACTATGTCCACGGAGCCTCTATAGATAAAGAAGAGTACAATGATAATGCCGGCAATAAGACCCCGGCTATACCTCAAACAGAATACACAAAGTACAAAAGATTCATGACCCCGAAATGAAGTAGGGCTCACCAAGTCAACTGGGAAGAAGGTGCACTGTTATCACTGACCAATATCTCTTGCTGTGGAACCACCTGCATCCATTGAAAGATGTAGCGCCCCCGGCAAAAGGAACGTTAGTACTGTCGAATAGCACTAATATATATAACTAAACATCCTTTCAATAGAATGATAAATAATACAAACAAGATTATCATAATATCAAAGGAAGATTTAATCAACATCAAACCTCAATTTAGGATCAAGACACTGTTCAAATAAATTTCCATATCTCACATTGGGAGATTTTTAGTATCGATATACCATTGTCCATAATACCATTATTCACAAACCAATATTCATAAAAACCAGTACCACCGTACTCTTAACATGGAGTCCAATCACGACCCGATCGGCTAGGCTATCTCATCTAAGACATCAACCACAATTACCATTTCAATTATAATTTCCAGCACAATCACCACCATGTGTGCGGCATGGTGTCCGATCACGACCCGATCGGCTAGGTTGTCTTAATCGAGACATCAACCTTTTTATATCAATCATCGCATTTCATATTACTTTCATATCTTTTCATTTCAGTAGCAATAATGGCCATAATTATAAGATCAATCTTGGCACGTTGGCCATATTCAGTATTTCCTTCTCACCTTTTCAATTTCAAATATCATCATCATCAACAACAACAACAAATACAATTCAAATCAAGGTATGTAGTACACATGTGAGCAATTTAGAGTCTAAGGCACATAGAGATATTTCACAAAATTTGGCATAATAGCCTTCGTTTGAACTTGACTTGAAGTCGAAACATTATTAATGCACAACCATATTTTAACACATCCCCAATTGATAACATAACATGAATAAAGCATTTGAGATACTTGTCGAATATATGTATATATATATATATATATATATATATATATATATATATATATATATATATATATATATATATATATATCGTTCAACCCAATCTTACTCGGAACAACCAATTTTATAATGAGCCTCTCAGGACTTACATATTTTTCATGAATATCATGTGATTCAATTCTAAGAGAAGAGTTTAGCCAACATACCTCAATTGAGCTTCCTTAAACTCTAAAATATTTTGGAATTCTTAGCAACTTTAATCTATTGTAGAAATATAACAAATTTAATCAAAATTAGGAAGATGATCATGGTTTTAGCTCACTTGGGCATTTTATCAAACAGTAGGTGTGCATAAGATTTCAATGTCCTTTTTATGAAGGATTCCATCATCCCACAACCCAATCTTTACCATGCTTAGTCCAACAATCTTTCTATATCCCTTGATATCACATGCATGTAAAACAATCAACTCTTATGCCCAAAAATTATCTTGCTAATTACCCATTTTCAGAAAATTTTGAAATTAGGGTTTAGGGTGTAGAATCTTACCTCTAGGATGAAGACCTAGTGAGTTTCCCTTCTTAATCTTCCAAACCTTGAGCAAGAGTTGAAGAACAATTATTGAAGAATACCTTCTCACTCTAGGGTACTCTCTCACACTCTAAAATATCAAATTATGTCTCAAAAATAGCCCAAAGGGTGTATTTAATGAAATAAGGTCGGGTTTTAAAAACCCAAAAATGAAGCTCCGGAACGGTTCTGTGGTCGCATATTCGACCGCATAATGGATATGCGGACCGTATAGTGGTCGTATAATTGGTTACAAAATAGCCAAAAGAACTGTCTGTGTATGCGGTCACTATGCGGTCCGCATAACTATTATGCGGTCGCATAATGCACCGCATAACAGTTATGCGATCGCATAGTCGATCGCATAGCTGCTTCCAGAATGGCCCCTTTCTTGCTCACTTCTGCGACCATTATGCGGCCCGTAGAGTGATTATGCGGTCGCATAATGGACCGTATAAACGCACTTTTTCGGAATTTTTTTTTCTTTACTTGCCTATGCATTGTTCAACCCAAAAAGTCTGAGCCGCAGTAAGCTATAATCCTCAACAAGTAAGCCTAGTCCGGCACCACGAAATATTATTTTCTTTGCAAATTTTATCAGGCTTTATACTTAAGTACTTCAAAATTTTTCGAGGTGTTACAAGTAACCTGCTTGGCACCACCGTGCCACACTGTGTCTCTAAGGACAAGTAAATGAGGATCGTCATCCTGCCGATCTCTGATGCGCTCAAACAAAGAAGACCGAGCAACTGTACAAGCTAGGAACAGATAGGCTCAGAAATATCTAACCTCACGAACTGGTTGGCCAGGGCCTGAACATCCAATGCTAGTGGTCTCTCCCCAACTGGAATATAAGCAAGGCTGCCCATACTCACTGCTTTTCTACTCAATACATCGACCACCACATTGTCCTTTCCCGGATGGAACAATATAGTGATATCATAGTCTTTCAATAGCTCCAGCCACCTCCTCTGCCTCAAATTGAGTTCCTTCTGCTTGAACAAATACTGCAAGCTCCGATAATCAGTGAATACCTCATATGGCACGCCGTAAAGATAGTGCCTCCAAATCTTCAGTGCGTGAACAATGGCTTCCAGCTCTAGATCATGAACAGGGTAATTCTTCTCGTGAACCTTCAGCTGCCGCGAAGCATATGCAATAACCTTGACACCCTGCATCAACACCGCACCCAGACCAATACGAGATGCGTCATAATATACTGTATAAGATCCTGAACCTGTGGGTAACACCAATACCGGTGCCTTAGTCAAAGCTGTCTTGAGCTTCTGAAAGCTCACTTCACACTCGTCTAACCACCTGAACGGGGCACCCTTCTGGGTTAATCTGGTCAACGGGGCTGCTATAGATGAAAACCCCTCAACAAATCGAGGGTAATAGCCCGCCAAACCCAGGAAAGTACGGATCTCTGTAGCTGATGTGGGTCTAGGCCAGTTCTGAACTTCCTCAATCTTCTTAGGATCCACCTGAATACCCTCTATTGATACAACGTGACCCAAGAAAGCAACTGAACTCAACCAAAACTTGCATTTTGAGAACTTAGCATATAACTGGTTGTCTCTCAGAGTCTGAAGAATGATCTGAAGGTGCTGCTCATGCTCCTCTCGACTGTGAGATAGATCAAGATATCATCAATAAACACAACCACAAAGGAATCCAAGTAGGGCTTGAACACCCGGTTCATCAAATCCATGAATGCTGCTGGGGCATTTCTCAGCCCAAATGACATCACTAGAAACTTGAAATGCCCGTACCGAGTCCCAAAAGCTGTCTTAGGGACATCGGATGCCCTAATCCTCAACTGATGGTAGTCAGATCTCAAATCAATCTTCGAAAACACCTGGGCACCCTGAAGCTGATCAAATAAATCACCAATCCTCGGCATTAGATACTTGTTTTTGATAGTGACTTTATTCAACTGCGGATAATCTATACACATCCTTATCGATCCATCTTTCTTCTTCACAAACAATAGAGGTGCACCCCAGGGCAAGACACTAGGTCTAATGAAGCCCTTATCAAGCAAATCTTGCAACTGCTCCTTTAATTCTTTCAACTCCGACGGGGCCATGCGGTATGGAGGAATGGAAATGGGTTGAGTGCCCGGAGCCAAATCAATGCAGAGATCAATATCCCTGTCGGGTGGTATCCCCGGTAGGTCTGCAGGAAACACCTCTGGAAACTCACGAACAACCGGCACTGAATCCATGGAAGGAACCCCCGCACTAGAATCGTGGACATAAGCCAAATAAGCTAGACACCCCTTCTCGACCATATGCCGAGCCTTCACATAAGAGATAACCCTGCTGGCAGAATGGCCAAGATTCCCTCTCCACTCTAATCGAGGCAACCCCTGCAAGGCTAAGGTCACCGTCTTGGTGTGACAATCTAATATAGCATGATAAGGTGACAGCCAACCATACCCAGTATGACATCAAAATCAACCATGTCGAGAAGTAAAAGATCTACACGAGTCTCAAGACTCCCAATAGTGACCACACACGAACGATAAACACGATCTACAATAATAGCATCTCCCACCGGTGTAGACACATACATAGGAGCACTCAAAGAATCACGGGGCACAACTAAATAGGAAGTAAAATAGGATGACACATAGGAGTAAGTAGATCCCGGATCAAATAGAATTGAAGCATCTCTACTGCAAACTGAAACAGTACCTATGATAACAGCATCAGATGACTCAGCCTCAGGCCTGGCTGGGAAAGCATAACACCGGGGCTGGGGCCTACCACCCTGATCTACGTCCCTGGGATGGCCTCTAACTGGATGGTCTCCACCTCTAACGGCCTGACCTCCACCTCTAACAGTCAGGCCTCTACCTCTGGCTGCCTTACCCCTGCCTCTGGCTGGCTGAGTAGGTGGTGCAGCAACTGGTGCCGGAACCATGGCACGAGAACTCTGATGCTGTGAATTGCCCGTTACCCGAGGGCAAAATCTAGCAACGTGCCTCGGATCACCATAAGTATAAATAACCTCGGCTGTTGTGATTGCTGACCCTAAAACTAACCCTGTCGACCTGAATAACCACCCTGATGACTCTGGAGTGGAGGTGCACTAATAGGGGCTGGTGGTGCACTGTAGGCTAACTGGTCGAAATAATGCATCTGAGGGCCACGACCACCTGAGGCACCGTGGGATGCCTGGAGCGCTGAATGAAACGGCCTGGGAGGATGGCCTCTACCAAAAGTACTCCTGCCTCTAGATGAGGCAACGCTGAACTCACCGGAATGACGAGGTCTCTTGTCAGACCCCTGACCTCCCTGAGTAAGAACTATTTCGACTCTTCTGGTGACATTAGCAGCCGCCTGAAAAGAAATCTCACTCTCAGTCTCCTTAGCCATCTGCAATCTGATAGGCTGAGCAAGTCCATCAATAAACCTCCTCACCCTCTCTCTCTCAGTGGGAAGCAAAAGAATAGCATAACAGGCCAAATCCACAAAACGGGCCTCATACTGAGTAATAGTCATACTGCCCTGCTGAAGACGCTCAAACTGACGGTGATGCTCCTCTCTCAATGTGATAGGCAGAAACTTCTCTATGAAGAGCTGAGAGAACTGGTCCCAAGTAAGAGCAGGCGACCCAACTGGTCTGGTCAACAAGTAATCTCTCCATCATTTCTTGGCGGAACCAGTCATCTGAAATGCAGCAAAATCGACCCCATTGGTCTCCACTATACCCATGTTCCGTAAAACCTCGCGACAGCTGTCAAGATACTCTTGGGGATCCTCTGAAGGAGCACCACTGAAGTGAATAGGAAAGAGCTTGATAAACCTATCCAATCTCCATAAATCCTCAGAAGACATAGCTCGCCCATCTCCAACCTGTGCCGTAATAACCGGCTGAACTAATCCGACTGGCTGAGCTGCTGGAGCCTGATACTGGGGAGCTATCTGCTCAGGAGCAGGAGTGGTGGGAGTCTAGGCTCCTCTTCCAGCCTGAGAGACTGCTGGTGCCATGAGAAATGCGCCAGTCTGGGCCACACTCTCCATAAGGCCCGCCAAACGGACCAAAGCGTCTTGAAGTACTGGGGTAGCAATGAACCCCTCCGGAACCTGAGCTGGTCCGGCAGGAACAGTCTGGGCTGGAACCTCCTCGTCAAGCTCTATCTGAGGCTCCACTGCTGGGGCTGCTCCTGCTCCTGCCTCGGCCTCTGGCACGGCCTCGACCTCGACTTCTGCCCCGCGTAGGAGCTGCCACTGGAGGTTCTGGCTGCTGCTCAGCTGAGGAAGCGGTACATGTTCTCTCCATCTGTGAGAGAATAAGAGTAGAAGATTTCAATCAGTATTGAGAAAGCAAAATTGCACGACAGAGAAGAATAGAAGTGAAACTTGTTCCTTAACTTCATAGCCTTTGGAAGATAAGCACGGACGTCTACGCACCGATCCTCCAGACTCTACTAAGCTTGCTCGTGAACCGTGAGACTTAGGCAACCTAGTGCTCTAATACCAACTGTCACGACCCAAAATTTACCACCGACGGGACCGTGATGGCGCCTAACATTTTACTTGCTAGGCAAGCCAATGTTAGAGAATCATTAAACCAATTCCTTATTTCCATTCAGTAAATAACAATAATTAACTAAGATAAAATATAATAAGTGATGAATATTATA
Source organism: Nicotiana tomentosiformis (assembly GCF_000390325.3). Classification (NCBI taxonomy): domain Eukaryota; kingdom Viridiplantae; phylum Streptophyta; class Magnoliopsida; order Solanales; family Solanaceae; genus Nicotiana; species Nicotiana tomentosiformis. The sequence continues at coordinate 81,630,317 of NC_090817.1, read as the reverse complement.
AAACTGTATTAATTACTACCACCTGGATATGGAGTCACAATTCACGAGCATTCTAGAATTTACTACAAGTAATAGTCTGAAAGAAATACAACTGTCTGAATAAAGAAAACAATAGGACATAAAAGATAGACTGGGACTTCAAGGTCTGTGAACACCGAAAGATCTACCTTGAGTCTCCGGACAGCGGACCAATAGCAAAATCTCAATCAACCTGAGCCGGTACCAAAATCTGCACAAAAAGTGCAGAGTGCAGCATCAGTACAACCGACCCCATGTACTGGTAAGTATCGAGTCTAACCTCGGTAAAGCAGTGACGAGGCTAGGACAAGACACCCACATATAACCAGAACAGTATAATCATGCTAGTGGCAATAACAGTAAATAAAGAAATAACGCAGAAATAATGGGAAGGGGACATACAGTGGGGGAATACAATATAAAGAGTGAGAATAATAAAAAGACAGAATTAAACCGAAAATCCTTAAACGAATTGAGCAAATAAAATAGCAAAGGAAAACTGCACGACATTACCCTTCGTGCGTTTACTCTCAACCTCACCGAATAAATAAATAGAACGACACGACATTACCCTTCGTGCATTAAACCTCTCATAATATACACGGTATCACCCTTCGTGCTTTTACACTTTTTCTCACAATATAAATAATGCATTCACGATATCACCCTTCGTGCTTTACACTCCTCCTCACAAATCACAGAATCAATAACAACGGATAGATAGGAGTATCACAAAGAAATCAGTATTTTACCCATAATCAATAGCACAATGTAACCTCAACCTTGAATCAATATTTGAAAGTTACCAAATCTCAGTGAAACCAGATATAACCCAACATTTCAAATAACCCGCTAAGCATGGATAGTAGAATTTAAGGCTACAAAATAGATAAGAATAAAATTTTACTCGCATGTTATGACTCGACAACGACGCATAGATGCTCGTCACCTCACCTATATATCGTATTTAACAACCAAACACGTAGCAAATGAACACATAATACCTATTTCCTCAAGCCAAAGTTAGACACGACACTTACCTCGCTCCGAAAGCCACGTAATTTTCAATCACAGCTTTTCCTTTAGAATTCATCTCCAAACCACTCGTATCTATTCAAAAATGACTCAATAATATCAAATATTGCTAAAGGAATTAATTATATTGCAAAAATTAAATTTTTCAAATTTTCCTCCAAAAAGTCAAAAATTGACCCCAGGCCCGCTTGGTTAAAACCCGAGGTTCGGACTAAAATCTATTTACCCATTCACCCCCGAGCCCGAATATATATTTTATTTTGGAATCCGACCTCAAATCGAGGTCTAAATCTCTAAATTCCCGAAACCCCTAGTTTTTAACCTAACCCCTAATTCTACCATGAAAACTCTAGATTTTAGGTTGATAATTCAAGAAATGTAATGGGTAATTGAAAAAAAATAGTTTAGAATCACTTATCAATACTTTAGGGAAGAAATGACTCTTGAAAAATCGCCTCACACCGTTTGGTTTTTGAGAAAAATGAATTTTTGGCTAAATATCGTGTTTGGATTCTATTAATTGCTGGGCGATAGTGTTCATCGCGTTCGCGAGAGCACTGTCGCATTCGCGAAGAGTATAGGCTGCCAAGCCTTCGCGTTCGCGAGACAGTGATCGTGTTCGTGTCAGCTACCCTTCCTTGGTCTTCGCGTTCGCGAGACAGTGTTCGCGTTCGCGATGAAGAAAAGGCTGACTCCCCCTCCCCAGTGCCTAACACTACGCGTTCGCGATGGGCTTGTCGTGTTCGCGAAGGGTAACGCCCCCATCGCTTCGCGTTCACGAAGAAGAAATCCCGGCCTCATCAGTTTACTCTTCGCGAACGCGAAGAAGGATATGCCAGACACCAGAATCTGCAAAAAATCAGATTTTTCCCAAGTCCAAAACATCCCGTGGCCTATCTGAAACTCACCCGAGCCCTCGGGGCTCCAAACCAAACATGCACATAAGTCTAAAAATATCATACAGACCTGCTCGCGCGATCAAATCGCTAAAATAACACTTAGAACTCTAAATTTAGCACCAAATCAAATGAAATTCTCGAGAACACTTTAAAGTTACTATTTTCTCAACCGAAGGTCCGAATCATGTCAAATCAACTCCGTTTCTCACCAAATTTTACATACAAGTCTTAAATATCATAATGAATATGTATCGGGCTCCGGAATTAAAATACGGACCCGGTACTCATAATGCCAAACATCAATCAATTCTTAAAAATAATTAATTTTCAGACTTTTAATTTTCATCAAAAATTCATAACTCAAGCTAGGGACCTCTGAATTTGATTCCGGGCATACGCCCAGGTCCCATAATTCGATACAGACCCACTGGGACCGTCAAAATATGGATCCGGGCCTGTTTACCAAAAATATTGACCGAAATCAACTAAAATTAACTTTTAAGGCAAAAATTCTTATTTTCATTAGTTTTCAACATAAAAGCTTTCTGGAAACATGTCCGGACTGCGCACGTAAATCGAGAAGGGTAAAAATGAGATTTTTAAGGCTTAAAGCGCAGATTCGAGTTCTAAAACGTAAGATGACCTTTTGGGTCATCACAGTATATCACGTGTATATGATGATGTAATAAGAAAGATACGTTACGTTGGTACTCGGTTGAGTAAGGTACCGGGTGCCCGTCGCGGCCCATCGGCTTGGGTCGTGACATTAACGAGGCACATTATCTATTGAATAGACATTCAAGGGGGAGTATTATAAATAGAATTGTATTTAAGGTGAATGCCTATATTTTAGAGAGATTTTAAGGTTTATTACTTGGTGACTAGCTAAGTCACTTTTTCCCTATAAATAGAGGGGTTCTATTCCATTGTAATTCATTCCAAATCAATAAAAATGACGTTTCTCTACTTTTCTCTGCAATACTCTTCTTCTTCTTTTATTGTTTTATAACACCATAACTATTTAGGAAAAAATATTTATAAAGTATGCAATTCACATGTTGTATAACTTAATGGTATAATAGCGTGATTTAATTATTCTTACAGTTGGATGCCATTAAGGTATACAAAATGTGAATTATATACCTCGAAAGTGTATAACGTACATAATGTAATTTTTTAAGGGGCGAATTTTAAAAATGACTAATTATGAAAACCCCATTTAAATCAACCTGGGTTGTTGCCCAACTTACATAGATAATGTGTCATTTGTTGGGGGCGTTCAGCAAAAATCTAAAAATTAATACCTAATCAACGAGTATGTACTTTGGTTTTATTCAATTTTATAAAGTCGTAATTTATAGTCTTCATCTATACGGTGATTCATCATAAAATATGAATTAATTGGATTTCATTGATTTGGTATTAAAAATTAAAAATAAAACCAATCCGATAATGTATGACCATCTTATGAATTTATTTTTGTATATACTTCTAAAATATTTATAGCAGTTTTGACTTTCTTTTTTTTCCTCTTATCCTCTTTTTTCTAATAGCATGTATACATATTCATGATATACTTGCATGGAATTTAGTGGTTGTATGACTATTCTAGTGTAAGGAAATTATTCATGTATAATATATTAAAGATATTTCTCAGTAAGGTGGGCAACTAAGTAAGGTGGTTCATGTTACATGTAAAATGGCAAAGAAAGACTGTGGGTGTGTTTGGTACGAAGGAAAACAATTTTCATGAAAAATTTTACACTTCTCGTGTGCTCCTTTCTTTTGGTCAACTAGGCCATGTGACTAAAAACAAATCAGTTAAATAAAAGGCGATTGCACGCAAATATTTACACTAAACAAAGATTGATAATTTAGAAAAAATGATAAAACCTGTTTGAATTCACCAAATCACAGTGAGCATTAATTAAAAACCTTTTACACATCAATGGATAAACTTAAAATTTCTTTTAACAAGGGCGAATTAAGAATTGTGTCAGTTGCATGTGTAATAATAGATCTTTCAACAATGGTTCAAATGTTAAATGGAAGCATATATAGGTCCTTCATGGGAGGTGAATAATGTTGTATGGATCAGTAGGCGGTTTATTACTTGTAGTTATAAGTTAGCTAAGTTTTTTTTTGTCACTACATAATGAAATTTCTTGGTTTGACAAGTTTCCTGTGTGGATTATCAATGAGGCTTCATTGGACTATGTACCGCTAAGTCGTTGACTACTGGGTTTGATTAATACATATTCTATTTCTCGAGGGGAAAAAAGATAGGACTACCCATAAAAATAAAAATATTTATCCTGCTCTACCCATAAAAGAATTCTACCCATTAAATAATTACAATCCCCTACCCATTTAATAAACAAATAAAGTATCTCAAAATAACTACCTACGCTAATATCCTACCTATAAAAACGAAAAAGCTGCTCAAATTTGGCAGAATTTCACAAAAATTAGCCAGCATCACAGAATCGTGAAAATGTTGATTTCCACCAGCATCACAGAATCGTGAAGATCGCAAGCGTGAAAAACAAAGCTAAGATACTGATTTCTCTTTCAAATTCGACTTTTTCTGCTTAAATTTTGCAGTAGTATCAATCTGTTAGAATTTTAGTAGCTAATTTGACTTTCGAAGATGCTGAAACTTTTGATGCTCAAATTCGCATCGTATTGTTCCGATTTTGATTTCGCAGATTACAGAAACTTAGCGCTCAAACTTCTGAATTTTTAACTAAAAATTCTGTTCTCAGTTTGAAGACTTGGAGATCGGGAGGTTTGAATCATAACAGCTGATTTGAGTTCGAAAAATATTCTGTTGAAATTCAGTAATTAACGTCAACACTGTTGAAATTTGCACTATAGAGATTTGATTTTGTACATAAAAGTAGTTATAACTTCAGATCTGTATAATTATGGAAAATATACCAATTCTGTTGCAGCATAGTGGAGAATGGGATGATAACTATAATTTCATAAACTTTCATGTTGATGCAATTCTAATAAAAACCTGTTGGAAATTTGAATAACTTCTCAGAGAGATTGCAAAGCAACTGCAAAAGGACAGTAGCACAATAGTTATTCAGTATGCTATTGCTCTAGGATATCCACCAATTATAATTTGCAGCGATATGAGTGTTAGTGTTTATATTGAATTGAAAAGATTAAGTGCAAGGATGACAACACTCCCACTATGTGTACCGTTTGCTAAAAATACTATAGCTGCAAGCACCTCCAGTTTCGACGTTACTACAATTTCATTAGAAATTGCACAATTTGAAAGCAGTGATATGATTAGTACTTTTGATGTGCAAGAAGGAGATGACACTGGTATAGAACTTGATGATGCAAACATCATAACTGATCAATTTCATCAAAAAGTTAAAAAATGACAAATTTACAAAGACAAGAACCTGCCGGCTCTCGTTATGAAATAATATGTCGTTAGAGAAAAATGTCAATATCGGGTTAATAAATCATGCCCAAGAAGGTTCGTCTGCATTTTTTCAAGTAATAAAAAACTATGTGATACCTATATAGTATATCAGGATTCTATATGAGTATACTATGTGCGTATAGAATTGTACTGGTTTCTGTGTATTTTTTATCAGTAAAATATGATACCGATATAGTATATATGTGTGCTAAATTAGTATATTATGTGAGTATAGAATTATACTGGTTTGTCTATATTTTTTATCGGTAAAAGATGATACTGATATAGTATCAGGATTCTATATGAGTATACTATGTGAGTATAGAATTGTATTGGTCTCTGTGTGTGTTTTTTATCGGTAAAACATGATACCTATATAGTATATATGTATGCTAAATTAGTATACTATGTGAGTATAGAATTGTACTAGTTTGTATGTATTTTTTATCAGTAAAAGATGATACTGATATAGTATATAAGTATGCTATATGAGTATACTATGTGAGTATAGAATTGTATTGGTTTGTGTGTGTTTGTTTTTTATTAGTAAAATACGATACCTATATAGTATATATGTATGCTAAATCAGTATACTATGTGAGTATAGAATTGTACTAGTTTGACTGTATTTTTTATCAATAAAAGATGATACTGATATAGTATATAAGTATGCTATATGAGTATACTATGCGAGTATAGAATTGTACTGGTTTGAGTGTGTATTTTATTTATCAGTAAAACATGATACCGATATAGTATATATGTATGCTAAATCAGTATACTATGTGAGTATAGAATTGTACTGATTTATCTATATTTTTTATCAGTAAAAGATAATATTGATGTAGTATATAAGTATTCTATATACGTATGCTATGTGAGTATAGAATTGTATTGATTTGTGTGTGTTTTTTTATCAGTAAAACATGATACATAACTATATTTATATTATAAATAGGTATACCCTTGATTGGGTGGATGAAAGGTACACTTGAAAACTTAAAGCATCAAGCCTACGAGCATCCAATCTTTTCAAAGTGATAGATTTCAATTCTGTCTACAGTTGTTTAAATGATAAGAGATTTTGTTCACAAAAGCAAACTATCTCAACTTTTGTTGCAGCTGTGGTACAAGATAAACTTGTTGACCCGAAAATTATATATACACCAACAGATATCCAGAGAGACATCCAAAAATCATATGGTATGGACTTAAGCTACATGCAAGCATGGAGATCAAAAGAAAAAGCAATGCAATTGTTGAGAGGAACATCAAGTGAGTCATACAAGAAAATACCAATATATCTTTACATGTTAGAGAACACTAACCCAGGATCAATGACATGACTACACATTAAAGAAAATGGGAGCTTCTTGTATGCATTCATATTTATACATGCATCGATTAGAAGCTGGATCTATTGTAGGCCAACAGTTGTAGTTGATGGAAGTTTTTTAAAGTCAACATATAGAGGGACCATACTCACGGCTTCCACGCTAGACGCAGGGGGTAAAAAGAAAGTTGTCTCAGAATCAGTATTTAATAATTGATGTGCTTTACTATTTTAAAAATGCAATACAATTATATTCAGTTAAAGCAGCAAAAAAGATATTCAAATATCATATGATACCAATATGGTATACAAGTATACCAATAGAGTATATAATTATTTTGCTACATACCTGCACCTACCTATGACTATACTACTATATAAAATAATATATTAATATTGTGTGTTGTAACTAATATTTTTTTCTTTGGTTTTACAGGACAAATTCTACCCCTTGCATATGCAATTGTTGATTCGGAAAACGATGCATCGTGGGAGTGGGTCTTTGTGCAAATCAGAGAAACTTATGGACAAAGAGAGGGAATGTGTATTGTATCAGACATGCATGATGGTATATGGAGAGCAACTTTAATTGTTTATCCAGAAGTCCCTCATTGTGCATATATGTTCCATATGTGGAACAACATAAAAATGAACTTCAGGACGAGCCAAAAACAAATCAAAGAAGTATACTTTGCGTTAGCAAGAGCATACATAGTTGAAGAATTCAACAGGCATATGGTAGAGTTAGAAGCTATTGATAGTAGAGTGAAAACATACCTAATGGATATTGAATATGACAAATGGTCCCTGGCACATTCCAAGGCAAATAGAACCATGAACATGACATCGAATATCGCAGAATCAGTAAATGCAGCAAACAAGCACGCAAGAGACCTCTCAGTTGTGAATTTGCTTGACTTTATGATGACGTTAATTCAAAAATGGAATTACACCAATCGGAAGGATGTTGTGGAATCATTTATGAAGATCGGTGTAAAGTATGAAAAAATATTGACAGATAATACTATCTTATCATAGACTATGACGATATGCATTTTCAGAATCATAAAAACACTGCATGTACTATAGTTTTACTTCTGCACTTTAGAGATTTCACTAAACAACTGCATATTGTTATTAAAAATACTATTACTTCATACATCTAATGACTTTTCTTAATTAAAATTATATTAGGTATTGCCTTCAACTCAATTCTTATATTTAGTAATTGATGGCCAAACAGGAAATGTGGTGCGCCTACATGAAAAAAACTGCACTTGTGGAAGGTTTTAGCTAGACGATATTCCATGTCCACATGCAATGGAAGTTATACAAAAATTCCATATGGATTCATATAAGTATTGCTCGGATTACTACAACATAGACTACTTGCTGAAAACATATGAGATACCAGTAAACCCTCTGTCGGATGAAACAACGTGGTAAATTCCTGAACATAGCTCTTCGCAGGGGGTACTTACACCAAAAAAAAAAATCAAACCAGGAAGACCTAAAAAGAAGAGAGGCATAAGAGGTTGGGAAGGAAATACAGTTACATGTGCACTATGCGGGAAAAAAGGACACAAGCGGAGAACGTACCGAAATATTCCAAAGAGAGATTGATGTAATGCTTCAATGTTTTTATAGAAATCATATATCAAAGAATCATATCATTTGATTTGCAAAGAATAAAATACATGTCTTGCACTAGACATATATTTGGTATGATGATTCTTTGCCAAATTACTGTTTGACAAAAAAATTATATGGCTACTTGCGTTTTAATAAGAATCTTTTTATTTGCTATTTTAGTATATATGTCAATTTATTGAATCTACACTATATGAACTGAGTTTCACAACATGCAAAAGAACTACGGTTGCATCTACAAAAATCTAGAGAGAGAAATGAAGAGAAAGGTTAGAGAGAAGTGAGCATTTCTTAGCCTCTTAAATGAAAAGTTACAACTGAATTGGGGAAGGGCACTGTTATATTACAGAATCACGTGCCCTTCACACCCATCTACTAATATGGCCCCTAAGGTTCTTTTATCTACACTTAGATCCCTCAATTACTTACTCAACCTAAGACTAACTAACCAATCTAAATGCTCTTGATACTCCCCCTCAAAATAGAGAATGGAAAGCATCGAACACTCCCAGTTTGGACATTAACATCTGATGCTGAACGACTCCAAGGCCTTTGGTCATCATGTCTGCTACATGTTCTTTTGTAGAAATATAGTGAGTGGATATCAGTCTATTTTTTATCTTCTCTCTCACAAAATTGCAATCAATTTCTATATGTTTTGTCCGCTCATGATAGATTGGATTTGCAGCTATTTTTAAAGCTGCTTTACTATCACAAAAGATATTTACTGGCACCTGTAAGGACACACCAAATTCTCTCAGCAATCCTACTAGCCATACTAATTCTGCACTAACAACAACCATGCTTCTGTACTCTACTTCTACAGAACTTCTAGTTATTGTCTATTGTTTCTTAGACTTTCAGGAAATCAGTAACTCACCAAGATTAATTACATAACCTATTACTGGTCTTCTGGTGTTTGGGCAGGCTGCCCAGTCAGAATCACAATAGGCTGAAATCTCTTATAGTGATCCCCTTTTCAATAGTATTCCTTTTCCTTATGACCTTTTTATATTACTTTGGATGTTGCATAAATTGACTCAGGACCTGAACTGCAAAGCAGATATTAGGCCTGGTTATGGTCAGGTAAATCAACTTTCTAATTAGTTTCTGATAGCCTCCAATATCTGTTAGCTTTTCATCTCATTTGAGTCCTACATGCTAATTATAGTCAACAGTAGTAAGCTTTTGATTTTGCTCAAGAGGTGAACTTGCAGGTTTTGCACCACTGACTCCCAACTCTGATATAAGCTCTAATGCATACTTTCTTTGATTTAGCAATATGCCTTTGTGTGACCTCATGATTTCAATCCCCAAAAAATATCTCAACTCTCCTAAGTTTTTTAGCTTGAAAGACTTATGTAAAGTCCTTTTAGCTTCATCTATCATATCATTGTTGCTTCCAGTAATCATCAAGTCATCCACATATACTAAGATGATTACTATGTCCATTCCTGACTTCTTTGTGAACAAGGAATGATCATAGGCACTTTGTAGGTATCCTGCCTTAGTAAGAGCAGTAGTCAACTTTATATTCCAATGCCTTGATGCCTGCTTGAGTCCATAAAGAGATTTGAGTAACTTGCAAACCTGAGACTCCCCCTGCCCATGGAATCTTTGTGGCAAAGTCATATACACCTCCTCATAAAGATCATCCTGTAGAAATGCATTGTTCACATCCATTTGGAATAGCTTCTAACCCTTAGAGGCTGCAACGCTGATCACAGTCCTCATTGTGACCATTTTTGCAACAAGTGAAAATGTTTCATGGTAGTTAAGACCTTCCTATTGTGTATAACCCTTGGCCACTAAATGTGCCTTGAGCCTTTCAATCTCACCATTTGCTTTATATTTGATTTTGTATACCCACTTTGAGCCAATTGCTTTCTTCCCTGGTGACAACTCTACTATCTCCCAAGTTTTATTAGCTTCAAGTGCCTGATTTATTCCTGCATAGCTTTAATCCATCTCTTATCTGTAGAGGCTTCATAGAAAGTCTTTGGTTATGTAAGTGCAGAAAAATTAGTGAGATATGATTGGTAGTGCTGTGGCAAATGTGTGTAATTGACATAATGAGAGATTAGATAGGCATTGTGTCATGATGGTTTCCATCTAGTAACATAGTCTTTGAGCCAAATTGCAGGTTTTGTGCCTCTGGTGGATTTCCTAACTATGGAGGATTCTACATTGTCAACGGGTTCAAATGGCTGCAAATGTTGATCTGCTGCTTGTTGCTCTTGCAAACCTGCTCCAGTTTCATCCACAGCTGCTTGAAATTCAGCTATAACATCTTCTAATGCATTTGGCATATCTACATTTGCTCATGTTGACTCATCCAAGTCTGCATCTGATGAGTATGTTGTTGTGTGACTATGTTGAGGTAGGATAGCAGGAACTGCCTCTTCATCCATACTGGTATTGCTGAAGTCTTCCTAGGTTGTAGCAGGGGCATTATCAGCATCTTCTCTTGGTTGACTAATGGTCATGTCTACTGTATCAAGAGTGAACAAATCCTCCTGACAAGCTTCTTCACTTTGAAAAGGAAAGACATCTTCTCTAAAGTTTACATCCCTGTTGACAAAGAAAATGTTAGATTCTAAATCAAATAGTTTGTATCATTTTTGTGTCTCTCAGTACCTTATCATTACTGCCCTTCTTGCTCTAAGGGCAAATTTATCTCCTCTAGATAGGGTACTGGTATAACACAAACAACCAAACACTCTTAAATGATCTATCCTTGGTTGTTTACCATATAGCAATTCATAAGGAGATCTTTTGTTTAAGACCTTTGTAGGTATCTTATTGATTAGGTACACTGCTGTCCTAATACATTCTCCCCGGAATCTGATTGGCATGTTACTTTGAATCTTAAGTGCTCTAGCCACATCAAGGATGTGCCTATGCTTCCTTTCTATAACTCCATTCTGTTGTGGAGTATATGGGCAACTGCTTTGATGAACAATCCCAAGTGAATTGAACAACTCATTACACTGATTGTTGAAAAATTCTGTTCCATTGTCTGTTCTCAATGTCTTAACCATTGTACCACACTGATTTTTTTTATCAAAGAAAGGAAATATTTCAACACAATAAAGACTTCACATTTTGATTTCAGCAAACAAGTCCAAATATATCTACTATAGTCATCTACCAGAGTGACGAAATATTATTTTCTATCATAGGTTGCTACTTTGTAAGAGCCCCATACATCAGCATGCACTAATTGAAACACACATCTTGAACTACTATTACTAATAGGAAATCTCAGTATATTTTATTTAGCTAAAGGGCAAATTTGACAGTGTATTTGCATCTCTAGCTTCACTTTATTCTTGAACTCTGGCAAATGTTGCATGGCATTTGTAGAAGCATGTCCTAGCCTTTGATGCCACAATGTGGTGGTCACCCCTTCTCTGTGAAATGAACCAGCAGCAACAACATCTCCTCTACTAAGTATGTAAATACCACTATCATCTTTACCAATCCCTAGCACCTTGCCACTGAATAGTCCCTGAAAGACACAAAAATCAGGAAAAAAATATGCAGAACAACATAGGTCCCTAGTCAACTTGGACACTGGGAGCGAGTTGAACTTAAAGTCTGGCACATGTAAGACATTCTTAATTTTTTGATTTTCTAGAATTGTAGCCTCTCCAGCATGTGTGATTTCAGACTTATCTCTTGTAGGTGTTTTCACTCTATAACTACTTTGTCCCTCTATAGGTCTAATGGAATCGAAAACATTTTTGCAGAAAGTTATGTGATGTGATGCTCTCGAGTCTATTATCCAGTCATATACATATACACTGGATACACTGGACATCAATGACATAATATCTGCCATGTTCGAGGATCTTGTTAACTCTGAAGGCCCTGCACTCTTTTCTCCTAGTGAAGTTTTCTCCAACAAATTTATCAAATGTTTTTACTGTTCTTCCGTGAGATAATTTCCTTATGGTTGATTTCTGGTCTCAATACATGCATATGTGCTAGCATTATTAGCAAAAAGTTTATATGTACCTAGTTGCCCTTTCTTCTTGCTTTTGAAATCTGGAGGGTAGCCTATTATTTTGTAGCAATTCTCTTTCAGGTGACCTTTATAACCACAGTGCTCGCAAATCAGCCCTGGTTTCTTTCCTTTGAACATTTGACCCCTTCCAGCAAGCATTGTCAGTGGTTCCTTATTTGGTTCCACAACACCTAGTGCTCTTTGACTCTCCTCTTGCATAACTATTGCATAGGCTTGATTTACTGATAAAACTGACCTTCTCTGCAATACATTGCTTCTCACTTGACTATAGCTCTCATTGAGTCCCATAAGGAACTTCAGCAATCTTGTCTCACTAGATGTTCGATATAGGGCCTCGATTCTTCACAGTCACAAGAAGGCAATGGTGCCAAAATGTCGAATTCATCCCATAGATCTTTCATCTTTGAGAAATATGAGGTAATAGACTCAGTTCATTGCTTTAGACTTGCAATTTCAGCCCATAGTTGATAGATCCTGGTCAAATTATCCTTATCAAATCTCTCTTTAAACTCATCTCATACCTTCTTCGCACTAGAAGTATACATGATGCTAGGTACCAATTCACTTGCTATGGTGCTACTCAGCCACAAAACCACAACAGCATTGCATCTTTCCCACCGTGTCGCCAATTCACCTTTGTACGATCCTTTCAGACATGTACCGTCCATAAACCCTAGCTTGTTATTCACTAATAGTGCAACCCTCATTGCTCTGCTCCACAGAGCATAGTTTTCTAGCCCTGTGAGCTTTAACGAGATCAATGTTATTCCAGGTGCATCTGAATCTCGAAGAAATAATGGGTGATTGTGAGGTAATTGTCCAATTTCATCCGTCGCCATGATTGAGCTTGAATTTATGCAATTATAGTGTTCCGATCTATGCAATTACAGCAATCGTTGCTCTGATACCATGTCAATTTATTGAATCTACACTCTATGAACTAAGTTTCACAACATGCAAAAGAATCTACGGCTGCATCTACAACAATCTAGAGAGAGAAATGAAGAGCAAGGTTAGAGAGAAGTGAGAGCATTTCTTAGCTTCTGAAATGAAAAGTTACAACTGAATTGGAGAAGGGCACTGTTATATACCAGAATCACATGCCCTTCACACCCATCTACTAATGTGGACCCTAAGGTTCTTTTATCTACACTTAGGTCCCTCAATTAGTTACTCAACCTAAGACTAACTAACTAATCTAAATGCTTTTGATAATATAAAAGTGGGATGCATTTATATCTGGTTACTGCAGGAAAAAAGGCGCTAAAATATAATGTGATACCCAAGTGATATATCTGTATATCTTATTGGTATATCTGTATACCTTATTGGTATCAAAATATGTGCAGAAATAGAACCGGTGCCCCAAAGGCAACATCTGTACATACATCGTTAACAAAATGGGTACGCTTTGCAGGTCATGTGAGTACTGAAGTATAACAAATTGGAAGCTATTTACTTGCAGTTACTGCATGGGAAAAAGGTACTCAAATACAATGTGATACCCGAATGGTATATTTGTATACCTTATTGGTATATAGTTGTATTGCACTAATATGGTTAAACCAAAATATGTGTAGAAATACAAGTGGTGCACCAAAAAAATACAACATCTGTACATACTTCCTTAATAAAATGGGCACACTTTGCAACTCATGTCAATATTGAAGTATAACAAAAAGGTACTCAAATACAATGTGATACTCGAATGGTATATTTTTATACCTTATTGGTATATAGTTGTATTGCACTAATATGGTTAAACCAAAATATGTGCAGAAATACAAGTGGTCCACCAAACAAATGCAACATTTGTACATACTTCCTCAACAAAATGGGCACACTTTGCAACTCATGTCAATATTGAAGTATAACAAAAAGGTACTCAAATACAATATGATACCCGAATGGTATATTGTATACCTTATTGGTATATAGTTGTATTGCACTAATATAGCTAAACCAAAATATGTGCAGAAATACAGGTGGTGCACCAAAAAATACAATATTTGTACATACTTCCTCAACAAAATTGGCACACTTTGCCTAGTTGCTACAGAAAAAAAACGTACTCAAACAATGTGATACCCTAATGGTATATCTATATACCTGATTGGTATATAGTTCTACTGCACTAATATACCTGAACCAAAGTCTTTGCAGAATACAACCGGTGCAGCAATGCAAAAGCTGCACAAAGTTTTTTAGATTCAACTACAACTAAAAACTGCTCTTAATACAAATTCAAAACCAATTCGCTTTCTAAAAATATTTCTTCTCATTCAAATCAATAGTCGCCCTGTTCTTCAACTAAATAGCAACATAGTTCTTCTTTTTTAACATCGTAACTCCCTTTAAAAAAAATACACCTACAAAAATAACTTATGTTATTGTATTACAACGAACTAACAGTGCTCCTCCTACTATAAAGTAGTAGTAGGAACTAACAGTGCTGTTGTAACAGCCCTAAATTACACTAATGGCTTGACTTCAAGTGCTGAGAAAATTATCTCCGAAAGGCATTGCTAATAAACCAACAACATTATTGAAGAAGCCTAAGAAAAGCCTAATAAAACAAATTGAAGATAGATTCTAACATTAAAATAGTTATAGCAACATATTGTACTATTACAATTGTATTCCTAGAAAACACTTTTAAAAGCTAGCGTTTTTACAATCTAATAATGCAAAATACCATACTTCCCTAAAAACTATTAAAATCCTACAAAGTTTTCATGCTACGATTAACTAAAAGCAAAAAGAGACCTATACTACTTCTTGCGCTTCTTTTCACGAGTGTTTTTTGTTACTACTGGAGCCTCAGATTCACTTGATTCACCATACAACTGCTTGTTCCTCTCATAGTGCCACAGCAGTATACCAAACCTAGCTCGAAGACCATCCACATCAAAATTGGCAACAAGGATTGGAAGACCTTCAATAATGTACTCAGCAAAGGATGCAACATATACTCCATAATCTCTGAAATAAAACAAATGAATAGAATATAAAAATTAATTAGTAGTGAAAAATGTTAATATGAATGAGGAAAACAAAGTAAAAAAGGTAACTATTCTTACGTATTTTGATGTGTTGGAAGATTTGTAATCAGTTCAATCTCAAATGGATCAGTCAAGTCCTTTCCCAAGTGCAACCCATTTTCTACTACAATGTCACTTCTTTGGTTATAAAATTCAGTGCTAACTAGAAACAGTGGTATCAACACAGCATATGCCTCTGCCACCTTTTGAATAGCTTTTTTGTGATTTCGACTACGTAGAGAGTGTCATATACATAAAAACATCTCTTATGGAATGATACACACCCAATATCCAATGCCACTTTTCTGCCAAATTAATTGGAAAGAGGACATGATCAACCTGGTGCCATGAAGTGTTGCAATACATCCAAAATTCTTTAATGTACTCCATGATATCGTCTGATCTATCAATCAAATGATCTTGTTTCCCACCTTTTACAAATTCTATGTAAACCCTTTGAATGGTGTTATTAAAAAGAGTATTTGTAGTTATGACTTTGATTGGTATATTAATTTCATATTTCGCCTTCTTCCTAAGATAGTAGAATATAATATTCAAGTGCTGCAAAAAAGAGAGGAAAAAAACATGACTAACACTAACAATATGCATGAACTAATACAAAAACAAAAACAAAAAGTCGTACACATACCGAACTAGACAGTGGCCTGCCAGAATAGTTTAATGTGTGAAAAAACATCTTATCATCAATCTGTTCAACTTCAAAGTCAAAACAAGGGTCCAACTGTAGCACCCCAAAAAATTTTAAAATACTTAAGCGCTATTAAAAAAGTTAATGTGCGCTAATTATATTATTTTGTGTGTAGACGAGGACTATTAATATGATGGATATAAATTGGATATGATAATAAGTGTACGAGGTATATTATAGGTGATGTGGGGTCTAAGGAGAGCCCTAAGTCTAAGTCAAGTTGGAAATTACATGATAGACTAAAGTTCCAAATGAGTACGCACAAGACCAAACTTTGGACGAGTATATATATATATATATATATATATATATATATATATAAATGGTTATGTGATGTAAAACCTATAAAATGAAATATCTTCGAGTCTAGTTTCTAACGCTTCAAACCGTTTGTCATTTGGACATTCCTACAAGAAGTTATGACCAAATTACCAAAGGCTGGCAGAGGAGCCTGTGGATGCGAAGTATCCGAGGCCGCGTCCGAAAGAGAGGCTGGCAATGAAGTGCTGCCATAGCGTCCAAGTCCGCATCCGAACTTCAAAGAGGAGCGAAGTGGGGATGCGAAGCATCCAGGGCCGCATCCGAAACCCAAAATTCTGGGCTTATAAATACAAAATCGGGGGAAGAGGGTATTTTGTGTTTTTGGGGGTTAGAGTTCTTGAAGTGAAGGGGCGATTTTGAGCTCAAATCAAGTCCAATCAACCAAAGTAAGTTGTTAATAATGTTTTGGGTTGATTATTACTCAATATACATGAGTTCTAACATCATTCTTGCATCCAAATACTAGATTTCTTCATCAAATCCTCAAGAACACAAAAATCACCAAATTTGTGATTTTTCAAGATTGATCTACTAGAGGTAATTTCAATGCTTCAAACTCGTTTATTATGAGTAGTTAGCAATATTTGAAGCATTTGTTACAAGTTTTAATGGTTGAAATATTGGATTATAAAACTCTAGTTCATGGCATGAATAGTACTTTTGAGAAAATAAGAGAGAAGATGAATGGTAATCTTGGCGATGAAATTTATGAATACAATGAATCTATGGAACTATTTGTTAGCAAAAGATGAAAGTGATCAACTAAGTAATCACCCAAATTATATATTTTGCAAGTGTTGATTATGGAAGATAATGAATAGTAACTTGATGGCAATGGACAATTGATGTAGTATCATTAATGACTTTGAATGGGTATTAAAACATAAGAATGAAGTTGAATGGTCTAGCATGTAAAACTATTTGGCGATTTGAGTTGTTGGAAGCTTGTAGCCAACTTGTGAGCCATATATGGATGTTGATCAATATCTTAGGTTATATTTTGATGTAATTAGGAAATCTAATTGTAGATATCGACTTGTTAGTGATGTTGAGCATTTTAATCAATATTGGAATGATGGAGGAGGATTGAAAGATTGTGAATGTTAATAAAGCGAAAGCGAGGTAGGTTGATTAGAACTTACTCTTCTTGAGGGACTTTCTCTAAAAGCATGTTTCAAGTTAATACTTAAGTTATTTGCAAATGTGCTTTCGTGTGTGTGGGGACAAACAAGTACGGATGTCTCCATGTACTAGAACATTATGTTGCATATGTAGTGTCATGCCATTTTATGAAATTTTATTTTAAACCTTGTTGGCAGAATGACACTCAGGGTAAATGTTATAAGTTTTTATCAAAACTTACGTATTGACAAGAGTATACATATTTGATAGCTAAAGATAAGTTTTCATGGAAAGTATTTTTTTTGAAAATTGATGAATAGAATAGCACTTGTGGTATCTTTTAAAAATTGATGTTAAATTGCTAAAGGTTGTAGCATGTAAAAGGTTATTTATTTAAATTTTGTTCAAATGATTTGGATTTACTATAAATGCTACGATTTGATAAAAATAGATCATTTGAAGCTACTATGCTATGAATCTATTTTTGAAGTATCAAATATTTTGGGAGTTACTTGTGTTCACCGAGATTGACTTCGGATATATCGTGTGCGTTGTCATGAAACTACATGTGCCGGTGTAGGCGTAGATGGTCACTTTGTGGTATAGACTATGACAGAGTGCTCTCCCTCGAGAGAGTACTATTTTGTGCTATTATTAGCATGGCTGAGTCGATTCTTACGGCACTACGATGAGACGACCTGAGCAAGTAGGGTATATGATACTTGCCGCTAGGTACATAACCTAGTTGAACTTCTTATGTCGGTGATGGTATAGTACTCCCAGTGAAAGGTAAGGATGATTTTCTTATGTTTAGGCCTAAGGAGCCGAAAGTGATTCCGATGACTTAAAGCAAATGGAATGATTTTGTATAATTTTATCCAAAATCTTGGATTGATGTGAATACTTTAAAAGTTTATATTGTGGGTTATATTTCACTTGGTTGTTATTTAAAATAACAAGGGTCGTGAATTGATAAAATTTCTTATCATTTTATATCAAATATTGGTGCATTATTTTTATAAAGTTTGTCCCAACAACTTAAGTAGAGAGAGTCTATGACACTTATTGAGTACCGTTGTGGTGTACTCAGCCCTTAGGGGCCCCTCTCCAGGGCCCTGCTTACTTTATATGTTTCAGGATGATGTATGACACATGGCATGTGATCAGGCCAGGATGGCTCTCTTTCTAAGGTATTATGAAGCACCACTTTCATTTCGTGGTAGCTATCATATTCTTCCTTATTTTATTTTGTTGGAACTACTCCAACCGTTGGTTCTATTCTTTAGTATAAAGGCTCCATAGATAGTTGTGAAAGGTTGTAATAACGGGGTTGTACATGAAATACATGAAAGTATATTTATTTTACTTAGTCTCATTGTTATTAACATGAAAGACATCATGTGTGATTTTGAATTGAAAAATATTTTATCACTTAACTTGAAAATGCATATGATTTTCAAAGAGCTTCCGTAGTTAAATTGATTTTTATGCATATGATTTGGGTGCATCACATGGTTTGGTTTGCTCGGGTCGGGTAGTGTGTCGGGTGACAGTCACGTGAATTTTGGGTCGTGACACCAACTTTCGATCACGAAGTAAATACACTTCCCTATTTCCTATAAAAGAAGATATGGATAAGAAATACATCAACAAAAATTAAGAAAACATGAAAACAAAAGTACATGGAAACGAATACGCACTCTCCCAATTGCATGTCTGCTTCAACAAAGTTTAAGAATGCAGTCGTAAGCTTATAATCAACAACCACTGAAATGTCATTTACAAATAAAAATCTTCCTTTGATAATCTTCGAGGATCCCCCAACTGTACTAACACCAGATTGCTAGTCATTCCTATACGGCGACTATTTTACAACTGCAGGGCGCCTTCTCCGTGTGAAAACTGTAGGAGTTATTTCAACATCTGTTTGTGTCTAAACAACAGCTCTTGATACCGACTGATCAGGTTTAGACTTATTTACATCACGAGTTGTCAGTTTATTTCCAGACTGATTTACATTACGTCTCCCTCCTTGTGTAATGACAACAATTAAATCAAGTTGAGAATCAGTATATTCAAAATCAGAATCTAAGTCAAGATCACCCTCGTGTCGACAGGGAGTTGAAATTACAAAAAGCTAGTGAATCAACAAATATACAAGTTAAGAATTTTTTTTTTTTTAAAATAAAAAGTTATTTATAGAAGACGTTACCAGAAGGCAAATTCACATTATCGCCACCTACATTCGCTTGACCAACACCATCAACCCGAGATGCTGAACACATAAAAGCATTATTAACATCATTATTTAAATAAAAAACTCTCAAAAATATCTCATTTACATACCAACTTCAGAATTAGTAACATCAACAATCGTACCCTGTGGAGTAGTATTTTGTAGTAAATGAGGAGCTTTAGACTTAATAACAGCATCTGGTCGTGTCTGTGCTGCAATTCCTTATGGCAACGGAGTAGGTCCAGACTTTTTAACATCATGAGATGGCTGCTTATATTTTGCTTGTTGTGTAATGGCGATGATTTGATCAATTGCATATGCAGATAGTTCAAAGTTAGAATCCAAGCCAAGATCATGCTTATTTACAAAGGGGGCTGAAAAAAGTTAAAAAAGGTTAGTGAACGCACAAATACATAAAGTTAAATAAATTTAAAAAGAATAATTTTTTTACATATATAATATTTTACCAGAATGCAAATCATCAATAACTACGCCATGCCTTGCTGTGACGTTCTTCACATTGACACCACTGGAACCACCCTCTCGACCAACCCCACAAAAATCAGATACTAACCATATAAAAGTATAATCAAGAGTACTATTTTCAAAAAATAACAGCAAAAATAAAACAACCAAATCTGTGATTTACATACTAGAAGGCACTTTGGGCGTACTATCTCCAATAACGACAACATCATTCTCACTGCCGCCCCTTTCAAACTGGTCATAATCATTGTGCATCTCACCAAAGTAAGGATCAATATCATGTTGCTTATGCTGAAAATGAGAAAATAATAATTTTATTATTATGTATATTATAAGAATACTATGTGCACTAAAATTAAAGAATGGAATAGTATCTTATAAGCATATATTGCATCTTTGAAGAATATACTATAGCATTATATTATATAAAAGAACAATACCACTAAATTTCCCTTTGGTTTCATTGATTGCCTGCGAATAGCTGCAAGCAACTCCTCAAACTTGGTCTCTACAAAAAGTTTCAAACCTTGTAACTCCTTCATTACCTCAGCATTGGTAGGTTCGGAATCACCTCCAGTACTTTGATGCATACTTTGTGTCTTTGGCAATTGAGTGCCATAAACCTGAAAGCTATCAGGTTGACTGTCAGTGCAATAAACTTCAATTTCAAAGTTTAGATCACGCACATCAAATAGTTGCTTCTTAGCATCAGTTGGGGTGATGTTCTTTAGCTGCAATTATTAATGACACTAGATAGAAATAGAAATGATAACAAAACATGGAAAGATAAAAGATCCCTATAACCATATGATACCAACATGGTATACATGTATACCAAGAGAGTATATCATTGCGCTGGGATATTTCTACAACTACCTGTGACTAAACAATTGTACCAAAACATTAAAAGATGCAATAAAAGTATGAGAAAATTAAAAGTATAAGTAGCAATAAAAGTATAAGTAGTAGAAAAGATCCCTATTACAATATGATGCCAATATGGTATATATGTATACCAACAGAGTATATCATTGCTCTGGGATATTGCTACAACTACCTGTGACTAAACTATTATACCAAGACATTAAAAGATGCAATAAAAATATGAGAAAATTACCTGTTCGCGTTGCAAGCTAAACATTCGCAAAGCAACTCGCTCATTCTGTATTTGACCTTTGACTACCCAATTCAGAATTCGTGGAAGTTTTTTTCCAATATGATCAACAAAGCGACCATCCAAACTTGGGCAGCATTCATACAACCAAATCTGTAAAGCCAACGGGAAGCCACCGAGTCTATAAAAAGAAGGCTTATCTTGAAACTTGTTGGAACACGAGTCAGTTGTAGCATTATAAACATCGATACCCCAGGGATAATTATTAAAATTACCGCACTCAACCAAGTCAATGTAAGACCATGAAATAACCTTTGGTTTGAGCAGAGAAAGTAAGAAGTTGTTCACAAAATAAAGAACTGCTATCTTCAACGCATCATCATCTGTCTCCCATTTCTTCTTCGTAAAACAGTCTACTAGTTGGGCCAATGTCACAGATGCAGTCCCAAAATATTTTGAAATCAACCTATTTTCTGGTACGCTCTCTATACTTGTATTACTCTTACATTTCAGCCCAGTAACGAGTGCAAATTCACCCAAACCAAAGCGCAACCTAGAATCATTCACTACAAACCGCATCTCATTTTTCACCTCATGATGTACTTCTCTAATAAGTAAATGGTGCATAACCCGAATCTGCACAATAACTGGTAGCAGATCCAAAAGATATCCAAAGCGTGTTTTCTTAAACATCCGAAGTTGCTTCTTTATTAAATTCTCTTTCAACAGATGAATGACATTGCAGTTGGTATCTCAATCGACCTTTGGTTTATAATCTATGTCCATAGGCACAAGAAAATCCCAACACTGTAAAACATGTTCATATAATAATTTCAGAAATATAATTCACTTAAAATTGCAACTAAAACAACCAAAAATGTTACAACTACCATATGATACCAACATGACATATAACTATACCAATAGGGTATACAGTTCTACTGGCTAATTCCCGGCAACTATAAACGACTATACTACTATTACAGAACAGGCATGCATAAAGAGAAAAATAAAAAAGGTATGTAGTTATAAAGTACTTTCAAGATATTATACGATACTACTATTATTAAAGCAAAAACAAATAGTGTACCAATTAAATGCAACCAATACAACCAAAAAAGGATCCAAAAGCATATGACACCAACATACCAATATAGTATATAGCTATACTAACAAGATATATAGTTGTACGGAGTTGTTCCAACAACTACCTATAACTATAAAAACTATTACATAACACATACTCTATGTCCATAGGCACAAGGGAATCCCAACAATGCAAAACATGATCATATAAATAATTTCAGAAATAGAATTCACTTAAAAATGCAGCTAAAACAACCAAAAAATATTACAACTACCATATGATACCAATATGACATATAATTATACCAACAAGTTATACAGTTCTATTGGTTAATACCCGCCAACTATATATGACTATTCTACTATTATATAACATACATGCATAAAGAAAAAAATAAAAAAATAGTGTACCATATATTAATATAATAAAGTATTTTAAGATACTGTACTATACTACTATTATTAAAGAAAAAGCACATAACGTACCAATAAAAGGAAGTTAATACAGTAAAAAGGTATGATACAAATATAGTATATAACTATACTAACAAGGTATATAGTTGTATGGGGTCGTTCCCGCATCTGAGGTTCCAACAAACATATGATACCAATATATTATATAGCTATACCAACAGGGTATACAGTTGTACGGGGTCGTTCCCAGTTCACACAACTAACTATAATTATAATATAATACAAAATCATACCAGAAAATCAAAAAATAACAATGTACTATATGTTCAAAGCACATATACTAATTTAAAGAAAATTACCTTCTTGGGTGCCACACCAATTTTTTTCTTCTTTACTTGAGAACCATCACTACAATCAACATTGATTGGTTGAGTCTCTGTTTCAGGCACGGATTCACGCCGGCTTCCCCCTAACTCAGAATCCTCAACAACTTTAGCTTTTCCCTTATCATTCAACGCAACACCTGCTATGACTAGTTCAGAATTTATTTTGGGTAATGCCTGGTAAGGAGTTCTATCGACTGACGAAGCATCAATATTGTTGCTTTTTCCACCCTCTAATTCTACATTTTCAGTTGTATTTTCAACACGACTACTGCTAGGGTTAGGACTAAACATAGACGGAGAATCAAAAAATAAACTAGGACCGGACATAGCTGAGGCAACTGATTCAACACCTACTTGGGTTGAAGAATGATGTTGTGCACGGTGCCACCATCTACGCGCACAATGCTTCCGATCCATAGAAAAAAAACCCGCAGATATTGATTCACAAAAGTACAAAAAAAAATACAAAAATTCTATGATTTTGAAAATTCACTTTCACTAAAATGCACTTTCACATCCAAAAATTTCGTCTAGAAATTACTACTTCCTCCGTTCCAACTTATGTGAACCTATTTTCTTTTTGGTCCGTTCCAAAAGAATGACCCCTTTCTAAATTTAGAAACAAATTAGCTTAAACTTCCAATTCTACCCTTAATGAGAACCTTTTATAACTACACAAATACTCTAGACTCCTTTTTGACTTGTTTAGGACCACAAATTTCAAAAGTCTTCATTTTTTCTTAAACTTCGTGCCCAATCAAACAGATTCACATAAATTGGAACGAAGGGAGTATTAGACGAAGAGATAGAACGAAATCTGGAAAAAAATTCAAAACTCGAATCACTAAATGCTGGGTGAAATGTGATTTCTCATGGTTTGGCTATGGAGGTTTTGAAACTAACTCTGTAGCGTTAAAGGAAGAAGATAAATTAAATGGGGCATTAAATGACGATGGTATGGGAATCCGCTAATTGCGTAGGCTGCTGGGGAAAATAGCTTGGGCCGGGTATGAGAATCCGCTAATGGGTGGGCCGCGTAAATAATCTGAGCCGCATGGGTAGAAAAAGTAAATAGTTTGGGCCTAGATATTAAAGGGTAAATAGTTTGGACTTAATAGGTATAAATTGAGATTTTGTCAAAAAAAAAAAAGAACTAATACATAATCAAATCCCATATAGCCCAAAACCTCTTAAGCTCAAACTTGTCCCATTATTGGACAGGTATATATTTTGAATTATTTTGTTCTAATTTATCTTTACTTGAAGTAATTATCCAGTTCTGTATCCAACCATGAGTTTCCAGATTCGGCAAAACTCACCCTCTCAACTCAGAACCTACTGGATTTGTCACAGACACACGGTAATTAGCTCGCGCAAGCTTACAGACTGCATGCTTGGACTAGAAGGATAAATTGGTTCCTCTTTTCTTTTTCTACTTTTGTTGGGTCGCGAACTAAAACAGTGAAATAGGTATGTTGCAAAGCTCTCACGTTATTTTGACTCTCTTTCGCATGTCCAAAAAGTTTTCGTTAACTACTTGTCTACTACTGCTGCTGCAGTTTCTTGGACTGTTTGTATTGGAGATATTAAGTTATCCATAATAGCTTGGCAGTATAATATTACATCCAATAAGCTTCTTGTCGCATAGTAAAGAGAGAACAGATGGTCAAAACTATTATTGACTATAAAATAACGTAAATTTTGCTAAGCTACGTTTTGGAGTAAAAATTTGAGACTTCTTAGCATTGAACTTTTAAATTTGGGCACACTAATGATTTAATCCTATCAGGTTTTGAATCGTCTATAGTAAATTACCAGGTTGAATTCCGTTTTGGAAGTAAAGACGATCCTGCATGTCATTTAGTTTTTTACAAAGTTAGAATGTCGCCAAAAAGCACTGGATAATAGTACTTAATCAAGCTTAAACAACACTTGACATTTATTACAGGATCTTCATAGCTGTCTACTCATAGTAAAAGAACAGAAAGAACTATTAATCTTTATAGCTGTTCTGGTGAGACAACAGTAAGAAACACACCAGACCTTTATTGATTTAAGGAAAAACTAGCAACTAAATGCAGCTCCTACGGTGTACAGGAGGTACGTGGTGGCAATGGGCCATGGTACGTAGAAGGTGGCAGGTTTGTTGGTGGGGTGGATGGTCTAGTTTATGGAGTGAGCAGAAGCCCATATGGAGGAGGAGAAGGGGGCGAATATGTAGTTGGTGGTGGTGGTGGTTGGCCATACGTAGGTGTAGGTGTAGGTGTAGGTGGTCGTGGCTGCCTATGAGGAGGAGGCGGTGAGTGAATTCGTCTTGGCGGAGGAGGAGAGATAGTCGGTGGTGGTTGGCCATAAGTAGGTGTAGGTGTAGGTGGTCGTAGCTGCCTATGAGGAGGAGGAGGCGAGTGAATTCGTCTTGGCGGAGGAGGAGAGAAAGTCGGTGGTGGTGACTGCACTTGGCGAGGCGGAGGCGAGTAAATTGGTGATGGTGGAGGTGGTGAGTATGCAGGTGGAGGAGGCGAGTATGTTGGTAGAGGCGGTGGTGGTTGTGCATATGCAGGGGGAGGAGGCGAGTATGTAGGTGGAGGAGGAGAATACGTTGGCGGTGGTGGTGGTGAGTATGCAGGTGGAGGAGGCGAGTATGTTGGTGGAGGCGGTGGTGGTTGTACATATGCAAGGGGTGGAGGCGAGTATGTAGGTGGAGGAGGAGAATACGTTGGCGGTGGTGGTGGTGAGTATGCAGGCAGAGGAGGGGAATACGCTGGGGTAGGTGGAGGTGATTGTCCATATGCGGGTGGAGGTGGCGAGAGGGATGGTGGTGGTGGAGGAGGTGAGTAAATTGGTGATGGAGGCGGTGGTGAAGGCGAATATGTAGGTGGAGGTGGGGAATACGTTGGTGGTGGTGGTGAGTATGCAGGCGGAGGAGACGAATATGTAGGTGGAGGTGGGGAATACGTTGGTGGTGGTGGTGAGTTTGCAGGCGGAGGAGGTGAGTAAATTGGTGATGGTGGCGGTGGCGAATATGTAGGCGGAGGAGGGAAGTACGTTGGTGGTGGTGAGTATGCAGGCGGAGGAGGCGAGTAAATTGGTGATGGTGGCGGTGGAGAGTATGTCGGTGGAGGAGGTGAGTATGTTGGTGAGGGCGGAGGTGGTTGTGCATATGCAGGTAGAGGAGGTGAGTAAGTTGGTGGTTGCCTATGGGGAGAAGGTGGTAGATGTCTTGGGGGTGTAGGCTGATGAGTAGGTGGTACATGTCGATGAGTGGGTGGTTGTGGTTGATGTCCACGTGAAGGTGGCGACGGTGTTGGTTGTACGTGTGTAGGTGGAGGAGGTGAGTAAGTCGGTGGTGGTTGCACTTGAGGAGGAAGCGAGTAGATTGGTTCCGGTGGTGGTTGTGCATATGTAGGTGGTGGAGTATGTCCATGTCGACTCGGAGGTGAAGGTTGACGATGGCTTGGCGGGTGTTGTCCTCTAGGTGGCGTGTGTCCTCTAGATGGTGGCGTGTGTCCATGCGATGGTGGATGGCCGCCACCACGAGAGGGTGGAGGTGCACCATAGGAAGGTGGTGGATGACTTGGAGAAATCACAGGAGACGGCGGGGGATTGAACCCACGAGAGGGCGGCAAGTGTCCTCTATGCGGTGGAGGACCACCAACAGATGGTGGTAAATGGCCACGAGAAGGTGGTGGGTAGGCATGGCGAGGTGGAGCGTGCCTTGGTGACGGTACATGTCCACGACCCGGTGGTTGTGTTGTCGGAGCACTAGGCGGTTGATAGCCAATAGAACTTGGTGGTGGTTGGCTGGCAACAGGCGGAGGAAGGTAACCACCATATTGAGTTGCTGCTGCAGAATATTCTGCAGCAACTAAAGAAAGAATAGTGGTGCTCTGAAGCAATAAAACCAAGGCAAATAAAGTGCTTAGCTTCATGGGTAATGGCTAGCCCCAGTTGTAAGAACTCGATACAATATTGATGGCATATATATATAGTAGTAGTTGACATTCAACAAGACTGAAATAGCTGAGTAGAGAAGACACTTGCCAGATCCACCACATAATCAGTGAATGTCGCATGCAGCGTTTACAAGTCCAAACCCAGACAATCCACAAAGCCTGGATGAAAAAGTGGAAGAGGTTTTGTTTTTACTTTATTTATTAACTAAACTATAACTACTACAGTAGTGTTTCTAAGGCACTTAAATGACCGAATGTTTCTGATAAGTAGAGTGAGATCACCTTCTCACATTCCCAATATTGTTTGTTTGTTCAAAAATTCAATGGACAGCTAAACTATTTGTCTAGTTTTACAACAGTGAACCTGATATAACGGAATCCTAAGTTCTGGAGCCCTAATTCTTGAATCTTGAACAAGTTATATTAGCTTTCGACATCCACACTGAGCAAAAAAGACCAGCAAGATAGAACTGAGCAATCACCACATAATGCCACGTATAATTAGAAGAAATCAGTAACACAAAGGTTTTATAATTTCTTGAGATAAATTAGAAAGGTGGCAAACCTTTTAGCATCAACCACTTAAATAAGATTGCACTGCAATTACAAACGGAGTGTATTTACACGTTAAATCATAGATTGCACGAGCAAATTTAAATAAGATAAATGACCCACCAAGAAAATACAGAGGAAAATTATTCTGGCCTTGAGACCACCGACACAAACTACAGTTAGGTAAATCTTCATCTCATAATACATGGCCCTTAACAGACCGCCAGCTTCCTTCATCGGAAAACATGCTTGGATGATGAACATCACGAACGCCAGCATCTTCTACTGCTCTTTCCCAGCACATAAGCATTTCTGCATAAACCAACCATTCTCAGAATACAAATTACAAATCATTTCAAGTTTACATCATGCATAACTATACAAAAGTATACATCATACATAACTATACAAAAGCTGAAAGATTGTTTTGATCAAGAGACAAGCTTATATTCAAAATAAGAGATTACATTTAGATGAAACTTAGGCATTTTTTGCTCGTACAAATCAAATAGTAGCACAACTGTTAAACATGTAATATATTCAGCTACAATATTCACACTAACGAAAAAACAAAAAACGTGAATCATGGAAGCAAAAAAAGGAATAGATATCCCCAGGGAATAATCAACATTACAAAGTACACTTGGTATGCACCTCTAAGGAATAATCCATCGTTTTAATCCATGGTTTCACTGGCAATATGAAGTATCACTTCTAGAGAGGTTAAGTAGCCGAAGTTTGACAAAACTTGTATAGCTGACATTTCATATTCCATGTATCGTACAATCTTATTTTTCTTTTTTTTTTTATCGCTACTTCCATGTACTGTACATTCAGTCTCATGAAATGATTATGCAAGACTTCTTAATCAAAGAGTAAAAAGAAGGTTTTCTAGAGTATGAGCTTTCACATGGACCCCATTTGATGTTAAAATCATTTACTTGTAAAATCATGAGAAAGCAGAGCTTTCAGTTCTTGAAGAGGGTTTCAAATTTGAAACTTCCCTTGCTGTAGTATAATTATGTCCGACAGATTGATTTTTCAAGTCAAGACTTTGTATTTCACGAAAGGTAGAGTTGATAAAGGACGATTGGAACATGCTTACACCCTGAAATTTGGAGTACACAGGTAGGGCATTTCACCTTACTTAGTCTGTACTTAGGTGAAGCCAGCAAGGAACTATGGCGTGAGCCTATACATGATTCTATCTTAAGAGAGCATTACTAAACAATAAATATTGCTAATAAAGTAATGCATTAAGTTAGGAACTTTATGGACGAATAAGTTAGTGCATCAACAATAGGAAATTACAAATTTAGTATAAAAGCCAGTCATAAATTGAACTAGAAAATTAAACCGCATCTTTGTGTCTAAATCAGTTATCTAAAATGATTTTTGAACTTAGTTGACAGAAATTTTACTTTAGTTACTTGATTGTCGATTTCAAACCTTTGTTCCATACAATTGTTTTTTCCTTTGTTTTTTCAGAGAGCAAGTTCCATACAATTGCTGTTTCTGGTTTAAAAAAAAAATTCTTGCATTGCATATGTTCATATACTCTTAATCTATGTCTTCCTTCATTACAATACATTCAAATCGACAACAATTCATGAAATGAAGATCTGTGGATGTGCATGCGTATAGGTTTTGCTTCTAAACAAAATCAACTAATCAAATGCAATTTTGGGAAAAAGACATGGAAGTTCTCATTCGTAGAGAGGCTTGATAACTCAGTTCTACAACCTTGACACATCACAGTGTCACTTAAAATCTTATAGAAAACGATGGTTGGTACCTAACAATTTATTTTAATTGTGGAAGTAAGAAAGAAGGATGAAGTATGAGTATGAGAAATGAGAAATGAGAAATGGAAGGATAACTTTGACGCATACCTTTACCTTTCCTAACGCTCAACGCATTTTTGTTTATGACGAATGCTCAACGCATTTCTTATAATAATTCATATTTGTTACATATTACTGGAATACTTAAAAACATCCTTCCTTTACTTTTTACAAATTCAGATACAAGACTCTATAACTAAGTATTTGTTAGATACTACTGGAATACATAATAACACCATTCCTTTACTTTCTTTACTAATCCAGACACAACACTATATTGCCCATCTGTTTGTCTGCTCAAGCTTTTGTAGTAGTTTCTTTTTTGTTGAAAAGAGCCTCCTAAAGAAACTTACTGGGAACACCCAAAAACTTCAAAAAAGAAAAATTAAACTACATTTTTTGTTTTGCACAAAATTTTCCTCATGAAAATCTCTGCACACACTTGCCAAAAAGTTGCCCAAACGCCCTTACAAGCATGATAAGGAATATAATGCACCTTATCCCTTCTCTTTCCTCTTCTCTTTCCTTTGAAGATTGAAAAGTCTTGTTTTAAGTACCATAGTCCACTTTTCTTTCAATCACCCATTGTAAGGTTTTGACAGGTTTTGTCTTCACTCACTTCTTTTGTGAGCAAGGAATAAATACGGAAGAATAAATAAGATAGATATATGTTGAAAATTTGAACCCAATAGGTGGTTAAGAAAAAACCTTGAATCACCAATGTTTTTGTAGCAAAGGGAAGTTAACCAGTAAAGCTTCTGCCTCAGTGTACATATAGGCTTTTGTCATACCCTTTCCCCACACTTAAAATAACACATGCAGCCAATGTATAAGAAAAGGAGAAACTAAAACAAACAAACAAATAAAAAAACAAACAAACAAAAAGAGCCAGCAGTAAGCTAGTGCATAAGGCCCTTTTCCATCAAATATTTTTTATCAGTAAAGAAACAAATTATTAAAGGAAGCTGCGCTAAGATGGTGACATGATACTTACATCCCCAAAAGGCAAGTGTCATCCCTTCTTAATCTCTTCATATGCACATTGAATATTACTACACAAACAAAGCTAACATATATAGTTGATCAAATTTGTCGCCATTCTTTATCTTCCCTCCAAAAGACAATCCCTAATCCCTAATAGTTAAGCATTGTCTTGGCCCAATATACATATGAGTAGCTAACATATATAGTTGATCATAATGATCCCTAGAAACTTAATCGCATCTAGTTTTAGCCAGTGTTATCAAAGGCGCGCTTTAAGCCCTAAAGCGAGGCTCAAAACATGTTGAGCGCTTCACCTTGCTTAACGGGCGCTTCAGTGTTGTCATCAAGGCTCTAAGGCATACTTTTCCTTGTTAACGAGCGTAACCCAAAAGACGTGACACTAAACAATTGATATTTCACTTTATCGTAAATTTTCTTTAATTTCTTTGTCCATATGCTTATAGATATTAGTCTTGGACTACACATACATATTTGTAGTTTTTCTCCATTTGAGCCTTTCTTCATTAAAGCCCACGCTTTATTTGCGCTTAAAGCCCCAACAGACCTTGGAGCTTTTTTGCGCTTTTCGCCTTTGATAACACTGGTTTCAGCAAACATTAAAGCAGAAAAGGCGGAAAGCAGCTTCAGAAGAAAAGGAATTTGTTCTGTGCTGAATCAATAATGGGCTTATACAGCACCTTACTACTTTGAAGAAGAAAGAATAGGGAAAAGATAGAATTTTCACATGAGCATTTTTCTTTGGAACACAGACCCTAAGAAGAGGACCAAAGAAGGAGTTCAAATGCACAATACGGGCGCACGTTTATCCAATGAAAGTTGGCTGTGGGATTAGGGTGAAGAAATATGGATATTCTATCTTTAAAAATTGTTAGTATCCCATGAACCAATGAGAGAGTACACCATACAACTAGAAAGCTATTCAGTAACCTTTGTTGATCTTGAGGGAGTAGTACTCCCTCCGTCCCACATTCATTGAGTCTACCTTGACTTGCAGAGAGATAAAGAGAAAGAAGTGTTGGTTTTGATAGAGATATGTTAAAAACAGTTAGGGTCTTAGGGATGGCAAATGGGGCAGGGCAGGGCAGGGCAAAACCTTAACGGAGCAGGGCAGGGCAAAGTCATAACGGGGCAGGGCAGGGCGGGTCAAAACACATTTTCAGAAAATAATAAATGGGGCAGGGCAGGTGTAGGGGCAGGATTTTTGCTGCAAGCACAAGCAAACAAACTGGAGTATTCTTCACTTGGGTGCGCATATTTCTGTACAAAGGCTTCAAATCATTTTAGCAAAGCATATAATTAATTAGTTGCCGAAATGTGTTTACTTATGAGTATTAACTGAAAGGGTTAATCATACTGGTCTTCCCATTTAATTAGTTTTAAAAATTATTCTTTCTTTCCTACTGTATCATAATCAAGATGACATGTTACAAAAGCGTAATATCTAGTTAATTCATCATGAGAGATTAAATAACAAATAGTAAATGAGAAAGAATTCGAAGCTGGAAAAAAATCTGATGTGCTTCTTATTCTAAATACAAATGACAGTAGCATAATTTTGAGAAGAAAGACTAAAGCAAAGTCCAGACATAAATTAACCCTTTCATTAGTAAAAATGACAGTCCAGTGGTGTTTGTTTGAAAACAAAAAAGGAGTAATTAAGACTACTGTCATTTCTCATTCTAAGTAAAAATGACAGTAGCGTAATTTTGAGATGAGCCAACTAGTAATTTACAGTTCTAAACTTAAAAAGAAAAGCAAGAAAGAAAAAAGGAGCTATACAGGGCGGGGCGGGGCAGGGCTAAGTAGGGCGGGGCGGGGCAGGGCTAAGTTGAAAAAGAAAAAAACTGTTAAATGGGGGCAGGGCGGGTTGAATTTGTGGCAGGGCAATGCTTCACCCGCCCTGCCCTATTGCCATCTCTAAAACAGTTGTTGGACAATATGAATAGAGTAAAATGTAAAACATCAATATGATATACAATAGTAGCATTACGTGTAGTTAAGCTTTTAGGATTTAAAGATGGTAAACTTAACCATATAAAATAGTAACATT
This sequence comes from Nicotiana tomentosiformis, assembly GCF_000390325.3. Lineage (NCBI taxonomy): Eukaryota > Viridiplantae > Streptophyta > Magnoliopsida > Solanales > Solanaceae > Nicotiana > Nicotiana tomentosiformis. The sequence continues at coordinate 81,597,585 of NC_090817.1, read as the reverse complement.
ACGCGCGGCTAAACTTTTAGGTCTTGAAGCAGGTTAACTTTTCCAGTTAAAGAATGGTCAATATGAATGAAATGCCAAGGAAAGAATATCAACAAATAACATTCATTTTTTCTAGCAGGGAAGGGAAATGACAAGCACGACCCATAACCACATCTTTTTTTAAAGAAGGGATAGCTGGAGGCATTTTCCAGCTCTGGTGTATATGCATAACATGAGATCAGCACAGGCATTTTTTATTTATGGCACAGAAACAAGATCAATCAACGACAGAGGTTTCTTGATATGATCATTACATAGAGTGATTGACCTATGCGTCAAATACACTGACCTTAGATGCCCCTGGGAGACACAGATATAAGCTATCACCTTTTGCTTCATAAGAACCGAGGTTTTCTATCTGTTGGCTTCAGAATCTGAAAAGAGCACATCAAATTTTCATCCACACTCATCATAGCACCAGCATTATCAAATTCGCCACAGTAGTTTGGTGCAGAAAATATAGTGACTAGCTGCCTTTCAGCAAAAAATTCATAGCCATCCTCCACAACCTAGGTAAGAGAATGTCTTAGTCAACACAAGGAATTAAAAAGAGGAGACCAAAAGTTAAAAAGGAAATACCTGATGGGCACGACAAACAAGGTCCATATCATGTTGCATCAAGAATTCTGCCACTTTATCAGAACCAAAGGTGTATGAGACACCCCTGTCATTCATACCCCAACCTTTAACTTCCCTACTAGGATCTGACCAAAGTAAATCACAAAGCAAACCGGAGTCTGGAATATCTGTTGGACGAGGTAAATTTCTTATCTCATCTAAGTCTGTCAGATCAGGAGAAAGACCACCATGCATGCAAAGTATTTTATCATCTATGAGAGCTGCCACAGGAAGACAGTTAAAACAATCAGTGAAGGTTTTCCACAGCCTCACATTGAATCGGCGCTTGCATTCATCATAAAATCCATATATCCGGTTAATAGAAGCACATTCATGATTCCCTCTTAACAGAAAGAAGTTCTCCGGGTATTTAATTTTGTAAGCAAGTAGAAGGCATATAGTTTCCAAACTCTGTTTGCCACGGTCAACATAGTCCCCTAAAAACAAATAATTAGCCTCCGGAGGGAACCCACCATATTCAAAAAGCCTCAGAAGATCACCATACTGTCCATGAATGTCACCTAGAATCCAGAAAAAAAAGGCGACAGATTAATAAGTTTGACCAAATACAAAAAGGATTGATTATGACTGTCTGACCCAACCAACCCACCTATGCCTCAACAAAGAAACAGAGACGTGAGATGAATTTAATGGAGAGGATGGAAAAAGTTAGCCAAAAAATAATCCTATAAGGAAATAAAAAGACTTCATGATATAAGACATATTATATAGATACAATATATACTATATAATAAGATATTAGAATAATGACAGCAGGATCACAAAGGAAGCATAGTACAATCAATTTACACGGCACGACAAGTTAGGAAATCTAGATACTGTAATTCTCAATCTCTCAGGAACTAGAAGACCAATCTCAATGATAAACACAAGGACTCTAAACCCTTCTCCCATATCCTATCAAACTACAGCAAAATAGATTAATCAAGAACCTGGTAATCCTATCAGAAAACATAGAAAGAGCCATGCTACTTACTAAAGACAAAATGAGAACTACGAAAAGGATATGCAGTATATCAAAGGCAACGCCATCCAAAAGCAGATATTACCATTCAACTATCTCCCATAAGTATATCAATAGTTCTGTTTTTACACTAAAAATACAAGCCACATGCCTGCTAGTAAGCCAATATAAAAGATGAGTGGGAAAACTGGCAACCAACCTTTAAAAACTCAAAAAAATCACAATTTATTAAACTTAAGGAAGCAGCTTTTCATCTTATCCTGACTCAGACATGCACGTTTCAACGCAAGGAAACTCAACTTTCAAATTCATCAATAATCTATTGCATTTAACAAGGTAGAATAAGCACCTAAAAGACAAACTTAAGGTCCTCAAGCATTACAACTACAAGGAGTTTGACAAAATCAAATGCAACTATTATCCCCCTTAGCAGTTAAGATTAATTACATATAGAAGTAGTATGCCCAGCAGAGGCAAAAAAGAGTAGGCGATTTCTGTAATGGTGGGAGATGGCCAACATACATGTCATAATGATAGGCCTATGCAAAGTAAGTGAAATAAGAGGGGTAGAACAGGGATTTACCACAGATCTTGATAGGGGCTTCAAGCTCCAAAAGATTGGGCTGGTGAAGGAAGATTTCTTTAGAAGCAGTACAAAGGGATCGAATCTCAGCTTCTGAGAGCTGAACCTGCCTAACAGTTCTTGCATTCCTAAACTCCAAAAGCCTGTTGATTATGTCATCAAGAACTGCAGGTTCTATCCCCTGCCCATTTTGAGCCATCACCCTCCCCGTAAACAAAACCTAAAAACCCAATAAAAAGCAAAGAATCACAAGAAAATGGGGTTTACAGCTTTTCGCAAGAACCCATTTTTCTCGTGGAGAAACAAACAAGAAAGAGTAAAGGTTTGATTTTGATGGCTTATATTATTGGTGGGATAAGAGAAAATGAGGCTGATGTGTGAGATATTTTTGGGGGTGAGGGGTTTGGGTTTGGGGGGCTGCAAACTCCGATGTCGGAGTCAGATGAATTCTGTGCAGCCCTTGAGACCCTCTTTTGTGGCTCTTTGCTAAATGATAAGTGTAATTGCTATAAATCTGATATTCTAAGGTTCAATCAGAATCTAGGGTTTCCTTTAAAAAGTCACCGTTGAAGCCACTTGACCACCTGCTCACCCATCGTTGACTCTGTTTTTGTGACTGCTTTTTGATACATATCGTAGAAAGTAATACTAATCATTTTTATTTTTTTTATTCTTCTTGCCCCTTCCCCTTACGCAGGGGAAAAGGAAAAGAAAATTGTCAGAAAGACTAATATTTTTAGTACTAGAAAAATGTAAAAAAATTGAAGTTACAAATTGAAGGGAAATTTTTTTTTTAAAGTTTAAAATTTATGAGTAAATCATTATGTCATTTAAGATACTGTGTGAACAAGTTTTTTAATATTCTATTGATATTTTAAGTATCGAAATTTTGTATTTGTAAAAATTGTTGGCCAAACTAGTATAATACTAATGCAAACATTGATATTTGCAGCTATTGAAATATTATAGATCGTAAACGGAACCAATATGATTTAAGTGTGTGAAAAATTAAAGAAAAAGAGAAAGAAATAATTAAATCCGTTGTCGACGGAGATTGCAAGATAATTCAAAAACAAGTTCTCAAAACAATAAATAAATATAAGGTTACTGTCTTTCGTGGCTAGTGCTTAAAAAACACAGAAAAACACATGAATTAATCTCTCCCCTAAGAAAATTCCCAATTCTTTTTCACACAAAAAGTAACATTTACACATGTTTAGAGTATAGGTTGTTAAATGCTACTAGGTTCAAAATATGAGGGGCAAAGTGCAAAGGGAAAATAAGTCAATTGGACAATATTCAATGATAATTATTTCTTTTAGCCACTCAAATTTATGGGAGGCAGTGTGCCATAAAAGGGTAATCGATTCATAAGGTTAGGATTATAGTTTTTTACGGGTGTATAATTTTACTATCATTTGCTAATCAACATATGTTGCTAAAACGTTACAAAACCATCTTCATCACTTAAAATGCATAAATTGCATTTATGAAACGCAACATACAAATTTCATTTGCATTTCGTAAATGTCATTTGTTAAATTGCTTTTATAAATGCAATTTATAAATTGCCAACATAAATCTCAAATTATTTATGTTAGAATAGTACATTTTAATGCTAACAATGAAAACATAAATCAGCTAAATTAACGGGTAAAGCTAGAAATATCTCTCTACTTTTTTTTTTAGGGTACTTTTGTCTACCAAAAAGTAGAAACCTAAAAATTGACAATTTATTATTACATTTTGTGAATTTTACAAATAGTGTGAAGCATACTCATCTTCTGTTGTGACACATGCATTTTACATTTTTTAAAAATACTACAAAATTATTAGAAATTTCCCCCCAAAATGTGCCTTTTTGGTCAAAAAATTTCACTAACGTGTAATCTTTACGAGAGTTTAAAAATATACAACATGCATATGTGAAATGTGATTTGTATACTTTCTATTAGTCTGTCTGGCTAAGCTTCTCAAGAAGTCAAAAGTATTTTTTTTTCTTTCTCAAAAGTACTTTTTTTTCCCTAACTTGAGGTGTTTGACCAAGCTTTTTTGAGAAAAAAAGTAATTTTGGAAAGAAACAGAAGTAGTTTTTAAGAAGCAGAAAAAAGTAGCTTCTTCCTAAAAGCAGAAACAATTTTGACTTTTCTTCTTACCAAAAATACCCTTAACAAAATATAGTATATACCAAAATAACCGTTAAACCTAATACTTATGATATTAATGTATAAATATTTCTTATTATTTTTAGGATATCTTTCTAATATATAGTGACTTTAGGGGTGAGTACTTTTATATTTGTTGAATGATTTTTAATATATTTAACTTATATTAAAAGAATTCAGTACTTTTAAATTTTATTTTCATATTTTACTTAAATAAAATAAAAAGAATTAATTATTGCTTGTAATAACAAATTTTTAAGATTATTTATTTAATTATAATATTAACTATTAAGTAAATCTATTCATGTCTTTATTCGTAATTTGATACTTAAATGCACTTTCTGAAAAGTTTATCAAACACAAATTATTGCTCAAAAATACTTTTTGAGAGTGCTAAGCTAATTTGTCCGGATTGGCCAAACAGATGGATAGTTATCATTAGCTTCAATCACATTAAAATACAGAAATTTATAAATCATAATTTGCGAAATGCAATGAAACATTTGCGACTTGTGAATGCAATTGTCAAGTGCGACATTATGAATTGTTGTTGTCAAATGTGACTTATAAATCTATAAATCGCCATAGTTAAATGTAAAGCATTCGGCATAATTGGCAAATGCAACATACTTCTCCTGTCCGGCCACGCTCATTACCATTACCAATTACCAATAAGAAGAATCAATTTTGGCGTGCCCATTCAGCAGAATGATTGGACTCTGACTCCACCGGTTCTTCGCTTCATATTAAAGAATGTTTGTTCAATCCAATTTGTCCCCAATCTATTCATTTTCAGCTATAAGCCCTAGCTTCCCCTGCCGGCCTCTCTCTCTTTTGTCCTGAATCCAGGTAAATATCGTGCTTTCGATCTTTTTGCTAGTTTGTTTCTATTTTCTGTAATCTTAATTATTGGGTATGTGGAATTTTAATCATCGTTCATCTACTTCTTTCTGATTTACTCCTGATTAAAAGAATGTTTCTTTTTTCTGGGTTTTATCTCGGAAGATGTCTCTTTTTATTGTGGGTGAGAATTGTTTTTTATTTTGATGCCCCTGCTCTGAAATTGATGTATAGTGGCAGTTGCAATAATAAAACTTGACGAAGAAAAATTGGAGTTCAAATGCTGAGTTCTCAAGATTAATTGATAACCTGCTTAAAGGACTTTCAAGCAATTTACTTTTTAGAGTTGACAGCATTTGACTCCTTTTCTGACGGCAGAAGAAAAAATCTATTGGTTGTTATACTTGTGCAAATGGAAAGGGATGTGAGTCTGCTATTGATGGGCAAAAAGTGCTTAATTAATATGCTTGTTTGATATTATAAGCTTAATAATGATGTATATACACTTCAAAAATAATGCTGAAACATGTATCTATTCCATATGACTTTTAAAAAGTATCTAGTCCATAATGCTGCATTAACTTTTCTTGAGTACGTCCAATCTACAACTTACTGTTCAAATTTACGGATGATCGTTTGGCATACAAAATAACTAGGGATTTCTATCTACTGATTTCTTTCCTTATTCTCGTTGTTGACATCTCAAACAGTGTAATAACGAGGCTTCAATTATGCACTACTGTGTGCAATGCTAGTGAATCTTTACCCATCACTTTGATATATGGCAGTCTTGAGAGTTCCCGATAATTCACTCTCAACTCGAATGCTGCAGTTATACTTGTTAGTATTTCATTCAAACAGTTAGCTAACTATAATACATGTTGAAACAGATGGAGCAACAGGAGGATTCCAAGTCTGAAATAAAGCAATTGCTGGGAGCAAAATGTAATGGCAACAGTAAGCGAGCTCAGCCTTGTTGCAATCCAATTTGCTCATTCTCAGAGCAAGAGCATAGTATGTTGGATTCAAGACAAAGGTCAAAGTCGAGTATGAAACTTTGTGGGCTCATAATCTTTTATGTAATGGTGATGGCAGTGGAGACCATAGGAGGGGTGAAAGCCCACAGCCTCGCGGTTCTAACTGATGCAGCGCACTTGCTCAGTGATGTTGTTGGATTTTCTATTTCTCTTTTTGCTGTTTGGGTGTCTGGCTGGGATGTGACAAAAGAACACTCTTTTGGGTACCACCGTCTTGAAGTTTTAGGAGCCCTTCTATCTGTACAGCTAATATGGCTTGTCTCCGGTTTGCTGATTTATGAAGCAATTCAGAGAATGTTTCATCCACAAGCCAAAGTGAATGGGAAGCTTATGTTTGCTATTGCTGCATTTGGTCTCATAATTAACTTCGTCTCAGTTGTGTGGCTTGGCCATGATCATTTTCTCCATTGCCATTCATATAATCCTTGCAAGGATCATGATCATGATCACGAAATGCAAGAATTGCATCCAAGAAATGAAGAGAGCTCAAAACTGGTATCAGCAGCTTCTAGTTGCAGCAAACCAACGAACATAAATATCGAAGGGGCTTACCTGCATGTTATATCTGATTTGATACAATCCGTTGGGGTAATGATTGCTGGAGCTATTATGTGGTTCAAACCAGAATGGTTGGTGGTTGATCTTCTCTGTACTATATTTTTCTCGATCTTTGCTCTTAGTACTACCATACCCATGCTTAGAACTATCTTCTCCTTATTGATGGAGAGGACACCAAAGGAAGTTGATATTGTTCAACTCGAGAATGGCCTAAAAACTTTAGCAGGACTTCAGGAAGTTCATGACCTGCATGTTTGGGCCATCACTGTAGGGAAAATTGTTTTGTCCTGTCATGTTGTACTTGAGCCTGGAGTTGACCAATATGAAATTATTCAGAAGGTTAGGGAATATTGTAACAGGACATACAGAATTCATCATGTAACCATACAGGTTGAACCATGTTCATAGTAGATGTATATATTGCTTGCTTCATCTCTTTCTTTCTCTATCTCTCTTGTTGAGTATAAGTTTATCGCATTGATCTGTCTTTACTATACTGTTACTGTTTCATTGATAGCATAATTGATTTAGTCTATCTTTGGCTAGGGAGATAATTGTCAACACAAACTGAGAATTTAGACACTCAGTTACACAATTTTCTACGGATTTACCATATGCCCATTGACACTGTCACACTGTGATGATATTTTTACTCTATAGTGTAATTTCACCAACTATAGAAGGTTACTTGTCTGTTTATTTAATGATCCTAAATTGACTTATTATGGTTAATTATATGCAATGGCCTTTTAATGATACGATAGTGTATGAAACTTTTAAACAGTTCGTACATAAAGTTAAACTCATTATCTACTACTAATATACAAATGATATGATGGGCCGAGACACTGACAACTGCAAGAAGTTTATTTTTTCCTTCTGTCTTCTATTTTAAGGAAGATCTTTGAAAATGATAGCATCGATGAAGTGGGTTAAGAACAATGAGGTCTTAAGGTTCAAATTCTAGCGGAGGTAGAAACACTAGGTGATTTTTTCCTATTTGTCCAAGTTTTGGCAGATAGAGTTACCCCGGACTTGTATTGGTGGGAGATAGTAGGTATCCTATGAAATTAATCGAGGTACAAGCTGGCTCTGATACCATGGTTATCAAAAAGAAAAACTGTGAAAATGACAAGGAAGATCTCTGAAAATGCCCATGTTCTTCTTTGGCTAGTTTTGTGTTTATCCCGTTAGGCCGCCTTTAACGAAGCTGTCAACCATCTACAACGTGACTTCGTGCACTCCATTATACGGAAAAGGGATATTTTTGTTCATTTCCAAGTTGCAAGAAAACAACTAAAGAAACAGATGAAGACAGCCACAAGAATCGAAGTGCAAACTGCAAAGCATGCCTGTCTCCTAATCAAGACAAAATGGAAAAAAAAAATGAATCGGAATAATCACTGAATTCAAACGTTGTTTATTAGCGGATTGCGTGATATGTTTGCATCAAAGGGTTAATTTATATCAACTTTCAAGTGATTAGGCTTTTTCCAAGTTATCCTTTCTCGACAACTTTGTCATTCTTGTTGTCATATGCATTCCATTAATATCTTATACAGGTTAAGGGGGTGCTTCTATTTTTCTCGTTTCCCTAATTAGGAACCTTCTGTCTATCAAAATCATTCAAAACTCTGGAGAGAAAAAAAAGAGAGCCTCAAATCTATTAAGAAATGCCTTGGAGATGAAATAGGTCAAACCAACAAAATAATGAGAAGCGATAGAAAGGTTCGAGCACATTGTGTATGAAAAACTTGTAAGTACATGTAGTCTGACACTCTAACTAAACATATCTTCCCCAGCACTTCTCTTTTTTCTCTTCCGTTTGTAAATCTGGACTTCACATTATCCCCTTTTAAGTATATCTCTAATGCTATTCATATTCAACTTAGTCCCGGAAAACCATTTGTTTGTGAAAAGAAGATAAATTCATAAGAAACACTAACAGAACCGCAGAGTGTACTTTATTAACAGAACACATGGAAACTGGCCACAAAATAAAATGCTGCAATTGAAATTAACAAGTTTCTGTGTTCCAAGTCCTGAAAGATCAGAGTTGATTTGGTCATGCCAATAGTAACAGTATCCGCCTTTTTTCCCCCCAAGTAAACAGTTAAACTGTATCATGTGAAGTACTACAGATCGTCCTAAACCAATAGATAATTAACAATGCACAAGCTCTTCTCTTATATGAATCAAGACAGTAATCTACAAGCCTGAAAAAGGAGAAGAAAAAAGAAGAGAAGAAAAGAAACAAGGGGAAAAAAACAAAAGTTTATGTCTTGCTACAAATTCTATTTCTTTAACACCAACTCAAGTTGAACAGCAGCCTCTCTTCACATTTGCCGAGTTATCACTGACATTGATGGTTGTACCCTGACCAGGAAGTGCAGTGCTCGCGGCTGCTTCCTGAGCTGCCAATGCCTTCTTGCTTATGATATGATAAATATCTGTCAATATAGTCTGGAAAGCCTTGTCAACATTAAGAGCTTCCAATGCTGATGTCTCAAGAAATGAAAGTCCTTCCTTCTCAGCTAAAGCTTGACCATCCTGCTCAGAGACTGCTCTAAGATGTCTAAGGTCAGACTTGTTTCCTGCCAGTATGATTACAATGTTAGAGTCTGCATGGTCTCTCAATTCTCGTAGCCACCTCTGAACATTGTCAAATGTTTGCCTCTTTGTTATGTCATAGACAAGGAGTGCACCCACTGCTCCTCGATAGTAAGCACTGGTAATGGCTCTGTACCTTTCTTGTCCTGCAGTGTCCCATATCTGGGCCTTCACTGTTTTTCCCTCCACCTGCATCATTTAGTAAATATATTACTCCGTGAGAGATGCCAAAAGACAAGTAACTTTGTACCATCCCCGCATTTCCATGACGTAATAGTGAGAAGAAATGGATCTTGTTGCTGGCAGAAAAAACAATTTGCATCAGTTACACTATAGGGATTACAAAGTCGATAATTTCATAGTGTTCAGATCTTTTTGTCCAAAAGGACATGATAAACGCCATTAAAAACTCCAATTCCCTTTTGTTGTTGAACATTTTCATTTTAACAGAGAGTAGTATTGTGTAAGGCCACACATAATTGTTAAAGGTGTCATGCCTAGTCATAAGCATTCCTACTTTTTCCTGGGAAGCACATCAGTTGAGCTTCAGACAGATGAATCCATAACCAAGGCAATTAGACATAAATCACAAGTACCAAAATTTCTTCACTCCTAACAAGAATATGTCTATACAAAAGGTCTAACTGCGTCTATGCACTTTATCTTGTGCATACGTGAAGATATGACTGAATCTGTACTCTGTAGACTATTAAAGAATCAAATTTCTTGGCTTTCATTCAGTAGATGATGATCATGTTTGAGGTGTTTGTTTTTGTTTACAAAGTATAACGAGATAAACGAATTATGATGATGAGTCATTTAGTAAAAATAACTATGACCATGGAAGCGGAATTCAACATATGAAACAGAAAGCAATCATCAGCACATACATGTGAAGGACAGTCGCATTAAATGCTCAGCTTGAGATGAATAAATGCTCAAAATCAACAGCTCCCATGATTCAATAATCTCTATGGCATCCACATCATAAAACACACAATTCCAACAGGCATACAGTCAATCATTCAGCAGTTTATTTTAGCGTTCATGTTTCACAAGAGCAATTACAAAACCCAAAACTTACGATTTTGTGTAAAAAATATTTACCCAATCAAGTCACTTAAAAAAGATTAACTGCAAACAACTCTATTTAATAGTATTGCTTGGTAATCTACAATAAATTGTAAATAACATAACAGGTTAAATCACACAGATGTTGTAAAAGATTCATTACATTGTCAGTGTATATAACTTAAATCCAAAACTTAAAGGTTGACCAATAGAAACTAGAAAATTACTGTACGTAAAGCTCAAAAGGAATGAGTAAAATAAAAATACATCATGACTCATGAGATTGATACATACCTGAAGTGTTCTGGTAGCGAACTCAACTCCGATAGTGGACTTCGACTCCAAACAGAATTCATTTCTCGTGAACCTGGATAAAATATTTGATTTTCCTACTCCAGAATCCCCAATCAACACGATCTTAAACAAATAATCGTACTCGTGATCCACTCTATTCGCCATCACTTATGATTTATGATATCTTCTCTCCCAAAACCTAGACAAAACGAACAATTTTTTTCAGATCGGCAACAACACTCCCGATCTAATCGGATCCGATGTAAACCCTAACTGCAATATAAGACATAAACAGAGGCTATTTTCAAATATTTATAAGCATATGCTAATCTTCAAATGTTTATAAGTATGCAAATGAAAAACTTACCGAAAAGGAGTGATCGGAACGGCGTCGTTCTGAGAAGAAACCGGAGGCGATTGAGGAAGAAAATGGATGAATGAGCAGAGATAACAACGGGGAAGTATTTGGCGTTTTGAAACGGCCAATGTGCGCACTACTACCCTTTGCTCCGTTCATTTTTTCCCAATAAATACTCCGCCCAAAAAAGAACGATTCTATTACTCCATTATTATTGCTATTGTTATTATTATTATTATTAATAATAATAATAATAATAATTACATATTTATAAATAAAAGTAAACAAATGTTTGAAGCGGTGTCGTTTTAGGGAAGCTAACATTTGACGAAAGGAACTGGGTTGGCACTGACAGTGGCAGGCTGGAATGGGAATGTTTAAGTTAAACTATTCCTTTAATTTACTGAATTAATTCACCGAATCAAAACATTAGCAGGCAAACCGGTGGCACCTTCTCCATTTCCTAGGAGAGGCTATCATATGCTCATATTCTCAACAACTACTATATATATTTTTAAAAAAAATTATTAATCATCTGGTATTGCACTAATTAAGATTCATGGAATATTGGAATAGCTATTTGCATACTAACCAAAATTCCATTTGAACAGTTTGATTGAATATGTAATTTTAAAAACTTTTAAAATATGTTAACTAATAAGTTAACTATATACAAAGTACCAAATAGTTATTTGCATACTAACCAAAATTCCATTAATATAGTTTGATTGAATATGTAATTTAAAAAACTTTAAAAATATTTTAACATATAAGTTAACTATATTAAATTGGTACAATTACCAACAAATCATGTTAATAACAACAAAACAAAATGTCAGTATCACATAAAATCGGAAGAGAAATTACTAGCTAATGGTACTTATGAATTATGATCAATCTTTAAATGATTGAGGAGGTGTCGTGGCAGTGATTATGTAATCAAGCATGCGTTATTTTTTCTTTCACCAATCAAGCATGCGTTTACTTTTTCTTTTGTGCGTAATCACAACATTATTTGGAAAAAAACAATACAACATTATGGTCTCATTTATATTCCTTCACTAGGAATTAAAGTCGATTTACTCCTATATGTAGGCTGTAACGTTTTGGTTTAATTGTTATAGGAGCATAAATTTGAACTTCAACTTCGCTAGGCTGGAACTTTTATTTTTTCTTCAGCTAATCTATAGTCAAATCTTTGTTAAATTCATCGTCGTCTCTCCCGTAAAAGATTGCCTTATTTTTAGGCTTTTTTATTTGTGAGCCTTGTTGGCATATTTGGAGTCTTTTATTTAAGGCCTTGTTGGCCAAATAAATGGCCTTGTATTTTGAGAGAATGTGGCCAATTGTTGGTCAAGCATTTCTTTCTTCTCTTCCTATATAATGAGGACTCTCTACTCATTTGAAAACACACCAACAAGACTTGAGTCTTCATTTCTTATTTCTTCCTTTATTAAGAGTGTTTTGTATGAGAGTTAGTGTTGGGAAGCACTTGTGTGAACCCTTTCTTTGGAGTGATCTTGTGAGGTTATTCCCTTAGGGTATTTAGGATTAATTAGTGTATTTACTCTAATTTTATACTCTCTTTTGTACTCTTATTGTTATAGTAAACTGCCCCTCTCCGCTTGTGGGCGTAGGTCACTTTGACCAAACCACGTTAAATTTGTGTCTTCTTTATCTACTTTAATTGTCGTTGTTATCAACTTTCATTGTCTTTGTTATTGCCATTATACCGTTGTTTGGCTATATTACGCACTACCCGAGTTCCCGATCCTAACATCTCCTTTTGAGTTTGAGTATTAAATCTAGGGTGTACATCGAAAACTGATAAACCGCCCCAAAGCAACAATTTGAATCAACGTGAAAAAAGTGATTTGGTGAAGAAACATTCCCGATCGTAATTGCCTTTTCACTTTTTTTGTAGTTACATAAAATTTCAGGTTTATACTTTAAAAAATTGAGTTTTTGTCTTATATATACTTGTATACGGTCGAAATCGGGCATGTCCGATTTCATAGGCACGAGAAGCTGCCTCGAGAGTAAGCTCGTTATAGACCAGGCTCGAGCTCAATGGCAGAGTATGAAGCATGAAGATCGAAGTGCTCGCTGAAAATCGAGACCGGGCGTGACCGACTTCGAGTAAGGCGTAATAACGGAATGGCAAAAAATTAGCAACCGACCTAAGATCTCGGCAGAAATTTCGGAACAGATCGAATCAAGCGGTTATTGATGCCAATCATGGGATTTGTTTCCGTTATAAGAATTGTACCTTATTTAAGATTTCTCTATTATATAAAGAGGGACCCCATTCATTTGTAGGAGAAGATTCACTGAGAAACATATAGAAAAAACGTTGCTCTCTATTTCACTTACTATCTATTATTATTCATCATTGTTTATTTTTCTGTTCTTTATTGTTCTCCTTATCCAACCTCGAGACCATCTCGAATCGAGATCGAAAGCTCTGCTAGAACACTAGTTTGATTTATTTTATTATTCAAATTATCTTTTCAATTCCTTGTTTATCAATTGGTATTGAATTAAATCATGTATCCTTAAAATCACTAAATAAGTTTAATTGTTACTCGAATTTTAGGGTAAACGGTTTGGCGCCCACCGTGGGGCTAAGGATAATAGTGATTTTTCAGTACTGATTCTGGTGAAACGCACTATTTTACGCTTGTTCTTGTCAAGTATCTTTGCTTTCAGGTTAAAACATGTCAAACTCACAAAACGCATCCACACACGGTGACAATGGCGTCGGATTCTATGGGAAAAATAAAAATATGATTGCTCCAGGAATCGAAGTGCCACAGGCTACTCACGGGGGAGCACCGGTCGCCAACCCCACCGATGTCAGTTTGCATGTTGCTCTAAATGCGGATCTAGGCACAGATCTCGATGGGAGTGTACACAGAGAAGGTCGGTCTAATGGCCAAGGAACACAGGGCAGAGGAGACGAGGGAGTCAGTCTCCAAGTAATATTCGAGATGCTTCAGGCTCAAAAGTCGTTATTGCTCAATTAAAAAATCAACATAGAGCTTTGAATAGGATCGAGTCGAAAATTACTTGTCGTACCGAGCCATTACCGGAGAGGTCGAGTGGTAACGAATCGGGGACTGATCCTGCGATAATTAAAATGCTGGAGGAGCTCACCAAAAGAATTGAATCAGGGGAGAAGAGAATCGAAGCCAACGATAAAAAAGTGGAGACATACAACTCTCGAGTTGATCAGATACCGGGGGCACCGCCAATCTTGAAAGGATGGATTCAAAGAAGTTTGTACAAAAACCCTTTCCTCCAAGTGCGGCTCCGAAGCCTATTCCAAAGAAGTTCCATATGCCATACATACCCAAATATAATGGTACTACCGATCCCAACGAGCATGTTACTTCATATACATGCGCCATCAAGGGTAACGATTTAGAGGATGATGAAATTGAATCTGTGCTGCTGAAAAAATTCGAAGAGACCCTTTTGAAGGGAGCAATGATTTGGTATCACATCCTACCACCAAATTCCATCGACTCATTTGCCATGTTAGCAGATTCTTTTGTAAAGGCACATGTCGGGGCCATAAAGGTCGTAACGAGGAAATCAGACCTTTTCAAGGTAAGACAAAAGGATAATGAAATGCTGAGGGAGTTCGTGTCCCGATTTCAAATTGAGCACATGGAGTTGCCACCGGTCACAAATGATTGGGCCGTTCAAGCTTTCACCTAAGGGTTGAACGAGCGGAGTTCGGTAGCATCACGTCAGTTGAAACAAAATTTGATCGAATATCCAGTTGTAACTTGGTCAGATGTGTACAATCGATACCAATCTAAGAACAGGGTCGAGGACGATCAATTGGGAGCTCCTTCCGGTTTAGCACATCCAAATAAGTCAGCAATTAAAAATCAAAGGGACATCTACAGGGAGCCAATGTCGAACAGATATCGATATCAACCATATACCGCAAATCGAAGGAACAATAAGGATAATGGTTCAGGACGCAATTCCTCCCAGAACGATCAGAGAAGTGATCGAAGACAGAATTCTCGGGGACTTATAAGCAAGAGTGGTTTTGACAAGTATGATGATCCTACATAAGCACCTCGGTTATCAGAATATAACTTTAGCATTGATGCATCAGGCATTGTATCGACAATCGGAAAGATCAAAGATACTGGGTGGCCCAGACCCATACAAACTGATCTTTCTCAAAGAAACCCAAATTTGATATGCAAGTATCATGGCATGCATGGTCACAAAAATGAGGATTGCAGGCAATTAAGGGAGGAGGTAGACCGTCTATTCAATGAGGGCTACCTTTGAGAGTTCCTCAGCGATCGAGCCAAGAATTATTTAAGAGAAAGTGATGCCAACAAGAAAAATAAACAGGAGGAACCCCAACATGTCATTCATATGATGGTCTATGGGGTCGACATTCCACATGGACCGATATTCAAACGCACTAAGGTATCAATCACTAGGGAAAAATGAAACCGGGATTATGTGCCCGAAAGCACTTTATCATTCAACGACGAAGAAGCAGAAGGCGTTTTTCAGCCCCACAATGACGCTCTGGTAATTTCTATCTTATTAAATAAAGTTCAAGTTAAGTGTATTTTAGTAGATCCAGGTAGCTCGGCGAATATCATCCGATCAAGGGTCGTGGAGCATCTCGGCCTACAAAATCAAATCGTGCCCGCAGTTCGGGTCCTAAACGGCTTTAATATGGCCAGTGAAACAACTAAAGAGGAGATTATTCTACCAGTAAACATGGATGGAACCATTCAAGATACTAAGTTCCACGTGATCGAGGATGACACGAGGTACAATGCCCTACTCGGAAGGCCTTGGATTCACAATGTGAGAGCAATCCCTTCGACACTCCACCAAATGATAAAATTTCCGACATCAGACGGTATAAAAACAGTATATGAGGAGCAGCATGCTGCAAAGGAAATGTTTGCGGTCGATGAGGTAACACCGATATCGACACTATCAGCCTCGAAAAAGTCGAACATCAAAGATAAACAGGAAGTCAAATAGCAATCACAGCCACCAGCCTCGACCGAATAAGGGAAGCGGGAGATATAAGAAGAAGAGGAGGATTTTCTAACCCTTCGAACTTTTGTTGTTCCCAAAGATAGTGAGGCCACCAAATCATCGGTCGAAGAGCTGGAACAGGTTGTATTGATCGAGTACCTGCCCAAGCGAAAAGTATACCTGGGAACGGGATTAACCCCCGAACTCAGGAAAAAAACTTATTCAATTTCTTGTTGATAACATAGATTATTTTACATGGTCTCATTTAGACATGATAGGGATTCCACCGGAGATAGTGACACATCGGCTGAGCCTGGACCCTAGATTCAAACCGGTGAAGCAAAAGAGAAGATCCCAGTCCGATGTAAAGCACGCATTCATAAAGGACGAGGTAACTAAACTTCTCAAAATAGGATCCATTCGGGAGATGAAATATCCCGAATGGTTAACCAATGTAGTTGTAGTCCCTAAAAAAAGGGATAAACTTAGAATGTGTGTAGATTATAAGGATTTAAACAAGGCGTGCCCCAAAGATTCTTTTCCACTACCTAACATCGATCGCATGATCGATGCCACGGCCGACCACGAGATCCTTACTTTTCTCGATGCCTATTTCGGGTACAATCAAATTCAAATAAACCCGGAAGACCAAGAAAAGACTTCATTTATCACCAAGTATGGAATATATTGTTATAATATAATGCCCTTCGGGCTAAAAAATGCAGGAGCTACTTACCAACGCCTAGTGAATAAAATGTTCGAAGAACAAATAGGTAAATCAATGGAGGTTTATATTGATGACATGCTAGTTAAGTCCCTACGCGTAGAGGACCATTTGGCTCATTTGCAGGAAACGTTCGAGATTTTAAGTAAATACAACATGAAGTTCAACCCCAAGAAATGTGCTTTCGGGGTTGGTTCAGGAAAGTTCTTTGGATTCATGGTATCGAATCGGGGAATCGAGATCAACCCTGATAAAATCAAGGCCATCGAAGACATCGCCATCATGGATAGTGTAAAAGCCATACAGAGGCTAACTGGGCGGATAGTTGCCTTAGGCCGATTCATTTCGAGGTCATCAAATCGAAGCCACATATTTTTCTCTTTACTCAAAAAGAAGAACGATTTCGCCTGGACCCCGGAATGCCAACAAGCATTGGAAGAGTTGAAGCGATACTTATCAAGCCCACTACTTCTTCACACTCCAAAGGTAGATGAGAAGCTTTACTTGTACTTGGCAGTGTCGGAAATTGCGGTAAGTGGTGTCCTAGTTCGAGAAGAGCGAGGTACACAATTTTCCGTTTATTATGTAAGTCGGACCTTAGGAGAAGCAAAAACTAGATATCCACACTTAGAAAAATTAGCACTTGCACTAATAAGCGCCTCTAGAAAGTTAAGACCATACTTTCAATGTCACCCTATATGCGTATTAACCACTTATCCACTTCGTAATATTTTGCACAAGCCCGAACTGTCGGGTCGATTGGCTAAATGGGCCGTAGAACTCAGTGGGTACGACATCGAATATCAACCTTGGACGACCATCAAGTCTCAAATTTTAGCAGACTTTGTGACCGATTTCACGCGAACCTTCGAACCCGAAGTTGAAAAGGAACTCTTGTTAAAATCGAGTACGTCATCGGGGTATGGACCCTTTTCACAGACGGTGCTTCAAATGTGAAGGGGTCCGGGCTAGGTATCGTTTTGAAGCCGCCCATGGGTAGCACTGTTAGGCAATATATAAAAACTTCTAGGTTGACTAACAATGAGGCCGAGTACGAGGCCATTATTGCAGGTCTCGAGCTAGCTAAAAGCTTGGGGGCAGAAGTCATTGAAGCCAAGTGTGACTCTTTAGTGGTGGTGAACCAAGTAAACAAAACCTTCGAAGTTCGAGAGGATAGAATGCAAAGTTATTTGGACAAGCTGCATGTAACTTTGCACCATTTCAAGGAATGGACTTTACAACATGTACCTCGAGAACAAAACGGTAAGGCCGATGAACATGCAAACTTGGGGTCATCGGTAGAGGAAGATGAGATCAGCTCAGGGATTGTCGTTCAACTCTCAAAATCTGTGATCCAGGAAGGTCGTGCCGAGATAAACTCTACAAGCTTAACCTGGGATTGGATGAATAAATATATTGAATACTTGAAGTATGGAAAGCTCCCATCGGACCCTAAAGAGTCGAGAACCCTACGAACCAAAGCTGCTCGATTCACATTGGCTGAAGATGGAACATTATACAGAAGAACATTTGATGGACCATTGGCAGTGTGCTTAGGAGCCGGAGGCACCGATTATGTTTTACGAGAGGTCCATGAAGGCACTTGTGGGAACCACTCCGGCGCCGAATCACTGATTCACAAAATCATTAGAGCAGAATACTACTGGGACAACATGGAAAAAGATAGTAAGGAGTTTGTTCGGAAATGTGATAAATGCCAAAGGTTTGCACCAATGATCCATCAGCCCGGAGAACAACTTCATTCAGTCCTATCCTCATGGCCATTCATGAAATGGGGGATGGATATCGTCGGCCCTCTTCCATCGGCCCCAGGTAAAGCTAAGTTCATTTTATTTATGACTGACTATTTCTCTAAATAGGTTGAAGCACAGGCGTTCGACAAAGTGAGAGAAAAAGAGGTTATAGACTTCATCTGGATCACATCGTGTGTCGATTTGGGATACCCGCAGAAATAGTATGCGACAATGGTAAACAATTTATCGGCAGTAAAGTGACGAAATTTCTCGAAGACCATAAAATAAAAAGGATATTGTCAACTCCATATCACCCTAGTGGGAACGGACAGGCCGAATCGACGACAAAGACTATCATCCAAAACTTGAAGAAAAGGTTGAACGAAGCTAAAGGGAAGTGGAGAGAAATTCTACCCGAGGTCCTTTGGGCATATCGAATAACATCGAAGTCCAATACAGGGGCAATTACATTTTCCTTAGTATATGGCTCCAAAACTTTAATTCCAGTCGAAGTCGGAGAACCCAGCGCTAGGTTTCGACATGCAACGGAGGAATCGAACCATGAGGCTATGAATACTAGCCTCGAATTATTAGATGAAAAATGAGAAGCGGCACTCATACGAATGGCTGCACAAAAGCAACGAATCGAAAGGTATTATAATAGAAGAACCAACCTTCGCCACTTCAGGGTTGGGGACTTAGTGTAACGACCCGACTTGTCGTTTTAAGAATTTAAACCTCGCCTGGCGGCATAAGGCCCTAAGCAGCTTCTTATTATGTGTATTGATTTGCGTGCATGGTTGAATTCAGTTACCGGATTATTTAGAGTGATTTGGGATACTTGGTCCCTAAAACGGAAGCTTAAGTCTTAGGATTTTTACCGTAGTCGAAACTGTGTGAAGACGACTCAGGAATAGAATTTTGATGATGTCAATAGTTCTGTATGGTGATTATGGACTTAGGAGCGTGTCCGAAAAATTATTTGGAGGTCCGTAAAGTATTTTGGCTTGAAATGGCGAAAGATAAATTTTTGGAGAGTTTGACCGGGGGTTGACTTTTTGATATCGGGGCCGGAATCCGATTATGGAAATTAGAATAGCTTTGTTATGTCAATTATGACTTGTTTGCAAAATTTGAAGTCATTCTAGATTGGTTTGATGTGTTTCTGCACAAGATATAGAATTTGAAAATTCAAAGTTCATTAAGCGTGAATTGGGGTATGATTCGTGGTTTTGATGTTGTTTGATGTGATTTGAGGCCTCGAGCAGGTTCGTGTTATGTATTGAGACTGGTTGGTACGATTGGACTGGGTCCCGGGGGCCTCGGGTTTGATTTGGGGTGGTTCCAGACCAAGCTTGGGTGTTTTGATGTTGCTGGTTGCTGGTTCTGGTGTTGTTCTTCGCGTTCGCGAGGAGCCTCTCGCGTTCGCGAAGAAGGATTTTGTTGTTAGGACTTTGTTCTTCGCGTTCGCGAAGAGGTTCTCGCGTTCGCGAATAAGGAAAATTTATTGTTCGTCGTCTCACTTTAGAGGCTCATATCTCGCAATTTATAAGGAATTTGAAGATGATCCAAAAATAAAAATTGTAGCCCTTTGTGTTTAGTTTTCAGAAAGGTAAACCATTTGTTATTTGGAGTTATGTACAAAAGGTTATGGTGGATACACTATTGTCTATCCGGGAAGAGTTTGGAAATCTCTATTGCACATAGTTGATTTTGAAAGCTTATATCTCGTAATCTATAAGGAATTAGGAGATGAATAACAAATGAAAGTTATAGTCCTTGGAGTCTAGTTTTTAAAAAGTCAAACCATTCATTATTTGGAGTTCTGTAAAAAATGTTATGACCATTATACTAGAGGCTATCTAAGAAGAGTTTGAAAATGACTTTTGAAGAATTTATTCATCGCGAATGCAAGGGGAGTCTCGCGAATGCGAAGAACAAACCCCTGGGCAGTAGAATAAAGTCCAAATTCGTGTCATTCTTCCATTTTTGGACCAAGGAAGCTCGGGTGAGGCGATGTTTCGAGAGTTTTTCAAGGAAAACATTGAGGTAAGAATTCCTAACTTCATTTTGGTTAAATTACATGAATCTATTGTTGTTTTTATCACTATATTAGTGAATTGGGTTGAAAATTTTAGAAAATCCTCTTGGTTTAAATTTAAGATTTGGAGGTCGATTTGTTATAAAAATTCGATAAAATTGGTATGGTTGAACTCGTATCGGAATGGGTATTCGGATTTCATGAAAATTATGTCGGGTTCCGAAGGGCGGGCCCCGCGTTGACTTTTTGGAATAAATTTTTAAGTCGACGTATTATTATCCGGAATTATTTTCGATGAATTTTAATGAAGTTATACAATTAATTTGGATAGATTTGAGCTGTCCGAAGGTCAATTCAAGCAAGAAGGCTATTTTGGAATATCGGCCTAACTTAAAAAAGGTAAGTGTCTTGCTTAACCTCGAGTGGGGGAATTACCCCTTAGGCATCGAGTCTTATGTGCTATTTGTGAAATGTGAAAAGCCGTGTACGCGAGGTGACGAGTACGTACTCGGCTTATATGTGTAAATTTTATTGAGTTAACATCTTGAGCATATTGTATGGTAAATTGGATAATTGTTGGTATATATTTAATCATCTAATTGTCGTGCCTAAATTCTTGTTGTTGTTGAATCTGTTGTTATATGACAATTTGATGCGATTGTTACTTGATTATTTATGTAATTTCGTGAATTTGTTGGTTTGATAATTATTGGAATTTAATTTCATTATGGATTTTCCCTCTGCAAATAATTAATTAAATGAGCTTAAGAAGAGGTGTTTATATAACTATTGAAAATTTGAATTTAATAAAGACTTTGCTTTATGTTGAGTAATTTCTATCTCTATTGATTGTTTTTGGGTGTTGTGCACATTGTGTGGAGCTTTTCGCTATTTGTTGTGAAATTAATTGACTTGGTTGTAGCTTTGGAATTTGGTTGTGGTCATTGGGCAAATTGTGATATGAATTGATTTTGTTATGTTACTGTGATAATTTCCCATGTAAATTATTGTGTTGTGTGAGTTGTTATTTTGGGGAGATAAGGGTGGCATTTCACCGTTGATATTATGTGGTTATAAGGGTGACATTTCACTGTTGTGTTTGTTGGAATATTGTCTGGGCGGAGCGATAAGGGTGGCTATAGGAGTGATAAGGGTGTCAATAGGAGCGATAAGGGTGGCTATTGTCAGGGACGATATGTGATGATGTGGGGTTGTGATGTTGATAATCTTCATGTGATGTTGTGATTTTCTTGTGTTTACTTTTATACCTTGTGCAATTTGTCTTCTTGTTAGTAAATTGATAACAATCTGATTTATGTTGAAATTGAGACCCCCAGGCTATTGCCAGGCGGTTTATAAAATGAAATGTGGGCACGAGATGCCGTGAGTAAATAATGAGGATATTTGGCACGTGAATTGTCCGTGCAGTTGTGATATGAAATGTGGGCACGAGGTGCTGTGATGAAATGATAATGATAATTGGCATGTGAATTATCCGTGCAGTTGAGATATGAAATGAGGGCATGAGGTGCCGGGGAAATATGATAATTTAATTATGGGCACGAGGTGCCGTGGAAATATGAAAAAGGGGCGAGACCCGTATTTTTATGATTATGAAATGAGGTGTCACATGGTGACTTTTTAATTGAAAGAATTATATTCAAAATATTTATTTGGAAGGATTTTTACTTAGAAAGTGAGAATTGTATTTGAAAGATATTTATTTGAGGAAATTATATTTGAAAAGATTTATTGAAAGAATTATATTTGAAAAAATAATTATTTGAGAAAATTATATTTGAAAGAGATTTATCTGGAAGAATTATATGTAAAAGACATTTATTTGAAGGACTTGATTTAATTGGGTGTAATTGTGTTTATTAATTGTTGAGTAATATTAATGATGTTCTTGTTGTCTGTTGTGCATATCACTGGTTGTTTTATCCTGCCCTTATTATTATTTGTCTCCTATTATTTTGTATATTATATTGCACATATTATTAGACTAGTGAGTGTCTTGACTGTACCTCGTCTCTACTCCATTGAGGTTAGTCTTGATACTTACTAGGTACCGACCGTGGTGTACTCATACTACACTTCTGCACATTTTTGTGCAGAGCCAGGTATTGGAGACATCGGACTTGAGAAGAGTTAAAGCGGGATCGTAAGGATTCAAGATAGAGCTGCTTGGTCGTCGCAGTCCCTTGGAGTCTTTTCATTTCATTGTACTGTTAATTTTAATCAAACAGTATTATATATTCGGTCCTCGTGATCATTCTATGCATTCAGTTAGAGTTCGTGACTCAGTACTACCAGTCTTGGGAGGTTGTACATTCATATTTGTTCCTTTGTTAGTTTTGGTTACTTATTTAATTAAAAAAATAGCTCCAGAAATGTAATTGAAATCGGCTTACCTAGTCTTAGAGACTAGGTGCCATCACGACGCCTGTGGTGGGATTTTTGGGTCGTGACAAGTTGGTATCAGAGCTCTAGGTTCATAGGTTCTACGAGTCATGAATGAGTCTAGTAGAGTCTTGCAGATCGGTACGGAGACGTCTGTACTTATCTTCGAGAGGTTAGAGAACTGTTAGGAAATTTCCATTTCTTTCATTCCTGTCGTGCGGAATTTGTTGAATTTGAAATTCGAGCCTTTGTATCTCTATTCTCTCACAGATGGTGAGACACGTGCTACCGGGTTAGCTGAGCAGGCATTCACACATACTGCTAGGGCTGCAAGAGGCCTGGGCCGAGATAGAGGCCGAGGAAGGGCACGTGCTACGACTAGAGCACCTGTCAGAACAACAGTTGAGGAGCCACCAGTAGCTACAGTTGGGGGACATGTACCGGAAGCACCTGTTGTTACTCCCAGACTTCAGGAGACTTTAGCACAGTTCCTGAGTATGTTCGGTACATTAACTCAGGCGGGATTGATCTCTGTTACACCAAATATTCTGCAGATTGGGGGAGTAGCTCAGACTCCTATCACAGCTCCACAGCAACAGGTTCACGTTGGTCAGGTTTCGAGTGTAGTACTGATACAACCTGTTATTCCAGTTCAACCTGAGGTCAGGCTTGAGGCATCAGAAGAAGAACAAAAAGAGACTTGAAAGGTTTAAGAGGTATAGTCCTCCTACTTTCAGTGGTACAGCTACAGAAGATGCCCAAGGATTTCTAGAAAATTGTCAGCGTATTCTCCGTACCATGGGTATTATGGAAGTGAGCAGAGTTGCCTTTACTACATTTCAACTGTCAGGCGCAACGTATCAGTGGTGGCAAATCTATGAAGAAGGTAAACCGACTGATGCCACACCACCAACTTCGACTCAATTTTTGGAAATGTTCTTGAAAGAGTTTGTTCCCCATACTCTCAGAGATGCGTGGCGCACAGAGTTTGAACGGTTACGTCAGGGCATTATGACAGTGTCAGAATATGCTATCAAGTTCAGTAAGTTAGCCCGTCATGCACCTATCCTAGTTCCTACAATCAGAGAACGGGTCTGCATATTCATTGAGGGGCTCAAATATGATATTAAAATATGCATGGCTAGAGAATTGCAAACTGATACTCCATTTCAACAAGTGGTGGAGATTGCAAGGAAGATTGAGGGTGTTTTAGGCGAGGAAATGGAGTCTAAGGAGGCCAAAAGGTCTCGAAGATCTGGAGGGTTCAGTGGGTTTTACTCTTCAGCTAGAACCCATTATAGCGGAGGCTCGAGCAGTCGATCAGCTCAGTCCGCACATCAGATTACTCGGATTTCTCCAGTAAGTTCTTGCAATGCACCACCGGTACGAGATTCCTATAATGATTATTTTAGTTATCCAGCACAGACTCAATTCGAGCAGTCGCGACCTCAGAGGGGTTGTTATGAGTGTGGTGATGCTAGGTACATCATGAAAGATTGTCCCAGACTTGGGAGGGGTGGATTTCATCAGAGCACTCAAGCTACAAACTTTATTCCAGTTAATACTCTACGTGTACAGTCAGCTAGAGGTGGAGGACATGCGGGTAGTGGACGCCTAAGAGGTGGAGGCCCGACTCATTGATATAATCGCTATGATTTGGCCGAGGCCAATACACCGGATGGTGTCATTATTTGTACGATCCCTATTTGTTATAAAAAAATATTTCCCCTTAGTTGGATTCAGATCTGAATATTGAGGTGAGTCCTCCTATTATGCTCCGCTTATGGGCGAGCTTCGTAAATTTGTGACCCACTTATATGTGTATCCCTGTAGGGAGATTTAAAGATGTGAGCTTGTGTCTGTCATTTTAGTTTTGTGCACCATTGAGGGCTAATAGTCCAAAAGCAAAATTTTATTATTCAATGCAGTGGGTTTTGATGCGATTTCGGAATAATTGATTTTAATTTTTATGAATTATACGCCCTACCGGTATGAGGGTTCATTATGTGTTGTGAAAACTGTTTATGAAATATATTGAAAAGAAGAAAGAAAAGAAAGTTGAAATTTCAGTTGGCACAATGTGCAAAATACTTGTGATTCGGAGTTGAGGACGTGATCCTCGCATTTTATGTGTGATGTAAAATATTTAAACCGGGCTACAAGTCGCGATGTAAGTTATATAAGGACGGGGTCCTTGTGGTGAAATATTTATGAGTTTAAAATTATCCCTTTGTGAAATTAATTTGTACAATAATATTTAATAGGGAGTCATGCCTGTTAGGCTTATTTGATAATTCTTGAGTATTTTTCTGTTCATATTCAGCCATTTTCGTGCTGTAAACATTTAGTTTTAGCCTATGAGGTGAGTGCCCAGGTAGTGTTAAATGTGACTCGTTAAGTCGGATAAATAGTTATGAGGTCTTCATGCCTCACATTCTGTCATTAGTATTGTGAAAATTCAAAATGAGGTATTGATTAATATGAGATTTATTGATGATGCTGGAATTAATTATGAACAACTTTTAAGACGTGAGATGTGGTGATGAGCATACATATGATGTACTTCATGTCCTGATATCACAATGATAATGCAATGCTTGTAATGCTGAGATCAGTGTTATTGATATATACCTTGTGGATGTGTTGTTAGAAGTCGTTTTGGTGTTACTCTAGTAGGTGGATAAGCCCATTTACAGGGGAGACTCTGCCGAAATTTTCTAAAAAATTTGGGAGTTAGAAAAAAAAAATGGGAGATTGATATGTGTGAAAGAAGAGATAAATTAT
Source organism: Nicotiana tomentosiformis (assembly GCF_000390325.3). Classification (NCBI taxonomy): domain Eukaryota; kingdom Viridiplantae; phylum Streptophyta; class Magnoliopsida; order Solanales; family Solanaceae; genus Nicotiana; species Nicotiana tomentosiformis. Next base: position 81,571,687 of record NC_090817.1, on the reverse strand, counting down.
GTTATGTGTTTGAGGACTGTTTGAGGACGAATGATCCTAAGCGGGGAAGAATGTAACACCCCCAGAAAAAAATTTGAAGTACTTCAACACTATCAAGAAAGTTGATGTGTGCGTAGGCACAAGTTTCTACAGACAGTTGAGACTAATACCGTGCGTTGATGAAAAATCAGACTTTCTGAAATGTTTGGAGTGTAAGAAATTGGTCTTAAGGTTCACAAATAATAATAAAAGAAATAATCTCAAATGATATGGTGTTGCCAGACTTAACTCCAATGCAGTAACGTGGGACCAACCGTAAAAGTAAAAAAATCATCAATTCGGTAACCTCAGAATAATTATTAGCACGTTCGAGGACGAACGTTTGTTTAAGAGGTGGAGAATGTAACGACCCAACTTATCGTTTTAAGAATTTAAGCCTTGCCTGGCGCATAAGGCCCTGGGCAGCTTCTTATTATGTGTATTGACTTGCGTGCATGGTTGAATTCAGTTACCGGATGATTTGGAGTGATTTGGGACACTTGGTCCCCAAAACGAAAGCTTATCTTACGATTTTTACCGTAGTCAGAACTGTGTGAAGACGACTCTGGAATGGAATTTTGATGATGTCAATAGCTCCGTATGGTGATTATGGACTTAGGAGCGTGTCCGAAAAATTATTTGGAGGTCCGTAGAGGAATTTGGCTTGAAATGGCGAAAGATGATTTTTTGAAAAGTTTGACCGGTGGGTTGACTTTTTGAGATCGGGGCCGGAATCCGATTCTGGAAATTGGAATAGCTTCATTATGTCAATTATGACTTGTGTGCAAAATTTAAAGTCATTCCAGATTGGTTTGATGTGTTTTTGCACAAGATATAGAATTTGAAATTTCAAAGTTCATTAGGCTTGAATTGGGGTATGATTCGTGGCTTTGATGTTGTTTGATGTGATTTGAAGTCTCGAGCAGGTTCGTGTTATGTATTGGGATTGGTTGGTACGATTGGACGGGGTCCCGGGGACCTCGGGTTTGATTCGGGATGGTTTCGGACCAAGTTTGGGTGTTTTGATGTTGCTGGTTCTGCTGTTGTTCTTCGCGTTCGCGAGGAGCCTCTTGCGTTTGCGAAGAAGGATTTTTCTGTTAGGACTTTGTTCTTCGTGTTCGCGAAGAGGTTCTCGCGTTCGCGAAGAAGGAAATTTTGTTGTTCGTCGTTTGATTTTAGAGGCTCATATCTCGCAATCTATAAGGAATTTTGAGATGATAATTGAAAGTTATAGCCCTCTGTGTCTAGTTTTCAGAAAGGTAAACCATTTGTCATTTGAAGTTGTATAAAAATATTTATGGTGGATACACTATAGGCTATCCGGGAAGAGTTTGAAAATCTCTGTTGCACATGGCTGACTTTGGAGGCTTATATCTCATAATCTATAAGGAATTGGGAGATGAGCAACAAATGAAAGTTATAGCCCTTGGAGTCTAGTTTTCAGAAAGTCAAACCATTCATCATTTGGAGTTATGTAAAAAACGTTATGACCATTATACTAGAGGCTATTTGAGAAGAGTTTGAAAATGACTTTTGAAGAATTTGTTCATCGCAAACGCGGGGGGAGTCTCGCGAACGCGAAGAACAAACCCCTGGGCAGTAGAATAAAGTCCAAATTCGTGTCATTCTTCCATTTTTAGACCAAGGAAGCTCGGGTGAGGCGATGTTTCGAGAGTTTTTCAAGGAAAATATTGGGGTAAGAATTCCTAACTTCATTTTGGTTAAATTACATGAATCTATTGTTGTTTTTATCACTAAATTAGTGAATTAAGTTGAAAATTTTAGAAAACCCTCTTGGTTTAAATTTAAGATTTGGAGGTCGATTTGTTATTGGAATTCAATAAAATTGGTATGGTTGAACTCGTATCGGAATGGGTGTTCGGATTTCATGAAAATTATGTCGGGTTTCGAGGGGCGCGTCCCGCGTTGACTTTTGTTGACTTTTTGGAATAAACTTTTAAGTTGACGTATTATTATCCGAAATTATTTTTGATCAATTTTAATGAAGTTATACAATTAATTTGGATAGATTTAAGCTGTCCGAAGGTCAATTCAAGCAAGAAGGCTATTTTAGAATATCTGCCTAATTTCAACAAGGTAAGTGTCTTGTTAACCTCGAGTGGAGGAATTACCCCTTAGGCATCGAGTCTTATATGCCATTTGTGAAATGTGAAAAGCCGTGTACGCGAGGTGACGAATACGTACTCGGCTTATATGTGTAAATTTTATTGAGTTAACGTCCTGAGCACATTGTATGGTAAATTGGGTAATTGTTGGTATATATTTAATCATCTAATTATCGTGCCTAAATACTTGTTGTTGTTGAATCTGTTGTTATATGACAATTTGATGTGATTGTTACTTGATTATTTATGTAATTCCTTGAATTTTTTGGTTTGATAATTATTGGAATTTAATTTCATTATGGATTTTTCCTATGCAAATAATTAATTAAATGAACTTAAGAAGAGGTGTTTATATAATTATTGAAAATTTGAATTTAATGAAGACTTTGCTTTATGTTCAGTAATTTCTATCTCTATTGATTGTTTTTGGGTGTTGCACACATTGTGTGGAGCTTTTGGCTATTTTTTGTGAAATTAATTGACTTGGTTGTAGCTTTGGAATTTGGTTGTGGCCATTGGGCAAATCGTGATATGAATTGATTTTGTTATGTTACTGTGATAATTTTCTGTGTAAATTATTGTGTTGTGTGAGTTGTTATTTTGGGGAGATAAGGGTGGCATTTCACCGTTGATATTATGTGGTTATAAGGGTGGCATTTCACTATTGTGTTTGTTGGAATATTGTCTGGGCGGAGCGATAGGGGTGGCAATAGGAGCGATAAGGGTGGTTATTGATATTGTCTGGGCGGAGCGAAAATGGCGGCTATAGGAGTGATAAGGGTGGCAATAAAAGCGATAAGGGTGGCTATTGGTATTGTCTGGGCGGAGCGATAAGGGTGGCAATAGGAGCGATATGGGTGGCTATTGTCAGGGACGATATATGATGATGTTTGTGGTGTTGATAATTTTCATGTGATGTTGTGATTTTCTTGTGTTTACTTATACCTTGTGCAATTTGTCTTCTTGTTGGTAAATTGATAACAATCTGATTTATGTAGAAATTGAGAGCATGTGGCTATTGTCAGGCGGTTTATAAAATGAAATGTGGGCACGAAGTGCCGTGAGTAAATAATGAGGATATTTGGCACGTGAATTGTCCGTGCAGTTGTGATATGAAATATGAGCACGAGGTGCTGTGATGAAATGATAATGATAATTGGCATGTGAATTGTCTGTGCAGTTGAGATATGAAATGAAGGCATGAGGTGCCGGAAAAATATGATAATTTAATTATGGGCACGAGGTGCTGTGAAAATATGAAAAAGGGGCGAGACCCGTATTTTTATGATTATGAAATGAGGTGTCACATGGTGACTTTTTAATTGAAAGAATTATATTCAAAATATTTATTTGGAAGGATTTTTACTTAGAAAGTGAGAATTGTATTTGAAAGATATTTATTTGAGAAAATTATATTTGAAAAGATTTATTGAAAAATTATATTTGAAAAAATAATTATTTGAGAAAATTATATTTGAAAGAGAGTTATCTGGAAGAATTATATGCAAAAGACATTCATTTGAAGGACTTGATTTAATTGGGTGTAATTATGTTTATTAATTGTTGAGTAATATTAATGGTATTCTTGTTGTCTGTTATGCATATCACTGGTTGTTTTATCCTGCACTTATTATTATTTGTCTCCTATTATTTTATATATTATATTGCACGGATTATTAGACTAGTGAGTGTCTTGAATGTACCTCGTCTCTACTTCATTGAGGTTAGTCTTGATACTTACTGGGTACCGACAGTGGTGTACTCATACTACACTTCTGCACATTTTTGTGCAGAGTGAGGTATTGGAGACATCGGACTTGAGAAGAGTTAAAGCGGGATCGTAAGGATTCAAGGTAGAGTTGCTTGGTCGTCGCAGTCCCTTGGAGTCTTTTCATTTCATTGTACTGTTAATTTTAATCAAACAGTATTATATATTCGTTCCTCGCGATCATTCTATGTATTCAGTTAGAGTTCGTGACTCAGTACTACCAGTCTTGGGAGGTTGTACATTCATATTTGTTCCTTTGTTAGTTTTGGTTACTTATTTAATTAAAAAAATAGCTCCAGAAATGTAATTGAAATCGGCTTACCTAGTCTTAGAGACTATGTGCCATCACGACGCCTGTGGTAGGATTTTTGGGTCGTGACACTTAGTCCTAAGGAAGGTCACCATCAACACTCGAGATCCTAATGAAGGGAAGCTTGACCCAAATTGGGAAGGACCCTATCAAGTCCTCGATATAGTCGGAAAAGGGTCTTATAAAACTCGGAACGATGGATAGCGAACCAATGTCAAGCAACTGGAACATATCACTTCTTAAACGATATTATTGTTAAGGTATGACTTTCTCCCTTCTTTCGTTTATGTATATTCGACGCTAACTCATTGCAGGAGTTCGATCAAAGACATCGAGACCTCGGGTTTTAAAGTACGCGTTGCATTCTTTTTCCCTTAGATCGGTTTTTATCCCAAATGGGTTTTTCCGGTGAGGTTTTTAACGAGGCAACAATTATGTACTAGCTGAGGACAATTCAACAGTATCCAAGGCTTCTTTGCAATCAATCTCGAATACTGGAAGGCATCACCCTTGGATGTTGTAATCCCGAGAATAGTACTTCATGTCAAAGGGCCTCGATAGGGAAGCTTTGTAATAGGCCAAACGGTCAAGAGAACCGTGTCCATATAAATTAGTCGAGCCCCGATGGAAAAACATGTGCGCATGTATAACTATTTAAAGAAGCATTCTCTCTTTATTTAAATATTTTGTGTCTCAAAGAAAATCCTCTACTATACAAACCTCATGCTTATGATATTGTGAGAAACGACTCAAGAGCCAAAGTGCAAATATACACTCGGGAACTATCATCGATGATAGGCATATTCGAGTTATCTAAACTCAAATTCATAAGACCTCAAAGAGGCACCCCTCGATCTATAGGCCAAGACCACCATTCTCGGGGACTGACATCCCAAACTAGTTCGAAATGTTATTGGGAAATAAGCCCAAGAGGCATACCCGAAGTCTACGATCAAAATACATACCCGAAGGTTACGGCCAAACTAAAGGCTACGTCCTAAATAACGCGGTTCGGAGACGTCCGAATTCCGCAATAACGATAGGCCTTCAAATTCTCTGAAAATCGGTTAAAAAAGGCTACCCTCGGTAAATAATCAAAAGGGCTTCGATAAAATTAGCCCTCGAAAAACGTTAAGAGGTATCAAACTATTTTTAACACAAACATGCTAAGGCACAAAAAGCAAAAAGGTTTCAACTGACATCGGACCCTCAAAAAACCCAATGAGTAAAATACATGCTAAGGCATAAAGAAATTTTTATTAAGTCTTTTAACCCAAAAAATGGAAAAATAATAGCCGTCTTTTAGAGGCCATATGGGCCCAACCTAAAAGGGCATAAGGGCCAATACACTTAGAGTTCGAGACTTTGTTCTCACTCAACTCGGACCTAAGGGTTCCACTATTCCGAGTTCAAATAAAGTTGACTTGAATTTAGCTCAAGGATCCGACATAAAACCTTAAGGGGTATGTTACTGTAAGTTCGAAAATTACCCATTATTAGATTAAAAAACCCTAAGGGTTTACTCTATGCTAAGTTCGAAACATACTCAAACTTAGTTATAAAAACAGTGCAGTCATGGCATCGATCAAGCCATCTGAAATCTCGAACATATTATTGAGCTCGGGGACTCGCCCTTGCACGTCTAAAAACCTAAGGGTTTATTCTAAAGTTCGAATTAGTGTTCGCTCTATTACAGAAGCTGCAACAACAAAAATTTTACAAGGCAAAAGCACAAAACACGTTTGAACATAAAACTGAGAAGACGTTCAAGAGAAGTTTTTCTATTATATAGTGGAAAAATATTATGTACAAAAGATCGGTCAAGGTCTTACAAAAAGAGAAATTAAGCCCTAACTACGGCCGATTTTGACCTCTTCTCCGGGAGAACTTCCCCTTCAGGCCCCTCATCAGATCCGCCTCGACTGCCTTCTTCATCATCGTCTTCGTCATCGAAGGAGGCAAGCTGCTTGGCTTCATCTTCAAGCACCTTAGCTCGGGCTATCTCCTTGGAGAGGTCAAAACCTCGAGTATGGATTTTCTCGAGGGTTTTCCTCCGGGATTGACATTTTGCCGAGTCAATGATCAATTGCTCTCGATCATAAGCCTCTTTTAGTTGTATTTGAGCAGCCTCAGCATTGGCCCGGTACATTGAAATGGACTTGTCTGCCATGACCTTTGTCTTCTCGATCTCCGCCTTGGCCTTAGCAAGCCCGGTTTCAAGCTTCTCGATCCTCTTGGCTTGGGCCGAACTTTTCTCTTTGATTCCCCAAAGTTGAACCTCGGCCGATGATAGTTTGGCCAAGGTGGTTTCTTTTTCCGCAGCTAGGCGGTCCATATTCTCCTTCCACCTATCACAATCGGCCTTTACCTGATCAACTTCTCCACGAAGCAGCTCGATCCTTTCAACCTTTTGCTGCAGCTGAGATAATGAAGTATTAGCCTCCACAGTTGGGTCGAGTCCGTACTTTATCAAAAGGATGCTCACCTGCTTATCTAGCTCGGCCTCTTCCTCATGAGCCTTGGCCAAATCCGCTTGAAGGTCCTTTATAGTTTCGTCTTTTTGGCCGCAAAGAAGCTTCAAAGCATTCCTCTCCTCCGAGACCTTTTGGAGCTCGGTTTCACACTGGCTGAGGTCAGCTCGAAACTTGGCGAAGGCCTATATAAAAAAGGAAAACACAAGTTAGATTTAGAGAAAAAGAAAAAAAAAGAGTAAAGAAAAGAAGTGCAGTAAACTGATTCTTACCCGAGATAAGAGACGTTGGGCCTCTTCTAAAAGAATAGAAGCGTCACCGATATCAGAGGTATCATCGACTCCAGTAAAGCAATCCCGAAAGGGATCCCCTACACTAGAGCCTCCGCCTATATTAGGGGTCTTCAACTCACGAGCTTCCCTTAGTGCCTCATCAGAAAAGGTCAGAAGAGAAGGTAAGTGACATGCTGTCATGGTCCCGAGCAAGTCGCTCGGGACGCTCTGATCGATTTTCGGGGTCTTAGAACCGGCCCCGTCCGGTGTAGTTGCATATGGCCGAGAAACAGTCTCGACCTCTGGTAATTCGGGATCCTCACCCGATTTCTTTTTGGAAGCCTCCTCGACACGAGGCTTGATTTTAGCAGCCGCCGTCGGCTTAGAAGGTTTGGTGACCTCGACGGCTTTCCTAGGTCGGACCATCAGTGGCGAGGCATTTTTCTCTTCTTCCTCTTCTTCGTCTCTCAATTTTTAGACTGGGTCCATCGTGAGAGCGATTACTTTCCTCCTCACCCTTCGAGGTTTGGTCTTGGGGTCCTCAGACTGCGAGACAGTTTTCCTCTTCTTGTCTTCCCCCGGCTTCAAAACCGGGGACTTGTTTTCTTCCTCGCCACTTGAAGACCTCAAAATGGCATCCTTGGTCAGGCCTGTATGAAAGAAAATTAATGATGAATGGAGTATAAAAGGTGTTTTAGAACATGAAAAAGGAGATCCCTACCGTGGTTCTTGGCCTCTCATCTGCCCTTTGCCAAATCACGCCATGCGCGCTCGGCATATGTGGAAGTTGAGGCTAACTTCCGAACCCAATCTTCAAGGTCAGGTACCGCTTGAGGCATCCAAGGAATAGCTGCATGTCGAAAGGGGATATCAGGCGAAGTCGAAGAAGGTACAAAGAACAAAGTTGAAAAGATCGCTTACGGTTGAAGTTCCACTCATCGAGGAACGACATCTTCTCTTCTGGGATAATGTCGCAGGTCCTCACCCGTATAAAATGGCTCATCCAACCCCGATCCTTGTCCTCGTCGATGCTCGAGATTAAGGCCTTCGTTGCCCGGCGTTGGAGCCTGATTAGTCCTCGGTAGATTTGAGGCCGGTATACCGCATGAGGTGATTTAGAGTAAATTCTAGCCCCTCGACCTTGCTAGAGAAAAAGCGCAGCATGATTACTATGCGCCATAGAGAGGGGTAGATTTGATCGATGGTGACCTGATATCTTTTACAGAGATTAATAATCATTAGGTCGAGGGGACCCAATGTGAAGGGGTAAGTGTAAACACTTAAGAACCCCTCCACATAAGTGGTGATGCTCTCTTCGGGAGTAGGAATTTGCACCACGACCTCGGGACCCTAGTTGCAGTCCCTCTTCATGGCCTCGAGGTGGCTCTTCGATATTGTGCACATGTACATCGACACTTGTTCACATTGGCCCGGGATCGATGAAGGGTTTTCGATCTTGAAGTCGAATTTTAGAGTATACGGGCCGGGAGCATATTCATAGGGAAGCGGCTCCACCGGCCCCTTGCTGTCGGACGGTCGTGAAGAGGAGCAAGAAGCTTTTTTCTTCTGCGGTACAGTCTTTGAGGTTTTCGCCATTTGTATAAGTAAATAAGAACCAAGAAAGATGAAAAACTGGTGGTTTCAGTGTCAACGACGGTGGCTCTACAGACGACAATAATGAGGAGACGAAAAAAGTGAGAATACTTAGAGGTTTGATTAGAGCAAAAGTAAAGTTTGATTCAATGAAGGAGCATGTATTTATAGGTTCATGGCAATGGTTCGGTGGCGTTAGTGGCCGACCGCTAACTTACAAGCATTAATGATTTGGGGAACTGAACTGAGGGACATTTCGATTACATCCGTCACTTACGTCATAAGGATGACGTCATGATCGAGGTTTCAGAAAATCAAGGCTCAAAGCATTTCTTATCATTTTATTCCAAGAAATGCAGGGACTATCTGTATTCGGTCGAAATCGGGCATGTCCGATTTCATAGGCACGAGGAGCTCCCTCGAGAGTAAGCTCGTAATAGACCAGGCTCGAGCTCAATGGCAGAGTATGGAGCATGAAGATCGAAGTGCTCACTGAAGATCGAGACCGAGCGTGACCGACTTCGAGTAAGGCGTAATAATGGAATGGCGAAATATTAGCAACCGACCGAAGATCTCGGCAGAAATCCCGGATCAGATCGAATCAAGCGGTTATTGACGCCAATCATGAGATTTGTTTTCGTTATAATAATTGTACCTTATTTAGGATTCCTCTACTATATAAATAAAGACCTCGTTCATTTGTAGGAGAAGATTCACTGAGAAACATCTATAAAAAACGTTGCTCTCTATTTCACTTACTATCTATTACTGTTCATCATTGTTTATTTTTCTGTTTTTTATTGTTCTCCTTATCCAACCTCGAGACCATCTCGAATCGAGGTCGAAAGCTCTGCTAGAACACTGGTTTGATTTATTTTATTATTCAGATTATCTTTTTAATTCCTTGTTTATCAATTGGTATTGAATTAAATCACGTATACTTAAAATCACTAAATAAGTTTAATTGTTACTCGAATTTTAAGGTAAACAATACTATAGTAAGGACTTATTTAACACTTTTTTCTCAAAAATTTTCAGTTTTCAATAATTATCTTAACTTTTTTAACAATTTATATACTATCCCCCTTAAAAGCTCTCATCCTATTATTAATGTCTTCAATTATATCCTTCCTTTTTTTCCTTCTCTCCTCTCTCCCTCTTTTTCTATGCAAATTTGACTGCCAATTTACGTAGTTTTTCACTTAATGGTGGTCCCTATTTTCTACGATGAAAATCACATATAATGTTTGGCACTCATCAACACACACAAAGTTTACTGTACGAAATTTTATTAATGAGAAAAATAAGTAGTAGATTAATTTAAATTAATATGGCTGCTAAATATTAAATAAAAAAGTTTTGAAGCTTTGAATTTGATATTAGAGTTTAAAATTTTGAGGGAGATTGGTTAAGTATAGAGCTGGTTTTAGGTAAAAATTTAGATTGAAACTCGAAGAAGAAGAAGTTGCAGGAATTGCATGATAACTGTATTAAAATTGTATCAGAATTGTATCTGATACATCAATACCTAAAATATAATTGTATCATAAATGTATCATACTTGTATCACAATTATATCTAACTTATATATGATATATTAATACCTAAAATAATACCGGATACATTACTAATACAATTATCAGACACAATTGTGATACAAACTCCGATACATTCTGAAAATTTATGATACAATTGTGACATTCTTCTTCTTCAAGTTTCAATCACAACTCTAAACTTAAAATCTGATTTAATATTATATTATAATTATATTAAAATTGCATTAGATTTTGTTTTAGGTGTTGATATATCAGATAAAAGTAAGATACAATTTAAATACAATTGTGACATAATTCTAAATTAATTATGATACATTTATCATACAATTCCTTCAACTTCGTTTCGTTCGAGTTTCAGTCTGAAGTTTTACCTAAAACCAACTCCCAACTCTAAACTTAATCAATTTTTCTCAAAATTGTGATATAAACTACAAGGTATAATATCCATCATTTGCAAGAACACCAAATTCAAATAAATCACAAATTAGTAAATTCCGAATATTGAATTCAAAGTTTCAAAACTTGTTAATAGATTCAATGGAGAACTCTTTGCTGCTACAATTTTAGATATAAAGTTTTTGCCATTTTCGTTTGCATTCCGAGAGAAGTACCGATTTTGCGTGATAAGTATGGGATGGAGAGAATGAGATGTGAAATATTTTGAAAAAAAAGATGAAATTCAAATTTTTAGGAAGGAGATTGGTGAAAGAGAGAGAGTGGAATGCTAAATTTAAGAAATCTTCCCTTTTCTTCTCTTTTATGATTTTATACATAAATGGTAAATATAGATATAAAATGTAATTAAGTATGAACCTAAATAAAAGTGGTAAATAGATTTCTATTATAGTATAGCTAAATATATTCCCCTAAAACTTTTAATGAACAATAAATTTTATAGCCCATAAGTTTCTCTTAAATAGTAACTCAAACAAAGCCCAAATTAGAACCAACTTGAAACCAATGCTAACTAAAGAAATACAAATTCACTTCTTCTGTAGTTTATTACCAACACTTGTTTTATGGGATTTTTCGCTCTTCAAATGTAAAAGCTTTTTTTACTTTTTTTTGGTAATAAATGTGAAATATTACCATACCAACAACCAAATTGATGCACCCAAAAAGCACCTAGAACTTTAACTTCCTTCTAGGAAGGTTGTTAATAGTCAACTACGCCTCAAAGAAAAAATAGCTAATTATATATTTGTGGAATAACACTTACTATCTACTAGCTCCTTTTTGTACCCCGTAACATCTCTAATCTACACTTGATTTTTTGTTGTATTTATTCTAGGGAAAAAGCACAAAAATGACTCTGTGGTATTCGAAATGGATCAATTATAACCTCCGTTTCAACTCGAGCCTACTAATACCCCTACCGTTAAAGAATGAACCTAATTCTACCCTTTTCCACTAACATCTACTAATTAAAATATTTACTTTGTCCAAAAGAATCATGAAATGACAGGTGTCTTAATCAACCCACCCCCCAATATTATTTTACCAGCCCCCCCACCTGACTTATTTCACCCACCCCTCCCCACCTTTTTACCCCCCTTCACTTAATATCTTTTAACCAAAAAAATCAGACCTTTCATTGTTATTTCCCCCATTTTCCTTCTCTTGTTCAATCGGCTCTCCTAGGGTTTTCTGACTAGTGAAGTACGGTGGATCGAAGGAGAATTTCAACTAAAGTTCCGTCTGAAGAGTGATATAATACATCAAGATAAGTTGTATTTTGCTCTTTTATCTTGATTTAAATTTTTTCGGTGGGGTTTTAGGTTTGTTTAATACATATGTATAAAGGCCACATGCATTTGCTTGATATGCATGTTATACACAAATGACTAATTTGGACTCTATTTTTTTGTCTCCTCTTTTACATGTGACCCACTGTTGACGGATTATTGATAAATAATTTCTCCTGAGTCTGAATTGACAGTCAATGCACAAGACATTACATACCATACTGAAACTTATGGTGTAGATGTTGAAGTAGCTAATGATTGTGAACATAGCCTTGGTTCCTATAATTTTTTTGAATCTGATTATAATGGCTATGATTATGAAGAACTTGAGAGCATTAACAAGCAAAGGAGGAGAGTAGTTTCTGATAGGTTAGAAAACTTCAAGGAGTTGGAGCTTAGGATGACATTTAAGGATGTGAAGGAAGCTAGACAATTTATCAATTTCTACGCTTTAGCTAACAAGAAAGGGTTGTGGGTTGTTAAAAGTGACTCAACAAGAGCTAAAGTCTTTGCACTAGCTCTCTTTTCTAGATTATTTTCCACTCCATTCTTCTTCCTCCATTATTTTCACTTTTCTAGATTTAAATACAAGCCTGGTTCTTTTAGCCAAAGTAGAGGGCTCTGCAGACTGTGTTTTTTAAACAGACTTCTTTGTGGAAGTCTTGACTTTCTTTGCCTTCGGAGTCACAACCTCCATTTCTTCTACCTCCTCTTCATCACAAAGAACCAGGTCCATCTCCTCAATTTCAACTGCCTCAACAGGCTCAACCATCTTCTTCTTTCCCTTAGCAACAACTTTTCTCTTACTTTCTTCTAAGGCTTTTTCCAATTTAACCTCACTCTACTTCTTCTGACTCCTTGTAGCTCTTCCTCTTGTAGGAGGAGTCTCTACAGGGATAGAAGATGCAACTTTTCTCTTCTTGTTTGCCCTAGCAGTACCAGGGATCTTAACTGTTGAACTCCTTTTCTTTTTAGGTTTGTAGCTGTCAAACACCTTTTTCAGTAGGTCTGCAAGGGGTTCCTGTTCAGATGGAACAGGTTCTTGAACATTCTTCCCCAATCTAGCCAACCCCTCAACAGCTTCTCCAGACCCGCTTTCCCCCTTTTCTCTCACATTCTCTTCTTCTCCAGTGGATTCCTCACTCCTTATTACCATAACACCTGTTTCTTCACTCAAACCAACAAGAGTGGGTGAAGATTCAGCTACTCCTTGACCCATTCCCCTCACATCACCTTGAACAGCCCCACTCTCCTTTTCTTTTCCCTTTTTATTTTTACCACCAAATTTCCTAGACTCAGTGGTTTCAACCCCAGCCACAGTTCCTATTAGAACAAACCTAGTTTCCAGATTTGTAGCAACTTCAGAGACGATTTAAGGAGTAACTTTAGGGCCAGATGTTACCTGTTTTGTTTCAGATGAAACAGTTTTTCCCCCTCAGTTGCAAATTTGGAAGAGTCTTCAGATTTTTGGGGTTCATCTCCCTGACTTGCCTTCAACTGCTCATTGATTTTCTTGATTTGTTCTTTTTCAGCAACAACCTTACGAGCAAGCATCTTGACTCTACATTTCTTAGAGGTGGGCATGGTTGAAGGTATTATAGATGGTGTGGGTGTGATTTCCTTGGGTAGTGATGAAGGAGTTTCAGAAGGGTTCGCCATTTCTGTGTTTGGGTATGAGAGAAAATGAATATTTGTGTTTGGAAGATGAGGGAGGATTGAAAGAATTTTGACGGCCTAGAGATTTAAAGTGAAGAGACAATTAAGGCCTAATCAATTTAAAGAGGTGGAGTTTAATTGAGTAACAACTACCTTTACATAAGTTCAGAAGATTAGAGGTCTAATCAACCTTGGAGTCAGTTTGAGGAGACATTTGTGACTTTCCCTAGAATCTAGGCACTTATTGCATTTTGGGACTCTTTTGAATAAAACTGGTTCATTTTTAATGGATAAGTTCAAGGAGGTTAGGATTAAATGGGACTCTCCTCTTGATCATAATCCAAATATAGTTATTTCAAAATATGCAGAGTGGAGAATATGTACCAAGTAATCTTAATGAACCAAGTTCTTCGCTGAGAAATCTCTTGTGTAAGTCTGAATTTTCCAAGAAAATAGAGATAATATCGTTAGAGATTAATGAGTCATTTTAGCACATGGCACAAGAGTATACTGATGAAAGTATGAGACTGAGCAAAATCTGATCTACTTATGTAGAAAAAATCACAATTTCTCTAACCAATTTTTGAGTTAGAACTGGTTCCTTTTAGGTGATCTTAATCATCCCTATTTTTAACCTGTTCCTTTTAAAGTGATATCTACTTAGAGTTTTTGTGAAGATGTTAGCTATTTGCTTGCAAGTAACACAAAATTCCACAGTGATTAAACCCTTCTCATAGTTGTCCCTTAAAAAATAATGCCTAATATCTATGTGCTTAGTTCTCTTGTGAGGAACCGGGTTCTTGGTCATACCAATTGCACTAGTGTTGTCACAAAAGATGGGGATACAACCTACATCAATTCCAAAGTCCATTAATTGCTGTTTGATCCATAACAATTGAGCACAACATGAGGCAGCAGCAACATACTCAACTTCAGTAGTAGATAAAGCCACAAAATTTTACTTTTTGGTGGCCCAAGACACAATACATGAGACAAGAAAGTATGCCATATCTGAGGTGCTCTTTCTATCCACAAGAAAACCTGCATAATCAGCACTAACATATCCCACTAGATTAAAATTACTACCTTTTGGATACCATAGACAGAAGTCAGTGGTGCCTTTTAGGTATCTCAAGATCTTCTTGACAACAGTCAAGTGAGGCTCTTTTGGATTTGCCTGAAATCTAGCACAAAGGCCTACACTGAAAATAATGTCAGATCTGCTAGCAGTGAGATACAACAATAACCCAATCATTACCCTATACAACTTCTGATCAACAGATGAATCAGGTTCGTCTACATCCAATTTTGTGGCATTTGTTATAGGAGTGTCAATTTCTTTGGAATCTTCCATTTAAAACCTTTTAAGCAACTCTTTCATATACTTCTGTTGATGGATCATAGTTATATTTGAATTTGTTTAATTTTTAAGCCTAAAAAAAAAATTAAGCTCACCCATCATACTCATTTCAAATTCACTCCCCATTAGTTTAGCAAATTCTTTACTTAACTTATCAGTAGTTGCTCCAAAGATTATATCATCAACATATATCTAAACTACCAGGAGATATTTACATTTTTCTTTCAAGAATAAAGTATTGTCAATTTTACCTCTCTTGTAGCCATGCTCAAGCAAATATTTTGATAATCTTTCATACCATGCTCTTGGAGCCTGCTTGAGCCTATAAAGTGCCTTGTCAAGCTTGTACACATGATCAGGACATTCCTTGCTTTCAAAGCCCGGAGGTTGCTTGACAAAGACTTCTTCCTTTAGATAGCCATTGAGGAAGGCACTCTTGACATCCATCTGATGGAGAGTGAATTCCATATAAGCAGCAAAGGCTATAAGGAGTCTAATTGTCTCCAATCTTACAACTGGAGCAAAGGTCTCATCATAGTATATGCCCTCCTCTTGCCTATATTCTTGAACCACCAATCTTGCCTTGTTCCTTGTAACTGTTCCATCTTCGTCAAGTTTGTTTCTGAAGACCCATTTTGTGCCAATTACTGATATGTCCTTGGGTCTTGGTACAAGATGCCAAACTCAACTTCTCTCAAATTGGTTGAGTTCATCTTGAATTGCATTCACCCAGTATGTATCATGTAAAGCCTCAGCAATATTTTTAGGTTCAATAAGAGATAAAAAGAATCAAAATCATAAAGATTCTTCAATGAAGATCTGGTTTTGATTCCAGAGGTTGGATCAGTAATTATGTTCTCAATGGGATGAGAACTTTGATACTTGTAAGGTTTCACAACCAGCTGGTTTCCTCTAGATGTTCCTTCTATGTTTTGTTGCTGAGCATGTTCCTTTAAGGTTTGAGGATCACTTCCTTTTTGTTCTGCTCCCCCTGTCATGTTGCCCTGGGTGGAAGGACCTGTTCCATCACCTATTCCTTCCTCTGGTGCAGCTTCAGTCTAGGCTGTGGTTTCATTTGAGTTTCTTACCAGCCCAACTGCTTTATCATCATGTTCCTACCTCTCCGAAAAAATATTAGTTTCATAAAAAACCACATGTACACTCTCTTCTACACACATAGTTCTCTTGTTATAGATCTTATAAGCTTTACTATGTGAAGAATATCCCAAGAATACTCCCTCATCACTTCTGGGATCAAACTTACCTAGGAAGTCTTTACCATTATTATGCACAAAACACTTGCATCCAAATGCCCTAAGTTGGGATATGTTTGTCTTTCTCCCTTTAAGTAACTCATAAGGAGTCTTTTCAACAAGAGGTCTAGTCATGCACCTATTTATGATGTAACATGCAGTATTCACAGCTTCTGCCCATAAACTATGTAGCAGTTTACTAGAAAGAAGCATAGTCCTAGCCATTTCTTCCAATGTCCTATTCTTTCTTTCAACTACTCCATTTTGTTGTGGAGTTCTAGGAGTAGAAAAATTATGATTTATGCCATGCTCATCACAAAATTCAGCAAATTTTGCATTCTCAAATTCAGTACCATGATCAGACCTAATTGATGCAAGTTGATTACCTAGTTGTTTATGAGTTTTTCTAACAAAAGAAGTAAACATGTCAAATGCTTCATCTTTAGATGTTAAAAATAATGTCCAAGTAAACCTAGAGTAATCATCAACAAGCACCATCACATATCTCTTACCACATCTGCTCAATGTTCTCATTAGTTCACAAAGATCCATATAGACCAGTTCCATCGTTCTGGTGGTGCTTACCACTTTCTTGCTTTTAAAAGAGGACCTTACCTGCTTCCCCCTTGCACAAGCCTCACAAACTTTATCTTCCTTGAACTTAATGTTAGGTAGCTCTATCACCAAGTCCTTGGAGACTAGTTTGTTGAGTTGACTTAGACTGGTATGTCCAAGTCTCTTGTGCCAAAGGAGGGGATCATTATCCAACACACTTAAGCAAGTGAGTTCATTATCTGAAAGAGTGTACAAATCTACGACATATATGTTGTTCACTCTTTTTTCCTGCAAAACTATCTTATCAGTGGTAAGATTAATCATAAAATATTTTGTAGAGGTGAATGCTACCATGTTACCTCTATCACACAATTGTTATACACTTATTAGACTGTACTTCAGTCCATCTATCAAGTAGACGTTCTCAATGGAGTGAGAATTAGTCTTACCTACCTTTCTAACCCCAATGATCTCATATTTCCTCCCATTTCCAAATGAGATATTACCTCATTTAAGGTCCTCAAGTGAAAGGAACTAGTTCTTATTTCTTGTCATGTGCTTTGAGCAGCCACTATCCATGTACCATATATGGATGCCCCCCTTCACTTGGACCTGCAAAAGGAAATCAGGGGTTAGTCTTAGGAACCCAAACTAGTTTGGGTCCCTTTCTATAGGAAAAAGGATGAATCAAATTCTTTTTAGCCCAACTCGGTAGCCTATTCTTCCCTTGAACAAATTCTTTATTCCTTTGACTTGCCTTTTCTTTTACAGTATATTCACTTTTATAGTGACCTGTTTTACCACAGTGTGTGCAAATCTTGTTCTCATGAAGTGTGAGGTACTTGTTTTTGGGATCCCACTTAGGTGCCAAGTTCCCAAAGCCAAGTCCTCTTCTGTTGCTACTATGATGTTCTTGTAGCCATGAAAGTGCATTGGAGGACCTGTTCTATTTACATGTTCTATCAAACTCATGTTTAACCTTTGTTAAGTCCTCTTTCAGAACTCTTACATTTTCTTCCTTTTTATATAGCTCATCTTTAACCTTCCTTAAGTCATACTCTAGGGCACTCATCTTGATCTTTTCCTAAGGTGTTAGCCTTTTCAAGGATAACCTGCTCTGATACCAATTGATATTTTATACTTCAATGCCACACAAGAGGGGGGGAGGGGGATAGGGAATGATTTGTGTAGTGTCCAATTTTTACGCGCACTGATTATAAAAGTACCTGGTTCTTCTACGTATTTCTTATACTATATTTGCAGAATAATGAATGCAGAAAGTAAAGAACTCAAATATTTTTACGTAAAAAATACCCGGCTCAAAAGGTAAAAAAACCACGGCCTACTACCCAGTAAAATTTTCTCCAAACACTTCACTACAACTCTGAGCCAACAACAAAGTTTACAAACTCTTGCAAACCTAAGGATTTACCCTAACCCTTATAGCAACCAGCTACATGCTGTTGCGACTGCTTCAAGTTAACTCTAACTTGAACAATACAACTCGAGTTTACAACCTCTTGCAAACCTAAGGATTAACTCTAACCCTTATAGAAACATGCCACAGGCTGTTGCGACTACTTCAAGTTAACTCTAACTTGAATGATACAACTTAGATACCTAGTACAATTTGATCCTAAGAAAGCTGAAAGGTACAACTCAAAACGCCTACTACACTTTGAACTAGAAATAAAGAAAGACACATAAAACTCTTCATGGAGCTGGTTCTTCAATCTGGTTCGTATAGCTTCAAGATCGTACTCTTAAATCTCACAGGAATTGCTCACAAAATGCCTTATTATTTTGCTCTCAATTCGTGCTTAACTTCAGTATATGTACATCACTTATAAAAGAGAACAACACCGATATTTATAGAATTAGCAAATAAAGATTAACTAGAGTTCTAATGCTTTACTCTTCCTTGGTGGAAGAGTTCTAGTCAACTTTAACTTCTAACTCTTCCCTTATCTTGGATAGAGTTCTCTTCAATTAAGGAGTGTTGCTCCTTTTTAAATATGCAAACTTTTCATTTAGGGAATATAAGATATAACCACTTATACTTATCCCTTTCACGTGCAAGCCTTTCCTTAATTATGTTCGTTACCCGTGTACACTGCCCATGGACCTGGTTCATGCATGTGTTCCTTTGTCAATCATCAAAACAAACTCATTCAGGCCAACATGAAATATACTACAATATTCTAATTTGAAAAACAATCCAAATCGAATATACTACAATATTCTAATTTGGAATATAATATTCAAACTAAACATGCCATACAGTATCCAAACCAAACATACCATATTATTCTAATGAAAAATACAATATTTAAACCAAACATATCATAATATTCTAATTTTGAAATACAATATTTAAACTAAACATGCCATAATATTCTAGTTTGGAATACAATTTCTATCCAAACCAAATATCATAATATTCTAATTTGAAATATAATATTCAAAGTAAACATACCACAATATTCTAATTTAGAATATATTATTTAATCCAAACATACAAAAGTATTTTAATTTGGAATACATTATTAACCAACATACTACAGTATTCTAACTTGGAATATAGTACTCAAACCAAACATATCGCAATATTTTAATTTAGAATATATAGTATTTTATTTTGGAATATAGTAGGTATACATGGTCAAATAAATTTATAAAATAGATATATATGATAAAATAAATTTATAAAATAGATATACATAATAAAATAAATATTTTAATTGTATATGGTGTTAAACTAATATTTCTAATGGGCATACCATGTACAAATGGCCCAACTCCTCTAATACCCAATTTCCAACCCGATCCATTGAATTCCGGTTCGGATTTGTTAATGACCGAAACTTGCAACCCTTTTTTCTTCTTTATCATCTGCACAGGAGTATAAAATATTGTCTTTTTGGTTTATTGTTTTCACAAGCAAATTGATCAATTGGGGGCATTAACCAATCGGCGAAGATGAAGAAAGAGGATACCGTGAAGCTAATAAGCGCCGAAGGCTTCGAATTCATAATCGATAAGAAGGCTGCAATGGTCTCTCAGACCATACGTAACATGCTCACTTCTCCAGGTCTATCTCTTTTTAATTTCAATTAGGGCTTTTATTTTTGCCCATTTCGATTTGCTCAAAATTCATAGTAATCGGAGCAAAAAATATGATCTATTTGATGGCATGTGATTGTTTTTTCTTACAATTTCTTTTTTGGGTATAGGGAGTTTTGCTGAGACAGAACATGGGGAGGTGACTTTTCCGGAGATTAGCACCACCATTCTCGAGAAGATCTGCCAGTACTTCTACTGGTCCCTTCAATATGCAAGGTTATATCTTCATTTATTTTAAATTCGAGAAATTCTTCTGACATACTACTATGATTTGTCTTATGTTGATTTCTGTATAGTAATAGAATTCAAGTTCACCTTTTAATTCAAAGGGACTTATAACTACATTGGGCATCATTTTTCTTATGTAATTTGATGTATCATGTTTGAGCTATGAGCTTACCTGGCAATAGCATAAAAAATCCGTGATATGATTTTCGGTATCCATGTTTTAAGATTTTCAGGTGTTTCTGTGTTTAGTAGTTTGTGGGCTTAAGAGAAGCATTTGCATTATTATGTTGTTTCTATTTAAGATTCTTGATACCTTACGTAGGTTTAATTCTGGAGAAGCCCTTTTCGGTTATATGAACTAGCTGTAAACTAGGCCATGCTCATGTACTTGTATTGGTCTCTATTCAGATCCCAAGTTTTTCTTGGGGCAATAAGGAGTCTTAAGTATGATCACTTTGATTATTGTACTGAATATAGATTATTGAAATTATAGCTCTATTTACATTTATACCAGGATGGTCTAAAATACTTTTAGGGAGGTCTACTCTTAGATGAGGTCAGCCTCATATAGATCATGATATAGATATTTGTCTCCACAAGGTTTCGTCGCGTGCTAAACTAGATTTTAGTTTTTTTGGTCTGTCCTAAGTTTTCCTGGGTTCAGCTTTACGCCGTTAAGTTTGGAAATACTAAGCTGCTGAAGTGTAGTCTTGAATTTCATTATTGATGAAATGAGGTCATAAGCCATATCTAGATGTTAGATATCATGGAAATGGGAAGTATGCAAGCTTATGCAACTTCATCAAGGTGAGACTCACATTTTAGTAAGTAGGCTCAACAAAATGAATGAATGAATGAATGGGTTGTAGTCTAGTACCAAAAGAACCACGCAAACTCCTCCTCAGACTTTCTACCTCTTCAACTTCTTCAGTTTTAGCAAGAAGGCTCAAAGGAATGGACGAGTAGGGCTGCAGTCTGCAATGAATGAATAGGGCTGCAGTGTACTACCCTAAGAACAATGCAAAATCCAGACTTCCCTGTGTAACTTCTTCATTTTCAGCAACTAGGCTCGAAATGAATGAGTAGTGCTGCAGTTACAACCAAAGAATGATGCAAATTCTGAAACTTGCTACCTCTTCACCTGTTATGATGCTCTTACCGAAGGATGCAATTTTTTGGACTATCTCGTGTTACAATTTGTTGTGGTACAACTACCAGCTCTACATCAGTAAATCTTTAGTAGTTAAGATTAGTCTTTCTTGTAGCTTTGAGGAGAGCGTTGGATATTTATAAAGACGATTACCACCTCAAATTTAGTCTAAGATAATGCTTCATTGAATCGAATTTTGCTTCATCTACGCGGTTGGGGATAAGCATTTGTTTGGTCCATATGGTATGCTAATTTGTTGTAAGATAGAGATTTTCTCAGTGATGCTGCTTCATGCTCAAGTAACACATTGTTTTTGGAAGTATCTTGCTTGTTTCTGTTATGCAACATCTCTATGAGTTAGTGAACTAGCTGCTAAAAGAGTGAAAAGGGTTTTAATATTTACCATTTTTTGTTGTGGATCACATATCTAGAAGCCCCAGACATGAGCTATTGGGTGTTGGTATTTTGGATTTCCTATCCTTTTGATCTTATGAAGTAACTCCTTCCCCTTCTTTTATGCCATAGATTTTGTTTGGTTGGACTAATATGGAAATATTTTATTTTCTGCAGTGGCAAGGAAACAGAATTTCATATTGAACCTGAGATCACTTTGGAATTGATGATGGCTGCAAACTACTTGCACACCTGAGGTTAAATTCCTGATCTTTTCATGTTTCCTTTTTTTTTTCCGGGGTAATACTTTACAAGCCAAATATTAACATATATGATCTATCGTCTTTATTTTCTGTCGTGCAAATGAATCTTTTCTGATATGCCACCCCCGCCCCCACCCACCCACAGAGTTCCGTTTTTAACTACTGTGATCTTTTGCCAGGAACGATATGACTTTGGGGCCCAAAGGTATAAAAGTTCGAACATATGCTGTTTCTAGCATAGCAATTACCATTGGAGCTTGTAGGATGTGGATACTTTTAGTTGTTGCTGAATTTGGCACTGTAACATTCGGTACATAAGTCGTTTCCATTTACTGGAGTATGTAATAGTAATTGACACATTGGGGCCTCTGTTCTATCTGTCCTATCGTTAACCCATTTTAACAGCACTTATTATTCCCATTTGTATGCATGTTCATGTATCATGTATCATGTGGTACTTGAATTGTTTACAGTATGATATACTCAACGTGCCTAGATGCTTGAAAGGTTTTCTTAGATCCTCTGTTGGACGTTTCTAATAGAGCTAGTAACGGTGTCCTTGGAAGGAAAATTACAGAACGCTCGTACCTGGGTGATAAATTAGCCTTAAAAAAGAAAGAAAGAAAGAAAGAAAGAAAGAAAGAAAGAAAGAAAGAAAGAAGGATGTTTTCCTAAAAGACTTGGATGATGAAAGATCATAGTAAATCAATCCAAAATGATTGAACAACCATGAGAGAAGATTGCGCTCTGAGCTCCATCTGGTATTGTCTTTCTTTTAAGCATTTCATGGTCCAAATTAATGCATATCTTATTACAGGCTAATGCATTTTATGCATACTTAATTAATTTTGTTCTGATGACGCACATTATTATCACCTCTTACATCTCAAACTTTCATTACTTACTCTGATGTTAACATTTACAAATTTCAAGTTATAAAAGCGTTACCAGTTGTATAATAAAACTTTTACATTTCTCCTTTACTTTTGTTTGATATGTGCTAGAGGACGTCAAGCATTTGATGCGCCAGCACACGCACAACCCCCTAACTCGAAAGTCTAGAAAATAAAGACCTATTATTAGGATGTTGCTCCTTGAAATAAATATGTCAACAAGTCTTTACAATACATTTCTTATTTTCTTTTGTTGTCTATGTGCTAGAATATGTCCAATAGGTCAGATAAAAAATTTGACGCCCACGCATACACCGTAGTGCTGCGAATTATGGAACGGGATGGTTATTCTGATTTCTGTGTGTGTCCCAGAAATAAGGTGTCAAACTCTATGTTATTAAGGAATATATATATATATAAACTAATAGAGGAAAGATGGATATCCATCTGGTGGACGTGCCGGAGTGGTTATCGGGCATGACTAGAAATCATGTGGGTTCTGCCCGCGCAGGTTCGAATCCTGCCGTCCACGTTTTTGGTGTTAATATATATTTGATATCGGTATCAGCAGACTAACAAGAGAAAAGATAAAGACTAGTATAGAGTTCGGGGGTGAATGATGAATGCACCTAAAAGTGTTTTTTTTTTTTTTGAGATATTTTTTCTCACCAGAGAATGAAAAAAGACGATTGAAAGGAATATAATTTCATGCCCAATTAATGATATTATAGTATTAAATGTTAAAAAATGTATAATCACTTTTCAATTTTATATAACTTGAGAATTATGGTCAATAAGAATTCAAATAGCTGATCATAACTTATTCCTCAACTTGTTTGGATAAGTTTTTGGAGATATCTTTGAAGGTGCGGATGGGGTCGAGGGAAAGGTCTTTTTGTTATGTTGTGTTGATTCAATGATTGACGGTCCCATACATTTTGATAGAAAATTCTGACCCAACTTGAAAAATGATATTTCAAGACAGAGAGCAAGAATAAGCATCCGAAAATGTGACTGATTCAATGAGACGTGTGAAAACTATGAGAGATCATAGTTCAGATTTTATTGGAGACAAAAATTCTACTTTTTTTAATTGTGTAAATTTTGATGAACATAATTAATTGATCTTGTATTAACGAGAGATAATAAGTAATCATTAACAGTAATTCTATGCAATTGTTATTTGAAAGAGAAAGAATAGGGAGAAAGAGAAAAGATATAGGAGCATATCCAATCAACGAGTTTTCTAGTGGAGGAAACAAACATGACATGAGCCATTAATCAACCTTATCTGTTTATCTTGTTGTCAAATAAAGCAATTAATCTTCTTCTATTTTCACTTCTCGCTTTGTCACTCCAATCTTTTTTCAGCTCATCCGATCCGTTGAAAAGACTTTTATTTCTTTGAAGAAACTCGTGTTATTCTCCTCTCCCACATCCACCCCCAAACAAAAAGAAAACCGTAATAGATTAAAAAAGGGACCCAGATTAGAAGGGGTCAATGACTCAATACCAAAGGCCAAAGGGCCAGATTAAAGGTATTCTTTTCTCTTATTTTTGAATAGAAAAGCTACCAAAACTGACTCTAGCAAGACAAGAGAGCCACTAAAACCCCCAATATCTGTGTACTTCTGGAGGAAGGACACAAGGCTGTAAAGAAAGCATCAACTTGCAGGCAGTGATGCCTGATGCCCCAAAATTTCATCGAGTCAAAATATACGAAAGAAGATTTAACATATAATATATACTAGTCTGTTTTGCGCGTGTACCCTATATTAATTTATATACATTTTAAAAAAATTATATAACTATTGTTAATTATATAACTATTTGCCTTGGCAATGGACACACTGACGCGCCACATTCAAGAGAAAGTGCCCTGATGTATGTTATTTGCGGATGATATTGTACTGATTGATAAGATGCGGAGCAACATTAACGCGGGATTGGAGATTTGAAGACGGACCCTGGACTAGTCCAAAAAGTTTCAAGTTGAGTAGGACCAAGACAGAATACTTGTAGTGCAAGTTAGTGCTAGGACCGATGAAGCGGGACCCAAAAAAGATAGTTTCAAGTACCTTGAGTCTATTATACAAGAAAATATGGAGATTGACGAGGATGTTGTGCACCGTATTGGAGCAGTGTGGGTGAAATGAAGGCTCGCTTCCGGTGTTTTATGTGATAAGAATGTACCACCTAAACTTAAAGGTAATTTCTATAGAGTGGTAGTTAGACCGACTATGTTGTATGAGGTAGAGTGTTGGTGAGTGAAGAAGTCATATGTATAGAAAATGAAGGTAGCAGAGATGAGGACGTTGAGATGGATGTGCGGGCTTAGCAGGATTGATATGATTAGGAATGAAGACATTCGGGCCAGGTGGGAGTGGCTCTGGTGGAGGATAAGATGGGGGAAGCAAGACTTAAATGGTTTGGGCATTGGCAGAGGAGAAGAATAGATGCTCCAGTAAGAAGGTGTGAGAGGTTGGCCTTGGGGAGGTCCGAGAAGAGGTAGAGGTAGTCCAAAGAAATATTGGGGGAAGGGGGGGAGGGGGAGGGGTTAATTAGGTAGGATATGGCGGCTCTCCAGCTTACCGAGGACATTACCCTCGACAGAAAAGGATGGAGGTCGAGAATTAAGGTAGAAGGTTAGTAGGTAGTCGAGAGTGTCTCTTTCCCAAACTAGTAGTATTAGTGTTAATCTTATAAGTATTTTATTATTGGTAGATTTCTACTACTACATGTTGTTCCTTTCGCTTTGTTTTCTGATTCTCTTGCTTCTATTACTGCTTGTTACTACTACTTTCTTTTCATCTTTTCTTGAGCCGAGGTCTATCGGAAATATCATCTCTACTTTCTAGGTAAGGGTAAAGATATGCGTACACACTACTCTCCCCAGACCCCACTTGTGGGATTATACTAGATTTTGTTGTTGTTGTTGTTGTTGTTGTTGTTGTTGTTGTATACCTAACGTATACTTGTTAAGTGTTATTTCAAAATCTTTTTAGAATTTGACGTTCAGTTAAAGAGTATAATAATTATAGATATTATGAATTCTAATATGTAATTATTCAAATCTAATAAAATTTTATTTGTATAAATATTTTTCTTATTTAATTTGAATTGTGTAAAGTAACTATACTTCGATTACAAATTTAAATTATCATTTACTTCCTCTCTAAATATATTCGTTTATTTGAGAAGTGTGACAATAAAGATGGCTCGATTTAATTTTAGAAAAAAATAGAGCTTGTAACCCTTTTAAATTCGGCTGCATGTGTTTTTCACGAAAATAAAGTACTTTCTCCATCAGAAATTATTTGTCGTGTCTCTCTTTTATACGTCCCTTAAGAAAATATTAATTAGAAGGAGTTTTGTATTATTTTATCCTTATTTATGTCTTAAGATATAATCTCTCTTCATTGAATATTTACTCTATTTATGTGCTATCTCCATCTTCAAGAACAATTACTATTAAGGGTAAAATGAAGAAAATAATTAACTTTACTATTTTAAGACAACTATTTTTAGAAATCACGATAGATAATTTGAGACACAAAAACATATAAATATCTTCGAAGTTGCAAAGCCATATATTAATTTCACATGGAATAAATCTCTACTTATAAGAGCTTACACATACACTTATGAAGGTCATGAAGATGCATCTCATACTTCTGATGCTAGTGAAACTACCCATTCTTCTGATGATATTATCAGTTGTGATCATGCCAATTAGGGGTGTTAAAATAGAACTGGAAAATCGCACCAAACCGAAAAATCAAATCAAATCGATTAAAAAATCCGACAAAGTTTGGTTTGACTTGGTTTAGTATTGAGTAAAAAAACCCGAACCAAACCGACATATAAATAAATAATTTATATATATATTTTTAGGACTTTATATTAAAATTACTTTAAAAAATATCGAAATATTTGGGATCCTCTCACGTGTTGACCTTGAAAGCATACATTAATGAAAATTATTGTTAGACGACTAAGAAAATAACTATCATGTGTTATTAAAAAAATTCTCTCATTCGAATATTTTAATAGATCATATGTTCGTCAATTTTTCAATATTTACTAAACATATATTCACCTATCAAAACTTTATCTATAACTTTAACAAAGTAAGATTGGAATAATATTCATGTAACAAAAAAAAACCCGAAAACCCGACAAAATCGAAGCAATCCAAACCGATATAGTTGGTTTGTTTTGGTTTTGATAAAAACCGAACCAACCCGATTCATGTACACCCCTGGTGCCAATGCAGTAGAAAAAGAAGTTTTTGATGGTGAAGGGGAAGAAGAAGTCCAAGGTGTTGAAATTCCTGACAATGAATTAGGAGTTGAAGTTCCTGATAATGGGTTGGTAGAGGCTAGTCTAAGAAGATCTGGAAGAACTACTAAGGCACCCTTATGGCTTAAAAACTATTACAAAAGGAGGACAAAAAAATGTGCACTCATTGTCAAACTACATTTCATGCAAAATACATGAGTTTTCTTTCAAAATTTTCAGCAATCACAGAGACACAATTCACAAACCTTAAAGGGTGACACTGTTATACAACTTAAAGAACTAGTACAAGGCCATGGTGTTATTACCCAGCACTGTTTTAGAGAAGCTAACAGATTCGCTGATAACTAGCATCATTGAGCCAAAATTCTGTCGATGATTGCACTTACACTAATTTTGATTCACTGCCTCGTTAGGTTAGAGGGCTTCTAAATGCTGACAGATGGCAGATTCCTTCGATTCAAGTCAAGAAGAGAAAACCAAGCGGCCTCTTCTTGAGCCTCCTTGAAATAACAACGTTATTGCCACTTTAGTATTTTTTTTTTTGGCTATGACAGTTGGGTGCTATTGTACAATGCTCTTTTTTGGTATAGAAGGCAAGGGTATATCCTCCTCCTCCATATGTACTCTCTTCAAAAGTGCAATAATATCGTAACTCGTTTAAGAAAAAAAGGGAGCCTCAGCTCATGCGTCAGTTTACCAAAATAACCTCTGCTCTTCCACTTCCTTCTATTCAAAAAGCAAGCAATCCTTAAACAAAAATGCCTAAGAGGGTTCTTCTTTATATGTTATACGGAAAAAGGCCAAAACTGCCCTCAAACTATTCGATTTGGTACAAATATGCCCTCGGTCCATAAATTGAGCCAAAAATGCCCCCACCATTATCTTTCTAGTTCACTTATGCCCCTACAACTAATGGGCAATGCCAAATAAAAAAAGGTTTACTTGTACACGTGACAACTTTTTATTGGTCCAATTTTAAACCATGACCCTAACTAAATAAACCCACCCTTAACCCATTTTTTAACCCAACCCAAAAATCCAACCTGCCTTAAAAAATGGCCAAACTCTTGATTGTCAAAAAAATCAACTTCTTCATCTTTTCAATTCTACCACCATCATAGCTCTCCCCATCCCCTTTTCTCTATAGCAACCACATTACCATCACATTTTTAGTCTAAGGGCAGTTTTGGTCCTTTTTCATATTTTTATTATTTTTTTTATTTTGCATTTACCATTGGAGCTGTCATTTTTCGAAAATGTTCGTCAAAAGACCCTAATGTTCACATTCAAATGCCATTTACAATGGTAAAACTTTTTTTCTTTCTCATCACATAAGATAATCAAAGAACCCATTATGAATTCATGAGCTTTAAATTCCGGAATCCAATTTTTTCTTCATAATTTTTATAAATTTTCAAACTCTTATTCAGTTGTTAGACCCAAATGGTAATAATTTGTAAAAAATAAAAAAAATTATGGCCTAGGTACTCCTCATTGAACAAAATCCTAATTTTACAACAAAGAAAGGACATTAAATATAAAAAATTAAAAAAATTCTAATTGGACCCTTTCAATTAGCATAATATTCTCGCTGTTATTGTTCGAAAATGGAGGAATAGAGCAAACATGAGAATCATGGTTGTGGTGGAAGCGTTGTTGTTATGGAGGAAAGGGGGTGGTGGCAACTATGGTTATGATAGAGTTGAAAAGATGAAGAAATTAATTTTTTTAACAATTAAGAGTTTGGCTATTTTTTTAGGTGGGTTGGATTTTGGGGTTGGATAAAAAAAAGGGGTTAAGATCGGGTTTATTTAATTGGCGTCATAGTTTAAAATTGGACCAATAAAAATTTGTCACTTGTAATTTTAATAAAGAAGCAGCCTCTCTATACTCACAAGGTAGGGGGTAAGGTCTGCGTACACACTACCCTCCCCAGACCCCACATTGTGGGATAAGATCGGGTATGTTGTTATTGTTGTTGTTATAATTTTAATAAATATTTTTTATTTAGCATTGATCGTTAGTCGTAGGGGCATAAGTGAGCCAGAAAGTTAATGGTGGGGGCATTTTTGACTCAATAAGTGGACGGATGGCATATTTGTACCAAAACAAATAGTCTGAGGGTTGTTTTGAGGGCATTTTTTATTTAGGAGTGTTTACAGAATTAGGTATTATGGCCAAGTAGCTGGTTGTCATGTTTTGTAACAGTAAAGTTGCACTCTAAATTGCATCAAATCCTATTTTTCATGATCGAACTAAACATATATAGATTGATTGCCGCTTTGTAAGGAACAAGATCAAAGAAGAAAAGTTAAAGACCCATATCAGCACTAAAGAGTAACAAGTAGACTTACTCACTTGTTAAGCAAGCTAGGAGTGCTTAATATTTTACACCCTTCAGCTTGAAGGGATATTGAAGTTAGTAATTAGAATGTAACTATAGTTAGTGAACTGTAAGTGTGGTTGGTTAGTTTTAGTAGTAGTTAGTTCTCAGCTGGAGGTTAGCTATATTGTTAGTCAGTTACAAGGCAGTTAAAGAGCTAATTATAAATACATATTCTACTTGTACGTTTCAGTTACGACTAACAGAATAATTTCTTTCTCTGCCAAAATATCTTCTTCTCTCTTCTCAATCGCCGTGGATGAACTTGGAGACTGAATTTCCAATTCATGAAACTTATACTGTTTGTGAGCACCTAATTTTTTACCATACTTGTAATTTTTCAACACTTTTTAGTATATAAATAATTTTAAGTTTAATCTACATATTTTAACCTTAACTTCATTTTTAGTAGGTTTTATTTAAGAAAATTAAAAATCACAAAAATTATATGTTCTTGATTTTAAAATATTTAGCTAGTATTTTTATTTTACACTCTAAAAAAAAAAATTAATTAAAGCAAGAGTCAATGAGTCATTTTCATGTGGCAAGATTCTTCCTTTTCTTTTATAACAAACTCACATGCTCTCTCTCAAAAAATTCACATGCCCATACACACTCTTTTTCTTGGCCACCAATTAATCCCTATACCTAGACCTATATATTTTGCACTCATCCACACTTTAGGGGGATAGATACAGAAATAGGAGGATAGATAGTGAGAAATAGAGTGGAAAAAAGGGCACAAAAGGAGGGCAGAAAACAGATCCCCCTTTAGAATAAAGAAAGACCCTAGCCGCCCCAATTAGAAGAATGCTCTAAAATTCCTCACGCACGCTTTCTCTTCTCATCTCTCTCTGAATTCATAGACACTCACACACATAGTACTCATTCAACCTCTCACTGATCGGCGCATATTCACACTCTCATTTCACTCATTTGATGCACTAAAAACGAAATTAGAAGTTTCGAAATCTAGAAACAAAAGCTTCTGAAAAACAAGAAGAAATAGAATTTTTAAAGCTCTAAATACTCGTTTCTGATTTGCAAAAGGTTTTGAAGTTGATCTCGCTGTTGTTTCATCGTTGATGTGCTGTTTCTGCTGTGCAAGCTTCATCCTCTAGTTTCTTTAGATCTTTACTCGGTCCATTCCTGTTGCATTTCTGCAGTTAGGTATGTAAATCCTCGCATGTTCTCTTCTATTTTGAGTTTATGAATAAAAATTGATGTGTTCGTGTTGAATTCGTGTTTGACTTTAGGTCCAGTTGTCTAAGCCTCAAATTCTTCTTGTCTTCTCTTTCTTGTTCAATATTTAATGCCGAATATTCTTACATTAATTGTTCAAGTTATCAGATAGTTATTGATTAGAATTGAAGGAATTGGAACTCTGTTTGATGTTTAGGAATTTATGAGGTTTGATTGCATTTCGTTTGAACTCATGTGGTTGTTTGTTGTTAGAGAATATATCTCACAAATTTAGATTCCATTCAAGTCATTTGAATTATTCAGTTTAGTCCCTGTGGTACTGTAGAAGCTGTGAAATTTCTGGATTTTTATCTTATAATGACTTGATAATGTAGGCCTAACCATTTGCAATATGTACAGTTTGTATTCTTGATGTGAGTTACTCGAGCAAGTATACAGGTTTGTTTGTTGCATGCTAAGAACAATTGAAAGAAATAATCTCCGTCGATGGCTGATAGTGTAATGCTTTCTGCGAAATTGAGTTTGAGTTAATGAACTAGCCATATAAGTTGTTTATTCATATGTTGATATTTAGAACTTTGTGTAACTGTTGCTAATTTGTATTTGATGTTGAAATGCAAAAATGTTAAGAGAGGCGTTAACAGAGTTATTGGGCTACTGTCGTTAAAAATATTTAAGTCCGAAAGCTTGCCTAGAAGACATTTGTGTGGGGCTCAATTTCTTTCATTAATTTAGGTTATTGTTTTTAGCATAGTGAATCTGGCTTTCAAGTGAACTCCAATGCAGCAAAGGTCCAAAAATTAGAATCAATTAATACTTGTACACTTACCCACAAGTGATTTCCATAATTTGTGACCCCCACCACAAATCTCATATTAGCCTAGGACAATAATTTATGAACACGCGCTAGTTGCTTTAGGCCCGATTAATAAATTATCATGACTATGGGTACGGTTCCTGTGGCATGGTCACGATATGTAAATCCCATTCGGGTGTGCATTTCATATGACCCGACCATAACTTCTAACAATAATAAAAATAAGCATGTCGTCAATCGCGTGTGCATTTCATGTGGCACAGTTTGCGACGTGTGCCAAAACGACAAGTGTACGACATCGTGACTTGTTCCAAAGATAATTCCATAAATAATTAAAAGCGGTTTAGAAGATAAAAATGCACACTAGGTTTTAAAACATGTATTAAATCAGATAATTAGGCTAATTATTAATAGTTGAGCGACCGTGCTAAAACCACGGAACTCGGGAGTGCCTCACACCTTCTCCGAGGTTAACAGAATTCCTTACCCGGTCTTTTGTGTTCGCAAACCATAAATAGAGTCAAATTTCCTCGATTTGGGATTAAAAATAAACCGGTGACTTGGGACACCATAACTTATTCCAAGTGGCGACTCTGATTTTAATAAATAATTCCATTTCGATTAATGTCACTTTAATTGGAAAAACTCCCTTATCCCCTATCCCACTGCGAAAAAAGGAGGTGTGACAGCTCTGGCGACTCTACTGGGGAACAGAACCCAGAACTTCTGGTTCAGGGTTCAGAATTCGAGCTTAGAATAACTGTTATACTTTATTTTTTTCTATTATCTGATTTTTACGTGTTTGAGCCTAATGTGCTAAATGCCGCTTTTTACCGCTTTGATATTGTTTGAACTGTATATAAATTGCTACGAAACCCTCCTTCTCTCTGAGTCTTCTAAATCTTCTGGGGAGCGTGCGCTTCGCGTGGCTTCTTTTCTGTTAGAGTCATATCCTAATTTTAGAACGAGGTTCGGACAAGTTGCAAAGCCGATGAAGCTTCTGTATTCCCGGTACGCTGCCCCTCCTTGGCTTGAGTTGTCCGCTCGGGTAAGCCAGGTCTAGAACAATACACCCAGGATTTAAAACTTAGAATAACACAGCCTCATACCGGATCCCTAGTAGGCACGTTTGCTTGCATCACGTGCATTTGACTTAGGGGACTCAACACAGGGGTTGGGTCCGTCTAGGATAGGTGCACCCGAAAATCAAAAGAGCATCCTGATGCATTCTTTACGTACTACTTGTGCATTAATTTGCTTGGCTTGTATGTTGACCGGCTTCTAGAGTAAGAAAAGAAAATTAAGAAAAAAAGAAAAAGAAAAACCAAGAGTGAGGTAGGATAGAAAAATGCCCGATTTTGATAATTTCGATATTCAAAAATTCCGTTACTCTGCCAAAATTTAAAAAAAAAAAAAGAGGATCATTTCAAAACAAATCATATTTTTTCTGTGCATCAAAATTGACCGAACTACGCGGGTTTGATTCTCACCGGATGTGAGATACGTAGGCAACCCTCAACGGGTCCGGCCCCGTTTTTGCAAAAATAACCAGAAAATATGAAAATGCATCATTTTGTCATAAATAAATTTAGGGGATGTCACTTTCTGTCCAAGTAGCCAGAAACGTCCCGACGGGACGCAGGAAGTTTGTTTTACCAGAATAGCCACCTATGGCTATTTTCCTAATTTTGGCCACTTAGCAAGCACAACTTTAAAATCTTCATTTCCGAAGGGCTGAAGGGCCGTATTTGCAAAGGTGGCCTTGAGTTGTTTGAGTTTTATTTTGCACAAATAATCTTTCTTTTAGGGTCAAAAATAAAAATCAAAAATCAAAAATCACTTGTTTTTAACCAGTTGCCTTAAATAAAATGTGCAGGATGAGCACTGTTGAAAATATACCTTTTCGAGTCGTAGACGAGATTCCACTAGGACTCCATATGTGGTGGAACGACCTGGGGGATGTCAACAAGCATTCTGTGACAAAGGCTTTAGGTGGGCTCACTGGCCTTCTGGAAATTAAACCAAGGGTTGATATAATCGAAGCTTTGATACCGTTTTGGGACCCGACACACAATGTTTTCCACTTCTCTGATTTCGAGTTGACCCCTACACTAGAGGAAATAGCAGGTTATGCTGGTTTCGAAGGGAAGCTAAGGCATCATTATCCAGTAGCACCAAGAACTGTAACCCCTCATAAGTTTTTGGACCTCTTGAGTATTAGCCAGTAGGTTAAAGATGAAAATTTAGCCGGAGAATTTTGCACATTCCGTTTCTTATACAACCGGTATGGGGACCCCCACGGATTTGAGGCTCCAGACACTGGCTTGAATCATCAGGGAAATAAAGACAAATGGGAAGCACGTAGGGGTTTGACCTTTGTGGTGGCATTTTTAGGCACTCTGATATGCCCAAGGAGTGACAGATATATAGAATTGGGGCTCGCAGGAGTGGCCGACTTTATGGTCAAAAAGGCCAATGGCACTATCATACCGATGATTCTCGCAGAAATTTACCGAGCTTTAACCGCTTGTCGAGCCGGGACAAAGTTTTTTGAGGGTTGCAACTTGCTTTTACAAATGTGGTTAGTAGAACATCTTTGTCATCGCCCAGGTTACATGAACTACGGTCTGACCGGACTCAATTGCATCGAAGAATATGAAAACCGAGTAAACGGTCATGAGTTTCCAAAAGGTACTGAGGCATGGTTCGCGTATTTGGGTTCTTTAAATGCAAATCGAATTGAGTGGACTTTCGGTTAGCTCCCGGTCGATAAAGTTATTTACATGTCCGCCAGAGTGTGCTTTCTTTTATTAATGGGTCTTCGGAGTATTCAGCCATATGCCCCGCATCGGGTCCTACGCCAATTGGGCAGATACCAAACAGTCCCCTATGACGAAGATTTGAGTCCACAGGTTATTGAACTATGCCCAAAAGCCACATTTCCAGAAGAAAGGGTTCGTCAGATTTGGCACCAATGTAGGTTCTTGGAACCACATACTCAAGTACGAAATTTGTCCATGGGTGAAGTAGGATCCAACTACGCCATATGGAATGGTAAAAGAAGTCGGGTCGATCAAGAGCCAGAACAGCTCGTCAAAAGGCCCCATGTCCAACAATTCACCGATGGAGCACGAGAGCAATGGGTTTGGTTAGCTAAAGAAAAGGAATACCGGACTACTATAAACAAACTAGAAGAACAAATTGAAAAAATCAAATTTGATAGTAGTTTGCAGGCAGCTGAAGATGAAGGGGAAAAGAAGAGGTTGGCTAGGGAAAATGAAGCCCTTCGAGCCCAAATCCAGAGAATGAAAATAACTGCCGAGACACCGGTAAGAAGTGAGAGAGATGAGAAAATTATAACCAACCTAAGGCGGAAAGTGCATGATTATGGTTTTGACTTGACAAAGGCCGAAAAGGACTTGTTAAATGCACAAGCAAAGTTGGCCAAAAGTGCAGAAGAACATGGTAGATTAGCCCACCAGTTGAAGCAGAAATATGACAAAGAAGTAGTAATTTTACAGAAAAAGCTGGTTGCCCTGGAAAATGAAATGGTCAAGCAAATAAAGGATTTCAAGACAGAAAGAGAGCATTGCTATGCATTGATTTACCAACTACAAGAAAGCCTGCAATAATTACAAGACCAAAATAACACAGATACACAAGTGTTAGAGACTCGGGCCCAGCAGATTGGACGTTTGCTTCAAGAAAAGGGTATCATCAGAATGAGGATTAAAGAGATAGCTGATTATGTTGTAATGAAATGCCATGAATGTGAAGACATGACCAAGTCTATGTTTTTTGCTTCTGTAATGACATTCGTTCGACAGGTGATGGTTGACCTAGACCACCTTCAAGAAGATATTGCCCGTAGGCCCGTGCGGAGACCGGCTGATGTCCCGCAAGCCCCCAAAGTACCAGTGGAGGCTCTTATGTATTTTTGATTTTTTTTTAGTTAGTTTTAGATTCTGTATTTTACTTTCCTCGAGATTTGTTCGTCCTTGTTAAGGCTGCTTATTGCTTTATTTCAAGTCTGTAGATTTTTCTTTTGTAGTCATCACTACTTTTAAGTCCTTGTAATAGAAAATCCAAAAAGATGTCTTTTATTAATGAAATATTGAAAAAAAATTCATTTTGCATTTATTTTACTAAACTACGTAATGATCTGATTCATGCGGCGTCATGATACGTAGGCAATCCCCATAAGATTCGATCATAGTCTTAAAAGAAATTAGAGGAAAAAGAAAGAAGAGGAAAATAAAAGGAGGGAAGAAAGAAAAGAGGGGCCAAACAAAAGAAAAAAAAAGAATGAGAATTAAAAGAGCGAAACACAGCAAGAGGAGAGAGGAAAAAATCAGGATTCGAAATTTGGGAAAAGAGCCGGAATGAAGCACATAAGCCGTCGCAAAGCATTTAGAAACGTTTAACTACTCAGGTGCATTGCATCCCCAATATGCGATTCCCTATCTGTTAAATGCTTCAAAACTGACCAAGTTATTGTGTGTGCATAATAAGACAGGTTCTGTTCAGGTGGTTAGTTTGTTGGCATCCTGGCAAGTCACCCCTATAATACCAAATCAAAGCGCAAGACAATCATGACTAGCAAAGAGTCAGACACGGGTGTTGTTGACCCGCCGAGGGAGATTGTAGAATCAAAGTCTGAATTGAAAGAGGAGGTCCACAGGTTGAAGCATCAAATGGCTGAAATGTATCAAGCCTGGATCATGGAGCATCCTCCACCTTCATTTCCCGCTAACTACACAGAAAATCCCGCTTTCATCCCACCACTGGCACAACCCAGAATCCCACTACCGTTGACCTTTCCCCTCAGCATGCACCGGGTTTTACCCCTTTCCACCACTACCCTGCACCTCGTCCCAAACTTTCCATGCTCCACCAGCCAAAACAACCGCATACCCGGCTCCGACATCTGCTCCTATTTTCGTAAGCTCCAGATACCCAATATTATGCTCAGGAACCAACTTTCAAAGTTACGGATCCTTATTCCTACACCCCTCACTTTGAACCTCCCGTTGAAACTGAGAAACCATCCCGGAACGTGAAGCAGGATGAGATATTCAGGAAAGTGAAGAGTCTAGAGCAATCTTTGAAGAACATGCAAGGGATAGGAAGCCAAGTAAGTGTGGCTTATAAGGATTTATGCTTATTCCCTGATGTCCAACTGCCCGCTGGGTTCAAGATGCCCAAGTTTGACCTGTACGATGGACATGGAGATCTCGTGGCCCATTTGAGAGGCTTTTGCAGCAAGATGAGAGGCGCCTATGGGAAAGATGAATTATTAATGGCATATTTCAGTCAGAGTTTGAGTGGGGCGGCTTTAGAATGGTACACCCGCCAAGACGCTAGCAGGTGGTACACATGGGACGACTTGGCTCAGGCCTTTGCTCGGCACTTTCAGTACAATATAGACATTATCCCGGATCGCCTATCTTTGACCAAGGTAGAGAAGAAGCCCAGTGAGAGCTTTAGGGAATATGGTTTCAGATGGAGAGAACAAGCTGCACGGGTCAATCCTCCAATGGAAGAAGATGAGATGGTCGAGTACTTTCTTCAAGCCTTAGAACCTACTTACTTTGGCCATTTGATCTCAGCCATAGGTAAGTCCTTCAACGATGCGGTAAAGATGGGAAGAATGGTGGAAGAGGGACTCAAGTCAAGCAAGATCATGAGCTACTCCGCCATAAAAGCAACCATACAAGCAATTCAAAGTGGCACCGGAAGCCTGTTAGGCAAAAAGAAGAAAGATGATGTCGCTATGTTTGTCTCTGGATCAGGGCGTGGCCCAAGGGGTTCGCCTCACCAGTACACCCAACCTCGACCCCAACCTCAAGCCTACACCCAAGCTCTATATAATCCATCCCAACATTATTTCCTACCACAAGACCCTCAATATTCAGTCAGACCACCCCAATACCATGTTCACCATGCACGGTCATATGCGCAACCCTCTCCTTACCCGCAATGGCGTGCTCCAACTCCACAAAATCCTTATCCACCCCCACAACCATATCGAAACCCTACTGGTCCAAGCTTTCGATCAAGGCCGGATTATAGAAAAGAGAGGCAGCAGCGGAAAGAAACCTTCACCCCTCTTGGAGAGTCATATACCAGTTTGTTTCAAAGGTTGAGGCAGTTGGACGTTTTAAGGCCGATTGAGCCAAAGACACCAAATCCACCTCCAAGGAACCTTGATTATTCCCTCAGATGTGCATATTGTTCTGATTCCCCAGGGCACGACACGGAGAAGTATTGGCATTTGAAGAGGGCGATCCAAGATCTTATTGATACAAATCAAATTGTGGTCCAGAACCCGGAGGCACCAAACATCAACCAAAATCCTTTTCCGGCCCATGCAGAGGCACATATGATTGAGATAGTTCATAAGGATGGGGAGGCCAAGAATTCTTCCAAGTCTGTCATGATGATCCGGGCTAGCAAAAGTAATCCAGTTAAAGCTCCAGATTCTGCAAAAGCAATGCCCTTGACAGTTGAAGGGGTGCCGGAGAAGCTAAGCACGCTCAACGTGAAGCCATCTGTATTGGTTGTGAAAGGGCCTCCAATTGATGTTGAAGCGAACCAGGAAAAGCAAAAAGTGATCGTACCAGGGGTCCTAGGAAAGCCTGTCATAATCGTAGAAGGGGATCGTATTACCCCTATTATTATTAAGCCACTGACCCAATTACCAATGGTTGACACAAAAGTCATCCCGTGGAATTACAAACAGGTGATAGTAACATATAAAGGGAAAGAAGTAGAGGAAGAAGTCAATGAAATTGGAGGACTGACTCGTTCTGGGAGATGTTTTACCCCAGAAGAACTGAGGAAAGCTAAGCCATTCTAGGATGGCCACATCCCAGTAAAGAAGCCGGTCACCGAAGAAGAGGCTGAAGAGTTCCTGAAAAAGATGAAAATGCAAGACTATTCCATTGTAGAGCAGTTAAGGAAAACACCAGCTCAGATCTCTCTTTTGTCTTTGCTGATACATTCAGATGAACACCGTAAAGCCCTGATGAAGATTTTAAATGAGGCCCATGTTCCTGATAAGATCACGGTAAACCACTTGGAAAAGATTGCTAACAAGATTTTCGAAGCAAACAGGATCACTTTCTCAGATGATGAACTTCATATGGAGGGTACGGAGCACAACCGAGCTCTTTATCTTACAGTGAAGTGCGAGGATTCTGCTGTCTCAAGGGTATTGGTTGATAATGGTTCTAGTGCAAATATCTGCCCTCTGTCCACTTTGCAAAAGTTGAAGATCGGCACTGATAGGATCCACATGAACAATGTATGTGTTCGAGGCTTTAATGGAAGAGGGAAAGATTTCGTCGGTGATATAATGCTCGCATTGTCAATAGGGCCAGTTGAGTTCGCTATGGAGTTCCAAGTGCTAGATGTGGCTGTCTCCTACAACTTATTGTTGGGCAGGCCATGGATACATGCTGCCAAGGCAATCCCATTAGTCACACGGCTCACTTTTGTCTTTGCCTGAAAACTCTTCATGTTCCCAAGCAAAGAGGGGCAGCTGTGAGCACCTAATTTTTTACCATACTTGTGATTTTTTAACACTTTTTAGTGTGTAAATAATTTTAAGTTTAATCTATATATTTTAACCTTAGCTACATTTTTAGTAGATTTTATTTAAGAAAATTAAAAATCACAAAAATTATATGTTCTTGATTTAAAAATATTTAGCTAGTATTTTTATTTTACACTCTAAAAAAAATATATTAATTAAAGCAAGAGTCAATGAGTCATTTCCATGTGGCAAGATTCTTCCTTATCTTTTGCAACAAACTCACATGCTCTCTCTCAAAAAATGCACATGCCCATACACACTCTTTTTCTTGGCCACCAATTAATCCCTATACCTAGACCTATATATTTTGCACTCATCCACACTTTAGGGGGATTGATACGGAAATAGGAGGATAGATAGTGAGAAATAGAGTGGAAAAAAGGGCACAAAAAGAGGGCAGAAAACAGATCCCCCTTTAGAATAAAGAAAGACCCTAGCCGCCCCAATTAGAAGAATGCTCTAAAATTTCTCACGCACGCTTTCTCTTCTCATCTCTCTCTGAATTCATAGACACTCACACACATAGTACTCATTCACTCTCTCACTGATCGGCGCATATTCACTCTCTCATTTCACTCATTTGATGCACTAAAAACGAAATTAGAAGTTTCGAAATCTAGAAACAAAAGCTTCTGAAAAACAAGAAGAAATAGAATTTTTAAAGCTCTAAATACTCGTTTCTGATTTGCAAAAGGTTTTGAAGTTGATCTCGCTGTTGTTTCATCGTTGATGTGCTGTTTCTGCTGTGCAAGCTTCATCCTCTAGTTTCTTTAGATCTTTACTCGGTCCATTCCTGTTGCATTTCTGCAGTTAGGTATGTAAATCCTCGCATGTTCTCTTCTATTTTGAGTTTATGAATAAAAATTGATGTGTTCGTGTTGAATTCGTGTTTGACTTTAGGTCCAGTTGTCTAAGCCTCAAATTCTTCTTGTCTTCTCTTTCTTGTTCAATATTTAATGCCGAATATTCTTACATTAATTGTTCAAGTTATCAGATAGTTATTGATTAGAATTGAAGGAATTGGAACTCTGTTTGATGTTTAGGAATTTATGAGGTTTGATTGCATTTCGTTTGAACTCATGTGGTTGTTTGTTGTTAGAGAATATATCTCACAAATTTAGATTCCATTCAAGTCATTTGAATTATTCAGTTTAGTCCCTGTGGTACTGTAGAAGCTGTGAAATTTCTGGATTTTTATCTTATAATGACTTGATAATGTAGGCCTAACCATTTGCAATATGTACAGTTTGTATTCTTGATGTGAGTTACTCGAGCAAGTATACAGGTTTGTTTGTTGCATGCTAAGAACAATTGAAAGAAATAATCTCCGTCGATGGCTGATAGTGTAATGCTTTCTGCGAAATTGAGTTTGAGTTAATGAACTAGCCATATAAGTTGTTTATTCATATGTTGATATTTAGAACTTTGTGTAACTGTTGCTGATTTGTATTTGATGTTGAAATGCAAAAATGTTAAGAGAGGCGTTAACAGAGTTATTGGGCTACTGTCTTTAAAAATATTTAAGCCCGAAAGCTTGCCTAGAAGACATTTGTGTGGGGCTCAATTTCTTTCATTAATTTAGGTCATTGTTTTTAGCATAGTGAATCTGGCTTTCAAGTGAACTCCAATGCAGCAAAGGTCCAAAAATTAGAATCAATTAATACTTGTACACTTACCCACAAGTGATTTTCATAATTTGTGACCCCCCACCACAAATCTCATATTAGCCTAGGACAATAATTTATGAACACGCGCTAGTTGCTTTAGGCCCGATTAATAAATTATCATGACTATGGGTACGGTTCCCGTGGCATGGTCACGATACGTAAATCCCATTCGGGTGTGCATTTCATGTGACCCGACCACAACTTCTAACAATAATAAAAATAAGCATGTCGTCAATCGCGTGTGCATTTCATGTGGCGCGGTTTGCGACGTGTGCCAAAACGACAAGTGTACGATATCGTGACTTGTTCCAGAGATAATTTCATAAATAATTAAAAGCGATTTAGAAGATAAAAATGCACACTAGGTTTTAAAACATGTATTAAATCAGATAATTAGGCCAATTATTAATAGTTGAGCGACCGTGCTAAAACCACAAAACTCGGGAGTGCCTCACACCTTTTCCCGGGTTAACAGAATTCCTTACCCGGTCTTTTGTGTTCGCAGACCATAAATAGAGTCAAATTTCCTCGATTTGGGATTAAAAATAAACCGGTGACTTGGGACACCATAACTTATTCCAAGTGGCGACTCTGATTTTAATAAATAATTCCATTTCGATTAATGTCACTTTAATTGAAAAAACTCCCTTATCCCCTATCCCACTGCGAAAAAAGGAGGTGTGACACTTTAACACTCTTATTTACTAATCATCGAATCTAATTAGACTAATTCGCATAATGTTTCACATGTGGACCCATTTTAAATTTAAACCAAAACCAAAACCAAATCCGGAATTAGTTAGCCTCGTTAAAATCATATATATATATATATATATATATATATATATATATATATATATAATATTAAAAGCACGAAGACTTTTAGCAAAATATCGTTTATTTTTTTATCCTTTAAAAGTATAGTTCACATTAAACAAAATAGCCATTTGATTATTATTTTTTTATATTTAGAAATAACCATTTAATTATTTTTCTAATATTTAGAAATTTAAATTCAACTAAATTTTTGTGTATTAAATCTTTTCTTATTTAAACCATGTAATATAAGATATTTCTAAATGAAATATAATAAAAATTGAACGGTTAATTCTTTCCAAATCTTTTTAGCCCTTCAATTCCTTTAACGTTTGGGATTCTTTATTTTCCAGAAAGGAAAAAAGATTCTCCAAAGTAGTCTTTTCCATGAGTAATTATTGGCGTGACTTTAGAATTTCAATAGGTAGAACTAGGGGTGTAAAAACTGAATCGAAAAGCCACACCAAATCGAAAAGTTAAATCAAATTGATTAAAAAATCCGACTAGGTTTGGTTTGATTTGGTTTGGTATTCAGTAAAAAAGTCCGAACCAAACCGACATATAAATATATAAGTTTTTATATAAGACTTTATATAGAATTTTATTTAAAAGATATCTAGAAATATTTGAGATCCTCTCATTGGATATAATATTTAATAGAACTATAAAGTGTATTCATTTTTATTTACTTTAAATAATAGATTGTATCACTTTCTTATTATGTGTTGTTGAAGTCAATCATCTCTTTGTTCTTTCATATTCATATGTCAAGATTTATTATATGTTTTTCGAATTTGAAGTGGTATTTCGCTAATCTAAAATTACATAGAACATATCATTATTTAGGTATCATATTGATTTTTATGTTTAATTATTAAATTTTGTTAACCCTGAAAGAGTACATCAACCAAAAATTATTGGCAGACGACTAAGAAAATAAACTATTATGTGTTACTAAAGAAAATTCTCCCATAAGATTACTTTAATAGATCATATGTTTGTTATATTGTTTTTTGATCTTTAGTAAACATATATTCACATATCAAAATTTTACCTATAACTTTAATAATGCAAGCTTGAAATAATATTCATGTAACAAACAAAACCCGAAAAATCCAAAAAATCGGACAAAACCGAACCAATCCAAACTAATTATGTTTGGTTTTGATAAAATCTAAACTAACCCGATCCGTATACACTCCTACGTAGAACACAAGTTCAATTCGATAGATGTTACTATTTTATTATTAGTATATATTGACTAAAACACAAAGGCCTAAATATTTTAGGTCAAATTTTCGAGCAGTTTTAACTTCTTTTAGGTTTAGAAAATACATTAACTTCCACAAGAAT
Organism: Nicotiana tomentosiformis; assembly: GCF_000390325.3. Lineage (NCBI taxonomy): Eukaryota > Viridiplantae > Streptophyta > Magnoliopsida > Solanales > Solanaceae > Nicotiana > Nicotiana tomentosiformis. Next base: position 81,528,816 of record NC_090817.1, on the reverse strand, counting down.
TTATTTAAAGTTAACTTTCACAAGGATTTATAAATCTTATAAAAATATTATCTGCTCACTTTATGTTTGTAACTAAAGTTAGTTTTCACAAGGATTATAAATCTAATAAAACTATGCTACTCTATGTTTATTGATTTTCTACTCAGTATTTGATACTTATATTGGGGCCGATTAAATTCGATTTTACATCAGACAACTTAAACCTCACATTAACATAGATAATTTTATACCCAAGACTTAAACACAATACTTTTGGTTAAGGACGGATCTACTAGATTTACAATAGTTGAAGGAGTTTTTCAAGTATCACTACAATAAGAATAAAACTTTTTGCAAAGTTTGAATCCTTTTTGAAAATTTAATTAATCAATGGTTTATAATAGATTAATAACTATCTTTTTTGTTATACAATTTTTTCTTTTTTTGGTTTACAACAGTCAAACTTTTTTAAAAAATTAAAAATCTATAAAACCCAAACGGGTCAGTGACCAAAAAATGCGATGTTAGATTCTACCTTTTCTTTTAAATAGATCTACATTCTCAAATTTTTACTTTTAAAAAGTTAATGATAACAACATTCAATTTAATTGAATTTTGTTTTCATGGAATAAGAATAATAGATAAATAGATTATGAAAATATCAAACAAGTATATGGATTAGGTATTCTTAAAGTCACTTTCTTATTTTTTTAAGAAAAGAAGAAAATAAATATAATAACATTAACATGTGGATGAGTAAAAAACGGGCAGAGCTTTTTCTTTATTGAGTTTTCTAAATAGGCTCGACATATATTATTTTTAGAAACTTACATACATTTATTATTATTCTCAATTTTATAACTTAGATACATTTTTAATAATATATGAGGTATTTTAAAATTTTAAACATATTAATATAGGGTACACGCGCAACGCGCGTACCTTGAGACTAGTATATATATATATATATATATATATATGTGTGTGTGTGTGTATACATAGAGAACTCCTTATATAAGTTATTGGTGTACCAAAAAAAAAAAAAAATGTTGAATAGTAGCTTTGGTTAAGTGGATAGATAAACTCTCTCTAAGTGCTTGGATATCTCAAATCGAAACTCGGTGGCCGCATCTTTAACCTTTTTGTTTCACTTTACTGATTCCAACCATAATTTATACTTAATAGTCAACTGGATTACTTTCTTTAATTTTATTTTTTTAAATTCAATTATAGTTTAATACTTAATAGATAACTTAGTTATTTTTTTGTTAAGTTTCTCCCTTAAAAAATAAAAAGCTCGAAAGTGTAGCTCCTCTCTCACAAGTAGAAAAGTACAAACTCTTCTCCCTCCCTTCAACAATCACTTTCAATGAAACAACAAATTTTGTCGATCATGACAACAACGGCCGAGAGTTAGTATTGTGATAATAAGTTATAATAATCATTAAAGTTTCACAAACTTACACGCCGGACTTTAGTGTTACTATTTGGCATATGCAAATATATTAGTGCCTTGTCTCTAACCCGAATCCCTCCCCCTTCCTCCTCCTTCTCCTACAATCATTATTATACCTAAAATACTAAAAAAAACCATTATTATTTTGAATTTTTTTTATCTATTTATCTACAAATTTGAAGTTATGTACAAACGTCTACAAGTTCGTATCCAACTAATTAATGCAGGACATGTTTGGTGTAATATAAATTCTTATTAATTAACATGTGTAAAATTTAGGGTAAAATTATTTCACTTTGAGAGGTGTGAGCGCGAAAACACTGGCGGCACAAACATGTGAAGTGTACTATATAAAGCGAGAGGTTGGGAGTGTTGCAATTTGTGTATAGTCTAGTCCCACTTCTCTGACAGCGATCTTCACGTGGTCTGTTTTATCTAAGTATATAATAATTCTTCCCGAAAATCTTGGTTTCGTACTAACCTTTCTCTTCTCTGCTACTATTGTTTTCTTGTGTGCCAATGGAAAGTAGTAAGAAGCAAGTGGGTTCATCATTCTCTGCTGATATTTTTGATTCCACCAAAGAATCCACTCAGCCATCCAATTCCACCGGAATTTTCTCTTCACTTTTTCCACCACCATCTAAGGTATATTATTTCTCTTTTTTTTTTGTGATTAATCTTTCTTGAGGCTAACTATGTTATATGGTATTATTTCACTGGATATGGAGTTTTAAAATATTAGATTTGACTTGTTATTAAAGTTTGAAGTTATATAATTTAATGAATTAGGAGTGATGAAGAAGTAGAATGATGTCAAGAATTTTGGAACACCCTAAAATGGCAAAGGGTGTCATATAAACTACGATGGACCCAGTACTCAATGATTTAGTGTGTGATTATATTGGAATTTGTTGCAAGTTCTTGCAGTGTGTCAAATTGAAAATTAACTGGAAATGAGATGCTGTGAAATATAGAGGGGAAATATTGGTTTCTAGAGGCACACCCAGAAAGTATGAAAAGAAGGGGATGGAAGAGAATTAGAAAATTTCTTACCTTTTCTTTCTTGAGAGGGTTTCACAAGAAAAATTGAATCGACTTTATATAGTTGAATTTCTAACCAGAATTTGACATTCCATCAACTTTTGCTAACCCCAGAAACTCTATTTTTGTTATTTATATGTTCTATCATGTCAGCTCCTTGTAAAGAATTGTGATAGGATTGTAACAACCTATTGGTGGTGAACTAGTACGAATTGAACTAGTAACAGGTAAAGTGGTTTATGGAATCCTTTTTTTTTTCTAACTCTTGAGATAGCACGTTGGTGGTGATTTATGGCATCATATGCTTTCTATCCCCATATTTACCATTACTTTCTCCTCTAAAATATGTTATTTGTGGCATCCAAGAGTTGGTCTAGCATTCAATGAAGTGAGATAAAAATCATGGGAGAGACCAGGTTTCAAATTTCATAGAGGCAAAAAGGTTAAGTGTTCTTGTCTCATTTGCTTTAGTCTTGGTGGGCAGAGTTACTCAGTACTTATGTTGCTGGAAGATAACATAGACCTTATAGAGTTGAAGTGCATGCAAAGCTAGTCTTGGACACTGCCGTTATATGTGTTCGATACAACATGTAGTTAGGGGGTTGCTATTTCGAATATTACAAATTTACAATCAAAATTTGACATAACGTTGCATTGATCTTGTGAGAAAGCACTGATCTTGTGAGAAAGCATGGGAGAAAATATATTATTGATATTAGATGAACAATACAATACAAGAGGTCCTTATTTATAGCTATACTATGCAAGGACATACTACTCTTCTACCAATGTGGGACAATACTACACTATATACATTCTGTAAACTAACACTCCCCCTCAAACAGGTGCATACAAATCATATGTACCGAGCTTGTTACATATATAACCAATACGAGGACCGGTGAGAGACTTGGTGAAAATATCTGCAAGTTGATCATTCGACCTCACAAACTTTGTAGCAATCTCTCCTGAAAGTATCTTTTCTTTGACGAAGTGACAATCAATCTCAATGTGTTTAGTTCTCTCATGGAACACCGGATTTGATGCAATATGAAGAGCAGCTTGATTATCGCACACAAGTTCCATCCGACTGATTTCACCAAATTTCAACTCCTTGAGCAATTGTTTGGTCCAGACTAGCTCACATGTTGCCATAGCCATTGCTCGATATTCTGCTTCTGCACTAGATCGAGCAACTACATTCTGTTTCTTGCTCTTCCAGGACACCAAATTTCCTCCTACTAAAACACAATATCCAGACGTGGAACGTCTATCAGAAGATGATCCTGCCCAATCATCATCTGAGTATCCAATAATCTGCTCATGACCTCGATCCTCAAAGAGTAACCCTTTGCCTGGAGCCGATTTTATATATCGAATAATGCGGACAACTGCATCCCAATGACTATCACAGGGATAATTCATAAACTGACTTATAACACTCACAGGATAAGAAATGTCGGGTCTAGTCACTGTGAGATAATTTAATTTTCCAACCAGCCGCCTATAGCTCAAACCGACATAATGAGGATTAGGGTTAAGTGTGGTCCGTATACCTTTTCGAAGTGCAATCGGTGTACTAGGAGCAGGGTCCGCAGCAGAAGAAGGGTCAAGTGCAGGACGAGAACCAGTTGGGCCTGATGGAAGACGCAAACGACGATGATAAGTCAAGAGTGGTGTTCCTGTGGCTGGGGAACTAGGGGGAACAACACTAGACTCCTCAACGGTTGGTATGGATGAAACCTCTGTGGTCGAAGGTGGAGGAGGAGCTATAGTAAACTCCTCAAAGGTCGGTATAGGTAAGACCTCAGATATATCATGGTGGTCAGCAGAGGTAAAGAAAGGTTTAGACTCAAAAAATGTGACGTCAGTTGACATAAGGTACCTACGAAGGTCTGGAGAATAACAACGATATCCCTTCTGAACACGAGAATAACCAAGGAAGACACACTTGAGAGCACGGGGAGCTAACTTATCTTTCCCAGGGGCTAAGTTATGAACAAAATACGTGCTCCCAAAAACACGAGGTGGAAGAGAGTATAAGGGTGACTGGGGAAACAATACTGAATGCGGAATCTGATTCTTGATGGGAGATGAAGGCATCCGATTAATCAAATAACAAGCTGTGAGAACTGCATCGCCCCAAAACGCAACGGAACACGAGATTCAATTAGAAGTGTGCGAGCAGTCTCAATAAGGTGCATATTCTTTCTCTCAGCAACCCCATTTTGCTGAGGGGTATAAGGACAAGATGTCTGATGAATAATTCCTTGAGAAGTCATAAACTGCTGAAATTGAGAAGATAAATATTCTAAGGCATTATCACTGCGAAAAATGCGAATAGAAACACCAAATTGGTTTTTGATTTCAGCACAGAAACTCTGGAATATAGAAAATAACTCAGAACGATCTTTCATTAAGAAAAGCCAAGTACATCTTGAATAATCATCAATGAAACTGACAAAATAACGAAATCCCAAGGATGAACTGACTCTACTAGGACCCCATATATCAGAATGAACTAAGGAGAAGACAGACTCTGCATGACTCTAAACACTACGCGAAAAGGAGGCTCGGGTATGTTTCCCAAGTTGACACGACTCACAATCTAATGTAGACAAACTAGATAAACTAGGCACCATCTTATGAAGTTTGGATAAACTCGGATGTCCTAAACGTCTGTGGATTAGATCTGGAGGATCTGTAACTAGACATGTTGTGGAAGGACTGAGTGAGTTAAGGTAGTAAAGGCCTTCTGATTTACGTCCTGTACCAATTGTCTGTCCCGTACTGCGGTCCTGCATAATAAAAGAATCGTCAATAAAATATATACCACAATGGAGGGCACGAGTCAAACGACTAACAAATGCAAGACTAAAAGGACAGCTAGGGACATAAAGAACGGAATCTAGGGTGATAGAAGACAAGAGATTAGCTTGTCCAACTCCTTTTGCCTTAGTTTGACATCCATTGGCTAAAGTAACAGTGGGAAGAGACTGTGAATATACAATATTTGACAAAAGTGATATATTACCAGAGATGTGATCAGAAGCGCCGGAGTCCATGACCCATGGGCCAAGAGTGCTAGACTGGGAAACACAAGCAAAAGAATTACCAGTAACAGAAGTATCAGTCTGAGCAACTGAGGCTACTTGTGGAGATGTCTGCTTACTTGCTCGATACTGAAGGAGCTCATTATATTCTTCTTTAGATAAAGAAAATCCTTGGTTACCTGGAGTCTCGGTCTGAGCAATGTAAGCATTTTTGGGTGGACGACCATGTAAGGAATAACACATTTCACGAGTGTGTCCAAGTTTGTGACAATAAGAACACTTGGGTCTAGATCTTCCAAAACGACCTCCTCCTCGTCTATGCTCCATAGTTTGAGATGCCCGAACATCCATTGTCTGGGATGCAAGAACAGAGGAATCAAGTATCTGTGATGAGATCACTGGTGGACTTGGTGCTGCAGCAAGGCGGAGTAATCGAGAGAATAATTCATCAACTGTCGGGACAGACGGACTAGCCAAAATCTGGTCGCGTACTGAATTAAGATCATTAGGAAGTCCAGCGAGGGTAAGAACGAGAAACATCTTCTGTCGCTGCTCTTGTTGTTTTTCCACACTAGCAGAAACTGGCATCAACTTCTCAAATTCCTCCATGACTGCCTGTACTTGACCCAAGTAAGTAGACATATCCAATTCCTGCTTCTTTAAGTTTGTCATCCGTGATATCACATCATAGAAGCGAGATATGTCATTAGTGTATAAGGTGCGTGCCTTTGCCCAAACCAAATAACATGTCTGGAATGGACGAAACAAGGGCATCAACTTGGAATCAATAGATCGCCACAAGATGCTACATAACTGAGCATCGATTTTTGCCCAAAGTGCTATTGTCTTTTCATCTCCATCGCTAGACTGTTTGATTAGATGATCTTGAACACCTTGACCTCTACACCATAACTCGACAGATGAAGCCCAAGCTAAGTAGTTTGAACCTCCCATTAAAGGTTCCGAGGTAATAATAGCACTAGAGCTTCCAGAACTCATGTTTCTAGACCCAAAAGCATCAAATCCCAAAGACATTGTTGCAAATTATTACCAAATAGGAGAAAGAATCAACTGTAATCCACTGAAACAGTGTACGGAAACACAGAAACAGAATACTGAAATACTGTAGCTGCCGGAATAGTACTGTAGCTGTCGGAATAGTACTGTAGCTGTCGGAAAAACTCAAAGTTGTCGGAATGAAATGAAAACAGTAGGGGTAGGATCGGAATTACCAGGCAACCCAACTGTTCTGAAGGAAGATTTTCAAAAAAATGGCCGGTGGTCGTACGCGCCGGCGCGTGAGCTTCTGGTGGCACGTGGAGGCGCGTGAGGAGGCTGCTGCCGGAGTTTTTCACTGGGGTTTGGTCGCCGGACAGTGACGACTCTTGTGGTAGTGTTGGATTTTGCACAACACTGACAAAAATGAAGCACATAGAAAACAGACTTAAAAAAGTACTGATTTCTCTTTCCCGGAATCGCTGGAATTTATGCACAACGATTAGTCTCTCACAATTGCTCTGATACCATGTGAGAAAGTACGGGAGAAAATATATTATTGATATTAGATGAATAATACAATACAAGAGGTCCTTATTTATAGCTATACTATACAAGGACATACTACTCTTCTACCAATGTGGGACAATACTACACTATATACATGCTGTAAACTAACAGATCTCTTTCCGTGTTCTCTTTTTCCTTTAGTCATTGCAAATCTACAATTGAATTTGTAATAGTATTTTGTTCTCACCTGATCTTTTTGGTTCCACCAATGAATCCTTTTGACCCTATTTTATATGATGTTATTTGGCTGAAACCGAGTCTAGAATATCAGATTTGATTAATAGTAAAAGTTTAAATTTGAATAGTTTAATGAATTAGAAGTGATATAGAAATAGAATGGTGTCAAGAATTTTGAGACATCCTAAAATGTTAAAAGCGCGTCATATAAACTGGGACGGAGAGAATGCGTACTTCAAAATATTGTTTGTGTATGATTAGATTGGATGATGAAGAAAATAAAAGCGAGAGTGGGTTGATATGATTGCAAGTTTTTGCAGTGTGTCAAATTGAAATTAGCCTGGAAATAAGGTGCAGTAAATGCATTTTGGCTATTGAAGTAGTTTATGAAGAACTTGGAGTGGAAAAATATCAATTTTTAGAGACATAACTAGAATGGAGTTAAAAAGAAGAAGGTGGAAGAGGATACAAAATTTCTTACCTTTTCTTTGTTGAGAGGGTCTGACAAGCAAAACAGAATCGACTTTATCTTGACTTCCTAACCAAAATTTGACAATCCATAAACTCATATGGAACCCCAAAAAATCTGTTTTGTGATTTCTATGATTCTATCATGTCAACTCTTTGTAAAGAGTTGTAACAATATACGAGCTTCAGATGAAAACTTACTTCTTGGTGGTCACTAGCAAATTTTGGTAGTCTGGATCTAGGTAACAGTTAAAGAGGTGTATGACCTCCTCTTTATGTAGTATGTATTCTCAAGGTAGCACGTTAGTGGTCGTTTAATGCATCCTATGTTTTCTACTTCTATTTTTACTACTATTACTTTCTCTTCTAAAATATGCTGTTCATGCACGTAGTTATGGGATTGTGACTGTTCATTGCAAATCTACTATCAGATTTTGAAATAGCCTGATCTCTTTTTGCCATGAAAATTAAATAAGAACTTAGTCTTATCTTCCATATTGTTGTAGGTTATGGGAAGGAAAGCTTCAGCATCTGAACTTTTGCAATCTCTGGAGAAGCAGTCCTCTGGTTGTAGGGAATGGAACAAACCACCTCCAGGTGTCTTATGATATCTCTCTTTTCCTCATTCTTTTTCGCCTGTCTTTGTTTCACCTCATTTAAATGATGTGTAATTCTCCAATCTGTCTTAACACCTGACTCTTGGAGAATCATTGTGGTGCTTCGTTATATGATTCTACAGACATAAGCTAACCTGTAACATACAAGAGATTCTCCTGCACCCCTTTCAATTTCCTTCCTATTAATTGTTCACACTTGATATGTACTTTTTGTGGTATAAACCCAAACAAATCTTTAATCTCTGTAATTCTTGTGCTTTGAAAGAAGAATAGGCAGTAAATGAGAGAAGTATGCCTCAGTGTAATTATGATAAGCTTTTATATACTTGAAAATCAGGGTGGGGTCTACCGCTACAATCTGTTTGTTTTGACAGTTCCATAGTCATGAACAATTGCTTTCAATTCTGGATGCTAACTTCATGTCGTGATGTTTTTCCTTGTATATTCTGCATTTACACTGACATAGCTATGTCTTTATCGTGAGGTGTATGAGAAATTAGTGTCTAACACATATGTCATTGAGCAGCTGATGTGACGAAAGATAGAGAAGGTGCAGGGCATTGCACATCCAGTAAGGAACGCGAATCACTTTTTCAAGATACAGTAGAACCATGTCCACTAAGTTCTTCTCTCTTCTATGGTGGTCAAGAGGACATGTACGTCAAGTCATCCGATGCTCAAAAAATGGTATCACATCCTTGTGTGAGTTCTTTTTCTTGAAAACTCATCTTCATAACTAAAAAATGCAATGCGATGGTACTAACTCCTTGTGATGTATTTGTAAATAATTCAGTACAAGAAGGAAGGAGGAGAATATGATTCTGGTGGAAACAACCAATATAGTGCTTCTAGAGGGAATTGGTGGGAAGGTATGCATGTTGTTAGGGTAAATAATATTGCAATGGTTGCAAGTAATCATGAATGGAAGCTAAGTTTCTGCAAATTCTTGTATTCAGGGTCACTTTATTACTAGAACCTGACCCCGGAGCCCCAAGACATGTGAATTCCCATATATTTATTAGAGGTAAGTCAGCGAGGACTTTGAATTCTATTCCGTGGATCACATGTGCATCTCTGATGTTGGAACCTTTTATCTTGAAATTTTAATGCATCTCTTTCTTTGTATAATGGTTGTCTACTTCCATATTATTTATTCATCACTAAAAATCTATGAATAGATTCACGCTGAGACTTGTTCGTTGGAAAAGAAAGGGACGTGTTCTTTCCTAAATATGTCTTGTTTATCTAAGATAGTGTGCAAGTGTATGATGATGTTGTTTGCAGTACACATTTTATGTTCTTATTTTTGCCACTTCCTGTAACATTGTGATGCTAATTTGCTGAGTACGAACTGATTTTTATTTCCTATTTTTCTTGGTTAATTTGCAGGAGTTCGTGAAGTCTTGGGAGCAGGTTGATTTAGTCTCGTTGAAGACGACTAGTACGGCCATTTGTTGATAGATTCCAAGTTTTTATTCTGGGTTCTCTTGATGGTTATTTGAACCCTATATGACATGGACCTTTTTACTCTTTTTGGCTCAGTGCCTTACAGAGCAGGGACTTTGGCAACTGGTTTAACATCTTTTTACTCTTTTAACACTTCCTATGTAATCGAATGATGTAAATTTCTGAATAAGTTCTGGAACTAGTACTTTGTAAATATACTGTGGAATGTACTCGTGTTGCCCTCTCTGAAGATTAGTATTAGCTAAATTGACAAGAACTGTGCCCCAGTGGAGAACTGATCATATATCCTGATTAAAGCTTCCATTACTTGAGAGAGTTGAGATGCAAAGTAAACAGCCTTTCATATGCCGCTGCCATTTTGGTGGCAGTAAATAGCTTTACACCCCTCTCCCTTAGCACAAGTTGATCCACCTTTATGTTGCAGAATTTTCTTTGGGTCCTTCATATAAAGCTGTCTTAAGCTTGATAAATAGCGCTAGGTGATTTTGTCCATTCCCAGCGACCAGGTCTACCACACTATCTGCTGTAGAGCTTCAAACATTACAGGATCAACCAACCTCCAGCTCCAAGCTAATCCGCAGATCAACGATCTTTGATTCTTGGATGCCAACTTTGACCTAGAACCGTTGCTCGGGCTCAAGTATCTCCTCATTAACACCATTTAGGACGGCATGTATATGTTCTTCTGGTATCATGTAGATCCTCCGATCTGAGTACACTCAACATGATCACTTGTGGCAACATGATGAGCATAATTTTAGAATAACTTTACCTCTTCAACCACCTTCAGCACTATTTGGTAAATGAATATGATTATATATAGTTCTTCAGGATTCCTCAAGAGTTCCTCCTGTACAGTGTTGCAATATATGGATCAAAGGGAATTCCATGCCAGCTAACAACAAGATTTCTGTCGGTAATATCAAAAGGTGTAACCCAAATCAGGAACTCAACTTCATACATCTTAGCCAGAAAATATAGGTAACTCCAACAAGGAAATTCAAGTTAAATAAGGATTCTGAGGAGGGCCATTGTTCGAAATACAGGCATGCGGAGAGTATGGATTCCCATTCTACATGCATACAACTACTACAACCCATCCAAAAGGCAAAATCAGGAATTTCTCCTCATTTAAGCCCATGATTTCGATCAATTTCTTCAAGGTAATTTCCTTTACTCCTCATTTCAGACACCTTCTAGCTGATAACACTCCTAAGCCTTCCAAATTATGGCTAAGTTGCTTCTTTGACTTCTTGCAATTCAAGGTCAATTGTTTCTGGTGGTTTCAAAATCTTTGTCATTATCCAGGACCATAAGCTCTGATACAACTTAATAAGTACATGAGGTTGGATCTTCAGGAATTAAATTCATAAAAGGGAAGCTGGCTCAGGGATTGGGATCGGGGTTAATCAATTAAGAAGAAGAAGAAGAAGAATTTTCTAGGTTGAGTGTAAATTTGATTGATTGATAATCAGAAATTTAGTTGTAATTGGAAAACCCCATGTGTGTAAATGAAAAGTCAAAGAGAAAGAAAAAAATAAGTAAAAAAGAAAGAAAGATAAGAAAGAAAAAGGGCTAGAAAAGTTAGAACGCAACTATATAAAAGAAATAATTTGGGGGGCAATTGTGGTGCCGTCCTACCGCATGTTCACATTTTCGCTGAAGATTTCAACTGATTTCTCTGCCTATAAATACACATTCCCTTCATCAATTATAATCCATCATCCACATTCTTCTTTCTCTTTCAATATCAATAAAGTTATTCTTTGTGTGGCCATGGAGTAGGCAAAGATTGTCGAATCACATAAATCTTATCTTATGAAATTTATTATTTTTCTCTTTTTATCATTTTTCTCTTCATTAGCCTGACATGCTTCCCAATAGCTGATATCAGAGCACATACAATGTAATTCTAGTAGAAAAGTACGGTATTGGTATAATGTACTATTTGCAAGAATAGTGCAAAACTATTATCCATCAATTTTAATATTATTCACAACAGTGAAAGTACTGTTCATTAATAGTGGAAGTATTGTTAATTAATAGCAAGAATATTATTCACCAATAGTGAATGTTGTCTACTTTATACGGTTGGACATTTTTCCTACACAAAGTATTATTTACCCCTACTATTCACAGGCAATATTTACATAAAAAATATTTTTTGTGAATAAATGACATCAAAATAATGGAAGGTTAAGATTCACAAGCAATGACAAAGATTTGAATTCTGAAAAATGCAGATAGAGGATTATCTTACAAAAAAAAATTACACTTACATCTGACCGGGATAAAATGAGATAATACGGCCAAAACGGATTAGAATATATTAGATCGCCAAATTCTTTGTGTGATTCATTTGACGCTGACACGAAATGTGGCGTTCAACATTATTAACGAGAAGACCAGCGCATGCCTGATTAAGCCGTTATCAAATATGTAAAAAAAGTCATTTGCGTCAAATAAAGTCTATTTGATGCGCCATTCAACCTGAATATGACTGAAGGCGGATATGTTACAGAATATATTAATGATTTTAATGTAATATTAACTCAATTGAGTTCTGTTAACATAACATTTGATGACGTATACAAACTGAAAAAATAAGCAACTAAAAAAGCTAGTGGGTTGACGAATTGTGGCTCCATTTTCTTGCTCATTAGCCCCCTACCCCTATTATTTATATTATAGTCATAGAAGAAGTCCGGGAGTTAATTCTACTATCATCTCTACTGGAGAGTTGGTCTGCAATAATAAGTGCGGTTAGCAGTTCATCGGCAAATATCACACTCAAATTGAATGATATCAGAGACTTGGTTCTAAGCGAAGATATTCACCAAAGAGAATCAAGTGATTCCCAAAGATTTGTTTTGAACACTGAGAGTAGGGGGAGAAGCAGTCAAAAAGGACAAAGTCATGATTGTGGCAGATCAAAGTCAAGGAGAAGAGGGCAATCTAAGGATCGCAAAAATATTATTTGTTAAAATTAGAATTAAAAGGGTTACTACAGTAGTCAATGTAGAGAACCAAAGAAGAAGAAAAATGATTAATACAAGGATGATAATTCAACAAATGAAATTGCTAAATAAGTTGGTGATGCACTAATTTGTTGTACAGACAGTCCAGTCAAATCTTGAGTTCTGGACTCAGGTACATCCTTTCGCTCTACCCCTACAAAGAATTATTACATAATTATGTTGCTAAAAATTTCGAAAAACTTTATCTAGCAGACGACCAAACTTTGAATATTTTCGGAACGGTGAAGTTAATATAAAGACTTTCATGCGGTATGGAAGCTCCAAAATGTCAGACATGTTCCCGGCCTCAAGAAAAATTTGATATCTATGGGTTAGATTGACAGTGAAGGATATACAATAATATTCAGTGATGGATCATGAAGTATAACCAAAGGAAATTTGGTTGTGGCATGAGCCAAGAAAGGAACAATGTGTGCAACTTCAATACAGAAAAATACTATAGCAGCGTTTGACTATGATCTCGACTGAACATTATGGCACCGGAGGCTCAGGCACATGAGTGAGAAGGGAATGAAGTTACTGATATCCATAGAAAAATTGTCAAACCTCAAGCATATTGAATTAGGTTTGTGCGAAGATTACATTTACGGAAAACAAAAGAGAGTTAGTTTCTCAAAGGCGGGAAGGATACCAAAGAAAGAGAAGCTAGAACTAGTGCATATAGATGTGCGAAGACTAGCTCCTGTAACTTCTCCTAGAGGCTCACGCTATTATGTCACCTTCATTAATGATTCCACGAGAAAGATATGGGTTTATTTTTTGAACAATAAATCTGATGTGTTTGTTACCTTTAAAAGATGGAAAGCTGAAGTTGAAAATCAGACGAGCCTAAAAATAAAATGTCAGAAGTTTGATAATGGAGGAGAGTATGATAGTCAAGAGTTCAAATCATTCTGATATGAGAATGGGATCAGAATGATCAAGATAGTTCCGGAACAATGAAGCAAAATAGGCATAGCTGAGAGGATGAACAAAATTCTAAACAAACGAGCCAGAATATGTAAACACATTCTGGATTGCCGAAATATTTTTGGGCTGAGGCTATTCACACAACAACTTACCTCATAAATAAGGGATCCTCTATACCTCTGAATTTTGAAATTTCTAAGGAGTTATGGATAGAAAAAGGAGGTAACTCTCTCACATTTGAAATTTTTTGGTTTTATTGCTTATGTGCATATAAACTTCAATGATAGAGATAAGCTTGATCCTAAAGAAAAATATTTCTTTATTGGCTGTGCTAATGATAATTTTGGTTACCAATTTTGGGATGCTCAAAATAGAAAGATCATAAGACACAAGAATGTCATATTCAATTAAAATATGATATACACGGACAAGCTTGGAGTAGAACCAACCAACACTAGCAAACAGACATATGAAACAATTGAGTTGGAAAGAAATCTCAGAAAATGAAGTGGCTGGAGGGATTAGAATTAATTTTGATGCATAACCTGAAATTGAATCTGGATCATTTAGAACCAGAACTAGAACTAGAGATAGAATTAGAACCAGAACCAGATATGGAGCTGGAACTAGAATCAAATTCAGGATCACTTACCCATCAACCTATATGAAGGAGATCTAAAAGTCATCATTTCTGACTGATGCTGGAGAACCAAAACATTTTGCTGAAGCAATGCATGTGATAAACTGTGATAAATGGAAGCTCGCCATTAAAGAAGAGATGAATTCTCCTAAAAAGAATAAAACATAGACATTTATGCAGTTACCCAAAAGAAAAAAGGCATTGCAAAACAAGTGGGTGTCCAGAATCAAAGAAGATCGTGATGGTAAGAAGAGATACAAAATATGATTAATAGTAAAACACTTTCAGCAGAAGGAAGGGATTGACTATACCGAGATCATTTTTCGTGTAGTCAAATTAACTACTATCAGGTTGGTGCTTAGTATCATAGCTGTAGAAAATTTATATTTGGAGCAACTCGATATAAAAATTACATTCTTGCATGGTGACCTTGAAGAAGATATTTACATAACGCAACCTTAAAGTTTTCAAGCTTCTGGTAAATAAAGTCGTGTGTGCAAGTTGAATTATTGTTTGTATGGTTTGAAACAAGCTCTCCGACAGCGGTACAAGAAATTTGATGGATTCATATATAACAATGGGTTCACGAAATGTGAGATGAATTATTGTTTTTATATAAAAAATCTTGATAAATCATATATTATTTTACTAGTGTACGTTGATGATGTGCTAATTGCAAGATCTAGCATAAATCAGATCAACATGGTTAAGCAATAATTGGCGGAGGTTCGAAATGAAAGACTTAGGACCAACTAAGCAAATGCTTGGGATGATTATTAGCAGAAACAGGTCTGAAGGAACCTTAATGCTGTCTTAAGAAAAATACATACAGAAGGTACTAAGCAAGTTCAATCTTTATGATGCAAAGACTAGAAGCACTCCATTTGGAAGTCATCTTAACATGTCGAATGACCAATCATCAAAGACAGATGAAGAAAGGAAGTACATGTCCAAAGTTCCATACTCTCAGCAGTATGAAGTTTGATGCATGCTATGGTTTGTACTAGACATGACATAGCCCATGCAGTTGGAGTTGTTAGTAGATACATTTAAGGTCCGGGAAATGAGCATTGGGAAGATGTAAAATGAATTGTGCGATATCTCAAAGGCGCCTTAGGTATGATACTTTATTTTAAAAGAAGCAACATTATCTTACAAAGCTTTTCTTATGCAAACTTAGGCGGTAATATGGATAGCCGAAAAAGTACCACATGTTACATATTCATCTTGGATGGTACTACTGTTAGCTGGATGCCCAGACTTTCAGAAAAATATTTCTCTATCTATCACTGAAGTCGAATACATGAATACATGACAATCTCAAAAGCTAGAAAAGAGATGATTTGGCTCAACAACTTTATGAAAAATCTAGGTAAAAAATAAGATAATTCCGAGCTCTTTAGTGACTGCCAAAGTGCAATTTATCTTACCAAAAATCTAGTCATTCATGCAAGATCAAAACACATTCAACTAAGGTATCATCCTGCCGGTTAGAAAGAGATAAGAAGAAAGAAGAGTTAGAAAAGTTAGACTGCAGCAACATGAAAGAGAGAATTTGGCACACAATTGTGATGCCATCGTGTCACATGTTCACATTTTCATCGAAGACTTTAACTGATTTCTCTACTTATAATAAGAATTCCCGTCCTCAATTGTAATTCATCCCTCACATTCTTCTTTCTCTTTCGGTATCAATAAAGCTATTCTTTGTGTGGTTGTAAAGTAGGAAAAATTATCGAACAACGTAAATCTTATCTTGTCTTGTAAAATTTATTACTTTTCTCTTTTTAATTATTTTTTCTTTTATTAGCCAGACACGTTTCTCAACAAGTTGTACATGGCCTTTTTTACAACTATACAACTGAATCTACAAGAAATTCAGTTTACAATTCAGCAACTCTTGATTCTTTCTAACTAACTTTCCCGCCAGTTGAATCAACTACAACTATCCGGTAATGCAATAATACAGCTGACGTGGCATCTTCTAGCTTCCAGCTATCTTCTTCAATAGGTTCTGTATCCATCCTCTGCAATCTCCATCCAGCTCACTGCAACTAGATTGAGCTAGAATTGAAGGAGATTAATGGGTCTGTCTTCTTTCTGCACTATCATTTGCATATGTCAATTGCCATAGCTAGAGAGATAAGACGAATATTGCAAAGAAATATATGAGAAGGCCGATAGAAAAGCAAGAATGTAGTTTGATCTTTTGCCATAGCAGTTTAAATCTGGAACTCAATCACCTGGTTCTTGTCTCAAGAACCAAATAGACTAATGAACCATCTCAGCAAGAAGCATAAGCAGTTTCCAGCACTAATGTTCAAAAGTTGGAACCTCTATAGCTCAGAACCTGATGGATTGAAAATTCAATTGACCTCAGAAGCCTGAAATGCTTAAAGATAGCACTTTAAGGGTGATTGCATAGCCTGATGGCCATATTTTGAAGCCTGTAAAATGACTGAATCCATTATAAATTACAGTACTTCACTGGACTTTTTCTGTCAAGGTGAGGCAATAAGTATTTGTCAATGATCCATATAATATAAAAACAACGAAAGAGGCAATAAAGTTTTAAACTTTACTTTTCTATTTCCTTTATAAAGAGTAATATCTTCTCAAAAGAGGACAGAAACTCCATTCACTGATAAGTATTATACAAAATAAAAGGCATGCAAAACTATAGATATATTCAAAGCTATATCACCAGGCGTACCAATTAAGACAACTCAAAGTCTCAATCTTCAGCTGAACAAAGGCCATAAAGCCAGATACAAGAAATGCAACCCAAAGTTGATCCAGCTGCAGATAGTAAAAACCTAACTTGCAGGATCTTTGTGCTAGTGTGCGCTGACAGAACACTGTTAATTTATTAACTGCCGCTCCTGCTTTTACTCTTTATGCGTAATATCCTGTTTCCGGGCTGATCCAACTAGGCTGGAAAAGAGAAAGAGTTGAAGGTCACAAGATCCATAGGCCAAAAGCCATAGCTACTGCTGGTCCAGCAATTCAGAGCTTTGTTGCAGCACTTGTAGGTGGAGTTTAAGGCCAGGCCGAGATAAGAGTGCCATGGTAAGATTGAGTTCACACTACTATGCCACCCAAAGCTGACATATGGATACTGATTGAGCTCAGTTTTACACATCTTTCACAACTATCAATCAGTGAGGAATTAAGGCCAGGACTTGGTACCATTTTTCTTCAGTGTTAAATCATGTAAAAGGTGAAAACAGAAAACTGAAGAATCCCATTTGCTTTTCATAAGCTATGTACTAAGTTTTTGATTTAGCAAAATTAAGGACAGTGAGAAAATAACAAAACTTTGACCAGTTCAAGAAAGTAAGTTCCCTTGAATAAGGGACCTGGAATCATGCTAGTGGAGGCATGTGGCCTATATTTCCTATCAACCCGTGACAATATAATATTGTGTTGCATTACCCATTGATAAGAACAGGATGAGCATAATTTGAAAACAATCAACAAATTCTGTTATGTTTCATGCTTACCAGGATCAGATTGATTTGTGGCAAAACAAAACCGTCCGGTCTTTACTGTTCAGTGAGATTGATCAGGATATCTAGTCATGGCAGAGTGATATCTCCTTCATCTTTGACAGTTTCAAACTTGTTAAAGTGTTGGATTTGGAATCCTTCAACATTGGTCGTACTTTTCTCAGTGAAATACAATCTCTAACTCATATGAGGTACTTTGCTGCTCAAACTGAATTTGACAAAGTCAATTACTTCAGTTTTGAGGAAAAGATAACTTGCGTGGAAGTTTAGCTAGATGGATATAGGAAACTAGCTTGAGGGATTCAAGGTGACTTTAGAAAAGCCAATCTGAGGAAAAGAACATAACTTTCTGTATGCGGTCGAAACCTATTAAGTCAGTCGCACGGACTGGTCGAGATAATAATACTTCGATCGAAAGATATCTATGTAAGGTCAGGCCGAGGTTCGAAAAAAGGGCTTCGGGATTCGAGCTCCAAGTCCGATCAAGGATCAGTTCGGTATCATTATCGGGCCCATGACCAAATCGAACCACGTGGCAAAAGGTTGTCGGAGATGCACAGACCGACCAACACCCACCCCGAATATCAAGACTCCGAGTCAGGATCGAGCTCGAGTCAAGGTCGATGGCTCGACTCGATATTGAGTTCGAGTCAGTATCGAAGCTCACAGACAAGGCCGTTACAACCGCACTAAGGGAGAGAATCCTGGCGGGAAATAGGGAAAAGACAATACATCATGGGCTCTCCACTACGTATTTTTTATTGTATATAAAGTAGGATCCCTCTACTATAAGGATGTGATAGATTGTAAGCATAGGGACATATTGTAACAAAAGATTCCTTCTCATATTGAAAGATATTCCCTTATATTTATTTCACTTTATCTTATTCGTTCTTCTTGCTCACTATTCTCATTATCATAGTCAAGAATACACGTATTTCTATTTCTCTATACGATTTGTATCAAATTATATCACATATCCTTAGAACCA
This sequence comes from Nicotiana tomentosiformis, assembly GCF_000390325.3. Classification (NCBI taxonomy): domain Eukaryota; kingdom Viridiplantae; phylum Streptophyta; class Magnoliopsida; order Solanales; family Solanaceae; genus Nicotiana; species Nicotiana tomentosiformis. The sequence continues at coordinate 81,509,905 of NC_090817.1, read as the reverse complement.
TACACAAATTTAACTCTATCCAATTTTTCGGGTAAACAGTTTGGCGCCCACCGTGGGGCTAAGGATAACAGTGGTTATTTGATACGAATATGAAAAAATACGCCATTGTGTTTTGTGCTTGTTTCCGAAAATATCTTGAATTTCGGATTAACAACGACTAACTACCAATCAAAATTGACAACGAAGCCGGTCTTCAAGATGAGAACAATAACTTGACACCCAGTACCGGAAGACCACTTGTAAACACCGTTGGAGCTCGAATCGGAGCATCGATAGATATCAATTCGCATGTAGCTATTGAGGCGAACCTACATGCTGAACCTGAAAATGGCATTCATGGTGGCACTCGGTCTGCAACTCGAGATACCCATAACGTTGAGGAAAACAGCGTTAGCTTGCGCATGATTTTCAAAATGTTACAAGCCCAGCAAATAGCGATAGCTCAGTTGCAGAGCTAAACTCAGGTACAAAGCAGGCCGGAGCCCAATCCGATTCGAGAAATCACCCACAAAATAGAGCTAGCCATAGTGAAGTCAAACGAGCAAGAATCGGGGACTACTCCCGAAATTACTAAATTACTCGAGGAACTCACAAAATGAGTCGAAGCCAACGATAAAAAAGTAAAAACATATAATTCCAGGGTCAATCAGATCTCGGGAGCTCCACCAATGATAAAAGGGTTGGTCCGAGTTACGTACACCACTACTGAGGTGCCTACCCTTGAATCTGTACCAATTGTGAATGAATTCCCCGATGTCTTTCCGGATGAGTTCCCTGGAATTCCTCCAGATAGGGAGATTGATTTTGGGATTGATGTGATGCCAGCCATGCAACCTATATCCATTCCACCTTATGAAATGGTGCTAGCAGAATTAAAAGAGCTAAAGGAACGACTAAGGGATTTTCTAGAGAAAGGTTTCATCCGACCAAGTGCGTCACCTTGGGCCGCACCGGTTCTCTTTGTTAGAAAGAAAGATGGATCGCTGCGAATGTGTATTGATTACCGGCAGCTCAACAAGGTCACAATAAAAAATAAATACTCATTGCCAAGGATAGATGATTTGCTTGATCAATTGCAAGGTGCTAAGTTCTTCTCCAAAATTGATTTGCGGTTCGGGTACCATCAATTGAAGGTAAGGGAGCAGGATATTCCAAAAACAGCTTTCAGAGCCCGATATGGGCACTTTGAATTTTTGGTAATGTCTTTCGGGCTAACAAATGCCCCGGCAGCTTTCATGGTTCTTATGAATTGGGTCTTCAAGCCGTTGTTTGACTCCTTTGTGATAGTATTCATTGACGACATCCTTGTATATTCGCGAAGTTGAGAGGATCACGCCGACCACCTTAGGGAAATTTTAAAGACTCTTCATCAACACCAATTATATGCAAAATTCTCGAAATGTTAATTTTGGCTTGAATCTGTTACATTCCTGGGTCATATCGTCTCCGGAGAAGGAATTAAGGTTGATCCTCAAAAGATTGCAACGGTGAAGGATTGGCCTAGACCTACTACTCCAACAGAGATTCACAGTTTCTTAGGTTTGGCTAGGTATTATAGGAGGTTTGTGGAGGGGTTCTCCACTCTTGCCTCTCCATTGACTAAATTAACCGCAGAGGGCGGTTAAGTTCTAGTGGTGCGATGCTTGTGAAAGGAGCTTCCAGGAATTGAAATCAAGGTTGACTTCGACGCCGTTTTTTACCCTGCTAGAGGGTACCGAGGGGTTTGTGGTGTATTGCGATGCTTCAAGGATCGGTCTTGGGTATGTATTAATGCAAAATGGTAAGGTCATAGCATATGCTTCAAGGCAACTTATGAATCATGAAAAGAACTATCCAACTCATGATTTAGAGCTTGCGGCGGTGGTTTTTGAATTAAACATTTGGCGTCATTATTTGTATGGAGTCCAAATAGATGTATTCACGGACCACAAGAGTCTTCAATACATTTTCAAATAGAAGGAATTGAACTTAAGGCAGAGAAGGTGGCTTCAGTTGCACAAAGATTATGACATTAACATTTTGTATCATCCGGAGAAAGCTAATGGGGTGGTGGATGCTCTTAGTCGGAAATCTATGGGCAGTTTGGCTCACTTGGAGGCATGTCAAAGGCCCTTGACCTAGGAGGTTCACCAGTTGGCCGGTTTGGGAGTTCGTCTTACGGACTCTAATGAAGGGGGAATGATTGTGCGAAATAGGGCGGAATCATCGCTTGTGGCGGAAGTTAAGGAGAAACAATATAATGATCCAGTGTTGGTACAGCTAAAGGAAGGGATTCATAAACATAAGACTACATCTTATTCTCTTGGCATGGATGACGGTACATTACGGTACCAAGGATGACTATGTGTTCCAAACGTAGATCGTCTTCGGGAAAGAATCACGGCAGAAGCTCATACTTCTAGATATTCCGTGCACCCAGGCTCTACAAAAATGTATCATGATCTCAAGGATGTTTAGTAGTGGAATGACATGAAGAGGGGTGTGGCAGACTTTGTGGAAAAATGTTCAAACTGTCAACAGGTGAAGGCCGAGCATCAAAAGCCCGGTGGGTTAACTCAGAGTATAGAAATTCCAATGTGGAAATGGAAAATGATCAATATGGATTTTCTGGTAGGGTTACCGTGCACTCCGCGTAAGTTTGACTCAATTTGGGTGATCGTGGATCGACTTACAAAATCAACTCACTTTTTGCCGGTTAAATCCACCGACACTGCAGAATAGTATGCTCGATTGTATATCAAGGAGATAGTTAGGCTTCATGGCACTTCAGTTTCCATAATTTCTGATCGAAGGGCCCAGTTCACAGCTATATTATGGAAGCAATTTCAGCAAGGTTTGGGTATACAGGTAAATCTTAGCACGACTTTACATCCACAGACTGACGCGCAAGCAGAGCAGACTATTCAGACACTTGAGGACATGTTACATGCGTGTGTTCTTGACTTCAAGGGTAGCTGGGATGATTATTTGCCGCTCATAGAATTTGCTTATAACAACAACTTCCATGCCAGTATTCAGATGGCGCCGTTTGAGGCCTTGTATGGTAGAAGATGTAGATCACCGATTGGGTGGTTCGAGGTTGGAGAAGCTGAACTAATAGGACCAGACCTTGTGTATCAGGATATGGAAATGGTTAAGATTATAAAAGAGTGGTTGAGAACTGCTCAGAGTCGTCAAAAATCCTATTCGGATGTTCGTCGCAGAGACTTAGAATTCAAGGAAGATGATTGGGTGTTCTTGAATGTATCTCCCATGACGGGGATCATGCGGTTTGGAAAGAAAGGAAAATTAAGTCTGAGGTATGTCGGGCCGTATAGAATCATTCAAAGGATAGGTCAGGTGGCGTACAAGCTTGAGCTACCACCAGAGATGTGATTAGTGCACCCGGTATTCCATATGTCCATGTTGAAGAAGGTAGTTGGATATTTGTCCACTATTGTGCCGGTTGAGACCATCGAGGTTAGTAAGGAACTATTATATGAAGAGATTCTGGTTGCTATCCTTGACATACAGGTCCGAAAGTTGAGGAACAAACAAATTGCATCTGTAAAGGTATTATGGCGAAACCAGCAAGTCGAATAAGCTACTTGGGAAGCCGAGAATGAAATGAAAGAGAAGTACCCTCATTTATTTGAATAGCCATGTAATAGCTCTATAAAGTTGCCCCCCTAAAAGTATGTATCACTTGTTCGGCTAATATAAAGACACTTCTTTCTAGCTATATGTCCCCCATGAGGCTTCGGTTGGTGTTACTTTGCATTCTATTGTGTCATTTAATTCTATATATGTTGCTAAGGTGTGCTTCGGGGGCTCTCTGACAGGTGGATATGCCTAAATACAAAGGAAACTCTGGCAAAATTTTCAGAAAATTAGGAAGTTAGGCATATTTGGGGCTGATGGTATGTGGCATAACTGAAACTGTGTTAAGTGAACCTTGATCCTCATTTGAGGACGAATGATCTTAAGTGGGGGAGGATGTAAGGACCTATAAAATTTTTAACCAAAAACTCGGGGTTTCGTGGTGCCAAGATAGTTCAAACTTTTTGGATTGAACAGTACCCTACGGACTTAGAGGAAAATGTTTCGCAGAAGAACGCATTTCTGGGACCATTATGCGGTCGCATAATCACTCTATGGACCGCATAATGGCCGCAGAGTGAAGCATAAAGTTGGCCAATTTGTAGACAGCTTTGCAGTCGATTATGTGACCGAATAATCACTATGCGGGCCGCATATCGGTCGCATAATCCCTCTTCGATTTTTGCGGAGGGAGTTCTGCAGTGCATTATGCCACCGTAGAATAAGTATGCGGACCACATACTAGTCGCATACCTGGGCCGAAAGTTTAGGCCCCTGAGGGCCATTTCTGCGGTCAATTTGCGGACCGCATAACGATTATGCGGTCGCATATGCGACCGTAGACCTGTGTCGGGGCACCCTTTTTCTTAATTTAAAACCCGACCCTCATTCCGTTAAAACACCCCCTTTAGTCTATTCTGAAGCTCATTTCTGATATTTCTAGAGTGAGAGAGAGAGTTCTAGAGGGAGGGCCTAATTTTTCATCAAATTGATCTTCAACCTTCTCTCAAAGCTTTGGAAATATTCAAGTAGTGCACCAAAATTCTTCATCCTGAAAGGTAAGGCTTCATCACCCTAGCTCTTAATTTCAAACATAGCTATAATGGGGTACTAGGGTGATACTTCATGGGTATGAGGATAGTTTATCTTGCATACATATGTGATAAAGAGTGTGGGGAAAAAATGGGCTAGAACCATGAACGTTTTCCTAATTTTGGATTCAATTTGTATATTGCTTAAATAGATTGAGGTTGCTAAGGGTTCCAGATAGTTGTAGAGTCTAAAGAAGCGCAACTGAGTTATTTATGGCTAACTCTCTTCTTCCAAGAATCGAACTCCTGGTGTCCGAATAATTGGTGTAAGTTCCGACTTGATCATACTAGAATTGTTTGCCTTAGTGTGTTGGGTTTGAAGATTCATGTTCCCTAATTGTTTTAGATATTTATCATGTTATCATGCTACTTGAGAACGTTATTATGATTTTCCAAGTTCTTTCCCTTATATGTATAATACGTTATGTGGTGATACTTATCGACATGAATGATGATGTTATTTGAACGGATAAAAAGGGAAAGACTTGAATTGTAAAATGTTCCCAAGTGCCAAGAACTACTTAATAAATGAGACTCTTTGTGCCGTGTAACGAAAGATGGGAAAGAAATGTGAATTGAGTGAACAATTGAAAGAAGTTATGTCTCAAGTGAGATGGTTTAGCCTATCGGGCCGAGATCGGATGTCATGCTATATACATGGTGGCATTTGTGTTGGAATTATTGATTTACATTGTGGATATGGATATGTCTCACCTGAGATGGCTTAGCTGGTCGGTCCGAGACCGGACTCCGCATAAAATCACAGTTGCATTGTGAGTTGTGGCCTCGGCACTAAAGATTATTAATCTAAAAAGATGGAAAGATTGAATTGGAATATGTGATCCTTACTTGGTGTTTATTTGTATTTCTATGAAGTACTTATTAATTATTATGACTGCCTTCTCTTTGTTTCACTGATCATTCTACTAAGATTGGTGTTTTCCTTACATACTAGTACTATTCGACAGTACTAGCATCCCTTTTGCCGGGGGCGCTACATCTTTGAATGGATGTAGGTGGTTCCATTGCAGATAGTGCCGATCGCAGATAGTGGTGCTCTATTTCTCTCCTCACAGCAGTCTTGGTGAGCCCCATTTCTCCTAGGGGTTATGTAGTCCTTCTTTTGTATAAGTTTTAATATTTTGAGGTATAGCCGGGGCCTTATTGCCGGCATTGTCATGTTGGTCTTTTGTATCATTAGAGGCTCCATAGACGTTTATGTGGGTTATGTATGTATGTTGGGGTGGTCGTTCGATCGAGTTGTATTTTGGAAACTCAACTATGGCATAATGTATATAAGGAAAAAAATGAACTAGCAACGTTTATATATTTATGTAACTGATCTCTCCCCTATTTTACAAATGGTGATGCGATCCCTTTTTGGATTATGAATGAGTCGAGTAGGAAAGGTTTAATAGGCTTGCTCGACAAGGTTCACTCGGTTGAGCATCGGTCGCGCTCCCCGAGGTTGGGGCGTGACATGTTATCCTTCGGGAATGTGTTAAGAATGATATATGTGTTAAAATGTTATGGATTTGAGTCGTGTTTCAAATGAAATCTAGTATGCCAAACTGTGTGAGAAAAACTCAATATGCTTAAGACTCTTAATTGCTCGTATGTGTATCTAAAGTCTTGATTGAAAATGTCTTATTGTTGACAATCTATAAAGATGGTTGGAAGTGAAGTAGGTGAACTGGGGATGCCCATATGTGGCTATTTTAACTAATGTTATGCTTTGTAAGTAGTTTCAATGTGTTTTGTCTTCTTACCTATTCTTGGGTGGAAATTGTGTATTGCCCTTTTTGTGGAAAAGTGTTTCAATAGTAAATGATGTGTTACTCGTTTATGATTTTAACTTGTGCTTCGATTGCCAAACATTTTACTCTATTTTTTTGAAAGAAATCCATTGTGTTTAAGGTCTTCATTACTAATGAACTTAAAGTTGTGATTTCCGAAATATTACATGTGTTGATATTTATGATGATGATACATGATAGGGATGAAATGAAAGTGTGGAATATCAAATACGGCCACCATGCCTTGAATAATAAATCTTGTGAATGGCCAAAAGAGCCAAGGGAATATTGTTCTTGGGATATGTTGAAAGTACTAATGGAGATTTATACAATTTGAAAGATGATGAGGTAAATATATTTGTATTTATGTTATCTTTGTGTGCAATCAAAAAATGTTTTTGGGAGTATCGATAGTCACCGAGGAAGGTTAGGTTGAAGTAACCTAACCCCGAAACTATACGTGCCGATGTAGGAGTGGATTGTGATTATTCCCTTTATTTGGTATGAGATTTATGTGATAAAATTATTTCCCCTTAGTTGGGATGAGATGATTGATAGTAAAGGATGATGTCGATCCGCACGACATTATGGTGAGATTGCGTAGCCGATCGGGTCGTGATCGGATGCCATGCCGCACACATGGTGATGATTGTGCTTGAAATTGTAATTGAAATTGTGACTGTGATTAATGTCTCGGATGAGATGGCCTAGCCGATCGGGTCGTGATCGGACTCCGAGCTAAAAGTACGGTGGTATTCATATTGTGAACATTGGTATTGTGAACGGTGATATTGTGAACAATGGTATATCGGTTCTAAAGATCTCCCAACCAAAAATAATATTATCTTCGTATTTTTGAAATTAATATGTCTTAACTTTGAAATTATATATCATTGTTTGTTGATTGTTGTTTCCATGGTTTTCCCTTTTATGTTGGCATTATATTTTGAAATAGGATAGTTAGCTTTACATACTAGTACTATTCCATATGTACTAACGTCCCTTTTGTCGGGGACGCTGCATCTTCTATTGATGCAGGTGGTTCATCAGCGGGCAGCTTTGGTCCTCATTAGCAGTCACTCTCAATTCAGCAGGTTTTGCTGAGCCCTACTCTATTCCAAGCTTTAAGTCATCTTACGTTGTATTTTGTACTATGAGGTATAGTCGGGGCCTTGTCGCCGACACTTCCATTCTTCACTTCTGTTGCACTTAGAGGCTCCGTAGATAGGTTGTGGGTGGTATTCGATGTTGGGAATCGAACTAGAAATGTTGGTCTTTGCAAAACATGTTTTTCATTATCGGTGTGTTGTCAACCACATCTATAATTAGGAGGCTAAATGGAAATTAAGGAATTTTGCACTTTTTTGGTACTCCAGTTCGTGCGATATAGCTCAAGATAGGAAGCTAATTTCCTCGTCATGGCTCATTTTCCTTATGAGTAACCCACCAGTTCGAGCTAGCGAGGAGGGGATGAAAGAACCATTTGCTAGGAGAAAATGTCCTTGTCTCTATTTTTGTGACCATGTCACCAGATCATGTGGTGAAAACACCTAAGAAACGAAAAAGGTTTGTTAGTTCCATTAAGACGGAATGCTATATTTGTAAGAAGCGCCACTTGGGGATGTGTTGGATGACTCTTGAAATATGTTATAGTAATGTAATGAGAGGGCACAAGAAGAACAAATGCCATAGGTTGGGTACACCTAGACCGGTCTGCCCGATATGCGGGCGGGAATATTTTGCATCGTGTTGTGAGTATGCTCAGGAGTGTGTTAAGGGTGGCAGGCTTGGGACATTCCCAAGGACCATACAGAAAACTGTTACAGAGATTTTTACTCCCAATGTTAAGGCCTATATAAAAGATAAGAGGTATTCTTATGACTTATGAAAAAAGGGTAAATATCAGGTCAGTGGGGCGAGTCAGCTGAGCGGACATCATACCAATTGCATGAAATGTAGGAGATGTCATTTGGGGGGTATGTCACTATGGTACCAATGTATATTATGGATATGGATTGGAGGGGCATCAGTTAAGGTACTGTCCTGTCAAACTAAAGTCATCAAGTAAGTCACTCCTTAGTACATAATTATGAACATGCATAATTTTCCCTTGTTGTATATGTACATAAATATGGTCTTAATAAGACGTTGAATCACAAAACATTCCATGTACTTACTTTCTGAATGATACTCATTATTCGTGAAGCCACTCTATCATAAATTCACTTATTTACAACATCTTGTGGAGTTGAGCTCTGTAAATATTTCCTTGAAGTGAGTTATAACCCTAGGCTAATACTACCTATTTATTTCCCCAAGTTCTCAACAAAGGGTTATACCTGATGAATTTCTTATAGGACCTTCTGATTCAAATGGATAATATCTGGTCACTTTTGTTTATGCATGCACCGTCTTAAAGTTTACCTATGTGGTATCAAATCCAATGTATATCTGCCTAATATTGAGATCCTTCTTGAACCACTATTTTTCTCTTCGGTGTATGTGGCTCCTATGGTTTGAACAATCACTTTACTCCTTTGTAAATATTATCATGAGTCCTTATCAATGTGTAGTAACATGAGAGCATGTCTCAGCGCCTATAACATGTGTACATGTCAATTGAAAGGGGTCACTTATCCGCAAAAACATTTCTGGGAAATTTGATATTTTCACAAATTCGTCACAGGAAGATCTTTTTGTTGGCCCATCTCAGTATGACTTTTTTGTCCACTTAGATCATTCCGCAGTAAGTGGCTCACTTTGTTCCTAGTATTGTAGTTGCCCTTGAAGTGGCCTGGTATGGCAGTTTGAGAGTTATTATGGTAGAAACATGTCTGGCTCATGGCAATATGTTTATTCTCTCTAACCAATATATCATTTAACCCCAATATTAAGATGTCCTAGCTATGTGGTTTCACTCGTGAAAGGTTGAAATTAGATGCTTTCAAATTTTGGCACATATCGTGAGCATATTGATTTGAAAGACTAGTTTGTCGTGAGTATATACCACAAATCCATCTATAACCTCTGGTAGAGTCAACACCGGTGCCGTAGTCAATCTTGCTTTCAAATCTTGGAAACTCTATTCACAAGCATGTGACCATTGGAACTTAATTGCCTTCTGCATCAATTTAGTCAACGGGGAGGCAAGAGTAGAAAACCACTCCACAAACATTCTGTAATATCCAGCTTAGCCTAAGAAACTGTGAATCTCTGTCGGAGTTGTAGGCCTCGGCCAATTCTTCACAGCTGAACGTTTCTGAGGATCAACCTTAATTCCATCACTAGAGACTACATGACCCACGAATATGACCGATTCAAGCCAAAATTCACACTTTGAAAACTTTGCGTATAATTGGTGCTGATACAGGGTTGGTAGAACTACCCTGAGATGATCGGCATGGTCTTCTCGACTTTGTGAATATACAAGAATATCGTCAATAAATACTATCACAAAAGAGTCAAGGAATGGCTTAAAAACTCGATTCATAAGATCCATGAAGGCTGCTGGGGCATTTGTTAGCCCAAAAGACATCACTAGAAACTCAAAATGCCCATACCGGGTCCTAAAAGCTATTTTTGGAATATCTCGCTCCCTGATCTTCAATTGGTGATACCCGGATCTTAAATCAATCTTGGAGAAGTACCTGACACCTTGAAATTGATCAAACAAATCATCTATCCTTGGCAGTGGGTACTTATTCTTGATTGTGACGTTATTATGCTGCCGATAGTCAATACACATTCTCAATGACCCGTCTTTCTTTCTTACAAAAAGGACCGGTGCACCCCAAGGTGACACACTTGGCCGGATAAACCCTTTTTCTAACAAATCTCTCAATTGTGCCTTTAGCTCCTTCAATTCTACCGGTGCCATTCTGTAGGGTGGAATAGATATAGGATGCGTGTCTGGCATCACATCAATCCCTAAATCAATCTCCCTGTCTGGGGGTATCCCAGGGAGTTCATCGGAAAGACTCCCGTAAATCCATTCACAACGGGCACACACTCAAGCGTAGGTGCCTCAGCATCGATAGGAAATAAATACATCCCTTGTTGATGATCTTTATGGCCTTAAGGTATGAAATAAACCTACCCTTTGGAACTACATCATCAACCTTCTACTTAATAACTGGCTCGTTTGGAAATTCGAACCTAACAGTCCTGCTTCGACAATCAAGATTGGAAAACAAGAATAAAGCCAATCCATCCCCATTATCACATCAAAATCGACCATTCTCAATTCAATAAGATCGGCCATGGTGTCCCAACCATGCAACGTGATAATACAATCCCTATAAACCTGCGCGGCTAAAATAGACTCACCAACCGCAGTAGATACAGAGAACGACTCATAAAGCTATTTTAGTTCTATCCCCAATTTCATAGCAACATAAGTTGTGACATATGACAAATTGGAACCGGGATCAATAAGAGCATATACATCATAAGATTGAACAATCAATATACCTGTGACAACATCTGCATAAGCCTCTGAATTCTGGCAAATCCTCATGGCATAGAAACGGCTGGATCCTCCCGAACTCTATGTTCCACCCCTAGCTGCACAACGCCCTGTGGGTGTTGGAGTGTCTCGAGCTGGAGGTGGTGATACGGATGTAGTAGCTGCAGAACTGGATGGATGTGCCATGCCCCTGCCTTCACACTGGCGGGACGAACGACAATCCCTCAGAATGTGACCCCTCAATCCGAAACCGTAGCATATGGGTAAGTCTATGTAGCATATTCCTAGTTGCATCTTTCCACAATGAGGGCATGGGGGCGTCCTCTGCTGCTGGAATCCACCACCATGATGACCCTGCTGATATAATCCACTGCTGCTGACTGGGCCTTGATGGCGGTGCACTAGCCGAAGACTAAGCAAAGGACTGGGATGGCCGTGATGTCCCTCCCCTAAGTGTTGATTTGCCACCACAAGAAGAACCACCAAAGTTTCCCGAAGATCGGGCCTTATTACTACCCTCTCACTCCATTATGTTCCTTAATTTGTGGGTCTCTATGGCTTGAGCGAATGCCACCATCTTTCCATAGTTCATATCATAATTCAAGGCTGTTGTAGCGGCCTCATTAATTACCAAGGGACTAAGGCCCTGTACAAATCGGCACACTCTAGCCTCCATAGTGGGCAGCATGGAAATAACATACTTAGACAGGTACGCAAATCTCATATGGTAATCCCACACACTCAGGCTACCTTGTCTAAGTTCTCAAACTCAGCAGCACGGGCTGCCTTAGTCTCGGCAGGCAAGAAATGATCAATGAAGGCATCGGCAAACTCACCCCACCTCGCCGGAGGGCTCCCTTCTTCACGGGACTCCTCCCATAGTTTGAACCAAGAATATGCCACCTCTTTCAGGCAGTAGGAGGCCAATTCCACTGCCTCTGTTTCAGCAGCACGCATAACTCTGAGAGTCTTGTGCATCTCATTAATGAAATCCTCGGGATCCTCCTCTGGGTTAGTACCCGTGACCACTGGAGGATCCAACTAGAGAAACCTGTTCACCTTGGAACTAGTAGAATCCCCTGCCTAACTGGAAGAAATTGGTGCAACATTTGATCTCTGAGCTTGGGATGGCACTATCTGAGCCAACATCTATATGGCTCCCCTAAGATCAACATCGAAAACACCAGAATCGGAAGCTGGAACTGGAGGTGGAATGGGTATATTAGTTGGAGGGACCGTTACACCCTCAGTAGGTTTAGGGACAGGTGCAGCCTGATCAGTTGTAGTAGAGTTAGGTAGTGTAGTAACTGGAGCAATATTCTCACTCATCGGGTGCTCACCCGCATCATCAATTATAGGATCAACTATCACTCCTGGGGTGACATTGGCTCTTTGGGCAGTTCTTGCCTTCTTCTTAGGTGCCATGTACTGAAAGTTAAAGTAAAGCATGAGTTAAAGGAGGAACAATCTTACCATCAGCTTTATCGCACAATCGAGAACATGAAAGAAGGGTATTATTCCTAAATGCCCATGTAGCATCCTAATTATAGATGTGCCCGACAACACACCGATAATAAGGACTCTACTAGACACGGCTTCGAGACATCCTAGGACACTTTAAAACCTTAGGCTCTGATACCAAGTTTGTCACGCCTCAAAACTGAGGAGCGCGACTGGTGCTCAACCGAGTGAACCCGACCGAGCAAGCCTATTACATTTCCTTCTACCCAAACTCATTCATGAATAAAGAGAATATATATCTCTTTGTTAATCAAACAATAAAGTGATCATGTCTGCAATACCAATTTCTTACCATTAGTTACTTTATTTTTAAAGTATCCGTTCCACATATTTTTCATAATCTGAAGTGGAAATAGTAATTCAAATACAACATAACGAGTTTGACTTCCCAGCCCCAATATACAACCCACACTATGTCTACGGATCCTCTATAGATAAAGATGTGTACAATGATAATGCCGGCAACAAGGCCCCGGCTATTCCTCAAATAGAATATACAATGTACAAAAGATTCATGACCCCGGGATGAATTGGGGCTCACCAAGTCAGCTGGGAAGAAAGTGTACTGCTATCACTAAACAATATCTCCTATTGTGGAACCACCTGCATCCATTTAAAGACGCAGCGACCCCGGCAAAACACTAGTATGTATAGCTAAATACCCTCTCAATAGAATGAAAAATAATACAAACAAGATTATCATAATGTTAATGAAAGTCTTAATCAACATCAAACCTCAAGTTAGGATCAAGACAATGTTTCAATTAATTTCCCTATCTTTCATTGGGAGATGTTTAGTATCGATATACCATTGTCCACAATACCATTATTCACAATACCAGTACCACCGTACTCTCAGCACGGAGTCCGATCAGGACCCGATCAACTAGGCTATCTCATTAGAGACAACAACCATAATTTCTCTCAATGTCAATACCACCGTCTTTAACACGGAGTCCGATCACGACCCGATCGGCTAGGCTATCCATTAAGGACATCAACCATAATTACCATTTCAATTACAATTTCCAGCATAATCACCACCATATGTGGGTCATGATGTCCGTTGACGACCCGACCGGCCAGGCTGTCTTATTCGAGACATCAACCTTTTATGTCAATCATCGCATTTCATATTACTTTCACATATTATCATTTCATTGGCACTAATGGCCATAATTATAAGATCATTCTTGGCACGTTGGCCATATTTAGCATTTCATGCTCACCTTTTCACTTTCTAGCATCAACATCATCATCAACAACAACAACAACAATTCAAATCAAGGCGGATAATCTCCTAGATGTAAATCTGACCCAACCGCTCTGAAGAATAGGATGTCATCACCAGAATAAAGTGTGTGGACTTAGTCAACCGGACCACAATAACCTATACAACATCATATTTCCTCAAGGTCTGTGGTAAGACTAGCACGAAGTCCATAGTGATGCGCTCCCACTTACACTCCGGTATCTCAAATCTCTGAGTCAACCCACCTGGTTTCTAATGCTCCTACTTTACCTGTTGACATTCAAACACCGAGAGACATGAACAACAATGTGTTTCTTCATCTTTCGCCACCAGTAGTGATTCTTAAAATCACGGTACATCTTCGTGACACCTGGGTGAATGTCATACCATGAACTGTGAGCCTTCTCAAGGATCAACTCTCTCAACCCATGAACATTCAGAACACCAACACAGCCCTGAAGCCGCATAACATGTCACGATCCAAAACCACCAACCGGATGTGATGGTGCCTAACTTACTTTTTAGAGAAGCCAAACATAATAAGAGTTGTAGTAGATAATAGAAATAATGAGAATAATATAGTTCTAAAGCCAAAATCACAAAATAACTGTGCCGATACATAACAAATCTCCCAGAACTGGTAAACACTAAGTCATGAGCTATAAAATAGAGATACATGTCTGGAATACCAAAATAACAATACTATCTGAAAGAAAGGTACTACTACTAAAATGAAAAGAGTTTCCAAGGCCTGCGGTAGAAATGTAGCTCTATGTCGTCTATTTGGAAACTTTCGCAACAAAATACAACTACCCATGGTACGGGCCATCACCAGGATTTGCACAATTAAGTGTAGAGTGTAGTATGAGTACAACCGACCCCATGTACTCAACAAGTATCATAACTAACCTTGGCGAGGTAATAAAGACAAGAATTATTAATAATAGTTTCTAATAACCTGTACAGTTCATAAATCTCACAAGTATATAGCACTAACATCATCAAGTCATAAGTCAAAGTGAGCCTCCGTGGTGCACAAAAAAGCAAACATGATCTATTTCAGTTAAAGATCCAGCATATAGAGAAGATATGCAAAACTAAGGCATGTATATATTCCTGATCTAGCATATAGAGAAGATATGTGAAAAAAAACATGTATACATCCAAGGAAATTGCAAGTCGAGAAAAATTAAATAACCAAAACACACAATGGCCAGTTTTCCTCGTATTGCATGCACACCATCAAGAGAGAAACATGAGAGGGTGACCCTAGGGGGATGGATCCTTATCCATCTTATCCACACACTGCACGGACAACTCACGTGCTAACATAACTCAGGTCCGCACAGACAACTCACGTGCTACCAACCCAGTCCATATCACACATAAAGCACATACAAAGATACATGTACATGAATAATGTATATCAATTTACAAATTCATGGACTGATATAAGTGACATGCAATAGTATAGGAATGTGCGAAGTGTTCTACCACAGTTCTAGTCAGGTGATTATGCCACAAGAATAGCAACTAACATGTTTGAATAGGAGATCAATCAACAAATAATCTCTAGCATGATTCCAAATAGCTCACAAAGGGATAACAACATAAGAAGTATGATAATATGAAGTGTAGCAATCGATTCAAGGAATATAATAGCCTAAACACTACCCCAAGCATGGATAATACCCTAGTATGCACACATGGGCTCAATCCCCTCACATGTGCTCCACCAATAGCATGTATCTTTCACTAATAACTCAGGCAACTAGTGCCTCAACCAAATTTAGGTAAGATAATTACCTCAAGCAAGCTAAATCAGTACTATAGAAAGCCCTCCCCGCGTGAATCAACCTCCAGATGGCTATAATCTAGCCAAAACAACTTTATAATATCAATAGAAGCCATAGAAAGCAACCCCAAACAGTATAGCTAAGAGTTTGATTCAATTATACAAAGTCATCCCTGGGCCCGCACCCTAGAATGTGACAAAACTCACAAATCCCGAACACCTATTCCAATACGAGTCCAGATATGTGTGTTTCATCCAAATCCAAACCACAAGTCGTCAATTTCCACTCTCCAAAACCACAATCAAAAACCACCAAATTCCACCTTTAATTTACATAAACTAGGTGTAATAATCCATGGATAATTAATATCTAACACCAAAATCCATTAATGTACTTACCCCTTCAATTGTTGTGAAATCCCTCCAAAAATAGCATATAGCCAAGCTCCACAACTATAAATAATAAAAAATGACAAACCCTCAAAATATAATAGACTGTCCATCGATTCCGCATTTGCGGTCCAAAATATCGCATTTGCGGAAAATCGATTGGAGATGCGGGAATGGCTTATTCCCCGACCAACAACATATGTAGTCCTCCTACCACTTCTGCGAAATCACTTCTACAATCCAACTTCTGCATCTGTAGTCTTCCCCTTGCCTCCAGCCCAATCCGCCTCTGTGTAACATCATCCACTTATGCGTCTTCGTATATGCGACCACAATTCCGTAGATGCGAAAACACAAGACTCAACAATCTTCAGCAATGCCAGCATAACTCAAACTGATTTGAAATAAATCTAAAACATGCCTGTGGGACCCTGTCCAAACACACCAACCAATCCAAAAATATAACACGGACCTACTCGAGGCCTCGAATCATACCAAACAACATCAAAACCACGAACCGCACCTCAATTTGAATATAAGGAACTAATCCAAATGTCCAAATTCAAAACTTACGTCGAATATGACTAAAAAACTTGGAATGACCTCAAAAATTACATTATGGTCCCAAATTACATGATGGAACTATTCCAACTCCCGGAACCACAATCCGAACCTCATATCATCAAAGTCTACTCCTGGTCAAACCTATAAGTCTTAGAAACCTTCAACTTACTAATTTTTGCCAAATAGAACCAAATCAACCTAGAAAACACCAAATCAAAATCCGGGCATACACCTATGTCCAAAATTACCTTACAACCCTATTGGAACCATCAAACCACCATTCTTGGATCATCTACACAAAACTCAAACTCCGGCCAACGCTTACAACTTAAGCCTCCAACCAACGGACTATGTCTCCCAATTGAATCCAAAACTCCCCTGAAACCAAACTACCATCCCCCGCAAGTCAGATAATCACAAATACACATATGTAAAGCATGAAATGGGGGAAACGAGGCAAAAATACATATAATGAACGGCTGGGTCATTACATATCACCATTATCTCCAATCACTACACTGCTGAGCGTGTCTTTTAACACTAACAAGTGAGGATCATCAAACTACCGAGCCTTGATACGCTCCAACAGCGATGACTGTGCCACAACACAAGCAAGAACCATGCTATGCTCCAAAACATCCAACCTGACGAACCGGTTGGCCAAAGCCTAAATATCCATGGCTTGTGGCCTCTCCACTGTCGGTAAAAATGCCATACTATTCAATCTCTCTGCTATTCTACTTAAGGCATTAACCACAACATCGTCTTTCCCCGAATGATATAATATGATTATATCATAGTCTTTTAATAACTCCAAGCATCTCCACTGCCGCAAATTATGGTCTTTCTACTTGAATATGTTTTGGAGACTTCGATGGTCGATATAGACCTCACGTGGAACCTCGTATAGATAGTGCCTCCAAATCATGAGAGCGTGAACAGGGGATGCAAACTCCAAATCATTCATAGGGTAATTCTTCTTGTAAACCGTTAACTTATGAGACGCGTAGGCAATCACCCTACTATCCTACATCAATACTGGACAAAGTCCAATACGCGATATATCATAATACACAGTGTAAGACCCTGAACTTGTAAGAAATACAATGTCACGCCCCGAAATCGAGGAGCGCGATCGGCGCTCAACCAAGTAAACCCAGTCGAGCAAGCCTAATTAACATTGACCTCTCATCACTACTCATGCATGATTTACCATAACATAATTAGATCTTGACTTTCATATTTAGTATATTTGGCTCAATGGCCCATATTTTCTTTCTCGTGGTGGTTACACAGCTCTATAAATAGCTGTAAATACTGTGAATATAAATACATGGCAAAACTCAAATCTTTAATTACATGACCCACAGTGTACATGGAGCTTCTATGACAATAGATACCTATATACATAAAATGAACTAGACCCAAACACCCACTAGAACTGTAGCGGGCTCACCATAAGCTGAGTAGTGAAGAAGATCCATATCAAAGGTCCATATCATCCTGTAGAAGTATACCTACATCCAATAAAAGATGCAGCGCCCCTGGCAAAAGGGATGTGAGTACACGCGGAATAGTACTCATATGTAAGGCAGTCAAAATGACATATGAAAATATGGTAAATCAAATAAGAGGCAAATGAAGTACATCAAGAAACTACGAAACATCCCATAGAATCATATTTCAAGTCTTACTATACTTGCCTCATTCTAAATATCTTCTAGGATTAACTGAGCCATAAGAACTATACGTAGAATACATAATATAATGTAATTGTAACAACATGTAAAAATAAGGCCAATGAAAGTGGCAACTTCCTCCCTTATTTTACATATATACATTTCATAGACCGTCCTTAGTGTTCACATATCATATTATACACCTATGCGTCTCATAGACCGTTCACAGTATAACCTATACAATACACCTGTGCGTTTCATAGACCGTTCACAGTGTTCACTTACACAATACAAATACACCTATTCAAGGGCTTGGAAGTACAACATGAATATGATGAATCATGGTAACAATAAAAGGGCTTCGATAGCCGTTAACGTCAAGCAAATTTATTAAGCGATTCCATTCAAATTTATAGAATTAAGTCGGGGATCCTTTATAACCACCTTCACACAAAGCGTCCTTGCCGCCTCACCCCAACATATGCGGGTGGAGGTGTTTCACGATAACGTAATCTCTACACAAAGCGGCCCTGCCGCCTCACCCCAATATATGTGGGTGGAGGTGTATCACCATACCACAATCCATATACAAAGCGGCCCTGCCACCTCACCCCAATATATTCGGGTAGACGTGTATCACAATACCACAATCCCTAAACAATGCGGTCCTGCCGCCTCACCCTAATATATGCAGGTGGAGGTGTATCACAATACCACAATCGCTACACAAAGTGATCATGCCGCCTCACCCCAATATATGCGGGTGGAGGTGTATTCCACAATACCACAATCCCTATGCAAAGAGGTCATGCCGCATCACCCCAATATATGCGGGTGGCAGTGTATTGCACAATACCACAATCCCTCCACAAAGCGGTCATGCCTCCTCACCCCAATATATGTGGGTGGAGGTGTATTCCACAATACCAAAATCCCTACACAAAGCGGTCATGCCGCCTCACCCCAATATATGCGGGTGGAGGTGTATTCCACAATACCACAATCCCTATGCAAAGAGGTCATGCCGCATCACCCTAATATATGCTGGTGGAAGTGTATTGCACAATACCACAATCCCTCCACAAAGCGGTCATGCCTCCTCACCCCAATATATGCGGATGTAAGTGTATTCCACAATACCAAAACTCTACACAAAGTGGCCCTGCCGTCTCAACCCAATGTATGCAGGTGCAGGTGTGATCCCAATCACAATACCATATACAAACTCAAAGCGACATAGTTTGTCATTATATTAGCACATGCATGGTAAATCAATAAGTCGATTTCAATGGCACATGGGCCTTATTCCTCTTAAGGTCATTATCTATGTTCATGACACTTGGGGACTTAACAATCAAAGTCATTCACATACATTATTTCATAAACATACAACTATAGTTGAAACCATTGGGACATACAACACTTCATAATTCTCATTTAGGCAACGACCACATTTCATGTTCATACTATCATTTACTTGTACTTGCCATGGGTTATCATAGAACATTAAGAGCATTTAGAAAATTTAGGAACATCATAGTCTTTACTCGCAAGAGCATAAGGTCTTATAACACATTGGAAACAAAAGTACAAATACGTACATCTCATAACCTTTCACACCATACAACAACAACAACAACAACAACAATCCAGTATAATCCCACAAGTGGGGTCTGGGAGGGTAGGATGTACACAGCCTTACCCCTACCCTGGACGGGCAACGAATATGTACATCTCATAACCTTTCACATCATATATCACTTAAATGGTACTTTCAACCACTTACAACATTATTATTTCATTGGCTCTATTGGCCATACATATGATTATTCATTCATGGCATAATGGCCGTATTTCATATTCCACACTTTAATATATTTTCTTTCATGGATCATCATCATAAATATCAACATATACAATATTCAGAAATCTCAACTTTAGGTTCATTGGCAATGAAGACTTTAAACACAATGGATTTCTTTCCAAGAAATTGAGTAAAATGATTGGCAATCGAAGCACAAGTAAAAATCATAAATGAGTAACACACCATTTATTCTTGAAATACTTTTCCCTAAAAGGGAAATACACCATTTCAACTCATGATTATCTTAGAGCTCAAAACATATTGGAAATACCTACCAAGCATAGCATTAGTTCGAATAACCACATTTGGACATGACTTGAGTACATAAGCTTTTGGATAATTCTATTTTCGAAGTCAATTTGGAATAGTTGAATCAAGGCACATTTCATAATACTTCACACATCATTTCATTTCGTTGTCGCTATTGGCCACAAGTATAACTTTCATTCTTGGCACGGTGTTTATACTTTATATCCCCAACTCACTACTTTCACTTTCAAGCATCTTTATAGATTATCGACAACAAAGAATCTCTAATCATGACTTTTAGTACACCTATGAGCAATTAAGAGTCTTAAGAATATTGAGACTTCTTACACAATTTGGCATAATAGCCTTCACTTGAGACACTACTTGGAGTCATAATATTCTTATACCCAACTAATACTTTGAACTCATTCCCGAAGGATAACATCATATGATAAGAGCATCCGGAACACATTTTGAACATATACCTTTCAACACAAAGTTTATTCGGAATAGTTGATTTATAAAGAATAACTCAGGACTTACATGAACATCATGGAATTCAATTCTAGGAAATAAGTTTAGCCAACATACCTCGCTTTAACCTTTTCTTTAATTACTATAACGTTTCGGAAATTCTAGCAATCCCAATCTATTTTGAAACATAAAAACTTTGAACACAAATTAGAAAAGAAAAATGGTTCATGTCATTTGAGCATTTTATCAAACACTAGGTGTGTAAATTTGGCTACAAGGTTATTCTACAAGATTTCCTCCATTCCACAACACAATATTTACTTATTTTAGCTCAACAATCTTCCCACAACCCTTATTGGTACAAGAATATATACATAATACTCCTACACCCAAGAATCATACTCCTAATCACCAATCGTTTACCCCAAACTCGAAATTGAAGACTAGGAGTTTGAATCTAACCTCTTAGATGAAGATCTTGTGATTGTCTTCCTTGATTCTTGAGGATTGGTGCAAGATTGGATGATTAGAATGTTAGGTTTACTCCTTATCTATCTAAAATGCTCTTACCTCTCTCTAAAACCATCATAAAAATACCCCAAAATAAGCCCCAAAGGCTATTTATCAAAATAGGGTCGGGTTATGAAAATAGGAAAATTAACCCTCCAAACTTAGGTCTGCGGTCGCACAATGGACCGCACAATTGGTATGCGGGTCGCACAATGCACCAAAAAACTGATGCCCAAAAATGGGCTTCACAGGACAGGTCCGCAACCATTTTGCGGTCGCATAACCACATCTGCGGCTCGCAAAATGATTCTGCGGTCGCAGAATTGGCCGCAGAATTGCATTCTACTAGCCTTTAGTAATTTGGTCATAACGTCTTGTAGGAGTGTTCAAATTACAAACGGGTTGAAGCTTTAGATACTAGACTCGAAGATCTTTAATTTTATAGCTCATCGATCACATAACGCCTTATATATATATATATATATATATATATATATATATATGCTTGTCCAATGTTTGGTGTTGTGAGAACTCATTTGAAACTTTTAGCCTATCATGTAATTTCCAACTCGACTTGGACTTAGGGCTCTCCTTAGACCCCACAACACTTATAATATGACTCGTACGCTTATTATCATATCCAATTTATATACATCATATTAATAGTCCTCTTCCAGACACAAAATAATATACCTAGCACACTTCAAATTTCTTAATAGCGCTTATGTACTTCGAAATTTTCCGGGGTGTTATATTCTCCCCCACTTAAGAACATTCATCCTTAAATGTTTTAAAAGTCACTTTTAATAATATAGTTACCATCCTTTTACCTCCAATTATTATGCATAGGCACTTATGACTACACGGGTCTTATACCTCCTTTCCAAAATCTCAACTTACTGATGGCCCTTAAAAATTTCGCTATGTTTACAAATTCTTAAAAGTTTCGGCAGAGTTTCCCATGTAACTGGGCCTATCCACCTATCATAGAATCCCAGATAAGACGACCAGTTGGGAGCTCCTTCCGGATCCATGCATCAGAACAGGACAGCTATTAAAAACTAGAGGGACATCGACAGAGAGCAAAGGTTGAACAGAGACCGATATCAACCGTACGTCACAGATCGAATGAACAACGGTTCAACGCGCAATGCCGCTCGAAACAATCGAAGGAGTGATCGAGGACAAAATTCTCGGGGGCTAATAAGCAAGAGTGGCTTCGATAAATATGCCGATCCTATAGAGGCACCTCGGCTATCGGAGTACAATTTCAGCGTCGACGCATCGGGCATTGTATCGGCGATCGAAAGAATCAAAGATACTAGGTGGCCCAGACCCATGCAAACTGACTATTCCCAAAGGAATTCGAATTCAATGTGCAAGCATCATGGTACGCATGGCCACAGGACCGAGGATTGCGGACAATTAAGAGAAGAGGTAGCCCGCCTATTCGATGAGGGCCACCTTCGAGAGTTCCTCAGTGACCGAGCCAAGAATCACTTCAGAGAAAGGGACGCCAGCAAAAAAGATAAACAAGAGGAACCTCTGCATATCATTCATATGATCATTGGTGGGGTCGTTACTCTACAAGGACCCGTGCTTAAATACGGCAAGATACCGGCCACAGGGAAAAAATGGACTCGAGGTTATGTACCCGAGGGCACTTTATCATTCAGAATTGAAGAAGCCGAGGGCATCTCTTAACCTCACAACGACGCTCTGGTAATTTCTATCCTATTAAATATAGCTCAAGTTAAGCGTGTTTTAGTGGATCGAGGTAGCTGTGCGAATATCATTCGATCTTGGGTAGTAGAGAAGCTCGATTTGTAGAATCAAGTCGTGCTCGCAGCTCGGGTCTTGAACGACTTCAATATGGCCAGTGAAACGACTAAAGTGTAGATTACTTTACCAGTGAATGTAGCTGGAACCATCCAAAATACCAAATTCCACATAATTGAAGGAGATATGAGGTACAATGCCCTACTCGGAAGGCCTTGGATCCACAATATGAAGGCAGTGCCTTCGACCCACCACCAAGTAATGAAATTTCCTACATCGTACGGCGTGAAAATAGTATACGGGGAGCAACATGCTGTGAAGGAAATGTTTGTGGTCGATGAGGTAACACCGATACCAATGCTATCGTCCTCGAAAAGATCGAGCACTAAATATAGATGAGAAACCAAATAGCAATCACAGCCACCAGTCTCGACCGAACCGATGGAACAGGAAATAGAGGATGACGAGGAAGAGTTTCTGACACCTCGAGCTTTCATCGTCCCCGACAACTCCGACGCCACCAAATCTACGAAGAATTGGAGCAGGTTATATTAATCGAATATCTGCCCGAGAGAATGGTATACCTGGGAACGGGATTGACCCCCGAACTCAGGGAAAAACTTATTCAATTTCTTATCGATAACATAGATTATTTTGCTTGGTCCAATTTAGATATGACAGGGATCCCACCATCGATAACAACACACCAGTTGAGCTTGGATCCTAGGTTCAAACCGGTGAAGCAAAAAAGAAGACCTTAGTCCGAGGTAAAACACGCATTTGTAAAGGATGGGGTAACTAAACTTCTCAAAATAGGGTTAATTCGGGAAGTAAAATATCTCGAGTGGTTAGACAACATAGTTATAGTCCCTAAAAAGAGGAACAAACTTAGAATATAAGTAGATTATAGAGATCTAAACAAAACATGCCCCAAAGATTCTTTTCCACTGCCTAGCATCGATCGCATGATCGATGCCACATCTTGCCACGAGATCCTTACTTTTCTCGATGCCCACTCCGGGTACAATCAAATTCGAATGAATCCGGAGGACCAGGAAAAGACTTCATTTATCATCAAGTACGGAACCTATTGCTATAATGTAATGCCATTCGGGCTAAAAAACGCAGGAGCTACTTACCAACGTCTAGTGAATAAAATGTTCGAAGAACAAATAGGTAAGTCGATGGAAGTTTACATTGATGACATGCTAGTTAAGTCCTTACGCGCAGAGGACCATTTGACTCATTTGCAGGAAACGTTCAAGATCTTAAGTAAATACAACATGAAGCTCAACCCCAAGAAATGTACTTTCGGGGTTGGATCGGGCAAGTTCCTTGGTTTTATTGTATCGAATCGGGGAATCGAGATAAACCCCGATAAAATTAAGGCCATCGAAGACATCACCGTCGTGGATAGCATAAAAATAGTGCAAATGCTAACCGGACGGATAGCTGCCTTAGGCCGATTCATTTCGATGTCATCAGATCGAAGCCACAAATTCTTCTCTCTACTCAAAAAGAAGAACGATTTCGCCTGGACCCCGAAATACCAACATGCACTAGAACGATTGAAGTGGTACCTATCGAGCCCACCACTACTTCACACTCTGAGGATAGATGAGAAGCTTTACTTATACTTGGAGGTATCGAAAATCGCGCTAAGTGGCGTCCTATTTCGAGAAGAGCAAGGTACACAATTTCCTGTTTATTATGTAAGTCGGACCTTAGGAGAAGCAAAGACTAGATACCCTCACTTAGAGAAATTAGCATTTGCACTAATAAGCGCCTCTAGAAAGTTAAGACCATACTTTCAATGTCACCCCATATGCGTTTTAACCACTTACCCACTTCGTAATATTTTGCACAAGCCCGAATTATCGGGTCGATTGGCCAAATGGGCCGTCGAACGCAGTGGGTACGATATCAAATATCAACCCCGTACGACCATCAAGTCCTAAATTTTATCGGACTTCGTAGCCGATTTCATGCCAACCCTCGTACCCTAAGTTGAAAAGGAACTCTTGTTAAAATCGGGTACGCCGTCGGGGGTTTGGACCCTCTACACAGATGGTGCTTCAAATGTGAAGGGGTCCGGGCTTGGCATCGTACTGAAACCTCCTACAGGTGGCATTATTAGGTAATCCATCAAAACCACTAGATTAACTAATAATGAGGCCGAGTACGAGGCCATGATTGCAGGTCTCGAGCTAGCTAAAAGCCTAGGAGCAGAAGTCATTGAAGCCAAATATGACTCTTTACTATTGGTGAACCAAGTAAACAAAAGTTTCGAGGTTCGAGAAGATAAGATGCAAAGGTATTTGGACAAATTACAGGTAACTCTACACCGTTTCAAAGAATGGACCCTACAACATGTGCCTCGAGAATAAAACTGTAAGGCTGACGCACTCGCAAATTTGGGGTCGTCGGTCGAGGAAGATAAGATCAACTCGGGGACTGACGTTCAACTCTCGAGATCTGTAATCGAGGAGGGGCATGCCGAAATAAATTCCACAAGCTTAACCTGGGATTGGAGGAATAAGTATATTGAATACTTAAAGAATAGAAAACTCCTATCGTACCCTAAAGAATCGAGGGTTCTACGAACCAAGGTTGCTCGATTCACGCTGGTTGAAGATGGAACATTATACAAAAGGAAGTTCGACGGACCACTGGCGGTATGTTTGGGACCAGGAGATACTGATTATGTTTTACGAGAGGTCCACGAAGGCACTTGTGGAAATCACTCCAGCACCGAACCATTAATTCGCAAAATCATCAGAGCAGGGTACTACTGGGATAGCATGGAGAAGGACACTAAGGAGTTCGTTCAAAAATGTTATAAATGTCAAAGGTTTGCACCGATGATCCATCAACCCGGAGAGCAGCTTCATTCGGTCATTTCTCCATTGCCATTCATGAAATAGGGAATGGATATCGTCGGCCCTCTACCATCGGCCCCAGGTAAAACTAAATTCATTTTGTTTATGACTGACTATTTTTCTAAATGGGTTGAAGCACAGGCATTTGAAAAAGTGAGAGAAAAAGAGGTTATAGATTTTATCTGGGACCACATCGTGTGTCCATTTGGGATACTAGCAGAAATAACATGCGACAATGGTAAACAATTTATCGGCACTAAAGTGACAAAATTCTTCGAAGACCATAAAATAAAAAGAATACTGTCAACACCATATCATCCTAGCGAAAACGGACAGGCCGAATCAAGGAACAAGACTATCATCCAAAACCTGAAGAAAAGGTTGAGCAAAGCCAAAAGGGAAGTGGAGAGAAATTCTGCCCGAAGTCCTATGGGCATACCGAACAACATCGAAGTCCAGTACTGGAGCAACTGCGTTTTCCTTAGTATATGGCTCTGAAGCCTTAATTCTAGTCGAAGTCAGAGAACCCAGCGCAAGGTTCCGACATACATCGGAAGAGTCGAACCACGAGGCTATGAATACTAGCCTCGAATTATTAGATAAAAAACGAGAAACGGTACTGGTCCGAATGGCTACACAAAAACAATGAATCGAAAGGTACTACAATAGAAGAGCCAAACTCCGCCATCTCGAGGCCGGGGACTTGGTCCTAAGGAAGGTCCATCAACATTCGAGATCTTAATGAAGGGAAGCTCGGCCCGAATTGGGAAGGACCTTATCACGTCCTCGATATAGTCGGAAAAGGGTTTTATAAACTCGGAACAATGGATGGCAAACCGTTACCAAATAATTAGAACATATCACTCCTCAAACATATTATTGTTAAGGTATGATTTTCTCCTTTCTATCATCTATATACATATTCGGCACTAACTCATTGCAGGAATTCGACAAAAGATATCAAGACCTCTGGTTTTAAAGCACGCGTTGTACTCTTTTTTTCCTTAGTTCGGCTTTTATCCCAAATGGGTTTTTCCGGCAAGTTTTTTAACGAGGCAATAATTATGTGCTACCTGAAGGCAATTCAACAATATTCAAGGCTTCTTCATAATAAACCCCGAATACTGGGGGACTACCATCAAATAAATCAAGTTCGACACAAGAAAGTTATTTCATATCAAATTCATGTCGGGCAGGGTCTCGATAGAGAAAAGTGTAAGGACCAAATGGTCAAAACGAACCATGCCCATGTAATTTTGCTCGAACTCTGGCACAAGATACAAACATATATATAATGACTTATAAAGAAAAAAAATTTCTTCTGAGATATCTCTTACTTTGAAAAGATCTTCCTACTTCATGATTCAAACAGGCTTAAGGGCCAACCACCATTAAAAGGCCTACGGGCTACGATATTTTGAGTTTGAGTTCGAAGTAATCACTCACTCAATCATTAAGCCTAAGGGCTATCTTACATTGAGTTCGAGTGAACTGCTCACCCGATCATAAAAAGCCTACGGGCTAAGATGCTTTGAGTTCGAGTTCGAAGCAAACACTCACTCAATCATTAAGACTAAGGGCTATCTTACATCGAGTTCGAGCGAACCACTCACTCGATCATAAAAAGCCTACGGGCTAAGATACTTTGAGTTCGAGTTCGAAGCAAACACTCACTCAATTATTAAGCCTAAGAGCTATCTTACATCGAGTTCGAGCGAACCGCTCACCTCATCATAAAAAGCCTACGGGCTAAGATACTTTGAGTTTGAGTTCGAAGCAAACACTCACTCAATCATTAAGCCTAAGGGCTATCTTACATCGAGTTCGAGCGAACCACTCACTCTATCATAAAAGGCCTATGGGCTAAGATACATCGAGTTCGAGTTCGAAGCAATCACTCACTCAATCATTAAGCCTAAGGGCTATCTTACTTCAAGCTTAAAATAATCACTCACACAATTATTAAGCTTAGGGACCAACACAGCGAGAGTTTGAGGCTCTATTCTCGCTTAGAACAGACCAAAATGGTTCCATTACTCCAAAATTCAAGATAACTCATTCGAGCAATAACAAAATCTTCACAAAAGCAAAAACATGTTTGAGTATGAAAATGATAAGATATTCAAAATAAGCTCTATTATTAACAAAATGGGTATGTACAAAGCGACCGGTCAAAAGTTTGCAAAAGAGAAATTAAGTCCTAACTGCGGCCGGTGTCAATGTCTCCTTCGGGAGCCGATTCTTCTTCAGGCTTTTCATCGGACCCGCCCTGACTACCTTCTTCATCATCATCATCGTCGTCAAAAGAGACAAGCTGCCTGGCTTCAGCTTCGAGCGCCTTAGTTCGGGCGATCTCGTCGAAAAGTTCAAAACCTCGAGTGTGGATTTCCTCGAGGGTTTCCCTCCGAGATTGGCACTTTGCCAAGTCAGTAACTCATTGTTCCCGATCAGAAGCCTCCCTTAGCTGCATTTGAGCAGCCTCGGCATCGGCCTGATACACAACAATGGACTTGTCCGCCATGACTTTTGACGACTCGATCTCCGCCTTGGCCTCAGCAAGCCCTGTCTCAAGCTCCTCGATCCTCCTGGCCTGGGACGAACGTTTTTGCTTGACACCCCGAAGTTCAACATAGGCCGATAATAGTTTGGCTAAGATGGTTTCTTTCTCTGCAGCTAGGCTGTCCATAGTCGCCTTCCACCGATCACACTCGACCTTGATCTGATTGACTTCTCCCCGAAGCAACCCGATCTTCTCAACCTTTTGTTGTAGCTGAGATAACGAAGGGTTAGCTTCCACAGTTGGGTCGAATCCATACTCTAAAAAATTGATGCTCACCTGTTTATCCAGTTTGGCCTCTTCTTCACGAGCCTTGGCCAAATCTGTTTGGAGGTCCTTTATAACCTCTTCCTTTTGGCCACAAAGAAGCTTTAGAGAATATCTCTCCCCCGAGACCTTTTGAAGCTCGGCCTCACACTGGCTGAGATCGGCTCGAAACTTGCTAAGGGCCTACACAAAAGGGAAAAAATGCAAGTCAGGTTTAGAAAAGAACGAAGAAACCAAGTGCAGTAAAATCATTACCCGAGAAATGAAACATTGGGCCTCTTCTAGGAGAATAGAAGCGTCATTAATATCGGAGGCATCATCGACTCCAGCAAAGCAATCCCGAAAAGGGTCCCCTACACTAGAGCCTCCGCCCATATCGGGGGTCCTCAATTCTCGAGCTTCCCTTAACGCCTCCTCGAAAAAAATCAGAAGAGACGGCAAGTGGCCCACTGTCATAGTCCCGAGCAAATCACTCGGGACACGCTGATCGACCATCGGGCTATCAGAACTGGCCCCGTCCGGTATAGCTGTCATTGGCTCGGAAGGTTTGACGATGTCAAGTGCCAAAGCTTCTTCCTCTTCTTCTTCTTCTTCTTCTTCTTCATCTCTCAGTCATTGGACCGAGTCCATCGTAAGAGCGATTACCTTTTCCTTTACCCTTCGAGTTTTGGGTTTAGGGTCCTCGGACTAAGAGGCAGTTTTTCATTTTCTATCTTTCCCCGGTTTCGGAACCAGGGACTTAGTTACTTCCTTACTACTCGAAGGCCTCAAAACGGCATCCTTGGTCAAGCCTGCATGAAAGGAAGTCAGTAACGAATGGAGCACAAAAAACGTTTCGAAAAACATGAGAAGTGACCCTTACCGTGATTCTTGGCCTCCCACCTACTTTTCGCCAAATCACGCCAAGCGCGTTCGGCATAAGAGGAAGTTGAGGCTAACTTCCGAACCCAATCCTCGAGGTCGGGTACCGCTTGTGGCATCCAGGGGGAAGCTGTATATCGGAAGGAGATATCAGATATAATCATAAAAAGGTACGAAAAGCAACGCCTTATGAAAATCACTTATGGTCAAAATTCCATTCCTCAGGGAACAACATCTTCTCTTCCGGGATAATGTCACGGGTCCTTACCTGAATATAACGGCCCATCCAACCCCGATCCTTGTCTTCGTCGATGCTTGACATTAAAGCTTTCGATGCCCGATGATGGAGCCTGATTAGTCCTCGAAAGATTTGAGACCGATACAATCGTATGAGGTGATTTAGGGTGAAATCCAGCTCCCCGGCCTTGTTGGAGAAGAAGCGAAGCAAGATTACTATGCGCCATAGAGAAGGATGAATTTGACCGAGGGTGACCTGATATCTTCAGCAAAAATCGATGATCACATGATCGACGGGACCCAACGTAAAGGGGTAAGTGTAAACACTTAAAAACCCCTCCACGTGAGTGATGATGCTCTCTTCGGGAGAAGGAATTTACAACACAACCTCGGGACTCCAGTTGCAGTCCTTCCCGGCCTCGAGATGGCCCTCTGTTATCGAGCAAATATACATCGACACATGCTCACATCGGCCCGAAACTGACGAAGGATTCTCAACCTTAAAATCGGCCTTTAGAATACACGGGCCAGGAACATACTCATGGGGAAGCGGTTCTGTCGGCGCCTTGTCGCCGGACGGCCGGGAAGAGGAAGCTCTCTCCTTCTGCGGTATTGTTTTTGAAGTTTTTGCCATAAGGTATAAGTAAAAGAAAAGCAAAGGAAGATAAAAGGATTATGGTGTCAAACGCTGATGGAGGTGGCTCTACCAACGGCGAAATGGAGGCGGAAAGAGTAAAAACATTTGGAGGGCTTTTTGATTAGGGTAAGAGATTAAGTTTGATTTAGAACGGGCTATTTATGGGCTAAACAGAGGCGGTTCATTCTCACATAATGGCTGACATCGACTGACACGCATTAAATGTCTCGGTAAGCTGAACTGTCGGGACAACTACCTCGTACGTCATAGTCAGACTCGATATTGATGTCAATATATGTCTAATCGTACCGTGGGAAATCATGTCGTTTCTCGTCACATCCTCTCCGAGAAACGAGGGAACTATCTATATGCGGTCGAGACCTATTAAGTCAGTCGCACGAACTGGTCGAGATAACAATACTTTGATCGAAAGGTATCTACGTAAGGTCAGGTCGAGGTCCGAAGAAAGGGCTTCGGGATTCAAGCTCCAAGTCCGATCAAGGATCAGTTCGGTATCATTATAGGGCCATGACCAAATCGAACCACGAGGCAAAAGGTTGTTGGAGATGCACAGACCGACCAACACCCACCCCGAATATCAAGACTCCAAGTCAGGATCGAGCTCGAGTCAAGGTCGATGGCTCGACCCGATATCGAGTTCGAGTCAGTATCGAAGCTCACAGACAAGGCCGTTACAGCCGCACTAAGGGAGAGAATCCTGGTGGAAAATTAGGAAAAAGACAATACATCATGGGCTCTCCACTACGTATTTTTTATTGTATATAAAGTAGGATCCCTCTACTATAAGGATGTGATGAATTGTAAGCAGAGGGACACATTGTAACAAAAGATTCCTTCTCATATTGAAAGATATCCCCTTATGTTTATTTCACTTTATCTTATTCGTTCTTCTTGCTCCCAATTCTCATTATCATAGTCAAGAATACACGTATTTCTATTTCTCTATACGATTTGTATCAAATTATATCATATATCCTTAGAACCATATACAAATTTAACTCTATCTAATTTTTCGGATAAACAGATTCCGCCTTCCCAAAAATATGACACGGACCGGGAAAAAGGTTCCAATTTGAAAATTAGCAAGTGATTCACCTCTCCACTTTACATGTAAAAAATGCCTCAATTTAACCATCTTTAAAGGGGAAGTAGGTAATATCACCTCTCCACTTAAACCCTCTTAGAACAAAAAGTTCCAAGCTTAGCTATAGAGGAATTAATTGAACAGGAATTGAATTGACATCAGTTTAAACACATATAAACTAGAGTTTGTATTTCATTGGAAAAAGTGTCACCAATGTTGAAGGATTTCAAATCAACAGCTCCAACTGTCAAAGTTGTAAGAGGCATCACTTTACCATGACAAGGTACCCCGATCGGTATTTCTGTATTTTCTTTGTAATACCAATGCCAAAATGGAGATGAGTGTAGAACTGAGTTGTGCTCCCTATGGCTGTTTCTTTGTAATTGATCTACCAAAAACAAAACATTACGCCGTTGCCGGGGATCGAACCCGGGTCACCCGCGTTACAGGCGGGAATACTCACCACTCTACTACAACGAACTTGTTGTCATCTTACCTATTACAATTTATTTGTATTCTTAACAAGTCAACAATACAAATATACCAAACTGATTTAATTTAAACACAACAAATTAATCCAAGATTATCGTTTTTAGAATCAAGAGTTTCCACCAATCAGTTCGCTATAGTATCTTCAAAGTTCCTCATATATAAAACGAATTTCAATCATGTACACTTGTCGTATAAAGAATTTTTACATTATTACTGTATTTGAATTGGTTATAGCTGGTTAATTACTTTATTTTTCTTTCTAAATTACCAAATTTTGCCTACTTTGAATAGTTATATGATTTTTCAAGAAGTTAAAACTCATTTGAATTTGATTTACAAACACTATCCCAATGGTGCACTCACTTTGAAGTACATCTTTACCTAGCGAATCACATAGGCAATAGGCACGCACCAATTCTTTTTTTTTTTTTTTTTGGTTTTCCGTCCAATATTCGGTATCCGCATTGGAGCCCGACTATATCCGGATTAGCGCTGCATAGGACCCCATTCGGGGGAGGGGGGGAGCGCTCCATATCAAAGATTTTTCCATACCTCTGACTCGAACCCGAGACCTTTGGTTAAGGGAAGAACATCCCCATCCGTTGCATCACATCCTTTGGTGATAGGCAGGCACAGAGTTGGATCTAAAATTTAAGTTTAATGTGTTCACTCCGTAACGTTTTTAGCATTGAACTCATTGTATTTTTAAACTTATGAGTTCCTATTGCTATTATGACAATATTAATAAATTTTTACAATTAAATTTATGTTTTGCGGCAAATATACTGGTTCGGTTGAATGTGCATCCGCCTCTGGACGGGCACCAATTTAAGACGAAAGAATGAGCGGTTCATTGGCCAAAATTTGGTGGAGTGCAAACAAATACCTATTTGTAATCTGTAAACTCGCATTTAAAAGTTATTCTCTTTGAAGTAAGCGCAAGTGTACCCGGTTTTTTGCTTCGACTCTTTTAGAAAATTGCTCAATCTTAATCTGATAATTAAGCCACAATTGGATTAACTGAAAAATCATCATAGCACAACCAATTTAATTCTATTTCATATGATTAAATGGATAGGAGTCATTGAATTTGAATAAAGTTCCACTCTTCCCTTTAGCCGTGCTAATGCACAAAGAATCTCATCATTATATAAATCATACGCAATCCTTCATTATTCAAATAGAAAGTGACATCTAGTCGTAGTGAATGGTCATCATTCTTTGGTTTCAGAACTAAGAATATCTCATTTCATTTACCACATTTTATCCAATTGATACTACCAAAGTTTGTGGTAACCAGATATTTCATGTGTGAGTGTTGCGTATAAAATCGCCTTTTGGTAGAGATTAGTTTAACATCCAAAGCGAGACTTTCTAGCACGAATCCGGAAATCTGAATTAATCGAATCCAAAAATTGAGCGAAAAACAAAAAGACATTTTATCGAAATGATGGATTAGCAATTTATACACTCCTAAGCCCTAACCCCTTTGATAAGTATAGCAAAACTCCACAATTTAATTTAAGAAAATAAAAAATAGATAACGAAATCTCCAGCATATGTCACACAAAGAATACAGGACAATGAGTTTGAGAAATAAAACATCCTAAACTTAAAAGTAAAATGTAGATAATCTCCATGGAATCTTCAGAATTATCATCTAACATGTCGCTTTTGCAGCATATGTCGTGTATGGTTGTTGCATTGTCATTCAACCTTGTCTATTACGGTATTATAAGAGAAAGATTCAGGATTGTAAATCAATAGATATGAGATACCACTAGGTCTATTACTTTTTTTTGTTTCTGTCAATGAACGTCAAATTAATATGTACTCCCTTATTCACTTTTAGTTGTCTACTTTTAATTTTGCACTCCATTTAAGAAAAAATAAATAAAATATGTATTTTACAATTTTACACATAATAATTATAGTATTTTCAAAAGTTTTAGAAAATGAGTAGTTAATGATAAGGGTAAAACTGAAGAAAAAAATAAATATTTTTCTCTTGATTTAATAGTGGACAAGTAAAAGTAAAAATGTATTTTTAGTATAGTGAACAAGTAAAAGTGAACGGAGGGAGTATAATATTATAAAATTACAGGACTCTATATATTTATGTATCCGAAAATAATTAGTGTGTGCCACCATTAATCCATGATCTAAATTTTATTGGTTAATATTAAGGTTCTTATAACCTATTAAACTTTGAAACGGGTTCAAATTTTAGTTCTTTTCCTTCTCGAAATGTTTGTGATATATATATATATATATATATATATATATATATATATATATATATATATATATATATATATATAATGCTACATCCGGCCCTATGTGCCACTGCACTTGCTACCATCTCTAATTTCCTTCCTTTATTTCTTCTCTCCCAATCTCATGATTCTTGGCAAACATGCGCTTCACTTTCCCTAGCGAAATAGAAGAAGAAAATCTCAAACCAGAACTGCTAGTTATATATATTACGCAACACATTCAAGTTTGGATATCAATTCTACAAATAAAATTAGCCTTTTGATCATGTCATCAGGACAAATTCAATGACATGTGTTTACCCAAAAAAAAAAAAGGATAGAGTTGAATTTATGCGTAGTTCCGAAGATACGTGGTATCACTTAATACAGAATGTTAGGATAAATAAAAGTATGAATATAGATTGAAGAAAAACGTAATCTATGCCAATCAATTATGAACAGTGAAATTTAGGATTTAACAAAAATAGAATCAATCTAAGAAACTAGAAAGATCACTCTTGCTTGTAGATGGGATAATACAATTTGTGATAGTGTAAGTCCTCCCATGGATGCCTTACAAAAATGATAAACAAGTCCTTTTATAGTGAAGGGGTTTTGGCTCCAAGCATAATAAAATAAACATTCAGTGGGAAACCCATGATTAATCAGCTTTTTCATAGCCAAGATTCCCTTTAGTGGGATTACAACGGCTTTTGTCTGCGAGTCCGATCTTGCTTAGAACCCTCGATTTGGTTCGAGCTTGATTTCAGCTCGAACTTGTGATCTTGACTCGAGCTCGATCCCGGTTCGAGCCCTCGAACGGATTCCTGGTCGATGTAGGTTGGTTTTTGGATTATCTGCACGATAGATCTACCCGCGCCATGGTTCGATTCTTGTTCGAGTTTGATTATGATATCGATCTCAACACGGACCGGCCTTCCTAGGCTCTAGATTAGTTCGTGCCACCCCCCTTTCGGGATCTTACTTCGATATATCATCCTTCGAACCGTACCGGACATGCCAAATCTATTTTGACCGTATATAGATAGTCCCCTCGTTTCTCAAAAATAAATACGGCGAGAAACGATATGATTTTCAACAGCTCGATCGGATTATATTCTGTTGATTCCATCAGGTTCGATCATGACGCACATGATAGCTGTCCTGTCAGTTTAGTCTCCCAAGGCATTTAATTCATATCAGACGGTGATCGGCCACTGCTGATAATGAACCGCCGTCGCTTTGAACCTATAAATCACTCTCACCTTTATCTTTTATCAATTTTACATCTTCAATCTTCTAAAATTTCTCAATCTCTTCTTACAAAAAAGCTGTGATTTTTTTCCGAAAGGATCCCTCAATTCTACCAAATCTCTATCACCTTCTTCTGCTCCTTATTTTTGAATTCAAGAATGGCGAAAATATCGCAAACAGTTCCTCAGAAAGAGAAAGCTTTATCTTCACAGTGTGTCGCCGATGAGACACCGGTGGAACCACGGCCAGAGGAGTGTGTACCCGGGGCGTGCGTCCTTACTTCAGATTTTAAAGTTGATAAAGGTTCATCGGTCCCTGGCCGGTATGAGCCGGTATCGAGGTACATGTATTCGATTACTGAGAAGCACCTCGATATGTTATAGAAGGATTGCAATTGGGGGAAAAAGAAGTGATAATACCTACCCCTGACGAAGACATTACTTCTCACATGAAAGGGTTTTTGAACGTATATACCTATCCTTTCACTTTGGGTCCCCTCGATTCCGTCGTTATAGACTTCTGTCGACAGTATCAGGTAACCTTAGGCCAGGTCTATCTTTTTTTGTGGCGGATCGTTATTCTGATCCGATATTTCGTGAACAAAATCGAGGGGATGTCATTCACCCTTGATCATCTTATCTGGCTATACCGTCCCCGACTTTTTCGGGGAGGGTTAATAAAACTCCAGCATCGGGCTACCAAGGCTTTGTTCTCGAGTATTGATGAGGACAGGAACCGGGGTTGGATGAGCAGGTTCGTTCGAGTAAGGACTTCGGACCTGATCCTGACCGAAAAGATGCCCTTTCCCGAGGAGTGAAATTTGAAACGTAAGTGTAATTTTGCTCTTGTTTCTATTTTGTTCTTTCATTTGTTCTCTTATCGACACTCCCCTTTTTGTGATGTAGCAGTTCCCTGGATGCCCGGAGCGGTTCCCGACCTCAAGAATTGGGTACGGGCTCTTGTTTTGACTTCCACATACGCCGAGCGCTCATGGCGTTATTTGTCTAAGGGTCGGTGGGAGGCCAAAAACCACGGTAAGCTCATTTCTCGGAATCTGACGAGGCACTTCTCGATATATTTTTGATAAGGTTTCCCATATGCAGGTTTGGGTAAGGATGCGGTCTTGAGACCTCTGTCTAATGAGGAGGATGTCTCGACCTTCGTTCCAAAGCCTGTGAAGGAAAATAAAAAGAAGAGAGCTTCGTTGTCCGAATATCCAAAACCGAAGAAGAGGACGGCTCGCAAACCAAACAAGAATGTCATTCTTTTGACCGTAGAATCCGTTTTACGCCTAAGGGATGAAGAAGAAGAAGAATATGATGAGTCCACGCTGGCAGTCCGGACGAAGAGAGCCACCGATGCTTCAATGCCGGCTGGATCGATGATGCCCTATGGGGCTCTGTCTCGGACTGAAAATATACCGGAGAGTGGTTCCAGCAGAGTCCCCGAACTATCGGATGTCGAAGACACCTCTCATCAGAATCAACCCGCAGGGGTTATAATCAGGGAGCCCTTCGAACCCCTCCGAGTCGAGGTGGGTGCTCCGAGCGATTCACTCGAGGCAGCAACGATCGAGGACTCAGCTCTCTTTCCCGCTTTTTCCGCAGGGGTGATTCGGGAAGCTCAAGCTCTGGGGGCCCTTAATCTTGATAGGCCTCACAATGAAGAGGATCCGTTTCATGACCTGTTCACTGGTATCGAGGACGTTGCCGGTGATGAATCGGATCTTTTTCACGGTTTGCGGCAGGCTTTGGACCAAGTGAGTCTTTTGAAAACCTTTTTGTTGGTATTGCCTTTCTGTTCATCTTTCGTTAACTTCGCTCCTTGTTTCTTCGTAGGCTGCGGCAGTCCATCGAGAACAATGTTCTCGTTCCCAGAATGAGCTGCATCGATATGCGACCGACTTGAAACATGCTATTGATGAGAGGAACTCTCTCAAACTTTCTTTAGGATAGAGAGAGGAGGAAATAAAAGATCTACGGGCCGAACTGTCCAAGGCTTATCGAGACCAGAATGATTTGTCTGAGCAGGTAATGATGCTTTTGAAAACCTATGGGTTCGATACCGGAACGGTATCTAACATTTCGGTCTCACAGCTGCAGCAAAAAATTGAGATGATAGAGGGGCTGCGTGAGGAGGTCGATGTGATAAGGATGGAATCCTTGCGGTAGAAAGAAGGTATGGACCGCTTTGCTGCAGAAAAAGAGACCGCTCGAGCCAAGTTATCGTCGTCTGAAACCCAACTTCAGAAAGTGAAGGAGAAAAACCTGGTTCAAGCAAATAAAATCGAGGAGCTTGAGGCTCGGTTGGCCTTAGTACTCGCCAAGGCCGAATCCGATGCCGAAAAGGCAAAGACTTGTGCGGATGCGCTCGTGGCCGTCTATCGGGCTGATGCTGAAGCTGCCCAAGTTCAGGCAAGAGAGGCAGCCGAATCCGCCAATGGTCGGGCGGATTGGGTTGCCGAACTTGCTAAGCACCGATCCAGGAGAGAAACCCTCGAGGAGATTCATGCTCGCGGCTTCGATCTCACGGAAGAGATAAAAAGGGCAAAAGAACTCGAGGCTGATACCGAAGCTCTGATTTCCGATGATGATGATGACGACGATGGGAGCAAAAGTGGATCCGAGAGGGGGGGGGGGAATCTGATAAAGAAAAGACCGCTCTCGTTTAAATTTTTTTTTTTTTTGCTGTAGCCACCCATATAAATAAATTTTGTGTATAGGCCTTTTGCCGACTTGCTTTTGATCCTGTTTCCTGGATTGCTGTGATTTGTCTCATGAATATTTCCATAGTGTTTTAAACCAATTAATCAAACTCTAACCTCACAGTCTCTTCAACCGAGCGAGTGTTTGCTTGTGCTCGATTTAATTGTCAATGATTCGATTTTGAAGAGAATATAGCCCGTGGGCTTGGTCGAGTGAATGATTCGAACTCGAATTAAAGAACAACCTGTATGCTTGATCGAGTGAATGATTCGAACTCGAATTAATGCATCCCGTAGGCTATTTGATCGAGTGAGTGTTTGCTCGAACTCGAATTAATGCAACCCGTAGGCTATTCGGTCGAGTGAGTTTTTGCTTGAACTCGAGATAAAAAATAGCCCGTAGGCTTGATCGAGTGAATGATTTGAACTCGAATTATTGCATCCCGTAGGCTATTCGGTCGAGTGAGTTGTTGCTCGAACTCGAGATAAAAAATAGCCCGTAGGCTTGATCGAGTGAATGATTCGAACTCGAATTAATGCAGCCCGTAGGCTATTTGGTCGAGTGAGTGTTTGCTCGAACTCGAATTAAAGAATAGCCTGTAGGCTTGGTTGAGTGAATGATTCGAACTCGAATTAATGCAGCCCGTAGGCTATTTGATCGAGTGAGTGTTTGCTCGAACTCGAATTTAAAGAATAGCCCGTAGTTTTGATCGAGTGAATGATTCGAACTCGAATTAATGCAGCCCGTAGACTATTCGGTCGAGTGAGTTTTTGCTCGAACTCGAGATAAAAAATAGCCCGTAGGCTTGATCGAGTGAATGATTCGAACTCAAATTAATGCAGCCCGTAGGCTATTTGGTCGAGTGAGTGTTTGCTCGAACTGGAATTAAAGAATAGCCCGTAGGCTTGGTCGAGTGAATGATTCGAACTCGAATTAATACAGCCCGTAGGCTATTTGATCGAGTGAGTGTTTGCTCGAACTCGAATTAAAGAATAGCCCGTAGGCTTGGTCGAGTGAATGATTCAAACTCGAATTAATGCAGCCCGTAGGCTATTTGATCAAGTGAGTGTTTGCTCGAACTCAAAATGAGAAATAGCCCGTAGGCTTATTTGGTCGAAACAGTTTTTGCTCGAACTTGAGATAAAAAATATATAGCCCGTAGGCTTAATGGTCGCATTATATCTTAATTCTTCACATGTTATTACACGCCTGGGTTCGGGCCAACTTATACGAGCATGGCTCGCTTCGATCATTTGGCTCTTTGCAGTTTTCCTATCGGGACCCTGTTGCTGTGAAGTAACTCTCTTATGGGGCCTCGGATATTATCATAAGTGCTGCACGACTAGTGGTTGCCTCATTAAAAACCTTGCCGAAAAACCCATTTGGGATAAAAATCGGTCTTAGGGAAAAAAAGTGTAACGCGTGCTTTCTGATGAGAGATCCGTCCCCTGTTCGGACTTCTGCATGGGTCAGTTTTGAGATGTAAACGAATATGGAAAGGTTGTACCTTAACAGTAGTACCGTTTCAGATGTGATACATTCCAGTTTCTTGATAACTGTTTGCCGTTTATAACGCCGATCCTGTATGATCCCTTTCCGATGTCCTCGAGTACCTGATATGGTCCTTCCCAATTTGGTCCTAGCTTCCCTTCATTCGGATTCCGGGTATTGATGGTAATTTTTCTTAACACTAAGTCCCTAGGCTTGAAATGGCGGAGCTTGGTTCTTCGGTTATAATACCTTTCGATTCGTTGCTTTTGGGCGGCCATTCGGACGAGGGCAGTTTCTCGCCTTTTGTCCGATAGTTCGAGGCTTGTGTTCATAGCCTCGTTATTTGATTCTTCAATCGAGAATCGAAATCTGGCACTGGGTTCATCAACCTCGACTGGTATTAATGCTTCGAATCCATATACTAAGGAGAACGGGGTCGCTCCCGTACTGGATTTTGATGTTGTCCGATATGCCCAAAGGACTTCGGGAAGGATTTCTCTCCATCTCCCTTTAGCATCGTTCAACCTCTTCTTTAAGTTTTGAATGACAGTTTTATTCGTTGATTCGGCCTACCCGTTCCCACTGGGGTGGTACGGCGTCGACAGTATCCTTTTTATCTTGTGGTCTTCGAGGAATCTTGTTACTTTGTCGCCAATGAATTGCTTTCCATTGTCACATACTATTTCGGCGGGTATCCCGAACCGGCATATGATATGATCCCAAATAAAGTCTATAACTTCTTTCTCTCTTATTTTCTCGAACGCCTGCGCTTCAACCCATTTAGAAAAATAGTCAGTCATAAACAAAATGAATTTAGCTTTACCTGGGGTCGATGGCAGAGGGCCGACGATATCCATTCTCCATTTCATGAAAGGCCACGGGGATAGGACCGAGTGGAGTTGTTCTCCGGGCTGGTGGATCATTGGCGCGAACCTTTGACATTTATCATATTTACGAACAAATTCCTTCGTATCTTTGCCTATATCGATCCAATAATACCCTGCTCTGATTTTTTTTTGGACTAATGTGTCGGCTCCAGAGTAATTCCCGCAAGTACTCTCATGCACTTCCCGTAGGACATAATCGACATCCCCCGGACCCAAGCATACAGCCAATGGTCCGTCGAACGTTCTTCGGTACAGTGTTCCATCTGAAGCCAGAGTGAATCGAGCAGCCTTGGCCCGTAGGGTTCTGGACTCTTTAGGATCCAATGGGAGTTTTTCGTTTTTCAAATATTCGATAACTTGTTTCTTCAATCCCAAGTTAAGCTTGTAGAGTTTATTTCGGCGTGTCCTTCTTCGACTATAGATCTCGAAATTTGAACCACATTCCCCGAGCCCATATCATATACCTCGACCGATGACCCCAAATTCGCCAGTGCGTCGGCCTCATTATTTTGTTCCCGTGGTACATGTCGTAAAGTCCATTGTTTGAAATGGCGCAAAGTGATAAGAAGTTTATCTAAATACCTCTGCATTCTACCTTCTCTAACTTCGAAAGTTTTGTTTACTTGACTCACCACCAGCAAGGAATCGCAGTTGGCTTCAATGATTTCTGCTCTCAAATTTCTAGCTAGCTCGAGACCTACAATCACGGCTTCGTACTCGGCCTTGTTGTTAGTCAATCTGATAGTTTTAATAGATTGTCTAATAATGCCACCCATGGGTGATTTCAAAACTATGCCCAGCCCGGACCCTTTTACGTTTGAAGCCCCATCCGTAAAAAGGACCCATACCCCCGATGATGTACCTTATTTCAATAGTTCTTTTTCAGTTTCGGGTATGAGGGCTGGTGTGAAATCGGCCACGAAGTCTGCTAGGACTTGAGACTTGATGTCCGTGCGGGGTCGATATTCGATATCGTACCCACTAAGTTCGACGGCCCATTTGGCCAGCCGGCCTGATAACTTGGGTTTGTGCAAAGCGGGTAAGTAGACAATACGCATATGGGATGACATTGGAAATACGACCTTAACTTCCTTGATGCGCTTATTAGTGCAAGCACCAACTTTTCTAGGAGCGGATATCTAGTCTCCGCCTCTCCTAAGGTTCGACTCGTATAATAAACTGGGAATTGCGTACCTTGCTCTTCTCAAACCAGGACACCGCTTATGGTGACTTCTGACACTGCTAGGTACAAGCAAAGTTTCTCATCGATTTTTGGAGTGTGAAGCAG
This sequence comes from Nicotiana tomentosiformis, assembly GCF_000390325.3. Lineage (NCBI taxonomy): Eukaryota > Viridiplantae > Streptophyta > Magnoliopsida > Solanales > Solanaceae > Nicotiana > Nicotiana tomentosiformis. Next base: position 81,467,982 of record NC_090817.1, on the reverse strand, counting down.
TAGTGCGCTTGACAGATATCGTTTTAGTCCTTCCAATGCTTGTTGGCACTCCGGGGTCCACGAAAAATCGTTCTTCTTTTTGAGTAGAGAAAAAAATTTATGACTTCGATCGGATGACCTCGATATGAATCGGCTTAGGGCGGCGATCTGACCCGTTAGTCTTTGCACGGCCTTTACGTTGTCTACGACGGTGATGTCTTCAACAGCCTTGATTTTATCGGGGTTAATCTCTATTCCCCGATGTGATACCATGAAGCCGAGGAACTTGTCCGAACCGACACCGAAGGCATATTTTTTGGGGTTGAGATTCATTTTGTATTTCCTCAGAATCTCGAACGTTTCCTGCAAATAAATTAAATGGTCCTCTGCGCGCAGAGATTTGACTAACATGTCATCAATATAAACCTCCATTGATTTTCCTATTTGTTCTTCAAATATTTTATTCACTAGGCGTTGGTAAGTGGCCCCTGCATTTTTTAGCCCGAAGGGCATCACATTATAACAATATGTCCCATATTTGGTGACAAACGAGGTTTTCTCCTGGTCCTCCGGGTTCATCTTATTTGATTATAACCAGAATAGGCATCGAGAAAAGTGAGGATCTCGTGGTCGGACGTGGCATCGATCATGCGATCGATGTTGGGCAATGGAAAAGAATCCTTGGGGCATGCTTTGTTCAAATCCTTATAGTCCACACACATCCTGAGTTTGTCCCCTTTTTAGGGACTACGACTACGTTGGCTAACCATTCGGGGTATTTTACCTCCCGAATGGACCCTATTTTGAGAAGTTTGGTTACCTCGTCCTTTATGAAGGCGTTCTTTCTATCGGACTAGGGTCTTCTTTTTTGCTTCACCGGTCTGAACCGATGATCCAAACTTAGCTGATGCGTCGTTATGCCCGGCGGGATCCCTGTTATATCTAAATGGGACCACGCGAAACAATCGATGTTATTGATAAGAAATTGAACGAGTTTCTTCCTGAGTTCAGGGCTCAGTCCAGTTCCCAAGTATACTTTTTGCTCGGGCTGGCGCTCGATTAATACGACTTGTTCTAGCTCCTCGATCGTTGATTTTGTGGCATCGAAGTCATCGGGAGTTACGAAAGATCGAGGGACCCTTTGGTCTTCATTCTCTTCGACTTTCTGGTTGTCAGGCTGGGTTGGAGTCACTGTCTGTGATTGCTATTTGGTGTCCTGTTCTCCTTCCGGGCCCGGTCCCTTTATCGGCGAAAGTGAGGACATTGGTTTGGCTTCATCGACGGCGAACATTTCTTTTGCGGTTGGCTGCTCTCCGTATACCGTTTTGACATCTCCCGACGCCAGAAATTTGAGGACCTGGTGCAGGGTCAAAGGCACGGCTCTCATGTTGTGGATCCATGGCCTTTCGAAAAGGGCGTTATACCTCATATCGCCTTCGATCACGTGAAACTTTGTTTCCTGGATAGTTCCGGCCACGTTTATTGGCAAGGCTATCTCCCCTTTGGTAGTTTCGCATGCCATATTGAACCCGTTTAGGACCAGAGTTGCAGGCACGATTCGATCCTGCAGGCCGAGCTGCTCTACTACCTTTAATCGGATGATATTGGCCGAGCTACCTAGATCGATCAACACATGCTTAATCATAGTTTTATTTACGAGTACGGATATTACCAGGGCGTCGTTGTGAGGTTGGATGACCCCTTATGCATCTTTATCACCAAAGGACAAAGTCCCCATGGGTGCGTACTCTTGAGTCCGAGATCGCTTTTCCCTCACCATCGATGTTTTAGTGCGCTTAAGCATCGGTCCCCGGGGGGTATCGGTGCCGCCGATGACCATGTGGATAACGTGCTATGGTTCTTCTTGCTCGTTCTGCTTGCTGACATCCCTACTTCTAAAATGGCTCTTTGCTTTATCACTCGGAAACTCCCGAAGGTGCCCTTTGTTAAATAGACGAGCTATTTCCTCTCTTAGCTGCTTGCAATCTTCCGTTTTGTGGCCATGGGTTCCATGCTATTCACACATTTGATTGGGATTTCTCCGGGCAGGATTGGTTTGCATTGGTCGGGGCCATTTAGTGTCTTCGATGCGTCCGATGGCAGATACGAGAGCGGATGCGCCAACGCTGAAGTTATACTCTGATAATCGAGGTGCTTCTATAGGCTCGGCATATTTGTCGAAGCCGCTCTTACTCATAAGCCCCCGAGAATTTTGTCCCCGATCAATTCTTTGACTGTTCCGAACTGCTTTGCGTGTTGAACCATTGTTTACTCGATCGGTGATGTATGGTAGATATCGATCTCTGTTTGACCTTTGTTCTCTGTCGATCTGCTTTTGATTAACAACTGTCCTGTTCTGATGAACAGGTCCGTACGGGGTCCCCGACTGATCGTCCTCGACCCTAATTTTCAATTGATATCGGTTATGTACATCTGCCCAAGTTACCATCGGGTACTCGATCAAATTTTGCTTCAGCCGATGTGATACTGTCGAACTTAGCTCGTTCAATCCTTGGGTGAAAGCTTGTACGGCCCAGTCGTCGGTGACCGGGGGTAATTCCATGCGTTCCATTTGAAATCGGGATACGAATTCCCTCAGCATTTCTCCCTGCCTTTGCTTTACTTTGAAGAGGTCTGATTTTCTCGTTGCGACCTTTATGGCACCATCATGTGCTTTTACGAACGAATCTGCCAACATGGGAAAAGAATCGATGGAATTTGGTGGTAGATTGTGGTACCAAATCATAGCTCCTTTCGAGAGGGTCTCCCCGAACTTTTTCAATAGCACGGATTCAATCTCGTCATCTTCCAAATCGTTGCCTTTTATGGCACACGTGTAAGAGGTGACATGTTCGTTAGGATCGGTCGTACCGTTGTATTTGGGAATGTCGGGCATACGGAACTTTTTGGGGATTGGCTTTGGTGCCGCACTCGATGGAAAAGGCTTTTGTATGAATTTTTTTGAATTAATCCCTTTTATCATTGGCGGAGCTCCCGGGATTTGATCGACCCTGGCATTATATGTCTCCACCCTCTTGTCGTTGGCTTCGACTCGTTTTGTGAGTTCTTCGAGCAGTTTAGTAATTCCGGGATTAGTCCCCGATTCCTGCTCATTAGATTTTGCTATGGCAGGCTCTGTTCTGGGGGTGACCTCTCGAAGTGGGTTGGAAACCGGCCTGCTTTGTGCGCGAGTTTGGCTCTGTAGCTGAGCTATTGCTAATAATTGGGCTTGTAACATCTCGAAGATCATGCGTAAGCTGGCCCCGATCTCCTCCGGGTTTTGGGTGTCTTGGGCTACGGATCGAGCACCGCCCCGAATGCTTCTTTCCGGTTCGGAACGCTGGTTTGCTTCCAAAGCAATTTGTGAATTAACATCTAGTGGTATTCCTGCTCGAATCTCGCGTAGTGCCAAGTTGTTGGTTTCATCTTGAAGTCCAGCTTCGTAATCGGTCGGCGAAGCCATTTGATCGGTGGCTATTCGTAGCCGAACCTGAATTGAAGGTTGTTTTCGGAAATAAGTGACCACTATTATCCTCGGCCCCACGGTGGGTGCCAAACTGTTTACCCGAAAAAAGGGATATAGTTGAATTTATGTGTAGTTCCGAAGATACATGGTATCACTTAATACAGAATGCTAGGATAAATAAAAGTATGAATATAGATTGGAGAAAAACGTAATCTATGCCAATCAATTATGAACAGTGAAATTTAGAATTTAACAAAAATAGAATCAATCTAAGAAACTAGAAAGATCACTCTTGCTTATAGATGGGATAATACAATTTGTGATAGTGTTAGTCCTCCCATGGATGCCTTACAAAAATGATAAACAAGTCCTTTTATAGTGAAGGAGTTTTGGCTCCAAGCATAATAAAATAAATATTCAGTGGGAAACCAATGATACATCAGCTTTTCCATAATTTCTGTCAAGATTCCCTTTAGTGGGATTACAACGGCTTTTGTCTGCGATCCCGATCTTTCTTAGAACCCTCGATTTGGTTCGAGCTTGATTTCGGCTCGAACTTGTGATCTTGACTCGAGCTCGATCCCGGTTCGAGCCCTCGAACGGATTCCTGGTCGATGTAGGTTGGTTTTTGGATTATCTGCATGATAGATCTACCCGAGCCATGGTTCGATTCTTGTTCGAGTTTGATTATGATATCGATCTCAACACGGACCGGCCTTCCCAGGCTCTAGATTAGTTCGTGTCACCCCCCTTTCGGGATCTTACTTTGATATATCACCCTTCGAACCGTACCGGGCATGCCAAATCTATTTCGACCGTATACAACATATTTGATAAGTACAACTATGTCATATTGTGAGATTACGTTTCTAGTATATATAATATATTAGTTTCTGGTGACGTGCATTTCAAGTGTATTTTATGTCAATGAGTACAGACTTTTTAAGAAATCACTCAAATAAACAATTTTTATGAAGTTGTCCATGGTAATTTTTGAGACATATGCCAAGGGCCCAACAGTTGTAACTTACATCCATATACTATAAGATCAATATTCAAATGGTACACTCGAATTTCATGAATTGTCGGGGAAACATGTCTAGGGCCAATATTCTTTCTTCCATATCCAGTAACAATCCGAATTTCATTATTTTGGCAAAAGAAAGTATAGGAGTCTTACATAAACTTTTAAAAGGAAAAATAAACCCATGATTAATGTTTCTTCAGTAAAAATTTAAATTGAAACAGTAAAAGAGATGTATTAAAATCTACGTAGGATCATTGAAACAGAACTGAAATTTCTGCCTTCCAAAAAAGGACTTAAGGAAAAATTCATCCTCCTGTAATTAACAAATCGGTGGAGTGTTGGTGAAATTGGGAGTAATCAACAAATTTTCAATTTAAGAGCACTCAAGGTGATTTCATTTGTGGAGGGAAAATTTAAGTGAAGAGGTCTTGATATGTGTATTAAAAAAAAAAAAGCTTTAGTTGAGCAGAAGATCATAAAAAAGACCGGAGATCTGATTATTTTCAATATAGTTTGCAATAATCTAGAGGCCTTCAAAGCTTGGCTTGAGATCTGAACTAACCAAAGTGATTTATTGTCACGACTCAATTTCACCTATAGGTTGTGATGACGCCCAACACTACGGTCAGGCAAGCCAATTTAATAAATCAAACATTCATTGACAAAATTTAAAACCAAGAGAAATAATAAAACCCAAATTCTACCAATGTGTGTGCCAAAACCTGGTGTCACAAGTGTATGAGCATCTAGTAGATTATACAAAACCTCAAATACTGTCTGAAATAAAAATAGACAGAAAGAAAAATACAAAGAGAGACACTAGTAGCTGCAGAACGGATCAGAGAAATAACTCACCACTATGACCCTGGATAATGTGGGTGTAAGACAATAGGTCCCCCACGAGTACTTGCCTCAGTTCCTGCACAAAAAGTGCAGCAAGTGTAGTATGAGTACGTAAACAACGTGTACCTAGTAAGTATCAAGCCTAATCTCAAAGTGGTAGAGACGAGATGACCGACTTTGACACTCACTATGGGTCAATAATAATAATTGAAATACAACTAGAATATTTAAATCAGCATGATTTACAGAATTTAAAATAATTTATTTAATCAGCGAAAATAATCAAATTCCTTCAAATGCAACAATTCTCAATATAATAATTAAATTTCAATTTATCAATTAAATATCATTTACAGGAATAACAATTAATTCTTTAACAAGCAAGAATAATAATTCATTAAATTTCAAGGATTTTTCAATCTATCAATTAGTTTCGCAAGCTGAAATAAGCTATTAATGTATCGTGTAATTATTATTATTATTAAGCACGATTTCTGCCGAGGACGTACGGCCCGATCCAGAGTGCCGTGTACACTGCCGAGGGACATGCGGCGTGATCCATAGATGCATCTATCCTGCCGAGACGTTAGGCCCGCTCCACAAGAAAGGTGGACATTTTCTTATGTACCTCCGTAAGGAGAGTATATTTATTATAGGATAAATTCGGGAGGAAGAACAATTTCTTTTAACAATTAATTAATTTAAACAGAAAATCAAGCATATGAGATTTTCATCCTTTAATATCTTTATCTAGCAATTCACAATATATTCATATATATTAATTTAATATTAATTAATCAGGGAATAAAATTTACACAAATAATTCATGCTTTGAGTCCTAAACTACCAGGACTTTAGCATTTATAGTAGCTACGCACGGACTCTCGTCACTTCGGGCGTACGTTGCCCCCGCAATTAGCAATAATTATTCAATTTAATCCCTATGGGGTAATTTCCCACTCATAAGATTAGATAAGAGACTTACCTCGTCTCAAAGTTCACTTTCCGATTATCGCGTCGCGTAAAATTTTCGATTTGATGCCGAAAAATTCGAAACTATCCAAAAGTTATATAAAATAATTAATATATGTTCAATAATTCGAAATTCATCTATTAAATAAATTACCCTATCCAAAATGGTAAAATTCTTAAAATTCACCTCGGGCCCACGTGCCCGGATTCTGAAAATTTTTGGATAAAAACGTTACCCATAACCTCAAGAACTCAAATATAAAATTTCTACCAAATTCCATAACTATTTTCGTGGTTAAAATCTCATTTTTATAAAAATCTAGGTTTTTCACCTAAACCCTTGATTTCTAAGATTTACTAGTTATAATCTACCCATAATCTAGGTATTTAACTCAAAGGGTATAGAATTAATTTACTTCAAAGTTGTTAATTGAAAGGTGAATTTCCGTTCTTTTAATGGAAGAAAATAGGCAAAAATGGTGAATTTCCGTTCTTTTAAGCTTTCTGCCAAACATGTCTTTCGCACCTGCGGAAAAATCGAGTTTCACTTGCCCGGCCAATTCTCGAATTTGCGCACAAAGCTTCGCACCTGCGCGTTCGCAGGTGCGTAAATCGTCCGCATCTGCGGTGGATTGCCCCTTCCCTTTTTCGCTTCTGCGCTCAAAATCTCGCATATGCGAGTGCCGCGCCTGCGAGCTTCTGTCGCATCTGCGAATGTCGCACCTGCGACTGGCCAAGCGCAGGTGCGATTCTGACAGTAGCTGGGAGCTTCAGTTTTGGCTTCCAACTTCCAACTTGGTTTGAGCTCGTCCGATTGACACTCGGGCTCCCCGGGACCCCGCCCGAACATACCAACATGTTTGAAATCATAAAATGGACTCGCTCAATCTCTCAAAACGCGTAAAACAACATCAAATTTAAGAATCATACCCTAAACCAAATTGATTCAAACCTAAGAATTTCAAGTTCTTCAATTTACTTCCAATGCACCGAAATATACTTAAACTACTCGGAATGACATGAAATTTTGCGTGCAAATCTTAAATCACTATACGGAACTATTCCCAAACTCAAAATTCCAAACGGACTTCAATTACTAAAAATCCTACTCCAAACCAAATTTAAAGAAGTTTAAACCTTCAAATAGTTGATTTGTTTTACTATTAAGCGTCAAAACGCTCCCGGGTTATGCAGAACCCGATTCGGACATACGCCCAAATCTAAAATCATCATACGAAACTATTAGAACAGTCAAATTCCAATTCCGGGGTCGTTTTCTAAAAATGTTGACTGAAGTCAAACTTGTCCATTTAAAGTTAACTTAAGGAACCAAGTGTTCTGATTTCAACACAAACGCTTCAAAATCCCGAACCAACCATCCCCGCAAGTCATAAATTAATAAAAACATATTCGGGAAATTTTATTTTAGGGAACGGATTTCTAAAAGTTAAAATGACCGGTTGAGTCATTACATTCTCCACCTCTTAAACAAACATTCGTCCTCGAACGGGTTTAGAATAATACCTGGAGTGCTAAATAATTGAGGATATTTGCTCCGCATGTCCTCCTCGGCCTCCCAAGTCGCTTCCTCGACTGGTTGGCCCCTCCACTGGACCTTTACTGCAGAAATCCTCTTGGACCTCAACTGGCGAACTTGTTTATCAACAATAGCAAATGGCTCTTCTTCATAACCCAAATTCTGATCTGGCTGAACTGTGCTAAAGTCCAACACATGTGATAGGTCAGCATGATACTTCCGGAGCATAGATACATGGAAAATGGGATGAACTCCCGATAGACTGGGAGGCAATGCAAGCTCATAAGCAACCTCCCCAACTCGTCTCAACACCACAAATGGGCCTATAAACCTTGGGCTCAACTTGCCCTTCTTCCTGAATCTCATAATTCCCTTCATCGGCGAAACCTTCAAGAGGACTTTTTCACCTACCATAAATGATATATCACGTGCTTTCTGATCTGTGTAACTCTTCTGTCTGGACTGTGCTGTACGAAGTCGCTCCTGAATCAATTCCACCTTTTCCAAGGCATCTTTTAACAAATCAGTACCATATAACTTAGCCTCACCGGGCACAAATCATCCGATAGGTGAACGACATCGACGACCATATAAAGCCTCAAATGGAGCCATCTCGATGCTGGATTGGTAACTGTTATTATAAGCAAACTCGGCCAAAGGCAGGAAACGATCCCACTGACCTCCAAAGTCAATCACACATGCCTTGAGCATATCCTCCAAAATCTAAACTTTCCGCTCTGATTGCCCGTCAGTCTGCGGATGAAAGGTTGTGCTGAGCTCTACACGGGTCCCTAATTCACTCTGTACTGCTCTCTAGAAATGTGAAGTAAACTGAGGGCCTCTATCTGATATGATAGTTTTTTGCACACTGTGCAACCAAACTATCTCCTGAATATAAATCTGGGCCAACCTCTCTAAAGTATACGTAGTAACAACAGGAATAAAATGTGCCGACTTGGTCAACCTATCAACAATCACCCAAACTGCATCAAACTTTCTCAAGGTCCGCGGCAACCCAAATACAAAGTCCATAGTAATCTGTTCCCATTTCCATTCCAGTATAGTCATCTGCTGAAGTAGGCCACCTGGCCTCTGATGCTCATATTTAACTTGTTGGCAATTTAGACACCTAGCTACATACTCAACTATGTCCTTTTTCATTCGTCGCCACCAATAATGCTGCCTTAAGTCACGATACATCTTTGTATCACCTGGATGAATCAAATACCGAGAGTTGTGTGCCTCCTCCAGGATCTTTTTCCTCAGTTCATCCACATTAGGAATATACAGACGATCCTGGAGTCGCAAAACACCATCCTCACCAATAGTAACTTCCTTGGCACCACCTCGTAGTACCGTTTCTCGAAGAACCATTAAGTATGGATCATCATAATGGCGAGCCTTGATCTGTTCAAATAGTGAAGACTGAGCTACTACACATGCAAGAACTCGGCTGGGCTTTGAAATATCTAGTCGCACAAGTCTGTTGGCCAAGGACTGGATATCCAAAGCTAATGGCCTCTCTTCTGCTGAAATGAAAGCCAAACTACCCATACTCTCTGCGTTTCTACTCAAGGCATCTGCAACTACATTTGCTTTACCTGGATGATATATGATAGTAATATCATAATCTTTTAGTAACTCCAACCATCTGCGCTGCCTTAAATTTAAGTCCCTCCGCTTGAACAAATGCTGCAAATTGTGATGATCAGTATAAACTTCACAGGACACCCCATAAAGATAATACCTCCAAATCTTAAGGGCGTGAACAATCACAGCTAAATCCAAATCATGTACCGGATAATTTTGCTCGTGGGGCTTCAACTGACGTGAAGCATATGCAATAACTCGCCCTTCCTGCATTAATACACAACCCAAATCAACGCGTGAAGCGTCGCAATACACTGTATACATTCTCGAACCAGAAGGTAACACTAACACTGGTGTTGTAGTCAATGCTGTCTTGAGCTTCTCAAAGCTTGACTCACAATCGTCGGACCATCGGAACTGAACACCCTTCTGGGTTAATTTGGTCAAAGGTGCTGCAATATATGAAAAACCTTCCACAACCCGATGATAATAACCTGCTAAACCCAGAAAATTCCTGATCTCAGTCGCCGAAGTGTGACGATGCCAATTCTGAACTGCCTCAATCTTTTTTGGGATCAACCTTGATACCATCACCGGATATAATATTCCCCAAAAATGCTACAGACTCTAGCCAGAACTCATGTTTGGAGAACTTAGCATATAGCTTTTATTCCCGCAATGTCTGAAGCGCTACTCTCATATGTTGCTCATGTTCCTCCTTACTTCGCGAGTAGATCAAAATGTCATCAATGAAGACAATGACAAACGAATCAATATATGGCATGAATACCATGTTCATCAAATCCATAAACGCTGACGGGGCATTAGTTAAATCGAAAGACATTACCATAAACTCATAATGACCATATCTAGTACGGAAAGCAGTTTTCGGAACATCCGAATCTAGAATCTTCAACTGATGATACTCCGACCTCCAGTCGATCTTAGAGAACACCCTAGCACCCTGCAACAGGTCAAATAGGTCATCAATACGCGACAACGGGTACTTGTTCTTAATAGTGACTTTGTTCAATTGGCGATAATCAATACACATCCGCATTGTTCCATCCTTCTTTTTCACAAATAATACCGGTGCACCCCAAGTCGATACACTCGGTCTGACGAACCCTTTGGCTAGTAACTCTCCAAGTTGTTCTTTCAATTCTTTCAATTCTTTCGTAGCCATGCGATACGCTGGGATAGATATAGGCGAAGTAACTGGAGCCAAGTCAATACAGAAATCAATATCCCGATCAGGTGGCATACCTGGAAGATCTGAAGGAAATACATCGGAGAACTCCCGAACTACTGGCACTGAATCAATAACCGGAGTCTCTGCAGTAGTATCCCGAACATAGGCTAGATAAGCCAAACAACCCTTCTCAACCATGTGTTGAGCCTTTATAAAAGAAATAACCTGATTAAATGAACTAGCCGACAAACCATTCCACTCCAGCCTAGGCAAAGATGGAATAGCCAAGGTACAGTTTTGGTATGACAATCTAGAATAGCATGACATGGAGATAACCAGTCCATACCCAGAATAATTTCAAAATCGATCATCTCGAGCAATAAGAGATCTGCTCTAGTTTCATAACCACAAAATGTAATAATACAAGACCGGTAGATCCGGTTCACAATAACAGAATCGCTTACAGGAGTGGACACATAAACAGTAGTACTCAAGGAATCACGAGAAACACCCAGGAATGGAGCAAATAGAGATGACACATATGAATACGTGGATCCTGGATCAAATAATACTGAGGCATCTTTGCCGCAAATAGAAATAATACCTATAATCACAGCATCTGAGGCCTCTGCATCTGGTCTAGCCGAAAAAGCATAGAACCAAGTTGGAGCGCCAACTGGCTGGCCTCCGCCTGGCTGACCTCCACCTATAGGACGACCCCTACCCACTTGTCCTCCACCTCTTGGGGGTCGGACTACTGGTAGAGCAACTGGTCTGGTAAGCATAGGCTACTGACCTTGTTGTACTGGTCTACCCCGAAGCCTGGGGCAAAACCTCCGCATGTGACTGGGATCCCTGCACTCATAATAACTCTTCGGTGCGATGGGCTGCTGACTAAAAGTCTGGCCCTGGGGACCTGAATACCCACTGGGAGGACCCTGAATAGCTGGTGGGCAGTAGGAACTCTTTGGTATAGCACTAAGATAAGGGCTCACTGGAGCACCTCGAGGAGGTGGTGGTGCTGGAAATGGGGGTCTGCTGGACTGCCCCCTCACGAACTGACCTCTGCCCCTAGACGGAGCACCAATGAACTCTCCAGAGTACTTGAACCGCTTATCTCTCATAATCTTCTCTCGGCTCCGCTGACGCATACCCTCAATCCTCCGGGCTATCTCCACAACTCGCTCATAAGAAGTACCCATCTCAACCTCTCGAGCCATAGTGGCCTGAATACCAGTATGTAAACCGGCTACAAACCTCCGCACTCTCTTCACCTTAGTAGGGAGTATCATAAGTGCATGGCGAGATAATTAAGAAAACCTCGCCTCATAATCAGTCACTGACATCTGACCCTGCTGGATCTGCTCAAACTAAATCCGTAACTCTTCCCTCTGGGATGGTGGAATATACCTGTCCAGGAAGATACGGGTGAACATGTCCTAGGTCATGAGAGGAGAATCTGTTGGTCTGCCAAGAACATAAGACTGCCACCATCTACGGGCTCTGCCCTTTAGCTGAAAAGTAGCAAAGTCTACCCCATGAGACTCAAATATCCTCATGTTGTACAGTCTATCCTTGCACCGATCAATGAAGTCATGTGGATCCTCATGTCGCTCACCCCCAAAGACAGGAGGATGTAGTCTAGTCCATCTGTCCAATAATTTCTGAGGATCGGCGGCTACAGCTGGCTTGGGCTCAGGTGTAGCTGCTGCCACTGGCTGGGCTCTTCCCACGGGTAGTGCACCCTGGGTCTGATATACAGCAGCTGCCTGTCCATGAGCCTGCGCGGTAGGGGTCTGTGCTCCCCCGCCCGCCTGAGATGTGGTTGGGTCTGCCGGAAATAAACCGACCTGAGTCATATTGTCCATGAACCGCAGCAAACGACCCATGATATCCTGAAATCCCAGTACAAATGTGAAATCCACCGAATCTGGCTCTGCCACAGGTACCTCACCCTGCTCCTCTATAATGGGATTTTCTGCTGGACCCACTGGCGGCATAACTGGAACAGTCATGAGACATCCTCGCCCTCTACCACGGGCTGGAGCCCTCCCTCGGCGTCGGCCTCTAAAAACTGGGGAAGTAGCTCTTCCCTGGTCTGGAACTTCATTTGAGTGCGTTCTCACCATCTGAGAGAGAATAAGAGAAGGATATTTAGAACTACAACAATCGCACGATGGAATATGAAGAAAGGAAATTTCCTAACACCTTATAGCCTCTCGAAGATAAGTACAGATATCTCCGTACTGATCCACAAGACTCTATTAGGCCTACTCATAACTTGTGAGACCTACGTGAACCTAGTGCACTGATACCATATTGTCACGACCCAATTTCACCTATAGGTCGTGATGGCGCCCAATACTACGGCTAGACAAGCCAACTTAATAAATCAAACATTCATTGACAAAATTTAAAACCAAGAGAAATAATAAAACCCAAATTCTACCAATGTGTGTGCCAAGACCTGGTATCACAAGTGTATGAGCATCTAGTAGATTATACAAAGTTTCAAATATTGTCTGAAATAAAAATAGACAGAATGAAAAATACAAAGAGAGACACAAGTAGCTGCAGAATGGATCAAAGAAATAGCTCACCACTATGCCCATGGATAACGTGGGTGTAATACGATAGGTCTCTCACTAGTACTTGCCTCAGTTACTGCAAAAAAAAGTACAGCAAGTGTAGTATGAGTACGTAAACAACGTGTACCTCGTAAGTATCAAGCCTAATCTCAAAGTGGTAGAGACGAGATGGCCGACTTTGACACTCACTATGGGTCAATAATAATAATTGAAATATAACTAGAATATTTAAATCAGCATGATTTACAGAATTTAAAATAATTTATTTAATCAGCGAAAATAATCAAATTACTTCAAATGCAACAATTCTCAAAATAATAATTAAATTCCAATTTATCAATTAAATATCATTTACAGGAATAATAATTCATTAAATTTCAAGGATTTTTCAATTTATCAATTAGCTTCGCAAGCTGAAATAAGCTATTAAAGTATCGTATAATAATTATTATTATTAAGCACGATTTCTGCCGAGGACGTACGGCTCGATCCAGAGTGTCGTGTACACTGCCGAGGGACATGCGGCGTGATCCATAGATGCATCTATCTTGCCGAGGCGTTAGGCCCGCTCCACAAAAAAAGAGGACATTTTCTTATGTACCTCCGTAAGGAGAGTATATTTATTATAGGATAAATTCAGGAGAAAGAATAATTTCTTTTAACAATTAATTAATTAAAACAGAAAATCAAGCATATGAGATTTTCATCCTTTAATATCTTTATCTAACAATTCACAATATATTCATATATATCAATTTAATATTAATTAATCAGAAAATACAATTTACACAAATAATTCATGCTTTGAGTCCTAAACTACCCAGGACTTTAGCATTTATAGTAGCTACGCACGGACTCTCGTCACCTCGTACGTACGTAGCCCCCGCAATTAGCAATAATTATTCAATTTAATCCCTATGGGGTAATTTTCCCCTCACAAGATTAGACAAGAGACTTACCTCGTCTCAAAGTCTACTTTTCGATTATCGCGTCGCGTAAAATTCTCGATTCGATGCCGAAAAATCCGAAACTATCCAAAAGTTATATAAAATAATTAATATATGTTCAATAATTCGAAATTCGCCTATTAAATAAATTACCCTATCCAAAATGGTAAAATTCCTAAAATTCACCCCGGGCCCACGTGCCCGGATTCTGAAAATTTTCAGATAAAAACGTTACCCATAACCTCAAGAACTCAAATATAAAATTTCTACCCAATTCCATAACTATTTTAGTGGTTAAAATTTTATTTTTATAAAAATCTAGATTTTTCACCTAAACTCTTGATTTTTAAGATTTACTAGTTATAATCTACCCATAATCTAGGTATTTAACTAAAAGGGTGTAGAATTAATTTACCTCAAAGTTGTTAGTTGAAATCTCCTCTCAAAAAGCTCCAAAATCGCCTAAGTATGGAAGAAAATGGGCAAAAATGGTGAATTCCCGTTCTTTTAAGCTTTCTGTCAAACAGGTCTTTCGCACCTGCGGAAGTTGGAACGCACCTGCGGCTCCGCACCTGCGGAATAATCCTCGCAGGTGCGAGTTTCACTTGCCTGGCCAATTCTCGCATTTGCACACAAAGCTTCGCACCTGCGCGTTCGCAGGTGCTCAAATCGTCCGCATTTGCGGTGAATTGCCCCTTCCCTTTTTCACTTCTGCGCTCAAAATCTCGCATATGCGAGTGCCGCGCCTGCGAGCTTCTGTCGCATCTGCGAATGTCGCACATGCGACTGGCCAAGCAGGTGCGATTCTGACAGTAGCTAGGAGCTTCAATTTTGGCTCCCAACTTCCAACTTGGTTCGAGTCTCGTCCGATTGACACTCGGGCTCCCCGGGACCCCGTCCGAACATACCAACAGGTTTGAAATCATAAAACGGACTCGCTCAAACTCTCGGAACGCGTAAAAGAATATCAAATTTAAGAATCACACCCTAAACCAAATTGATTCAAACTTAAGAATTTCAAGTTCTTCAATTTACTTCCAATGCGCCGAAATATACTTAAACTAGTCGGAATGACACAAAATTTTGCGTGCAAGTCTTAAATCACTATACGGAACTAATTCCAAACTCGGAATTCCAAACGGACTTCAATTACTAAAAATTCTACTCCAAACCAAATTTAAAGAAGTTTAAACCTTCAAATAGTTGATTTGTTTTACTATTAAGCATCAAAACGCTCCCGGGTTATGTAGAATCCGATTCCGACATACGCCCAAATCCAAAATATCATACGAACCTATTGGAACAGTCAAATCCCGATTCCGGGGTCGTTTTCTAAAAATGTTGACCGAAGTCAAACTTGTCCATTTAAAGCTAACTTAAGGAACCAAGTGTTCCGATTTCAACCAAAACGCTTCAAAATCTCGAATCAACCATCTCCGCAAGTCATAAATTAATAAAAGCATATTTGAGGAATTTTATTTTAGGGTAACGGATTTCTAAAAGTTAAAATAACCGGTTGGATCATTACATTTACACAAGAACTGCAAATAGTAGCTACAGTCTACAGAGACTTTTGTATCCTCGGACAGTCTTGTCATTTAGGTCGTGCTTATTAATCAACGTGCTTCAGACTCCATTTAGACTGCTGTGTGTGAGCCGCATTTTCTTTATTTATATACCATCTAAATGAAAAAAAAAATACTCTGATCAGCTCTTACTAAGTTTTACAATTCCATTGAATGAAAATTTGGATTTGGCTCTAATGAAATAGGACAGTCTCTAGTGTGTTAGAATTAAAACGTCACGGTTGAGAAAGCAAGAAGAAGTTAAACCATGGGAATTGGAAAGGTTAGCTATTGTTGATGATGCACGTGATAGGTTATTAGCTTCTAAAAGGATTAAAAAAGTCCATCCATCACATATTTGAAGGGTAACATAGTCGACGGGTGTATTTGAGCCCGTTTGGATTAGCTGATTTGAAATAGCTGATAAGTATTAGGTGTTGAAAAGTACTTTTAAGTGCTGAAACTGATTTAATAAATAAGCAGTTACGTGTTTGGGTACAAGTGCTGAAATTGATAATAAGTTGCTGCGGTATTTGATAAAAAAATGCCGATAAGCTCTTTTTCTATTAAAATGACTTAAATAACTTTAGAACTGTTTACACTTATAAGAGCGTAATTCCTTCAAAATTTTAGATTCCAGATTTTTCAAATACAAAATATTCTATTTGTCATTTTATTTTAAATACAAATGTGCTTAGATAAGATAATTTTTATGATAAATATAATTTATTTTATGATAAGTATATAATCATAAGTTATAATAATTAATAAATTGACAAAAATTTCTCAATAAAAAATAAACCTAAATAAGACAAATTATTTGAAGAGAAACAAACATTGTCTTCATCACCACAACACTTAGAAAGTAATACACCAAAAAATTGATATGTCCTCATTTATTACATACAGTTTAAAGATTAATACACAATCACATAAATATAAATATGCAAAGGAATAGAGAATTTACTTATCTTAAATAGTCAATGAGAATTGAAGACTTGAAGAGGTGCGGGGGGAGGGGGGTTTAGGTTGAATACTTGAGGCAGTGAGTATCGATGCATGAGTTTTGTTCTAAAAAGGAATATTTTAAGGATAAAATAGTAAAAATCTTGGTCAAACTTAAAGTGTTTATAAGCTAAAAATTCATAAGTTGGGGGTGACCAACTTATGACTTTTGGCTTATTTTTGACACTTTTAACTTTACCAAACACGTAGATAAGCCGAAAAATGCTTATAAGCTAGTTTGACCAGCTTATAAGCTTAGTCAAACATCCTCTTAGTCTTTTAATTTTCATTTTAGATCTCCATGCTTATAATATAGTATGATGATGATATGATATATTCCCGTGTTGCCTTGCACGTTATTCTAGCATTGATAGAAGAAACAAAATTTAGAGCAATTTAAGTAAATGAACATTAAAAGGAATACTGTCTTCTTCTTTTTACGATAACTACTAATCCGATTTTTCTATAATTCAAATTTATATGACAATATTTTCAATCTAAGACATTTCAGAATGTTCTACACTATTCCTCTTTTACACAACTTTTATAACCTTCAAGGATTTGAATATATTAAACTATTCGGATTTTGAATTTTTATGTGGTTTAATTTGTTTTCTATTAAACTAATGCTTTATTATTTTTCTTTCGCCGGCTAGTAATGTTTTAAACTTCATATCTAATCAAATACTGTCATCAAACAGGAACATAGAGAGGATACGGTTTGGGGCATGAAACTATGTGTTGTGGTGATGGCATGAACGTTCTCTTAGAAATATTATAGAAAATATCGTTGTCACAAATGGTGTAATACTTTGTGCAAGCCATTATTAAACATGAATTTGAAATGTAAAAGTAAGTTGACGTTAAGATAGGTATAGAAATTTGTTAACTAACACCAAAGAATAAAGATAATAGTTAAATGCAGATTTATTGAAAAGAAGTACTAGTCTATTTCGCTGACGCTGTACAATTGAGTAACCTACGTATTGTTATAAAATAAAGAACGTAAAGTAAAGAAAACGAAGATAAGTATAGAGAGAAATTGATATATTTATTCAACTTCAAACTCATGTTCATAATAAACTGAAAACTCCTTTATTTATAGAAAAAAGAAAGCAGCTGCGAGGCTTTTCAGGAAGCAACTGCAACACTTTTCTTTAGCTGCTTGTAAGTTGTCTGCATGAGCTGCTTGCAACATGCATGTTTAATAAGAAACTGCTGCAAATCATTTCATTGAGTTGCTTGCAACCTGCCTCCATCAGCTGCTTGTAGATAAATTTCAACAGAGTACTAAATGGATAATCTTTTTCAGGAAGATTATCTATAGCGGAGTAATCAATGAACATCCACAATATAATATTTTCATAACACTCCCCCTTGGATGTTCATTAAAAGATAATGTGCCTCGTTAAAACCTTACTAGGAAAAATCCCGTGGAAAAAAATTCTAGTGAAGGAAAAATAGTACACATATTTAGTAATACGCATAACTAGTTGTCTCATTAAAACCCTTATAAGGAAAACCCTGTGGGAAAAACCTTAGTAAGGGAAAAAGAGTACAACGCGTATTTCACTCCCCCTGATGAAAACCTTTTTCTAAATATTTGAGTCTCTACATTCCAATCTTGTATATCATCTTCTCAAAAGTTGAAGTTGGCAAAGTGAACAAATCTGTTGGATTGCCACTTGAACGGATTTGTTGCAAATCGATGTCACCATTTTTCTAAAAATCGTGTGTGTAGAATAATTTTGGTGAAATGTGCTTCGTTCTATCTCCTTTTATAAATCCTCCCTTCAATTGGGCTATGCATGCAACATTGTTTTCGTACAAAATTGTGGATTTTTTCTCATATTCTACGTTTCATGCGTGCAGTAAACTTTATCCTCTAGGGACTTTAATTTTATTAGGAGCATTTGTAGCTGAAATATGATATTTAATTTTGGATCAGCAAATGCTTCTGGTATTTGACTTGAATTATCTTCTAAGTGAGGATCATATTAATGATAATTCGATTCATATAGCATATTTTTCAAATGTTTATTCCATCCCCCAAAGATGTTAGAAAAACTAACACATATCCCAATTCGTTTTTTGGGAAACCTATCTTTGTGCATTGTGGTAGAGAAATTAATCATATACCACACATCAAAAGTTATTAGATAGAAAAATATTTGGTTTCTAATCCTAAACCAATTGTGAGGGGAGGACTTATCATATTTTGTTAGTCTGATGCATACAAGTGATGTTGTATGCAATTTAGAAAATCTTTAGACCAACACATGAGGCTTTGTTCTCATAAGCAATAGTTTATCCATTAATAGGAGGTATTCAATGCTAAACTAGCTTGGATATAAACCAGCATCATCAAGATGAACTATCTTGATTTCATAATCTGAAAATTATGCTCTTAATTGAGAAAGACAATTTCAAATGCCAAACTGCAGGTTGACAATAAACATACATGTAACCATCTTATATATGCATCTATAAGTGGTTCACATGATAGGTGAATAGGCCCATATTCACCTTTTATATATTCCAGAATTCGGGGATTTTAGTCTCAACTTTAGCTGGTATAATTAAGTTATTATGAGAACAAGCAACACAAGAGAATTCTTGAAGAATCTTCTAGTTCTGCAGTATATGCTTATTTGAATTCTCAAATAGCTCATTTAAAAATGGTAAATGAAAACTTCAAGTTTATCATGGCATGTGTTATCTCTAAGTAAACTTCTGATTTACTATGGCATAAACTTTTGCATCAGTAAATTTCTGATTTACTGTGGCTACTTTTGTTTCAGTAAATTTCTGATTTACTGTGACTGTTTTTGCATTAGTAAACTTCTGGTATACTGTGATACATGATGTAGTACAAATTTAAAGAATAAGGCAGGTAACTTCTCGCATATATATTTGCCCCATATGATTGTGGAAACGTGAAGATTTTCAATTTTTTAATTATTTGTAGTCTCAGTATGATAGTCATATGTATTAGTAAACTTCGGGTTTACTACAACATATATTTTGACCATAATCATATAATCTGAATGAAATATTTGTATATAAGCTCTTCAAGAGCCTTCATTTATTATCCACAATCTAATATTTATCAGACATTACTGGTGTCATATGTCTTCTAGACAATCAGTTAGCTCTTTAGGAGCTTTTGTTGTACTACCAAATATTACTCAGACACTTCTAGTGTCATGAGAGAAAATCATAATCAGATGAACAATATAAAGCTAATTCTAAATTTATAAATGACGAAAATTAAGAATTTTAATATTTCTACCACTAACTTTGTGACAAATATCTCCTTCAAGGAGAAATATCATTAACATCTGAATATTTTGTATTAATACGGCAACCACATAGTCATTGCATCTTTTAAGAAAAGATACACGAGTTGTTATTTTCTTCGGGGAACTCAATAACTAACCATAATATATTAATGTGTTTGTAGTATTTTTGCCTTAGAATGATACTTAATAAAATTATCCAAGATGTTTTACGTACAACATGTACGTGCGATAATGATCTTTATGCCACAAAAATAATATTTATATCCTCTGTTATTCTAGCTCTTCTGGAGGTGAGTTGTGGTATTTCTTAATTCACTCCAGGGAATGAAAATGTACTTCAAAAATAACTTTGAATAGCTCATTATATTATTTACACACAGAAAAACACAGTTTCATAATATTTTCCCGCTTCGGAAGAAAATTTCAATTGCGTTACTTATTCCGGAGCAAATTAAAATACGAAAAATAAAGTATATATTCTCTCAATCATATTACCTCTTCTGGAGGTGAATCGTAATATATTTACATCAATAGCATGCTCATATTTACGACTTTATTAATATTGTCACATTCACTTCAGGGAATGGTTTAATATTTATAAAAATTCTCATCCTTTAGGAAATCGAACATAATTATCTGAACACGCATTAATCACATCAAATTGTGATGCTTCAACCTCTTTTAAAATATTTACTACTTCAGGAGCAAATCGAGGCGTGTATGTAATATAGAGAATATTTCTCTAGTTTATCTTTAATTGTAACCACAAAAAGTCTAAATTATCACTTTTGATGGTCATAGGCATACACCACTTCTTGTGGTTAGCAAAATTTAGTGACAATGAGATATACGAAACATAACCACTTCTGGTGGTTGTATATTTCTTGCAAACTCTGCTGGAGTTTAAGTGAATCTAACAATTTTATCCACTTTGTGATTAAGATAATTAGAATGAAAACAAATATCAAAATAGGTATTGTATACGTAACATATAATCAAGCAAGTGATGATAAAGATATTAAAATATAAGCAAAAGGCTCAAATTAAGTTACACAAATTTGGCCACTCCAGATGTAAGTGATATCTACATCACTACTGCCAAGAAGAAAAACTCACCACCTCAAGGATATAATTTACCTTATGATGTTCGTAATGAACAAGATCTAACCACGGACATAAGAGTGTCGCCTTACGTCGGAGATGAACCCAACTAATAAGGATCGCTGGAGAAGGTATGCCTTTAGGATTTTACTCTTCATGTAGATGGTCAAAGAGTTCTCTCCAATGATACGCGGCTTCTTCTAGGGTTTGAAATGACCACAGGTGAGGCTTTGCTTTCTCACGTGTTTCCAAAATTTCCTCCACTTCAGAAGTCCTTTTGGTTTTTTAAGTCAGAAAATCAAAAAGAGCACTCCACTTCTGACTACAATTATCAAGGACACCAACTCTATAGTATTGCTGCACCTGATGGACTGGAGAGTAGCAGAACCAGAGGGCATCAAAGTAAGGGGCGCATGATACTCGCCATGGTTGCTTTTCTAAACTCATCTGAAAGGTTTGCTGAATTCGTCGGTAGAAACGTTGATGGCAAATAAGTAAAAAGAGCTCTGATTAACCGGTAATGTCGGAAGTAACAGCAAAATCGGTAAACTTGAGCTCAAAAGAGGAGAAAGAAAGTGGATGGACAGATGCAGACAGACGCACATATATATACATGGGAGTTCTTATATCGCACCACCGCGTGGAAATAATTGACGACCCTAACCTGCTGCCCAAGCATTTTCTCTATGATACTTTCAAAGTATTTGCTCGAGATGACAGAGTCTCGTGCTGATAACGTGTTATAAAATAAAGACTGTAAAGTAAAGAAACTGAAGACAAGTATAGAGGAAAATTGATATATTTATTCAACTTCAAACTCAAGTTCATAATGAACTGAAAAGTCCTTTATTTATATAAGAAAGGAAGCAGTGATAACTAGGGGTTTTAGCCTATTATTTGCTCTCTTTTGCTTAGGTTTTGGTTCAAAAATGCGTAAAGGTATTCCTGAAAACTAATTTAATGTGCTTACTTGCAGGGTTTGGTCAAAATGAGGCAAAGAAGCCATAATCAACTCATGAAGGAGTCAAACTTGCACTAATCTAAGGCTGATATTGGAGCGCTGAGAGCGGCAGAAAAGTGTGACCGCGTAAGGACCACCGTTGAGGCAGCCACTATTACGCGGTCTGCGAAAGTAGATTGAGAGAAGCTGCTTTGAGTACTAAATTAACCGTTGACCGCGTTGGAAAAGCGCGGCCGCGAGGGGATTTTTGCTGAGAGCATGGTTCGAGGTTCAGAGACTCTACAATTTGGGCTCAAATGAAGAACGTGACCCGCGTCCAAATTACGCGGCCGCGAATTGATCTTACGCGGACGCGAAGGTAATTCCGCTGAGAGCGCATCTTGAGGTGCAGAAACCTTGCAAGTCAGGCTTAACTGAAGAACGTGGTCTGCGTCCAAATTACGCAGCCGGGATGGAAGCACACGCAGTTGAAATTATGCGGTCCGCGAAACTAAGCCAAATCCAAGCCCAGTATTGAACAAATGCGGACCGTACTTATTATTACGCGGACGCGAAAGCTCAAGCACGGATACTGTCAGAATTACGCGTCCATGAATCCTCCGCATGGGCATTTTGTTCGGAAATTTCAGTTGTGTATAAATAGATTTTTTTGACATTTTTAGGTTAAGTTTTGTTTAGCATAGCACATGAATGGCTGGTTTTTCCCTTTTTGGGAAATTTTATAATAGATTTACCTTCAAACATTAGATTTTCATCTTGTACTTTAATATTATGGCTTATATTTCATCTTTATCTTTGATTTCTGCTGTTATTATGAGTAGCTAGACCCCACAGCTAGGGTTGTGACCCCACCCTAGTGTGGGTATTAAAGGGTCTTGAATTTTAGGGCTTAATTGTTTATGGGTTAGTGATATTTAACCTAATTCATGCTAAAATTGTAGAATTAGTGGTTGCAAACACTAATTCTTGCCTTTATAACTTAGGTTCTTCTTGAAAAAGAGAGACTAAGTCTAGAAAAATTAGGCTAACAAGGAATTGGGGTGAACTCAATAGATTGATATCCCCAATTAAAGGGTTAAACCTAGAGTTAGTAATACCCGACTTGAGCCAATTTTATTTGGATTGTATGAACACCCATTTGGGCTTGAGAAAACCAAATCGGGCAAAGTCACTCAAACTACCGAGAGGTATAGAGTGAGCACTTATGTGTGATGGTTATATCACGACCCCAATCGTAACAAGCTTGTCCTAGATTCTTGATACCCATTAGATACTCACCTAGGCGGAAGTCACTACCCTAGTGCCTTTTAACACTTGAAAACTTTCACCAAAAATATTGTACTTAGATTACACTTGGCATACACTAGTATAAAATTAGAATAGAATCAATCGCAACAATATTTGAAAGTGCAATTAGAAAAAACACGCATATCTAGATTAGTTAGATACCCGACTCCAAACCAAATTAACTCCCTGTGGAAATCGATCTCGGCCTCATCGGGTAAAACTGCATCGACCACTCCTCGCTACTATATAGTGGTGTAGGTTTGGCCTCGATCACTTTTTGGCGCCGTTGCCGGGGAGTTAGATGGTGTTGACTATCTATCTAACTATTTGTGTGTCTTGTTTTTTCTTTCCTTCTATTTTTCTAACTTTTGTGTATCAATCGCTTTAAGTACCAAATGGCTCATAATGATGCTCTTGGACATATTCTTTCGGGGGAGGAGGTAGATGACAATGGTGAGGATGAGGTTAATCTAGAACCTCAAGTCCAAAGAAGAGGCCGTCAAGCTAATGACAACATTCTAAACCCTCCCCCACCTCCTCCACGGGCAGCACACCGGATGCTACCCAACGAAGGTTACGCAAGTGCAATTGTCCCGCCCCGGATTCGGGCGGGAAATTTTCAAATTACAAATGTCATGCTGACCTTATTGGAGCAAAGGGGCTTCTTCATTGGAGCTCCTCATCAAAACGTATACAAGCATCTAAAGGGTTTTGTTGACACATGTTGTGGGAACAAGCAGACCAATGTGTTGGAGGACGCTCTAAGATTGAGACTTTTCCCATTTTCACTTAGAGGGAAAGCTTTGGACTGGCTTGAGAGGATACCCAACCACTCCATACACACTTGGGATGAGTTGGCAGAAAATTTTACAGCCAAGGTTTTCTCATCGGGTCATATGGAAACATTGAGGGATGAGATCTTAGCCTTTAAACAAGAACCTAATGAACCCCTACATGAAATCTGGGAGCGATACCGGACAATGGTCAAGGAATGCCCAAATAATGATATGACTGAAGCAATGATTCAACAGACATTATATAGGGGCATCAACTCGACCAACCAGTGTGTGGTGAATCAACTAGCTGGGGGAAATTTTATGAAGACGCCTTATGCCGATGCTTGTGACATACTTGATGAGATGGCTGACACATCTTCAGCTTAGCAGAGTCGGGCAAATGTTCCTCAGGGTGACCCTAATGTCATCCATCTTCACAAGGAATTCGTGGTCACAAACAAGCCATAGACGAGTTGACAACTACTATGAATCAGTTAGCCAAGGCCCAGCTTCAGCAAGTTCAAGGGACAAAGCAAGTAAATGCCATGGAAGGGGTAAATGTAATGGTCAACAGGAGGAGACAACGTGGCCAACAAGTGCAAAACAATCAAGATCAATATGAGCAAAGTGGTAGTGGTGACAATCAAGACGATTCTTATGATGATCAAAGTGAGGAAGTATTATATGCCAATAACTACCAAGGTCAACGGAGAAATGCTCTAAATCAACAATGGAGATTGCAAGGGAACAATCTAAATTGGGGCATTCAAGGCCAAGGGAATTTGAACAATGGCAACAACAACAACTCGAAGAATTGGGGGAACAACAATAACAATTGGGGCAGAAATGGAAACCAAGGGGGTTGGAATAATAATAATCGAGACAACCGGGGGTCGGGCGTTCAAAGGCCCCCGATGTATCAACAACCAAATAATCCGCCTCCATACTTGTCTCAAGGGAAAAGTTCTTCAAACAATGAGATGGGGCTGATAGAGAGTATGTTCAAACAAATGATGGAAAGGAATGCTGACTCCGATGCCTAAATAGCCTCTCATACTATCTCTATTCGCAACTTGGAAGTACAAATGGGTCAAATTTCCCAAGCATTGAATACTCACCCTAAGGGGGCACTACCAAGTGATTCGGTAGTAAACCCGAAGGGTGGGAACAATACAGGCCATGCTATGGCGGTTACCACAAGAAGCGGTAGAGGTGGAGATGCAAGTACCTCTAATCCAAAGAAGATTGTGAGTGAAGATGTTGTGTTGCAAGAAGATAATGAGATTCAAGCCAATGATGAGAATATGAATGATGAAGTGAGGATAAATAAATGACAACATGGAGGAGACTCAAAATGATGTGAACCCATCTAGGGAACACGTGATAGACATACCGGAAACGGTAGTGCCTAAAGCCAAGGCCCCTTTGCCAAGGCCTCCTCCACTGTATCCTTAAAGGCTTGCAAAGCAAAATAATGAAAATCAATTCAAGAATTTTATTGAGATGATGAAAAGTTTGTCAATCAATGTGCCCTTGGTGGAAGCTCTCGAACAAATGTCGGGATATGCCAAGTTCATGAAGGACTTGGTAACTAAGAAGAGATCTATGAATTGTGAGACCATCAAAATGACTCATCAAGTGAGTGCCATTGTGCACTCGATCTCTCCAAAGCTTGAATATCCCAGTGCCATTACAATTCCATGCATCATTGGTAGCGCCGAATTTGCAAAAGCCTTGTGTGATCTGGGAGCAAGTATTAATTTGATACCATATTCCGTGTTCAATACACTAGGTACTGGGCAACCAAGAGCTACTTCCATGAGATTACAAATGAAGGATCGTACAATGAAAAGGCCGCTTGGTATTATTGATGATGTTCTAGTCTAGGTCGACAAGTTTATTTTGGCTGTTGATTTTGTGATTCTCGACTGCGAAGTCGGCTATGAGGTGCATATAATATTGGGGAGACATTTCCTAGAAACAAGGAAGGCATTGTGTGATGTGGAAGCAGGGGACCTCACCTTCCGAGTGGGCGATGAAAAGGTTGTATTCCACGTGTCCAAATCAATGAGGCATCCAAATAGCAATGAAGTTTGCTCTTTTTTGGATCTAGTGACATAGGTGATAGTTGATGACACGAGTGCCATGACCAATGTGGAAGACCCTTTGGAAGCTGTGTTGTTGAACCATGAGGACAATGAAAAGGAAGGCCCGGTTGAATGTGCAAATGCGTTGTAAGGAATGGGATCCTACTCATATGGGCCCTTTAAACTTTCCTTGTACTTGGAAAACCGGAAGACTCCACCAACAAAGCCCTCAATCAAGGAGCCACCAACATTCGAGTTGAAACCTTTGCCTTCACACCTAAGGTATGAATTCTTAGGCCCTTCTTTCAGATTACATGTTATTCTTTCTGCTTGCCTAACTAACGTGCAGGTAGACTCCACCCTTGCAGTGCTTTAAAAAAGGAAAAAGGCAATTGGATGAACTTTGGCTGACATTCGGGGTATAAGCCACACCTTTTACATGCACAAAATTATACTAGAGGATGATGCCAAACCCTCCGTGGAACATCAAAGGAGGTTGAACGATGCTATGCAAGAGGTCGTCAAGAAGGAAATTATCAAGTGGCTTGATACAGGGGTTGTGTACCCTATTTCGGATAGCTCATGGACTTCACCGGTACAATATGTGCTGAAGAAAGGGGTATGATTGTGGTCATAAATGAGAAAAATGAGTTGATCCCAATCATACTGTCACCGGATGGAGGGTATGTATGGACTACATAAATGCTGAACAAAGTGACCCGCAAAGACCACTTTCCATTGCCCTTTCTCGATCAAATGTTGGACAGACTTTCCGGGCGTGCCTACTATTTGCTTTTTGAATGGGTACTCAGGGTACAACCAGATTCTTATTGCACCAGAGGACCAAGATAAAACCACTTTCACATGTCCGTATGGAACATTTGCATTCTCACGGATGTCATTTGGTTTGTGTAATGCATCGGCTACCTTTCAACGGTGTATGGTGGCAATATTTACGGATATGGTGTAGGACTTCCTCAAAGTGTTCATGGATGATTTTAGTGTCGTGGGGGACTTATTTGAAGAATTCTTGGATAATCTTGACAAAGTGTTGGCCCGATGTGAAGAGACCAACCTAGTGCTTAATTGGGAAAAATGTCACTTTATGGTTGAGGAGGGCATTGTCCTCGGCCATAAGATCTCAAAGAACGGTATTGAAGTGGACAAAGCGAAGATTGAAGTTATTTCAAAACTACCTCCTCCTACTTCCGTCAAGGGAGTTAGGAGCTTTCTTGGGCATGCGGGGTTCTACCGAAGGTTCATCAAGTTCTCAAAAGTGGTGAACCCCTTGTGCAAGCTGCTAGAAAAGGATGCAAAGTTTGTGTTCAATGAAGATTGCATGAAAGCTTTTGAGATTCTCAAGTATAAATTGACAACCACTCCATTCATCACCGCACCTAATTAGAGCTTACCATTTGAGCTCATATGCGATGCTAGTGACATTGCGGTAGGAGCAGTTTTGGGGAAAAGGGTCAACAAGATATTTCATCCGGTCTATTATGCAAGAAAAACAATGAATGACGCCCAAGTCAATTATACAGTGACCGATAAAGAGTTATTAGCCATTGCCTTTGCCATGGAAAAGTTCAGGCCATATCTCATGGGTGCCAAAGTGATTGTGCACACCGATCACGCGACACTCTGTTACTTGATGACCAAAAAGGACTCGAAGGCTAGGTTGATGAGATGGGTTCTTCTACTTCAAGAGTTTGACCTTGAAATCATTGATAGAAAAGGAATGATAATCAAGTGGCGGACCACTTGTCCCGCTTAGAAAAGGAGGGGAGGCCCCACAATGGCATCGAAATTAATGATTCGTTCTCGGATGAACAACTCCTCTCTGTGTCTTTGAATGGTATGCCTTGGTTCGTCGATGTGGCTAACTTTCTTGTGACCGGAATTGTCCCGAGTGAGCTCTCTTCTAACCAAAGGAAAAAACTCAAACGGGGCAGAATGTATTATTATTGGGACGAGCCCTATCTTTTCAAGATTTGCAATGATGGTGTGATCCGGAGATGTGTCCCGGAAAAGGAGCAAATGAATATTATTGATGCTTGCCATTCCTCGTCCTACGTTGGTCATCATGGTGGGGCGAGAACTACTTCAAAGGTTCTTAGTTGTGGATTTTATTAGCCTACCCTATATAAAGATGCAAGTGAGCTTGTTAAGAGGTGTAATGAATGCCAAAGAGCTGGTGGAATTTTCAAGAAGGATGAAATGCCTCTCACCACTATTCTTGAGATCGATATTTTTGACGTGTGGGGCATAGACTTCATGGGGCCTTTTGTGAGTTTGTGTGATAACACTTATATTCCGGTTGTTGTTGATTATGTTTCCAAGTGGGTTGAAGTTATAGCTTTGCCCAACAATGAGGCATGAAGTGTGGTGGCGTTCTTAAAGAAAAATATCTCCACAAGGTTTGGCACTCCTAAGGCGATCATCAGTGATGGGGGTTCTCATTTGTGCAACAAGGCCTTCGACACTTTACTTTCCAAGTATGGTGTCAATCATAAGGTGTCAACCCCTTATCATCCCCAGGCTAGTGGACAAGTTGAGGTCTCCAACAGGGAGATAAAGAGAATATTATCAAAAACTCTTAATGCAAACCAGGCAGATTGGTCAAGGAAACTTGACGATGCTTTGTGGGCTTATAGAACTGCGTACAAGACTCCAATTGGTATGTCTCCGTACCGGTTGGTATTTGGGAAAGCATACCATCTTTCGGTTGAGTTAGAGTACAAGGCCATGTGGGCGCTCAAGAAAGTAAACCTTGAATGGGATATAGCAGCCAATCTCCGGGTAGAGCAACTCAATGAACTTGATGGATTCCGGTTTCATGCCTATTCCAGCTCGTCCTTGTATAAGGACAAGATGAAGTACTTACATGACAAATATGCCCGGAACAAAGAATTCAAGGAGAGTTACTTGGTTCTTCTATTCAACTCCCGGTTACGACTGTTTCCGGGAAAGCTCAAGTCAAAATAGAGTAGCCCTTTTGAGGTGGTGCACGTGACTCCGTTTGGTGCTCTTGACTTAAAAAACAAAAATGGTGAAATCTTCAGAGTTAATGGGCACCGAGTAAAGCATTATCTCGTCAAGTTTGATGACAGCCATGTGGTGGCCTTGATCAATTTCCAATGATGTTGGTAATATGCGTCATGCCGCGACGTTAAATCAGGCGCTTCTTAGGAGGCAACCCATGTGTTTTTCTTTCTTTTTTTGATTTTCTTATTAGATCGGGCTTTATTTTGAACTAACTGGTTGTGATCTTTGTGTAGGAATTGTTTATGCAGTACAGAACTGTTGCTGGAAAAAACAATTTGCCTAAGTGTGGGGAATTACGCGAACCGCGCTCAACATTTCGCGGTCAACGAGAGCTTTTCGCAGGGGCGTAAATTGTCAGCGGACGCGGACTTGAAAAGTCCAGAATATCAACTCGCTGAAGTTGTATTCGCGTCCGCGTTCGTAATTTCGCAGTCCGCGTTGATATTACACGGCCGCGCCCGTTATTCCGCTCTCAGCGGACCTGTTTCTGAAAAGGTTCTTCGAAAGGTAAAAAGCGCGGACGCGGTGAAATTACGCGGACTGTGCTCAGGTGACCTCTGGGGTTGGTATAAATAGGAAGTCCTTAGGATTTTTTCACTTTTTGAACCCCACGCTCTCAGCGAAATAGGCCATTGTTCATCTTCCACTTCTTACACTTTCTAATTCATATCTCATTAGTCAAGAAGCAATTTCCTACTACAAATCCACATCTGGTATGCTCAAATCTTTACATTAATTTCATCTTTTGATTTTCTTTTCTTCTAGTTTTAATTTTTCTTTTTAGTTAGGGTTTAATACATGCCACAATCTCAAAATCATGCTTAATTGATGCAAAAATTCATGTGTGTAATTGTTTTACATGCCTAACGGGGGGATAGGGTTATTAACTATGCACGTTAATTGCATTAATTTTGCACTTAGTGAAATCCCTAGGTTTCAAATGTGCTAGTGCCAGTTTTGTTTGAACTTCGCGGACCGCGGTCCATTTTTACGCTATCCGCATTCTTTAATTTGTGAGAGCTGAGTACGGTTGCATGTTCGCGGAAGCGATGATTTTTCCGTGGTCATCGTTAGAACATACGCGGCCGCGTCCAAAATTCGCGGTCCGCGCTCATGTGTTTCAGAGAGTTTGGCAATTGCTTCCACAGCCACGTCCATTTTTACGCTGTCCGCGTTTGATCTTTTGCGGCCGCATCCCAAATTTCGCTGTCAGCGGAAACCAATGTTCAGAGAGTTGGTAGTCTGATCCCAACTCTTTTGCGGTCGCGCTCATTTTTACGTGGATCGCGCTGACCCTTCCACGGCCGCGGCCATTTTTATGCTGTCAGCGGAACCCTGCTTTAAGAAACACTGTGATCATTTCATCTATTGTCCTCTGCTGATTCCATGAACCACAATACTAATGATCTTTCACTAATTGTGTGTGCAGATAATGGTGTGATCTCGCGGTGGTCCCGACAAGTCAAAAGGGAGGAGATAATCCTCCCGAGGCCGAGGCAAAGGGAAGCAGACTGCATCCTTAGCACCTCAGAAGATTATTAGCAAAAAGGCCCCACTTATGAGACCTCAGGCTGACTCCTCGGACACTAGTGAATACCTCCCTTCTCCCCTACACAAGAACCCGAGGTTCAATCTCAACCTTTCCATCTCATTGATCAACCCACCTCCTCGTCTGAGCCGGATGATGGATCAGAAGGAAGTAGTGAGACTTCAGCACCATCCCCCCTACCTGCTGCAACTCCAGCCTCAGCAGCTGATCCTATTGATAATGATGATGAAGAAGAGGGTCCGGATGATGGGAGAAGAGGTGACACCCATGAGGGGGGGTTGAGTAGATCAAGGAAGCGGACAGTGTGGCAAGATAGGTTGGTGAGTGAGAAGGCCTACCACAAATTCCGAGAATGGTGGCCTCAAAGGTCGCTCACCCTCGAGCGTCATTTCATAGAAAGAGACCTTCTCCCTCACAACCCGAATGTGAAGAGATAATTTGATGAAAGAGTGGGGTGGATATTCTTCACTAGCAAGTTTCCGGAAGCAAATGAGTACCTAGTCAAGGAATTCTACGCCAATGTTTCCCACATCAAAAAGGGTACCCATGTGACTAAGGTACGAAATAAGAAGATCTGGTTCGATGGCAAAACTTTGAATACATATGCCGGGATTGATGATGTAGACGTTGCTCTATACATACAAAAGTTTTCAATAGATAAAGAAGCCCGTCCATGGGTAGCAGAGGCGATAGCCATACCAGGGACAACACCGACCTGGCTTACACCGGGAGTCTCAATTTCAAGAAACACCCTTAGCTTTGAAGCCAAAGGGTGGTGCACCATCGTCTGCAGCCACCTTGATCCATGCCAGTATGACAGTGACATTCCACACTCCCGGGGGATCCTCATAGCGTCCATCATGGCAGGGTACCCAATAAATATGGGGAACCTCATGGCCCAGAACATATCCAAGGCAACCGGGAAGGAAGAATTGTCCTACCCTTACCCTAATTTCATCACTATGTACCTAGAGGACCAGCGGGTTGAGGGGAGGCACTTTGACACGAAGGTGAAGCCGAAAAGACCCTTCTCTAGGTACAGCCTTCAGGGAGCAGACAATCCCAAGTCCAAAGGCAAAGCCACTACCTCCGCTGGCCAGTCTGAAGAGACAAGGGTAGTGGCCACTAGGTCCGGGCCTTCCATAGTCGAAGGTTCATCTGCTGCTATGCCACCTCCTTCTTCAGGGTCATCTGTCTCTACCCCACTATCTGCACCTTCCTCCTCAGCTCACCCTCAGACTGCACTGCGGGTTACTCATACGCTATCCAGCGTCAACAACTGGTTGCAGGCAGCTACATCAAAGTTATCTGTCTCATCCAGTGCAGTCGCAACACAGGCAGCCCCAGCACAGGTTCAGGTACCTCCATCAGTGGAAGATTCATTGAAGGAGATTCTAGACAACCAGAAGAAGCTCCTGGACAACCAAAAGAAAATCCTGGAGACATTAGATACTCATGGGAAGGTGATCAAGGAGCTGGGCAAGCAGGTCAAAGAGATAAAGAAGACCCAAGCTTCAAAAGAGTCTGTGGAGCTGCTGAAGATGGAGGTAGAGAAGTTAACTTCTACTGGAGATATCCCATCGGACATGCTTATGGAGGAGACTTCCCCTGCAGTACAGACAGCACAGGCATCAGAGTAGGAGGCTGACAGAGAGCCGGTGAGAAGATTTGTGGTACCCCAGACCGAGGACTTAGAGATTCAATTAGAGGATCCTGATGGAGTTGATGAGCCTACACAGTCTGAGGACCCTACCAGAGTACCTGAGACCACATAGGGAGTTTTCTTTAATCTATATCCCTTCCCTGAGCTTATTTTTACTTTTAGCATTGAGGACAATGCTAATTTCTATTTAGGGATGGTCTTATTTTGATTTGATGACTTTAATGACTGGCATGTAATAATTATGATACTATTTTTTGTTATTTTTCACTTTTGGTATGTATATAACTTTACCATTCCATGTATATACTCATCCCCACTTTGTGTATATTCGTTTCACTCCCCTATTGTACATATTCATTTTACTTTCCGTAATTTACTATATAACTTCTTTTGTAATTTTCCTTAATAGCTTAGCTTCTTTTTGAGTTTGTAGCCTTTTTTTACATTTCTGCGCGATCAATTAGCCTTTGATTTTCTTAATTCCTCGGTTCTTTCCAAAGGTGTATGTTGTGTGAACCGGGTGGTTCTTCCCAACGATGGATGGTGTGACAACCTTCTTAAGGGATTGAGTCTATTTTGCTTTCTGTTTTGATATATAGTAGTAATGAATAAAAGTGTCTCAAGCAGGCTTCACTTGGTACCAACACATTTACCTTTGACCTCATGGTTAGAGACAAGTTTGTTGAAGAGATTAGCTCTAGTTGTGACCTTTAGACTCTTGAGTTGACTAAAACTATCATCAAGTGGTTTCTGTGAGCCATCTGTGATCTTCAATCTTAGCTATATTTGTTGTGGGCCCTTGACTCTATCCTCTTTAACAATCCAGTAGCTTGAGAGGTGAGGTATTGCATTGCAAGTCCAAGTCTCGTGCCAACAAGTCTAGAACTTGCCCTGAATGTTTGTCTAGGCAAAATTCTAAGTGTAGCTCGACTTGAGAAGTGATTGTAGGCTCTCCTTGGTCCCATTAGAACTGTAAAAGCTTTCGTAGCCTACCAATGTGATATCCCTAGTCAACCCCTTTGAGCCTAAGCCTTTTTATTCAATAGCCACATTACAAGCCTTCACCCATTTTATAATGACCATATATTGGCACCCAATCTTTCCTTAACATTCATGATGAGCAATGAGCAAAAACATAAGTTTGGGGGGGGGGGGGAGAGACGAGAAATTTCAAAGTGATGAAAGGTACAAAGAACAAAAGGAGTTGATGAAAAGGAAAGGCAAAGAAAAAGATAAAGCGGTAAAAAGAAATATGTCAAAAAGAAAGAAAAGGTTGAAGGGATTCAAAGAAAATAATGTCGAAAGGCATAGAATGATGAGAAAATGAGAAAAATGATTGTCATGAACAAGAAAGAGTGACAATATGCCTCTCTAGTTTCCCCGAGAAAGAAGAAAATGACTCAAAGAGTCAAGAAAGTATGAACCGAAATGAGAAAATGGAGTGCTTAAGGAAAGATGAAACCATCATAGTTTATTATGTCCTACCTATATCCAAAAAGCCTTCATTACATCCCGCTAAAGCCATATATGATTTCAAGTTGAGTGAGCTTACATTAGGGGTGATCTACATAAGGGGCAAGCTTATGGTACTTAGAGCCGGACTAGTGGCATTCTTTTGAGAGTGATGAGCGCACTTCTTTACAATCCTTGTTTTTGAGTGTCACATTCTATAAAGTGAGATTTGCTCATGGAGAGTAAAGGAGGAGAAGTTTGGGATCCACAATGACCTACGTGAGAGAGCGAGCTTCCTTGATGAATTGAGTCAACTCTTGATGATTTTGTGTCACATTAGAACTATGGAACTCAAGAAGTCATAGCATGATGTTGCTGATAATGCATTTGTGTTGAGGGTAGTTGTTAGTCCCAATTGATGCTTGATGAAGTCACCTTAGAAAAGCTGAAATTTTCCTTTCTTTTTTTTGTGGAGGTGAGAATTACCTTATTTACTTGAGGACAAGCAAAAGCTTAAGTTTGGGGGAGTTGATAACTAGGGGTTTTAGCCTATTATTTGCTCTCTTTTACTTAGGTTTTGGGTCAAAAATGCGGAAAGATATTACCGAAAACTAACTTAATGTGCTTGCTTGCAGGGTTTGGTCAAAATAAGGCAAAGAAGCCATAATCAACTCATGAAGGAGTCACACTTATACTAATCTAAGGCTAAGACTGGATCGCTGAGAGCGGCAGAAAAGCGTGGCCGCGTAAGGACCACTGCTGAGGCGGCCACTATTACGCGCGAAAGTAGATTCAGAGAAGCTGCTTTGAGTACTAAAATAACCGCTGACCACGTTGGAAAAGAGTGGCCGCAAAATCTTTGGCGCGACCGCGAAGGAATATTTGCTGAGAGCGTGGTTCGAGGTTCAGAGACTCTACAGTTTGGGCTCAAATGAAGAACACGAGCCACGTCCAAATTACGCGGCCGCGAATTGATCTTACACGGATGCGAAGGGAATTCCTCTGAGAGCACATCTTGAGGTGTAGAGACCCTGCAAGTCAGTCTTAACTGAAGAACGCGGTTCGCATCCAAATTACGTGACCACGATGGAAGCACACACAGACGCGATTGAAATTATGCGGCCCGCGAAACTCAACCCAATCCAAGCCCAGTATTGAAGAAACACGGATCGCGCTCATTATTACGTGGCCGCAAAAGCTCAAGCGCGGACGCGGTCAGAATTGCGCGTCCGCGAATCCCCCACTGGGGCATTTTTGTCCGGAAATTTCAGCTCTGTATAAATAGATCTTTTTGACATTTTTAGGTTAAGTTTTGTTTAGCAGAGCACGTGAACGGCTGGTTTTTTCCTTTTTGTGCAATTTTATAATAGATTTACCTTCAAACATTAGATTTTCATCTTGTACTTTAATATTATGGCTTATATTTCATCTTTATCTTTGATTTCTGCTATTTTTATGAGTAGCTAGACCCCATAGCTAGGGTTGTGACCCAACCCTAGTGTGGGTATTTAATGGGTATTAAATTTTAGGGCTTAATTGTTTATGGGTTAGTGATATTTAGCCTAATTCATGCTAAAATTGTAGAATCAATGGTTACAAACACTGATTCATGCCTTTATAACTTAGGCTCTTCTTGAGAAAGAGAGACTAAGTCTAGGAAATTTAGGCTAACAAGGAATAGGGGTAAACTCAAGAGATTGATAGCCCCAATTAAAGGGTTAAACCTAGAGATAGTAATGCCCGACTTGAGCCAATTTTATTTGGATTGTATGAACACCCATTTGGTCTTGAGAAAGCCAAATCGGGCAAAGTCACTTAAACTACCGAGAGGTATAGAGTGAGCAATTATGTGTGATGGTTATATCATTACCCCAATCGTAACAAGCTTGTCCTAGATTCTTGATACCCATTAGATACTCACCTAGGCGGAAGTCACTACCCTAGTGTGTTTTAACACTTGAAAACTTTGACCAAAAATATTGTACTTAGCTTACACTTGGCATACACTAGTATAAAATTAGAATAGAATCAATCGCAACAATGTTTGAAAGTGCAATTAGAAATAACACGCACATCTAGATTAGTTAGATACCCGACTCAAAACCAAATTAACTCCTTGTGGAAATCGATCCCGGCCTCATCGGGTAAAACTGCATCGACCACTCCTCGCTACTATATAGTGGTGTAGGTTTGGCCTCGATCACTTTTTGGCGCCGTTGCCGGGGAGTTAGACGGTGTTGACTATCTATCTAACTATTTGTGTGTCTTGTTTTTTCTTTCCTTCTGTTTTTCTAACTTTTGTGTATCAATCGCTTTAAGTACCAAATGGCTCATAATGATGCTCTTGGACATATTCTTCCGGGGGAGGAGGTAGATGACAATGGTGAGGATGAGGTTAATCTAGAACCTCATGTCCAAAGAAGAGGCCGCCAAGCTAATGACAACATTCCAAACCCTTCCCCACCTCCTCTACGGGCAGCACACCGGATGCTACCCAACGAAGGTTACGCAAGTGCAATTGTCCCGCCCCGGATTCGGGCGGGAAATTTTCAAATTACAAATGTCATGCTGACCCTGTTGGAGCAAAGGGGCTTCTTCATTGGAGCTCCTCATCAGAACGCATACAAGCATCTAAAGGGTTTTGTAGACACATGCTGTGGGAACAAGCAGACGAATGTGTCGGAGGACGCTCTGAGTTTGATGCTTTTCACATTTTCACTTAGAGGGAAAGCTTTGGACTGGCTTGAGAGGCTACCCAACCACTCCATACACACATGTGATGAGTTGGCAGAAAATTTTACAGCCAAGTTTTTCTCATCGGGTCATATGGAAACATTGAGGGATGAGATCTTAGCCTTTAAACAAGAACCTAATGAACCCCTACATAAAATCTGGGAGCGATACCGGACAATGGTCAAAGAATGCCCAAATAATGATATAACTGAAGCAATGATTCAATAGACATTATATAGGGATATCAACTCGACCAACCAGTATGTGGTGAATCAACTAGCTGGGGGAAATTTTATGAAGACGCCTTATGCCGATGCTTGTGACATACTTGATGAGATGGCTGACATATCTTCAGCTTGGCAGAGTCGAGCAAATTTTCCTCAGGGTTAACCTAATGTCATCCATCTTCACAAGGAATTCATGGTCACAAACAAGCCATAGACGAGTTGACAACTACTATGAATCAGTTAGCAAAGGCCCAGCTCCAGCAAGTTCAAGGGACAAAGCAAGTAAATGCCATGGAAGGGGTAAATGTCATGGTCAACAGGAGGAGACAACATGGTCAACAAGTGCAAAACAATCAAGATCAATATAAGCAAAGTAGTAGTGGTGACAATCAAGACGATTCTTATGATGATCAAAGTGAGGAAGTATTATATGCCAATAACTACCAAGGTCAACGGAGAAATGCTCCAAATCAACAATGGAGATCGCAAGGGAACAATCTAAATTTGGGCAACCAAGGCCAAGAGAATTTGAACAATGGAAACAACAACAACTCGAACAATTGGGGGAACAACAATCAGAATTGGGGGAACAACAATAACAATTGGGGTGAAAATGGAAACCAAGGGGGTTGGAATAATAATAATCAAGGCAACCGGGGGTCGGGTGTTCAAAGTCCCCCGATGTATCAACAACTAAACAATCTGCCTCCATACTCGTCTCAAGGGCAAAGTTCTTCAAACAATGAGATGAGGCTGATAGAGAGTATGTTCAAATAAATGATGGAAAGGAATGCTGACTCCGATGCCCAAATAGCCTCTCATACTACCTCTATTCGCAACTTGGAAGTACAAATGGGTCAAATTTCTCAAGCATTGAATACACGCCCTAAGGGGGCACTACCAAGTGATTCGGTTGTAAACCCGAAGGGTGGAACAATACAGGCCATGCTATGGCGGTTACCACAAGAAGCGGTAGAGGTGGAGATGCAAGTACCTCTAATCCAAAGAAAATTGTGAGTGAAGCTGTTGTGTTGCAAGAAGATAATGAGATTCAAGCCAATGATGAGAATATGAATGATGAAGTGAGGATTGATAGCAATGACAACATGGAGGAGACTCAAAATGATATAAATCCATCTAGGGAACACGTGATAGACATACCGGAAACGGTAGTGCCTAAAGCCAAGGCCCCTTTGCCAAGGCCTCCTCCATCATATCCTCAAAGGCTGGCAAAGCAAAATAATGAAAACCAATTCAAGAATTTTATTGAGATGATGAAAAGTTTGTCAATAAATGTGCTCTTGGTGGAAACTCTCGAACAAATGCCGGGATATGCCAAGTTCATGAAGGACTTGGTAACTAAGAAGAGATCTATGAATTGTGAGACCATCAAAATGACTCATCAAGTGAGTGCCATTGTGCACTCGATGTATCCAAAGCTTGAATATCCCAATGCCATTACAATTCCATGCGCCATTGGTAGCGCCAAATTTGCAAAAGCCTTGTGTGATCTGGGAGCAAGTATTTATTTGATGCCATATTCCGTGTTCAATACACTAGGTATTGGGCAACCAAGAGCTACTTCCATGAGATTACAAATGGAGGATCGGACAATGAAAAGGCCGCTTGGTATTATTGATGATGTTCTAGTCTAGGTCGACAAGTTTATTTTGGCTGCTGATTTTGTGATTCTCGACTGCGAAGTCGACTATGAGGTGCCTATAATATTAGGGAGACATTTCCTAGAAACAGGTAAGGCATTGTATGATGTGGAAGCAGGGGACCTCACCTTCCGAGTGGGCGATGAAAAGGTTATATTCCACGTGTCCAAATCAATGAGGCAACCAAATAGCAATGAAGTTTGCTCTTTTGTGGATCTTGTGACAGAGGTGATAGTTGATGACACGAGTGCCATGATCAACGTGGAAGACCCTTTGGAAGTTGTGTTGTTAAACCATGAGGATGATGAAAAGGAAGGCTCGGTTGAATGTGCAAATGCATTGTAAGGAATGGGATCCTACTCATATGGGCCCTGTAAACTTTCCTTGGACTTGAAAAACCGGAAGACTCCACCAACAAAGCCCTCAATAGAGGAGCCACCAACATTGGAGTTGAAACCTTTGCCTTCATACCTTAGGTATGAATTCTTAGGCCCTTCTTTCAGATTACGTGTTATTCTTTCTGCTTGCTTAACTAACGTGCAGGTAGACTCCACCCTTGCAGTGCTTCAAAAAAGGAAAAAGGTAATTGGATGGACTTTGGCTGACATTCGGGGTATAAGCCACACCTTTTGCATGCACAAAATTATACTAGAGGATGATGCCAAACCCTCCTTGGAACATCAAAGGAGGTTGAACGAGGCTATGCAAGAGGTCTTCAAGAAGGGAATTATCAAGTGGCTTGATGCAGGGGTTGTGTACCCTATTTCGGATAGCTCATGGACTTCACCGGTACAATGTGTGCCGAAGAAAGGGGGTATGACTGTGGTCACAAATGAGAAAAATGAGTTGATCCCCACTTGTACTGTCACCGGATGGAGGGTATGTATGGACTACAGAAAGCTGAATAAAGTGACCCGCAAAGACCACTTTTCATTGCCCTTTCTTGATCAAATGATGGACAGACTTTCCGGGCGTGCCTACTATTGCTTTTTGAATGGGTACTCAGGGTACAACCAGATTCTCATTGCACCAGAGGACCAAGATAAAACCACTTTCACATGTCCGTATGGAACATTTGCATTCTCACGGATGTCGTTTGGTTTGTGTAATGCATCAGCTACCTTTCAACGGTGTATGATGGCAATATTTACGGATATGGTGTAGGACTTCCTCAAAGTGTTCATGGATGATTTTAGTATTGTGGGGGACTTATTTGAAGAATTCTTGGATAATCTTGACAAAGTGTTGGCCCGATGTGAAGAGACCAACCTAGTGCTTAATTGGGAAAAATGTCACTTTATGGTTGAGGAGGGCATTGTCCTCGGCCATAAGATCTCAAAGAACAGTATTGAAGTGGACAAAGCGAAGATTGAAGTTATTTCAAAACTACCTCCTCCTACTTCCGTCAACGGAGTTAGGAGCTTTCTTGGGCATGCGGGGTTCTACCGAAGGTTCATCAAGTTCTCAAAAGTGGTGAACCCCTTGTGCAAGCTGCTAGAAAAGGATGCAAAGTTTGTGTTCAATGAAGATTGCATGAAAGCTTTTGAGATTCTCAAGTATAAATTGACAACCACTCCATTCATCACCGCACCTAATTAGAGCTTACCATTTGAGCTCATGTGTGATGCTAGTGACATTGCGGTAGGAGCAGTTTTGGGGAAAAGGGTCAACATGATATTTCATCCGGTCTATTATGCAAGCAAAACAATGAATGACGCCCAAGTCAATTATACAGTGATCGATAAAGAGTTATTAGCCATTGCCTTTGCCATGGAAAAGTTCAGGCCATATCTCATGGGTGCCAAAGTGATTGTGCACACCGATCACGCGACACTCTGTTACTTGATGACCAAAAAGGACTCGAAGGCTAGGTTGATGAGATGGGTTCTTCTACTTCAAGAGTTTGACCTTGAAATCATTGATAGAAAAGGAAGTGATAATCAAGTGGCGGACCACTTGTCCCGCTTAGAAAAGGAGGGGAGGCCCCACAATGGCATCGAAATTAATGATTCGTTCCCGGATGAACAACTCCTCTCTGTGTCTTTGAATGGTATGCCTTGGTTCGTCGATGTGGCTAACTTTCTTGTGACCGGAATTGTCCCGAGTGAGCTCTCTTCTAACCAAAGGAAAAAACTCAAACGGGGCAGAATGTATTATTATTGGGACGAGCCCTATCTTTTCAAGATTTGCAATGATGGTGTGATCCGGAGATGTGTCCCGGAAAAGGAGCAAATGAATATTATTGATGCTTGCCATTCCTCGTCCTACGTTGGTCATCATGGTGGGGCGAGAACTACTTCAAAGGTTCTTAGTTGTGGATTTTATTAGCCTACCCTATATAAAGATGCAAGTGAGCTTGTTAAGAGGTGTAATGAATGCCAAAGAGCTGGTGGAATTTTCAAGAAGGATGAAATGCCTCTCACCACTATTCTTGAGATCGATATTTTTGACGTGTGGGGCATAGACTTCATGGGGCCTTTTGTGAGTTTGTGTGATAACACTTATATTCCAGTTGTTGTTGATTATGTTTCCAAGTGGGTTGAAGTTATAGCTTTGCCCAACAATGAGGCATGAAGTGTGGTGGCGTTCTTAAAGAAAAATATCTCCACAAGGTTTGGCACTCCTAAGGCGATCATCAGTGATGGGGGTTCTCATTTGTGCAACAAGGCCTTCGACACTTTACTTTCCAAGTATGGTGTCAATCATAAGGTGTCAACCCCTTATCATCCCCAGGCTAGTGGACAAGTTGAG
This sequence comes from Nicotiana tomentosiformis, assembly GCF_000390325.3. Lineage (NCBI taxonomy): Eukaryota > Viridiplantae > Streptophyta > Magnoliopsida > Solanales > Solanaceae > Nicotiana > Nicotiana tomentosiformis. Next base: position 81,426,676 of record NC_090817.1, on the reverse strand, counting down.
GTCTCCAACAGGGAGATAAAGAGAATATTATCAAAAACTCTTAATGCAAACCAGGCAGATTGGTCAAGGAAACTTGACGATGCTTTGTGGGCTTATAGAACTGCGTACAAGACTCCAATTGGTATGTCTCTGTACCGGTTGGTATTTGGGAAAGCATACCATCTTTCGGTTGAGTTAGAGTACAAGGCCATGTGGGCGCTCAAGAAAGTAAACCTTGAATGGGATATAGCAGCCAATCTCCGGGTAGAGCAACTCAATGAACTTGATGGATTCCGGTTTCATGCCTATTCCAGCTCGTCCTTGTATAAGGACAAGATGAAGTACTTACATGACAAATATGCCCGGAACAAAGAATTCAAGGATAGTGACTTGGTTCTTCTATTCAACTCCCGGTTACGACTGTTTCCGGGAAAGCTCAAGTCAAAATAGAGTAGCCCTTTTGAGGTGGTGCACGTGACTCCGTTTGGTGCTCTTGACTTAAAAAACAAAAATGGTGAAATCTTCAGAGTTAATGGGCAACGAGTGAAGCATTACCTCGGCAAGTTTGATGACAGCCATGTGGTGGCCTTAATCAATTTCCAATGATGTTGGTAACATGCGTCATGCCGCGACGTTAAATCAGGCGCTTCTTAGGAGGCAACCCATGTGTTTTTCTTTCTTTTTTTGATTTTCTTATTAGATCGGGCTTTATTTTGAACTAACTGGTTGTGATCTTTGTGTAGGAATTGTTTATGTAGTACAGAACTGTTGCTGGAAAAAACAATTTGCCTATGTGTGGGGAATTACGCGAACCGCGCTCAACATTTCGCGGTCAACGAGAGCTTTTCGCAGGGGCATAAATTGTCAGCGGACGCGGACTTGAAAAGTCCAGAATATCAACTCGCTGAAGTTGTATTCGCGTCCGCGTTCGTAATTTCGCAGTCCGCGTTGATATTACACGGCCGCGCCCGTTATTCCGCTCTCAGCGGACCTGTTTCTGAAAAGGTTCTTCGAAAGGTAAAAAGCGCGGACGCAGTGGAATTACGCGGACTGTGCTCAGGTGACCTCTGGGGTTGGTATAAATAGGAAGTCCTTAGGATTTTTTCACTTTTTGAACCCCACGCTCTCAGCGAAATAGGCCATTGTTCATCTTCCACTTCTTACACTTTCTAATTCATATCTCATTAGTCAAGAAGCAATTTCCTACTACAAATCCACATCTGGTATGCTCAAATCTTTACATTAATTTCATCTTTTGATTTTCTTTTCTTCTAGTTTTAATTTTTCTTTTTAGTTAGGGTTTAATACATGCCACAATCTCAAAATCATGCTTAATTGATGCAAAAATTCATGTGTGTAATTGTTTTACATGCCTAACGGGGGGATAGGGTTATTAACTATGCACGTTAATTGCATTAATTTTGCACTTAGTGAAATCCCTAGGTTTCAAATGTGCTAGTGCTAGTTTTGTTTGAACTTCGCGGACCGCGGTCCATTTTTATGCTATCCGCATTCTTTAATTTGTGAGAGCTGAGTACGGTTGCATGTTCGCGGAAGCGATGATTTTTCCGTGGTCATCGTTAGAACATACGCGGCCGCGTCCAAAATTCGCGGTCCGCGCTCATGTGTTTCAGAGAGTTTGGCAATTGCTTCCGCAGCCACGTCCATTTTTACGCTGTCCGCGTTTGATCTTTTGCGGCCGCATCCCAAATTTCGCTGTCAGCGGAAACCAATGTTCAGAGAGTTGGTAGTCTGATCCCAACTCTTTTGCGGCCGCGCTCATTTTTACGTGGACCGCGCTGACCCTTCCACGGCCGCGGCCAATTTTACGCTGTCAGCGGAACCCTGCTTTGAGAAACACTGTGATCATTTCATTTGTTGTCCTCTGCTGATTCATTAAACCACAATACTAATGATCTTTCACTAATTGTGTGTGCAGATAATGGTGTGATCTCGTGGTGGTCCCGACAAATCAAAAGGGAGGGGAGAATCCTCCCGAGGCCGAGGCAAAGGGAAGCAGACTGCATCCTTAGCACCTTAGAAGATTATTAGCAAAAAGGCCCCACTTATGAGACCTCAGGCTGACTCCTCGGACACTAGTGAATACCTCCCTGCTCCCCTACACAAGAACCCGAGGTTCAATCTCAACCTTTCCATCTCATTGATCAACCCACCTCCTCGTCTGAGCCGGATGATGGATCAGAAGGAAGTAGTGAGACTTCAGCACCATCCCCTCTACCTGCTGCAACTCCAGCCTCAGCAGCTGATCCTATTGATAATGATGATGAAGAAGAGGGTCCGGATGATGGGAGAAGAGGTGACACCCATGAGGGGGGGTTGAGTAGATCAAGGAAGCCGACAGTGTGGCAAGATAGGTTGGTGAGTGAGAAGGCCTACCACAAATTCCGAGAATGGTGGCCTCAAAGGTCGCTCACCCTCGAGCGTCATTTCATAGAAAGAGACCTTCTCCCTCACAACCCGAATGTGAAGAGATAATTTGATGAAAGAGTGGGGTGGATATTCTTCACTAGCAAGTTGCTGGAAGCAAATGAGTACCTAGTCAAGGAATTCTACGCCAATGTTTCCCACATCAAAAAGGGTACCCATGTGACTAAGGTACGAAATAAGAAGATCCGGTTCGATGGAAAAACTTTGAATACATATGCCGGGATTGATGATGTAGACGTTGCTCTATACATACAAAAGTTTTCAATAGATAAAGCAGCCCGTCCATGGGTAGCAGAGGCGATAGCCATACCAGGGACAACACCGACCTGGCTTACACCGGGAGTCTCAATTTCAAGAAACACCCTTAGCTTTGAAGCCAAAGGGTGGTGCACCTTCGTCTGCAGCCACCTTGATCCGTGCCAGTATGACAGTGACATTCCACACTCCCGGGGGATCCTCAAAGCGTCCATCATGGCAGGGTACCCAATAAATGTGGGGAACCTCATGGCCCAGAACATATCCAAGGCAACCGGGAAGGAAGAATTGTCCTACCCTTACCCCAATTTCATCACTATGTACCTAGAGGACCAGCGGGTTGAGGGGAGGCACTTTGACACGAAGGTGAAGCCGAAAAGACCCTTCTCTAGGTACAGCCTTCAGGGAGCAGACAATCCCAACTCCAAAGGCAAAGCCACTACCTCCGCTGGCCAGTCTGAAGAGCCAAGGGTAGTGGCCACTGGGTCCGGGCCTTCCATAGTCGAAGGTTCATCTGCTGCTATGACACCTCCTTCTTCAGGGCCATCTGTCTCTGCCCCACTATCTGTACCTTCCTCCTCAGCTCACCCTCAGACTGCACTGCGGGTTACTCATACGCTATCCAGTGTCGACAACTGGTTGCAGGCAGCTACTCAAAGTTGTCTGTCTCATCCAGTGCAGTCGCAACACAGGCAGCCCCCGCACAGGTTCAGGTACCTTCATCAGTGGAGGATTCATTGAAAGAGATTCTAGACAACCAAAAGAAGCTCCTGGACAACCAAAAGAAAATCCAGGAGACATTAGATACTCATGGGAAGGTGATCAAGGAGCTGGGCAAGCAGGTCAAAAAGATAAAGAAGACCCAAGCTTCAAAAGAGTCTGTGGAGCTGCTGAAGATGGAGGTAGAGAAGTTAACTTCTACTGGAGATATCCCTCTGGACATGCTTATGGAGGAGACTGCCCCTGCAGTACAGACAGCACAGGCATCAGAGCAGGAGGCTGACAGAGAGCTGGTGAGAAGATTTATGGTACCCCAGATCGAGGGCTTAGAGATTCAGTTAGAGGATCCTGATGGAGTTGATGAGCCTACACAGTCTGAGGACCCTACCAGAGTACCTGAGACCACATAGGGAGTTTTCTTTAATCTCTATCCCTTCCCTAAGCATATTTTTACTCTTAGCATTGAGGACAATGCTAATTTCTATTTGGGGGTTGGTCTTATTTTGATTTGATGACTTTGATGACTGGCATGTAATAATTATGATACTATTTTTCGTTATTTTTCACTTTTGGTATGTATATAACTTTACTATTCCATGTATATACTCATCCCCATTTTGTGTATATTCGTTTCACTCCCCTATTGTACATATTCATTTTACTTTCCGTATTTTACTATATAACTTCTTTTGTAATTTTTCTTAATAGCATAGCTTCTTACTTCCTTTAGTAGCTTCTTTTTGAGTTTGTAGCCTTTTTTTATATTTCTGCGTGATTAATTAGCCTTTGATTTTCTTAATGCCTCGGTTCTTTCCAAAGGTGGATGTTGTGTGAACCGGGTGGCTCTTCCCAACGATGGATAGTGTGACAACCTTCTTAAGGGATTGAGTCTGTTTTGCTTTCTATTTTGATATATAGTAGTAATGAATAAAAGTGTCTCAAGTAGGCTTCACTTGGTACCAACACATTTACCTTTGACCTCATGGTTAGAGACAAGTTTGTTGAAGAGATTAGCTCTAGTTGTGACCTTTAGACTCTTGAGTTGACTAAAACTATCATCAAGTGGTTTCTGTGAACTATCTGTGATCTTCAATCTTAGCTATGGTTGTTGTGGGCCCTCGACTCTATCCTCTTTAACAATCCAGTAGCTTGAGAGGTGAGGTATTGCATTGCAAGTCCAAGTCTCCTGCCAACAAGTCTAGAACTTGCCCTGAATGTTTGTCTAGGCAAAATTCTAAGTGTAGATCGACTTGAGAAGTGATTGTAGGCTCTCCTTGGTCCCATTTGAAATGTAAAAGCTTTCGTAGCCTACCAATGTGATATCCCTAGTCAACCCCTTTGAGCCTAAGCCTTTTTCATTCAATAGCCACATTACAAGCCTTCATCCATTTTATAATGACAATCTCTTGGCACGCAATCTTTCCTTAACATTCATGATGAGCAATGAGAAAAAACATAAGTTTGGGGGGGAGACGAGGAATTTCAAAGTGATGAAAGGTACAAAGAACAAAAAGAGTTGATGAAAAGGAAAGGCAAAGAAAAGGATAAAGCGCTAAAAAGAAATATGTCAAAAAGAAAGAAAAGGTTGAAGGGATTCAAAGAAAATAATGTCGAAAGGCATAGAATGACGAGAAAAGGAGAAAAATAATTGTCATGAACAAGAAAGAGTGACAATATGCCTCTCTAGTTCCTCTGAGAAAGAAGAAAATGACTCAAAGAGTCAAGAAAGTATGAACCGAAATGAGAAAATGGAGTGCTTAAGGAAAGATGAAACCATCATAGTTCATTATATCCTACCTTGATCCAAAAAGCCTTCATTACATCCCGCTAAAGCCCTATATGATTTCAAGTTGAGTGAGCTTACATTAGGGGTGATCTACATAAGGGCCAAGCTTATGGTACTTAGAGCCGAACTTGTGGCATTCTTTTGAGAGTGATGAGCGCACTTCTTTACAATCCTTGTTTTGAGTGTCACATTCTATAAAGTGAGATTTGCTCATGGAGAGTAGAGGAGGAGAAGTTTGGGATCCACAATGACCTACGTGAGAGAGCGAGCTTCTTTGATGAATTGAGTCAACTCTTGATGATTTTGTGTCACATTAGAACTATGGAACTCAAGAAGTCATAGCATGATGTTGCTGATAATGCATTTGTGTTGAGGGTAGTTGTTAGTCCCAATTGATGCTTGATGAAGTCACCTTAGAAAAGCTGAAATTTTCCTTTCTTCTTTTTGTGGAGGTGGAAATTACCTTGTTTACCTGAGGACAAGCAAAAGCTTAAGTTTGGGGTAGTTGATAACTAGGGTTTTAGCCTATTATTTGCTTTCTTTTGCTTAGGTTTTGGGTCAAAAATGCGTAAAGCTATTACCGAAAACTAACTTAATGTGCTTGCTTGCTGGGTTTGGTCAAAATGAGGCAAAGAAGCCATAATCAGCTCATGAAGGTGTCAAACTTATACTAATCTAAGGCTGAGACTGGAGCGCTGAGAGCGGCAGAAAAGCGCGGTCGCGTAAGGACCACTGCTGAGGCGGCCATTATTACGCGATCCGCGAAAGTAGATTCAGAGAAGCTGTTTTGAGTACTAAAATAACCGCTGACCGCGTTGGAAAAGAGCGGCCGCAAAATCTTTGGCGCGGCCGCGAAGGAATTTTTGCTGAGAGCGTGGTTCGAGGTTCAGAGACTCTACAGTTTAGGCTCAAATGAAGAACACGGCCCGCGTCCAAATTACGCGGCCGCGAATTGATCTTACACGGACGCGAAGGGAATTCCTCTGAGAGCGCATCTTGAGGTGCAGAGACCCTGCAAGTCAGGCTTAACTGAAAAACGCGATTCGCATCCAAATTACGCGACCGCGATGGAAGCACACACAGACGCGATTGAAATTTTGCGGCCCGCGAAACTAAGACAAATCCAAGCCCAGTATTGAAAAAACACGGACCACGCTCATTATTACGTGATTGCGAAAGCTCAAGCGCGGACGCGGTCAGAATTACGCGTCCGTGAATCCTCCACAGGGGCATTTTTGTCCGAAAATTTCAGCTCTGTATAAATAGATCTTTTTGACATTTTTAGGTTAAGTTTTGTTTAGCAAAGCACGTGAACGGTTGGTTTTTCCTTTTTGGGCAATTTTATAATAGATTTACCTTCAAACTTTAGATTTTCATCTTGTACTTTAATATTATGGCTTATATTTCATCTTTATCTTTGATTTATGCTGTTATTATGAGTAGCTAGACCCCATAGCTAGGGTTGTAACCCAACCCTAGTGTGGGTATTTAATGGGTCTTAAATTTTAGGGCTTAATTGTTTATGGTTTAGTGATATTTAGCCTAATTCATGCTAAAATTGTAGAATCAGTGGTTGCAAACACTGATTCATGCCTTTATAACTTAGGCTCTTCTTGAGGAAGAGAGACTAAGTCTAGAAAAATTAGGCTAACAAGGAATTGGGGTAAACTCAAGAGATTGATAGCCCCAATTAAAGGGTTAAACCTAGAGATAGTAATGCCCGACTTGAGCCAATTTCATTTGGATTGTATGAACACCCATTTGGTCTTGAGAAAGCCAAATCGGGCAATGTCACTCAAACTACCGAGAGGTATAGAGTGAGCACTTACGTGTGATGGTTATATCACGACCCCAATCGTAACAAACTTGTCCTAGATTCTTGATACCCATTAGATACTCACCTAGGCGGAAGTCACTACCCTAGTGCCTTTTAACACTTGAAAACTTTCACAAAAAATATTGTACTTAGCTTACACTTGGCATATAATAGTATAAAATTAGAATAGAATCAATCGCAACAATGTTTGGAAGTGCAATTAGAAACAACACGCACATCTAGATTAGTTAGATACCCGACTCCAAACCAAATTAACTCCCTGTGGAGATCGATCCCAACCTCATCGGGTAAAACTGCATCGACCACTCCTTGCTGCTATATAGTGGTGTAGGTTTGGCCTCGATCAAGCAGCTGCGAGGCTTTTCAGGAAGCAGTTGCAAGGCTTTTCTTTAGCTGCTTGTAAGTTGTCTGCATGAGTTGCTTGCAACCTGCCTGTTTAATAAGAAGCTGTTGCAAATCATTTCATTGAGTTGCTTGCAACCTGCCTGCATCAGTTGCTTGTAGATAAATTTCAACAAAGTACTAAATAGATAATCTTCTTCAGGAAAATTATCTATAACGGAGTAATGAATGAACATCCACAATATAATATTTTCATAACACATATATCTTATTTGTAGAACGAGTAATTGACCGAAGAATATATCATTAGCAAGGAGCTCTCTACTTGAAGTTATTCTCCAATGTATACTAATTATTTTTCCTTTGAGCGGAACAGTGAACACACAAGTAACACAGTAAAACTAGAATTTATGACAATTTTTATGACATTAACTCAAACAAATAGTTTACTAGCCCTACTTTAGTTTTCCAGATCTTATTGGATGTTAAACATTTTAGTTTTTTTTTAGATGTGTATATATAATTTAAGCCGAAAGCAAATGAATTCGGTTGAACTCAAAAACTCGGACCGCCTCACATTTTCAGTTGGATTAACCCTCATGGAAAATGAAACGTCGGCGGAATCATTAAAGAAGTGTCATTTCTTTTGTCGGTTGGTTGCTCAGGACCCAATGATCCTCTGCTTTGAGCTTGGCCCTGTTCTCTATTTCCCATATCATCCCCGAGACAACTCCTTTTATTTTGTTTCTGTTAGATCTATGAGCATGTTATTCCTAAAATATGTCTAAACAAATTTGCTTTAATTAACTTTCACTAGTAACATTTTAACTTCTTTTGTGGGTAGGACGAGAATTGAATTTTAAATCCCCTAGTTTTAGGGGTTAGTTTTGATTATTGAACTAATCCTTTTACTTAAAACAAGATTTGAACTAATCCTTTGTGGACAGTACAACAGCTGGTGATAAGCGACGCCACCAAATGCTAGTGGATTTAGCTTTTAAGTTTGTGATTTCCACCATTAACTTTGGTCAATATACCTCTTTCTTCAATGCCGTAGATACATTGTAATAGCTGCAAAAGCGGATAAAGAATGGGGTAAAATGATCTTGAGGTGATGCCTAATTTGAAAAATATACGTAAACGTAGGAATATTATTAGACTATACTAAGATAGTAGATCCCTGAATCATTGAATTTGAACACAAACGATCTTTTGAGATTTAAAATTTAAAATTAAAAAAGGATTGCTACAGTCCAACATATCATAGCAGGTAACTTTTTTTCTTCGGATTACCAATTAATATACTTTGAGAGTTACCTCTAACTATTTTTAAATGACTCGATTATATAACTTATTTTATATTGTCGACACATAACACTTTAAACTCAATGCAAAACATGTTTTCTTAACTTGTCTTTCTCATTACACATTGTCTTGGTCAAAAGTAACACTAGGTGTTGTTATCTATTGGATGAAGGGTAGATCTGCCTATAGGACAATCCTTCACTGCCTAATGACCAGTAAATTTCAATGGTATCTTCTATCTTGGATAAAAGCCACCTGAATGCTTAGAATTTTAATGGTTTGGATGCATTTGATCTTTTCTTTGTGTTTTCTCACAAAAATAAACTAGCAGACTTATACATTGACATTGTTACCAACAAAAAAAGATCTGTGCATTTTCAGTAAACCTTCAAAAGACTACACTACCAAAAATTTAATACCAATATTTTAGTTTTTGAGTGCAAATTTTTTTTAAAAAAAAAAATAAAGCAAAAATCCAGTAAAATATTAGGAGAAAATACACTCCACTTCTTTTCGTTCTCAAATTTTTTTCAAACCATATGGTTATATTTATTTATTTGTTTATGAGATCTTTTGTCCTTGAAACAAAAGTGTAGTTATTTTGTAGTCTCCAGTCTTTTTATTTTTTTTGAAGAAACAAAAGAAAAAATCAAATGCATCCAAACCATTACTATCTCCGTCTCAAATTATCTGTCGTGTTTTTATTTTGCACACCCCTTAAAAAATAATAATTAGGAAGTATTTTTGACTATTTTACCCTTATTTATGTCTTATTGGTATTTGAACAATCATAATATTACCCCATAATTAAGGTGTTTGTAGACTGTAGTCTTCAAAAATAATTACTATTCCCTCTGTTTCAATTTATTAGTCATGGTTTGAATTACGAGGGTCATATTTTTTTAATTTTGACCATAAATTAGATATAAATTTTTTAAAATAAAATTTTTATAATAAAAAACTAGTATATAAAAAATACTATAAGTCATAATAATTTATATTTTAAAATAACTATACCATATATAGGAAAAATATAGTCAAAGAGTACAATTAGTTAACTTTCAAAATAGTAACTATCACTAATAAATTGAGAGGAGGAGTACTACTAAGTGTAAAATAGGAAAAATAATTAAGTTTGTGTTGAACTTCTTAAATAATAAATAATTTGAGACAATTATTTTTATAAATTACGTCAGATAGTTTGGGAAGGAGAGAGTAAAATTCTAAGCAGCCTGGTGGCTTTTATCGAGTATACCATTGAGGTTTAATGGACCATTAACTACTTAAGTGGATCCCATTCCCTTATTCCCTATGCTTAAAAAAAAAAAAAAAAAAAAAAAAAAAAAAACCTAAAAGAAAGAAAAAAATGAACAGAACAATCTTTATCTCCCCCTTTCCCCCCTTTTTCTTGACCTTGAGGTTTAAAGCATTAGCAGGGTGGGGATTGGTTACCAACTCAATCAGTCAACCATGTAGGTGTGACACTACAAACAACTCTAACCATAGCCATTTGCAATTCTCTACTACACAATGTGTTAGGGAAACAAACTACAACAACAACATAACCATAAAAAGAAGCCCTTTTATTAAGGCTCACAAGGGTACGGCTATTTTATACTCTATCCGTTTCAATTTATGTGAATCTGTTTGACTGAACACAGAATTTAAAAAAAAATGAATACTTTTGGAATTTGTGGTCCTACACAATTAAAAAATAAGTTCAGAGTATTTGTGTGGTTATAAAAGCTTCTCATTAAGGGTAGAATTGTAAGTTTAAGCAAAATTGTTTTCCAATTTAGAAAGGGGTCATTTATTTTAGAACGGATCAAAAAGTAAATAGGTTCACATAAACTGAAACAGAGAGACTATTTATTTTTAAATGTTCGTACCAGTTCCCAACAAGTGGCAGTTGAATAACGTGGCTATACAAATGTACGGGCCAACCACTAAACCCTAACTCTCGCGCGCCCCTATAGCCTTATATTTAGACCAAGTTCAACCTGACATCCCCCCAATCTCGTCCTTTCCCAAAGTTGCATCTTTATTGTCCTTCCTCTCAAACGGCAAAAATTCCATTAGTTCCAAGAATTACATAGTGTAACTAAGCTTCAAACATGGGTTCTTCTTTGTTTCCAAGTCATGGTTTTGCTATGGAGGAACATCAAAATAAGCCGATTCAAGATTTAAACTTGACGGGATTAACCTTTAAGACTCTTAGCACTGCATCGGCTTCTGAAGAACAGAGCACTGCTGGAGCGAAGAAAGCTAATTGGGGGAATGATTCGTTGTTTGGTTCATATGGGTGGTCAGAACATTCATCTTCCTCAGGTTTAAGCAGCCCTTTTGGGTCTGAACTTGGCTCAACAGAAACTGATGAAACTGAAAGCGAGGAGGATGAAGATTTCATTGCTCAGTTGACTCGCCAAATGGCTGATTATATGCTTAAAGATGACGACGACGAAGAAGAAGAAGAAGAAGGAGGAGGAGGAGGAGGAGGAGATGTTGCTGTTGATAGTAATGATTCTGAAGAAAATAGGGTCCCAAACTACCCTCCCAATATCGCTCAGGTATATTTATATATTCTCAAGATTGGAACTTTGTACCTTCTCTTTTGGTGCCAATTACTTTTACTGAAATTGCTTTTCTTTTTCAGTCATCAAATCCAACCGGGCTGGCTAGAAACTGGTCCAATTACAATTCCAGCGAAATATGCTACTATAACAAAGAATCTTTAAGCGCATATGTTAAGCCTACGACAGAGTACTCTGCAGATTCAGTGAAGAATTTTAATACTGTACTTTACTCAAGTGATGATTTGAAGAGACCAATTCAAGTAAGAAATTAAAATTAAACTAACTTTAGGTTGTTTCTTGATAAGTCTTTACTATCTAACTGACTTTTGCTTTTCTGGTTTGGTACTCTTCTTTTGTAGGTTTACCACTTAAAAGACCAACCAACTACACTAAAACATAGGCCTTCTAAAGGAAAAAGAGTCAAGGGGACAACTACTACGGAGTCAGTTCAGAAACTCATGACTGAAAAAACCGGAAACCACAACAAGATGCAGAATACTTTAACCAAAAAACAAACACTTGGTGGGCATGGTGATAAGATTCATCTTCATCATCATCATCATCCAATACAGAGTACTGGAGCGGGTAGGAGGGCTATATTTCTCGGAGGATCCAGTTCGATAAACGGGTCATCTGGAACTGGAGTCTTCTTGCCTCGCAGAATTAACCCAACTGCAAATGAACCAAAAAAGAAATCTGGTACGTCCACTTCTTACTACAGTAATTTTCTTGAATCAATATCTGAAAACTTTTTGTTGTAATTTATTAAAATTGTGATAAAACCTTCCCACCAAAATGGAGTAAAAGGGACCCCATTTGGGGTTCAATCAATAGCGTTGCGTTCAGACTTTGTCCGCCTACAATTTTACGCCATGAAGAAACCTGTCACTATCAGAAATGAATACTTCAGGATGCCCACATAAGTTTTTTTCATTTGCTGGTTAGATTCCAGTATCACCGTTTGATGGCTCCTTTGTATTGTTGGAACTATCAATTTTTAAGAATTCTGAAAATGTAGGCAAGATTTATTCCCTCCTTTCGTCTTATTTTACCTTCGCAAAGATTTTTATATTATTAGTATATTTTAAAATGATAACAGGTTAGGTATTATTTTTATTAGGTTATCTATTAATGCAACTTATTTTATAATTACGAAGGGATAGTTTGGTAAGGTGTATGAGAATAATACTGAATATGATGTATTAGTAATATTGATGTTAGTTATGCTGAGCATATTTCTTATCGACTGTTTGGTTTAATGTATTAAAAGTAACATGTATTGCATAATTTTTTAAAACAATTGTTTGTTTACAAAAATAAATATTTTGAAAAAAGTTTTAAAGAGCAGTTCTGTCTTTATACATGTTTATTCATGTATTAGATCCAGGGGCGGTCCAACCTCATCGGAAGCCTAAAGCAAAATCTTAATAAGAGCAGCTTTATATATATATATCTTAATAAGAGTGTGTATATATATATATATATATATATATATATATAATTTAATGAACATCGTTTTTAAAAAAATTAGACAAGTGAGGATGTGGAATTAAAAAAAATGAGAACTTAGTTTTATAAATACAGAAAATTAAATGAATTTAACGTTGATTGCATCACAACTGAAATGGGAGAACCCAGAAAACAAGTGACTCCTTTTTTTTAGTAAGTCCCTTTCTATATTTGGTAACAATTCAACTTTAGATTTTTCTTTTTACCATTAATGAGATAATTTCTAACCCAAAAACTTTTATGATTTATTTAAGATTACAAGTTTCAAAAGCCTTCCTTTATTTCATAAAATCCATATCCAGTCAAATACTTTCATACAAATTGGGACGGAGAGAGTATAATTTATGTTAGGAAAATAAATAATAAGTTAGATTATTAGATATAGTTACGTGACCAACTAATGAATAGAGAAATATAATTAAGTAAAAAAAATAAAATAAGATTGACAGAAAACTATTTTAGTTATATTAATTAGAGGAAGAAATCGAGTTATTAAAAATTAATATGACAATAAAGAAATAAATTTATCAATAATAAAAGATAATTATATAAATAATATACTACTATATATAAAACAATACTAGTAATTTTGGGGCCCTTAAATAATTGGGGCCTAAAGCAAGTGTTTCACTTGCTTTAGGGTTGGGCCGCTCCTAATTAGATCTATAGTATTGCTAATGACATGGTTTGATATGTATAGTTATTAGTTGTACGTAGGTCAAAAACACTACCAAACTAGGGATTAATAATATCAAAGCTAGTACATTTAGTATTATTTTTCTTAATAAGTCCTACCAAACTTGTATAGTTTGTGAGTAGCTTTTATTTTCAGATATAAATCAAGTTAAATTCATAGTTTAGCTCGAAAATAATCAAATTAACACTCTATAATAAGTAACAAATAGGATAGGTCTGAGAAAAATGGGTAATCTTCTAGGTCGGTGTGCAGAATTGAAATCTGGAATATATAAGTCAATAAATATAGGTGAGGTACTATTACATTTTGTGACACGCATTCCAAATTTAATACGTATAACAATTATACGTTCTTATCATTTTATCTTATAGCATATAATTCAAATTCAAATCAAACGACATTAATTAGTAAGAAAAATGAATAGATGAAAACGACTTTAGATGAGATCTTAAAGTGACTCCAAATAGCGATTCGAATTGATTCTTCTGTAAATTATGAGGTGAATTTTCTTATCGAAGGTATCTGGATTTGAATCTGATTACACCAATCTTAGTACATGGGAATCTAATGGACGGTGGGATCCACTTTAGTTGCTAAAGTTCAAGGGATCCACTTAGACAACTGGCTTTTCAGTCATATATACATCCCTCCCCCACCACGATTGTCCATTTTTGTTTTGTTTATTAAAAAATAATAAATATCAGGATAGAGACATTGTCATAAGTACGTAATCAGATGATAACCCTTTCTATTTTTTATTTCTTACCAACATAGTGCTCGTAATGTTTATCATAACTCTTTTTTTGGTCATATACAATGATTGAGATAATTCTTTGTTTAATTTTCCATATATTCTTTGTCATGCACTAACCGCTTATCAGTTTAGCACCTTTCATTTTATATCTACTTGAGTTGAAGTTAAAAGAAAATTAAAACACGACTAATTTTTAAAGAAAGAACTGAAATTATAGACTTCGGCATGGTAAAAAAATTTAATGACAGAAGAGATCTTTGTAAAATTTAGTTTCGGTTAAGCTATCAATAAGATGGGGTAGGAGCGGGGGTCCAAATAGTACGAAAATAAACGAATAATTATTTGTCACAGCTACCTTGTATTCGTGTGAGAAGATAATCAGATTAAAAGATTTGTAGAATGTAAGGGGTGTTTAGATGTGGCTTTTTAAATGTTTGGTGATTTTTGTAAATATGGTTTCTAGTTCTGTTCTGTAAAAAGAAAAGGTTTCGAAAACAAAACACAACTTTTTTATAGAAGAAACAACAATTGTACCTTGATCTTTTTTGTTTTTTTATTTAAAAAAAAACGCAGTCTTCAGTAAACTTCTCTACTGAACATTACCAAAGCTATTTCAGAGAAAATGTCAATGGTCTAAGTCTCTTTACCTATGTAAAGTAGGGATAAGATCTGTCATATTGGGTATTCCAGAGAAAATGTCCCAACTTAAGCCAAAAAGAGATGTCACCTAATTGTAAGTAACTTGAAGATAAAACTAATCGGTAGATACTCTAACAGATAACAAAAAACTCCAATTCTTAAGTAGCAGCTAATTAATATATAGTTGGAGTGTGGTATACGAATGATGTAAAATATAGATGTTTTTCAGAAATTAGTTAAACAATCCAAAATTAAGCTAATCTTTTTTCATGACTATTTGGAGACAGGAGGTTCAACGGTTCTTATACCAGCAAGAGTTCTACAAGCTCTTCAACAACACTTCAACCACATGGATGTTCTGTCTCAATCAAACACATGTCCTGTCTCCCCTACTCACCTTCCCAAATACGGTAAGTATATTGCAAATTCCTTAAATTACTTTTTAAACTCGAGTTTAACTTATATACATTGACGTTGTAAAGTTAACTATAACAATTACTCCAGTAACTACTATTCACGGTAAGTCTGATATTATTATAACATAGAAAATAAAATGAATAATCTGTGGGAACTCAAGTAGTGTTGTGCACGTTTGGATCATTAAATGATTGATAGATTCGAGATTTGATAACAAAAAGAGTGGAGGATCTGTTTGGTCTTGAATCATTAAATGGTTGCTGCATGTATTCAGGATTTGAAGTGAATTACTACATACTAGTCAACAAAAAGATTGATTAAGTGATCTCTTAGTTAACAAAAAATCATTATGTTATTTGCTTGCAGATGCAGAGAATGAAACTGAGGGATTTGTTTGGAAAGAAAATCAACATTCAGAGGACCAAACAAGGAGTGCAAGTGTAGTAAACGACCAAGAGATGCAACTACCTCAAGAATGGACTTATTGAATATTGATGGGTAGCAATTACATCATTTAATAAGGACAGACAAAAGTAGAATGAGACGAATATTCTATTCGTCAAATAATATTGGAATCTTTGTGTAGAAAAGGGGTTGGAAAAGAGTAATAAGTAGTGAGATTGAAAGTGATATATATGGGCTTTCAATTTCACCTAGCATGGATGACAAATAACAAGTCTTAGGTTGTACTTGTATCATAGTGATATGGCCGGGCTTGTTCGTTAGAATATTTATACTGATGGATGTCTTGTAATAACAACTCAACAAGAATTGGAGGTGTGATATATCCAATTCAAGAATGTAAAAAAGCTAAGTGCAAATAAAATTGTTCTTCCTATATATCGTTGGCATTTAATCTAGTTTTCCTTGCTTGTTTTACTTATATATATTAGAAAAACTGACGAACATAAAAGGTTAAGTAATTGTATACACTTCTAGTGTAAAAGTTTTTATATGAATATGTGACGGAAAGAACTTATTAGAATTGATGTATAATATCAATCCATATTACTGACGTAGTATGACTAAGTGATAAATTGAGATTGAACATATATTACTTGACCAATAAACCATATATGAAAATAAATGGAGTACTATTTTTTGTGGTGCACATTGCACACAGGATTTTTTGCCTTTAAGAAACCAAGGACAAGAAACTAGCTTAACCCTTTTCTCTTCGTTTGCGTTGTCATATCGTAAGTGCAGACAGGCTAATCAATTAACAAATGCCAGCTACTCTTGATTTCGACAAATGTGATGAGTGTTATAAAATAAAAGCAACTTAGTAAAACATGAACAAGACATGTTGTTATGAAATAAAAGCAATTTAGTAAAACATGAACAAGAAATGGAGATAGAGAGAAGGAAGAGATTTTCTTCTTCAATTGTGTGTATTTTCCTATCTATTACAAGGCCTTTATATAGGCATGAAAAGTGAAGAAAAATATGTCATTGAATATGTCATTAAGCATAGAAATATGTCATTGAATATGTCATTAAGCATTTGAGATGATCATGGAGGAAGAGTAGACATCCACCATAATTTGATTTTTCTTATAACACTCCCCCTTAGATGTCCATAGATAATGTACCTCGTTAAAACTTTATTAGAAAAAAAAAACCCTATGGGAAAAAAAAAATCCTAGTGAGGGAAAAAGAGTACACATATTTAGAAATACGCCTTTTGGTTGCCTCGTTAAAAATCTTGCAAGGAAAACCCAGTGGGACAAAACCTTGTAAGGAAAAAAGAGTACAACGCGTATTAACTCCCCCCTGATGAAAGCATCAATTCACATCTTTGAGCCTTCACATCCCAATCTTATACACTAGTTTCTTGAAGGTTGACGTCGGTAGAGATTTGGTGAACAAATCAGCCATATTATCACCTGAACGGATCTGTTGCACATTGATATCACCATTCTTTTGAAGATCATGTGTAAAAAATAACTTTGATAAAATGTGCTTTGTCCTATCCCATTTTATGAATCCTCCCTTCAACTGGGATATGCATGTTGCATTGTCTTCATACAAAATTGTGGGTGGTTTGTCACACTTCAAACCATATTTATTTCGAATAAGGTGTATTATAGACCTCAACCATACACCTTCTCGACTTGCTTCATGAATAGCAATTATCTCATCATAATTAGATGAAGTAGTTACGATTGATTGCTTAGTCGATCTCCAAGATATGGCAGTGCTTCCATATGTAAAAACATAGCCTGTTTGAGATCGAACCTTTTGTGGGTCATATAAATATCCAGCATCGGCATAACCAACAAGATCGGGACTGCAATCATTTCCATAAAATAATCCCATACCGATAGTCCCTTTAGATACCGCAATATGTGTTTGATTCCATTCCAATGTCTCCTTGTAGGAGCAGAGCTATATCTTGTTAAGACATTAACTGAAAAAGTTATGTCAGACCTTGTAATGTTAGAAAGATACATTAGTGCACCAATTGCACTAAGATATGGTACGTCGGGACCAAGAAACTCTTCATTATTTTCATGAGGTCGGAATGGATGTGCTTTATCCATATAAAATTGCTTTAAAATTATTTTAGTGTATGTTGATTGATGGACAAAAATTCCATCTTTTATATACTCAATTTGTAGACCAAGACAAAATTTTATCTTTCCAAGATTTCATTACAAATTCTTTCTTTAGACAGTCTACTACTTTAGGAAGCTCTACTGCTTTAGGAAGCTCCCTAGGAGTTCCAATGATATTTAAATCATCAACATACTCGGTGATTATAACAAATTTAGATCCAGATCTTTTTATAAAGACACAAGGACAAATTGAATCATTCTTGTACCATTCTTTTAACAGGTACTCACTTAGGCGATTATACCACATGTGCCCTAATTGTTTCAATCCGTATAAGAATTTTTGAAGCTTTATTTAATAAATTACTTGGAAACCTTAATATGCTTCAGAACAATTTAAATCCTTCAATGATTTTCATTATACGCATATCACGTTTTTCTTGTATTGCCAGATTAAAACCTGAAATGGCGACATCCACCACAGGAGAACATGTCTCTATATAATCAATGCCAGGATATTTGTAAATCTTTTTGTGACACAAGTCGTCTTTATGTCTATCGACTTGACCTTCTTTTTTTTTTTTTCGTACAAGAACACATTTATACCTCAACTGGCTTTATACTTTCAGGTGTTGGGACTATCCGTCCAATTTCATATTTTTCATGTGAAATCAATTTTCATTGCGTATTTTTCATTTGGCCAATTATTTATTTGTCCAAATTTCATGACAGATTTGAGCTCAAGATCCTCGTCAATATTAATAATATTGAGCGATACATTATATTAACAATATCGTCGACGATCATTTTATATCGGTTCTACTATTATTCAATAAAGACATAACTTATTGAGATCTCTTTATCTTATTATTTTCAGGTACCTGAGCCTCTCCCATGAGGTCTTATGAAGTGTTATGTCGTGGTGCTCTTCTAGAGCACTTGCCTCCTTATTATGACCATCTTGAACATTTGCTCCTCTCCTTCTTCAAGGAGTTTTATCTTTGGAACCGATTAGTCTATTATGCTTTATGCATGCCATGGACTCTATTCATTATGGACTTTATTTTATTTGGAGCATTAGCAGCTGAATATGACATTTAGCTTTGGGTCAGCAAATACGCCCGGCAATATTTTGCAAATGAATTATCACTTGAACTTCAAGTTCACATTTTCTCGTACGAGGATCTCGATGTACTCATAATAATTCATTACATGCATTACTTTTTCAGCTGCCCATTTTCTCCCTCTATTGTTGGGATCACCAACACATATCCCTAGCCTTATTTGGGGATCCATCTTTGTGCACTGTGGTGGAACAATTAAATCATATAGCACATTCATATTTCTAGATGGAAATTATTTGGTTCCTGACCCTGAACCGATTGTGATAGGGAGAACTTATCATAACTTGGCTAGATGCTTACAAGTGCTGTTGTATATTAAATAATACATCAAATACCAAATTTTATTTTGGCAATTTTGTTCTCATAACCAATAGTTTAGATATAATTGGAGGCATACAATTTCTACTAAACCAACTTGGATTTAAACCAGTATTATCAAGATAAATCATCATAATTTATATTCTGGAACTGTGCTCTAATAATTTGAGCAATCAATCTTGCAAAAGCCAAACTACAAGTTGATAACAAATGCACATGTGACCATAAAATAGATGCATTCTATGAAAATCATATAATAGTAAACGGTCCACATGGAAGGTGACTGGGCCCATATATTTATCACCTTTTATTCGTTCCAGAAATCAAGGGATTCAATCCCTAACCTTAACTGGTATATCATGAGAATAAGCAGCACAAGAGAATTCTTGAAGAATCTTATATTTCTTCAATATATGCCAATGTAATTCTCAATTAATTTTTTCGCATCATAATTGAACCGAGATGGTCAACCGGTCATGCCAACTAATATTTATTTCAGTAAACCTCTAGTTTACTTGTGGCTTGTGATTGCATCATCATGCTTATACTTGTGTAGTACAAATAAAAGAAAAGTCAGGTAACCTTTCATATTTACCCGGTATGATTATAGTAATATAAAGATATTCAATCTTCTTTTCATTTATAGTCTCAATATGCCAACCACTTTGGCTAATATATTTGTAAATCAAAATATTTCTTTTGAGACTTACTACAATATTAATGTTATGAACAATTTCATTCATCCGGGTAGTAACAAATTAGTTCTTTCAGAACTCTTAACTATTTTTTTTGTACTACAAGATCTTTTGTCACACCATCCATATAATGAATGTCTCCTTCACAAAGAGAATCATATCATAATAATTGTAATGTTCAAAATCATCACAAGCAAAATAATTTTTTTTTTGCTTTAATTTTGCTTTTAATAACTTTCATAAGGCATGACAAAATATATTTTGGCGTATCATATGCATGCGACCAATGATATATTTATGTAACTACACAATAATATTCATTATCTTTCTTTGTCTCAAACCTCCCTTAGAGGTGAGTTGTAGTATTTATCCAACTATGCACAAGTACATTATTATGCATAATCTTTATCATATATATATTTTCACATTCACTTTCAGGAATGAGTATGCAATCTCAATGTTTATCACAAGTCACATTCTCTTCAAAGAATTTCTCCCTTTTTATAATTACCATAGTGATAACTATTATTATTTTGGCCTTTCGCACACCCACATTCATTGGTCAACCACTTATCTTTATTTAGACTTATCATACACTGCTATCACATTCACTTCAAGAATGGAGCAAATCAAGTGGGACAAGTTTCATGCCGCTTTCTAAATCTTATAACAAATTATAATATGTAGTATGTTTTTTTTTTTATATTTGTGGTGTCAAGTTAGTTTCTGCGCACCTTAACTACTCCTCCAAGCTGTATATATATATATATATATATATATATATATATATATATATAATTTCATAAAACAAAAGAAATTGATATCCAATTTCGCACAGAAAATTAAATATCTGGACCAGCATACTTGGAATCTGGAACTCTTTTTGAAATGGATAACAACAAGAGAAACAAAACGATTGTAATATACGTTTTATGGAATTGGAGTTGCTAAAGGACTTGCAGTATGATGCATCCATACTACAGAAGATTTACATTAGAAGAATGAACTGCATTCTTCTATAAAATACACTTAATATTTATAAAATTAGCTTGTCTTTTCCTACCTTTTAGTCTTTGTCATCTTGATTGTTCTGTTAAATGATAATATCTAGGGGTGTCAATGGATATTTAAAAACCGACTAAATCGACCGAACCGTACCGAACCGAATTTTAGGTTTCTTTTAATAAAATCATAGATTTTTTTATATAAATTTACAAACGTACCGATAATTAGGGTAGGTCTTTTATTTTAAGAAAATAAACCGAAAAAATACCGAACCGTACCGAATAAATTTACATATAAAACATATATTTATATATTAAGTTTAAAAATAATAATGCATTAAATTTTTCCTTTGCCTTTGAAATTATAAAAATGATTATATGCCAACAAGTAATTAAAATCAAAATTCGAATTCCCAAACCTATTATGCTACTCCTACTGAAACAAAATTATTTTCAACATATTCACTAGCAAGACACAAAGTATTCTAACGATTATGAGTAGCAAACTAAATGTATTGAATATGTTTCCTTTTGTATGATTTAGATTTATCCTTTTGAATATTTAATCTTCTGTAGACTTTATTCTTGAGTCCCAACTTGGTTAATATTTTTCTACTCGTATGATTTTTTTTTCTTTGCTTAGTTTCTTTTATATTGTTGTAGAGTAGTTGATGGATCTATATTATGGCCATCTTTCATGTTTTCTTAATTCATCCTCATTTAAACAGTAAAACTGTCTAGAGAGTTTTGTTAAGTCCTATAAAAATATGTATGTTATTGCATTTTACGTTTACTAGCGACTTTTACATGACATTTAAAAAAATACCAAAAAGTAACCGAACCGTACCGATATCGAAGAGAAACCAACATAATTGGGATGGTTTCGAAAAGTTTAATTTTGGTTATATATAATAGAATAACCGAAAAATTGATTTGGTACAAATTTTATAAAATAACTGACCGAAATGAACCATTGACACCCCTAATAATATTCATGTTGCTTTCTCTCCTATCCACTTAGTAGGCTCTCTAGATTTCATCTTGATACTTTTATTTTTCTTGTATATGTATATAGACCTTAAATCTATGTCCATTTTAACAAATTAAATTTGGAGAAAACTTTATTTATGGCCAGCCGCTAGAAACTAATATCAACCGCTAGCCACAAAATTGTAGTATGCATTTTATAGTCCAAAACTAATTAAAAGGCTAGTCACTGACCCAACTATCACGGAAACACAGTTCCGTCCTTCATCCAAAAACCTCTCTTCTCCAATTCCAACTCAAGTTCCAAAATAGAAAAATGAAATCTAAGATAAGAAGCATGAATTTGAGATCTTCAATGCCGTCATATTATACATACCTAAAGCCATGAGCGTTGGGCAAAACTTAGGAACTCCAAAATCACTGCTAAATTATGACCAAACGATGCTCAATCTCCAATTGCAATATGCCAGCAAATATCCAATTCAGAACAGACCTCTTAGTATCAACCACAAAGGGCTTAATTCCTTGTTTCAATTTGAAGATTGTGAACCGCCTTCACTATATAAATTGTGTCACTTCTTCTGGTTTCTTCTTCTCTTCCTATAACAAAAACAAAAATCAGAAATCCCAAACAAAAAAATAAAAAAAAAACGAACTAAAAGGGGTAAAGAGCAAAGCAAATCTCGCCCATTGATGTTCTTGGATATGGATAGAGGTAGCTGGTAAGCTTAAAGAGAGAGAGAGAGAGAGAGAGAGAGACTGAATTGTTTCTCTCTTTTTAAGTTTTTTTTGTTTTTGTGAGTGTGTGTACTGAGGGGCGAAGCTACAGTGTAGCAAGGGTGGTCAACTGACCACCCTTCATCGAAAAATGTCAGAAAATTAACACTGCGTATATAGGTAAAATTTTGGATTTACATGCATGTAATACATATTGAACACCCTTACAACAATGAACAATCATAGCTCAGTGGCAGATGGTGGTCAAGAGGGCCTCATGGTCGCGGGTTCGAGCTCCACTCTCCACAATTTTTATTTTTCTTGTTCAAGTTTGAACACCCTTGAAATATTTTCTAGCTTCGCCACTGTGTGTACTGTTTGGTGTTATTCTCAAGAAAGTTCAAAAGAGAAGTGGTGAGCATGGGCTACATAGAAATCATCGAGGCACTCACTAATTTTCGTCATCTAAAAAAGCACAACTGGTGTGGCTTTTATATAGGTGGCACGTGTGACAGACATATACTTTGCTATTTTAGGTGGGTTTTTAGTTTATGTGGCTTTAGGATTAATGTAAGTAGTGTAGTTATGTTAAATTGGTGCAAGGAAGAAATTAATGTGCTTAGTATATTGTATTTACATCAATGAAGTGTTCTGTTTTGCTTTATTTATGCTTATTTGTCTTGCCTGTGAATTAATTTCAGTTTTAATGAGGTAACGTGTTGTTTGACGATTATTTCAATTACACAATTGTGTTCAATCACTATATATATATATATATATATATATATATATATATATATATATATATATATATATATACACACACACACACACAAAATAGACTGTCACTATATAAAATATATATAAAAATAGATTGTCATTATACAAAAAATATACAAAATAGACTGTCACTATACAAAAATATACAAAATAGACCGTCATTGTATAATTTATATATAATAGGCTGTCACTATACAAAAAATATATAAAATATACAGTCACTATACAAAATATATACTAAATAGACTGTAACTATACAAAAAATATACAAAATTGATTGCCATTATACAAAATAGACTGTCACTATACAACAAATATACAAAATAGACTGTCCATATACAAAATAGACATTTCGGGCTATTAGATGTAATATGTTTGGGCCGGAGGGCCATTTTCTATCAATGGACAAAAATATGGGCTATTAAAATTTTGAGGGGTTATAGAGGGTAGTTTTCTCTTAAATTTGATAAGCTCGCTCAATATATAGAGTAAGTATATATATTACCATCTTATAAAACTAGTATAATTTTCAATTTAAAGTGCTATAAACAAGGGTGGCTCTAAATAACGACCCTATTCGAGTAATAAATAGTTAACTGGATCTTATCTAGAGGTTGGCTAATTATTTAAATGATGTGCCAAAGAGTTTTTGCATCGACTCTTTCCCCTTTTATTTTTATTTTTTTGTATACATACTAAAAATTCTCACTCGCAAATCAGCCAATAGATTAAGCATTTTCTATATTGATGCTGGCTTTGAGACAGAATCTCTTCATGAGGGTTTTACAATCCAAATTGAAATTCAAGTTCAGCGACAATTGAATTTCCATAAGAACACAGTGTGAATTGAAATATATATTGAGAAGACAGAGTTATACTGTTCTAGCTGTGTTGTATCTGTTTTGAAGGTAAAGACAGACATTTATAACCTTTATTTAACTTCTTTAAAATATGTCGGTTAAAAATTTAATTTTGATTTTAAAAATTTCATTCTATAAATGAGTTTATAGCCTGGTATATTTAAGATCATCGTTCTCAAACAAAAGTTCTTTCTAAATTCTGCCAAATCATACATGTTCACATAAATAAAATGGAGGGAGTATTTGTTACCAGAACTCATTTGGAAGTATATTTGCCAAATCATACATGCTCACATAAATAGCCTTTTCTCTCGCTATAATTCTACTATTATTCTAGAGAGATATTGGACATTATTGATTTGCAGTTACGCCAACATTCTGGCAGCCAGAACCATTTAAAGTGGTTATAAGATTCAGGTTATTATGAGCTATTTAAAAAAAGCTGAATACAGAGACACCTAAAATTACAGTTGTACATACACCTTAAGTAGGTCTTATTCCGATTAAACACCTATACTAGGTACAAAGTATATCAATCAGACACGCACAAGCTTAGAAATACCTCAACCTCGTGTCTGCAAGTGCTCCTTACGTGGAATAATTAGCCAATTAAATTGGACGCGTTATAAATTGTAATGGAAGAGGTAGTGAAGCGATACAAGGAGTCTTGGCCGGAAAACGCTATCTCCGACGAACTTTCTTCTCTTCTTTATTATTTAGTCACATACAATTATACAAATACATTATTTTTTGTCCGTAAAACGGTACAGTTGAATTTGTTCGTGGTTTCTAGACAAGTAAATTAATTTGATCCAAAAAGTAACGAAATAACTGATGAAATATAAAATACTCAGTCTTAAAATGTAGATGAAATGACAGAGCTGACGAGTCTGGAAACAGGATTTCCGGGCACGATAATGATGAGATCAAAGAGCGAAAAAGCAAAATTATATTAAAACTCTGTATAGAATATAGTATAAGTTAGCCAAAAAATCCAGCTCCCTTACAATGATCATTGAGCTTATTATTTATAGCTATGAAGAAGGTACTAGGGTCGTGCCCTTCTTTAATGTCAATTATGAGGAGCATTGATGAAGACGTAACAGTGAACATAAATGCCAAATTCTCTGTAACGGGCCGTTTTTCTTTAATGCTGTAGAATATTCCTCATTGAATGCTACCGGGCGCAAAGTATTCAATGCCTTCACGAACGTTATCTTTTCTGATGACACACGGGATATTTGCGTCCGGTTTTTCGTCCTTCCTGCTTAGGTTCCACGTGTCCCCTTCTTAGGTGGCCACGTGCTATAACATATTTTACCTAATACAGATAGTCCCCCTACTTTTCGGTGACATAACTTTGTGTTAACAGAAAGTTGGTAGAAATACTCTTTTGGCGAGAATTACTATAATTCCTTTTGAAGGCCACTTACGGTTGATTAGACGCATGTCTCTCCGCATTTAATGCCCCGAACACGTGTCTTCCCATGATTTAGCACGCCTTTTGCCAGTTATCGAGGTAATCTTAGCCAAGGATTTAGCCACCAAAACTTTACTTATACGTATCAACTTCCCCCCCTTGTATTCCAACTTCCTTCATCTTATTTCGCCTACTGAATCTTCATTTTCTTCAAACAAAAACCCTTTCTCTTTTTCGATGGCTTCCTCCTCAAAACGTATTGGTTCTTTAAAAGGCAAAAACAAAAC
The DNA here is from genome assembly GCF_000390325.3 of Nicotiana tomentosiformis. Lineage (NCBI taxonomy): Eukaryota > Viridiplantae > Streptophyta > Magnoliopsida > Solanales > Solanaceae > Nicotiana > Nicotiana tomentosiformis. The sequence continues at coordinate 81,400,668 of NC_090817.1, read as the reverse complement.
CGACGACTTTGTCGTTTCAACCATGGACTCCATCATACCAAAAAGACTCAATACCGCAAAGGATTTTAAGGATAAATTCCCTTCTGTTAACCCTCGTACATGGGCTCTTAGCAGGTATCCTTCTTCCATCCGTCCTTCTAGTATTCCCGCAATGAAGGAAGATTGTCGTTGCCATGAATTGGATATCATCGCTCCTGATCTATCAGAGCGAGTGACCCTTCCCAAGGAAGATTTTACATACTTTTATACGTATCCCTCTACTTTGGGTGCGTTTTCTTTGAGTGGAGAGCTTGATTCCATGATTGCGAAATTTTACTTCTGCTATCAGGTGTGTTTGGCACAGGTAAGTCATTCTGTATGGAGGACGGTTGCTTGTCTTCGATGCTTGTGGCAAGAAACTGGAGAAGAACTAACATTATCTCACATGATGAATCTCTACTCCCCGAAGATTTTTCGGGAGGGGGGGGGGGATTATGATAAATCTCTGTAAACGAGGATATCGTGCTTTGTTGACTAGCATGGATAATGATAGTGATCGCGGGTGGATGAAATGGTTCGCCGCGGTTGCCACTAGCTGTATCATTCCAACAACGGCTTCATCCTTTCCGGTCGCTTGGAACCGCGCTCGTAAAATCTCTAATATTTCTTCTTTCATTAAACATTCTTCTATGGTTGTGTTTTCATTCTTCGTATGTTTCGGCAACTCGATGGGTTCCGCCGGTGGTGAAAGGCTTAGACTGGTAGGTTCAGAAAATTTTGGACATCACAACGCCAGAAACTCGCTTGTGGAAAGAGTTGGCCCTGAAATATGGGTGGAAGGCCAAAAATCATAGTAATTTGAACTCACCTCGCTTCCATCTTTCTCTGCTTTGCATATCGATTGAACCCTTCTAACTTATTTATGAAATTAGGTCTACCTGAGGGCTCTGTTGCTGTCCCCGAGGAGGACATTTTAGCTGATCCCGTTGATGCAGCGAGGCGAATTCAGGACGCTCTCGCTCGAGCATGTATCTTCGGGCTTGCTTCGGGTGCAACCACATCTTCACGGAGTCATCGGCCAGAAGATAAGCAAGCGAAGAGAAGTCGTTCCTTCGTGGATGGGGAAAAGAATAAGTTGGCGAAGACTGCTGTCCCTGAGCTATCTCTGGTGGCGATGGCGCCTGGTCCTTCTTCCGGGCCGGTCATAGACACTGTGATGATTGATGATGATGAAGAAGCTAGTGATGAGGGATCTTCTCTTCATAGAAGGCGACAATCCTTATCATCTCAACAGGATGCTCAACCTGTTGAGACAGCCATACCAACCGAGGATGATGTCTCGACACTTTGGGGAGAATTTGATTTGGTAGATAATGCCAACTCCCGTTCTCGGGCCCCAATTGTTGTGCCCTGTACTGCGAGGCAGAGTACCCGGTCCTTGCCGTCTTAGGTTGGTGAGCACCCAACATCCAGTGCTGCTTTTGACACAACTGTTTCTCATCTTCTACCCCGTTAGCTTCATCTCCACCTTCTCTAACACCAGCAACTGTTGCATCACTTCCATCTTCATTCACTCTTCCACCGGCAACATCATCTATAACGGCCGCACCTGACCATGAAGAAGGCATTCCTCTTCCACAATCCCAGTTCATGGGAATTTGGGGCAAAATTATGATACCCCTTTTGAAGATCCTCAGAGGATGAGGAATGTTACTTTTTCGGTCTCTACCGGGTGCAATCTTCTTTCCCGGCCGATGGAGCTTACTAACAATCTGAAGCGTTTGGCTTCAGAGAAGGATTGAGAAAATATTTAGACACTCTCGGGAGAGTGTTTGTTGAACAATGCTATGCATAACGCCGCAACGGTACGTTTCTTTCTTCCTCTGTTATTTCTCCTACTTTTGATCCTTAGAGGAGGAGGAATGTTACTTTTTTGGTCTCTACCGGGTGCAATCTTCTTTCCCGGCTGATGGAGCTTGCTAACAATCTGAAGCGTTTGGCTTCAGAGAAGGATTGAGAAAAGATTCAGACACTCTCGGGAGAGTGTTTGTTGAACAATGCTATGCATAACGCTGCAACAGTACGTTTCTTTCTTCCTCTGTTATTTCTCCTACTTTTGAATGAATGTATTTTAAGTTTTACCTCTTCTTGTTTTGTAGGCCAACTTCCTTGCTTCTGAGGGCCTTCAAAGGTTGATTCGTGAGAAGGAAGGACTTACTTCTGAACGGATCAACTTTTGGTAGAACGGGACAAAAGCATTCTCCAACTCTCAGAACTGGAAACCAGAGCCACCAAGGCCAACGTTTTGGAAGCTCGTTTGCAGAAAAGCAAGCAAGAAGTGATAACCCTCAGCCAAGAAGTTGGCCCGCTAAGGGTTAGATTTGATTAAGCCAAGGCTAAATGGGCTGAAGTCCAGGATGCTATTCTTGCTGCAACCGAGTGCGAGGTTGCTGCTGAAAAGGCAACTAACTTGGAAGCAGCCTTGAACTCTAAAGTCGAAGAGCTTGCTGCCGCGAGGGAGAAACATGCCCATCTAGAAGAGAAGTACAGGAAAACTATCGAGCATAACAGGCTCTTTAGTTCAACTGTTCGCGAGCTTGACGTCAGCCTTAAATCTGTTAGGTCCGCCCGGGAAAATCTTTCTGCCGAGATAACCCAATTCAAAGAAGAACTCAAGCGCCGAGAGGCTTCCCTCGTTGTTGAAATAACTTACGCCATGTACAATATGAGAAAAAAAACCTTGGAATAAGCCAAAGCTGGTGTCATTGATATTGATGCCGAAATTGCTAAGGCACGCGCTTGAGTTAGCCATTAAGACTGGCCTTCCATCGAGGTCCGATGTATCAGGCCCATCTGGTTCTGGTTCCAAATTTTTGGGAATTGAAGAAGAATCGAAGGGCGGCGATGTTGAAGATCAGGCTGGGAAAATCTCGAGCCATCGTTGCAACTGTCTACCACTCCCGGGGGCGTGGACACTTCTCTTTCTCCTGGGCCCGGAGGCACTACAGTTTAACTTTACTTATCTTTTCTCGTTTTGTATTTCTTTTGGCAAGTTCTTGTAAATGAAGACATATTTTTGCTCAAATGTTTTATTTTGAGTCTTACTTTTGCTTGAATATCCGTGTAAGTTTTTTAACCCTTATATTCTTTTAAGGATTCTGCGCATGTTTTTCTGTTCACATTTTACTGTACGTGGTCTCGGATGAATTTTCTTCGATGCACTTTGTTTCCGAGAATTATCCCTTTTATGTGAGGGTTTCAAAAAGTATTTGCGCAAGTTTGCTTTTTGCGTCCTTTTCATATGTGGCTTCGGGTGTATTTTTTCCCGATAGCATTTTTGTTTCCGGGCATAAATTCCCCTAGAACCAACCCTTTAACGTGAGGGTTTTTATAAGAGAGGGCCCTCTTATGTTTACGGTGCTCTTGAATAGGACGACTCATGTTCATTACGACACTAACATTTGAAGTACTTGTTTAAATTTCAAATGAAAAGTTTAGCTCATCGTTCAGACAAGAAACAAGATAAAAGTAAAAGGATTTCATTTTATTCCTTCCATTTTCAGAGATTACATAAGCATTTTGCTATGCAGAAAAGAAATTGCCATGACTTGTGGCTATCTTGTACAACTTGTTTCTATGGGACTGGCTGCGCAGTCCACAGTCCCGATGATATATTTTATTCCTGGATTTTTGTTCCCCGATTGACATGGCATTTAGTGTTATCGCATCTTCATATCATTCCCCCTAGTGTTCGAATGCGAAAAATGTGAATTGGAACACTGGAAGTCTTGTATCTTCGAAGGTTCCACCAATGAATTGCTAGGTAATCCTTCACTCGGCAACATATCTTATTTTCCCTTAGAAATCCATGCTATCGAGCGAAAGAATACCTAATAGTCCTCTAGTGGTTTGTGATCGTGAATGGTTGGGTAAACTTTGTTCGGCAACAAACTTAAATTCCCGATGGGAAATTTCTATCGAACTAAAGATTACCTAATCGCCCCCGAGTGAAGCCTTAGCATTGGAGATCTTATTGATGTTGTCTTCGTAGTATGCTTTCTATCACTGCCTCATTAAAAACCTTGCCAGAAAAATCCAATTGGGATAAAAATTGAACGAAGGAAAAAAGAGTGCACTACATACTTCCTGCTTGGTTAATGTTTATGAGCAATAATATTTTTTGAGGCGTGCCACGTTCCAGTTGCTAGGTAACTTGTCTCCGTTCTGGTCTTCCAACTCATGCGAGCCTTTCCCAGTGACAGCTAAAATCCGATAGGGACCTTCCCACGTTGGACCCTGCTTCCCCGCGTTAAGCTCCCGGGTATTTTGAGTTACTTTCCTCAGAACTAAATCTTCCACTTTGAAATAACGAAAATTAGCTCTTCGATTATAATATCACTCCATTCTCTACTTTTGCGCCGCCATTCTTACATGCGCCAAGTCCTTGTGTTCCTCGAGCAGCTCCAAGTTGATTAACATTGCTTCGTTGTTTGATTCTTTGTCCGCCTGGAAATACCTTAAGGTTGGTTCCCCTACCTTCAATGGTATCCAAGCTTCTACGATGTACACAAAGGAAAAAAAGGTTTCTCCTATGCTTGACTTGGCCGTTGTTCGGTAGGCCCATAAAACCCCAGGTAATTCTTCGGGCCAGTTGCCTTTTGCTGCTTCCATCCTTTTCTTGAGATTTTGAATAATCACTTTGTTTGTTGACTCCGCTTGACCATTTGCGCTCGGATGATAAGGTGAAGAGGTGATCCTCTTTATCTTCAAATCTTCAAGGAACTTTGTAACTTTTGCGTCAATAAACTGCGACACATTATCGCATGCAATCTCTTTTGGTATTCCAAACCTGCAAATTATATTTTCCCACAGGAAGTCGACTACTTAGCGTTAAGGACCTGCTTTCACCCATTTAGAAAAATAGTCAGTCAAAATCAAAAGAAACCTTACCTTTCCAGTAGTTGGTGGTAGTGGTCTGACGATGTCTATTCCCCATTTCATGAACGGCCACGGGGACAGAACCGAATGTAGGGATTCTGCCGGATGATGTACTAGTGTGCGTAGCGTTGGCACTTATCACATTTTCGTACGAAATCTTTGGAATCTTGTTCCATACGGGGCCAGTAATATCCTGCCCGAACTAATTTTAGCACCAAAGAGTCTGCACCCGAGTGGTTGCCGCATATCCCTTCATGAAATTCTCTCATGACATAGTTAGCTTCTGATGCTCCTAAGCACCGGGCTAACGGGCCTTGAAAGGATTTTCTGTACAATTGGCCTTTCTTAAAGCTATATCGTGCAGTTTTGGCGCGTAATGCTCTTGATGTTTTGGGGTCTTCGGGTAATTTTCCATGCTCGAGATAATCTATTATTTTATTTCTCCAGTTCCAAACCAAACTAGTCGAACTCACCTCATAGTAACTATCTGTGTCCAAGACCGAGTTCTTTAGTTATACTACCGTCCCTGATTCTGATCCATGGATTTTTGTCGATGAGCCCAAATTTGCTAATGCATCTGCTTCCGTGTTATCTTTCCTCGGGACATGAGTAATTGACCACTCCCGGAATCGTGCCAATAAAGCCCGAACCTTTATCACATATTGTTGCATACGTTCCTCTTTGGTGTCAAAAATTTTGTAAACCCGATTTACCACCAACTACGAATCATATTTGATTTCAATGACTTCGGAGTCAAGCCCCCGGGCCAATTCAAGCCCTGCAATCAAAGCTTCGTACTCTGCTTCATTGTTAGTTAAAGGAATCGTTCTGATAGCTTGCCTTAAGGTTTCCCCCGAAGGCGCAATCAAGATTATTCCGAGCCCGGACCCTTTTACATTTGAAGCTATATCCATAAATAAGGTCCAAACTCCCGATGTCGATTCTGGCACTATTATTGCCTTCTTGGCTGTCAGAGGCAATAGTCCCGCGCTGAAATCAACCACAAAGTTAGCCAAGACTTGTGACTTAATTGCAGTCCTCGATTTATACTCTATATCGAACTCGCTCATTTCAACGGCCCATTTGGCCAATCTACCCGAGAGCTCGGGTTTTTGGAGGATATTCCTCAAAGAAAAAGTAGTCACCACAGCTATCAGGTGGCATTGTAAATAGGGCCTCAGCTCCCAATCGGTGACTACGAGAGCGAAGGTCAGCTTTTCCAGATGTAGGTAGCGAGTTTCTGCTCCCGTTAAAATTTTGCTAACGTAATAAGTGGGAAATTGCGTACCTTTATCCTCTCGGACTAAAACTGCACTTACTGCAACTTCTGAAACCGCGAGGTAGACTAGCAATGTTTCACCTTCTTTTGGTTTTGAGAGCAACAGAGGGCTTGACAAAAATATCTTTAACTCCTTCAAGGCTTGCTGACACTCCGGTGTCCATTCGAAATTATTTTTCTTTTTGAGTAGTGCGAAGAAGCGATGACATTTTTCCGATGATCGGGAAATGAACCTACTCAAAGCTGTCAATCTTCTTGTGAGCCTCTGGACTTCCTTTACGTTAGGCAATTAATCTGGGATGTCCTCTATGGCCTTGATTTTGTCGGAATTTATCTCAATTCCCCTTTGTGAGACTAGGAATCCTAAGAACTTATCGAACTGACCCCGAACGCACACTTCTCAGGGTTAAGCTTCATATTATGCTCCCTCATGATGTCAAATGTTTCTTGCAAATGCTTCAGGTGGTCATTTGCATTCAAATACTTAACGAGCATATCGTCTATATATACTTCCATAGTCTTTCCTATTTGTTTTTCGAAGATGTTATTCACGAGTCGTTGATAAATGGCTCCGGCATTTTTTTAACCCGATGAGCATTAGATTGTAACAATATGTACTAAAATTCATTATAAACAAAGTCTTTTCCTGGTCTTCTGGGTTCATCTTGATTTGATTGTACCCTAAATAAGTATCGAGGAAACTCATTAACTCGTGCCCGACCGTGGTATCAATCATTTGATTGATATTCGGAAATGAGAATGAGTATTTCAAGCACGCCTTATTAAGATCCTTATAATCTACGAACATGCGAAATTTATTATTTTTCTTAGGAACTACTACTACATTAGCTAGCCAGTCCGGATATCTTACCTCTCGGATTGAACCAATCTTAAGTAAACAAGTTACCTTTTCTTTGACGAATTTATTCCTTGCTTCAGTAATAGGGCGCTTCTTTTGCCTTACTGGAGGTATATTGGGATCCAAGTTTCTTCTTCTTCTTCGAGTTTCAATATGAAATTCAGCCAAAATCAAGTCTAATTTTCACCAAACACCCTCAAAATTGAGATATAAACTCCAAACAATATTTCTAATTTTTTGCAATAACACCCAATCCAAACAAATAATGATTTTTGAAAATCCAAATTCGAATTCAAAGCTTCAAAGTTTTTTAATGGCCGTCAATCGTAGAGAGTCAAATACCTTCAAAATTTATTGAGTCGATATGTATACAAGTTTTTGTTGTCCCACTATGACACAGTACAAAAGGATTCAATTTCCATAAAATGTCTGACAATGCAACTTATCTAGAACCTCTTATATTGAAGTTAGGACAGTTTGGGTAAGAATTTAAAAATGGTTAAAGTGACGTAATGGAGAGCCTTAAATACGTTTGCTCATTTTTTTGTTTGTACGCTTTAATTTTCTGAAATTCTATGAATTTTGGAACGTTAGTAATTGGCATATTCCCAGCTACGTGTAATGTGAAAATAGGATAGGGAAAGATGAGAGGAAAGAAAAAAGGAAAAAAAGGTGTAACTGAATCCCTCAAATTAAGGCACTACTAATGAGTTGTATATAAATTGTAAGAAAAACTTATTTAGGGCGGGTAATATACAAAACTAGGACAATTTTGATAAATAAGTTTCAAATATTGTATAGGAACGAAAAAATATCTTTCTGAAAATTCCTCAAAATATAACAAATCACATGGACCTCCGTTAGAAAGTCCAATGACTACGAGCCCATATATATCAACTGCAAATAAAGCAGGCTTTTAAAAAGGCTGGTCCAAGTGATTTAGGATTCAGGTCCACAACCATAAAGGTGAGGAGCACTACACTGTATTCCTTCGAGTGCTCACCAACTGCACCTACCGGTTCTCGGTCAGGTGCGCATCTTGCCATCTTCTCAAGCGCCAAAGAAGGATTCGAGCAAGACAACCTTAAATTACATAAAAAGATTTGATTTTTAACGACGCCCATCTCCGAGGTTTGTGAAATTAAAGAAAATTAAGGTTTTAATGGAGGGGCTGATGAGTTTTCGAGCGAACTCTGTTCGTGCTGTCTCTAGACAGCAAAGCTCGGTACTAGTTCCTACATTCTCTTCAAAAATTACTAGTACAAGAGTTTCTGTTCATCCAATTGGAATGGTGAGAAATTCCAGATTGTTTAATTCATTTGTTGCTTCAGTTCAGCCCGTTGTAGCCTCTGCTGTTACGCCTTTTGACAACACATTACCATCTAAAGGTAAACATCAGGATCTGATATCATTCTTGCTGGGGCTAATATGTATTGTGTATGTTTGTGTGTCTGTAAGTGAAAAGTCTGAATCTTGTTTTCAAAACTATAGCATCTGTCATATCTTGTTATGGATTGGTTGTTTCGAAATTTCTCAATTCATGCATGTAAAATGAATTTGGCCTGTGTCTGTGCATATATGTGTGTGTGTGTGTGTGTGTGTGTGTGTGTGTGTGTGTGTATGTGTGTGTGTGTGCGTATGTAAGTGAAAAGTCTGAATAGTGTCTTCAAACTATGAAATCTGTCGTCTTTGTTATGGAGCAATTTCCCATAATTTTGTTAATCATGTTTGTAAATGAAATTGGCCTGAATATTTTCTCAAAAATGAAATTGGCCTGAATAGAAATATAGAGAATTCAGGTTACCAAAAAGAAATATAGAGAATTCATGTAGCTGACTTCAACTAGTTTGGAATTGAGACGAAGTTGATTGATTGATGATCATTAAAATGAGATATGGATTGGGTTTTATTATGGAGGGAATTGATTATGAACTATGTAGCAAACTGATGGTTTTCTGAATTATGTTAGAGGTTCTTGATGTTTGGCAAAATGCGAATGCTGTATGCTTTGATGTGGATAGCACTGTGTGCATAGACGAGGGCATAGATGAATTTGCAGAGTTTTGTGGGGCTGGAAAGGCTGTAGCAGAATGGACTGCTAGGTTAGCTGCCTTTATAATTTGTAGCAGATAATGGTTATAATCTAATATTAAATGCTATAGGATTTCATATCGCATTTATCTTGACTTTGACAGGGCAATGAATGGCTCTGTTCCTTTCGAAGATGCATTGGCAGCTCGTCTGTCGCTTATCAACCCTTCATTGTCCCAACTCCAGGATTTTCTTAAGAGACCTCCACGGTAACAATGTGCCTTTTATCACCTATGGTACATAAGGTTTCCATTTCTATGAACTATTTTTACCATCAAGACAATGAAATATTGAGTCATTCGAATTTTCACCCTTTATGGAAAATTGAACAGTTACATTTAAGGAGTGGATTTGCTTTATAGGTACAGAGTATTACTATCTGCTATTCCCCTTAATTAGGGGCCTTGATCATAACTGCCAATTTAGTTATTTGAAAAGACTTTTGACTGAGCATGCTATATGGTCATGGTTGTCAATTTTTTTTCCCTTTGAATTCAGACTTCAGATGTTATAGCTGTCTGGATTCATTATTCCTGCAACTTGACTAGTTACAGACATGTTGTAATTAACACAAAAACTATCAGTTGATAGGTTCTCCGAAGCAATCAATAGTAGTTAGGCATAATTTAAAATGCTGTTTTTTTTTTGATGAAGTAAACAAATTGCATTAGTTAAGGCATCAAGAAGATGCAGAATTACAAAAGAAGAAGGAATAGCTCCAGTACAAACCAGGGGTTAGTTGTTCTTTCTTAACCTCGGGGAGCTCTAGCCCTCTTTATTAATTATCCTAAGAGTTAAGTCTTACAGTTCAGACAACAACGGTAGTAGTATTAAAAACTCAACCACCCTTCAGGATCTTTAGAGGCCGTGGCCCCTGCCAGCTCTTTCTTCACTATGGCATTACAAGGGAAAAGTGATGGCTTGGCTAGAAGAGCTACTTAAGCTTTCATCAATTATAAAATTGTTGAAAAGTGACATAACCGGTTTTTATTATAAGCCTGTGATAGAGATAGACCATAACATAAGCCTGGGTCTGGGCTCAGCCTTTGTTATATAAAAGTTTTGCCCTAAAACTATAAGAGATGGCTTGGATTCCTCGCTCGTGTTCATGTCCACAAGTTGCCTGGTACAACTATAGCAGACCCATTGATTCTGATTTAAGGCTATATTATCCATCTAGATTGTCTGAATCAGATGTCAGTGCCCAGTATTTGAAATGGTGGAGAAAAGAAGTATTATTTCTAGCTGTTGCATTCAAAGGAATGTTGCGTGGACTAAGGAGTAAAAGAAGATCAAAATGGCTTTCTAGCCTTTATGCTCCTCCTGCTTTTGCTCCCAAGTTAAAACATGTGAAAGTAGCAACTGACTGTAACTTACGTAGCAACTGACTGTAACTTAAAAGAAGTAAAAGTGGAGAATTACCCTGATGTTCCTCCTGGTTTTCCACCCAAATGCGGTGAGGTAAATGACAAGAAGAATATATCGATGGGGGAAAAGAAAGTAAAAGTGGAGAATTACCCTGATGTTCCCCCTGGTTTTCCACCCAAAGTCAGTGAAGTAAATGAGAAGAAGAATATTTCTTCGGGGATTTCACAAGCAATGGATTTCAACATTGCGCCTCCTGATTCAATGGAGAAGAATACTACAGAAGAAAGAAGTTACACATTCCCTGACTATGCACATGACAGGAACAAGACTAATAGTGTAGCTCAGAATCTGATTACCAACAAGCAGAAAAGTGGGGAAAGAACTAGCTGTATTGATATTAACTTGCCTAGTTTAATGGATTTAGAAGCTCGTCTTGGCCGGGTTGAGCGACTAGTTGCTTCACACAAGAGTAGCTAGATTCAATATACTTATTGCAATTTCAAATGCATATTTCCTTTTGTGTGGTTTACTTGCTTCAGGTGTATTCTTCGTTTTCCTCTTCTGTTTTCTGTTTACCTCCTTGTTTAATTAGTTTAGGTATGAACTACTAGAATAGTCTGTGTCTAATTATCCTTCCTTGTCGATAAGTTCAGTCAAGATGTGAAAATATATACGTACAAGCTTATTAGAGAGAATGTACAAACTTACTCAATATATGATAGTTACAGTTGACAGTAAGCCTGTTAGAGCTTCATGCATTTATTTTGGTTCGCCGTGAATGCTTGCTTTGAAATCCCTGCTACTTATACTCTGTGGAGTCCTCAATCACGAAATGATATTCTTGACTGCATATTATCTTAGCGTATTAAACTTGCAGCTCACTGAAGTTATGTTCTTTAAGTTAATAAAAAACATCAAATCAGGCCAGTGAACTGAAGTAAATTGGGGAGACGTTACTCAAAGTATGTTCTCTCTAAGTTTCATGTGGTGAAAAGGGGATATTTTAAATAATATGAGCATCAACAAAGGATCTTGGTGGGGAGGTGTTCTTTTACAAATTTTCGTAACCCTTATACCAACTGATATGTATCTACTCACACCTTATGATTATGCCAAGAGACGAGGCAAAAAGTACCCAACAATTTTATGAGAAAATGGCAGTGTTGGATTCAGTAAATTGTCCAGATTTATGAATGTGAATGTCGTTGTTTTCCACTATATGGTGTGCTTTTGTGTTGTTCAGTCGATGCTGGATAGATGTTGGTCTATTTGCAGTGTTACTCCTGATGTGAGTCAACCAGCAGTGGGCAAGTGACGAACGCGACATCTTATAGTTTTAATCCCTTTTTACCTGCTTCCCTGATTGGTTACAGTTAATTGGTTCCTCCAAATTTCATACCTGTATTCCTTCGGTCATCTGTTAGTTTGTGAATAACAAAGATATACAGCTTTGTGTAATTGACTTTTAGTATATCTAAGTCCCCAAAGAAAAACGCATATCAAATAAAGAAAACAAAAAAATTAGAGGGGGGTCAAACTTCCTGACAAGGAATATCGCTACCTTAGGTTGCCGGGCCCTGGAGGACTGACAGGGCGCACTGTTCCAAATGTTCCTGAAAATTCTTGCTCCCATTGGACCATTTGTATCTGTGCACTCAGCAAACCGTATGTCCCTGCTTGGCATAGCTATAAATTCATCGATAGCAATTTTAAAGGAAATCCCACACAATTTATAAATGTTGCAAGTGAAAAGACAATTTCTTTTTGTATTAAGCAAAACAGTATAAGATAATCTGGCTAATCCTTCAATCCCTAAAATTGCTAGACAATTCAACTTTGTTATGGTGTCTCTTTGAAGCTAGTTGGTTGTTTTTTTAATTAGCTTGGGTTGTTGAAATCTTTTCAAAAATAATCTTGCTTAATCCATTGATGCCAAATAAATCAACTAGTGTCTGGTGTCCCTTTGAAGCTAGTTGATTGATTACTTTATAAAGCTTAGGGTACTGAATCTTTTTTGGTTGTGATTGGTGCAGACTTTCTCCTGGCATTCATCTATTGGTCAAGAAACTGAAGGATGAAAAGAAAGACGTTTATCTGGTCTCAGGCGGGTTTCGTCAAATGATCAATGTATTTCCCTTGTTGAAATGTTTATTTTATGGTTAGTTTTATTTGTTCATCTTGCACCTGATATAAACCGATCAAAGATATGCTGTTGTGATTTTGCACTTCTTATAATATTAGGAAGTTCCAAACTTTCCAAGTGAGTTTTAAGCATCATTCTGGATAATGTTTCTATTCTTCGCTGCTGTTACTAATTTCCAAGTTTTAATTTGCAAAGTGCTTTACTGGGAACAGTTAAAATTGGCTGGTCATCTTCTTGTATAAATGTTATCATATGTATGAATAGGTTATGCTAATAAAATTTTCCAGTAGTTGGAACAAGAGGGTCAGGGCAAACCCGAAAACAAGATTTTTCTGGTTGGCTACCTTTAATATGATGAAAGATTTGAGTGGTCACTTGATTCTGTTTACCATAGTGTCCAATTAGACTTTCAAGAAATTTTCTGCTAGTTACCCAATTATTTGGTGCAGTTATTTGGGTGAAAAATGTGTTTTGATAACTTTAGTTTGATCAGTCATCATTCTATCTCCATATCAAATGTGTTTTTTATTTTTTATTTTTAAAAGTTGTGCTGATCCCACAATGTGGTGTATTATCTATATTTTTTCTAACCAAAACTCTTTCCTGAAGCCTGTCGCATCAATTCTTGGTGTACCGATTGAAAATATTTTTGCCAATCAAATGCTCTTTGGGAGTGATGGAGAATGTGCTGGGTTTGACAAAAATGAGCCAACTTCAAGGAGTGGTGGGAAACCTACTGCTGTTCAACAAATAAAAAAGGTTGGTGCTGGAACAACTGGTGATATAGTTGCTTATTTTAATTTTTAAAGATTGCTCATAAAGCTAAGTAATCTTTCAGGCTCATGGGTACAAATCAGTAGTGATGATTGGTGATGGTGCTACTGATCTTGAGGTAAGTAACCAATACGCTTGTCTCCTGTTTGACCGCCAACTCCAATCACCCAAATGGTTAAAAAATGGGTGATGGATGGGGTGATATATGTAGCTTTTGTTTGAAAATTTACAAAAACAAACTTTGCAAACTCAGAATTTGACTTTTTTTTGCAAACTTTGGTTGTTTGAGTTGTTATTGCCAAAAAGAAAAAGGAGTTAGCGAATTTTTTTAAAGATTTCCAAACTCAGTTTTTCAAAACTTTCAAAAACTCAGAAACTCTAGAAAGTAGTTTTTATTATAAAATATAGCTTAAAGTAACAATATATAACAAGGAAAAACAAGCTAAGAGATATAGAGAGATAGAGAGAAGGAAGAGATTTTCTTCTTCAATTGTGTGATCTTTCCATCTATTACAAGACCTTTATATAAGCATGAAAAGTGAAGAAATATGTCATTTGTTGGTTTATAGATATGTATAGTGTAGTCTTGTCCCACATTGGAAGAGGAGTAATATCTCCTTGTAGTGTATAGCTATAAATATGGACCTCTTGTATTGTATTTATCATCTAATATCAATAACATATTTTCTCCCGTGCCTTCTCACATGGTATCGGAGCATTAGTGAGAAAAGATCGCTGTGCGTCATTCCAACGTTAACCGGGAAGAAAGAACTTAGTCATCGTGTAATTTTTCCAGTGACCTAAGGCTTGTCTAAGTGAAAGTCACTTTCTGTCGGTGTTGTGCTAAAATCAACACCACCACGATGTAGATCACCCTCCGACTGCCAACCCCTGAAATTTTATCCGGCAGAAAAGCCGCCACGCTCCTCCACGCGCCGACAACAACTTTTCCGGCGAGGGTTTCGGCCACTTTCCGGCCGTTTTTTCGCGAAGCTTCTTCAGGACAGTGTGCTCTCCTCAAAATTTCGAGCCTACCCATCTAATTCAAATCAAATTCCGGCCACTTTTATATTTTTCCGGCGTGAACAGTGACCTTTCTGGCCATTTTTTAAAAATATTTCTTAAGGACAGCTTGCTCGCAAAGGAATTCCGAGTCTATCCATTCTGGTTACAACAATTTCCGACAACTTTGAAATTTTCCGGCGAGCTACAGTGTTTCCGGTGAGTTACAGTGTTCCCGCGTGAACAGTGTTCCCGGCACAGAACAGTGTTCTGTTTTCCTGCTGTAAACAGTATTTTTCAAACTATTTCTTCAGTTTTCTCACAGGAGTTACTTATTTCCACTATTTCAAGTTAACCCTACTACTACAAATTGTAGCGACATGGGAACCGATGCTTTGAATAGTCGGATGGTTTCTTTAGCAGAGTATATTGAGTTCCTTCAGTATAAAGCATGTAAGCAGACATCTTCTGAGATAACTTCTGTTGTTCAAACAGGTAATAGCGTGACTTGTTTCTCCCAATCTTCATCCTCTGAGTCTTGGGTCATTGATTCAGGTGCATCAGATCATATTTCTGGTAACAAATCTCTTTTCACTACTATTTCGTATTCTCAATCTCTTCCAAACGTCACAATGGCCAATGGGTCTCAAACCATGGCAACTGCAATAGGTCAAGCAAGCCCACTTTCTTCCTTACCTTTAGATTCAGTCCTTTATGTTCCCAATAGTCCTTTTAATCTCATAGCTGTTAGTCGCTTAGCCAAATCACTTAAATGCGCTGTTTTATTTCTTGATGACCATGTTTTTATACAGGAACGCAGTACGGGGCGGATCATTGGTACCGGGCGTGAATCAAACGGACTTTATTATCTTATCCTTGCTAAATCACATGGACTCACATCTTGTCTTCCTTGTACAACTTGTCCTGTTACTGATTCACCAGATTTATTACATAAACGGTTGGGACATCCCAGTTTGTCAAAACTTCAGAAAATGGTATGTGGTTTATCTCACTTGTCAGCTCTAGAGTGTGAGTCATGTCAGCTCGGTAAGCATACCCGCTCCCATTTCCCTCGGCGTCTTGATAATCGAGCAGAGTCACCTTTTACTTTAGTCCATTCAGATGTTTGGGGTCCTAGTCGGGTCAGTTCCACCTTAGGATTCCGCTACTTTGTCAGTTTCATTGATGATTATTCCAGGTGCACTTGGATATTTTTGATAAAAAATCGATCTGAGCTGTTTTCTATTTTTCAGACCTTCCACGCTGAAATTCAAAATCAATTTGGGGTTTCTATTCGCACATTTCGTAGTGATAATGCCCGAGAGTATTTGTCTTCCCATTTCAGCAGTTTATGAAATCTCATGGGATTATTCATCAAACATCTTGTCCGTACACATCTCAACAAAATGGGGTAGCTGAAAGAAAGAATAGACATCTTATTGAAACTGCTCGTATCCTACTCATACAATCTCATGCTCCGTTGCGTTTTTGGGGAATGCCGTTCTTACATCTTGCTATCTTATTAATCGTATGCCATCTTCAGCTATCCAGAACCAAGTTCCATTCTCTGTCATGATTCCCCATTTACTTTTGTTCTCTCTTCCACCCCGTATCTTTGGAAGCACTTGTTTTGTCCATAACCTTACTCCAGGAACAGATAAGTTAGCTCCTCGTGCTCTTAAGTGCGTATTTCTGGGTTTCTCGAGAATACAAAAGGGGTATCGATGCTACTCTCCTGACCTCCAGCGGTACCTTATGTCCGCTAATGTTACCTTCTTTGAAACCCAATCATACTTCACAGGTTCGGGTCATCACTTAGATATTTCTGAGGTACTACCAGTTTCATCTTTTGGAGATTCAGTCACTCCAGCTCCACCACCTACAGCTCCAGTTGTAGCTCCACCACCTACAACTCCCGTTGTAGCTCCACCACCTATAGCTCCAGTTGTAGCTCTACCACCTATAACTCCAATTCCACCACCTGCAGCTCCGATTGTAGCTCCACCACCTATAGCTCCAGTTCCTCCACATAATCCAGTTCAACCTTCTGCAGCTCCACCACTCTTGATTTATCATCGTCGTCCATATCCAGCATCAGGCCCAGGTGATTCACGCCCCGCATCAGATTCTGCACCTACTGCAGACTTGTCTCCTCTTAGTCAACCAATTGCACTCCGCAAAGGTGTACGATCCACACTTAATCCTAATCCCCACTATGTCGGTTTAAGTTATCATCGTCTGTCGTCACCACATTATGCTTTTATATCTTCTTTGTCCACTGTTTCTATCCCTAAGTCTACAGGTGAGGCACTATCTCATCCAGGATGGCGACATGCTATGATTGACGAGATGTCTGCTTTACATGCGAGTGACACTTGGGAGCTTGTTCCTCTTCCTGCAGGTAAGTCTACTGTTGGTTGTCGTTGGGTTTATGCAGTCAAAGTCGGCCCGGATGGCCAGGTTGATCGGCTTAAGGCTCGTCTTGTTGCAAAAGGATATACTCAGATTTTTGGGCTTGATTATAGTGATACTTTCTCTCCCGTGGCTAAAGTAGCATCTGTTCGTCTCTTTTTGTCCATGGCTGTTGTACGTCATTGGCCTCTTTATCAGTTAGATATTAAGAATGCTTTTCTCCACGGTGATCTTGAGGAAGAAGTTTATATGGAGCAACCACCTGGTTTTGTTGCTCAGGGGGAGTTTAATGGTTGTGTGTGCAGATTGCACAAGTCACTATATGGTTTGAAACAGTCCCCTCGAGCTTGGTTTGGTAAGTTCAGCACAATTATTCAGGAGTTCGGCATGACTCGTAGTGAGGCTGTTTTATCGGCATTCTGCTCCTAATCTGTGTATTTATCTAGTGATTTATGTTGATGATATTGTTATTACTGGTAATGATCAGGATGGTATTACTAATCTGAAGCAACATCTATTTCAGCACTTTCAGACTAGGATCTGGGCATATTGAAGTATTTTCTAGGTATTGAGGTCGCTCAGTCTAGCTCATGTATTGTTATTTCACAGCGGAAGTATGCCTTAGACATTCTTGAGGAGACTGGAATGATGGGTTGCAGACCTATTGACTCTCCTATGGATCCGAATGCTAAGCTTCTGCCTGGACAAGGGGAGCCACTTAGAGACCCTACGAGATATAGGAGGTTGGTTGGCAAATTGAATTACCTCACAGTGACTAGATCTGACATTTCTTTTCCGGTGAGTGTTGTAAGTCAGTTTATGGATTCTCCCTGTGATAGTCACTGGGATGCAGTTGTTCGCATTCTTCGGTATATAAAGTCAACTCCAGGCAAAGGATTACTATTCGAGGATTGAGGCCACGAGCAGATTGTTGGGTACACAGATGCTGATTGGGCAGGATCACCTTTTGATAGACGTTTTACGTCTGGATATTGTGTTATAGTAGGAGGTAATTTGGTGTCATGGAAGAGCAAGAAACAGAATGTAGTTGCTCGATCTAGCGCCGAAGCCGAATACCGGGCCATGGCTATGGCGACGTGTGAGTTAGTTTGGGTCAAGCAGTTGCTCAAGGAGTTAAAGTTCGGAGAAATCAGCAAGATGGAACTAGTGTGTGATAACCAAGCTGCTTTTCATATTGCGTCAAATTCGGTGTTCCATGAGAGGACTAAACACATTGAGATCGACTGTCACTTTGTCAGAGAAAAAATACTTTCAGGAGATATTGTTACAAAGTTTGTAAAGTCGAATGATCAACTAGCAGATATTTTCACTAAGTCTCTTACTGGTTCTCGTATTAGTTACATGTGTAACAAGCTCGGTACATATGATGTGTATGCACCGACTTGAGGGGGATTGTTAGTTTATAGATATGTATAGTGTAGTCTTGTCCACATTGGAAGAAGAGTAATATCTCCTTATAGTGTATAGTTATAAATAGGGACCTCTTGTATTGTATTTATCATCTAATATCAATAACATATTTTCTCCCGTGCCTTCTCACATCATTGAATATGTCATTAAGCATTTGAGATCATGGAGGAAGATCACGGGGAGGTTATGGAGTTACAATCATAATTTCATAAGTATTATAGTAGTGAAAGTTATGGAGATAATGGAGAAAATTAGTGAGCATTACTCCTTTGGTGGTTATGGACATCCACCATAATTCAAGATTTTATAACATTCCCCCTTGGATGTCCATAGATAATGTGCCTCGTTAAAATCTTTGTAGGAAAAAGAGTACACATATCATGTAATATGCATTGCTTGCTGCCTCATTAAAAACCTTGCCAGGAAAACCTAGTGGGATAAAACCGTAGCTAAGGGAAAAAGAGTACAATGCGTATTTGACTCCCCCTGATGAAAACATCAATTTATTTCACCTAGATGATGTGTTCCGATCCAGTATACCAACTTCTCAAATGTTGAGGTTGATCATGCTTCGTTGAATAGAATCATGAAATTATCAAGCGAACAAATTCATTGAACATCTATTTCACCGTTCGGTGAAGATTGTGTCCGATAAAGAACTTTGATGAAATATATGATTTATTCTGTCTCCTTTAATGTATCCTTCTTTAAATTGAGATAAACAAACATCATCGTCTTCACTATTATTGGAGTCTAAAGTCACACACCGGTTGTGTGTTGAGTGACTTGATTTATCAATTGCTAGTATATTGACATTGTTGAATAAATATCAACAATTGATTGCCTTGTGAAATAATAATATGGCAGTACCCTCACATACAAATAGATTGTTTGAAGAACGAACTTCAGAAAATGCCTGCATTTGCATAACCAACAAAACTTTGGCAATATTTGTTAGAATAAACAAATCTATATCAAGGATTCCTTTTGCAATATAATCCTAATAGTATTCCAATATCTTCATATAGGAATAAAACTATATCTTGCTTGTATATTGTTATACTCATAGTTCTAGCAAGATACATTAGTGCATCAATTGCACTAGACACAAAAACAAATCATGTATGCCGTGATCGCTCTAATTCACATAAGAATTTGCTGAAGCTTTATTTAATAAATTTCTTGGGAATCTTAATATGCTTCAGAGCAATTTAAATCCTTCAATGATTTCCATTATACGCATATCAAGTTTTTCATGTATTGCCAGATTAAAACCTGAAATGACTACATCCACCACAGGAGAACATGTCTCTATATAATCAATGTCAGGATATTTACAAGTCTTCTTGTGTCACAAGTCGTCTTTATGTCTATCGACTTGACCTTTTTCGCACAAGAACACATTTATACCACCACTGGCTTTATACTTTCAGGTGTTGGGACTATCCGTCCAACTTCACATTTTTCAGGTGAAGTCAATTTTCATTGCGTATTTTTTATTTGGCCAATCATTTATCTGTCCAAATTTCATGACAGATTTGAGCTCAAGATCCTCGTCAATATTAATAAAATTGAGCGCTACATTATATTAACAATATCGTCGACGATCATTTTGCATTGGTTCCATCACCACTCAATAAAGACATAACTTATCGAGATCTCATTATTTTCAGGTACCTGAGCCTCTCCCATGAGGTCTTATAAAATGTTATGTCATGGTGCTCTTATAAAGCACTTGCCTCCTTAGTATGACCATCTTTATCATTTGCTCCTCTCCTTCTTCAAGTAGTTTTATCTTTGGAACCGATTGGTCTGTTACGCTTCTTGCGTGCCATAGACTCTGTCCCTCATGGACTTTATTCTATTTGGAGCATTAGCAGCTGAAATATGACATTTAGCTTTGGGTCAGCAAATGTGTTTGGCAATAATTTGCAAATGAATTATCACTTGAACTTTAAGTTCATATTTTCTTGTACGAGGATCTATATGTATTCATAATAATTCATTCCACGTATCACTTTCTTAGCTGCCCATTTTCTACCCCTAATGTTGGGATCACCAACACATTTCCCAACCTTCTTTGGGAACCCATCTTTGTGCATTGTGGTGGCATAATTAAATCATATAGCACATCCATATTTTTAGATGAAAATTATTTGGTTCCTGACCCTGAACCGATTGTGATAGGGAGAACTTTTCATAACTTGGCTAGATGCGTACAAGTGCGGCTGTATATTAAATAATACATCTCATACCAAATTTCGTTTTGGGAGTTTTGTTCTCATAACCAACGGTTTAGCTATAATTGGAGGCATACGATTTCTGCTAAACCAACTTGGATTTAAACCAGCATTATCAAGATAAATCACCATAATTTATATTCTGGAATTGTGCTCTAATAATTTGAGCAAACAACCTTGCAAAAGTCAAACTGCAAGTTGATAACAAATGCACATGTGACCATACAATAGATGCATTTATTAAAATCATATAATAGTAAACGGTCCACATGGCAGGTGATTGGGCCCATATATTTATCACCTTTTATTCGTTCCAGAAATCAAGGGATTCAATCCCAACCTTAACTGGTATATCATGAGAATAAGCAGCACAAGAGAATTCTTGAAGAATCTTCTATTTCTTCAATATACGTGAATTCTCAATTAATTTTCGCATCATAATTTAACCGGGATGGCCAACCGATCATGTCAACTAATATTTGTTTAAGTAAACCTCTAGTTTACTTGTGGCATGTGATTCAATCATCATGCTTATACTTGTGTAGTACAAATAGAAGAAAAGTCGGGTAACCTTTTATATTTACCCGGTATGATTATAGTAATTTGGAGATATTCAATCTTCCTTTCATTTAGTCTCAATATGCCAAAGTGTATGCCAACCACTTTGGCTTGTACAT
This sequence comes from Nicotiana tomentosiformis, assembly GCF_000390325.3. Taxonomy (NCBI): domain Eukaryota; kingdom Viridiplantae; phylum Streptophyta; class Magnoliopsida; order Solanales; family Solanaceae; genus Nicotiana; species Nicotiana tomentosiformis. The sequence goes on along the minus strand of NC_090817.1, from coordinate 81,379,475 downwards.
TTGAAACTCAAAAAGTTTCTTTTGAGACTTACTACAATATTAATGTCATGAACAATTTTACCCATCTGGGTTGTAACAAATTAGCTTTTCCGGAGCTCTTAATTGATTTTGTACTATAAGATCTTTTGTCACACCATCCATATGTTGAATGTCTCCTTCACAGATAAAATCATATCATAATGATTGTCATGGTCAAAATCATCATAAGCAAAATCATTTCTTGCTTTAATTTTACCTTTAATAACCTTTTATAAGACATGGCAAAATATTTTCGGCATACCACATGTACGCGACCAATAACATATTTATGTAACTACACAGTAATATTCATTATCTTTCCTTATCTCAAACCTCCCGTATAGGTGAGTTGTAGTATTGATTCAATCATGCATATATACATTCTTGTGCATAATTTGTATCATATATATTTTCACATTCACTTTCAAGAATGGGTCTGCATTTACAATGCTTATCACAAGTCACATTTTCAAAGAATGGACCATAATCATCTTAATGTGCCTCATATTTACAGACCATATTGATACACATTTCCTTCACTTTTGAAGGATTATCTTGAAAATCCTTATTGTTCTCCTTATTACAATTTCAATTACCATAATGATGACTATTATTATTTTGGTCTTTGGCACGCTCACATTCATTCGCCAATCACTTGTCTTCGTTTAGACTTATTATGCACCGCTACCACATTCACTTCAAGAATGGAGCAAATCAAGTGGGACACGCTTCATGCCTTTTCATGAAAAATATATTATTTTTCTTTAGTCATCATTATATCATCATTATGGTACATTAAGACTCAAACCCAATGCCTTACCAATATAAATGCATGTTAGGCCATAATGAATTGAGACTCAAACCCAATTCTTATCATCATGGAGCATCAGGACTTGAACCCGATTTCTTACCCTCATGGTGCATTGCGACTTGAACTCATTGAAGTTGATATCATTAATAGCAAAGGACAAAAGTAATTTCAAATACGGAGGAAATGCTTACCTCTTGAGTTAAACTCTTCATAATGTCATTTGGATATAATTCTCAACAATAAACTTTCGTTTACTCAAATCTGCTAAGTAATTAGTGTCAAACAAATATATGAAAATACAAAATAATATTGAAAATTTACATGTGGTCTTTGCTGCATGCAATAAGCCTACTTCAAGATGAAAGTGATATGACCAGAACATTAAGGAAAAATGATGTATCAAATAGAATAATAGTACTACTAGTTACCATGTACTTTTGTGGAAACTAAGTATTATGCTCTCTAAAAAAACAAAGAAAAATAGCAGAACCTTTAAGTCAATCAGGGAATCAAAAAAAATAATGGACAAATCTCTGTCTACTATCTACTATCTACTTACTATATGCTTTCCATATAGAAATGATTCAACATGTTAATTTGATAAGAGCTATCATCAATACAAAATTTGGTGCAGTACACTTATTGTACTAATATACTATATGTAAATTTATCAAAACATATAGTTTAGATATAGTACTACTATATCATGCATTAACATTTCATTACCCATAAAAAAAAGAGACAAATAATGAATGAGTCTAACACACTTGTTCAAGTCAACAAGCGTAAAAGTCGGTAAAATTCAAATGCAAACTAATATAAGACTAGTGGAATCAGACGCCTTTTTCCTCTTAACAAACGTGGGTATATCAATCTTAAAATAATCACATATAAAATACTTAAATACTTATAGCCAAAGCCAATTATAGTAAAATCAGTAAAGAGATAATTCATACGTTTGGTTGATTACAAAATCATTGTAATGATATAACTATATCCCATTTGCCAAATCAAAGTAAAATAAATTGGTTACATACCTAACTCTTACCGAAGAACATTTGAAAATATTGGCAACCATATATGTCATGTAACTAAGTTATAGTTCAAGGATATTTTCTAATGCAAGACATTCAACTTAAAGAACTATTACATGATAAATCCTTCAAGATAGATGATAAACCACAGATGTTTTATTATTTCATAAAATAATTTAGTACTGTAAGTAAAAATAAACCATCTAGATAGATATACTTTATGTATGATTATGAACCATCCAATATGAATGAAATAAATATTTGAGTTGTAACTATATGAAAAACGTTGCTCAAGTATGATACGTATATGACCACAAGACATTTATATTGCCATATATTAACCCTTCCAATTGGTATTTAAGTAAGCACAAAAATTATATACTTAGGAGCATACCTTGGAATGATGAACTGCTTACCAAAAAAAAGATAATCCATAGAACATTTGTCTCACTGTCCATACGAAATCCAACAGGCTTACACATCGGAAGCTACAGATCAACTTTGTTGCGACACATTTCCTAAAAGTTGAGAAGGATTGTCGCTCAGAACAATCGTGCTGATAACGTGTTATAAAATATAGTTCAAATTAACAAGGAAAAACAAGCTAAGAGATATAGAGAGATAGAGAGAAGGAAGAGATTTTCTTCTTCAATTGTGTGATCTTTCCATCTATTACAAGGCCTTTATATAGGTATGAAAAGTGAAAAAATATGTCATTAAGCATTTGAGATCATGGAGGAAGATCATGGGGAGGTTATGGAGTTACAATCATAACTCCATAAGTATTATAGTAGTGAAAATTATGGAGATAATGGAGAAGAGTAGTGAGCATTACTCTTTTGGTGGTTATGGACATCCACCATAATTCAAAATTTTATAACAGTTTTTGAATTTTTAAAAGATCTAAAAAACTGAGATTAGATCTTCAGGAAAAATTGTTGTTATTTATCTATTGCAAAACAACTCAAACAAACAGAGTTTGCAAAAACTCAAATTATTTGAGCAAACTTTGCGTTTGAAAATGTTGAAAGCAAGACTGTCAAACTTGTTTGCTCTTGTTTATACCATTTTGTGAATTGTTTGCGGATTCTGAATCATAAATCTCTTGACAGCTTTTGCACTTCTCTGCAATTTTTGTTGCAGGCTCGTATGCCAGGTGGTGCGGACTTGTTTATTTGCTATGGGGGAGTTCAACTACGAGAACCAGTTGCAGCCAAAGCTGATTGGCTGGTGTTTAATTTTAAGGACTTGATTAACTCATTGGAGTAATGTGCTATCGCATCTTCACTCTTCCAACAGGGGCTTATGCAGCTTTGTAGTTGTGTTCTTGATGTCATTTATTTGGCTCTTAAATTTTGCTATGAGGTATTGCGAAAAAAATTTGAAATCTTGGAAACTGACCTCATTATGATTGGGAGCTAAACCCTCGTCTTGTATTGTGTCTTCTATACTGCATTTCTAGAGAACTTATTGCATTCTCACCAGCCAGAATGAATGGCGTTCACTAGAGAAGAAGCTACCTTTATTTATTTAATATAACAACCGTCTTCCTTGTCTTGTATTGTCTCTTCGATCTTAGCTTGATATATAGCAAATGTTTGGTTGAAAATGATTCACAGTTACCTTTCTGGGCTGGTTTTATGTCTTGGCTTGCATGACAATGACAATATATGAAACAAGAGCAAAAGAATCATGTCGTGCTACATACTGCAAATTGGATGAGTTTTGAACAACCTAGTGTCTCTTATTTGAATCTTAGAACTGGAAATGCAGAACATGAGAACAGAGAGTACCAAAGAGTCTCCCACTCAAAGGCCCCAAGAGAAACTGATTAAACAGAGCATTAAACATAGTAAAAAGGCAAAAAGAATAAGATAAAAGATAAAAGATTTGAACAGAACCTCAGTTCAAAAACAGGAATATTATTACACGGGAATACATTAGCGGTTAATAGGCCAAATAAGGAGACGGCTCGGGATGAGAAGAACAACTCTATTATATCTTCAATAGTACAAACCTTACTATACGCAATCCATAGAGTAGTTGCTCCATTTACATATAAACTTATATGGGCGTCTAACCGGTGATCTCAATGGACTTGACATCAGGCTTCTTCACCTCTTCTTTCGGAACAGTAACAGTGAGCACTCCATTCTCCATCGCCGCCTTAACTTGATCCATTTTCGCATTCTCCGGAAGTCTGAACCTCCTCATGAATTTGCCGCTGCTGCGTTCCACACGGTGCCAAGTATCATTCTTGTCTTCTTTCTCTACGTTCCTATCTCCGCTAATCTGAAGAACCCTATCATCCTCGATCTCCACTTTCACTTCCTCCTTCTTAAGCCCAGGGAGATCGGCCTTGAACACATGAGCCTCCGGAGTTTCCTTCCAATCGACTCGAGTGTTCGCGAAAGCAGAAGTCTCCCCTGAATTGGAACCTGGAAAGCCCAATTCCCTGAACGAATCAAACACGTCAATTGAGAATGGATCAAAGACACTGCTTCGTCGATCGCCGAACATTCTTGGAATCAGTGACATTTTCAGTGAGCTTTTTGAGAATTTTCTTAATTTGCTTTCAGCTTTCAAGTTCGTTGGTTCAAGGAAGAGGACCTGGGTAGGTATTTATACTGTCGTAGAGTGTTTAGTGCTTTCTCGATACTTCTATCCGCACCGATATTTCTTGCCCCAAGTATATTCCGGAACGTACATAAGCAGATGTCGAGAACTTTCTGGACCAATCTCGTTAAGCCCATACACAAAAACGCAAATATGCTACGAAATTGGGTCGGCTTCTCTGGTTACCGTACCTTTCATTTGCGGCCCAAATTCATTAGTATATCATTGGTAATTTTTTGGCTATTTTTTGTAGCATAATTAAAATGGCTAGTTGTTGATAAATGTGTTTTTCTTTGGTAGATTCCCATCAGACTCCTTAAAATAAATAGATATGAAAATGTATATTGATATAAATTATACCTTCTAGGCATAATAATTGATGAACAAATTACTATTCAAAGTCAACAAGTTCTTAGCAAGATATGTAACATGTTATAAAAATTATAGTCAAGTACTTCAAAAGAAATTTTAAACATAATTCCTTTTTTAAGTACATAAGGCGAACAATTCAAGGCATAACGCGTGCATGAAACGTTCTTGAAATATGACACAAACACCCTAAAGCGTAAAGTGTTGCAATAGTCAAACACTACATCAACAAGCCCATAGTTGCTCTTATCGTTTAGAGGCTGACTCTTCATGAGACGAGTTCCTATTATGACTTTAAAAGATTAACGATAATTAATCTCTCTGTTTATCTGAAAAATCGAATATAGTTAAATTTATAAGTAGTTCTAAGGATATGTGATATAGCTTGACATAAATCGTACATAGAAATGGAAATGTTTAGATTCTTGGCTATAAAAACGGGAGATAAATTATTGAACAAGAAGAGTGAGCATGCTGAGTAAAACAAGCTTAAGAGATTTATTCTTCAATAAGAGAATTAGTCTTTTCTTACAATGTGTGAACCTGCCTTGTGCTTACAAGGATTCCCCCTTTTATAGTAGAGGGATCTTACTTTATTTATAATAAAAAATATATAGTGGAGAATCCATGATGAATTGTCTCTTCCTCGATTCCCGCCAAGATTCTCTCCCCCAGTGCGGTTGTAACGACTCTTGTATGCGAGCTCGATACTGGCTCGAGCTCGGTATTGGGTCGAGCCCTCGGCCTTGGTTCGAGTTCGGCATTCAGGGTGAGTGTCAATCGGTCTGTGCGTCTCCGACAACCTTCACGTTGCCTTGCGGTTCGATTTGGTCATGGGCTCGATAATGATACCGAGGCGATTCCTCGATCGGTCTTGGAGCTCGAAGTTTATTTGTACTATCTTCAGAACTCATCTCAAGTCTCACTTCGGTCGCTTACCATTCGAACTCGATCAAACGTACGAAGGCCGAAATCTATTTCGACCGTATACAGATAGTTCCCTCGTTTCTCAGGAAGAATGTGGTGAGAAGCGATATGATTTTCAACGGCTCGATCGGGTTATAAGCTGACGTTTTCACTGGGCTCAATCATGACGTACGTGATAGCTGTCCCGTAGATTTAGTCTTTCAAAGTATTTAATGCATGTCAGACGGTGGTCGGCCACCGCTGATACTGAACCGCCACAGTATAAACCTATAAATAACTCTTCTATTTATCATTTATCACTTTTACATCTTCAATGTTCCAAATTTTCTTACTCTTTCTGCCTTTATTTCGTCGCTTGTTGAGCCACCTTCACCAGCGTTTGGCACCATCAACCTTTCATCTTCCTTTGCTTTTCTTTTTCTTATATCAATGGTAAAAATTTCAAAAACCATACCTCAGAAGGAGAAAGCTTCCTCTTCACGGTCGTCTGGCAACAAGGCACCGGTGGAGCCGCCTCCCCACGAGTATGTTCCTGGCCCGTGTACTCTAAAGATCGATTTTAAGGTTGAAAATCCTTCGTCGGTTCTGGGTCGATGTGAGCATGTGTCTATGTACATGTGCTCGATAACAGAGGGCCATTTCGAGGCTGTGAGGAAAGACTGCAACTGGGGTCCCGAGGTTGTGTTGCAAATTCCCTCTTCCGAAGAGAGCATCATCACTCATGTAGAGGGGTTTTTAAGTGTTTATACTTACCCCTTCACGTTGGGTCCCGTCGACCCAGTGATCATTGATTTTTGCAAAAGATATCAGGTCACCCTCGGTCAAATTCATCATTCTCTATGGCGCATAGTAATCTTACTTCGCTTCTTCTCCAACAAGGCTGGGGGCTGAATTTCACCCTTAATCATCTCATACGATTGTATCGGCCTCAAATCTTTCGAGGACTAATCAGTCTCCAGCTTCGGACATCGAAAGATTTAATGTCGAGCATAGACGAAGACAATGATCGGGGTTGGATGGGCCGTTATATTTGGGTGAGGACCCGTGACCTTATCCCGGAAGAGAAGATGTCGTTCCTCGAGGAATGGAATTTTGACCGTAAGTGATTTTCATAAGGCATTGCTTTTCGTATCTTTCTCTGATTCTATTTGATATCTCCCTCCGATATACTACTGTCCCTTGGATTCCACAAGCGGTACCTGACCTCGAGGATTGGGTTCAGAAGTTAGCCTCGACTTCCTCTTATGCCGAACGCGTTTGGCGTGATTTGGCGAAAGGTAGGTGGGAGGCCAAGAATCACGGTAAGGTTCACTTCTCATGTTTTTCGAAACGCTTTGTATGCTCCATTCGTTACTGACTTCCTTTCATGCAGGCGTAACCAAGGATTCCGTTTTGAGGTCTTCGAGTGGTGAGGAAGGAACCAAGTTCCCGGTCCCAAAACTGGGGAAAGATAAAAAGCGAAAAGCTGTCTCTCGGTCAGATAACCTCAAGCCCAAAACTTAAAGGGTGAGGAGGAAGGAAATCGCTCTTTCGAAGGACTCTGTCCAACGATTGAGAGAAGAAGAAGAAGATGCTTTGGCTTTGGTGGTCCGATCTACGAAAGCTATCGAGGTCATCAGACCTTCTGAGCTGATGACGGCTATACCGGTCAGGCCCAGTTTCGATACCCGAGTCTCGATCAGAGCGTCCCGAGCGATTAGCTCGGGACCATGATAGTGGGTCATTTGCCTTCTCCTCCGACCTTTTCTGAGGAGGCGTTAAAAGAAGCTCGAGAATTGAAGACCCCCGATATGGGCGGAGGCTCTAGTATAGGGGATCCTTTTCGGGATTGCTTTACTGGAGTCGATGATGCCTCCGATATTAGTGATGCCTCTGTTCTCCTAGAAGAGGCCCAACGTTTCATTGCTCGGGTAATGATTTTACTGTGCTTGGTTTCTTCGTTCTTTTCTAAACCTGACTTGTGTTTTTTCCCTTATGTGTAGGCCATTAGCAAGTTTCGAGACGACCTTAGCTAGTGTGAGGTCGAGCTTCAGAAGGTCTCGGGGGAGAGAGATGCTCTGCGGCTTCTTTGCGGCCAAAAGGACGAGGTTATAAAGGACCTCCAAGCTGATTTGGCTAAGGCTCATGAAGAAGAGGCTGAACTAGATAAGAAGGTGAGCCTTGTCCTGTTAGAGTATTGGTTTGACTCAACTGTGGAAGCTAACCCTTCGTTATCTCAGCTGCAGCAAAGTTTGAAAAGATCGGGTTGCTTCGGGAAGAAGTCGATCAAATCAAGGCCGAATATGATCGGTGGAAGGAGACTATCGACCGCCTGGCTGAAAAAAAAGAAACTATCTTGGCCAAATTATCATCGGCCAATGTCCAGCTTCGAAGCGTCAAGCAAAAAGGTTCGGCTCAGGCCAAGAGGATCGAGGAGCTTGAAACAAGGCTTGCTGAGGCCAAGGCGGAGATTGAGTCATCGAAAGTCATGGCAGACAAGTCTATTGCTGTGTATCGGACCGATGCTGAGGCTGCTCAAATGGAGGAAAGAGAGGCAGTGGATATTGCCGACACTTGAGCACATTGGGTTGCCGAACTTGCTAAGTGTCGATCTCGGAGGGAGACCCTCGAGGAGATACACGTTCGAGGTTTCGATCTTGCTGAAGAGATAAAAAGGGCCAAAGAACTCCAAGCTAATGTTGAAGCCTTGGTTTCTGATAGCGGCGATGATGATGATGGTAGCAAGAGCGGGTCCAATAATGGGGGCGGGGGGAGGGGGGGAGGGAGAAGAGACCGCTCTCGATGATAACCCAGAAGCTTAACCTTTAGCTTCTAGGTTGCATTTATTCATGTGAACAATCTTTGTATATTTATACAAATATCTTTTTCTTTTACTGGCTTGCTTCTGCTTTCTTGCCTTGTGAAGATTTCATTCATGCCTTGCGAATGTTTTCATAAGGATTAAGGCAATTTCATCGAATTCGGCCTTCGTAGCCTTTATGGCCGAGTGAGTGTTTGCTCGAACTCAAAATAAAAGTAGCCCACAGGCTTAGTAGTCGAGTGAACGTTTCGAACTCGAAGTAAAGTATCCCGTAGGCATAATGGTCGAGTGAGTGCTTGCTCGAACTCGAAATAAAAGTGGCCCGTACGCTTAGCAGTCGAGTGGGTGCTTCAAACTCGAACTTAAAGTATCATAGCCCGTAGGATTTTTATGATCGAGTGAGTGATTGCTCGAACTCGATGTAAGATATCCCTTAGGCTTTAATAATTGAGTGAGTGATTGCTTCGAACTCGAAGTATCTTAGCCCATAGGCTTTTTATGATTGAGTGAGTGATTGCTCAAACTCGAACTCGAAGTAAGATAGCCCTTAGGCTTTAATAATTGAGTGAGTGATTGTTTCGAACTCGAACTCTAAGTATCTTAGCCCGTAGGCTTTTTATGATCGAGTGAGTGATTGCTCGAACTCGAAGTAAGATAGCCCTTAGGCTTTAATAATTGAGTAAGTGATTGTTTCGAACTCGAACTCAAAGTATCCTAGCCCGTAGGCTTTTTATGATCGAGTGAGTGATTGCTCGAACTCGAAGTAAGATAGCCCTTAGGCTTTAATAATTGAGTGAGTGATTGTTTCGAACTCGAACTCAAAGTATCCTAGCCCGTAGGCTTTTTATGATCGAGTGAGTGATTGCTCGAACTCGAAGTAAGGGAGCCCTTAGGCTTTAATAATTGAGTGAGTGATTTTTTTGAACTCGAACTCAAAGTATCTTAGCCCATAGGATTTTTATGACCGCTTGTATCAAAAATTCTCTTGATGGTGGTTGGCCTTTAAGCCTGTTTGAATCATGGAGCATGAAGATCTTTTCAAAGTGTGAGTTATTTGAAAAAAGAAGAAGTTCTCCTTTATAAGTCATTATACATGTGTTTGTATCTTGTGCCAGAGTTCGAGCAAAACTACGTGGACATGGTTCGTTTTGACCATTTGGCCCTTGCACGTTTCTCTATCGAGACCCTGTTCGACATGAATTTGATATGAAACAACTTTCTTGTGCCGAACTTGATTTATTCGATTGGTAGCCCCCCAGTATTCGAGGTTGATTATGAAGGAGCCTCAGATACTATTGATTTGTCCTCGGGTAGCACATAATTGTTGCCTCGTTAAAAACCTTCCCGGAAAAACCCATTTGGGATAAAAGCCGAACTAAGGGTAAAAAGGGTACAACACGTACTTTGAAACCCGAGGTTTTGATTTTTTTGTCGAATTCCTGCAATGAGTTAGTGTCGAATATACGTATATAGATGATAGAGAAGAGAAAATCATACCTTAACAATAATATCATTTGAGAAGCGATACATTCCAATTGTTTGGCAATGGTTTTCCATCCATTGCTCTAAGTTTATAAGACCCTTTCCCGAATATATCGAGGGCTTGATAGGGTCCTTCCCAATTTGGGCCGAGCTTCCCTTCATTAGGATCTCGAGTGTTGATGGTGACCTTCCTTAGGACTAAGTCCCCGGTCTTGAAATGACAGAGGTTGGTTCTTCTGTTGTAGTACCTTTCGATTCGTTCTTTTTGTGCAGCCATTCGAACCAGTACCGCTTCTCATTTTTCATCTAATAATTCGAGGCTAGTATTCATTGCCTCGTAGTTTGATTCTTCCGATGTATGTCGGAACCTTGCACTTGGTTCCTCGACTTCGACCGGAATTAAAGCTTCGGAGCCATATACTAAGGAAAATGGAGTCGCTCTTGTACTGGATTTAGATGTTGTCTGATATGCCCAAAGGACTTCGGGCAAAATTTCTCTCCACTTTCCATTGGCTTCGTTCAATCTTTTCTTTATGTTTTGGATGATAATCTTGTTCGTTGATTCGGCCTGTCCGTTCCCACTAGGATGATATGGTGTTGACAATATTATTTTTATTTTATGATCTTAGAGAAATTTTGTCACTTTACCGCCGATAAATTGCTTACCATTGTCACATGTTATTTCTGCTGGTATACGAAATCTATACACGATGTGATCCCAGATAAAATCTATAACCTCTTTCTCTCTTACTTTTTCGAACGCCTGTGCTTCAACCCATTTAGAGAAATAGTCAGTCATAAACGAAATGAATTTAGCTTTACCTGGGGCCGACGGTAGAGGGCCGACGATATCCATTCCTCATTTCATGAATGGCCATGGAGAAATGACTGAATGAAGCAGCTCTCCGGGTTGATGGATCATTGGTGCAAACCTTTTACATTTATTGTATTTACGAACAAACTCCTTAGTGTCCTTTTCCATGCTATCCCAGTAGTATCCTGCTCTGATGATTTTGCAAATTAGTGGTTCGGCACCGAAGTGGTTTCCACAGGTGCCTTCATGGACCTCTCATAAAACATAATCGGTGTCCCCTGGTCCCAAGCATACTGCCAGTGGTCCGTCGAACGTCCTTCTGTACAATGTTCCATCTTCAACCAACGTGAATCGAGCAGCCTTGGTTCGTAGAACTCTCGATTCTTTAGAGTTCGATGGGAGTTTTCCGTTCTTTAAGTATTAAATATACTTATTCCTCCAATCCCAGGTTAATCTTGTGGAATTTATCTCGGCATTTGCTTCCTCGGTTACAGATCTTGAAAGTTCAACGATAGTCTACGAGTCAATCTTATCTTCTTCGACCGGCGACCCCAGATTTGCGAGTGCGTCGGCCTCACTGTTTTGTTCTCGAGGCACATGTTGTAGGGTCCATTCTTTGAAATAGTGTAGAGTTACCTGTAGTTTGTCCAAATACCTCTGCATCCTATCTTCTCGAACTTCGAAAGTTTTGTTCACTTGGTTCACCACTAGCAAAGAGTCACATTTGGCTTCAATGACTTCTGCTCCCAAGCTCTTAGCTAGCTCGAGACCTGCAATCATGGCCTCGTACTCGGCCTCATTGTTAGTTAATCTAGTAGTTTTGATGGATTGCCTAATAATGCCACCCGTGGGAGGTTTTAATACGATGCCAAGCCCGGATCCCTTCATATTTGAAGCACCATCTGTGTAGAGAGTCCAAACCCCCGACGATGTACCTGATTTTAACAAGAGTTCCTTTTCAACTTCGGGTACGAGGGTTGGTGTGAAATCAGCCATGAAGTCTGCTAAAATTTGGGATTTGATGGCCGTTCGAGTCTGATATTCAATATCGTACCCACTGAGTTTGACAACCCATTTGGCTAGTCGGCCCGAGAGTTCGGGCTTGTGCAAAAAGTTTCGAAGTGGGCAAGTTGTTAAAACGCATATGGGGTGACATTAAAAGTATGGTCTTAACTTTCTAGAGGCACTTATCAATGCAAGCGCCAATTTCTCTAAGTGTGGGTATCTAGTCTCTGCCTCTCCTAAGGTCCTACTTACATAATAAACAGGAAACTGCGTACCTTGCTCTTCTCGAACTAGGACACCACTTACCGCGATTTCCGATACCGCTAAGTATAAGTAAAGCTTCTCATCTATCTTCGGAGTGTGAAGTAATGGTGGGCTCGATAGGTACCACTTCAGTTGTTCTAGTGCTTGTTGGCATTCTGGGGTCCAGGTGAAATCGCTCTTCTTTTTGAGTAGAGAGAGGAATTTGTGGCTTCGATCTGATGACCTTGAAATGAATCGGCCTAAGGCAGCTATCCGTCCGGTTAGCCTTTGCACTTCTTTCACACTATCCATGACGGTGATGTCTTTGATGGCTTTGATTTTGTCGGGGTTGATCTCGATCCCCCGATCCGACACCATGAACCCGAGGAACTTTCCCGATCCAACCCCGAAAGCACATTTCTCGGGGTTGAGCTTCATGTTGTATTTCCTTAAAATTTTGAACGTCTCCTGCAAATGAGTCAAATGGTCCTCTGCGCGCAGGGACTTAACTAGCATGTAATCAATGTAAACTTCCATCGATTTACCTATTTGTTCTTCAAACATTTTATTCACTAGGCGTTGGTATGTTTCCCATGCGTTTTTAGCCCGAATGGCAGTACATTATAGCAATAGGTTCCATACTTAGTGAAAAATAAATTTTTTTCTTGGTCCTCCGGGTTCATGATAATTTGATTGTACCCGGAATAGGCGTCGAGAAAAGTGAGAATCTCGTGGCCGGCTATGGCATCGATCTAGCGATCGATGCTAGGCAGTGGAAAAGAATCTTTGGGGTATGCTTTGTTTAGATATTTATAATCTACCCATATTCTAAGTTTGTTCCTTTTATTTGGGACTACAACCACATTGGCTAACCATTCGGGATATTTTACTTCCCGAATTGACCCTATTTTGAGAAGTGCAGTTACCTCATCTCTTACAAATGCGTGTTTTACCTCGGATTGAGGTCTTCTTTTTTGCTTTACCGGTTTGAACCTAGGGTCTAAACTCAGCTGGTGCGTTGTTATCGATGGTGGGATCCCTGTCATGTCTAAATGGGACCAAGCAAAATAATCTATGTTATCAATAAGAAATTGAATAAGTTTTTTCCTGAGTTCGGGGGTCAACCCCGTTCCCAGGTATACCTTTCTCTCGGGAAGATGTTTGATTAATATAACCTACTCTAGTACTTCGATCGTCGACTTGGTGGCGTCGGAGTCGTTAGGGACGATGAGAGCTCGAGATGTCAGAAACTCTTCCTCGTCATCTTCTATTTCCTGCTTCACCGATTCGGTCGAGACTGGTTGCTGTGATTGCTATTTGGTTTCTCGCCTATCTTTTGTGCTGACCTTTCTGAGGCCGATAACGTTGGTATCAGTGTTATCTCATCGACCACAAATATTTTCTTCGCATCATGTTGCTCCCCGTATACTGTCTTCACGCCGTCCGACGTAGGGAATTTCATCACTTGGTGTAGAGTCAAAGGCACTGTCCTCATATTGTGGATCCATGGTCTTTCAAGTAGGGCATTGTACCTCATATCGCCTTCGATTATGTGGAACTTGGTGTTTTGGATGGTTCCAACCACATTTACAGGCAAAATAATTTCCCCTTTAGTTATTTCACTGGCCATATTGAAGCCGTTTAAGACCCGAGCTGCGGGCACAACTTGATTCTGTAAATCGAGCTTCTCTACTACTTAAGATCGGATGATATTCACAGAGCTACCTGGATCCACTAAGACACGCTTAACTTGAACTTTATTTAATAAGATAGAAATTACCAGAGTGTCATTGTGAGGTTGAGAGATGCCCCCGGCTTCTTCAATTCCGAATGATAAAGTGCCATTGGGTACATAACCTCGAGTTTGTTTTTCCCCTGTGGCCGGTATCTTGCCGTATTTGAGCACGGGTCCCTGTGGAATATCGACCCCACCGATGATCATATGAATGATATGCAGAGGTTCCTCTTGTTTATCTTTTTTTCTGGCATCCCTTTCTCTGAAGTGATTCTTGGCTCGGTCACTGAGGAACTCCCGAAGGTGGCCCTCATTGAATAAACGGGCTACCTCTTCTCTTAATTGTCTGCAATCCTCAGTCCTGTGGCCATGCGTTCCATGATACTTGCACATCGAATTCAGGTTCCTTTGGGAATGGTCGGTTTGCATGGGTCTGGGCCACCTAGTATCTTTGATTCTTTCGATCGCCGATACAATGCCCAATGCGTCGACGCTGAAATTGTACTCCGATAGCCGAGGTGCCTCTATAGGATCGGCATATTTATCAAAGCCACTCTTGCTCATAAGCCTCCGAGAATTTTATCCTCGATCACTCCTTCGATTGTTCCGAGCGGCATTACGCGTTGAACCGTTGTTCATTAGATCTGCGACGTACGGTTGATATCGGTCTCTCTTCGACCTTTTCTCTGTCGATGTCCCTCTGGTTTTTAATGGCTGTCCTATTCTGATGCATGGATCCGGAAGGAGCTCCCAACTGGTCGCCTTCGACCCTAATTTTTGACTGATATCGGTTGTGTATATCCGCCCAAGTTATTGCTGGATACTCGATCAAATTTTGCTTCAGCCGACGTGATGCTATTTAACTTTGCTCGTTCAACCCTTGGGTGAAAGCTTGGACGGCCTAGTCGTCTGTGACCGGTTCAATACGTTCCATTTGAAATCGGGACATGAACTCCCTTAGCATTTCATTACCCCTTTGTTTTACTTTGAAGAGGTCCAATTTCCTTGTTGCAACCTTTATGGCACCAGCATGTGCCTTTACAAACGAATTCGCTAACATGGCAAAAAAATCGATGGAATTTGGTGATAGATTATTATACCAAATCATCGCTCCCTTCGAGAGGGTCTCTCTGAATTTTTTCAATAACACAGATTCGATCTCATCGTCTTCCAAATCGTTACCCTTGATAGCACACGTGTAAGAGGTGACGTGTTCGTTAGGATCGGTCGTACCGTTATATTTGGGAATTTCGGGCAAACAAAATTTTTTGGGGATTGATTTTGGGGCTGCACTCGAGGGAAAAGGCTTTTGTACGAATTTTTTTGAATCCAGCCCGTTTATCTCGGGATCTGATCGACCTTGGAATTATATATTTTTACTTTTTTATCGTTGGCTTCGACTCGTTTTGTGAGTTCCTCGAGCAATTTAGTAATTTCGGGAGTAGTCCCCGATTCTTGCTCGTTTGACTTCATTATGGCTGGCTCCATTCTGTGGGTGATTTCTCGAAGCGAATTGGGCTCTGACCTGCTTTGTACCTGAGTTTGGATCTGCAACTAAGCTATCACTATTTGCTGGTCTTGTAACATCTCGAAGATCATCCGTAAGCTGACTCCGATCTCCTCCATGTTATGGGTGTCCTGAACTATGGATCGAGTACCGCCCTGAATGCTTTTTTTCGGTTCGGAATGTTAGTTTGCCTCAAGAGCCACTTCTGAATTGACATCTAGCGGTACTTCGACTCGGATTTCAGGTACTTCAACTCGAGCGGCAGTGACATCGTCAAGTGGCCTTCCGGCCCTGGGTATCAAGTTGTTGGTTTTATCTTGAAGGCCGGCTTCATGGTTGATAGGTAAATCCATCAATCGAGGGTTTGCCATTGCTGATTCGAAGTTGTAAACTGGTGTGTATTGCATATTTGTATCAAACAACCACTGTTACCCTTAGCCCCACGGTGGACACCAAATTGTTTACTCAGAAAATCGGATATAGTTGAATTTATAAGTAGTTCTAAGGATATGTGATATAGCTTGACATAAATCGTACGTAGAAGTGGAAATGTTTAGATTCTTGGCTATAAAAACGGAGATAAATTATTGAACAAGATGAGTGAGTATGCAGAGTAAAACAAGCTCAAGAGATTTATTCTTCAATAAGAGAAGTAGTCTTTTCTTACAATGTGTGAACCTGCCTTGTGCTTACAAGGATTCCCCCTTTTATAGTAGAGAGATCTTACTTTATTTATAATAAAAAATATATAGTGAAGAATCCATGATGAATTGTCTCTTTCTCGATTCCCGCCAAGATTCTCTCCCCTAGTGCAGTTGCAACGGCTCTTGTCTGCGAGCTCGATACTGGCTCGAGCTCGGTATTGGGTCGAGCCCTCGGCCTTGGTTCGAGTTCAGCATTCAGGGTGAGTGTCAATCGGTCTGTACATCTCCGACAACCTTCATGTTGCCTTGCGGTTCGATTTGGTCATGAGCTCGATAATGATACCGAGGCGATTCCTCGATCGGTCTTGGAGCTCGAAACTTGTTTGTACTATCTTCGGAACTCATCTCGAAGTCTCACTTCGGTCGCTTACCATTCGAACTCGATCAAACGTACGAAAGCCAAAATCTATTTCGACCGTATACAATATATATACTAGTTTTTGTGCACGTGCGATGCACATGTGTTCCATGTCAATAATACAGACTTTTTAAAAATAGTATAGCTAATAATAAAACATGTGTATAATAAGTAACATAAAATTTTGAAGGCTCCTATTTAAATGACTTGATTATTAAACTCTACTTGTACAATTAAAATTAGCTAGATATGCATAATGTTAAATGAGCTAAATTTTTGTGTTAATAGGTGCAAATATGTTATATGATCATATTGCGCCTAATATTTTCTTATAGATAACATTCTCGGTGTGTTTCATGACGACATAGACAGACACTAATTCAGAGAAAGAGAAAGAAAGCTAAAGAGTATATAATCTGAGGTTTTATCTTCTTATTTTAATTTTACAAATCAGCTATCAGTCGCCATGAAGCTTAAAGCTCATATTAAAATATATACATTGCAATATATTGAAGCAAAATTCAGAAATAGTTACTTTTCAACCTTTATAATTAAAAATTAGCTATTGTTATGGAGTTGTATTTGTGGAATTTGAAACTCCATGATATCCCCATTCCAAATAATAAATCGCAATCATAACATTTAAAAAGAATCAAATGCGATTAATTAATGGAGTGAATATGGCATCGTAGAATTCTTATGTTTCATTTTTTGTATGTCAGTTGTTGATTGCTTTATGTATTACTATTTTGTAAAAATTTAACACTGAGAAAGTAATCTTTTTTAGTTTTAGCTATATGTAGTACAAATCTTAAAGACACCAAATTTTATAGCTAAACCAACCAAAGGAAATAAATGAGAGAAAAGAAAAATAATAAGATAGGAATTGTTCCATATTAAAGAACAATGCGAAATAATAGAAGATCATACAAAATTAAGAATCCACAAAGTTCTCACTTTTCATATAATCTAAATAACTTTAATATATTGCACGCACAAACATTTTACACCAAACACTCAATTTCCGATACCCCTTATGAAACTATCAGGATAAGATTGAAAATAGCATCAATCACAATTGGAAAATTGTACCAGACAAGCAAATGTATATCAGCCACCTTTAGTTTAAAACTAATTGAAACAAAATACCTGGATGCAACAATCCATTTCTGCTTCTAGCTCAACAGAAAAAGACATGACCGTGACAATCGCTAACGCATGAAAAATAAGCCTACGGCAATAAATTAAGGGCTTTGTAAACATGCATGGTCATATTTACAAATTATTAACATAGAATTGTATGGCCAGCCAGTTAAATCCTACAGAAAAAAAAGGGAACAAACAATAATAGAAGCTAGGGAACAAACAATAATCAAATGAAATGATTCATAAATAGAAGGGCAAAAAGGAAGAAGGAAGCAAACAGAAGAAGACGCTCTGCAACCTGCAAAACAGAAGGAATAAATAATAGAAGCAAAGGCTCCACAACCGATTGCTTAAATAAATTAAATGAAGTTTTCAGGTTTACGATTTTGAAACCCCATTTTCGAAGGTAGGATCCTGGCTCAAGGCTTTACCTTCCAATACAATTTGTCTAATATTATTCAATATCCTAATAACTTTTGCAGCTAAGACTACCATGATCCTTCATTTATATGAGAAAATTAAAGAGTTTCAATAAAATTAATAGTTTTTGGAACATGAAAAGTTTTGGAAACAAAAGTCTTTTTATCTTCCTCCTTAAATTGTGAAATGTGTTCAGACAATTTTTTTTTTTAAATAAGCTAAACTGTAAGTAAATGAGGAAAAACGAAACAATGAGAAAAAGGATAAAATGCTTTTCTAGTAGCCTTTTAAAAATTGCCAAAATACAGAACATGAATATTATAGCAACATTCTCTTCATTTGCCCACAATTTCAAATTACTTGAGTATTTGTAAAGATTTTATTAGTTTAAAAAAGCATAATAATGATCGGTAACTGTGGAGACCCAACAATAGTATCATTGTAGATGTTGTTTATGATAAAGAATTGATCACTTTCTCAAATTATTCACGTTTTAAGAGAAATGAAGAGAAGTTTGCATCAGTTTTGAAAGAATAATTTAATTTATTTCTATAGATATTTATTATTTATTAGAATATAAATTTTACTTTTTGGTACAAAATTATTATAGGAATTATAGTGTGTAAAAGAAGGGTAAAATAGTCTTTCAATTTTTGATGGACATTTTGGTAATTCAATTTCAACTTTGGAGCTTCCCACATAATATAATATAATATGATATGATAGGATGATAAAGGAGGAAAAAAAGATGCTAACATATCACATCTCTAGCCAAGGATCCTATTTATCTATTATCTCAATTTTTTGGATTTTTTTCCTCTCATTTTGATACAATAATCAATTATTGCATTCAAACAATTTAAGGTATTGAAACTCAACAATACATGATAAAAAGGGAATAAAGAGTGCGTTTCAATTGCCGTTCCAAATTGTTTATTATGATCCTATGTACATTTATTACTAATTAATACACTAACACTAGTGCTATTACAATTATACGTTATAATCTATTCCTATTATACTCAATGTAAGTTACTAATTGAATTGATTACTATAAATACTGAAGTAAATCTTCTCCTCCACATAACTTTGGTCTATTATTCTTCATCCATCCTTCCTCTCCTTTCATTCAAACTCTCTCTATATAGAATATTTTTTTTTTTTACCTTTTTTCCAGTTATCTGTATTTTACCCCAATTATTATTTCATATACAATTTTTGTGCATAATTTTTATTGATTAGGGAGTGGAGTGGGAGAGTGGGGAAGAAAAGAGAATATGATGTTATTTGTAGCAGTATGAAATTCAAACGTTATGTTACTCTTTTAGTCTGTTGTAGGGTTGTAGTTAATGCTCGAATTTAAATGTAAAAGCTTTGCCTATACTTTGCATTTTCTGCTAATGAATCGTTATTTTATCAAATGATAAGCATGATTATGTGCTTCACCTTTTGTAGTGCTTCCACGAGTATGAAATTTGGCATGAATGTTAAAATTTTTATTGCGCTACTCGTGATTGTCTTATTTTAGAGCCACTGAGAAGTTCTTTTCACCTGTATTCTCTTTGTTAATTTTATACATGTGTGTATTTATATATATAGATATTCTATTATGCAGTTAGCTTTATCAAACGTGAGATATATGTAAAATTTGACATAATAGAGTCGTAAAATAGTGGTAAGCAATTTTATAAAGTCTATTATATTTAAATATTTAGACTTCTTGGGAATGTTAATCAGTCTAGCGATGTGGAAACATGTCAAAGATGAGGTATGTATAAAATTTGATAGTAAATCTCTTGATTTAATATTCTGTGATAACAAATGCTAAAAATTACATATGAATCCCTAATCACGTTTGATATTTTTTTCTGAGAAATTAAGTAGCTAGTCACGGTACTTTTTGGTGCATTTACTGTACGTTTGTAATTAAATTGACGGCATATGGATATATTCTCAAATCAAAAAAAAGAAAAACGAAAAAAAAAAAAGGGAGAAGAGAATAACACTTCAAGGAGTTCCAATAATCCAATGCATCCTACGAGGGTGGAACCGTGAATAAAGATGAACTCCTAGCAGCCTGTGTTTTTTGTAAGTTTTTATTTTGTTTCTTTAGTTTCATGATCTTTTAAATAGGATACAGTTATATAGGTACGAAATACTAACTTTTCAAGAAAATGAAAAATAGCCCCCGGCTCCACCACAACGTGTATAAGAATATCAACAACAATAATAAATATAAAATGCTCAACAAGGAAGATATTTCAACAATAACAATTTCGCCTCAATGTGATAATGGCTTTCACAACTTCAACACCAATAACTCAACAATGAGAGACAATGTATAACCACGGTATTAAATAAGAATAACTCACAATGGAAGAGAAAACGTGTAGCAATGACTTCAAATAATGAAAATCAACATGGGAAGGGATACCATAAACAATAACCCCAAATAATAATAATCAACAATGAGAGAGATAACACGAAAAATGACTTCAAATAATGATAATCATCAATGAGAGAGATAACACAAAAAATGACTTCAAATAATGATAATCAACAATGAGAGAGATAACATGTAACAATAATAGAGGCAACAAGTTCAACTAAGGCATGAGAGTAATTTATCAATTATGATGTTGAACAAGTGTTAATGAAATCATTTAAGGCATGTAAGGATAAACTTAACACAAGTAAGAATAGATTGACTATGGGAATTTAGAACATGATATGACATTTTAATTAAAGCATGAAAATAGTCTAAGTAGCCTAAACCGGTCAAATACCATGTACAACCCGTGTACCCACTTGTCACCTTGCTTACACGGCTTTCACATAGCGCAAATGAATCAATAAATACCAATTCCTAAGGGGTAGTTTCCTCCCCCCCTCCCCCACAAAGTTAGAGAAGATACTTACCTCAACTAGGCCAATTCAACACTTGAAAATAGTTTTTCCCTTAAAATTCGTCTCCACACGGCTAAAATCTAACCAAAATCAACCTAATATCATCAAACAATGCAAAAGAAACTAATTATAATAAATAAAGCTATGATCTTTACATTTTCCCAAAAGGTCAACAAAAGTCAATGCCGGGATCACCTTGGATTCCGAATCCAAGCATATCCGAGCGAAGCCTGAACCAATACAAGCTCACACGAACCAAAACCGATTCAATCAGAGTCCGATAGCTCAACCAATTCGCCAAAATATCGCTCTTGGATGTTCATAACCCAAGAGTCCAATCCATACTAGTTGGGTCCAATATCTCCTAAAATACTCCTCCAAAACTAGCCAAATTCGAGTATGTTGTTACCCCAAAAGGAATCGGGAAATAAACGCCTCTAACTTATTTTCATATTTTCAAATTTAGGACATAACCCTAGGTCTTGATTTAATGAACTAAATGAGATTTTAATTAAAATCATGGATTAAAGCTTAAACCAAGGGAATGAATCAAAGGGAAATACTTAGATTATAGTTTAAACCTTACCCCATGGAAGAAACTTAAAGAACATCCTTGAATTCTCCCAATTCCAAACTTTTAAGATGAGAAAAACTCAAACATTAATAGCCAGCCATGACCCTTCGGGGTTGCCCAATTGGTTTGGAGGGCGGTCATCCATACAGATGACCTGGGATCGATTTCACCCTAAATGCCTTCTAGGTTGAGCATGTCGCACTTGCCTAGTGCGGTTTACATTCCCTGTGTGGTTTGTAGGCTATTACACAGGGGTAGGTTTACCCAGTGCACACATAGTGCTCACCCGAAGGGCAGAGGCTATGACAGAGGTTGTAGCGGCTGCGGGTTTCCCTTCTTACCAAAAAAAATATATATATTAATAGCCAAAAATGTCCAGTTATTCTACCTTGTTTCTTGTGCCAAATGATCTCAAAACTTGCTTTTATTGCCTTCAATGGATTCCTCGCGAAATTCCAGTCAAGTCAGACTTTTGAATCACTCTATTTGACCTTATAATGAAGGAGATATATTGGTTTCAATATTTGGAAATAGTGCAGATTTTTAAATACGAATTTAGTGGCAATTGTGTAATTAATTAGAAAAATCTAGCAACCCAATTCTTAGTAAAATGACCATAAATTCCTCATACGATGTTGAAACTTGATGATTTCAGTTGCTATGGTTCCAAAATTATGATACAGATATAATGGTTTAGTCGAAACACGAATAAAAGACCGTTTTCTCAATATGGTAACCTTTATGCTCAAATCGACGTCGAAACCGAAAATAATCACCATACAACCCAAGCCTATCCAAAACTCATCGAAATTAGAAAACTTTGTGAACATGTTCAAAATCATCATACAATTTTTTTGGAATAATTAAAACCCTATTCCGGATCCGTTTAGCCAAAAGTCAAACCTTGGTCAACTCTTCCAACTTAAAGCTTCAAAAACGAGAATCATTCTTCCAAATCAATCCAAACCGCTCGAAAACCAAAACCAACCATATACGCAAGTCATAATACATAGTATGAAGCTACTCAAAGTCTCAAACCACCGAATAGAATGCTAAATCTCAAAACGATCGGTCGGGTCGTTACATTCTCCCCCACTTAAACATACGTTCGTCCTCGAACGTGCCAAGAGTCATTCCAAAGCCATCAAATTGACATATAACCTCACCATTCACATAACCATAGATGATCCCACGTCACCCCAATACATATAAGCCCGACAACACTACCTAACATAGGATCCTTACTTCAACCTTAGTCCATAAACCTTAAAACCCAAATCCCCAACATCCGAAACTTATTATATGGCCCGATTCTTGCATCTATGCACCGTATAACTCTGAACAAGCTGTATCAATCCATAACTATATTTGAAGACATAATCACATGATATACCACATAACTTAAGTACTCCTACCAATAACTTCCGACCGCAATAGCTGCTCGATAACCAACCCGACAACGGTAACAAACCTCATATCAACTAAAAGCTTGTTCTGGACCTCCGTACATTGCCAATGATGAAAGAAATATACAAAAACTCATAACCACCCATCAGATTAACAAGTCGTGGAGCTCTCTTGCCCGATAAAAACCATAGCCAAAATCTAAGTCGACTAGTGACACAATTCTTGCAAACATACCTTAATCAAATCCGATATGAAGAAACTATCTCGCCAGCTTAACAGATACCACCACGAAACACAGTGCTATCAATCCACCACACAGGGGGAAACATAATACACGAAATAAGCACAAAGGATCATATCCTAGCATAGCGTCGTTTCGATGCATGACCCAATCCGACACAGGTCTACCTGGAATATGTTGAGCCATGATACTCATAATCAACAACCATAAGCATATCAATGCCAAATACATAAAGCGCGTGACCATAACTATGGAGATATGGATATCACTATATACCAGAAACAGGAAGACCATAACCAAGGCACAATCAACCATTCAACACTCCAAGAGCAATCTCGCTCGAATTTCGCTACAAAGCCCAAACATAACCGCATTGGTGTGCAAATAACCAACAGATCACAACCCATCACAGCATAGGAGAGTAACACATGAGACACATCAGAACACGAATGTGATCCACCCTAACTGATAACATACCCCTCCACAATAACTATGCTAGGTAGATAAATGTGACCCGATTTAGAACACACATCCTTATTAGACCTACTATTAGCCTCCAAATCAATTCCGATCCTTCTGAAGTAGGTAGATAGCCTCCGACAAGCCCATAATAACATATCTATAGTACTACCACCAGTTACCAACCTCTTAACATACCTTCACCGTTCACAACCATGGAACAATCTGCCTCGAGAGCCCTCTTAGTATTCAATCCCTAGAATACTAGAATCTCCATATTTGATCATAACTACACTACTCAAATAACTGATAATTTCCTCATATACGGCCAGCCCACGAGAAGTACTTCTATAATTCTTTCATGCCAAAAAGCAAAATATGGACATCAACAGTCGATCAACCAGGCGATTATCGTAATACCAGTCAGGCATCCGCAAGTTGAAACATAGTGCACCTTATGGAGTGCACACCCTTCTTAGGTGGTACCAAATAATGCTAGCATTCTTCTAAACATCTGAAATTGTCCATGCTGTCTAGAACTTGTGACCCCATCCAGGCAAAAATCATAACACACAAACGTTCCTTATGCCGGTAGCAGACATCTAGCTCAAGCTGTGGTCGATAGTATCAGGAGCTTTTTGAGGCTAGTCCGCACATCACCAAGCCATCAGAACTGAACTTCCCCAACTCAACCAAGTTACGCAAGCCGTCAAATCCAAGAGTATTATCACAGAACACTGGTGAAGCATTACCATACCAAAAGACTAGTATTATCCACGTCTTTAGTCTAGACAATACCTCGAGACAATGATCGAGCATCTATGGCCCCCTCGTAGCCCATCCACAATATTACAAACTGTCGGAGCATAGCAAATACCGATCGCGTAACATCATATACGAGTGGATGTAAAGTGATATAAGATATATGCTTCAAGCTGAATCAATGTCGCACGATAAGGCATGAAATGAGTGGTTCCTAATAGTTTTATAGCCTCTCGAAGATAAGTACAAACGTCTCCATACCGATCCGCAAGACTCTACTAAACTTGCTTATGACTCGTAGCACCTATGAACATAGAGCTCTGATACCAACTTGTCACGACCCCAACTTCCCTCCGTAGGATGTCGTGATGGCACCTAGTCTCTAAGACTAGGTAAGTCTAACACATGCTGATTTAATAAAAGAATTAAACTATTTAATCATTAATTATAACTATTAAATGACATACATATCCTCAAGCGGCTAATAGTTATATATTTTCCAAAACCGATTTTAATGGAGTCATAAGCACAACTGAAACACATTAGAATTTCTAAACACAATACTGTTTTGAATTACAATTTAACAGTAGCATAATGAAGTAAGATGGTGACTCTGAGGCCCGCGAACGTCAAGCAGGTATACCTTGAAGTCTCCCGTCGCGTATATGCAACTCTCAATAACATGATCAGAATACCTGGATCTGCACAAAAATGTACAGAAGCGTAGCATGAGTACACCACAACGGTACCTAGTAAGTATCAAGCCTAACCTCGGTAGAGTAGTGATGAGGCCAGGTCAAGACACCTACTAGATATAAAAACCTGTTCAAGATATACAAAAGCTAACAATGGGAAGAACATCAATGTATGACCAATGGCGGAAAGATTATTGATTTATAACCAATAATGAAGTAATAGAAACACAAATGGCAGCAAGTAGTAAACGAGTAATAATGAAAAAACATAATCAGAACACCGATGAGATGTAAATGAACTCAAATAAGGAAAAAAGGATGACAACTTCAAATAATCAAATCGCTCCCAACGTATGGACTTACAACAAGAATTATCCCGAGGCACCACACCTCATAAACCACAAGTCATGAACCACAATTTCCAAATCTTACACATATGGCACCTCGTGCCCACAATAACAATCAGCTTTGCATGGCAAACCCCAAGTGCTACCATGTACTTTGCAACCATGGAAAATATCAATTTAGATGAATGAGAGATACATTTAAACACCATAAAACATAAAAATAATCTTGAATAAAGTAAGGTGTCAAATGAAATAATGAGTTTATTTAAGAAATTAAGTAAAGTAAAATAATATACCATTTATATGAAATAGAGTATAGGATGGGTTTAGTTCAAAAATCAATAAAAATGAGTAAAAGTATCATTTTAAACAAAGCAAAACATAAGTTAAATTAATAAATTAAATATAGAATTTATTAAAGAAAAACATGATAACAATTTCTAGTAAGGTAAACATCTAACATGGTGATAAGTATAATTTGAGAACCCAATTATAGTGAAAGTTCGATAACCATTTAGAATAATAAGGCACCTGTCACGACCCAATTTCCCTATAGGCTGTGATGTCGCCCAATGTCGCCATCAGGCAAGCCAATGGTGAACTAGCCATGTATCTATTCTTTTAACATTTTAGAAATAGTTGATTCTTAATTATTAAATAAGTAAGAGGTGAGAAATTTAATAAAATAAAGTGTAAACAATTATAAGAACAAGTGTGGTGAAATAATTACTCAAAAATCATCAAGTGTCTACTAGCAAAATTTCCAAAACCTGGTGTCACAAGTGTATGAGCTACTAGTAGAATATATAAAACACTAAACTATTGTCCGAATGGAGTAGACAGAAAATAAAAGCAAAAGAGAAACTCCAGGTGCTGCAAGATGTCCTCGGAAAGCAGCTCACCACGAAGTCTCGAAGTATTAGAGGTGTACGCCGGGATAACTACTAGATACACCTGCCTTAGAACCTGAATGATTAGTGCAGAAGTATAACGTGAGTACATAAACAACACGTAACTAGTAAGTATCTAGTCTAACCTCGAAGAAATAGTGATGAGGGTCGACATCGACACCTACTATGGGCTAACAATAAAATACAAGAATTCTAAATAAGCATGGATTATGTAAATAATAAATACAACTCAGTAACAAGCAGTGAACAATTATTCGTTCACTAATAATAAATTTTAGGTCAATTTCTGTCATTAGATTATTCTAACCATTCAAGCAATAAAATAATATCAAGTATAATTAGGCTCCGAGTATTATCACGCATGATTTATGCCGAAGTCGTACGACCTGATCCAAAAATATACTATGTGCACTGCCGAGGGTCAAACGACACGAACCATAAATGCATCTATTAACCTGCCGAGGCGAACAACCCGCTATCATGAGAGTAGAAGAATTTATCTCGCTCGCGAAAATACTTGCGACGCGAGTGAACATGAATTTATCAGAGTTATGATAAAATTCTTCAATTCTCCCCAAACATAAGAAGTCCAAATTGGAGACTTTAAATCTTAAAATCCTTAATCTCAGCTCTATTTAAGACAATTAATATGAATAATCAACATAACAGTGCAAACAAAGCAGGATATAAATCTGAGACTACCCCGACACCACATGGAATTTAGCTACGCACGGACTCTCACCACCTAATGCGTACATAGCTTCCCACACAAGAAATTCACAACAAATACACCTAAGGGGATGAGTTCCCTCTTGCAAAGTTAGTCAAGAGACTTACCTCGTTCTCAAGCTCACTTCCGATCCAAAAATATTCTCTAAATCCTCAACTCGGTGCCAAACGACCCGAAACTAGTTAAATGTTATATAAATTAATCAATATGTGTTCAAAAGTTCATAATTTAACTATTAGAGTAATTACCCAACCCAAATTGGAAGATTCCAAAAATTCACCCCCGGGCCCATGTGCCTGGATTCCGAAAATCTTCAAAGATAATTGTTACTCATAACCTCACGAACTCAAATATAAAATTTTCACTCAATCCCATAACCATTTTCGTGGTCAAATCCCATTTTTATCAAAAGCTCGATTTATTCATCTAAACCCATAATTTTCACAAATTTACATGTTAAAATCTACCCATAATCTATGTATTTAACTTATATTTGATAGAAATTACTTACCTCAAATAGCTAGGTGAAAACCCTCTCTAAGAAGCTCCAAAATCGCCCAAGAAGTGAGAGAAATGGGTCAAAAATGGCTTAAGTCCCGTTTTAATGGAACCTTTCTGCCTCCGGGACTTTCACATCTGCGGTCAATGGGCCGCATCTACGACACCACTTCTGCGGACCAAGGTCCACTTATGCGGAAAGCTTCAGGCCCAGCACTGGCCACTTCTGCGGAGAGGAGACCGCATCTGCGAGCCCGCTTCTGCGGCTCGCCTCACGCATCTGCGAGCCCGCTTCTGCGGCTCGCCTCACGCCTAAACCCATAATTTTCACAAATTTACATGTTAAAATCTACCCATAATCTATGTATTTAACTTATATTTGATAGAAATTACTTACCTCAAATAGCTAGGTGAAAACCCTCTCTAAGAAGCTCCAAAATCGCCCAAGAAGTGAGAGAAATGGGTCAAAAATGGCTTAAGTCCCGTTTTAATGGAACCTTTCTGCCTCCGGGACTTTCACATCTGCGGTCAATGGGCCGCATCTACGGCACCACTTCTGCGGACCAAGGTCCACTTATGCGGAAAGCTTCAGGCCCAGCACTGGCCACTTCTGCGGAGAGGAGACCGCATCTGCGAGCCCGCTTCTGCGGCTCGCCTCACGCTTCTGCGGCTCGCCTCACGCTTCTGTGGCTCCAGGCCTGGACGACCCCTTCGCACCTGCGGCCCTTCCCTCGCAGAAGCGAGGCCACTTTGGCGGAACCCTCGCCGCTTCTGTGGGCCATAGCCAGCTTGCCTAGACTGCTTTGGCTTCCAAAAGCTCAGTGCGGGCTTGCATCTGCGGCCAGATGCTCGCAGGTGCGGGCAGCCCAGTACTGGTGCACCAGCAACCCCTTTCAAGTTCTAACTAAATCCGTGCATCATCCGGATTGTACCTGAGGCCCCCGAGGCCTCGTCCAAACATACCAACAAGTTTGAAATTATGAGACAGACTTGCTCGAACCCTCGGAACATGGAAAACAATACCAAAACTAAGAATCACATCCCAAACCAAATCGAATCAGCTTATGAACTTCAAGTTCTTCCAACTTGGTCCGTACGCGCCGAATCATACCTAAACTACTCGAAATGGCATCAAATTTTGCGTGCAAGTCTTAAATCAACATACAGAACTATTCTTGAGCTAGGAATCTCAAACGGACCCAGATAACACCAAAACCTACTCCGAACAAAATTTAAAGAACTTTAAAGCCTTCAATACACCAACTTTCAACATTAGGCACCGAAACGCTTACAGGTCATCCAAAACCCGATCCGAACACACGTCCAAGTCCAAAATCATCATATGAACCTATTGGAACTGTAAAATCCCAGTTCTGAGGTTGTTTACTCAAAATGTTGGCTCAAGTCAAGCTTAGCCCTTTTTAGCCAACATTAAGGAATCAAGTGTTCCGATTTCAACCCGAACCTTCTTAAACCCGAACCAACCATCCCTCCAGGTCATAAAACAGTAAAATCTCATACGGGGAGTCTTATTTAGGATAACGGGGATCTAGAAAGCAAAACAATTGGTTAGTTCGTTACATTCTCCACCTCTTAAACAACGTTCGTCCTCGAACGACTCTAGGATCCTACCTAGAGTGATGAATATGTGTGGATATTTGTTCTGCATGTCCTCCTCGGCCTCCCAAGTCGCCTCCTTGACTGGTTGGCCCCTCTAATGAACTTGTCTAGCAGCAATCTTCTTGGACCTCAACTGGAGAATATGTCTGTCAACAATGGCAACCAACTCCTCCTCACAACCCGGGCTTTCATCTAGCTGAATCGTGCTAAAGTCTAACACATGCGACATGTCAGCATGATACCTCCGGAGCATAGACACGTGGAAAACCGAATGAACTATCGATAGACTGGGAGGCAAAGCAAGCTTATAAGCAACCTCCACAACTCGTCTCAACACCTCAAATGGGCCTATAAACCTTGGGCTCAACTTGCCCTTCTTCCCAAACCTCATGATCCCCTTCATCGGCGAGACTTTCAAGAGAACCTTCTCGCCCATCATAAATGATACATCATGCGCCTTCTGATCCACGTAATTCTTCTTTCTTGACTGTGTTGTGCGAAGTCGCTCCTAAATCAACTTTACCTTTTCCAAGGCATCCTTCACTAAATCAGTACCATATAACTTAGCCTCGCCAGGCTCAAACCATCCAATGGGCAAACGAAATCGCCGATCATATAATGCCTCAAATGGAGCCATCTCGATGCTGGACTGATAATTATTATTGTAAGAAAACTCGGCCAAAGGAAAGAATCGATCACACTGCCCTCCAAAATCAATCACACATGCTATGAGCATATCCTCCAGGATCTAAACTGTCCGCTCCGACTGCCTATCGGTCTGCGGATGAAAGGCTGTGCTGAGCTCTACCTGGGTCCCCAACTCACTCTGTACTACCCTCCAAAAATGCGAAGTAAACTGAGGGCCTCTATCTGATATAATAGAGACAGGCACACCGTGCAACTGCACAATCTCCTGAATATAAATCTGAGCCAACCTCTCTGAAGAATACGTGGTAACAACCGGAATGAAGTGTGCCGACTTGGTCAACCTTTAGACAATGACCCAAACTGCATCAAACTTCCACAAGGTCTGCGGCTATCCAACTACGAAATCTATGGTAATGCGCTCCCATTTCCACTCAGGTATAACCATCTGCTGGAGTAGGCCCCCTGGCCTATGGTGCTCGTACTTAACTTGCTGGCAATTAGGGCACCTCGCTACATACTCAACTATGTCTTTCTTCATATACCGCCACCAATAATGGTGCCTTAGGTCGCGATACATCTTCGTAGCACCTGGGTGAATAAAATACCGAGAACTGTATGCCTCCTCTAGAATCTTTTCCCTTAATCCATCAACATTAGGGACACATAGGCGACCCTGGAGTCGTAGAACACCATCATCCCCGATTGTAACCTCTTTGGAACCACCTTGTAGTACCGTCTCTCTAAGAACCAATAAGTGTGGATCATCAAACTGACGAGCCTTAATCTGCTTGAATAGTGAAGACTGGGTGACAATGCATGCAAGAACTCGCCTGGGCTATGAAATATCAAACCTCATAAGTCTGTTAGCCAAGGACTGAATGTCCAAAGCTAGTGGCCTCTCCTATGCTGAAATGAATGCCAAACTGCCCATACTCTCCACCTTCCTACTCAAGGCATCTGCAACTACATTAGCCTTGCCCGAATGATAAAGGATGGTAATGTCATAATCTTTTAGTAACTCAAGCCACCTGTGCTGCCTCAAATTGAGATCCCTCTGCTTGAACAAATGCTGCAAGCTACGATGATCGGTGTAAACCTCACAGGATACCCTATAGAGATAATGCCTCCATATCTTAAGAGCATGAACAATCGCAGCCAACTCCAAATCATGTATGGGGTAATTCTTCTCGTGGGGCTTCAGCTGACGTGAAGCATATGCGATAACTCGCCCCTCCTGCATCAATATAGAACCCAAACCAACTCGTGAAGCGTCACAATACACTGTATACATCCCTGAACTGGAAGGCAACACTAACACTGGTGCTGAAGTCAATGCGGTCTTGAGCTTCTGAAAGCTCACCTCACAATCATCAGACCATCGGAACGGTGGACCATTCTGGGTCAATCTAGTCAAAGGTGTTGCAATGGATGAGAAGCCTTCCACAAACCGGCGATAATAACCTGCTAACCCCAAGAAGCTCCTGATCTCAGCCGCCATGGTAGGACGAGACCAACTCTGAACTGCCTTGATATTTTTGGGATCTACCTTAATACCATCGCCTAATACAACATGTCCCAAGAATGCCACAGAATTTAACCAGAACTCACACTTGGAGAACTTAGCATTTAGCTTCTGTTCCCGCAAGGTCTGAAGCACCACTCTCAAATGTTACTCATGCTCCTCCATGCTACATGAATAGATCAAAATGTCATCAATGAAGACAATGACAAACGACTCAATATATGGCCTGGACATCTAGTTCATCAAATCCATAAACGTTGCCGGGGCGTTAGTCAAACCGAAGGACATCACTAGGAACTCATAATGGCCCTATCTAGTCCGGAAGGCCGTCTTCGGAACATCCGAATCCCGAATCCTCAACTGATGGTACCCTGATCTCAAGTCGATCTTAGAGAACACCCTAGCACTCTACAACTAGTCAAACAAATCATCAATATGTGGCAGCAGGTACTTGTTCTTAATGATAACTTTGTTCAATTGGCGGTAATCAATGCACATCCGCATAATCCCATCTTTCTTCTTCAAAAATAACATCGGTGCACCCCAAGGCGACACACTCGGTCTGACAAACCCCTTTGCTAGCAACTCCTCAAGTTTCTCTTTCAACTTTTTCGTAGCCATGCGGTACGGTAGGATAGAGATAGGCTGGGTACCTGGAGCCAAATAAATACAGAAATCAATATCACGATATGGTGGCATACCTGGAAGATTAGAAGGAAATACATCGGGGAACTACTGGACCACGGGCACTGAATCAATCGCCGAAGTCTCTGCAGTAGTATCCCGAACATAAGCTAGATAAGACAAACAACCCTTCTCGACCATGTGTCGAGCCTTCAGAAAAGGGAAAACCTGGCTAGATGTGCTGACAGACGAACCTTTCCACTCAAATCTAGGAAGCTCTAGCATCGCCAAGGTAACAGGCTTGGCATGGCAATCAAGGATGGCATGATATGGGGACAACCAGTCCATGCCCAGGATGACCTCAAAGTTGGTCATATC
Source organism: Nicotiana tomentosiformis (assembly GCF_000390325.3). NCBI lineage: Eukaryota > Viridiplantae > Streptophyta > Magnoliopsida > Solanales > Solanaceae > Nicotiana > Nicotiana tomentosiformis. Next base: position 81,347,163 of record NC_090817.1, on the reverse strand, counting down.
AAGAAACTGAAGATCCGCTCGGGTCTCATAACCATAGAAAATAACAATGCAGGACCGGTAGATCCGGTCTACGAAAACAGGACCGGGGTCATCCAAAACCCGATCCGAATACACGCCCAAGTCCAAAATCATCATACGAACCTATTGGAACCGTCAAATCCTGGTTTTGAGGTCGTTTGCTCAAAATGACGACTCAAGTCAAACTTAGCCTGTTTTAGCAAACATTAAGGAACCAAGTGTTCCGATTTCAACCCGAACCCTCCTAAACCCGAACCAACCGTCCCCGCAGGTCATAAAATAGTAAAAACACATACGAAGAGTCTTATTTAGGGAAAATGGGATCTAAAAAGCAAAACGACCGGTCGGGTCGTTACAACACCGAGTGAGATAACGAGTTCTATCTTAAGAGGTGCATAGATCAAGCATATTAATAATTCTTTTATTTAAACCAGTATGTTACCAACAACTCAATAAAATATGATATAGTGACTCAACAAAATTAAATTAACATTGACAATCAATTCACCAAGTTATGACGGAGGCACAAATTGGCATGTTAAAGCTACACAACAAATCACGTAGAATGCATGACTGGCACAAGAAACCACAATCGTTCCAACACCAAGATAGCAACGAATAACCAAACACAATCAAAATGCGGATGAATGATTGAAGGAAGAACAATAACCATTCAAATTAACAAGTCGTTCCAACATGGAATATAGAATGAAAATCACAACCGAGGTACCACCTCATATTTACATTTCACAATTTCAATCACAATCTTTCCTTATATTGCCCGTGAGCCTTACATTTGAAATAGGTTTTGAAAACATTTTTACCAAAATAGCTACATGGACTTTAGCCCACCTTATGACGCTGCGTGGCTTCATGTAGTTCCCCTACAAGCAACACGCACATAAGTCCCACCTTATACCGCCGCATGCACATTAACCCCAAGCCTTATACCGCCGCATGCACGTCAATATCACATTACAATAACAACTCACACTACAAGTGCCCATATATCACAATTTGCCAACAATCAACAATATCAATATTTCCACAACAATAGCCCATGGCTCCACCACAATAGGTAAAAGAATATCAACAATAACAATGAATGTAAAATGCTCAACAAAGAAGATGTTTCAACAATAATAATTTTGCCTCAACGTGATAATGAATTTCAAAACTTCAACACCAATAACTCAATAATGAGAGACAATGTATAACCGTGATGTTAAATAAGAATAACTCAAAATGGAAGAGAAAACGTGTAGCAATGACTTCAAATAATGGAAATCAACAAGGAAAGGGATAACATGAACAATAACTCCAAATAATGATAATCAACAATGAGAGAGATAACACAAAATATGACTTCAAATAATGATAATCATCAATGAGAGAGATAACACGAAAACTGACTTCAAATAATGATAATTAACAATAAGAGAGATAACATGTAACAATAATAGAGGCAACAAGTTCAACTAAGGCATGAGCGTAATTTTGTCACGACCCAAAATCCAACTAGCCGTGATGACACCTAACCTCACCCTCTAGGTAAGACAAATAATAACAATCCAATTAAATAAAAATTTAACTGACTCTAATACACTCCCCAAGGATTGGTAGTACAACTCATGAGCTTTTGAGATTTAGAATTTTCAAAGCTGTTATGAAATAAACTACATCATCTGTTTGAAATATACATGAACAGATTAATGTTTCTAAAGCTACCAAGAACAAGAGGCAGCTATGACTGGATTGCGGAAACGTCTTCCATGCCAGCTCCCTCCGTACACCGCAACATCAACATCCAAAATCTGCACACAAGGTGCAGAATTGTAGTATGAGTACAACCGACCCCATGTACTTAGTAAGTATCTTGTCTAACCTCGTCGAAGTAGTGACGAAGATTTTTAGTAAAACGATGCTCATGGTTATAACATGTACAGTATACTAACAATAAAAATAATTATAGAACATAACAGATAAGGGTACAATGAACAACTATGCGAGGCAGAAAAAGATTACTAGGAGAAATCACAATAGCAAATTCAAAACTTTCCTGGTGTGAGAAATATATTCAAGATATCACATCAAAATGGCACAGTAACACCTTCGTGAACTTGTCTCATTCTTACTCAATATATATATGTAGATCAAATCAATTGGCACGGCAAATCCCTTCGTGCATTTATCTCTTTCTCACCTAGCATACATATAACAGTACCAACCTGTCACGACCCAAAATTCTAACATGTCGTGATGGGGCCTATCTCGATACTAGGAAAGCCAACAATCTCAATACCCCACAATTTCTTTTAAGTTTTAAAATATAATATTTAAATACAATCCACAATTCTCGCAAATATCGATACAAACACTCCAAAACCTGGTGTCACTGAGTACATGAGCATCTAATATGAATACAAGTTTGGAAATTACGGTCCATAATAGTCTAAGACCAAATACAGTAAATAAGGAGATAGGGAAGGAGAGGCATGATCTGCGAAACACGACAGCTATCTCTGAATCTCCGTAAAATCAACTGTGAGAAAGAATCAACACTCGCTATGTCCGGGAATACCCAGATCTGCATACGAAGTGCAGGGTGTAGTATGAGTACAACCAACTCAGTAAGTAACAATAATAAATAAGGAACTGAATATAGTGACGAGCTACACAGTTACAGTTCATTTTCAGTAATTCCAGCAGAGAGTAGACATGCTTTCAATTCCATAAGTTTAAGTCAAATCAGTTTTATACAATTCAAGTTCATGTAATCCGGATATAAAATCTTTCAGAGAATTTCACAACAATGACAGATAGCACCTAAGTGCAACAACGAATGAAAATCACGTACAACATCTCTGGGCAACAGTTACTCAACTCGTTATAACAACTCAACCACTCGACTCTCAGCCCTCAGCACTCACACTCAATGGGTACCCGCGCTCACTGGGGGTGTACAGACTCCGGAGGGGCTCCTACAGCCCAAGCGCTATAATCTGCACGGACAACTCACGTGCTGCACGGACAACTCACGTGCCATAGTATAAATATCTGGATCCACAGGGACAACTCATGTACTATAGTATAATATAAGGATCCGCACATACAACTCACGTGCTGCACGGACAACTCACGTGCTATAGTATTATTTAAGGATCCGCACGGATAACTCACGTGCTGCACAGACAACTCACGTGTTATAGTATAATATCTCACAATTAGGCCCTCGGCCTCACTCAGTCATAAATCTCTCCAGTTTCTCAGGCTCTCAATAGTCGTGATAATCAGCCCAAACAATAATAATATGATACACCAATAATGAACAATGAAGACTGAGATAAAATAAACAAGTAAACTGTGGCTGAGTATAAAACAACAATTTAGTAGATAATTCAACGTGTACACGACCTCTATGGTCCCAACAGTACCATCATATAGCCTAAACATAGTTTCTAACATGACTTACAATCAAATTTCCACAACACATAGAGAGCATATAGCTAACAACAAGTTATTCAACCTTACAAATTCACGGGACGGACCAAGTCACAATCCCCTCGGTGCACGCCCACACGCCCGTCACCTAGCATGTGCGTCACCTCAAAAATAATCACATGACACAAAATCTGGGGTTTCATACCCTCAAGACCAGATTTAAAACTGTTACTTACCTCAAACCGTGTAATTCTTTATTCCGCTATGCCCTTGCCACGAGAATTGACCTCCATACACCTCAAATCTAGCCACAAATAATTTGATTCAGTCAATAAAATTTATTGGAATTAATTCCATAAAACAATGCTAATTTTCCATAAAACGCCGAAATTTAGCTCAAAAATCGCCCGTGGGGCCCATATCTCAGAATCCGGCGAAAGTTACAAAATATGAACGTCCATTCAACCACGAGTCTAACCATACTAAAATTACTAAATTCCGATAAAAATTCGGCCCTCAAATCCTCAAATTTATCCAAGAGGGTTTTCAAACTTTTCCAACTCCATTCACTAATTAAATGATAAAAACTGTGATGGATTCGGGTAATCTAACCAAAATTGAGTTAAGAACACTTACCCCAATGTTTCCTCTAAAAATCTCCCACAAATCACCATAATCCGAGCTCCAAATTGGTAAAAATGAAAAGTTTTCTGAACTTAAACTCTCTGCCCAGTCATTTGCTCTACGAGATCGCGAACAAACACACGCGATCACGAAGCACAGTTTTCCACTGCCCAGAAAAGACACTACGCGACCGCGGTGTCCTTCACGCGAGCGCGAAGCTCAAACTCACAGGCCTACGCGATCGCGGACTCGTCCACGCGATCGTGAAGTATAAAATGCGTGACCTCCACTTCTGCTACACTTACTCTACGTGAACGCAACCTTAGCCACGCGTTCATGAATCCCAAAATCCCAGAGCTACGCGATCACATCCCTCTTCACGCGATCGCATAGAACAAAAACTCAACAGCCTCCAATTAACCCTACATGATCGCGGATATCCGCACGCGATCGCATAGAACAAAACTCAGCAGCCCCCAATTTACCCTACGCGATCGCGACCACATTCATGCGATCGCGTATAAGGAAACCAGATACATACATCATAAAATTCCAGCAGTTGTTTAAGTCCAAATTTTGATCCATTAACCATCCGAAACTCACCTGAGGCTCCCGGGACCTCAACTAAATACACCAACAAGTTCTAAAACCTCATACGAACTTAGATGAAACCTCAAATTACATCGAACAATGCTAAAACCACGAATCATACCCCAATTCAAGCATAATGAACTTTAAAATTTCAAGTTTCCACAAACGACGCCGGAACCTATCAAATCAAGTCCGATTGACCTCTAATTTTGCACACAAGTCATAAGTGACATAACAAACCTACTAAAATTTTTAAAATTGGATTTCGACCCCGATATCAAAAAGTCAAACCTCGGTCAAACTTTTCAAAAATTCGACTTTCGCCATTTCAAGCCTAATTCCACTACAGACCTCCAAATAATTTTCTGAACACGTTCCTAAATCTAAAATCACTATACCGAGCTATTAGAATCATCAAAATTTAAATCCGAGGTCGTTTACACATAAGTTCACATCCGGTCAACTTTTCTAACTTAATTTTTTATTTATGAGACTAAGTGTCTCGTTTTACTCCGAATTTCTTCCGGACTCGAACCAACTAACTCAGTAAGTCATAAAATGACTGTAAAGCATAAACTGAGCAGTAAATGAGGGAACGGGGTTATAATACTCAAAACGACCGATTGGGTCGTCAAACAACTAGGTGGGGAAAATGCCAACAACAATGAAAAAAAATAAGGTGGGAGGCACACCGCAACACTTGGGGTAGAGGATACAGAAAGAACAACGACTACAAGTCACATTAAAAACATAGGTGCACAATAACAACTCAAGATAAAGGCATGAATGTATACACAATGAAAAGATATCACAATATAAAGTATGTCTCTTTTCCTCGCTTGCACGGAAACACCCTTCGTGCTTTTACGCTCATCCTCACATGATAATGTAAATGAAATGGCACGTTATTATCCTTCATGCATACTAATGTACATAACGGCATCACCCTTCGTGCTTTACACTCTCCCTCACATGATAATGTATATGAAATGGCACGACATCACCCTTCGTGCTTTACACTCTCCCTCACATGATAATGTATATGAGATGGCACGACATCACCCTTCGTGCTTTACACTCTTTCTTACCAGGCATATGAATATCATTAACAAGCAAGGTAGGAAGCATAAATAACAACAAGAAGAGTGTTCAAACGAATGTTCCAATTGAACATAAATCACGGCTTTCAGGTCAATAACAATTCAACAAACTTCAAGTACTTTATTATCCAGTATTTCAACAAGTCTCAAAAATGATCTTCAACTCATGTATATAATTCAAAATCTCAAGAATAACAGCCGTAAAGTCGTATTTGTGATTAAGTATAATAACGATCGGATTTAGCACATCAATAGTTTTCACCAAAGTCCGTCAGGTTTTTAATCAAATTATAATAAGCCAAATCAGGGTTTCTAGCATTTAATGTCATATTTATAGAAATCTAGAAGTCAAAGAAGACATGAAGCAAGAGTGTCACATAATTCTACAAAGCACAATAAATCGTATAATTTACCCCCGAGCATGATTAACCCTAGCACATGCATATATGCTCGTCACCTCATATATGTATCACCCCCGCATGTAACAAACAATGGCAATTAGTATGAAAAATTCCCTCAACAAAGATAGGCAAAACACTTACCTCAAACAAGCCAATCCAATGCCGAGCAAGATAAACAATGCCCATAAATTTCCAGTCCGCGCCTATCAACTTCCAAACGCCTTCCTATCTCCTCAATTCAAGCCAAACGATCTGTATCTATTCATACCACGTGCAAATTAATCACAATATACTCCGATGTTTATAATATAACAATTTATAAAAATTCTCAACTCTGCTCGAAAAGTCGACAGTGGGCCCCATATCTAGGAATCCGACGAAACTCACAAAATCCGACAACCCATTCAATTATGAGTCCAACCATACTAATTTTAAGGAATTATAGAAAATTCCCCCGATTTCTCTTGAAAAATCAATAATCTTACGCCGAAAACGAAGATTAATTCATGAAATATAATCACAAGGGATTCAAGAACACTTACCCTGTGGTGAGATTCCTCTCCAAGGTTGCCCAAACCGAGCTCCAAAATCCGAAAAATGGGCAAAACTATTGAACCCTCGAATATAAGGCATTCTGACCAGCGTTTCCGCATTTGCGGACAGTAGGTCGCATCTGCGACCATCGCTTCTGCGGAACAAGCTCGCATCTGCGAGACAGCCTTGGCCAGCAGTGATCGATTTTGTGATGCCCAGGACCGCATCTGCCGTCGCACTTCTACTCAGGTTCCTCCGCATCTGCGGCTCCTGCCTAGCAGTGCCCAGTCCGCTTTTGTGATAGGCTTCTCGCTTCTGCGGAGTCGCTTCTGCGACCAAGCTTCCGAAGAAGCGGTTGCACCAACAACTCAAAAATTCCAGCAGCTTCAACAAGGCTTCAATTGATCCGAATCCCATCCGAAACTCACCCGCCACTCGGGACCTTGTCCAAATATACCAATAAGTCCAGTAACATAACACAGAATTACTCGAGGTTTCAAATTACACATAACAATATCGAAATTACAAATTGCACCTCGAATCGAACTTATGAATTTTTAAATTTTCAAATTCTATATCTTGTGCCGAAGCGTATCAAATTAATCCGGAATGAACTTAAATTTTTCGTACAAGTCATAAATGATATAACGAAGCTATTGAAATTCCCGGAATCATAGTCCGGACTCGATATCATAAAATTCAACTTCCGGTCAAACTTCCAAACCTTCAATTCTTATTTTTGCCATTTCAAGCCAAATTTAACTACGAATTACAAAATAAATATCCAGACACACTCCTAAGTCCAAAATCACCATACAGAGCTATTGGAACCATCAAAACTCCATTCCGGAGTCGTTTGCACAAAAGTCAAACTCCGGTCAACCCTTTTTATTTAAGCTTCCAACATGAATTTCATTCATCCGAACTAATCCCGAAACACCTGAGAACCAAAGGCGACAATACACACTGGTCATAATACATCATCTGAAGTTATTCAAGACTTCAAATAGTTGAAAGGAGTATAAATACTCATAACGACCGGTCGGGTCGTTACATTCTCCCCCACTTAAACATACGTTTGTCCTTAAACGTGCCAAGAGTTGTTTCCAAGCCATCAAATCACTATTCCACCTTACCACGCACATACCCGGAGGTGATCCCACGTCACCCTATTTCATATAGGCCCGACGATACAACGTAATTAAGGACCATTAATTCAACCTTAGTCCATAAACCTTTGAATTCATTTCCAACATTTAGAATTTCTTACAAGACCCGAATCTCATATCTAAATACTGTATAAGTTTGAACAAGCTGTATCAAGCCATAACCATATCCCCCGATATAATCACATAGCATACTACACAACTCACATACTTGCAGCACCATTTTCGATCACAGTAACTACTCAAAACCAACCCAGTACTAGTATTAAACCCCACATCAAACAAAACCTCATTCCAAAACCTTCGTACACTACTGATAATGAAAGAAACACTCAAAAAAAAAACTCATAACCATTCATAAGATCAACTAGTCATGGAGCTCTCTCGCCCCTACCAGAACCATAATCACTTTCTAAGTCGACTTTCGATATTATCCTCCCAAATATACCGTAATAAAATTTGATAGTACCCATTCTAGGTCCAATGGCCTATATTATCAAACACAACTATTCCACAGACACACCACACCTTATAAGTCAAGCCCCAAACTGCACAATCCGAGAACCCAAGAATAGGAATGTCTCAAAGAAGAGAACCGTATTGCAAGTTCAACAAGCACCACCACAATCGCAATGCTATGAGCTCATCATATATAGTAGAACTAAGACACACAAATCTAATACCGGTAACCAACTCTCCAAGAGCTCACATTAACATTAACCGCATGGACAAAGCACGTGCTATAGCATCAATATCTGGACCCGCGCGGATAATTCACGTGCCAATAATATAATCCGCCTGGCATGGTCGCAGGCCTCCAGTCCAAACATATCATACATGAGTAATCAAATAAGTACACATGTATGTGATAAATGAAATAGAATTCACATGCTCCTGGACTGGTATAAATAGCACGCCATAGAGTAGGCATGTGCAAAGTGTGCTATCACAACTCAAATCGGCAAGTTAACGCATAAATAATAACTACCAAGTTTATTCAGGGAATTAGCCTCTTTGTAACCTTAAGTATAGCCTAGATAGTTCTCAACAAAGGTACGAATACGAGAAATGTTATAACTTTATGCTTAACAGTGAACTCTAGGCATATCATAGCTTAAGCATTCTTCCGAGTATGAATGCTTGCCCCGATGCCCACACATGGGCTCAAACCTCACATATATATGTACTCGTAGAGTGCAACTATCATAAATAATTAACACAACTAGTGCCTCCACTGAGTTTAAATAAAATACTAACAATAAATAGGCCGCAACCCTGAAACAATATGCTTCTGTAAACTCCCAGTCTCCAAATTCAAAGAACACATGAATCACCGTAACTGGTCCCAACTCCAGCACTCGAATGACTAACACATCTTTCATGCTTAATTATTCCACGAGGAATACTTCTATAATTCTTCCGTGCCACATAGCAAAAATTCGAATATCAACAGTCAATCAACCAGGCGAATACCACAATACTAACGAAACATCCGTAAGTCAAAACACAGTGTGCCCTTCTGAATGTACACTCTTCTCAGGTAATACCACTAGTGCCATTATCTAAAATTGCATGTGCTCCATAAACTCATGACCTTCCCTATGAAACTGAATCGTATACTTGCACATGCAAATCCAAATCTCACTCCACGCACCGCCTCTATTAGGCCATCCTATGAAAACACGAGAACCTCATTAACACTCTGAGTCACAAGAAAAATACATACCCGGTTAGTTAGAAACCTTCCATTTGCTTCCTTTCAGGAGAAAATTACAATACACAACACGTTCCCCACACCGGTAGAAAGTATCCGGTTCAAACCATGGTAGAAACCATCAAGAACTCTTTGAAATTCATTTGCATATAACCAAGCTAGCAGAACCGAATTCCTCTAACTCAACCAAGCCACGCAGGTCTCCAAACCCAAGAATATTACCACAAAAACATATGTAGAGCCTCACCACATCATAATTATCCCAATAAATACTACAACCGAAACACCTACTCTGAAAATACCTTATGTGAATTTAAAATTGTTCTTCTTACCTTTCTTATACTTAAATTTAAAATCCATAGTCATATAGAATTGCCGCAAGTCCCGACACCATCAAATGGAAATCTCAGATTCTATCCATACACAAGTCCGGAAAAATTCTCAATTGCTATATATAAATCTCAAACCCATTAGAACCTTCTCAAGAGTCACCCACCTTGCTCAAATCTAAATTGCACCGTCTAAACAGGCCTAAAGACACATGCCCCATTAGCACAACAATACCCAAAGAAGTAACCCTGCCTTAACACCACCGATTGAATTCATACTCCGTGCGCACTACATCCCTCACAAATAACAACTCACACATCTCATGATTTTCATATACTTATAAAGTGCAATATAACTTGTATCCAACAATTTCATTACTCGAGTCATCCTCGATATCGACCTATGCAGTCATAACTGATCCGCAATTATGCCTCTAACCCAAAACTAGTATTGCCTAGGCCCAATAGGTATTCAGGATCTAAATGTTACTGTGGATGAGCCCACACATTTTGATCTTGACATAATGCATGTTGAGAGAAAGGCACAATATGTTGCAGCTAGGAGGAGGAGGATAAATAAAAGAATATAAATTAAGAATGCCTCTGGTACACATAACCATGCAATCAAATTGTCATTAGCAGGCTCCCCCACTTGTCTCAAAGACGTAGATTAAAACACTCAATAACTCACAATACCCATACCGTATTACTGCCATGATACTGCAGTGAGATTCAACTAAATTCTTCACAAGCTCATGCAACGTAACCCGTATAGTACCTCAATTAATCTGCTAAGCTCGGCTTCATTATCGTGACGGCCAGGTCGACTTCCTTGACCATTTCAAATTCAAATCTCAACACATAGAACCTGCTCGTAGAAAAAAAATTCTCCACATAACATTGTAAGGATCACACATATGTAAATCACCCCGCAGGTGATAACCCGCCTGCTTAGCCTCAAACTGGCATCTCTCTACACCCTTCCGCAACCATAATTAAACAACATGAAAGATCCTTCAACACATTCATTCTCGAGACTATACGTCAAATCAAGGCAGACACCAAACACCCAATAGCCCATTTTCATCACATTAAAGCCATCTGAACATATCCCACAGTCACATCAAAATCATCACATAGTCATTCAACCACTCATCGAGCCACAAATTCCACTCATAGGGACACTACCGAATACATAAGTCCAAACACACAAGTTCATACAACCGAAAATACCAAGCTTAAGCTGCGGTCTAACCCTAGCCTCAAGTCCTCCAGACTGGCCCATCACCAAAATACAGAAAAAATGTGTCGTACCTTGTTCATAGAATCACAAGTTGTCGATGCACAGCTGATACTGAGCGTTCACATACGCGTACGAGTGAGTGGAATGAATTCAAAGTGGTACGCTTCAAGTCGAATCAGTGTCGCACGATAAGGAAAGAAAGATGAGAAGTTTATCCTAAAATGCCATGTAGCCTATCGAAGATAAGTATGGACGTCATCATACCGATCCGCAAGACTCTACTAGACACTTGCTCATGATTGTAGAACCTATGAACCTAGAGCTCTGATACCAACTTGTCATGACCCAAAATCCAACTAGCCATGATGGCACCTGACCTCACCTGCTAGGTAAGCCAAATAACAACAATCCGATTCAATTAAAATTTAACTGACTCTAATACACTCCCCAAGGCCTGGTAGTACAACTCATGAGCTTCTATGATTTAGAATTTGCAAAGCTGATATTAAATAAACTACGTCATCTGTTGAAATATACATGAACATATTAATGATTCTAAAGCTACCAAGAATAAGATGCAGCTATGACCGGATTGCGAAAATGTCTTCAATGCCAGCTCATCCCATACACGGCAACATCAATATCCAAAATCTATACAAAAGGTGCAAAAGTGTAGTATGAGTACAACCGACCCCATGTACTCAGTAAGTATCTTGTCTAACCTCGTCGAAGTAGTGACGAGTATTTTTAGTAAAATGATACTCACGGTTATAACCTGTACAGTATACTAACAATAGAAATAATTATAGAACATAATAGATAAGGGTACAATGAAACAACTATACGAGGCACCAAAAGATTACTAGGAGAAATCACAATAGCAAATTCATAAATTTCCTGGTGTGAGATATATATTCAAGATATCACATCAAATGGCACGGTAACACCTTCGTGCACTTGTCTCATTATCACCCAATATATATATATAGATCAAATCAATTGGCACGGTAACACCCTTCGTGCATTTATCTCTTTCTCACCGAGCATACATATAACAATACCAACTAGGTGGGAGAAATGCCAATAACAATGAAAAGAAATAAGGTGGGAGGCATACCGCAACACTTGGGGTAGAGGATACAGAAAGAACAACGACTACAAGTCACATAGAAAATATAGGAGCACAATAACAGCTCAAGTTAAAGGCATGAATGTATACACAATAAACAGATGTCACAATATAATATATGTCTCTTTTCCTCGCTAGCACGGAAACACCCTTCGTGCTTTTACTCTCATCCTCACATAATAATGTAAATGAAATGGTATGGTATTATCCTTCATGCATAATAATGTACATGACGACATCACCCTTCGTGCTTTACACTCTCCCTCACATGATAATGTATATGAAATGGCACGGCATCACCCTTCGTGCTTTACACTCTCCCTCACATGATAATGTATATGAGATGGCATGATATAACTCTTCATGCTTTACACTCTTCCTTACCAAGCATATGTATATCATTAACAAGCAAGGTAGGAAGCATAAATAATAAGAAGGAAAGTGTTTAAACTAATGTTCCAATTGAACATCAATCACGACTTTCAGGTCAATAACAATTCAATAAACTTCAAGTACTTTATTATCCCAGTATTTCAACAAGTCTGAAAAATGATCTTCAAATCATGTATAGAATTCAAAATCTCAAGAATAACGGTCGTAGAGTCGTATTTGTGATTAAGTATAATAACGACCGAATTTAGCACATCAATAATTTTCACAAAAGTCCGTCAGCTTTTTAATCAAATTATAATAAGCCAAATAAGGGTTTTTAGCATTTAATGTCATATTCATAGAAATCTAGAAGTCAAAGAAGACATGAAACAAGAGTGTCACATAATTCTACAAAGCACAATAAATCGTATAATTTACCCCCGAGCATGATTAACCCTGGCACATGCATATATGCTCGTCACCTCTTATATGTCTCACCTCCGCATGTAACAAACAGTGGCAATTAGTAGGAAAAATTCCCTCAACAAAGTTAGGCAAAACACTCACCTCAAACAAGCCAATCCAATGCCGAGCAAGATAAACAATGCCCAGAAATTTCCAGTTCGCGCGTATAAACCTCCAAGCGCCTTCCTATCTCCTCAATTCAAGCCAAATGACCCGTATCTATTCAAACCGTATGCAAATTAATCAAAATATACTCTAATGCTTATAATTTAACAATTTATAAAAATTCTCAACTCTGCTCGAAAAGTCGATAGTGGGGCCCACGTCTCAGAAGCCGACGAAACTAACAAAATACAACAACCCATTCAATTACGTGTCCAACCATACTAATTTTACTCAAATCCGACTCCGAATCGATGTTCAAAACTCGAAAATTTATTTTAAGAAATTATAGAAAATTCCTCCGATTTCTCTTGAAAAATCAATAATCTAACGCCGAAAATAGAGATTAATTCATGAAATATAATTCCAAGGGAGGCAAGAATATTTACCCCAAGTTGTGTGGTGAAATTCTTCTCCAAGGTCACCCAAACCAAGCTCCAAAATCAGAAAAATAGGCAAAAATGTTGAACCCTTGAATATAAGGCATTCTGCCAGTGTTTCCGCATTTACGGACAGTAGGTCGCATCTGCGACCATCGCTTCTGCGGAACAAGCTCGCATCTACGCGACAGCCTTGGCCAACAGTGATCGTTTCTGCGATGCCCAGGACCGCATCTGCGGCTCCTACCCACCAGTGCCCAGTCCGCTTCTGCGATGGGCTTCTCGCTTCTGCGACCAAGCTTCTGCAGAAGCGGTTGCACCAACAACTCAAAAATTTCAGCAGCTTCAACAAGGCTTCAATCAATCCGAACCCTATCCGAAACTCACCCGCCACTTGGGACTTTGTCCGAATATACCAATAAGTCCCGTAACATAACACAGACTTACTCGAGATTTCAAATTACACATAACAACATCGAAATTACAAATTGCACCTCGAATCGAACTTATGAATTTTCAAATTTTATATCTTGTGCCGAAACGTGTCAAATCAATCCAGAATAAACTCAAATTTTGCGTACAAGTCATAAATGATATAACAAAGCTACTGAAATTTCCATAATCACAATCCGGACCCGATATCATAAAAGTCAACTTCCGGACAAACTTCCAAACCTTCAATTTCTTATTTTTGCCATTTCAAGCCAAATTCAACTATGGATTTCAAAATAAATATCCAGACATACTCCTAAGTCCGAAATCACCATACATAGCTATTGGAACCATCAAAACTCCATTCCGAAGTCGTTTGCATAAAATTCAAACTCCGATCAACCCTATTTATTTAAGCTTCCAACATGAATTTCATTCATCCGAACTAATCCCGAAACATCTAAGAACCAAAGCCAGCAATACACACTGGTCATAATATATCATGTGAAGTTATTCAAGATTTCAAATAGTTGAAAGGAGCATAAATACTCAAAATGACCGGTCGGGTCGTTACAAATTTATCAATTATGATGTAGAACAAGTGTTAACGAAATCATTTAACGCATGTAAGGATAGACTAACACAAGTAAGAATAGATTGACTATGAGAATTTTGAACATGATATGGCATTTCAATTAAAGCATGAAAATAGTCTAAGTAGCCTAAACCAGTCAAATACCACATCCGACCTGTGTACCCACTCGCCACATTACGTACACGCCTTTCACATAGCACAAATGAATCAATCAATACCAATTCCTAAGGGGTAGTTTTCCCCACATAAAGTTAGTCAAGGTTCTTTATCTTAACTAGGCCAATTCAATACTTGAAAATAGCTTTTCCCTTAAAATTCGTCTCTGCACGACTCAAATCTAACCAAAATCGACCTAATACCATCAAACAATGCAACAGAAACTAATTACAATAAATAAATCTATGATTTTTTATATTTTCCCAAAAAGTCAATAAAAGTCAACATCGGGCTCGCCTTGGATTCCGAATCCAAGATTACCCGAGCGTAGCCCGAACCAATACAAGCTCATAAGAATGAAAACTGACTCAATCATAGTCCGATAACTCAGTTGTTCTACCTTGTTTCATGTGCCAAACGATCCCGAAACTCACTTTTGATGTCTCCAATGGATTCTTCGTGAAATTCCAGTCAAGTTAGGCTTTTGAATCACTCTATTTGACCTTATAATGAAGGATATTGGTTTCAATATTTGAAAATAGTGCAGATTTTTAAATATTAATTTAGTGGAAATTTCGTAATTAATCTGAAAAAGTTGGCAACCCAATTCTTAGTAAAATGATCATAAATGCCTCATACGATGCCGAAACTTGATGATTTTAGTTGCTATGGTTCCAAAATTACGATACAGATATAATTATTTAATCGAAACATGATGAAATACCATTTGCTCAATATGGTAACCTTTATGTTCAAATCGACGTCAAAATCGATAACAATCATCATACAACCCAAACCTATCCAAAATTCATCGAAATTTAACCAAACTTTGTGGACATGTCCAAAATCCTCATACAAATGTATTGGAATAATTAAAACTCGATTCCGAGTCTGTTAGCCAAAAGTCAAACCTTGGCAGCTCTTCCAACTTAAAACTTCTAAAACAAGAATCATTCTTCCAAATCAATCCCAAACTGCTCGAAAACCGAAACCAACCATACACACAAGTCATAATACATAATATGAAGTTACTCAAAGTTTCAAACCACCGAATGAAATGCTAAAACTCAAAATGATTGGTTGGGTCGTTACATTCCTGGAAAGAAAAATAAAGTTTGTAAATTAATTAAATCTCTCTATGGCCTTAAACAAGCTCCTAAGCAGTGATATGAGAAATTTGAACAAGTCTTACTGAGAGACGGTTTTACTTCAGTTGAGGTGGATAAATGTGTTTATACTAAAGTGGTAGACAATGATTATGTTATAATATGTCTATATATTGATGACATGATGATTATATTTGGTACAAGTTAAATATTGTGTAAGGTACTAAATTATTTCTGTCTGCTAATTTTGATACGAAAGATCTGGGTAAAGTAAACAAAATATTGGGAGTTAAAGTTATAAGGAGTGAAGATGTCATAATGTTATCACAAGAACATTATGTTGAGAGACTTCTTAAGAAGTTTAAATATTTTAATATCACACCTGTGAGCACTCCTTTTGCTGCTAACTCTCAATTGAAAAAAATAATGGTAACCCAGTTGCTCAGTCTAAATATGCTCAGATTATTGGGAGTCTGATGTATTTAATGAATTTTACAAGGCCTGATGTATATGCGGTGTGTAGACTGAGTAGATATACTCATAATCCCAACAGAGAACATTGGTCTGCATTAAATAGACTAAGAAAATATTTGAGAGGAACCATGAATTATGGTATCCTATATAGTGTATTTCCTTATATTTTAGAATGGCACATTGATGCAAACTGGATCTCTGATTCAGATGAGACAAAATCCACTAGTGGTTATGTAGTCACCCTTGGTGGTAGTGCAATATCGTGGAAATCAGCTAAACAGACGATCATAGCTAGATCAACTATGGAATCAGAGTTCTTATCTCTAGAGTTAGCTGGTTCTCAGACTGAGTGGCTAAGAAACTTCTTAGCTAATATTCCTTTAATAAAGGACATATAGCCTCTTGTGTCTATGCATTGTGATTGTCAAGCTGCAATAGCTATTCCAAAGAATAAATCTTATAATTGTAAAAGTAGATACATGAAATTGATACATGATGTCATAAAGAAGATGCTGAGAGATGGAATAATTGTCACTGATTATGTGAAGTCAGAAGTTAATTTGACCGATCCTCTGACTAAACCCGTTGGAAGAAAATTAATTCTTCAAATCTCAAAAGATATGGGGTTAAGGCCGACATGTTTTCAATAGAGATGGTAACCCAACCTATGTGATTGGAGATCCCATGAAGTAGGTTCATATGGGTAATAACAAGTCGATATTGACATTGAATCATTAAAAGAGAGTCTTAATTGCTACTTATTGAGAGGATGTGTCATAACTCTTAATGAATTTATATTCCTTATGGATGGTGTATTTAAAAGCAGTATACACTTGATGAATTTACCTATATGAGAGTGGATTGGGCCTCTCCTATGAGATTTTGGCCTAGTCTCTAGTGCTCTCATGAATTACTAGGCACGTGCATGGCCTAGTGGCGCAAAACCGCGTTGAACAATAAAATTTTGAGGGTCGAAATGTGATTGATAAAATTTCTGACTTACAATAAGAATTATTGGTTCATAGAAATATTATATTTCATCAGTAATTCTGTGAGTTAAGTTTTATTGGTCTAAGTTTGGTTCTTAATCCTGAAGACACCAAACCTATTACATTTAGACCATTCAAATCCAACAAGTCTTACTCTATCCTACTCTGTATTCCTAAACAAAGAGTCTTTAGATGTGAGGGATTGTTGATAATTGTTGGTAATGTTTCAAAAGTCATTTTACATGTGGCATTATTTTAAAAGATTGTTCGACAAATGGCTTTACTAAGCCAAGTGGCATTTTGCATGAGATATTTTGGCATCTTGCATGAAGGAAATTTGACAAGCAAGTAAAACACTTGTCTTGTGAAGAAGCTTTCCTTAGGCCTATATATAGCCATGGTTAGGCCATCATTTTTCCATCATCCAAAAAAAATAAGAAGAGCTCATCATTAGTAATCATTAGCAAGAGAAGAAATTATTCTATCTTCTTTTCCTTCTATACGTCCTTCTCCTTCTAATTTCCTCTTCTATAATATTTTAATTAGCATAAGATATTAGTTGCTCATTCTCTTCCAACTAGCTGGATTTGTAATTTAATATTTTGCTGATTTTTGTATCTTTTAAAAATAGAGGTATGCTTGTTTAATCCTGGGGAGATATTTCACATTGCTGAAATAGTTTCTTAGGACAGTGCCCAGCACGACTCAAGCCAATTCGTGTATTTCCGTTCACAAATAATATTATTGTAATATTATTATTATTTTCCTAAAACATAAACCCAATGCTTGAATTAAGCTTACTTCTTCACTAAGGGCTTTTCTACAACAATTGCTCATACTCAATTCAACTCTCTTAATCCTTCAAACCATCCTTGTTTATCTTTTCTTGTTATACCAAATGGTTTCTTTCAAGTTGAAGCCTCCTCTTCTAATTTCATATCATTATTACTGGCTCTTAATGACAATATTGAAGTTCCTCTTCAAGAAAGATTGCCTCATTTGCAACAACAAAGTGATGGAATTGTGTGCATAGTCTAGTATTCTATCATGTATAAAGTAGCAGAGGTGGCTAACAATCTAAAGATTTCTAGTGTTATATTGGAGACTAATAATGCTAGTCTTTCCTGGACTTATGCTGCTTTTACAAGACTTGAAACTGAAGGTTATTTTTCATTGAAAGGTATCCTTAATTCTCTTGGCATTTGATGTTGATTTAGTGAACTAACATTACAAACAATTCCTTATTCATGACTCAACCATTACTTATTAGTGCTTATTTGTTTTCGAATTACTTACCAATTTAGAAAACTTGAATGGTTCAAGTATGTTAAACTGAGATATGAAATTATAAAGGCTGAAGAGGGTGCATGGGCTTATTCTAAGTTAGGGGCGGATATAGAACGAGTTCTGTTGATTCATGTTTAATTAAGTTCATTAATTTTGGCTCGAACAATGTATACATAAGTTAAAGATTTCAAAACGTATACACGTTCAATTAAGTTCATTAATTTTGGCTCGAACAAAGTATACATAAGTTAAAGATTTCAAAACGTATACAAATAATAAGATTAGACTCATTCTAAACTTGCTAATTCTAGATCTTGAATTCATCTTCTTTCAAGTTTGGTTTAAGCAAGGGTGATAAGATACAATTAGATTTTTAAGTTTCATTTTATACCCGCATGACTCTCTTTTGTGCATCAATAAATTATTTGTACAACATAAAGTCAATGCTATAATTCATCTTCAAAATCATTGTCTTTCGTTGAAATTTTATCTAAATACCCAATTATTTCTTGTCCTATGACATGTATTCAAATTTGACTGACTATTGTTCTTTCTATGTTCAATAGACTCAATTGCCGAACACTTGGTGCCTGGACTTGATCCACTCAGGTTTAAGGATCTTCCTGTATTCAATTTTTCACTTGTTTATGATTTGTTAAACTTGATTCAAACTACAACAGATGTCAGAACATAGTCAGCCATCATCTGGAACACAACAACGTGTCTTGAACAACCAATCCTAGAAAAGATCAAAGAATATTACCAAATTCCATGTTTTCTAATAGGTCCAATGCACAAATTAGATAAGAATATTAATACTCAATGTAACTTATTATTAACAAAAGACAGAAATTGCATAAAATGGCTAGATAATCTAGCTGCTAACTCAGTCCTGTATGTTAGCATTGGAAGTGTAACGACCCGACCGATCATTTTGAGCTCTAGCACATTATTCGGCAGTTTGAGGCCATGAGCAGCTTCACTTAAGGTATTATGACTTGTACGCATGGTGGGGATTGAATTTCGGGAAGTTTGGAGTTGAATGGGAGAGAAAATTCTCATGTCGAAAGCTTTAAGTTGAAAGAATTGACTAAGATTTAGATTTTAGAGTAAACGGTCTCGGAATCAGGATTTGAAGGTTCCAGCAGGTTCGTATGATGATTTCGGACCTGAGCGTATGTTAGGATTGAGTTTTGGATGCCCCGGGAGCGTTTCGGCACCTATTGTGGAAATTAGCATTTTGGAAGAATTTCATTAATTTGAGTTGAAGTGCATTTCAATGTTATCAATGTCCGTTTGGGATTCCGAGTCTGAGAATAGCTCCGTATGGTGATTCCGGTATTGGGAGCGCTTCTGGATGTGGATTTAGAGGTTCGTAGGTCATTTCGGGGTCATTTGGCTAAAGCTAGAAATTTGAAGGTTTTTGAGAAGGTTGATCGGAAGTGAAATTTTTGATATCGGGTTGGGAATTCGATTCCGGAAGTTAGAGTAGGTCCGTAATGTCAATCATGACTTGTGTGCAAAATTTGAGGTCAATCGGACGTGATTTGATAGGTTTCGACATCAAATGTAGAAGTTGAAATTCTAAATTTCATTAAGCTTGGAATAGGGTGCGATTCATGAATTAGACGTTGTTTGATGTGATTTGAAGGCTCGACTAAGTTTGTAACGTATTTTAGGACGAGTTGGTATATTTGGTTGAGGTCCCGAGAGCCTCGTGTGGATTCCGGAAGGTTAACGAATCGATTTTTGGACTTAAAAATTTCTGAAGCTTAATGCTTCTGGTGTAATCGCACATGCGTGGCTTTGGATACATGTGCGAGATCGCGGGTGTGGCGGTTTGATCGCAGAAGCAAGAAAGGACTGGAGCTGGGGGAGCCGCAGAAGCGTACTAGAGAAGTGCACCTGCATGTGCGCAAGCGCGATGCAGCTACCGTTGGTGCGTAAATTGTGCAGATGCGCATGGCAGGTCGCACCTGCGATGCTCGCAGAAGCGAAGAACTTTCATAGGTACGAGGTCTTGGCTGGACAGTGAGGGCTGCAGGAGCAGAATTTGGACCACACCTGCGGAGCCGCAGGAGTGGTTATTGGACCGTAGGTGCGAAGGACGGGGTTGGGCGGTGTCTTTTTTTTAAAACGAGGGCTTGACTCATTTTTACCCCATTTCCTCTATGAGAGTCGGTCTTGGAGCG
Source organism: Nicotiana tomentosiformis (assembly GCF_000390325.3). Taxonomy (NCBI): domain Eukaryota; kingdom Viridiplantae; phylum Streptophyta; class Magnoliopsida; order Solanales; family Solanaceae; genus Nicotiana; species Nicotiana tomentosiformis. Next base: position 81,326,263 of record NC_090817.1, on the reverse strand, counting down.
AGTTTGGGACTCACTCTTTGTCGTCAATGTCAAGGTAAGTGATTTTCACCTATTGCAAGTTAAATACTTGGTTTATATATGGATTTAAACATGGAAATTAGTAGAAATTGTGGGGTTTTGGTAGAAAACCTAGAATTTGGTATTTTTGGATTTTTACCACGAATTTGAGTATGGAATCGGACATAAAATTATATATTTGAGTTCATGAGGCTATGTGTAATGATTATCTTCAAAACGTTTCGGAATCCGGGAACGTGGGCCTGAGGGTAATTTTATCGACTTTTCGATCGGGGTTAGAAATTTTTATAACTTGGATTATATTGAGTATTTGAGTATATATTAATGGGTTTGCATAATTATTGGCTAGTTTTGGGGCGTTGTGAATCAATTCAAGTTGTTTGAAGGGCTCGAAAGCCGGTTATGGAACTACGGAGCGAGGTAAGTCTCCTTTCTAACCTTGTTAGGAGGAATTAACCCTATAGGTGAACTAAATTATTGTGTGTTTCTATTCGTGGGGGCTACGTACGCACGAGGTGACGAGAGTCCGTACGTAGCTACTAGCTATGCCTACGTCCGGGTAGTTTTAGGCTCACATCATGCCTCGTTGATAGTGTTATTGATTTATGTTTATTATTTGCCTTGAGAGGGAGCAAGATTGAGTCTGCTTATTAAATGTTTTGAAAGGAATTGAAATTTAAGAACTTAATATTTAAAAGGTTTCATTTGAACTTCGTAATTACGAAAAGAATTGAGGAATAATATAATAGCTGAAGAAATCTATGTGTAACCGCATCAAATGTATGTTTTGCGAGCGGGCTAATTTTCTTAAAAAGCTACAAGCTGAATTTTCCTTATTTTGAAAAGAATCAAGAAAGAGATATGATTTTAAATATTAAATTTATATTTGACCGCATCGCAAGTATGATCCGCGAGCGGGGTGATTCTTTAAATTTATGTTTGACCGCGTCACACGTATCATTCGCGAGCGGGGTATTTCCTACTACTCTCATAGGTGCGGGACATTCGCCTTGGCAGATTAAATAGATGCATCTTGGTTCGCGCCATTCGACCCTCTGGCAGTGCACATTTTAAATACTTGTTGGATCGGGCCGTACTACCTCGGCATAATTTGCGCATACTTGTATTGCTTGCCTTGAAATTTATAAATAATGATATTGCCTCCCTGGTTTGAGATAAATTGATAAATGATGAAGTGTGAATTTGGAAACCTCTTATTAACAAAGGAATTGTTTACTTGATTCATGATTTTCTTGAGTTTACTGCCGTTTTTAATAAATCCACGACTAATTATTTTATTGATGGCCACAGTAAGTGTCGAAGTTGACCCCTCGTCACTACTTTTTCGAGGTTAGGCAGGATAGTTACTGGGTACGCGTTGATTTACGTACTCATACTATACTTGCTGCACGTTTTGTGCAGGTACATATATGACTAGTGGCCTTTTGGGCGTAGAGGCACGGTTATTATGGGGACTTAGGTGAGCTGTATATTATGTACGACCCGCAGCCAGCAGAGTCTGCTTCAGAGTATTGTATTTTCTTTCCTGTCTAAATTTGTATTCCGGATAATTATTGTATTTTATTTTAAATTCTTAGAAAATGCTCATGCACTTGTGACACCGGATTCTGGGATGATTATGGGATGTTTAGTATTAAAATTGAAAAATACTGTTATTTATTCTGTAAATTCATCTTTTACTAGATAAATCGAAGAAAATTTACGATTTCAAAAATATTAAAATGAGAATTTAATTAACTATTTATTGTTGGCTTGCCTGACAGTGGTGTCCGGCGCCATCACGACCTTTAAAGGATTTTGGGTCGTGACAACATGGTATCAAAGCACTAGGTTCACTTAGGTCTCACAAGTCATGAGCAATTCTAGTAGAGTCTTGCGGATCGGTACGAAGACGTCTGTACTTATCTTCGAGAGGCTACATGACTGTTAGGAGCACTTCCCTTCTTGATTTCCTCATCGTGTGATTCGATTCCTTTGAGTCTTATGCCTTCATTTCTTTCCCATTCAATCTTATGCGACGTGAAGTGCTGGTTATAAATCGGGAATTGAGGAATTGTAATGGTACTACAAATGTGGTGCGGGATGTTTCTCCCTGCGTAATTGATTCGGCTATTGTTGTCGCCTTGTGGAAGGATATACTGTCATTTCAGCTCAGTAACTGTACTTCTGAGAGCTTTGAGGCTATGCACAGGTTGCTATGATGCTCATGAGTTGTTATCACACAGTATTGATGTGATGGTAGGATGCTTGCCCATGTGTCGGGGAAGTGAATGACTTAAAATGAGGTTTACTCAGTGCATGATTCAGAGATTCGGTATTTTACTTCTGATGAAGGAAAGGCAATCGAACTAAGAATGTTCAGACTTGGGTTGATGGAGTAGCGGGACTCGATATTTTTGAGTGTGGTGGAATCTTCGCATGTGATGTGGCGTCATCGTCCTTGATTGGTTATAATGTGATAAGTTTGCCGGTGTTATGTTTTCCTTCAATTCTCCTTAGGGCAGAGTATTATAAATGGTGCCGGGAAAGCGGCTGACTGAGGTCGCAGTGTGCATTGGTTCAGGATCGAATCGGCATTCCTGGTATTGATGGCTCGAGAAAGATGATTTCCGGAAAGGTTTAAAGTTGGTAGTGATCTATCGGTTCAAGTGCTACAGAGGTAGATCTTGATTTAACGCCACAACTGGGCAGCGAAGGATGAGGAAGGACATGTGGGAGGTGCCTTGCGGTGGAGAAACTTATAGAAGGCCAAGTGTGAGAAACAGAAGTCGGGTAGTTACTTAAAGGAGAGGGTATGACCAAAGTGGTAGAGTAGCAAGGTAGCATATTTGTTTGGTGGTAGGATGACTACACTCCTTGAGAAAAGTTTTGAGTGATTTGGGATTCATGGTGGGCAGTGACTAGGTCTACATGCTTAAATTGGAATATTGGCTGCTACATTGAGGAAGATTGGGTGTGACAGAAAGGAGTTGCATGATATGACGAAGGATACCACATGACTTTGGATTGGAATGTATTGTCGCACTTTTAGTTGACGTCCATGAGGAGTGAACAGACTGGTGCAGCTAGTGAATGAGCTCGGACTCAGGATGATCTACTGATTTCGTAGTAATTATACTCAGTGCAACGACGTTGGAATATGTCAGCATATAATTTCCACAGGTGGGTTATCTCCCGTGAGCAGGTTAGCGATGACGAAGCTTCTGCGAAGAATTCTACTGGCTACCTAGTAAGAGATTTAATATGTGAATGTGGCTAGTGGTTTAGAGTGTTTATTATAGGTTAATAGAAGGATTTTGAGGAATTTGGCGGGTTGATTGTGCTGGATCATGTCGATGAAAGAAGAATCTTGGTGGGTTCCAGGTTTATGTAATAATAGCTTCAAGCTAAGTGGGAGAATCCCACCGCCCACAGTTGGATTGCATGGTCGTCTATTTGTAAGATTTCTGGTTATCGGCATATTGATGTGTTATTATGACTAAGGAAAGAGAACATCAGTGGTAATTTGAGCAAGCGATTTGAGGAATGTGTGCTATAGTTGGCCTTAACAATTCATGCTCAGGCTTTGGGAAGACTCAGGATTTATGCTTCATGTAGAGGCGAGTTACAAGGAAGATGATTCGACCAGGTGCTTCTTTGAGATGGTTCTCATGTGCTAGCAGATCCTTGGAGTTGATTATATTCTGGACCAAGTCAGAGTGGGTGACTCTCAATAACGGTCCTAGTAGATTCAAAAGTTAAGGTGTGGTGTCTAAGGATTTTGAGTCCATAGTATGGTTGAATATCGAGCTTTTGCAGCGGATAATGATAAAGGATCTTGGAGTGTTCTGCGTTATCTTTGGTTTACGGGGTATCATGAGAGGAAGTGGAGCATGTAACTTTGGATTTATTGAAGAGTCATAAAAATGGGTATATCAGTTGAAGACGCGATTATGCGCACAAAGAGGGTATGAAATGGTTCGTGGGTTTTGGGGACAATGTGGTCTTGTGAAATGGAGTCACTCGAGATGAGTGCGGATTGAGTTCGTTATATTGATAAAGGAGATCTTGTTCTTTCTAAGGAAGATCCAGAATAAATTAGGAGAAGTTGGGTTTGGTTAGCAATGGTTGAATTGGCATGATGATGGCAATGATCATCTCCTTCATCGTGTTGAGTTGTGCATGTGATTTGTGGCGGTTCGTGTGAGGTTTGACGGCCATTGTAATTGATTTTATTTGGGGGCATTCGAGCATTATGGCATGTTATGTGTAGATGGATCCCGGAAGAATTATGGTGGTTTAAACCACTACTTGAGGTTTGTAGTTTCTGTGGTCATATGAATTTGGCTGCATGTTTCAATGGTTCTCATGAAATGAGCTAAGTAAAATGTTTCTATATGATGAACTGTTTACCCTATTAGTAGTTCAGAGGTTAAGATGAAATTCTTGTACTCTTGCGCATTGGCATCAGCATGGGATTTGGAAGTTGAGGATCAAGGTTGCAGTTTGGTGTCGACAAGAATGTCAAGAGCTCGGATGAGCGGGAAAGGATTCAAATGGTTAGAGTAAGCTGGTATTGTCTTTGGCGTCACCTGAGATCAGTGCCTGGTGTGAAGAAGCTTTGCATACTGAATGCGAATTCTTGAATTATTTTACAGCGTTGGTATGGCCAGTAGTATGAATGTACAGACTTGTTACCTGGTGCGGAAGGTCATGGGAGCATATCCCACGGGAAGGTTGCATAAGTGTGACGTGTAGTCACTTGATTGATTAAATAATGGAAACCAAGTATGAAGACTGTGCTAATATCGCTAATTGGGAATTTATTTAGTTATGGACTGTGGGAGTTTGTTCCGGTTATGATGGATGTTCTCGTGTGTTATGGGAAAAAGGGTTATTATGGATCCTTGAAAGGTTATCAGCCTAGTACGGTGCGATCAGAATCGGGTTGAGGTTTGTGGATGGATTTAAAAGTGAATATGGGTTCTATGTCAGGCCGTATATGTTCATTTAGGCATAACACTCCTTATGGAGGAGTATTCGGATGTTGGATGTTATTTCGTCGTAGGCTATTTCATGTAATACTATATTGTGCCGTGTGATTTGTGGAACGACTTGATAAATTTCCTATGTGTTGAGGTTCCGCATAGCGATGGTGTTGTGTGAGCGGGATGGCTCTCGAGACTCGGATCATATATCGCACCTTAGTTGTGCTCGAGTTTTGTAGCGTATGGTGCTATCTGTCTCCCCGGGGTATTATGCACTTAGCGTGCTTGTGGCCGATATTCGAGTATTTTTGTAATAATGAGCATTCTAGCTCGGTAAGTATCCCCTTATATAGATTTTATGTAGAGATCGGGTTGCGCGCCGCAACAATGTGATGTGGAGTACAGTTCCCTATATCTATTCTTGTGTGTTTTGTTTCCCACTTTCTGAGGAAGGTTCATGACACCTTTTCGGTTGTCCAATTAGTTACACGGGTTGAGTAATCCTTTCTAGAAATCATTTTCCTTAGGTATCAAGTTCGGGTTTGTAGCTTATTGGCACATTGTGGCATCATATGTGAGTTTTGGCAGTGCCTGAGGTGGCTTATTGCCTGGGCAGCTTATACTGGGTGAGACGAGATTTTTGGATCTGGGATCAATGCGATAGAATTATATGAAGCATATTAAAGAGCAAACACCATTATTCAGTTCATAATGGGGTGATGATTCTAGTCAAGAGGAGGGAATCAATGATTTTTTGACTCGGCAGTTGGTTATGAATTTCTACACGTCTCTTCCATCGTGGCGGTATTGCAAGAGTTGGAACCAGACTTATATATATCATGAGGTGCATGGTGAGCATCAGATTTGGGGAATGTCCGCTATTATGATTAGAGAATGTTATTATGGTCATATGAATGTGCGGTGCATGGTGTGAATGCAGTAAAGGTATGCAGTCATGTTCTGGTACATCGTGTGGTGATTGATATAGTGTTCGTATGTTGGAATCAGGCATGGCGGAGAATTTCGGATGTTGGAACTGGGCTCTAAGGCTTATTTGCCTAAATAAAAGAGAATATCTTCAGATTTGATCGAGCTAATGTGCTCATCTGAGTTGTGGTAGCACGGGTAGGGGTACGAGGTGCTAAACAGTGATTTCGGACAACTCCAGCGTAATGCTTAGCACGTTCGAGGACGAACGTATGTTTAAGTGGGAGAGAATGTAACAACCCGATCGATCGTTTTGAGCTCTAGCGCGTCGTTCGGCGGTTTGAGGCCATGAGCAGCTTCACTTAAGATATTATGACTTGTACGCGTGGTCGGGATTGAATTTCAGGAAGTTCGGAGTGGAATGGGAGAGAAAATTCTTATTTCGAAAGCTTTAAGTTGGAAGAATTGACTAAGATTTGGATTTTATAGTAAACAGCCTCGGAATCGGGATTTGAAGGTTCCAGCAGGTTCGTATGATGATTTCGGACCTGAGCGTATGTTCGGATCGAGTTTTGGATGCCCCGGGAGCGTTTCGGCACCTATTGTGAAAGTTAGCATTTTGGAAGAATTTCATTAATTTGAGTTGAAGTGCATTTCAATGTTATCAATGTCCGTTTAGGATTCCGAGTCTGGGAATAGCTTCGTATGGTGATTCTGGTATTGGGAGCGAGTCTGGAAGTGGATTTGGAGGTCCGTAGGTCATTTCGGGGTCATTTGGCTAAAGCTAGAAATTTGAAGATTTTTGAGAAGTTTGACCGGAAGTGGACTTTTTGATATCGGGTTCAGAATCTGATTCCGGAAGTTGGAGTAGGTCCGTAATGTCAATCATGACTTGTGTGCAAAATTTGAGGTCAATCGGACGTGATTTGATAGTTTTGGCATCGAATGTAGAAGTTGAAATTCTAAATTTCATTAGCTTGGAATGGGGTGCGATTCATGAATTAGACGTTGTTTGATGTGATTTGAAGGCTCAACTAAGTTCATAATGTGTTTTGGGACGTGTTGGTATATTTGGTTGAGGTCCCGAGGGCCTCAGGTAGAAAAACTAGAATTTGGTATTTTTGGATTCTTACCATGAATTTGAGTATGGAATCAGACATAAAATTATATATTTGAGTTCGTGATGCTATGGGTAATGATTATCTTCTAACAATTTCGAAATCCGGGCACGTGGGCCCAAGGGTGATTTTATCGACTTTTCGATCGGGGTTAGAAATTGTTATAACTTGGATTATATTGAGTATTTCAGTATATATTAATGGGTTTGCATAATTATTGGCTAGTTTTGGGTCGTTGTGCATCGATTCGAGTTGTTTGAAGGGCTCGGAAGCCGGTTATGGAACTACGGAGCGAGGTAAGTCTCCTTTCTAACCTTGTTAGGAGGAATTAACCCCATAGGTGAACTAAATTATTGTGTGCTTCTATTTGTGGGGGGCTATGTACGCACGGGGTGACGAGAGTCCGTACATAGCTACTAGCTATGCCTACGTATGGGTAGTTTTAATCTCACATCATGCCTTGTTCATATTGTTATTGATTTATGTTTATTGTTTGCCTTGAGAGGGAGCGAGATTGAGTCTGCTTATTAAATGTTTTGAAAGGAGTTGAAATTTAAGAACTTAAGATTTAAAAGGTTTCATTTGAACTTCGTAATTACAAAAAGAATTGAGGAATAATATAATAGCTGAAGAAATCTATGTGTAACCGCGTCGCATGTATGTTTCGCGAGCGGGGTAATCTCCTTAAAAAGCTACAAGCTGAATTTACGTTATTTTGAAAAGAATCAAGAAAGAGATATGATTTTAAATGTTAAATTTATATTTGACCGCGTCGCAAGTATGATCCGCGAGCGGGGTGATTCCTTAAATATATGTTTGACCGCGTCGCACGTATGATTCGCGAGCAGGGTATATCCTACAACTCTCATGGGAGCGGGTTGTTCGCCTCAGCAGACTAAATAGATGCATCTATGGTTCACGCCATTTGACCCTTTGGCAGTGCACTTTAAATACTTGTTGGATCGGGCCATACGACCTCAGCACGATTTGCGCATGCTTGTATTGCTTGCCTTGAAATTTATAAATAATGATATTGCCTCCCTGGTCTGAGATAAATTAATAAATGATGAAATGTGAATTTGGAAACCTCTTATTAACAAAGGAATTGCTTACTTGATTCATGATTTTCTTGAGTTTACTGATGTTTTTAATAAATCCACAACTAATTATATTATTGATGGCCACAGTAAGTGTCGAAGTCGACCCCTCGTCACTACTTTTTCGAGGTTAGGTGGGATACTTAGTGGGTACACGTTGATTTACGTACTCATACTACACTTGCTGCACGTTTTGTGCAGGTACATATATGACTAGTGGCCTTGTGGGCGCAGAGGCGCTGTTATTACGGGGATTTAGGTGAGCTGCATCTTATGTACGACCCATAGCCAGTAGAGTCTCCTTCAGAGTATTGTATTTTCTTTCCTTTCCAAATTTGTATTCCGGACAATTATTGTATTTTATTTTAAATTCCTAGAAAATGCTCATGCACTTGTGACGCCGGGTTCTGGGATGATTATGGGATGTTCAGTATTGAAATTGAAAAACATTATTATTTATTCTGTAAATTCATCTTTTACTATATAAATCGAAGTAAATTTACGATTTTAAAAATATTAAAATGAGAATTTAATTAACTATTTAGTGTTGTCTTGACTGACATTGGTGTCCGGCGCTATCATGACCTTTAACGAATTTTGGGTCATGACAGGAAGTGTGTAACGATTCAGCCGGTCGTTTTGAGAGTATTAGCTCCGAACCCCTATTTATTGCTCACTCTATTTCATTTTTGGGTTTTGTGACTTACTAGGAGAATTTATTTTGGTTTCTGAATAATATGGGACACATAGTCCTTAAAATGGAAGTTTAAATCGTAAGAATTTACCGTAGTTCGAATTGTTTGAAGACGATGCTAGAATGGAGTTTCAACGGTTCCAATAGCTTTGTAGGGTCATTTTGGTCTTAGGAGCATTTCAGATGTTAAATTAGAGGTCCATGGGTCATTTCGGCGTCGATTGGCGAACGTTGGAAAGTTGGATGATTTTTAGGAAGTTTGACCGAGAGTAGACCTTTTGATATCGGGGTTGGATTCCGATTTCGGAAGTTGAATTAGGTCCGTAATGTCGATTATGACTTATGTGCAAAATTTGGGGTTAATCGGACTTGATTTGATAGGTTTCGGAGTCAGAAGTAGAAGTTTGAAGTTTTAAAGTTCATTAGGCTTAAATCGATGCGTGATTCGTGTTTTAGCATTGTTTGATGTGATTTAAAGGCTCGACTAAGTTCGTATGATATTTTAGGACTGGTTGGTATATTTGGTGAGGTCCCGGGGGCCTCGGGTGGATTACGGGTGGTTAACGGACTAAATTTAGACTTGTGAGAATGGCTGAAGTGCACCAATTCTAGTGCAATCGCACCTACGCAAGATTGACCGCAGGTGCGAGCTCATAAAAGCGAGCGGGCGATCACAGATGCGGGGATGATGAGGATGGCCAGTTGTCGCAGGGGCAACATGAAGGCTGCAGAAGCGGAGTTGCTTCTGCGGAAGAATGAACGCAGAAGCGGAAAGGCCAGGGAGACCTGTTGATCGCAGAAGCGGACATGGTCCGCAGAAGCGCTCCATGGCTACAGGAACGGAAGCGCATATGCGCATTTGGGTCCACAGAAGCGGGTGTATCTGGGCTAAGTAAGAACCGCACCTGCGATGTAAATTCCACAGGTGCGGAGCCACATATGCAGCTGTGGGTTCGCAGGTGCGACTTCGCTGGGCAGAAAAGGGCCAATTCCGAGGGTTTGATTTCATTCTTCTTTTTTGAACCAAGATAGCTCGGATTGAGGCGAAATTTCGAGGGTTTTTCAGAGGAAACATTTGGGTAAGGATTCTTGACTTGTTTTTGATTAATCTCCACTAAGATATCATTTATTCTTCATTTAATTAAGGATTTGGGTTGAGAAATGTGTGAGAAGGGTAGGAAAATCCTTAGGCCAAATTTTGAGGTTTTGATCAAGAATTTTGTATGGGATTTGAATAATTTTGGTATGGGTGAACTCAATATCAAATGGGTGTTCGTATTTTCTGACTTTTACTCGATTCCGAGACGTGGGACCGGGTCAACCTTTTGGGGCGATTTTTTGATTCTTTGCTTAAGTCGTAGATTTATTACTTAATTTAGTTTCTTGTAGTTGTATTTATAGAATGTAATTGCTTTTGTCTAGATTTGGGCCGTTTGGAGTCGGAAAGTCAAGAGAAAGGCATTCTCATCGATTGATTGAGCGATATTTGAGGTAAATGGCTTGTCTAACCTTGTGTGGGGGAAACTCCCCTTAGATTTTGGTACTGTTATGGTATTTGCAATATGTGAAGGCCGTGTACGCGAGGTGACTAGTGCGTATGCAGGATTAAATGTTGAAAAATCCTGGTCTTGCTGAGTAATTTTCTGTTAAATCCTTAACTGCGTTGCTCTAGCCTGTGTAGTCATCATGTTTAGCCTAATGTCGCATGTCTACGTGTCTTAAATATTACATGCAATTTGTGCAACATGCTTAGTTAAATTACTTGATTCTTGTATTTAGAGTAATTGTAGGACTTCTTGCTGTAAATTCATTGTTCCATAGGTTATGAGTTGTGTATTTACTTTTGGGACTACGAGGCGGTACCTCGGGAGCGCCCATGTTGCATATTTACTTTTGGGACTATGAAGCAGTACCTCGGGTGCTCGGTGCCTAAATTGTCAGCAGGTGAAGTATGAGCATCAATGGCTAGGGGGATTACTTCAGAAGCTAGAGATTTCGGAGTGGAAATGGGAGCGGATCACTATGGATTTTGTGGTTGGGCTCCCACGTACTCAGAGGAAGTTCGATGCAGTTTGGGTGATTGTGGATAGATTGACCAAGTCAGCTCATTTCATTCCAATAGTTACTACTTACTCTTCGGAGCAGCTGGCTTAGGTTTACATTCGCGAGATTGTCAATCTTTATGGCGTACCGGTATCTATCATCTCTGACCGGGGTACGCACTTTACTTCGCGGTTCTGGAGAGTCGTACAACATGAGTTGGGTACTCGTGTGAAGTTGAGTACAGTATTTCATACTCAGAAGGACAGACAGTCCGAGCACACTATTCATATATTGGAGGATATGCTTCGCGTGTGTGTGATGGATTTTTGGGGTGCTTGGGATCAGTTCTTGCCACTTGCGGAGTTTGCCTACAACAACAATTATCAGGCGATCATTCAGATGGCCCCGTATGAGGTTTTGTATGGTAGATGGTGCCGGTCTCTAGTGGGTTGGTTCGAGCTGGTGAGGCTAGGTTATTGGGTACAGACTTGGTTCAGAATATGTTGGAAAAGATTAAATTGATTCAAGATCGACTTCGTACAGCCTAGTCCATGCAGAAGAATTATGCGGATCGGAAGGTTCGCGACGTTGTATTCATGGTTAGAGAGAGGGTTTTGCTCCGGGTTTCGCCCATGAACAGTGTTATGAGGTTTGTGAGGAAGGGCAAGTTGAGTCCTAGATATATTAGGCCTTTTGAGACTCTCAAAAGGGTTGGAGAGGTTGCTTATAGACTTGCATTACCACCTAGTCTCTCTGCAGTTCATCCAGTATTCCATGTTTCCATGCTCCGAAAGTATCACGACGATCCGTCTCATGTGTTAGACTTCAGCTCAGTCCAATTGGACAAGGATCTATCGTATGTTGAGGAGCTAGTGGCCATCTTGGACAGGCAGGTCTGAAAGTAGAGGTCAAAGAACACCGCGTCAGTGAAGGTGCAGTGGAGGGGTCATCCGGTCGAAGAGGCGACTTGGGAGACTGAGCATGATATGCGTAGCCGTTATCCTCATCTTTTCACTACTTTAGGTACGTCTCTATACTCATTCGAGGAAGAAAGTTTGTTTTAAGAGGAGAAAGATGTAATGACTCGGCCGGTCATTTTGAGAGTATTAGCCCTGAACCCCTATTTGTTGCTCCCTATACTTCATTTTTGGGTTTTGTGACTTATCGGGAGAATTTATTTTTGGTTTTTGAGTAAAGTGGGACACATAGTCCTTAAAATGGAAGTTTAAGTCGTAAGAATTGACTGTAGTTCGAATTGTGTGAATATGACTCCGGAATGGGGTTTCGACGGTTCCAATAGCTCCGTAGGGTAATTTTGCTCTTAGGAGTATGTTCAGATGTTGAATTGGAGGTCCGTGGGTTATTTCGACGTCGATTGGCGAAAGTTAGAAAGTTGGATAATTTTTGGGACATTGACCGAGAGTAGACTTTTTGATATCGGGGTCAGATTCCGATTCCGGAAGTAGCTGTAGTTCCGTAACATCGATTATGACTTGTGTGCAAAATTTGAGGTCAATCAGACTTGATTTGATAGGTTTCAGCGCAAATGTAGAAGTTTGATGTGATTTAAAGGCTAGGCTAAGTTCGTATGATATTTTTGGACTAGTTGGTATATTTGGTTGAGGTCCCGGGGGCCTCAGGTGGATTACGGGTGGTTAACAGACTAAATTTAGACTTGTGAGAATGGTTGAAGTGCACCAGTTCTGGTGCAATCGCACCTGCGCAAAATTGACCGCAGGTGCGAGCTCGCAGAAGCGGAGATGATGAAGATGGCTAGTGGTCGCGGGTGCGACGTGAAGGCCATAGAAGCAGAGTCGCTTCTGCAGAAGAATGAGCGTAGAAGTGAAAAGGCAAGGGACGCCTGTTGATAATAGAAGCGAACATGGTTCACCGGAGCGCGTGTGCAGAAGCGCTCCTTGGCCGCAAGAGTGGAAGCGCAGATGTGCATTTGGGTCCGCAAAAGCGGACGCGTCTGGGCTAAGTGAGAACCACACATGCAATGGAAATTCCGCAGGTTCGGAGTCGCAGATGCGGCTGTGGGTCTGCATGTGCGACTTCGCTGGGCAGAAATGGGCCAATTCCGAGGGTTTGATTTCATTCTTCATTTTTGAACCAAGAGAGCTCGGATTGAGGAACATTTTCGAGGGTTTTTTAGAGGAAACATTTGGGTAAGGATTCTTGACTTGGTTTTGATTAATCTCCACTAAGATATCATTTATTCTTCATTTAATTAAGGATTTGGGTTGAGAAATGTGTGAAAAAGGTGGGAAAATCCTTAGGCTGAATTTTGAGGTTTTGATCAATAATTTTGTATTGTATTTGAGTAATTTTGGTATGGATGAACTCGATATCGAATGTGTGTTCGTATTTTGTGACTTTTACCCGATTCTAAGACGTGGGCCCGGGTCGACCTATTGGGGCGATTTTTTGATTCGTTTCTTAATTCATAGATTTATTATTTAAATTAGTTTCTTGTAGCTGTATTTATAGTATGTAATTGCTTTTGGATAGATTTGGGCCATTCAGTGATGGAAAGTCGAGGGAAAGGCATTCTCATCAATTGGTTGTGCGAGATTTGAGTAAACTGGCTTATCTAACCTTGTATGGGGGAAACTCCCCTTAGAAGTTGGTACTGTTATGGTATTTGCAATACGTGAAGGCCGTATACGCGAGTTGACGAGTGCGTAGTCAGGCTTAAATGTTGAAAAATCCGGTTCTTGCTGAGTGGCTTTCTATTTAATCCTTAACTGAGTTGCTCTAGCCTGTGAAGTCATCATGTTTAGCCTAATGTCGCATGTCTACGTGTCTTAACTCTTACTTTCAATTTGTGTAACATGCTTAGTTGAATTACTTGCTTCCTCGATTCTTGTATTCAGACTTTAACTGTAGGACTTCATGCTGTAAATTCGTTATTCCATAGGTTATGAGTTGTGTATTTACTTTAGGAACTACGAGGCGGTATCTCGGTAGCTCTCCCTGTTGCATATTTACTTTTGAGACTACGAGGCGGTACCTCAGGAGCTCCCCCTGTTGCATATTTACTTTTGCGACTACGAGGCGGTACCTTGGGAGCTCCCCCTGTTGTGTATTAACATTTGGGACTATGAGGCGGCACCTCGGGAGCGCCCCTGTTGTTTAACTTTATTTGTTGTGTTGTTACCTTACTGAAATTTCTCATTGTTTCAATTCACAATCATTTCATTATATTGTTATATCTTCTGCTTTGTTTCCTTTTATTCCAGTAGGGCCCTAACCCGACTTCGTCACTACTCTACCGAGGTTAGACTTGGTACTTACTGGGTACCGTTGAGGTGTAGTCATACTACATTTCAACATATTATTTTGTGCAGATCCAGGTTCTTCCTACCAGGCCAGATACCAGTGAGATAGTCGTGCGTGGAGACTTCAATGTACTTCTGCCAGCGTCCGTAGACCTCGGAGTCCCCCCCTCTATCCTTATTTTGTCATTTCCTTCTTTATTTTTCTTAGACTCTGATGTATAAAGACACTTAGTATTTCTCTTTAGAGCTTGTGACTTATTTCTACCGAGTTTTGGAAATTGTAATTAATTGAATCGCAGTTTTTATATATATTTCGTATGTTGAGATTTGAGTTCAGTTTTATATTCTGTTATTTCGCACAAATGTTAGGCTTACCTAGTCATAGAGACTAGGTGCCGTCACGACATCCTACGGAGGGAAATTTGGGTCGTGACAAGTTGGTATCAGAGCACTAGGTTCATAGGTATTATGAGTCACATGCAAGTTTAGTAGAGTCTCGCGGATCGGTAAGGCTATGGAACTGTTAGGAAAAGCTTCACTTCTCTGATTTCTTATCGTGCAAGATTTTGACTTCGGATTCTAAATTTTTGTCTTTCTATTCTCTCACAGATGGTGAGGACACGTAATGATGGATCAGAGGACCAGACACCCGCACCCCTTGCTAGAGCTGTGAGAGGTTGGGGCTAGGGTAGAGGCCGAGGACGTCCATGTGGTGCATCCAGAGCACCCACACGAGCTGCTACAGAGAAGTTGCATGAAGAGTATGTTCCCTAGAGTCTCAGAGATGAATGGCACGCATAGTTTGAGCAGTTGTGCCAGGGTTCTATGACCGTGTCAGAGTATGAGGTCCGGTTCAGTGATTTGGCATGGCATGCACCAGCCTTGGTTGTAACTGTTCGGGAGCAGGTTCGTCGATTTATTGAGGGGATCAGCCCCAGTATCAGATTTAGCATGGCCCAAGAGTTAGATATGGACATCGCATACCAGCAGGTGGTAGGGATCGCCAGGAGATTGGAGGGTATGTTGACTCGGGAGAGAGAGGAGAGGGAGGCCAAGAGGTCTCGAGAGTCTGGCATACATATTGGTACTCGTGCCCCAGCTACAGCTCATCAAGGTAGGGGTTATATGGGTCGCCCCATTCATTCAGAACTTCCAGTCGCCAGCGGTGCTCCGGTCACTCCTAGGCCCCCAGGCTCCTTATTATGCACTGACATTGTCTAGTGCACCTCATGCATGGGGTTCTTTAAGCGGTCAGTCCAGTCGATCAGGACCGAGCCAGTCACAGAAGCCACATCCTCTAAGAGCTTATTTTAAGTGTGGTGACACTCGTCATATGGTGAGGGATTGCCCCAGACTCAGGAGGGGTGCACCTCCACAGGCCACTCAGGCACCGCGTGCTCCACCGGGTCCTCAGGCTATGGTTACAGCACCAGCTACCACTCTTCCTACACAACCAGCTCTAGGTGAAGGTCAGACAAGTAGAGGTCGCCTTAGAGGGGGAGGCCAGGCCAGATATTATGCCATTTCTGCTAGGACGGAGGCAGTTGCATCCTATTCTATCATCACACGTATTATTCTGGTCTGTCATAGAGATGCATCAGTCTTATTTGATCCAAGCTCCATTTATTCCTATGTGTCATCTTATTTTGTTCTGTATTTGGGTGTATCCCGTGATTCTTTGAGTTCTCCTGTCTATGTGTCTACACCCGTGGGTGATTCTATTAATGTTGACCGTGTGTATCGGTCGTGTTTGATTGTTCTTAGTGGTTTTGAGACCAGAGCCAATTTATTAGTGATCATTGTGGTGGATTTCGATATTATTTTGGGCATGGACTGGTTGTCGCCCTATCACTCTATCCTTGATTGTCACTCCAAGACGGTGACATTAGCTATACCAGGTCTACTGCGGCTAGAATAGAGCCTTAGATCATGTTCCTAGCAGGGTTGTCTCATTTCTAAAGGCTCAGCGGATGTTTGAGAAGGGGTATGATGCATATCTGGCATATGTGAGGGATGTTAGTGTTGATACTCCTACCGTCTAGTCAGTTCCGGTAGTAAGGGACTACTCAGATGTATTCTCGGTGGATCTTTCGGGCATGCCGCCCGATAGAGATATCAACTTTGGCATTGATTTGTTACCAGGCACTCAGCCCATTTCTATTCCACCTTATTGTATGGCCCCAGCAGAGTGGAAAAAATTAAAGGAACAGTTGCAAGAGTTGCTCGATAAGGGCTTCATTCAGCCTAGTGTCTCGCATTGGGGGTGCTCCTATCTTGTTTGTAAAGAAGAAGGATGGTTTTGTGAGAATGTGTATTGATTATCGCTAGTTGAACAAGGTTACAGTGAAGAACATGTATCCATTATCGCGTATTAATGACCTATTCGATCAGCTTAATGAAGCCAGAGTGTTCTCTAAGATCGACTTGCGTTCAGGCTATCATCAGTTGAAGATTCGGGAGCCAGATATCCCGAAGACTTCTTTCAGGACTCGGTATGGTCATTACGAGTTCCTTGTGATGTCTTTTGGGCTGACCAACGCCCCAATAACATTCATGCACTTGATGAACAATGTGTTTCAGCCCTATCTTGACTCTTTCATCATTGTGTTTATTGACGACATTCTGGTGTACTCCCGGAGTCGGGAGGATCATAAGCAGCACCTGAGGACTGTGCTCTAGACCTTGAGAGAAAAGAAGTTGTATGCAAAATTTTCAAAGTATAAATTCTGGCTAGACTCAGTGGCATGTTTGGGCCATGTAGTATCAAGTGAGGGGATCAAGGTATATCCGAAGAAGATTGAAGCAGTGTAGAGTTGGCCCAGACTATCCTCAGCTACGGAGATCCAGAGTTTTCTTGGCTTGGAGGGGTATTACCGCCGATTTGTAGAAGGTTTCTCTTCTGTTGCAACACCTATGACCAGATTGACCCAAAAGGGTGCTCTGTTCAGATGGACCAAGGAGTGTGAGGCGAGCTTTCAAAAGCTCAAGACTGTTTTGACTACAGCTGCAGTGTTAGTGTTGCCTACTGGTTCGGGGTCATATACGGTGTATTGTGATACATCGCGCATTGGTCTCAGCGCGGTGTTGATGCAGGACCGTAGGGTGATTTCCTACTCGTCTAGGCAGCTGATTCAGGGTCATATATGGTGTACCATACATCACGCATTGGTCTCAGCGCGATGTTGTTGCAGGACCGTAGGGTGATTTCCTACTCGTCTAGACTTTTGAAGGTGCATGAGAAGAATTATCCGGTCCACGACCTGGAGTTAGCAGCTATTGTTCATGCCTTGAAGATCTGGCGGCACTATTTGTGTGGTGTCCCTTGTGTGGTCTACACCGATCATCGGAGTCTACAACATCTAATTAAATAGAAGGATCTTAACTTGCGGCAGCAGAGATGGTTGGAGTTGCTTAAGGATTATGATATCACCATTCTCTATCATCCCGGGAAGGCCAATGTGGTGGCCGATACCTTGATTCGCAAGGCGGAGAGTTTGGGCAGTTTAGTATATATACCAATAGCAGAGAGGCCTTTAGCCTTGGATGTTTAGTCCTTGGCCAACTAGTTTGTCAGATTGGATATTTCTGAACCGATCAGGGTTTTGGATTTTGTGGTTTCTCAGTCTTCTCTTTATGATCGTATCAGAGAGCGTCAATATGATGACCCCCATCTATTTGTCCTTAAGGACACAGTTTAGCACGGTGATGCCAAGGAGGTCACTATTGGAGATGACGATGTATTATGGATGCAGGACAAGCTATGTGTGCCCAATGTAGATGGGTTGCGTGAGATGATTCTCCAGGAGGCTCACAGTTCGCAGTATTCCATTCACCCAGGTGCCGCAAAGATGTATCAGGACTTGAGGCAGCATTTTTGGTGGAGGATGATGAAGAAGTACATAGTAGAATATATAGCTCGGCGCCTAAATTGTCAACAGGTGAAGTACGAGCATCAGCGGCCCGTGGGATTGCTTAAAAAGCTAGAGATTCCGTAATGGAAATGGGAGCGGATCACTATGGATTTCGTTGTTGGGATCCCGCGGACTCAGAGAAAGTTCGATGCAGTTTGGGTGATTGTGGATAGATTGACCAAGTCAGCTCATTTTATTCTTGTGGTTACTACTTACTCTTCGGAGCAGCTCGCTCCGGTTTACATTCGCGAGATTGTTAGGCTTCAGGGCGTACCAGTATCTATCATCTCTGACCGAGGTACGCAGTTTACATCGTGGTTCTGGAGAGTTAAGTACAGAATTTCACCCTCAGACGGACGGACAGTCCGAGCACAGTATTCAGATATTGGAGGATATGTTTCGCACGTGTATGATGGATTTTGAGGGTGCTTGGGATAAGTTCTTTCCACTTGAGGAGTTTGCCTACAATAATAGTTATCATGCGAGCATTAAGATGGCCCCGTATGAGGCTTTGTATGGTAGACAGTGTCGGTCTCCAGTGTGTTGGTTCGAGCCGAGCCGAGAGAGGATAGGTTATTGGGTAAAGACTCGGTTCAGGATGTGTTGGAAAAGGTTAAATTGATTCAAGATCGACTTCGTACAACCCAGTCCAGGAAGAATAGTTATGCGGATCGGAAGGTTCGCGACGTTGCATTCATGGTTGGGGAGAGGGTCTTGCTACGGGTTTCTCCCATGAAGGGTGTTATGAGGTTCGGGAGAAAGGGTAAGTTGAGTCCTAGATATATCGGGCCTTTTAAGATTCTCGATAGGGTTGGAAAGGTGGCTTACAGACTTGCACGACCACCTAGTCTCTCTGCAGTTCATCCAATATTTCATGTTTCCATGCTCCGGAAGTATCACGATGATCCGTCACATGTGTTAGAATTCAGCTCAGTCCAGTTGGACTAGGATCTATCGTATGTCGAGGAGCTAGTGGCCATCTTAGACAGGTAGGTCTAAAAGTTGAGGTCAAAGAACATCACGTCGGTGAAGGTGCACTGGAGGGGTCATCCGATCGAAGAGGTGACTTGGGAGACAAAGCATGATATACGCAACCGTTATCCTAATCTTTTCACCACTTTAGGTACGTCTCTATACTCTTTCGAGGATGAAAGTTTATTTTAAGAGAAGGAGGATGTAATGACCCGGCCAGTCATTTTGAGAGTATTAGCCCCGAACCCCTATTTATTTCTCCCTCTATTTCATTTTTGGGTTTTGTGACTTACCGGGAGAATTTGTTTTTGGTTTCTAAGTAAAATGGGACACATAGTCCTTAGAATAGAAGTTTAAGTCATAAGAATTAAACGTAGTTCGAATTGTGTGAAGACGACTCCAGAATAGAGTTTTGACGGTTCCAATAGCCCCGTAAGGTGATTTTGGTCTTAGGAGCATGTTCGGATGTTGAATTGGCGGTCCGTGGGTCATTTCGGCATTGATTGGCGAAAGTTGGATAATATTTGGGACGTTTGACCGAGAGTGGACTTTTTGATATCGGGGTCGGATTCCAATTCCTGAAGTTGGAGTAGGTCCTTAACGTCGATTATGACTTGTGTGCAAAATGTCAATCGGATATGATTTGATAGGTTTCGGCATCAAATGTAGAAGTTTGAAGTTTTAAAGTTCATTAGATTTGAATCGATGCGCGATTCGTGTTTTAGCGTTGTTTGATATGATTTAAAGGCTTGGCTAAGTTCGTATGATGCTTTAGGACTGGTTGATATATTTGGTGTAGGTCCCGGAGGCCTCGGGTTGATTAAGGGTGGATTACGGGTGGTTAACGAACTAAATTTGGACTTGTGAGAATGGCTGAAGTGCACGGGTTCTGGTGCAATCACACATGCGCAAGACTGACCGCTGGCGCGAGCTCATAGAAGCGAGCGGGCGATCGCAGATGCGTGGATGATGAGGATGGCCAGTGGTCGCAGGTGCGACATGAAGGCCACAGAAGCAGAGTCACTTCTGCGGAAGAATGTGCGCAGAAGCGAAAAGGCCAGGGAGGCCTGTTGATCGCAGAAGCGAACATGGTCCTCAGGAGCGCATACGCAGAAGGGATCCTTGGCCGCAGGAGCAGAAGCACAGATGCGCATTTGGGTCTGCAGAAGCGGACGTGTCTGGTCTAAGTGAGAACCGCACCTGCGATGGAAATTTCGCAGGTGCGGAGCCGCAGATGCGGCTGTGGGTTAGCAGGTGCGACTTCGCTGGGCAGAAAAGGGCCAATTCCGGGGGTTTGTTTTGATTCTTCATTTTTGAACCAAGAGAGCTCAGATTGAGTCAACATTTCGAGGCGTTTTTCAGAGGAAACATATGGGTAAGGATTCTTGACTTGTTTTTGATTTATCTCCACTAAGATATTATTTATTCTTCATTTAATTAAGGATTTGGGTTGAGAAATGTGTGAAAAAGGTGGAAAAATCCTTAGGCCGAATTTTCAGGTTCTGATCAAGAATTTTGTATTGGATTTGAGTAATTTTGTTATGCGTGAACTCGATATCGAATGGGTGTTCGTATTTTATGACTTTTAACCGACTCTGAGACGTGGCCCCGGGTCAACCTTTTGGGGCGATTTTTTGATTATTTGCTTAAGTCGTAGATTTATTATTTAAATTAGTTTCTTGTAGTTGTATTTATAGTATGTAATTGCTTTGGCTAGATTTGGGTTGTTCGGAGTCAGAAAGTTGAGGGAAATCCATTCTCATCTATTGATTGGGCGATATTTGAGGTAAAAGGCTTGTCTAACCTTGTGTGGGGAAACTCCCCTTAGAGTTTGGTTCTGTTATGGTATTTGCAATACGTGAAGGTCGTGTACGTGAAGTGACGAGTGCGTACTCGGGATTAAATGCTGAAAAATCCGGTTCTTGCTGAGTAGTTTTCTGTTAAGTCCTTAACTGAGTTGCTCTAGCATGTGGAGTCATCATGTTTAGCATAATGTCACATGTCTACGTATATTAACTCTTACATGCAATTTGTTCAATATGCTTAGTTGAATTACTTGTTTCCTTGAGTCTTGTATTAAGACTTTAACTGTAGGACTTCATGCTGCAAATTCGTTGTTCCATAGGTTATGAGTTATGTATTTACTTTAGGAACTACGAGGCGGTATCTCGGGAGCTCTCCCTGTTGCATATTTACTTTTGGGACTACGAGGCGGTACCTCAGGAGCTCCCCCTGTTGCATATTTACTTTTGGGACTACGAGGCGGTACATCGGGAGCGCCCCTATTGCATATTTACTTTTGGGACTACGAGGCGGTACCTCGGAAGTTCTCCCTGTTGCATATTTACTTTTGAGACTATGGGGCAGTACCTCGGGAGCTCCCCATGTTGTATATTTACTTTTGGGACTATGAGGCGATACCTTGGGAGCTCCCCCTATTGTGTATTTACATTTGGGACTACGAGGCGACACCTCGAGAGCACCTCTGTTGTTTACCTTTATTTGCTGTGTTTTTACCTTGCTGAAATTTCTCATTGTTTCAATTCACAATCATTTCAATATATTATTATTTCTTCTACTTCGTTTCCTTTTATTCCAGTAGGGTCCTGACCCGACCTCGTCACTACTCTATCGAGGTTAGGCTTGGCACTTACTAGGTATCGTTGTGGTGTACTCATACAGCACTTCTGCACATCGTTTTATGCAAATACATGTTCTTCCTACCGGGCTAGATACTAGTGAGATAGTCGTGCGTGGAGACTTCAAGGTACGTCTGCCAGCTTCCGCAGACCTCGGAGTCACCCCCTCTATCCTTATTTTGTCGTTTCCTTCCTTATTTTCCTTAGACTCTGATGTAATTGAGACACTTAGTATTTCTCTTTAGATCTTGTGACTTATTTCTACCGTATTTTGGGAGTTGTAATTAATTGATTCGCAATTTTTATATATATATTTCATATGTTGATATTTGAGTTCAGTTTTATATTCTGTTATTTCGCACAAATGTTAGGCTTACCTAGTCATAGAGACTAGGTACTGTCACGACATCCTATGGAGGTAAATTTGGGTCGTGACAAGTTGGTATCAGAGTATTGGGTTCATAGGTTTTATGAGTCACATGCAGGTTTAGTAGAGACTTACGGATCGGTGAGGTTATGGAACTATTAGGGAAAACATCACTTCTTTGATTCCTTAATGTGCGAGATTTCGACTTCGGATTCTAAATTTCTGACTTTCTATTCTCTCACAGATGATAGACTTTTAACCGATTCCGAGACGTGGGTCGGGTCGACCTTTTGGGGCGATTTTTTGATTATTTGCTTAAGTCGTAGATTTATTATTTAAATTAGTTTCTTGTAGTTGTATTTATAGTATGTAATTGCTTTTGGCTAGATTTGGGCCATTCAGAGTCTGAAAGTCGAGGGAAAGGCATTCTCATCGATTGATTGAGCGAGATTTGAGATAAGTGGCTTGTCTAACCTTGTGTGGGAAAACTCCCATTAGATTTTGGTATTGTTATGGCATTTGCAATATGTGAAGGCCGTGTACGCGAAGTGACGAGTGCGTACTCGGGATTAAATGTTGAAAAATCGGGTTCTTGCTGAGTAATTTTCTGTTAAATCCTTAACTGAGTTTCTTTAGCCTGTGTAGTCATCATGTTTAGCCTAATGTCGCATGTCTACGTGTCTTAACTCTTACTTGCAATTTGTGCAACATGCTTAGTTGAATTACTTGTTTCCTTGATTCTTGTATTCAGACTTTAACTGTAGGACTTCATGCTGTAAATTCGTTGTTCCATAGGTTATGAGTTGTGTATTTCCTTTTGAGACTACGAGGCGGTACCTCGGGAGCGCCCCTATAGCATATTTACTTTTGGGACTACGAGGCGGTACCTCGGGAGCTCTCCCTGTTGCATATTTACTTTTGGGACTACAGGGCGGTACCTCGGGAGCTCCCCCTGTTATATATTTACTTTTGGGACTATGAGGCGGTACCTTGGGAGCTCCTCCTATTGTGTATTTATATTTGGGACTATGAGGCAACACCTCGGGAGCACCCCTGTTGTTTACCTTTATTTGCTGTGTTTTTACCTTGTTGAAATTTCACATTGTTTCAATTCACAGTCATTTCATTATATTGTTATATCTTCTGCTTTGTTTCCTTTTATTCTAGTAGGGTCCTGACCCGACCTCGTCACTACTCTATCGAGATTAGGCTTGGCACTTACTGGGTACCGTTGTAGTGTACTCATACTACACTTCTGCACATCTTTTTGTGCAGATACAGGTTCTTCCTACCGGGCTAGATACCAGTGAGATAGTCATGCGTGGAGACTTCAAGGTACTTCTGCCAGCTTCCCAGACCTCGGAGTCCCCCCCCCTCTATCCTTATTTTGTCATTTCCTTCCTTATTTTCCTTAAACTTTGATATATAGAGACACTTAGTATTTCTCTTTAGATCTTGTGACTTATTTCTACCGTATTTTGGGAGTTGTAATTAATTGATTCGCAGTTTTTATATATATTTCGTATGTTGAGATTTGAGTTCTGTTTTATATTCTGTTATTCCGTACAAATGTTAGGCTTACCTAGTCATAGAGACTGGGTACCGTCACGACATCCTATAGAGGTAAATTTGGGTCGTGACAAGTTGGTATCGGAGTACTAGGTTCATAGGTTTTATGAGTCACAAGCAGGTTTAGTAGAGTCTTGCGGATCGGTAAGGTTATGGAACTATTAGGAAAAACTTCACTTCTTAATTCCTTAACGTGCGAGATTTCGACTTCGGATTCTAAATTTCTAACTTTCTATTCTCTCACAGATGGTGAGGACACGTAATGTTGGATCTGATGACCAGACACCCACGCCACCTGCTAGAGCCACGAGAGACCAGGGTCAGGGTAGAGGCCGAGGACGTCCACGTGGTGCAGACAGAATACCCGCACGAGCTGCTACAGAGGAGCCACCAGTAGCTCCAGTTGGAGGGCAGGCACCTGAGACGCCTGTTACTACACCAGCCCTCCAGGGGACTCTCGTCCAGTTTTTGAGCATGTTCAGCACGTTGTGTCAGACATGGTTGATACCACTCGCTCCTGCCACATCTCAGGCCAGGGGAGGAGCGTAGACTCTCGCCGCCCGTACCCCAAAGCACCGGGTCCAGGTTGACCAGGTTCCTGAGGTCATACCAATGCTGTCAGTAGCTCCAGTTCAGCTCGAGGTTAGGGAAACAGTTTCTGGGGGGGGAGCAGCTCAGGCTCGAGAGGTACAAAAAGTACCACCCTCCTACTTTCAGTAGATTGGCATCATAGGATGCCCAGGGTTTTCTTGAGGAGTGCCACCGTATCCTCCGTATTATGGGTGTTGCAGAGTCTAGTGGGGTTTCTTTCACTACGTTCCAACTTAGAGGAGCGGATTATCATTGGTGGCGTGCATATGAGTTGGGTGGTCCGGCCGAGGCAGCTTCACTCACTTGGACTCAGTTCTCAGATATGTTCTCCGGGGAGTATGTTCCCCAAAGTCTCGGAGACTCATGGCGCGCGGAGTTTGAGCAGTTGTGCCAGGGTTCTATGACCGTGTCAGAGTATGCGGTCCGGTTCAGTGATTTGGCCAGGAATGCACCAGCCTTGGTTGCTACTATTCGGGAGTGGGTTCATCAATTTATTGAGGGGAATAGCCCCAGTATTAGATTTAGCATGGCCCAAGAGTTAGAGATGGACATCACATACCAGCAGGTGGTGGGGATAGCCAGAATATTGGAGGGTATGTTGACTCGAGAGAGAGAGGAGAGGGAGGCCAAGAGGTCTCGAGAGTCTGGCACATATAATGGTACTTATGCCCCAACTGCAGCTCGTCAGGGTAGGGGTTATGTGGGTCGCCCCGTTCATTTAGCACTTCCAGTCCCCAGTGGTGCTCCGTCCACTCCTAGGCCCCAGGCTCCTTATTATGCACCGACATTGTCTAGTGCACCTTCTGCATGGGGTTCTTTCAGCGGTCAGTCCCGCCGATCAGGCCCGAGCCAGTCGCAGGAGCCATGCCCTCTAAGAGCTTATTTTAAGTGTGGTGACACTCTTTATGTGGTGAGGGATTGCCCCAGACTCGGGAGGGGTGCACCTCCACAGGCCACTCAGGCACCGCGTGCTCCACCGGTTCTTTAGGCTATGGTTACAGCACCAACTACTACCCCACCCGCACAACCAGCTCGAGGTGGAGGTCAGACAGGTAGAGGTCGCCCTAGAGGGGGAGGCCAGGCTAGATATTATTCCCTTCCTACTAAGACGGAGGCAGTTGCATCTGATTCTGACATCACAGGTATTGTTCCGGTCTGTCATAGAGATGCATTAGTCTTATTTGATCCAGGCTCCCCTTATTCCTATGTGTCATCTTATTTTGCTCCTTATTTGGGTGTATCCCGTGATTTTTTGAGTTCTCCTGTCTATGTGTCTACAACCCTAGGTGATTCTATTAATGTTGACCGTATGTATCGGTCGTGTTTGATTGTTCTTAGTGGTTTTGAGACCAGAGCTGATTTATTAGTGCTCATTATGGTGGATTTTGATGTTATTTTGGGCATGGACTGGTTGTCTCCCTATCACGCTATCCTTGATTGTCACTCTAAGATGGTGACATTGGCTATGCCACATCTACTGCGGCTAGAATGGAGAGGTACCTTAGATCATGTTCCTAGTAGGGTTGTCTCATTTCTAAAGTCTCAGCGGATGGTTGAGAAGGGGTGTGATGCATATCTGGCATATATGCATATCTGGAGGTCAGACAGGTAGAGGTCGCCCTAGAGGGGGAGGCCAGGCTAGATATTATTCCCTTCCTACTAGGACGGAGGCAGTTGCATCTGATTCTGACATCACAGGTATTGTTCCGGTCTGTCATAGAGATGCATTAGTCTTATTTGATCCAGGCTCCCCTTATTCCTATGTGTCATCTTATTTTGCTCCTTATTTGGGTGTATCCCGTGATTTTTTGAGTTCTCCTGTCTATGTGTCTACACCCCTAGGTGATTCTATTAATGTTGACCGTATGTATCGGTCGTGTTTGATTGTTCTTAGTGGTTTTGAGACCAGAGCTGATTTATTAGTGCTCATTATGGTGGATTTTGATGTTATTTTGGGAATGGACTGGTTGTCTCCCTATCACACTATCCTTGATTGTCACTCTAAGATGGTGACATTGGCTATGCCACGTCTACTGCGGCTAGAATGGAGAGGTACCTTAGATCATGTTCCTAGTAGGGTTGTCTTATTTCTAAAGTCTCAGCGGATGGTTGAGAAGGGGTGTGATGCATATCTGGCATATGTGAGGGATGTTAGTGTCGATACTCCTACCGTCGAGTCAGTTCCGGTAGTGATGGACTATTCAGATGTATTACCGGTGGATCTTCCAGGCATGCCACCCGACAGATATATCGACTTTGGCATTGATTTATTACCGGGCACTTAGCCCATTTCTATTCCACCTTGTCGTATGGCCCCAACAGAGTGGAAAGAATTAAAGGAACAGTTGCAAGAGTTTCTCGATAAGGGCTTCATTTGGCCCAGTGTCTCGCCTTGGGGTGCTCCTATCATGTTTGTAAAGAATAAGGATGGTTCTATGTGAGTGTGTATTGATTATCGCTAGTTGATCAAGGTTACAGTGAAGAACAAATATCCATTATCGTGTATTGATGACCTATTCGATAAGTTTAATGAAGCCAGAGTGTTCTCTAAGATTGACTTGCGTTCAGGCTATCATCAGTTGAAAATTCGGGAGCCAGATAGCCCGAAGACTGCTTTCAGGACTCGGTATGGTCATTACGAGTTCCTTGTGATGTATTTTGAGATGACCAACGCCCCAGCAACATTCATACACTTGATGAACAGTGTGTTTCAGCCATATCTTGACTCTTTCATCATTGTGTTTATTGACGACATTCTGGTGTACTCCCGGAGTCGGGAGGATCATGAGCAGCACCTGAGGACTGTGCTCTAGACCTTGAGAGAAAATACATTGTATGCAAAATTTTCGAAGTGTGAATTCTGGCTAGACTCAGTGGCAATTTTGGGCCATGTAGTATCGAGTGAGGGGATCAAGGTAGATCCGAAAAAGATTGAAGCAGTGCAGAGTTGGCCCAGACTATTCTCAGCTATGGAGATTCGGAGTTTTCTTGGCTTGGAGGGGTATTACCGCCGATTTGTAGAGGGTTTATCTTCTGTTGCAACACCTATGACCAGATTGACCCAAAAGGATGCTCCGTTTAGATGGACCGAGGAGTGTGAGGAGAGCTTTCAAAAGCTCAAGACTGCTTTGACTACAGCCGCAGTGTTAGTGTTGCCTACTGGTTCGGGGTCATATACGGTGTACTGTGATATATCACGTATTGGTCTTAGTGCGGTGTTGATGCAGGACGGTAGGGTGATTGCCTACGCATCTAGATAACTGAAGGTTCATGAGAAGAACTATCCAGTCCACGACTTTGAGTTAGCAGCTATTGCTCATGCCTTGAAGATCTGGCACTATTTTTATGGTGTCCCTTATGAGTTATACACCGATCACTGGAGTCTACAACATCTATTTAAACAGAAGGATCTTAACTTGCGGCAGCAGAGATGGTTGGAGTTGCTTAAGGATTATGATATCACCATTCTATATCATCCCGGGAAGGCCGATGTGGTGGCCGATGCCTTGAGTCGCAAGGTGGAGAGTTTGGGCAGTTTAGCATATATACTAGTAGCAGAGAGGCATTTAGCCTTGGATGTTTAGGCCTTGGCCAACCAGTTTGTCAGATTGGATATTTCCGAACCGAGCAAGGTTTTGGCTTGTGTGGTTTCTCAGTCTTCTCTTTATGATCGTATCAGAGAGAGTTAATATAATGACCCCCATTTGTTTGTCCTTAAGGACATAGTTTAGCACGGTGATGCCAAGGAGGTCACTATTGGAGATGACGATGTATTACGGATGTAGGGCAGGCTTTGTGTGCCCAATGTAGATAGGTTGCATGAGTTGATTCTCTAGGAGGCTCATAGTTTGAGGTATTCCATTCACCCAGGTGCCGCGAAGATGTATCAGGACTTGAGGCAGCATTATTGGTGGAGGAGGATGAAGAAGGACATAGTGGAATATGTAGCTCGGTGCCTAAATTGTCAGCAGGTAAAGTATGAGCATCAGCGGCACGGGAGATTGCTTCAGAAGCTAGAGATTCTAGAATGAAAATGGGAGCGGATCACTACAGATTTCGTTGTTGGGCTCCCACAGACTCAGAGGAAGTTCGATGCAGTTTGGGTGATTATGGATAGATTGACCAAGTCAGCTCATTTTATTTCTGTGGTTACTACTTACTCTCCGAAATAGTTGGCTCAGGTTTACATTCGCGAGATTGTAAGGCTTCATGGAGTACCGGTATCTATCATCTCTGACCAGGGTACGCAGTTTATATCGTGGTTCTGCAAAGCCGTACAGTATGAGTTGGGTACTCGGGTGGAGTTGAGTACATAATTTCACTCCCAGACAGACGGACAGTTCGAGTGCACTATTCAGATATTTGAGGATATGCTTCGAGCGTGCGTGATGGATTTTGGGGGGTGCTTGGGATCAGTTCTTGCCACTTGCGGAGCTTGCCTACAACAAAAGTTATCATGCGAGCATTCAGATGGCCCCGTGTGAGGCTTTGTATGGTAGAAGGTGCCGGTCTCAAGTGGATTGGTTCGAGCCAAGCGAGGATAGGTTATTGGGTACAGACTCGATTTAGGATACGTTGGAAATGGTTAAATTGATTCAAGATCAACTTCGTACAGCCCAGTCCAGGAAGAAGAGTTATGTAGATCGAAAGGTTCGCAACGTTGCATTCATGGTTGCGGAGAGGGTCTTGCTGCGGGTTTTGCCCATGCAGGGTGTTATGAGGTTCGGGATGAAGGGGAAGTTGAGTCCTAGATATATCGGGCCTTTTGAGATTCTCGAGAGGGTTGGATAGGTGTCTTACAGACTTGCACTACCACCTAGTCTCTCTGCAGTTCATCCAGTATTCTATGTTTCCATGCTCCGGAACTATCACGATGATCTGTCTCATGTGTTAGACTTCAGCTCAGTCCAGTTGGACAAGGATCTATCTTATGTTGAGGAGTCGGTAGCCATCTTGGACATGCAGGTCTGAAAGTTGAGATCAAAGAACATCGCATCAGTGAAGGTTCAGTGGAGGGGCCATAAGAGGCTACTTGGGAGACTGAGCATGATATGTGCATCCTTTATCCTCATCTTTTCACCACTTCATGTACGTCTCTATACTCGTTCGAGGTCGAAAGTTTGTTTTATGAGGAGGAGGATGTATTGACCCGGCCGGTCATTTTGAGAGTATTAGCCCCGAACCCCTATTTATTGCTCCCTCTATTTCATTTTTGAGTTTTGTGACTTACCGGGAGAATTATTTTTTGTTTTCTAAATAAAATGGGACACATAGTCCTTAAAATGGAAGTTTAAGTCGTAAGAATTGATCATAGTTTGAATTATGTGAAGACGATTTCGGAATGGAGTTTCGACGGTTTCAATATCTCCGTAGGGTTATTTTGGTCTTAGGAGCAAGTTCGGATGTTGAATTGGAAGTCTGTGGGTCATTTCGGCGTCAATTGGCGAAAGTTGGAAAGTTGGATCATTTTTGGGAAGATTGACCGAGATTGGACTTTTTGATATCGAGGTCGGATTCTGATTCTGGAAGTTGGAGTAGGTCTATAACGTCGATTATGACTTGTGTGCAAAATTTGAGGTTAATCGGAATTGATTTGATAGGTTTCGCTGTCAAATGTAGAAGTTTGATATTTTAAAGTTCATTAGGCTTGAATCGATGCACGATTAGTGTTTTAGCATTATTTGATACGATTTAAAGGCTCGACTAAGTTTGTATGATGTTTTAGGACTGGTTGATATATTTTGTGTAGGTCCCGGGGCCTCGGGTGGATAACGGGTGGTTAACGATCTAAATTTGGACTTGTGAGAATGGCTGAAGTGCACCAGTTCTGGTTAAATCGCACCTGTGCAAGATTGACCGCAGGTGAGAGTTCATAGAAGTGAGCGGGCGATCGCAGATGCGGGGATGATGAGGATGGTCAGTGGTCGCAGGTGCGACGTGAAGGCCGCAAAAGCATAGTCGCTTCTATGGAAAAATGAGCGCAGAAGCGGAAAGGCTAGGGAGGCCTATTGATTGCAGAAGCGGACATGGTCCTCAAGAGCGCGTGCGCAGAAGCGCTCCTTGGCCGCAGGAGCGGAAGCACGGATGCGTGTTTGGGTATACAGAAGTGGATGTGTCTGGTCTAAGTGAGAACCGCACCTGCGATGGAAATTCCGCAGATGCGGCTGTGGGTTCGCAGGTGCGACTTCGCTAGGCAGAAAATGGCCAATTCCGTGGGTTTGATTTCATTCTTCATTTTTGAACCAAGAGAGCTTGGATTGAGGCAAAATTTCTATGGCTTTTCAAAGGAAACATTTGGGTAAGGATTCTTGACTTGTTTTTTATTAATCTCCACTAAGATATTATTTATTCTTGACTTGTTTTTGATTAATCTCCACTAAGATATTATTTATTCTTCATTTAATTAAGGATTTGGGTTGAGAAATGTGTGAAAAAGGTGGAAAAATTCTTAGGCCGAATTTTGAGGTTTTGATCAAGAATTTTGTATCGGATTTGAGTAATATTGGTATGGGTGAACTCGATATCGAATGGGTGTTCGTATTTTGTGACTTTTAACCGATTCCGAGACAGACCTTTTGGGGTGATTTTTTGATTATTTGCTTAAGTCATAGATTTATTATTTAAATTAGTTTCTTGTAGTTGTATTTATAGTATGTAATTGCTTTTGGCTAGATTTGGTCCGTTCGGAGTCTGAAAGTCGAGGGAAAGGCGTTCTCATCGATTGATTGAGCGAGATTTGAGATAAGTGGCTTGTCTAACCTTGTGTGGGGAAACTCCCATTAGATTTTGATATTGTTATGGTATTTGCAATATGTGAAGGCTGTGTACGCGAAGTGACGAGTGCGTACTCGGGATTAAATGTTGAAAAATCGGGTTCTTGCTGAGTAGTTTTCTGTTAAATCCTTAACTGAGTTGCTCTAGCCTGTGTAGTCATCATGTTTAGCCTAATGTCGCATGTCTACGTGTCTTAACTCTTACTTGCAATTTGTGCAACATGCTTAGTTGAATTACTTGTTTCCTTGATTCTTGTATTCAGACTTTAACTGTAGGACTTCATGCTGTAAATTCGTTGTTCCATAGGTTATGAGTTGTGTATTTTCTTTTGGGACTACGAGGCGGTACCTCGGGAGCGCCCCTATTATATATTTATTTTTGGGACTACGAGGCGGTACCTCGGGAGTGCCCCTATTGCATATTTACTTTTGGGACTACGAGGCGGTACCTCGGGAGCTCTTCCTGTTGCATATTTACTTTTGGGACTACAGGGCGGTACCTCGGGAGCTCCCCCTGTTATATATTTACTTTTGGAACTACGAGACGGTACCTTGGGAGTTCCCCCTATTGTGTATTTACATTTGGGACTACGAGGCGACACCTCGAGAGCACCCCTATTGTTTACCTTTATTTGCTGTGTTTTTACCTTGCTGAAATTTCTCATTGTTTCAATTCATAGTCATTTCATTATATTGTTATATCTTCTGCTTTGTTTCCTTTCATTATGAAAATGTGTGTCATCTAATAGAAAAAACCTTCCTATATATAGGCCACGTTTTAAGGTTTAAAGTTTTTTTCTAAATTTGTTGGGTTTTCTTCTCCACCGGAAAAAGATTTTCCTTTTAACCAAATTATTCAGGCTTAGCAGGTACCACAAAATTTAATTAACAAGGCGTGCTATTGTGAAATTGATCCAAAATTTTAAATTTAACATTTACCATAATAAATTACAAATTATTTTATTAAAAAATTATAATTGCACTCCTTAGTTCAATTTCAAAATTTTTCTATTAAACCTTATTTAACTATCCATGTTAAGATTAAATTATTAGTCAACTAAATTAAATTACTGAGTTTTATTGACCATTTTCTTTAGACTTTCTCTTAACTTATTTCATGTGTCAGATAAGAAATTCACTAGCGGGTTTATACATGAAAACTTATAAGCTTTCATAAAGGTGTATCAATCTCAAGCCCGAGACATCATTCAATCAACTAATGATTATTTCCCTAATATAGATTATAATTGTCCAATTTATTAGGTATTTTGATCCACAAAAGAATCTCGCATTTTAATAAATCAAAATAATAAATAATATACATATTTAATAATAATTTTATCAAAAATTATTATAGAAATTTTCACCACTAAAGGATGTAATTCTAGATGAGACTCCTCCTTTAACAAAAACAATCGAGTTTAAGCCCTTTGAATGAAAAATTTTCAGGTAAGGAGTATTTTTTCCACAAATGGGTCCTGTGGCGCGATTGTGGACTAGTCAAGTTAGTTGGTTGGTTATAAGATAGTTAAACAAAACAAAATTAAAAAATTTCATCAAAATAATATCTGTTTTAATAACATTATTATCTATCTGTTAACTATGTTTAAAATGTTTTTTATTTTTAGAAAACACCGAAAAATATTTTCTAGAAAATAAGTCATTTCTAGAAAATATATACGTTATATCACATATCAGCTCTAAAGCATAGTGATGGGCCACTGTTAAGACTTCTTTGGAGTTGAGACTAGGGATTATGTTGGGCCGCTAAATCAAGTCCATTTTGACCGTCAGTCGTTAGCTCACTCGTCAAATTTCGTAATGGGCCAACGAACTTATCCAGAAATAAATAAAAAAAAAGAAAAACGAGATTTATACAGGAACCTCTACATGCATATCTACCTAGGGTTGGACGTTGGAGAAATAATCGAGAAAGTACTTTGATACTCCTCTAAGAAAAAAATGGGTATTTAGTCAAAACTACAACGAAAGACAATGGTTTTGAAGATGAGTTATAGTACTGTCTTTGTGCTGTACAAAATAATTTATTGATGCACAAAAGAGACCCCTGCAGGTATAAAATGAAACTTAAAAATCTAATGTATCTTTAACAAAGGGATCAGCCTCCCTTAAACCAAACTTGAAAAAAAGATGAATTCAGGATCTAGAATTAGCAAGTTTAGAACGAGTCTAATCTTATTATTTCTATACATCTAATTTTTTTAATATATGTATACTTAGTTTGAGTCAAAGTTAATGAACTTAATTGAATTTGATTATGTGAATCAGCAGAACTCGTTCTAAATCTGCCCCTAACTTGGAATAGGCCCAAACACCCTCTTTAGTCTTTATAATTGCATGTCTCAGTTTAACATACTTGAACCATTCCAGTTTTCTAAATTGGTAAGTAATTCAAAAACTAATTGTATGACCCAAAATTTAGATCTAGGTTTATACAATCATATTTTATAATAAGATAGGGTTAACCTTAGCCAATAATTAATATCCAAAAGATAGTCTAATTATCTTTGTAATAAGATTCCCACGTGCGTCGTTTGAGTAGAAATAAGTAACAACAAGAATACAACAATCAATGATCCAAGAGTATGGAAGATAGAATTAAATAATAATAATAATAATAATAATAATAATAATAATAATAATAATAATAATAATAATAATAATAATAAGTGGCATTAATATTAATAAGTGGATGTGTGTCACCGAAAAGGGGTGAAATCCCTTGATATTCCTTCTAACAAAAATAGATGGGGATAAGTCTTTGAATATTCGAATTCTCCTTGGATCGTGGGAGAAAAGATAGATAAAGATCTGAAGCAAAGGTGGATTTTGTATGTGTGTGATAAAGTAAGAATCTTCAGAGAATGTCAATGTCTTGTTCTTTATAATGAGTGTCCCCCTGTAACTACATACCACAAAAACCTTAATAGTACAGATGGGAGGGATATTCACTAGAATATTCTCTGTAAGGTATTGTTTCTAAATTTGCCGTTACTGCTCTGTTAAAGGGAGTACTCGTCCTCGTCTTCATCCTACGTTGGGTCCTCGACCTCGGCTTCATCTTCTGTTGAAACCAACTTGATGACACGTGGCAGCCTTCAAAGGCTTCATTAATGCCGATTAGGCTCACATATAATTATGATAATTCTTAGCCCATACAATTAGTCCCTCCGCTTGTTGAGGTCATCTTCATAGGTGAGTTCAATGAGCGGATAACAGCGGTCGTGGTCGTTGTGACAAACAGGCGATGTGGCTCTCCGTGGGCCGCGTATTTTAAACTCCTAATTTTCCCGGGTGATTTACTGGAACCGTCTGGTTCAAGAAAAAGAAGTGACGTTGTAACATTATTCGTCATGATGATGTTGATTCCCGACACGTTGCGTCGATTTACGCGCGTCCCTTGATTGGCTCTGCCATTTTGATTCTAGTGCCAATTATGATGAACTGTTTTTCTAGCGTCAATTATGATGAAACATTTCGGTTTCAGTGCCAATTATGATGAACCATTTCGGGTTTGATACCCTCTTCTCTATAAAAGGGTGTGACTTTATCAGAATTCAAATTTTACATCCTCCAAACTTCCCCTTTAGACTCGTTCTTTTGCTTCATAATAACTCATCGTATTTCCATCTTTATTCTCTGCATTTTCTTAGTTTCCATAACCATGTCAAACCTTCCATCTGATGTAAGTGTGGAGGACCATTCCGTTCCCTTGGCCGTTGTATTTCCCGATCATGGGCAAGATATTGTCACCGTCGCAGAGGATGAAGCTCTTCCTTTAGTGGAGGAGATCATCCCCCGTACCCCTAATGCTAGATCCGATTTTCAATGACTGCCAGATGTGATGACCGAAAAATTTCAATCATCGATGACGTCAAGGCGCTTGGCTAAATTCAAAGCCAAGTTTAGCCTTCCCAACCACGTATAATTAATACTTATTGGTAAGGACGAGGTGCACGTTCACCGTCCTGGGTATTGCGCTCTCTATGCCTACCCGTTTACCATCACGTACTCGTTCCCCCTCCTCCCGCTGGTGGAGAAATTTTGCCTCCATTACAAAGTTTGCCTTGTTCAGCTCGGCCCCTATGTTTACAAGGTCATCAAGATGCTGTCAAAGTTTGCTAAACTTGCCGGGGTCAAGGTCACGGTGCTACACTTGGTGCGCTTGTTGGCGCCTAGATTCTATAGAGTGACGATATTGAACCTTAGACATCGTGGAGGCAAATATTTGGTGGTGAAGATGGACGATAAGGGTAGTCGGCAATTTTGGCTCGACTACTTCTTTGTCAAGACTGAGGTTGTTGCGGCCGATGTTAATGGTTTCCCTGAGGCCTAAAATCATACACGTAAATGTTCATGTTTTCTGATTTTACCCTTTTAAGCACTTTGTTCATCCCAAGTTGGTCGAGTAATCCTTCTTCTTCTGCAGCCACTAGTCATCCTCCTCCCTTGGCGGCGCGTCTCGCTAACTGGGTTAAGCAGGTTCTCCCCTACACTGTAGGGATTCGTGACTGGCCGAGCTTCTTTCAGAAGTTAAAACCGGCCCTCCCCTCGATAGTTAATCTCCTTCTTCTGGTTGTCATCGTATTTGTACCGGCTTGTGTCGTTGCATTCAATTCTTATGCTTTTTTCTAAATTTAGTCGGGGGGGGGGGGGTGCTACAAGAAGAAACATGGTGCTTGTACCCATGTTTAGGAGGAGAAGGGCCGCTACACCTTCTGCCTCCACCTCCGCCACCGTCTCGGCCACTACACCTTCCGCCTCCGCCCCCTTCTCAGCTGCTGCGCCCGCTCCTCCCTCGCTTTCACTCATCGAACAAGATGATGAAGTATCTCCCTGTGATGGGGACCTAAGGCCCCACAAAAGGAAGTCTATGGACATAGGAGGAGTTCCCTTGGCCTTCGATTTAGTAGAGAAAACATTCATGCTTCGAGAGATGGTGACGATACACATTGGAGATGATGTTGGGGTGGACTCCGAGACCCCACAACCGGAAGAGGCTAATGAGGGCATGCTTTTGCGTCTCGAGGAGAAGAAGGTTGTGGAGAGGACGCTTGGTGAACACTTCGTGCCTTCAAGGCAAGAGGAGGCCTCATCTTCCAGGCCGGCAGTGGATGCTTCTCCAGCCGACGAGGACAAAGGAAAGGACATTATCGACGAGGGTGATGAGTCAGGTTCCATCATGGACCCTGACGATCTTAGGATGATTGATGAGGGGCTCACTCAGATCGAGGTGAGGATGGAGGGAGGCTCAAAGACCATCACAATTCTAATAGATCATGATTTGCTAAGAAATACCGAGAAGGTGGTTCCCGCTCTCGGTCCACTTTGCTCCGACGTCGAGGGTATGACCCTCAAGGATATAAATGATAGTACCTTATCAAAGAACATTGTTGGCCTTGCCTTCAGGGTAAGTATGACTGTTGTTTGTTCTTTTCCCTTTGACTTAACTTGTTTCTAATATTTAACTTTTGCCTTTCTTTGATTTGTAGACTGTCATTCTGGAAATTGAGAGTGCTCGGAGGGAGAAGAGACGGAAAGACATTATTGTGAAGTTGGAGGGTAATTACGAGGCGTACCTTGGGAAGTACCAAGACCTTTGGAGGCGGCTTCGTGAGAAGGGTGATGTGTCGGCCTTCAGAGAAGAGCTGAAGAAGAAATACGAGGAGATGATGGCGGCCATGGAGAGATTCAGCATTCTCGAGGGAGCGGTGAGGAGAAAAGAATAGGATCTCGAGTTGATTAAGGGCATGGAGGCCCAATGCAGCGACCTTCTGAATCAACTGATTCAACTACAAAGCCAGTTAGATGGATGCCAGCTCGAGATCGTCACTCTCAGTGGGGAAGTCTCCAAGAAGTAGTGGATGCTTGAAGAGGCGGTGTCCTCTCGATCGGAAACTCAAAAGGAGACGGCATTTTGGAGTTAGCAAACAGGG
This sequence comes from Nicotiana tomentosiformis, assembly GCF_000390325.3. Taxonomy (NCBI): domain Eukaryota; kingdom Viridiplantae; phylum Streptophyta; class Magnoliopsida; order Solanales; family Solanaceae; genus Nicotiana; species Nicotiana tomentosiformis. Next base: position 81,289,318 of record NC_090817.1, on the reverse strand, counting down.
CTCTCCGTTCTGAGCCGGACAATATTCTATCTGCTGCCGAAGCTAAGAAGGCCAGGCTCGAGGAGAGAGTTGGGGAATTGGGTAAGGAGAGCTTTGAGTTGTATGATCGAGTTGTAGTTCTTGAGGCCGAGAATGCCTAACTCCTTGTGTGGCCCTCTGCGTCTAATGCCTCTGAGTATCCCAATATTCCTTTAGAGAAGTACGAGGAGTTGATCCACACTAAATCCCAGATAGACATGATTCGCAATTTGAATAAGGCGGGCTCTATTTCTGAGAAGGTCCTCAAGAAGGCTCGAGTTAAATCTAGTGAGGCCCGGCTCACCTGTGATTATGATCCCGCCATGCCTCAGCATAATTTCAAAGAGGATGAGGAAGAGGGTGTGGACCGGATTGCGGATAGTGCTTGGTATGACTCTGTTTATAGTCAAGGCGAGGATGGAGAGGATGTCGGAGGCCGGGGTGGTGATGGCCACTAGTTTTTGTTTAACTTTTGTATATTTTTGTTGGCATCTTCAAGCGCCTTTGTAAAGACTCTTTATCTAGATATCAAAGTTGGTTCTTGTCTTATACGCATCTTTCTTACCTTTGTTTCTGTACTTGTTTTTTACTTCTGTACTCGTGTGTTTTGCTTCTGTACTTCCTTTCTTTGTTGTTATTTTCCAATTTGCGATAGCCGTGGTATTGAATGACTGTGAGCATATAGGCCTTTGTTCGAGTCAGTTAAACATATTTTTAAGTTGAATTGTGGCTGGGGGACGTTAGGTATTATTCGAGCTGGTCGAAGCATACCTTTTAATGAGTCGTGGCCGAAGGTCGATAGGCCATTGTTTGAGCTAGTAAAATCATACCTTTAAATGAGTCATGGTCGAGGGGCGATAGGTGTTGTTCGAGCTGGTCGAACATACCTTTAAGTTTGAGTTATATATGTTGGCTGAATAAGAGTTGTTCAGGTCGTTCGAACGTACCTTTGATTAGGTAGTGACCGTAAGCCAATAGGAGTTTTTCAAGTTAGTTGAACTTTGCTTTAATTAGTTTATGGCAGAGGGCCGATAGGTGTTGTTCGAGCTTGGTCAAACGTACCTTTCATTGCGTTAGGGCCAAGGGACAACAGGTGTTGTTCGAGCTTGGTCGAACGTACCTTTTGTTAAGTTAGGGTCGAGGGCCAATAGGTATTGTTTGAGCTTGGTCGAACCTACCTTTCATTAAGTCGGGGTCGAGGGCCGATAGGTATTGTTTGAGCTCGGTAGAACGTACCATTTAGGAGAGCAGTTTCGATAAACGTACATTTCTTTTATTTTGACATCATTGCTCTGATTCATCATTTTGTCCTTAGGTAGTTTTTTGGAGAAAATTATAAGTTTTGGGTGTTGGATGGCGTTCCAGTCCTAGTACATCTAGTCTCTTTATTGTTCGACTTGGATAATATTAAGGAGTCGGGCAATAAAAAATCTCTCTACTTTCGTATACTCCAACTTGAAGTGTCATGCTCGTCGCCTCATTAAAAACCTCCTTGAGAAAACTCTATTGGGACAAACTTCAAATGAGGGAAAAAGAGTACGACTCAAAGGGAATTTCTTATTTTTTAGAAGTTAAAGTACTTGAGATGGCTGATATTCCAATTATTTGGCAGGGGCTTCCCTTCCATAGTTTCCAATTTGAAAGAACCCTTTTTTTGCTTTGCCTATGATTTTATATGATCCGTCTCAGTTGGCTACCAATTTGCCTTCTTGTGGATTCGTGTTTGCTTGGGTTTTGGATTTGAGTACGTAGTCCCCGATCTTGAGTAATCGAACCTTTACCTTTTTATTGTAGTAACGCTCTGCTAGTTGTTTCTGAGCTACCATCCTTATGTATGTCATATCTCATCCCTCTTCGACCTCATCGAGATATTGCCTCATACTCTCGTCATTGCCGATGCCGCTTTATGGGAGTACCTCAGGCTGGGTTCTCCGACTTCGACTGGTATAATTGCTTCTATTCCGTAGACTAGAGAGTAAGATGTCTCTCTTGTGCTCGTCTTTGGGTTAGTTTTGTGCGCCCGTAATACTTCTGGGAGTACTTCCGGCCACAGTCCCTTGGCCTCTTCGAGTTTCTTTTTCATGATGTTTAATATAGACTTATTGGAGGATTTTGCTTGTTCGTTGCTAGCTAAGTGATAAAGAGTTTAAAGTATCCTTTTAATATGCCATTTTTCAAAGAACTCTGTAGTTTTTCTTCCCGTGAACTAGGGCCCGTTGTCAGATGATGTTTTTCCACAGATGATATTTTTCCATATGAAGGCGAGTACTACTTCTGGCTCACAAACTTGGGCTAATGCTCCTACTTCCACCTACTTAAAGAAATAGTCAATTAAAACTAAATGGAATTTTACATTACCTCGTCCTGGTGGAAGCGGTCTCACAATATTCATTCCCCATTTAATGAAAGGCTACAGAGAAGTGACGGAATAGAGATGCTCGATGCTCGCCGGCTTCGTGAATTATCGAGGTGTATTTTTGACACTGCTCGCATTTCTTCACAAATTCTAGGGCATCTTTTTTTATGGTGGGCCAATAATACTCGGCCCGTATGAGGAACCTGACAAGTGCTCAATCACTAGAGTGGCTGCCATAATGACCTTCATGGACTTCCTCGAGGACGCGTTGGGTTTGGTTCGGGCCTAAGCATTTTGCCAAGGGGTCGCCGTACGTTCTCTTATATAAGTCGTTGTGAAGGTGGTTGTACCTGGCAGCTTGCATTCTCAGCTTTTGGCTTCCTTTTTGTCGTTTGGGAGGGTGCCATCCTGCAAATAATTTATAATACAATTGTACCAATCCCAAGTTAAATTTATAGATTTTACCTCGATATGGTCCAATGCCGAGCCGAGGAGGTGAACTACACTCTTATCCCTAGGAGTTATACTTTTGGTAGTGGCAGCCAACTTGGCATGACTGTCTGCTTCGATGTTCTGATTTCTTGGAATTTGGTTGAGCTGGCACTCTTTGAAACTGGGTAACAATCTGCAGATCTCAGTTTGATACTTCTGCAACCTCTACTCTTAGATTTGGAAAGTCCTAATAACCTGATTGACTATGAGCTGAGAATCACAATGAAGCTTTAATCCCTTCGCTCTATACTTGAGTGCTAGTCTTAATCCTGTAATTACGGCCTCATACTAGGCCTCGTTATTAGTCATATCCGGGCATCTTATGGATTGGCGAATTATCTCACCAGTGGGAACCTCGAGTACGAGTCCCAGTCCTGACCCGCATGCATTGGATGCACCATCGGTGTGTAGGACCCAAAGGTATTGTGCTTGATGAGAATCTTGGGTGGCCTCCTTTTCGGCCTCAGGCATTACCTTTGCGCTAAAATCTACGACGAAGTTGGTGAGCACTTGCGACTTTATCGCTGTGAGGCTGATAAGTGATGGGTTGCATGCCCAAGGCAATACTTTTTGTAGATTGAGATGGATTGATCTTCGCTATCGTGCCTTCTTCGGGAGACATGGAAAAAGGCAAGGCTCGAGAGACCTAGCGCTAAAGCAATTGTAGCGGCCCTTGCTCTATCTGCTTCTTTCTCTTCCCAGGAATGAACACTACTTAGCATACACTGGTTAAAAGGTTAAATGGTTCATTTTTCTTAACTTCAGATGAGTTAGGTTCTTTACGCAAAGAAGCCAGGCGAAAAGCGCATGACCAACAAGGTGGAAGATCCTCCCCTGGTTCGAATCACCCTGAATGAAGAGTGGGCGAACTTGAACAAGGTACACGGGATCTTTCCTACCCCTTTCTATTTCGACTTCTTTGAAAGGTGAAAGAGTAAGAAGCTAGACCGACCTGTTACGACTTCACCCCAGTCGAAGACCCCACCGTGGTAAGGTAGCGAAATTCCTTGTCGCATAAGTAGCGACCTGCACGAATGGTGCTCAAGCCGGTACAGGTACAGAAGTGGCTACAACGGAGCAGCTTACTCCTGAGATGGATTTACCGATTGAACTAGATTTACCCGCCTTTTTCACCCAAGCGGATTTCCCCGTGCTACCGAGTTTTGAGCAGACTACGTGTTCTGCTCACTTAATTGGATGGCCCATTTGGCCAGCCTTCCCGATAGCTTGAGTTTGTGTAATATGCTTCATAAAGTAAAAGTGGTGACGACCGAGATCGGGTGACACTGAAAATAGGGTCCAACTCTCGTGAAGCTACGACCAGGGCCAAGGCCAGCTTCTCAAGGTGAGGGTAACTCTTCTCGGCGTCGACAAGTATTTTACTGATATAATAAATTGGAGACTATGTACCTTTGTCTTTTCTAACTAAGACCGCACCTACTGCTATTTTCGAGACGGTGAGGTAAACGAGTAGGCGCTCCCCGGGCTCGATTTTTGAGAGCAAGGGTGGTGATGAAAAGTACGCCTTAATATCTCGTAGTCCTTGTACACACTCAGGCATCTACTCGAGGCCGTTGTCCTTTTTGAGTACTCTAAAGAACCGATGAAATCTATCGGACGACCGCGAGATGAACATGGATAAGGCGGCATTTCGACCGGTCAGTCTCTGGACTTGCTTCTTAGTGGTAAATTATTCCGATTTCCCGTCGATAGCCTTAATTTGATCTGGGTTGACCTCAATCCCTAGTTTTGATACCAAGAAGCCCAAAAATTTCCCGAGGCCACGCCAAACGCGCATTTCTCGGGATTCAGTTTCATTCTATACTTTCTTAGTATATCGAAGGCTTCTTTTAGGTGGTTGACATGATCTTCTGCCTTCTCAGACTTGACCAACATGTCGTTGATATACACTTCCATGGTTTTGCCAAGTTGATCTTTGAACATTTTTGTGACCAACCTTTGACAGGTATCCCTTGCGTTCTCCAACCCAAATGGCATGACCCTATAACAATATGTTCCACTGTGGGTGATGAATGTAGTTTTCTCTTGGTCTTCTTCCTCCATGAGTATTTGGTAGTAACCTGAATATGCGTCAAGAAAACTTAACAGCTCGTGTCCTGTCGTTGCATCGATAAGTTGGTCGATGTGAGGCAGTGGGAATGAGTCTTTTGGGTATGCCTTGTTTATGTCTGTGAAGTCCACATACATCCTCCATTTTTCGTTTCTTTTTGACCATCACTTCATTGGCAATCCATTTAGGGTACTTCGCCTCCTTGATGGAGCCGTTTGCCAATAACTTCTCTACTTCTTTGTGGACGGCCTCATTGAATGCGGGGTTGAACTTTCATCATACCTGCCTTACCGAGGGGTAGAAGGGGTCGACATTCAGTTTGTGTGTGATGATTTCTTTGGTAATGCCTGACATATCATCATGACTAAAGGAAAACAAATTTGTGTTAATTATTAAGAATTGGCTAAATTTACCTGGTTCTCGGAGTTTGCAGCTGATGTAGGATGTTTTACTGAGATCATTGTGATCTAGTTGTATGGGGTCAATAATGACTTCCTTGGCTTCGCCTTGTGGCGTCCTCAACCCTGTTGATTTTTATGCTTCTTTTTCCTTATCTTTCTTTTGTTGAATGGTTGTGTTGTTCATGGAGATTTGGTAGCACTCCTGGGACGTACGATGTTCCCTTCGTATGCTGAATATTTCCCAATGTGTTGGGAATATGATCACTTGGTATAAGCTGGAGGGGACGACTCTCATGGGGTGTATCCATGGTCGTCCCACGATGACGTTGTATGCGGTATCCTGGTCCATGATATGTAACATTATCTCTAGAGTTACTCTACCAGCGAGAACGATGAGTGTAATTTCTCAAGAAGTCCGTTCAACTGCATTGTTAAAATCGGTTAGTGTAACGCAACGTGGCACTATCTTGTCTTTGAGTCTCATCTGTGAGAGGACTTGGGTGTTACATTTCGCATTTTCATACGTTAAAGTTTCGTCGTAAGTTAATCGACGTAGAGTCGGGAATGAGATTATTTTGAGGTTATAAGCATTTATGCTATTTATAATAGGCGATAAATAAGTGTCATCAAGGTTAGAGGGTAAACGAATCAAAGAAAATGAGTTTCGTTGAAGGTTGTCAATTTGGGATAAAATATGGTTCGAGCAATAATACCCGGTATTTATGGACTAGTGTCATACAAGGTACCACATGACCATGATAGTAAGGTGCATAAAATATGTTTAAAATGAGTAGTATTTTAAGTAATTTGAAATAATTTTTAGTTATGTGGATAATTTAGGTAATTAGTGATTTTAGTGGGATATTAACTAAGTAATTAAAATATTTGGACAAGCTTAATAAGTCTCCCAACGTGGCAGCCAATGAAGTCTTGATCAAAGCCCAACAAATGACTCTTAATTCATGTAGCAAGGTGGCACATTTAAGAGAGTTTTGTGGTTAAGTCACCACATAAGTGGGCCCCACACCTACTAAGCTTAAAAACCTCTCTAAATCACTTAAGGGAGATGCTTATATCTCTGCAATGTAAGGAAAGAAAGCTTCAGCAAACACATACAAGATTTTATGATAGCAACGTGATTTGCTACAACAAAATTCATACAAGACTACTTAGCAACGTGAGATTTGCGATTCTAAAGGAGTACGGTACAATCTTTCTCAAGAATATCATATGAATTTTTCCCTATTTAGATCTCTCCGTTACGTTTTTCGTCGCGATTGACGTGTGTTAGAGGGATTGTCAAGAGAATCGGCTCAGGTATGTTAAGGCTATCCCTTCTTTCCTTTTGGTATGATTCATATGATACAAACGAAACGAGCAAATGCACAACTTTTATATATACCTATATTCATAGAAGTACTAGGGGTGCCTATGTTCTTGAATTTTCATGTGTCTTATTATTATATCTTCTGTTCATGGGTCTCAGAAAAATGTGTAATTGATAAAATTTATCCGAAGACATATCGAGTTTATGACATTCCGAGAAATCTTATTAACTCACTTCTTATGTATTTCATTCATTTATACATGTACATTGACCTATGACCAGATGGCATTATATATGCATATATTATATGTATATGGGATATGGGAAAAGGTTACAGCGTTATATACGCACCACCACCTGATCAGTTGGTATATGTTGATGATTTGGCCCACAGAGGCCGAGATGATATGACGGGATGCCCTTAGAGGCTTGATGATGTTATGTACACATATACCTATGCATGATACGATATTTATATGCACAATGCATGGACTTATAAATATTTTAGGATTAACAAAGTTATTTAGACTTACAAGTGGATTTCTTTACTCCATGTTTCTTTTATGTCTTTTATGTACTGATTTTCATGCCTTACATACTCGGTACATTATTCGTACTGACGTCCCTTTTGTCCGGGGACACTGCATTTCATGCCCGCAGGTACAGGTATACAGGCTGACGATCCCCCTTTTTAGGATCTTTAATCAGCGAGAGTTGGTGTGATCCACTTGATCCGGAGCTGTTACTAGTTTTGGTACTCTATTTTTAGTATGTAGATATGGGTACGACGAGGCCCAGTTCAGTCCTTTATACAGTTGTACACTCTATTAGAGGTCTGTAGGCAGTCATGTATAGTTGGATAGTATATGGCCTTGTCGGCTTCCAGTTTTGGATATATAGTTATCTATAGAAGCCTTGTCGGCTCGCCCTACCGTATTCCGCATGTATATGTATATATGTGTTTTGGATATATTTTCCTCACGTATGTCATTCACGTAATTCAGCAGTTTATTGACAAATGTTATTCATGACCTACCCTTAATTCATGTTTATATCTTATACACATGCTTAGGGGTATTCGAGAGGTAGGACTCGGGCACTCGTCATGGCCCATCGGTTTGGGTCGTGACAAAAGTGGTATCAGAGCAGTTCTGTCCTAGGTTTGTCTACAGACCGTGTCTAGTAGAGTCTTATTTATGAGTGTGTTGTGCACCACATTTATAAATAGGAGGCTACAAGACATATAGGATGTTATCCTCTTTTCTTATCTTAGATCGTACGATATAAGGATTCATTTCCCTAACGATATATTATATTTTTAGTGATGCCTAAGAAGGGTACAGCCGCCCAGAAAGGCAAGTCCGTGGCTGATGAGACTACTAATCGAGCACCACGAGTTACCAGGGCTCGGGGAGAGTCTAATAGTAAGATTCCATCTCAGACTTCACATACCCCGTCCTCTCTAGAGGAGCTCCAAGGGGCACCAGCACCTGCCCCTGTACAACCAGCTCCTCAGCCAGATGTACCGGTCAGGAGATGAGAGATGCTATTCAGCTATTGACTCGATTAGTAGCCGCATAATTTCGGCGTCAGGAAGTAGGTATTAGTCATGCAGATAAGGCCATCAATGCGAGGGTTCGTGATTTCATTAATTTGGACCCTCCAGTATTCATTGGAGCAGATCCAAACGAGGACCCTCAGGTATTTATCGATAGGATACAGAGGACTTTGAGGGTAATGAAGGCCACTGTGACTGAGTCAGTTGAGCTAGCTTCCTATAGACTTCAGGATGTTGTAGTTAATTGGTATGAGTCTTGGGAGTTGTCCAGAGGTGAGGATGCCCCTCTAGTGATATGTCATGAGTTTACAGAGGCTTTTCTTCATCATTATCTGCCACCAGAGCTTAGACGGGACAGACTTGATAGGTTCTTGACCCTTCGGCGGGGTAATATAAGTGTTCGGGAGTACAACCTTCAGTTTGATTGTTTGGATAGGTATGCTACCACTATTGTAGCTAAGATGGAGTATCGGGTTCACCGGTTCGTGATGGGGTTGGAGCCGCACCTGATTAACGATTGTATGTTGGTCTCACTTCAGTTAGGCATGGATATTTCTCATATTCAGGCATACGCTCAGGGTGTAGAGGAGCGTAAATAGAAGCAGAGGGCCGATCATGAGCATGATAGGGGACAGAGTAAGATAGAGAGATCTTCGGGTCCTTCTGGTGAGTATCGAGGTGGTCAGAGACAACAATACCCGAAGTATCCAGCCCAACCATCGACTAGCGCACCCCCCTCAGTTTGCCGATAGGAGATTTGATCGTTCCACATATTCTGGGCCTAGTCAGAATTCCAGGGCCTCAAGTTCTCAGTATAGGGGTGAGTCAAGTCAGATGAGGCCGCCCTTGCCACGATATGCTAAGTGTGGTAAGCAGCATGTCGGGCAGTGCCATATAGGGTTGGGTTTTTGTTATACTTGTGGTTATCCAGGCCACGTTATGAGAGATTGTCCGACGAGAGGTGGTACAAGCATAGTTCAACCAACGGGATCTGTAGTTGGTTTGTCATCATCAGTACGCCCCCCCCCTAGGCAAGGTTCACAAGCACCAATCGGTCGTGGTAGAGGAGGAGGTGGAGCATCTAGCTCGAGCAGTCCTCAGAACCGCATTTATGCATTAGCAGGTTGATAGAATCAGGAGTCGTCACCTGATGTTGTTACAGGTATATTATTAGTCTCCCCATATGATGTATATGCATTGATTGACCCTGGTTCCACCTTATCAAATATTACTCTGTTGATTGCTAATAAGTTTGGATAAAACCTGAGTTGGTTAAACCTTTTGAGGTGTCCACACTTGTTGGGGATCCAGTGATAGCTAGGCGGATTTATATAGAGATTGTATAGTAGTAGTTCATAGTCGATCTACAATAGTAGACCTAATCGAGTTAGATATGGTAGAATTTGATGTTATAATGAGCATGGATTGGTTGGCTTCTTGTTATGCCAACGTTGATTGTAGATCAAAGATGGTCTGATTCCAATTCCCAGGGGAGCATGTTTTGGAATGGAAAGGTAATACGGCATCGCCGAGAGGTAGATTTATTTCCTATCTCAAGGCAAGGAAGATGATAAGAAAGGGCTATATTTATCACTTAGTTCGGGTGCAGGATGTGAAAGTAGAGCCACCAACCATTCAATCTATCCCTGTGGTTAATGAGTTTCCCGATATTTTTCCCGATGAGCTTCCGGGTCTTCTGCCAGAGCGAGAAATTGAGTTTGCTATTGATCTATTACCAGATACTCAACCAATATCTATTCCTTCCTATAGAATGGCACCCACAGAGCTGAGAGAGTTAAAGTAATAATTAAAGGACTTGCTTGAAAAAGGCTTTATCAGACCTAGTACATCACCGTGGGGAGCACCTGTGTTATTTGTGAGGAAGAAAGATGGTTCCTTGCGGATGTGTATAGATTATAGACAATTGAATAAGGTGATGATCAAGAATAAGTACCTGCTCCCGAGGATTGATGATTTATTTGATCAGTTGCAAGGTGCCAAGTATTTCTCAAAGATAGACTTGAGGTCCGGGTACCATCAAGTAATGGTTAAGGAGAAGGATATTCCGAAGACAACATTCAGGACCAGATACGGGCACTTTTAGTTTCGTGTTATGTCATTCGGTTTGACTAATGCCCCAGCAATATTCATGGACTTGATGAACCGTGTGTTCAGACCCTTTCAAGATATGTTCATGATTATAATTATCGATAATATATTGGTTTACTCCCGTTCAGAGGCTGAGCATGCATATCATTTGCGTACGGTGCTCAAAGTTCTACAAAAGAGAAGTTGTACGCCAAACTCTTTAAATGTGAATTCTGGTTGAATTCTGTAGCTTTTCTTGGGCATATTATTTCAGGTGAAAGTGTCTGGGTTGATAAACAAAAGATTGAGGTTGTAAAGACTTGGCCTAGACCTATGACACCGATGGAGGTTCGTAGCTTTCTCAGTTTGGCAGGGTATTACAGGAGATTTGTAGAGGAATTTTCTTCTCTATCAGCACCATTGACAAAGTTGACTCAGAAGGGAGCTAAGTTTCAATGGACTGATGCTTGCGAACGGAGTTTCCAGGCATTGAAGGACAGATTAACTTCAGCACCGATTCTAACGCTCCTAGAGGGGACCGGTGGTTATGCTATCTATTGTGACGCTTCGAGCGTTGGATTGGGTTGTGTACTGATGCAGTATGGTAAGGTTGTAGCTTATGCTTCTAGACAACTAAGAAAGCACGAGAAGAATTACCCGACCCACGATCTAGAGTTAGTCGCGGTGATTCATGCACTAAAGATGTGGAGACACTATTTGTATGGCATTCATGTTGATATCTATACGGATCATAAGAGCCTTCAGTATATCTTCAAGCAAAAAGGAATTGAATTTATGTCAAAGGAAATGGTTGGAGCTACTGAAAGACTATGATGTTGATATTTTATACCATCCAGAGAAGGCGAATGTAGTAGCCGATTCCCTCAGCCGAAGATCTATGGGTAGCCTATCATATTTACAGCCAGAGAAGAGGGGGATAGCCCGTGAGATTTATCAGCTAGCTATTCTTGGAGTTCGATTATTGGACTCAGGTGATACCGGAGTTACTATTCAGGACACGACAACATCCATTTTAGTAACTGAAGTGAAGGAACGCCAGTACGAGGATCCTGTGTTACCTCATTATAGGGATACAACCCCTCAGAAGGAGAAGACACCATTTAAGATTATAGGAGATGAAGTCCTTAGATATCGAGGACGATTATATGTCCCTAATATTGCAGGGCTGCGCCGGCAGGTTATGGGAGAAAATCACTATTCTTGTTATTCTATCCATCCAGGAGCAACAAAAATGTATCATGATATCAGGAAAATATATTGGTGGGATGGAATGAAAAAGGATATAGCGGAGTTTGTTGCTCACTGCCCTAACTGTCAGCAGGTTAAGATTGAGCATCAAAAACCCGGTGGATTATTACAGGCTATGGAGATTCCGACTTGGAAGTGGGAAGTAATTAATATGGATTTCATCGTAGGCTTACCTCATACCCAGTGTAAGTTCGATTCTATATGGGTGATTGTTGATAGACTAACAAAATCAGCCCATTTTCTGCCCGTTTGCCCATTTTCTGCCCGTTAGGACTACATCGTAGGCTTATGCAAGGCTTTATATTAAGGAGATAGTACGACTTCATGGTGTCCCTATATCTATTATCTCGGATAGAGGTGCTCAATTTACAGCTAATTTCTGGAGGTCCTTACAAAAAGGATCGGGGACTCAAGTAAGTCTTAGTACAATATTTCATCCCAGACAGACGGACAGGCTGAGCGTACTATTCATACACTTGAGGATATATTACGAGCTTATGTGATAGACTTCAAGGGTAGCTAGGATGATCATCTACCGCTTATTTAGTTCGCGTATAATAATAGCTATCATTCCAGTATTTAGATGGCTCCATACGAAGCTCTTTACGGACGGAAGTATAGGTCGCCTATAGGATGGTTCGATGGTGGGGAAACTAAGTTAGTAGGACCAGAGTTGGTACAACAGGCAATCGAGAAGATTTAGCTTATATAGGAAAGGCTATTAGTAGCTCAAAGCCGTCAGAAGTCTTATGCGGATAATCGACGACGAGACATGGAGTTTCAGATTGACGACTGGTATTCCTAAAGGTATCGCCAATGAAAGGCGTTATGAGGTTCGGTAAGAAAGGAAAGCTTATCCCTCAGTACATTGGACCATATAAGATCATACGCAAGGTAGGCCAGGTAGCATATGAGTTAGAATTGCCTTCTGACTTGGAGTCTGTACATCCAGTCTTTCATGTGTCTATGCTCCGTAAATGTATTGGAGATCCTTCCAGAGTCGTGTCAGTTGACGATGTTCAGGTCACAGAGCAGCTATCATATGAGGAAACTCCCATTGCTATACTAGATAGACAGGTTCAGAGATTGAGGACTAAAGACGTAGCTTCGGTGAAAGTACTTTGGAGAAACACAAATGTGGAAGAAATGACTTGGGAAGCGGAAGAGGACATGAAGTCTAGGTATCCTCACTTGTTTCCTCTTCCAGAGGAGGATCCGACTAAGACATCACATCCTTAAGGTACGAGTATGGATTCTTGTGTTAATTATTTTCATTGGTCGTGTGAGGCCATTGTCGTGATTGATGATTATGGCAATATGTGGCATTGAATTATTGAGTTTTCTACAAGAAGGGTTGATAGTAGTACTGTTACATTGAGTTTTCTACAGGAAGGGTTGATAGTAGTACTGTTACAAAGGCGACACTGCCAAAATTTATATAGATCCCGGGGAGTTAAACATTCGAGGACGAATGTTTCTAAGGGGGGAAGGATGTTACATTTTGCGTTTTCGTACGTTAAAGTTTCGTCGTAAGTTAAACGACGTAGAGTCGGGAATGAGATTATTTTAAGGTTATAAGCATTTATGCTATTTATAACAGGCGATAAGTAAGTACCGTGAAGGTTAGAGGGTAAACAAATCAAAGAAAATGAGTTTCGTTGAAGGTTGTCAATTTAGGATAAAATACGGTCTGAGCTATAATATCTGGTATTTATGGACTAGTGCCATACAAAGTACCACATGACCATGATAGTAAGGTACATAAATATGTTAAAAGTGAGTAGTATTTTAAATAATTTGAGATAATTTTTAATTATATGGATAATTGGATAATTAGTGATTTTAGTGAGAGATTAACTAAGTAATTAAAATATTTGGATAGGCTTAATAAGCCTCCCAACATGGAAGCCAATGAAGTCTTAAGCAAAGCCCAACAAATGACTCTTAATTCATGTAGCAAGGTGGAACATTTAAGAGAGTTTTGTGGCTACGTCACCACATAAGTGGGGCCCATACCTACTAAGCTTAAAAACCTCACTAAATCACTTAAGGGAGATGCTTATATCTCTACAATGTACGGAAAGAAAGCTTCAGCAAATTCATACAAGATTTTATGATAGCAACGTGATTTGCTACAATAAAATTCATACAAGACTACTTAGAAACGTGAGATTTGCGATTCTAAAGGAGTACGGTACAATCTTTCTCAAGAATATCATACAGATTTTTTCCTATTTCGATCTCGCCGTTACGTGTTTCGTCGCGATTGATGTGTGTTAGAAATATTGTCAAGAGAATCGGCTCAGGTATGTTAAGGCTATCCCTTCTTTCCTTTTGGTATGATTCATACGATACAAACGAAACAAGCAAACGCACAGCATTTATAAATACCTCTATTCATAGAAGCATTAGGGGTGCCTATGTTCTTGAATTCCCATGTGTCTTATTGTTATATCTTTTGTTCAGGTGTCTCGGAAAAATGCGTAATTGATAAAATTTATCCGAAGACATATCGAGTTTATGACATTCCGAGAAATCTTATTAACTCACTTCTTATGCATTTCATTCATTTATACATGTACATTGACCTATGACCAGATGGCATTATATACGCATATATTATATGTATATAGAATATAGGAAAAGGTTACGGCATTATATACGTACCACCACCTGATCAGTTGGTATATGTTGATAATTTCGTCCACAGAGGCCGAGATGATATGACGGGATGCCCTTAGAGGCTTGATGATGTTATGTACACATATACATATGCATGATACGACATTTATACGCATATGCATGAACTTATTCACAAAGTTATTTAGACTTATAGGTGGATTCCTTTACTCCATGTTTCTTTTATGTCTTTTATGTACTGATTTTTATGCCTTACATACTCGGTACATTATTGGTACTGACGTCCCTTTTGCCTGGGGACGCTGCATTTTATGCCCGTAGGTGCAGGTAGACAGGCTAACGGTCCCCCTTTTAGGATCTTTGATCAGTGAGAGTTGGTGTGCTTCACTTGATCCGGAGCCGTTTTGGTACGTTCTTTTTGGTATGTAGATATGGGTACGACGGGGCCCAATCCCGTCCTTTATACAGTTGTACGCTCTATTAGAGGTCTGTAGACAGTCATGTATAGTTGGATAGTATATGGCCTTGTCGGCTTCCAGTTTGGGATATATAGTTGTCTATAGCAGCCTTGTCGGCTCGCTCTACCGTATTCCGCATGTTTATGTATATATATCTTTTGTACATATTTTTCTCACGTATGTCATTCACGTAATTCAGCAGTTTATTGACAGATGTTATTCATGACCTACCCTTAATTCATGTTTATATCTTAGACGCATGCTTAGGGGTGTTCGACAGGTAGGACTCGGGCACTCGTCATGGCCCATTGTTTTGAGTTGTAACATCGGGGATGGATGATGCATGCTCCACTTTCGTCATCTACCATAATTCTTTTAACATCAGTATCTAAAATTAGTAAAGTAAAAACAAGTGCATCGTTATGAGGAAAAGTTAAACCGTCGGCATCTGACTCATCAAAGATGATACTTTCTTCGAGTCCGTCATACTGTTAGTATGTTGATGTCGTTGATAGAGGCGTCGTCGCTGCAACCAATAATTATATTAATGGTACGAGTTGGTGAAGGGGGCTTTGGTGGGACTGGACGTTCTCGACCCCTTGCTAAGGTGTTCCTGCCTTTGTCGCTGAGTAGTTCTTTGAGGCGCCCTTGCGGCAGCAAGTTTGCTACCTCTAGTCATAGGGCAATGCAGTCTTCTAGTCATAGGAAAATATGAGACAAAATTACAAGTTAGGAAATCGAACTCTCACCAACAATACAAAAATTTATATAGCCAACCAATTGAACTACTAAGATTCTCTAATGATTAGGTTCAAAATCTTGAATAATTCAGAAATGATAGGAAATAGGATATGCAGAAATTAGTAAGCCAAGAAATTAGTAGTTAACTTATTATAAAGTAAGATCCAAATCCTCAACGATTAAAATTATTGTATTGTTTACTAAGTTGATTAAGAATAATTTCTTGTTTTAATCGAACTTTAGTTCTAAAGTCATTAACAGTTCAGAATTATTATTTCATACATACAAGTTAATACTTGTTAAAAGTTAAAAACTTTTCTGAATCATTCAAGATAAATCTTGTTTCTTAATCGAAGTATATCTTAAATAGTTGATAGATGTAAGACATGCAAACACACTCTTATATTAAATTAATTATCGTTAATCTTTTAAAGTCATAATAGGGACTCGTCTCATGGAGAGTCAACCTCTAAATGATAAGAGGCAACTATGGGCTAATCGATGCGGCGTTTGACTATCGCACACTTTACACTTTAGGGTGTGCGTTTCATATTTCAAGAACGTTTCATGCACGCATTACTCCTTGAATTGTTCGCCTTATGTACTTAAAAAAGGAATTATGTTTAAAATTTCTTTTGAAGTACTTGACTATAATTTTTATAACATGTTACATATCTTGCTAAGAACTTGTTGACTTTGAATAGTAATTTGTTCATCAATTATTATGCCTAGAAGGTATAATTTATATCAATATACATTTTCATATCTATTTATTTTAAGGAGTCTGATGGGAATCTACCAAAGAAAAACACATTTATCAACAACTAGCCATTTTAATTATGCTACAAAAAATAGCCAAAAAATTACCAATGATATACTAATGAATTTGGGCCGCAAATGAAAGGTACGGTAACCAGAGAAGCCGACCCAATTTCGTAGCATATTTGCGTTTTTGTGTATGGGCTTAACGAGATTGGTCCAGAAAGTTCTCGACATCTGCTTATGTACGTTCCGGAATATACTTGGGGCAAGAAATATCGGTGCGGATAGAAGTATCGAGAAAGCACTAAACACTCTACGACAGTATAAATACCTACCCAGGTCCTCTTCCTTGAACCAACGAACTTGAAAGCTGAAAGCAAATTAAGAAAATTCTCAAAAAGCTCACTGAAAATGTCACTGATTCCAAGAATGTTCGGCGATCGACGAAGCAGTGTCTTTGATCCATTCTCAATTGACGTGTTTGATTCGTTCAGGGAATTGGGCTTTCCAGGTTCCAATTCAGGGGAGACTTCTGCTTTCGCGAACACTCGAGTCGATTGGAAGGAAACTCCGGAGGCTCATGTGTTCAAGGCCGATCTCCCTGGGCTTAAGAAGGAGGAAGTGAAAGTGGAGATCGAGGATGATAGGGTTCTTCAGATTAGCGGAGATAGGAACGTAGAGAAAGAAGACAAGAATGATACTTGGCACCGTGTGGAACGCAGCAGCGGCAAATTCATGAGGAGGTTCAGACTTCCGGAGAATGCGAAAATGGATCAAGTTAAGGCGGCGATGGAGAATGGAGTGCTCACTGTTACTGTTCCGAAAGAAGAGGTGAAGAAGCCTGATGTCAAGTCCATTGAGATCACTGGTTAGATAGACGCTTTAGCTGAAATATGTAAGTACGCTATGATATGTGAGCAAGTATATGTGAAATCGAATAGAAGTCTTTTGTGAATATTTGAAGTTTCTCTGTTTTTGTATCTTGTCTGTAGTCGAGTCTGTTAAAGGCGTGTTTGATGTGAATTTTTTGAAATTATATATGGAAAAGGCAGTAGTGTTGTTATAGAATCAAAGTGTTCTATTATCCTTCAATTCTGTTCAATTTCCCGTATTTTCCTTCTTTTTCGTCTTCTTAACTCCTTTTGGGTATGGGTGTACGTATTTAAGTCAAGAACTTTACACTCGATTCTTTCACTTTAATTTCAATGTCAAAGTAAAGATATGTTACTTCCTGGTCCACTTTAAGTTATATATTTTTTTTTTTTGTGGTTCACAATATTTGATTTTTAAGATATCGAGAAGAAATTAACTTTTTCTTTCTAAAGTTGTCCTTGGAGTAAAGAGTCTAAGAGTAGTTTGTTATATTTTCAACGAGCAAATTAAGTTTAATATGGTCAATTTCATTATTAATTAATGCTAAAAGGTGAATTCCTTAATATACGTGAAAAAAGCCAAAAATCACTTAAAGTGGACCGGAGGGAGTGACTTATTAACGAATCTCTCAAGTTCTCAGTATAGGGGTGAGTCAAGTCAGATGAGGCCGCACTTGCCACGATGCTTGTCCAACGAGAGGTGGTACAAGCATAGTTCAGCCAACGGGATCTGTAGTTGGTTCGTCATCATCAGTACGCCCCCTAGGCAAGGTTCACAAGCACCAATCAATCATGGTAGAGGGAGAGGTGGAGCATCTAGCTCGAGCGATCCTCAAAACCGCATTTATGCATTAGCAGGTCGACAGAATCAGGAGTCGTCAGTATAGGGGTGAGTCAAGTCTGATGAGGCCGCACTTGCCACGATGTGCTTAGTGTGGTAAGCAGCATGTCGGGCAATGCCGTATGGGGTTGGGTGTTTGTTATACTTGTGGTTATCCAGGCCACGTTATGAGCGATTGTCCAACGAGAGGTGGTACAAGCATAGTTCAGCCAGCGGGATCTGTAGTTGGTTCGTCGTCATCAGTATGCCCCCTAGGCAAGGTTCACAAGCACCAATCGGTCGTGGTAGAGGGAGAGGTGGAGCATCTAGCTCGAGCGATCCTCAAAACTGCATTTATGCATTAGCAGGTCGACAGAATCAGGAATCGTCACCTGATGTTGTTACAGGTATATTATCAGTCTCCTCATATGATGTATATGCATTGATTGACCCCGGTTCCACCTTATCATATATTACTCTATTGGTTGCTAGTAAGTTTGGAATAAAACCTGAGTTGGTTAAACCTTTTTAGGTGTCCACACTTGTTGGGGATCCAGTGATAGCTAGGCGGGTATATAGAGATTGTATAGTAGTAGTAGTTCATAGTCGATCTACAATAGCAGACCTAATCGAGTTAGATATGGTAGAATTTGATGTTATAATGGGCATGGATTGGTTGGCTTCTTGTTATGCCAACGTTGATTGTAGATCAAAGATGGTCCGATTCCAATTCCCAGGGGAGCCTGTTTTGGAATAGAAAGGTAATACGGCATCGCCGAGAGGTAGATTTATTTCCTATCTCAAGACAAGGAAGACTAAAAGACTATGACGTTGATATTTTATACCATCCAGGGAAGGGGAATGTAGTAGCCAATGCCCTCAGCCGTAGATCTATGGGTAGCATATCATATTTACAGCTAGAGAAGAGAGGGATAGCCCGTGAGATTTATCAGCTAGCTATTCTTGGAGTTCGATTACTGGACTCAGGTGATACCGGAGTTACTATTCAGGACACGGCAACATCCATTTTAGTAACTGAAGTGAAGGAACGCCAGTACGAGGATCATGTGTTAACTCATTACAAGGATACAACCCCTCAGAAGGAGAAGACACCATTTGAGATTACAGGAGATGGAGTCCTTAGATATCGAGGACGATTATGTTCCCTAATTTTGCAGGGCTGTGCCGGCAGGTTATGGGAGAAACTCACTATTCTCGTTATTCTATCCATCCAGGAGCAACAAAAATGTATCATGATATCAGGGAAATATATTGGTGGGACGGAATGAAAAAGGATATAGCGGAGTTTGTTGAGGCACCGGGTGCTAGTCTCGCTCCCAGGTTCGGGGCGTGACAAACTTGGTATCAGAGCAGTTCTGTCCTAGGGAGTCTACAAGCCGTGTCTAGTAAGATCTTGTTTATAGATGGGTTGTGCACCACATTATATAAGCAGGGAGCTACAGGGCATTTAGGAGTTGGTTATCCTTCTTTCAAATCTACATCGTGTTGTAGAACTGAGTTATAGGAAATTTGAGTTAAACTTACGTGTTGGTGTTTGCATACACAGATGACAGTGACTAGGAAGACTACGGCTAGCTAGAGGGGAGATACAACAACAGGTGAGGGGACCAGCAGGGTACCCCCAGTAGATGGGTCCCAGTCTGAGGCCCAAGGCGAGACCCCTACTCAGCCATTACCGGCTTCTCCACCACCTGAGGAGATTCCTAGGGATACCGCACATCCAGTTCCCCCTCCACTTCCACCAGATCAGGACTTGAGGAGTGCAGTGCATTTGTTGGCACAATTGGTAGCTACCCAGCAACAAGCTAGAGCATCAGCTAGTGCAGGATCTTCTGAGGGGTCTGGGAGTTCAAGGGTCCGAGAGTTTATTTCTTTGATTCCCCCAGAGTTCACGGGGTCAGATCAAAGGGAGGACCCACATGATTTCATAGATCAGCTTCACAGGATCTTTCGGGTTATGCATGCCACAGAGAAAGAGGCAGTTGAGCTAGCAGCTTTTCGACTCCGAGATATAGCCGTCCTTTGGTACGAGGGATGGGAGAGGTCCAGGGGACGTGATGCACCTCCAGCTAGTTGGGAGAATTTTTCAGATGCTTTCCTTGACCAGTACTTACCGCGGGAGATCCGACAGGCTCGGGTCGATCAGTTTCTAGCCCTTAAGCAGGGCAATATGAGTGTTCGAGAGTATAATCTCCGTTTTGACTCATTAGCCAGATATGCACCATCCATAGTTGCTACTATGCGTGACAGGATCCACAGGTTTATAGCAGGGTTAGCCCCAGAGTTGACCGAGGCATGTGCCACCGCTGCATTACATGATAATATGGATATCTCTCGGATTCAGGCATTCGCTTAGAATATAGAAAGGGGTAGGCGTCGACAGCAGGGTACAGAGAGGACTGACCAAGGGCAGCGTAAGAGGATGAGATTTCCTAAATCTCAGGAGCAGTCTCAGGGTAGTTATAGGCCCCAGTACTTCGGACGACCACCTAGGCCTCTGCCACCTCAGTTACAGGGTTACAGGTATGACCGCTATACTCAGTCAGGACTAGGTGAGAGCTCACGGGCGTCGGTTTTGCAACGACAACGAGGTTCAAGGCAGACATGGTCATTTTCACCGCGGTGTGACATTTGTGGTAGAGGACACTTGGGCCAATGCCGAGCAGGTTCTGATGCTTGTTATACATGTGGGCGTCCGGGGCATATGATGCGAGATTTCCCAAATAGAGATTATGGGGGTATGGCACAACCAGCAAGTTCAGCGGAAGGATTATCTATGTCTGTGCATCCTTCAGGGCCCTAGTCTCAATCTTCAGCTGGTAGAGGTCGAGGCAGGGGTAAAGGTTCTAGTTCAGGTGTTAATCAGAACGGTATCTATACTTTAGCTGGTCGACAGGACCAGGAGTCTTCACCAGACGTTGTGACAGGTATATTGACCATTTGCTCTCACAATGCTTATGCTTTGATAGACCCATGATCTACTTTATCATATATTACCCCATTTGTCGCGGGGAAGTTTGGTATAGTGCCTGAAATACTAAGTGATCCTTTTGCGGTATCTACACCGGTCGGAGAATCGATTATTGCTAGACGGATTTACCGAGATTGTACGGTGACAGTTTGTAGTCGTCAGACCTCAGCCAGCCTAGTTGAGCTAGAGATGATGGATTTTGATGTTATCATGGGCATGGACTGGTTGGCAGCTTGCTATGCCATAGTTGATTGCCGAGCAAAGGCAGCGAGATTTTATTTTCCGGGTGAGGCAGTCCTTGAATGGGTAGGTAATACAGCGACACCCAATGGTAGGTTTATTTCCTATCTGAAGGCGAGGAAAATGATTGCAAAAGGGTGCATTTATCATATTGTGCGAGTTAGAGATGCAGATGCTGAGATACATACACTTCAGTCTATTCCCGTAGTCAAAGAGTATGAAGATGTGTTTCCAGATGAGCTCCCAGGTATTCCTCCAGAGCGAGAGATTGATTTTAGCATTGATTTTCTTCCAGGAACTCAACCAATATCCATCCCTCCGTATAGAATGGCACCTGCCGAATTAAAGGAGTTGAAGGAGCAGTTAAAAGATTTGCTGGAGAAAGATTTCATCATGCCTAGTACCTCATCTTGGGGTGCACCGGTACTCTTTGTGCGGAAGAAAGACAGCTCGTTGAGGATGTGTATCGATTATAGGCAGCTGAACAAGGTAACTATTAAAATAAGTATCCACTTCCAAGGATCGATGATTTGTTTGATCAGTTGCAGGGGGCTAGATTCTTTTCAAAGATAGATTTGAGATCGGGATACCACCAGGTTAGAGTTCGGGAGAAAGATATTCCGAAGACAGCCTTCAGGACCTGATATGGCCACTTCGAGTTCCTTGTCATGTCCTTCGGGTTGACGAATGCTCCCGCCGTATTTATGGACTTGATGAATAGCCTATTCCGTCCATTTTTAGATCTGTTCGTGATAGTATTTATTGATGATATTCTGGTCTATTCAAGTTCAAAGGATGAGCATGTAGACCACTTGCGAGCGGTACTCCAAACCCTCCGTGATTGTAAGTTGTATGCTAAGTTTTTTAAATATGAGTTCTGGTTGAAGTCTGTAGCATTCTTGGGGCATATTGTATCCGATGAAGGTATAAAGGTAGACACTCAGAATATTGAGGCCGTGAAATCTTGGCCTAGACCTATCACTCTGATAGAGGTTTGTAGCTTTCTAGGCTTAACAGGATACTACCGGAGGTTCGTAGAGGGTTTTTCTTCCCTTTCGGCACCATTGACAAAGTTGACGCAGAAATCAACTAAGTTTCAGTGGACGGAGGCTTGCGAGCAGAGTTTCCAAGAGCTTAAGAACAGGATGACCTCAGCGCCAGTTCTAACACTTCTAGAGGGTCCAGAGGGTTATGCCGTGTATTGTGATGCCTCAGGTGTCGGGTTAGGATGTGTCCTGATGCAACATGGGAAGGTAATTGCGTATGCTTCAAGGCAGTTAAGGAAGCACGAGAAAAATTATCCAACCCACTATCTCGAGTTAGCTGCGGTTGTCCATAAACTTAAGATATGGCGGCATTATTTATATGGTGTTCATGTTGATGTATTTACCGATCATAAAAGTCTGCAATATATATTCAAGCAAAAAGAGTTGAATTTGCGACAAAGGCGATGGCTTGAGTTATTGAAAGATTACGATGTTAATATTCTCTACCATCTAGGGAAAGCTAATGTTGTAGCAGACGCCTTAAGTCGCCGATCTATGAGTAGCTTAGCACATATAAAGGCCAAGAAAAGACAATTAACTAGAGAGATTCATCAATTGGCTTGTTTGGGGGTTCGGTTAGTAGATTCCGATGATGGTGGAGTTGTACTCCAAAACACTGCAAAATCATCTCTCATAGTTGAAGTCAAGGAAAGGCAGTACGAGGACCCAGAGTTGGTCGAGTTGAGAGAGCGAGTTCCGCAGCAGAAGAATCCATTGTTAGAGCTCAAGGGAGATGGGGTTCTCAGATACAGGGGTCGTTTGTGTGTTCCAGATGTAAAAGGGCTACGAGACAGGATTATGTCATAGGCACATTCATCCTGGATCAACGAAGATGTATCATGACATTAAGGATGTGTACTGGTGGAACGATATGAAGAAGAACATTGCTGAGTTTGTCGCCCAGTGTCCTAGTTGCCAGCAGGTGAAAATAGAGCATCAGAAGCCCGGAGGGCTAATGCAGACTATAGAGATCCCGACATGGAAATGGGAGGCGATAAACATGGACTTTGTCATGGGTTTACCTCATTTTCATTGTAAGTTCGATTCTATATGGGTGATAGTCGATAGGCTCACTAAATCGGCTCATTTTCTACCGGTCAGATCTACATATACAGCAGAAGATTATGCAAAGTTATATATTAAGGAGATAGTGCGGCTACACGGAGTACCAGTATCTATTATATCTGACCGTGGGGCCCAGTTTACAGCACATTTTTGGAGGTCATTTCAGAGAGGTCTAGGGACTCAGGTGAATCTCAGCACAACTTTTCATCCACAGACTGATGGGCAAGCCGAGCGCACAATTCAGACGCTCGAGGATATGTTACGAGCATGTGTGTTGGATTTTAAAAGAAGTTGGGATGAACATCTACCTCTTGTTGAGTTTGCATATAATAACAGTTACCACTCCAGTATCTAGATGGCTCCGTACGAGGCTTTGTATGGGCGTAAGTGCAGATCTCCTATAGGGTGGTTTGATGTTGGAGAATCTGGGTTACATGGGCCAGACCTAGTTTAGCAGGCTATAGAGAAAGTAAAGCTTATCCGGGAGTGACTGTTGACAGCTCAGAGTCGCCAGAAGTCATATTCTGACGTGCGGCGATGAGACTTAGAGTTCGAGGTTAATGACTGGGTATTCTTAAAGGTATCCCCTATGAAGGGCGTGATGAGGTTTGGAAAGAAAGGCAAGCTTAGCCCATGGTATATTGGGCATTACAGGATTATTCGGAGAGTGGTCCAAGTAGCTTATGAGTTAGAATTGCCCTCAGAATTAGAGTCAGTCCATCCGGTTTTTCACGTATCTATGCTACGGAAGTGCATTGGCGATCCTACTAGAGTAGTGTCCATAGATGATGTACAGATTACGGAGGATTTGTCATACAAGGAAATTTCAGTTTCCATCCTAGACCGACAAATTCGCAAGCTACGAAATAAGGAGGTAGCCTCCGTGAAGGTTTTATGGAGAAGCAATAATGTGGAAGAGATGACATGGGAAGCGGGGGAAGAAATAAAGTATAAATACCCCCACCTATTTCAAACTGAAGATATGGCTCGAGATGGGATGCTACAACACAACTCTATTCAGGCTAGTAAGTCACTAGGTAAGCTCTTATTTCCTGACTTTCAGTATTTATGATTTACGACTGTTTGAGGCAAAGTGTCGTTATTTATAGACATTGGCCATGTGTTGCATGCATAGTATATTTTTTGGCTGCATGCATGTTGGTTATAGTCTAGAGTACGGAGGAAACTCTGGAATTTATTTTTCGAAGTCTCTAGAAGTAAACATTCGAGGACGAATGTTCCCAAGGGGGGAATGATGTTACACCTTATATTTTCGTAAATAAAACTGCGTCGTGAGCAAACTAATGTAGGACCCAAAGAAATGAGATCATCTTTGAAAATATATAAAACAAGTTAATCATGTTACCTTGGAAGTTACAAAAATTGAAGATCATGAACAACAAGTACAAAGAGGGTTGGAAGGTTCAGAAGCTAAAGGAATTGAAAAACATAATGTTTCGTCGAAAGCCGACAAGTTGGGAATGTTATAGCATAGACTTTTAGAGTGAGACCAAGGTGTTTAACATGATAAGGAGGTTATGTTATGAGTTATGTTACTCGTATGATAGTCGTGTGTTATATTTTGAAGTCAAGCGAGTGGTGGAACAAAAGTCGATGAAAGTCATCACAAGTTACATTCATAAGTTTTACTGAAACTTTGGGTCAAATGTAACTGCGACTTTCTCCCAATATACTTAGAGTTATGGGGTGTTCCACCCATCAAATTAAATATCTATGAGTCTATTTTCCAACGCATTAAACCGTTATATGATATCGGAGTAGAGAGATATGGATGTTTTTCCGAGACTGCACAGACTGTCACCTACTTGCTTAAACGAGAATCCAAAACTGGGCATGTTCGGGTCGTCCAAAAATGGGCCAGTTCGGGTCGTTCAAAGAGGAATTTTTAAATTCCTATCCCCTTCATATATTAGGCTGATAATAGGGCAAAATAACCAGACTCATTCTCTGCAAAACTCCTCCCAAATATTTCCCCCAAACCCCAATTGATTTTCTCCCCCTTTCAAGTTCTAATTGGAGGTAAAGCCTAGAGTTTAAAGAACCAAGCCACGAGCCGAGTTATCCAACAAATAAGGTAAGTTTACTGCTCTATTTCATCCATTTTTTTCTGTTGTAGATGTATAGTAAGTCGTTCTATATTTGTAAGAACTCACGGGACGGTGATCGGAAGCTGTGAGTTCGAGTTATTCACTTGTAGCAGACTTTTTTGTGGACTGTTTCGTGGTGTTGTTGGGCTGCGTGTTTTACTACTGTTTTGTGGAGTTTTGGAGGAGGAAGGGTGTGGAGAAACACCACATAAATGTAGGATGTTGGGCTGGTCGTTCGTCGTAATATGTTCAGGTTGTTGGCACTACTACGGTGGTCGTTTTGTGTATGAAGAGATTAGGGTGTGTTGGGCTATTTTGTAATATTGTGTGGTGTGCATAAGATTGGAAAATAATGTATATATGTTGTTATTGTTGTTTTTGGTGTTGTTGGTGTTATCTTGAATTTGGAGGAAGTAAGGATTATTGGGGAGATGCTGTCCGTTTTAATACAAAATAAGCTAGTCGTTCGTTGTGCGTTAGTTGTACCTTTCGTAACTTAATGATAGTATTATTATCGTTGTTGTAGATTAAGGTGAGAAGAGGCGAGTTCAAGTTTGTGATTGGAAAGATTGTGATAAGGTATGTTAAGGCTAAGCCTTCCTTCATTTTGGCATGATCCCGTAACTACATATGTTTGATAACGAGACATAAAGAGAAGTTCGTATTCAAGAATTTATTAACACTATCCTAGTCTCAGAAGTTATAGTATTCTCCCTTATCGGGACTTTATATTCAGTTAAGTATTATTGTCTTCCAGTCAAGTGAGTAGAGGATCTATATATCTATATAGTATTACAGTATTTTCACCACCATCGAGCTATAATCGGTGGGCAGGCCCCTATTGGGCAACCTCTGATCAGATGGTAAGTTATATATACCGAGCCTACTGTGGCCGAGCGCCTATGAGCGAGCCCAGGATGGCCGAGATACAGAGCCTAGTATGGCCGAGCGCCTATGAGCGAACCTACTACGGCCAAGCAGTTACACGTACCGAGCCTTATAGGGCCAGACATTTATTTTACTTAATATATTGAAGGAGTTGAGTCAGTATCAGCAGGTAAGTATATCTCCAGATCATCTTTGACTCCCAGTTACTTCCAGTTATTATATTATCAGTTCAGTTTCAGTTTTCAGTTATGTTATTGCCTTACATACTCGGTACATTATTTCGTACTGACGTCCTTTTTTGGGGGACGCTGCATTTCATGCATGCAGGTTCAGATAGACAGACGGGTAGACCTCCTCAGTAGGTGTTTCCAGAGTTCAGCCTGATCGGTAAGCTCCACATCCTTCGGAGTTATCGGGTCTAGATTTTCGTGTACATCTTTTGTATGTATGTATATATATTATGGGTAGGTTGAGGCCCTGTTCCGGTCACAATATATCTAGCAGTAGAGGCTTGTAGACATATCCTGTTGGTTAGTGCAGTATGTTGGGTTTGTAGGCGTGGTATGTATATTTGGTGGTTTGTCAGTTGTAGTAGTTATGACGGCCTTGTCGGCCTATCTTTACATTGATATTTAGTTAGTACTAGTTTCAATTCAGTTTTATATTTTGCTTCGTAAATTGTCTTGAAAGGTGGCCCCATGGCCAAATTATGACATTATATGTTCAGAGTCCCTTAGTCGCAATTTGGTATGCCAGGTTAGGTGAGGCACCGAGTGCTAGTCTCATTCCCAGGTTCGGGGCGTGACAATGGGCGTCACTTCCTCTCCTTGGGTGTCATAGCCTTAGTTGACGACGTTCATGAGGTTAAGGGAAACATTATCTGTTGTCCTCATTCCGTTTCTTTGGTTACCTGCCATGAAAATATTTGTACGCACAGAGATGAGAGATAAACTTGGTGGTTTGTTAGATTAACAAGTCACGTGAGTTATAGATCTAATGGAAACTAAAAGTTTGGCTGAGAAAATCTCCATAGACTGCACCAAACTGTATGAACCAAAATTTAGATCTAGGTTTATACAATCGAATTTTATAATAAGATAGGGTTAACCTTAGCCAATAATAATATCCAAAAGATAGTCTAATTATCTTTGTAGTAAGATCCCCATATGCGCCATTTGAGTAGCAATAAATAACAACAAGAATATAGCAATTAATGATCTAAGAGTATGGAAGACAGCATTAAATAACAATAAATAATAATAAGTGGTATTAATATAAATAAGTGGATGTGTGTCACCCGAAAAGGGGTGAAATCCCTTGATATTACTTATGACAAAATAGATGGTGATATGTCTTTGAATATTCGGATTCTCCTTGGATCGTGAAAGGAAAGGTAGATAAATATCTGAAGAAAAGGTGAATTTTGTATGTGTGTGATAAAGTAAGAATATTCAGAGAATGTCAATGTCTTGTTCTTTACAATGAGTGCCCTCCTCCCCCCTCTATAACTACATATCTTTCTATTTATAAGGGCACATGGGTCACAAAAATCCTAATAGTACAGATGGGAGGAATATTCACTAGAATATTCTCTGTAAGGTCTTGCTTCTAAACTAACCGTTACTTCTCTGTTAAAGGGAGTACTCGTCCTCGTATTCGTCCTCCGTTGGGTCCTCGACTTCACCTTCATCTTCTGTTGAAACCAACTTGATGACATGTGCAAACCTTCGAAGGCTTTCTTAATGCCGATTAGGCTCACATATAATTATGATAATTCTTAGCCCATGCACAAATAAGCATTAATAATCTATGGTTGAGTCATGAATAAGGATGACTCTATAATTTTAGTTCACTATATCAGCATCAAATGCAAAGAGAATTAAGGATACCTTGTGAAAATAACAGTCAGCTTGAAGTCTTGTAAAGGCAGCATAAGTCCAGGAAAAACTAGCACGACTGGTCTCCAATATAACACCGGAAATCTTATGATTGTTAGCCCACTCTGCTACTTTATTCATAATAGAATCGTAGACTATGCACACAATCCCATCAAATTTTTGCTAAAGAGCCAAGTTTTCTTGAAGAGGAACTTCAATATTGTCGATAAGAGCCAGTAATAATGATATGAAATTAGAAGAGAAATCATCTGGTATAACAAGAAAAGAGATACAAGGATGGTTTGAAGGATTAAGAGAGTTGAATTGAGTATGAGCAATTGTTATAGAAAAACTCTTTGACTAAAGAAATAAGCCTAATTCAAGCATTGGGTTTATGTGACCTTCGAATGGACATGGGACTAGTACTATACTCCCTGACCTCTGTTTTTGCACTTTCATTTGTCCTTTCAACTTAGATCCGTATGGACTTTTTTTTTCTTAGCTAATATTGGACTTATTTTATTTTCCCTTATATATCTTGCAAGGAATGAATATGATCATTTTAGTCCTCAGTTTTTGTAATGGTGGTGAAAGTTCTTGGAAGCAGCATTAGGAATTCAAATTCCACAAAATGCTTATACAGCTTATTTTATTTTAGTTTGATAGTTACAAGTTAACCAACAACTAGCTAAAGGCGTGAAGACTTTCATTTTTGTAAGTGGGAGTTTGCCGCTCTTTTCTCTTTTCTTTTTAGTAATTAGGTTAAAAAAATTGCAGGTAAGGGAAGGAAAAATAGGAGACGAAATTACAAAGTGGAAAATCGAACTCTCACCAATAAAACAAAAATTTATATAGCCAACCAATTGAACTACTAAGATTCTCTAATGATTAGGTTCAAAATCTTGAATAATTCAGAAATGATAGGAAATAAGATATGCAGAAATTAGTAGTTAACTTATTATAAAGTAAGATCCAAAGCCTCAACGATTAAAATTATTGTATTGTTTACTAAGTTGATTAAGAATAATTTCTTGTTTTAATCGAACTTTAGTTCTAAAGTCATTAACAGTTCAAAATTATTATTTCATATATACAAGTTAATACTTGTTAAAAGTTAAAAACTTAGTTATTTCTGAATCATTCAAGATAAATCTTGTTTCTTAATCTAAGTATATCTTAAATAGTTGATGGATGTAAGACATGCAAACACACTCTTATATTAAATTAATTATCGTTAATCTTTTAAAGTCATAATAGGGGCTGTCTCATGGAGAGTCAGCCTCTAAACGATAAGAGGCAACTATGGGCTTATCGATGCGGCATTTGACTATCGCACATGCGTTTCATATTTCAAGAACGTTTCATGCACGCGTTACTCCTTGAATTGTTCGTCTTATATGCTTTAAAAGTAATTATGGTTAAAATTTCTTTTTAAATACTTGACTATATTTTTATACCATGTTACATATCTAGTTAAGAACTTGTTGACTTAGAACATTAATTTGTTCATAAATTATTATGCCTAGAAGGTATAATTTATTTCTTCTTATACAGATGACGACTAATGAATTTGGGCCGCAAATGAAAGGCATTGTATCAGAGAAGTTGACCCAATTCCCTAGCGCATTTGCGTGTTTTTGTATGGGCCTAACAGGATTGGTCCAGAAAGTTCTCGGCTTGCTTATCTACATTTTGGAATGCAGAAATATCGGTACGGATAGAAGTATCGAGAAAGCACTAAACACTCCTCTACGACAGTTTAAATATCTACCCAGGTCCTCTTCCTTGAACCAACGAACTTGAAAGCTGAAAGCAAATTAAGAAAATTCTCAAAAAGCTCACTGAAAATGTCACTGATTCCAAGAGTGTTCGGCGATCGACGAAGCAGTGTCTTTGATCCATTCTCAATTGACGTGTTTGATTCGTTCAGGGAATTGGGCTTTCCAGGTTCCAATTCAGGGGAGACTTCTGCATTCGCGAACACTCGAGTCGATTGGAAGGAAACTCCGGAGGCTCATGTGTTCAAGGCCGATCTCCCTGGGCTTAAGAAGGAGGAAGTGAAAGTGGAGATCGAGGATGATAGGGTTCTTCAGATTAGCGGAGAGAGGAACGTAGAGAAAGAAGACAAGAATGATACTTGGCACCGTGTGGAACGCAGCAGTGGCAAATTCATGAGGAGGTTCAGACTTCCGGAGAATGCGAAAATGGATCAAGTTAAGGCGGCGATGGAGAATGGAGTGCTCACTGTTACTGTTCCGAAAGAAGAGGTGAAGAAGCCTGATGTCAAATCCATTGATATCAGTGGTTAGATAGTCGCTTTGGCTGAAATATGTAAGTACGCTATGATATGTGAGCAAGTATATGTAGAAGTTGCTGTGTTTTTGTATCTGGTCTGTAGTCGAGTCTGTTTTTCGCTTAAAGGTGTGTTTGATGTAATTTTGTTGAAATTCTATGTGGTAAAGGCAATAGTGTTGTTATAGAATCAAAGTATTGTATTATCCTTCAATTCTGTTCGATCTCCCATATTTTCCTTCTTCTTCGTCTTCTTAACTCCTTTTGGGTATTGGTTTACGTAGTGAAGTCGAGAACTTTTAAGTTTTTCACTCTTGCACTTTAATTTCGTAGAAAGTGTCGAAGTAAAGATATGTTGACCTGTTAAGGAATCCACAATTAAAACCATTACGATCGATTTACCAAATCATGATCCTTTTAGTTTGGAGAATTTGAGAAAAGAATTACAAACGCGCAATTGGGTTAACTTGTTAGGCGTATCATTCAAAATTACATCAAGCATACATGAAGATGAAGTCAGTCGGTGTAGTTAGATTAGTTGAAAACTTAAACGTGAATGAAAAATTCTCTCGTTTGAGGGGAATGCAAAACTTCTTGGTAATTAATCCTTACTTCCTTAATGGGCTTTCCAGCTTACTTGAATTTTGATTAATTAAATCGTGAATTTAGATTAATTGGATCAGAGGATTGCAATACGGGAGTTTTGAAAAAAGGATCAAGGCTTAAGTACACCATGCGGGCTTAGACTTCCAATGAACGAAAAAGAGGGGAGGAAGTAAAGCAAAATTGCACGAAAGAAAATGATAAAGCTCGCATCAATTTTCTAGTTATTCACGTACAGTTTAACAAATACTCCCTCTGATTTATGTGAACTTGTTTGACTGGGCACGGAGTTTAAGAAAAAATAAGACTTTTAGAATTTGTAGTCCTAAACAATTCAAAAAGGGGCCCAGAATATTTGTGTGGTTATTAAAGGTTCTCATTAATGATAGAATTGTAAGTTTAAGCAAAATTATTTTCTAATTTAGAAAGAGGTCATTCATTTTGGAATGGACCAAAAAAAAAATAGGTTCACATCAACTGGAATTTGATGTAGTAACAACTTTGTATTTTGGTGTTGTCCAAAATACTCTCGTTTGAGGGGAATGCAAAACCAAATATTAAACGTTAGACACTCAAATATTAAAAGAAAAAAAAGGTTAATTTTAACAAATACTTTTTTAATCCGGTATGGCTTGCTACTACAAAACCATGGTCGAAAAAATTAAAAAAATCAGTCAAAACGGCCACAAATAAATGATTTCTATCTATAATGGAGATAGTCTCATGTAATGACACAATCATATTATTAAAAGCTTGTGGCAAGAATAAGTTAATTTTTGGTGCTCGAAAACAATGTTTTAAAGCTTTGTATATTCTCCATTACTTGTGTAGAATATGTTCGCGCATCACACGATTATTAAAGAGTTAGTGAATGTACCAAACATAAGAAAACTCAATAATTAATTTTTTTTATATGAAAAAGAAAACATTCATAACAACATATATTTTAGTTAATTCATACACTAATTCATAGGTTAAGTCACCATTTGAGTTATTAAGAAAGATTCGGAAGGAGCATGAGAAAACTAAAAAGCTTTGTAATAAAATTACATAAATCTCATCTTATAACTACTAATTATCATACAATGGAAGCATTTAAATATATATTTAAAAAAGTCAATCTCTAAGGACACCCAAGCTAAAAAACACAATTTTAAAATTTCTAAATTAATGATGTCAATACAACTCAAAATTATTTGCCTGGCTAACCTATTTTTAACGAACTTATATTCAGACTACTCATCTAAAATTTGAGTTTATCTCATAAGAAATGAATTTATCCAAGTCAAAAAGTGTTTGAGCGTGCCAAAAAAAAAAAAAAAATTACATTTTTCTATTGGCACTAAATCTTGGACCATCAAACAAAAATAAGGTTTAGTTTTTTTTTTCTTCTCATTTTGTCTATTATTATGATATTATATTTCAAAACTAAAACCAAACCTATCGTATGAAAATGAAAGTGACAATCAACTAATTTCTACAAGAATATGTCCTTTCTATATTCCTATTCTTTGACATCTTACCACATCCCTGGATCCCAGTACTCGCCTATCTAAACAAAGAAAAACCAAACGGAAAGAAAATCTAACATAAAAGAATGAATGAAGAGGAAACCAAGAAAAAAATCAAAAGGAGCAAATAAACAATCAATATGACAAAACCAACCCATCAAAATTCCCGTATCATAAGTAAGAAGTAGATAACTTGCTTGCGGTAAATTTCGCGAGAGATGCTTCTTATTTTTGAAAAAGATGAACTATTTCAAGAAAATTTGTAGTTCTTCAAGTGATTTTAAGTTTCATCTCCAAACTACTATACGTAATATCTAACTCTACCTTATTTCTTTGATTTTTAAAATAACAGAATATAGTGCTTTTGAGTTTTACTTAGTACAACATGATTTAAATAGGGACTGACGTATCAAAGACTTCACAGTGAATATTTTTCTAAAGATAATGTAAGGCATAATATGGCGACTATATAGGAGAAGGATCTCTAGAAAATAAGGACTCCTAATTCTACTGCAGCTTTCGCTGTTAAAATTTTCCAAATCACCTAGAATTTGCTGTATTTTTTCCCCAATTGATTAGTAATAGAATAAATGTCGTTAATGAGTCAATCACATGACAGGAAAGATGACATCTAATATACCTGACTAGCAAATTATTGAAAGAGGTTCTAGTGAAATTTAAACCAGGATGACATCTAATATACCTGACCAAAAATTATTGAAAGAGGTTAATTAGTGAAATTGTATACGGTCGAAATGGATTTGGCATGTCCGGTACGGTTCGAAGGGTGATATATCGAAGTAAGATCTCAAAAGGGGAGGGGGAAAAACTAATCTAGAGCCTGGCAAGGCCGGTCCGTGTTGAGATCGATATCATAATCAAACTCGAACAAGAATCGAATCATGGCGCGGGTAGATCTATCGTGCAGATAATCCAACTCGAACAAGAATCGAACCATGGCGCGGGTAGATCTATCGTGCAGATAATCCAAAAACTAACCTACATCGACCAGGAATCCGTTCGAGGGCTCGAACCGGGATCGAGCTCGAGTCAAGATCACAAGTTCGAGCCGAAATCAAGCTCGAACCAAATCGAGGGTTCTAAGCAAGATCGGGCTCACAGACAAAAGCCGTTGTAATCCCACTAAAGGAAATCTTGGCAGAAATTATGGAAAAACTGATTTATCATGAGTTTCCCACTGAATGTTTATTTTATTATGCTTGGAACCAAAACCCCTTCCCTATAAAAGGACATGTTTATCATTTTTGTAAGGCATCCATTTGGAGGACTTACACTATCACAAATTGTATTATCCCATCTACAAGCAAGAGGGATCTTTCTAATTTTTTTAGATTGGTTCTATTTTTGTTAAATCCAAAATTTCGCTGTTCATAATTAATCGGCACAGATTACGTTTTTCTCCAACCTATATTCATACTTTTATTCATCCTAGCGTTCTGTATTAAGTTATACCACATATCTTCGGAACTATGCATAAATTCAACTCTATCCCTTTTTTCGGGTAAACAGTTTGGCGCCCACCGTAGGGCCGAGGATAATAGTGGTCACTTATTTCCGAAAACAACCTTCAATTCAGGTTCAGCTATGAATAGCTACCAACCAAATGGCTTCGCCGACAGACTACGAAGCTGGCCTTCAAGATGAAACCAACAACTTGGCACTACCCGAGATTCGAGCCGGAATACCACTAGATGTTAATTCACAAATTGCTTTGGAAGCAAACCAGCGTTCCGAACCAGAAAGAAGCATTCAGGGCGGTGCTCGATCCGTAGCCCAAGACACCCAAAACCCGGAGGAGATCGGGACCATCTTACGCATGATCTTCGAGATGTTACAAGCCCAACAATTAGCAATAGCTCAGCTGCAGAGCCAAACTCGCGCACAAAGCAGGCCGGTTTCCAACCCACTTCGAGAGGTCACCCCCAGAACAGAGCCTGCCATAGTAAAATCTAACGAGCAGGAATCGGGGACTAATCCCGGAATTATTAAGCTGCTCGAGGAACTCACGAAACGAGTCAAAGCCAACGACAAGAGGGTGGAGACGTATATTGCCAGGGTCGATCAAATCCCGGGAGCTCCGCCAATGATAAAAGGGCTTGATTCGAAAAAAATTCATACAAAAGCCTTTTCCATCGAGTGCGGCACCAAAGCCAATCCCCAAAAAGTTTCGTATGCCCGAAATTCCCAAATACAACGGAACGACCGATCCTAACGAACATGTCACCTCTTACACATGTGCCATAAAAGGCAACGATTGGGAAGATGACGAGATCGAATCCGTGCTATTGAAAAAGTTCGGGGAGACCCTCTCGAAAGGAGCTATGATTTGATACCACAATCTACCACCAAATTCCATCGATTCTTTTGCCATGTTGGCAGATTCGTTCGTAAAAGTACATGCTGGTGCCATAAAGGTCGCAACGAGAAAATCAGACCTCTTCAAAGTAAAGCAAAGGCAGGGAGAAATGCTGAGGGAATTCGTATCCCGATTTCAGATGGAACGCATGGAATTACCCCCGGTCACCGACGACTGGGCCGTACAAGCTTTCACCCAAGGATTGAACGAGCTAAGTTCGACAGCATCACATCGGTTGAAGAAAAATTTGATCGAGTACCCGGCGCTAACTTGGGCAGATGTACATAACCGATATCAATCGAAAATTAGGGTCGAGGACGATCAGTCGGGAGCCCCGTACGGACCTGTTCATCAGAACAGGACAGTTATTAATCAAAAGCAGATCGACAGAGAACAAAGGTCAAACAGAGACCGATATCGACCATACATCACCGATCGAGTAAACAATGGTTCAACACGCAACGCAGTTCGGAACAGTCAAAGAATTGATCAGGGACAAAATTCTCGGGGGCTTATGAGTAAGAGCGGCTTTGACAAATATGTCGAGCCTATAGAAGCACCTCGATTATCAGAGTATAACTTCAGCATTGGC
Source organism: Nicotiana tomentosiformis (assembly GCF_000390325.3). Lineage (NCBI taxonomy): Eukaryota > Viridiplantae > Streptophyta > Magnoliopsida > Solanales > Solanaceae > Nicotiana > Nicotiana tomentosiformis. The sequence continues at coordinate 81,253,854 of NC_090817.1, read as the reverse complement.
GCATCCGCTCTCGTATCGGCCATCGGACGCATCGAAGACAATAAATGGCCCCGACCAATGCAAACCAATCCTGCCCGGAGAAATCCCAATCAAACGTATGAATACCATGGAACCCATGGCCACAGAACAGAAGATTGCAAGCAACTAAGAGAAGAAATAGCTCGCCTATTTAACAAAGGGCACCTTCGGGAGTTTCTGAGTGATAGAGCAAAGAGCCATTTTAGAAGTAGGGATGTCAGCAAGCAGAACGAACAAGAAGAACCACAACACGTTATCCACATGATCATCGGCGGCACCGATACCCCCCGGGGACCGATGCTTAAGCGCACTAAAACATCGATGGTGAGGGAAAAACGATCTCGGACTCAAGAGTACGCACCCATGGGGACCTTGTCCTTTGGTGATAAAGATGCAGAAGGGGTCATCCAACCTCACAATGACGCCCTGGTAATATCCATACTCGTAAATAAAACTAAGATTAAGCGTGTGTTGATCGATCCAGGTAGCTCGGCCAATATCATCCGATTAAAGGTAGTAGAGCAGCTCGGCCTGCAGGATCGAATCGTGCCTGCAATCTGGTCCTAAACGGGTTCAATATGGCATGCGAAACAACCAAAGGGGAGATAGCCTTGCCAATAAACGTGGCCGAAACTGTCCAGGAAATAAAGTTTCACGTGATCGAAGGCGATATGAGGTACAACGCCCTTTTCGGAAGGCCATGGATCCACAACATTAGAGCCGTGCCTTTGACCCTGCACCAGGTCCTCAAATTTTCGGCGTCGGGAGATGTCAAAACGGTATACGGAGAGCAGCCAGCCGCAAAAGAACTGTTCGCCGTCGATGAAGCCAAACTAATATCCTCACTTGCGCCGATAAAGGGACCGGGCCCGAAAGGAGAACGGGACACCAAATAGCAATCACAGACAGTGGCTCCAACCCAGCCTGACAACCAGAAAGTTGAAGAGAATGAAGACCAAAAGGTCCCTCGATATTTCATAACTCCCGATGACTTCGATGCCACAAAATCAACGATCGAGGAGCTAGAACAAGTCGTATTAATCGAGCGCCGGCCCGAGCAAAAGGTATACTTGGGAACGGGGCTGAGCCCTGAACTCAGGAAGAAACTCGTTCAATTTCTTATCAATAACATCGATTGTTTCGCCTGGTCCCATTTAGATATAACAGGGATCCCGCCGGACATAAAGACGCATCAGATAAGTTTGGACCATCGGTTCAGACCAGTGAAACAAAAAAGAAGACCCCAGTCCGATAGAAAGAACGCCTTTATAAAGGACGAGGTAACCAAACTTCTCAAAATAGGGTCCATTCGGGAGGTAAAATACCTCGAATGGTTAGCCAACGTAGTCGTAGTCCCTAAAAAAGGGAACAAATTTAGGATGTGCGTGGACTATAAGGATTTGAACAAAGCATGCCCCAAGGATTCTTTTCCATTGCCCAACATCAATCGCATGATCGATGCCACGGCCGGCCACAAGATCCTCACTTTTCTCGATGCCTATTCCGGGTATAATCAAATACAGATGAACCCGGAGGACCATGAGAAAACCTCGTTTGTCACCAAATATGGGATGTATTGTTATAATGTGATGCCCTTCGGGCTAAAAAACGCAGGGGCCACTTACCAACGCCTAGTGAATAAAATGTTCGAAGAACAAATAGGAAAAGCAATGGAGGTTTATATTGATGACATGTTAGTCAAATCCCTGCGCGCAGAGGACCATTTAATTCATTTGCAGGAAACGTTCGAGATTCTGAGGAAATACAAAATGAAGCTCAACCCCGAAAAATGTGTCTTCGGTGTCGGTTCGGGCAAGTTCCTCGGCTTCATGGTATCACATCGGGGAATAGAGATTAACCCCGATAAAATTAAGGATGTTGAAGACATCACCGTCGTAGACAGCGTAAAGGCCGTACAAAGACTAACAGGTCGGATCACCGCCCTAAGCCGATTCATATCGAGGTCATCCGATCGAAGTCATAAATGTTTTTCTCTACTCAAAAAGAAGAACGATTTTTCATGGACCCCGGAGTGCCAACAAGCATTAGAAGGACTAAAATGATATCTGTCAAGCGCACCACTGCTTCACACTCCAAAAACCGATGAGAAACATTGCTTGTACCTACCAGTGTCGGAAGTCTCCATAAGCGGTGTCCTGGTTCGAGAAGAGCAAGGTACGCAATTCCCAGTTTATTATACGAGTCGAACCTTATGAGAGGCGGAGACTAGATATCCACTCTTAGAAAAGTTGGCGCTTGCACTAATAAGCGCCTCAAGGAAGTTAAGGTCGTATTTCCAATGTCATCTCATATGCGTATTGTCTACTTACCCGCTTCGTAATATTTTACACAAACCCGAGTTATCAGGCCGGCTGGCCAAATGGACCGTCGAACTCAGTGGGTACGATATCGAATATAGACCCCGTACGGCCATCAAGTCTCAAGTCCTAGCAGACTTCGTGGCCGATTTCACACCAGCCCTCATACCCGAAGCCGAAAAAGAACTATTGAAATCAGGTACATCATCGGGGGTATGGGTCCTTTTTACGGATGGGGCTTCAAACGTAAAAGGGTCCGGGCTGGGCATAGTTTTGAAACCACCCATGGGTGGCATTATTAGACAATCTATTAAAACTATCAGATTGACTAACAACGAGGCCGAGTACGAAGCCGTGATTGCAGGTCTTGAGCTAGCTAAAAATTTGGGAGCAGAAATCATTGAAGCCAACTGCGATTCCTTGCTGGTGGTGAGTCAAGTAAACAAAACTTTCGAAGTTCGAGAAGGTAGAATGCAGAGGTATTTAGATAAACTGCTTATCACTTTGCGCCATTTCAAACAATGGACTTTACGGCATGTACCACGGGAGCAGAATAATGAGGCCGACGCACTGGCGAATTTGGGGTCATCGGTCGAGGTAGATGATATGGGCTCGGGGAATGTGGTTCAACTTTCGAGATCGGTAGTCGAAGAAGGACATGCCGAAATAAATTCTACAAGCTTAACTTGGGATTGGAGAAACAAGTATATCGAATATTTGAAAAACGAAAAACTCCCATTGGACCCTAAAGAGTCCAGAACCCTACGGACCAAGGCTGCTTGATTCACTCTGGCTTCAGATGGAACACTGTACCGAAAAACGTTCGACGGACCATTGGTTGTATGCTTAGGTCCGGGGGATGTCGATTATGTTCTACGGGAAGTGCATGAGGGTACTTGCGGGAATCACTCTGGAGCCGACACATTAGTCTAAAAAATAATCAGAGTAGGGTATTATTGAATCGATATGGGCAAAGATACGAAGAAATTTTTTCGTAAATGCGATAAATGTCAAAGGTTTGCCCCAATGATCCACCAGCCCGGAGAACAACTCCACTCGGTCCTATCCCCGTGGCCTTTTATGAAATGGGGAATGGATATCATCAGCCCTCTGCCATCGACCCCAGGTAAAGCTAAATTCATTTTGTTTATGACTGACTATTTTTCTAAATGGGTTGAAGCGCAGGCGTTCGAGAAAATAAGAGAGAAAGAAGTTATAGACTTTATTTGGGATCATATCATATGCCGGTTCGGGATACCCGCCGAAATAGTATGTGACAATGGAAAGCAATTCATTGGCGGCAAAGTAACAAGATTCCTCGAAGACCACAAGATAAAAAGGATATTGTCGATGCCGTACCACCCTAGTGGATACGCGCAGGCCGAATCAACAAATAAAACTGTCATTCAAAACTTAAAGAAGAGGTTGAACGATGCTAAAGGGAGATGGAGAGAAATCCTGCCCGAAGTCCTTTGGGCATATCGGACAACATCAAAATCCAGTACGGGGGCGACCCCGTTCTCCTTAGTATATGGATCCGAAGCATTAATACCGGTAGAGGTTGGTGAACCCAGTGCCAGATTTTGATTATCGATGAAAGAATCAAATAACGAGGCTATGAACACAAGCCTCGAACTATCGGACGAAAGGCGAGAAACTGCCCTCGTCCGAATGGCCGCCCAAAAGCAACGAATCGAAAGGTATTATAACCGAAGAACCAAGCTCCGCCATTTCAAGCCTGGGGACTTAGTGTTGAGAAAAATTACCATCAATACCCGGAATCCGAATGAAGGGAAGCTAGGACCAAATTGGGAAGGACCATATCAGGTACTCGAGGACATCGGAAAGGGATCATACAGGATCGGCGTTATAAACGGAAAACAGTTATCAAGCAACTGGAATGTATCACATCTGAAACGGTACTACTATTAAGGTACAACCTTTCCATGTTCGTTTACATCTCGAAACTGACCCCTGCAGAAGTCCGAACAGGGGATAGATCTCTCATCAGAAAGCACACGTTGCACTCTTTTTTCCTTAAGACCGGTTTTTATCCCAAATGGGTTTTTCGGCAAGGTTTTTAATGAGGCAACCACTGGTCGTGCAGCACTTATGATAACATCCGAGGCCCCGTAAGAGAGTTACTTCATAGCAACAGGGTCTCGATAGGAAAACTGCAAAGAGCCATATGATCGAAGCGAGCCATGCTCGTATAAGTTGGCCCGAACCCAGGCGTGTAATAACATGTGAAGAATTAAGATATAATGCGACCATTAAGCCTACGGGCTATATATATTTTTTATCTCAAGATTCGAGCAAAAACTGTTTCGACCAAATAAGCCTACGGGCTATTCCTCATTTTGAGTTCGAGCAAACACTCACTCGATCAAATAGCCTACGGGCTGCATTAATTCGAGTTCGAATCATTCACTCGACCAAGCCTACGGGCTATTCTTTAATTCGAGTTCGAGCAAACACTCACTCGATCAAATAGCCTACGGGCTGCATTAATTTGAGTTCGAATCATCCACTCGACCAAGCCTACGGGCTATTTCTTTAATTCGAGTTCGAGCAAACACTCACTCGACCAAATAGCCTACGGGCTGCATTAATTCGAGTTCGAATCATCCACTCGGCCAAGACTACAGACTATTTCTTTAATTCGAGTTCGAGCAAATACTCACTCGACCAAATAGCCTACGGGCTGCATTAATTCGAGTTCGAATCATTCACTCGGTCAAGCCTACGGGTTATTTTTTATCTCGAGTTCGAGCAAAAACTCACTCGACCGAATAGCCTACGGGCTGTATTAATTCGAGTTCAAATCATCCACTCGATCAAACCTACGGGTTATTCTTTAATTCAAGTTCGAGCAAATACTCACTCGATCAAATAGCCTACGGGCTGCATTAATTCGAATTCGAATCATTCACTCGATCAAGCATACGGGCTGTTCTTTAATTCGAGTTCGAATCATTCACTCGACCAAGCCCACGGGCTATATTCTCTTCAAAATCGAATTGTTGACAATTAAATCTAGCACAAGTAGACACTCGCTCGGTTGAAGAGACTGCGAGGTTCGAGTTTGATTGATTGGTTTAAAACATTATGGAAATATTCATGAGACAAATCACAGCAACCCAGGAAACAGAATCAAAAGCAAGTCGGCAAAAGAAGAGGCCTATACACAAAATTTATTTATATGGGTGGCTACAGCAAAAAAAAAAAAATTAGACGGAAACAGTCTTTTCTTTATCAGATTCCCCCCCCCCCCGCTCTCGGATCCACTTTTGCTCCCGTCGTCATCATCATCATCATTGGAAATCAGAGCTTCGGCATCACCCTCGAGTTCTTTTGGCCTTTTTATCTCTTCTATGAGATCGAAGCGGCGAGCATGAATCTCCTCGAGGGTTTCTCTCCTGGATCGGTGCTTAGCAAGTTCGGCAACCTAATGCACCTGACCGTCGGCGGATTCGGCTGCTTCTCTTGCCTGAACTTGGGCAGCTTCAGCATCAGCCCGATAGACGGCCACGAGCGCATCCGCACAAGTCTTTGCCTTTTCGTCATCGGATTCAGCCTTGGCGAGTACCGAGGCCAACCGAGCCTCAAGCTCCTCGATTTTCTTTGCTTGAACTAGGTTTTTCTCCTTCACTTTCTGAAGTTGGGTTTCAGACGACGATAACTGGGCTCGAGCGGTCTCTTTTTCTGCAGCAAAGCGGTCCATACCTTCTTTCCACTGCAAGGATTCCATCCTTATCACATCGACCTCCTCACGCAGCCCCCCAATCATCTCGATATTTTGCTGCAGCTGTGAGACCGAAATGTTAGATACCGTTCCAGTATCAAACCCATAGGTTTTCAAACGCATCATTACCTGCTCAGACAAATCATTCTGGTCTCGATAAGCCTTGGACAGTTCGGCCCGGAGATCTTTTATTTCCTCCTCTCTCTGTCCTAAGGAAAGTTTGAGAGAGTTCTTCTCATCGATAGCGCGTCTCAGGTCGCCCGCGTATCGATGCAGCTTATTCTGGGAACGACAACATTGTTCTCGATGGACTGCCGCAGCCTACGAAGAAACAAGGAGCGAAGTTAACGAAAGACAAACATAAAGGCAATACCAACAAAAAGTTTTTCAAAAGACTCACTTGGTCCAAAGCCTGCCGCAAACCGTGAAAAAGATCCGATTCATCACCGGCAACGTCCTCGATACCAGAGAACAGGTCACGAAACGGATCCTCTTCATCGTGAGGCCTATCTAGATTAAGGGGCCCCAGAGCTTGAGCTTCCCGAATCACCCCTGCGGAAAAAGCGGGAAAGAGAGGCGAGTTCTCGATCGCTACTACCTCGAGTGAATCGCTCGGAGCACTCACCTCGGCTCGGAGGGGTTCGAAGGGCTCCCTGATTGTAACCCCTGCGGGTTGATTCCGATGAGAGGTTCCTTCGACATCCGATAGTTCGGGGACTCTGCCGGAACCACTCTCCGGTATATTTTCAGTTCGAGACAGAGCCCCATAGGGCATCATCGATCCAGCCGGCATTGAAGCATCGGTGGCTCTCTTCGTCCGGACCGCCAGCGTGGACTCATCATATTTTTCTTCTTCTTCATCCCTTAGGTGCAAAACGGATTCTACGGTCAAAGGAATGACATTCTTGTTTGGTTTACGAGCCGTCCTCTTCTTCAATTTTGGATATTCGGACAACGAAGCTCTCTTCTTTTTATTTTCCTTCACAGGCTTTGGAACGAAGGTCGAGACATCCTCCTCATTAGACAGAGGTCTCAAGACCGCGTCCTTACCCAAACCTGCATATGAGAAACCTTATCAAAAATATATCGAGAAGTGCCTCATCAGATTCCGAGAAATGAGCTTACCGTGGTTTTTGGCCTCCCACCGACCCTTAGACAAATCACGCCATGAGCGCTCGGCGTATGTGGAAGTTGAAACAAGAGCCCGTACCCAATTCTTGAGGTCGGGAATCCGGGCATCCAGGGAACCGCTACATCACGAAAAAGGGGAGTGTCGATAAGAGAACAAATGAAAGAACAAAATAGAAACAAGGGCAAAATCACACTTATGTTTCAAATTCCACTCCTCGGGAAAGGGCATCTTTTCGGTCGGGATCAGGTCCGAAGTCCTTACTCGAACGAACCTGCTCATCCAACCCCGGTCCCTGTCCTCGTCAATACTCGAGAACAAAGCCTTGGTAGCCCGATGCTGGAGTTTTATTAACCCTCCCCGAAAAAGTCGGGGACGGTATAGCCGGATAAGATGATCAAGGGTGAACGACATCCCCTCGATTTTACTCACGAAATATCGGATCAGAATAACGATCCGCCACAAAGAAGGATGGACCTGATCTAAGGTTACCTGATGCTGTCGACAGAAGTCGATAACGACGGAATCGAGGGGACCCAAAGTGAAAGGATAGGTATATACGTTCAAAAACCCTTTCACGTGGGAAGTAATGTCTTCGTCAGGGGTAGGTATTATCACTTCTTTTCCCCCCAATTGCAATCCTTCTTTAACAGATCGAGGTGCTTCTCAGTAATCGAACACATGTACCTCGATACCGGCTCACACCGGCCAGGGACCGATGAACCTTTATCAACTTTAAAATCTGAAGTAAGGACGCACGCCCCGGGGACACACTCCTCTGGCCGTGGTTCCACCGATGTCTCATCGACGACACACTGTGAAGATGAAGCTTTCTCTTTCTGAGGAATTATTTGCGATATTTTCGCCATTTTTGAATTCAAAAATAAGGAGCAGAAGGAGGTAATAGAGATTTGGTAGAATTGAGGGATCCTTTCGGAAAGAAATCACAACTTTTTTGTAAGAAGGGATGGGAAAATTTTAGAAGATGGAAGATGTAAAATTGATAAAAGATAAAGGTGGGAGTGATTTATAGGTTCAAATCGACGGCGGTTCATTATCAGCAGTGGCCGACCACCGCCTGATATGCATTAAATGCCTTGGGAGACTAAACCGACAGGACATCTATCATGTGTGTCATGATCGAACCTGATGGGATCAATAGAATATAATCCGATCGAGCTGTTGAAAATCATATCGTTTCTCGCCGTATTTATTTCTGAGAAACGAGGGGACTATCTATATACGGTCGAAATGGATTTGGCATGTCCAGTACGGTTCGAAGGGTGATATATCGAAGTAAGATCCCGAAGGGGGAGGGGGACTAATCTAGAGCCTGGCAAGGCCGGTCCGTGTTGAGATCGATATCATAATCAAAATCGAACAAGAATCGAACCATGGTGCGGGTAGATCTATCGTGCAGATAATCCAACTCGAACAAGAATCGAACCATGGCGCGGGTAGATCTATCGTGCAGATAATCCAAAAACCAACCTACATCGACCGGAAATCCGTTCGAGGGCTCGAACCGGGATCGAGCTCGAGTCAAGATCACAAGTTCGAGCCGAAATCAAGCTCGAACCAAATCGAGGGTTCTAAGCAAGATCGGGCTCACAGACAAAAGCCATTGTAATCCCACTAAAGGAAATCTTGGCAGAAATTATGGAAAAGCTGATTTATCATGGGTTTCCCACTGAATGTTTATTTTATTATGCTTGGAGCCAAAACCCCTTCACTATAAAAGGACTTGTTTATCATTTTTGTAAGGCATCCATTTGGAGGACTTACACTATCACTAATTGTATTATCCCATCTACAAGCAAGAGGGATCTTTCTAATTTTTTTAGATTGGTTCTATTTTTGTTAAATCCAAAATTTCACTGTTCATAATTGATCGGCACAGATTACGTTTTTCTCCAACTTATATTCATACTTTTATTCATCCTAGCGTTTTGTATTAAGTTATACCACGTATCTTCGGAACTACGCATAAATTCAACTCTATCCCTCTTTTCGGTAAACAGAAATTTAAACCAACTCTCCTCACATGAAATTGTTATAGCTCAAACAGAAAGAGTGATGAAAACATTTCACGAACTTAAATCCAAGTCACCAAAAATTATTTCAACATTCATTACCAGTTCAAGTAGAAAACGATATGGTGCAATGCATCTTCGAGATAGATAGCAACATGCCAAAAACAATCAGGAAAAAAAGTACATACAAAATTATTATAGATATAATTCGGCGGCGGAGAAGAAAGTTTGTTCTATGAAGAAAATACAAGAATGTAGGAACAACATCCACATAATATTATCGACAAAAGAATCAACATAAAGAAGCTACCTAAAATAGAAATATTAATTCGTGACACAATATTAATCAAAAATTACGTTCCTCATCTTGTCATCATCCTTGAAGAAGAACTTTTTCTTGGGGCATGAACTTGTGTTGTTCTGGTTTAGCAATTGACAATACTCAATAAAATGATATCCAAGAATATTATTGGGTAAGTGAAGGGGAATATGTAAAATTGGAATCGAAAAGGATCATAAAATCTTTCAATTTCAAGAAAACCATTTAAAGGCAAGGCATACGATACATTTGAGTAAATGATAGTTTAATGGGTTGTTAAGTATGTAGAATTTAATGGACAAGTAAATATGCCAAATGGAAGAAAAATGGCAGCGAAACTTCTTTCAAGTAAATACATAGAATTAAGGGGCAAGTAAATATACAAAATGGACGAAAAACAACAACGCAACTTCTTCCCGTATGCCATAATTGGAAAAAAGGAAGAAAGAAAAAATGCCAAAAAAAGGAGATTAAAGAAAATTATATTTGCTGGGCTTAGAGGTATGCCACATCATTTCTGCCATTCCCAACTTTATATTTATATATAGATATAGATATATAAATGTCATGTGAATCGCTAGAAACATGTGAAGTGTATGGCTAAGCAAATCATTTTCGATTATTAAAAAATTCACATCACTTCAGCTTCTATTGGAACACAAACATCTCATCTTCTATACATAGACTATGCATTGGTTATACATTATTATACATATATTATGTATTCGCCATCTATTTTTAATAGTTTCGGTGGCTAAGTGAGCGGCTATTTAACTTAATTCTTGATAAAAAGATTTCGATTTAAATGAAGCTGATCAGCTGTTCATCTTGCGAAAATGGGCATGTGTGTCTTCGTGATTTTGTAACTTCATTCGGATAAAAAACTATAATCGGTTTAAATTTTGCCAATAAATAATCCAATTATCAATTAGGTTGAGACTTCTGATGGTCGTTATTTTTCTAAGGCACATTCGTCAATTGTTTTATGTGATATTGAACGAACCTTTCGTTCAAATTTCATTGTCCTTAATTACTCCTTAGAATAAAAGAGCTAGCATATATGAAATCATGTTTATGGCGTCATTTTAGTCCACGTACTTTGTGCCATGTCCCTCTAATCACCACACTAGTAAGTCGTAAGGAATAAACATATCTCTTGCATGTTTGGTCAATTTTCTAAAATCAAACTTATTTTGAGAAATATTTGTTAAAAAAGTACTTGAGAAACAATTTATGTTTGGCTACTTAATTAGAAAAATATTTCTGAGCAACAATAAGTATTTGATCAAGCTTTTAAAAAGTATTTTTAAGTATACTTTTTAAAATTATTTTTGAGAAAAAATTACTTTTTTTTTCTTCTCAAAAACTATTTTTGTTTCTACTCAAACACTTTTTTCTCTTAAAAGTTTGACCAAAAAATACTTGTTTAATAGCACCTTTGATCAGCCTTCGGGGCGGAAGATTAACATATATAGCACTCTACTTTGAGAAATTATTTAGTTGTAGTAATATATTATCTCTTCATCAATTCCTTGTAAAATTCAAAGTAGAACTTAACATTTTTTTAAAATAAATGCATAGTCAAAAAATTATACGTAAAAAAGATTTAGAATGATCTAAAAATTGTTTACCCTAAAAAACGGATAACAATTAAATTTGTATGTGGTTTTAAGGATGCGTGGATTAATTTAATACAAACGATAAATTGTGTTAGATTAAACAGATAAAAGACGTAATAGATTGTCAAACCACTTAAGGAGGGTGATTCCGGACTCAATAACAACCTTAATGAGATATCTGCCCTCGATACCGGACTCACAATAACGAAGCACTGATGAACAAGAGTAAGAACTTTGAATAACAGAGAAAATAAGAGTATATTACCTTGATATGCGTGTTACCGTGTGTTTAATGAATAATAAGATCCCCTTTCTATAGTAGGGGAGTTCTACCCTAAGTACAATTCTATAAAAGGTAAAAAAATCTTTTGTTTAACCAATCACCAGTGCTCTGCCGATACGTGCCGAGATCCACGCCGTATTATCCGGCCGGTCACGGACATCACGGCCTTTTGTTGGTCGTGCTCGATTACCTGGTAGTGCTCTCTGAGGCCTTTGGGATTCGAACCGAATTCGGGGTCATGGACTCGATACTCTCGAGGCCGGACGTTTTTACCGGACCCCAACTCGAGGGACTCTTTGTCTCAATTCTTGTTCCTTGGCATCACGTCTCTTGCTTTGTTTGCTTTATGGGAAGCCGATGCGTCTCATAGGCTCGGTTTCACCCGTATATAGATAGTCCCCTCGTTTCTTGGAGAGTAAGTTTACGGAAATGACGAGAAACGACATGAGCACCTCGATTTCTTCTCCAACACGCCGTAACAGAAACGATAAAAGATTCGAAACGTCCCGTCAGTCATGTCATAATGACTTCAAATGCGTGTCAGTCATCGGCAGGCCATCCCTGGATACGAAACGGCATGAAGCCTCTATAAATACCCCTCATCCTTCGTTCATTTTTTACTTTTTGACCAAGCTTCTACCTTTGTACCTTCAGGGTATCACTGCCTCTCTTCATACCCCATCATTTTTACCTTCGTTCTTCAAGAGTTTTCAGCAAATTACAAGTTTTCATTTATCTTCTACACAAACTAGCGTGTTTGATTTTCTCAATAAGCTTTTACCCCTCATCTCCCAATCTTCCTTCTTACTTATTCTAACTTTTTTCTAGACAACAATGGTGAAGACTTCTAAGACTGTTCCCCAAAAGGTTGCTACTGCTTCTTCACGGCCGACCGCCGAAGTCGAGGAGACTGCTCCCGATGTGGTTGACCTCGAGAGGTCTCTTTGGGTGCGGATACCGATGAACCGACAATCGAGCATCCCTTGAAAATGTTCGTCCCCGCGGGGTGTTCGGTCACAGATGACTTTAAGGTCGAAAAACCCTCATTGGTGCAAGGCCGATGCGAGGCGGTATCTAGGTACATTTGCTCCATCACCGAGGCCGTCCCTCCTGTGGTTCGTAAGGACTATGACTGGGCGGATAAGGAAATAGTAATCCTCGAGCCCAATAACGACATTACTACCCATGTGGAGGGATATGTGAGTGTTTACACTTACCCCTTCACACTAGGCCCGATGGACACAGTTATTTTGGACTTCTGTAGGCGGTATGAAGTGTGCCTCGGCCAGATCCACCCATCGCTGTGGAGGATCATAATTCTCCTCCGATTCTTTGTGAACAAAATCGACCCCTACTTGTTCACCATCGATCATCTACTCTGCATGTACAGTCACAAAATCTTCTGAGGGGCTAATAAAGCTCGTACGCGGGCCAGCAAAGCCCCATTTTCGAGGGCTGGTAGGGACGCTTTGTCCGGGTGAGGACCGCATACTTGATCCTTGCTGAGTTCAGGCCATTCCCTAAGAAGTGGAATATATCACGTAAGCATAACTTTCTTTTAAATGTCGATTTTATGTTTTATCTTCCTTTTTCTCATCGGCATTTGTTATGGTGCAGCCCTTGCTCGAGTCTCAAACGCCATTCCTCAGCTCAAGGAGTGGATCAAGGGCATTTGCTTGCAGATGCCTTATTCTAAGCGCTCGTGGCGTGAACTATCGAAAGGCCGCTGGGAGGCCCTTTCCCAAGGTAAGATTTCTTTCCCGAATAAGTAATGTTAGGCTCCCTTTTTCAGCACCATGTTCTCATTTCCTCTCTTTTCGTTTTGCACGTTTGCATAAGACCATTGAGCTTAGGCCTTTACTAGGGGACGAAGACCTGTCCGTCGATCCTTCTACTTCGGGGCAACCCGGGGCTGCATCAGGAGAGAAGAAGAGGCCAAGGAGAAGGTGGCTCGTAAGCCAAAGGAGAGTTCTAGCTCCCAAGCACTTGACTCAAACTCACTTTTTCGGCTTAGAGACGAGCCCGAGAAAGGTGATGTTTTTTTGGCCTATGAGACATCCTTCCTCGAAAAGCGGGTGGCAGCTGAGCGGGAAACAACAGAGGCTGATCCCCTTCAGGTTCAGGAGGCCGATGTAGGTGTGAGGGCCGAGACTTCTCGAGACACCGGCTCCGATCCGCCCGGTGTCATATAAATTTCGGGGTCTCGTTCGTTCATCGAGTCTATGTTCGACAAACCCCGAGCAGCGAAGGAGCGATCCAACGAAGGGGCCCATAGTATGGACGATCCCCTCCATTCCTTTTTTGAAGGTGTGGACTCAACCGCCCTGGAATACTTCTCCGGGTTGGGTAATTTGGAGGTGCCGAGGAAAGACCCATCTTGAGAGGTCGGTGGGCTGAACTCGAGCCCGAAATTAATGAACCGGTTCCCCGCCCCGAGCATTGATCCCGACCGGAAGCGGTCAATAATTATCACCATCTCGGAGGATGCCCGGGTTCTTTCCGCCCTCATTGGAGTAGCTAGCTACCTATGGTGCCTGGTAACTGAAGAAGACCAGGCGAAAATGAACGCGATGGATACGTCGTTCTTGTTTAACGAAGCATAGCAGGTGCTGAACCGGGTAAGACGTCATTACACTCTTTCATCTTCGGATTTAGCTTTTGATATCTCTTATGCCTTTTTTTCCTTATGTTTTTGCAGGCCTCGGTACTTTATCATGAAAGTTTTCTCCGGTACGGGGATGAGATTAACCAGCTCGAGGCTTAGATCAAGGAGCTTGTTGAGAAGAGGAACATGTATAAGCTTCTCAGTGAGCAACGTGAAGAAGAAATCAAGAGTCTCCAAGCTGAGTTGGATATGGCTTAGAAGGAGCATGTTGACCTAGTGGAACACGTAAAGATTTTTGAAGTTAGTGATGAAGAGTTAGACATGGCAACTAACGGCCAAACCTCGTAGGTCTAGAAGAAGGTTGACAAGATCGACCAACTTCGAGCCGAGATGAACGAGGTCAAGGCTATGGCCGAAGGGTGGAAAGGAAAAATGGACCGATCGGCTTCAGAGAAAGAGACTACCTAGGAGCAGCTAACATCAGTGGAGGTCCAACTCCGAGTGGCGAGAGAGAAGGCCAAAGCACGAGCTCAAAAATCGAAGACCTCTAGTCTCAACTAGGCTCGGCCATAGCTGAACGAGATGCTCTTGGCAAAGATCTTGAAACAGCAAAGTCTGTATCAGAAATAACTAGGGCTGATGTTGCAGATATGGTGGCCCAGTACAGAGCTGATGTTGAGGCAGCCCAGGACCGCCTAAAAGTTACTGTTGAGTACGCGAAATTCCTGTCCCAAAGAGAGGATCTAGAAAAGGTCCATGCCCGGGGTTTCAACCTGTCGATCGAGATCGAAGATGCGAAAAGGATTGAGGCTAGGCCGAGGCCAAGAAGCAGGCTGACCCTGAGGGTGAGGATGGTTCTGAGGGCTCCGGCGAACCCGAGGACGGAGAAGACCCCGACGACTCCGGTGACGAGGCGGGTTCTAGTGAAGATCGGGCTTAGGTGCCTTAGGGATTTTTTTTTGTTTGTATTTTGTTGAGGCCGTTATCGTTGGCCTTTGTAAAAGAATTTTATTGCAATGTATATAAGGCTTTTTTGCCTTTTGCAATTTTTGAGTTCGTTTCTTTTGGCTTCCCCTTTATGATTGCAATGTTTATAAATGCCTTAGCATGGAATAAAATATAGAAATAAGTTCTTGTTCGGAGGTTCGAACAAGAGTCGTTCTCGATGTAAAATTGGTTTGAATCTTGTGGGGGGCTCAGTATGACCGGCAGCTTTCCCCGAAGTTCTTGTTTAGATGTTTTTAAATTATAGTTTTGTAGAGGGTAGCCTTTGAACCAGTTTGAATTTTTGAAGGCCTTTATGTTTAAATTATGGGCTTCAGATGTCTCCGAGTCGTTTCTAGGGTGGTCGTAGCCTTTTGAGTTCAGGTACTGCCTAATAGGCTTTGTACCTTAGGGCTTCGATACCCAAGCTGTCCGAACTTATCATGGACGACAGTCCACGAGTGGGGTGATCTCTTGGATCTGGATAGAGGCGGCCCTTGGGCTCGATATCCTTAAGGAAAAATACAATAATCTTAAGGGGCAAAATATGTGTCTGCAAGGTAGAAACTTTGTTTCATTCATGTGCGCAATATACAAGATCGTATGTATGTACAAGCTTCGTGTTATGGATGAGGTGGTCTACGTGGGAACGGTTCACTTTGACCATTTGGCCTTTACAATAAATCCTATGCAACGAGCCCAGACTATTCAAGCACAAAGTTTCCTTCCTTGCTAGAATTATTACCCGAGGGTGATTGCCCCCAGTATTCGAGGTCGATCGTCGAGAGGCTCGAATACTGTTGATGCGACCATCGATTCCGGTTCATAACCAATCTTTGATTCTAAGTTAGCACGATCCATTGTTGCCTCGCTTAAAACCTTACCGAAAAACCCATTTGGGACAAAACCGGTCCAAGGAAAAAAGAGTGCAACGCATACTTTCAAGCCTAAGAGCTGCATCATTCTTTGGATGTTGCCTGCAAGTGTTAGTCCAATTCACAATATATGTAAAGAAAGGAATGAATGGGGTCGTACCTCAACAGTAGTATCATTTTAAGTGGGTTATATTCCAGTTGTTTGGTAGTTGTTCACCATTCCCTGCTTCGAGTTTGTATGAACCTTTACCAGTAATCACGATAATTCGATATGGACCTTCCCAATTCGGTTCCAGCTTCCCTTCATTGGGGTTTCGGGTGTTCAGCGTCACCTTTCTTATCACCAAGTCGCCGATATTGAAGTTTCGAAGGTTGGCTCTCCGTTTGCAGTACCTTTTGATCTGTTATTTTTGGGCGGCCAATCGGACGAGGGCAGCCTCGCGCCTCTCGTCCAATAGTTCCAGGCTCGTGCTCATGGACTCACTCTTTGACTCTTCAGTCGCATATCAGAATCTAAAACTTGATTTTCCTACCTCAACCGGTATTAGCGCTTCGGCGCCGTAGGCCAACGAGAATAGGGTGGCCCCAGTACTTAGATTTTGAGGTCGTACGGTATGCCCACAGGACTTTGGGAAAAATTTCCTTCCATTTTCCTTTGGCGTCGGTCAGTCTCTTAAAGTTTTGGAGTATGATATTGTTTGTAGACTCTGCCTGCCCGTTCCTACTAGGGAGGTAGGGTATCGATAGGATCCTTATAATCTTATGATCCTCGAAAATTGTTCTTACCTTACTGCCGATGAACTGCTTCCCGTTGTCATACCCGATCTCGGCCGGCATTTCGAACCGACATATTATGTGGTCCCGATTAAAATCGATAACTTCCTTCTCCCAGACTTTCTCAAATGCCTGAGCTTCAACCCATTTAGAAAAATAGTCAGTCATAAATAATATAAATTGAGCCTTACGAGGTGCCCATGGTAGGGGGCCGACGATGTCCATTCCCCATTTCATGAATGGCCAAGGTGACAAAACCAAATGCAGCAGCTCCCCGGGCTAGGGCTGTGCATTTGGATCGGATATCCGAAATCCGAACCAATCTGCTCAATTTCAAATTTCGAATATTTAGATCAGATTTCGGATTATGTTTATTAAAATTTCGGATATCCAGATCGGATTTGGATTGGTATAATTTTAATTTGTTTCGATCCGAAATCCGAAATTATTAGGGCATGTATAAATACTAAACTTTAATTTCGGATAACAAGTACTTCCTTTACATTTTTCTCCAAGTTATTACCTTTACAATTGCTAGATTTAGCTACATTGGCACCATAGTACCCTCATAATTGGAGAAACATAAATTTTTCTTGTTGTATTGCCTCTTCTACAAAGAAAATCTAAGTATGAGTTTTACAACATAGAGGCATAACAACTCGAACCTCTAGAGAAATATTGTCTTAGAGATGCAATGCTGATAAAAGGGATGAAAAGTAAAGAGATGTTTGTATTAGCACAGAACACAGAAGAAGCAGATAAGGCATATGCATTAGCCAATTAGATTAGCAATAGCCTTAATAATACGTATAATTTGATCCGAAAATCCGAAATATTTATCCGATCCAAACTTTAAAATACAATCTGATCCTATAATAATTTGGATCGGATTGCATTTTTGTAGAATCCGAAATCTGAAATTTCAATCTGAAATATGCTAAATTCGATCCAATCTGATCCATGCACAGCCATACCCCGGGCTGGTGGATCATCGATGTGTTCCTCTGACAGTCATCGCATCTCCGTACGAACTCCTTAGCATCTTTCTCCATATCGATCTAGTAATAGCCGACTCTGATTATTTAACAAACCAAAGATTCGGCCCCTGAGTGGTTTCCACAGGTGCCTTTGTGAACTTCCCTCAGACCGTATTCGGTGTCTCCCGGCCCCAGACATATGGCGAGTAGGCCATCGAATGTTCTTCTGAATAAGGTGTTATCTTCGGACAGGCTGAACTTGGTTGCCTTCGTGCGCAGAGCTCTTGATTCTTTAGGATCCGAGGGTAGCTTCCCGGTCTTCAGGTAATCTATATACTTGATTCTCCAGTCCAAGGTTAAGCTTGTCGAGTTTATCTCGGTGTGGCCTTCTTCCACTACCAATTTCATAAGTTATACAACTTCTCCAGAGTTGAACTCATCGTCATCAATGAACGACCCCATGTTGGCTAGAGCATCGGCTTCGCTATTTTGATCCCATGGTACATGTTGTAAGGTCCATTCCTTGAACCAATGTAGCGTTACCTGTATTTTATCCATGTATCTTTGCATTCGTTCCTCTTTTACTTCGAATGTCCCATTAACTTGATTCACTACAAGGAGTGAATCACATTTATCTTCGATCACTTCGGCCCCCAGGCTTTTAGTCAATTCGAGACCTGCAATCATGGCCTCATATTCGGCCTCATTGTTAGTCAATTTCACAGTTCTAATATATTGTCTAACTACGTTACCCATGGGTAGCTTCAACACGATCCCAAGCCCAGACCCTTTTGCGTTCGAATCACCGTCTGTAAAGAGGGTCCAGATCCTTGAGGAAGTCCCTAAGTTCAACAACAATTCCCTTTTGACTTCGGGTATTAGGGCCGGTGTGAAGTCGGCCACGAAGTCTGCCAAAATTTAGGATTTGATGGAGGTTCAGGGTCGATATTTGATATCGTACCCGCTAATTTCCACGGCCCATTTGGCCAATCATCCCAAGAGTACGGGTTTATGAATTATGTTTCTTAACGGGTAAGTAGTTATAACACATATGGGATGTTATTGAAAATACGGCTTTAACTTCCGAGAGGCGCTTAGCAAGACGAGCGCCAATGTCTCCAGGTGAGGATACCTAGTTTCAGCCTCGCCTAGAGTCCTGCTAACATAATAGATAGGAAATTGCGTACCTTCCTCTTCCCAGAATAGGACTCCACTTACCGTTATCTCGGATACCGCTAAGTATAGGTACAATTGCTTATCTGGAGAAAAGGCGGGCTCGAAAGGTACCGCTTGAGTTCTTCCAAATCTTGTTGGCACTCCGGAGTCCATGAGAAGTTATTCTTCTTCTTTAATAACGAGAAGAACCGATGGCTCTTATTGGAAGACCTTAAAATGAACCGGCCCAAGGCGGCTATGCCCCCGGTTAGCCTTTGAAGGACCTTGACATTATCCGCGATGGTGATGTCTTCTATGGCCTTGATCTTGTCCGGATTGATCTCAATTCCCCGGTTGGACACCATAAATCCGAGAAACTTTCCGGATCCGACCTCAAATGCGCACTTCTCCGGGTTCAGCTTCATATTTTATTTTTTTAGTATGTTGAAAGTTTCCTGCAAATGTCCCAAAGAGTCCTCTACTCGCAGGGACTTTACTAACATGTCATGATTTTACTAACATGTCGTCAATGTAAACCTCTATCGATTTTCCTATTTGTTCTTCGAACATCCGGTTTACTAGGCGTTGGTAAATGCAACTGGCGTTCTTTAATCCGAACGGTATTACATTATAACAATAGGTGTCATATTTAGTGATAAAGGAAGTTTTTTCCTGATCACCCGGGTCCATCCGGACTTGGTTGTACCCGGAATAGGCATCGAGAAAGCTGAGGATCTCGTGGATGGTGTCATCTCGTGGACAGTGTCGCGTCGATCATGCGATCAATATTGGGCAAAGGAAAAGAGTCCTTGGGGCATGCCTTGTTCAAGTCCTTGTAGTCTACACACATTCTTAATTTATTTTCCTTTTTTGGGACCACTACTACGTTTGCTAACCAGTCAGGGTACGTAACTTCCTGAATGGAACCTAGTTTAAGGAGTTTAGATACCTCGTCTTTGATGAATGTATGCTTGACTTTGGACTGAGGCCTCCTCTTCTGTTAACCGGGTGAAACTTTGGATCCAAGCTCAGCTTGTGAGTAGTTATACCTGGATGAATCCCTGTCATATTAAGATGGGACTAAGCGAAACAATCTATGTTAGCTATAAGGAATTCAATGAGTTTTTTCCTGAGCTCGGGACTTAAACATGACTTGTTCTAGCTCCTCGACAGTTGACTTGGTGGCCTCGGAATCGTCAGGGGATATGAAAGACCTGGGAACTCCGTAGTCCTTATCCTCGCTCGTCCCCTATTTTTCTGGTTCGGTCGGGGCGGGTGTCGGTGATTGCTATTTGGTTTCTTCCTTGGTGACCGAACTCGGGTTATTTGATGTCGAGAGTGCAGATATCGGGACCACCTCATCGACCGCGGACATCTCTTTTGCTGCCGGTTGCTCAATGTAAACTATTTTAACTCCCCCTTATTGTGGGGAATTTCAATGCTTGGTATAATATCGAGGGTATTGCCCTCATGTTGTGAGTCCATGGCCTCCCGAATAGAGCGTTGTATCCCATATCTTTTTCGATCACATAGAACTTTTTTTTTTGAACGGTTCCAGCTGTGTTTACCAGCAGGGTTACCTCCCCTTTAGTGGTCTCACATGCCATATTAAACTCGTTTAAAACTGGGACTGCGGGCATAATTTGGTCTTGTAGACCCAGCTGTTCCACGACACTCGATCTGATGATATTGGCCGAGCTACCTGGATAGATTAGCAAATGCTTAACTCGAGATTTGTTCATGAATACATATATTACCAGTGCATCGTTGTGTGGTTGAACGATGCCTTCAGCCTCCTCATCGTTGAAAGATACGGTTCCCTCCAGTACATAATCTCGGGTCCGCTTTTCTCTTGTAATGGACACCTTAGTGCGCTTTAACATCGACCCCACCTATGATCATGTTGATGATTTGTTTAGGTTCCTCTTGTTCGATCTGCCTGTTGGAGTCCCTATTCCTAAAGTGATTTTTGGCTCGATCACTCAAAAACTCTCGGAGGTGTCCGTTGTTGAATAACCTGGCTACTTCCTCTCTCAGTTGTCGGCAATCTTCGGTTATGTGGCCGTGAGTGCTATGATATTTACACATTAGGTTGGGGTGTCTTTGGGCAGGACCGGATTGCAATGGTCGAGGCCACTTAGTATCTTTGATGTGTTCGATGGCTGATACGATGGCGGCAGCGTCGACGTTGAAGTTGTACTCCGATAACCTTGGCGCTTCCTTAGACCCGATGGGTTTGTTAAAACCGTTTTTGCTCATGTATCCCCGGTTATTCTGACCTCGATCGCTCCTTCTTTCACTTCTCACAGTGTTGCGTCCGGACCCATTACCCCTTCGATTTCCATTGTATGGTTGATACCGGTTTCTATTCGATCTTGGATTACGATCAATGTCTCTTTTGGATCTGTCACCAGTTCTGACGTGGTACACAGACCCAGAAAGGGTGCCGAGCTGATCGTCTTCGACCCTGATTTTTGACTGGTACCGGTTATGGACGTCGGCCCAAGTTACTACCGAGTATTCTATCAGATTTTGCTTCAACTGCTTTGAAGCCAATGAGCTTCAGGGATTGAGTCGATGGATTAATGGCCGGACGGCCCAATCATTTGCGACCGGAGGTAGGTCCATCCGTTCCATTTGAAACCTCAATATTAATTCCCTGAGCATCTCGTTATCTATTTGTTTTACCTTGAAAAGGTCTGATTTCCTGGTTTTGACCTTGATGGCCCCGGCGTTCGCTTTTACAAAGGTATCTGCAAGCATAGCAAACGAGTCAATAGAATTAGGGGGTAGGTTGTGATACCATACCATAGCTCCTTTCGACAAGGTCTCTCCAAACCTTTTTAACAGAACGGATTTGATTTCATCATCTTCCAAGTCATTTCCTTTGATGGGACACGTATAAGAGGTCACATGTTCGTAGGATCGGTTGTCCCATTATACTTTGGAATTTCAAGCATCGGAACTTCTTCGGGATCGGTTTCGGAGCTGCGCTCGGAGGGAAAGGCTTTTGGACAAATTTTTTGGAATCCAAGCCCTTCAATATAGGTGGTGCTCCTAGGATGTGGTCGACTCTAGAGTTATAGGTCTCCACTTTTTTGTCGTTGCCTTTGATTTTCTTTTCTCCCAATTCCACCCGTTTTGTCAGTTCCTCTACCATCTTTATTATCTCAGGGTTGGTCCCGGGTTCTCCTTCACCCGACCTTTCTAGGGAGGTTCATTTATGCGAGCATTTTCCCGGGACTATTAGGGCTCAACTCTGTTTGGGGTTCGACTTTGGTTCTGCAACTGGGCTATCGCTGCCTATTGAACCTATAATATTTCGAAAATTACGCGCAAGTTGATCCCGTCACCTTCACCGTCGTGTGTGCTCCGGGCTATCGACGGGGCTCCCCCGCAAATGATGTTTCGGTGTTAGTGGGCAAGTTCGCTTCGATAGCCACGTGTGAGTTAGCATCGATCGGATCAGTGACTGGGACTCCGTTAGGGTCAGCAGGGGGCACATCATTGCTGGGTACCACATTGTTGTTTTCACCATGATGGCCAGACTCAGCATCCACGTTCAAATGGGTAGATTCAAAGTTTGACATTTTTACTCTCACCTGAAATTAAATGTTTAAAGAACAAGTGTAAAATAGAGTGTCTTATGAAAATTTATATCAAATTGCCACTATTATCATTATCCCTACGGTAGGCGCCAAACTGTTTACCCTAAAAAAACGGATAACAGTTAAATTTATATGTGGTTTTAAGGATATGTGGATTAATTCAATACAAACGATATATTGCGTTAGATTAAACAGATAAAGGACGTAATATATTGTCAAAATACTTAAGGAGGGTGATTTCGGACTCAAAAACAGCCTTAATGAGATGTCTGCCCTCGATCCCGGACTCACAATAACGAAGCACTGATGAACAAGAGTAAGAACTTTGAATAACAGAGAAAATAAGAGTATATTACCTTGATATACATGTTACAGTGTGTTTACCCTAAGTACAATTCTATAAAAGATAAAAAAAATCTTTTGTCTAGCCAATCACCGGTTCTATGCCGATATGTGCCGGGATCTACGCCGTGATATCCGGCTGGTCACGGACATCACGACCTTTTGTTGGTCCTGTCCGATTACCTATTAGTGCTCTCCGAGGCCTTTGGGATTCGAACCGGATTCGGGGTCATGGCCCCGATACTCCCGAGGCCGGGCGTCCGAACCCCAGCTCGAGGGGTTCCTTGTATCGATTCTGGTTCCTTGCCGTCACGTCTCTTGCTCTGTTTGCTTTATCGGAAGCTGAGGCGTCTCATGGGCACGGTTTTCCCGTATACAAAAATAAATTAATTTTGCTATCTAAACTTAAATTTATCAAACTTTTACAAAAAGACGGAAATAGAATTTCACACAATATCCTCATTGCTACTCGTCAAATTAGGTAATGGGCCAACTAGATTTATCCAGAGATAGGAGAAACGAACGAGATTTATCCAGAAACTTCTGGACATCTGCATGTCTTCCTTGGGTTAGAGAAATATCGGGAATCTACTTGACACTCCTCTAAGCACACCTATAAATACCCATCGGCTCCTCCTCCTAGAACCAGTGTAGTTTAAAGCAAATTGAGAAAAGAGTTACTACAAATTTTATTGAAAATGTCACTGATTCCAAGAATGTTCGGCGATCGACGAAGCAGTGTCTTTGATCCATTCTCAATTGACGTGTTTGATTCGTTCAGAGAATTGGGCTTTCCAGGTTCCAATTCAGGGGAGACTTCTTCATTCGCGAAGACTCGAGTCGATTGGAAGGAAACTCCAGAGGCCCATGTGTTTAAGGCCGATCTTCCTGGGCTTAAGAAGGAGGAAGTGAAAGTGGAGATCGAGGATGATAGGGTTCTTCAGATTAGCGGAGAGAGGAATGTGGAGAAAGAAAATAAGAATGATACATGGCACCGCGTGGAACGCAGCAGCGGCAAATTCATGAGAAGATTCAGGCTACCGGAGAATGCGAAAATAGATCAAGTTAAGGCGGCGATGGAGAATGGAGTGCTTACTGTTACTGTTCCGAAAGAAGATGTGAAGAAACCCGATGTCAAGTCCATTGAAATCACTGCTTAGGAGCTATAATTTATACATATATAGATATCCTATCAAAGTAATATGGGAAAGTATGAATAAAGAATGTAGGTGTGTATTGTTGAGGAATTGAAGTTGCTTTGTTTCTGTATCTTGACGTGGGTCGACTCTGTTAGTCTGTTTCTTGGCCTAATGCCGCTTTTGATGTATTTCGGTCAAAATTCTATGTGGAAAATGAGAGTGTAGTTTTATTATCCTTTATTTCTACGCGTATCTCCCATATTCTCTTTCTTGTTTTTCTTTCTAAATAGCATACAGAGTTCGAAGCTTAGAGTTTTCTCAATTAATTCTTGCCATTTAATTTTCAGAAAAGTACGTTGAACAAGAATTCTGTTAGCACGTTACTATAATATTATTCATTTTAAAATTTATTAATAACAAAGAACAAATGCGGAAGTAAAGACTGAAACGTAGTGAATAATCCATAAAAGTAACGGTGTCTAAATACCATCACAGAATTGGTGTCACAAATGCACAAGCTTCTAGAATAATACAAATAAAGGTCTGAATAAAATAAAGCTTGTCTAGAAACAAACACACAGCTAAAGTAAAGTAGACGGGGACTTCAGAACTGTAGACGTCGTGCAGTTATACCTCAAGTCTCCTCTGAATAGCTGAAATCCGAGCAAGTCTATGGTACGCCGTTGGGACCAACTCCGAAATCTGCACAAGAAGTGCAGAGTGTAGTATCATTACAACCGACCCCATGTACTGGTAAGTGCTGAGCCTAACCTCGACGAAGTAGTGACGAGGCTAAGGCGGGTCACTTACATTAACCTGTACGCAATATTAGTAACAACAACAAATAATAGAGATAAATCAAATAACTCATTTATAATAATTGAAGCCAACTCAGCAGTCATAATCCATTATTATTTCAACCAATTTTCGTTATCGCGTGCAAACCGCTCCCACAATATATTCATTTTCAATCCTCTCATATATTTATTTTAATTAAGTATATATTGACTTTTAAATAAGTCTATTGCGGCGTGCAATCCGATCCCCCAATATTGACTTTTAAATAAGTCTATTGTGGCGTGCAATCTGATTCCCCAGTGTGTGTGTGTGTGTGTGTGTGTGTGTGTGTGTGTGTGTGTGTGTGTGTGTATATATATATATATATATATATATATATATATATATATATATATATATTTGCTTTCATTTCCGTTGCGGCGTGCAACCCGATCCCCCAATATATATTTCAATCAATTCTGCTGCGGCATGCAACCCGCTCCTCCAATATATCCATTTACCAATTCTTATAGAAGAAATTGCCCTAATAAATGCAACAATTAATATAAGATTTTTAAGACAACAAGCATACAAGAATTATGATTTAATTATGAAATAAATAATGACAAATAATAATTAGTTATGGAAATCAGAGAGAAAATAGGCCGTTTATATTTAATATATTAAATGTCAAATAACAATTAAGACACATAAATCAAATAGCATGTAACAATTAATGCAGGAATTCAAGAACTAATATTTGACAAAGAATAGGAGAGAAACAATTATTATACAATTAATTCATGATTTAAAACGATTTATGATTTTTCAAGTAATTATGCAAATAATTAATTTGACGACGTATAGACACTCCTCACCTCGCCTATACGTCGTTCACATGCATTTCACATAACAAATAGTTTAAGGATTCTATTCCCTCAAGTCAAGGTTAACCACGACACTTACCTCGCTTTGCAAATTCTATTTAATTACTCGACCACAGCTTTTTCTTTTTAATTTGTCTCCAAAAGCTTCAAATCTATTCACAAAGAATTTGATATACTCAATACGAATCATAGAAATTAATTCTATATGAATTTACTAATTTTCCGGATAAAAATTCAAAATTTATTTAAATATTCGACAGTGGGACCCACGTCTCAAATCTCAAAAAAACTTATAAAATCCGAACACCCATTCTGAGACGAGTCAAACCATACAAAAATTATCCAATTACGATGTCAAATGGACCTTCAAATCTTAAATTTTCGTTTTTGGAAGATTTTATAAAAATATAATTTTTCTTCCGTAAATTCACGGATTCATGATGTAAATGAGTATGGAATTATGAAATATAATCAATATAGGATAAGGAACACTTACCCCAATATTTTTCCGTAAAAATCGCTCAAAAATCGCCTTACCCGAGCTCAAAAATGGAAAAGGGTTGAAAATGGGACGAATCCCATTTTCGAGAACTTAAGTTCTGTTTCTGGAACTTTTACCCTTCGCGAACGCGGTCAGTGCCTCGCGTTCGCAAAGCACAAATTCCTGCTGACCAATTTTACTCTTCGCGAACGCGAAGCTTGCCTGGCTTGGCCTTCGCGAACGCGAAGGCAATTTTCCTGGCCAGCCCCTTTCCCTTCCCGAACGCGAGGCTTCGATCGCGAACGCGAAGCTTCACACCTCAAGCCTTCGCGAACGCGTTCACTCTGTCGCGAACACGAAGCACAAAATATGCCAACCACAATTTGCTCTTCGCGAACGCGAAGAAGGAAACCAGAAGCAGGTTTCTGCAGTTTCCTCAAGTTCAAAAATGATCTGTTAACCACCCGAAACCAACCCGAGCCCTCGGGGCTCCAAACCAAACATGCACCAAAGTCCTAAAATATCATACGAACTTGTTCGCGCGATCCAATCGCCAAAATAACACCTAGAACTACGAATCTCACACCAACTCAAAGGAAGTTTTTAAAAAAACTTTAAAACTTATATTTTTATAACCGGATATCTGAATCACGTCAAATCAACTTCGATTCTCACCAAAGTAGGCAGACAAGTCATATATTATAGTGGACCTATACTGGGCTCCGGAACTAAAATACGGACCCGGTGTCAATAAATCCAACATCAGTAAATTCTTAAAAATTATTAAGCTTTCAAACTTTTAATTTTTCATCAAAATTCCATATCTCGGGCTAGGGACCTCGGAATTCGATTTCAGGCATACGCCCAAGTCCCAAATCATGATACGGACCTATAAAAATTGTAAAAATACTGATCCGAGTCTGTTTACTCAAAATATTGACCAAAGTCAACTCAATTGAGTTTTAAAATTTTATTTCATCTTTTAATCTATTTTTCACATAAAAACTTTCCGGAAAATTATACGGACTGTGCACGCAAGTTGAGGAGTGATAAATAGTGCTTTTAGAGGTCTTAGAATACAGAATTAATTATTAAATTTAAAGATGACATTTTGAGTCATCACAATTATACATATAGCGCGGTTATTCACCACGCTATACCTTAACGGCACGTTTGTTCGTTAAGGTATAGCACGGTGAATAGCCGCGCTATAGGTATAGTGCGCATATGTACCGTGATATACATAAATGTTGGGCCCACCAATAATTCTTATACACTTAACTGACACACTAATAATTCATAGGGGTATAGCGCGCATATTTAAGGCACTATACATCAAATAATTATACCCCCGGACTGGTTTTTTCCTTATTTAAGGAGTTTCAGGATTTTGTAAAAATCTATTAAGGATGCTCAAGTCTTCCGAAATATTTGTTCGCTAAATATATGTTCGTTAAGTTATTTTGCATTTTGTCATAATGTCCGAAGAGCGAAAACTTAGGGTTTTATTATATTGGGGAGGTGAGATTGTGGTGGAGAATAACTCAGTATGCTATAGGCGTTCACAGTGTCATGCTAAGTTGCCACTTACAATGGAGTACGATACATTGATATCGTTGTTA
The DNA here is from genome assembly GCF_000390325.3 of Nicotiana tomentosiformis. Classification (NCBI taxonomy): domain Eukaryota; kingdom Viridiplantae; phylum Streptophyta; class Magnoliopsida; order Solanales; family Solanaceae; genus Nicotiana; species Nicotiana tomentosiformis. Next base: position 81,226,164 of record NC_090817.1, on the reverse strand, counting down.
TGTAAAAAAATGAGTGTAAGCAAATGTTCGGTGAATATTAAAGTAACCGGAAGATATCCGTATTCTGTTACTCCGCAAGGGGTTGCTTGCTATGTTGAGTTTAACATCGAAGACGATGAAACTCTAAAAGATTTTTTGAGGACTTCGGATGAACACCGAAAACTTCTTGTGATAAAAATGTTAGAATTGTACATTAAGGCTGAAAACATTCGCAATAATGAGGTTTCGCAAAGTAGGGATATCCCTCAATCATCGGGTGGTTATTTTGGAGCAGTTTTAGCCGAACAGGCTCTGGGTGAAAGAGTTTTGCTTGATCTAAACTTATCTCCGGGGGCAAATGAGGAGCGGGAAAATAATTGCTCCCCTAGTTTTCATAATCCACAAGCCGAGTGGTAAACTTCAATTTTTCTTTGTGTTACAATGTTTATTTTTATGTATTGAATTTGTATTAATACTCATATATTTCACAGTAGGTACCGTCCAGATATGAATTTTACAAGTTATGAACCAACGGCCAGTTGGAATATGTCTAGTTTTAGTGTGTTGGATCATGGTGGTTCATCCGGGAGTCATCATCAACAGGATAATGTGCATCATGGGATATCAACACATTATAATTTGTAAGAGAAGTGATAAGTGTATATGTAAAGTTTGGATAAATTTGAGAAACTCATTATTTATTGGTTGTGCAGTGAAAACTAGCAACTTGAAGGTCATGTCCTTACTCAATTGCCCGAAGACGACATATTTAATCGGGATCTGGTAGATACGCAGAGTCAGGAAGAGAATAGTGATTATGACAACAATGCTGATGAGTCAGGAGATGACATACCCTTCCCTGATGAGGGTGATGATGATGAGGACGAGAATGCTGAACCTGATTTGACGAGGGAGCATGCTCCACCTCCCGTTAGACCAAGAGTGTACGAGTCACATGTGTCATTTCATTCAAGGGAGATTCCCTACCTTTATCATTTTCCAAGTATGCCGGATGTGGATGCCCTTACAAGGGATCTTGAAAAAATTCGGACAGCAATGTGGGATGAATCTAGAGCAACGGTGTTGTCAAAGGGCATGCTTTCTGCTGATAAAGCGCGCCTAAGAAGGGCGGTGCGAATGTACATCATAAAAGAGTGACGTGAGATTGTGGTTCATGAGTCATCTCCGAAAGTATACAAGGTTATTTGTCATAGATGGTTTCAAGGTTGTAATTGGATGCTGCGTGCGAGGAAGCAGAAAACAAATATGTGGGTTGTGGGTAAATACATTGGCACCCATAATTGTGAAATAGACACATTTAGTGGGAATCATTTTAACTTGAATGCTGACTTGATTTCTCTTGTCTTGATTCCACACATTGAAGCGTCCATAAGGTACAAGATCAAAGAGTGTATAACATATGTCCACCAGGTATATGGATGTACCATTACCAAAAGAAAGGCATTTTTCGGGCGCAAACGTGCGTTTGAAATTGTTTATGGTAACTGAGATAAGTCATTTGCCTCTCTACCCAGGTACATGGATGCATTACAACACTTTAAACCCAGGACTCTTGTTGCATAGAAGCTTGAGCGGAGTCCGGGAATACCAGAACACATATTCAGATATGTGTTTTGGACATTTAAACCAGCCATTGATGGTTTTGTGCATTGTCAGCCGGTAATATCCATAGACGGCACTCATATCTATGGAAAGTATGATATTATGTTGTTGATCGTTGTTGAAGTAGATGCAAATGAAAGTATATTTCCCCTAGCATTTGCTATTTGTGCCAATAAAAGCCAAAAGACGTGGACATTATTTCTGAAGCACTTGAAGGAGCACATTGTCAGACAGCATTCAGGTATTTATCTAATATCTGATCGGCATGGAGGTATTTTAAGTTCTGTACAGAATGTGCGTGCATGGCAGGAACCGTATGCCTACCACTGTTACTGTGTGAGACACCTGAATGCCAACTTCCAGAGGGCTTATCTGAACAAGGACTTGCATGATTTAATGTGGATGGCTGCAACAGATCACCAAGATTATAAATTCAGGAGGTGAATGGAATTGATCAGGCAGGAAGACCAATAAGCCTATAGTTGATTGATGCGACATGAGCTTGACAAGTGGACTTTGCATGCGTATGGTGGCAGAAGATGGGGAATTCTCACTACAAATGTGTTAGAGTCTTTCAACGGGTTATTGAAGTCTGCACGTGGATTGCCTGTCACAGCCATGGTGCGGATGTCATTCAAGCAGATGTCAGAGAGATTTGTTGAAAGATCTAGAGGTACATCGTCATTGATGGAAAGGGGTATTGAATTTATGCCAATACCAATGAAAAGATTTGATAAATACAGGAAGCAAGCACAGTGGCATTCATTTTTGCAGTATTGCAACGAGCGAAATATTTTTGAAGTTCGCATTGTTATTCATCACAACTGGAGGAATAATACACACACCGTCAATAAAGCCAGAAGGGTATGTTCCTGTGGGAAATGGTCCATCTATCACATGTCGTGCTCACATGCCATGAAGTGCTTTCAACATACAGGTTTTGCGGAAACGAGGTGCTTTGATAAAGAACATAGTGTTGCTGCATACTTAAACACCTATAGTAGGCAATTGCAGCCAGTGGGTGCTGAGCATTATTGGGACCATTTAAAATGATGTGTAACAAGGATTATGTGCGTCAACGACAGGTGCAAAAAAGAATGCGTATACGAAACCAAATGGATGTTGGTGATGTCGTTTATGTGCATAAATGTGGCATATGTTCCTAAACAGGACACGACCGTCGTAAATGTCCCTCAGCTGGTTTGGGTAGCGGTGGTAATTCAGCTCCCGATGGAAGTTCATCCAATGTGCCCACTAATCAAGGATACACGTAGTGTTTTGTTGCAGTAATTTGTTGTAATAAATGTATGTAAATATTCAGCTTGCAAAATGTATGAAATAAAATTATGTTTCCATTGGGGTTAAATCTAATTGATATTTAGCATTAATACTTCAGTACAACAATTTAACATACACCCCAAGAAAAAAACAATTGTTATTCGCCATTATCGTCCATGTCTGGCAATATTTCATTGTCACTGTCTTCATCTTCTTCGTCAACATCGTGTACGCACCTTTCGGAATCGAGGGCATCATAATCTAGGCCCCTGTTGACACACATTTCTCGTATTTCATCGCTATCATCAACAAGACCACTTGCTTGATTTCTACAATAATATGGGACACTTACGTCCAACGTCTGTGGTAGAAACTTAGGTAGTTCCTCCCACTCGATAACTGTTGGGAAAATAGGATAATCACTGTCTCTATGCAATTTTTTATTTTCTAATAAATCCCAATACTAATCCTACGTTCCTCCAAGATAGTTAAGATCATTCATTGCATGATGAACAACTAGTGCCTTTTTCATCTCTAGAATCTCCTTCATCAAATGCCGAATCACTTGTGGTTCATCTTTGTGTGTGTTTGTTTGGAAGGTTGAAGACAGTTCTTGTGGCACAACAAGCCCATGCCAGCGACATAGTACTTCATAATCACATCGTTTTGAGTAAAAGGGAACCCATTGTAGTTTTTCGCCCCAAATTTGCATACCTTCAGGTTTTGTAGAATGCGATTCGCCCTCGATAATGTGCCCTGCAACTTTGAGATCAGTGTGCAAGGGACGCAGAACACCATACCACTTGTCATCAACCAAATCAGTATGGCAACCTAGCATATTTTTTTCAAGGTAGGGATCGATAGTGTTAAGATGTGTTCCATGGGCATCTGTTGAACAACCTTCACCATTTTGCCTCTTCTTGAACAACCTAAAAAAGTTGTCGTTCTGAAAAAGTTGTCTTGTACCCTAAAGAATCATTATCACGCGCAACATAGTGCTCAACCAATATGCATTATGTGGATTGTCCTGTCGACCTGAAAAAATTGTCGTTCTGAAAAAGTTGTCTTGTACCCTAAAAAATCATTATCACGTGAAACATAGCGCGCCACCAATATGTGTTATTTGTATTTGTTGCCTATAAAAGCCTAGTGCATTTTAGTTATTATTTGCGCTTAACGAAACAAATAGGAAAACTTTCCATTAATTTTTCATTTTTCTTGCATTACGAAATGTCTAGACGCAATAACGTACCAAGGTGTTGGCAAACGTGCGATTTTAAAGCCATGTTGGCCAAATTGCAATCTGGAGCGCAGACGCTGGATCTTTCAATATCTTGTAAGTGATTATTTTGGAAAAAATGTTAGTTAATATTATTTTTATAACTTGTTAATTAATAGTGTTGTGTTATAATCCCCATTAGTAGGACGAAAATCGATGTAGATTTCAAGAATGGTATGATGAACCCATTAATCAGGAATACTACAAATCATGTTTGCACTATGTTTGGAATATGACCGGTGAATACGAACTCCAAATATTTAAACTACAACAACAACTTGCGGCAGTGAAAGAGAAGCTAAAAGAGGCAGAAGAAGAAAAAAATAGATTGGAAGAGAAATTTAAGTGGTTGAAGCACAGAATAATAGGCGATAATGACTAAACAAACACATGAATGTGTTGAGTTTAGTATTTTATCTTTATGTTTTACGTGTTATGTATTATCATTAATTGTATTGAATTTAAATTATGTTGAGTTGTCATTTTTTTGTGTTGTAGTATTAAACTAATAAATAATACGAGAAATAAAAACACATGCGCAAATTATGTAAAACATAAATAATATTGCTATTATATATTTAATGTCATATATACAGATAATAATAAATATCAATATGTCCCATAGCATGTATGCTTTAAAGCATTGGCTGGCCTGAGGCGCATCCCATCACGCCCGGCTACGCTATCGGGATCATCCTCATCACGTCGCCTCTTTATCGGAGGATGCGCTGCATCATGATCGTCGGTAAGGCTGGCAGACTCAGTAGAAGCGGCCGTCAGTCCAGCAGTAACCTACAGAATATTAGTATATGAAATATAAATTACTAACATACGTATTAGCTAAAAATATTTTAATGGTCATACCATGGTCTCGGCGGGCTCATGAATAGAATCATTCGTCTCCGGCATGTCAGTATCGCACAAAGTGGCCTCCGTGACGGGCGACGATGATGTCTTTAAAAAAAATAAAAACGCTTTAGATACTGATGACTAATCAATGAGATAAAAACAAATAGAAATAATAGTAATACAAACAAACCTACGCCTAAGTAGCGACACACTGCTCTGTTAGAACATCGGGGTGCACTGGGGTAGATAAAATATGTGAAATATCCTCAGTAGCCCTCGATGATGAGCCATAACTCAGTCGTCGCCCACTATGCACCTCTTGTATCAAACGATCCTCAGCAACCGTCGATGGCCCTGGTCGATCAGGAAAATACTGATCTCACTCTTGCTGCGTAATGGCCATGCCCACGATCAACAATAGAGCTGACGGGGTCAACTGCGAAATCCCTGGCGACAACTGTAGTCTAAATGACAGCATATCATGAGGAGCATCGTGTGGCTCGGGGTGGTCACCCAGCTGATCATGTCTAATATCCTCAACGGGTGCCTCAATGCCCCCTTCCGGGGGACCCCGTCCTCGCCGACCACCACGGCCTCGTGGGTCAAACACTGCCCATCTCATACGTATGAAGATCTATGCTCGGCCTGTAGCAACAGTAGCTCTAGCGATGCAGGTCCGGGATGCACAGGCGGAACCTCCATGACGATGACTGTAAATTGAACAATATTAATTAAAGTATTTTTCTTTTTAATTGGTTAACATCTTTAAATTTATTGCAATATCTTTAATATTAAAATTTGTTCGATATTTTTACTATATTGTTACTTAGGTTGATACATTTTCTATATTATAATTTTATAAGTTAATTTATAATTGTATATGTTGGTTTATCATTTTATATATTAGCTTATTATTTTATATGTTAGTTTACTATTTTATATGTTTGTTTATTATTTTATATGTTAGTTTCTCATTTTATATGTTTGTTTCTTATTTTATATGTTAATTTATTATTATATATATTTGTTTTCTTAGTCACTTATTTTTTAGTATAATAGAATTAAATAAATAATTTTCATAACTATACATACTTTAATTATTAAATATTCATATAAAAATACTTAGTTTGTCAAATATTGTTGTTTTTAATGTTATTTTCTTACATTTGTTGACTAGAATTCGAAAGAGTTTGTGTTTGAACTATCATCTTTTTCAGATATTTTTGGGGCTAACAAATAATTAAATGATTAATTTCAATAACTACAAAGATACTACGCAAAAGGGCACTATATTTTACTACGCTAAAGAGCATTACATTATAATTACGGGCACTACATTAAAATTACGGGTACAACATAACACTACAGGGAACCAAACAACATTAAAGTCACATATTAATATATGTACAACAATAACATCTAAATAAGATTAATTATTCCTAAAATAACAATTTATCTATTTTACTAATTTTTTAGCACACTAATAATATAATCAGGATAAAAAACAACAGACTAATTAAATCGCAAAACAATCACGAAATAACATAGATCACAGTAAAAAATAACTAATAGGCATTTTTTATACATGAGTTTTAACAAAAAAAAAGTCGGAATACCTCGATTTTAATTTTTTTGAAAGTTGAAGATTTGATGATTTGGAGCCGAAACGAGCAACCTACTATGCGATAACGCCTTAGATACGATGTTAGCTTGCTACAATACCGAAAATCTACACTTTTGTGGGACCGGTGGGATCCAACCGAGCTTTTTTCGTTAAAAATGGGGGAGACCGCTGGAATAGAAAATTGGGAGGGGGGGTTGTTTGTGCACGGTTTTTTATATAGGTATAGCGCGCATATGTACCGCGCTATAATATAGGGCGGTACATATGCGCGCTATACCTTTCCGCCCATTTTAAGTTCAAATATAGCGCGGCTATTCACCGCGCTATACCTTAACGGACAAACGTGCCGTTAAAGTATAGCGCGGTGATATAATGGTGCCCAGTCTTCTTTTTACCTATTATGGTCACTTGAGTCCAAAAATACCATAATCAGGTTTCGGTTTGTTTTTACCTAGTATGTTATTAACATTTAACGAAATTACTTGTTCACTTTGATTACGTAGTGCAAAATTTTATCTAACCTTGACTATAATGTCCTTACTCCTTCGAATTCAAGAGCAGGGAAAGGTTACTATCTAATCAGAGCCACTGGGTATATATCATGTCCCTCGATCGAACTAATACGCCTCCAAAGTAATTAAAGACTGCCTTTGGGGACTAAAAAACAAACATATATTGTTATCATATTTCATGTTTAAGTTTCTACTTCATCAATTATTTAGAAGAATTAAATGTAGAAATTCAAAATTTTAAATTACATGCATAATACAAAATATAAAAATAGTTAGGAATAATTTGAAAATTTTGACCATTAATAAACTAATTTTATCATTTTTTTAGAAACAAAGGCGAGTAGAAATGAGATAATCTCATGAAAAATTCAAGCAGCTAAGTATAATGTATCATTCCTTTCAATCAGTTTTATATTTTCCATTCAGTGTGGAAACTTATAAGAGGAGTGCTTAAAAATAACCGAGTGTGGAAACAACCGAGAGAAAATCCAGAAGCTCTCATTTTCAAAGCGGATGTTCCGGGGCTGAAAAAAGAAGAAGTGAAGGTTGAAGTTGAAGAGGACCGTGTTCTTCATATTAGCGGCGAAAGGAGCAGAGAATTGGAGGAGCATAATGATATGTGGCACCGCGTCGAACGGAGTAGTGGTAAGTTTATGAGACGATTTAGGCTGCCGGAAAATGCAAATTGCTAGATCTAACTAAGGCTTCTGTAATATGGCCAAATTTTCGTATATTTGTCATGACATAATATTCATTATAATAAATTTGTGGTTCATGACATTTGCCATGACATAAGCTGCCGGAAAATGCAAATTGCTAGATCTAATTAAGGCTTCTGTAATATGGTCAAATTTTCGTACATTTGCCATGACATAATATTCATTATAACAAATTTGTGGTTCACGACATTTGCCATGACATAATATTTATTATAACAAATTTGTGGATAATGACATTTGCCATGACATAATATCCATTATTAGGCCAAGGATTTCTTGCTATAAACAGAGGAGTTTCTCCTCATTTGAAAACACACCAACAAGACTTGAGTCTTCAATTCTTGTTTCTTCCTTTCTTCCTTTATTAAGAGTGTTTTGTATGAGAGTTAGTGTTGGGAAGTACTTGTTTTCTTTGGAGTGATCTTGTGAGGTTATTCTCTTAGGGTATTTGGGATTAATTAGAGTGTTTACTCTAATTTTGTACTTTCTTTTGTATTTTTATTGTTATAGTAAATTACTCATCTCCGCTTGTGGACGTAGGTCACTTTGACCGAACCACGTTAAATTTGTGTCTTCTTTATCTACTTTAATTGTCGTTGTTATCAACTTCCATTGTCTTTGTTATTGTCATTATACCGTTGTTTGGCTAATATTCCGCACTACCCGTATTTCCGATCCTAACAGCTTCTATGGAACATGGTGTTTTGACTGTTGTTGTCCCGAAAGAAGAAGCTAAGAAACGTGATATAAAATCTATTCAAATCTCTGGCTGAATTAATTATTCAACCAATTTTGCTGGCATCGATTTGGTGAATACTGTTTCATTAATGTTATATATTGAGAAAGAGAGAGGATTGATCATTTTGATAACTGTCAAGTCATATTGTGGAGTAATAAAGTGGTACGTGATCCTGTTTGTCTCAAGCATGTAAGTTGTAGATTTATTTCTTGTGACAGAAAGTTTATTGTATTCGAAATAATCTTTGCCTTAATTCCCATAATAAAAGTATGGACTAGGTTCCTTTTAATGTTGCATTGTTAAAATCAATCATCAAAATTGCGAAATCGGCTTTTTTAGTATTACTCATTAGCCTCGCCACTGGCGAAAGATAAATTGGCAGTTGCACTCTATAAGTGAGAACTTTTCATAATATATATTCTTTATTGTGGAGGATTCATCTTAAAAAGACTAGTTTACGCTAGTCGTCAGCCTACCTGCACAATCTTCTTACTATTCGGGGTTGGAACCGGGTAACATAGAGCAAGGGTGGGCATAAAACCCGAAAAATCGAATTCCGAACCGGACCGAATTAGTTCAATATTTTGGTATCGGTTTATTCGGTATTTCGGTATAATTCGATATCAATACTTCGGTTATTCGATATTTCGGTACGATCTTCGATATTGAAGTTTCGATATTTCGGTATACCGAAATATTTGGCAGATGTTTGGTTGGAGTCGTTGGACTGCTGACTGGTTGTAGTTTACTAGTTTAGCTGTGTCGTTGGCAGATGTAGTTTATTGGGAAGCATCTTCTTAGTTGCAGGGACTCAAATATTGTTGATTGAAGAGTAATAAAGTAAAAATCTTCTTAGTTGCAGGGAAGCATCTTCTTAGTTTTGTTTGGCAGATATTGTTTGATTGAAGTGTTGAAGCTTTCTTAGTTAGACGTGCAAACTTTTGGTATCTTTTAACTTTTATTGAAGCCTTATTACATGCACACGTTAGTTAGGGCGTTAGTAAGCGCAGTAACATATGAAGTTATCCAGTGAAATATTGGTGTTGAGTCTGCTGAAAACGTTTTTAGCAATTTAGTTTATTAACATTTTATACTAATGCAAAATCAATCTAGTTTGGTTGGCTACTAAAATCGTACCGAACCAAACAAGAAATACCGAACCGTACCGAACTACTTTGGTACGGTATTTAGTATGCATAATTGATTTACCGAATATCGAAGTACCGAATCGTAGTTTTTAATACCGTACCGAAGTACCGAACGTCCACCCCTAACACAGAGGCAAAGTTGATCGATTAATTTTTTTTGTTTTTTTATTTTTTGCTAAGGAAAAAGAAGTAATGCTCGTCAGAGAATCGAACAAACGACCTTTAAGCACAAAGGATCAATTGAAATCGATGAAACCGTTTTTATGCAGGGGCGGAGCTAGAGTATCGGGAGCGGGTTCGGTCGAACCCAGTAGCTTTGATTCGAACCTTGTTTTTGTCTTAAAAATTCATTGAATAGGTATAAATTATTAATTTAGAATCCAATAACTTAAAATGATTAGAATTCCGAACCCATAAACTTTAAATCCTGGCTTCGCCTCTGTTTCTATGTATTTCATAAAAAATAAGATGAACACTGGTTTGCGCTAATATCAGTTTAGCATAAAATAAGAAGCTTACAAATTGTGATACATAATGTTGAAATGTTTAGTTGTAGTGTTAGAGTGTACAGCTGGATGCCAGCTAAGCTAAGTTAGTGGAGCATTAGTTAGTTAAGTAGGTACTTAGTGATAGCTTATTTTATATATAAATATATACTAGTGTACAATGTAGTAACTACTTCTAACAGAAATGAAGAGAGAACTTTTTCTTCTCAGTCTCTGCGTAACTGCTTCTCCTTTTCCATAGCTCAGCAGCTCAATCTAGATCTAGGATTTCATCATGGTATCAGAGCTCGCGTTGAAGATCCACGCATCGTTATCAAGTTCCTAGTTTCTTAGTTGCATTCAATAATTGAGTTGGAGTAATTTTCGATATCTTCGAAGCTGGGGCTTTATCGACAATCAACAATTGCATTCTCTCTGTTCTTCTTCATCTAAGCTCGATTATTGCTCAACAATGGCGATCGAGAGTGAAGAAATTGATACAAGTGCAGCAACAATAGAAGGAGGTCCTATCTTAATTGATCAACATCATCCATTGTTTCCTCAACAATGCGATACTCCAAATAGCTCTCTAATTTCAGTCAAATTAACTGGACCTGAGAATTATATACTGTGAAGTAGTACAATGCGTGTGAGTTTACTAGGAAAGAGTAAGCTAGGGTTCGTGAATGGTAAATATCTTAAGGAGAAGTTTGATATAACTCTTCATGAACTGTGGGAAAAGTGTAATGCCATAGTACTCTCATGGATTATAAATTCAGTAAGTGCTGAATTGTTAAGTGGCATGGTGTATGCCTCAAGTACTTACAAAGTATGGATGGACCTCAAAGAAAGGTTTGATAAAGTTAATGGCTCTCGTGTGTTGTATTTTCACAAACAGATTGCCACTTTGACTCAAGGGATATCCTCTGTGTCAACTTAATTCTCTAAGTTAAAGGAACTTTGGGTAGAGTTTAATGCTCTTATGCCTTGCCCTGGGTGTGGCTGTGAGGAGTCAAAGAAGTATGTTGAGCACTTTCAATACCAAAGGATATTGCAGTTTCTGACGGGATTGAATGAGTCTTACTCCCAATCTAGAAACCAGATATTGAACATGCTACCCATTCCTTCTATTAATAGAGCCTATTCCATGATCATTTCTGAGGAGAGCAGAAGGTTTATGTGCCAGACATCTAAAATTGTTGAAGTAACTGAAGGAACTGCCCTGTTCAGTGAGGTATGCCAAACAATGGCATAGGTCTATTCAGTGGGAAAGGCCACAATAGCTCTTGAGGTGGCTCTACATGAGGGAACCCTTATGCTAGAGGGAATAACTACTCTGGTGAACAGTCCTATGCTGGAGGAAACAATTATAGATAAAAAAAGAACTCTCTCTATTGTGACTACTGCAACTTCAAGGGACACACTAGAGAGAACTTCTACAAGTTAAATGGATATCCCCCTGACTTTAAAGCTAAGAAGAAGTTTGGCTCAGGAAATGCAGTGCATTATGCTCAGGATTCATCAAATGGTGCAAGAAACAATCAAGTTGCTACTGCAGCTAATTTTGCAGATTCATCACAGGTACAACATGGTGGTACAACTGGACAGGGGACTCAGAATGTGTTGCTCAACATTCCTCAGTTCACTTAGGAACCGTATCAACAGATAATTCAACTATTGGAAAAAGGGAGTGAAGGCAACAGTTCAACTACATCAGTGTCAGTAGGTATGGCATCTTGTGTAGTGAACTCATAAGTGTTGGCTAAGTGGATAGTAGACTCCGGTGCTTCAAGCCACATGGTGCATAGTCTTAATCTATTGATTAATCCTAAGTTGCTTGCTGATAATAAGGGTGGCACAGTTAAACTCCCTATAGGAAACATAGCTCACATCAGCCATATAGGATCCTCCTATATTATTCAGGGTCAAATGATTAGTAATGTCCTACATATACTTGATTTCAAATACAATTTACTCTCTGTCTCAAAGCTAACAAAGGAGATGAGATGGGCAGTGATTTCTTTCCCGAATTCTGCATTTTTCAAGAGCTCTCCAGTGGACAGGTGAAGGGGATTGGTAGAGAAGATGATGGGATGTATGTGTTCTACTCTGGAGGTGTCAGTACAACTGGATTTCAAGTTCCCCGAACAATTCCTAAACCATTGGTTCCTAAAACACCACCACCTACTATAAATATGATAAAAAATACTGAATAATGGATGTAGCCTTATGGCATAAGAGATTAGGGCATACACCTGAAAAGACCTTGAGGGACATAGATATATTTCAGGACTGTGAATGCAAGAATACTACTGAATTTTGTACTGTATGTCCTTTAGCAAAATAGACTAGGCTTCATTTTCCTTTGAGCACTACTAACACTAATGTTTGTTTTCATACATTGCATAGTGATGTGTGGGGACCCTATAGAGTTCCTACTTATGATGGCAAGAAGTATTTTCTTACTCTTGTAGATGACTATTCTAGATATTGTTGGATATTTTTGCTGCCTACTAAGGCAAAAGTGATTGTTGCTCTTATCCTTTATTTTAATGATTCAGAATGTCTATTCAGCGTCTGTGAAGATCTTTAGGTCAGACAATGGGAGTGAATTTCTTAACTCTCAAGTGGCTAAGCTACTAAAGTCTAAGGGAATTGTTCATCAAAGCTCTTACATATATACTTCACATCATAATGGAGTTGCAGAGAGGAGACACAAGTACATTTTAGAGGTTGCCAGGTCTCTAAGGTTTCAGGCAGTTGTTCCTCTTAGATTCTAGGGAGAGTATATTACCACAGCTATGTATATCATAAACAGATGACTTCCCTCAGTTGTAACTCAAGGGAAATCTCCTTTTGAAGTTTTACTTGGTCATGCTCTTTCATTAGAGCATATGAGAGTGTTTGGCTGTCTTAGCTATGTTACAGATGTGAGGAAGTCTGATAAATTTTCTCCCAGAGCAGTTCCAGTTGTCTTCTTAAGTTATTCTATAACACAAAATGGCTACAAATTGTATGGTATTCACTCTAGGACCTTTACTGTCAGTAGAGATGTAGTATTCAAGGAAGATGTATTTTCTTTCAAGTATGCCCACACTACCTCTTCTATATTTCCTGTCTTGGATCTTACTTCTGCTATTCTCTCTTTTCCATAAAAAAAGTCACCATCTCAACAATCTCAGCACATCCCTTCTACTAATTCTTCATCTAGTGATGATATTCCTCTGAACAACACAACAAGTGAAACTGCAGCAGACACTGGTGACAATTCAGCTGCTGGTGATCTTGAAGTCTCAGTGACTATACATGCTGAGCCAAGCTTGCCCTTCTTTTCACCACTGCCTGCTCCTGAGCCTCCTATCAACAGGAAGTCCAGCAGAGATAGCAGGCCTCACATTTGGATGAGGGGCTATGTTACTCACAACAAAGGGAAGGCTTATTGCTGCTATCCTATCTCCAAATGTGTTAGTTATGGTAATGTTTCCTCATTTTTTGGCAGTGCCTTAGCAGCGTACTCTATCATTGTCGAACCTAAGACATTTGCTGAAGCTGTCAAAGACCCTAAGTGGGTTGCTGCAATGAAAAATGAAATCTTAGCTCTAGAGGAAAACAACACTTGGAGTATAACAGCTCTGTCTCCAGGAAAGATGCCCATTGGCTGCAAATGGGTCTTTAAGGTTAAGTACACTTATTCAGGAGAGAGATGTTAGAAGATTTTTTAATGAACTTTTCATGATGCAACCGAGTTGCCATATTGATACAACACAGTTACTGGTAAAAAGATATAAGGCAAGGCTTGTAGCCAAAGGCTACAGCCAATAGGAAGGTCTGGATTATACTAAAACCTTTTCTCCAATGGCTAAAATGGTGACTGTGAGGTCTGTTTTGGCCATAGCCTCTGCCAAGCATTGGTTCATCTATCAGATGGATGTCCACAATGCTTTTTTGCATGGAGAGCTGCTTGAAGAGGTCTACATGGAGGTTCCTCCTGGTTTTGCCAGCCAGGGAGGGAAACAGATGTCTTGCAAACTTCATAAGCCCTTGTATGGGCTTAAACAAGCCCCTAGATAATGGAACAAGAAGCTTACAGATACATTGGTTCAGCTTGGATTTACTCAAAGTCATTTTGACTATTCATTATTTACCAAAAGAGTGCAGACAGAACCGGTACTAGTACTAGTCTATGTTGATGATCTGTTGGTAACAGGAAGCAGTCCAAGTCTGATTCTACAAACTAGAAATGATCTAAAGCTCAAGTTTAAGATGAAAGACCTAGGTGAACTTAAGTTCTTTCTGGGGATAGAGTTTGCCAAGTCAAAGCAAGGAATTGTGATGAGCCAAAGGAAGTATGCACTGGAGTTAATTGTTAAACTAGGACTTGGTGGTGCCAAACTTGTTGGTACACTACTGGAGACCAGCTCTAAGCTCACCTCTGTTTAGTTTGATGGTTTCGTGAGCAAAGATTCCTCTAATAAAGCTGATGCAGAAGACAAAGAACTAGAGAATGATGGTCCTTATCAGAGATTGATTGACAGACTTCTGTATCTTACAATGACAAGAATTGACATCTCATATGTAGTTCATGTACTTAGTCAGTTTATGCACATACCTAAGAAATCTCATATAGATGATGCTCTGAGGGTTGTCAGGTACATCAAGACAGCTCCAGGACTTGGTCTGTTGATGCCCTCAGAAGGATCCGGGAAACTTGAAGCCTCTTGTGACTCAAATTGGGGTGGTTGCTTACAAATAAGAAGGTCAGTAAAAGGATATGTAGTTAAGTTTGGTGATGCATTGGTATCCTGGAAGTCTAAGAAATAGGAAATAATTGCTAGAAGCTCAGCTGAAGCAGAATTTAGAAGCATGTCTTCAACAGTTGCAGAATTGACTTGGCTTACAAGATTGTTCTCAGAGTTGGAGTGAAGTTATCGTTGCCTATAGATCTGCACTATGACAACAAAGCTGCAATCCAGATTGCAGCTAATGCCATCTTCTATGAAAGAACCAAATATATTGATATTGATTGTCACTTTGTGAGGGAAAAAATTGTACAAAGTTTGACCAAGACTCATCATGTGCCTACCAAAGAACAAGAAGTTGATTTGTTGACTAAGAGCCTTGGGAAAGTGCAACATGACTATCTGATGTCCCAACTGAAGTTGAAGGGTCTGTTTCAACCATCAGTTTGAGGGAGGGTGTTGAAATGTTTAGTTATAGCGTTAGCTATAGTATTAGAGTGTACAGTTGAATACCAGCTAAGCTAAGTTAATGGAGCATTAGTTAGTTAAGCAGGTACTTAGTGATAGCTTATTTTGTATATAAATATACACTAGTGTACAGTGTAATAATAAATAGAGAAATTCTTCTCCTCAGTCTCTGCGTAACTGCTTCTCCTTCTCCATAGCTCAGCAACTCAATCTAGATCTAGGATTTCATCATATTCCATGCTTCCTAATTTAGTGCGTGATGGTAGGCTATAATTGCGTATTTTAGTCGTTTATCGCACTCTAATTTACTGCACTTTTATTGTGTTTGAGCTTTAATCACTAGTGTTTTGCACTAATTACGTGTTTTATGCCTTGTAAGAGTGATTCTGAGCTATGTAGATGTTATGGAACGAATTCGAGCTATTTGGAGCTTTGAAACCTGAGTAAAAGCCCAAGGGAGTAAGCCGGGATCGTGTTCAGGGATCAAAGATCAATTCTGGACGTCAAAATTCAAGGAAGAAGCAACTGCTGAAGAAATGCACTAGTGTGAGGCACTGTGCGAGGCATTGTGCGACGTATTAGTGCAAAGTTTTGTCAAAAATCTTCAAAGTTCAGAGACTGGATTTTTTGTGGTCTGACAGGAAAAAGCATTAGTGCGACGCACTGGGCGACGCACGGAAAGCATTAAGTTTGCAAGTTTTCCTATTTCGGCTAGGAAAGGGAGATTTCGTCTAGGTCCGACCTTACTTAGTATAAATACATGTAAAAATGTTATTTTGAGAGACTTTTGACATACTTTAGACCTAGGGTAAGCACGGAGCCGCCATGGAGGCCGGAATTCATCAGATTCCATCTTTCTTCCATCAAACCTAGTAATCTTTACTTTTTCTTAATGATTTGTTATTTTGCTACCATGTCTATGTGGAGCTAAACTTCATGTTCAAGGGTTGTGGTTATCATGATTATTGAAATTTATTAATTATATTACCGTTAATTCGAGTTATCATCTTTCGTTGTTTCTCTAATTCTGTGCATAATTGCTTAATTGTTTGGCCAGCAGTTGAGTTCTATTTACTATCTCTGATATGCTTGGGAAAGCCGTGTTTAGATTAGAGTAGAATTAGAGAGAGTTTGTTTCTGAACTCGTGGATCAGGGAAAGATTTCATGGTTAGGATAGGAATATACCTAACAGTCTTGATTAGTTGAATACTGTAATATATTCGTTCATGATAGATTCAAGACCATAGGAATATAAGATTGATATATTATGGATAGACGGATAGTATTGTGGGAACATGCTATTTATATAAACGATCCGATCAACTAGCAATCATAGATAATTTAGATTAACAGGTGTAATTACGAACTCAATAGGATTGATAAACCGATCACAACTCTGAAAACTATATCTCCCTGGGTTACGTGTTTAAATTTCGCAATAGTAGTTGTAATAGAAAAATCAAACTCTTGATTATCTTGGACAATTAACTGATTTTAGCTTGCTTAGTTAACGGTTAATCTAAGTCTATATGGGTTCGACATCCAACTTTCGAATTATTTTATTACTTGATAGCCACGTATACTTGCGTATACTTGGGGAACCAACAATGCCTATCAAATAGATTGATCTTATCTATATTTAAGAGTTCGCAATTTTACATTCTGATTTTGTCCTGAATTAGATGATTAAAATGTTCTGTTATGGAATCAAATAATTGGGGAGGAAGGATTAACACGTAGTAGTACAAGCTTTGTAACTACAGTATAAAAAAGTAGAAAGTGACCGACCATAAGTTGGAGTTGACCAGCCGTTCGTTGCTATCTTTTTACTGTGCAACACGTGACCAAAAAATTGACAGGGATAAAAGATGGATCTGAAACTGAGCATCATCAGATGAATAAAATGATCATCATTGTACTCTGTGGCTCAGTCAGTCCACGAGATTTCTGTTAAACGCAAAGCGGAAAAGGTCCAAATGTAATGTGATGAGAGCCCCAGTTATTCCATGGCTGAAAGAGCAGAGGCAGGAACGGACCAGCTTGCTCCCAGAATATCTTGAGTTATTGCAACGTCGTCTATATATATGACTACCAAAGTTCACATGCTGACTTTCGTACTGTTGTAGCTTCTATACAACCAGGGCGGATTTAGGGGCGGAAGGGTGCTCAAATGAAATTTCTTGGCCGAAAATTTTCATTGTGGATATAAGGTTAAATTTATTTTTTTATCCTCTAGATATTATGTTTTGAATTTCTTTAATACAACTCAAAAGCATAATAATTCAGTGGTCAGGGGGTTCAAAACCTTTGAGAGGTCACTAGTTCAATTCTCTCCGCCACTCTATACAAGTATAGTTACGGAAAAGATTTACTTTCAACTCAATACATGTGGCGTCAAATCGAACCACTGCGATTATAAATTGAACGTAAATGAAAACGAAAAACATCAATCGAAGATTAAATTGAAAAACTTTTTGGTATAAAGCGTTTTACCTTCTTAGGGGAGATTTAATCGAGATGAATCCATATTAGTTGGATTAATCAACTTTGGATATTGAAATTATTAAATTTAAAAGAAAAAGGAAATGAAAATGTAAAACCCTGAAATTGAGATGTACCTGCATCTCTTCAACTCTCACATAGGGCGCGGATTTATAGTGTTAGCTACAAGTTCACGTGAATGCAATAACTTTTACCCAAATCCTATTAAGTATCCAGAAATTCATTAAATATTACTTTCTCTGCCCAGTTTATGCGACAACTTTTGCTTTTCGAGCTCCAAACTTCTTATTTTTTATCATATATTGTTCGATCAAGTAAAGAAAATTGAATGGAATTCATAACTGTCTCAATTTTATTTTTTCCGTTTTTCTTTTTATTGTCTAAATATTCAGGAGCTAAGACCATTCCAGTGCCCACTTTCGACATGCATAAACTAAACCAATAATTAAGATAAGCACGAAAATGAAAGCTTCTATAAATACAGATACACCCAATACATCGAAACTCATTGCCCATGGATAAAGAAAAATTTGGACATAGAATCTTTAAGCTTTTTGAAATAAAATTTGCATATTTAAAAACTACGTAAAAAGTAAGTCACAATAATTAATAACTTAAAATATTTAGAAGGCATATGAAAAACATATGGTCAAAGAATAATTTATTTTGACTCTCGAAATCCAAACACCTTCACATAAATTAGGACAGAGAGAGTAACTAATATTGATTGTAACACAGTTACAAGTATATTTTAACTTAAGATCGCCGTATCAATTCTTAACTTTAAATCTTGAATCTGCCTCAACCATTTCTCCACAATTTTGAAATGAAAAAAATAACACAAGAAAACAAACATGTGTACCCAAAGGGAAAAGGAGTGTACAGCAATATAATTGAGATATAGAATGAATGAGCCATGGACTCATTATTGGGGACGAGACTATAATAAGAGCACCCCCCAAACGCAATGGGCATAATTATAGGGGATGGAAAATGATCAAACAAGTCATCAAGTAAATGCCTAACAAACTAAAAGCACAAAAATTTAACACCGAATAAGAGGCGGGGATGGAGGAGGTAAATTTGAGAAGCAGAATACAGCAAATTTTGTGAGATTCAGTGCTCTGATCTAATCAGACAAAAAAATCACTCCAACAATCTATTGTGCAAAACCTTTTCTCCAGTTCGACTTTTCATTATATCTTCAATCATGTATTCGTTGACCAAGTGTATATTAACGCAATCTGCATGATTAACCTTGTTTACTTTAAGATTAGGTTTGTTGATTATATGATCAAAACACGAAAGAAACAAATTGGCAAATTGGCTTATTGATAATTGTAGCAATAAATTGTTTTGCCGTGAATAACACGTGAAATTGCAGGTTGCTTTAATCAAAATTAAGTACAAGTGGTGCTTATTTGAACAGTTTTAAGAAAAAAAGATAGTACAAAAAAGTTCTTTTAGTCTTTTTAAAATAGCATTGAGACACATACTGAAAAACGAAGTATTTCGAAACAAGAAAAAAATCCTGAAACGTAATCGTGTGACCCAAAATTTAGATCTAAGTTCATATACAATTAGATTTTTAGAGAACAAGGTTAATCTAAGTCAATACTAATATCCAAATGACTGATCTAGTGTGTTTGTGATGTATACCAAACGTGTGTTGCTAGATAGCAATATGTTGGAGGAACAATGGAGCAATAAATGATTTAAGAATGTGAGATATAGCAATAAATGACAATAAATGACATTTAAGTAAATAATGGAACAAGGTTCACCCAACAAGGATAGAGATTTTTCACTAATTCCTTTGACAATGATGGATAATGATAAGCCCTTGAATATTCTGATTCTTCTTTGATCGGGAGAGAAAGATAGACAAAAAAGTGTAAAGATAAACTTTGTATGTATATGACAAAGACAGAGAATCTGCAGAGAATGTCAATATTATTCTTTACAAAAGTGTTCAAAAAAATCCTCCCTCTAGAACTACATCTTTTCCTATTTATAAGGGTACATGAGCCACAAAACCCTAGATAGTACAACAGAGGGGAATATTCACTAGGATATTCCCTAGGGAATCTAAATCTTTAAACTATCTGTTACTGCATGCCGAGGACGGATGCTCGTCCTCGTCCTCGTCTTCTGTTAAGCCACCTCGACCTCGACGACGATCTGCCTTCGTCGCGTGATGTCGACCTTTTGAGGTCAGATTGTCATGTCACATCATCGACACATTGCAGCCTTCAAAGGCTTTATCTCCATTGACTTAGTCAACATATGACATGAAGTTTTTTGCCCATACAGTTAGTCCTTCCGCTTATCAATGTCGTTCTCCTAGGCGAATTCGGTGAGCGAATAATAGCTGTCATAGTCGTCGTAAAGGGCGGATGATATGGCACCTTGAGAGCCACATATTTAACACTTTTAATCTTCTCGGGTAACTTCTGGAACAAGCCTGTCATGGAAGGGATGTGACGTCATGATGACGCACGTTCTTGATACATCGCGTTAGTACACGCGCGACCTTTGGATTGGTTCTGCCGTTTCGATTTTGGCTGTAATCATGACGAACCGTTTCAGATTCAATATCTCTCTCCTATAAAGAGGGGATGATTACCATTATTCAAACTTTTACCGTCATTTGTTGCTACTAAGACTTCCTTTGCTTTCCCTGAGATTATTTCTCATTCTTGTTGTTCTCTAACTCCCTCTCCCATTTTCTCAGCTCTTTTTCTCCCTAACATTCTTTGAACCTCTTTAATCATGTCTAACTTATTTTCTGGTGCTCATGGTGGAGAGTTTTTTTGCATGAATGAGGATATCCGGCTACCTCGTTGATTGTTACAGCCTTCGCTCGTGGAGGAGATGTCGCCTTCACCACTGAAGCGGGGGCTCTTCCATTAGTGGAAGAAGTTATTCCCCGCAACCCCGATGTAAAGCCCAATTTGCAGCGACCGCCGGAGCCGGTGACTGAGGTTTTCCGATCTTCTTTGACGACTGAACGCCTAGCGAAATTCAATGCTAAATATGGCATCTCCGATCAAGTAGAACTTATACCCGCATGCGAGGATGAAGTGTATACCTATCGCCCAGGGTATACCACCCTCTACCCCTATCCCTTCACCATCGGCTATTCTTTTCCTCTTCCGCCTCTGGTGGAGGGATTCTACCGTTGCTATCAGCCAGCTTGCACCTTTGGACTACAAGGAGGTCAAGATATTGTCAAAATTTGCCGAGTTGGCCGATGTCGAGATCACTCTCCGGCATATTATGCACTTGTTCATGCCAACCTTCTATCGTCGCACGATGTTAAATATTCGCCACCGTGGAAGCAAATTTCTCATTTTCAGGATGGACGATAAAGGTAGTCAGTAGTTTTGGCTCGACTTCTTTTTCGTTAAGACTGAAGTCGTCGTGAGCGATGCCGCAGATTTAACCGAAGCTTGGAACCGTACTCGTAAGTGTTCGTTCTTGCCTTTGCTTTCGACCTAGTCTTGTACTTCTTGTTTGTGACTTAACCCTTTTTCATTTTGTAGCTACAGATCGACCTATTTAATTGGCAGTACACCTCGCTGACTGGGTTAGACAAGTCCTTCATTGCACTGTGGGGATCCGCGACTGTCGAGCTTTTGGCAAAAGTATAAGACGGCTTCTCCCCTGAAAGGTAATACCGTCCTTTAGATAGTGGCGTGTTTGTACTCGTCCATTTTATTTCTCTTTTTTATCATTTTCACATTGTTCTAGGCTTTGTTGCAATAAGGAACGTTGTTCTGATGCCTTGCTTTAGGAGAAGAAGGGTTGCTGCATCTTCTACCCCCGCCTCCGTCTCGCCTACCGTGTCTGTCCCCTCCTTAGCTCCGCCCCATGTTGAGGATGAGTAGGTTTCTCCGCATGACGTGGACTTGAGGCCTCGTAAGAGAAAGGCCGTAGACATGGGAGAAGGCATACTTGCTTCCGTCAACTTATTAGGGGCGAGAATGTGGTTTGAGAGACTACGACAATATTCATCGAGGAGGACGTTAGGGCAGCCCCGGAGGTGCCTAAGTTAGAGGAGATCGATGTTGTCCTACCTTCGCAACCTGAAGAGGAGGCGACCATTGTGGATGCCTCTAATGATGGTTCTATGCGTCCTGGGTGCGGGGAGCCCTGGCCTTCTTGGACGGCTCGGGATACTTCTCCTGTTGATGGGGAGAGAGGCAAAATGCCTATCTAACAAGGTGATGAGTCCGACTTCGACCTCGACCTCGAGGTCCTCGAGATGATCGATAGTAGGACTACTCAGGTCAAAGTTAGGATAGAAGGGGGATCAAGGACAATCACGATTCCAGTGAATCATGATTTGCTAAAGGATATTGAGGACGTGGTTAATGCCCTCGGCCCGCTCTACTCTGAAGCCGAGCATGAGACTTTCCGGGAATTGAGAGATAGCACACTGTCAAAGAGCATTGTCGTCCTCGTTCTTAGGGTAAGTATCGTTGTTTTTCATTCTTTCTTCTTTGCTTTGGTTTGATTCCAAGTCTTGTTCTTAATTTCCTTTTCTTTGGCTTGTAGACCATGATCTTGGAGATCGAGAGTGTGCAGAGAGAGAAGAAACGAAAACAGATCTATTAGAGATTCCGAACGATGTATGAGGAGTTCCGCGGGAAGTATGGGGATGCTTAAAGGAGGCTTCGCGAGGAGGGCAAAGCGCCTGCCTTGAGGGAGGAGCTAAGGAAGAAGGATGAGGAATTGCTCGCATTTATGGAGAGGTTCAGCATTCTCGAAGGCACGTTAAAGAGGAAAGAAAAGGAGCTCGAACTGAGCAAGAGCATGGAGGCCCAGTACAGCGACCTTCAGAGCCAGGTTGACTAACAACAAAGTCAGTTGGATGGGTATCAGTTCAAAATGGACGCGCTCAGGGGAGAGTTCGCTGACAAGAAACATCTTGTCGAGGAGGCGGAGTCCTCCCGTATGGAGACTCGAAGGAGGGCCCACCTTTTAGAGTTGGCGAACGGAACCCTTCGCTTTGAGTGGGACAATATTCAGTCGACGGCTAAAGCTAAGGAGGCCAGTATTGAGGACAGGATTGATAAGTTGGAGAAGGAGAACTCCGAGCTACTTGAGCGTATTTCCGTCGTGGAGGGTAAGAAGACCAAACTACTTGAACGGCTCTCTACTTCTTATGCCTCTAAATTTCCTGCCATTCCTCCAGAGCAGTACGAGGAATGGATCCTTACCGAAGCTCGCATAGAGGTGATTCGAGAGTTAGGTCAGGCGGGCTTTGTCTTTGAGATGACCATGGAGGAAGCTCGAGTTAAAGCTCGTGAGGCTCGATTGGCCTGCGACTATGATTCTACCACACCTCAGCCTGATACCGAGACGGATGATGAGGGAGGCGTTGACCAGCTCGAGGATAGTGCTTGGTGTGATTCTGCCTATAATCGAAATGAGGAAGGACAGGATGGAGGTGATCAGGGTAGCGATGACCACTAAATATTTAGATTTTGTTTTGCTTAACTTTTTGTTACCCTTCTTTTGTCGGCGTCTTCGTGCGCCTTTGTAAAGACTCTTTCATGAATATAAAAGTTGGTTTTTGTTTCGTATGTACCTTTTGATCTTTGTGCATTCTTGTTTTTGTACTTCGGTGAGCCCTTCTATACTTTCTTCATTGCTATCTTCTAGTTGATATGCGGCCAAGAGCCAATAGGTGTTGTTCGAGCTGGTCAAAATTATCTTTAAGTCAAATCGAGACCGAGGTCCAATAGGTGTTATTCGAACTAGCCGAACATACCTTTGAGTTAAATCGAGGCCGAGGGCCGATAGGTGTTGTTCGAGCTGGTCGAATGTTCCTTGAGTTAAATCGAGGCCGAGGGTCGATAGGTGTTATTCGAACTGATCGAACATACCTTTGAGTTAAATTGAGGCCGGGGGTCGATAGGTGTTGTTCAAGCTGGTCGAACATACATTTGAGTTAAATCGAGGTCGAGGGCCGATAAGTGTTGTTCAAACTGGTCGAACATACCTTTGAATTAAATCGAGGTTGAGGGCCGATAAGTGTTGTTCGAGCTGGTCGATTATACATTTGAGTTAAATCGAGGCCGAGGGCCGGTAGGTGTTATTCGAACTGGTCGAACATACCTTTTAGTTAAGTTTTGGTCGGGGGCCAATAAGAGTTGTTCGAGCTGGTCGAACGTACCTTTGAGTTAAATCGAGGTCGAGGTCAGATAGGTGTTGTTCGAGCTGGTCGAACATACCTTTTCATTAAGTTGTAGTCGAGGGCCGATAGGAGTTGTTCGAGCTGGTCGAACGTACCTTTGAGTTAAGTTGAGGCCGAGGGTTGATAGGTATTGTTCGAACTGGTCGAACATACCTTTTTGTTAAGTTGTGGTAGAGGACCTACAGGAGTTGTTCGAGATGGTCGAACGTACCTTTTTGTTAAGTTGTGGCCGAGGGTCGATAGGAGTTGTTCGAGCTAGTCGAACGTACTGTTTTGTTAAGTTGTGGCCGAGGGCCGACAGGAGTTATTCGATCTGGTCAAACGTACCTTTTTAAGAGAGCAGTTTCAATGAATGGGTATCTCATTTATTTCAACATCAATGCGTCAATTACATCATTTTGCCCTGAGGCAAATTTTGGAGAAAATTACAAGTTTTGGGTGCTGGCGACATTCCAGTCCCAGTATATCTAGTCCCTTTATTGTTCGATTGGAGATTCTTGAGGAGTCAGACAATGAAAATATGTTTGTTCTCGCGTACTCCTCTCGAAATGTCTTGTTCGTTGCCTCACTAAAAACCTCCTTGAGAAAACCCTGTTGGGACAAAACTCAAGTGAGGGAAATAGAGTAAGACTTACGGGGCACTCCTTATTTTTTAGAAGTTGAAGTATTAGAGGTGGCTGATGTTCCAGATGTTTGGTAGGAGCTTCCCTTCCATAGTCTCTAGTTGGAATGAACCCTTGTCCGTCTTGCCTGTGATTCTGTATGGTCCGTCCCAATTGGCTCCTAATTTGCCTTCTCATAGATCTCTTCCTGCTTGTATCTAAGCTTTGAGCACGTAGTCCCTGGTCTTTAGTAACCATACCTTGGCCTTTTTATTGTAGTAGCATTCTACTTGTTGTTTATGTGCGACCATTCTTATGTATGCTATATCTCGTCGCTCCTCGACCTCATCGAGGTCTTGTCTCCTATTCTCATCATTGTTGGTGCCGCTTTCATTGGAGTACCTTAGGTTGGGTTCTCCAACTTCGACTGGTATGACTGCTTCAGTCCCATAGACTAGGGAGTAAGGTGTTTCTCCTGCGCTCGCTTTCAGGGTTGTCATGTGCGCCCACAATACTTCTGGGTGTATTTTTGGCCACAATATTTTTGCCTCCTCGAGTTTATTTTCCATGATGTTTAAGATAGATTTGTTGAAGGATTCTGCTTGCCCGTTGCTGGATGGGAGGTAAGGGGTTGAAAGTTCCCTTTTAATGTGCCATTTTTTGAAAAACTCTTTATCTTCCCGTGAACTGGGGTCCGTTGTCACAACTTATTTCTTTAGGTAGGCCAAATCGGCAGATGTTGTTTTTCCATATGAAGGTGATTACCTCTTGCTCGCGAACCTGGGCGAATGCGCCTGCTTTCACCTATTTAGAAAATTAGTCAGTCAAAACTAAAAGGAATTTAACATTTCCTCATCCTGGCGGAAGTGGTCCCACGATGTCCATTTCGCACTTAATGAATGGCCATGGAGAGGTGACAAAGTGGAGGTATTCTCCTGCTTGGTGGATTATTGATGCGTACTTTTGACACTGCTCACATTTCTTTACGAATTCCAGGGCATCTCTCTTCATGGTGGGCCAATAATATCCGGCCTGTATAAGGCATTTGACTAGTGCTCGGTTGCCGGAATGACTGTCGCAGTGGCCTTCGGGGACTTCCTCGAGAATGCGTTGGGTTTGATTTGGGCCAAACATTTTGCTAAGGGGCCTCCATACGTTCTCTTGTACCAGTCATTGTAAAGGAAGTTATATCTAGCGGCTTGCATTCTCAGCTTCCTGGCTTCATTTTTGTCTCTTGGGAGGGTACCGTCTGGAAAATAGTTTATAATACAATTGCGTCAATCCCAAGTTAATTTTACAGATTTTACCTCAATGTGGTCTAATTCTGAGCTGAGGATATGTACCACGCTCTTATCCCCAGGAGTCATGCTTTTTGTTCCGTCGACCAATTTAGCGAGGATGTCCGACTCAATGTTCTGATTTTGTGGAATCTAGTCAAGCTGGCATTCATCGAACTTCGGTAGGTATTTCTGCAAACTTTGCCCTTTGATATGGAAAGCCCCGGTAACTTGGTTGACGACGAGCTGAGAATCGCAGCGTAGCTTTAAACGCCTTGCCCCGTATTCGAGTGTTAGCCTCAATCCTGCAATTACGACCTCATACTCGTCCTCGTTGTTAGTCATATTCGGGCATCTTATTGATTGGCGAATGACTTCACTGGTGGGAACTTCGAGTATGAGTCCCAGTCCGGACCCGCAGGCATTAGATGTGCCATCGGTGTGTAGGACCCAGAGGTCTTGTGTTAGGTAAGAAGCTTTAGTGGCTTATTTCTCGGTCTCGGGCATCACTTTGGCACTAAAGTCTGCGACAAAGTAGGTGAGCACTTGTGATTTTATCGTTGTGCTAGGCTGATAAGCGATGTCGTGCTAACTTATTCGATCGCCCATTTGGCCAGCCTCCCCGACAGCTCGGGTTTGTGCAATATGCTTCTTAAATAAAATATGGTGACGACCGAGATTGGGTGGCACTGGAAGTACGACCTAAGCTTTCGTGAAGCTAAGACAAGGGCCAGGTCCAGTTTGTAGAGGTGAGGATACCTCGTCTCTACGCCGATAAGTGTTTTACTGATATAATAAATTGGAGATTGCATACTTTTGCCTTCTCAAACTAGTACTGCACTTACTGCTACCTTTGAAACAACGAGGTAGATGAGGAGATGCTCCTTGGGCTCGGTCTTTGAGAGCAAGAGTGGTGATGACAGGTATTCCTTGAGTTCCTTCAATCGCTTGTATGCATTTAGGCATCCATTAGAGGTTGTTATCCTTTTTTAGCACGTTGAAGAACTTGTGGTGCCTATCAGATGACCCCAAGATGAATCTGGACAGGGTGGCAATTCGACTCGTCAGGATCTGGACTTATTTCTTAGTAGTCAGATATTCTGATATCCCATCGATAGACTTAATCTGATCTGGGTTGAACTTGATTCCTCGCTTTGATACCAGGAAGCCCAAAAATTTCCCGAAGTTACGCCGAACGCGCATTTCTCGGGGTTTAGTTTTATCTCATATTTCCTCATTATTTTGAATATCTCCTTTAAATAGTCGTTGTAATCCTCGGCCCTCAAGGATTTGACCAACATGTCGTTGATGTACACCTTCATGGTTTTGCCGAGCTGGTTTTTGAACATCTTCGTGACTAGCCTTTGATAGGTACCTCCCGTGTTCTTCAACCCAAATGGCATGACCCTATAACAGTACGTTCCTCTGTGAGTGGTGAACGTAGTTTCTCTTGGTCATCTTCCTCCATGAGTATCTGATTGTAGCCTGAGTAAGCGTCCAAAAAACTTAGTAACTCATGTCTTGTTGCCGCGTCGATGAGTTGGTCGATGTGTGGCAATGAGAATGAATTCTTTGGGCAGGCTTTGTTCAGGTCGGTGAAGTCCACACACATTCTCCATTTCTCATTCTTCTTTTGACCATTACCACGTCGTCGATCCACTTAGGGAATTTTGACTCTCTAATGGAGCCATTGGCCAGTAGTTTTTCCCTCATGGATGACCTTGTTGATGGTAGGTTGAACCTTTGTCGGACCTGCCTTATCGGGGGGTAGAAGGGGTCTACATTTAGCTTGTGCATGGCTATCTCTTTGGCGATGTCGGGAATATCTGCATGGCTAAAGGAAAACAAAATTGTGTTATCTATTAAGAACTGAATGAATTTACCTGGGTCTTGGAGTTTGCAGCCGATGTAGGCTTTTTGCGGGGGTCATTGTGGTCTAGCTGGACGGGATCGAGGTCTTATATGGTCGATCCTGCAACTTCGACCACTTCTGGGTCCGTAATGGTATCTTTGGCTTAGACCGTAGGGACCTTGACCTTGCTGATTGTTATGCCTCTTTTTTCTTTTCTTTATTTTGTTGGATTGTCGCGCCGTCCAAGGCGATCCGATAGCATTCTCGGGATGTACATTGTTCTCCTCGTATGCTGAATATTCCCTAGGGGGTCGGAAATTTTATCACTTGGTAAAAGCTGGATGGGAATGCCCTCATAGGATGTATCCATGGTCATCCTATGATGGTGTTGTATGCGGTGTCCTAATCCATGATATGGAATGTGGTCTCCAGTGTCACCCCACAGACGAGGACGGGGAGTGTGATCTCACCCCAAGTCCGTTTAAATCCATTGTTAAAGCCGATTAGTGTAATGCAGCGCGACACTATCTTATCCTCAAGTCGTATTTGTGCGAGGACTCGATGATGGATGATGCACGCTCCGCTTCCATCATCTACCATAATTCTCCTAACATCAGTATCAAGAATTCGTAAAGTAATGCAAGTGCATTATTGTGAGGGAAAGTCAAACCATCGGCATCTGACTCATCAAAGATGATACTTTCTCCGAGGTCGTCATACCGTTCGCGGGTGATTATTCTCTTGATTTTGTGAGTGGCGGTGAATTTGATGTTGCTGATAGAGGAATCGTCGCTGCCACCAATGATCATGTTGATGGTACGAGCGGGCGAAGGTGGCTTTGGTGGGCTTGGGCGTTCTCGGCCCCTTGCTAAGGTGTTCCTGCCTTTGTCGCTGAACAATTCTTTGAGGTGTCCTTGCTGTAGTAGGTTTTCTATTTCTAACCTCAAGGCATGGTAATCTTCCGTTTTGTGTCCACGTTCTTGGTGGAACTCGCAGAAGGCGTCAGACTTCCTACTGTTTGGGTCAGACCTCATCTTTGGTGGCTATTTCACCTTTGTTCCGAGCTTCTCAAGTGCGTAGAGGACACACAAAAATTATGAGCAGATATTGGGGGGGGGGGCATACCTTGATCATTCTTGTGAATGTATGATCTCGGCCTAGAGGGTCCGTCTTCACGGCGGAAGTTGGGGACTGGAGCCCTGATGTAGGGTTAATTCCGATCTCTTCCTGGTTGTGCTACCGGTGGGTCTATCCTCGCATTGTCCTTGCATTCCTTCTTGGGTTCGGATTGTGCCGAGATGAGTCATCAGGTCGGACCGTTAAGGTGCTCATCATCTGCCCTGACCTCGGCGCAGTAGGCATTGTGGATCTCGTCCCAGGTGGTTGGTGGGTACTTCATCAACCGGCTCAGTAACTTTCTAGTCGCCTCCGAACCTTCTCTGCTCATCCCACTTTAAAAGGTTGCCACAGCTATTCCTTCGGAGACGTTTGGTAAGGTCATCCTCACCCTGTTGAATTGGGCGAGGAAGTCCCTCAATCCCTCCCTTGGGAATTGCTTGATGGAGAATATGTCATTCACCCTAGTTTCAACTTTCTTGGCCCCGGCATGCGCCATTCTTGTTGGCCATCTCTTCGAATGTTTATATGGAATAGGCTGGCAACTGTGAATACCATGTCAACGCCCCTCCCGTGAGGGTTTCACCAAATATTTTAAGCAAGATGGAGGACACCTACTCTTTGGTGAGGTCGGTGCCTTTCACGACGGCAACATAGTGAGTTACATGATCCTCGGGATCGGTCATTCCATCGTAGATTCGGAGGTACGGGGGCATCTTGAAAGTTTTTGATATGGTATGAGGAGTCGCTTCTTCCCTGTATGGTTTCTCCATGAACCTGCTAACGTCTCATTTTGGTAATAATTTGGGGGAACCCAGTATTGTTTCTACCCGTTCCTGTTGTTCCTTCATTTATTCCTTGAGTGCCTTATTCTCGTTTTCCTTTTCCTTTATTCTTTTCAACACGGCGACGAGAACGTTGTCTCATGCACTATCAACAATTGTATGAGTGTTACCTGAAGTATGAGGGTTTGGTTGGTCGTCTCGTTCATTCCTGTGCAGTGTTGCATGGACCCTCATGGTTTCTGTTGTCATGCATGGGGCTTGTTTGCTCCTCACTTTGACCAAAGTGTCAGTTAACCATACTTCGAGGAGCTTTTTCATAACGGGTGGCGTTCGCTCTCCTTTGGACGTGGAAACCCCTTTTCCATTTGGTTTGTTTGTGCTGCAGAAGGGTGTGGGTGACTTCCCTAATCTGGGGGATGTCTTGGGGTACACCTCCTCATCTTGGGTGTCATACCCTTTGTCGATAGCACTCATAAGGTTGAGCGGGACGTTGTCTGTCATTTTTGTTCCGTTTTCTTGGTTACCTAACATGGAGTATTTGTATACACAGAGAGAAAGGATAACTTTACAGAACGTTGGGTTAGCAAATCACGAGAGTTATAGATCTGAATGGAAACTAAAAACGTGACAAAGAAATCCCCACAAACGGCGCCAAAATGTATGACCCAAAATTTACATATAGGTTTCTTATACAATTAGATTTTTAGAGAAAAAAGGTTAATCTAAGTCAATATTAATGTAACGACCTGACTTGTCATTTTGTGAATTAGCATCTCATTCAGTGACTTAAGGTCCCGAGAAGCTTTTTGATGTATATTATGACTTGCGTGTGTGGTCGAGTTTGGTTTTCGGACGATTCAGGATTAAATTAGAAGAACAATTCTTATTTAAGAAGCTTAAAAGAAAAGAGTTGACCGGAGAGTTGGCTTTTGAGCAAACGATTCTGAAATGGAATTTCGATGGTTCCAATAGCTCCATATGGTTATTTTGGACTTAGGAGTATGTCCGGATATTTATTTGGAAGTCCGTAGTTGATTTTGGCTTGAAATGGCGAAAGTTAGAATTGGAAGGTTTGAAAGTTTGACCGGGACTTGACTTTGGTGATATTGGGGTCGGAATGTGATTTCGATAGTTGGATTAGCTTCGTTATGTCATTTGGAATTTTCATGCAAAATTTAACGTCATTCCGGGTTAATTTGATATGTTTCGGCACGAGTTTTGGAAGTTGGAAGATTTGGAAATTTATGAGTTCGATTTGTGGTGTGATTCATAGTTTCGACGTTGTTTGATGTGATTTGAGGCCTCGAGCAGGTACGCATTATATTTATGACTTGTTGGTATGTTTGGTTATGGTCCCGAGTGGCTCGGGTGAGTTTGGGGGTGAGTTTTGAACAAGTTTGTGCATTTCGGCACTCTAATGATGTTTTGGGACAGTTGAAGTGTGGAGGGCACATTTTGGAGTGCGGATGTGCGGCCTCAAACTCCCAAAGTGCGAAAGCAGTAGCAATTGTGCGGACCGCGGTTGAAATTGTGTTGTCCGCAGTTGAAATTGTGCGGTCCACATAATTTCTCTCGCGGCCGCAGAAATGAAATTTTCAGGTTCGATGGTCCGAATTCGGGAGCTTATATCTTTTAATCTATAAGAAATTTTGGAGATAATTCAAAAACGAAAAGTGTTGCTCTTTGAGTCTAGTTTCCAGAAAGGTAAACTACTCATCATTTGGATATTTGTACCAAAAGTTAATGGTCAATTTACTAAAATCTAATAGTAAAGTAGTTGCTGAAGTGCGGACACATAATTTGGACTGCGGCCGTAGAGACCTTAAATGTGCGGACCGCACAAAACAATGTGCGGCCAGCACTTTGGAAGTCAGATGTGGTATCATATAAAACGAGGTTTTCATCTCATTTTTCATTTTTGGACTTAGAGAGCTCAGTTTATGGCAATTTTTCATGAGATTTTCAAGAAAATCATCGAGGTAAGTTATTATAACTCGGATTTGGTTAATATACATGAATATATCATTATTTGCATTATTTAATTAGTATTTTGAAATGGAAATTTAGGAAAAATTGGAGAAATTTCATAAAACGAATTTTTGGGATTTGAATGTCGATTCGGAGTCGGATTTGAGTGAAACTAGTATGGTTGGACTCGTAGCGGAATGGGTGTTCGGATTTCGTAAAATTTCTACCGGGATTCGGCATGCGGGCCCTGCGTTGACTTTTTAATATAAAATTTTAAGTTGACGTTTTATTATTTGGAATTATTTCCGATGAATTTTAATGAAGTTATACAATTAATTTGGTTAGATTTGAGCTGTCCGGAGGTCAATTCAAGCAAGAAGACGATTTTGGAATATCGACCTAACTTCAAAAAGGTAAATATCTTGTCTAACCTTGAGTGGGGGAATTACCCCGTAGGCACTGAGTCCTATGTAGAAAACTGTGTAATTGAAAACCATGTACGCAAGGTGACGAGTACGTACTTGGTTTATATGTGCAAATTATATTGGTTAAAATTCTTAGATACCCTTATGTATTAAATTGGAAATTATTGGCACTTATTAAATCCTCTATTTGTCATGCCTAAATCCTTGTTTGTTGAATTTACTTTTATATGATGATTTGGTGTGATTGCCACCTTGATTTTTATGTGAATCCTGTATTTTTGTTGAATTACTTTCCAGTTCATACTGTTGAAATTGGTATTGAGTTATAAAGGTCGTAAATCATATTGAGACAAAGTGTTAAATTGTGAAATATTATTTTGTTGAGTTGTTCACTCCCAGATATTTTTGTTAAGATTTTGTGCACGTTATGGTCGAGCCATGGGCTCCTTATTGTGGAAAATATTGTATTGTTGATTTCTGTGGCAAGTTATAATATTTGAGCACTTGATGTGCAATCTGTGATATGTTGTAATATTTGAGCATTTGAGGTATAATTTATGAGATGTTGTAATATTGGCACGTGATATTGTTAGGAGGTTTGTTCGGGTGGTTGCACGAGGTTTATGCCAT
The DNA here is from genome assembly GCF_000390325.3 of Nicotiana tomentosiformis. Taxonomy (NCBI): domain Eukaryota; kingdom Viridiplantae; phylum Streptophyta; class Magnoliopsida; order Solanales; family Solanaceae; genus Nicotiana; species Nicotiana tomentosiformis. Next base: position 81,193,359 of record NC_090817.1, on the reverse strand, counting down.
GCTATTGTTACTATTGATATATGCACATGCGGCGTGACAAGGCGGGCTATATATATGTGTGTGTGTCGGTATGCGCATGTGGCGAGACAAGGTGGTAATATTATTATGCGCGTGCGGCGAGACAAGGCGGGCATTTATTTTATTATTACGCACGTGGCGAGACAAGGTGGGCTATGTCGGGGATTGATTTGTGATGGCCTGGGGGCATTTTTGTTTGTTGAAATTTATTTATGATTTGGGACTAAGAGGCGGTACCTCAGGAGTGTACTTTTGTTGATATTTCTCTATGGCTGCACTTGCCTTTGGTTATTTTATTTTTTCGTGATATGTAAATTTATGTGTTCTCCGTGATGTATTATTTGGCTTAATATTAAGTGTTTTATATTTTTTCTAGTATTGTGTTGGCTTTGGCTTTTTCGTACGAGACTCTGAGGATTTGTATTTCTGGTTTGTACTTGTTCTTGATGATTGAGTTGTTTTGAATAAAAGAAATTACTATTATGTTTTAATTTAATAAGTTGTACATCCAAATCAGTAGCTTATCTAATGCTTTATTTTAATTGAAATGTCATTTTCTTCACCCAAACGAGTTCAAAAATAAACTTATTTCTTTGTTGATTTCTTCCTTGGTTTAAAAATTGTAAACTTACTTTATTGAAAATAATTGATCCTGCGGATCTTATATACATTGATATTTTGGTACGTGAGTTGTCTGTGCGGTTGTAATAGAGATATAGGCACGAGGTGCCGTGAAAATATGAAAGTGGGTTGAGACCCGTGTTTTATGATTATGAAATGAGGTGTTAGAGAGTGACTTTTATTTGGAAGAATTATACTCGAAGGATATTTATTTGAATAAATTATATTCGAAAGATTTTTATTTGAAAAACTTATATGTGAAAGATTTTTATTTGAAGGACTTGATTAATTGGTTGTACTTGTGTTCCTTATTCGTTTGAGCAATATTTATGGTGTTCTTGTTACCTTGTCGTTCATATCCCAGATTGATCTTTATTGTCGTCATTGCTACTTGTTTTCTATTATCCCTGCATATTACTATATTGCACAAGTTAAATGACTAGTGAGTATCTTGACTGTACCTCGTCACTACTCCACCGAGGTTAGTCTTGATACTTACTGGGTACCGACTATGGCGTACTCATACTACACTTATGCATATTTTTGTGCAGAGCCAGGTATTGGAGATATCGGATTCGGACAGAGATTAGAGTATGATCGCAAGGTTTTAAGGTAGGGTTGCTTGGTCGTCACAGTCCCTTGGAGTCTTTCCATTTTTTTGTACTGTCCACTCATATTCGAACAGTATTGTATATTCGATCCTTGGGATCACTGCATGTACTCAGTTAGAGTTCGTGACTCAGTATTACCAGTTTTAGGAGGTTGTTAATTAATTCCGTTGTTGGTTTCAATTATCTTATAAATAAATAAATAAAAAATGGCTCGAAATGTAATTGTAATCGGCTTACCTAGTCTTAGAGACTAAGTGCCATCACGACGCCTGTGGTGGGATTTTGGGTCGTGACAAGTTGGTATCAGATCTCTAGGTTCATAGGTTCTATGAGTCACGAACGAGTCTAGTAGAGTCTTGCAGATTGGTACGGAGACGTCTGTACTTATCTTCGAGAGACTATAGAACTGTTAGGAAATTTCCACTTCTTTCATTCCCGTCGTGCGAAATTTGTCGATTTTGAAATTTGAGCCTTTGTATCTCTATTCTCTCATAAATGGTGAGAACACGTGCTACCGGGTCAGCTGAGCTGACACCCGCGTATTCTGCTAGGGCCGCAAGAGGCCAGGGACGAAGTAGAGGCCGAGGTAGAGGCCGAGGAAGGGCACGTGCCGCAGCTAGAGCACCTGTCAGAGTAGCAGTTGAGAAGCCACCAGTAGCTCCGGTTGGGGGACAGGTACCGGAGACACCTGTTGTCACCCCTGGACTTCAAGAGATTTTAGCACAGTTCCTGAATATGTTTGGTACATTAACTCAGGCATGATTGATCCCCGTTTCACCAAATATTTAACATATTGGGGGAGGAGCTCAGACTCCAACTGCCCGTACTCCAGAGCAGTAGGTTTATATTGGTCAGGTTCCATGTATAGTACAGGTACAACATGTTATTCCAGTTCAGCATGAGGTCAGGCCAGAGGCATCAGAAGAAGAACAAAAGAGACTTGAGAGATTTAAGAGGTATAGTCTACCTACCTTCAGTGGCACAACTACCAAGGATGCCCAGGTATTTATAGAAAAATATCACCGTATTCTCCGCACCATGGGTATTATGGAAGTGAGTAGAGTTGCCTTTATTACATTTCAGCTGTCAGGAGCAGCGTATCAGTGGTGGCAAGTTTATGGAGAAGGTAGACCAGCCGATGCAATGCCGCCAACTTGGGCTCAATTTTCGGAGATGTTTTTGAAAGAGTTTGTTGCCCAGATTCTCCGAGATGCGTGGCACAAAGAGTTTAAATGGTTGTGTCAGGGCACTATGACAGTGTTAGAATATGCCATCAGGTTCACTGAGTTAGCCCTTCATGCACCTAATTTGGTTCCTACCATTAGAGAGCGAGTCCGCAGATTCATTGAAAGGCTCAAACATGATATCCGGTTCAGCATGGCTCGAGAGTTGCAGTCTGATACTCCATTTCAGCAAGAAGTGGAGATTTCTAGGATTTTAGAACGTGTTCGAAGTAAGGAAATGGAGTCTACTGGAGAATTCAGTGGATTCTATTCTGTAGCTATCACTCAACATGGCGGAGGCTCGGGCAGTCGGACAGCCCAGTTCGTAATTCAGAATACTCGTGATGCTCCAGTTAGTACTTTTAGTGCACCACAGGCACGAGATTCTTACAGTGGTTATTCGAGTTATTCGGCACAGTCTCAATATGAGCAGTCGCACCCGCAGAGGGGTTGTTATGAGTGTGGTGATACCAGGCACATCATGAGAGATTGTCCCAGACTTGGGAGAGGCGAATTTTATCAGAACACTCAGGCTATAGACTTTATTCCAGTTACTACCCCACATACACAGCCAGTTAGGGGTGGAGGACAGGCAGGTATAGGGAACCTTAGAGAGGGAGGCCCGTCCCGTTGATAAATTTGATATGTATGGCTAAGGCCGCTACACCAGATGGTGTCGTTACTGGTATAATTTAATTCATAATAGAGGAGCTCTATTCTTATTTTGATTCAATTCTGAGTATCGAGGCGAGTCCTCCTATTATGCTCCACTTATGGGTGAGCTTCGTAATTCTGTAACCTACTTATGTGTTTACCCCTGATGGGAGATTTTATTGTGATAGTCTTATCTATCATTTTGTGTTGTACACTATTGAGGGTGATGAGTCCAAAAGTGACTTTCTATTACTCGCTACAGTGGGTTTTGACATAATTTCGAGATAATTGATTACAATTTTATGAATTATATGCCCTATCGGTATGTGGGTTCATTAGTATTATGAAATTATTTATCGAAAATTTATTAAAAGAAATAAAATAAATGGAAAGTTTTGGTTTGCACAATGTGCATAATACTTATGATTCAGATTGAGGATGGGATCCTCGCGTTTTCATGTGATTTTGGATATGTTTGAACCGGGCCATGTGCCGCGGTGGAAGTTATATCAGGATGAGATCCTTGTAATTAAATTCATATGTTTTAAATTCTCCCTTTGTGAAATTAAATTTGTACTATGGTACTAATAGGGAGTCGTGTCTGTTAGGCTTATTTGATAATTTTTGTATGTGTTTTTCTGTGTATATTTAGCCATTCTGTGCTGTAATTTTTGAGTTTTAGCCCATGAAGTGAGTGTCCAGGTGGCGTTAAATGTAACTCGTTAAGTCGGGTAAATAATTATGAGGTCTTCATGCCTCACATTTTGCTGTCAGTGTTGTGAAAATTCAAATGAGGGTTTGATTAATATGAGGTTAATTGATGATGCTGGAATTAATTATGAACATTTATTATGACCAGAGATGTGATTATGGGCATACGTATGATGTGTGCATAGGCACGAGTTGCTACAGCCGGTTGAGACTAATATTGTGTGTTGATGCAAAAAATCAGTGTAAGTAATTTGGTTTTAAAATTTATAAGTATGGATGAAAGAAGTAATCTTCAACTGAGATGGAGTTGTCGGATCCATGTAAAATTTTCGGAGACAGAGAATCACCCGCGAGTATGTGTATAGTAAATACACTCAGTAAATTAAAGTCCTCAGAAAGATTTTTGGCATGTTCGAGGACGAACATATGTTAAGAGGGGGAGAATGTAGCGACCCGACTTGTCGTTTTGTGAATTAGCATCTCGTTCAGCGACATAAGGTCCCAAGCAGCTTTTTGATGTGTATTATGACTAGCGTGTGTGGTCAAGTTTGATTTTCGGATGATTCAGGATCAAATTGGAAGAACAATTCTTATTTAAGAAGCTTAAAAGAAAAGAGTTGATCGGAGAGTTGACTTTTGATCAAATGATTCCGAAATGGAATTTTGATGGTTTCAATAGCTCTGTATGGTTATTTTGGACTTAAGAGTGTGTCCGCATATTTATTTGAAAGTCCGTAGTTGATTTTGGCTTGAAATGGCGAAAGTTGGAATTGGAAGGTTTGGAAGTTTGATCGGGACTTGACTTTGGTGATATCAGGGTCAGAATGTGATTCTGAGAGTTGGATTAGTTTCGTTATGTCATTTGAAACTTGCATGCAAAAATTGACGTCATTCCGGGTTAATTTGATATGTTTCGACATGAGTTTTGAAAGTTGGAAGATTTGGAAATTTATGAGTTCGATTTGTGGTGTGATTCGTAGTTTTGACGTTGTTTGATTGTGGTTTGAGGCCTCGAGTAGGTCCGCATTATATTTTAGGACTTGTTGGTATATTTGGTTGAGGTCCTGAGTGGCTCGGATGAGTTTCGGGGTGAGTTTTGAACGAGTTTGGGCATTTCGGCACTCTGATGATGTTTTGGGACAATTGAAGTGCGGAGGGCACATTTTGGAGTGCGGATGTGCGGCGCCAGACTCCCAAAGTGCGGAGGTAGTGGTAATTGTGCGAACCGCAGTTGAAATTGTATTGTCCGCAGTTGAAATTGGGCGGTCCGCAGAATTTCTCTCGCGGCCGCAGAAATGAGATTTTTAGGTTCGATGGTCCGACTTCGAGAGCTTATATCTTTTAATCTATAACGAATTTTGAGATAATTCAAAAACAAAAGTTGTTGCTCTTTGAGTCTAGTTTCCAGAAAGGTAAATCAATCATCATTTGGGTATTTGTACCAAAAGTTATGGTCAATTTACTGAAACCTAGTAGTACAGTAGCTGCTGAAGTGCGGCCGCACAATTTGGATTACGGCTGCAGAGACCTTAAATGTGCGGTCAGCACTTTGGAATTCAGATGTGGTACCATATAAACGAGGTTTTCATCTCATTTTTTATTTTTGGACCTAAAGAGCTCGGTTTGTGGCGATCTTTCGTGGGATTTTCAAGAAAATTACTAGGATAAGTGATTCTAACTCGAATTTGGTTAATATACATGAATATATCATTATTTTCATCATTTAATTAGTATTTTGAGATGAAAATTTGGAGAAAATTGTAGAAATTTCATAAAATGAATTTTTGGGATTTGAATGTCAATTCGGAGTCGGATTTGAGTGAAACTAGTATGGTTGGACTCGTATCGGAATGAGTGTTCGAATTTTGTAAAAATTCTGCCAAGTTCCGAGATGCAGGCCCCGCGTTGAATTTTTAATGTAAAATTTTAAGTTGACATTTTATTTTTCGGAATTTTTTTCGATGAATTTTAATGAAGTTATACAATTAATTTTGTTAGTTTTGAGCTGTCCGGAGGTCAATTCAAGCAAGAAGGTGATTGTGGAATATCGGCCTAACTTCAAAAAGGTAAGTATCTTGTCTAACCTTGAGTGGGAGAATTACCCCATAGGCATTGAGTCTTATGTGGAAAATTGTGTAATTGAAAACTATGTACGCGAGGTGACGAGTACTTACTTGGTTTATATGTGCAAATTATATCGGTTAAAATTCTTAGACACCCTTATGTATTAAATTTGAAATTATTGGCACTTATTAAATCTTCTATTTGTCATGCCTAAATCCTTGTTTGTTGAATTTATTTTTATATGATAATTTGGTGTGATTGCCACCTTGATTTTTATGTGAATCCCATATTTTTGTTGAGTTGATATTTTCTGGAGATAATTTCGTTATGGATTATTCATTTGCAAATAATTTATTAAATGATTTCAAAATGAGGCATTAATTTATTTGCCAAAATTTTGGATTAAAGAAGGCGTTGTTCCTTGATGAATTACTTTCCAGTTCATGCTGTTGAAATTGGTATTGAGTTATAAAGGTCGTAAATCATATTGAGGCAAAGTGTTAAATTGTGAAATATTATTTTATTGAGTTTTTCACTCCCGGATATTTTTGTTAAGATTTTGTGCACATTATGATCGAGCCATGGGCTTCTTATTGTGGAAAATAATGTATTGTTGATTTCTGTGGCAAGTTGTAATATTTGAGCACTTGATGTGCAATCTGTGATATGTTGTAATATTTGAGCACTTGAGGTGCAATTTATGAGATGTTATGATATTGGCACGTGATATTGTTGGGAGGTTTATTCGGGTGTTTGCACGAAGAATCTGCCGTGCTATTGTTACTATTGATATATGCACATGCGACGTGACAAGGCGGGCTATATATATATATATATATATATATATATATATATATATATATATATATATATATATATATGTGTGTGTGTGGGGGGGGGAGGGGTTGCGCATGTGGCCAGCGCATATGGCGAGACAATATGGAAATATTATTATGCGCGTGCGGCGAGACAAGGCGGGCATTTACTTTATTATTGCGCATGTGGCGAGACAAGGTGGGCTATGTCGGGGATTGATTTGTGATGGCCAGGGAGCATTGTTATTTGTTGAAATTTATTTATGATTTGGAACTAAGAGGCGGTACCTCGGGAGTGTACTTTTGTTGATATTTCTCTATGGCTGCACTTGCCTTTGGTTATTTTGTTTTTCCGTAATATGTAAATTTATGTGTTCTCCGTGATATATTATTTGGCTTAATATTAAGTGTTTTATATTTCTTCTAGTATTGTGTTGGCTTTGGCTTTTTCGTACGAGACTCTGAAGATTTGTATTTCTGATTTGTACTTGTTCTTGATGATTGAGTTGTTTTGAATAAAAGAAATTACTATTATGTTTTAATTTAATAAGTTGTACATCCAAATCAGTAGCTTATCTGATACTTTATTTTAATTGAAATGTCATTTTCTTCACCCAAACGAGTTCAAAAATAAACTTATTTCTTTGTTGATTTCTTACTTGGTTTAAAAATTATAAACTTACTTTATTGAAAATAATTGATCATGCGGATCTTATATACATTGATATTTTGGTACGTGAGTTGTCCGTGCGGTTGTAATAGAGATATAGGCACGAGGTGCCGTGAAAATATGAAAGTGGGTTGAGACCCGTGTTTTATGATTACGAAATGAGGTGTTAGAGAGTGACTTTTATTTGGAAGAATTATACTCGAAGGATATTTATTTGAATAAATTATATTCGAAAGATTTTTATTTGAAAAACTTATATGTGAAAGATTTATATTTGAAGGACTTGATTAATTGGTTGTACTTGTGTTCCTTATTCGTTTGAGAAATATTTATGGTGTTCTTGTTACCTTGTCGTTCATATCCCAGATTGATCTTTATTGCCGTCATTGCTACTTTTTTTCTATTATCCCTGCATATTACTATATTGCACAAGTTAAATGACTAGTGAGTATCTTGACTGTACCTCGCCACTACTCCACCGAGGTTAGTCTTGATACTTACTGGGTACCGACTGTGGTGTACTCATACTACACTTCTGCATATTTTTGTGCAGAGCCAGGTATTAGAGATATCGGATTCGGACAGAGATTAGAGTGTGATCGCAAGGTTTCAAGGTAGGGTTGCTTGGTCGTCGCAGTCCCTTGGAGTCTTTCTATTTTTTTGTACTGTCTACTCATATTCGAACAATATTGTATATTTGATCCTTGGGATCACTGCATGTACTCAGTTAGAGTTCGTGACTCAGTATTACCAGTTTTGGGATCTTGTTAATTAATTCTGTTGTTGGTTTCAATTATCTTATAAATAAATAAATAAATAAATAATAGCTCAAAATGTAATTGTAATCGGCTTGCCTAGTCTTAGAGACTAAGTGTCATCACGACGCCTGTGGTGGGATTTTGGGTCGTGACAATTAATATCCAAATGACTTATCTAGTGTGTTTGTGATATATACCAAATGTGTGATGTTAGATAATAATATGTTGGAGTAACAATGGAGCAATAAATGATTTAAGAATGTGAGAGATAGCAATAAATGACAATAAATGGTATTTAAGTAAATAATTGAACAAGGTTCATCCGACAAGGGTGAGATATTCTAATGATTTCTTTGACAGTGATGGATAACGATAAGCCCTTGAATATTTCGATTCTTCTTGGATCGGAAGAGAAAGATAGACAAAAAAGTGTAAAGGCAAACTTTGTATGTACATGACAAAGAGAGAGAATTTGCAGAGAATGTCAATGTTATTTTTTACAAAAGTGTTCATAAAAATCCCCTCAGTAGAACTAAATCTATTCGTATTTATAAGGGTACACTGGATACAAAACCCTAGATAGTACAACAGAGGGGAATATTCGCTAGGATATTTCCTAAGGAATCTAAATCTTTAAATTATTTGCATGCCGAGTACGGATGCTCGTCCTCGTCCTCGTTTTCTGTTAAGCCACCTCGACCTCGACGACGATCTGCCTTCGTCGCGTGATGTCGACCTTTTGAGGTCAGATTGTCATGTCACATCGTCGACACATTGCAGCCTTCAAAGACTTTATCTCCGTTGACCTGGTTAACCTATGACATGAAGTTTTTTCACTCATACACTAACAATATTAGTACAATGAATTTTCTTTGAATAACTTTGAAATACTTCATCTCTTTCAACAATTATTATAGATAGTGTGGGACAAATCTGACATTAAAAGCAAATGGGGTGCTACTTTATACTTTACTCTTAACAATTCAGACAATCAACTTATGCTTAAAGACCAGTCCACCATTGTTAAATCCTATATTCTACATTAATTCCCACTTTTACGTTTTCTATTTTCCCTAATCTTTTTCTTGGCAATTATACTAGGCTGGCAGAGGTGGCATTTGGCCTTTCTGAAAGGGGTTGGTTGAGGTGGGGTTTCAGTTTCTATTTCTAATATTCTGCAAGGACTACAAAAGGATATCAAAGAATATTGTGTATCTTCATGACATATTCTTGTAGCGAATATTTTATATTATTTTACTGTTAAAATTTATAGTGAAATGGATATGATCTTCTATCCTTAATTAGAGGTTTTAGTACTTTTTTTTTAAACCTCTCCCAAATTAGAAGGATTTATAGTGTTTTTACACTTTCCCTCCAGCGTGACTCGAATTCAGAACCTAACGGACGTAGGTAAAGATATTTTTACCAACTGAGCAAGCCTAAGTCCATGAACCTTAAGTGGATTCAATTCAAATTAATTAGAACTTTCATGCAAGTACCAAAAATAAAAAATATTTTCACATAAAAATACAAAATCCAAATGGAAAACAAATAACTCACTTCAAGATTTGCCTCTGCTTCAGTATCCCAATAAAAAAGAGTCATTTAAGTATGTGGAGTCGAAAAGAGCGTCATTACCAATTACCCCGTGACCCACCCACGTAGTATTCCTCCTCCGCCTGGCTTAAATTCCAGAAAGGAAAAAGGTGAGCAGACCTCCAGGCTCCAACCAAAAGTTGCCATATATTTTTTCACTTTTGTTGCCCTTTAATTTCCTCTCTGTCTTACTTTGTGTTAGGGAAGTGAATAATTATTAAGAGCGCGGTGTTTTGGAATACAGAGAGGAGCCAGTGTCATTGCTTTCTCCCTCTGCTCTCACTGCAATTCCTTCCTCAGCTTTTTTAGTTACACCTAACTACTCTTCTTGGTTTCACCGCCGACACTTATTTACTTCGTGTTTGTACCTCCACTTATGACTTCTCTACGCGGTTGTTGAGTTAGGTATGTACTCTTCTCTTCTTTTAGTGTTTCTTCTTCTTAAATATATATATATATATTCGGGGATTATACTGGTTTTATTTGCTGCACATTGAAAGACCGATAAGAAAATGAAAATCGTAGTACAATTTCTGTAAATAAAAAATCTCTCACTACTCTGATCATTTTGGTCGACTTGCCGGCACAATTTGAAACTTTAGGATTCTAATCATTTTGAGTTACTGAGTTTTAAATTATTGGGTTTGGCCAAATCCATAGCCAGCTCCGCCCCTGTTTGAGCGACGTCTTTTTTTGGGGAAAAGAGGTCAGGGTGCTTTTCTTTTGACTGTTTAATCCGGTCCATTTCAAGTGGTAATTGTTGTCACGTAATCAGCTCACTTTTGATACCATAATTTTTGCAGTCTCTCATTCATGGATGGCATGATAAAAATAAGAATAATTGCATATCTTGGTATGTCGTAATTGGAAATGTTGCATTAATTTTTGGGTCTCAACACCATTGCAAAAGAAAGAGGAAGGGAGAAGAAGGGGGTAGTTTATGGCAAAGCAAACCCAACCGCCGACCTTCTTTTTCTATCTTTTTCATTTTTTTCTTTTTCTTTTGAGTTTAACACACTAAGAAACGAGTTTAAAATTATACTATGAACTAACGGTGTAAAGTTATCAGATCACTTGTATGGTAAGACAAGTAAATCTTATGATAAACACTAATTGATTACGTAATAAAAATGATAACTAACCTATTATAATAACCTATTATAATAATATGTTAAAGCATACCTATGTTAAAAATAAAATCTCACTATTAGTGCATATTGTTTTTGAATCCCTAAGAAGTACCTATAAAAGGTACTAAATTCAAATATTATGGCAAGTAATATCTTTTATTAAAAAAAATGTTTATTACACTATCAGTGAACTAAATCTTTTCCTTTTACATCTTTTACTTCTCATACTCAATGAAAAGATCAACGTTTATACTTTTAGAAAAATTTAGTGTTGGGCGATTTGGATTAATTTTGATGTGCTGGGATTTTTTAAATTTGAATATAAAACTACAATTGTTTGCAATCTATATTAATTAGACTAGTAATTCAAACTCCAAAACGTTTGTTGAAACACATCCATCAGGTAAAAGGAATATCGCTCAAATCTTTCAAAAATGTGGTCTGGTAAAAATAATACTCTTATCAATGAAGCACACCCATCGAATCACCTTGCCTTTATACCAACGAAATAAAAATGTTACTGTAGTTCGATAGTGTGTGATAACTTTTGAGGGAAATATGTAAAAGTTAAAGGTATAAAGTACTCCAATCAAATGGGCCCTGTTTGTAAAGATAGTGTGTTGAGCTTTCTGATTTTGTTTAGCTGTCTGGATCATATATTCATAATTGGCCAAATTACAATAAGGAAAAGAAAAATGTAAGCAATGAAAGAATACTAAAAATAATATCACTTTCCCATTTTCTAATATTCCCCTGCACCCAGATATGAAAGACAGCCCATGTTGAGAGATACCAACGACAAATAGTTCATGAATTAACTTTTATTTATGTCCATATCTTTCAGCTTTTTATGTTTGAAAAGAGAGGAACAGTAAGTGCTATGTTCATTGTATAACACTTAATCCTGGCTACTGACATCTAATGGGGTAATTCTTATTACCGAAACAAGTCTATAAATGGGAACACTGCATTGTCTTTTGCATATGATAAACTACTGGAAACTCAGGCACTCTGGAACTCTAATGTGATTATCCATACAGTTAAAACAAATATTGACGAACGGCTATTTTATATTGTTTTTACCCCTTTCGGTTTTCACTTCTTCCTCCTCCTGTTCATGCAGTGTTTTCGTCTTCTAGATATTGTGGAAAAATATTTTGTTTTACATATCTTTTAAACTCAGCATGTGTAATTGTTTCTGGCTTTTTACTTAATGTTTCTGAGTTTACTATAATCTACTGCAACAGATTTTCATCAGAAGGGGCTAAAAATGATAATAATCTCGTGTAATTGTTGCTTTTTTACCTCTGCTAGAGGCTAGAGAATTCATGCAAGGTGTAGCCAATGGAAAGACGGCCAAAGCAGAGTGGTGAAAGAAAGACAATGGAGAATGAAGAGCTTGTCAAATACATGTCAAGTTTGCCAAGTTACCTGGAAAAGGGGGAAAATCTGCAGGAGAAAGCTTTCAGTGTTGGCGTCCTAGATTGGCGTTTTCTTGAAAAATGGCGACACGAACATGTAAAAGAACCTTGTAGAACTAGTGGTTGTTCACCATCCACCAGCAATACCTTGTCATTTTCCTCAATGGAGGGATCTTCATCCAATTCTAGCAGAGCCAGAAGCTGCTCTCCTGCTCGTCGGAGGATTCATCGTCCTACATCACAATCTTATTATGCATCACCACCTAAAGGTAGTCGTCTTTGTTAGATTTTCTCCCACTGATTAAGGGAATGGGTTGTTTTCTCCTTTCCTTAATGAGTTTGGACAATCCTCACCTCGTGAGCTAGCTTTTGGGGTTGAGTTATGCCCAAGGTCCAATTTCTTAACAGTCTTGATGTCAAATCCTTTGCAGGAAGTTATGTACAGTTGCAAAACCGAAAACCTGGCGTAATTAAATCCCCGGAGATTGAGCAACTTGTCTGCAGGATATATCAGTCTTTTGATGAGTATCCACAAAGAAATATGCAAGAACTCGGCAATGCTCTACACCCGCGTAGGACTCCTCATGTTAGGAGATCACTTGATGTAGAGACTAAGACGAGAACATCACGTTCCAAGGGAAAGATGAAGATCCAAGATAGAGAATGTTTATCGAAAGGAGATTTTGATGATTTTGATTGCATAGAGAAACATAAATCAGATGTCCTTCAAGTACCAGAACCTGGCCAAGAAACTAACAGCTGCACAACTTTCTGCCCACCTGATTCAGTAGTGAAAGACCAGAGCGCGGTGAAATCAAGCAGACGGAGCTTTTCTTGTGGATTTATTTCTGCGTTCTACCATGGACAGTCCTCTTCAGATATCTCTAGTTCCAGCACCCTTCCTCATGATGCTGATGAGTCGAAGGTGGGACAAGCGAGTCCAATAGATGCAAAGGATAGTTGCCTTTCATCTAAGACAATTCAGCCTTCAGCATATTCAGGAAACAAATTGTCCAGCCCACCTGGAACCAATTCCAAACAAGAGAAGAAATCAACTGTGATGCTTAAGAATCCAACTACACTTAATTCCGCAGAATCTACAAACGTCAGAAATTCCTCTCCAACTCGTCAATTTAGCATGGCAATGGGAAGGATTGGCCAGATTTCAGGTATAAAAGATATGATCACTGGATCACAAGGTGTCAAATGGCCTGCAGAACAATCTAGTCCAAATAAAACTCAAAGTTCGTCCTCAATTGATACAGGCTGTGATAAATCAGACACCACTGGCCGAGCCAGGACTAGTCCTTTGAGAAGGTTGCTAGATCCACTGCTGAAGCCAAAGACAGGCAACTCTGATCACGTTAAATCTTCAACAAGACGTGGTGAATCTCCTACGAAACGCTCATTGAAAGTCAAATTGGATTTGAAGAGCTGTAAATCGATTGATATCGACGATCCACGTTCTAATGGCACATTTGTACCATCAAGATTGCAAGCTCTCCTCCAAGTAGCTGTGAAAAATGGTCTTCCTCTATTCACATTTGCAGTTGACAATGAAGTTGACATTTTAGCAGCCACAATGAAGAAACTTAATCCGAATTTGAAGGATTACAGTTGCTGGATTTATACTTTCTTCACCGTTCGTGAAACAAAGAAAAAGAGTGGAAATTGGTTAAATCAAGTAGAAAAAGACAGAAGTCATGGAATTATGCCTAATATCGTTGGAAAGATGAAGGTTTCTGATGTTCCATTCTCCGAATTGAATAGGCAGAAACTTGACTCACAGTTTAGGATTAGGGAATTTGTTTTGTTTGCTACAGATCAGAAAGCATCTGACCTTCACCCAAACGATGAGCTTGCAGCTATTGTTGTCAAATTACCCAATAGAACCCCCATTTGTCCTAATGGAAGTGGCCATCAGGATAGAAACTGCAGTAATACTTCAACTTCAGGTTTAACAAATCCTTTTGAAGATCTTAACATGACAGTTATCCTTCCTGGTGGTGCACATAGCGTACCAAGTAAAGGCGAGCCTTCTTCACTGATTAACCGATGGAGGTCAGGTGGATCGTGTGATTGTGGTGGCTGGGATTTGGGCTGCAAATTAAGACTTCTTAGGAATCACACTAATCATCAAAGGATATCAAGTTGTTCCAAACCCAAACTTAATGCTGCAAGATTTGAACTTTTATCCCAGGTTATGATCTACATAAATACAGATTATCAAAATTTTACAGTAATTTTCGAATGTCTAATACACCATTGTGAAATCTTTTTGTTCTTGTTTGGCAGGGGGAAGCACGGGACAGTAAGCCTGTCTTCAGCTTGTCCGCATTCAAGGATGGCATATTTTCAGTTGAATTCAGTTCTTCACTGAAGGTTCTACAAGCATTCTCCATTTGTATAGCAGTTTTAAATGGTAGAAATCAAGAAAGCTTCCAAATGCAAACTTGATTGCTGAAAAATTCTTCTGAAGTAATCATGTTGCCAGAAGATCCAGAGGGAACCCAAGTGGAACTTCTTGCCAAATTTGTCTCAATTCCTTCACTTTCCCCTGTTGGAAAGGTGTAAGTGACTTGCTATACCAGGCATGGTGAAACATCAAACCAAAGGCTCTACAGTTTTTGTTTTAACTATAGCTAAGCTTGTAAAAAGTAACTATAAACAGGTTAAACATCAGTCAGTGATTGATAAAGTGAATCGCCATGAAGTTGAATAAGGCTCATGACCGAATAAAGCAATTGTAATTTGGTGTTGCTAGTGTAGAGTAATAAGTGTGTATCAGCATATGAATATACAGTAGATATTTCAATATTCCACTACTTCTTGATAGCCTTAGTTATAGCATCCAAAGGCAACAAGGGATGTTTATACTATACCACATTAATAGTATATGAATAGAAATATACATTACTTGACAATGGTTAATTAAGTTATAAAGGTGTACGTTAAATACATGTCATTTCTTCTTTCATTTGGTGTAGATACTGCGTACCATTAATTTTTTTTCCTTTACCACATCATACCCGTCAAATGAGTTAGTTGGACAATTTACCATCCTCAATTCTAAAATTCATAGCAAAACACACGTAGTTAAAAGAACTTAATTCGTTTTTTCTGAGAATTAAATTAACTATACTTCACATATATTTTGCATAGAAATTTTAACCATTTAGTAATAGTTGTATGATATGTATTCTCATATTTTAATTTGTGTTTATTGTTGTTGAATTGTTTAGTTAACGTAAATATTAGATACTAATAAATACTTTTCTGTGATCGTATGTGGATAAAGAAAGTGTTCTCATGGGATAAGAGCGACAACGTTAATTTCTTCCGAAAGAATAGAAAAGGTAGCTCTTGGGTCAAAAAACGGTCTTTTGTTTCTTCCATGTTTCTCTGCTTCTTCTCCCCTGTCCCAACCGAAAGAAACAGAAATCTCCCTCTCCTCTTTCTTTTGGGATAAATAAATATAATGTAGGCTGTAGCAGTTTAGATTCTTGATCATTGCTAAGAATGACAAAGCCTCTCTGTTCCCAGTAGCAAGCGAGGCAGAAAAAGAAACACCATTAACGCCCCTTGCATTGCATTTCTCTTTGTAGAAAAAATTTGTGGGCTGCCTTATTCGCTTGCTCACATTTTGAGAGCATTTGAATATTGACTTTTGAAACACACCGTTATAATCTCTCTTCTTCCTTTTTTTTTTCTCCCAAAATTTTCCCGTTGTCGTTTTCTATAGGTGAGAAAAGGGACTTTTAGAGGAGAAAAGTTGTCACCAATTACACATATTTGTGACCCCTTTATCTCCCTAAAGGTCTTTTTTTTTTAAAATTTAATATATCTGAATTCTTGAAAAAATTATACAATGGGTGCACGTTGTTCCAATTTGTGTTTCTGTTTATGGCCTTCAAACATCAAGTCCCATGTTCTGTATACCTCTGATATCGGTAAGCTCTTTCATTCTTTTGATAATGTGGGATTCTCAAGAATCAATCTTAATTATGTTGTTGGCATTGTTTCTGTGATTCAGAAAAATGGGCGGAGAATGAGCAGCTGAATTTGCCAGCTTTCAGAGAATATGGTTTGGAGGAGCTGAAGGCTGCCACCTCAAGTTTCTCCATTGATAATATAGTTTCAGAACATGGAGAGAAAGCCCCTAACGTTGTGTTTAAAGGTCAGCTTGCTGGTAATGGCCGTTGGATTGCTATCAAGCGCTTCCACTCGTCCGCATGGCCTGATTCTCGCCAATTCCTAGTCAGTATTCTCTTTTCATATCTTGTTTCATTCAAGTTGTAAAGCATTTTTGGTGGTGGGCAATTGTTAGGTCATGTTATGGCTTTGGGTAAATAATGCTAAATTATGTAACCGTTAGAGGGGTTACAGTTTAATTTACTTAATTATGTTTTCAACACTGCGGGCCTGATTCATTTTGATAAAGGTAACTGTGAGACTTGAACCTATAATCTTTGTCTATCCTTTACCATATTGAATTATATAACCAACTCATCTAAAAGTTTAAGATGTTAGAGAGGATACACTTTTATTTACTTAATTATGTCTTCAACAACAAGAATGTGATTTGTATTATATTGATTTGGAAATTGCCTATTCATTGTTAAGGATGAAGCGAAAGCAGTGGGGCAGCTAAGGAGTAAGCGGTTGGCTAACTTATTAGGTTGTTGCTGTGAAGGAGATGAGAGATTATTAGTGGCTGAATTTATGCGTCATGAAACATTATCCAAGCATTTATTCCATTGTAAGTTTTGCTCATTCTCCTTTTCTGGATCTTGTGACCGATAAGATAGAGAGAAAGCAATTGAAAATCCTTCATATTCATTCTCATTGTGGTGTGGTTCATGTGCTTGACATGTCAACTTAAGCAATCACTCTGTAAACTAGTCTCTATCTAATGGGACTTAACAAGATTTGCTTTCGATATAATTGCCTAACTGTAGATTATGTTGGTTCAATTGATTTAGGGGATAACCAACCATTGAAATGGGCAATGAGGTTGAGAGTTGCTTTGTATTTAGCACAAGCATTAGACTACTGCAGTAGTAAAGGGAGAGAACTATATCATGACCTAAACTCTTACAGAGTTTTGTTCGATCAAGTAAATTTTCTTTTAATCTTTACCCTACATGTATATGTGCTCCATTAAATGTTCAAGCTATCTTCTGTACTTCATTGTTCTTACTACGAGTCAGCACATGACAGGATTGTGATCCAAGGATATCATGTTTTGGCTTAATGAAAAACAGTAGGGATGGCAAGAGTTATAGTACAAACTTGGCCTTCACTCCGCCGGAGTATTTAAAGACAGGTATCTCATCTGCTATCAAGTTTTTAAGAGTCACCTGTTAAATTCTAGTTTCGTTGGAATTCAAGGGCCCTATATCAATATGTTGGAAAGTCATCATCAAAATTGTGAAACTTAAATTTTGGTCATTGTCAAATAGCTCTCATAATGAAGTGTCAGTACAGAAGATTGAAATCTGATTGGCTCACCAATATGATAAAAATCTCTCTTTTCTCTTGGTTTCCGTTTACTCATATTGGTTCTTATACATCAGTTTGAGAATGAATGGGTTGTCGCTGGCTCAGAGATGGTCCATTTCTAGATTTTTCTTTGATTTAACATGTTTTTTGTCTAATACTATAACATGAAGAAGTTTAATAGTAAACAAGTCCGATGAGTATAAGTGACTAAACTCAACATGTGTTTATCAAAGCAATTGAAGATAATCCATCTTTTTCAATACAGTTAGTTATTTATTTGGTTCAATGTTTTAACGTGATTGTAATGGCAGGTAAGGTGACCCCAGAGAGTGTGGTTTACAGTTTTGGCGCCCTGTTGCTTGATCTTCTTAGCGGGAAGCATATTCCTCCTAGCCACGTAAGTTCTTGGTTTTGTTTGTTTGAGCTTAACAAAAAGAAAAGGATATGATGATAAACACTCAGATGTTATGGCTTGATTATCTCCCACTTATTTTACAGTATCTCCTCTATTTTACTTAATTATAGTACCTTGTTCTCCTAAATGAAATAGCAGCGTGGAGTTGAGTTTTCTGATCAGTTTAAGAGCTGGTTTGAAGTTATAATTTTCACGAGGTCTTGGGATTGGAGATTCAAAAATCTGAATTGATGTGAAGAATATATGTTATTGCCCACTATCTTCGATTTCAGTTACTTCTCCTAAACATGCTCTGTTGGTTTTTGAACAACAACATGTTTATCAATAGCCTGATTTATTCAATCATTATCTGAATCCTAAATAGTTTCAACTGAAGCGTTTGTGATCCCAAATTCTTCTTATGCAGGCACTTGACCTTATACGGGGAAAGAATTTTCTGATGCTTATCGATTCTTGCTTGGAAGGTCACTTCTCAAATGACGATGGGACTGAGTTAGTGCAACTTGCTTCACGTTGTTTGCAACATGAACCTCATGACAGGCCAAATGTGAAATCTCTTCTGACCTCTCTAACATCTCTTCAGAAAGAAAAAGATGTACGTAATTAGTCCTTTCGTTTTGGACTTGATGCATTTTACTTTTTCTATCGTCTATAACAGCTCAAGTTCCCTAAGTTGAGAGTATACTGTAATTACATTTACATGGATAACAGATTGAAATTATTTTACTTAAACTGACATGTTATTTGACTCGACAGGCTCCATCAAACGTTCTGATGAGTATTGCTCATGAAACCACCTCACCCTCCCAAGTACCTTTAACGCCGCTTGGTGAGGCTTGTTCAAGATTAGACTTAACTGCCATACATGAGATTTTAGAAAAGGTTGGATACAAAGAGGATGAGGGGATCGCTAATGAGGTTAGTATACTAAGAATACCTTAACAGGAAATGCTATGAGGGGAAGTTTCCTGGTTCTAATGAAACTAAAAGTGAAGATGTCATTCTTTCTCTTGAATTAGCTTAGGATGCTTTGTAGTTACAGATTTATATTCTTGTACTCGCTAATGTCCGAAGCAACACTGGATGTCATTCTGAGTTATAGCAAATTGCAGCTATTAATTAGAATGCCATTACTGTGACAGCAGATCCCATTATGTGAAACTCTTTTTTCCTTTTGCAGCTTTCATTTCAGATGTGGGCTAATCAAATACAAGAAACCCTGAATTCTAGGAAGTCTGGCGATTCTGCATTTCGGGATAAAAATTTTACTACTGCAATCAAATGTTACACAGAGGTAAGCCATCAATTTGGAAAAGCATAATGCATGCACCTCTCCTGTTTCAAACTTAAAATGTTAAAAAAGCGGAAACTGTCATATCACCAATTAGTTGGGATCATGTTAATACGTTTATTTTAGGTCCTATGTTTTCTAGGGATCTTTTAGTCTTGTATGCCAGTAGAAAATATAGAGAACTTATTGGCCTGAGATGAGCTTAAGTAGAACGACATGGTCAATGAAGATTAATATAGTCAACCCCGACTTGTTTGGGATTGAGGTGTATATAGTGATCTAGCTGCCATCTAAAATTGAGTATTGATCAAACAGCTTGTTTTGCTTGCACTGCAGTTTCTTGAGGGTGGAAATGTTAAGTCCCCAACTGTGCTCGCAAGGCGCTCGTTATGTTATCTAATGAGCGACAAACCACAAGAAGCTCTTGCAGATGCAATGCAAGCACAAGTACAATTTTCCAATTGGCCAACTGCTTTCTATCTTCAAGCAGCTGCACTCAACACCCTGGGAATGGACTCAGATGCCCGGGAAACACTCAAAGATGGCTCCTCCTTAGATTTCAGAAGAATGAGACAGTAAATGTTGAATATACTTCTACACACACAAAAAAAAGTCATTGTACATATCACCTTTCATACATGAATCATCAATATCAGCACACAAGTTTTCTTCATAACATCCATTAGAGCACAGGTGATTAATTTCTCATTCTGCTTCTTCTATTTGGGAGAGCTGGTGTATCTCTACTTTTGGTAGTTATTGTGCGAGTTTCACAGACGAAAAAAAAAAGAGGAAAAATTAAACATATAAAGCAACGGAGCCATCATAGTATTTCTTTTAACTCCCCCGAAGGGAAGGATGGTAATTTGATCATTTACTCATGTGAGTCTGATAGATTCTATTTTTCTCTTTCTCCAATATTGGCATTGGAGCTGAAGATGGAGGCTTCCCTTACTTAGAAATTCCTCTGAAAGCTGGGAGATTAGGATCTATTTGTTAGCCAAAACAAATACAAGATTGAAGTACACCAAAACAAAGCATTTCGTATATTCAGATTTCAAAGCTTGTCACCACTGACTATTACAACTGCAAACAAGATTTATGCCAGCACTGTAGTTGTAGGTCAACAGCCTAAAATATTCTATAAACTGTAAAGAAAATGGATATTGGATCTAACTCAACCCCAAACTCATGAAGTGATAATTGTCTAAAACCATATAAGGAGACTGCACATCGCATTCCCTCAACCAATGTGAGATATTCTAACATCAGCTATGGTAACGGCAAAGTTACACATTGACACAAACTATCTATCCTCTTCACAATGCCCAAGCTGCACGGAGATAATGATATGTCAACTTGAAGAAGTACTCCAAAGGACAAAGTGATCTGTATTGGCAAGCATCAAAACTGTTTTTGAACTAGTATTATCTCCACTGTAATAAACTTATAGAGAAGTCTGTAAGCAAATCCCAGAAATTCCAGAAGTTAGTTCCATGGTCTCAAGTTTCTGACACCTCAGTATGGTGCAAACTCAGTTTCTCAAAACTCAAACAAACACCATAATATTGTTCCAGTTGCTTGCGAGTGCTTCTAGACTCATGGCATGGAAAGCTAATTTACACTTCTGGGGGAAATATGAAACCAAATGAATATAAAAAATATAAAGGATCAGAAGTTCAGAACTTTCAAAAGTCAACTGAAATCCACAATATCGTTTTACAGTATGATCAAATATAAAAGAACCCTCCACAAACGGTTTGCAGTTTTTGAGACGCAGAGGACTCACAGGAGGATACAGGCTAAATATATCGGAAGCAAAGTTCGTTGATTGGAACACACTTAGAGCAGAAAAACATGACCACACAACTAAGCACCATGAAATATTTGTACAAAAGTGCAATACTGAAATATAACAGAATACACTGCACCATCACCACAGCTTAATTTGGAACATGGATACAGATGAGATTTCAACATGGATATGGAGGACAATTCGCTCCTAGCTGGTAAGAATTCTTTCCTTATGAAGGGTTTGATGAACAAATAAGTCATTGTTCCTCCTTGTCATCTTCCATTCCCAGTTACAAGTCATTTTCTCAAAAAAATCATCGTCAAGGAATGCTCTTGACAAATGCGTGACATTTATCAAAATCCTCCATTGCCTTGGATATAACTCCGCAACTCAAATAACGGCTGAAAATTCCTCAGCCCAAATATACCTCTACATCATAAATCGCCCAGGGTTGAGTTGTTAGTGATGTCAATTAAAACAAGTACTGCCGGGAGGATCTCAAACAAACTTCAGGGGAATATTTTGAAGTGAAAAAGCCATGAAACGACAAAGGCAAAAATCATGCATGCAAGCAGGAAATTTATGACGCGTCGCCCATGCCAGAATCTTCGGGTTTCAGAAAGGACGGCAGGTGCATTTGATACTTCCATGGTGGTTATTGTAGCATTGCTGGCTTCATTTGCCTGCCCTCCGGTAACGTTCAGTGCTGTCGCACCACAGATTTCACAAATGCTGGATCATAGAGAGAAGATAAGTGAAGTTAGATTGGGAGGGACTACATACACTTTGCTTTGTGATTGCAGATGTTTCATGTTGGCTTCTAAACCAATTACTACATACTAAAATCGAAGCTAAAGTCTCAGAAGAGAGATGACATAGCAGAAAAGGTACTCTCCGGCCTCCGCGCCTATCCTTCCTGACCAACATGCCACTGCATATACATTGATGCACCAAGAAAAATGTACACCACTCCCACCCGCTAATTTTTGGAAAGCTTATGTTGTCCCACCCCTCCTAAATGAAACCACATAACAACCTTGGCTTTCCAAGGTCTTTAATGGAAAATAAGCAACACGTCACAGATAACTCATCGGAAGCAATTGTCTTTTGTCATAGTAGCTCAAAAGGCAGGTAATGAAACATGACGATAAAACAGAACTATAGGTGCAGAGACAGGTGAAACATTTTATGTGAAAAGAACATGCAAAGACTTCAACACTTTTAAAAATGTTTTCCGTTTATTTGAAGGGAATGCCTGATGATTAATTCTCTGCTTCCAAAAATAATTCAATATTGCTCCTAACAGGAAGGTTTATTCTAATCAAAACGATTACAGCCCCACACACACAAAAAAAAAGAAATAAGGAAAAAAAAATATAAACAATACGGAAACGGTTATTGAGTCAAACATGACCAAAATGCATCAAAGCTCTTGATGTGGGGAGCAAAGTAATATGCATGTTCTAATATTTTTGGATGATGCATAAGAAATGACAAAACTAATAGCTCAAATCAGTTTTTTTCTTGTAAAGACGTGCTTTTTAATCAAACCTGGCCACTTAACGCAGGATAAACTTTTCAAGATCATGTATTTTCTATATCCAGTTTTCATTGTCATTTATCAACCACAGGCAAAAAGATCAGGATCTAGTTTAAGATGTGCTGGGAGTGAAGATACTAGATTAGTAGCAGTGACATACTATAAATTATGAAAATTTCTGTAACTTCAACAAATAAGTGCCACAGTTGATAAGACCAGTATCAATCAAAATTTAGTGCTTTGAAGAACCAATATGTTTGATACCCAGCATGCAAGGAGAACAATAATCTTCAACCAGCCAAAGAAAGCCAAAAACAATGTTTCTTGGAGGCTAAATAAACAAAGAAACCTGAGTGCATCTATCATTAAGTACCTCAAAGAACATAAACAAAAACGGATCTTGGTTGCCTCAAACAAAGAGGAGTAAACCACAGAATAACCGAACCACTAGACGACTTTACTTCACGTTCTCCAAATTTAACCTTAAAGTAGGCAAACTATGCCACGAACCATCTTAAAATTGTACATTATTGTACAATGACGCCATAGGAAATTCTGTGAATACACCTGGGACGAAGGAACTAACTGTGGAAAGAGCTCTAAACTAGAAGAAAGAGTTGTCTGCAGATATCACCTAAGAAAAGATTATCAAGAAAAAAAGGTACTCTAGCAATTCCAATGGGTAGAAGTTAATCTTCCACATTATTCATTTCGCAATTCTAATGACATCAAAGTAGCCTATAGCATTTCTGCATTCATAGAAACATACTATAATCATGAAAAACACATAAGAATTATACTTCCTACATCAAATTTTATTTGGCGAAAAGCATTGTAAAGATCACATTGTTATTAACTTATACGAGACAAGTTAATAAAAACAGGAACTAGAACAAGGGAATAGAGAGCCATTAAAGTAGGGGAACTTACGTGTTTCCCTTGATTTTGAACCAAGTTTCAGCACAGTGCTTGTGAGCAGCAGCCAAATCACCTTTGCAAGAACAGCCCAATTCAATTGCCATTCCTCCAGAGGGTTCCAAGAGTTGGTCATCATCACCAATGCCACCACATTTCAACAAACTCAAATGACAAATTCTACAACTTTTCTCTTCTTTACTGTTATGCACCTTCAACTCCAATTCACCACTCTCCAAATCAATCTCTTCATCAGCCACTAAACCACAAGACCCTGATCTCTTGCTCTGCTCAGTCCTCATAGAGGACCCACATTCCTCGAAACGGTAGGACCCACCTGCCACAGAGCCTAAAGGGGAGTGCCAAGACTGGTCGGAATCAGAATCAGAGAACCGGAAGCTGCCATCAGTAGTCGTCTCGCTGCTCCCTGCCATAGATGGTCTCCTTCGACGGCGCCGGCGCCGTTGACGGCGGCGATGACGGCGAAGATTAGCATTGTCACCACTGCCATTTGCCTCTATGTCAGTGATAGCAGTGTCAAAAGCTGACATTTTTTAGTACCCTAAAAACTGTCTTTTAACTCACAGATTGAGCAGAAGAAGAAAATTACCTGAAACTAGAAAGCATTTAAAAGGGGTTCATCAAAAGTTCAAGCTTTGAAGCAAAAAGACTTAATTCGACTATTTTTTGGTGCTCTTTCATTTCTTGCTTTTTCTCTTCTTTTTGCTTTCTTCTTTTTTCAAATGTAACTGTTAATTGCAATGTGTATATGTAGGAGTGTCAGTTGGAAGCAGACGCAAAGGGGGAAAGACTTATGTACAGTTGTTTATTTCCTGTGGTGCAGAAAAGACATACTAATAATGAAAGAGAAGGGACACCCTCTCCCCCTCTCCACATTCTCAATTTCTTTCCACCAACAGTAATTTAATTTCGTCTGTATTCTGATTTTCCTTTTCTTTTTTCTCTAGTTTATTGAAATTAAAGTTCCAGGCTTCCAGCCCTTTTAGTTTGTAACATTACAGTTTTTGTGACTGATAAATGAATGTAGGATGTGAATAGATTTGAGATTCACGTACTAAGATATGAAGGAATTAATTGGATATTCAGATTCAGACAAAAACTCGATTTAAAAATACATGAAATCCACGTGCATCCTCAATACAATTAGTCATTGTGGAATTAATAAAAAGATGGTGAAAAAATATGTTATGATTGGCATACCATTCTTATTATCTTGAGAAAATTGAAGAATCGAAGATGCTACCATCGAGGTTAGTGTAAGAAAAACTTTTGCGGTAAGAGTAATGTGTCCGACTTAACAGATGAAGCTGCTAGAAAAGATTATCATGTGTTGAGAACACAAGGATGAACAATCTCCTTTTTTTTTTTTTGCAAAATACATAAGTTAACCCATGGACCAAATTCTTATTACACACTTTTTGCGGACGATAATCATCTTAGACACTCAACCTTTCTAAAGTCTAACTAAGACATACCACTTTTTTGTTGACCAGTTTTTAAAATATGCATCATGGAGTCATCAGCAACAGGATAATGTGCATCATGGGATATCAACACATTATGATTTGTAAGTTAAGTGATAAAGTTTTTATGTAAAGTTTGGATGAATTTGGAAACTCATTATTTTATTGGTTGTGCAGTGAAAACGAGCAACTTGAAGGTCCTGTCCTTACTCAATTGCCCGGAGACGACATATTTAATCGGGATCTCGCAAATGCGCAGAGTCAGGAAGATAATAGTGATTATGACAACAATGCTGATGAGTCTGCATATGACACACCCTTCCCTGATGAGGGTGATGATGATGAGGACGAGAATGATGAACCTGATATGACGAGGGAGCATGCTCCACCTCCCGTTAGACCAAGAGTGTACGAGTCCCATGTGTCGTTTCACTCAAGTGCGATTCCCTACCTTGATCAGTTGCCAAGTATGCCGGATGTGGATGCCCTCACAAGGGATTTTGACGAAATTCGGACAGTAATGTGGGATGAATCTAGAGCAATGGTGCTGTCAAAAGGCATGCTTTTTGCTGATAAAGCGCGCCTAAGTAGGGTGGTGCGAATGTACAGCATAAAAGAGTGTCGTGAGATCGTGGTTCATGAGTCATCACCGGAAGTATACAAGGTTATTTTTCGTAAATGGTTTCAAGGTTGTGATTAGATGTTGTGTGCGAGAAAGTTGAAAACAAATATGTGGATTGTGGGGAAATACATTGGTACCCACAATTATGAAATGGACACATTCAGTGGGAATCATTTTAACTTGAATGTTGACTTGATTTCTCTTGTCTTGATTCCACACATTGAATTGTCCATGAGGTACAAGATCAAAGAGTGTATAACATCTATCCACTAGGTATATGGATGTACCATTACCAAAAGAAAGGCATTTTTCGAGCGTAAACGTGCATTTGAAATTGTTTATGGTAAGTGGTATAAGTCATTTGCCACTCTACCCAGGTACATGGTTGCATTGCAATACTTTAACCCCGGGACTGTTGTTGAATGGAAGCTTGAGCGGAATCCGGGAATACTAGAATACATATTCAGATATGTGTTTTGGGCATTTAAACTAGCCATTTATGGTTTTGTGCATAGTCGACCGGTAATATCCATAGACGGCACTCATGTCTATGGAAAGTATGATATTAAGTTGTTGATCGCCATTGTTGTATATGCTAATGAAAGTATATTTCCCCTAGCATTTTCTATTTATGCCAATGAAAGCCAAGAGATCTGGACATTATTTTTGAACCACTTGAAGGAGCACGCTGTCAAACAACGTTCACGTATTTGTCTAATATCTGATCGGCATGGCGGTATTTTAAGTTCTGTACAGAATTTGCGTGCATGGCAGAAACCATATGCCTACCACCGTTATTGTGTTAGGAACTTGAAGGCCAACTTCTAGAGGGCTTATCGGAACATCGAGGTGCACTGGAGTAGATGAAATATGTGCTAGATCCTCAGCATCCCTTGATGATGAGCCATAACTCAGTCGTCGCCCACTATGCATCTCTCGTGTCGGATGAGAATCAACATCCGTCGATGGCTCTGGGGGATCATGAAAATACTGATCCCACTCCTTTCGCGTAATGGCCGTGCCCGCGATCAATAATGGAGCTGACGGGGTCACCTGTGAAGTCCCTGGCGACAACTGAAGGCTGAATAACGGCATGTCATGATGAGCATCGTGTGGCTCAGGGTGGTCACCTGACTGATCATCTTTAATATCGTCCATGGGTGACTCAACACCCCTTTGCTGGGGACCCCGTCCTCGCCGACCACGACAACCTCGTGAGACACCCATTCCTCTCTGTCGACGCCTATCATGTCTACCACGTTCAGGCTCCACTGGTGGCCCATGATGATACTCCTCTGGCAGCACATAAGCAGCCTCGTATCCTAAGCGCTCATCATCTCGGGCACATCTCAATGTCTCGGCAGCAAGATCAGTAACTCGACGGCCATACCCATGCAAAGTTGTCGCTCCCTTGCCGGTATACTGCAGCATCTGTAGTCCCAACTGGTAGAACTGATGTAAGCCAATAGCTTGCATAACATGTAAAATATTAATTAGGTAAGGATAATGTAACGTTATAAGTAAGTATAACAAATAACATACCAGTACCTCCTACCTCCCGGCGTATGGAATGTACCGACCACCAGCGCGATGAATGGGATTCCCGACGAGAAGTCAGGTAACGCTGCGATACCAACCCATATACTCATGCTCGCCATCCGTACGCTCAGGTGGAGGGGGTGGAGGAATCAGGTCATACCTCTGATCCCAAACGTCAATCTGGGCCTCTATCCAGGACAAGTATGTTTGGTCAACCCTGAAACGATCATCTCGCTGGTAATGTGTCCTAATCCAAGTGGGAGGAATAGGTATAAGTTGCGGTCGACCAAATTGGTGAAGGACTCGCTCGGTGGCATGATGCTCGACAATATCGAGACATATCAGTGGGACGAAAGAGTTCCGCATAGCTCGGACATGGGAGCAATAATCAGGCAAACCAGCTATGAGCGCGTCATTATATGACCTCCATACGAACTATTAATTAAACACGGGAATCGTCAGTAAACGCAACACATATAAAGCCATGCCAAGTAAACTTAAGTATACATGTACATGTGCGCCTTTAAGCAAATCCAACAAATCCATGTAATAGGGGAGATGATGTCGAGCCTCGAACTCGCGTACGTAGCCTCGCCTATCAACCCACCTCCAAGCTAAAGAGAGAAATGGTGGAGGTGACGCATCCGGAGCCATCGGTGATAGAGGTGGCTGGAACTGCAGGAACCGCTCCGAGGCCCAAACCTAATATAGATTGTGAATGTAAAATTTAAGGTATATTTTTACTATGTATGTTATAATCATAAAAAGAATTGACTATGTTTTCACTTGCAGCAGCGGTAAAAATCCGGCAACATCTCTCTGGGTGCCTATGCACGCCCGACACATCTGCCTATACAGGTAACCTAGAACAGTTGCACCCCAACTGTAACCAGGTAAATCATCTAGCCGCTCGAGATGATGTAGAAATCTCAAGATGACTAGGGTTTCCGAAGTGTTCAGGAACAGTACACCATCAAACATCAGCAACAACAACAATCTCGTGTGCTGGTCCATATCCTCCGCCGGTGAATCATTTGTAATCTTCTCATCCATCGCCGCCAGATGGTGCCGGACGGGCGTCAGCTGCAATCGACTCGCCCCACTCAATACAGTCTCCTCCGTTGGCTGGAAATCGGTGAGTCGCTGCAACATATGCAGGTAATGCACTCCCCTATAGTCTCTAAGAGCATGCGGGTAAGCTACAGGTAATCCGTCAACTGGTAGTCCGAAGAGAACCTCCACGTCCTCAAGCATGATGGTAGCCTCGCCGATGGGCAGATAAAACGTGTGCGTCTCTGGTCTCCACCGCTTTATCATAGCCGTGAGCAACGCCCAGTCGAACTGCAACCGGCCGATCTCTATGATCCTGTAGAAACCCGTATCCTAAAGGCGTCTAACTATACGGGGATGGAGTGGGTGGTCCCTAATGAACTCCCACATATCGTCTATACGTCGGGGGCGGAATGTCTGGGACAAACACTGCCCATCCCAGATGTATGAAGACCTATGATTGCCCTGTAGCAACAGTAGGGTCCAGGATGCACAGGGGGAACCTCCATGACGATGTCTGTAAATTGAACAATATTAATTAAAGTATTTTTCTTTTTGATTGCTTAACGTCTTTAAATATATTGCAATATCTTTTATATTAATATTTACTTGATATTTTTACTATATTATTACTTAAGTTGATACATTTTCTATATTATTATTTTATATGTTAATTTATTATTTTATATGTTAGGTTACTATTTTATATATTAGTTTATTATTTTATATGTTAGTTAATTATTCTATATGTTAGTTTATTATTTTATACGTTATTTTATTATTTTATATGTTTGTTTCTTATTTTATATTTTAGTTTATTATTTTATATGTTAGTTTATTATTTTATATGTTTGTTTCTTATTTTATAACTATACATGATATAATTAATAAGTATTCATATAAAAATACTTAGTTTGACAAATATTGTTATTTTTTATGTTATTTTCTTACATTTGTTGACTAACATTCGATAGAGTTTGTGTTTGAACTATCATTTTTTTCAAATATTTTTGGGGTTAACAGATAATTAAATGATTAATTTTAATAACTACAAAGATACTACGCTAAAGGGTACTATATTTTACTACACTAAAGGGTACTAGATTACAATTACGGGCACTACATTACAATTACGGGCACAACATAACACTAAAGGGCACTAAACAACAATAAAGTCACATATTAATATATGTATAACAATAAAATTAAAATAACATTAATCATTCATAAAATAACAATTTATCAATTTTATTAATCTTTTAGCACATAAATAATCTAATTCGGATAAAAAATAACAAATCGCGCGCACATAAGTTCAATAACAAATCGCGCGCACATAATCTAATCTAATTCAGAAGACGAAAGTTGAATTCAGAGATAAGAATATACTTAGAAGTACATTGACCAGTATCATAATTTTTGCATGTATGACGTTATTGTCAAACTTTCTATATACCATATGTGTGCTATTACATAAGTTATTCGGTGTATCTAAGTTTTTCAGTAACATGACATACATATTTTTTTCAAAATTAACCTATATACAATGGAAGATCAATTTTAACTTAGTCTATTATATATACGGTGACACTAACATACGTAAGAAATAATAAACTTGACAACAAACATGTACGGTAGAAGGCCATTTGGTATTAAAGTATTTAAGTATTCATGTTGGTAGTAATTATTGGTATCATTTTCTACTGAGTCGGAAACTGAAAAATATTTTATTTTTATTATAATCGATCAATCTTTTATTTAGTTGATCAACATATTCATTTCTTCTAGCTAAAATATCTTTTTAATTCTATCATGTGATTTGCACAAATTGCGTTTTGATCTAATGATAGAAATATTTCTCTTATTAAATGCATTATTATTACCATTGGGATTGATAACCAAGTGTTCAGGAAAAATCAAATCATCTTTTATTGGATGTTCTTCTTCGTTTTCGACACGAAGCAAAAGACACTGAATACTGGATCTGTTCTTACTTTATATTTCTTGTTAGTTGAATCTTTTTTATTTGAGGCAGAAGTATAACTTTGGCAAGCTAGCTTTTATAGTCTCTGCTTTTGTTGATTTTGGAACTACTGGTAGGACTTAACAGAAATTACCTCCCAAACCATTAATTTTTCACCAAACGGTTCATTAATAAGAACTCCAGATAATTTTTTCGATTGTTTGATACTTTGCCATAAGTGATTCATCCCATATTATCAATTTTGCTTTTCTTATAAATTTAGCACCATTGCTCTGCTTTGATATATTTGTGATGGTTATTTAAGTTCTTTGAAGAGGTATATCCAATCTAAAGTGGGTGGCCTTACAATAAAATCGTTGTCGGTACACCACTTGCTATTATTGCTAACAGTGTCATGCATCTTGATATGATATTTGCAAGTAATGCATGACATAGAAATATTATTTCGATTCCGTAGGAGACATCTACAAAGAATAATCTCGTTATACCAGAGTCGACTCTTTATAATATAGTCTTGAAAACTTGTTCTTGATTAGGATTTAGCTTTGATTGTGCTTCCTTAGTCACTTGTATAGCACTTTGATTCTTAATAATATACTAACATTTTTACTTTGTGTTCTAACGCTCTTTTTATGTAATACATTTATGTATCCTAAGATTTTTTTCAACTTGAATAAGAATTTAACTCATATGATGAATTAAAAAATAATTGAATTGGATTCTCTTGCTAAATAATTAATTAAAAGATTTAATTATTTGGTTTTAACATAGAAAATAATTTATTCTATGTTGATTCAGATCTTAATATTAGTTCATCTCTTGTTTTGAATATTTAATCTTAATTATAATTTTATCCACTATAAATTTTATTTTTAAAGAGTAAAAGATTGATATAACGTTTCACTTTTAGATCTTTATGTTTGAAGAATCATTAGTAGTATTGACTCTTACCAACCATTTTTTTTCTCTTTTTCACACATTTATATTCTTAAATATTTTCTTAGTTGTTGTTTAATAATTGGGTATTTTTCAATATTACACAAAAAATTGATTAAAAAATATTATTTGAGTAGAAAAATAGTTCAAATATAGTATAAAAATATATTATTATGGGGGTATTTTTTTTTCTCAATTTCAACTCTTTATGCAGTCCATTTAATATTTTTTTTTTGGTATTGGACATTATGGAGTGGTAATGTATTGCCAATACGGAGGATTTTTATGAAATTGATTTTATTAAACCTTCCTACATATTTTTAAAAAGAATTTAATAGACAAAATTTTATTAATTTTAAAATCTTAAATATTAAAAATTAGCAAAGAAGGTATTGTAGTCCAAAATAGGTTATTACAGTTATGTCCTTTCCCTATGAGTTCTTCCGCTTAATATTTTAGGGCTATTTTGGTATATTAATATTGTATTTATGCTTTTATAATAAAATAGACTCTCCTTTTTCTAAATAGATGACAATATAATACATTCTCAAATTAAATTAGTAATAGGACATTATAATACATTCTCGAATTAAATTAGTAATAGAAATTTTTAAGAAGTATATCCTAAAAGTAATGTGATTACATGGCTAAAGATATTTACTTGTTCAATTTTATATGAATTAGACCACCCGAAAATAATTATACTAATAGAATTCCTAAAGGTAATCATATAGGATTCCTAATGTGTAGTATTATATCCTAAAACTAATAGGATTATAAGACTAATATCTAGAATTCTTGTTATGTTATTTTTGTAAATCGACATTGTATTCATACTTTTATAATAATATAGACTAATAGCTCAAAGAATCCATTTTATCTGCAACTTGATTGGCTTCCCTGAAGCAATGTTCAATGAATAAACTATGACTGGCCACCAAATGTCTAATCTCAGCCATGGAATAGAGCAGGATGCATTTATACAGAAGCAAAGAGTGAGTTTCTCCAATAATGAAGCCATGACCCATGCTAATGCACCACTTCAGTCCAAACGGAAGCGCCTTAGCCTCAGCCACGTTACTAGTACAATTACATCTACATGCTCCCAAAGGTAAAGCATATGCCATCAAAGCTGTCCCTGACTACCCCACCAAGCAGTAATATACGACACTAGTCAAGAAGATATTATGATCCTTCCCTTTCCTTGATGTTACACAAAATACTTCAAAGGAGTAGGGTGCAGCAAATAAAAATATCTATTATTAAAAACTAAAAAGAGCTAGTTTCTGAAATGAGTCCACATTTCCATCACTTCTTTCTAAAATAAGGCAGACTAGGTGCTATAACTTCATCACAGAAGGCAACAGACTGAAGCTTCACTGAATGCTACTTCATTGACATGAAGATTCCAATGCTAGAGCAGTTAATGAGATCGAGGAAACAGCCTCAAGCAGCTTGAACATCTGAATTTGGGCTACTTTCTTCAGCTTTCTTTATTTGATCAAGACTTCCTTCAGCTTTCTTGAAATTCGCAATGTACTTCCAGCACCTCTTATGTACACCACTCATTTTCTTGGGTGCGTCAGCAATTGGTAAACCTGAACCCAAGACTGTTTTAGTTACTTCCAGAAGACGAACATTAAAAATAGAAATATTAGTAGTAAGTAAATAGGAATGATTTTAAAGTTCATACAAATATCTGGGAAGACTTGAAGAGAAAGTAAAACGACCTAAAGAAAAATCATCACTAGGAAGTGGGACAGTCGGATTTAAAATTAGTAGTCTGTCGCGTAATGGAATTTAAATAGCCCTTTTGGGACTAATTTCCTCTTAGTCCTTTGTTCCATATTTTACTGGCAAAGCTGGACGCAAGATGCACCATTGAACTGTTAGACTGCACATACCAATTAAACAGGCAATCAACTAGCAGTCCTACAATAAGAACATAACAGGAGTTCCTCTTTCTTTCTTTCCACCCCTATTTCTAAAAAACTCCTGTGCCAGAAACCGAAGAGATGCATCCAGGAAAACAAATCCAAAACAAACCCATGGCTCATACTTAAAATGAGTAAGATCTAAAAGGAGTACCACAATTTAGCTAACAAGAAGCTATGACTTGAGTTGGGTGCAAATCTTCTTTTCAAACTGACACCCCATAACTTTTTCTGTTACCTCTTCATGTAAGAATACTTTCACTTAAAAGATCTCCTCAACCCCCACCCCAAAATATAAAATAAAAACTTCATCCAAAAGAATATAGAGAACAGTTTTTTTTTACCACAGCTTTTACAGTTACTTCCTTACTAATTACTATGACCTCCTTCTCTCCCACTACAGCCCAGACAGAAAAAGGCTGTCAGCTTTGAACTACAAGGGAAAAGGATAAGTGTAAGCCCATTTCACAGCAACAATTTTGTTATCACTCCACGAATAATATACCTCTCTGAGCGAACAATTGTATACAACTTTAATATCTGAAAGTTAACCTTCTAACCTTTAGAGTTTAGACGAGTCGTGCTACGTATGGTAGAGCCATACAGTGTTTAGACATCGTATTTGGTTTTAAAAATTCTAATTGAGTATTGTCAGACTCAGTATTAACAATGTCGGTATACCACAATCCAACCCAAGGGTTCATGTAAGAAGCATCCACATATCTTCTTCTGAAAACATATGCAAAACTATGTACGTAGATATTTTTCTTTTCACCACAGATAAAGAATTAGCTATTCATAAAATTGCTCAACTAATTGGAGCTAGCCTCTGCTTAAGCAAGAGAGCCTTATTTTTTTCCTTTCTTTTTTAATAATGTAAAAGGAGAACCAAGAAAGGACAAAGATTTCTTTTTTTAATTTCTATCTCAATATATCAAGAAATAAGAAGTGATATACATCCAATGTTTCTTTTGATAAGATCTAATACAGCTCAAGGCATTCACATTCGCCATATTTGGTCCTCCCTGTTCCTTCCTCGTCCACTTCCTAATAAGCTCTTAAGTTTTTAACAAAACTCACATGAAATTCAAAAAATCCAGATTAGAACAGATCACTGTTTTTCATTTACTAAACTCCATTTTTTGATAACCTTCATTTACTAAACTCCAGAAAACTGGCATTCCCTCCGTCCCAAGAAGGATGATACTTTTAAGATTTCGAGAGTCAAAACGAGTTGTTCTTTGACCATGACTTTTTCATATATCTTTTAAATATTTTAAATTGTTAATTATTGTGACTTATAGTACTTTTTATGTAGTTTCGAAATATATAAATTTTATTTAAAAAAACTTAAAGATTCTATGTTCGAATTCATGGTCAAAATTAAGAAATTTAACTCTCGAAATTCGAAAAGTATCATCCTTTTTGGGACAAAAGGAGCGCTTGTCATCGACTAGATATTTGTAAAATACAGATAACGCATCATACTCTCAGAACAAAAAGGTTAATACAAGAATTTTTGTGCGATACAAGCTCAATGTTCACTCACTCTTCAAAAGACTTGTCAGAAATCCAACTCAACAGCATGACTACCAGATTAGAAGACAGAAAAAGAAGAATATACCAGCCAGTTTTTGCATACAAAAAGTGCCAATAAGATGCTACAACTGATGCATGAAAAACAAGAAAGAAATCTAGTCTGTTGATAAATAGCAGAGAGGAACATCTAATCATATAGCTAAAATATATAACAAACCAAGATGATTCCTGTTTGAGGGAGGCGATTTTTGATAGAATTCCAAACAGGAAGAGTTGAAGATATAAGTGAAGCTATTAACAATACGGTAAAGTTATCAACTGTGTATGCTTATTACCGGCTAATCCAAGTAAAACAAATGTGGAAACTAAACCCTGAGAACGGGCTGGATGTTTGCATTAAAGATCCTAATTTTACAGGTCATCAATAAATAAAGAAATACTACACCTTATTCCCAAATCAGTTGCTATGCGAACCTCTATAACCATGTTTTTAAGGCAAATAGGTGTTCTCTAGGTCTCCCACTTATTCCACACGAGTAAGTTGCTTAATAACAATTACACTAGGTATCGCCTACAGTTTGCAGATCATCATTGTTTGACATAAGGCATAGAAAGTTTCCGACAAATTTTGAACACTTGAGATCATCCAAATGAGGAATTCAGAGCTCAACACTGCTCATTAAAAGCCAAAAGAATGCAATTTTCAATCTATAATGCTCAAGAAACAGTAAATCCATGACTCACCATCTTTATAAGCAAGTCCCCATGCCTTACCATGTTTACCATCCTGCAAATTCAAAAATGAAACCCAATTAAAAAAGTATACATAAACCCTTAAACCCTAGAAAGTAAACCCAAATGTACGCCAATGCATATTACAGCTATTACTTCTCCAGAAAAAGGAGAGGTACCTTATAAAGATTGATTTTTGTGATTTCATAGGAAACACCGGTCCAATGAATCTTGGCCATGTGATAACCTATACCCCAATTGGGTAGAAACTGGGCCACCTCAAAAAGATTCTTCTTCTTCTTCCGTTTGGGCTTCTTAGGTCGATCGGCGGACGACGTCGTTGAAGGATTGTTAGTAGGGGTCGCAGTGCTCAGATTTCTGAGGAAACTGAAAGAGAACCTGAAGTAGCTCGTGGCCTGATTGACTGTAGCTGCTCTGTTTACAAGAGCGTTCGCCATTTTCAGATAATCTGCTCCAAAACTGTCCCCTGTTACTTTCTCTCCTATTCAAATGGGTTATGCCTCGGTGCGATGAGAGATGAAACTCCAATTTGCTTCTTCGTCCTTGCGGCGGAACTCTTTCCTCACTTTCTATTTTTCTTTCTTTTTCTTTTTCTTTTTCTTTTTTTCTTTAGGGTGGGATGTGGAGGTAAATAATGAGACAGAAGAAGGCAGTAAAACAGGTTTTAGGTATCCATGACTTTTTAGTTTTTACTGGTTTTTCCGCTATGTGTATACCGAATTATATAATATTTAATTTTATAACATAATATTAATATTATTAAAATAAAATTTCAAACAACTAATTATACATAAAATAAGGTACAAATTTTTACGAATTGGTCCACGTAAATCATCATATATTAACTTTGAAAGTTCGTCCCAAACAAACACTTAACTTTGCAAGCATTAGCTTAAACGAAACAACATAATATGTAAATGTAACCTGGTGGACAAAACATATATTCATTGCTAATGTCTTCATAAAAAAATGTATGTCACAAAACCGCTTAAGTTGGTAATTTAATATTTCATGAAAAGACTTTGTAAGGCTAATTAATAACAAAATATTTAATTTGAATTATCTTATTTAGGGAGTAGTAATTAATTTAAAATATCTTATTTTGATGTTATTTTGCAGGATCTTTTTTCTTTTGACTTAAAAGTATTAATTTATTTTTTCAAGATTTATCACTAAAATTCAATTTAATAGGCTATTCGATATATAGGGAATTTGAATATGAAAATAACTTTTAAATACAGATAATATGAGTAGTAATTATTTATTGCGAGCGGTACAAAAAATATTTTTGGTTATTTTCTTAAAGAAAAAAGAAAGGGACCGCCTCTTTTGTATAATAAATACTCTTAATCTGATTTGAAATTCACAAAAGTATAATAATTGAAGTTTACTACTTGTTGTTTAGTTTCAAAATCTGTCTGTTAAAGGAACATAATTGCTGCTTGAATTTAGAGATGAACGATCTATGCGCAAAATAGTTTTTAATTTGAATTTAAAAATAAATTACTTATACTGCAAAATGCAAACACTGCGTCGTCTTGTCTAAAGCCAGTAGGAAAGCTCACGTCCTTAGTAGTTAACTAAGTGCACGTGCGTCACTTGAAAATTCGCTAACGATCTTGTACAAGTTGCTCATGTTCTTGCTATGCCAAGTCAGCCTTACTACACTCAAGATCGCTAAGAGAATGGTAGAAAGAACAAAAGAGAGTTGTTAAATGAAGCTTGGTATTAGAGACAACTTGAATTATTTGTTTGATGAATTACAAATGAATGACCCCCTTTATATACTAGTCTCCTAGGGCTAGTGTGTAATATTAATTGTTACACAAGTCCTTAATATTTACAAGATAAGGGCTTTCTCTAGAATTCTCTACAAGCCTAGAAGATTCCAAGGGCTTTCCTAGCAAATCCATAAGCATCTAGGATCTTCCAAAGGAAATGTCCATACTTCTCTAGAATCTTCTCACAAATACTAGTTTTTCTCATATGTAAGCTTCCACATGGTATTAATATATGTCAAATGGTGCCTATGTGGCATGATGATGTGGTGGGTCATCACACTCTCCCCCACCTAATGTTGCGACGACCGCGGCGCAATGTTGCTGCATAAACTCTCGGATCTTATCTTTGAATTGCCATAAGTCTTCATATCGTTCCCACGTGGCCTCCTCGGGATATTGCCCCTTCCAATGGACGAGGAACATTACAGTGGCTTTCTGCCTTTGTTTTTGCCTGGCTTAGTAATCAATAATAGCCTCAATCTCCTGGTCATGTGAGGCGGTGATAGTAATAGGCGCTCGACTTGATTGGCCCATACTTGGATCATCCTTGTCTTCATGATATGGCTTAAGCATACTGGCATGGAAGATAGGGTAGATCTTAAGATATGATGGCATGTCAAGCTTGTATGAGATCTTGCCTACCTTGGCGACGATCTTAAATGTCCCCTCATACTTGCGAATCAAATTCTGATGCATGCCCCGTAGTGCCTTGAACTGTCTTGGGTTAAACTTCACCATGACCATGTCCTCAACTCTGTAGTCTGTGGGACGCTGCTTACGGTCAGCAAACTTCTTCATCTTCTTAGCTAGCTTATCCAAGTAGGACTTAGCAGTGTCAAACTGCTCCTCCCATCATTTGGCCATATGATAAGCCCCCAAACTCTTTCCCTCGAACGCGGCTGGTAATGAATGTGGAGTTTGTGGCTGTTGACTTGTGGCTAGCTCAAATGGTGTCCACCCCGTGGACTCACTCCGCTGCAAGTTATAAGAGAATTGGGCGATGTCTAGGAGCCTTGCCCAATCTTTCTGATGCGCGCTTACATAATGCCTCAAGTAGCATTATAGTAAAGCATTGACCTATTTTGTTTGTCCATCCGTCTGTGGGTGAAAACTAGTGGAAAAGTGCAGTTCCGTGCCAAGTATGTCGAATAACTCTCTCCAAAAGTTTCCAGTAAAACGGGGGTCTCGATCACTGATAATATGCCTTGGTAAGCCACAATACTTCACTACGTTCTTAAAGAATAGTTTGGCGGCTTCCTTGGCAGTGCAACCTGGTGAGACGGGCATGAAGGTGGCATATTTGGAAAACCTATCCACCACCACCATAATGGTACCATAACCGTCAGACTTCGGTAGGCAAGTGATAAAGTCCATAGTCACGCTCTCCCATGGACGTTCTGCAACTGATAGTGGCTCCAAAAGTCCTCCTAATTTTTGTTGCTCAACCTTGTCCTGTTGATAGACAAGACAAGTTTGCACATAACACTCTATATTATCTCGCATGCATGGCCAATAGTAGACTGACTCAACCAAGGACCTAGTGCGACGTTGGCCTGGATGACCATCCCACATTGTGTCATGACTCTCCCTTATGATCTGCCGTC
This sequence comes from Nicotiana tomentosiformis, assembly GCF_000390325.3. NCBI lineage: Eukaryota > Viridiplantae > Streptophyta > Magnoliopsida > Solanales > Solanaceae > Nicotiana > Nicotiana tomentosiformis. The sequence goes on along the minus strand of NC_090817.1, from coordinate 81,154,383 downwards.
TAATGTCTCCAAACTTAGGCATGTAGACTCGCCGACCTGTGGTAAGTAGTAGGCCGTCTTCGACCTAAAAACGTCCTGTATTGCCCTGGTTGGCTAACTCGATAAGTTGTTTGGCTGTTGGATCATGTTGCGTGCCTTCTTTTATAGCCTCACGAATGTCCCATCTTGTTGAAATAATTGCAAAAAGCTCGACTTTTCGGCTCAAGGCATCGGCTACAACGTTACCTTTGCCCGGCTTATACTCCAGCACATAATCAAATTCGGCCAAGAAATCCTGCCACCGAGCCTGTTTTGGGGTGAGCTTCTTCTGCGTCTGAAAGTAGCTAGTAGCTACATTGTCGGTCTTGACCACGAACCTCGACCCAAGCAAATAATTTCGCCATGTACGAAGGCAATGCACAATAGCAGTCATCTCATTCTCTTGCACGGTGTAATGCCGCTCCGTCTCATTTAACTTGCGGCTCTCAAATACTATGGGATGCTTATCCTGCATCAAGACACCCTCAATGGAAAAATTTGAGGCATCTGTATGCACCTCAAATGTCTTGGCAAAGTCGGGTAATGCCAAGACTGGCTCCTCTATTACAGCTGCCTTGAGGTCTTCAAACTCCCTTTGACAATGCTCTGTCCAAACCCATGGCTTGTTCTTCTTTAGCAACTCAGTCAATGGTGCGGCCTTTGCTGAGTAGACACCGATGAACCGACGATAGTAGTTAACAAGGCCAAGGAATGATCTCAATTCAGTTACGTTTATAGGTGTCTCCCACTCCTGGATAGCACGCACCTTAGCCTCGTCCATGTGTAGCTCGCCATTGCTAATAACATGGCCTAAGAATTGCACCTTTGATTGTGCAAACTCGCATTTCTCCCTCTTTATGTATAGCTCGTTCTCCCGCAAGACTTGGAAAACCTTCCTTAAGTGCTCCATGTGCTCCTCCAAGGTATCGTTGTAGATGACTATGTCGTCTAGAGGTAGACTATCACGAACTGATCGAGGTAGGGATGAAAAATCTTGTTCATAAGGGTGCAAAATGTGGCAGGTGCATTGGTTAAGCCGAAGGGCATCACCAACCACTCAAAGGCTCTATATCTCGTCACACATGTTGTCTTTGGCTCATCCCCTTCTGCAATGTGAACCTGATAGTAGCCCTTACGAAGATCCACCTTGGTAAATTACTTGGCTTGCCCAAGTCTATCAAACAAGTCAGCAATGAGCGGGATCGAATACTTCTTCTTCACTGTGACCTTATTAAGTGCTCGGTAGTCTATCCACAAGCGTAGTGATCCATCCTTCTTCTTCTAGAACAATACTGGTGCGCTGAAAGGTGCCTTTGATGGGTGAATGTGACCAGCATCTAGCAGCTCTTTCAATTGTTTCCTGAGCTCCTCTAGTTTGGGCGGTGCCATACGATATGGGCAAATGTGGGTGGCTTAGCCCCTGGCTCCAACTCAATCTTGTGATCCACCTCTCGCCTAGGAGGCAAATACTTAGGCAACTCCTCGAGCATGACGCCTTTGTTTTACTCAAGCAACTTCTCTATGCAAGGCGGCAGTGTCTCTTGAAAACTCTTGTCTTCCTCTAGACTTGTGGTGGTTGCCACGGACGTCGGCTCCCCCTTCTTGATCCCCTTGACAACCTACATAGTTGAGAGTTGTGCTTGGATCTATCCGTGTGGCATAGTCACTGTAGGTACCATGCAGTCTCCTTCTCGCTCTATAACCAAGAGATGTTCGAGGTAGGGGTCGATCAAAGTATGACAATGTCTAAAGAACTCTTGCCCCAATATGATGTCAAAGATATTCATAGCGGTTACGGTAAAGTTTGTCATACCTTTCCAAGTTCCCAATTTGACACCAACTCCATTAGCTACCCCCCGAGCATTCTGTACCTCGGCATTCACAATCTTGATGCGAGAGTTGGTTGGAGCAAACTTCAATTCTAGTCTCTTTGCGGCAGCCTCGGTCACGAAATTATGAGTTGCTCCAGTATCCACCATTGCACGAGCAGGCTTGTTGTTGATGATGAGATCCACGTACTGATTGCCATTCTCGGTAGGTTGGATAGCTTGCTTCGTGACAACACCACATAATCTGATCATACCCAACTGTGCAGTTCCCGAACTCTCTGCTTGCGGCTGCTCCTTCCGTTCACGGCGCTGGGGCTCTTTAGGTCGGGACAATTCCTGAAGTTGTGTGTCCCTCCGCATATGTAACATCCCTTCTTCTCGGCCTGTGCCTTCTTTTCGGTGTAGCCCTGACGGCCACTCAACTTTTTGGAATCTTGAGTCTTGTAGTATTGTTGTTGTATCTCCTTGCCTTTGCCACGGTCTCCCCCACCTTTGACATTGTTAAACTTTGTTTCTTTTCCTTTGCCTTTGTCGTGCTTGTCATGCCTGAAATCCATCAATGATTCGGCCTCCACTATGGCTTGGTCTATATCTGCGACTTGCCGGCGTTGCACCTCCTGCTTAGCCCAATTTTGTAACCCGTCCATGAAGTGGAACAACAAGTCATCATTGGTCAGGTTGGGGATTTGAAGCATAAGGGTAGTGAACTCCTTGACATAGACACGTATGCTCCCTGTTTGCTTCAACTCCCTAAGCTTGCGCCTTGCCTCGTACAATACATTGTTTGGAAAGAACTGTCTCTTGAACTCAGCTTTGAACTGATCCCACATTGTCACGTCCTTAGTAGTTAACTAAGTACACATGCGGCACTTGACAACTCGCTAATGATCTTGCACAACTTGCTCACGTTCTTGCTATGCCAAGTCAGCCTTAGTTCCATCTCGGTCTGTGTACGTCCCCCCAAGTCATTTCGGATACTCTCAATCTCTTCAAGAGTGTGCCCCACAAGAATGCTAAGGGTGCCTTCTACCTTCCTCAAGCGTTGGCCAAAAATCTCCACGGCATTCATCCCCGCATTCATCTTCATCACCCACTCTTTACCGAGCGAGACGTCCTCAGGAAGGACCTCCACTTCATCCTCGCTCGCCTTAGTGGCAAATGGTTCTTGGGATGTAATTCCTTCATTTGACACAACCTCGGGTGGCACCTCCTGGCTCTTGTTGGTGGCATTCCTCTTTTTGTTATGGCCGCTCTTGCCAGCAGCATCCTGGATGACGTTGGCTTGGGTGTTGGCAGCGTTAATTTCTCCGTCGTTCACCATTCTCTTAGTTGAAACATTTGCTCTGATACCACGTTGTCACGTCCTTAGTAGTTAACTAAGTACACGTGCGGCACTTAACAACTTGCTAACGATCTTGCACAACTTGCTCACGTTCTTACTATGCCAAGTCAGCCTTACTACACTCAAAATCGCTAAGAGAATGGTAGAAAGAACAAAAGAGAATTGTTAAAGGAAGCTTTGTATTAGAGACAACTTGAATTATTTGCTTGATGAATTACAAATGAATGACCCCCTTTATATACTAGTCTCCTAGGGGCTAGTGTGTAAATATTAATTATTACACAAGTCCTTAATATTTACAAGATAAGGGCCTTCTCTAGAATTCTCTACAAGCCTAGAAGATTTCAAGGACTTTCCTAGCAAATCCATAAGCATCTAGGATCTTTCAAAGGAAATGTTCATACTTCTCTAGAATCTTTTCACAAATACTAGCTTTCCTCGTATGAAAGCTTTCACATGGTATTAATATATGTCAAATGGTGCCTATTTGGCATGGTGACGTGGCGGGCCATCACACTTGTCTAAATAAAAAGCCAGTAGGGAAGCAGAGCGCAATAGATAGATACAACAATCATTTTCTTTCTCCACTTGTTAAAATAATGATCACACGATAGAAAAAATATATAGTTTTTTTTCGTAAGTTAAATACTTTAAATCATCTCAATATATGTGCAGAACTTAAGCACCATTTGTGAATTAGAATTCGAAGACTCGACTAAACATTAAATAAAAAGGTCAAAAGAAAGGTATGAGCGCAATTTAATAATAAAAAAAGACAAACAGTAAGAGAAGAATACCTTTCAATGATGAATTTTATAGAATTGCTGATAAGACTAAGTACTCATGGAGCGTTTTTAAGTCGCTCTACTTAACTGTATATAAATACATACTTATTTATTATCAAGAAGTTAGAACACTCTTCGTCTTCTATTCCTTTGGAATATATCTGTGTGAGTTTATGAAACAAAGGTTTTTTTTTTATTTGAATAGTAAGCCAACCATTTCTCTATTCTAAAAGATACCAACGGTTGAAAGACAAAATCAAATGGGAATCGGTAGAAACTATTTTAAGCATTATTGACTAATGTGAAAGATCACATCCCTTCAAATAAATTTGGTATTTATTTAAAAAATTTGGTATAAATAAAATATTTAAATTATTTAGAAGGGTATTTAGGTAATTTAACCTTTTGATTAAGAGCTTCCCACTTTTATAATAACTAATTTCTCGACACGTGCGTTGCACGTGTATGTCAAGTTTTGTAGTAGAATTTTATTAATAATATTAAAATAAAACTTCAAAAGAAAAAAGTATAAGTTTTTATGAATGATCAATGTAGATCATCATGTGGTGACCTATTTGTCGAAGTAAAAATGATTAGATATCACCTAAACCTATGAATATGAATAATTAAAGTTTAAATTTGGGCAGAAGGAGACGATTTTTTTAGTAGTATTTGTTGCTATATCAGTCGCTATCATAGTTTGTTGTTGTACACAATCAACTGAGTTGGTAACACCTTTTCTCGCTTGGTTATTCATTAGTAAAACACCTTAAAACACCCCTAAACTTAGCACGGATTATTGGTTATACCCTTGAACTATTCGTAGGTTTAATTGTCCCCTGAACTTATCCCCTTGGACAATCTCATCCTAGGTAAGAGGTATGCACTCGCCTGACACGTAGTTTTTTCCTGACCATGTGGCATTTTTGAATAATAAAATACATACTTGTAACAAATAAATCATTATATATGACTCTGTGATAATTAACGGTTAAAAAATAACCCACTTGAAAGTTATTTTTTGTATTTTTTCACTTTTACACGCTTAAAAGAGAATGTATCCATACTCTTTGCCACATCAGCGTTCACCGGAGTAATGCCTATCCGATAGTCAAGTTTAGGGGGGTGATTGAGACCACAAGTGTAACTGATAATCCGTGTCAACTTTAGTGTGGTTTTAGGGTTTTCCGCCGTATTCATTTTTAATTTATTATATGTGTTGTTGCACATATATTGTTATTATAGTAACAAAGTAATGTTACACTATATGCAACAAAGTAATATTCTAACAATATTAGTTATTCTAGTATATCAAAATTTATCTTGATCATTTCCTTATTTTTAGATATTTTAGCATCGATTATAGTTGTAAATATTTCACTTGTTAAAGTTTTTGCCTTGTTCTTAAGAAACTGTAGCCTCTTTTTTATAATCACATGCATATCAAAAGTTATTTTCAAAAGAAAGTATTATTTCGATATAATAATCCGTTCATCATATGTCTTCCTTAGAATGGCTAGTATATTTTTGTCAATTTTATGATATATACTTAAAAAGATATAAATATTATTAGTGATAGAAATGCTTAATAATTACATTATTTACTTTTTAATGTCAATTATATATAGAGAAATTTTCAGAAATGACTATTGTTTAGTGGTTATTAACTTCCTATAGCTACCATATACATAATTGCTTTCCGTAGCTACCTTTCAGTTATTATGGTAATGTATTCGAGCTACTTTATTCATGAATACAGTAGCAATAATCGGCTAAAAATAGGGCAGTCCAGCTGTCAGCCGTTGTATTCACATGTATTCATACCATATATTCATGAATACAACGTAATAATAGGTCTCTCAAGTTGTTTAATAACGGAAAGCTGCTAATTTAACGGGATACACTCCTAATATAACTCACCTAAATCAATTATAACACACAACATTATCAATCCAATTAATGAGAAGATTTATCAGATGCTAAACACCAAAAAACAGAACATTCTTCAAAGTTTCAATCCCTCTTTTTTTTCTGATATAGTTCGAGTTTTTTTTCCTGACATTGTTCGAGGTTCTGCTCGGAATTGATACAAGTATCTATAGAAATATTTTGAAATTCAATTTTCTGTATATGAATACATCATGTATTTATGTCGGATACAACCTGTAATAGTAACCTACTGCCTGCATATTTCAAAATAAACCTAGTGCTTGTATTCTGTTGTATCTAACAGCCGTGCTCAATGTATTCAAGTTTATTTTTGTATTCACAATATTTTATTTATTCCTAATACATGGTATTACTGCTTTATTGAGTATATTTCATTGATTGTATTCATTGATTTTCTATTTGTATTGAGAGTATTTTACTATATTTCACTGTATTGTTGTTTTAAATACAAATGGATACAATTAGGTTTAAAATACAGATAAATACAGTTAGATTGAATGCATAACTAATTGATGAATAACATCAAAATAATAGAACTAACAATGTATTTTAAAATGTTGTTGTAAGAACTCAAATACATATAAATACATCTAAATACAACAGTCAAAAATCACTGTAAAAAATAAAAATCAGTGTATGACTTATCGAATACATATAAATACATCTAAATACAAGAAGAGAAAATCACTGTAGAAATTAAAAATCAATGTATGCGGACTCGAATACATATAAATAGATCTACAATTAGGGTCATTGCGTATTTTTGTTCTCCTTTCGGCTTCAATGGTTGCTGATGAACCTGCAAATACAGGTTCCTCTTGAGTGATTTGCAAATCGAAAGATGACTTTTCGAAATTGAGTGCTTTAGTGGGTATTCTACAGAAAACCTAACAATGGTGAATATTTTTAAAAAAAAACTGTTGAAGAGAAAAAGAAGAAGCTTTAACTGGCCAAAAACCCAAAATCTTTAGTGGTGAGTGGTGAAAATATGTGTTGATTTACGACTTGCACAATTTCATAGTTCTTGACATAAGCAAGAAATCATGAATCAGAAGGGAAAAAAATTTGTGTCACGCCTCCACGTCCTGTGGAATTGAGAAATAACAATTTTGAAAATGTTAAGAAAACTTGCAGAAAATCATGAAAAAGCTCACTGTTTTCATGGCTGAAGACTAGTGATAACCATGGAAAAGCTCATCGTCTGTCGGAGGAAATCAATTTTCTGGTTCATATAGGAAAGAATGAGAGAGAGATCGTGGAGAGAGAAATAAGATATTATGCGTGATTTTGGGAGAGAATAAATTGAAAGAATGATAGAGAAAAATATTAGACAGCGTATTTAATGGCTTAACATTAGGAAGTGACCATATGCTATAAAAACTAAAAGGTATCTATAGAAAATAATAATTTAAAAGGGTTTTTATTTATAATAAATAGGGTGTAAAGTTTTGCTATTGGAGGTAAAATTTTCTTATATATATTTTTTTTACATGTCATTCCTAATGATAAATTTACTCTAGCATAAAAGTATAATTAAATATTTTTGTCACAAAATGTAGCATATGTAAATATATGTACATATATATGGATTTTGCATGCGCGCACACACATATAATTATACATATACGTGTAGGTAATTTTATTTTTATTTTACTCAACCCACTAAGAAGAAGAATTCTTAAAATTGGAGTAGTAGATTCAATAAAGAAAAATATATAGCAATACACACGTCAAACTCTCAAGATTGGATTTGGCATAATAGTTACAGAGAATGTCATATTGTTTTGTATAACCGACCAAAAAGAACTATTAGAAAGCCAAAATAATAGCTATTCTTTTTATGTCATTAATTAACTACCGGACAACAACAACAACAACCCAATATAATTCCACTAGTGGGATATGAGGAGGGTAGTGTGTACGCAGATATTACCCCTACCCTAGGGTAGAGAGGCTGTTTCCGATAGACCCTCGGCTCCCTCCTTCCAAGAACTCCCCACCTTGCTCTTGGGGTGACTCGAACTCACAACCTCTTAGTTGGAAGTGCTCACCACTAATTGACTACCAGAGAAACCAATTAAATAAATATGATTATTTTTTTTTAGAATTGACACTTTAAATTAAATTAGTTTCTATTTTTATATTTTTCTTTCTACTTTTATGATATTTAACTCAATAATCTCTACATGCTCTTTAATATCAATACAACTTTAACATGTGAATTCTATTATTCTAAGTAATTACTTGTATTAATTTACTTTTAAGAGATCTAATAGTGTAAAGAGTTTTATACTATTTATGCATAAAAGTTAAATTTTATTTATAGTACTAATTATAATCTTTTACATGTAATCCTTGAAATTTTATATACTATTTTTTTAGAAGCCGAATTATGTTTTGAAATAGTCAAAAATCAAATAATCAGAAGCAACCGCAAATTTAGAAAATTCAACAAGCGTTGGTAACAAATATGATACTTATTCTTTTCTTTAAATTGAGGAAAAAAGTAAAAAAAACCCACGTGATGTTTATGTTGGTCCATAGGATGTTGTACCGATGAAATCCTTTGGAAGGCCAAACCAAAGATAATATCTTTCTTCTTTTCCTCTACTTTGTGATCGGTGCTCCCACTTCCCTACATCGTTGTTGTTCGAAATCTTCATGCTTTTGCTCTTGAGATTTAAACAAATGGTTGAATAGGTTTTATTAAAAACGATAGTTAGTTGCTTATTTAACAGACACAACTTTTTATCTTAATAAGTATTATTATTATATATTTATTTATAAGTAGGTTATTTAAGTTTTTAAAAAGGATATTTTAGTAATTTAACTTTTTAATTAAGGGATTCTCACTTTTAATATAATATAGATATAGATAAGTTGAAGTTAAAAAAGTAATTTTTTTAGACCTCTTATTTGTAAAAAGTAAATTGTGTAAAAGTAAAATAAGAATGGGCCACAAAATTATTTGACCCGCTGGAAAATTGAGAAATTGTTTTATGAGGTTTGGGACCTCGTAGTTCATTGTAAAGGTATTAATAATCATGAAATTATAATTGTAATCTATATATTTCTCTGAAGTCATTTTCTATTAAGTATATTGGCTAAAAGGCACAAAAATATTTTTTTATTCCCATTTTCTAGTTCTTAATAAAATCCAAGTATTCGCTTAGGGAATATAAACTGTACGAGTACATAGGTATATGCTTTCGTCTAGACAAAATGTTTATCATATCTTGTATCGTCACAAATAAACAAGCAAAATAAAATTGTCCATCCTATCAACATTCGATTAAAATTGGTTTCATTAAGTGGTGTTGGCTATGGCATCTGAGCCATTTCCTTAGTTGGAATTCATCCTTTAGAAAGGAAGAAATAATTAAAAGAAAGATAAAAATCACTTGCTAAGCTTTTTTTCATTCAATTGATTTTTTTCGATCTTTCTACTTTATTTAATAATTCAAAAACTGCTTTATTTTTTTTCGCCAAAACCACCCAAGCTCCTCCAAACTAAGTTTGCACAGACTAATTTTATAGCGTCAATCTGGAAACGACCTTGAGCCAAAAATGAAAAGTATCTAGTCTAATCTTATATTTTCATTGAGATATGTAGAACTCATCTTAATCTGTGTTCTCTCTACTATTGGATTTAGGAGCAACATCCTCATCAATCAACTCACACCTCTTATTTTCTAATAAGAGGGAATCAAAAGCAACAATACAACAAATTCGACTACCTGTGATAAATTGTTTTGTCACCTAAAATTCATATTTCGTCACAAATGACTTTTTGTGACAAAAACATTTTTTTCAATCTTTCGTCCGTAAAACACCTTTGTGTTTCGTCGTTAAATAGAATTATATTAACTATGACATATTTTTTTCGTCCCCAAAGTGATAGTATTTATGACAAAAGTTATTTGTGAGAAAAAGTATTAAAAAATCGTAGTTGATACTATATTTTTGTCACTGAAAAGATCATTAATGCCGACAAAAATACCTGGTCACTAATTATTTAGTTTAATTAGTGATAACATAAATTGTCTCTGAAGTATTATATATTTCGTAGTTAAACATTCACAATTTCGTCACTAAAGAATGCCTTTTAGGTACAAAAAATTATTTCGTCCCTAAATGTATATATTAGTGACAACTTTGCTTTTATAAATAAGGTTTACAATTTTATAGCTAAAACTATCATCTCATCACTAAAAATATGAATTTTACCAACAAAACAAAAATGTCACTATAAATCGTCATGATTAGTGACAATTACTATTGTCAAAAAATACAAAGATAATTTGTAGTCAAAGAATATAGCATATTATTGATAAGGCAATTCTGGGACAAACACTATTTTTTGTCACATTATGACAAACTAATACGTCCTACAATAAGAATATAATTGTCTTGAAAAGTACAATATAATCTAATCAGGGTTGCATCTTTCTTCTCTTTTGTGAGGTCCTTCCACTTGTTTGGAAGCAAAAGAAACTTTCGAGAAGTTATTCCCAGCTCGTTTGATAGCTTTGGTGATGGAATTGCCTTGATTGACCTCCATTTACCAACTCGGATCTCTAATACTTTTCTCCCAAAGACTTCTTTATTTCTCAAGGCTTTTCTTCTAGCTTTTCTACAATCTTCTTTGATTCCAATTGAATCTGCATTTACTTATGAAAAAATCAATTCAAAAGACTATTTACAATGCAAATATATATATATATATATATATATATATTTACAATGCAATATATATATATATATATATATATATATGGAGCATATATATTAGTAGTAATTTCTAAATTACAACTGAATTTTATCATTACAAACTTTAACATAAGTGAAAGTTTACCAAGTCCTAGTATATCATCACAAAGTTTATATCCACAAACTACTCTACATGGCAGCATAAACTATATCCATATATTCGGTATTACTATCAAAATGTAAGGTAACCTATGTAGACTTTCTCACATTAGACTCAAACCTGTTGTGAACTAAAAAAGCAATTACATGTAGTTATTGTTTATACCTTCATTCATTCATTTTATTGACAAGAAAAAAGAAGATAGAAGTTTCAAAAAATAAAATCCAAGCAATCGTTTAAACAATGAGATAGCAGCTATATAAACAACACTAAAGTGCTTTACCGAGTGGGATATAGATTTTTTAACAGATAATTCAATTGGACTCCTTTGACTTTAATTTTAATATATTGAAATTATCTACAGAAGATTAACAAAGGAGCCAGAAGGTCTACATGTCTACAATAAGAACTTCATTCACTTCTCTGTGTCCCAAAACAGAAGGTTGTCAAGTTCAATAGAAGTTGCCTAAATTCAAAGAATTAGGCAGAAAAAAAAACTCTACACCAGATGAATACATCACCCAATGACATTAACTTAAAAAATGCATATCACCATACACAAGAGACCATTGAAAGCAAACTATGGTTTTCTATTACCAAGAAATGCACAGCCTTAGCTTTTCTATATTAGCAAAGATGTTGCACATGTGTTTTTATACTTATAATGCTACACAACACAAGATGCAAGCATTCTTGTAATATTATCTCTACCAAAAGCAAGGAAATTAGGAGAGCACATTGCTTAAACTAAATTACTAAGATTGTCCACTAAAGAGCTTTCAAAAAAGAGTTAATACATTTGAAACGAAGAAATAAAGAAACTTCAAACAAATGAATTTAATGTAATGCCAATATTATGTACTGCCAATATTTCCTTTCCTACAACAATTTGGTCAACTTCTATATGAATATGAACATGAATTCATCTCCAAGTTCATATTTAGAGCTTATCTCTAACAGAGTTCCTGAGGGTGTGCACTAAATCCTTACTCTTCCCAAAAAATGTATCATCGAAGATGAAACTAGAGGGTATAAAATACAGCTAAACACAATCAAAGAGCACAGACCACCGTGGAAACAGAGCTTCAACCTCCAAACATTACTCTAATATACAGAAACTCGTATTGCCTATGCAAATAGAGGAATGATATCCATAGTGAAATACTTGTCTAGTAACAATTTCTAAAGGAAAAGGACATACACAAGAATTAGGACGAAGCTTGCTATTCTCCAAAATGTAACCTACTATGAGAATAACTGAAACTTAAATAAAACTAGCTTAGAGTTTCAAGCCCTAATTTTTGCTTTGATGGAATTGTAACCCTGTAACCGGGCACTGAAAGAATTTTATCGAACGAGATAACTAGTCAAGAGAATAATATAATAGAAATATTGATGAAAGAAGAAAGAAATAGTGTGCTTGTGAAAACTCACTTGAAGGAAAAGAGAAGCCTGACTATCGTGAAAATGGCGTCAAACGGATCTACGTCACGAAGCTCTGCCGTTTCTGCAGAACCCTCCAAAGCATGCCACAACCTATAATTATACTTGGAAAAAGTTAATCCTTTTTGAATTGAAACATGAATTGAGAATACTGATTTTTATAATTAAATCTTTGATTTCTTCAGGAAAATTCTCAGATCTAGCATTCTGAGTCATTAAGCTTTTTTCTCTAGGGATGATGCATTCGAATTGCGAAAAATATGTTTACATGAGAAATCAAAGCCCTAAGCTTGAAATAACTGTAACTAGAGAGAGGAAGAAGCTTAACATTTCAAATCCTAACTTGGATTTAGGGAAGGCCGAGTAACCTACTTAGCAACTCTGAAGTTTGGTGAATTGGAAGTTTGGAACAAAAGAGGGACGGGTTAGGCCAAAAAAAGAGGGAAATTTTGCCGCCTAACATTTTTGCGAAAGAATTGAACCAACAATGGAAATATTTTTGGTAACAATGGAAATATATTGTTGCTAATTTATTTAGTATTTAAATTTTATTATAATACCCACAAAATATGGCAACAAGATCAAAATATTTGGTAACAAGAAAAAACTTATGGGTAAAATTTTTACTCTATACGACAACACAAAGTTGTTCCAATTATACAAGTATATTTAGCAACATGACGAGCGCAAAATCGGTATATAAAACGTAGACTCGCTAGTCAAAGATAGTATAGTATTAAATCGTTTTCACAGGGATTGGTTTAAATAATGTTCTAATAAATCTTCAGCTCAAAACTATCCAGGATAATAAACCTTTGATTTATGTTATTATCGACTACAAATAAAACATTATCAATTGTAAGAAAACTAATGACACTTTAATGATTAGTAGCAACAATTGAATATCAGGGTCAGAAGTATGGGTTGTGACAAGATATGTGATCAACTATTATTCCGGATAACTCTGCATTAAATTTATTCTTAATTTCTATTGATTCCGTCGATTTCAACAGATGATTGATTAGGCTACTTTAAGGATTCAAATTCTTATTGCGAATGAATGTGATTCCTTTAATCAGCCTAATAACAGGTCCTATGAACATATGCTAAAAAATAGTGAATGAATGGTCTTTCGAAGAACACCTCTCAGTTATTCTTCTAAACTGGGTTAATTGATAACTCTCTAAACTCTTTCGATTACCTAGAAGAGGCATAAAATCAACCCAAATAAGATGGCACAATGTAAATAGCAGCAACACTTCTCTTTCGATTAAAGTAAAACCACAATAAGCCTTGCAATTCAATTAATAACTCATTCAATGAATTCGGGCAATTAACATAGAGTAAAACCTAAAACGATTGAAAAATCACAATATCCGTCAATAACCCTAATGAAGATTACTCCATAATGGAGAAAATATTCATAGCAAGAGTATTAGATGAACAAAAAGACATTACAATTCCCAAATTCAAACCAACTTCCGTATTGAATGAATTTGATCAAGTATTTTGCTTTTCGGTTGCTTCCTTGCCTTCTTCTCTCCTAAAAGTTGCTCTCAAAATCCAAGATCACCTCTTTTTAGACGAGTTGGGCTTCATATAGGTCAAGGGAAGTCGCCTCCGAAATTACCAAAATAGGCTTAGGAAAGTTTTTCGAAACGGACGTGCGCAGCCGCGCACTTGGGCAAGTGATCGCGCATATGGCCGCGCACTTTGGACAGTCCTCTGCTCATCTTGCGCGCCCAGTGCGTGGTCGCACACCTAGATGGCTTTTTGCTCCATTCTTTGTTTCTATCGTTGACTTGCACTATTGTCCGTTGATCCTCGAACACGATCCCAACTTACTTCATGGGCTATTACTCAGACTTCAAAGCTCCATAATAGCTTGAATTAGTTCCACAACCTCACTGTAACTCGGAATCGCTCCTACAAAGCATAAAACACGCACTCATTACAAATTAATATCATTTAAATCTCAAACCCTAGTAAAGTGCAGCGAAATAGAATGCACTTAATGGTCAAAATACGCAATTATAGTCTACCATCACAACAAAATAATTGTTGTTGAATATTTTTGCAAGTCTACAAGAAGTATAGTAACTAGTTTTATTGTCCCTACAAAGAGTTAAACTCTCCAAAATACATATGTATTTGAAAACTAATTGAAAATTAAAAAAATTCAAGTCTAATGGAAAAAATCTACGAGTCTAGCTTGTTTTGTAGATTTTAGTCACTTTTGGTAATGCAACGCTTGTTTCCCCCCAACTTTTAGCAAAAGAGTATTCGTGTCACGACCCAAAATATCACATGTAGTGGTGATACCTATCTCAATACTAGGCAAGCCGACCATCTCAATAAACTCCCATATCTTAAGTTTGAAACATAATATCTAAAAAAAATTTAGCGGAAGAAAAACTCACAAGTACAAATATAAATACTCCTAAAACCCGGTGTCACTGAGTACATGAGCATCTAATATGAATACAAGTCTGGAAAATACGGTCTATAATAGTCTGAGACCAAATACAGTAAATGAGGAGATAAGGAAAGAGAGGCAAGGTCTGCGAAACATGGCAGCTACCTCAGAATCTCCAGAAAACTAACTGTGCGAGAGAACTAGCACCCGCTATGTCCGGAAACACCTGAATCTGCACACGAAGTGCAGGGTATAGTATGAGTACAACCAACTTAGCAAGTAACAATAATAACTAAGGAACTTAAGATAATGACGAGCTACACAGTTATAGTTCACTTTCAGTAATTCCACCAAAGAATAGACATGCTTTCAAATCCAACAGTTTAAGTCAAGTCAATTTAACACAGCTCAAGTTCATGTAATCCGGATATAAAATCCTTCAGGGAATTTCACAACAATGACATGTAGCAATTGAATACAATAACAAATGAAAAACAAGTACAACCTCTCAGGACAACAATCACTCACTGGGCTCCCCGCCCTCAACACTCACACTTAATGGGTATCCGCGCTCATTGGGGGTGTCCAGACTCATAAGGGGCTCCTACATCCCAAGCACTATAATCTGCACGGACAACTCACATGCTGCATAGACAATTCACGTGCCATAGTATAATTATCTGGATTCGCACGGATAACTCACGTGCTATATTATAATATCTGGATCCGCACAGACAACTCACGTACTGCACAAACAACTCACATGCTATAATAATATATCTCACAATTAGGCCCTCGGCCTTGCTCACTCATAAATCTCTCCAGTCTCTCAGACTCTCAAAATCATGAAATTAGCCCAAACAACAATGATATGATGCATCAATAATGAACAATAGAGACTGAGATAAGATAATCAAGTAAACTGTGACTGAGTGCAAACAACAATTAAACAGATAGTTCAACATGTATACGACCTCTGTGGGTCCCAACACTACCAACATATAGCCTAAACATAGTTTCTAGTCAAATTTCCACAACACATAGAGAGCACATAGCTAACAACAAGTTATTCAACTTTACAGTCTCACGAGACGGATCAAGTCACAATCCTCTCGGTGCACGCCCACACGCCCGTCACCTAGCATGTGCGTTACCTCCAAAGTAATCACATGATACCAATTTTCGGGTTTCATACCCTCAGGACCAGATTTATAACTGTTACTTACCTCAGAGCGTGAAATTCTTTACTCTGATATGCCTTTGCCTCGCAAATCGGCCCCCGAATGCCTCAAATCTAGTCACAAATAATTCGTTTCAGTCAATAAAATTTATTGGAATTAATTTCATATGAAATACAATTTTTCCATAAAAATCCGAATTTTAACTCCAAAAATCGCCCGTGGGCCCACGTCTCGGAACTCGACAAAAGTTAAAAAATATGAACCCCCATTCCACCACGAGTCTAACCATACCAAAATTACTAAATTTCGATAACAATTCGGCCCTCAAATCCTCAAATTTATCCAAGAGGGTTTTCAAACTTTTTCAACTTAATTCACCAATTAAATGATAAAAACAACCATGGATTTGGGTAATTTAACCAATATTGAGTTAAGAATACTTACCCCGTTATTTTCTCTGAAAATCTCCCAAATATCTCCTCAATTTGAGCTCCAAATCGTTAAAAATGGAAAATGGGACGAAGTCCCATTTCTGAACTTAAACTTTCTGTCCAGACCTCTCTTCTTCGCGAATGCGACCGTGGCTTCACGAACGCGAAGCTTTACAAATCTTACCTTTCGCGAACGCGAAGCTTTACCAGCTCAGACATTCGCGAACGCGAACGCGACCACCACCTCGCGAACGCATAGAACAAGGACCTGGGGTCCCCAATAGCCTCACTCCTCTTCGCGAACACGACACCACTCACGCATTCACGATGCACACACAGACCATACCTTCGCATTCACGTTTTCCCCTTCGCGAACATGAAGAACAAAACCTCACACTCAGAAAATACTCTTCGCGAACGCGAGGTCCCACTCGCGAACGTGAAAGAGAAAATCAGAAAAATGCAGCACCAGATATCAGTAATCTCACAAAGGCCAAAAATGATCTGTTACCCCCTCCTCCCCCTCCCCCGCTAAAACCATGAATCATACCCCAATTCAAGCCTAATGAACTTTGAAATTTCAAGTTTCTACAAATGACTTCGGAACCTATCAAATCATGTCCGATTGACCTTAAATTTTGCACACAGATCATAAATAACATAACGGAGGTATTCCAATTTTCAAAATTGGATTCCGACCCCGATATAAAAAAGTCAACTCCCAATCAAACTTTTCAAAATTTTAACTTTCGGCATTTCAAGCCTAATTCTACCACAGACCTCCAAATAATTTTCCGGACACGCTCCTATGTCTAAAATCATCATACAGAGCTATTGGAATCATCAAAATTCAAATCTGAGGTCGTTTACACATAAATCCACATTCGGTCACTTTTCTAACTTAAAATTTTCAATTATGAGACTAAATATCTCATTTCACTCTGAATTCCTTCCGGACCTGAACCAACTTACCCGGTAAGTCTTACAACGACTGTGAAGCATAAATTAAGCAGTAAATGGGGAAACATGGCTGTAATACTCAAAACGACCGGCCAGATCGTTACAATTCAATTGTCTTCTCTCAAGGAAGTCCACGAGTTTAACAATTGAATTTTCTATCTCAACCAAATATCAGTAAATTAAAATTTTTACTAAAATTAACCATAATTGGCATCACTATAATGAAATGCAAAATCAATCAATATTTGAATAAACTTGTTATCGAGAGGCAATTTTATACAAGCGTATTGATATAATAATAGCCGCTATTGTTATAGCTAGAATGTGATTATAACATATAACGTGAAAATCGATTAGAGAAAAATTAGAAATTATAGTGAAATATTTATTATAGATGATGACTCTTATATAGATGTTTGACTGTATATAGTTATATGTTAAACTGTTCGCACCCATGTGCCATTTTAAGGGCAAATTTGAGTTTTTTTTTTAAAAAAAGGTCATGTGTTGGAAAGCTTTTGTCATTAGTGAATAACGGTATATTTTGAACTATTCTTATAATGATACGATGTGTATTTAATCTCAACTATTGACACATTATAATACTTGGGCCTTTTCTCAAAGTTCAATGGCATATTGGAACATTTTTAGTAGGAATTCTTAGCGTAATAACATAAACATGTAATTTGTGGTCATTAAATTCTACATTTCAATGAAATAATGCAACCATTCCCCCAAAATGTTTAGATAAATAATGACAAAAATTAGAATCACAAATAAGTACAAGATTTTTCATGGCTAAAATTTACACGATTTAACTAAAAATTCTAATTATCATTATTTTAAGAACCAATTTTTCGTTACTAACCTTTTGTTAAATGTAACTTTAACAATTTCAGACAAATAATTTTATTTTCGTCACAAATCGTATACAAGGTCAATAGTAAAATAATGTGTGATCAACAATTTCATTTTTGTAGTTGAATATTATCGAGTAAATGGCGTCCAATACTCTTTTTGGGTGAGAAATCTTATTAGAAAAGTTTGTTATAAGATTCGAATATCATCCCTAAATTATTATATCCAAATATAAAATCTAATATATATCACAAAAATGAGCGATATGTGACGAATTTTTAGTCGTAGCTAAGCACCGCATTATTTGAGACAAAACCTCATCGAGGCTAAATTAAGTATTATATAGGGACACAACAAAAATTGTCATAAATTGTTTACATTATTAGTGATAAAAACTATATGGTCACAAATCAGTACAATATTTTGTAGCTAAAATTTGTATTATTTAGCTACAAATTTATAATTGTCGCTATTTTAATAATTTATTTTGTGACGAAACATTTTCGTATCTAAATTTAAGTATTTATTAAGACAAAAACCATTTCTTCACAAATAGTATACAACATCAATCACAAAAAATATTTCGTCACCAATAACGTTATATTTGTCACTAAATACTTCCTAGTAAATGGCGCCAACTTATTTTTTAGTGGAAAACTCTAGAGGACAAAACTTTGCTACAAAATTTTGTGTTTCGTCACTAAAAACATGTAGCTCATATATTCAGGCGCAACAACAGTGTCTGAAACTTTTGAAGATGGGAAAACAGAGAAAGTGAGCATCATTCTATCCTCTTTATCTTTGAAATCAAACGGGTTCCCATTCCCTCCTCCCAGTTAATGGCACACCTGAAACCCTGCATACAATATCACCCATGATTTAAGCACCAAATGAGATAAAGTTGAACATTACTACTAATTAAGAGTTTCCAAATTGATTTATATAAGTATCTTCAGATGCTCCGCTCATTGCCTAAGGACTTCGGATTTAGGTTCTCAAATTAAATACACTATGATTAGTAAGATGTATTCTTATTTCATACTCGATCATATTCCTCTCCTCTCCTTTAATATTGCTTTTTCTCCTTTGTTTTCTGCTCTTACTACAACATCTTCTCGACTTATTCTGCTGTTCTAAACTTCTTTCTCACAAATTTTGTGTCCGTTAAGCTATCTGCTTTACTGGTTTTTCTTTCACAAAACGTCATATCGATCTTTGATAGTTGATCATGCCCAACTATACCTTATAAAAAGGACTAAGCAGTCGTTGCAAATATAATCCGGTTTACAAGTCCGGAGTCGAATCCCACAGGGAAATAACGTGCTAATTACAACTAATAATTTTGCACGAATTCAAGTAATCAACCTTCAGAAATATTATATAACAATTTGAGAGTTTACTAACTAAGATCAAAGTAATTAAAAATGCAGTAATTTATAACTAACAAAGCAAATATTGTAGACAAAATTTGGAAGAGTCTAAGGTTATGATTTCCCCTATTGTCAGAATCTTTTCTACTATGTTTTCTATAAATTTGCCTAAATATTCTCTACCAATCGTGAGTACTTTGATTGTCGTAGCTCTCTCTCGAGCAACTACCACAATTTACTAGACGTATTCTCTCGAACTATGCTAGCTGGCACTAATTTATCGCTCACTACGATCGCACCAAGGCTTTGTTATCTCTAATCCCGCCTTTAGACCCTCCGTATTGATCTCTCAACTACGTTAGGAGTGGTGTTGTTTAACAACTACCTAAATGTGTACTCTCTCTCGATCAACATACACACTAAATAGGCACAATTAATTGAGAGCTCTTCAATTAACAATAATGAAAATGTAGTTGAACAAGTAGAGACAAATTAAAGGCAAATCTATATTAAATGTAGTAAAAAATCATCCTCCAATATGTTCCATCAAACCTTAGATAAGAGAGTTTAGCTACTCATAAATACAACAACAATTATCATAATGTTCAAAGACATTAAACTACAAAGTAAAGAGATAAAGGAAGGAAAAACTCGTTTGATTCTTGCTCCACAGTGCTTGGCAGCATTTTTCTTCTCCAAAATCATGTACAACCCTAGAATAACTCGTTTAGGGAGTATTTATATGTAAGGCCGAGATCCCTCAGTTCAAATCCGGGTTGGGATCTTTTAATTCGCGACTTTTAATTACCGTGCTATAGACCTCGCGAAACCTGATTTGTAGCACGGTCAACCTGGCTATAAACCTCGCAAAGCCTGGTCTATAGCGCGGTCAACCTGGATATAGACCTCGCGAAGCCTGATCTATATCGCGGCCAACATGACTATAGACCTCGCGAAGCCTGCTCTATAGCGCGGTCAACCTGGCTATAGACCTTGCGAAGCCTGGTCTATAGCACGGTCAACCTGGCTATAGACCTTGCAAAGCCTGGTCTGTAGCACGGTTTGGGTACTTGATGTTTTTGCGCTCTTTACTTGCATTTTTACCTCTTTTGTGCAACTTTCATTCAATGATTTCTTCCGATGTTCCTACACATAAAACAACACAATTTAGCTCAAATGTCGCACAATAACTCACTAAACCAACAAAATATAGGGTGAGTAATGTGCTAATAGTATAACATTTTGGCCTAACATCACCACCCCACACTTAAACGTTGCTCGTCCTCGAGTCAACCACCAATTCCTAGAGCACTTTTATTCTCTTTTAGAACATCTGAAGCACTCCATACCTATGACAATGGTTGATAGCAATAATTAAACTTTAGCATATGCCTTCAAACTTCCCTTTACATTATGTCATACTTAAAATCTTTATTCAACAAAAATACAACATGTTTATAATAATCCTAACCTCAGAAACCGACTCAATATCACAATGCATTCATGGCTTGAACATTTAACATCATAGAGAAATCTAATAACGTCACCTATCCCTTGCGAAATCATGTGCCCTCACAACAAGAACAAGAGAGTAAGTTGAATCCACACATTCGAATCAAATACTCAAATATATTTTAAGGATTCTCATATATTAAAGAAATCCCTCACTCTCACAAAAAAGTCACATGCATGCACAAAGTACCATAGGCTTGCCCATTATGTAAATCTCTACTAATATAGGCTCGCTCGGTCTAAAATCACTTAGGATTTTTTATGGTTGTAATGTTGGCTTAAGGATGGGTAGGATAAATTTAGAAATAGTGACTAACCCTTCTAAACACTTTAAAACATCACATAATTAACTTGAAGCGCATTATTTTTCCAACCCAACTGCATTTTCAAAAACAATATCATCCCCAAAGTATTTCCTCTTTCTTTAAGCACTACTTTAATTCATACCCACTAGCAAGAACAAGATTAATATTTTTTTAAGTTTCCGCTAGTGGTGTATTAATTTACAAAATAAGTGCACCTTTCTTTCTTTCATTGGTTCCACTCGAAAGCCACCCCACACTCAGTCCTTACTTCTTCTAGCACTCACGTCACAATTAAAGTGCTTTACGAGGTACAAGGATCAAAATAATCATAATTAAGAACAAATGGGTATAGGCTTATAATGTGATTGCCAAAGAAAAGTCTATAGGCTCAAAAGAGTTGACTACGGATAAATTTTATTTGTGGTAGGCATTAAGTTCAAAGAGATCAGAGAAAGCCTAAAATCATTTTTCAAACCGAGCAAAACCTAAAATTTCGCTTCAACTCACATGCCTGGCATGTTCTAGACTCTAATGCAATGACAAAGACTATACAATTTCTCACCACACATGGCACATGATTCACCAAGGACGATTCCATTCCTATTCTCAAACAATTGCAAGTATTCACAGAGCCACACAATATTAAGCATCAAGCACAAAGTGACACAAACCAAGAAAATGAGATATAGGCGTCAATAAATATGTTATTGCTCAACAAGGCATCATAACATTTTCAAACCATAGGGAAGGTACTACACATGCTAGAGTCTAAATATGCTACTATCAAACTAGTCAAAGGTGCCTAACAATTCTCATTTTTTTATTCTTTTATTCCATAAATCCTATTCTAATCTAAAGACAAAACAAAAACTACTACCCTGTTCAACTACATCCCGTGGAAAAGAACCGCGGCACAAAGAAAAAAACTACGAGGATTATTACTATCTAAATTAATAAAAAGACCATATATATATATATATATATATATATATATATATATATATATATATATATATATATATGTTAGACTTTAGTCGCTCAAGAAAACTGCCTAAGAATTCCATCGCCGGAAAAAGTCTAGTCAATTTTTTTGTTTTTTAAAAAAATGGGAATTATGAAACAAAAAAGTAAAATAAATAAAAAAAATTAAACACACAAAGTAATTAGTTTATCTAATATTTACAATTGACAGAGAATACTTCCTACCCCACACTTAGTTCATGCATTGTCCCCAATGCATGTAAGTGTTCCAAAAATAAACAAAAAACAGGTAAGAGGGTAGGAAAAACTCCCTGATCAATCATCGTAATCACCCTCATCCTCGAAAGCCTCATTTGCAGCTGTCCACTCATCATCCGCTGCTCCCTTCTCAGTATCATAATCATCATCATCCTCGGACTGCTCTGGCTCGGCCTCAGAACATACTGGCGTGTTGACAGAACTGTAAATCCATCATCCCATATAGATGTGCCATAAAGTTGTCATCTCGAGCATTGCGCTCGGCACCTGTCATTGTGGCCATGGCATTTTTCTCCTTAACCCGGATGCATGTGGTTTCCGTTTATCAAAATCTCGCTCCTCCTCCACCTCTCATTGTAGGCGACGCTCATGAACAGTTGACTCAGAATGTATATGTCTCGGCCGACAAAGCTTGTACCAATCCTTGGCAGAATGAGGTATGCTCTTCAGTTCGAATTCTCATTGGCCCTCAGGTTGTGGGTGTGTAGCTGCTATAGCTGCAACTGCTTGCAACCCTTCAACTTGACTTGAAGTAGCCTCCCCGCCTTTCCTCTTTTTTAGTGGAGGTCCGAATGATACCTTGGCCTTAGTAGGAGTCGTGGCTTTGCCCTTGCCTATACCGATGTCCTTCCTAGGAGGCATATTCGGACCTACACAAGTGAACGTTCATCAGTCAAGAGGAATTGAATCAATTCAAAACATGTTCTTGCGACCCCACATTTAAGAGTTCATGACATGATGTTCAACCATTTTGAGGCTACTCAGACTTTACCTCTTTAATTTAGCATGAGAATCAAGCAATGGCAGAATGATATTTGCTATAATTGCAATGCATTTAGCTATCGATGAGCCAACCTAAGCTTACAATTTGGAGTGGTGCAAAGCAACATAGCACTAGTATAACAATGTCGGATACTAGAACTCCCTTTGGGCAAAGAATACCTTTGAGGCATTTCTACAAACACTTAGTGTGCACTAATGCCATGGTAGTGCTTGTAGGGATGATGGATTGCCTCACCCTCCCAAATCGGCTTGGGGATTTCACATTACCAACCCTGTTCACATTAGTAATACCAATCCTATGGGGTAGATGGGATTGGGCTAGCAAGTACATTCTTGATACGAAGATATACCCCAAAGTTGTGGAATTGCATTCTTTAACTCAATTCAAATTTTTTTGACAAAGAAAAGAGTTAAAAACATACCTTAGATGCTTAGGAGGAGGATTTTCTCTTCAACTGATGTTTCAAGTGACTCGAAGAAAATGGTGTGTGAAAGTATTCAATGGAGTTTGTGTGTGAGAGGGAGGGGAAAAATAGGAGCGGGCAGTAGAGAGGGATTTTCTATTGTGTTTTAATTAATGTGTGTGTTTGTTGTGTTATAACCGGTGGGATTAAGAAGTAAAAAAAAATTAAACTTACCTGACCTCACTATAACCTGTGCGACTTGAGGCTAACACAAGACTGACCTCGCTATAACCCGCATGATGCGAGGCTAATATGAGGTCCTACTCGTTGTATCTCTTGCGACGCAAGGCTAATGCGAGGTGCTGCTAGCTGTATCCCATGCGACGCGAGGCTAACGTGAGGTTTTGCTCGCTGTATCCCATGCGACGTGAGGCGAAACACGAGGTAATTACCTGGCGACGCGAGGTCTGCTGCCAGGTCTGTTGTTCTTTAGTCTTTGTGGTACGGGGTAGATGTCGAGGTCTGGAGCGTACTCATGTGATTTTTATTCCATGTTGTGCCCGCCTCCAAGCACAATAACATCCCAAAGTGCTTTGTTACCTGTTAAAACACCAAAACTTAACTAGAACTTGTTAGTGATTAAAACAAAGAGAAAATTCTAGTTAAGCTAAAATAAACTACGCATTGGGTTGCCTCCCAACGAGCGCCTGATTTAACGTCGCGGAACGACGCATGCGATCAAAATTAAGGTCCACCTAACAATTGAGGCTCCTTCAAATGAATCACTCATACAACTTTTTCCTCCTCCATGCCAAAGTAATGTTTCAACCTTTTCCCATTAACTCTAAACCTATTTGTTCCATCCTTGGATTTAATTTCTGCAGCTCCACTTGAGAGTATTTTCACCACTCTAAATGGTCCCGACCATCTAGATTTCAGCTTACCCAGAAATAGTTTCAATCTTGAATTATAAAACAACATGACCTCACCGGGTTTGAAAATCCTCTCTTGAATATGCTTATCATGCATGATCTTCATCCTTTCCTTGTACAACCTGGTTCTCTCAAAATCATGGTAACAGAACTCATCAAGTTCATGAAACTTTGTGACTCTACTCGTACTAGCGACCTCCATGTCAAGATTTAATTGCCTTAATGCCCAAAAAGCTCTATGCTCCAGCTCCAACGGTAAGTGACACACCTTTCCGAATACTAATTTGTACGGTGACATACCAATCAGAGTTTTGAATACAGTGCGATAGGCCCATAGTGTGTCATCCAATTTTCTCGCCCAATCAGTCCGAGTAGCATTTACAGTTTTGGTCAAAACACTCTTGATTTCTCTGTTTGACACTTCAACTTGACCACTTGTTTGTGGGTGATACGGAGTTGCAACCTTATGGCATACGCCATATTTTTCCAGCAACTTTGCGAAGGCTCGATTGCAAAAGTGAGTTCCTCCATTACTGATGATCGCTCTTGGAGTTCCAAATCGGGTGAAGATATTTTTTCTTAGGAAACCAATTACTCCCTTTGCATCATTTGTTGGGAGTGCTACAACTTCTACCCATTTCGAGACATAATCTACTGCTACGAGTATATACTTGTTGTATGAGCTGACAAATGGTCCCATAAAGTCGACTTCCCATACATCAAAAACTTCTACCTCTTGAATTGGGTTCATGGGAATCTCATATCGATGGAAAATATTCCCCGTCCTTTTACACTCATCACAGCTCTTAACCCAATAGTGTGCATCTTTAAACAACGCCGGCCAATAAAAGCCTGACTCCAGCACTTTAGCAGCTGTCCTTACTCCTCGAAAATGGCCTCCATAAGGTGAAGCATGACATGCTTGCAAAACAGAAGCTTGATCTATCTCGGGAATACATCTCCGGATCATGTTATCAATAAAAATCCTAAACAAATATGGTTTATCCCAGAAATACATGTGACAATCACGAAAGAACTTTTTCTTCTGCAAAGAAGACAAGTCATGGGGAACAATACCGCTTGCTAGGTAGTTTACTATGTATGCATACCATGGCGCTACCTCAAGGCTCGTGGCCAACAGTTGTTCATTTGGGAGAGTCTCCATGATCTCTTCCACCTCAACTTTCATTTCAGTTCTTTCAATCCTGGACAAGTGATCGGCAACTTGGTTTTCCGTTCCTTTTCGGTCACGAATTTCAAAGTTGAACTCTTGCAGCAGTAGAACCCATCGAATCAGGCATGACTTTACCTCCTTCTTATCAATTAGGTACCTGAGAGCAACATGGTCAATATAAACAATTACCTTCGAGCCTATCAAGTAGGACCAAAATTTATCAAATTTGAACACCGCTGCTAGTATCTATTTTTCTGTCACTATGTAATTCAATTGAGCGCCATTCAATGTTCTACTTGCATAGTATATTGGATGCATGATTTTATCTTTTCTCTGTCCAAGTACGGCTCCCACAACATGGTCACTTGCATCACACATCAGCTCAAATGGTTGCTCCCAGTTGGGTGCAACTATGATAGGTGCAGACATTAGCCTCCTCTTCAATCCCTCTAAAACTACCATGTAGTCATCAGAAAACACAAAAGGGTGCTTTTTTCAAGCAATTTACACAAAGGGTTAGCAATCTTGAAAACATCTTTTATGAACAGCCTATAAAAACCGACATGACCAAGGAAACATTTTATTGCTTTGACAGAAGTGGATGGTGGCAGCTTCTCTATTATATCAATCTTGGCACGGTTCACCTCAATGCCCTTACTTGACACTAAGTGTCCCAAGACTATACTGTCATGACCCGAAATTTTCCACCGACGGGACCGTGATGGCGCCTAACATTTCACTTGCTAGGCAAGCCAACGTTAGAAAATCGTTAAACCAATTCCTTATTTCCATTCAGTAAATAACAATCATTAACTAAGATGAAATATAAGAGGTGCAGAATTTTATAAAACTGTATTAATTACTACTACCCGGATCTGGAGTCACAATTCACGAGCATTCTAGAATTTACTACAAGTAATAGTCTGGAAGAAATACAACTGTCTGAATGAAAAAAAATAACAGTGACATAAAAAAAATAGATGGGGGCTTCAAGGTCTGTGAATGCCGACAGATCTACCTTGATTCATCGGACAACAGACCAATAGCAAAATCTCGATCAACCTGAGCCGGTATCAAAGTCTACAAAGAAAGTGCAGAGTGCAGCATCAGTAAAACCGACCCCATGTACTGGTAAGTGTCGAGCCTAACCTCGGCGAAGTAGTGACGAGGCTAGGACAAGACACCCACATATAACCTGAACAGTATAATCATGCTAGTGGCAACAACAGTAAATAAAGAAATAACGCAAAAATAATGGGAAGGGAACATACAGTGGGGGAATACAACATAAAGAGTGAGAACAATGAAAAGACAGAATTAAACCGAAAATCCTTAAACGAATTGAGCAATTAAAACAGCAAGGAAAACTACACGGCATCACCCTTCGTGCTTTTACTCTCAACCTCACCAAATAAAGAAATAGAACGGCACTGCATCACCCTTCGTGCATTTACTCTCAACCTTACCAAAAAAATAAATAGACCGGCACGGCATCAACCTTCGTGCATTAAACCCCTCATATATACACGGCATCACCCTTCGTGCTTTAAACCTCTAATAATATACACGGCATCACCCTTCGTGCTTTAATCCTCTCATAATTTATACGGTATCACCCTTAGTGCTTTACACTCTTCCTCACAATATAAATAATGCATGCACGGCATCATCCTTTGTGCTTTAC
Organism: Nicotiana tomentosiformis; assembly: GCF_000390325.3. Lineage (NCBI taxonomy): Eukaryota > Viridiplantae > Streptophyta > Magnoliopsida > Solanales > Solanaceae > Nicotiana > Nicotiana tomentosiformis. Next base: position 81,126,897 of record NC_090817.1, on the reverse strand, counting down.
ACTCCTCCTCACCAATCACAGAATCAATATCAATGGATAGAGAGAAGTTTCACAAAGAAATCAATATTTCATCAATGATTACTTTCACAATTTAACATCTCAACCTCAAATCAATATTCATAATTTTACCAACCTTGGTAGAACCGGATACAAGTCTCCCAACATTTCAACAACAACAATAAGTATGGATAATAAGATTTAAGACTACAAATTTGCAAGAATGGAATTTCACTTGCATGCTATGACTCGACCACAACGCATAGATGCTCGTCACCTCAACTATACATCGTATTCAACAAAAAAACACGTAGCAAATACTCATACAATACCTATTCCCTCAAGCCAAAGTTAGACACAACACTTACCTCAATTTCGCAAGCCACTCACTGCTCAAGTATCGCTTTCCCTTTAGAATTCACCTCCAACCCACTCCTATCTAATCATAATTAGTTTAATATCATCAAATATCGCTAAAGGAATCAATTTTAATGCATAATTATAGTTTTCCTAAGTTTTTCCAACAAAAGTCAAAAACCAACCCCGGGCTCGCTTGGTCAAAACCCGAGGTTCGGACCAAAATCCATTTTTCTATTCACCCCCAAGCCCGAATATATAATTGGTTTTGGAATCCGACCTCAAATTGTGGTCTAAATCCTCAAATTTCCGAAATCCCTAGTTTCTACCCAAAACCCCTAATTCTACCATGAAAACCTTAGATTTTAGGTTGAAATCTTGTAAAATGTCGTGAAAGATTGAAAGAAACCAGTTTAGAATCACTTACCTATGATTTGGGGAAGAAATGGTCTTTGGAAAAATCGCCTCTTGTGTTTTAGGTCTTGAAAATTTTGGAAATGAATGAAAATTCCCGTCCAAAAGTCATTTCGATCAGCTGCAAATGTCGCATTTGCGACCTGAGCTTCGCAAATGCGAAGGAGTCATCGCAAATGCGAAGCCTTTCACACTTCTGCTGCCTTCGCAAATGCGAACTTGAATCTTCGCAAATGCGACTAAATGATCGCATTTGCGATCACTGCCCTTCCCCGACTCCCTTCGCAAATGCGAAAGAAAACTCGCAAATGCAAAAACTATTGGCCCAGCTTCTCTTCGCATTTGCGATGAGAAGCTCGCAAATGCGAACCTATCAAAGGTCGCAATTGCGATGCCTGATCTCACAAATGCGAGATCAGAGGCCTGCAATAATATCAGATGCCCAGCAGTGTTTTTCAAGCCAAATCTCACTCCGTAGTCTATCCGAAACTCACCCGAGCCTTTGGCGCTCCAAACCAATCATGTACACAAGTCTAAAAATATCATACGAACTTGCTCGCGCGATCTAATCACTAAAATAACACCTAGAACTTCGAATTTAGTACCAAATCAAATAAAATTCTCAAGAACACTTTAAAATATATATTTTCTCAACTGGACGTCCGAATCACGTCAAATCAACTCCGTTTCTCACCAAATTTCACAGACATGTCTTAAATATCATAATGAACCTGTACCAGGCTCCGAAACCAAAATACGGACCCGATACTAATAATGCCAAATATCAATCAATTCTTAAAAACAAATAATTTCCAAACTTTTAATTTTTATCAAAAAATCATAATTCAAGCTAGGGACCTCCGAATTCGATTCCGGGCATACGCCTAGGTCCCATAATTTGATATGGACCTATCGGGACCGTCAACGTACGGATCCGGGCCCGTTTACCAAAAATATTGACTGGAGTCAACTAAAATCAACAATTAAGGCATAAATTCTTATTTTCATCAATTTTCAACATAAACGCTTTCTGGAAACATGTCCGGACTGCGCACATAAATCGAGGAGGGTAAAAATGAGATTTTTAAGGCTTAAGAGCGTAGATTCGAGTTCTAAAACATAAGATGACCTTTTGGGTCATCACATTCTCCACCTCTAAAACAACCGTTCGTCCTCGAACGGACATAGAAAGGTACCTAGGCTGGTGAAAAGTGGAGATATCTACTCCGCATATCGGACTCGGACTCCCAAGTAGCTGCCTTAATAGGCTGACCTCTCCACTGCACTCGAACTGAAGGGTAACTCTTTGATCTCAACTGGCGAACTTGTCGGGCTAGAATTGCCACTGGCTCCTCCTCATAAGTCAAATCCTTGTCCAACTGGACAGAGCTGAAATCTAACACGTGGGATGGGTCACCATGATATTTTCAGAGCATAGACACATGGAATACCGGATGAACTGAGGATAACCCTGGAGGCAACGCAAGTCTATAATCTACCTCCCCCACTCCCTCAAGGATCTCAAATGGCCCGATATACCTAGGGTTCAACTTGCCCTTCTTCCCAAATCTCATAACACCCTTCATGGGCGATACCCGAAGCAATATTCTTTCTCCAACCATGAATGCAATATTACGAACTTTACGATCGGCATAACTCTTTTTCCTAGCCTGAGCTGTGTGAAGTTGATCCTGAATAATCTTGACCTTATCCAAGGCATCTTGTACCAAATCGGTACCCAATAACCGAGCCTCTCCCGGTTCAAACTAGCCAACTGGCGAACGGAATCGCCTTCCGTATAATGCCTCATATGGAGCCATCTGAATGCTCGACTGGTAGCTATTATTATAAGCAAACTCCGCAAGTGGCAAGAACTGATCTCAAGAACCTCCAAAGTCAATAACACATGCGCGGAGCATACACTCCAAGATCTGAATAGTACGCTCGGACTGCCCGTCTGTCTGAGGATGGAATGTTGTGCTCAACTCAACCCGCATACCCAACTCACATTGTACTGCCCTCTAAAAGTGCGAGGTAAACTGCGTACCTTGATCTAAAATAATAGACACGGGCACCCCGTGAAGGCGGACAATCTCACGAATGTAAATTTTAGCTAACCTTTCGGAAGAATAGGTAGTTGCCACTGGAATGAAATATGCTGACTTGGTCAACCTGTCCACAATGACCCCAAACTGCATCAAATTTTCTCTGAGTCCGTGGGAGTCCAACAACAAAATCCATAGTGATACGCTCCCATTTCCATTCAGGAATTTCTAACTTCTGAAGCAACCTACCATGTCTCTGATGCTCGTACTTAACTTGTTGACAATTCAGACACCGAGCTACATATGCAACTATATCCTTTTTCATTCTCCTCCACCAATAATGTTGCTGCAAATCTTGATACATTTTGGTGATACCTGGATGAATAGAATACCTGGAACTGTGTGCCTCTTCAAGAATTAATTCACGAACCCATCCACATTAGGCACACAAATATGACCCTGCATTCGTAGAACTCCATCTTCCCCCACAACAACCTATTTGGCATCACCGTGCCGCACCGTGTCCTTAAGGACAAGTAAACAAGGATCATCATACTGTCTCTCTGATGCGCTCATATAAAGAAGACCGAGCGACTGTGCAAGCTAGAACTCGACTGGGTTCTGAAACATCTAACCTCACGAATTGGTTAGCCAAAGTCTGAACATATGCAGCTAATGGCCTCTCACCAACCGGAATATACGCAAGACTGCCCATACTCACAGCCTTTCTACTCAAAGCATCGGCCACCACATTGGCCTTTCCGGGGTGATACAAAATGGTGATATCATAGTCTTTCAAAAACTCCAACCATCTTCTCAGCCTCAAATTAAAATCTTTTTGTTTGAACAGGTACTGAAGGCAACGATGATCAGTAAATACCTCACACGAGACACCGTAGAGGTAATGCCTCCAAATCTTCAACGCATGAACAATGGCTGCCAGTTCTAAGTCATGAACAAGATAATTCTTCTCATGAACTTTCAATTGCCGCGATGCATATGCAATTACCTTGCCATCTTGCATTAATACTGCACCAAGCCCAATGTGAGAGACGTCACAATATACCATATACAATTCTAAACATGTGGGTAATACCAACACTAGTGTTGTAGCCAAAGCGGTCTTGAGCTTCTGAAAGCTCAACTCACACTCGTCTGACCATCTAAATGGGGCACCCTTCTGGGTCAATCTGGTCTTAATAGTTGTTCATAATCAATTACAGAATCGTCAATTAACTTCATGTTAGCAAAAATCTCATTTCAAACCTTCACAATACTAATAACGAGATGTGCTGCATGAAGACCTCATAATTATTTACCCGAATTAACGAGTCACATTTAACGCCACCTGGGCGGGCACCTACCTCGTAGGTTACAACTCAATATTACAACACGAATTTGGCAAGTATGCACAAAGAATTTCATACAAATATTTTTTAAAAAGCCTAGCAGGCATGACTCACTATTAGTACTATAGTACAAATTTAATTTCACAAGGGAGAATTTAAACACAAGAATTTTTATCACAAGGATCTCGTCCTTATATAACTTCCACCGCAGCTCATAGCTCGGTTTAAAAATATCAATTTATTTTAAAATACTAGGACCTCGGCCTCAGTTCTGAATCACAAGTAATATGCACATCTTGCCAATCTAAACTTTCCATTTTCTCCTTTTAAATAACTTTCGTTAAACAAAATCACAACACATAATGAATCCCACACCGGTAGGGCATATAATTCACAATTTGTAATTAATTTTCTGTAAATTACATCAAAACTTACCGAAATGAGTAACAGAAAGCCACATTTAACCTCACAGCTCTTATTAGTGGCCAACATGGAATGATAGGCGTAGTTATCTCCATAGAATCTCCCAACAGGAGTTAACACATAAGTAGATTATAGAATTACGAAGCTTTCTCATAAGTGGAGCACAATAGGAGGATTCGTCTTGATACTCAGAACAGAATCAAGTTAAGGAAATTATTCCTTTATTTTAAATTGAGGTTGTACCTATAACGACACCATCTGATGTAACGACCTCCACCATACCATAAAATAAATATAATAATGGCTGGGTCTCCACCTCTAGGACGCCTTTTACCTGCATGTCCTCCACCCTTAACTGGCCGTGTGGGTGGTGTAGTAACTGCAATGGGGCACATAGCCTGAGTGCTTTGATGAAATATGCCTCTCCCAAATTTGGGACAATTTTTCTCATGATGTGCCTAGTATCACTGCATTCATGATAACCCATTTGTGGGTTTGGCCGCACATACTGAGTCTGTGCCAGATAACTAGAATAACCATTGTAGGACACTTATATCAGTGGTGCATTAAAAGAACTTACTGGAGCACCTCGATTAATCCGATGTGTGAACTGGGCTAGCCGACTACCCGAGCCCCCGCTATAATGATTTATTCTCGCAGAGTAGAATTCACTGAATCCCCCAGAACCTCAAGACGTCTTGGTCTACTTAGTTTCCTTTTCCCTTACCCCGAACACGTTCTAATATCTTGGAAATTTCTACCACTAGTGGAAATAAAGTATTAGCCTGTAGCTCCCGAGTCATACAAAATTTTACAATCATTATTAAGTCCTTTAATAAGTCTGTGGACTCGCTCTCTGGCTGTAGGAAGCAAAGGAGGAATATGACGGGCTAACTTATTGAACCCGATGGAATATTATGACACTGTCATGGTGACCTGACGCAATCGTTCAAACCCTATGCACCATGCATTACGCAGAGTCCGGGAAACAAACTCTTTCAAAAGCATTTTTGAGAACCGAGCCAAGTGGGCGGTGTTGTATTAACTGGTCTGCCCTCTTCATAGGCTTGCCACAGACACCTGTGGAGAATTATCTCTCCCAAGGCCAATTTCTTCTTTTGTTATCAACACTGTCGAGCTGACCCATTTCTTAACATACTCTTCGATTCTTCTTTGGGGTAACCCTTACCCCCATTTATACACAATGATCACACAAGTAGAGCTCCATACAGGCAAATCTTGGCACGAACCACATAGTCCAGAATCTCGTCAACCACTGTACTTCCTCTGAAGCACTCCAAAATCCGCAACCATGACGTCCACGCTGAGTAGACATTCTATAGATTTAAAGTTATTTCTCTAACTTCTTTGGTACTGAAGTATAGGATTATTAAGTAGGCGGACATATTGCAAGTACCAACCTTATCCTCTACAAAATCTCAGGCCTTAAACATGTGTAAATTTTTAGGGAATCTTTCAGTACCACATATATACATTTCAGGCCAAAAGTGATATAACACATGACCCCGCAATCCATCCATTGATAGTGGACTCCCCCTCCCCCCCACTCGGTGCGATGTCATTGTTCACCACATCTGATGGTCCACAATATTAACCTTCACAACTTGTATAAATCAACCAGATGCCAAGGTATGTTGCATCCCCCACCTGATTCACTGGGTGATCTCTTAATACGTTCGCATCTTCAGTCAGAATCACACGTTGAGGCAATGTTTGAGCATCTCTAGCTCCCTCGTTGTTCATCTTAGGAATCACGAACCGTCGACGCACAACTGATATTGAGTGCGCAATGTCATACACGAGTGGATACAAAGGAATATGAGATATATCTTTTAAGATAAATCAATGTTGCACGATAAGGAATAAAAGAGGTGATATTGTTCCTAAACTTCATAGCCTCTGAGAGATAAGTACAGACATTTTCGTACCGATCCTTCAGACTCTACTAAGTTTGCTCGTGACTCGTGAGACCTATGTAACCTAGTGCTCTGATACCAACTGTCACGGCCCAAAATTTCCCACCGACGGGACCGTGATGGTGCCTAATATTTCACTTGCTAGGCAAGCCAACATTAGAAAATCGTTAAACTAATTCCTTATTTCCATTCAGTAAATAACAATAATTAACTAAGATAAAATATAAGAGGTGCAGAATTTTATAAAACTGTATTAATTACTACCATCCGTATCTGGAGTCACAATTCACGAGCATTCTAGAATTTACTACAAGTAATTAGTCTGGAAGAAATACAACTGTCTGAATGAAAGAAAACAACAGTGACATAAAAAAAAAATAGACGGGGACTTCAAGGTGTGTGAACGCCGACAGATCTACCTTGAGTCACTGAACATCGGACCAATAGCAAAATCTCGATCAACCTGAGCCGGTATCAAAGTTTGCACAGAAAGTGTAGAGTGAAACATCAGTACAACCGACCCCATGTACTGGTAAGTGTCGAGCCTAACCTCGGCGAAGTAGTGACGACGCTAGGACAAGACACCCACATATAACCTGAACAGTACAATCATGCTAGTGGCAACAACAGTAAATAAAGAAATAACGCAGAAATAATGGGAAGGGAACATACAGTGGGGGAATACAACATAAAGAGTGAGAACAATGAAAACACAGAATTAAACCGAAAATTCTTAAACTAATTGAGCAATTAAAACAGCAAGGAAAACTACACGGCATCACCCTTTGTGCTTTTACTCTTAACCTCACCAAATAAAGAAATAGAGCGACACGACATCACCCTTCGAGCATTTACTCTCAACCTCACCAAATAAATAAAGAGAACGACACGACATTTCCCTTCGTGCGTTAAACATCTCATAATATACACGACATCTCCTTTGGTGCTTTAAACCTCTCATAATATACACGGCATCACCCTTCGTGCTTTACACTCTTCCTCACAATATAAATAATGCATGCACGACATCACCCTTCGTGCTTTACACTCCTTCTCACCAATCACATACTCAATAAAATGGATAGAGAGAAGTTTCACAAAAAATCAATATTTCATCAATGATTACTTTCACAATTTAACATCTCAACCTCGAATCAATATTCACAATTTTATCAACCTTGGTAGAATCGGATTTCAACAACAACAATAAGTATGGATAACAAGATTTAAGACTACAAATTTGCAAGAATGGAATTTCACTCGCATGCTATGACTCGGCCACAACGCATAGATGCTCGTCATCTCAACTATACATCGTATTCAACAACAAAACACGTAGCAAATACTCACACAATACCTATTCCCTCAAGCCAAAGTTAGACACAACACTTGCCTCAATTTCGCAAGCCACTCACTGCTCAAGTATCGCTTTCCCTTTAGAATTTACCTCCAACCCACTCCTATCCAATCATAATTAGTTTAATATCATCAATTATCGCTAAAGGAATTAATTTTAATGCAAAATTACAGTTTTCCTAAGTTTTTCCAACAAAAGTCAAAAACCGACCCCGGGCTCGCTTGGTCAAAACCCGAGGTTCAGACCAAAATCCATTTTCCTATTCACCCCCGAGCCCGAATATATAATTGGTTTTGGAATCCGACCTCAAATTGAGGTATAAATCCCCAAATTTCCGAAATCTCTAGTTTCTACCCAAAACTCCTAATTCTACCATGAAAACCTTAGATTTTAGGTTGAAATCTTGAAAAATGTAGTGAAAGATTGAAAGAAACCAGTTTATAATCACTTACCTATGATTTGGGGAAGAAATGGTCTTTGGAAAAATCGCCTCTTGTGTTTTAGGTCTTGAAAATTTGGGAAATGAATGAAAATTCCCGTTCAAAAGTCATTTTGATCAGCTACAGATGTCGCATTTGCGACCTGAGCTTCGCAAATGCGAAGCTCACAAATGCGAAGCCCTTCACACTTCTGCTGCCTTCGCAAATGCAAAGATAAGTTCGCAAATGCGAACTTGAATCTTCGCAAATGCGACTAAATGATTGCATTTGCGATCTCTGCCCTTCCACGACTCCCTTCGCAAATGCGAAAGAAAACTTGCAAATGCAAAAACTATTGGCCCAGCTTCTCTTCGCATTTGCGATGAGAAGCTCGCAAATGCGAACCTCTTAGAGGTCGTAATTGCGATGTCTGATCTCGCAAATGCGAGATTAGAGGCCTGCAATAATATCATATGCCCAACAGTGTTTTCCCAACCAAATCTCACTCCGTAGCCTATCTGAAACTCACCCGAGCCCTCGGCGCTCCAAACCAAACATGCACACAAGTCTAAAAATATCATACGAACTTGCTCGCACGATCAAATCGCCAAAATAACACGTAAAACTACGAATTTAGTATCAAATCAAATGAAATTCTCAAGAACACTTTAAAATTTCTATTTTCTCAACTGGACGTCTGAATCACGTCAAATCAACTCCGTTTCTCACCAAATTTCACGGACATGTCCTAAATATCATAATGAACCTGTACCGGGCTCCGGAACCAAAATAGGGACCTGCTACTAAGAATGTCAAATATCAATCAATTCTTAAAAATAAATAATTTCCAAACTTTTAATTTTTATCAAAATTTCATAACTCAAGTTAGGTTCCTCCGAATTCAATTCAGGGCATACGCCCAGGTCCCACAATTCGATACGAACCTATCGGGACCGTCAACCCAGGGATCCGAGCCCGTTTACCAAAAATATTGACTGAAGTCAACTAAAATCAACTTTTAAGGCATAAATTCTTAATTTTATCAGTTTTCAACATAAAAGCTTTTCGGAAACTTGTCCGGACTGCGCACATAAATCGAGGAGGGTAAAAATAAGATTTTTAATTCTTAAGAGTGTAGATTTGAGTTCTAAAATATAAGATGACCTTTTGGGTCATCACATATATCTTCTTGTACCATAAAATGGAATTTTTTCCAGTTTAGCACCAGATTAGTCTCCATACTTCTCTGCAACACTCTTTTCAGATTTCTAAGGCAATCATCGAAAGAGTTTTCCACCACTCAGAAATCATCCATAAAAACTTCCATTATGTCCTCTACCATATCTGTGAAGATGGTCATCATGCACCTTTGGAATGTGGCGGGTGCATTGCATAGGCCAAACGACATTCTCCAAAAAGCATAAATGCCATATGGACAGGTGAATGACGTTTTATATCTATATTCCGTGGCAATAGATATATGATTATACCCCGAGTAACCATCTAAAAAGCAAAAATGAGACCTTTCTGTCAATCTATCTAGCATTTGATCAATGAACGGCAAGGGAAAATGGTTTTTTCGGGTGCCCTTGTTCAATCTTCTGTAATCCATACAAATTCTCCATCTCGTGACTATCCTCGTTGAGATCAACTCGTTGTTCTCGTTTTGCACAACATTCATCCCACTTTTCTTTGGCACACACTGAACTGGGCTAACCCAATTGCTATCAGATATGGGAAAAATAATTTCAGCATCTATCCACTTGATCACTTCCTTCTTTACAACCTCTTTCATGTTTGGGTTCAACCTTATTTGATGTTCTCTAGAAGGTTTGTGCCCATCTTTCAGTAGAATCTTTTGCATACAGAAGGCCGGATTGATACCCTTAACGTCTACGATGGTCCAACTGATGGTAGTCTTGCATTCTTTCAACACTTGCAAAAGTTGTTCAACCTGCACATCTAACAAACCCGATGGGATAATAACATGTAAAGTCAAGTTAGGTCCCAAAAAAGCATACCTGAGGTGAGATGGTAGCAGTTTCAGCTCCAATTGTGGTGGCTCTTCGATCGATGGCTTGGCTGGAGGAATCTTTCTTTCTTCCGAGTGTAAAGGCTCGAATTCGAGCTCTCTTTTCCAGTACCCTTACCCTTGAAAAGGCAATACCCATTTCGTTAAGTCCTCACCATTTACTTCTTCTAAGTTCATGTGGCAGATTGTTAGAGGGTCTTTTGCATTAAGTGCCTCATTATCTTCCTCCATGTTCACATCCACTGCATCTATCAAAGAGAAATTTGCAAACTCACTAGATCGGCGAATAGACCTTTGCACATTAAATGTTATTTCTTTATTATTCAGTCTCATCTTCAGCTCCCCGTTTCATAATCAATCAGAGCTCTTCTGTGGAAAATAACGGCCTTCCCAAAATTATGGGAATCGCCTCATCAACCTGGCAGTCCAAAATGACAAAATCTGCTGGAAACACGAATTTTCCAACTTGCACAAGTACATCGTCAAGTATATGTGATGGCCTTTTCATTGTTTGGTCAGCTAACTGTAGTAACATGGATGTGGACCATGCTCTTCCAATGCCTAACTTTTTATAGATAGATAATGGCATCAGATTTATGCTTGCCCCCAAATCACACAATGCTTTGGCAAATGCATAGCTACCTATGGTGCATGGAATTGTGAAGCTTCCAGGGGCGGATAGCTTCTCAGCCATAAGTCTTGTCACAACAGCACTACATATTTGTGTCAATATAACAGTTTCCAAGTCTTGAAAGTTGAACTTACTAGACATCAAGTCCTTCATCATTTTTGGATAACTGGGCATCTCCTTCAAAGCATCAATTAGAGGAATGTTTACCTGAATTTTCTTCAGCATTTTCATGAATTTTTTATACTGCTCATCCTTCTGATATTTGGCCAACCTCTGCGGGAAGGGTGCTGGAGCTAGCTTCTTTCCTGTGGCTTGAGTCAGATCTTACTCAGGCACTTTTTCTAATGCCTTCTCTTGCACTTTCTCAGTCTCCTTCGCAACCTCTTTTTCCTTGTTTATTTCCTCCTGGGCTGGCTGCACTCTCACTTTTGTTAACTCAGTTGACTCATCTACCTCAATTGGCACTAACACAAGTGTTTCAGTTTATCGATTCTCACGAGCGATTTCTTGCTTAAATCAAGATCTCTACCATTTCTCAAACTCACTACCATAAGTTGATTCGGGCCCTGCTCCTTCGGATTGACATGTGTGTCTGCAGGTAAATTCCCTTAAGGATGATTATTTAGAGCCATAGATATCTGCCCTAATTGAATCTCAATGCATTTTATCACTGACTCTTGTGATTCCACCTTCTCTCACATTTTTCCATTAGGCCCAATCAGTTGTTGCAGCATTCCTTTAATTTAAGACAACCCATAATCTCGTCTCACTAGTTGTTGATAAGATAGCTGCTGAATTTGTTGACTATATCCATGTTGCCTTTGGTAAGGCACTACTTGACCCTGTGGTGGCATAGCTCCAGGATTGTTGGTGTTATTGTATTGTTGTTGTGCTGGCCTATACTGTTGATTCTGCCGCCCCCAATTCTGACCACTTTGCCTCTGGCTTCCATAGTTGCCCACATAGTTCATATTCTCCTGATAGTTTTGGTTGTCATTTTCACCACTCCACGAGCACACGTATGGTTGGTTAATGTATAGTGTACAAAATCCCCCATTAGTTGTGTCAACTATGTGTACCTGCTTCTGTCCTGATTCATCAATCTTCTTGGTGAGGATACTCATTTGCGTCATCAGAGTAGCTATATTCTCGGCTATGGAGTTGTTAGGGTCCAATGCTACTGAGTGAACTATAGGGGAGATTGTAGTGTCTCTTGTCATCCAGCCTGAGTTTTGAGCCATTTTATCTACAGGACCTTACATTTTCTAAATGGCTAAAAAAGTGTTCCACATTTTGAAGCATCAACATTAGCCTTCAAGTTATCTGTCAATCCCATGTAAAACTGTTGTCCCAACATCTGATCTAGAATGCCATGATGTGGACACTTAACCAGCATACCTTTGAACCTCTCCCACATTTTTTGCAATGTTTCAGCTGGTTTCTGCCTCAATCTCAATATTTCATCAACTTGCTTGGCGGTCTTATTAGGTGGGTAGAACTTATTCAAAAACTGCTTGACTAATTCCTCCCAAGTGGTGATGGAATTTATGGGGAGCGAATTAAGCCAAGACTAGGATTTTCCTATCACTGAGAATGGAAACAACAACAGTCTTATTGCTTTCGGTGTCACATTCAGTTGCCTTTGCGTGACACAAATTGACAAAAACAATTTCAGATGTTGTTGTGGATCTTCAATGTAAGACCCGGAGAACAGTCCCTTGTTTTGCAGCAGGTGTAGCATGCTGTTTGTGATTTGAAATGACTCCGCTTGAATCTAAGGAGCTGCAATTGCATTTGCCAAATTTTCAGCGGTGGGTTATGCCCAATCATACAAAGCTGCTTCTGGCACAAGAGGTGCCATACCCTGATTGTTCGGGTCATTCACATTGTATCAGTTGTTTTGATTATCCAAAACGTCACCCATGTCTAATTCAATTTGTTCACTTGGATGTTGTTTACGTTTGTCCTTCCTGTTTGCATGATTTAATGCCTTGAAAGCTTTCTTAGGATCCGGTGATGCTTCAAACAATTCACCAGTTCTTGAGGCATTTCTAAGCATGCACCTATACACAAAAGACTACAAACGTTAGAATTTCAATATAATGAATTTAAAATGAAGAAAATTGACTAAACTAAGATTCCTAGCAATTCTTCTAGCTGTTATTAATAACAATGTTGCTTCCCCGGCAACGACGCTAAAATTTGATCACGCCCAACTATGTCTTATAAAAAGGACTAAGCGATCGTTACAAATATAATCCGATTTACAAGTCCGGAGTCGAATCCCACGGGGAAATAACGTGCTAATTACAACTAATAGTTTTGCACGAATTCAAGTAATCAATCTTCAGAAATATTACCTAATAATTTGAGAGTTTACTAACAAAGATCAAAGTAATTAAAAATGCAGTAATTTATAACTAACAAAGAAAATATTGTAGAGAAGATTTGGAAGAGTCTAAGGTTATGATTTTCCCTATTATCGGAATCTTTCCCACTATATTTTCTATGAATTTGCCTAAATATTCTCTACCAATCATGAGTACTTTGATTGTCGTAGCTCTCTCTTGAGAAACTACCATAATTTACTAGACGTATTCTCTCGAACTACGCTAGTAGGCACTAATTTACCACTCACTACGATCGCACCAAGGCTTTGTTATCTCTAATCCCGCCTTTAAACCATCCATATTGATCTCTCAACTACGTTAGGAGGGGTGTTGTTCAATAACTACCTAAATGTGTACTCTCTCTCGAACAATATACATACTAAATAGGAACAGTTAATTGAGATCTCTTCAATTAACAACAATGAAAATGTAGTTGAACAAGTAGAGACAAATCATAGGTAAATCTATATTAAATGTAGTAGAAAATCATCCTCCAATAGGTTCCATCAAACCTTAGATAATAGAGTTTAGCTACTCATAAATACCACAACAATTAATATAATGTTCAAAGACATTAAACTACAAAGTAAAGAGATAAAGGAAGGAAACACTCGTTTGATTCTTGCTCCACGGTCTTGGCAAACTTTTTCTTCTCCAAAATCATGACCAACCCTAGAATAACTCGTTTGGGGAGTATTTATATGTAAGGCCGAGATCCTTCAGTCCAAATCCGGGTTAGGGTCTTTTAACCCGCGACTTTTAATTACAGTACTATATACCTCGCGAAGCCTGGTCTGTAGCGCGATCAACCTAGCTATAGACCTCGTGAAGCCCGGTCTATAGCACGGTCAACCTGGCTATAAAACTAGCAAAGCCTGGTCTATAGCGCGGTCAACCTGGCTATAGACCTCGCGAAGCCTGGTCTATAGCGCGGTCAACTTAGCTATAGACTTCGCGAAGCCTGGTCTATAGCACGGTCAACCTGGCTATAGACCTCACAAAGCCTGGTCTGTAGTCTATAGCACGATTTGGGTACTTGATGCTTTTGCGCTCTTTTCTTGCTTTTTTATCCTCTTTTTGTGCAACTTTCATTTAATGATTTCTTCTGATGTTTCTACACATAAAACAATACAATTTAGCTTAAATATCGCACAATAACTCACTAAACCAACAAAATATTTGGTGAGTAATGTGCTAAAATGTCACGACCCCAAGTCCACTAGTCGTGATGGCACCTAACCTAACCCGCTAGATAAGCCAACTAATAACCATCCAATTTCAATAATATTAATAAGATAATTGAACAAAAGGAATTATCTGAATTTTATACATTTCCCCTAAGAACTGGTAGTACAAATCATGAGCTTCTAATAATAGAGTTTACAAAGTGAAAATGAAATAAATACATAGTCTGTTTGAATAGTACATAAACAGAGTTTTATAGATCTAAAGCTACCACGAACAAGAGGCAACTACAGCCGGGACGCAGGTACATCTTCAATTCAGCTCCCATCGAACACAGCAATATCAGCAGCCAACATCTGCACCCAAGGTGCAAAAGTGTAGTATGAATACAACCGATCCCATATACTCAATTAGTAACAAACCTAACCTTAGTTTGAAAGTAGTGACGTGTTTGTACCAAGGTCGGGTCCAAAACCAATATCCCACAACAGTTCATAACAGCATAATACAAGTAATAAAAGATGTATCTCAGAAGTAAAATGCTCAGCTCGTTCACAATTCCAGAAATTAGTCATGCTTTTCAAGTATCTTAGAGAAAACCCCAAATCTTTTACCGAAAATGCCAAAAATACGAGTAAGTTTGAAAACTGTAACTTTTCCAAATATCCTTTCCACAATAAATAAGATGTTTCATTTTCTTTCGAGATAGCAAGTGTGAAATACCTCTCTATGCCCACATATCAATGTGTGTAAAAAGTCACGAATGACGTGATACCGTACAACACGAGGAAAAATGCGTCTTTATGCATGTATGTCATGTGTACATGCCAATGTCATGTATCTCAGAGATGAATCACGTACTCACACGCTTAGAGTATTCAATCTCACTGTCTCGCATTCTCTCTCACTATGCTCAAGGCTCAGCACACTCAATCACTCAGCATTATACAATGCCTACTAGGACGTGCAGCCCGATCCATATATGACCATAAAGCCCATTGTGGGGTGCGACCCGATCCACATATATATAGTCGACTGCACTCACTGGGGGTGTGCAGACTCCGGAGGGGCTCCTTCAGCCCAAGCGCTATATCGTTGCGGCGTGCAGCCCGATCCCATAACATATAAATAGCCATAAGGCTCGCAGCGGCGTGCAACCCGATCCATATATATATATATATATATACACATACATCCCTAAGCATGTTGCGGCGTGCAACCAGACCCATATAAAATATAATCAATATAATATGCTGCGGCGTGCAGCCCGATCCCAAAATGTCACTCCCACTCAGGCCCTCGACCTCACTCAGTCATCAATCTCTCCAGTCTTACTCTCAGGCTCACAATGTCATGAAACTAGCCCGACAACAATGATATGACGTATCAATAAATAATATCTAAGACTGAGATATGGTATGAATACATGAATATGACTGAGTACGAAATATCAATGAAATCAGTGAGATGACTGTCACGACCCAAACTGATGGGCCACGATGGGCACCCAGTACTTTTCTCAACCGAGTACCAACATAACATATATTTCTTATAACATCATCATAGGTAAGTGGGCCAGAAGGGGCGTCATGAGATAAATAGAGTAAACATGAGGGAATTACCCGACATAGAACAACCCAACCTGATATAAAAACTCATACACGTGACATACGGGCCTATAAGCCAACATGATCATTTATAAATTCAAAATATAGGCCGACAAGGACATACAAATACCCGTACACATGACGTCTATCTACAAGCCTCTAAGAATACATAATTGTCATAAAGGTCGGGACAGAGTCCCGCCATACCAATCAATACATGTCCTAATGATACTGACCAAATAGCAACTCCGGAGCAAATGGAGCGCACCAACATCTTCCCCTGAGCTGATAGACTACTTGGAGGGCTCTCAACTTGTCTATCGAGACCTGCGGGCATGAAACACAGCGTCCCCAGGCAAAAAGGACGTCAGTACAAATGATGTACCGAGTATGTAAGAAATGAAAATCCGTAAACAATAGACATGAGAGAAACATGGAGTAAAAGACTCAACATGTCTATCTGAATAGCTCTGTGAATCATTTAATATTATAATTCCATGCATATATGTATAAATGTCATACCATGCATGGGTATATGCGTTCATAACATCATCAAGCCTCTGAGGGCATCCCATCATATCATCTCGTCCATTGTGGACAAATCATCAACGTATACCAACTGATCAGGTGGTGGTGCGTATATAACACCGTAACCTTTTCCCATATCACATATACATATAATATACGCGTATAAAATGCCATCTGGTCATGGGTCAATGTACTTGTATAAATGCATGAAATGCATAAGAAATACGTCAATAAGATCAATGAACCTTTCAGATAAACTTTATCAAATACGTATTTTTCTGAGACGCATGAACAGAAGATATAATAATAATTCGCATGGGGAATTAAGAACGTAGGCATCTTTAATACTTCTATGAATAGAGTCATTTATAAAAATTGTGCGTTTACGCATTTCGTTTGTATCGTATTGATCATGCCTAAAGAAAATAAGGGATAGCCTTAATATACCTAGACCGATTCTCTTGAAAATTCCTCTAACACACGTCTTTTGCGACGAACACATAACGGCGGATCGAATTAGGGAAAAAAATTATATGAAATTCTTGAGAAAGATTACACCGCACTCCCTTAGAATCGCAAAAATCCCGTTGCTATAACATTATGTACTATAATTTTGTATTAAGATTTCTTGGTTGGAGATCCGTTACATTTGTAGATGTAGAACACCTCCATTTTGGTGAATTTGATCACAATTTTGGATGGCTTTTCTTGCTGAAGCAAATCACGTTTTCCATTCCATATATTTGTGAATTTGAGACTTTTATAGCTTAGCCAAGATTCCTTCTAATGGTGCCATAACTTTTTCCTATTCTCTAAGTTATAATTGTTATCAAAAAGTTTTTAAAGAATGACAAAAAATTGAGAATGTGAAATCAAAGTGATTGGGAAAGCATAAGAATAGTGGTCTTGGTTCGTAAGGAAATCTTTACGTCTCTCATGTAAAGATTTGTGAGTCTTGGTTCTTAATGCTAATTCCAACAAGCTTTTCTTTGTTTGCAGCTTCGTATATCAAATAAAGAACTAAACCAAGGTTGTTATCCAATGGCTCTAACGTGTAAACAAGGCAATTTATGTCTCATGACTCATCATGCCCATTTGTGCCACTTTGGCTTGGTTTAATGCCATGTGGCAACCCTTAAAAGGATCATTATCCACTTAATCCTTACTTAATACCATAATTATCCCCACAATTAATCAATTATCCACATAATTAAGAATTATCTCAATTTACTTAAAAAATTACTACTCACTTTTAATACGCTTTATACACCTTACTCTCATGGCCATGTGGTACCTTGTATGGTACTAGTCCATAAATACCGGATATTTTAGCACGGGCCGTATTTTATCCCAAAATGTCAAACTTCGACGAAATTCATTTTCTTCGATTTGCTTATCCTCTCACCTTCACGAATTTACTCATCACTTTTTTGAAATAGCATAATGCTTTTAATCCCATAATAATCCCATTCCCGAACTTACGTCGATTAACTTATGACGAAACTTTAACATACAAAAATATGGGATGTAATATCTCATTTCCGAGCTTCCATCAATTTACTTATGGCGTACTTTCACGTACGAAATCATGGGGTGTAACATCATCCCCCCCCCCTCCTTGGAACATTCGTCCTCGAATGTTGACTGATGCACTTATCATTCTCATAACCCATAGCTCTTGCGAATACTTTAATACTCTCCTTGCCATTTAGGCAACTGTTCTGTGAATAAATCCAAATGCCAGGGCATTCTCCCCTTAGGCCTCTTTCTCACACCACGACTCATGGTCGAAATCATTCCAATCTTGTAACTGTTGCTATCTTTTATCATGCAGCATGTACGACTCTAACTTTATAAATGCATCTGTAACGACCCGGACGGTCGTTTTGAAAGTAATAGCCCTGATCCCCTATTTACTACTTCTCCCATATCTATTTCTGCTATTGTGTCTTGCCGGGAGGGTTCGTTTTAGTTTTTAGAGTGTTTTGGGACACTTAGTCCCTAAAACGGGAGCTTAAGTCTTAGAATTATGACCATAGTCGGAACTGTGTGAAGACGACTCCGGAATAGAGTTTCTTCAGTTCCGTTAGCCCCGTTAGGTGATTTTGGACTTTTGGTCGTGTCTGGATTGTGTTTTGGAGGTCCGTAGCTTATTTAGGCTTGAATTGGCGAAAGTCGAATTTTTGGAGTTTTGGACTGGTAGTGGAAATTTTGATATCGGGATTAGATTCTGATTCCGGAAGTTGGAGTAGGTCCGTAATGTTGAATATGACTTGTGTGCAAAATTTGGGGTCAATCGGACGTGGTTTGATAGGTTTCGGTAACGGTTGTAGAATTTTAAAGTTTCAAGTTCTTTAAGTTTGAATCAGAGGATGATTTGTGATTTTAGCGTTAGTTGATATGATTTGAGGACTCGACTTAGTTTGTATGGTGTTTTTTGATTGGTTGGTAAGTTTGGTCGAGGTCCCGGGGGGCCTCGGGTGAGTTTTGGGTGCTTAACGGGTGAAAGCTTGGACATAGAAGAGTTTTGAAGTTGCTGGTTTTGGTGTTTTTGCACCTGCGGTAGGAAGTCCGCAGGTGCGGCCTCGCTGAAGCGAGGGTAGGATTGCATGTGTGCTTTTAGGCTGGGGAGTCAGTGGTCGCAGATGTGACGAGAGAGCCGCAGGAGCGGAGCCGCATCTGCGGAAGGGCAGTCGCAGATGCGGAGATGAGAAGGACCCAAGGTTCCGCAGAAACGGACGATTGAGCGCGCATCCGCGAGTGCGGACTTAGGCGCACAGGTGCGGGCTCTGGAGTTTTATGAAAACTCGCAGGTGCGGCATCCTAGCCATAGAAGCGGTACCGCATGTGCGGTTCTGGGCCCGCAGAAGCGAGTTCGCTGGGCAGAAAAGAGAGAGTTTCGAGGGATTGAGTCATTTCTCCATTTTTGGACTTGGGAGCTCGGAATTGGCGATTCTTTGAGGGATTTTCAGAGAGAGTTTTTGGGTAATGATTGCTAACTCCTTTATGGTTATATTCCACTAATCTATGGTTGATTTCATCATTTAATTTCGGATTTTGGGGTTGAAATTGGGAAACATTTGGAAGAACTTCTTCAACAAAGATTTCGAGTTTTGAAAGGGGATTTGTGGTCGGATTTGATTAATTTTTATATGGTTAGACTCGTGAGTGAATGGGTGTTTGTATTTTGTGACTTTTACCCGATTCTGAGGCGTGGGCCCCATGGGCAATGTTTGAGTTAATTTCGGAATTTTTGTTAAAGTGTTGATTTTATTAATTAGATGAGTCTATTATGGTTGTATTTATGATATGTAATTGCTTTTGGCTAGATTTGGGCCATTCAGAGACGGATATTCATGGAAAAGGCATTGTGACTGATTGATTGAGCTTGGTTCGAGGTAAGTGGCTTGCCTAACTTTGTGTGGGGAAAATCCCCTTAAGATTTGGAACTATTGTGATATGTGAGCATCGTGTACGT
Organism: Nicotiana tomentosiformis; assembly: GCF_000390325.3. Classification (NCBI taxonomy): domain Eukaryota; kingdom Viridiplantae; phylum Streptophyta; class Magnoliopsida; order Solanales; family Solanaceae; genus Nicotiana; species Nicotiana tomentosiformis. The sequence goes on along the minus strand of NC_090817.1, from coordinate 81,106,748 downwards.
GAGGTAACGAGTACGTACATGGGCTAGTTGTGGTAAAACCCGATTTTCTTACTGAACAACAACATGTTTTCCTATTATTTTGAGTTATACCATTTAATGAGTACTAATCTATTTTCATTCTTAATTGAGTTATTCCAATATGTGTAGCTATCATGTTTAGTCTAATACAACATATCTACGTGTCTTAATAGTTTATATGAATTCTGTGCAACATGCTTAGTGAATTTCCTGCTTCCTCCCTGACTGGTACTTAGTCTAAATCGTAAGAATTTCGTGATGTAGTGGTATTTTTATTGTTCGCGATGCATATTTACTTTGGGACTACGGAACGGTATTTCGGGAGATCCCCCTGTACTGCATATGTACTTTGGGACTACGGAACGGTATTCCAGGAGATCCCCATGTACTGCATATTTACTTTGGGACTACGGAACGGTATTCCGGGAGATCCCCTCTGTCTTGCATATTTACTTTGGGACTATGGAACGGTATTCTGGGAGATCCCCCTGCACATTTACGTTTGGGACTACGAGACGGTATCTCGGGAGATCCCCTGTTGTGTTTCTGTGTACTGAGCTGTTACCTTCTATGATTTCATTGTTGTTAAATTTCAGCCTTTATTTTATTGCGGTATTTCACTCTATATTATTTTATTATATATTTACCAGTAGGGCCCTGACCTGACCTCATCACTACTCGACCGAGGTTAGGCTTGGCACTTACTGGGTACCGATTGTGGTGTACTCATGCTACTCTCTGCACATGTTATTCTTGTGCAGATCCAGGTATACCTTATCAGCCGTACTAACAGTGCGTTGGGATAGCTTTGGAGACTTCAAGGTATATATGTCGCGTCCGCGGACCTCGGAGTCCCCTTCTACTCTTTCTCATGTCCATTATCTTCTGTATTTTTCCTTGTTAGACTCTGATGTATAGACACACTAAATTTTTCCTTTTGTAGTTTGTGATTCACGATATTCCGGGTTTTGGGATTTATTGTGTATTTTTGAATAGTTGGTTAAATTTATATTTTTATTTCACTATTCCGCAAAAATATTAGGCTTACCTAGTTGTAGAGACTAGGTGCCGTCACGACGTCACACAGAGGGGAAATTGGGTCGTGACAGTGCCTATGCGACTCTTCTCTCCTTTTTCCTCTAGCTTTTAGCCAATCCCTAGGGCTCATTTTGTGAACATATACAGAGCTTAATAAGATGTCCCTCTGGGCATCTATAAGTACAATGAAGTTCTTCGCTCGATACTTTGTTGAACTTATGAATATTGCTATATCTTATTTCATAGCATCCCAATGTGGCTCACCTCACATGGGTATTTTAATTCTGTACAATTCATGAAATCCTCTTCAAGTCATTACTCAATCGAAGGCCCAAACGCCATCCTTTATCTATCATAAATACACCCTTATTCTACTACCAGGGCAACATTCCATCTCTTCTAAATGCTACTAGTCTTAGACTCCTTTGAGTTCATTCAGGCTATACTGAGCTTTCTATAACTTAGAGAAACCATCATCTCTCTTGTTTTCATGGGCTTAATCCCGAGGTCCATTCTCGTCACTTTCGCACTTGCATTTCTTATCCTTACTCCTATCTTCCTAAAACTTTGTTGCTTTACCATACTTTAGCTTGCGACCTACACATATCTATTTATACTACGCGCAACCTTCCTTCAACTTACTTGCATTATAGATATCTTTATGTCATCCTGGAACATCAAGCGAGACATCACATCGTCTCTAACTCTTCTTTACTCTCTTAATTAGGCTTCTCGATACCTAGAAACCATAGGCTAGAAAATATGCCATTGATGACGCTGCTATCATTCCTAGATACTGAATCCCAGTGCTTTTAGCCTTCTATCCGAAGTATGGACTATACATAACCTTTTGCATGTGAGTATCTCGTACGTTGTTCACCTTTACCTTACTTACCTTAAAATCTAGCATCACATCTTTTATCTCCTTTATGACCTTCCTTCCACATATGTATAATTCACATCCACAACTTGAAGCTCTATTATAATACTTGCAACTCTGGTGCATACATGATCCGGTGGAAGCTTCATACTGACTTCTTATGAGGTTGGTACTCTTCTAACTGGCTTTTTCGTAGGGCCGTTATAGAAAATGGTTGTTGTACTATCTCTCTTGTACCACTGATATTAAGAGTGATTCTGTAATGTTCTCAATCATGATGTCTATAATTTTCTGGGTCCAATAATCAGACTCCTGATTTGCTTCGTTGATGTAACTCTTTAGTTTCCTCTTCCTTCTAATCAGCCTTTGTGTAGGCTTAAGCTATCTTCCGATCTGCAGCTCCTGGTATTAGTTATTACTTTAGTCTTTCATAGCCGCTATGGAATATCTGTGATACAATCATCTAACAATTCAATCTCTTGTCTATGACCCTGACTCAATTCTTTCTTTTAACTTATACCAGAGTCTTCTACAGCTGTATGATTGTCAACATATATGCCGCATGGATAATACTCCGAAATTTTAAGTGTGTTTATAACGTAACTAACTCTGGATCATTGATCGAATACTTCCTTTCGTTCCATCTTAGCTTTTTTTAAACGTAAGCAATTACTTTTCCTGGTCTTTTTGCCCCTTTGTTGCGTGCATACTTAGCTTATCTTAGTTCTCATGCATGTCGAAATTTTCGTGCAACTCATATGATCTCGAATATTACTTTTGATTTTTCTTCCCGTTCCTTAGCCACGGTAGGTGCCACTTCCTCATGGAGTACATACAATGTTGTAGTGAGACTGTTTTTTTTTTTACATGACCATTTCCCCTTTAGGTCACTGTGCTTAGGTTGAAGCCTTCTTCCTTATTTCCTCAGCTAGTCTTTCGTTGTAGTACTTAGGGAAGACCTTCTGACTCTTGTAAAGTTACAATCTTATCACATCGTATACTTGACGGAATCTTTGATATTCTTCCCCGCCTATAATTATCCGAAGTTACTTATTTCCATGCCCTTGTGCTTGTAGGGTTGCTTCTGAACTAATATTTTGATTGTCTTCTAGTGACATTCTCTTTTATTTACCTTTAACCACCCCAACTCCTATCTGAATATATCTCAAGGATCACGATGTCATATCTGCGAGACTGAATTTCCCGTGTTGGGGTTCACTATGTTCATCTTGCACAATCTGTTGATTTGTCTGTGTTCTCTTGTTTAGCTATAACTAGGATCTTCCTCGATCAACTACTAACTACTCGTTGGCCCATTCTCATATCAATATTCCGCGTAATCTTCTTGGGTTATCTTCTTTATCTTAACTTACGTCTCGCACATGCTCCTTATTTATCAATAACATCGCAGGCAGGAACCCTTACTTCCTCTCATTTATGTCATATTTCCATAATGTTCTGGAATCATAGCAAATATGTAGGATTTAGATAAGTGCAATCTCATTCCTTTCTCATTTTTTTTATCGCATTCTTCCTTTACCTTTCCGTAGTTACTAGAACCACTTAATTCTGACTTAATGTCACATCACTCCATATTCTCCCCTTTAGGGGAGTGCTATGATTTAGAGCTACGATGATCTACCTATAGATGTTTTACCTCTTTATCTTTGGCATCTTTTCACATCATTGATGACCCTTACTCGCCTTGCGGAACTTCTTCTGTACCAAGGATAACAAAATTCCTTACTCGCGAGGGTGACACTTAGTATAACTGGCACATATAGTCCCTTAAGCTTAACTTTGCTCACATTTCTTGTTTTAGGAAAGAGTCTTCCTGAATGACCTTTAAAAGTTATTCTTTTGTCGTCTATTCTATTATCTTCGGAACGCAATCTCTGAATTTCTCATGATGCCGAATATTATGAAATCACTTAGTCCCTAATTCATTTTTAGTTTATCTTGTTTACCGGCATATTCTGATTTCCATTACTCTGGGGTCTAACTTTTCCTTCTGGTAGTCGCATTGGAGTCACGAACTTGTTTCTCGAAATGAGGATATGACTTTATGGCTTATACTCTTTTGTTGTCTCAAGGCTTGTCACTCCTCGTATTTTCCTTCACTTGACTATAGACTCTGTAATACTGTCATTTTCTTGATCTACCGTTGTCATCCATGTATCACATCTTACTCATAATGCTTCATTAACCCTCTGCTTATTTTCCTGCTAACATTTCTGTCTATCACTTTATTCTGAAAACTTCAGCAAGACATTCTTTTGCTTTTAGCTCCCCTTGCTCCATCCACTGGCTTCTTCAGGTTGCCTAAAATTCTCTCTCTACTAGGGACGGGAGCCACATTAAGGTAATATTTATCCCTTCAAGGCTTCCAGTGACTGTCTTTACAGTACTCATATCTAGTTGTACTATTTTAGAGTGCACCATCTGGGTGTCTAACAAGGAGATCTATTAGCACATTCACAATATCCTTTGGAATGTCAGTTAACGCTAACAATCCATCCAACATTTTGGGTTACTTTAACCCCAGATGGATCTTGATACCCCGTTCTTCTCTTAAACTATATATGTTGGCTCCCATAGGGCATAACTGAGATGTACCTCTGTTACTGTTGAAGGTAACTCACAATGCTTATATTTTTCTGCCTGAGTTGAAAATACCGATGATCTTCATTAACTAGGTACCTCGTACCCTTCTTCACCTTGCTTCTTTTACTTGGTGAAACTTATGTCTACCTTCCGATTCTCTTATTCCTTTTTACCGTAAGAGTGGATAGACATTCTTGCCTTAGGGATCCTTATCAAGAAGCTTACACGTCTTAGTACACACATGATCTGCTGAATACCTCATATTTATCCAGCATAAGCATGATGCAAAAATCGAGTTCCTCTGACTCAACTCTTCTAGAGCTATATCTCATACCAACCATCTTCTTGGGCATCGTCGTATTATGAATAAGATAGAGTTTAGGAAATTGAGTTCTTACAACTGAGTTCTACCACACGATCTAGAGTAAGAAGAAAGCGTGGTAGTCCTAAATGCCCTGTAGCCTCCAGCTTATAAGTGTGGTGCACAACACACCCATAAACAAGACTCTACTAGACACGGCATGTAGACTCCCTAGGATAGAACTACTCTGATATCACTTTTGTCACGACCCAAATCGATGGGCCGCGATGGACACCCGGTACTTTACTCAACCGAGTACCAACATAATGTATCTTTCTTATTACATCATCATAGGTAAGTGGGCCAGAAGGGACGTCATGAGATAAACAGAGTAAACATGAGGGAATTACCCGGCATAGAATGACCTAACCTGATATAAAAACTCATACACGTGACATACGGTTCTATAAGGCAACATGATCATTTATAAACTCAAAACATAGGCCGACAAGGCCATACAAATACCCGTATACATGACATCTATCTACAAGCCCCTAAGAATACATAATTGTCATAAAGGTCGGGATGGAGTCCCGCCATACCAATCAATACATGTCCTAATGATACTGACCAAATAGCAACTCTGGAGCAAATGGAGCGCACCAACATCTTCCACTGAGCTTATAGACTACTTGGAGGGCTCTCAACCTGTCTATCAGGACTTGCGGGCATGAAACGCAGCGTCCCCAGGCAAAAGGGACGTCAATACAAATGATGTACCGAGTATGTAAGGAATGAAAATCCGTAAACAATAGACATGAGAGAAACATGGAGTAAAAGACTCAAAATATATAATCTGAATAGCTCTGTGAATCATTTAATATTATAATGTCATGCATATGCGTATAAATGTCATACCATGCATGGGTATATGCGTTTATAACATCATCAAGCCTCAGAGGGCATCCCATCATATCATCTTGGCCACTGTGGGCAAATCATCAACGTATACCAGCTGATCAGGTGGTGGTGCATATATAATGCCGTAACCTTTTCCCATATCCCATATACATATAATATACATGTATATAACGATATCTGGTCCTAGGTCAATGTACATGTATAAATACATGAAATGCATAAGAAATACGTTAATAAGATCAATGAACCTTTCGGATAAACTTTATCAAATACGTATTTTTCTGAGACACATGAATAGAAGATATAATAGTAATTCTCATGGGGAATTAAGAACGTAGGAATCTCTAATACTTCTATGAATATAGTCATTTATGAAAATTGTGCGTTTACTCGTTTCGTTTGTATCGTATTGATCATGCCAAAAGAAAAGAAGGGATAGCCTTAACATACCTAGACCGATTCTCTTGACAATTCCTCTAACACACGTCTTTTGCGACGAACACGTAACGGCGGATCGAATTAGGGAAAAATTCATATAAAATTCTTGAGAAAGATTGCACCGTACTCCCTTAGAATCGCAAAATTCATGTTGCTATAACATTACGTACTATAATTTCGTATGAAGATTTCTTGGCTAGAGATCCGTTACATTTGTAGATGTAGAATACCTCCATTTTGGTGAATTTGATCACAATTTTGGATGGCTTTTCTTGCTGAAGCAAATCACGTTTTCCATTCCATATATTTGTGAATTTGAGACTTTTATAGCTTAGCCAAGATTCCTTCTAATGGTGCCATAACTTTTTCCTATTCTCTAAGTTATAATTGTTATCAAAAAGTATTTAAAGAATGACAAAAATTTGAGAATTTGAAATCAAAGTGATTGGGAAAGCATAAGAACAGTGGTCTTGGTTTGTAAGGAAATCTTTACGTCTCTCATGTAAAGATTTGTGAGTCTTGGTTCTTAATGCTAATTCCAACAAGCTTTTCTTTGTTTGCAGCTTCGTTTATCAAATAAAGAACTAAACCAAGGTTGCTATTCAATGGCTCTTACGTGTAAACAAGGCAATTTATGTCTCATGACTCATCATGCCCATTTGTGCCACTTTGGCTTGGCTTAATGCCATGTGACAGCCCCTAAAAGGATCATTATCCACTTAATCCTTATTTAATACCACTATTATCTCCACAATTAATCAATTATCCACATAATTAAGAATTAACTCAATTTACTTAAAAACTACTACTCACTTTTAATACACTTTATACACCTTACTCTCATGGACATGTGGTACCCTGTATGGTACTAGTCCATAAATACCGGGTATTTTAGCACGGGCCGTATTTTATCCCAAAATGTTAAACTTCGACGAAATTCATTTTTTTTGATTTGCTTACCCTCTCACCTTCACGAATTTACTCGTCATTTGTTTGAAATAGCATAATGCTTATAATCTCATAATAATCTCATTCCAGAACATACGTCGATTAACTTATGACGAAACTTTAACATACGAAAATGCGGGATGTAATATCTCATTTCCGAGCTTCCATCAATTTACTTATGGCGTACTTTCACGTAGGAAAATATGAGGTGTAACAATGACAGTAAGAAACGACCATTATGGGTCCAAACAATATCGGCATAAAGCCTAAACATGATATCTAGCATGATTGACAACTCAATTACTTTATCACATGGTGAAAACACGGATATCAACAAAATAGGGCCACTATTCAGTGCCATGGAAACAACAGAGTCCCAATTCACATGGTGCACGCCCACACGCCCGTCACCTAGCATGTGCGTCACCTCAACACAAATCACATAACACGTATTTCGGGGTTTCATACCCTCAGCACTAAGATTAGAAGAGTTACTTACCTAGAACAAGCCAATTCCAACACCGAGCAAGCCAAGCGATACTCCAAAATGCCATCATGCATGTTCCGAGCTTCGAACAGCTCAAAAACTAACCAAAAACAACCCGAATACATCAAACAATGCTAAAGGAACCAATCCCGATCGAAAAGATCAAATCTTGAATCAAAAGCCCAAAATCGGCCAAAAGCCCATCCCGGGCCCGCACCTCGGAACCTGACAAAATTTACAAAATCCAACAACCCATTCAATTACGAGTCCAACCATATTAGTTTCACTCAAATCCAACTCCAATTCGATGTTCAAAACTCAAAAATTCATATTATGAAACTTTTGGGCCAAAACCCCCAATTTTCTCTATAAACTTCACAATTCAATTACCAAAAATGAAGGTAGATTCGTGATATAAGATCAAAAATGAGTAGAGAACACTTATCTCAGTCCATAAGATGAAAATTGCTCCAAGAATCACCTCAATCCGAGCTTGAAAATGTTAAAATGAAGCCAAATTCGCAAACCCTTGTATTTATCATTTGGCCCAGCACTTTCGCACCTGCGGCGTCGCATTTGCAACCAAAAATACACTTCTGCGGAGAAGCATTGGAGATTTGCCTTCGCACCTGCGGTAAAATACCCGCATCTGCGCACTCGCAGGTGGGCGCCCACTTGTCGCTTCTACGCTTCCAATCTGCTTATGTGCTCAACTCACCGCATTTGTGCCTTCACAGATGTGAAGCAATCTGCGCTTCTGCAGAACTTTTCTACCAGCAATATTTCCGCTCTTGCGACCCCTTCGTCGCTTTTGCGACCCTCGCACCTGCGCAAACCAACCGCAGGTGCGGTCACACCAGAACTAGCAATAGCAACATTGAAGAAAATGATCCGAAATAAATTTGAAACATGCCAGAGCCCCTCGGGACCCCGAAAGAATATACCAACAAGTCCAATAACATAATACGGACCTACTCGAAGTCTCAAATCACACATAACAACATTGAAACGATGAATCGCACCTCAAATCAAAATCTATGAACTTTGAACTTTCAAATTCAATAACTCGTGCCGGAATATAGCAAATCAATCTGGAATGACTTCAAATTTTGCGCACAAGTACCAAATAACATAATGAAGCTATTACAATTCCCGGAATCACAATCCGAATTCGATATCAAAAAGTCCACTCCTGGTCAAACTTTCCAAACTTTAAACTTTTGCCATTTCGAGCCAAATTCAACTACGGACCTCCGAATCACAATCCGGGCGAGCTCCTAAGTCCAAAATCACCCAACGGAGCTAATGGAACAATCAGAACTCCGTTCCGTGTTCAAATTCACAAAAGGTCAAACCTGGTCGACTATTTCAAATTTAAAACTTTTAGTTGAGAGTCATTCTTTCAAATCAATTCTGAATAACCTGAAAACCAAAACCGGCGACTCACATAAGTCATATTACATCATACAGAGCTACTCATGCCTTCAAACAACCGAGTGAAGTGTAAATGCTCAAAACGACCGGTCGGGTCATTACATTCTCCCCCACTTAAACATACGTTCGTCCTCGAACATGTCCAGAGTTGTTCTCAAAGCCATCGAACTGCCGTATAACCTTGCATGCATATTCCCTCTGGTGAACCCACGTCACATATCCCATATAGGTCTGATAACACAACATAACTGAAATTTCTCAATTCAACCTAGCCCACAAGCCTTCGAATCAAATTTCCAGCATCCGGAATTTCTTATAAGATCAGAATTTTGCATCTACATACCGTATAATTCTGAACAAGTTATACCAAAAGTCGTAACCATAACTCAAATACTCAAATTCAAATACCACATAGCTCAAATGCTTGAAGCAATGATTTCTAATCACAGTAGCTGCTCAAATCAACCCAATGCCGGTAATAAACCTCATATCAAACAAAACCTCGTTTTAAAACCACCGTACACTGCCGATGATGAAAGAAACACGCAGAACTCATAATCATTCATCAGATCAACCAGTTATGGAATTCTCTCTTATTCGACAAGAACTATAGCAAATTCTAAGCCGACTTTCGATATTATCCTTCCAAACATGATGTAATCAATTCCGATTGTATCCATCCTAGGTCCAATAATCTCATCTCATCCAACACGACCACTCTAGTGACATGCCACATCAATAAAATATGACGCCATAACCCGTGCAATTCGTGCACCAATAAGCAACCTTCCAAATATACTCTAATCATGGAAAACTGATTCATATGAGAGAATTATCCCGCAAGCTCCACAAGTACCACCACAACGCAATGCTAAGAACCTATCACACACCGTAGAACCAAAACACACGAATTTAACACAAATGATCAAATTTTAATATAACTCCGCTGCAATGTGTGACCCTATCCAAATACTAGTCCATATAAAATACCTCAAGCCACCTTGCTAAAAATCAATAACCATGCGCAATTCGACATTAAGTACTCCAAGTGCATCACCATAACCACGGAGAAGCAAATGACACAATGCCACCCAAAACCCGAAAGAACATAACCAACACTCCATCAACCAAGCAACACCCAATACTCTTCTTGCTCAAATTCCGCTATAAGGCCCCAATAGAACCGCACCATATGTGCATATAACCAACGAATCACAACTCCTCGTAGCATAGAAGAGTAACTCACAGATCATCTCAGAACACGAATAAGCTCAACAACAACCGAATGGCACATCCCTCAATAATAGCAGTATGGAGCCAACCAATCCGGCTCGTTATAGAATACACATCCTAATTAGGCCTACCAATGGACCGTAAATCGACTCTGGTCACCCACAAATAGATAAATAACCCTCCGAAAATCCATAATGACTGAATCATAACACCTACTATCATCTGGCTAGCTTCGGCCACAACCTTACAGTCCACAACCATGAAACAGTCTGCTCCTAAGAACTCCCAGCCTCCAAATCCATAAAACACACGAATCACCATATTTGATTCCATCTCCACTGCCAGAATATCTAACACATCTCTCATACACGATTATCCCACGAGAAATACTTCTAAAAATCTTCCGTACCACATAGTAAAATTTGAATATCAGCAGTCGATCAACCAGGAGAGTGTTGCAATACCAATGAAGTACCCATAAATCAAAACACATTGCCCCTTCTGAAATGTATACTCTCATCAGGCCATACCGATTAGTAATATCATTTACCTAGTCATCCGAAACCGTCCATGTTGCCTATGAATTTATGTCCTTCCCTTCAAAACTGAACTGTGACCTTGCACATGCAAATCTCAATCCCACACAACACATCGCATCTACCATGCCATCCTGTGAAGAGTACAAGAATCTCATAATCAACTTTAAGTCACAAGCAGAACACATACCCGATCAGTCAGAAATCTTCCATTGATCTCATCTCGGAGAAAATCCCAATACGCAACATATTCCTCACGCCGATAGGAAATATACTCCTCGAACTGTGGTAAAACCCAGTGGGAACTCTTTGAAACCCATTTGCACACAATCAAGCTATAAGAACTAAATCTCTCTAACTCACCCAGCTATGCAGGTCGCCAAAACCTAAGAGCATTGCCACGAAACACATGTGGAGACTAGCCACATCATAAGTACCCAAAGAACTGATTATATCCATTATTGTGTTGATCCAACCTACTACCACGCAGTCCTATTTCTCCATGTCCCTTCCAAATTGCCTTCAAATTGATACTTTTCCTTACTGGAACACCACGATCCTTAACCAAAATTCACCACACAAAAGACCCTAGTATAAAACCACAATGCCCTAAGGCCCGTAAGCCGTTGACTTCCCTCTTAAGCACCCCAAAGCACCACAACTGAGATACCCACTCTAAAGAGACCTTATATGAACCTAAGATTGTTTCCTTCACCTTCTCGACGCAGAAATGCATAATCCACAATGGTATAAAAATGCCACAAGTTTCGACACCATCCAATGTAACTTTTAGTTTCTAGCCATGTACCAATCTTGAAAATTCCAAATCGCTACATATAATTCTTGAATCCATTAGAACCATTTTCGAGAGTTATCCACTCTGCTCAAATCTCAATTGCACCGCCCCAAACGGGCCAAACGATTGGTGCCCCATTGGCATGATGACACCCAAAGGAGTAACCCACACTCCTACGAAACCGAGCAAATTCCTACTCTATGTACACTACATCCTTCGCAAATAACCACTCAATTATTTTGTGATTCCCATATACCCATAGAGTGTAATACAACCTGTATCCAGAAATTCCTTTACCCGACCTCGATCTCGACCCCTACAAGTCATAACTAATTCACCATTATACCCTGAACCGAAACCAATACAACACATAACTGTGCAATCAACTCATCGATAGCACACTTCCCCACTTGGCTCAAATCCACAGAACAAAACACTCGATAACATCACGATACCCATACTCTATTACTGCCAGAATCCCGTACTAAAATTCAACTAAATCCTTCGCAAGCCCATGTAACACAAATCATATAATACCTCAAATCGTCTGCAAATCTCAGATTCACCCTTGTAATAATCAAGCCAACTTTCACAAGCAATCCAAACTCAAATTGCAACATATATCATTCACTGGTAAAAGAGAACTCTCTACAAAATATCATAAGGAACACACAACCTCAGGACACCTTGCAGGAGATAACCCGCCTGCTTTGCCTCAAACCGACATCTCTCTATACCCTTCCACAGTTACGACTACTACGCAATCACTTAATCTTCTTGATTCTGAACTCATCAATAAGACATGATAATCTACTTCACTCCACAACTAAACAACATGAGAGATCCCTCAACACACCCATAACTCGAGACCATACGCCAAATCAAGACAGAAATCAAACACCCCATAGTCCTTGCTACATCTCAAGTAAACTCTTCTCGTCACATTCAAACAATTCGAACATATTTTGCAGTCTCATCATACTCATCCCATAGTCATCCAATCATAAATTCCTCTAACAGGGACACCATCGGACATATAAGTCCCATAAACACGTGTTCACACAACCGAAATCTCTGTGCTCAAGCCACCGTCAAAACCCGGCCTCAAGTTCTCCAGACTGGCCCATTATCAGCATGCCAAAATCACATCTCGTACCTCAACCATGGAATCACAAGTCATCAGCGCACATCCGATACCGAGCGCTCATATGCGGATACGAATCCGTGGAAGAAATTCAAAGAGTTACGCTACAAGCTGAATCAATGCTGCACGATAAAGAAAGAAAGATGGAAAGTATATCCCAAATGTCCTGTAGCCTCTCGAAGATAGGTATAAACATCATCATATCGATCCGCAAGACTCTACGAGACACGTGCTCATGACTTGTAGAACCTATAAACCTAGAGCTCTGATACCACCTGTCACGACCCCAAATTAACTAGTCGTGATGGCACCTAATCCAACCCGCTAGGTAAGCCAACTAATAACCATCCAATTTCAATAATATTAATAAGACAATTGAGCAAAAGGAATTATCTGAATCTTATACATTTCCCCCAAGAACTGGTAGTACAAATCATGAGCTTCTAAGAATAGAGTTTATAAAGCAGAAATGAAATAAATACATAGTCTGTTTGAATAGTACATAAACAGAGTTTTACAGATCTAAAGCTACCACGAACAAGAAACAGCTACAGCCAGGACGCAGATACATCTTTAATCCAGCTCCCATCGAACACAACAACATCAGCAGCCAACATCTGCACGCAAGTATGAGTAAAACCGACCTCATGTACTCAATAAGTAACAAACTTAACCTTAGGTTTCATTTTCCAAATATCCTTTCCACAATAAATAAGATGTTTCATTTTCTTTCCAGATAGCAAGTGTGAAATACCTCTCTATGCCACATATCAATGTGTGTAAAAAGTCATGAATGACGTGATACCGTACAGCATGAGGAAAAATGCGTCTCTATGCCTGTATGTCATGTGTGCATGCTAATGTCATGTATCTCAGAGATGAATCATGTACTCACACTCTCAGAGTATTCAATCTCACTGTCTCGCATTCTCTCTCACTATGCTCAAAGCTCAGCACACTCAATCACTCAGCACTGTACAACGCCTGCTCGGGCGTGCTGCCCGATCCATAGATGACCATAAGGCCCATTGCGGCATGCAACCCGATCTACATATATATAGTCGATTGCGCTCATTAGGGGTGTGCAGACTCCGGAGGGGCTCCTTCATCCCAAACGCTATATCGCTACGGCGTGCAGCCCAATCCCATAACATATAAATAGCCATAAGGCTCGTTGCGGCATGCAACCCAAACCCAATCCATATATATATATATATATATATATATATATATCCCTAAGGCTTAAGGCTTGTTGCGGCATGCAACCCGACCCATATAAAATATAATCAATATAATATATTGCGACATGCAGCCCGATCCCAAAATATCATTCTCACTCAGGCCCTCGGCCTCACTCAGTCATTAATCTCTCCAGTCTCATACACGGGCTCACAATGTCATGAAACTAGCCCGACAACAATGATATGATGTATCATTAAATAATATATGAGACTGAGATATGGTATGAATGCATGAATATGATTGAGTACGAAATATCAATGAAATTAGTGAGATGACATTAAGAAACAACCACTATGGGTCCAAACAATATCGGCATAAAGCCTAAACATGATATCTAGCATGATTGACAGCTCAATTACTTTATCACATGGTGAAAATACGGATATCAATAAAATAGGGCCACTATTCAGTGCCATGGAAACAATAGAGTCCCAATTCACATGGTGCACGCCCACACGCCCGTCACCTAGTATGTGCGTCATCTCAACACAAATCACATAATACGTATTTTGAGGTTTCATACTCTCAGCACTAAGATTAGAAGAGTTACTTATCTCGAACAAGCCAATTCCAACACTGAGTAAGCCAAGCAATGCTCCAAAATACCATCTCGTGCGTTCTGACCTCCGAACGGCTCAAAAACTAACCAAAAACAACTCAAATACATCAAACAATGCTAAAGGAACAAATCCCGATCGAAAAGATCAAATGTTGAATCAAAAGCCCAAAATCGGCCAAAAGCCCATCCCGGGCCCGTACCTCGAAATCCGACAAAATTTACAAAATCCAACAACACATTAAATTACGAGTCCAACCATACTAGTTTCACTCAAATCCGACTCCAATTCGATGTTCAAAACTCAAAAATTCATATTATGAAACTTTAGGCCAAAACTCCCAATTTCCTCTATAAAATTCACAATTCAATTACCAAAAATGAAGGTAGATTCGTGATATAAGATAAAAAATGAGTAGAGAACACTTACCCCAGTCCACAAGATAAAACTTGATCCAAGAATCGCCTCAATCCGAGCTTGGAAATGTTAAAATGAAACCAAAATTGCGAACCCTTGTATTTATCATTCTGCCCAGCACTTTCGCACCTGCGGCACATTAGCCGCTTCTGCGGCATCGCATTTGCGACCAAAAAACACCCTTCTGCGGAGAGGAACTGGAGGTCTGCCTTCGCACTTGCGGTAAAATACCCACATCTGCGCACTCGCAGGTGCGCGCCCACTTGTCGCTTATGCGCTTCCAATCCGCTCTTGCGCTCAACTCACCGCATTTGCGCCTTCGTATATGTGAAGCAATCTCTGCTTCTGCAGAACTTTGCTCCCAACAATATTTCCGCTCCTGCGACCCCTTCGTCGCTTCTGCGACCCTCGCACCTGCACAAACCATCCGCAGGTGCGGTCACACCAGAACCATCAATAGCAACATTGAAGAAAATGATCTGAAATCAATATGAAATACGTCCGAGTCCCTCGGGACCCCGTCCGAATATACCAACAAGTCCAATAACATAATACGGACCTACTCGAGGCCATAAATCACGCATAACAACATCGAAACGATGAATCTCACCTCAAATCGAAATCTATGAACTTTCAAATTCAATAACTCGTGCTGAAACATAGTAAATCAATCCGGAATGACTTCAAATTTTGCGCACAAGTCCCAAATAACATAATGAAGCTATTCCAATTTCCGAAATCACAATCCGAATCCGATATCAAAAAGTTCACTCCCGGTCAAACTTTTCAAAATTTCAACTTTCGTCATTTCGAGCCAAATTCAACTACAGACCTCTGAATCGCAATTCGGACGCGCTCCTAAGTCCGAAATCTCCCAACGAGGCTAATGGAACAATCAGAACTCTATTTCGTGTTCAAATTCACAAAAAGTCAAACTTGATCGACTCTTTCAAATTTAAAGCTTCTAGCTGAGAATCATTCTTTCAAATCAATTCTGAATAACCTGAAAACTAAAATCGACGATTCATATAAGTCATATTACATCATACGAAGGTACTCATGCCCTCAAACAATCGATCGAAGTGTAAATACTCTAAACGACTGGTCGGGTCGTTACATAAAAGTATAGCATTTTGGCCTAACATCAATAGTTCTCAACCTCCTCTCATCAATAAGTAAGGGAAAAATAAATTCTATCAAACTCAAAAACCTGAACTAACCTTGC
Organism: Nicotiana tomentosiformis; assembly: GCF_000390325.3. Lineage (NCBI taxonomy): Eukaryota > Viridiplantae > Streptophyta > Magnoliopsida > Solanales > Solanaceae > Nicotiana > Nicotiana tomentosiformis. Next base: position 81,090,529 of record NC_090817.1, on the reverse strand, counting down.
CATAAAATGTTAGATACTCGGTCACTTATATGAATACGTGCACATGTTAAAACAAGGCATATGCTAGCATGTAACAAACTATAAGATGTGTATCTTAAATGCATTAAACAGATAAGCACATATGAGATAAAGTTATACATTGTAACTAGTGGCGGATCCACCTTGAGAGACCCACAAGTTAGGCAAGATATTTTACAATTTATGTTGAAATTTTTCGAATATTAATTAAATGTATACGTTGCCACCCGCAATATCAAACCAGAGGAAGGTGTCATTGTTGGGAATTAGTTTCTTAAGGTTATTCTTATGTTTAGGCTTAGCTTCGAGTCTTATTCTAATGAGGAAATCAATTTTTTATTTGCTCAGTTTCCCTTTTCTTTTACTTTTTCCTTTTTTGTCTTTGTTTTTTCTACTTCCTTTGTTTTTCTATCCTTTTCCCTCTTTAATTTTTCTTTTTCCAATCTTTTCTCTTTTTTTTTTGAAGGAAAACACGGAGATAATATTACTAAACAAAAGATTTCATAGTCATTACATAGTCCCTGAGGACGTTACCATTGCCTAACTTGGCAAAGCTATTACAAACACTGGAAAGAAGATACTTAGTACTATTACTAATTCCATGCTTGTCCTTGGCTAATTGAGGATCAACAAAAAGAGGTGGACGAGTATGGTAAAACATTAAGTAGGGATAAAGTTTTTCACTGCTTCCTTCGCCAGGAGGTGCGCGACTACATTTCCTTCTCTGAAGTTATGTCTCAGAGTTGGGAGCTTCAACTGGTGCTTTAACAACCTGCATTCAAATATAATGTTAGAAAGGATTTGGTTGTTTTTATAAAGGAGATTGATAATCTCCGTTGAGTCTGTTTCTATCTCTATTTTGAGGAACTTCATTTCCTTTGCAATCTTTAAACACTCATGCAGAGCCATTAACTCAGCTTGCATGGCTGATGCCGCATGACCTGATTTATGAAAACCGACAGTCCAATATTCATTGCTGTTTCTAAATACCCCACCTAGTCCAGCTTCTAAAGTGATTTTTGAAAAGGCTCCATCAATGTTTAACTTAACAGTTCCGGTCGGAGGTTTTTCCCACTTGATCTTAATCATGATCTTCTTTACCTTGAAAGAGTTTTTTCTGTGAAGAAGTTAAATTCACACGCTTGTTGAATAACTTTAGCGGCATGAAGATCAAGGTCTAGGTTGTTAAAGTTGTTGTTGTTCCTATTTTTCCAAATGTTCCAGAGAGAGAAAGGAAAAATGGTTTTCCAGTTTGTAGAATGACTACTATTCTTAATGAATAAATCTTTTAGGTTGATCAGCCAGTGAGGGTTATTCTTGATAGGTTGGGTTGGAATACCCATACTGTTCCAAAATCGCCTAGTAATTGGGCAGTGTATAAAAATATGTTGTATGACTTATACATTTTCTCTACAAACCGTGCAAGTGGCATCAATATTATGCCAATATGGGCTAGTAAGCTTCGATAGGATATACGGTTATGCATACATTGCCAAAGGAAAATTTTAATTTTGTTGAGATAGTGGAGGTCCCAAATCCAGTTAAAGATGGAAATTAAAGTGTTATTGGGATTTAAGAGGTTGTAACAGGACTTGGTAGTAAATAATCCATTTGTATTAGGGTTCCAACTCACGATGTCCCTTTTTAGGACCTTATTAGGTATTGGCATTGAGGCAATATTGTTTATATTATTAGAAGGCAATTCAAAAGAGATATTAGAGACATCCCATTTGCCTAGCTTAATAATATTTTTTATGGAAAAGTTTTGGTCATCCTTACTAAGAGGGCCATATATAGAGTTTCTAAGGGTGTTGGAATTGTATATCCATTTGGAGGTCCAAATATTAATTTTAAAATCAATGTAGGGATGCCATAAAGTGCCTTCATTATAAATTTTCCAACATTTTAGAATAGCCTTCCAAATGAAAGACGTGTTAATAATAGACCTTTTTCTAGCATATTTGTGAGAAACAAGTTGAGCCCATAGGGTATTAGGATTTTGCAAGAGTCTCCAAGTGAGGCTTGTTAATAGGACGATATTTTTGGAAGCAGATGTGTGTATGCCAAGACCACCCTCAACTTTATTTTTCATAACCATTTGCCAGTTCACCAAGTGTAATTTCTTAGAAGAGTTGGTAGATCCCTAAATGAAATCCCTTTGGATTTTATCAATTTGTTTAAGTATTTTTACTGGGAGTGAAATGTATTGCATGCAGTGGGTGGAAATAGCACTTAAGGTACTTATGGCCAAAGTTGTTCTTCCAGCCATATTTAGAAAGGAACATTTCCAATGAGACAGTCTATTACGCAATTTATCTAATAAAAATTGGAAATCTCTAGGTTTTGGATGGTGGTTTAAAATTGGGAAGCCAAGATATTTCTCAAATTCATGACTCAATTTTATACCAAAAAGGTTTGTGAAATAAGAGAAAATTTCTAAGGGGCAATTTTTTGAGAAGATGATTTTAGATTTTAGGTAATTAATGGAAAGTCCTGATTCTTGGCAGAAAAGGTCCATACAAGATTTTATGTATTGACTAGTTTTTTTGTTAGCCTTTCTCATTAGTGTAATATCATCCGCAAATAGAACATGAAAGAAAGAGGGACCTTTATGGTTGGTTTTAATCGGATCCCAACACAAAATGTCTATTTGATGATTAATGAGTCTTGAAAGTAACAAAGGCAAAGTATGAAAATATAGGGAGATAATGGGTCTCCTTGGCGAATGCCCCGACTAGGACTAAAGAAATTTGTTCTGGTATCATTCACCGGGATCCCCATTGAGCTAGTACTAATACAGTGCATAATTAATTTAGAAATTTTTGAAGAAAATTTGAAATATCTCAGAGTTCTATAAACAAAAGACCATTCAAGTCTATCAAAAGCCTTTTCTAGGTCTATCTTAATTAACATGTCAAAATTTAAATTTTTTGAACTACAGAGATTATTCATTATTTCCTGGATAATAATGGTGTTATCACTAGCTCTTCTATTTTTAATGAAGTTGGATTGAAGAGGACTAATAAGATATGGAAGGAAAGGCTTGACCGTATTGGCAATGATTTTTGTGATAATTATATAGGACGTATTACACAGACCAATAGGCCTACAGTTTTTGAGATTGTTTGCATTAGCAAATTTAGGAATGAGGCATGTAAAGGTTTTATTAGTACCAGTAGATAATACCTGGGTTTCAAATACATTGTGGCAGTAATTTATAACAGAATTACCAATAATGTGCCAATATTTTTGATAGAAAAAAGGATGTACTCCATCTGGACCAGGGGCTTTGAAAGGTTTGAAGTAGAAAATAGCCTTAGTAATTTTCACATTTGATAAAGGTATGTCAAGGCTGGTTAAATCTATAGTGTTGTAGTATGTGGGGTCTTTAAGGATGGCATTTTTGTGGGTGATGGATTTGAAAGTTGTAAAAATATTTTGAAAGAAAGTGAGGGTATGATCTAGGATTAATTTAGGGTATGTGATCCATTCACTATTATCATTAGTGAAGTACATAATATCATTACGACGTTTACGATTAGAGGTCATTAAGTGATAGAATCTTGTGTTGGCATCACCGTTATTTAGCCAAGAAATTCTAGAGCGCAGTTTCCAAAAATCTTGTTCCATTTTAAGAATATTGTTGTACTCTAGTTGTAATTGAGTTTCTAACTCTTGCAAGCAAAAACTCATTTGGTATGAAGAGAGATTGGATCCTGTTTAGCCGAGCTAATAATCTTTTTTTCTTTTTGAAAATATCCCCAAAAGTATTATTTTTCCACTTGATAACTGTCTCTTTGAAAGTTTTATGCGCACTAATAAGGTTATTACTAGTCCAATATTGTTTCACAATATTGATAAAATCGGGGTATCTACAATAAATGGTTTCCAATCTAAAAGGTTTACCCCTATAATTCACATTTCTCGGGGTGAGTTGAATTAATAGGGGGTTATGGTCTGAATGAGTCTTAGGGAGATGTATAACCACAACCTTAGGAAATAAAGATAACCAATTATTGTTAACAAAAATTCTATCAAGCCTTTCCATAATTAATCCCCTATATCTTTTTCTATTATTGGACCAAGTATATTTGCATCCTTTATATCCTAGGTCCATAAGGTTACAATTGTTAATGTTATTCCATAAAGAGTTATTATGCCTATGGTTGATGGGATTTCTACCAAATTTATCATTTACACTAAAAAATATCATTAAAGTCTCCTCCTAATAACCAAGGTCCCTTATAATTTTTGTGAATATTTTCAATATTATTCCATAATTCATGTCTAATTTCTAGTTTGGTGCTACCATAGATAAAGGAAAATAACTAAGTAGTTTGAGTAGGGATTACCTCAACAGTAGCGTGAATTTCTTGGTTCCTCCTAACAAAGTTATGAACTTTCACTATACTAGTCCCACATTATCACCATTCCACCAGCTTGACCCTCAGCTAGAACCTCAATCATTTTCGAAAATGGAAAGTCACTCAAGAGGAAAATATGATTTTCCATACGTGTTTCTAACAGTGTAACCATGCAAGGTTTATGAGTATCAATCATTTCCCTAAAATTGACACGAAAGTTATCGTTGTTACCATCACGTATGTTCCAGATAACGATATTAGTTAGTTGATACATCATCGGTGCATGATTGTTTGGTTGATCCATTCTCTATTCTTGCATGGAGTATTGGGTTCCTCCTTAGTGAGGGAACAAGTATCATTGCATGGCTCCCCACTGTTGGGTCCTGTGGTTGCCTGATATCCATTGAGCATTTGTACAGAGCTGGGGGGCAACTGAGAATATACCTCTTCTCTTGCATTTCCCTGAAGAGATACACCTTTACTTCGTTTAGGCTTGAAAATTCTATTATTTTTTCTGATCCTAGTAAATTCATCTCTTCTACATTCCCTACTTGATGACCTTTTAGTTCTGGCACATTGGGATTGGGTGCTTGAGGTGGTGCATTATTTACTGGAGGTGGTGCATGAGCTTGACTCTAGGCATGATGTGGAGCTGTTGCCCAGGGCATGAAGATTGGGTTTAGATTCGAGATTTCCCCTGGTGGGAAGAAGGGGAGGTCGATTGTCATATTCTGTGGTTGAAGAGGATTGAAGTGTGGAGGCAAGTTCCACTGGTTCCTCATTGCCTGGGCTTGGTTTGCATACATTGGGGGAGGGGGGCAAGTGAGTGGAGAATATTGTTCAACCAAACATGGTTGAGGTAGTTACTCATGTCCATGTGCATCCCCTCGGATACTAGTTGGGCTAAGAAATGTGAGTTTTAGAGGATGATCATTGTCTCCTGACCATCCGAGATCATGTTAAATGTGATTGCATGACCCATCAAAGCTTGTTCTATCCATGATAGTGATTGGTGGTCTTGGGGGAGGGGTGGTTGAATGAAGAAGATTGTTTTATTTCCTAGTTGATTGTTCAAGTTTGGTGGTGGATTGGCCATTGTGTGGGCTCGTTAATGTCTTAGAATTTGCACTAGTCGGAATCTTCTCTTTTGAGAAATAGATATTCTTGGCATAGTTGTTACCGGAGTAGTAGTCTATATTAACTCCAGTAGTTAAGTTGGTGGGAGGGGAAGGGGTTTGAGTAGTAAAATTAGATAGGTTGGTAATGATTGAATCTATTTTCATGCTTTGGTTGCTTGTGGGAGATAAGATTTTAAAGGGATTTGGTGTAGTAGTAGGGTTAGGCACGTATTAGTCTTTATTGGCCAATTGTGCAACTGAGATGGTCTTGTGGGACACGTGTTGTGGGATACCATCTTCCTCCATGCAATAAATATTTTCATTATCAATATTATTGATGATATTAGGATAGTTAATTCTAGATATTAACGGATCTTTTCCACTTTGTAGGTTTGTGCTTTTAGAAGAATTTACCTCGTTATTATCGTTAGTAGAAGATTTAAACTTTTGCATGTTAGATAGGCTAGTTTCCTTCATGCAAGACACATTGTCTTTTGAAGTATATTTTGGGGCCACATCATTAACTCTTAAGTCTAAATTTATTTTTGAATTAGGAAATTCTTTAGCATCTAGTTCCATTGGCGGATTGTCCAAGGTAGTAAATTTGTTTCCACTGATAACTTGATTTAGCTTAGAGAGATCATTATAATTAGTGTAGATCTTTGTTCTGCTCACGCTTTGATTGCTAAGATAGTTATTGCTAGTGTTAGTGTGTTGAGTAGAAAACTTACCTGGTATTCCATGTGGAAAATTTATGTTTGTACCTGATTTTTGGATTGCTTCGTTTCCCCTTCCAATGGCTCTCTTTTTTTTGGAGAACTTAACCGTCTGCTACACTTCACCAATCACATCTTGGACATTATTGCATTCATACGGGTGTGGAGTTGGGTTGCTTGGTAAAGTGTTTGTCACTGTTGGCGAACCTTTTCTGTATTGGCACTTTACAGCCGCATGGCCTAGTCTCCCACAATATGGCTCTTCCAGTGGAAATCCAATATGAATGAAGGGAATAACAGGCTCTTCCAGTGGTAGTTCAATACACAGTCTAGCATAACGACCCTTAGAGTAGAAGATGTACAAGCATCTATTTTTAATAATCTACTAATGGTATTTTTAATTTTTGCTAGTATAATACCATCGTAGAACTCGATTGGCAATTGTGTTAGACGGACCCATACAACTGTTAGTAAATTGTTTACTTCCGTTGCTACAAAGTTTGGTTTTCATCTCTGAATTGAAAGGAAGTGGCCAAAAATAAACCATGGGCCATGATGTAAAACCTTGAACATGTGATCCTCACAGTTGAATTTGGTAATTTAGTAATCTGCTCCCAGATCGATTAAAGAAAAATTTTCAGGATTTTCCAAATTTTTTGTACTTTTCTTTTGAGAATATGGTGTTGGATTTTTTTTACCATGGAGTTTGATAATAATAGAATATTTTCATGGTTGGTAGATATGTTCTTGTTCTTCCAAAGAAAGATGGATTCTATGGTTTCCAATTGTACTTTAGTTTAAAGATGGCAAGCTTGATTCTTGTGACATTGAAGGAAGACTATCATATGGAGGGGTGTGTACATTAATTACAGAATTTGGCACATTTTCAATTAATTTGTCTTTAAAACTCGAACCAGATTTATTGTGGTCTATGCCAGTGGTTGTTGTTACTATATCTGGTGGTTTGGGTGAAATTTGGAACATTTGGTCTTGATTCTTCGTAGCAATTGGAGTAGGTTATAGCAAGTGTGATAAACTTGGCTTGTTTAGTGAGAGGCGAGAGATAATTTTCTAGAGAGAAAAAATTTCCTGATTAGCTTTTTTTCTCCTCTTTTTTTTGTTTGTCAATGACTTTGAAAGGGAAACACATAACAAAAAAAACTTAAAATTATTAAAGTGCCATAAATAAAAACCATGGATCTTAATTCAAAATTCGGGCATTTAAGTAAATAAAAAGATTACTCTTTTTAAAACTCTGTTAGCTTGTACTCGATGTTTTGTATACGAAGTGCAGTTGTCCTATTATTTGCAAGGTATAATTTCTTTTTCAAAAATATTTTTTTTCTTATGCTCTTATAGAATTAGTGTGATTCTACTATTAAAAATACTCTTTCACTTGTGCAAAAAATTTTAATAAAAAAGGCATGATTCTTTTATTGAAGGAAGATTGCTAATTTTTACTTGTGATGATTTATTTTTTACAAGATTGTGTTGATTTTTCTATTAAAAATATTGTTAAACCGACCCGAACGAATCAAAATAAATCAAACCAAATTGAATCCAACTGATGTTTACCCGTAAAACGGTACAATTGAATTTATAGCGTAGTTAATAGACAAGTGAATCGATTTGACCCAAAGATATTAAATAACTAAGAACAAAAATAAGATTATAAAATGAAATAAAAGGAAATACAAGCCTGACTATGAACTTAGCCTCTCCAGTGGCAAAATTATGAACAATATTTAACGATAAAGACTGAGAAAAAGTGTTATAAAATGAGAGCAGAATATAGATTTTGTGTACAGAATGTTTCGTGTCTACCAATGATCCTAATTTCCCTATATGTATAGCTTTATTTGGGGAGACAAGATCCCAAATCAAGTTCCTCTTAAATGAGAATAAAACTGTCATTGATGGTTGTATAACGGTTGGCTATAAATACAGATATTCTCTATAACGGCTGCTCATTGAATTCTATCCAATGATAATATTTTGAATCTTTGTTATCGGCTACTCTGTCTTCGGGATTCGTTCAGCACTGATTGCATGCTTACATCCGGTGCCAGTTATTTGTTGACTCACGTTCCATCTGTCTCTAGTTTCACGTGTCACTTCGGCATTCGCCCAACTGTCACTAGCTAATTTTATCTCATACAACTGATATATACTCACACTCAAACTTTATGGTTAGTGCGAGGGGTACATTAAAAGAAATGTGGCACCCGATATCTTCAAATCCTAAATCCGCCATAAAATGTAACTTATTAAGAGTTTCCAATGTGGTAAGTAAATTTCTTTAGCTACTCCGCTCATTGCCTAATGATTTTAGACTTCAGATTCTTATATAGTTCCATAAAACCAATCTTTGACAAGTTGTTTTTTCATCTCGCATGTTTTTTTTTTTATAACTATGTGTTCGGGCTAGCTTGCACACACTTCTTTCTTCTTTCCTTTTATTAAATATCTTCCCATTAGCTTTGCGCTCTTTCATTTGTTTTCTGCTATTCTAAGTTTCTTTGTCACAAAATCTCAGCCCATAAAAGCTATTTGTATTACTACTTGGGTTTTTTTCTCACAAATAGGAGTGGTAAATGGGCGGGTCAGGTCGGATATGAGCGGGTCGAAAATGGGTAATTTAAAAAACGGATAAATTATTTGACCGGGTCCATATTTAATACGAATAAAAAATGGGTTATCCGGTGGATAATATAGTTATCCATATTATAAATTGCTTCTTGAATATAATAACTCTTGGGAGAATTCCTAGTCCCCCAACCTTGAGAGGTCCTAATTTGAGGTTTTAGAAATGTAAAAGTTAAACTCATTAGTTATCCATTAGTAATTCATTTTCTAAGTGGATAATATGGTTCTTATCCATTTTCGAATCGTTTTTAAAATGTTCATTATCCAACCCATTTTCTAATGGATAATATGAATGGATAACTATTTAATTTATTTTAACCATTTGACCACCTCTACTCACAAATATTTGGTTTGACGAAAAGTTGCAATGGTTTAGTAACTAAACTTTAGTTTCATTCGGTATAAAAAATAATTGCCCATATGGTTACTATTTCTCCTCACTCTTCGTCTTATCTGTTCAAATTCGTCCTTTACCAATTACCACTCTGGCACATTTAGTTCTCCTTTCTTTCTTGTTTGTGTTTTTAATGATTTCGTTGTTCAAGTTCCAATAAGACATAATCCTATACGTTCATCCACTAGTCTACCAATCACTTAAGATTCTTGGTCATGATGTTTTCTTTGTTATTAGTTATAATTAATTTGGACTTCTTAATTTTAATTTGCATATGTAAGTAAATACGTGAAATACTTTTTAGCTTAGGTTTGAGAAAAAAAAAATGGGGATTTGGATGAGATTTGAACACTACACTTCTAGGATGGAAGGCAAGAGCCAACGAATTTGATCTTATAGCACTTCAAATATGTAGGATGTTACAGTATACAAATTTTTGCACTATTATCGCATATAGAGTACTTTTGAGATATGCATTATTATAATTTCTCTCGTGTTAAAAGGCACAGTACATGTTTTTCTCGCCCTTATATACTTTTAACATGTTAATATGTTATTTGTTTGGTTCATTATTTGGCATTGCATCTCACAGAAATTACTCGACACACTTGGACATACATATGATATGATTTTAGAAAATCCATTTTTGTATATTTAATTTTCATGGATATCATATCCAAGACTAGTTAAAACCGTAGCCTAGCCATATACTAAATAAATTAATTGTAACGATCCGACCGGTCGTTTTGATCTTTAGCGCGTCGTTCAGCGGTTGGAGGCCTTGAGTAGCTTCACTTCAGGTATTATGATTTGTGCGTGTGATCAGAGTCGGATTTTGGGAAGTTCGGAGTTGATTTGGAAAAAAAATTCTAATTTCGGAAGCTTTAAGTTGGAAGAATTAACTAAGGTTTGACTTTTGAGTAAACGACTTCGAAATCGGGATTTGAAGGTTCCAATAGGTTCGTTTGATGATTTCGCACTTGGGTGTATGTTCGGGTTGAGTATCGGATCACACGGGAGCATTTCGGCGCTTATTGTGGAAAGTTGGCATTTGGAAGGCTTTAGAATTTCCCAAGTTTGGTTTGAGGTTGTGATTATGTTTTAGAACTCGGATCTGCGCTCTTAAGCCTTAAAATCTCATTTTTACCCTCCTCGATTTGTGTGCGCAATCCGGCATATTTCCGAAAAGCTTTTATGTTGAAAACTAATGAAAATAAAAATATTTACCTTAAAAGTTAATTTTAATTTATTTCGGTCAATATCTTTGGTAAACGGTCCCGAATCGATATTTTGATAGTCCCGGTGGATCCGTATCGAATTATGGGACCTGGGCGTATGCCCGGAATCGAATTCGGAGGTCCATAGCTCAAGTTATGAATTTTTGATGAAAATTAAAAGTTAGAAAATTAATTATTTCTAAGAATTTATTGATGCTTGGTATTGTGAGTACCGGATCTGTATTTTGGTTTCGGATCCCGATACAGGTTCATTATGATATTTAAGACTTGTTTGTGAAATTTGGTGAGAAACGGAGTTGATTTGACGTGAATCGGACATCCAGTAGAGAAGATAGGAATTTTAAAGTGTTCTTGAGAATTTCATTTGATTTGGTGCTACATTCATAGTTCTAGGTATTATTTTGGCGATTTGATCGCGCGAGCAAGTTCGTATGATGTTTTTAGACTTGTGTGCATGTTTGGTTTGGAGCCCCGAGGGCTCGGGTGAGTTTCGGGTAGGCCACAGGATGTTTTAGACTTTAAAAATCCGGTATTTTGCTGCAGTAGATGTTCTGGCCTGTCCTTCTTCGCGTTCACGAAGGTACTCTCGCGAATGCGAAGAGTAAACTGGGCAGCTGGAGTTTTCTTCTTCGCGAACGCGAAGGCTTAGTCGTGAACGCGAAGATATGGGGGCGTTACCCTTCGCGAACGCGTAGTGTTAGGCACACCTGGGGAAGAGTCAATCGTTCCTTCATCGCGAACGCGAGCAATGTCTCGCGAACGCGAAGTCCAGGGGGGTAGCCTACGCGAACGCAAACACCGTCTCCCGAACGCGAAGGCTTGGCAGCCTATACTCTTCGCGAAAGCGATAGTGCTCTCGCTAACATGATGAACACTGTCGCCCAGCACTTAACAAAATCCAAACACGGGATTTAGCCAAAAAAAATCATTTTTCTCAAAAACCAAATTGTGAGGCGATTTTTCAAGAGCCATTTCTTCCCCAAAGTGTTGGTAAGTGATTCTAAATTATTTTTTTTCAATTACCCATTACATTTCATGAATTATCAACCTAAAATCTAGAGTTTTCATGGTAGAATTAGGGGTTAGGGTAGAAACTAGGGATTTCGAAAAATTTGAGAAATTTAATTTATGCAATATAATTGATTTGTTTGGCAATATTTGATATTATTGAGTCATTTTTGAATTAGATACAAGTGGTTTGGAGGTGAATTCCAAAGGAAAAGCTGTGATAGAGAATTAATTGGCCTTCGGAGCGAGGTAAGTGTTGTGTCTAACCCTGACTTGAGGGAATTAAGAACCTTAGACTATTTGTTATGTGAAATTTATGTGAGCGGCGTATATGTGAGGTGACGAGTACTTATGCACCGCCAATTTACCTATTTTCCACGTTTCTTCTGTTTTTTTTACATTGTCTCTTTCCTATGCCTAATTGCTACGTGTTTATACTAGTGTTGTTAAATTGATCGTTCTTATCATGTTTACGGATTTTCTAGTGATAATTGAGAATTTATTTCAAAGTTGAGATTGATATTGTGGAACCAAATGTTGAAGTAAGACTTGTACTTGTTATTCTATCTCCTTGTTGTTATTTATGCATTTAATTATTGTAAGGGAGAGTGTTAATGCACGAAGGGTGATGCCGTGCCATATTGTGAGTGGTAATGCACGAAGGGTGATAGTGTGCCATATTGTGAGAGTTAATGCACGAAGGGTGATGTCGTGCCGTTTCTATTGATTTTATGGTGAGATTGAGAGTAAAAGCACGAAGGGTGATGCCGTGCATTTTTCCTTTACTGTATTCGTGTTCTTGTTGATTCATAATATGTTGGTTGTTCCAGTTATCATTCTGTTGTAGTTCTTTATCTTATATTTCCCCCACCATGTTTCCCCCTCCCGATATCTCTTGTCTAATTCTTCATTACTGTTATTTGTATATACATTGTTAAACTGTACAGGTTGATTTGTAGGTGCCTTGCCTTAGCCTCGTCACTACTTCATCGAGGATAGGCTCGACACTTACCAGTTAATGGGGTCGGTTGTACTGATACTACACTTTGCACTTTCTGTGCAGATTTTGATACCGGCTCGGGTTGATCGAGATTTTGCTATTGAACCCCTATTCGGAGACTCAAGGTAGATCTGTCAGCATTCACAGACCTTGAAGTCACCGTCTATCTTTCTGTTCTACTGTTTCTTTCATTCAGATAGTTGTATTTATTTCAGACTATTACTTGTAGAAAATTCTAGAACGCTCGAGAATTTTGACTCCAGATCCGGGTAGTAGTAACTAATGCAGTCTTTATATTATTAGGCACTCATTATATTTCACCTTAGCTAATTTGTTGTTATATACTGAATGGGATAAGAATTGGTTTAATGATTCTCTAACGTTGGCTTACCTAGCAAGTAAAATGTTAGGCGCCATCACGGTCTCGACGGTGGAAATTCCGGGTCATGAAAGTTGGTATCAGAGCACTAGGTTGCCTAGGTCTCACGATTCACGAGCAAACTTAGTAGAGTCTGGAGGATCAGTACGGAGACGTCTGTGCTTATCTTCCAGAGGCTATGAAGTTAGGAACAAATTTCACTTCTATTCTCCTCTGTCGTGCGATGTTATTTTCTCAATACTGATTGAACTCTTCTACTCTTATTCTCTGGCAGATGGCGAGAACACATACCACTTCCTCAGCTGAGCAGCAACCAGAGCCTCCAGTGGCAACTCCTACAAGGGGCAGAGGTCGAGGCCAAGGTAGGGGCAGGGCTCAGCCCAGAGCCCGAGCAGCAGCCCCAGCAGTGGAGCCTCATATAGATTTTGATGAGGAGATTCCAGCTCAGATTATTCCTGCCGGACCAGCTCAGGTTCCGGAGGGGTTCATTGCCACCCCAGTACTTCAGGACTCACACTACTCCCGCTCCGGAGCAGATAGCTCCCTAGTATCAGGCTCCAGCAGCTCAGCTAGTCTGAGTAGTTCAGCCGATTGTTGCGGCACAGGTCGGAGATGGGCCAGCTATGTCTTCTGAGGCTTTGTGGAGGTTGGACAGATTTACCAAGCTCTTCCCAGTTCACTTCAGTGGTGCTCCTTCAGAGGATCCCCAGGAGTATCTTGACAGATGTCACGAGGTTCTACGGAACATGGGTATAGTGGAGACCAACGGGGTCGATTTTGCTCCATTCCAGATGACTGGTTCCTCCAAGAAATGGTGGAGAGATTATTTGATGACCATACCAGCTGGGTCGCCTGCTCTTACTTGGGACCAGTTCTCCCAGCTCTTTATAGAGAAGTTTCTACCTATCACATTGAGAGAGGAGCGTCGCCATCAGTTTGAGCGTCTCCAGTAGGGCAGTATGACTGTTACTCAGTATGAGACCTGTTTTGTGGATTTGGCCTCTCATGCTATTCTTCTGCTTCCCACCGAGAGAGAGAGGGTGAGGAGGTTTATTGATGGAGTTGCTCAACCTATCAGATTGCAGATAGCTAAGGAGACTAGGAGTGAGATTTCTTTCCATACAGCTGCTAATGTCGCCAGACGAGTCGAGATGGTTCTTTCTCAGGGAGGTCAGGGGTCTAACAAGAGATCTCGTTATTCTGGTGAGTTCAGCGGTGCCTCGTCTAGAGGCAGGGGTACTTTTGGTAGAGGCCATCCTCCCAGGCCGTTTCATTCAGCACTTCAGGCATCCCACGGTGCCTCAGGTGGTCGTGGCCCTCAGATGCATTATCCCGACCAGCTAGCCCACAGTGCACCACCATCTCCTATTAGTGTACCTCCACTCCAGAGTTATCAGGGTGGTTACTCGGGTCAACAGGGTCAGTTTTAGGGTCAGCAGTCACATCAGCCGAGGTTATGTTATACTTGTGGTAATCCGAGGCACATTGCTAGATTTTGCCCTCGGGCAATGGGAATCTCACATCATCAGAGTTCTCGTGCCATGGTTCCAGCACCAGTTGCTGCACCACCTGCTTAGCCAGCTAGAGGCATGGGTCAGGCAGCCAGAGGTAGAGGTCAGACTGTTAGAGGTGGAGGTCAGGTACCTAGAGGTGGAGACCAGCCATTTAGAGGTCGTCACAGGGACGTAGTTTAGAGTGGTGGGGCCCAACCCCGATGTTATGCTTTTCCAGCCAGGCTTGAGGCTGAGTCATCTGACGCTGTTATCACAGGTATTGTTTCAGTTTGCAGTAGAGATGCTTCAGTTCTATTTGATCTGGGGTCTACCTACTCCTATGTGTCATCCTATTTTGCTTCCTATTTAGTTGTGCCCCGTGATTCTTTGAGTGCTCTTGTGTATGTGTCCACACCAGTGGGAGAGGCTATTATTGTAGATCGTGTTTATCATTCGTGCGTGGTCACCATTGGGAGTCTTGAGACTCGTGTAGATCTTCTACTTCTCGACATGGTTGATTTTGTTGTCATATTAGGTATGGATTGGCTGACACCTTATCATGCTATATTAGATTGTCATGCCAAGACGTTGACCTTAGCTTTGCATGGGTTGCCTTAATTAGAGTGGAGAGGGACTCTTGGCTATTCTGCCAGCAGGGTTATCTCTTATGTGAAGGCTCGGCATATGGTCGAGAAGGGGTGTCTAGCTTATTTGGCTTATGTCCGTGATTCTAGTGCGGAGGTTCCTTCCATGGATTCAGTGCCGGTTGTTCGATAGTTTCCAGAGGTGTTTCCTGCAGACCTGTCGGGGATGCCACCCGACAGGGATATTGATTTCTGCATTGACTTGGCTCCGGGAACTCAGCCCATTTCCATTCCGCCATACCGCATGGCTCCGCCAGAGTTGAAAGAATTGAAGGAACAGTTGCAAGATTTACTTGATAAGGGCTTCATTATACCTAGTGTCTCGCCCTAGGGTACACCTGTGTTGTTTGTAAAAAAGAAAGATGGATCGATGAGGATGTGTATAGATTATCGGCAGTTGAACAAAGTCACCATCAAGAACAAGTATCCATTGCCGAGGATTGATGATTTATTTGACCAACTTCAGGGTGCCAAGGTATTTTCGAAGATTGATTTGAGATCTGGCTACCATCAGTTGAGGATTAGGGCATCCGATGTTCCTAAGACAGCCTTTCGGACTCGGTATGGGTATTTTGAGTTTCTAGTGATGTCATTTGGGCTGACCAATGCCCCGGCAGCATTCATGGATTTGATGAACCGAGTGTTCAAGACCTACTTGGATTCCTTTGTGATTATGTTTACTGATGATATCTTGGTTTACTCCCAAAGCCGAGAGGAGCATGAGCAGCACCTTTGGATCGTTCTTCAGACTCTGAAAGACAGCCAGTTATATACTAAGTTCTCAAAATGTGAGTTTTGGTTGAGTTCAGTTGCTTT
The DNA here is from genome assembly GCF_000390325.3 of Nicotiana tomentosiformis. Classification (NCBI taxonomy): domain Eukaryota; kingdom Viridiplantae; phylum Streptophyta; class Magnoliopsida; order Solanales; family Solanaceae; genus Nicotiana; species Nicotiana tomentosiformis. The sequence goes on along the minus strand of NC_090817.1, from coordinate 81,074,695 downwards.
CTTGGGTCACGTTGTATCAACAGAGGGTATTCAGGTGGATCCTAAGAAGATTGAGGCAGTTCAAAACTAGCTTAGGCCCACATCACCTATAGAGATCCGTAGTTTCTTGGGATTGGTAGGTTATTACCGTCGATTTGTGGAGGGGTTTTCATCCATAGCAGCTCCATTGACCAGGTTGACCCAGAAGGGTGTCCCGTTCAGGTGGTCAGACGAGTGTGAGGCGAGCTTCCAGAAGCTCAAGACAGCTTTGACTACGGCACCGGTATTGGTGTTACCCACAGGTTCAGGATCTTATACAGTATATTGTGACACATCTCGTATTGGTCTGGTGCGGTATTGATGCAGGGTGGAAAGGTTATTGCATATGCTTCGCGGTAGCTGAAGGTTCACGAGAAGAATTACCTTGTTCATGATCTAGAGTTGGCGGCCATTGTTCACGCGCTGAAGATTTGGAGGCACTATATTTACGGCGTGCCATGTGAGGTACTCACGGATCATCGGAGCTTGCAGTATTTTCAAACAGAAGGAACTCAATTTGAGGCAGAGAAGGTGGTTGGAGCTATTGAAAGGCTATGATATCACCATATTGTATCATCCCGGGAAGGCCAATGTGGTGGCCGATGCTTTGAGTAGAAAATCAGCTAGTATGGGTAGCATTGCATATATTCCAGTTGGTGAGAGACCGCTTGCATTGGATGTTCATCCCTTGGCCAACCAGTTTGTGAGGTTGGATGTTTCTGAGCCCAGCCGTGTTCTAGCTTGTACAGATGCTCGGTCTTCTTTGTTTGAGCGCATCAGAGATCGGCAGGATGACGATCCTCATTTACTTGTCCTTAGAGACACAGTGCGACACGGTGGTGCCAAGTGGGTTGCTGTTGGAGACGATGGAGTTTTGAGGATGCAGGCTTGTGTGCCTAATGTGGATGGACTTCATGAGTTAATTCTTGAGGAGGCCCACAATTCCCGGTATTTTATTCATCCGGACGCCGCCAAGATGTATCAGGACTTGCGGCAGCATCATTGGTGGAGGAGGATGAAGAAAGACATAGTTACATATGTAGCTCGGTGTCTAAATTGTCAGCAAGTAAAGTACAAGCATCAGAGACCTGGTGGTTTGCTTCAGAAGATAGAGATTCCTGAGTGGAAGTGGGAGCGTATCACTATGGATTTTGTTGTTGGACTTCCACGGACTTAGAGGAAGTTCGATCCAGTTTGGGTCATTGTGGACAGGCTGACCAAGTCAGCGCACTTCATTCCTATGGCAGTTACCTATTCTTCGGAGCGGTTGGCAGAGATTTACATTCGTAAGATCGCCCGTCTTCACGGGGTGCCCGTGACTATCATTTCTGATTGAGGTACGCAGTTCACCTTGCACTTTTGGAGAGCAGTACAGTGTGAGTTGGGCACGCAAGTTGAGTTGAGCACATCGTTTCATCCTCAGACAGGCGGACAGTCCGAGCGCACTATTTAGATCTTGGAGGATATGCTCCGCGCATGTGTTATAGACTTCGGAGGATCGTGGGATCAGTTCTTACCCCTTGTAGAGTTTGCCTACAACAACAGCTACCAGTCTAGCATTCAGATGGCTCCCTATGAAGCATTATATGGTAGGCGGTGCCGGTCGCTAGTTGGGTGGTTCGAGCCGGGAGAGGCTCGGTTGTTGGGCATAGACTTAGTACAGGATGCCTTGGATAAGGTCAAGATTATCCAGGATCGACTTCGCACAGCTCAGTCCAGGCAGAAGAGTTATGCCGACCGTAGAGTTCGTGATGTTGCACTCATGGTCGGGGAGAGAGTGTTGCTTTGGGTATCACCCATGAAGGGTGTAATGAGGTTCGGAAAGAAGGGCAAGTTGAGCCCTAGGTATATTGGACCTTTTGAAATTCTGGAGAGAGTGGGAGAGGTGGCTTATAGGCTTGCGTTGCCACCTAGTTTAGCAGGTGTTCATCCGGTATTCCATATGTCCATGCTTCAAAAGTATCACGGTGATCCGTCCCATGTGTTATATTTCATCTCTGTCCAGTTGGACAAGGATTTGACTTACGAGGAGGAGCTGGTGGCTATTCTAGCCCGGCAAGTTCGCCAGTTGAGAGCAAAGGCTTACCCTTCAGTTCGAGTGCAGTGGAGAGGTCAGCCTATTGAGGCAGCTACTTGGGAGTCCGAGTCCGATATGTGGAGTAGATATCCACACCTTTTCACCAGCCCAGGTACTTTTCTATGTCTGTTCGAGGATGAACGGTTGTTTTAGAGTTGGAGAATGTGATGACCCAAAAGGTCATCTTATGTTTTAGAACTCGGATCTGCGCTCTTATGCCTTAAAATCTCATTTTTACCCTCCTTGATTTGTGTGCGCAGTCCGGGCATGTTTCCGGAAAGCATTTATGTTGAAAACTAATGAAAATAAGACTTTTTACCTTAAAAGTTAATTTTAGTTGACTTCGATCAATAGTTTTGGTAAAAGGGCCCGGATCCATATTTTGACGATCCCAGTGAGTCCGTATCGAATTATGGGACCTGGGTGTATACTCGGAATCGAATTCGGAGGTCCCTAACTCAAGTTATGAATTTTTGATAAAAATTAATTATTTCTAAGAATTGATTGATGTTTGGCATTGTGAGTATCGGGTCCGTATTTTGGTTCCGGAGCCCGGTACAGGTTCATTATGATATTTATGACTTGTCTGTGAATTTTGGTGAGAAACGAAGTTGATTTGACATGATTCAGATGTCCAGTTGAGAAGATAGGAATTTTAAACTATTCTTGAGAATTTCATTTGATTTGGTGCTACATTCGTAGTTCTAGGTGTCATTTTGGCAATTTGATCATGCGGGCAAGTTCGTATGATATTTTTAAACCTGTGTGCATGTTTGGTTTGGAGCCCCGAGGGCTCGGGTGAGTTTCGGGTAGACCACGGGATGTTTTGGACTTTGAAAATCTGGTATTTTGCTGCAACAGGTGTTCCGACATGTCCTTCTTCGCGTTTGCGAAGGTACTCTCGCGAACGCGAAGAGTAAACTAGGCAGCTGCAGTTTTCTTCTTTGCGAACGCGAAGGCTTAGTTGCGAACGTGAAGAAATGGGGGCTTTACCCTTCGTGAACGCGACCAGCTCCTTGCGAACACGTAGTGTTAGGTACACCTGGGGAAGAGTCGATCATTCCTTTATTGCGAACGCGAGTAATGTCTCGTGAACGCGAAGGTCGGGGGGGTATCCTACGCGAATGCGGACACTATCTCATGAACGCGAAGGCTTGGCAGCCTATACTCTTCGCGAACGCGATAGTGCTCTTGCGAACGCGATAAACACTGTCGCCCAACACTTAACAGGATCCAAACACGGGATTTAACCAAAACATTAATTTCTCTCAAAAACCAAACGGTGAGAGACGATTTTTCAAGAGCCATTTCTTCCCCAAAGTGTTGGTAAGTAATTCTAAACCATTTTGTTTCAATTACCCATTACATTTCATGAATTATCAACCTAAAATCTAGAGTTTTCATGATAGATATAGGGGTTAAGGTAGAAACTAGGGATTTCGGAAAATTTGAAAAATTTAATTTATGCAATATAATTGATTCCTTTGGCAATATTTGATATTATTGAGTCATTTTTGAATAGATACGAGTGGTTTGGAGGTGAATTCCAAAGGAAAAGCTGTGATTGAGAATTAACTAGCCTTCAGAGCGAAGTAAGTATTGTGTCTAACCTTGACTTGAGGGAATTAGGAACCTTAGACTATTTGCTATGTGCAATTCATGTGAGCGGCGTATATGTGAGGTGATGAGTACTTATGCACCGCCAATTTACCTATTTTCCATGTTTTTTCCATTTTTCGTATATTGTCTCTTTCCTATGCCTAATTGCTACGTATTTATACTAGTGTTGTTAAATTGATCGTTCTTATTATGTTTACGGATTTTCTGGTGATAATTGAGAATATATTTCTAAGTTGAGATTGATATTGTGGAACCAAATGTTGAAATAAGGCTTGTACTTGTTATTCTATCTCCCTGTTGTTATTTATGTATTTAATTATGGTAAGGGAGAGTTGTAACGACCAGGCCGGTCGTTTTGAGAGTAATAGCCCTGATCCCCTATTTACTGCTTCCCCCATATCTATTTTTACTATTATGACTTTCCAGGAGGTTTCATTTTGGTTTTTGGAGTGTTTTGGGACACTTAGTCCCTAAATGGAGGTTTAAGCTTTAGGATTTGGACCGTAGTCGGAACAGTGTGAAGACGACTTCGGAATGGAGTTTCGTCGGTTCTGTTAGCTCCGTTAGGTGATTTTGCACTTGGGAGTGTGTCTGGATTGTGTTTTGGAGGTTTGGTACTGTGCGGATGTGCATTGACTACAAGCAGTTGAATAAAGTTACAATCAAAAACAGGTATCCTTTGACGCGCATTAATGATTTATTTGAAAAGCTCCAAGGAGCTAGAGTATTTTCCAAAGGATATTTGAGGTCTGCGTATTACCGGTTGAAATTCGGGATTCGGATATTCATACGACGGCATTCAGGACCCGTTATGGACACTATAAATTTCTCATGATGTCTTTTCAGCTGACCAACGCCCCAGCAACATTTATACAACTAATGAACAGTGTATTCCATCCGTATCTTGATTCGTTTTTCATAGTATTTATCGATGATATCCTGGTGTACTCACGTAACCATGAAGAGCATGCACAACATTTGAGAATTGTACTACAGAGGCTGAGGGAGGAGAAACATTATGCCAAATTCACCATGTGTGAGTTCTGGCTTAGTTCAGTAGCATTCTTGCGACACGTGGTGTCTGGAGAAGGGATTTGTGCAGATCCGAGGAAGGTAGATGCAGTTCTAAGTTGGCCCAGGCCATCTTCAGCTACTGAGATTAGGCTTGAAATAGCGAAAGTCGAATTTTTGGAGATTTGGACCGGTAGTGGAAATTTTGATATCGGGGTCGGAATGGAATTTCGGAAGTTGGAGTACGTTCGTAGTGTCATTTGTGACGTATGTGCAAAATTTGAGGTCATTCGGATGTGGTTTGGTTGGTTTCGGCATCAGTTGTCGAGTTTGGAAGTTTAGAAGTTCTTAGGCTTGAATCCGAGGATAAGTTGGTGATTTGATGTTGTTTTGAGTGATTCGAAGGTTCGACTAAATTTGTATGTTGATATATAACTTGTTGGTATTTTTAGTTGAGGTCCCGAGGGTCTTGGGGCGATTCCGGGTGGTTAATGGATTTGTCAAAGTTGGAAAATGCAGCTGAAGCTGCTGCTTCTGCTATTTTCGCACCTGCGGGAGGAAGAGTCGCAGGCTGCTGGTCCGCATGGGAAGTCCGCAAGAGCAGGTACTGCTGGGCTAGTCAGGATGCGCAGGTGCAAGTAGGAGGTCGCATCTGCAAGGAAAAGCGCATGTGCGAAACCTGGGGCGCAGATGCGAAAAAAGGGACGTTGGGCAGGCTTTGCAGAAGCGGAGGAAACGCGCAGGTGCTCCTTCGCAGGCGAGGGATTTTTGGCCGCAGATGTGGAACCTGGGCTCCTAAGTGAGTTCCGCACCTGCGATGAATTTTCCCCAGGTGCGGTGGTGCAGAAGCGTGAAAATATTCCGCAGGTGCGAAAAGCCTCGGCAGAAACCATAAATAGAACCCTTCGCGAATTTGGTTCTTTTCCACCATTTTCAAATCGGCTTTTGGAGCTTTTGGAGTGATATTTGAAGGGAGATTCAAGGACTATCAGTGAAGTAAGTTGCTTGAGCCCTAATACTCATATATATGGTGATTTCTCGTTGTTTAATCATGTAATTAGTAAAAATTAGGGGTTAGGGCATAGGATTTTTGGAGAAGTAATTTAAGGATTTGAAGGACCAAACGATGTCGGATTTTGATGAATTTGCTATGGTTAGACTCGTGAGTAAATGGGCCTTCGTATTTTATAACTTTTAGCTGATTCTGAGAAGTGGGCCCCACGGGCAATTTTTGAGTTAATTTCAAAATTTTCATTAAAATGTTAATTTCGTTAATTAGATGAGTCTATTATGGTTGTATTTATGATATGTAATTGCTTTTGGCTATATTTGGACCATTTGGAGCCGGATATTCGTGGGAAAGGCATTCTTTCCAATTGATTGAGCTTGATTCGAGGTAAGTGGCTTGCCTAACTTTGTGTGGGGGAAATCCCCTTAAGATTTGGAACTATTGTGATATGTGAGCGCCGTGTACGTGAGGTGACGAGTACGTACACGTGCTAGTTGTGTAAAAACCTGATTTTCTTACTGAGCAGCAACATGTTTTCCTGTTATTTTGAGTTATACTATTTTAATGAGTACTAATCTATTTTCATTCTTAAATTAAGTTATTCCAATATGTGTAGCTATCATGTTTAGTCTAATACAACATGCCTACATGTCTTAACTGTTTATGTGAATTCTGTGTAGCATGCTTAGTGAATTTCCTGCATCTTCCCTGATTGGTACTTAGTCTAAATCGTATGAATTTCGTGATGTAGTTGCATTTCTATCATCTGTGCTGCATATTTACTTTGGGACTACGGAACGGTATTCCGGGAGATCCCCATGTACTGCGTATTTACTTTGGGACTAACGAACGGTATTCTGGACAGCCCCATGTACTACATATTTACTTTGGGACAACGGAACGGTATTCCGGGAGATCCCCATGTACTGCATATTTACTTTGGGACTAACGAACGGTATTCTGGACAGCCCCATGTACTACATATTTACTTTGGGACAACGGAACGGTATTGCGGGAGATCCCCCTGCACATTTACGTTGGGACTACGAGACGGTATCTCGGGAGATCCCCTGTTGTGTTTCTGTGTACTGAGTTGTTACCTTCTATGATTTCATTATTGTTAAATTTCAGCCTTTATTTTATTGCGGTATTTCACTCTATATTATTTTATTATATATTTACCAGTAGAGTCCTGACCTGACCTCGTCACTACTCGATCGAGGTTGGGCTTGGCACTTACTGGGTACCGATTGTGGTGTACTTATGCTACTCTCTGCACATATTTTTCGTGTGCAAATCTAGGTGCACCTTATCAGCTGCACTATCAGTGAGTCGGGACAGCATTGGAGACTTCAAGGTATATCTTCCGCGTCCGCAGACCTTGGAGTCCCCTTCCACTCTTTCTCATGTCCATTATCTTCTGTATTTTTTTCTTTGTTAGACTCTGATGTATAGAGACACTAGATTTTTCCATCTGTAGTTTGTGATTCACAATGTTCCGGGTTTTAGGATTTGTTGTGTATTTTTGAACAGTTGGTTAAATTTATATTTCTATTTCACTATTTCACAAAATGTTAGCTTACCTAGTTGTAGAGCACTAGGTTCATAGGTGTCGTGAGTCACAGGCCAGTTTATTAGAATCTCGTGGATCGGTACGGAGACGTTTGTACTTATCTTCGGGAGGCTGTGGAACTGTTAGGAAAATTTCACTACCTTGATTCCTTGTCGTGCGATAATTGTTGACTTCAAAGATTCTAAACTCATGTATTCTATTCTCTCACAGATGGTGAGGACACATACAATCGGATCCGATGACAGGCACCCGCACCCCCTGCTAGAGCTACGAGAGGCCGGGGCCGGGGTAGAGGTCGAGGATGTCCATGTGGTGCATCCAGAGCACCCGCACGAGCTACTACAAAGGAGCCCCCAGTAGCTCCAGCTGGAGGGCAGACACTTGAGGTACCTATTTCTTCACCAGCCCTCCAGGAGACTCTAGCCCATTTTCTGAGCATGTTCAGCACCTTAGCTCAGGATGGATTGATTCCACTTGCTCCTGCCACATCTCAGGTCGGGGGAGGAGAACAGACTCTTGTTGCTGGTACTCCAGAGCAGCGAGTTCAGGTCGACCAGGTTCCAGAGTTTATACCAATGCAGCCGGTAGCTCCAGCTCAGCCCGAGGTTAGGGCAGCAGCTTCTGAGGTGGAGCAGCTCAAACTTGAGAGGTATAAGAAGTACCACCCACCTACTTTCTGTGGATTGGCTACAGATGATGCTCAGGGTTTTTTGGAAGAGCGTCATCATATTCTCCGTACTATGGGCATAGCGGAGACGAGCGGGGTTTCTTTTACTACATTCCAGCTTAGAGGAACAGCCTATCAGTGATGGCATGCTTATGAGCTGAGTAGTCCGGCTGAGGCTGTTTCACTTACATGGACTCAGTTCTCGGACATGTTTTGAGAGAGTATGTCCCTCAGAGCCTCAGGGACTCATGGCGCGCGGAGTTTGAGCAGCTGCGCCAGGGCGCTATGACTGTGTCAGAGTATGCAGTTCACTTCAGTGATTTGGCCCGACATACACCGGCCTTAGTTGCCACAGTTCGAGAGAGGGTTCGCCGATTTATTGAGGGACTCCATCCCAGTATCCGGAGTAGTATGGCCAGGGAGTTGGAGATGGATATTTCTTATCAGTAGGTTATGAGTATTGCCAGGAGATTTGAGGGCATGTTTGCTCGGGATAGAGAGGAGAAGGAGGCCAAGAGGTCTCGAGAGACTGGTTATTATTCTGGGGCTCATGCCCCAGCAGCTCGCCATAGCAGGGGTTATGTGAGCCGCCCAGTTCATTCAGCTCTTCCAGCCGCCAGCAGTGTTCCAGCTCCTTCTAGACCCCAGGAGCCTTATTATTCACCGCCAGTATCTAGTGTGCCTCCTGCACGGGGTGTTCCTAGCGTCTAGTCCAACAGACCTGGACCGAGCCAGTCACAGCAGCCACGCCCTCCCAAAGCTTGTTTTGAGTATGGCGACACTCGCAATATGGTGAGGGATTGCCCCAGGATTATGAGGGGTGCACCTCCATAAACTTCTCAGCCACAGCGTGCTCCACCGAGTCCTCAATCTATGATTACAGTGCCAGCTGCCACCCCACCTGCTCAGCCAGCCCGAGGTGGAGGTCGGGGAGGTAGAGGTCCCCCTAGAGAAGGAGGCTAGGCCAGATATTATGCACTTCCTACTCGTACAGAAGCAGTTGCTTCTGATTCTATCAATACATGCATTGTTCTGGTATGTTATAGAGATGTGTCGGTATTATTTGACCCAGGATCTACATATTCTTATGTGTCCTCTTATTTTGCCTTGTATTTGGGCGAATCTCGGGATTCTTTGAGTTCCCTTATTTATGTGTCTACTCATGTGGGAGATTCTCTTGTTGTGGACCGCGTGTATCGGTCGTGTTTGATTACTCTTAGTGATTTTGAGACGAGAGCCGATTTATTATTGCTCAGCACGGTGGACTTTAATATTATTTTGGGCATGGACTAGTTGTCGCCCCATTATGCTATTCTTGATTGTCACGCTAAGACCGTGACGCTGGCTATGCCAGGTTTACCGCGATTAGAGTGGAGAGGTACCTTAGAGTATACTCCAAGTATAGTTGTTTCTTTTCTTAAAGCTAAACGAATAGTTGAGAAGGGGTGTGACGCGTATCTAGCTTATGTGAGAGATGTCAGTATTGATACCCCTACAGTTGAGTCAGTTCCAGTAGTGAGGGACTTTCCAGATGTGTTTCCAGCTGATCTTCCGGGCATGCCGCCCGACAAAGATATTGATTTTGGCATTGATTTGTTGCTGGACACTCATCCCATCTCTATTCCTCCATATCGTATGGCTCCTCCTGAGTTAAAAGAGTTGAAGGAGCAATTACAGGAATTGCTTGATAAGGGACTTCATTTGGCCCAGTGTGTCACCTTGGGGTGCTCCTGTCTTATTTGTGAAGAAGAAGGATGGTTCTATGCGGATGTGTATTGATTACCGCCAGTTGAACAAAGTCATAGTGAAGAACAAGTATCCATTGCCTCATATTGATGACTTATTTGATCAATTACAAGGTGCCAGAGTGTTTTCCAAGATTGACTTACGTTCAGGTTATCATCAGTTGAAGATTCGGGAGCCAGATATCCCAAAGACTGCTTTCAAGACCAGATATGGTCACTATGAGTGTCTTTTGATGTCTTTTGGGCTGACCAATGCCCCAGTAGCTTTTATGCACTTGATGCACAGTGTGTTCTTGCCCTATCTTGACTCATTTATCATTATGTTTATTGACGACATTCTGGTATACTCCCGGAGTCGGGAGGATCATGAGCAGCACCTGAGGACTGCACTTCAGACCTTGAGAGAAAAGAAATTATATGCAAAATTTTCAAAGTGTGAGTTTTGGCTAGACTCAGTGGCATTCTTGGGTCATATAGTATCGAGTGATGGGATCCAGGTGGATCCGAGGCAGATTGAAGCAGTGCAGAGTTGGCCCAGACCGTCCTCAGCTACAGAGATCCGGAGTTTTCTTGGTTTGGCAGGGTATTACCGTCGATTTGTATAGGATTTCTCGTCTATTGCAGCACCTATGACCAGGCTGACCCAGAAGGGTGCTCCGTTCAGGTGGATAGAGGAATGTGAAGAGAGCTTTCAGAAGCTCAAGACAGCTTTGACTACAGGCCCAGTATTGGTATTACCTACAGGTTCGTGGTCTTATACTGTATATTGTGATGCATCGCGGATTGGTCTCGGTGCGGTGTTGATGCAGGACGGTAGGGTGATTTCCTATGCGTCCAGACAGCTGAAGGTGTACGAAAAGAACTATCTTGTCCACGACCTTAAGTTAGCAGCTATTGTTCATGCCTTGAAGATATGGCGACATTATTTGTATGGTGTTCCTTGTGAGATTTACACCGATCATCGGAGTTTGCAGCATCTATTTAAGCAGAAAGATCTTAACTTACGTCAGCGGAGGTGGTTGGAGCTGCTTAAGGATTATGATATTACTATTTTGTACCACCCTGGGAAGGCCAATGTGGTGGCCGATGCTTTGAGTCGTCGGGCGTAGAGTTTGGGGAGTTTAGCATATCTACCAACAGCAGAGAGGCCATTAGCGTTGGATGTTCAGGACTTAGCCAACCAGTTTATGAGATTGGATATTTCTGAGCCGAGTCGAGTATTGGCTTGTATGGTCTCTCGGTCTTCTCTTTATGATCGTATCAGGGAGTATCAGTATGATGACCCCCATCTGTTTGTCCTTAAGAACACGGTCCAACCCGGTGATGCTAAGGAGGTCACTATTGGAGATGATGGTGCATTAAGGATGCATGACAGGATATGTGTGTCCAATGTAGATGGTTTGCATGAGTTGATTCTCTAGGAGGCTCACAGTTCACGGTACTATATTCATCCGGGCACCGCGAAAATGTATCAGGACTTGAGGCAGCATTACTGGTGGAGGAGAATGAAGAAGGACATAGTGGAATATATGGCTCGGTGCCTAAATTGCCAGCAGGTGAAGTATGAGCATCAACGACCAGGTGGGTTGCTTCAGAAATTGGAGATTCCGGAATGGAAATGGGAGCGGATCACTATGAATTTCATTGTTGGACTCCCACGGACTCAGCAGAGGTTTGATACAGTTTAGATGATTATGGATAGGCTGACCAAGTCAACTCATTTCACTCCTGAGATGACTACCTATTATTCCGAGCATCTAGCTCGAATCTACATCCGTGAGATCGTTAGGCTTCATGGCATACCAGTATCTATTATCTCTGACCGGGGTACGCAGTTTACATCACGGTTCTGGAGAGCTGTACAACATGAGTTGTGTACTCGGGTTGAGTTGAGCATAACATTTCACCCTCAGACGGACGGGCAGTTCGAGCGCACTATTTAGATATTAGCGGATATGCTCCGTGCGTGTGTGATAGATTTTGGGGGTGCTTGGTACCAGATCTTGCCACTTGCAGAGTTTGCTTACAACAATAGTTATCAGTCCAGCATTCAGATGGCACCGTATGAGGCTCTGTATGGTAGGCGGTGTCGGTCCCCAGTGGGTTGGTTCGAGCCCGGCGAGGCCAGATTATTGGGTACAGACTTGGTTCAGGATGCCTTAGAAAAGGTGAAGGTGATTGAGGATAGACTTCGTACAGTCCAGTCCAGACAGAAGAGTTACACAGACCGAAAGGTTCGCGATGTTGCATTCATGGTTGGAGAGCGGGTCTTGCTCCGGGTTTCGCCTATGAAGGGCATTATGAGATTCGGAAAGAAGGGCAAGTTGAGCCCAAGGTTTATTGGTCCTTTTGAGGTGTTATGGCGTATTGGGGAGGTTTCTTATGAGCTTGCCTTACCTCCCAGCCTAACAAGAGTTCATCCGGTATTTTCATATTTCGATACTCTGGAAGTATCACGGTGACCCGGCTCACGTATTGGATTTCAGCTCAGTCCAATTGGACAAGGATCTAACTTATGTTAAAGAGCCAATGGCTATTTTAGACAGGCAGGTCATAAAGATAAGGTCAAAGAACATTGCTTCCGTGAAGGTTCAATGGAGAGGACAACCGGTCGAGGGGGCGACTTGGGAGACCGAGCAGGATATGCGCAGCCATTATCCTCATCTTTTCACCAATTCAGGTACGTCTCTATGCTCGTTCGAGGACGAACGATTGTTTTTAGAGTGGAAGGATGTAACAACCCGGCCGGTCATTTTGAGAGTAATAGCCTCGATCCCCTATTTACTGCTTCTCCCATATCTATTTCTGCTATTGTGACTTACCGGGAGGTTTCGTTTTGGTTTTTAGAGTGTTTTGGGACACTTAGTCCCTAAATGGAGGTTTAAGCGTTAGGATTTGAACCATAGTCGGAACTATGTGAAGACGACTTCGGAATGGAGTTTCGTCAGTTCTGTTAGCTCCGTTGGGTGATTTTGGACTTAGGAGCATGTCCGGATTGTGTTTTGGAGGTCCGTAGCTTATTTAGGCTTGAAATGGCGAAAGTCGAATTTTTGGAGATTTGGACCGGCAGTGGAAATTTTGATATCGGGGTCGGAATGGAATTCCGGAAGTTGGAGTAGGTTCGTAGTGTCATTTGTGACGTGTGTGAAAAATTTGAGGTCATTCTGATGTGGTTTGGTTGGTTTCGGCATCGGTTGTCGAGTTTGGAAGTTTAGAAGTTCTTAGGCTTGAATCCGAGGGTAAGTTGGTGATTTGATGTTGTTTTGAGTGATTCGAAGATTCGACTAAATTTGTATGTTGATATATGACTTGTTGGTATTTTTGGTTGAGGTCCCGAGGGCCTCGGGGCGATTTCGGGTGGTTAACGGATTTGTCGAAGTTGGAAAATGCAGTTGAAGCTGCTGCTTCTGCTATTTCTGCACCTGCGGGAGGAAGAGTCGCATGTACAAGTTGGAGGTCGCATCTGCGAGGCCGCATATGAGAAACTTGGGGCGCAGATGCAGAAAGGGGGACGTTGGGCAGGCTTCACAGAAGCGGAGGAAAAGCGCAAGTGCGCCATCGTAGGTGCGGGATTTTGGGCCACAGATGCGAAACCTGGGCTCTTAAGTGAGTTCCGCACCTGCGATGAATTTTCCGCAGGTGCTGTGGCGCAGAAGCGTGAAAATATTCCGCAGGTGCGAAAAACCTCGGCAGAAACCATAAATTCTTCGCGAATTTGGTTCTTTTCCACCATTTTCAAATCGGCTTTTGGAGCTTTTGGAGTGATATTTGAAGGGTGATTCAAGGGCTATCAGTGAGGTAAGTTGCTTGAGCCCTAATACTCGTATATATGGTGATTTTTCGTTGTTTAATCATGTAATTAGTGAAAATGAGGGGTTAGGGATTGGGATTTTTGGAAAAGTAATTTAAGGATTTGAATGACCAAACGATGTCGGATTTTGATGAATTTGGTATGGTTAGACTCGTGAGTGAATGAGCCTTCATATTTTATGACTTTTATCCGATTCCGAGAAGTTGGCCCCACGGGCGATTTTTGAGTTAATTTCGGAATTTTCGTTAAAATGTTGATTTCGTTTATTAGATGAGTCGATTATGGTTGTATTTATGATATGTAATTGCTTTTGGCTAGATTTGGGCCATTCAGATCCCGATATTCATGGGGAAGGCATTCTTACCGATTGATTGAGCTTGGTTCGAGGTAAGTGGCTTGCCTAACTTTGTGTGGGGGAAATCCCCTTAGAATTTGGAACTATTATGTTATATGAGCGCCGTGTATGTGAGGTGACGAGTACGTACATGGGCTTGTTGTGGTAAAACCCGATTTTCTTACAGAGCAGCAACATATTTTCCTGTTATTTTGAGTTATACCATTTTAATGAGTACTAAGCTATTTTCATTCTTAATTGAGTTATTCCAGTATGTGTAGCTATCATGTTTAGTCTAATACAACATGTCTACGTGTCTTAACTGTTTATGTGAATTCTATGCAGCATGCTTAGTGAATTTCATGCTTCTTCCCTGACTAGTACTTAGTCTAAATCGTAAGAATTTTGTGATGTAGTTGTATTTCTATCGTTCGCGCTGCATATTTACCTTGGGACTACGGAATGGTATTCCGGAAGATCCCCATGTACTGTATATTTACGTTGGGACTACAGAACGGTATTCCGGGAGATCCTCCTATACTGCAAATTTACTTTGGGACTACGGAACAGTATTTCGGGAGATCCCCCTGTACTGCATATTTACTTTGGGACTACGGAACGGTATTCCGGGAGATCCCCATGTCTTGCATACTTACTTTGGGACAACGGAACGGTATTCCGAGAGATCCCTCTACACATTTACGTTGGGACTACGAGACGGTATCTCAGGAGATCCCCTGTTGTGTTTCTATGTACTAAGTTGTTACCTTCTATGATTTCATTGTTGTTAAATTTCAGCCTTTATTTTATTGCGGTATTTCACTCTATATTATTTTATTATATATTTACCAGTAGATCCCTGACCTGACCTCATCACTACTCGACCGAGGTTAGGCTTGGCACTTACTGGGTACCAATTGTGATGTACTCATGCTACTCTCTGCACATGTTTTTCGTGTACAGATCCAGGTGCACCTTATCAGCTGCACTATCAGTGAACCGGGACAGCTTTGGAAACTTCAAGGTATATCTGTCACATCCGCAGACCTCGGAGTCCCCTTCCACTCTTTCTCATGTCCATTATCTTTTGTATTTTTTTTCTTGTTAGACTCTGATGTATAGAGACACTAGAGTTTTTCTTCTGTAGTTTGTGATTCACGATGTTTCGGGTTTTGGGATTTGTTGTGTATTTTTGAACAGTTGGTTAAATTTATATTCCGCAAAATTTACTATTCCGCAAAATGTTAGGCTTACCTAGTTGTAGAGATTAGGTGCCGTCACGACGTCACACGGAGGGGAAATTGGGTCGTGACAAGAGTGTTAATGTACGAAGGGTGTTGTCATGCCATATTATGAGTGTTAATGCACGAAGGGTGATGTCGTGCCATATTGTGAGTATTAATGCACGAAGGGTGATGCCGTGCCATATTGTGAGAGTTAATGCACGAAGGGTGATGCCGTGCCATTTTTATTGATTTAATGGTGAGATTGAGAGTAAAAGCCCGAAGGGTGATGCCGTGTATTTTTCCTTTACTGTATTCGTGTTCCTGTTGATTCATAATATGTTGGTTGTTCCAGTTATCATTCTGCTGTAGTTCTTTATCTCGTATTTCCCCCAGCATATTTTCCTCTCCCGATATCTCATGTCTAATTCTTTATTACTGTTATTTGTATATACATTGTTAAACTATACAGGTTGATTTGTAGGTACCTTGCCTTAGCCTCGTCACTACTTCGTCGAGGTTAGGCTCGACACTTACCAGTACATGGGGTCGATTGTACTGATACTGCACTCTATACTTCTGTGCAGATTTTGGTACTGGCTCGGGTTGATTGAGATTTTGCTATTGGACCGCTATCTGGAGACTCAAGGTAGATCTGTCGGCATTCACAAACCTTGAAGTCCCCGTCTATCTTTCTGTTCTACTGTTTCTTTTATTCAGACAGTTGTATTTCTTTCAGACTATTACTTGTAGAAAATTCTAGAATGCTCGTGACTTGTGACTCCAGATCCGGGTAGTAGTAACTAATGCAGTCTTTATAAGAATTGGTTTAATTATTCTCTAACGTTGGCTTGCCTAGCAAGTGAAATGTTAGGCGTCATCACGGTCCTGACGGTGGGAATTCTGGGTCATGACAGAGGTGTACTTTGGCGTTGTCAATGTCCGTTTGGGATTGCGAGCCTTGGAATAGGTTCGTATTGTGATTTATGACTTGTGCGCAAAGTTTGGCATCATTCCGGAATGTTTTGATATGAATCGGACGTGTTCGTCAAAGTTTAAAAGTCTGAAAGTTTAAAGAAAGATTTCGATCGTCGATTCGTAGTTTCGATCTTGTCTGGCATAATTTGATGCCTCGACTAAGTCTGTGTCATATTTTGGGATGTGTTCGTTTGTTTGGATGGGGTCCCGGGGGCCCCGGGTGCGGATAGGATTGAAAACGGATCGAGTTTGGGCTTGGGAGAAGTGTTGAGGCAGCTGGGATCTGGTGCAATCGCACCTGTGTGGAAAGGGCCGCAGGTGCGAGCCCGTAGAAGCAACGTCGTGATCACAGAAGCGGCATTTGGACTGAGTTGGGATGGCCGCAAATGCGAGATTATTTCCGCACCTGCGAGCCCGCAGATGCGACGAATGTTCCGCGGAAGCGGAAGTGGCTTGCTGGGCGAAGGGCCGTAGGTGCAGAGTTTAGGCGCGTAGATGCGCATCCGCAGAAGCGAGGGCTGGGCCTTTGGTGTTGGACTGAAGGAGCGGTCAGGGCTTAGCAGAAGCGAGACCACAGGAGCGGATTTTTGTCCGCATAAGTGGACTGGGCTGGGCTTAGTGGAAACCGCACCTGCGATGGGAATTTCCGCAGGTGCGGAGCTGCAGAAACGGCTAATGGATCGCAGGTGCAAAGGTCGTTGGGCAGTGAGGTATTTTAAATACGAGACTTAGCCCATTTCTCTCACATTATTATTTGGTTGGGCGATTTTTGGAGCTCTTGGAGGGGAGATTTTCATCATCTATGGCAATGTAAGTTATTCCCACCTATTGTAAGGTAAATACATGGATTCTATAAGGATTTAAACATGAAAATTTATAGAAATTGTGGGATTTTGATAGAAAACCTAGAATTTAGTATTTTTGGAATTTGACCACAAAATTGGACATGAAAATTGGAATAAATCATATATTTGGGTTCGTAATGTTATGGGTAAAGGTTATCTTTGAGAAATTTTGGAATCCGGGAATGTGGGCCCGTGAGTCGACTTTATTGACTTTTAGAGTGGAGTTGGATATTGTTATGAATGATTAATTATAAGTAATAGAGTATATATTTATGGATTTGTACATTTATTTGACTAGTTTTGGAGAGACGGGCATCGGTTTGAGGTGTTTGAGAGGTGTTGGAGTCAGTCATGGAATTTCGGAGCGAGGTAAGTCTCATGTCTAACTTTGTGAGGGGAAAATTACCCCTTAGGTGATAATTATCATTATGTGCAACTAGTTGTAGGTGCTACGTACACACGAGGTGACGAGAGTCCGTACGTAGCTAAAGCATGTTTATGTCCGGGTAGACTTAGGACCTTATCATGTAATATTTGAATTGTTTGAATTCATTTTTGCTGGCCTAATTAATTGAATTTACAATTGCAATTGATTTACAAATAAATATATGTAGACTAGGCCGAGTCTTATCCTTTTGAGTTGTTGGTTAGTAATTTGAGAAACGATAAAGATTATATTCCCCTTGTGCTCATGTACTGTATTGTAACCACGTGTCTCGTAATTCGGTAACTTCTTTCCTTTCTTGTGGAGCGGGCTGAACGCCTCAGTAGTATAATAGATGCATCTATGGTTCGTGCCGCTCGATCCTCGGTAATGTACACATTATTCTGGATCGGGCCGAACGACCTCGGCAAAATCGTGTGCTATATCGCTAGTAGTCCGAATATTCACAAGATAATTTTTCCACTGATGCTCGGCATTTTATATGGTATTCCTTATGTATTTGATATTGACACTTGACCATTTTCTAAGCTGTTAAGGTAGAATACAAGATCGAGAAATTTATACTTCAAAAGAAATATTTGGAAGATTATGTAACTTATAGATTTACCTCACTATCGTTGTGTACTTCATATCTGTTATGGATTATTATATTATTTTATTGGACCTCTAGTAAGTGTCGATGTCGACCCCTCGTCACTACTTTTTCGGGGTTAGGCTAGATATTTACCGGACACGCGTTGATTTACGTACTCATGTTGCACTTCTGCACTAAATGTGTAGGATCTGACAGGTTCATTTGGCGATCATCTTGGCGAGTAGGCGCACCCGTTGAGGGAACTTTATGTGAGTTGCATTCCAGGCTACGCATCGCAGTCGACTGAGTATCCATCGTACTATGTATTTATCCTGTCTATTTATATTCTGGACAGATGTTGTATTACTATTATTGAACTCCTTAAAAAATGCTCATGCACTTGTGACACCGGGTTTTGGGGTTATACTAGTTGATGCTTACGGTTTTGTATATTATTATCGATTTCCATTTTTCTTATAAACTACAAATGTTGTACGTTTCCGTGGATTTAGAAGTGCAAATATCCTTCCTTATTAAAATCTATGTTTTCGAAAGTAATAAAATAAGTAATTAAATTAGTAAATCACTGTTGGCTTGCCTGACGGCGGCGTTAGGCGCCATCACGACCTATAGTGAATTTTGGATCGTGACATTAATCACGAGTTCAAGTCCTATATTTTCATTCTTTAAAACCATGTTAGGAGATTTCAAAACAAATAAATTGTTTTGAGGCATGAACTTGAATTGTCCTAAAAGTAAATATTAACTCCCAATATCACTTTTGTATTTTATTCATATTTTAATTTAGGTGCCTTTAATCTTTATTTCTTAAATTTGGAGTGCATTCAACCTATGTTAAATAGACTGTGGCAATGGAGTTCTATTATACTTTTTTGTGAGTTAAATAATTAATTTTCTTTGATAATAGTTTTTCCAAAATATTTTAAGCTTTAGAGTTATAACTTATAAGTTCATTTGGAACTTTAACTATCGTCCTTTTTCTTATTAACATTTTACTCCTTCTTCTCTAACTATTCTGATGTATCACAAATTTCTCGTGAAACAAGATTACAAGACAACACTAATGAAGTATTAAAGAGCTTAATTTTTGTAATACAAATATCTCTAGAATGTGGGTTAGGGCGAAAGGATATAGAGAAGATCAAGTTGATCAAATAATTCCTACTTCCGACATCGTTAATTAGACCAGTCAAATTTCAAAAAGGAGATATATCAAAATTTAACTAATAGTGTGATGACTAGAAAAATAGAGATAGAGTTTGTCAGAAAGTATACTTCTGAATTTACTCATAAAAGATCTTAGGATTATGCGAGAATGCTAGCTTGGGTATATCTAGATTTATAATTTTATTGATAAATTATATTTTTTGAATATGTAGATTAACTATTTTTAGTGTATATGCAGAAAGACTAGTTTTTTTTTTTAAATAGTCCTCATAAAATTTGAGCAAAAACTCATAGCTATAAGGCTGGCTCTGGGTTTTTTTTTTTGGTCAAAAGGATAAATATATATTAATAATACTAAGTTAAGGTTGTTCTTACATTGGGTGGTTGAGGAGCTAAGCTCATCATACCAAAAAGAAAGTAGTCCAAAGCTACATTTACAATATTACAACTTTTAAATTTTCTTTCAAAAATAGTTCCTAAGGTGTCTGCACATAGTACTTCATTGACAATCACCGGAGAAACTACCAAAAAGTTGATTCCTGCTTCTAACTGCTTCCCTGCCTCTGTTTCCAACTTGTCTGCCACCCTATTTGCCTCTCTGAATGTGTGATTTACTGGAGAATGGCCATGCGCTGCTAGGAGAGACTTGCATTCACAGACCAAGGGATCTATATCATATGTCCATTGTTAATGCATTGCATTACCTCTGTCGAGTCCACAGTGGCCTCTAAAGGTACTAGATTGTTTGATATTGCCATCTTTAGGCCCTACAAGAAAGCTGCTAGCTCATAATGGAGAGTATTCATGCACTTGATTTTTCCCATGATCCCTGTTACCAAATCCCACATTGCTATTTCTAATTACCCCTCATATTCCCCCTGTATTTTCTTTTTGATGGTTAGCACCATCAGTGTTTAGCTTGTAACATCCCCACCCAGGGGATGCCATTTAATTGAGACAATAGTACTATGCATGGGCTCTTTTCCTCCTATTGCTATGTGCATGAATTCTACAGCCTTGTTAATGGCTACTCTAAAAAGGACAGGATCCTTCCTATAGTTGAAATTGTTGGTGTTCCTGCTTATCCAAATCTGCCACAGGCGGAAAGGGATCATGTACCCCCATTTGAGCATGTCATTGAAGGGTTGGTGTTTTACCTTATTAAGAGTGTGCACCCAGTATGTTTGGCTAATAACAAGATTTGAGATACTGAGGTTGGGTTGGCTTTGCTAAGCTAACTTCTTCCAGCATTGGTTATCATTGTCACATCTGATGAGCTGGTGCTCAACTGTTTCTTCCTCTTTGTTACAGAAGAAGCATATAGGGTTAAGATTCATATCCCTTGAGTTGAGGTATTGGGTTGTAGGGAGCCTACCATACGTTACTAACCAAAGAAAGTACTTTATTTTGTTTGACAACTTTTGGTCCCAAACCCAGTTGAAGTCTTTCCCAGAGTTGTGATCCTGACGGTGATTCAAACTTCTTACGAGGGTATAGACAGTTTTGGTAGTGAAGAGACCACTTCCAATTTTGTTCCAAGCCATCCTGTTCAAATTTCCAGAGTTAAAGATTTACAAAAGTGAAATTGATAGTAGTAACTACCTCCTCACGGAGGTCAAAAGAGAGATTACTGTCCCTCTGTGTAGCAAGACTCTTTTAAGTTCAAACTCTCCTCTCCGTATTGAGCGACTGTAACGCATATGCAAAAAGAAATTAAATATACATGTAAACACTAATATACATGTAAACACTAAACTAAGCTCGCTATAAAATTGTAGAAATCCATACTGGTCTATTTTGTGAACGTTTGATCAAGGACACGCGGCATCATCAGACCAAGGCAAAGCAATCAGCTCATTTGTCCCATATTCAATACTCAGACAAGATCCTAGGTTACTCCATCTTCGTTCAAATTCCAGCTCGACCTGCCGGAGCTACCGGAGTAATTTTTCCGGCAACAAAACGCTACAGTTCTCTTCACTTCATTCCCTGTTTTCCGACTATTTTCTCGTGAAAAAACTAAAATTAGCTAAGAAGAAGAAAATGTCGGTGCAAGAATATCTGGATAAGCACATGCTTTCTCGGAGAATCGAAGATGCCGTTAATGCCGCCGTCAGAGCTAAGACCCTCGATCCCGTCCTCTTCATTGTAAGATCCTATTTCTTTTTAACTTCTCTTTTTGGTGCTTTGATTCAAAATTAGCAGTTTCAATAACCCTAACTGTATGCTTGATAGTCAAATCACATGCGGAAATCTGTACCGTCGGTGATAACGAAGGTGAAAGCGCGGCAAATATTGGACAGTAGAGGAATTCCGACTGTCGAAGTTGATCTCCACACGAATAAAGGCGTTTTCCGTGCTTCTGTACCTAGTGGTGCTTCTTCTGGAATGTAGGCCATTTTGATTCCTTCTTTTCTTTAAAGTGAATTTTGTCTCTCTTTTTGTTTGTGAGTAATAATTTTTCATGCCTGAACACTTTCCGCAAAATTGATTTTTTGTTGAACTCAAGTAAATTTGATTAATGGACTAGGGTTCAATCCAAATAAGTTGGAGTTTTCTATATGAACTGGTGGTGTCTGAGTCAACTTGCATGCACCTCGACTAATTCATAATACGACCTGTCTAACACAAGTTGCAAAAGTACTAATTCAGCAATATCGAGATTGAAATGAAATTCTAGTTAGATCTCGGCCGCTTAATCTTACTCACCAAGGTTGGAGCAGTTGGGTTCACACAAAGTGTTGTAGTTAATATTCGTATATGAGATCTCCACATTGTTTCTCCTATGCCTCAACCACTAGTCCTTTCCCTTGGGGACTTGACTCTATGAATCATCTATATCTGTTCTGTTATATTTAGGTCCAGTACTTCATTCCAAGGTAACTCAAGTCATCTGTGAACCAAAAATCACCAGATGGAGGGAAATGTTCTTTTCTTGATAACAATTGTTTGGTGTGTGCAAATGACCTTTTTTAATTTTTAAAAATATTTTTGATGCGTGCAAAGACCATTTTTATTTTATGAATAATTGTTTGCGGTGAAGCTCCTTTGCTCTTTCTTTTTTAACAATTTTCTGTGATTCATGCAAGAGCCTTTTATTCCCCTGTTCATCTTTGCTAGATGGTTTTTATACATGTGACAGAAATGAACAGGGCTCTAGGTACTTTCTAGTCTTAAGTCAGAATTCAGATTGTGATTCGCTGTGTATATCTCATTCTACTACCCAATAAGAGTGACCTGTTAAAAGCAAAAAATTAGTAGAGGTTGGAAGTGCAACAGTGAAAATGCAAACTAATTTTCCAGCCTCTCTAAGTGATTTTTTTATTTTTGGAGCTAGTTGCAGACTTGTGTTTGAGCATTTACTTAGCCGTTGCAATTTATATTGGAGAATAAAGCAAATGGTGTAATGGTGGTATTTTGTTCTAAAATATCAGGTATGAGGCTATTGAACTGCGTGACGGAGAAAAAGGAACTTATCTTGGCAATGGTGTGAATAGAGCTGTCAAGAATATTAATGAGAAAATTTCAGTTGCGTTGGTTGGTATGGATCCAACTCTTCAATCTCAGATTGATCAGGTCATGATAGACTTGGACAAAACAGAAAATAAGGTACTTTTGCTTCTCTGAGTACAAATGTTCAAACGATTAGGTACTTATTTCGTTTAGCTCGCCATCTGAGTCAGAATGCCTCTGCATATTTCGATTACCTGCATAGTTTATGAATGTGGAACTTAGTACTTAAATGCTACTTTGGACTACCTGCATAGTTTATGAATGTGGAACTTAGTACTTAAACTTGCCATCTTGCAACACACTTGGAGTTCTGGACTTCATGGATTGCAGGAAAGTCTTAAACAAGAGTTGCTATCTTGAAAGATAAATTTTGTGGACCCTTGAGTTGGAGTGTTTTACCTACAGGCAATTGAAGTTTTCCCTATCTTTGAAATTCTCTTCCATTATATCCATTTGTTTGGTTCTGTCAAAGGAGTTTATTTTCTTGTAGTGTTCCATCTAAATTAGCGAACATAATATGAGCAATACAACTTTGGTATCCTTTTTCTATGGAATGTAGTTGATTAGTCTCCCTTGAGCGCGTGTATGCATATCTTTCCATCCTCTTTCTTTTAGTTTTATCGTTTTTTTGTCCGCATATGCTATGGTTAAGGAAATATCTATCACTGGCTTTAGAAAAGTAGCTCTATCATTCGACTTTAAGCATATCTTCTTTCCACCCACCATTCTTGTGATGTGTACTAGAAAGTATTTTCTTGCAATGAGGATTGTAATTGACCTGCTCTTGAGTTCCTCATTTGTTCAATGCCTGCGAATTTAATAATTTTCCATTTTTTGGACATAATAGCTTTCATGCTCACTGACCTTCTCCTTTGTCCAATGTGATAGAGTGAACTTGGAGCAAATGCTATTTTAGCTGTCTCAATAGCTGCTTGCAAAGCTGGAGCTGCTGAAAAAGAGGCAAGCATACTTCCTCAGTTTTATACCTAAACCCATAATCTTCACCGGACTAGGTAGCTTATCTCTCGATGAACTTCAGGTTCCACTTTACAAACACATTGCTGATCTTTCTGGTCAAACAAGCGTGCTTCTTCCTATTCCAGTCTTTACTCTCGTAACTGGAGGAAAACATGCTGGAAATAATTTGGCTATTCAGGTGAACCTGCAGTCTTTACTTGTATATTTTAAGACCTGCACAATGCTTGCTCACAAGTTCTTCATAGTGGTGGTGACTCATTATTTGTGAAGTAGTGCCTACTTCCTAGAAGAAGAAGCTGGTGACGTGCTATTTGTTCATCAAGTTTCGTTGAAAAAATTATAAATTGGGGTTTGGGTTAATTTCATTGACATGCTCTCTTTTTCTTTGATTCTCTCACCAGCCCACCAAGGATTTTCTTTTTGTTTTTCTTGGTTTTGCACTTGCATCAATTTTTTGACATGTAGAAGTTTTGTGACATTTGCAGAAGAAAGTTAAGGATATATAAATTACTTTTGTTGTCTGATTTAAAGAATAACTTTAGTCACTTCCAATGACCAAAAGTAACTTTAGATGAAGAGACCTATTTTCACTTGGAATGGTGGATCCAAATCTATTACCTAATGCGTTTCCCACTTTTGCTTTTGTGCTCTTCAGAGATGTTTCTTTGAGCTACTTTTGCCACTATGTTCCATCACTTTCTTCAACATTTTGATCATCTTGATATGACACCACTATTTTGAGCTCATAATGTTTTTGTGCTAAATTGTAAATCATATCTGAAAAGTGATATTAAACTTCCGCAGGAGATAATGATTCTGCCAGTGGGATCAAAGACATTTGAGGAGGCTTTACAAATTGGTTCTGAGACCTATCATCATTTGAAGGTGAATTCATTCAACTAGAATATTTTCTAACTCTATTATCGGATAGTCTCTATCTGCCACGTGAAGGAAGTTTGAACTGCTCTAACTGTTTATACAAACAACATATGTCTTATTAATCTTATGTCTTCTTACCCTTACCCCAGAATCCTTGAGTGTTTTCTCTTGTTCCTTTCTTAAGTGTTATTAATGGCTTAATACACTGTTCAAGTCAAGCTTACTTCTGATTCATATGAAAGAGAAAACATCCTTTGTTTGTTATGGATACACACTATTTTGCTGGAACAGCTGCTATCATCCATGAAGTTTTCTATTAATCCTGGAATAATGTGCAACAATTTGTGCATAATTTATATTAGCCCGAAGTATAATTTGCAGCCTGTACATGTTGCCATATTAGAAAACCTCCTTTGATATCCACATGTGATAGTGATACTACTTCGAAAAATGTAGAGTTGGTGCTGTACTGGTGTAGTGGTCCAATTTTTCTCATCGCCAATTAATACTCAGTTACAATGTCAATTTTTGTTGTAAAAGCATATTAACTAAATGCTATTTCTTAATACTAGTTTAAGTTTAAAGGTTTGGTATTAATAATCTTTGCTTACAATTGGAAAGAAACTTGAGATGCTTTCAAGGAGAGTCCACTTCCAATCCTAGACTCAAAGCAAATTGTCTTTTGAATCTTTTTTGCTGGAGCAAATAGAATGCTGTAAATGATGTAAATTTGTTACTTGACTTCATAAGCTCCTTAAAGTATGTCTTGGAGTTAATCCAGTTTTTTACTGTTTATTGTATCATGTTGTTGCAATCATCAATAGACTGCTTTACTTTATATATAAAAGGTCTTGCTTACAATTAAAAGGGCAGGTAGTGATTACAGAGAAATATGGTGCCCATGGATGTAATGTTGGTGAAGACGGTGGTTTTGCTCCCGACATCTCAAGGCAAGTTTTGATGTCTTTGTTTTATGCTTCTCAATGAAATTGTTGACCCTGGATACTGCATTTGCAGCTTAAGAGATGGCTTGGACCTTGTTCAGGAGGCTATTGGGAGAACAGGGTACAAGGAGAAAATAAAGATAGCTATTGGTGTTGCTGCGACTGAGTTTTGCATAGGTGATATATTCCCTTTAGTTCAAAATCTTGCTGATTGTAGATAAGTAGAATCATGTGATACTGTCATAGCTAGCTAGCAAAGTCGTCAGTTGATTTGCATTAATCTTTGCTCACATGCATGTAAGATTAATCAGGATTGAGTGGGAGGACAATAGTTTCCCCGGGGGTTGGGGGGGGGGGGAGGGGAGGGGGAATCACTCAATCATTATCAAAAAAAAAATCACTCAATCTGCAATTTGTCTTTAGCTTTTGCCGTGTAGTAAGCTAGGTTGAAATGGTGTAATGATATGTCTGTTTGATTGTATAATCTACTTATATTCTTATTACTGACTAACTGACTTGTGTTATTCAAATGTAGGTACGAAATATGATTTAGATTTTATGACTCCAAATAAATCTGGACAAAATTTTAAATCAGGACAGGATATGATTGATATTTACAAAGAACTCTGCGCAGGTATTTTGTTATGTATTGATTCTGTGATGTGAGTTTTCTGTTATTCGACGATGTTACATTCTCACCAAATCCTTTTTTTTTCTCTCCCTATAGACTACCCCGTTGTCTCAATTGAAGATCCATTTGACAAGGAGGACTGGGAGCATGTCAAGTACTTTTCGAGTCTTGGAGTGTGCCAGGTTCGTCTGGGTTCTCCCTGGTGATTTTATCATCTGATTGCAATATCTGCCATGATGCACTTCTGCCCACTGACATGAATTGCATGCTGCAGGTGGTTGGAGACCACTTACTAATGTCAAATCCTAAACGGATCGAAAGAGCCATACAAGAGAATGCGTGCAATGCCCTTCTTCTCAAGGTACCTACAATTTTTTTTTTTTGGTATTCCGACATCTTTGGTGTGGTTTGGGGGGGGAAAGGGGGGGGGGGGAATCTGGTTCGAACTGTGACTGATCAAGGGCAAGGAATATTCCTGTCTCCATGGCACCGGTGTGATTTGCAAGAAAAAGGAGTATACTATGAAAGATTCACACTTTGAAAGAGTAGAATCAATAATTGTTGTAGCAAACAGTGTTAATTTGACGCACAAAAGGAAAAACATCCTCTATAGAAGAGCTCTGTTGAGATTTATCTTTGCGAAGGATAACCCATATTGCATAGATTGTTGGTTGAAGGTTTTGGAAATTAAATCTTTATTTTGTGAAGGGACACTGGCTTGTGATAATTATCTAAAGCAGTTTGATTTATTAAAACAGGAAAAAACATAGATCTTTGCAAAAGTATAGCTTTCTAACCAATCCAATCATATCGCCAATGTGTAATATGATCATTCAGGATTTGTGTGGTTTCACCTTATTCTGGTTTTCCTTTGGTAATTTTGCGCTTCCCTTTCTTGGATTGAACTAGACTCTCCACATTCTACATATTTGCAGTGCTAGGAATTCACAAGAATCTTCTCCAATAGTGTAACATTTTAATTATTTAGCGTATGATATGATCTGGACATAGATTAGCTCTTGAATTTTAAATTTTGATGTCCGAATGACCTTATACTTGGTTTAGTAATCAAACATTAGAATACGTTCTTTTTTATTTTAAAATTATTTCAAAAACTTAACTCATCTTCGTGTGAAGGACGATGAAGAGGCTATGATCTAGAAAGTTAGACAAGCAATGTGATGTACATCAAAGCACACCTGAGGGGGTAGTTGCTTCCATTTGAAGTCAGGATTACTCTGTTTATTGATCATCGAAGACTGGATCAGATTGTCAACTGAACACCCACCCACCCATCCAAAAAAAAAGACTCAATAAACAGTGTAATCCTGACCCCTATCCAATACCCATACTGGAGTCGTTGCACATAGCAACCACTATATCTTCAATGTTTACTGCTTTTCTCTAATGGAGTGAACAACTCCCTGGCCTTTGGTTCATCTTGGTGACCAAGAATTCTCTGAAGGCTTTACCTGCCATTTGAGATCGCTCTACAGTTTAGTATTTGTTGCAACTCTGGAGGAGTACTTGTTCATCCACAACTGTTAAGATGTTTTTTTGATTGTTTCGACAACTGTCAAGAAATTGCCCATCCATCTGATGCCAAAAATGAGACACCAATATTTGCACTATTTTACTTCTGAGTCACTGCCCTGTTATTAGTGATTTGAGATCTTAGTAAAATATGTCATTTTGATTACTTCGGATACTTTCTTGATTATTAGGTCCTTCAGATTTTCTTTGTCAAGTCTCCTTGATAGTATCATAAATCCTTAAATACATAGGATAAGACTCCATATTGTTTGGAAATATCAGTAGCATATGTTGCTGATGTAAAATACTTTCTGATGGCATGGATTGGCTGGGATACAGGTTAATCAGATTGGTACGGTGACCGAAGCGATTGAAGTGGTCAAGATGGCTAAGGATGCCCAATGGGGGGTTGTGATATCTCAAAGAAGTGGTGAAACTGAAGACAGTTTTATAGCTGATTTATCTGTTGGCTTAGCTACTGGTCAAATTAAAGCAGGTGCTCCTTGCCGAGGAGAACGACTAGCAAAGTACAACCAGGTCTGGTTGCTAGCCTATGATTTTTTATAATGTATTTGCCATGTTTAGCTGAAATTGTGGACAGTTTTCAATTTTTAGAACTGTAGTGGTTTTCCTTTTTCCTTTTCTTTTTTTCCTGGCGGGAGTGGTGGGTTTGAAAAAGTAATTCCTCTGTTTACAACCTCCTCAATGAAAGAATTTTTACTTTTTTAGTGGCGCACCATCTGTTGTGCCATGCACTTATTGTGGTTTGACACTTAAGGACACATTACAAAACACTTATTTCCCTTGAGCATGACTTTTTCACATCCTTTTTTTCTGTCCTTTTTCTACTAAGTATGACGTTTGTTTATCTTGCAGTTGCTTAGAATTGAACAAGAGCTTGGCGATCAAGCATTTTATATTGGTGAAAACTGGAGGACCTGATCATTCTTCGTTTCTATTTTTGGACATTCTTCCCATTCTATCTTAGTTGCAGCGCTACAGACTATAGAGTCTTTTAGTTTACAGCTAAACGGCTACAGTTTTGAACATTCTCCTTGAGCAGTGCTATAGCTTTGCGGCTAATGGTTACAGACTGCGGGATGAGATTGTTTTTTCTAATGTAGTGTTAAAATCTGAATTTTCCTGTTTGTAGAGGCATTTGTAAAAATTTTGAGTCAAAGTGCAATCAGAAAAAATCTCACGTTTTTGCAACTGAACCATGGTTTTCATCTTACGGGCATAAAGGACAATTTGGCTTAGGTACTGAGTGCAACAATGAAATAGATAACATTTATTTTCTTGTTGATATTTCTGTATTGGCTGTTCCTGCTTCCAGTTTTTCCTGCATATCTCAACTAAAATGCTTGCAAATCTATTAATCGCCAATTTCATATCTGCAAGTAGGTTGTTGCTCATACTCATTTTACTGTTAAGTAGAAACTTTAGCATCTCTGCTTTTCCTAGCACCGCTAATAATTGTAACAAACTAGTGCATCATTTCCAAGAAAAATGTAAGTAAAATTAAAAAATATTGGTTATAATTATACAAAATAAAATATTAGTAACAATTTATTTTAATCTTTATCGTGGATAAGCAAATAGGAATTCGTAGGTGCCTCCCCTTGACGTCCATTGCTTACAAGCTACAACTAGCCAAGGATAAATTCATAAATCAAAATTTTCACAGCAGTTAAGCATTTCAGATTCTTAAAATCATGTCAAAGATTTTTAATGCCAGAACCAAAATCCCTTTTCAATGTATTTAATGCAGAGCATCAAATAAACCAAGAAACTCTGTAAATTCAATGGGAGTAGGTTTACAACATTCTACCATCGCATGCAGGCAAGAGAATAGAAGAGTTAAAAAGAGGGAAACACATGATTCCATTAATTAAACACAAACCTAAAAAATTATCTAGCAAGTCTAAACTACATCTTGCTTGCTCTCTTGCTTGCCTGAAAACCTCAAATGAGCTTCATCACAGAAAATTTAACCCCCAAACCAAAGCTCAAAAGAACGCAGAAACATAAAATTAAGGTTTGGTTTCCTCTTCATCCTCTTCAATCTTAGGCGCCAGGTAAAACCTTATATAGCCCATCTCAGCAATCTTGTATTCAACCACAACAGGTAGCTCTGAAGACAAGCTGATGGTCACAGTATTGGATAGTGGAGTTGCTTTTGTAAAGGAGTTCAAGTATCTCAGGGCAAAAGTCAAAGACACTGGCTCATTCATCTCTATTACTGTGGCTTCTTCAGGCTGCCAATTTGAAACAAACAAGTCAAACATCAGCTTATATGACAAGAAATAATCAACCAGACAGAAACACTATAAGCAAAATATCTACCTTGTCAACAGTTGTATTCTGCCTGCAAACGATATTTGCAGTACCAATGTCACCTCTGGTTGAGAATTTTACACCTTCCTTTGTCACCGAAATTACAACTGCCAATTGAAACAAAAGCTAATCTTCAAACACCATTAGTTAGTTCACTAAAGTTGCAGTTAACATGAGAGATGAATTGCACCTGTATCACCAATACTGCTAAGGTCTTTGCAAATTCTAGAAAACTCTGCAGAAGGCATTCTAACAATAGCATGGTACTCTGCTTCTGGAATCCCAAGATGCTCACTGTCAATGTCCATCAGCTTCATCTCAAAATCAGCAATCTTGTCTTGGGCTATGATCCATTACAGTAATCTTAATAAGTTACACCCAGCCATAACAACGGAAGAATAAGAGACTAAATCCAAATTTAGAATCAAATCACAATTTCTAAAACAATATATTCAACTTAATACATGCTACACCACAAGCTATGATGAATATACCCAATGCCAATTTCTTGGATCAAATGTCAATTATATCAATTCCGAGCTAAATCAAACTAGTTTAAGTCATTTTTATTTTATATTTTTGAGAAACAGTAAGGTAGTTACTTTTAAAAAATTTAATTTAGATATTCAAACACTATAGCAAAAGTACTATTAGCTGCAATTTCATCTCTTGGAGCAAATGTCAATTATACCAATTATGAGCTAAATAAACTAGTTTCTTTCATTCTAATTTTTTTTAGAATCAGTAAGATAATAATTTTAAAATTTATAACTTAGATATTCAAAGACTACGCCAAAAGTACTATTAGCTGCAATTTTTCACACATCAAAATAACCAAAGGGTACATAACAAAGTTTTAAATAAAGTAATCATAAGCAAAAAAAAATGTCAAATATTTTGGGGAAGGGGAAGTAACAATTTGCAACTTTACATAACAAATTTTACAATATTACAAGATCTTATTTATCTGTTACCCGACCTAGGAAAAAACTAGGCTTCAGAAAAAATAAGTTTTGGAACTTACTGGGGCTTTCAAACATGAAAGTGACGGTGTCACTGCCATCGTCAGCCTTGAGAGTAATGATGTCATCATTCCCGGCACATTTGAGCATTTTAGCCATGTTAGCAAGGTTCATCCCCATTGAAATATTACGGTCACAGCGATAGTGCTCAAAACCCTCAGATCGGAGCAGCAGCGCCACCAGCGCCACGTGGCTGGAGTCCATGGCCTGCAGAGAGAATCCGGTGGCAGAGCAATCGAAGTTCGCATCGTTCACCAGATCCTTAATTGATTCTAGAACCTTCTTCAGCAGACTTCCCTGAACAAGACGTAATTCCAACATTTTCGATGAAAAAGGGGTTTTGAGAAGGTCTGGGGAAATTAGGGTTAGGGTTCTGAAATGGGGAGGAGGGAAAGGACGAAGTGTTTGAGAGAGAAATAGAGCGAAAATGAGAGGGAAATAGGGGTTAGGGTTTATATAGCTGCTGAATTAGGAGGTGTGCTCAAGAATTCAGTGCTCGCTATTGGCGGGAACGGAATGAACTGCCGAGTGAAAAAAATATTTTTCCCGCCTTTATGTTGGGCCACTTTAGCCCATATATCATTGGGTCTGCTGGGGGAAAGGCCGACGAAGTACTATGGCCTCTTGGCTGAGTTTTTTACGGTAAAAATAGCACGGGCTAGCCAGTTTTTTGACTGGTAATTTAAAAATAGTCAGTGTTTTTAAAGTCATTAAAAAATAGTCACTATTTTGCTGCAACACAGACCGATCTAGCATAATATACTAGAGATTGGTGCACTTATGTATGAACTTTCAGCATATTATGCTGGAGCGGTATATTATACTGAAACTCCAGTATAATATGCTAGAGTTCCAGTATATTATGCTAGAATATTTTTCGAATTTTGAACAGTATTTTCGTTCAGATTTATCTTTACATGAAAAGTGGTTAAATTTCGATTACTTTTGAAACTGTGGCTATTTTTCAATTACCACTTGTAAATCTGATTATTTTTGAATTTCTCCCTTTTTTTTACAGGGATTGTTACACAAATACTAGGTCATATTTAATATTTATTTTTTTAACTGATAAATTTAGCTTATACATTGATCATACGCAGTTATACATAGAGGTGTCAATGAATATTTAAACACCGACAAAATCGACCGAATCGTACCGTACCGAATCGATTTTTAGGTTTCTTTTAATAAAATCGTAGGTTTTTATATAAATCTATAACTGTACCGATAATTAGGGTAGATTTTTTATTTTATATAAATAAATCAAAAAAAATACCGAACCGTACCGAATAAATTTACATGTGAAAAATATATTTATATATTAAGTTTAATAATAATAATGTATTAAAATTTTCTTGGGCCTCAGAATTGTGAAAACGATTACAAGCCAACAAGTAATTAAATTCAAAATCCTGATTCCCAAACCTATAATGCTACTCCTATTGAAACTAAATTATTTCCATCGTATTCACCAGCAAGACACAAGGTATTATAATGATTAGCAACAAACTACAATGTATTGAATATGTTTCCTTTCGTATAATTTGGATTTATCTTTTCACTCGTGTGATTTATATTTTCTTTGTCTTTGTTTAGTTTCTTTTACGCTGTTGTAGAATAGTTGATGGATATGTACTCTGGCAATCTTTCATATTTTCTTAATTCATCACCCTTTAAATAGTAAAAATGTCGAAAGAGTTTGTTAAGTCCTATAAAAATACGTATGTTATTGCATTCTACTTGTACTAGTACTTTTACATGATTTTTTAAAAAAATATCAAAAATTAACTGAACCGTACCGATACCGAAGAAAAATCGATATGATTGGACGGTTTTAAAAGCCTAATTTTGGTTATACATAATAGAATAACCAAAATATTGGTATGGTACAAATTTTAGAAAATAACCGTCCGAACCGAACCATTGACACCCCTAGTTATACATATATATTATATATACATCGGCTATTTTAAAATTAAGAGATTAAGTTATTTGAGTTAATTCTTCTTCTTTTTTTACACGCTTGATCCTTTTTTAGCAATTACTTAAAAAGATAGAATTACTTCTTGGTTATTACATAAAAATATATTTTTTTACATCAGCATATTAAAAAATTGTGTTTAGTATTTAATGAGTTAATTAGAATGCAATAGTCACGGGATCTACTTTTATTCTTTTTGATATATTGACTCTCGCTTTCTCTTTCTTTCTCTCTTCGTATTTTCAGTCCAAAGTTCAGTTGTTGATGGAGCATTCAAATACTCCGAATATTTCTTCTTCTTCTCCTTTTATCTTTCAGAAACTCATGTCTGCAATAATTTTGACATGGATTTACGAATATTACTACTAATCTTCTTTATGGATGCGATAATCTTGATATGGAATCGTGCCGAAATATCATACAAATTTCACATAGGGCTCACTCTTAAATCTCACGTTACTTTCATATAAATCTCCCGTTACTTCATCATTTTCTATAAATACATTTGTGGGTTCTTTGAGCTTTAAAATAATAAAATCCTAGAAGTTGTATATTTACTTGAATTTTATATCAGTTTGTGAGTAATGTAAAAGCTATCAAGGATACTTATTATGATTCTCCTTCATAAAGTGGTGAAAATATTTTACCACTTTCTTGTTCCAATTTTGAGTTGTTGCATGAAAACCCTGGAAGGTCTTCAACCTAGAAGCCTTTGCGAATGAAGAGTTCGATTGAGGAGATTACAGAGCAAAAGGGGGAGGGTCTCACAATTGTTTTGAAATAAACTCCACATTCTACTCCCAAAAATTATAATCAATTTACAAGATCAAACGTGGATGAATCGGGCAAAAAGAAGCATAAAGGACAAGAAAGTTAGATGATAAGAAACGGGCAAAAGCTATTGAAGATGAGTTTGAGGATATACAATCCGAGTATGTTAAACACAACAACAATAACAAAAAATGATGGGGCTAGCGTGCAGACAACAAATTTGAAGGTATTGTATGTTTGTATTTAAGATTGATCCAATAGCAGTTATACTTGAAATATTTATAGGTTGTAGTTGTATTTTTAATTTATCAGTATAATATATAAATCTGAAAAATAATAATTCTATCAACAATTGTGTGCATTCTTATCAGTTGGAATATATTTTTACATAAGTTTGAGATTTCTATTTCAAACTAGAAGATCATTCTAAATTAAAGATTGATGCCAATAATAATATTAGTATGATTGAAAAATTGAGGAAGCATTTCACTCCAAGACAATTTACAATATCAAGTGAAAAATATTTTGGATATTTTATTGATTTGCCGATGGTAGCTATGCAACCCCATTTGATACACACTTTATTATTGAGGGAGGTTGTTCACGACAATAAAAATGAATCCAGGCTATTATTAAATGGTTGTAAAATATATTTTTGTATCAGTGAGTTTGCACTCATTACAGGTCTGAAATACTGGTGTAGTGCATAAACACTATGATGCCAATCAAAATTACAGTTTAATTGACTGGTATTTTGGAGGAATTAAGAAGCTTAATAGCCAAGCTATATTAGACTGTTTTGAAGGGAAGAGATGGCTATCAGAACAAAATGCAGTAAAAATTATTGTGATGTACTTCATCATCATCTTGTTGCTTTCATCACTTCCTGCTAGTCCCGTCTCAGTTGGTCACTTTGAGTTAGTTGAATCCAGTGACAACAAAAACAACATACCCAGTATTCTATATTGTGGGGTATGGGGAGGGTAGTGTGTACGCAGACCTTATCCCTACCTTGTGAGGATAGAGAGAGATGTTTCCAATAGACCCTCGGCTCAGGAAAGCATAAGCACCACATTAATAAAAATATAGGCAAGAAGGGACATTATCAAAAAGCCATATAAAAGCAGAATGAAAATAACAAAATCGTAAGATATCCAACAATGAAAGAAAACAACGGTTAGTCATAAAAATCTACTACAAACAGAATGCGAGAATGCATGCTAATACTAGCGGTATAAATAATCTAGACCACCTATCATACTACCCTAATCCTCGACCTCCACACATTCCTATCAAGGGTCATGTCCTCGGTCAGCTGAAGCTGCGTCATGTCTTGCATAATCACCTCTCCACACTTCTTCTTCGGCCTACCTCTACCTCTCCGTAGGCCCTCCAATGTCAACCTTTCACACCTCCTCACAGTGGCGTCTGTGCTCCTCATCCTTACATGTCCAAAGCACCTGAGTCTCGCTTCTCGCATCTTGTCCTGAATAGGGGCCACACCTACCTTGTTGCGAATAAAGTCATTCATAATCCTATCTAACCTGGTGTGCCCGCACATCCATCTCAACATCCTCATCTCTGCTACCTTCATCTTTTGTACATGAGCGATCTTGACTAGCCAACACTCAGCCCCATACAACATAGTCGGTCTGACCACTACTCTGTATAACTTACCTTTAAGTTTCGGTGGCATCTTCTTGTCACACAAAATACCAGAGTCTTCATTTTATCCATCTCGCCCCAATACGATGTGTGACATCTTCATCAATCTCCTCACCCCCTGTATAATAGACCCAAGGTACTTAAAACTTTCTCTCATAGGGATGACCTGTGAGTCCAGCCTCACCTCCCCTTCCCCTCCCTGAGTCTCACTACTGAACTTACACTCCAAGTATTCTGTTTTGGTCCTGCTCAACTTGAAACCTTTAGACTCCAGGGTCTGCATCCATACCTCTAACATTGCATTCATACCGCCTCACGTCTCGTCAATCAATACAATATTATCTACAAATAGCATGCACCACGACACCTCCCCTTAGATGCGGCGCGTCAGTACGTCCATCGCCAAGGCAAATAAAAGAGGACTGAGTGCCGGCCCCTGATGCAGCCCCATCATGACCAAAAAATGGTCCTAGTCCCCTCCCACCGTCCTCACTTGGGTCTTTGCTCCATTATACATATCCTTAATCACCATAACGTAGGCAACATGTACACCTCTAGCCTCCAAACATCTCCACAAAACCTCCCTTGGGACTTTATCGTACACCTTTTCTAAGTCGATGAACCATATGTAAGTCCTTCTTCCTCTCCCTGTACTACTCCATCAATCTCCTAACAAGGTGAATGACTTCTGTAGTCGAACGCCCCGACATAAACCTGAAGTGCTTCTCAGAAATAGACATACTCCTCATCACCCTTAACTCTACCACCTTCTCCCAGACTTTCATAGTATGGCTAAACATCTTGATACCCCGATAGTTTGGGTATCACCCTTGTTCTTGTATACATGAACCATTGTGCTCCACTTCTACTCTTCGGTCATCTTCTTCGTTCTAAAAATGACATTAAATAACCTAGTGAGACACTCTAAGCATGCCTTGCCCACACTCTTCCAAAATTTCACTGGGATTTCATCTAGCCCGGTCGCTTTGCCTCTGCTCATCTTGCTCATAGCCCCATCAACCTCCTCAACTCTAATCCGCCTACAATATTCAAAGTCACAATGACTCCCGGAGAGTTCCAAATCACCCATTACAATGCTTTTATCCCCGTCCTCGTTCAAGAGACTATGTAAGTAGGTCTGCCATCTCCGACGGATAAGCCCCTCATCCAGCAAAGCTCTACCTTCTTCGTCCTTGATGCACTTCACTGGGTCCAAGTCACGAGCCTTTCTTTCTCGCACTTTGGCTAATCTGAACAACCTTTTATCCCCACCTCAGCCCTCCAGTTCCTCATACAAATGACCAAAAGCTATAGTCTTGGCCGCCATAACCGCTAACTTCGCCTCCTTCTTAGCCAACTTATATTGCTCCCTATTCACCCTCTTCTCCTTCTCGTCTACACTTTCCACTAGCTTCAGATACGCCGTTTTTCTAGTTTCCACTTTTCCTTGCACCACTTCATTCCACCACCAGTCTCTCTTATGACCACTAGAGTAACCCTTCAGATCCCTAATACCTCTCTAGCGGCTTCCCTAATGCATTGTGCATTCGTGGTCCACATAGCGCTTGCATCCCCACTACTCCTCAAATCCCCCATAGTCAGCAGCTTGACCCCCAACTCCTACGTTTTCGCTTCCATCAAGACTCCCCACTTGATCCTATGTTGGCTATACACTACCATCTTCCTCCTCTTCCTTGTGATCTCAAGGTCCATGACCAGGAGTCTATGAAGGGTTGAGGGGTTCTCACTCGGGATGACCTTGAAATCTGTGCATAGACCTCTATCAGACTTCCTGCAGTGATAACAACAAGGTCGGGAATTCAAACTAGAGTAAGAATTTGAGAAGTAAATGCGGAAGCAATAACAATAAGAAATTGAACAACTAGAATTAAAGTGCAGAAAATAAAAGATATGGGAAAATTCAAGGAAAGAATTCCAAGACCTTCCAAGAATGCAAGTTCTATAGCCTTGACAAGATCCAAGCAACAACGTTTTTATTTATTGACGAAATCAAACGCCTTTACTTAAAAGCATATCAAAATAATAGATTCAGATCTTGACCCCTTTACGAGTAACTTGAGACAACAATTAATAACTCATATTAATAGCCTTCTAATAATACCACAAAGTAATAAATGATATCACAATAAAAAAGTTATCTTACTACCTTGAACTAAGAACAAGTAAAGGTTGAAAGATAAATCTCAAAGCATAAGTAACCAAGGTTCAAAAGAACTCTCAAAGTATAATATTCTTAATCAATAATGAATTCCTCAATGAATGAGAAGAACTCCTTATTTATAGGAGTAAAAGTCCTTAAAATTAGGTAGGGTGGCTGCTAAGGGATACAAAAAGTCATTAAAATTAGGTAGGATGGTTGCTAAGAAATAAGAAACGTCATTAAAATTAGGTAGGGGAGGCCAAATCCCTTTGGGGCAGATTTGGGCCTTAAAACTACTAGTTTGGGTCATTGGTTTGGACTCCAATTGGGCTCCTTTTCAAACACCCCCTTTTGGACCTCTTTTAAGCTCATTTTGAGCTCTTCTAGGTGCCCTTTTGCTGGATTTCAAGGGCCGAGTTTGGGACCTAATCTTCCTCCTATTGGACTTCAATTTGGGCCACCAAATAATTGTAAAACTTGTACAATTCATCTCCTTTGGGCTTGAGCTCGTCCTCTACAATTAAAAACTTCTTTATTTGCCATTGTAGTCCAGCAACCTTAGTTTGCAACTCTTTAGCTTGAGATCTTGTAAATGGCCTTCTTGGATCTTCCAAAACTCTATCCTTGTCCTTGATGCTTTCATTCCCCTTTTCTTGAAAAGAATTCGTCCCCGAATTCGGTCCTACATCAAACGAAGACAAGTGAGCAACATTGAATGTAACACTTACTAGAAACTCACCGGGAAGGTCCAGCTTGTAAGCATTGTCTCCAATCCTTTCAAGGACTTGAAATGGGCCATCTCCTCTAGGATGCAACTTTGACTTCCTTTTGTAAGGAAGTCTCTCTTTTCTAAAGTGAACCCAAACTAAATCTCCAGGTTTAAAAACAACTTGTTTTCGACCCTTATTCTTCCTCAAGGAAGTTTGCTCATTTTTCTTCTCAATTACAAGCCTTGTTTGCTCATGAATTTTTTCCATCATCTCAGCCTTTGTCCAACCATAAAGATTAGCAATATCATTAGTAGGTAATGGTAATAAATCAATGGGAATAAAGGGATTAAAATCATAAACAACCTCAAAAGGGTACATACCTGTAGAAGAATGGATTGTTCAATTGTAAGCAAATTCAATCATAGGTAAGTGGTCGTCCCAAGAAGTTAATTTACCTTTCAAAACAGCCCCCAACATGTTTCCCAAGGTTCTATTAACTACTTTAGTTTTTCTATTAGTTTGTAGGTGACAACAAGAAGAAAACAACAATTTAGTGCCTAACTTCCCCCAAAATACACACCAAACGTGGCTCAAAAACTTAGTATCCCTATCACTAACAATAGTTCTAGGTATACTGTGCAATTTAACAACTTCTTTTACAAAAAGATCAGCAACATGTGAAGCATCATTAGTCTTTAAACAAGGAATAAAAAGAGCTATTTTGGAGAACCTATCTACTACAACAAATATACTATCTTTGCCATACCTTGTTCTAGGCAAACCTAATACAAAATCCATAGAAATATCAATCCAAGGTGAAGTAGGAACAAGTAATGGCGTGTAAAGACCATGTGGTAATACTTTAGATTTAGCTTGTTTACGTTCCAAATACTATGCACACATTCTTTCAACATCTTTTCTCATTCCATGCCAAAAGAAATTTTCAGCAAGTATGTCTAGTGTCTTTGGGACTCCAAAGTTGTAACGATCTGCCGGGTCTTTTTACTTTCTAGAATCTCATTCCCCTAAATAAGACTCCTCGTATGTGCTTTTGCTGTTTTATGACTTGCGAGAAAGGTTAGTTCGGGATTTGGAAGGGTTCAGGTTAAAATCATAACACTTAGTTCCTTAAGGTTAGCAAAAAGGGCTAAGTTTGACTTTGATCAATATTTTGAGTAAACGACTTCGGATTTTACGATTCCAATAGGTTCGTATGGTAATTTCGGACTTGGGAGTATGTTCGGATCGGGTTTTGGATGACCCGGGAGCGTTTCAGCACTTAATATTGATAGTTTGCACCTTGGAGGTTTTAAAGTTTGTTAAATGTAGTTTGAAGTAGGATTTGGTGTTATCGATGTCCAATCGAGATTCTGAGATTGGGAATAGTTTCGTATGGTGATTTAAGACTTGCACGCAAAATTTGGTGTCATTACGAATAGTTTAAGTATGTTTCGACGCGTTCAGAGTAAGTTGTAAGAACTTGAAGTTCATAAGTTGGTTCAATTTACACCTAGTATGGAATATATTCTCCCTTTGTTCTTCACTATTGCTTCCCAAATTGATAGTCATAATCCTCCTAACTACCCCAATCATGCCATCATTAGGTAGTTCTATATCATCTTCATTACTCACATCTCCTTCTTCTTCTCCCTCACTCTTTTCACTCTCATATCCTCCATCTTCTCTAAGAATGATATTTCTTATACTTGGACATTTATGCATCATATGTCCCCTTCCTTTGCATTTATGACATTGAATAGAATTAGAAGGTGTAAAAGGTTTAGGGTTAAAGGTTTTACCTTCCTCTTTGTTCTCAAATTTACCTTTATCCTTGTCTTCTTGAGGTCTAGAAGAACTCTTCATCTCTTGATTCGGCCATGGCTTCTTGGAGATGGTGTTTGACCGACCTTTCCACGAGCTAGTTTGCTTTCTTTTATTTTGATTCTCTACCTTTACAGATAAATCAACTAACTCATCTATTGTTACATATTATTGTAATTCTACTACATCATCTATTTTCTTATTTAAACCATTTAAAAACCTAGCCATTGTAGCCTCTTCTTCCTCCATACAATTAGCTTGGATCATAGCCATATCCATAGCCTTAAAATACTTATCCACAGACATGGACCCTTGCTTCAATATTTAAAGACGTTGTTGTAGCTCTCTTTGAAAGTGCGAGGGTATGAATCTCTTTCTCATCACCCTCTTCATCTCAGCCCAAGTAGCAATTGGTGCTTGTCCTTCTTGCAATCTGTCCCTAGTAAGCATTTTTCACCAAATAGAAGCATAGTCAAAAAACTCAACAATAGCAAGTTTAACCTTCTTACCCTCAGAGTAGTTATGATAATCAAAGATGGCTTCAACCTTTCTCTCACAATCAAGGTACAAGTCTGGATCCCTTATTCCCTTGAAAGATGCCATCTTTATCTTTATACTACTTATATTATCATCTTCTACTCTACCTCTTTGTCCCCTCCTATCTCTTCCCACCCTCTCAAAATCAATATCATTAAAATCATCTATAGGGTTTTCTTGATTTACAATGGGAGCAAGGGGTATATTTCTCCTAGATTGGGGCCTAACATTATTTTCCCTTCTAAGTTCAGCTATTGTATCATTTTGATCAGCAATGGTGTCCCTCATCTCTTGGAGTTGTAAATTCCACCTTTCGAATTGTTGATGCATACCTTGCATGTAAAATCATTTCTTGCTTTGATTTCGGCTTCTCGAAAAACCCTTCGTTCATCATCACTACCTGTACGTGACATCTTAAATAATTAAACTGTATCAGAAAAATTGACTTTTCCCTCAATTGTTCTCACACACACTTTGCCTTTATTCTCTCTCGAAATAACCTTTGAACAAAATACTTTGTAGATTTATAGTTAACCCCTACTCGTACAAAGTTCTTAGTAGTAAAATATAAATTTTTGGGAAACAAATAAAAGAAGAACCAAATCGTAAAACTATTAGGCTCGGTTGAAACAAGACACGAACAAAAAGGAAAGGATTATATATTTAGATTAGAAAGAGTAAGAAAAAATAAATTTTTGTCTTATCTTTGAAATATGGGATCCCCTCTTTTTGTTTCCTTTGATAATTTTTGGAAACAAATTAGATACAAAAGAAAGTTCTTGGAGAGCAAGCAATTTTTTTCTTTTTAAACTGATTTTCATTTTTTTTAACTTGTTCTTTCTCGCTCTTAGTATTCAAGAAATCCCAGAATTATCAAGAACGAAACTTTGATAGAACCGCTCTGATACCACTTGATAACAACAAGGTTGGGAATCCAAATTAGCAAAAGAATTTGAGAATTAAATGCGGAAGCAATAATAATAAGGAATTGAACAACTAGAATTAAAGTGCAGAAAATAAAGGATATGGGAAAATTCAAGGAAATAATTCCAAGACCTTCCAGGAATGCAAGTTCTATAGCCTTGACAAGATCCAAGCAACAACGTTTTGATTTATTGACGAAATCAAATGCCTTTACTTAAAAACAGATCAAAATAATAGATTCGGATCTTGACCCCTTTACAGATAACTTGAGAGAACAATTAATAACTCGTATTAATCGCCTTCTAAGAATACCAAAAAGTAATCAATGATATCACAATAAAGAAGTTATCTTACTACCTTGAACTAAGAACTAGTAAAGGTTGAAAGATAAATCTCAAAGCATAAGTAACAAAGATTCAAAAGAACTCTCAAAGTATAATATTCTTAATCAATAATGAAGTCCTCAATGAATGAGAAGAACTCCTTATTTATAGGAGTAAAAGTCCTTAAAATTAGGTAGGGTGGCTATTAAGGGATACAAAAAGTCATTAAAATTAGGTAAGGTGATTGCTAAGAAATAAGAAAAGTCATTAACATTAGATAGGGGCGGCCAAATCCCTTTGGGGCAGATTTGGGCCTTAAACTACTAGTTTGTGCCATTGGTTTGGACTCCAATTGGTCTCCTTTTCAAACACCCCCTTTTGGACCTCTTTTAAGCTCATTTTGAGCTCTTTTGCTGGATTTCAAGAGCCGAGTTCGGGACCCAATCTTCCTCCTCTTGGACTTCAATTTGGGCCACAAAATAATTGTAAAACTTGTACAATTCATCTCCTTTGGGCTTGAGCTCGTCCTCCACAATTAAAAGCTTCTTTATTTTTCATTGTAGTCCAACAACCTTAGTCTATAACTCTTTAGCTTGAGATCTTGTAAATGGCCTTCTTGGATCTTCCAAAACTCCTTGTCCTTGATACTATCATGCAGAGTAGATAATCAATCTGAGTCTCGACCACTGAACTCCGGAAGGTGACCAAGTGCTCTATCTTCTTCATGAAACTCGAGTTTGCTATCACCAAATCAAACGCTCTAGCAAAGTCCAGCAAAGAAGTTCCTCATCCATTTCTATCTCCCAAACCAAAGCAGCCATGCACATCATCATACCCCAGACGTCACTCCAATGTGGCTGTTGAATTCTCCTCTTATGAAGAACTTCTTAGTATGCGGAATACCATGCAACATCTCATCCAAATCCTCCCAGAAATGCCTTTTGATTTCCTTATTAGTTAGATTGGGGTGCGTACGCACTGATTATGTTCAAAGTAAAACCTCCAACAACTAGTTTAATAGTCATCAACCTGTCGTTCACCCTCCTAACCTCTACCACCTATTCACAGAGGTCCTTATCAACTAAGATACCTACTCCGTTCCTGCCCCCATCCTTCCATAATGCTATAGTTTGACCCGTCCACTTCCCGCGCCTTATCTCCTACCCATCTAGTTTCATGTACACAAGCTATATAAGTCTTCCTTTTCTCGAGAATATTCTCTAACTCTACATACTTTTCAGTCAAAGTTCCTATGTTCCAAGACCCTACTCTCAGCCTGGTAGCTCCCTTAGTCCTCTTATCCCCCTTACCCCGCACCCCTCCCCCGCAATGACACCCCCGAGGACAAGACATTATCCTACCATCGTTCACCAAAACCACTATAATCTAGGAGTCACTACGCGAGCACTATCCCAAAAATAAACGACAAATAGAATGAATAACCGAAATATAATCTACACTAATGGTCACAAAAAATAGGTGGAGAAATAAAATAAAAGAACTAACGGGGAACTATAATCTACCACTAAAGGTCGCAAAACAGGTGAAGAAATAAAATACAGGAACTAAAAGGAACTATAATCTACAACTAAAGATCAGAAAAACAGGTGAAGAAATAAAATAAAAGAGCTAAAGGGCACTATAATCTACAACTAAATGTCAAAAGGAAACGAGCAAAACTACTAGGGGATATATTAAATAAAGATTCAAAATAAAGATGTAAACATGTAGATAACGATATAAACAGGTAGGTAAAGCTATCACTAATGCAACTAATTTGAAAATTCTAGGACAAACACTAAATAAAGATTCAAGAACATAAATAGACAGGCAAAGAGATACAATAACAATTACAATTACGCTAAATTATTAAACTATCAAAATAATAAGACAAGAGCGGAACAATAGAACCTGGATTATAGCCCTTGAAGTTAGCGGAAACCTCTGGACGGCGGGGAAGGATCGCGACTAGCTGAATGGAATGGAAAATCCGAGAAGCATGGACCGGTTGTTCTTGAGCCTCGATCACTGGGAGGAGACGCACACATCAGAAAACCACCTGGACAGGATCTCATGCACCGACGCATGACGGGATCTACACCAGAAAATTGACTGGTCTTGGCGGAATTGGCTGATAAATCTCCTAACAAACACAGGAAATGAAGGGGAGAGAAATAGAGAGAGAAGTACCAAGATAAACTAAGTTCC
This sequence comes from Nicotiana tomentosiformis, assembly GCF_000390325.3. Lineage (NCBI taxonomy): Eukaryota > Viridiplantae > Streptophyta > Magnoliopsida > Solanales > Solanaceae > Nicotiana > Nicotiana tomentosiformis. Next base: position 81,030,639 of record NC_090817.1, on the reverse strand, counting down.
AGCGCCGGAATCCAAGCAATCGTAGTGAAAAAATAAAAGAGAGGAATGAGGGGGAAAGGAGAGAGAAAGAGAAAGAAGGGAGGATGGGAAGAGAAAGCAAGAGAGGGAGGAGAGAAGAAAGGTTGTACCTTACCTGGGTCGTCGGCGGTGGTGTTGGACGACTGTGTTTATGGGAAGTGGAGTTTGGGATCACCAAGGAGAGAGAGAGAAGGAAGAGAGATATTATATAATTTAACACCTCTTGTTGAATTTGGTGAATTTAAAAATTATCCATGGGGTAAATTATTTTTTCAATGAAACGTATACCTCGTTGAAAAAAGTTTTTTAACGGGTGAAATCAAACAAATAATTCAGGCTATATAGAGTTTTCATTGGCATTCCAAATATAATTTTATGAATGTTATCATCAAGCTAAAGATCAACTAGTTGTGTTTGTTCATCATGAAGTCCCTCGCATACTTAGCTGGAAAGTGATCAATAATCCTACTTCAAAAAAGGCATTAAAGTTACTTTCTAATACATTTGCAACTTTAATATATTTTTGTACATGTTAATACATAATTGTATTATTTTGTAACGTTGATGTACATTTGAAGATGAGAAATATTTTACCAACAACATTTGAGAAATCAAGCTTGGATGTGCTTGATTATTTGATGTTGAAATGGAAGACATATAGTTTGGGATGACGTTGTATATGTTCCCAACAAAATGAAATTCTTTGGATTTGTTTCAAGGAAATAAATGTTCTGGGTGCGTGATTATAGTTACTGGTTTAAAGGTATCTCGTAGAAATATATTTATTTAGTTGTCATGTGTTTAAAATACTAACTACTGCTACATTTCTGAAAGTTTATCTTAATATTTGCCTATTCATGTATTTTTTTTCATATATTCATTTAGTTTTTATATATGTAAAATACTAGATGTTGTTGTATTTTTGAAAAAATTTCTTAAGTTTTTCATATTTAGATTTTTTTCCTATTTGATTTTTTAGGGAATATGGCGCTATGTATCAACTCAGCCTATGTGATGATCCAAAATGTCATCTTTAAATTTAATAATTAATTCTGTGTTCTAAGACCTCGAAAAGCACTATTTATCATTCTTCGACTTGCATGCGCAGTCTGTAAAATTTTTTGAAAAGTCTTTATGTGAAAAATGGATTAAAATGTGAATTAGAGCTTTAAAACTCAACTGAGTTGACCTTAGTCAACATTTTTGTGCAAACGACCCCGGAATAGAATTTTGATGATTCCAACTGCTCCGTATGGTAATTTTGGACTGAGGAGCATGATCCGAATTTTATTTGGAAGTCCGTAGTGAAATTACGCTTGAAACAGCTAAAATAGGAATTTAAAGTTTGGAAGTTTGACCGGTGAGTTGACTTTTGATATCGGGGTCGGAATCCAGTTCTGAAAATTTTCACAGCTCCGCTATGCCATTTATGACTTGTGTGCAAAATTTGAGGTCAATCGGACTTGATTTGATAGGTTTCGACATCGAATATAGAAGTTGAAATTTTTAAGTTTCATTAAGCTTGAATTGGAGCATAATTCGAGGTTTTAGCATCGTTTTATATGATTTGAGAGTTCAAATACATTCGTATGATGTTTTAGGACTTGTTGGTATATTTGGTTGAGGTCCGAAGGGCCTCAGGTGAGTTTCGGATGGTTAACGGATCAAAAATAATACTTAAACAGCTGCTGCAAATTTTCTTCTGCTGTGCAATCGAGCCAAAAAATCGAAGGCCAGAAATCGAGCCCAAAAATCAAGCCCAAAAATCGAGCCGAGGATCGAAGGAAGGCTCGTGGTCCATGATCGAAGGCAGGCTCGAGAGCCATGATCGAAGGCAAGGCTGGAGGGCCATGATCGAAGGCAAGCTCGAAGGCCAGTGATCGAAGGCCCAGGATCGATAGCCAGGATTGATGGTTGTGATCGAGCCCCAAGGTCGAGGGCCATGATCGAAGCTATGATCTAAGGCCATGACCGAGGTCCATGACCGAGGTCCATGATCGAGGACCATTATCGGACTCCCCTTAATCGAACTCCTCATGATCAGACTCCTATGATCGAGGTCCAGGATCGGACCCCATGATCAAGGTCACCCTGGACAGATCTATAAGTTATAAAAACAGGGAGGCTTCGTCCCATTCGCTATTTTTAACAACTTGCAGCTTGAGCAAAGGCGATTTTTGATATATTTTTAAGGAAAAAATATAGGGGTAAGTGTTCTTAACTCAATCTTGGTTAGATTACCCAAATCCATCACTGTTTTTAACATTTAATTGGTGATTTAAGTTGAAAATTTTTGAAAACCCTCTTAGATAGATTTGAGGATTTGAGGGTCGAATCGTTATTGGAATTTAGTCATATTGGTATGGTTAAACTCGTGGTTGAATGAGCGTTCATATTTCGTAACTTTCGCTGGATTCCGAGACATGCCATTTTTGAGTTAATTTCGGTTTTTTATTGAAAAATGTAATATTTTTTTATAGAATTAATTCTATAAATTTTGTTGACTGTATCGAATTAATTATGACTAGATACGAGTCGACCGGAATTGGAAAATCGAGGAAAAGCATACTACTTGGTTAAATTGGAGCAAGTCGAGGTAAGTGACTTGTATAACCTTGTGTGGGGAAAATTTCTCCTAGGATTGGTATTAATTGTAATGTGATGAAAGTCGTGTACACGAGGTAACGAGTGTGTACATAGACTAAATGTGAAGGATTATGTTTTTTTAAATTATGAAGATCATTGTTGCATATTAATTAAATTATTAAATCTTGTTATATTCTCCATCATTGATTTAATTTGTATACTTTAAATTTGCTTGACCTTTTCCTGCTAATTGTTTTACCTGTTTAGTTGAAACTTGGTTTCTTTTATTCTATGCATTATTTGAAATTGATTTTCTTTAAATTAAATATTATTAATATGAAGTAATTGACCTTTTTGAAATATTATTTTGCTAAATTATTTATTCCTGAATATTTTTGTAAGATTTTTGTACTCATTGTGATGGAGCCGTGAGCTCTTTATTGTGAAAAACTATTATTGATGATTTATATTGGCATGAGCCGTGAGTTCTTTATTGTGGAAAAATATTATTGATGATTTATGTAGGCATGAGCCGTGAGCTCTTTATTGTGGAAAAATATCGTTGTTGATTTATTTTGGCAAATTGAAATAACTGGGCACTTGAGGTGTAAATTATGACATATTGTGATATTGATACGCATGCGGTGGTATAAGGTCTGGGTATTGAAACACATGCGGTGAAATAAGGGTGGCTTGATACGCGTGGCTAGTAGGGGAAACTACTAGAAGTCATGCGGTGTGATAAGGATGGCTAAAACGCGGGATTCTATTTCGGAAAAAAAAATATTTTCTTTAAAATAAATTGTGAAGACTCCCGCAGTGAGATAAGAAAATGAGATATTGTGAATTTATTTATGATTTGGGACTACGAGGCGGTACCTCGGTAGTGCCCTTGTTGATATTGATTTATGGCCGTAGTTGCCTTTGATTTTTGTTGTGATTTTTCTTAAAGTTGAAAAGAAATTCTGTTTTGTTTCCACGGGGTATTTATTTGCCATTACTTGGTGTAAGTAAATGTGACATACTACTTGATTCATTTTCATTGTCATTTTATCTTATTAAATTATTTAAATATTTTTTCATGTCATTATTTATTCTCCAGTAGGGCCTGACCTGACCTTGTCACTACTCTACCGAGGTTAGGCTCGACACTTACTGGGTACCGTTGTGGTGTACTCATACTACGCTTCTGCACATCTTTTTGTGCAGATCGAGGTACATCTTACCAGCCTAGACGTTAGTGAGTTACCTGCGCACGGAGACTTCGAGGTATATCTGCCAGTGTCCGTAGACTCGGAGTCCCCTTCTATCATTATTGTGTTGCTTCCTTGTTTTCTTTAGACCTTAATATATATATATATATATATATATATATATATATATATATATAGAGAGAGAGAGAGAGAGAGAGAGAGAGAGAGAGAGAGAGAGAGAGACATTGAGGATAAATTTTTAGAAGCTTGTGACTTATTTCTACCTGGTTTTGGGAGTTGTAATTATTTGAATTGTAATTTATTTATTTCAGATATTTATGATTATTCCGCATTGATAGGCTTACCTAGTCTTAGAGACTAGGTGCCATCACGACCTCTTACGGAGAGAATTTGGGGTTGTGACAAGTTGGTATCAGAGTACTAGGTTCATAGGTGTTATGAGTCACAAGCAGGTTTAGTAGAGTCTTGCGGATCGGTACAGAGGCGTCTGTACTTATCTTCAAGAGGCTATGGAACGGTTAGGAAATATTTACTACTTTGATTCCTTATCGTACGCCTTTGTTGATTTCAAAGTTCTAAACAATTGTCTTTCTATTCTCTCACAGATGGTGAGGACACGCACAACTGGATCTGATGATCAGACACTCGCGCCCCCTATTGGAGCCGCAAGAGGCTGGGGACGGGGCAGAGGCCGAGTCAGAGGCCGAGGAAGACCACGTGGTGCAGCCAGAGCACCTGTACGAGCTGCTGCACCAGAGCCACCAGTAGCTCCAGTTGGAGAGCAGGCACCTGAAATGCCTGTTACTACTCCTACACTTGAGGAGACTCTTGCCTAGTTTTTGAGTATGTTTGGCACTTTAGCTCAGGCAGGATTAATTCCACTTGCTTCTGCCACATCTCAGGCCGGGGGAGGAGCACAGACTCCCACCGCCCGTACTCCAGAATCACGGCCCCAAGTTGACCATGCCCCAGAGGTTATACCAGTACAGCCAATTGTCCCAATTCGGTCTGAGATTAGGACAACAATTTCAAAGGAGGAGCAGCTTAGACTCGAGAGGTACAAGAAGTACCATCCTCACACTTTCAGCGGCTTAGCTTCAGAGGATGCTCATGGTTTTCTAGAGGAATGTCACCATATCCTTCGTACTATGGGTATTGTGGATTCTAGTGGGGTTTCTTTCACTGCATTCTAATTTAGAGGAGCAGCCTACCAGTGGTGGCGGGCATATGAGTTGGATAGTCCCGCTGAGGCATCTTTACTCACTTGGACTCAATTTTCAGATATGTTTTTAAGGGAGTATGTTCCTCAGAGTCTTAGGGGTGCATGACGCGCAGAGTTTGAGCAGTTGCGCCAGGGTTCTATGACCGTGTCAGAGTATGCGGTCCGATTAAGTGATTTGGCTAGGCATGCACCAGCCTTAGTTGCTACTGTTCGAGAGCGAGTTCGCAGATTTATTGAGGGTCTTCACCCTAGTATCAGATATAGTATGGCCCGAGAGCTGGAGATGGACATCACATACCAACAGGTGGTGTCAATTGCTAGGAGATTGGAAGGTATGCGGACTCGAGAGAGGGAAGCTAAGAGACCCCGGGATTCTGGCACATATAATAATTCTCGTGCCCCAATTGCAGCCCGTCATGGTAGAGGTTATGTGAGCCGTCCTATTCATTCAGCACTTCACACTTCCAGTGGTATTCCGGCTACTCCCAGACCTTAGGTTCCATATTATGCACCGTTAGTGTCTTCTGTACCTCCTGTACGAGGTTCTTTCAGCGGACAATCTAGTCGATCAGGCCCGAGCCAGTCCCAACAACCACGTCCTCCGAGGGCTTGTTTTGAGTGTGATGACACTCGTCATATCATGAGGGATTGCCCCAGACTTAGGAGGGGTGTACCTCTACGAATTTCTCAGGCCCCACCTATTTCACAGGGCCCTCAGGGTTCTTAGGCCATAATTACTGCACTAGTTGCCACTCCACCTGCACAACCAGCTAGAGGTAGAGGTAGGGCAGGTAGAGGTCGCCCTAGAGGGGGAGGCCATGCCATATATTATGCCCTTCCTGCTAGGATAGATGCCGTTGCATCCAATTCTATTATCACAGGTATTATTCCGGTCTGTCATAGAGATGCATCAGTCTTATTTGATCCAGGCTCCACTTACTCTTATGTGTCATCTTTGTTTGCCCCGTATTTGGGCGTATCACATGATTCCTTGAGTTCTTCTATTTATGTATCTACACCCGTGGGTGAATATATTATTATGGACCGTGTGTATCGGTCGTGTTTAATTGTTATCAGTGGTTTTGAGAACAGAGCTGATTTATTATTGCTCAGTCTGGTGGATTTCGATATTATTTTGGGCATGGAATGGTTGTCGCCCTATCACACTATTCTTGATTGTTACGCCAAGATGGTGACGTTGGCTATGCCAGGTCTACCGCGGCTAGAGTGGAGAGGTACCTCAGATCATGTTCCTAGCAGGGTTGTTTCATTTCTTAAAGCTCAACGAATGGTTGATAAGGGGTATGATGCGTATCTGGCCTATGTAAGAGATGTTAGTATCGATACTCCTACCGTGGAGTCAGTTCCTATAGTAAGGGATTTTCCCGATGTATTTCCAGCGGATCTTCCTGGTATGCCACCCGACAGGGATATTGATTTTGGCATTGATTTGTTATCGGGCACTCAACCATTTCTATTACAACATACCGTATGGCCCCAACAGAGTTGAAAGAATTAAAAGAACAGTTACAGGAACTGCTTGATAAGGGTTTTATTTGGCCTAGTGTATCGCCTTGGGGTGCTCCTGTCTTATTTGTAATGAAGAAAGATGGTTCTATGCGGATGTGTATTGATTACCGCCAGCTGAACAAGGTTACATTGAAGAAAAGGTATCCATTGCCACGTATTGATGACCTATTTGATTAGCTTCAGGGTTCCAGGGTATTTTCTAAGATCGACTTGCGTTCAGGCTATCATCAGTTGAAGATTCGGGAGCCAGATATCCCGAAGACTACTTTCAGGACTCGGTACGGTCATTACGAGTTCCTTGTGATGTCTTTTGGGCAGACCAACGCCCCAACAACATTTATGCACTTAATGAATAGTGTATTTCAGCCCTATCTTGATTTTTTCGTCATTGTGTTTATTGACGACATTCTGGTTTATTCCCAGAGTCGGGAAAATCATGAACAACACTGGAGGACTGTGCTTCAGATTTTGAGAGAAAAGAAGTTATATGCAAAATTTTCAAAGTGTGAATTCTGGCTTGATTCGGTGGGATTTTTGGGTCATATAGTTTCGTGCGAGGGAATAAAGGTAGATCCGAAGAAGATTGAAGCAGTGCAGAGTTGGTCCAGACCGTCCTCAGTTACGGAAATCTGGAGTTTCCTTGGTTTGGTAGGGTATTATCACCGATTTGTAAAGGGTTTCTCTTCTATTGCTGCATCTATGACCAAATTAACCCAAAAGGGTGCTCCGTTCAGGTGGAGCGAGGAATGTGAGGAGAGCTTTCAAAATCTCAAGACATCTTTGACTATAACCCCGGTATTAGTATTACCTACAAGTACAGGGTCTTATACTGTGTATTGTGACGCGTCACGTATTGGTCTTCGCTCAGTGTTGATGCAAGATGGTAGGGTGATTGCCTACGCGTCCAGACAATTAAAGGTGCATGAGAAGAATTATCCTGTACATGACCTGGAGTTAGCAACTATTGTTCATGCCTTAAAAATTTGGCGGCATTATTTGTACGGTGTCCATTGTGAGGTCTACACCGATCACCGGAGTCTACAACATCTGTTTAAACAGAAGGATCTTAATTTGCGGCAGCGGAGATGGTTGGAGTTGCTTAAGGATTATGATATCACCATTCTCTATCATCCTGGGAAGGCCAATGTAGTGGCTGATGCCTTGAGTCATAAGTCGGAGAGTTTGGGCAGCTTATCATATTTACCGGTAGCAGAGTGGCCTTTAGCCTTGGATGTTCAGGCCTGAGCCAACTAGTTTGCCAGGTTGGATGTTTTCGAGCCGAGCCGAGTTTTAGCTTGTGTGGTTTATCAGTCTTCTTTTTATGATCGTATTAGGGAGCGTCAGTATGATGACCCTCACTTGCTTGTCCTTAAGGATACAGTTCATCACAGTGATGCCAAGAAAGTCACTATTGGAGATGACGGTGTACTACAGATGCAGGGTAGGCTATGTGTACCCAATATAGATGGCTTGCGTGAGGTGATTCTCCAGGAGGCTCACAGTTCGCGGTACTCATTCATCCGGGTGCTGCAAAGATGTATCAGGACTTGAGATAGCACTATTGGTGGAGTCGGATGAAGAAAGACATAGTGGAGTATGTATCTCGGTGTCTAAATTGTCAACAGGTGAAATATGAGCATCAGCGACTAGGTGGATTACTTCAGAAGTTAGAGATTCCAGAATGGAAATGGGAGCGAATCACTATGGATTTTGTTGTTGGGCTCCACAGACTCAGCGGAAGTTTGGTGCAGTTTGGGTGATTGTGGATAGGCTGACCAAATCAGCTCATTTCATTCCTGTGATTACTACTTACTCTTCAGAGCAGCTGGCTTAGGTATATATTCGCGAGATTGTCAGACTTCACGGTGTACCAGTATCTATCATCTCTGACCGGGGTACACAGTTTACCTCACGATTTTGGAGGGCAGTACAACATGAGTTGGGTACTCGGGTAGAGTTGAGTACAATATTTCACCCTCAGACGGATGGGCAGTCCGAGCGCACTATTCAGATACTAGAGGATATACTTCTTGTGTGTGTGATAGATTTTGGGGGTGTTTGGGATCAGTTCTTACCACTTGCTGAGTTTGCTTACAATAACAGTTATTAGTCGAGAATTCAAATGGCTCCGTATGAGGCCTTGTATGGTAGGCGGTGCTGGTCTCCAGTGGGTTGGTTTGAACCGGGGGAGGCTAGACTATTGGGTACAGACTTGGTTCAGGATTCCTTGGAAAAGGTTAAGTTAATTCAGGATCGGCTTCGTACAGCCCAATCTAGACAGAAGAGTTATGCAGATCGGAAGGTTCGTGATGTTGCATTCATGGTTGGTGAGTGGGTATTGCTCCGGGTTTCGCCTATGAAGGGTGTGATGAGGTTCGGGAAGAAAGGCAAGTTGAGCCCTAGGTATATTGGGCCTTTTGAGATTCTTGAGAGAGTTGGAGAGGTGGCTTACAAACTTGCACTACCACCTAGCCTCTCTGCAGTTCATCCGGTATTCCATGTTTCCATGCTTCAGAAATATCACGGCGATCCGTCTCATGTGTTAGACTTCAGTTCGGTTCAGTTGGAGAAGGATTTATCTTATGTTGAGGAACCAGTGGCTATTTTAGATAGGCAGGTTCGAAAGTTGAGGTCAAAGAACATTATTTCCGTGAAGATTCAGTGGAGGGGTCATCCGGCCGAGGAGGCGACTTGGGAGACCGAGCATGATATGCGCAACCGTTATCCACACTTATTCACCAGCTCAGGTACTTTTTCTAACTCCGTTTGAGGACGAACGTTTGTTTTAGAGGTGGAGAATGTGATGATCCAAAATGTCATCTTTAAATTTAATAATTTATTCTATGTTCTAAGACCTCGAAAAGCACTATTTATCATTCCTCGACTTGCGTGCACAGTCCGTAAAATTTTTCAAAAAGTCTTTATGTGAAAAATGGATTAAAATGTGAATTAGAGCTTGAAAACTCAACTGAGTTGACCTTGGTCAATATTTTATGCAAACAGCCCCGAAATAGAATTTTGATGATTCTAACAGTTCCGTATGGTGATTTTGGACTTAGGAGCATGATTAGAATTTTATTTTGGAAGTCCGTAGTGAAATTAGGCTTGAAACGGCTAAAATAGGAATTTAAAGTTTGGAAGTTTGACCGGGGAGTTGACTTTTTGATATCGGGGTCGGAATCCAGTTCTGAAACTTTTCACAACTCTGTTATGTCATTTATGACTTGTGTGCAAAATTTGAGGTCAATCGAACTTGATTTGATAGGTTTCGACATCGAATGTAGAAGTTGGAAATTTTAAGTTTCATTAAGCTTGAATTGGAGCATAATTCGTGATTTTAGCGTTGTTTTATGTGATTTGAGATTTCAAATAAGTTCGTATGATGTTTTAGGACTTGTTGGTATATTTGGTTGAGTTCCCGAGGGCCTCAGGTGAGTTTCGGATGGTTAACGGATCAAAAATGGTACTTAAACAGCTGCTGCAAATTTTCTTCTACTGTGCAATCGAGCCAAAAAATCGAAGGCCAGAAATCGAGCCCAGAAATCAAGCCGAGGATCGAAGGAAGGCTCGAGATCCATGATCAAAGGCAGGCTCGAGAGCCATGATCGAAGGCAAGGCTCGAGGGCCATGATCAAAGGCAAGCTCGAAGGCCAGTGATCGAAGGCCCAGGATCGATAGCCAGGATTGATGGCTGTGATCGAGCCCCAGGGACGAGGGCCATGATCGAAGCTATGATCGAAGGCCATGACCGAGGTCCATGATCTAGGATCATGGTCGGACTCCCCTTAATCGGACTCCCCATGATCAGACTCCTATGATCGAGGTCCAGGATCGGACCCCATGATCGAGGTCACCCTGGACAGATCTGTAAGTTATAAAAACAGGGGGGCTTCGTCCCATTCGCTATTTTTAACAACTTGCAGCTTGAGCAAAGGCGATTTTTGATATATTTTTAAGGAAAAACATAGGGGTAAGTGTTCTTAACTCAATCTTGGTTAGATTACCCAAATCCATCACTGTTTTTAACATTTAATTGGTGATTTAAGTTGAAATTTTTTGAAAACCCTCTTAGATAGATTTGAGGATTTGAGGGTCGAATCGTTATTGGAATTTAGTCATTTTGGTATGGTTAGACTCGTGGTTGAATGAGCATTCATATTTCGTAACTTTCACCGGATTTCGAGATGTGGGCCCCACGGGCCATTTTTTTTATTTAATTTCGGATTTTTATTGAAAAATGTATTATTTTCTTATAGAATTAATTCTATAATTTTTGTTGATTGTATCGAATTAATTATGACTAGATACGAGTTGGCCGGAATCGAAAAATCGAGGAAAAAGCATACTACTTGGTTAAATTGGAGCAAGTTGAGGTAAGTGACTTGTCTAACCTTGTGTGGGGGAAATTTCCCCTAGGATTGGTATTAATTGTAATGTGATGAAAGTCGTGTACACGAGGTGACGAGTGTGTACACGGACTAAATGTGAAGGATTATATTTTTTTAAATTATGAAAATCACTGTTGCATATTAATTAAATTATTAAATCTTGTTATATTCTCCATCATTGATTTGATTTGTATACTTTAAATTTGCTTGACCTTTTCATGCTAATTGTTTTACCTGTTTAGTTGAAACTTGGTTTCTTTTATTCTGTGCATTATTCGAAATTGATTTTCTTTAAATTAAAAATTATTAATATGAAGTATTTGACATTTTTGAAATATTATTTTGCTAAATTATTTATTCCTGAATATTTTTGTAAGATTTTTGTACTCATTGTGATGAAACCGTGAGCTATTTATTGTGAAAAAATATTATTGATGATTTATGTTGGCATGAGCCGTGAGCTCTTTATTGTGAAAAAATATTATTGATGATTTATGTTGGCATGAGCCGTGAGCTCTTTATTATGGAAAAATATCGTTGTTGATTTATTTTGGCAAATTGAAATAACTGGGCACTTGAGGTGCAAATTGTGATATATTGTAATATTGATACGCATGCGGTGGTATAAGGTCTAGGTATTGAAACACATGCGGTGAGATAAGGGTGTCTTGATATGCGTGGCTAGTAGGGGGAACTACTAGAAGTCATGCGGTGTAATAAGGATTGGTAAAATGCGGGATGCTATTTCGGGAAAAAAAATATTTTCTTTAAAATAAATTGTGAAGGCTCCCGCGGTGAGATAAGGAGATGAGATATTGTGAATTTATTTATGATTTGGGACTACGAGGCGGTACCTCGGTAGTGCCCTTGTTGATATTGATTTATGGCCGTAGTTGCCTTTGATTTTTATTGTGATTTTTCTTAAATTTGAAAAGAAATTATGTTTTGTTTCCACGAGGTATTTATTTGCCATTACTTGGTGTAATTAAATGTGACATACTACTTGAATCATTTCCATTATCATTATATCTTATTAAATTATTTAAATATTTTTTCATGCCATTATTTATTCTCCAGTAGGGCCTGACGTGACCTTGTCACTATTCTACCGAGGTTAGGCTCGGCACTTTCTGGTTACCGATGTGGTGTACTCATACTATGCTTCTGCACATCTTTTTGTGCAGATCCAGGTACATCTTATCAGCCTAGACGTCAGTGAGTTACCTGCGCACGAAAACTTCGAGGTATATCTGCCAGTGTCCGCAGACTCCGGAGTCCCCTTCTATCATTATTGTGTTGCTTCCTTATTTTCTTTAGACCTTAATATATATAGAGACATTGGGGATAAATTCTTAGAAGCTTGTGACTTATTTCTACCGGATTTTGGGTGTTGTAATTATTTGAATTGTAATTTATTTATTTCAGATATTTATGATTATTTTGCATTGATAGGCTTACCTAGTTTTAGAGACTAGGTGCCATCACGACCTCTTACGGAGGGAATTTGGGGTCGTGACAGCCTACTTGGTTAGAATTAACCCATTATTTATTTATTGGAATGCACATTGATGTTTAGCCAAAAACACTATATTTATAGTACATTGATCACCTTACATGTTGTTAGTTTAGTGGTTAATTATGCGACATTTAAGCTAAGTTCTGTTGTTTTATGTGTAGGAGCATCGGAAGACAAAAACGAGTGAAGGTTTCACAAAAAAGAGGATGAAAATACAAGAAAAGAGCACAAAAGCACGAAGCACTCAAGCATGGATACAGGCGAGGCGTAGTGAGCTCTGTAGCCAGCTTGGCCGCGCTACAGGCTAGGCGTTGCCAGCTCTGTAGCCAGCTTGGCCGTGCTATACGCCCTACCTCGTGAAGGCACGCGCCCAGTGGTCAAACGTTTGCGAATTAAAATACTCCGACCCGGATTTAGACTTGGCAACTTCAACCGTAGCCTATAAATACTCCTAAATATATCTAAGAAGGAGGGGGTGTTGTTTTGAGCGGATTCGACCTAAGGAGGCAAGAACACGCTAGGAGCAAGGCAGAGAATTCTTCTACGAGTTTTTCACTTTCTTAATCCAATTTTTCATTATTGGTTATAAATTTTAGTATTGTAGTTTTACATACTATTATGAATAGCTAATTTGTTATATATGATTTTGATGGAACCTTTTGTAGGATAAATTCTTGTTTTATTTTTATATAATTGAGCCGTTGGATTTCTCTACTTGTTCAACTACGTGTTTATTGTTGTTGATTGAATGATCATCAATTTGTGCCTATTTAGTGTGTATTACTTGAAAAGGGTACACATAGGTGATTGTTGAACAACATCACTCGTAACGTATATGAAGATTCAATACGGAGGGTTTAAAGGTGGGATTATGAATAACGAAACCTTGGTGTGATCTTAGTGGGCGGTGAACTAGTGCCAGCTAGCATAGTTTGGAAGAATACTTCTAGTAAATTATGGTAGTTTCCCGGAAAAGAATTACGACACATGAAGTACTCACGATCGATATAGAATACTTAGGCAATATTATAAGAGACGTATCGGGAAGGATTCCGACAATTGGAGAAATCATAACTCTAGGACTCTTTAATCTTGTCTCCAACCTTTAGAATCTTTAGTTGTTAATTCACTCCTTTAGTTTATTAATTAATTAGCTAGACATAAGAATCTTTATATTTATAACTTAGGAATTGTTCGAACTTGTCTTCTTGATGACAATGAACAGTCGTAGCTAAAACTTAGTTCTTTATGGGATTCGACTCCGGACTCTTAGACCAGATTTATTTTCAGCGACCGCTTATCTTTTTAGGACTAGTGTTGGACATGATCAAATTTTGGCGTCGTTGTCGGGGAACTAATGGTGTAGTTGTAGCTGTATATATTGCTAGGTTTCAAGTTTAAACTTTTAGTTTATTTTGTTTTGTTTTGCTTTTTTTTTTTTATAATTTGTTTTATTCTACTAGTTGATTTGAGAACATGGCATCTTGGAATTATGGGAGTTTAGATGTTGGTAATTCTATTTTTGAACCTCAAACATATTGTGAAGGAAACCACTCGTGGAAAAATTATCAAAATATTTCCGAGAGCGAGTTATGTTCACCAACTCAATCTTATTTGTGGAATGTATGTGATATGTGTGGTGGTCAAAATGGTCACTTTCATGGTTGTGCTTATATGCCTTATCCTCTTGCAACCCTTTACTATATGGTTCTACTTTTTCTTGTGAAGTTAATAGGAATATAGAACCCAGGAATGATGACCTGAAAGAGATCAAGGATATGCTAAGGTGCCATGTGGAACAAAATAATGATATATAATTATGGATACAAAGGCAAGAGGCAACTATTCACAACTTGCAGGCTCAAGTGAGTCAAGTAGTAGAAGATTTGAACCTTCAACAAGTCAATATGGTAGATAATAGCCAAACACAATGTGAATTAGAGTCAGCAGTTGACACTCTGATGGAGGAGGTCAGAGTAGAATACCAACAACCTAGCCAAACAGAATTTGAGGATGCCGATTTTGAAGACGTGATACTAGAGTCAGTCAAGGATAGTGAGGATACAAATTTAGTTTACTTTAGTGTCATTGGTGTTGAGGATGTTGAAAGGCATGAAGTTTATGTATTTGAGCGCATTGGTCCTCACTCCAAGCATTTTTTCACATTATGTTTGGATGATGATATGGAAACAGAGTCATCTAAGCCAATTGAGAAGTCAAGGAATGAGGAACAAGGTGTGTACATTCTTGAATTTTTCTTGCCAGAAAGTCAGGATTACACACCTCATATAAAGTCCAAGAAGGGTAGAATATTACATTATTTTCTTGCGCTAGTTAGGTTTGTTACACCACCCCAAGAGCACAATCATAAGCTTGAATCAAAACTTGGGGTTTCAATTCATAAGCTCGAGGTGGAGGCAGAAAGTGATTTAAGTCGTGTCACGACGTTAAATCAGACACTTGTTGGGAGGCAACCCAACTTTACTGCTTTCTTTTATTTTAGTTTTTTTAATTATTTTTTTTATTGTATCATTTTTTTAGTGTCATTTTTTTTATTTTGTAGGAGCATGGAAAGCAAAACTATTGGAAGAATTCAACAACAAGCCAGATTGTTAGAACTAAGTGTGGGGTGCCCACACAAAGAAATATGCCCGAAAGAAGTCTGAGTACCCCATGAGCTGCTAGTATTTCGGTCTTTGGCCTACCAGGGAGTTTCTTTTACCCTTTTATTAGTTATAGTGTGAATTAGGGACAATTTTAAGTGTGGGGTGAAGATATTATCTGGTGACTTTCTAAGCTATTTTAGTTGTGTTAGTTTAATTGAATAGTTATTTTTAGAAAAATAGAAATGATTGGACTTTCCCGACGATGGATCTTCTAGACAATTTTCTTGCGGATTTAAAGTCTAACAAAAAACACACACAAAAAATTGAGAAACATAAAAATCCAAAAATATGTCTTTTAATATTTTTTGTTAGGTAGTAATAATCCCCCGTGATTTTTCTTTCTGCCTCAGTTCTTTTCCATGGGATGTAGTTTGAACCGGGTCGTAGTTTTTTTATTTTTAGTATAGATTAGGATTTAGGGAATAAAAGAAGGAAGATGAGATTTCTAGGCGCCTTTTTGACTTGTTTGATAGTAGTATATTTAGGCTTTAGCATGTGTATTACCTTTCCTATGTTTTGAAGTTGCTTATGATACCATATTGAGTTAGATAGCATGTCTAGTGACGCATATGTCTCATTTTCTTGGCTTGTGTTCACTTTTTGCTCAAGGCTTAATAATTTGTGGTTCTGTGAATACTTGCAATTGTTTGAGAGTCGGAATGGAACCGTACTTAGTGAGTCATGTGCCATTGTTTGGTGAGAATTTGTTTAGTATGTGTCATTGCATTAGAGTATAAAACTTGCCCGACATGTGAGTTGAAGCGAAATCCTAGACTTTGCTCGGTTTAAAAAAATAATTTTAGGCATTCTTTGATCTTTTTGAGCTTAATTCTTATCACAAATGAAATTATCCCTAGTCAACCCTTTTGAGCCTATAGATTTTTATTTGGAAACCACATTACAAGCCTATACCCCTTTGTTCTTAATTGTCATTGTTTTGATCCTTACAACTCTTAAAGCACGTTAATTGTAAAATGAAAGCTAGAAGAAGTAAGGAGGGAACTTGGGTGGCTTTTGAGTGGAACCACTGAAAGAGAAAAGATGCATGTGTTTTGTAAAATAATACACTACTAGCGGAAATTGTAAAGAAGAGAAAAATTGTAAAAGAAAACAAAATACATAGCTGATAAAAAAATGCTAAATACAAAGAAAAGGTTGATACACACAGGATATATGCGGTGTTCAAAGAAGGCGACCTGGTTTGGGTTCATTTGATAAGGAGAGATTTCCAAACCACAAGTTTTCGAAATTACAAAAGCGAGTTGATGTACCTTTTAAGGTACTGCAAAAGATTGGTGATAATGCTTATCGTTTGGAACTTCCCAATGACTTTGAAATATCACCTATCTTTAATGTAGTAGATCTTGCTCCCTACAAAGTTCCAAAGTTATGAGTTCAGAGGTTTATGTATTTGGAAGTTTACGGGTTCAAAATTTCGCGGTTTTGAAAGTTTAGCGGTTCAGAAGTTTATGAAATTTGTGGGTTCGAAAGTTTATGACTTCATGTTTATTGTATCTAAATTATTTATGAATACTCTTGAGAAGTTTTTTCCTTAATTTGCACACCAAACACCGAAAAATGAATAAAATTACTACTTGTTTTCCAAGAAAATATTTTCTTGGAAAATATTTTCCGTTATACCAAACACACCCATCCGTTATACCAAACACACCCATAGTCAAACTAGCATTGTTAGTTGGTAGTCCATTCCTACTAGAATTCTTTTTCCTATTTTAGTTAGGATAGGTTTTCTGAGCCTTATTTTTATTCTAGTTTAATTAGGAATAGTTTTTCTTAACATTATCAATTTAGTCATTGTAAGTATTTAAAGGGCTCAATATGCGAAAAATAAATATCGGTGATTTAGTTTTCTAAGCTCTTGCTTTTAAAAACGTGATTTCACTTTGTTTATTTCTTTTTTCCTTTATTCAATGCTTCTTACAATCTTGAGGGATTGAAGAAATAAGTGGGTAAGGTTCTTTTCATTTTACATTCTTCTCATGTGAGTTTGAAGAATGTTTTTGCTAGTTTTGTGAAAACCTTTAGCGGGGTACTTTTGTTTTCTCTCTTCTTTGTGCTTGAGAGGTGCAATATCTTGAAAGTATATTAGAAATAGAGACTTGCTTCCGGCGTTTTGTGTGATAAGAAGGTATCAACAAAACTTAAAGGTAAGTTCTACAGAATGGTGGTCAGGCCGACTATGTTTGACGGAGATAGGTATTCTCCAGACAAGAGCTCCCATGTCTAGAATATGAAGGTAGCGGAGATGAGGATGTTGAGATGGATGTGCGAACACAGAAGAATAGATAGGATTAAGAATGAATTTATTCGGGACAAGCTGGGTGTGACCCCTATTGAGGACAAGATGCGGGAGACGAGGCTTAGATAGTTTGGGCATGTGAGGATGAGGAGCATAGATGCCCCGGTCAGAAGGTGTGAGAGGTTGACATTGGAGGGCCTTAGGAGAGGTAGAGGTAGGCCAAAGAAGAAATGAGAAGATATGATTAGGTAAGACATGGCGCAACTTTAGCTGACCAATGACATGACCCTTGATAGGAAGGTGTGAAGGTCGAGGATTAGGGTAGTAGGTTAGTTAGTTGATTGTTCTCCTTGTTCATACTGATAGTATTAGTACGTACTTTCATATTCCGTTAGTATTAAATTTCTATGACTATCTGTCATTTATCTCAATTCGGTCATATTACTATCTGGTTTTTATTTATGATACTTTTACATGGCTTCTCATTGTTGCGCTTCTTGTTTTTATCTTTATTAAAGTGGTGCTTATACTTCCTTGAGCCGAGGGTCTATTGAAAATAACCTCTCTATCTCAACAATATAGGAATAAGGTTGCGTACACACTACCCTTCCCAGACCCCACTATGTGAAATTATACTGGGTTTGTTATTGTATTTTCTAGTGTTTGATTAGTGAGTTGAAAATATATAATTTAGGCAAACATGGTGGTAAGGGAAAAGGGGTTGGGAGTTGCAGTGTGAAAAGGGCGGGGTAAGGGTGGGTAGGGTTAAAGGTGGTGGACGTGGGTGTTTAGGGTAGTTAGGGATGAGGGTAGAAGGGTAAGGAGTGGGGGTAGGGGTAGAGGTAGGGGTAGGGTTAGGGTTAGGGTTAGGGGTAGGGGGTAGAGGTATGGGTAGGGTAGTGGGTGGGTGTGGGTATGGGGAATAGAGTAGGGAAGATTCTAAAAAATATTTTGGGACTATTACATAAATAGCCTATAACGACCCGACCGGTCATTTTACTTTCTAGATCCCCCATTCCCCTAATTAAGACTTCCCTTATGTGAGTTTACTGTTTTATGACTTGCGGGGATGGTTGGTTTAGGTTTGGAAGGGTTCGAATTGAAATCAGAACAATTAATTCCTTAATAATGGTCTATAATGGCCAAGTTTGACTTGAGTAAATGTTTTGAGTAAACGACCTCGGAACTGGGATTTGATGGTTCAAATAGGTTAGTATGATGATTTTAGACTTGGGTGTGTGTTTGGATCGGGTTTCGGGAGATCCGGGAGCATTTCAGCGTTTAATGTTGAAAGTTGGTTCATTGAAGGTTTTCTAGTTCTTTAAATTTGGTTTGGAGTAGACTTTGGTGCTATCGAGGTTCGTTTAGGATTCCGAGTCTGGGAATAGGTTTGCATAGTGATTTATGACTTGTACGCAAAATTTGGTATCATTCGAGTAGTCTAAGTATGATTCGGTGCGTTCGGCGCTAGTTAAGAAGCTGAAGTTCATAATTAGATTCAATTTGGTTTTGGGATGCGATTCTTAGTTTTGATATTATTTTACGTATTCCGAGAGTTTGAGCAGGTCCGTATTATGTTTATGGACTTGTTGGTGCATTTGTACGGGGTCCTGGGTGGCTCGGGTGAGTTTTGGACTGCTCGGAGCTAAGTCCAAAAATCTGCTACCGTGCCGTTCTGGTTTCCTTCTTCACGAACGCGTAAGGACTCTCACGATCGCGAAAAAGGATTTGGGGATTGGGTGACGTTTCCCTTCGCGTTCGCGAAGCAAGGGCCGCGTTCGCAAAGCAGGGGACTAGTGGCCTTCGTATTCACAGTCGACTGGTCGAATTCGCGTAGAAGACCTAGGCCTATGCAACTCAGTTGTCTTTCGCGTTCGCGAAGAGAAGACAACCCAAGGCATCACGTTCGTGAGTGCCTTCTCGCGATTGTAGAAGGTTTTCCTAGGTTCTTGGGTTTTGCCTTCACGATCACAAGGGCCTGTCTGCGATCACGAAGAAGGCGGACCTGGGCAATGTGCATTTAATTCAGGACTTAGCCTATTTTCCACACACTTTCACTTGGTCTTGAGCGATTGTGAGAGCACTTTTGTGGGGGATTCTCATCAACATCATAAAGTAAGTAAACTCTACCCATTTTTAAGTTAAATATGCAAATTATAAGTAGATTAAATATGGGAAATTAATAAAACTTGTGAGATTTTGTGAAGAACCTAGGGTTTAAGTAAAATTAAGATTTGATCATGGATTTGATTATGGAATTGGGTAAAAATCATATATTTGTGTTTGTGAGGTTATGGGTAACATTTATCTTCGAACATTTCCGGAATCCGGGTATGTGGGCCTGGGGGTGAATTTTAGGAATCTTTCAAATTGGGTTGGATAATCACTATAATAGTTAAATTATGATCTTTTGAATGATTATTGATTAGTTCGCACAACCTTTGACTAGTTTCGGATTGTTTGGCAACAACGTGAGGCTTTTAAAGTGATTTGTGGACCGAAAAGTGGACCTGAGAACGAGGTAAGTCTCTTGCCTAACCTTGTAAGAGGGAATTAACCCCAAAGGTGTTTAAATTATTATTTTCTACTAATTGTGGGTTCTACGTACTCACGAAGTGACGAGAGTCCATGCGTAGCTAAAATTCATGTTATGTCTGGGTAGACATAGGCCTTTCTTATGCTATTACTTTAACTATTTGGACTCAACTTGCTAGTTTAATTACTCGTATTAATAAGTAAAGACTTGATTGAAGATCATGTTAAATCGAGCTTCATTACTTAGAGAGTTGGTGTTTAATTATTGAAGGAAAGTATATCCTTTCATGGGCTTACCTCGGAGTCGTAAATATGAAATTCGAAATCCGAAAACTTTTCCTATTCATGTGGATCGGGTCGAACACATCGGCAATATATATATATTATGGGATGCATCCATGGATCGGGCTGTACGAACTCGGTAGTATATGTACACGATTATTATGGATCGGACCGTACGACCTCGACATAACTCATATGTGTTGTCACTCCGATTTCACGTAATATGTCTGTCATTACTTGAGGATTTATAATACATGTTAAGCCCTTACTTGTTGAGATTATTATGTGATATTTGGGACTTTAATTGTTATCTGATAGATGGTCATTTAATTATTGCCTCTTATTCCATTATTGATGTTGTTTTTTATGCCTATTAAATAATCTTGTACATTATGTATATTGCCCACTAGTAAGTGTCGAAATCATCCCTCGTCACTACTTTTTCAAGGTTAGACTAGATACTTACTGGGTATATGTTGTTTATGTACTCACACTACACTTCTGCACATATTGTAGAGGTTATGAGGTAGGTGCATCTGGAGTTCGTCCGGGTGCGTATCCGCATTACCCGGAGGCTTAGTGGTGAGCTGCATTCCCATGCTCCGTTCTGCAGCACTAGGAGCCTTCTCTTGTTATGTTTTTATCATTCTTTTCTATTTTGTTTCAGACGATAGTTCTTAGAGAGTTTTGTATATTCTTCTAGATGCTCGTGCACTTGTGACACCGGGTTTTGGGAATTCTAGTAGACATTCATGGGTTTTGATTATTTAATTCACTACCTTACTTCCCCATTTAGTTTATGTTTTACATTACCACACTCATTTACTATTTGTTTCCATATTTAAATACAAATCAAAGACTTTAAAAATACTAAAATGAGAAATTAAATGGGTAGTTCACTATTGGCTTGCCTAGCGGCGACGTTGGCATCACGGCCTATAATGGAAATTGGGTCATGACAACTTGGTATCAGATCTCTAGGTTCACGTAAGTTTCACAAGTCATGAACGGCCCTAATAGAGTCTTGCGGATTGGTGCGGAGACGTCCGTACTAATCTTCTAGAGGCTATAGGGTGTTAGGAAACTTCTCTTTATTCATCTCCTATTGTGCAGTTGATGTTTTGCTAAGTATCTTTCTCTTATTCTCTCACAGATGGAGAGAATGGGCACGACAAATGTACCCGGTGGTGGAGGAGCTGCTCTCTCTGTTGCTAGAGGCCGAGGCAGAGGATGGGGGAGAGCTCCAGCTCCTACTAGAGGACGAGGGCATCCTAGAGTTGCTCCCGTCATACCACCAACGGATCCAGTGGAGGATCCTATCATTGAGGAGAATGGTGAGGTGCCTGCAGCTGAGCCGGCCCCAACAGATTTCACGTCCGCACCGGGATTTCAGGAGATCATGGGTTGTATGCTCTATTTCATGGATTTTGTGACGCATGCTGGTTTATCTCCAGTGGACCCAGCCATATCTTAGGCGGGAGGGGGAGTACAAACCCATACCGCTCAGGCTCCAAGGCACGCTGCTGTCGTATATCAGACCCAATGTGCATTAACTGTGGGAGGAGCCCAACCAATTGCAGTGGTTGTACCAGAGCTCAGTCTAGATGCGGTCGTCGAGCCGCATTACCTGTTGGATAGATGGACCAGACTGCATCCTCCTGCCTTTGGCGGTGAGCAACATGAGGACCCCCAGGATTTTATGGACCGTTGGAGGGACAGACTGCACAACATGAGAGTATTGGAGTCCAATGGGGTGGACTTTACCATATTTCAGTTAGAGTGCAGGGCCCGTAGATGGTGGCAGTCCTATGTTCTTAGCAGGCTAGCGGGTTCGTCTCTCTTGAATTGGGATCAGTTCACACGTCTCTTTATGGAGAGATATATTCCACCCTCTCAGAGGGAAGAGCTACGGGGTTAGTTCGAGCGGCTCCAGTAGTAGAGGTGGGCATTCGGTACTTTGATTCGGTATTTAAGAACTTCGGTTCGGTAATTTGGTATTCGGTTTATCAATTGTGTATACCAGATACCGTACCAAAGTAGTTTGGTACAGTTCAATATTTTTTATTTTGGTTCGGTACGATTTTGGTTTGATACATAATGTATCACATTGTGCTAATAACACTGTTAAGAGCTTAAGCAAGCAAAAACAAAAACAGAATACCACCTTGATTTACAAACCTTTCTAACATGACAACAACATCAAACATGGCAAATTGGCAATAGTAAATTTTGACTCAAGCAGAAGAATAGTCAGTGAGTTAGATTCACATGATTATGTGCAAAATAAGGAACCAAGAAACAGGAAACTTAGCAACCAGTAGTAAGTAGTAACGACTAACGAGCACCAACCCAACAACAAATTTTTTAATTCAAGTTTACACTTTACACAGCTGCAACAAAAATACAAATATATGATGCATCATACAACAACCACTAACGAGTAGCAGGCAACATCAGATTAAACACAATGCAAAATCACGAGCAACAACCCAACAAAATTTCTAACCCAACAACAGATTTTTTAATTCAACTTTACACAACTGCAACAAAAATACAAAATTACAGTCCATAAGGACTAGATAACAGTGAATTGATCAAAGTTTAAAAAACAAATCACAGTCCTAACTCCTAAGACTTTTTGCTAGATTCCTAGCTATTTAAGACTTTAATTGTCAGAAACTTAAATTTTTCTCTAAGAAAAACTCATCATCGTTGGTTAACAACGGATTGATAAGAAAGACTTTTTTCATTATTATTTTTGCAGATTGCATCAACATTTTTCATTTTATTTTTTTAACTAAAGTATTGGGTTTATACTTTATAGTTTATACAACCTTTTGTACCCAAAAAAGAAGCTATTGGTTACAAAATACAAACTGAATCTTAAAAGAATGAAGAAGTTATGAACCTATTGAAGAGTTGAAGATTGAAGAATGAAGGTCAAAAATGAGGAAACAAGCAGTCACACTAGAGAGTTGTCGGCGCCGAGAACGTGAAGTCACCATGACGATCTGTTCTTCACACTCGCTGCACTCGCACTCTCGTAGTCGCAGGCAGACGGTCTGTGACTATGTTCTTCACTTCTTTATTTGAGAAACCTAATTCTAAATTTCTAATTGGGAGTAAGAGATTAAGATATTGGGCTAAGAGAGTAAGGTAATTAGGCTGTCTTATTGGGCTAGAAATACAATATTAAAATTTTGGGCTGGGCTAGTGGAACGACAGTGTAGGACTAGGATAGGAATAGGAAGAAACACATAAAATACTTAAATTATTTAGTATTTCGATATACCAAAATATCAAAATATTAATACCGAGGACCATACTGTTATACCGAATAACCAAAAATTTAATACTGAATTATATCAAAATACCGAAAAATCAAAACCGAAATACCGAATTAAATCGGTCATGTTCGAAATTTATTTTTTTGGATTTTATGCCCACCCCTATCCAGTAGGGTCAGATGTCTGTGACCGATTATGAGATGAGATTCTCTAAGTATTCTCGTCATGCACTTATGATACTCCCCACCGATGCAAATAGAGTGCGGAGGTTTATTGCGAGCTTGCATTATGGTATTCAGGTTACTATGGCTCGAGAGGTGGAGATGGGGACTCCCTACGAGTAGGTTATGGAGATAGCTTGGTGGATTGAGGGTATTCGCACCAGGGCCGATTGTATACGACAAGAGAGAAGAGGCCTAGACATTCTAGAGGATACAACAGCGCCCCGTCTGGGGGAAGAGGTCAGTTCGAGAGGGGTCAGTCCAACAGACCCACTTATTCAGCATTACCGCCTTCTCGGGGTGCAGCAATGCGACCCTATTTCAGTGCTATTCCAGAGAGCTCCTACTATCCACCAGCTATTCAAGGCCCTTCCAGCAGGTATTCAGGTCCCTAGGGCTAGACTTAGGGTCAACTATCTTCCACACCAAGAGGTTGCTATACGTGCAGGGAGCTTGGTCACATGAGGAGACCTTGTCCCAGGTTTCGGGGCAAGGCAGTGCAGCAGGGCCATCAACCCATGGTTACCGCACCACCTGCCGTACCGGCCATCCGGCCTGCCAGAGGCGGAGGGCAGGTGGGTAGGGGTCGTCTTAGAGGTAAAGGCCAAGCAGGTGGCACTCCAGCTAGGTTCTATGCTTTTCCAGGTAGACCAGATGCAGTGATCACATATATTATTTCTGTCTGCGGTAGGGATGCTTCAGTATTATTCAATCCAGGGTCTACATATTCATATGTTTCTTCTTTATTTGCTCATTATATGGATGTCCATTGTGAGTCCTTAGGTGTTCTTGTTTATATGTCCACACCCGTGGGTGATTATGTTGTTGTGGATCGGGTCTACAGGTCCTGTATTGTGACTTTCTGTGGTTATGAGACCAAAGCGGATCTTCCGTTGCTAGACATGACTGACTTTGAGGTCATCCTAGGAATGGACTGGTTGTCTCCGTATCATGCCATCCTTGATTGCCATGCCAATACTGTTACTTCGGTGATGCCAGAGATTCCTAGATTAGAGTGGAGGGGTAATCTATCAGTGCATCTAGTCAGGTTATCTCTTTCCTGAAGGCTCGACACATGATCGAGAAGGGATATTTGGCTTATCTAGCTTATGTTGGAGATACTGCTGTAGAGACTCTTACGATTGATTCAGTGCCCATGGTGCATGAGTTCTCCGATGTGTTTCCTTCTGATTTACTAGGCACGCCACCAGATTGTGATATCAATTTTAGTATTGATTTGGCACCAGGTACCCTACCTATCTCTATTCCACCGTACCGCATGGCTCTAAAAGAGTTGAAGGAGCATCTTGAGGAGTTACTATCAAAGGGGTTCGTCAGGCTGAGTGTGTCGCCTTGGGGTGCACTAGTGTTATTTGTGAAAAAGAATGATGGAAGTATACAGATGTGCATTGATTACCGCCAGTTGAACAAAGTTACCATTAAGAACAAGTACTTGTTGCTGCGTATTGATGATTTGTTCGACCAGTTGCAGGGTGCCAAGGTGTTCTCTAAAATTGACTTGATCCGGATGTTCCGAAGATGGCTTTCCGGACTAGGTATAGCCACTATGAGTTTCTAGTGATGTCTTTCTGCTTGACCAATGCCCCAATAACATTTATGGATTTTGATGAACCGGATATTCGGGCCATATCTTGACTCCTTCGTCACTGTCTTCATTGATGACATATCAATCTACTCGTGTAGTATGTAGGAGCACGAGCAGCATTTGAGAGTTGTGCTTCAGACCTTGCAGGAATAGAAGCTATATGCTAAGTTCTCCAAGTGCGAGTTCTGGTTAGATTATATGGCATTCTTGGGACATGTTGTATCAGGTGAGGGTATTAAAGTGGATCTCGGGAAGATCGAGATAGTCCAGAGTCGGCCTCGTCCTACCACAACGACTGAGATCAGGAGTTTTTTGGGGTTAGTAGGTTATTATCGCAGATATTTGGAGGGCTTCTCATCTATTGCAGCACCTTTGACTAGATTGACCCAGAAGGGTGCTCCGTTCCGATGATTGCTAGGCGAGCTTTTAGAAGCTTAAGACAGCTTTGACTATAGCACCAATTTAGTATTGTCTTCCGGTTCAGGGATGTATACTGTGTATTGCGATGCTTCATGTGTTGGCCTGGGTTGTGTATTGATGCAGGAGGGGCGAGTTATTACATATGCTTCACGTTAGCTAAAGCCTCACGAGAAGAATTACCATGGACATGATTTGGGGTTGGCCGCAATAGTTCATGCTCTCAAGATCTGGAGGCATTATCTTTATGGAGTGTCCTGTGAAGTTTACACCGATCATCGTTGCTTGAAATATTTGTTTAAGCAGAGGGATCTTAATTTAAGGCAGCGCATGTGGCTTGAGTTACTGAAGGATTATGATATTACCATCCTTTACCATCCAAGAAAGGCGAATATGGTTGCGGATGCCTTGAGCAGTAAGGCTGAGAGAATGGGTAGTTTGGCATTTATTTCAACAGAGGAGAGGACATTGGCTTTGGACATTCAGTCCTTAGCTAACCGACTTTTAATGTTGGATATTTCAGAGCCTAGTCGAGTTCTTGCATATGTTGTGGCTTAGTCTTCATTATTTGAGCGGATCAAGGCTCGTCTGTATGCTGATTGCACCTTTTGGTTCTTAGAGAGATGATAGTACGGGGTGGTGCCAAGGAGGTTACTATAGGCTAGGATGGTGTTCTGCGACTCCAAGGTCGTTTATGTGTTCCTAATATTGATGGCTTGAGGGAGAAGATTATAGAGGAGGCACACAGTTCTCGGTATTCTATTCATCTTGGTGCTACGAAGATGTATCACGACCTGAGGCAACATTATTGGTGGAGGCGGATGAAGAAGGACATAATTGATTATGTAGCTAGGTGTCTAAATTTCCAGCACGTTAAGTATGAGTACCAGAGGCCAGGTGGCCTACTCCAGCAGATGGTTATACCGGAGTGGAAATGGGAGAGGATCACTATGGATTTTGTAGTTGGGTTTGCGCGGACGTTGAGGAAGTTTGATGCGGTTTGGGTCATTGTCGACAAGTTGACCCAGTCGGCACACTTTATTCCAGTGATGACTACGTACTCATCGGAGAGGTTGGCCCAGATTTACATTGAGGAGATTGTTCGGTTGCATGGTGTGCCTATTTTTATCATTTCTGATAGAGGCCTTCAGTTAACTTTGCATTTCTGGAGAGCAGTACATAGTGAGTTGGGCACCCGGGTAGATCTCATCACAACCTTTCATCCGCATACCGATGGGCAGTCGGAGCGGACAATTCAGATCCTGGATGATGTTGATACCCAATTTTGCCATCATATTTTATAAATGTCATATATACTTTCAAAATATTATTTTGCATTTACAATAATTATATAAGTATTTTTTTTATAATTTTTCATAATTTTTAAAGCTTTAAAATTGATTTTCTTAAATTTAATTGCTCAAAATTTATTAATTACTCCTTCAAATTATTTTGTGATAATTTAATCATCCAAATTGATTATTCACATCTACATATATATATATATATATATATATATTATAATATTTTACTTCATTTCATATAATTATCTTTGCATTTTTGAGCCATTTACATAATTTTGCAATAATAGCCTATGTTCTATGCATAATTACATTATTCATGTTAAAATAGCATTTTTATATTTTTTTATAATGTTAAGTTATTATTTTCAATCATTTTACTGCATAAGTAATATTTTATTATTTGTTAGTTATTTTTATTCAAACAATTTCGTGTATTTAGTTTATAGCCCAACATAGAGCTAATTTTTGGACAAAAAACAAGCCCAAGGCACATGGCTCATTCATTTTACCTTTCAGAAGCCCAAACCAAACAACCCATCTACCTAACCCGGTCTGGACCCATTTTTAGACCCGGCCCACCTTCTTTAATCCTGGCCGTTGATCTCAAATGATCAATGATCCAAAATAGAACCCTCATTCTCCTTATACTCTCACACCAAACCCTAGAGATTATTTCCCTCACCCAACCACCCCTGCATTCTCTCATCTCCACTCTCACACTAAACCCTAGCCGACCATGGAGATCCTTTCTTATTCTTTCCTTATACGCATCCATAAACAGGTTTTACTTACCTTTCTTGCTACTATTACTCATTTATGGTAACTTTCATTACCATTGCACTTATAGCAAGCTCGATTCTCACAAATTCGGCTTTGATTCTATGGATCTGGGTGTGATTGTGGTTCTATACACTAGAGAAGAGAAAATCTCTCATGTATATGGTATATCTCTGTTGATTCCGTCATGATTGGGGTGTGTGAATGATTTGCCCTGAATTCGATTCCAACTAGGGTTTGGATTCCGATTCTTCTTTTACCGGTTCTATTATAGATTGCATGTGATATTTTCTTTCTTGATTTCGGTTTAATTGATTGTTTCTTTGTTTGTTCGTCCTAATTTGTCACTATATAAACCCCCCTTCCCCGTTTCCCTGGGTTGTCAAAAAACATTTTTACGAAACTACTGCAAATACTCTCTCACTCTTACTTGTTCTATCGTTCTATACTTGAGACCTTGGACGACTGAAAGCCAAGGCCATTAGAATTCGATTGTGTTCTTTTCTTAGTACGAGCACTGCCCGTGGTTCACTTGAAACCCTTGGGAACTCTGACGCACTAGGATTTTGGGATTCTAGTGCTATTTCTGCTATTGATGTTTGGAGTATCGCTGAGACTGTTCTTCTTGTTTATTTCTTTGCCAATTGGTAACTAGTAAGTTCTTTGGCCTTCACAGTTTCATCCTCTTTCATTCGTGTTCATACTCTGTATACTCATACCACTGAAACTTTGTGAATCAATATGTTTCTATGCCATCTCCGTTTGCAACTTTATTGGCTCTGAAGTTATTTTGTGACTCTGAACTTTTTCTAGCATTTGAACTTGCCTAAAATTCCCAACTCTGATACATATCTGTCATATGTGTTTAATATGGATAATTTCTGGCTCTCTTAAGTATGCTTACACTAAGGTGTGTGTTTGAATGCTTATTACATGTACTTTTCCTAAGTTTATACTACTTACAAAATGAATTGCAATATCTCCTTTACTTATGTGTGGTATGATAATCTAGTTTAAATATGTCCCCGCTTGTTATGAATTTTGGCTCTCCTAAACTTATTTAGCCTACTATGTTATGCTGATGCATGCTGTCAATCTTGAGGTTGCCTCTATTCCTTGTTTTGGACTGTTATGCAAATCAAACTCATGCAGATGATGTATTCTAATTCCTGCTGAGACTCATGCCTAACTTGCTGCTTTTCTTGGACCCTACTGTTCATTACAACTTGTTTTCATGAAATTTATAGCTCTATTGTGTTTCCAACTATGTATTCTTCAGTACTAGTTAAACCTTTTAAGAGTAACTTTATAACTAGCATGTTTCCCTATATGTGGTCAACTATTGCTGGATTTGATGGTTGTTTGCCTTACATCTGGAATTGAGTTGTGACTAATGTTCAACATGCTAAAGTTTTCCCTGCACAACTGAGTAATTGCCTGACTACGTATATGTTCTGTATGGCTTCCATGTTAAGCATACCATGTAAAGACTGTGCTCCACTATGACTCTACTTTTTTTTTTTTAATATATTTCAACTTCCAGTCTAAAAGTGCTTTAAGCTAGTTCTGGTTTTGATTTTGTTTGAAACTTCACTTGAAATCAGTATGCCATCTCATGTTAGTCAATCCTGTCACCTTAACTTAGTTTGTAAAAAATGCAAGCATGAACTCACCTTATGTGTGTCTTGCCAGCATGCCACACGAATTTGTTCATATGTCTTAGTGAAATTAGTACTACAATCCTAAGAACTAAATGTGTGGGCTTCCTGCTCGATTAAATTAATTCAATGCATAGTCTATTGCTTATGTGGTTGAGTTTGACATCTAATTGGGATGTAAATCATTCATTGGGGCATGATATTTAGTTATATATGTTGTTGGGCTTGGCTGTTGGATTCAAACTTACTATACTAGTCTTATGAGCTGGGGATTTGGGTCTACTGGTTATATGAAAGGGATCTGTCGAAGGCCTAGAAAAGCACTGGGTTATTTTGTATTGGGCATATCATTGGGCCTATAGTTGTTTCCTTTTGTAATTATTCATATTTGGTTTGCATTATTCCGTTTGGGCTGTAATGACTTGTAATAATGAATAATGGGGAGATTAATGAAAAGTGGTTGGGCTATTCTAATGTTTGCATAAAAGGGGTAGAAAACATGCTTATAAGGTCTACGTGCTCAGTTTGCTATCTCGTTCAGCATGACTTATATGTTATTTCATTTAGTATGTTGAATATTAATAGAAATCATGCCTATAGGGATTACATACACCTCACTCACACACTGTTCAAGCATGTTAGTCCAAGGTATTTTCCCCATTTGTTTCGATGTTACTATTGTGCACTTAGACAATATGTTTATAGGGTGTAACGACATATGATTTGTAAATCTAGACACCATGCCTATAGGACCCAACCTAATCAGTTAATCAATTGTTTCTGTTACGCTACTCCTTTAGATATCATGCCTATAGGATTTTAATCAACTAATCAACTACTTGGTTACTTTGTCGCTTTACCACACTTAGACGACATGCCTATAAGGATAAAATATATAAAATCAGTTCCAACTATTAGAAATCCTGCCTATAGGATACTGTTACTTGCCTAGAAAGCCTATCTATAAACTCAAACGTTGATAATTCTAAGTTTTCGAACTATTTTACTGCCTCTTTGCGCAAACAATCAGAGATCATGCCTATAAGACTTGCAATGTTTTCAATCTGCATATGCATTAGTCTACCAGCTGCAACACTGCTTGTATAATGCTAAAGTCACATAGAAGCTATGTCTATAAGATTTAATGACTCAAGAATGTCTTAATGCTGAAACTGTCTACTGCACAATCTGAAATCTGTTTGAGTGCCTTTGTTGCTATGTGTGGAGGCTAGCTTGAGCCACTTATTTGCCCTTATGTGTAGTCCTACATATTTTTGAATGTGCGCCTAGTTTTATCATTTTGAGCAGCCTAAGAAAAGTTTAGAACCACCCGATAGTAGGTCCAAAGCCTCCTGGATCATAGGTATGAGACGGGCAGTACACGCATATGATACAATTTAGAATTGAATTAGAGCGCCTTTAAGTATTAACTTCAACATAGTAATCGGATAGCAGGAGATGATAGTATGTAACCGCTGAATAATTTGAGCAACCCCTACCCTAAGGGAGTTGCAAAATATTATTTATGTTGCACGGGGTGATCATTTAGGCTAAAAAAACGTAGGACCCCCTATCCTTTTATATACTTGCTGTTCACACTTAGTCATAGATCAGCGCAATTGTACTCCTTGTGATTCTTAAGAATTGTATCAATTAGTCATATAGTTAATTCTTATGGTTTAATAGAGTTTTCCACTTCTACATCTTTACTTATATGATCACCTAGCTCAATTATCTAATCCACATAGTGTAAAGTTCGATCGGGAACTACCCTTGTGGACTTTGAAAAGTGCCTTACACCTTATCTTTGAAGTCATTTGGGCCCTTATCCGATCTTTGGTGGTGTTGACTAGTCAAACGGAGTTATTTGTAAATAGGTACGCTAATGCACCTTAAAATGTTTAGGTGGCGACTTTTCTATTTTAATACCCATTTAAAAGAGTTATCGCATGTCGAAACCCGCTTTTGCGAGAAAAAGGGCGCGACAGAGGATATTCTTAGAGCGTGTGATTGACTTCGGAGGGCAGTGGGATCGATTCTTGCCATTGGACGAGTTTGCTTATGACAACGACTATCATTCTAGCATCGAGATGGCTCCATTTGAGGCTTTATATGGTCGGCGATATCGTTCGCCCATCGGATGGTTTGAGCCCGGCGAGGCTAGGTTATATGGCACTGATTTAGTGAAAGATGCCTTGGAAAAGGTAAAGTTGATTCAAGAGCGACTTCGCACAGCACAGTCCAGATAGAAGGGTTACACGGATTAGAAGGCGCGTGATTTATCATTTATTGTGGGCTAGAAGGTTCTCTTGAAAGTCTCGCCGATGAAGGGTATCATGAGATTCAGGAAGAAGGGAAAGCTAAGCCCGAGGTTTATTGGCCCATTTGAGGTGTTGAGACGAGTTGGGGAGGTTACTTGTTTTGCCTTCCAGTCTATTAGGAGTTCATCAGGTCTTCCATGTATCTATGCCCCGGAGGTACCATGCCGACAGGTCACATGTGTTAGATTACAACACGGTTCAGCTAGATGAGAGCCTGGGTTACGAGGAGGAGCCAGTTGCTATTGTTGACATGCAAGTTCGCCAGTTGAGGTCCAAGAAGATTTCTATGGTAAAGGTCCAGTGTAGGGGTCAACCAGTCGAGGAAGCAACTTGGGATACCGAGGAGGACACGCAGAGCAAATATCCGCATTTATTCAGCACTCCAGGTATGATTCTAGACTCGTTCGAGGACAAATATTTGTTTAAGAGGTGAAGAATGTAACGACTCGACCAATTATTTTGCTTTGTAGATCCCCGTTCCCCTAATTAAGACTTCCCTTATGTGTTTTTATTATTTTATGACTTGCGGGGATGGTTGGTTTAGATTTGGAAGGGTTCAGGTTGAAATTAAAATACTTAGTTCCTTAATAGTGGCCTATGATGGCCAAGTTTGACTTGAGTCAACCTTTTGAGTAAACGACCTCGGAACAAGGATTTTATGATTCTAATAAGTTTGTATGGTGATTTTAGACTTGGGAGTGTGTTCGGATCAGATTTCGGGTGATCCAGGAGCATTTCAGCGCTTAATATTGAAAGTTGGTTCATTGAAGGTTTTCTAGTTCTTTAAATTTGGTTTGGAGTAGACTCTGGTACTATTGAGGTCCGTTTGGGATTCTGAGCCTAGGAATAGGTCTATATGGTGATTTCTGACTTGTACACAAAATTTGGTGTCATTTAGAGTAGTCTAAGTATGATTCAACATTCCGAGCTAGTTAAGAAGTTGAAGTTAATAATTTAATTCAATTTGGTTTTGGAGTGCGATTCTTAATTTTGATGTTATTTTACTTGTTCCGATAGTTCGAGCAGGTCCGTATTATGTTTATGGACTTGTTGGTGTATTTGGACGGGGTCTCGAGTGGCTCGGGTGAGTTTCGGACCGCTCAGAGCTAAGTCCAAAAATATGCTGGTGTGCTATTCTGGTTTCCTTCTTCGCAAACGCGGAAGGATTCTCGTGACCGTGAAGAAGGGGGACTGGGTGATGTTTCCCTTTGCGTTCGCGAAGCAAGTGTCGCATTCGGGTTCGCGGAGGCATGGGACCAGTGGCCTTCGCGGTCGCGAGAATCCTTCTGCGTTCGCGTTCGCATAGAAGACCTGGGCCTGGGCTTGGGAAACTCAGTTGCCTTTCGCTCTCGCGGTTGGAGGCACGCGTTCGCGAAGAGAAGATGACCCAAGACATCACATTCGCAAGTGTCTTCTTCCGATCGCGTAGAAGGTTTTTCCTGGGTTCTTGAGTTTTGCCTTCGCGATCGCAAGGGCCTGTCGGCGATCGCAAAGAAGGCAGACCTGGGCAATGTGCATTTAATTTGGGACTTTGCCTATTTTCCACACACTTTCACTTTATCATGGGCGATTTTGAGAGCACTTTTGTGTGGGATTATCATCAACATCACAAAGTAAGTAAACTCTACTAATTTTTAAGTTAAATACGCGAATTATAGGTAGATTAACTATGGAAAATTAGTGAAACTTGTGGGATTTTATGAAGAACCTAGGGTTTAAGTAAACTTGAGATTTGATCATGGATTTGATTATGGAATTGGGTAAAAATTATATATTTGTGTTCGTGAGGTTATGGGTAATATTTATCTTCGATAATTTTCGAAATTCGAGCACGTGGCCCCGGGGGTGAATTTTAAAAATCTTCCAAATTGGGTTGGGTAATCACTATAATAGTTAAATTATGAACTTTTGAACAATTATTGATTAGTTTGTACAACCTTTGACTAGTTTTGGATTGTTCGGAAATGACGTGAGGCTTTTAGAGTGATTTGTAGACCGGAAAGTGGACTTGGGAACGAGGTAAGTCTCTTGCCTAACCTTGTAAGAGAGAATTAACCTCATAGGTGTTTAAATTATTATTTACTACTAATTGTAGGTGCTACGTACGCACGAAGTGACGAGAGTCCGTGCGTAGCTAAAATTCATGTTATGTGTGGGTAGACATAGGCCTTTATTATGCTATTACTTGCATTATTTGGACACAACTTGCTAGTTTAATTACTTGTATTAATAAGTAAAGACTTGGTTGAAGATCATGTTAAATAGAGCTTCATTACTTAGAGAGTTGGCGAAATGTTTAATTATTGATGGAAAGTATATCCTTTCATGGGCTTACCTCGGAGTTGTAAATATGAAATTCGAAATCCAAAATTTTTCGAATGCCTCGGTTATATATATATATATATATATATATATATATATATATTATGGGATGCATCCATGGATCGGGCCGTACGACCTCGGTAGTGTATGCGCACGATTATTATGGATCGGGTCATATGACCTCAGCATAACTCGTGCGTGCTTTCACTCGGAGTTCGATTTCATGTGATATGTCTGTCATGACTTGAGGATTTATAATACATGTTAAGCCCTTACTTGTTGATATTATTATGTGATATTTGGGGACTTTGCATTGTTATTTGATAGATGGTCATTTAATTATTGCCTCTTATTCCATTATTGATGTTGTTTTTCATGCCTATTAAATCATCTTGTACATTATGTATATTGCCCACTAGTTAGGGTCGAAGTCGATCCCTCGTCACTACGTCTTCGAGGTTAGACTAGATATTTACTGGGTACATATTGTTTATGTATTCACACTACACATCTGCACATATTGTGCAGGTTCTAAGGCAGATGCATCTGGAGTTCATCCGGGCGCGTATCCGCATTATCCGAAGACTTAGTGGTGAGCTACTTTCCCACGCTCCGTTCTGCAACACCCGGAGCCTTCTTTTGTTATGTTTTTATCATTCCTGTCTATTTTGTTTCAAACAGTAGTTCTTAGGGAGTTTTGTATATTCTACTAGATGCTCGTGCACTTGTGACACCGGGTTTTGGGAATTCTAGTAGACATTCATGGGTTTTGATTATTTAATTCACTACCTTACTTCCCCATTTAGTTTATGTTTTACATTACCACACTCATTTACTATTTGTTTCCGCATTTAAATAAAAATCAAAGAATTTAAAGATATTAAAATGAGAACTTAAATGAGTAGTTCACTGTTGGCTTACCTAGCGGCGACGTTGGGCATCATCACGGCCTATAGTGGAAATTAGGTCGTGACATAGCCGGTGTATATGAATTATATATTGATTATACATAGTTATACACATATTATACATAAATTATATATGTATTATACATCCATCGGCTATTTTTAAAGTCTGTTTGGATTGGCTTAAAAAAGTGGCTTTTAAGCGCAAGTGATGGAGTTTGTTTTATAAATAAGCTGTAAGTGATAAAAGTGTTGAAGCTGAAAAAAAGCTGTTGAATTGTTTGGTAAGCAGAGTGTTGATAAGCACTATTTTCTGTTAAAATGATTGAAGTATCCTTAAAGGTGTCAACACTATAAAAAAGTTTGATTACTTTAATATTGTATTCAAAATTGACGCATATATAAAGTATTTTCAATTCACTTTCAATTTAAACTGAGTACCTACTATCATTTTTATAATTCTTGAACTCTCATTTTCTACCACTTTTAACCATGTAAAACTTAAAATTAATGCTAAGACTTAAAGCTAGCACTTTAAATATATGTTATAATTTATGTCTCAATTGACATTCAAGTAGGACTAATGAAATTCACTTTATTCGAGTATAGCTAACAGAAAGAAGTTAACGATAACTAGATATATTTATAACATAATAAATGAAAATGTTTGGATTAATATAAAATATACTCATAATTTACCTTCCATCTGTAAGACAAAGGAGTCAGGTATTGTCAATTACCCTACACCACTTGGATAGAATTCACTAACAAGATCTTTCTGATTTCTAAACTTTGTCTTTTTTCTCTTATTTTTGTGTATACAAAAATGGGTTTTGTTAGAAATTTTGAGTTAAGTATCTTACTGCCTTCAGTTATTGCTTTTAGTGAATAAATTTATCAATAAACCTAGATCTTTGGCTAAGAGCATCAACTAAACTCAGCAAAGTTTAGTAGTTATGGCAGATTGTAATTTATGAAATGGATGGAAGGTAGCGATGGAACACAAAGATGAAAAGTAGAGATGGACGAAAGCAGATGAAAGAAGAATGAAGAGTTATAAGGAATAAGGGCATTTTTAGAATAATAAAAATTATTAGGGATGAGAGGTTAAAATACTTGGTCAAACCCGTTTGGCTTTTAAGATAATAATAATAAGTTGAGTATCCCAACTTATTACTTTTGGCTTTTTTAAACCAAAATTACTTGGCTTAAAAGTTATTTCTATTTTTGCCAAACACTGAAACTAGCCAAAATGTACTTTTAAGCTGGTTTGGCCAGCTTTTAAGCCAATCCAAATACTCTCTAAGTTTAATGAATTAGATGAGCGGCTATTTAGGTTAATTCTTCAAATATATTCCCTTATGTTAATAGGAATTTTTTCCCTCCAATTGGAGAAAAATGCATTCATGGGAAAAATACTTTTTAAAATATTTAAACCAATTAAATATAAAAAATTGAAAAAACATTATTTTCGTACCAAAACACCCCTAATGTGAAAATATTTATATACGCTATTGCATATTTTTTGATTGACCATATACTTAATTAATTAACAAAAATAATTACATGGGTGGCGCCATATTGGAGCTGTCCAGTTCGACATTATTAGTTATATTACAAACCAGAGTTTTTCTAACAAAAGTAGTTTCTAGGATGTCTGCCCAGAGTGCATAATTGGCAAACACAGGAGGAACTTTCAAAATCCTAGTGTTGTTGAACAGTCTTTTCCTTGCTCCCTCCTTAGCCAGTAGGTCCGCCACCTGATTCTGCTATCTGAAACTATGGCTGATTGATGGGTTCCGTAGTTGAGTCATCAATGACATCCATTCAGAAACAACGTTATTATAAGGGATGTGACCAAGTTCTAACATTCTAATGATCTCTATTGAGTCAGTGTTGATCACAAGAGGAGTTAAATTGTGCTCGTTTGCCAGCTTAAGCCCTTTTAGCATTGCTAGTAATTCAACTGGATTGTTAGTTATAGAAGGATAACCCCTCATATAGAATATAACCCAGTTTCCGGAGCCATTCCTAATAACTCCCTCTGCTCATCCTACCCCAGGGTTACCCATGGAGGAGCCATCAATGTTAAGCTTGAAGAAACCTCTATCAGGTGGTTCCCATTTAATACTAATGGTTGTCCATTGCTTTTGAGAATTATTCCTTGATAACATGTGATATTCAGTGGCTTGAGCAAGCACCATTTTTGATTGGACATGATGATTCCTCTTATTGAAAATATTGTTGTTTCTTGTTACCCAAATATTCCAAAAGCAGAAGGGCCGAAGGAAGTGCCATTCGAGAAGATCATTAAAGTTTTTGGCTTTTAGCTTGTTCCAAGCAGTATTCCATGTTCCAGGAGTGAACTGTAAGTGCATGGACTGGTCATTAGCATGGGTACAAATACTATTCCAGAACAATGTGGCTTTGGGGCAAAGAAAGAAGATATGGTCTATGGTTTCCTTTATGGAGTTGCACACCTGACAAGTAGGATTGATTTGAATCCCAATACTATGCAGATACTTGTTGGTGGGTAGTCTTTTGTGCATTAGGAGCTATATGAAATATCTAATTTTATTGGGTGTCTCCAACTTCTAAGTCCAACTAAAAGAAGGACTATTTCCAGAGTTAATAATCCATTGTGGGTTAAGCACTATATAAGTAGATTTGGAGGTGAATTACACATTGCTGGTAGTTCCCCAGATGAGTTTATCCTCTTCCATAGGGCTCAAGTTAGGAATAGAATCAGTGATGGCGATAGCCAATTGGTCATGAAGAGGAAATGAGAGGGAGTTCAAATCCCAGTTCCCATTGTTGAACATAGAGGAAACTTTTAAGATTTGTTCCCCAGTGTTTTGGGGCCATTGATGATGAAGTCAATTGGCCCCGTGTTAGGGATCCAGGAGTCAGTAAGGAAGCCCACCATATTACCATTGTTTACCACCCACCTAGAAGGTTTGTTGCAAATTTTCCAGCCTTCTAAGATGCATTGCCAAATTCTAGAATTTGGTTTCCTCATATTCCTACTCAGCACATAGTGTTTAGCAATCAGGGTACTAGCCCACAGAGAGTCAGGTTTGTGAAAGAGCCTCTAGGACATGCCAGAGTGGCATGCCCTGTTATTAAGTTAAGCTTTTTGGATACCCAGTCCACATGGGGCTTTGGTTTTGTAATAACCTCCCAGTTCAGAAGGTGCATCTTTCTCTTTTGTGTTGTAGTACCCTATATGAAATCCCTCTGGATTTTATTGATCCTCTTGTATATGGTCATGGGTAACTTAATATATTGCATCACATGACTGAGAATGGTAGCTAAGTTGGCTTTGGCTAGTGTGGTGCGCCATGCCATATTCAAGAACCTGGTTTTCCTCCCTGCTATCTTAGAGTGCATGCTATCAATGATAAATTGGAAGTCAACATTGGTGGGTCTCTTATGAAATATGGGAAAGCCAAGATATTTTTCAAAGGAGGAAGATGGTTTGATGCCAAGAATACTAGTATACAACTTAATGTTTTCGGTGGATGTGTTTTTTGGAATAGATTACCTTGGATTTAATCAAATTGACTTTCTGGCCAGAGACCAAATTGAAAACGTCCAAAATTTTGAGGATGGTGTGGCAATTCTTTGGGTTGTCTTTCGCAAATAGTGTAAGGTCATCAGCAAAGAAGAGATGGGAGATCCTAGGGCCAATTCTACTTATGGAGATGGGGTTCCAATTCAGGATGTCTACTTCATGATCAATCTGCGCGGATAACCTATCCATACACATTATGAAGATTTAAGGGGATATAGGATCCCCCTGTCTGATACCTCTAGAAGGTAGGAATGGGTCAGTCTTGTTGCCATTTATGATAATGAATATTGAAGTTGATGTAATGCATGACATAATGAGGTTGACAAGGCTTCCTGGAAGGTTGTAAAAGAGGAGGGTGATTCTAATGAAAGACCATTCAAGCTTGTCAAAGTCTTTCTCAAGGTCCACTTTGAGGATCATATTACTGACCTTCCCTTTCATTATGTTGAAATGGAAAATGTATTCTTGGACAATGATGGCATTATCAGATGCTCTCCTATTTGAGAGGAAACTAGTCAGGCTGTGACCAATGATGGTGCTTAGATGGGGCTTGAGCCTATTGATAATGATTTTGGTGACTAGCTTATATATAGTATTACAGAGTCCTATAGGTCTAAAGTTCCTAAGCGTGGTAACATTGGCACATTTGGGTATGAGGCATAAGTAGGTTGAGTTGATTTCAAGAGGCATTTCACTAGTAGAGAAGACTTTGAAGCAGAAGGTGGTGACATGGTGGGAAACAAGGTGCTAGTATTTCTGGTAGAATATATGGTGGAACCTATCGGGACTGGGAGCTTTTGTGGATTAAAAGGAATATAGGGCATTTGTGATCTCACTTGGTCTTAGTAGCTGATTGAGGCTTAGTGATGCTTCCTCAGGGAGAGAGTTGAAGCCAGGTGTTGTTTGAGTACTATAGAGGGTGGTGTGAGTGTAGTCAGTGGTGTAGATATTTTTGAGTACACTTTCACCATATCCTTAATGCCCTCTTGGTCATGGGTCCAAATGCCTACCTCATCCTTAAGGGATAAGATTTTATTCCTTCTTCTTATGTTGATGGTAGATGTGTGTAAGAACCTAGTGTTGACATCACCATCACACAACTAATTAATTCTGGCTTTCAGCCTCCAGAAGTCCTCCTCACATATGAGAATGTGTGAGTATTCCTTTTGGAGGTGTGAGTATAAGTGTTGGAGAAATCTGCTAAAAGAAAATTGGGGAAATTTTTGGATCCCAGCCGGCCTGGCTAGAATATGCTTTTTCCTATGAAAAATATTGCTAAAGTCTCCTTATTCCATTTCAAGGCACTGAGTTGAAAATCTGTGGTTGCTTGAGTTAGAGTATCATTATTGGAGAAACTCTGGTGAATGATCAGTGGTAGGTCAGGGTGCCCACACCATATTGTGTCAAATCTAAATGGTCTATTGTGGTTAGTCTGGGCATTATACAGGGAAATGAGCAAATGACAATGATCTGAGTGGATCCTGGGAAGGTAAGTGACACTGGCATTTAGGTACAGGTCAATCCAGTCACTAGTAGCTATGTACCTGTCTAACCTTTCTAAGATAATGTTCTGTTTGTTGGAGTACCTCTTATTACTCCATGTGTATTTACTTCCTTTAAATCCTAGGTCAATTAGATTGCACTTGTTGATGCAATTCTAGAAGTGGTTAGCCCTGGTAGTACTAATGCTATTACCCATAAATTTGTCTCTGGTTTTTAGGACTTCATTGAAGTCACCCCTACTAACCAACTGCCCTTGAATACAGATTCTATGTTTACCAAATGGTCTCATAGTTTAATCCTATCAGTAAGACTATTACTAGCATAAATAGCACTAAAAAGAAAGAAGTTGGGGGGGAGGGTAAGTACCTTGGCCATGACATAGACACATGAGGAGTAGTGGAGACCTCTTCAAGTTTGATTAGGCCATCTTTCCACATGATCACTATGCCACCACATTGGCCATTGGCAGGGATTGGAACTGAGCACTAAACTGCAGCTCAGAGGTTAAGTGTTTGTGATCAGCCATACGAGTTTCGAGGAGGACAAGCACTTCGGGGTTGTGGAGTTTGACCATAGAGGAGAAATGCCTCCTAAACTCTGCACCTTTCCCCCTTGGCATTCCATATGATGAAATTCATCAGGAGCTTCTATTGGTGTGGTGTCTTCCTCTTGACACCCTTTCCCTTCCCCTTGGTCAATGCACTCTGACTCTCTCTCTCTCTAGAGATGGTCAGAGTAGAGATATGGAGTGTTATAAGTTTGGTAATGAGGTCAGTTGGAGATTGAGGCTGCATCTTGACATTTTTCTTGGGCAGAGCGCAATAAGAATTTCGCTGAGACGCTCTTTGAATTCTATCACCTGGATCTTTTCCAATAGTATCACTGCTGTTTTTGGCACTCCTAGATTTGCTAGGGTTTCCTCCAGCTCTAGATTGGACTCCTTGAGAAAGTCCAATGTCTAGTGGAGCATAGAGCTTGGGCCCTCCGGTGATGCTTTTTGTACTGGAGAAACTAAGGGTGATATCACCGGCCCCATTTCTAGAATCGATGTGGGGGGGATACAAGAGGAAAGATGGTATTTTCGGCGGATATTGTGCACTGATTTTTGGGAAGAAAGGCATCGTTTGGCACACCTAGCTCATTAGAAGATTGAACTCCTTCATTGACAGATTCCTTGCCCCACTCGAGTACTGGGCTTGGAGAAGAGTGGTTAGACACAGTTAGTGACTAAAGCTTTCCAGGCCATGGTTGTGCCCCGTTGTTATTGATTAGGATAGGAAGAGGGGGGTCTTGTACATAAATCGGCACCGGGACCGAATCGATCTTCATGTTGAAGACCTGGCTTTGACCCTGCATGACCATTTCTAGCCATGATCCCGATTAGTGATTTGGGGGAAGAGGAGCAGAGACCAACGTTAGTGGTGGGATGTGTTCTTCCTTCGTTTTTGCCTGACTGGCTGACTGTTGTTGGGATATTATTGGGATCAATTTTGGGGGCTATTACAGTGGGAAGTTGATTAGCCAAAGTGGTAAAAACAGGGACAATTCCCTTGATTTCATTAGTGTTAATAGAGAACTTGAGATGCGTGGGTTTGCTTGATGAGACAGCAGGTATCACTTCGCCTTCTGCATGGTGATGATTACTTGTTGCATATGGCAGGTTTGGTAAAGATTTGGGGCTAATCTCAGAGCTGGATTTGGGGGAGACAGTGGGGAAAGGTGGACTATGGGGGGTATGGGGGTGTGAGGAGTAGGTGTGGTGCGCGTATGCAGGCGTGTGTTAGTTTGGGCATAATTTCGGGGTCCATCTTTGGGCTACATGCCCATGGTGGGCTCCATTTCCAGATTTTGAGTTTGGGTAGTGGGGGAATCTTTCTTTAGTTGGGTAATAGAAACTGTGAGCTGGGGTGGGGTGTTTTAAAAGTAAGTTAGTTTGGGTCTGTGTCAGTGGGCCTGGTGTAGAGGTAAAGGGGGTGGGTGGATATAGATTGCCAATCTTATTAGTTTTGGGATGTGACATCGAGATATCTAAAAAATTAGAGGGGTTGGGGTTATTTGAATTGTCAATTTTGAGATTACCTGTTTGATGTTTTATCCCCTTGTCCGTAAAGTGGGTAGATTTCCCTTGGTACTAAAATGTTTGAGTGTTTGGGAAATTACTTGTAACAACATCGAATATTTCTACCTGGATCCCTTTAGCTTTTGAGATTGATTCTTGACATGTGGGGGTTTTAAGCTTTTGTTGCCCTTTCATGTTCTTGTTGAATCTTACAGTTTGCCACTTCTCTTCGTCTACTATAGGGTTATTCACTTGTGGCTCAACCGATTGGTGGGTGATTGAGATTGTTTGGTAATTGCATATGCTGTTAGTATGACCAATTCTCCCACATCCATTACACATAATACCTTCACCCTTATAGACAATTTGTTGGGTGTGCAATCCAATTGTAATATATTTTATGACCGAGGATTCTAGAGGAGCTTGTATGCATAACCTAGCATATTTGCCCCTTAAAGTTGAGGATGTGAATGAGTCTACTTTGAGAAGCCTGCCGGCTCTTGATCCTATTCTTTCTAAGATATCGCGGTCATAAAACTCTGTTAGTAGTTGGGGAAGATGAATCCAAATAGCTGTGGAGGTGAGGAGTGTTTCACCAGGGACAAAGTTTGGTTCCCATCTTCGCACTGTTAGGAAGTGCCCAAAAATGAACCATGGCCCACCGTGGAGAGCCTTGGTCATGCTCTACTTCAAATTGAAATTGACAGTGAAAAAATCCCATCCTAGATCAATTAGGATGAGATTTTCCTCCGGCTTCCACAACTCATTTAGTTTAGCTTTGAGTGTTAGATGTGGGATTCCTCTCGCAAACATGACAGAGAAGCGCCAGGGGTTGTACAATCTTGCCTCGTCTTCTTAGGTGAGAGCAATGGGTTCATTCGCCATTGGAGACATTGGTAGTGTATTTTTTGTGGTGAAGACCGTGTTCTTGTGCTCGATAGTCTCTTGTCCTCCAGTGCCTCTTTGAAGGTTTGTGTCTTCCATTATTGGGTCTTCCGTAGTGGGAGGGTCTGGTGGTTCCGGTGGATTGAGGTGCGAAGGTTACACGACATTGGGCGGTGATGAGGTCATACTTTGGGTATGCAAGTGTTAGTTCTAATTGTAGAGAGCGGTCAGTATTTCTCTCTTTACAGACTTATTACTTCTTCTCTAAAGCTATTTCGCTATTGCATATTGTTAGTGAATTGTTCCTCTAAAAGCACTTATTTGCACTACTATATCGCACATAAATAATTATGTAAAAGGGACCTTCTGGGTTAGTTCATTGACTGATTGAAGCAACCTTTCTAAATAACAATTTGATTTCACGACATTTAAGCACCCGTTTGACCATAGATTTTGGGTATATATTTTTTAAAAATATTTTGAAAATACTATTTATTCATGAAACATGATCAAGTTTTTTTTTCAAATAAAATGCATGTCCAAACACAAATTCAACTTTCAAAAATTATTTTTCAATACAACTTCAATTTGTTTTTCAAGTTTCAACCAAATTTATGTCCAAACGTTAGCTTAAGCTCTCTGATCATGGAAGTTCATATCTACTTATTGTTTTTTTAAAACCCTCTCAAATTTGGAGGATCTATAGTGTTTCCACACTTTCCTTCTACTGTGACTCGAACTCAGTACCTAACGATCGTAGATGTAGGTGCTTTTACCCCTAACAAGCCTCATTGTCATATCTACTTATCTCAAAACGTACTTTGGGTGTTTGGAAGGTAAGTGCCCATCTATTCTTAATTTCTTACTTACACCTCACCTATTTTACTAAAAAGAAAAAATGGAAATTGAAATACAAAGGAATAAAAAAAGAAGCAAAAATGTCTCTTTATTCTTTTGACTGACACCACAGATCGGGACGAATTAAATTCCAATTAAAAAAGATTTCGTGTCCGCTCCTCTAGAAAGTTCTTCCACTCCACGTGTATAAATATTCTCACCACCTTCGCTGAGACTCGATTGATTTCGAGAGCCTTCGCGAAATAGAGAGAGAATAGAGAGTCGCATTCCAATCCTACGCCATAATCTCTTCACGGTGAGTTTCCTTTCATCTGCTTTTTTCTTCTTCTTCTTCTTCTTCTTCTTCTTCTTCTTCTCTTCTCCGACATGAATTAGCAAAAAACTGGATTAGATGATGAAATTGTGTGCCAATTACGTATGTGTGTTTTGTGCTTTTCATTAATGCTTGATTTAAATTACACCATTTGACGTCATTATAATATGAAATTACCGGATTTGGATG
Source organism: Nicotiana tomentosiformis (assembly GCF_000390325.3). Lineage (NCBI taxonomy): Eukaryota > Viridiplantae > Streptophyta > Magnoliopsida > Solanales > Solanaceae > Nicotiana > Nicotiana tomentosiformis. Next base: position 80,986,223 of record NC_090817.1, on the reverse strand, counting down.
ATTTTTTTCGTTTTTTTCCCTCCATAATTACCCTGCACAAGAACAGTTTGGTCTCTGTCGAAATTTGGTTTATTGCGCATTCGTCGTCTTTGAGCTATAATTGTGTGTGATGTTGTTGTTATAGGTTTTGATATATAGTAATGGATGATTTTTACCGTCCACCTTTTGATATAACCAGTGGTGGAGGAGGCAGTCCTGCACGGTTTCATCTGAACCCCTGCGTTACTTAAATATATATATGAAAACCAGTCAAAATTTCAACAAATGGTAGATCATAATTCATAATTGTAAAACTATGCGGTTGAACCAATCAAGTTTAAATACTTGATCCACCTATATCTCTAACTGGCTGTTGTCTACTTGATTGGATCGACTCTAATAGTGCCATATAATCTGTTATGCCTTAATCTCTAAGGAGAATGGCATTTTCTACTTTTATGTTTTTTGGAATTTTAGAGGGTAAATTGTAAAATAACAGAGGGTAATATAATATGATATTTAGGGATCCTCTAATTTGAGTCAAAAGATAAATTAGTTACCAGTATTGGGATGAAATAGGCCGAGTAGAGCAGAATGGATTTAGAGAATTTATATAGCCTGCACCAACTAGTTTGGGATTAATTGACAAATAAGTTAAAGCAGTGTTGGTAAGCTGGTGCAAAATATTTGAGGCGCTTATTGTATTAGGCTTATTTTTCAGGGATCTTGATTTGATTCATTTACACATGTCTGCTGGGCTTGTGTTGATGTTCTGTGTTGCTCCTTCTCTCTTTTATATATCATAGGCCTAACCCTAACACCTTTAATCTTAACTGCAGATGTCATATTCCAGGAGGTCAAGGTATTGTTTGGTCTTAATGTCGGTTTTATATGGTCATTATTTTTTCATATTCGAATATTGCATCTGTATTGCAGGTATTCTCGCTCACCTTCATATGATCTATATAGTAGGTCTGTCTCAAGGTCCAAATATCATTCAAGGAGCCGGTCAAGGTACATGTCTGCAGTTCACTTATTCCATTTAATATGCTGATAACTAGAGTTTTATGTTATTTAACTGTATTATAATAGCAGGAGCTGTGATTCAAGCGACATTGAGAACCCAGGGAACAATTTGTATGTGACTGGTCTTTCAACCCGCGTTAAAGAACGAGACGTCGAGAAGCATTTTTCAGCTGAGGGGAAGGTATATTTGTTGTTTTTGAAGGTTCCATTCCCTTTTTCTCTGTAGTCAGTTAATGTAGGCCTTTTTGCACTCTATATAAAAGAAAAGACAACGGTGGTCTCATGTAAAACCTGCTCCTATGTGTATACATATTGTTGTGATACAAAAGTCATCAAAGGCTTTTTTCTTGTGCGGTTAGGTTGAAGATGTTCATCTTGTTGTTGACCCATGGACCCGGGAATCTCGTGGGTTTGGTTTCGTGACAATGTCCAGTGTTGAGGAGGCTGATCGCTGCATCAAGTATTTGAACCGCTCGGTACTTGAAGGCAGAGTGATAACGGTGGAGAAGGTAGAATTTACTGAATACTTGCTCAGTTCGTTGAATCTTACATTTACAATTTCCCTTTGCTGGTATTAGCTCTTAGTTGTATCAATACCATAGATTGCTCCTGTCAGTAATTCGAGTTTGAAAGTTGTTTGCTTGTTTCGCCTGGGTTTCTTTGGCAGCAGGGAAGCTGTGTGCAGCAGCTCTTCACCAAAGTCCCAAATAACAAATTGAAACACATCAAGCAAACAGACCGTTAAACCAGAGGGTTGTATAGCCTTCATTTTTGTTTTATTCACTTGCACCCTCGCTGCTTATTATTCATTTTTCTCATTGGAGACTTATATTGCGACATTGTATCCCCGTCAAACCACCTAAGTCTAGATATTTCGTCTAAAAATTGTCTCTTATATATGCAGGCTAGGAGGAGAAGAGGTAGAACACCTACTCCAGGAAAATATTTGGGTCTCAGAACAGTCCGTGGTATGATATCCTTTCCTGAGCATTAATTCACTTGGTTTATCAGTCTGTGATGTCTTCTAATTTCCACCTTGTGAATGTAGTTCGTCACGAATCACGAAGTTATTCCCCTCGTTCAAGGAGTCGCTCTCCCCGTTACTCTTCTGAGAGTTACAGGAGCAGGAGCAGATCTTACTCTCCATATTACAGACGAGAGCGTAGATCCTACTCTCCCTGTTACAGAGGACGCCAGAGATCCCATTCTCCATATTACAGTCGCCGCCACCGTCACTCATACTCACCTTATTCTCCTTACTATAGTCGTGGCAGATCTTATTCTCGATCTTCATCTCCATATGGCAGATTGCCCGTGAGCCGCCGTGATCGTTCCTATTCTCCAGATGACCGTTATTATAGTAGAAGCCGCTACCGTGACTGCTCTCCTGTCAACAGGAGGTGTGATCGTTCCTACTCTCCAAATGACGGTTACTACAGAAGAAGCCACCGTGACTACTCTCCTAACAGCCGAGATCTTTCCTACTCTCCGGATGATCGAGAGAGCCGCTATCGTGGCTACTCCCCTGGCAACAGATACTATCGAAGGAGCCGATATCGTTCCATTTCTCGGAGCATTTCACCTCGTTATCGAAGGTCCAGGAGAAGCTACTCACGCAGTGTATCACCTAGGTGGTCAAAGAGGAGCTATTCGAGAAGTGTTTCCAGGAGTAGTCAGTCTTGTAGCAGTTATTCTCCTAGTCCAAAGAGAATCTCTAAGAGAAGTCACAGTGTTAGTGCATCTTCTAGATTTGTTTCAAGGTCTGTTACACCTAGGTCTTCGTCTCCTTCATCATGAAGGACTACACTATTAGGAGGATTTAGTCTGTCACTCTGTTGTGAAGAGCTTAAAGTCTTTATAAGGTTGGTCTTATTCAAGATAAATCTGCTTTCTATCTTATATGACTGGTAGAAATGGGGTTTAGACTGTCGTTTGTCTTTTACTATTGTGCGTTATCTGTGAACTGTTGAAGTAATTTGTGGCATATTGACATCTGTACTAGGCTGCGCGTATATTTCTCACTTCGGTCATTGCCTTTTGCTAGCTTTTTTCTGTTGGTTGTGTATAACATTGAATTTCGTCGGTCAGGTTAAAAATGTTGGGTTTCCTTTTAACTATCTGTAGTGCATGATATTTGAAGCCTTGAACTGGTGGTAGTTTGCATAGGTTTTATATAGTCTCGAATTATAAGTAGTTACATAGTTGTGATATAACTGTTGGCCATGATTATCTGTAGTTCATGTGGGCGTTCCTCACTGGTAACGGTCTAACGGATGGACTATAGAGAGTATGTTCTGGGAAGAATATACAAGGGTGATCTTATCCTTGACAAAACTCTTGTAGAACCCTAAAATTGGTGGTACATATTTTTGTTTTATTCCACATATTTTAAGGGGTATTTGATTTTTTTTTCCCCTTTGTTCACTAAAAATGGAGGAAGCAACATTTGTTTTTATATGTACTGGGTAAACAAACGAGTAGGTAATCTTTGTTTGTGGAATAGAAGTGGTGCTTGAACGAGCTAAATGCAGACTGTCACCCCTCTGCTTTTGCTTTGCCATTGATGGGAAGTCCAACTGTCCAAGATAGAACGGGCTTGCAGGTCGATATGCCATTTGGATGAACAGAACAGTGCTCTGCAAAAAGATGGAGACTGGAATTCTACATGTAATTAGACTATGTTCAATAAATTTTGAAGGGTTTCTACTGCAATATTCCCCAAATCTAAGGGTAACATGGTTGGTAAGGATTCATATAATCGAAACTCAAATTTTTGAATGGAGGCGTTATTTTAGTAGTACATGTCACGTCCAGCCAGTGGACGCCAGAATGTTTGAAGGTGCGGTCACCCTTTCGATATCCTTATAAAAACTAGTCTTTTCGTTGAGCAAAAAAAAGAAAAACGGAAGGTAAGTGACAATGCAAGTTGATCCCCCTTCTATTTCTTTAAATTACATGACATAATCAAGAAATATTCATAATTGTTCGCAGTATATTAATTCCCCTCATTCTTTCATCCTCTTCATCCTACCATACTATATAAAGAGATGAGATCACCAATGGAATATTGTTTTTTCTCCAAAATCTTCCGGTCAACTGTCTATATATCTATATCCATATATCAACTATATGAATCCTCTATTTCTTCTGTTTTATTTGAACCAGTTTCATTCCAAACCAGAAGGCACCCATTATCAACAAAGGAGGCAGTAATTATTGGATCCATCCCATGGCCCATGTGAAAGAAGATGAAGCTTCTTTTTTTGTTTTGTCAAGCCAACCAATTTAGAAGTTTAATTTGGGCAACTAGCTTTTGAAGTGAATATTGATGTCATTGCATACATCAATATGGGCATTCTTCAACTATAAATAGGTGCCTTTACCTTCATTTGTAATCACACCAAAACAAAGAGAAAGAGAGTGATTTACAGAGTAAGAAGCAAAATACTCTGTGAGGAAAAATATAGAGAGTTTGAGCGATATTGTAGTGAGGTGGAAAAATCAAAAGAGAGTTATTTCTTTTGAGTGTTTAGTGATTTTGGAGTATTTTACTCGGTACCAAAAATTATAAAATCCTCGCTATAGTGAAATCAGTTGCTCCTCTTGGGCCGTGGTTTTTTCCTTATTCAGAAGGGGTTTTCACATAAAAATCTCGGTGTCATTGTTTCTCTTATTATTACCGTTGGTTACAGTATTTTAGTAATCCGCATTTATTATAGTCGTATACCGTGAATATTATTTCTGTGAGGGTTTATTTTCCCAACAGTCAGACCTCTTTATAACAATATCGCTTTATAACAATAATCATTCACTATAAAAGATAAGTTTTTATGAAACCAATTTTTATGGTATGTTATAATATATGTTCTTTATAACACTTTGATATAATAGCCAAAAAAAATCCAGAATAAATGAGGATGTTATAAAGAGATTTAACTATATATCTATCTATCTATATCTCTCTATATATATATATATAACAGAGCCCATAATCCATCAGTAAAAGGGGAATGCAATGAAGAAAGATAAAAATCAGAAAGAATTTTCCAAATGAAATATGGGAGTGAGCAAAGGGAAGTTTTCAGGATAAACTACATCGAGTTGATTCATAGCCTAACTTACTGAACTGCTATGATGAAGAGATAAATGGAAAATATGAGATTTGAAGCAACATACAGGAAGTATAGTAGCTAAATTCACGATATTGATATATTAGAAAGAAAGATGGGAGAAAAACAACTTAGGTTGGGTGGATAAGCAGCAATAAGTCAAGCCCATTACTCGTTATATATAGTAACTAATTGGAGACTCGACGCAAGTAACTTAATCACAATTTTATCAATAGCCTGTGTTCTTTAAATACAGATTCTACTTCCCAAGTTAAGTGCAGCATTCATTTACAAAAGGGCCACAATTTTAGTAAGAAAATGGAAGGTGGAGGATGCTTGCTGCATTGAGATCTTCTGTAATCTAACAACAAAAATGCACCTAGATGGAGGCTTCAAATACATACATAAAATAGTGATGACATGAATATTTAATTTTCACAAAATTCATGAACCAATAATGAGGAAATGGGAAGAATGAGGAGAGCTTACATCTGCCTTCACACTTGAAAGAAATGAAATAGACATGTCTACTGATACATTCATTGGGAGACCCTGCACAAAGACTGCTGCAGCCCCAACATCGTCAACAAGACCGGCTATGGCGCCAGGGGCTAATTTCCCTTCTCTATCCTACAAATTTAAGCACAAACAGACTTTAATTTCCAAGCAATAATCAAGTAATTAACAAAATAAGAAATAGGGTCAATTTCAAAACAGACAGTCTGTATACAATCGATTCGGGCAAAATACGTGCATAAACACACATACTTGCTCCGTCCCATTTTATACGACAATCTTTCCCTTTTAGAGCGTGATAAGATGTTTGACACCAATATATTTCTATATGATTATTCCAACTTTTAAACTTCTTGATGCATTGCTATCAAACTAACTTTTCAACCATCACTTTAATATTCTTTTCTACTCTTACTAATAACATCATATAGATGTCAAATTTAGCATTTTAAGCTCCGTGTTCAGTGAAATACTGTAAACTCGATACACTAGAAGAAAGTGCAAACCGGAGAATGCCATACAGTGAGGCGAGGAGGAACTTTAAAGGTGCAAATTAAAAGACTAGACCGGGTTCAACGCGGTCAACTCGGATTCCTCTGACCGCATAACAGTTATAGAAGCTAAACTCGGTGAGGAGGAAATGCAAGTGATGAAACCCGGTCCGTTTCTTCTTGGGTTAGTTGAAGGAAAGCTTTTGCTTCCACTTACAGCTTGCTCTATTGTAGAATTTTTGTTTTCCCCTCAATTCTACAAGTGTGTATATATGTTCCAGCTGGTTCTTGATATAGTGGATTTAGACAAGCTCCTTAGTCCTTACGTAAAGAAATGGAGAAGATGATATAAAATGTTACGTAATTTCAACAAGAGAAATCTAGGTAAACGCAAAGCCGGACCGAATACAATTTTAGATGAGTTGACCCTTCGGATCCCGCCAATTCTTTATAGCTTGTGTATCTGATGAAATTGCGGGAATTACACCATTATATTTTCAAAAAAAAAATAAAAATTCATATTACCTGCTATCCAACTTGCATGACTGGCAAGTCGCAACAGTAGGTAAGGGATCTATATAAGTATTATATGTAATTATGACCAATATTTTGGCTAATGGAATCCATCTCACATAAGTATAAGCATCTTTGCAAAGTGTAGACTTTGTTGGCAATATTCTTTACAACCCAAAAATATTGCATTGTGGGTTGGACATCATTTGCACAAGTTGTATTTCTTCTTTTACACCTAAGAGGCCAAGACTTTTTTGCCTATAAAAGGGAGGGCCATTAGTTCATTTTAGACACACCAACAAGACTTGAGTCTTCGTTTCTTGCTTCTTCCTTTCCTCCTTTATTAAGAGTGTTTTGTATGAAAGTTAGTGTTGGAAAGCATTTGTGTGAACCCTTTCTTTGGAGTAATCTTGTGAGGTTATTCTCTTAGGGTATTTGGGATTAATTAGAGTGTTTATTCTAATTTTGTATTCTCGTTTGTACTCTTGTTGATATAGTGAAATTGTTCCTCTCCGCTTGTGGACGTAGGTCACTTTGACCGAATCACGTTAAATTTGTGTCTTCTTTATATGCTTTAATTGCCATTGTTATCAACTTCCATTGTCTTTGTTATTGTCATTATACCGTTGTTTGGCTAAATTCCGCACTACCCGAGTTCCCGATCCTAACATTATATATGGTTTCTAGTATTTTGTAATGTTACTGTGTATCTGATGTATAATATATATGGCATATTGAACCTGGCAGTCTGGTATGACTAGAACCAATACAAATATTTCCCCCAATTTATCCAGTACGTTTACTGGCTTTTATCTGTTGGTGGTAGTAATACATTTCATCAGTTTGTCATAAGTTAAAATATTTGTGTCATCTGTTTGCATCAAAGGTGGAATTTGAACTTTATGAGTTCGGTATTGCCACTGAACCTACCGTTTAAGTTACTTGGTTCGAAATTTAATATTTATACATAACTAGTAGATTTCTTAATACATATAGAGTCAAAACATAACTATTGGTCCGGCTGAACCGTAGCTAATACTGAATATCAGCCCCTATTGTGCCATAATATTTGAGCGTTGAACTAGTGGTTTTGTATAGGTTTTGCACATAGCCTTGAAGAAGGTTGGTGTACAGGTATTGCATATAGCCCATTGGCCCCAATTATATGGTTTAGGTGAGCGTTCTTCTTAGTGGTAACTTGTAATTTATCCTTGACAAGAGCTCGTTTTTCATTTCCAGTTACTTTCCAGAACCACCAACGTATTCTTGACAAGAGAGCAATTAATATTATCCTAGTTGCAAAGGATTGTTTGGATAGTGATAAAAAGTAGTTGCACTATGAACCAATTACCAAAGAATACAACAACAATCTAGTATAATTCCACTAGTGGGGCCTGAGAAGAATAGTGTGTCCCTCCCTCCAAAAACTCCCCACCTTGCTCTTGGGGTGACTCGAACTCACAACCTCTTGGTTGGAAGTTAGCAACCCATTCTTGCCTATATCTAAAGCAAAGTATAAGTTTATATGTATGGAATAAACAAAAGCAGCGACTAACTTGAGGGTGATACATCCATTATACAGAAAGATAGTTACCCTAAACTGTACCAACAGCTGTTACTCAGTAAAACCCAAATCTTTTTTATTGAGCAAAAAGAAAAAAAAAAGTCAGTTTACAATACAAGTAGACCCCTTTGTTCTTTCTTTAAACAAGGTGATCGAAAGCAAGAGATATTCGTAAGTTTTTACTCTTTCTATCCTCCCTTTCTTTCATGCTCTTATCCTACCAAAATAGAGAGGAGATAGCCAAAATGAATTTTGTTTTGCCAAGGGGGGAAGGGGGCAGAAAGAATGGACTTTTCTGTTAGAAACAACATTCACAAATTGGAATCAATTTATACTGTAGAATTCAACTCCACATCTTTGCTAAATGAAAATCTTGTAATCAATATTTACATGGCACTTGTTCCTCAGGCATGATGCTGCTCCATACATTCATGGCAAGAAAAAGCTATGCACCATTTATTGATTTAAAACAAGAAAACATACATATGGACAAGGTAGTGGAAACTGAACTACGTATTCAAGGAGGCATCTTGGTCCATAGAAATACTTCATCATATTTTACTGGCATGTTTACCAAATAACGAATGGCGCCCCTCAGCAATGAGCTCCCCAGTAGTTTTATTTTTCAAAAGTACACTTGTCCCAGAATAACCTCCTTTCTGACCCAAGACTCGACCAACGATCTCCAGCTCATCCTGCAAATATCCCATGCAAAGACATGTAAGAAAGTCCATAATTAACCCAATAGTAGAGGTTGAATGCACATTAAGAAAGACGATAAGCAGAATTAATTTTCCAAATGAAAGATGGGAGTGATCAAAGGCAGGATAGACCACATTGAGTTGGTTCAATCCCTAACTAACTTAACTTCTCTGATGAAGAGATAAGGGTAAAATACGAGACATGAGGCAAAATAGTGGAAGTCTGGCAGCTTATTACATGCTAGTACTATTAGCTTAGCAGAAAGAAAGATGTGAGAAAAATTGGATAAGCACCAATAAGTGAAGTGCATCAGTAGCTACTATCTGATTGGAGACTTGTACTGGAGAAGCAAGTAAGTATGACTTTCAAAAGCCTGTGTCTTTTAAATATAAATTCTACTACCCAAAGTTGAGTGCACTATTCTCTTACGCACGAAAACAGTCTTGGAAATAAAACTGGAAGTTAGAGGGGGCTTGCTGTATGCTGCTCTACTGCAATCAACACCAAATATGGGCCTGTTTTAAGGCTTGAAATACGTACATAAAGGTAAAATAGAGAGTGTATTCCTACATGTTCCGTATGCAGCAAAAACTGGGCATACATACAAATAAAATCCATATATGGTAGGCAATGCTGAAAAATACTAGCCAGGGAAGGGCCCCATAAAGATGACCTAGTTACTCAATCGAAGCATTATTTAGAGGGCAACAACTTGATTAACTTACAGCCAAAGCATTATTTAGAGGGCAACAACTTGATTAACTTACAGCCAACTCATGAGCCGTTGCCAATCACTCAACCCTCAGTGTCTACTGGAAAGGTGGTGGTTCTATGTCCCCAATATAGCCTTGTAGGAACCATTCCGGAGTATTCCTCATACCAATATACCGTTACCAGCATGCATCTCACTACCCACGATCATTACCAGAAGTATTCTCTTGACTGAGTCCTCAGTTTTTGACTGTAGTAGGAATATTCTGAAAGGAGAAGAGTTCTTTTCTACTTAAGAAAGGTTGAAGCTAATGGATGTGACCTGGTCCTTTTTTTTTTGATAAGTAAAGATTTTGTTAAAACTGGTACCAAGATGGTACATAAAGAAAGTACAAGACCAGGCTACAGCTCTTAATTACTTCATTCATACTACATATTTTCTCCTAACAAATGCAAAAAATCCAAATACTGGTCCTTATCTAAAGAACTGCTATAACACCAGAAGTACAAATGCTTAATGCATTTGTTTTTCACTCTAGTAATCTGCAGCCTCTTCCCCTCGAAGCATGCTTTATTTCTTTCTAGCCATAAAGTCTGTGGATGTGACCTGGTCTTGAGGATGTATTGGTGTGACGAGCCGATAGGCCGTTTTGAGTATTAGCCTTAATCAATTGTCTAAAAATGACTAGTTGTGTACTAATGTTGGCTTGCCTAGCAAGTGGACGTTAGGCGCCATCATGACCACGCGGTTGGGGATTTCGGATCGTGACAATTGGATTGATCTATATTTCATCTATAGATCTGCATACCCCATAGTGTCTCTTTTTCTTAAAGAGAGCAAATTCATCACGCTGATGGGACAAACTGATAAGACAGAATTAGCTACAGCTGACCAGGAAAAATATGCTAAAAGTGCTGCAGAAGTGCTTCGTGGTTGTTTTGCCCAACTATACTCATTAGAATGCACCCAGAACCATCATTTAGGAAATGGTTTGTAAATGATAGAAAAGTCGATGATTGTTCCAATGAAGTATTATTATTATCTATATTTGGACTGGTTGCCAGAATATGTAAGAGAGGAACCTAATCAACTAGTTTGTTAATGTCATGGGTATACAGTTCATAGCTTTTGTTATTCGCACGACTTGCGAATATGGAGCTAATCTATCTTCCTCTTTAGGTGTTTCAAGTCTTTCTTCAGAAATTTCCTCTATTTAGTCTTTCTTTCCATGTTAACTCTGAAGTACAACATGATCATACTAAAAGGTGCATATGAATATTTTCACAAAATTCATGAACCCATAATGAAATCCTTGAATAGTAGAAAGAATGAGGAGGGCTTACATCTGCCTTCGCACTTGAAAGAAATGAAATCGACATATCCACTGATACATTCATCAGGAGACCCTCCACATAGATTACTGCACCCCCGACTTCGTCAACTAGATTGGCAATGGCTCCAGATGCTAGTTTTCCTTCTCTATCCTATAAATTTTACATCAAAGAAACTTCAATTTCCGAGCAACAATGCATTCAAAAAGAAAGAAGAAAACAGTCAATTTAATTTCAAAACCCTTCATCTGCATAGAATTGGAAAAGGCAAAATATGTGCATATATCACAAACAGATAATAAAATACTTACTCCATCCCAATTTATATGAAAATCTTTCTAACAAGGGTAGTGTCCGAGCCAGCTTGCACTCAATTTATATGATACTCTCACCATTTTTTGAATATACTAAGATGTTTGACACCTTTATACATGTCATAATTATCAAGACATTCAAGAATTCAAATTTTAAATTTTGACCAAATGCTTGTTTATCAAACCAACTTTTCCATAATTGCTTCAATCTTCAAATCAACTAGTACTACTCTACTAATCTCTTCAACCATTACTTGTGATAAATAACATATATTCCTATACAATTATCACAAGACACAACATTCAAGAATTCTGATTTGTTAAGCTATACAAACTTTAAACATTGATATAAAGCTTTATCAAACTAACTTTTCAACCATCACTTGAGTATTTTCTTAAAATATCACTAAAATAATACATCCATTAATCATATTTAATATTTGGAAAATGTGAAGCACACAACACATGCTGGGGAAGAAAGGGTAAATTGGGGGATAGTCATACAGTGAGGCGAGGAGGAACTTTGAAGGAGCAAAAGACTTGACCCGGTTCAACTCGATCAACTCGGATGCCTCTGAGCGCATAATACTGATAGAAGCTAAACTCGGCCCCGAATCGGTGAGGAGGAAATGCAAGTGATGAAACCCGGTCCGATTCTACTTGGGTTGGTTCAAGAAAAGCTTTCGCTTTATCCATTTGCTTCTCTCTTCTTGGCGTTATGAAATGTTGATGAAGAAGAGAAATATATGCAAACACAGAACTTGGTCAACTGGTTTTGAGGTCACTTTTTCTTTCTTTACATTTTAAAACAAATATTAGATGAGTTGACTCTTCCAACAACATCATGGACAAAAACTGTTCGCTTGCTCATAACAAAACATGAATACATGAATGTCAAATACGAATGTTTATACAAACACATTTACCACTTAATAAGGACAAGGAATGTCCTTTTCATTTCAAGGTTAGAAATACTCCGATTTGTTGGGTGCAAAGACCGAGTAATTGTAACTCAGTAAGCATTTCTCGGACTTACTCTTTCAGCTTGCATAACTGGTAGAGATAGGCGGATCCACTATTTTGGGGTGCACTATTAAGAACACATGGATTTAGAATATATAAATTTTACGGTTTCTTACTATTGGGTACCCATTGCACTTTTAGAATTATAATTTCATTTTTTTAGAAAAGTAATTTTCTTACATTTATATCTATTTTTCATGTTGAAAATATTGAGATTAATTGAATCCAATTCAGAGGCGGATCCATAATTTAAATTTTATGGGTTCAATTTTAAGATTTTTAACATTGAACCCATTATATTTTTAAAGTTATGGGTTCATATCTACTATTTTTGTAATTTTAATGAATTTTTACATACAAATTTTTACTCCGCGTCGAAAGTTATGGGTTCAGTTGAACCTGTAGCCACTAAGCTACATCCACCTCTGGAATCCATTGACTATATACTACATCATACACTGCTACTACTTTTAATATACACATATTATTTAATCATATAAGATTTTACAGCGATAAAAGAAGAATAGGAATTTCAATATGTGAAAATTTTGAAAGAATAAACCAAACAAAAAAAGAAATAAAAAGAAAAAGTACTTAATTAATACGCAAAAAATAACACTGACACGCCCATCTCCCGTGGGCGTTATTTCTAGAAAAAAGAAGAAAAAAACAACAAGATTGCCTCACCTAGAGAGGTACATTTAGTAACCATCACATCATATAATACTTTAAGCATATGTGCGCACACATATATTTAAATATTTTTGAAAAATTATAACATTACTATACATGATGGCGGGAAGCATGGGTTCACGTGCCCCATGGACCCCCCTAGATACTTAGAATAACTGGTATATGGTTTGTATATATTATGTTATCTGTAATCTAATCTGCTGAAGTAAGTATAAGATTGACTTCATCTGATAACATATGGGGAATTGACCTTGATTCTATGGTATGCCGAGAACCAATAAAAATATTTTTCTCAAGTCATCCATTTCAATTAACTGATTTTTATCTGCTGGTGGCGGTAAACATTCATCAGTTTTGTGACAGGTTAAAAGATAATGGTTTTCCTGTTATTTGTATCTGTTGTGTAGGTTTTGCATATAGCTATGAAGAAGTTGTATTATGCCTCAATCACAAACTTTTTGTCTTTGAATACACCCATTATCAGCGTAGTTATAGCAAATCAATGGCTACTCGGCACCAAATGAAAATCTTGTAACCATCTCGACTAACAAGCAACTATTTACATCGCACTTGTTCCTCACAGGCATAATGCTGCTGAATACACGTTAACGCAGCAACAAAAATACTACTATGTACTACCATTTACTGATCTAAGAAGAAAACATATGGACCAGGTAGTAGAAACTGAACCGCATCTTCATAGAGGCATCTTGGTCCAGAAAAATACTTCATCACATTTTACTAGCATGTTTACCAAATAGTGAATGCCGCCCCTCAGCAATGAGCTCCCCAGTAGCTTTATTTTTCACAAGTACACTTGTTCCAGAATAACCTCCTTTCTGACCTAAGACTCGACCAATGATCTCCAATTCATCCTGCAAATATCCCACCCAAAGAAACACATAACAAAGTCCCAAATCCATTAGTAGAGGTAGAATGCACATTAAGAAAGACTAAAAGCAGAAATGAATTTCCAAATGAAAGATGGTAGTGATCAAAGTTACCACATTGAGTTGGTTCAAAGCGTATCGGAAGTCTAGTAGCTTAATTTATGGTGTTAGCTTATCACAAAGGACTGGAAAAAATCAGCTCAAACTGGGTGGATAAGCAGCAATAAGTGAAGTGCCTCAGTACCTACTAAAACATATGCAGCAAAACAAGGCATATAAGCAAATAAAATTCATATACGGGCAATGGCGAAAAGCATTAGCTAGGGAAGGGTCACATAAAATTGATCTATTACTCGATTCAGGCATTATTTAGAAGCAACAACTTGAATAACTTGGAGCCTAAGTCATGAGCCATTGCCCACCAGTTAAGTCTAAGTGTAGTGGAAAGGGGGTGGTTCCATTCCCTATATTCCCTTGCAGAAACTGTCCTCAAACCACCACGCATCTCACATCCATTCTTTCATGTGCCTATAGTGCAGTCAAATTCTTACCATCACTTCTACTAACTCAGCTATTCCAAATAACCAACCAAACAATGCCTCCATTCCCTCTATTTATCCAAATTCAGACTTGTTTTTACTTAACTACCCAAACAAAACTTAAAGTGTCTAAGTTTTATGGCACCAACTTAGGATGCAGATTAAAAGATGTGACCGTTTCCTTGGAATCTATACCTGTACCTGATTGCTAAAAAGTTGATTGTGTTGTGAAATGGATCAGATTCTTCCCATGCTTAATTAGAGCTCTCAAGTTTAAATGTTGAGAATGTGAAACTCCGGGTATGAAGTGTTTTTTCCTTTAGAGAACATCAAACATGTCAAATCACTTTAGGGTTTGAATACCGAATACAAAAAAAAAACAAGCAACAAGACCCAGCTCAAGAACTATTAGATGAATTGTGAACGTTCAAAGAGTCGTTGGTTGTTTAAATGAAGTATTATTATCTATATTTGCGCTAGTTCCTGAAGTTGAAAGAGAGGACCCTGATCAGCTAGTTTATTAGCAGCCATAATAAGCATATAGCTGACGGATTTTTGTTATTCAGCACTGTATTCGCATGACTTGCGCATGATGAATGCAGAACCAGTCTATCTTCCTCTTTAGCATTTCATTTCTTTCTTGACAAAATTCATAAACCAATAACGAAATCCTAGAAGGATAGGAAGAATGAGGAGGGCTTACATCGGCCTTCGCACTTGAAAGAAGTGAAATTGACATGTCTACAGATACATTCCTTGGGAGACCCTCCACAAAGACTACAGCACCACCAACTTCGTCAACTAGATTCGCGATGGCGCCTGATGCTAGTTTCCCTTCTCTATCCTACAAATTTACATAGAAAACAAACTTCAATTTCCAAGCAACAATGCAGTTAAAAAAGAAGGAAAAAGTCAATTTAATTTCAAAACCCTTCATCTACATACAGTTGCATCACAAACAGATAATGAAACACGTACTCGGTCACAATTTATATGATGCTTTTTTTTCTTCTTCGGGATAAGGATGTTGTGTGAACCAGCTTGCACTCAATCTATATGATACTCTTACCATTTTTGTATGTGCTAAAATGTTTGTCACCATTATATTTATAAACAATTATCACAAAAGTCAAGAAGTCGAATTCATTAAACTATTCAAATTCTAAACTTTTATGTAGTGCTTCCTTATCAACTAACTTTTCAATAATTCCTTTAATCTTCAAACCAACTATAACTTGAATACTTTCTTCAACCATTTCTTTCCATAATATACATTTCTATAAAATTATCACAATATTCAAGAACTCTGATTTATTATACTAATTAAAATTTAAACTTTGAAAATGAGAAGCACATAACAGAGACAGAGGAAACAAAAGGGTAAATTGGGGAATGTCTTACAGTGAGGCGAGGAGGAACTTTGAAGGTGCAAAAAACTTGACCCGGTTCAACTCGGTCAACTCGGATGCGTCTGAGCGCATAATACTCATAGAAGCTATAGTCTGTGCTGAGCCGGTGAGGATGAAATGCAAGAGACGAAACCCGGTCCGATTCTCCCTGGATTTGTTCAAGATAAGCTTTTGCTTTATCCATTTGCTTCGTCTTCTCGGTCTGGTCGTAGAATCTTGGCGTTTTCCTCAATTTTATAAGACTCATTGTTCTTGAGTTTTTGGTTAATTATGTCTGCAACGAATTGATAACGTGATAAGAAGATTATCGAAGAAGAGTGTAAAGATTAGTACCAGCTGCTTTGAAGATGGTACTAGTCGTTAAGTTAGTTAATAGAACTAAGCATTCTAGTGAATACTCTTTAGTCCCTTAGTAGTTATATTTATTACGTAGAATAGTCCCTGATGTTTTGTCCAGTAGCGGGTGCATAAGACCCTTTGTAATTATCTTAATTGGACTATAAATAAAATTTATCTTAGCTAACCCTAGCTTCTTGTTATTCTCTTCTTAGATGTAGCTCAATTCTCTCTCAGATTCCAATTATCGTAACAGTGGTATCAGAGCAAACTCTTGGCTCTGTGGAATTCATGGCCGCCAAGATGTCTGAGGTGATTAATGTCCTGCACAAAATATCGGCTAATATAACCCATTTCAGTCACATGCAGGAGCAAGTTGAGGCGAGGCAGGGACACGCCATCCGAGCTCAGGAATTAGCTCTGCGAGAGCTTCAAGATGTTGTTCATGGAGGTAAAAGGTCTGAAAGGGATAAAGATCTAACTCCTAGTGGTAGTGAGCTATACTCTCCGACGGGTACCTCACTTGTAATTGGGAATTTGATGATTCCATCTCCTCCTCCCTTAAATGTTCACAGTTCCGCAAATACTCGACAACGTCAACCATCTCCCAATGTTTTCCCTTTCAGGTACTGTTCCATTGAAAACTACTGTTTCACTGCAAAGTTCTGTACCAGCCACAACTCTTAATTCCAGTTTGCAAACAACTAGTGATAATTTTGTCAACTCCCAAATCCAATATTGTCAATCCCCCATCCCTAACTACCCAAATGTGACCAACACCAGTAACATGAGCTTCCAAAATACAATTGTGCCGAGCAGTCATCCCCA
The DNA here is from genome assembly GCF_000390325.3 of Nicotiana tomentosiformis. Classification (NCBI taxonomy): domain Eukaryota; kingdom Viridiplantae; phylum Streptophyta; class Magnoliopsida; order Solanales; family Solanaceae; genus Nicotiana; species Nicotiana tomentosiformis. The sequence goes on along the minus strand of NC_090817.1, from coordinate 80,969,248 downwards.
AAGTAGTTTTCAATATAATATGAATCCACCACTAAATTACACCAACCCTGCTTCATTGTACACATCCCAAACACAACACCATTACACCCCACACTCCCAGCATATGAGCTTCCAAAACGTTCCACAGGAAAGAGCACCATTGTGTCAACCTCAACCCTTTCATATCCAACCTGACCAAGGTAGGTATTATCCACCCAATCAGCCTCAAAACCCAAAAATATCTTTAGGAATGCAGGTTCCCTACAACCCTTATGCTCATAGTACTCAGTATCCATTTGCCTACAATGTCCAACCCACTCATATGCCCTCTTCTTTATACCATCAAACTCCATATATGGCCACTACTTTCCCTTATCAAAACATACCTCTAATCACTTACCACCATAACAACCATAATGTACCTTTACCCAATATTTCTTTTACCAAATATACCAAGTTAGAGTTCCAAAAATTTAATGGTGAGGATCTAAGAACCTGGTTATACAAGGTGGCACAGTTCTTTGCAGAAGAGGATATTTCTATCCAACAGAATATGAAATTGGTGTCTTTACACTTTGAAGGGGATGCCTTGCAGTGACATCTAGGTTACATGAGGAGCAGGGGACAAATGCCTCTACCAAGCTGGGAGGATTACCTATGGGATTTATCTGATAGCTTTGGAGCTGAGTACTCTGATGCAATGACAGAGATCATGAGTGTTAAACACACAGGTTTTGTGAAAGAGTACCAAAGGGCCTTCAATAGTGTTATGACTAGGCTCAACTTGTTAGTGGAGCATGCCATTAGTATTTTTCTGAACAATCTTAAACCTGAATTGAGCAATACAGTAAAGGTTGGAAACCCATGTACCCTACCGTAATCCTACTATCTAGTAAGACTGCAAGAATATAATTTTACATCACAAAGCTAAGCTATTAGAGGTACCTCTTCAGGAGCTCCTCTGAATAGAACAACAGTGGGTTACAATCAAAATAACGTGCAGACGAACAACATAGGTACTATCAAAAGGCCCATTACTACCAAAATGGATACTACCAGGAAAAGAAGATTAACCCCAATAGAAATGGATGACAAAAGGGCCAGGGGCCTATGTATTTTCTGTGATGAGAAGTTCTTCCCTGGCCACAAATGTCAGGCAAAAAGGCAGTTATTTTCACTAGAACTGGACATAGTTGAAGAGCACAAAGAGGAAGAGGAGGAGATAATGGAAGAACTAGGTGAAGTAGAGGAGGAAGAAGAGTCAGCAGAGGCTATGGAAAATTGTGCTATCTATTTACAAGCACTCAATCGTACTATGGGATTCAAAACCTTGAGACTCAGGGGTTTCACAGAACAAAAACCTCTTGAAGTATTCATTAATTGTGGGACAACTCATAATTTCATTGATGAAGAGGCTACTATAAGATTGGGTTGTGAAATTACCAAGATAAAATCTCAGTTAGTGCAAGTAGTTGATGGAAGGGAGGTACCAATTGACAAAATGTGCAAAAGATTCAAGTGGTTGATGTAAGGGGCAGTGTTTCAGGATGATTTCCTAAAATTCCCTATTGGCAAGAGTGATATAGTTCTGGGAATACAATGGTTGTGCTCTTTAGAGGATATTAAATTTAATTTTAGGAGGCTGCAGATGGAGTTTGATATCAAGGGAAATTACTCACCTTACAGGGCATTCAGCCAAAATTTTAAACTATTGAGGCCAAGACACTAAATAAACTGTTAGTAAGAACTTTACAAATCTTTATGGTTTAGGTGAAGAGTGCAGAATCTGAATCCTTAGAACTAATGGAGCAACAAGAAGATGAACCTACACTAGTTAAAGGATTACTAGAATAATTTAAGGGAATCTTTGGTGAGACAAAAACACTACCTCCTTCAAGGGGTGTGTTTGATCATCATATCCTTGTAATGGAAGGCAACTCTCCTGTTAATTCTAGACCCTACAGATACTCACTTCTTCAAAAAGATGTCATTGAAAATATGGTCCAAGAGATGATAAACCAAGAAATTATTCAGTACAGTTCAAGCCCCTATGCTTCCCCAGTGATTCTGGTGGAGAAGAAGGATGGGTCATGGAGGCTATGTGTGGACTACATGGCTCTGAATAAAGTGACAGTAAAAGACAAGTTTCATATTCCTGTCATTGAGGAGTTATTGGATGAGTTGGGTGGTTCTCAAATCTACTCAAAGATAGACTTGAGAGCAGGATATCACCAGATCAGAATGGCATCTTCTGATATTCAAAACACTGCTTTTAAAATACATTCAAGACACTATAAATGCTTGGTCATGCCCTTTGGCTTAACCAATGCACCCTCTAGTTTCCAAAGTCTGATGAACCATGTCTTTCAAGAACATCTCAGAAGGTTCATCTTGGTATTTTTTGATGATATATTAGTATATGCTCTAAGGTTGAAAATATCATAAAAAAACTTTAAAAAGAAGAGTCCCTTAATTACATAATTCTAAAAAGAAAATCGCAAGAGCTTAGAAGACCATTTGCATCATCTCAGAATCACCTTTGAGTTACTGGCCCAAGATCAGCTGTTGGCAAAATAAAGTAAATGTGTGTTTGCTGCCACCAAGGTAGAGTACTTAGGTCACTATATTTCAGCAGAAGGGGTAGCAACAGATCCCAAAAAAGCAGTTGTTGTGCAAAACTGGCCTGAACCTACATCTGTCAAGCAATTGAGAGATTTTTTGGGGCAACCTGGGTATTATAGAAGGTTTATAAGGACCTATGGAGTGATTAGCAAGCCACTCACTGAATTTCTCAAAAAGGACAACTTTAATTGGACAGAAAAAGCAACTAAAGCTTTTAGCAAACTCAAGGAGGTTCTCACTTCAGCTCCTGTGTTGGCACTTCCTAATTTCTCCTTACTTTTTGTAGTGGAGACAGATGTTTATAATGTGGGGATTGGGGCAGTGTTGATGCAGAAGGGTCAACCCATTGCCTTTCTCAGTAAAGGACTCTCTAGTCAACAACAGTCATTGTCCGTGTACGACAAAGCACTACTAGCTTTAGTAATGGCTGTGAATAAGTGGTCACAATACCTGACAAGAAGAACCTTTGTGGTAAAAATAGACTAGAAGGCTCTCAAATTCTTGTTAGAGCAGAAACTACACACTAGAATTCAGCTAAAATGTATCACTAAATTGATGCAATATGACTTTACCATTGAGTATAAGAAGGGAAGGGAGAACAAAGCTGCAGATGCCTTGTCTAGAATGCCTATGACAGAATTGTCTGTCATGACTCTATCAACTATGAAAATTGAGCTCTTGAACTTAATTGTTCAAAGTTGGAATCAGGATTCAGAGTTGGCAGAACTAATAAAAAGATTGAAGGAAGGAGATATAGAGGCCAATGGGTATACCTGGATACACGATCAATTAAGAAAAAAAGGCAAATTGGTAGTGGGGGCTGATCCATAACTCAGGAGGAATATTATACAACTCTGGCATGACACTACAGGTGGTCACTCAGGCATTGATCATACTTATAGGAAGTTGGTTGCTTTGTTTCATTGGAATGGATTGAGGGAGGATGTCCAAACTATGTCAAGGCTTGTGATGTGTACCAGAGGCACAAGTAGAAAAGGTGTAGTCCAATTTTGGTGGGGAATATGCTTGTGCTAACATGGTGTAGAGGGTAGATTTTGAAGGGAAAAGTGGGGTTTTTTGTGACTTAAAGCGGTCATTTCTCAAAAGTTTAATTTGTTCCTTGATTGAAATTGTCTCCTTTTGTTGTTGTTGAAAGAACTAGAAAAGTGAAGTTCCTGACGGACAAATCTCATATTGTAAATTTGCCAATCTTAGCTCCAAGGCTTTTGGGTTACTAGCTGATGGTGGTTTGGGTTTTGGTGTGGTTTCACTATCTTCCCAGCTTGGAGTGAATTTTTCTGGTAATTTTGGCCATTCTTGGGGTTTGTAACTGATAATAATTCATATTTACCTAGACGACTTAATGAGCCAATTGAAGGGTCTTTATTTTTATATTTGGTTCGAAATTGCTTTTCAGTAGTTTTCCCCTTTTTCTTTGATTTTGGTTTGGTCTTGTTGAGACCAAATCTTTTCCAATGATGCAAGTGGTGTTCATCATATTCTCCAATTGGATCTTCCAAACAGTCTTGGCAGTCGCAACTGAGATCCCAAGGGCAGTGTCCCGTAAAGGGGCATTTGAACCACCAAACTCTTCTACCGTCTTTGTCAAAATATTTACACCAGTCATGTTCTTCCATGATAGTTTATATATTCCAGAAGGGTTCCCTTTCAGGGTCAGGGTCTGTGTCTTTGGGTTAGATCATTTGGCAAGAAAAGCTGATTTTATTGGGTTTTTTTGAGATGAGAATGGTCAAAGGTTATGGAAACAGTTTTGTCATTTCTTTTGGTAAAAGTTGGCTCACCAGATTGCAGAGATTCTTCTGGTTCTCTTAGATTTTCATAATTTGTGATCCAGGAATCAGGAAGAATTTTAACTAGTTCATATCTGAAAATTTATCTGGGTATTTGGGTGCACATGGTGTTTCCTTTGGTAGCATCAATATTCAAGAGTAAAGCATTTTCTCCTCCGGGAAGGCAAAGATCCATGGCATGATTTTGGACGTGATGAAGAGTGGCTTAGATAGAATCTTTGGCTTGTGGGGCACCTTGGATTTGGACTTGGATTTTGAGTGCTTCGGTTAAGTATGGGTCATAAAGGGATATGTTAAAATTTGGAAAGATAGTTATGAAGACAGTTCATGCATTCAAGGTAACTTCTATAGTACCCAAATTTGCATGTTGGTACTCTAAGTATCTTATATCTAGAAGAGAAAGTTGAGCAACAACATGTTGACCTTTTATTCCATGATAAGTTAGAGCAATTCGGATAGCACCAAAATGGATATGGGTAAAACCATGATCTCTCCATTGTCTGGGAAAATCATCTGAAATTTGGAGGGTAATAAATTGTTCCTCTCGAGTGGCAAGAATAGGATGTTGGTCAAGTTTTGAGGCAGCAACATATTCTTTGACTCCTTTTGGTTTCTGTTGGACTAAGGAACGGATTTGGGTCCATGGTGCAAATAATTTTTTGGCAAAGGCTGAGTAAGGGTTTATAAATGGTAGTTCAGTGGAAGATACCTTTTGTTCGTCGGGTAGGATATCTACTTCATAGAGGTAATCATATTTTTTTGACAAGGTTTTATATATAGTAGGAGACATATTCATTTTTGCAAGGGAAGAGGATGATAGAAATGACTCAGACATATTTAGTAAACCATTCCTCCCTCCGAAAGGATGGGCTGGCTCTCATACCACAGTATAGTGAACAGAGCAAGAGACTCCAAGAAAGCAAACCCTATCCAGGGTTGTTACAACCTCTCAAATTAACAGAATCAGCCTGGAGCATTATCAGTATGGATTTTATAGAAGGCCACCCAAAATCTAAGAACACGACAATGATATGGGTAGTGGTAGACAGACTAACTAAATATGCACACTTCATAGGATTGTCTCATTCCTACTCAATAAATTATGTGGTTAAATTATTCATGGAGCACATTCATAAGTTACATGGGATGCCTGAGGATATATTGAGTGACAGAGACCCCATATTTATAAGAAAGGCTCTTCTCAATGATGGGGTCACTCTCAGTACCTCCACTGCCTACCATCCCCAGACAGATGGGCAAACAGAGGTGGTCAATAGATTCCTAGAGACTTATCTCAGATGTTTCTACTTAGATTCTCAGAACAGTTGGTATTTATACCTAGCTACAGCTGAGTTGTGGTACAATACCACATTCCATACCTCCATCCAATCTATACTTTATGAAGCCTTGTATAGGCAACCTTCCCCTCTACATTTGCCATATGCTGCTGGTGATTCTGCTTTGGAGGAGGTGGACAGGAGTTTACTTACTAGGGAATTCAAACTTCAATAGTTGAAATACCATTTGCAGAGAGCACAACAAAGAATGGTTGATCGGACTAACAAGCACAGATCTGATAGGCAGTACCAGGAAGGGGACTGGGTTTATGTGAAGATACAACCTTATATGCAGGTTGTTATGTCTGGCTACCATTTTTCTAAACTTTCTGCTAGGTACTATGGCCCCTATCAAATTCTCCAGAAAGTGAGAGCTATTGCATATAAATTATTTCTGCCCTCTCAACTATTGTTTCATCCCATTTTCCATGTGTTCTCAGCTGAAGTTGTGCCATAGTTTACCTGAAGCAATTAACAATTCGCCAGTGGTGAAAATTTCAAGTCCATATTGCCCACAACCTCAGAAGATTCTGGAAAGGCGCATGGTACAGAAAGGAAATAAGGCAGTCACACAGGTGTTGGTGCAATGGGATAAACTTCAACCTGATCATGCTACTTAGGAGGACTACCAGGCCTTAAGAGTTCGTTTCCCTAACTTCCTTCCTTGAGGACAAGGGAGTTTTTAAGGGGGAAGGACTGATACGAAGATTATATAAGAAGAGTGTAAAGCGTAGTACCAGCTGCTTTGAAGATGGTACTTGTCATTAAGTTAGTTAATATAATTAAGCATTCTAGTGAATACTCTTTAGTCCCTTAGTAGTTACATTTATTACTGTTCAGTATTAATTGAATAGTCCTTGAGAGTTGTTAGGATATTTTCTCCGGTAGCGGGGTGCATAAGACCCTTTGTGATTATCTTAATTGGACTATGAATGAAATCTATCTTATCTAACCCTAACTTCCTCTTATTTTCTTCTTAGTTGTAGCTAAATTCTCTCTCAGATTCCAATTATCATAACATAACGAGTATCTTCCTATATAATAAAATGCATAAATGAATGTGAAATGCTGATTAAGAAGAGAAATTTGGGTAAAGAGGGATGACTATAGGGATTGGACGAAAACTTGTCTCTCGTGGGCTAGTGGGTTTAACGTGAAGTAAACGGGATGAACAAGTAAATATATACTCCATTATTTTGGCGAAACCATTTTTATTTGATATGTGAGAAAATAATTTCAAAAATATTAATAATGGTGACTTATTATACTTTTTATATAGTTTTTAAAAATATCAATTTTATTTCAAAGAGTTTAAGACTTTATGTGTGTATTCAGATAAAGATTAAGTGAATTATCATCCTACTTCAAATGTCGTCACATAAAACACATTGAACAAAGTATAAGGTAGATTATATATTTTTAAAATGCCTCTGTCACGACCCAAAATTCACTAAAGGTCGTGATGACGCCTAACACCGCTGTCAGGCAAGCCAACAGTGATTGATCAACTTAATTACTCATCTTATTATTTTAAAATCATAATTTTCATTAATTAAATAATATGAAATAGAGTTTACAGAGCAAAACGATAATATTTACGTGAACTACAATGATGAACGACTAGTAGGAACCCCCAAAACCCGGTGTCACAAGTGCATGAGCATCAACTAGGAAATATAATAAAATACAACATATGTCTGGAATACGAATTAGACAGGAGAATATAAATAACTCTGATGGAGACTCTGCATGTTACAGATCATAACATCGAATACAACTCACGGTAAAGTCCCCGCAATAGCCGCGCCTTTGCGCCAAAAGACCACCAGACATACATGTACCTGCACAATAAGTGCAACATGAGTACGCAAATCAATGCATACCCAGTAAGTATCTAGCCTAACCCAGGAGAAGTAGTGACGAGGGGTCGACATCAACACTTACTAGTGGTCCAATAAATCATGTACAGTAAGAAGTAAACAGATGTGAGACAGAGTAAATAAATGAAATAAACAAGTATAAATATGTGGTACAATCCTCCTTTCAACAATAAACTCAAGCTCTCAATTAGCAGTTACCTCCTCAACCAGAGCACGCGCGTGCGCACACACACACACACACACACACACACACACACACACACACACACATATATATATATATATATATATATATAATAGACCTCACCAGATAGGTCGTCATAATCCAAATTAGGAAAACTCGCAGATACACTGGTTTCTTATCAAATATTATGCACGATTCCATATGACTATTTTATAGAAATTTTGAGGTGTACGGACCAATCCCATCATACTGTGTGCACTACTGAGGGTCGAACGACACGAACCATAAATGCATCTATTATACTGTCGAGGCGAACAACCCACTCCCACGAGAGTGTGGTACATAATCCTACCGAGGCGAACGACAAGATCCCATTAGAATAAGAAGCTTTAACGGGCCCTTGACCCCACTCACGAATAAACGTGTGAGATATAAATTTAAAGAAAAACCTTTCGAGGAAAATGCATAGCACGAGAGAAATTCGTAAGTGGAGTACAATTATTCCACGGCTAATCACAAAACCCGTTAAATCTCTACAATAGCAAGTCTATCACTCTATGCAAGTCTAGTCTCAAGTCATAACGTAAAATAAAGAAATTTAATATGCAAGGGACAACTCAAATAGTACAGTTATAGCATGGCGGGAACCTAAGTCTACCCGGACATAACATGAATCTAGCTATGCACGGACTCTCGTCACCTCGTGCGTACGTAGCCCCGAAACAAGTAGCATATATCAAATACATTACCTAGGGGTAGTTTCCCTCTCACAAAGTTAGATAAGAGACTTACCTCACTCTGAAGTTCCATAGCCGGCTCCAACACCACTCTAACACCTCAAACTGATGTCTGTCTCGCCAAAACTAGTCAAACAATGTGCAAATCCATAAATATATATACTCCATTACCCATAATTAATCAATTTATAATAATTCCCAACTCCGCTCGAAAAGTCGATAAAGTCAACCCTCAGACCCACGTGTCCGGATTCCGATTTTGTTTGAAGACAATCATTATCTATAACACCACGAACTCAAATACATAATTTATTTCTAATTCCATGTCCAATTTCGTGGTTAAAAATTTAAAAATACCAAATTCTAGGTTTTCTACCAAAATCCCAAAATTTTACTAATTTTTATGTTTAAATCCTTATAGAATCTATGTATTTAACTTACAATAGATGGGTATAGCTTACCATGCTATAGGTGATGAAAATCTCCCCTTGAAACTCTCCAAAAATTACCCAAACCAAGAGTGAAATGAGCAAAACCCCAATTTTTAAACAATTTGCCATGTCGATTTTCCGCACCTGCCGAACTCCTTGTGCTTCTGCGGCTCCGCTTCTGCGGAAGCTACCTCGCAGTTGCAGCTTCCCCCAAGGTGCCAGCCTTTTTTTCTACTTCTGCGGACATTCAATCGCAGGTGTGCATCCGCTTCTGCAGAATTCATCTGCATCTGCGGACTCCCTAGCTCGAGCACCACTCTGCACATGCGGCTCCGTCGGTGTGCTATAGCACCCGCACCTGCGATCATCCAGCCCCAGACCACTTCCGCTTCTGCGCTTCTCCTCTCGTATGTGCGAGTCCGCATGTGTGGTAAATTCCTCGCACCTGCAAATCCAACCAACCTCACTCCCTATCGCTTCTGCGACCCTTTGGCCGCTTCTGCGACCCCTTTGCCGCTTCTGCGGTCTCGTACCGGTGGCCATAACCTCGCTGCTGTGATCGCACTAGAAGCCTTAAGCTTCAGCAGTTCCTCCAAGTCCAAACTCCATCTGTTCCAATCCGATTCGCACCCGAGGCCTCCGGGACCCCTTTCAAACATACCAACACATCCCAAAATACGATATGGACTTAATCGAAGCCTCGAATCACGTCAAACAACATCAAAATTACAAATCAACGGCCAAAAACCTTTCTTTCAACTTTCCAACCTTCAAACTTCGCCGAAAGCGTCCGAATTACACTTAAACATCCCGGAATGACGTCAAAATTTACGTGCAAGTCACAAATCATGATACGAACATATTCCAAGGTTCGAAACTCCAAACAGACATCGATAACATCAAAATCCACTTCAAATCAAACTTATGAAATTCAAGAACTTCTAAAATGCCAACTTCCCATAATAGGCGCTGAAATACTCTCGGACCACCCGATACTGAACCCGAACACACGCCCAAGCCCGAAATTATCATACAAACCTATTGGAACCTTCAAATCCCGATTCCGAGGTTATTTACTCAAAAGTCAAAACTTAGTCAATTCTTCCAACTTAAAGTTTTCGAATTTAGAATTTTCTTTCCAAATCAACTTCGAACTTCCCGAAATTCAAATTCGACCACACATACAAATTATAGGATATGAAGTGAAGCTAACCAAGGACTCAAACAGTCGAACGACGCACTAGAACTCGAAAGGACTGGTCGGGTAGTTACAACATCAAACATATCACTCTAAAAAATGACATTTGTTTAAACTATTCTTTTTCAAGCAATATTTTTACATAGTTTTTAAATATATATTTTTTCAAATAATAAAAAATTTAATGCTTGAACCCATGCAGAAAATTAGATGCATTAGAATTATGTACTCTTAATTTTACTATTATTTGAAAATTAGGTGATTATATAAATTGTGTATTTCTTTTCACCTCTATTTTTTCCGGGTTGACGTATTTTTTAAATACTAGCATTAGATCTTATCATTCGCATAAACAAGACCTCTGAAATGATGTTGCTTAAAGACCGTATTATTATTGGGATCAAAATAACAAAGCGTTATGTGGAAGGTAACAAAGCAAACCTTGGTGATGATAAATCAGATGACAAAGAAAGTTAATTGGTCAATTGACTAACATAAATTCTCCCTTAAACATGACTCTCTTAAGGACTATATTATGGATTATATTATGCTATCTTTGTGTGAAGAAGGAATCCTCTTTAAAGAGGTCCACAACCTTCTAAGAAAGAAATATGTCAAATATGGAAGAGTTTATATTTTTCTTTTAAGAGAAGCAAAATTATTTATGGTAAAGATTTTACCCTCCTCTCAAGTAACATGTAAATCCAAATATAAAAAGCAAATTAGAGCAAACCTTTTCATTAGCCTGAATTTTTCTGATAAAGCTTGATTCGCCTTTTTCACATAATTTTCATCACTATTGTTTGTCATGATTAAAAGTAAGTATTGATTGAAATTTTGGTTTTATGCGTCAAAAGTGAGCACATGTCAAAAATATTATGGTCCTGCATTAAAAGTGAGTAGGATTAAAACTGAAGCACTGCGTAAAAAATAAGCAGGATTAAAAGTGGAGCTCATGTATTAAAAGTAACGAATGGGTAAAAGTTAGAGACACTACATTAAAAGTATATTGAAAATATGGTCGAAACATTTCTTAGCATGTAGTATTTCTGACATATTTTTTAAACATATCGTCAAATTGGCCATAGCTTGAGCGAAACTCGGCTTGAACCTGTCTTCAACCTCGATTCAACCATTGGCTATGATATCACTTATTGGGATCGTAATAATAAGGCATCATGCGAAAGCTAACAAAGCAAACTGTCACGACCCAAAATCCCACCATAGGCGTCGTAATGGCACTTAGTCTCTAAGACTAGGTAAGCCGATTAAAATTACATTTTGAGCCATTTTTTAAACATATAATTTAATACAAGTGTCGAAACCAAAAGCGAAAATAATAATAACAACCTCCCAAGACTGGTAATATTGAGTTACGAACTCTTATTGAGTACATGCAGTGATCCCAAAGATCGAATATAGAATACTGTTTGAATAAGAGTGGACAGTACAATAAAAATGGAAAGACTCCAAGGACTGCGACGACCAAGTAGCCCTACCTTGAATCCTTGCGATCACACTCTAATCTCTGTCCGAATTCGATATCTCCAATACCTGGCTCTGTATAAAAATGTGCAAAAGTGTAGTATGAGTCCACCATAGTTGGTACCCAGTAAGTATCAAGACTAACCTCGGTGGAGTAGTGACGAGGTACAGTCAAGACACTCACTAGTCAAATAACCTGTGCAATATAGCAGTATACAATAGTACTGAAAAATAACTAGCAGTGATAGCAACAAAAATCAACCAGTGATATAAACAACAAGGCAATAAGAACACCATAATTATTATTCAAACGAATAAGGAACATGTCACGACCCAAACCGCAGGGTCGCGACGGGCACCTGGTACCTTATACAATCGAGTACCAACGTAACATATCTTTTTTATCATACCGTCATGGGTAAGTGGGACAGAAGGGTCGTCATGAGATAACAGGAATAAAACATAAGGGAATACTAGACATAGGATGAACCAACGTGATATAGAAATGTATACATGAGACATACGGGCCTATAAGGCAGACATAATCATTTGTATACTCAAAACATAGGCCGATAAGGCCATACAAGTATCCATATACATGACATTTGTCTACAAGACTCTAAGAGTACATAAATGTCATAAAGGTCGGGATAGGGCCCCGCCATACCAATCAATATATATTCAAATCATACTGACCAAATAGGCAACTCCGGAGCAAGTGGAGTGCACAAACACCTTCCTCTGAGCTGATAGCCTACTAGGAGAACTATGAACCTATGTGTTAGAACCTGCGGGCATGAAATGCAGCATCCCCAAGAAAAAGGAATGTCAGTACAAATAAAGTACCGAGTATGTAAGGCATGGAAGTAGTATATAAAAGATATGAAAGAAGCATGGATTAAAGAACTTGTAACAACCCGGTCGATCATTTTTATCACTACAACCCTATTCCCCTATTTACTACTCCGTTTGTGCTTTATAGCTATTGTATGACTTATCAGGTTAGTTAGTTCGGGTCCGGAGAGAATTCAGAGTGAAATGAGACACTTAGTCTCTTAAATGGAAAGCTTAAGTTGAAAAAGTCGACCGGATGTTGATCTATGTGTAAGCAACCTCGGATTCGAATTATGACAATTTCAGTAGCTTTGTATGGTGATTTTGGGCTTAGGAGCGTGTCCAGAAAAGTATTTGGAGGTCCGTAGTGGAATTAGACTTGAAATGGTGAAAGTCAGATTTTTGAGAAGTTTGACCGGGGGGGTTGACTTTTTGATATCGGGGTCAAAATCCGATTCTGAAAATTTTAATGGGTCCGTTATATCATTTATGACTTGTGTGCAAAATTTGAGGCCAATCGGACTTGATTTGATAAGTTCCGGCATCGTTTGTGGAAACTTAAAATTTCAAAGTTCATTAGGCTTGAATTGGGGGTATGATTCGTGGTTTTAGCATTGTTTGAGGTGATTTGAGGCTTCGACTAAGTCTGTATGATGTTTTAGGACTTGTTGATGTATTTGGTTGAGGTCTCGAGGGCCTTGGGTAAGTTTCGTATGGTTAACGGGTTGGTTTTTGGACTTGGAACTCTTCTGGAATTTTTCTGATGCACCATCTGGTTTCCTTCATCGCGTTCGCGAGTGGAGCCTCGCGTTCGTGAAGGAACTGAGAGGCTGGAAATATTTTCTCTTCGCATTCACGAAGAGAAGGATGCGTTCGCGAAGGGTGGAAAGGGTGTGCATCGCGAACGCGAGAGGTGTTACGCGTTTGAGAAGAAGAGAGGAAGCAGCTGAGGACCCCAGGCAATTGGTCTACGCGTTCGCGTAGGGGGTGTCGCGCTTGCATAGTGAGGGGGAAAAAAAGCACCGCATTCGTGATTGGTTGAATGCGTTCGCGTAGAAGGCATTGAGGCAGAGGCACTTTGTGTTGTGCGAGTGCGAGGGGGATGTCGCGTTCGCGAAGGAGGAATTTGGACGGGATCAATTTTGTGCTTCGCGAACGCGAGGCACTGACCGCGTTCGCGAAGAAGAAAAGCCTGGGCAGAAAGTTTAAGTTCTGAAAATGGGACTTCGTCCCATTTTCCATTTTTGACGGATTGGAGCTCGGGAAGAAGCGATTTTGGGGAGATTTTCAAGAAAAATAACGGGGTAAGTGTTCTTAACTCATTATTGGTCAAATTACCCGAATCCATGATTGTTTTTAACATTTAATGAGTGAATTAAGTTGGAAAGATTAGAAAACCCTCTTGGTTTAATTTGAAGATTTGAGGGTCGAGTTGATGTCGGAATTAAGTAAAATTAATATGGTTAGACTCGTGGTTAAATGGGCTTTCGGATTTTGTAACTTTTGTCGGGTTCCGAGACGTGGGCCCCACGAGTGATTTTTTGAGTTAAATTTTGGATTTTTATGTAACAATTATATTTTCATATGGAATTAATTCCTAAAGATTTTGTGGACTGAATCAAATTAATTGTGGCTAGATTCGAGCCGTTTCGGAAGTTGATACGCACATAATGGAATTTATGGAGCATTGTTTAGCTTGCTCGACATTGGATTCGGCTTGTTCGAGGTAAGTAACTCTTCTAATCTTGGAGTTGAGAGTATGAACCCTGAATATATGTATTATGTGAATTGTTGAGAGGTGACGCACATGCTAGCTGACGGGCGTGTGGGCGTGCACCATAGAAATTGTGACATAATTGTTTCCTTTGAGTTTTGTAGTCAAATAATCTTGGCATTTTCTATGCAGTTTTATGTGTTAAAGAAATTGAGCTGAGAATCATATTAAAAATTATGTTGAGGCTATGTGCCAATATTATTGGGACCCACAGAGATCATATTGCTGTGAATTATTTATTTTAAATTGAAAATTCATACTCAGTCACATTCATTTAATTACATATTATATTCTAGTCTATGTTGTTATTTATTGATACATCATATCATCATTTTCGGGCAATTTTTATGACATTGTGAGCCCATGAGAGAGAGACTGGAGAGATTGATGACTGAGTGAGGCCGAGGGCCTGATTGTGCGGATACATATATTGATACTATAGCACGTGAGTTGTCCGTGCAACACATGAGTTGTCCGTGCAGATTATAGCGCTTGGGCCGAAGGAGCCCCTCCGGAATCTTTACACACCCCTTAGTGAGCGCAGGTACCTACTGAGTGCGAGTGCCGAGTGATTTGGGAGGATTGAGTGACTGTGAGGACTGAGTGACTGGGAGGACTGATTGATTGGGGGGACTGAGTGAAATGATACTCTGAGGGTATGCATATGATTTTATCACTGAGTTGCATCGCATTGACATGCACATTTGACATACAGGTATAGAGATGTATTTTTCTCATGTTGTACGGTATCACATCATTCATGACTTCTCACACATATTGGCATATGGGCATAGTGATGCATTTTCCATTAGTTATCTGGAAAGAAAATAAAACATCTTATGATTGTTGAAAGGATTCTTGGGGAAAATTACTGTTTTTAAACTTACTTATATTTTTGGTAAACGATTTGCATTTTCACTGATACAGTGGAAAGACAGAACTATTTTCAGAAATCATGATGTAGCTGAGCATTTATTTTTCTGTGTTACTTCTTGTATTACTCGCTTCATGTTGTTATGAACTGTTGTTGATTATTGGAGCTGGACCCTGACCTTGGTACAAGCTCGTTACTACTTTCAACATAAGGTTGGGTTTGTTACTAATTGAGTACATGGGGTCGGTTGTACTCATACTACACTTCTGCACCTTGCGTGCAAATATCGACTGCTGACGTTGTTGTGATCGACAGGAGCCAGAATTTGAGGATGTACCTGCGTCCCGGTTGTAGCTGCCTCTTGATCATGGTTGCCTTAGATTCATAAAACTATGTTTATGTACTTTTCAAACAGATGTATTTATTTCGTACCAGTTTTGTAAACTCTATTCTTAGAAGCTCATGATTTGTACTACCAGTTCTTGGGAAAATGTATTGGTTTCATATATTTTCTTTTAATTTATTGCCTTAATAAATTCATTCGAATTGGATAGTTGATAATTGGCTTACCTAGTGGGTTGGGTTAGGTGTCATCACGGCTAGTCAGATTTTGGGTCGTGACAAGGTGGTATCAGAGCTCTAGGTTCATAGGTTCTACAAGTCATGAGCAAGTGTCTAGTAGAGTCTTGCGGATCGGTATGATGACGTCCATACTTATCTTCGAGAGGCTACATGGCATTTAGGATATATACTTCCCATCTTTATTTCCTTATCGTGCGAAATTAATTCAGCTTGAGACATAACTCTTTAAATTCCTTCCACGCATTCGTATGCTCACATGAGCGCTCGGTATCAACTGTGCATCGCCGGCTTGTGATTCTATGAACGAGGTTCGAGGTATGTATTCTGTGTTTTAGTGATGGGCCAGTCTGGAGGACTTAAGGCCATGGTTAGACCGCAGCTTAAGCTCGGTAGCTTCAGTTGTAACTTGTATAATTGGACTCATATGTCTGGTAATGTCCCTACGAGTGAGCTTTGTGGCTCGATGAGCGGTGGAATGACTATATGGTGAGTATGATGTGATCACGAGATGTGTTCAGATTATTTGAATGTGACGAGAAGGATTTCCTTGAAATGTAAAAGAAGGCCATTGGGTGCTTGATTTTCGTTTTGATGTTACGTACAGTCTCTAGTGTAAATGTTTTGAAGGATCTTTCACGTTGTTAAATTTTGGGACAAATTAAATTCTCATGTCTGGTTAATGATTTTGGACTCGGAAAGATTAAGTGATTTCATAGTGATTGTAACTGCGAAAAGGGTATAACAAGATACCAATTTAAGCTAGGTGTGTTCCTTATGATGTGAGTAGAGAGTTTCTTTTCTGCCAATGGGGCGTATGTGTTGGGATTTGAATTTGAATCTGATTGAGAAAGTTGACTTGAGTGATTAGAGAATGATTGCGAGTCTAGCGGACGATTGAGGTATTTTTCTGGTTGGCGTTGTATGAGCTTGAGAAGAATTTTCATTGTACTGACTACGGTATATGACAGTAATAGAGTATGGAAATTGTGAGTTATCGAGTGTTTTAATTTATGGCTTTGAGCCAAGTGGGAGAGTCTGCTATGGACAAATTAATTCTTGGGTATGTGTCAAATTTTTGTTTTGGTCTGAAGTATACTTGGGAATCAGTGATGATTTGCAGAGGTGGAGTTCGAGAATGACTCGACTAAGAAAATTTCTGGATACGGGTTATATTGCGCTTTATGAGTATATGAAAATCATAGGATGAGTGAGTGTTACAGTTGTGGCAATGTGCTTAAGAAGAATACATTTGCTTATGGGCCGTAGGGCATTGTGGTCCTATGCTAAGGTTTGTGGGGTGAGTTGTGGCTAAAGATCATGGTGTTTTAGCAAGGAGAAGTATCAATCTGAAGACAAATTCGGGAGAGACTCAGAGAAATATGACAGCTTGGTAGTAGGTTGGATCAGTATGGTAATGAATATGATCGGTTCTTTAAGTGCTTATGATGTGAGGGGTTTCTACAGGTGCTTTATGGCAATACTCTTGGGTTTGGCGACCTGTGTGGCTTGGTTGAGTTAGAAAGATTTAAATCTGATGGCTTGATTATGTGCAAATGGATTCCAAGGCATTCTCGAGGATTTCTACCACAGTTTGAGATGGGTATTTTCCTACCGGCCTGAGGAGTATGTTGAGTGTTGTGATTTTCTACCGGATGGGATCAAATGGAAGGCTTATGGCTGATTGGATATGTATTCTACTTGTGACTCAGAATGATTATGAGGTTCTCGTATTTTTCATATGATGGCATGATAGATGCGGTGTGTTGTGTGGGATTAAGGTTGGTGTGTGCAAGGTCACAATTTAGTTTTGAAAGGGAGGTCATGAATGATTTTCGATGTTTAGATGAATACTATAACTAATTGGTATTGCGTGAGTAGAGTGTATATTTCAGAAGGCGCACTATGTTTTGAATCATGGATATTTCATAGGTATTGCGACACTGTCCTGGTTGTTAGATTGCTGATATTCAAATTAGTGCTATGTGGCATGGAAGAATTATGGAAATATTCCGAGTGGGATGATCGTGCATGAAGGATGTGATATTCATTCGGGCGGTGGAGATTGGATCAGAAATGGTGATTCGTGTGTTATATGGATTTGGAGACTAGGAGTTTTCATGAGCAAATTATTTCATGGTTGTGGACTCTGAGGTCGTGGCCGAAGCTAGCCAGATGATAATATGTATTATGACTCAGTCATTGTGGATTTTCGGAGGGTTATTTATCTATTTGTGGGTGACTAGAGTTGATTTGGGAGTCCATTGGTAGGCCCAATTAGGAGGTGTATTCTACAACGAGTTGGATTGGTTGGCTCCATACTACTATTGTCGAAGAATATACCATTCAGTTGATGTTGAGCTTATTAATGTTATGAAATGATCTGTGAGTTACTTCTTTATGCTACGAGGAGTTGTGATTCATTGCTTATATGCACCCATGGTGCGGTTCTATTGGGGGCCTCATGGAGGAATTCGAGCAAGATGAGTATTTGGGTATTGCATGATCGATTGCGTATTGATTATGTTCTTTCAGGTTTTGTGTGGCATTTTGTCATTTGCCTCTCCGTCATTATTGATTTTTGAGCAGGGTGGCTTGAGTTAGATAATATGGACCAGCATTTGGATGGGGTCACGCATTGTAGTGGAGTTATGTTAAGGTATGAACCTTGTGCTAGAATCGTGTGATGGTTCTACGGTGTGTGATAGATTTTCAACATTTCTTTGTGGTGATACTTGTTAATCTTGCGGGACAATTCTCTCATTTGAGTCATTTTTTCATGACTGAGTACATTTGAATTTTAGCATATTGGTGCACGGATGGCACAGTTTGTGGCTCTGAGTTATATTGGTGTGGCATGTCTGTGGGATAGTTGTGTTTAATAATATAAGGTCATTGGACCCAGAATGGGTACTGTCATGTTTGATTACGGTATAATTGGGAAATGACATTGAAAGTCGGCTAAAAAGGGAATTATGGTCTGGTTGGGGCGAGAGAGCTCCATGACTTGTTGATCTGATAAGGGGTTACGAGATTCTGCGTGTTTCTTTTATTATCAACAGTGTACAAAGGTATTGAGATGAGGCTTTGTTCGATATGGGGTTTAATGCTAGTACTTGGTTGGTTTGGAGTAGTTACTGTGATCAGGAATGGTGCTACGAGCGGGTGAGTTGTGTAATATGCTGGGTGATTATATTAGTGATTATAGTTATAGCTCGATGCAGCTTGTTCAGACCCAAACAATGTGTAAATGTAAGATTCGTGTCTTGAAAAGAAATTCTGAAGGTTGGGAATTGAATTCCAAGGTTTTTGGGCTAAGGTTAAATTAAGAATTTTTAGTTGTATTGTGTTATCAGGACTATGTGGAATAGGGTGACGTGGGATTATCCCCGGGTACGTGAGTGGTAATATGTAATAGTGATTTGATGCCATGAAAACAACTCTTGGCACGTTCGAGGACGAACGTATATTTAAGTGGGGGAGAATGTAATGACCCGGCCGGTTGTTTTGAGCACTACAGCCCCGTTCCCCTATTTACTACTCCGTTTGTGCTTTATAGATGTTGTATGACCTATCAGGTTAGTTAGTTCAGGTCTAGAGAGAATTCAGAGTGAAATGAGACACTTAGTCTCTTAAAATGGAAAGCTTAAGTTGAAAAAGTCGACCGGATGTTGATCTATGTGTAAGCAACCTCGGATTCGAATTATGACAATTTCAGTAGCTTTGTATGGTGATTTTGGGCTTAGGAGCGTGTCCAGAAAAATATTTGGAGGTCCGTAGTGGAATTAGACTTGAAATGGTGAAAGTCAGATTTTTGAGAAGTTTGACCGGGGGGGGGGGGTTGACTTTTTGATATCGGGGTCAAAATCCGATTCTGAAAATTTTAATAGGTCCATTATATCATTTATGACTTGCGTGCAAAATTTTAGTCCAACCGGACTTGATTTGATAGGTTCCAACATCGTTTGTGGAAACTTGAAATTTCAAAGTTCATTAGGCTTGAAATGGGGTATGATTCATGGTTTTAGCGTTGTTTGAGGTGATTTGAGGCTTCGACTAAGTTCGTATGGTGTTTTAAGACCTGTTGGTGTATTTGGTTGAGGTCCTGGGGATCTCGGGTAAGTTTCGGATGGTTAACGGGTTGGATTTTGGACTTGGAACTCTGCTGGAATTTTTCTGATGCACTATCTAGTTTCCTTCATCGCGTTCGCGAGTGGAGCCTCGCGTTCACGAAGAGGAACTGAGAGGCTAGCAATATTTTCTCTTCGCGTTCGCGAAGAGAAGGATGCATTCGCGAAGGGTGAATAGGGTGTGCATTGCAAACGCGAGAGGTGTTACACATTCGCAAAGAAGAGAGGAAGCAACTGAGGACCCTAGGCAATTGGTCTACGCGTTCGCGTGGGGGGTGTCGCGTTCGTGTAGTGAAGGGGAAACAAAGCACCGAGTTCACGATTAGTTGAACGCGTTTGCGTAGAAGGCATTGAGGCAGATGCACTTTGTGCTTCGCGAACGCGAGGGGGATGTCGCGTTCGCGAAGGAGGAATTTGGACGGGATCAATTTTGTGCTTCGCGAACGCGAGGCACTGACCGCGTTCGCGAAGAAAAAACGCCTGGGCAGAAAGATTAAGTTCTGAAAATGGGACTTCGTCCCATTTTCTATTTTTGACGGATTGGAGCTTGGGAATAGGCGATGTTTGGGAGATTTTCAAGGAAAACAATGGGGTAAATATTCTTAACTCATTATTGGTCAAATTATCTGAATCCATGGTTGTTTTTAACTTTTAATGGGTGAATTAAGTTGGAATGATTAGAAAACCCTCTTGGTTTAATTTGAAGATTTGAGGGTCAAGTTGATGTCGGAATTAAGTAAAATTGATATGGTTAGACTCGTGGTTGAATGGGCTTTCGGATTTTATAACTTTTGTCGGGTTCTGAGACGTGGGACCCACGAGCGATGTTTTGAGTTAAATTTTGGATTTTTATGTAAAAATTATATTTTCATATAGAATTAATTTCTAAAACTTTTGTGGGCTGAATCAAATTTATAGTGGCTAGATTCGAGCCGTTTCGGAAGTTGATACGCGCATAATGGAATTTCTGGAGCATTGTTTAGCTTGCTCGACATTAGTTTAGTCTTGTTCGAGGTAAGTAACTCTTCTAATCTTGGAGCTGAGGGTATGGACCCTGAATATATATATTATGTGAATTGTTGAGAGGTGACGCACATGCTAGGTGACGGGTGTGTGGGCGTGCACCATAGAAATTGTGACATCATTATTTCCATGGAATTTTGTAGTCAAATAATCCTGGCATTTTCTATGCAGTTTTATGTATTAAAGAAATTGAGCTGAGAATCATATTAAAAATTATGTTGAGGCTATGTGCCAATATTATTGGGACCCACAGTGGTCATATTGCTGTGAATTATTTATTTTAAATTGAAAATTCATACTTAGTCACATTTATTTCATTACATATCATATTCCAGTCTATGTTGTTATTTATTGATATATAATATCATCATTTTCGGGCTATTTTCATGACATTGTGAGCCCATGAGAGAGAGACTGGAGAGATTGATGACTGAGTGAGGCAGAGGGTCTGATTGTGTGGATATAGATATTGATACTATAGCACGTGAGTTGTCCGTAAATATTATAGCGCTCGGGGTGAAGGAGCCCCTCCGGAGTCTGTACACACCCCCAGTGAGCGCAGGTACCTATTGAGTGCTAGTGCCAAGTGCGAGTGCCGAGTGCGAGTGCCGAGTGATTTGGGAGGATTGAGTGACTGTGAGACATGAGTGACTGTGAGGACTGAGTGATTGGGAGGACTGAGTGAAATGATACTGTGAGAGTATGCATATGATTTATCACTGAGTTGCATCGCATTGACATGCACATTTGACATACAGCCATAGAGATGCATTTTCCTCATGTTGTACGGTATCACGTCATTCATGACTTCTCACACATATTGGCATATGGGCATAGTGATGCATTTTCCACTGGTTATCTGGAAAGAAAATAAAACATCTTATCATTGTTGAAAGGATTCTTAGGAAAAATTATTGTTTTCAAACTTACTTATATTTTTGGTAAACGATTTGGATTTTCACTGATACACTGGAAATGCAGAACTATTTTCAGAAATCATGATGTAATTGAGCGCTTATTTTTCTGAGTTACTTCTTGTATTACTTCTTGTATTACTCGCTTCATGTTGTTATGAACTGTTGTTGGTTATTGGAGCTGGACCCTGACCTTGGTACAAGCTCGTTGCTACTTTCAGCCTAAGGTTAGGTTTGTTACTTATTGAATACATGGGATCGGTTGTACTCATACTATACTTCTGCACCTTGCGTGCAAATATCGACGGCTGACGTTATCTCTACGGTGTGTCTTGTGAGGTGTTTACATATCATCGGATTCTCCAACACTTATTCAAACAAAAGGATCTAAATTTAAGGCAGCAGAGATGGTTGGAGCTTCTAAAGGACTCTGATATCACCATTCTGTATCATCCCGAGAAGGCCAATGTGGTGGCCGATGCCTTAAGTAGGAAGGCGGTGAGTATGGTAGTCTCGCATTCATTCCCATTGGGGAGAGACCTTTTGCAGTTGATGTTCAAGCTTTGGCCAACCAGTTCGTGAGATTGGATATTTAGGAGCCTAGTCGGGTTCTAGCTTGTGTGGTTTCTCGGTCTTCCTTGTATGATCGCATCAGAGAGCGCCAATATGATGATCTCCATTTGCTTGTCCTTAAGGACACGATTCAACACGGTGATGTCAGATATGTGACTATTGGGGATGATAGGGTATTGAGGATGCAGTGCTGGATTTGTGTGCCTAATATGGATGGGCTACATGAGTTGATTCTTGAGGAGGCCCACAGTTCACGGTATTCCATTCACCCGGGTGCCGCGAAGATGTATTAGGACTTGAGGCAGCACTATTAATGGAGGAGAATGAAGAAGGATATAGTAGAGTTTGTGACTTGGTGCCTTAACTGTCAGCAGGTGAAGTATGAGCATCAGAGACCAGGTAGATTGCTTCAGAGGTTAGAGATTCCAGAGTGGAAGTGGGAGCGGATCACCATGGATTTTGTAGTTGGGCTCCCACGGACTTCGAGGAAGTTCGATGCTATTTGGGTGATTGTGGATCGGCTAATCAAGTCCGTGCACTTCATTCTAGTTGGTACTACCTATTTTTCGGAGCGGTTGGTTGAGATTTACATCCGGGAGATTGTTTGCCTTCACAGTGTGCCAGTGTCCATCATTTCAGATTGAGGCACGCAGTTTATGTCACAATTCTGGAGAGAAGTACAGCGAGATTTGGGCACCCAAGTTGAGTTGAGCACATCATTTCACCCTCAGACGGACGGATAGTCCGAGCGCACTATTCTGATATTGGAGGACATACTACGCGCTTGTGTCATTGATTTTAGGGTTTTTGGGATCAGTTTCTGCCACTCGCGGAGTTTGCCTACAGCAACAACTACCAGTCGAGCATTCAGATAGCTCTGTATGAGGCTTTGTATGGGAGATAGTGTAGATCTCCGGTGGGTTGGTTTGAGCCGGGGGAGACTAGACTACTGGGTACTGACTTGGTTCAGGATGCTTTGGACAAGGTTAAATTGATTTAGGAGCGGCTTCGCATGGCGTAGTCCAGACAGAAGAGTTATGCCGACAGGAAGGTCCGTGATGTTGCTTACATGGTTGGGGAGAAGGTTCTGCTGAAGGTTTCACCCATGAAGGGTGTTATGAGATTCGGGAAGAAGGGCAAGTTGGGCCTTCGGTTCATTAGGCCTTTTGAGGTACTTCAGAGGATTGGAGATGTGGCTTATAAGCTTGCCTTGCCACCTAACTTGTCAAGTGTGCATCCAGTATTTCATGTTTCTATGCTCCGGAAGTATGTCGGTGATCCGTCTCATGTTTTGGATTTCAGCACAATTCAGTTGGATGGTGATTTGACCTATGATGTGGAGCCGGTGGCCAATTTGGATCGGCACGTTCAAAAGTTGAGGTCAAAGGATATAGCTTCAGTGAAGGTGCAGCGGGGTTAGCCCGTAGAGGAGGCTACTTGGGAGACTGAGCGGAAGAAGCCGAGCAGATATCCACGCCTATTTAAGACCCCAGATATGTTTCTAGGCCCGTTCGAGGATGAATATTTATTTAAGAGGGGGAGGATGTAACCACCCGGCTGTGGTTACATCGGATGACTTATCGGGTTAGGTCGTTCGGGTTTGGAGAGATTTCGAAATGAATTGAGACACTTAGTCTCATAATAGAAAGCTTAAGTTGGAAAAGTCAATCGGATGTTGATTTATATGTAAACGACCTCGGATTTAAATTTTGATGGTTCCGTTAGCTCTGTTAGGTAATTTTGGACTTAGGAGAGCGTCCGAATTTTGATTTGGAGGTCCGTAGTGGAATTAGGCTTGAAATGGCGAAAGTTGAAATTTTCGAAAATTTGATCGGGAGAGGGCTTTTTGATATCGGGGTCGGATTAGATTTTCGGAAGTTGGAGTAGGTTCGTTGTGTCATTTGTGACTTGTGTGCAAAATGTGAGGTCAATCGAACGTGGTTTGATAGGTTTCGGTGTCTTTGAAGAATTTGGAAATTTCAAAGATCATTAGACTTAAATCTATGTGTGATTCGTGCTTTTGATGTTGTTTGAGGTGGTTTGAGGATTTGACTAAGTTTGTATGATATTTTAAGATGTATTGGTATATTTGGTTGAGGTCCCGGGGGCCTCGGGTTGATTTCAGGTGGTTAACGGATCAAGGTTTGAAGTTGAAGAGATGTTGAAGTTTGAGGACTGCTGGTGTAATCGCACCTGCAGAGTGGTCACCGCAGGTGCGAGCCCGCAGAAGCGGGAAGAGAGCCGCAGAAGCGGGCCAGGAAGGCTTTGGACAGAGGCCGCAGATGCGGTCTAGGACTCGCAGAAGCGGAGGCAGTTGGGTTAAGTGACTTCCGTAGATGTGGAGTTTTTACCGCAGAAGCGGGACCGCAAAAGCGTATTTTGGGACCACAGGTGCGGTTTGACTGGGTAGAACATATAAACATAAGCTCGCATTTTTCTTCATTTTTCTAACATTTTGTGCTCGGATTGTGGAGGTTTTTGAGAGGATTTTCAAGGGTATTCTTGAGGTAAGTTCCTTGTGTTCATTTTTCTTCAATAATTATGTTTTCCCACTGATTTTCCACCTAGATGGTGTGTTTTTGAGGTATAATTTGGGAGTTTAAGGCTAGGAAATTGGAGAGTTGATTTTGGGGTTTTGAATGACCAATTGGTGTCGTATTTTGATGAATTGGGTATGACTAAACTCGTGAGTGATGGGCTTTTGGATTTTGTGAGTTTGTTGGATTCTAAGACGTGGGCCCGGGGGCGGTTTTGAACCAATTTCGGATTGTGAGTTATAACTTAGTAATTTCTTGTAGAATTGATTCTTTAGCCCATATGAATTGTATTGTACTGTTTGTGGCTAGATTAGGGTAATTTGGAAGCCGATTTGCGAGGCAAAGGCATATTGGAGTAGGGTCTTACTCGGTTTGAGGTAAGTAACACTTCTAAGCTTAGTTCTGAGGGTTTGAAACCCCGAATTTATGTGTTATGCGATTGGTATTGAGGTGACGCACATGCCAAGAGACGGGCGTGCGGGCGTGCACCATGAGAATTGTGATCTGGTCGATTTCATGGCACTGTATAGTGGTTCTATCTTGTTGGTATCCGTATTTTCATCATGTGATAAAGTAATTGAGTTGTCACTCATGCTAGATATCATGTTTAGGCTTTATGCATGTACTGTTGGGGCCTATAGTGGTCGGTTCTTGCTGTTGTTTTACTGATTTCATTGATATTTCGTACTCAGTCATATTCATTCATTTCATATTATATCTCAATCTCTGTTGTTATTTATTGATACATCATATCATTGTTTTCGGGCTAGTATCATGACATTGTGAGCCCGTGAGAGAGAGACTGGAGAGATTTATGACTGAGTGAGGTCGAGGGCCTGATTATGAGTGACATTTATGGGATCGGGTTGCACGCCGCATCAGTTATACTAATTTATGATAACGCTTGGGCTAAAGGAGCCCCCAGAGTCTGCACACCCCCTAGTGAGCGCGGTTGATTATATTGAGATATGGATCTTCCCTGGACATGGATCTTGTCCGAAGCATTATATACCTGGAGATGGATCTTCTCCACGGGCTAGATTGGCCCTACTCAGTGCTGGGTGACGGATGGTCAGTGATGTATATATTTCGGTATGGATCTTGTCACGCCCCAAAACTAAGGAGTGCGACCGGCGCTCAACCGAGTGAACCCGACCGAGCAAGCCTGTTAGATTCCTTCTACCCAAACTCATTCATGAATAAAGAGAATATATGTTTTCCTTAATTAAACAATGAAGTGGTCATGTCTGCAATTACCAATTCATTTCCAATAGTTTCATCATTTTTAGAGTCTCAAATGGACAAGTAATACAACCACAACATAATATATATTTTGACTTTTCCAGCACCAATACACAACCCACACTATGTCTACGGAGCCTCTATAGATAAAGAAGAGTACAATGATAATGTCGGCAATAAGACCCCGGCTATACTTCAAACAGAATACACAAAGTACAAAAGATTCATGACCCCGGAATGAAGTGGGGCTCACCAAGTCAGCTGGAAAGAAGGTGCACTGCTATCACTGACCAATATCTCCTGTTATGGAACCACCTACATCCATTGAAAGATGCAGCGCCCCCGGCAAAAGGGACGTTAGTACTGCCGAATAGCACTAGTATATATAACTAAACACCCTCTCAATAGAATAACAAATAATTCAAACAAGATTATCATAATATCAATGAAAGCCTTAATTAACATCAAACCTCAATTTAGGATCAAGACAGTGTTCAAATTAATTTCCATATCTCACATTGGGAGATTTTTAGTATCGATATACCATTGTCCACAATACCAGTACCACCGTATTCTCAGTACGGAGTCCGATCATGACCCGATCGGCTAGGCTATCTTATTAGAGACATCAACCACAATTACTCTCAATATCAATACCACCGTCTTTAACACGGAGTCTGATCATGACCCGATCGGCTAGGCTATCTCCTTAGAGAATCAACCATAATAACAATCAATACCAATACCACTGTAATTTTAGCACGGAGTCCGATCACGACCCGATCGGCTAGGCTGTCTTATTTGAAGACATCAACCAAAATCTCAATTTCAATTACAATTTCCAACACAATCACCACCATGTGTGTGGCATGGTATCCGATCACGACCCGATCGGCTAGGCTGTCTTATTCGAGACATCAACCTTTTTATATCACTCATCGCATTACATACTTCTTTGACATCTTTTCATCTCATTGGCACTAGTGGCCAAAATTATATAAATCATTCTTGGCATGTTGGCCATATTCAGTATTTCATGCTCACCTTATCAATTTCAAATATCATTATCATCATCAACAACAAACACAATTCAAATCAAAGTGTGTAGTATACATGTGAGCAATTTAGAGTCTAAGGCACACAGATATATTTCACAAAATTTGGCATAATAGCCTTCATTTGAACTTGACTTAAAGTCGAAACATTATTAATGCACAGCCCATATTTTAACACATCCTTAATTGGTAACATAATATGAATAAAGAATTTAGGATGCTTGTTGAACATATATCTTTCAACCGAATCTTACTCGGAATAGCCAGTTTCATAATGAATCACTCGGGACTTACATAATTTACATGAATATCGTGGGATTCAATTCTAAGAGAAGAGTTTAGCCAACATACCTCAATTAACCTTCCTTAAACTCTAAAATATTCCGGAATTCTTAGCAACTTCAATCTATTTTAGAAATATAACAAATTGAATCAAAATTAGGAAGATGATCATAGTTCTAGCTCATTTGAGCATTTTATCAAACACTAGGTGTGTACAAGGTTTCAAGGTCTTTTTATGGAGGATTCCATCATCCCACAACCCAATCTTTACCATGCTTAGTTCAACAATCTTCCTACACCCCTTGATATCACATGCATGTAAAATAATCAACTCTCATGCCCAAAACTTATCTTGCTAATTACCCATTTTCAGATGATTTCGAAATTAGGGTTTAGGGTGTAGAATCTTACCTCTAGGATGAAGACCTAGTGAGCTTGCCTTCTTAATATTCCAAAACTTGAGCAAGAATTGAAGAACAATTATTGAAGAACACATTCTCATCTCAGAAATGGACCAAAACGTGTATTTAACGATGTAGGATCGGGTTTTAAAAACCCAAAAATGAAGCTCCGGAACAGGTTCTGCGGTCGCATATGCAACCACATATCGGTCGCATAATTGGTGTCCAAAATGACCAAAAATCTACCTGAGTCTGCGGTCCGCAAAACTGTTTTGCGGTCGCATAGTGCACCGCATAACAGTTATACGGTCGCATAGTCGACCGCATAATTGCTTCCAACTGACCCAATTAGCTACCTCACTCTGCATCCATTATGCGATCCGCAGAGTGGTTCTGCGGTCGCATAGTGGACCGCAGAAATGTACTTTTCTGCCAAAATATTTCTTTTACTTTTCAGTGCATTGTTCGACCCAAAAAGTCCGAGCCGCGGTTCTATAATACTCAACACGTAAAACCAATTCGGCACCACGAAACATTATTTTCTTTTGTAAAAATTTTACGGGGCCTTACAAATCTTCCCTGGGCCGTATGGGCCATATACAATACCGAGTGATTGAGCATTTGAGAGTGTGAGACTGTGAGCACATGAGGCTGTCAGCATGGTGCATCACATACAACATGTGCATTGGCATGTAGAAGTAGAGGAGTTATATTCTTCATATCATTCACATTTGATCCATTTTACTGTTTTGAGATATCTATCGAAGTTGAAAGCATGTTTACGTTTTTGCACTGTTATTTTCTATATTGAACTATGCCGGTTAAGTTCGTCACTACTTTTAGTCAACAGTTTGGATTTGTTACTTATTGAGTTGGTTGTACTCACGCTACACCCTGCACCTCGTGTGCAGATCCAGGTGCTTCCGGTTACGGCGGCTGCTGAGTGAGGAGTCGAGATCTCGGAGACTATTGATGTAACTGCATGGCGTTTGCAGGCCTTGACCCTCCTTCATTATCTTTATTTGTATTTTAGTTCTTATTCCTCAGACGTTGTAGTAGGTTGTATCCTGGTATAAATGCTCATGTACTTGATGACACCCCGATTGATACTCAAAGGTAAGTTTTATAGAGCGGTGATTTGACCGGCCATGTTGTATGGGGTAGAGTATTGTCCGGTTAAGAACTCACATATACAAAAGATGAAATTATCATAGATGAGGATGTTGATGTGGATGTGTGGGCACACTAGGATGGATAAAATTAGTAATTAAGATATTCGGGAGAAGGTGGGCGTGGCTCCTATAGATGACAAGATGAGGGAAGCGAGACTCAGATGGTTGGGGCATGTGCGGAGGAGAAGACCTGATGCCATGGTAAGAAGGTGTGAGCGGTTGGCTTTGGCGGGAATGAGAAGAGGTAGAGTCCGGCCTAAGAAGTATTGGGGAGAGGTGATCAGGTAGAACATGGCGTGGATTTAGATATCCGGGGACATGGCCCTTGATAGGAAGGTATGGAGATCGAGCATTAGGGTTGTAGGTTAGGAGGTAGTTGAGCCTTTTTCTACTTCTTTCCGGGTGTGAGGGTAGACTGATAGGATTTGTCTAAGATTTCTAGTGGTTTATGTTGTGTTCTCACTATTCTCCCATTTTTCTTTACTGGTTATTGTATTGCGTTTCAACTATTTATTGGTTTCTTATAATGATTTATTATTTTTATGGTTTATGTTGATGTTACTGATATATTGTCTCTTTCGTCTCTTTTGTTTTCTTGAGCCGAGAGTCTATCGGAAACAACCTCTCTACTCTATGTGGGTAGGGGTAAGGTTTGCGTACACACTACCTTCTCAGACCCCTTACTTATGGGATTTTACTGAATTGTTGTTGTTGTTGTTGTTGTATTATAATAATATGAAGATATTCAATATTCCTTCCATTTACAGTCTCAATATGCCAATCACTTTGGCTAATATATTTAAAACTCAAAAAGTTTCTTTTGAGACTTACTACAATATTAATGTCATGAACAATTTTATTCATCTGGGTAGTAACAAATTAATTCTTCCGGAGTTCTTAATTGATTTTGTACTATAAGATCTTTTGTCACACCATCCATATGGTGAATGTCTCTTTTACGAAGAAAATCATATCATAATAATTGTCATGGTCAAAATCATCATAAGCAAAATTATTTTTTGATTTAATTTTGCCTTTAATAACTTTTTATAAGGCATGAAAAAATATTTTTGGCGTACCACATGTACGCGACCAATGACATATTCATGTAACTACACAGTAATATTCATTATTTTTCTTTATCTCAAACCTCTCTTAGAGGTGAATTTTGGTATTTATCCAACCATGCATAAGCATATTTTTATGCATAATTTGTATCACATATATATTTTCACATTCTTTTTCAGGAATGAGTCTGCATTTACAATGCTTATCACAAGTCACATTTTCAAGGAATGAACTATAATCATCTGAACGTGCCTCGTATTTACAGACCACGCTGATACATATTTCCTTCAACTTTGAAGAATTATTTTAAGAACCTTTATTATTCTTCTTTTTTACAATTACCATAATGATGGCTATTATTATTTTAGTCTTTGGTATGTCCATGTTCATTGTTCAACCACTTGTCTTCATTTAAACTTATTATGCATCGCTACCACATTCACTTCAAGAATGAAGCAAATTAAGTGGGACAAGCGTCATGCTTATTAATAAAAAATATATTATTTTTTTTTAATCATCATTATATCATCAATATGGTGCATTGAGACTCAAACCCAATGGCTTACTCATATAAAGGCATGTTAGGCAATAATGAGTTGAGACTCGAACTCAACTCTTATCGTCATCGCGCACCAGAACTCGGACCCTATGTACTACCCTTATGGTGCGGTGAGACTTAAAACCTACTGTCTTATCCTTAACCTTTGGCATAAAATAGGCCAAAGTGCACAAGACCTCACCCTTGAACATTTAATCACGGGGAGCCTTTGACAACAATGCACCAAAGGTCACAACAAATATGAATAGCAGTGTAAATTACTTGCGTTTAATCTACAATACTGACATTTGTTTTTATGGAAATCAAATTTCTAATTCTAATGCAATGCGTCATTGCATACTTTCCATCAATTGCCAAAACGTGACCGCCCACAGACACGTATAATACACAGGTGCAATAGAACAAAAACATAAGTCAACATTTCACACTACAGTCGTCTCATGTACAAAAAAGTGTAAGATACCACTTGGCAGAAAAATTATCATGGCAAAAAAAGGATGTAAATGTATCTTGTATTAGCATCCAGCCCATTAACTTCCATCAATTGTCAGACTTCCATTTTTTTTTTTTTTGATAGCTACAAAATTTGGATATAAGGATAGTGCACCATATATGCCTATATGGAGGTGTACAAAAATGAGAGCACAATCGTGCTGATAACGTATTAAAAAATTAAGTTCAAAGTAACAATACAAAATAATAAAATAGACAATAGATGTAGAGAGGAAGAAAAATCTTTCTTATTTCATAAAGTGTTTTCCAAGTGTATACAATGTGTGCCCAAACCCTAAGGTAATACAAAGGGGTGTCAACAACATGGTATTAACTATTGAGATCATGTGGGGAAGATCATGGAGAGGTTATGGAGGTGTGGAAGTTACAACTGTAACAATGAGAAGTAGTGGGGGATATCAACATAATGGAGAAGAGTAGTGAGAGTTATATTTGATTAGTGGACATCCATATAATGTGTATTTCATAACAGTATCGATGTAGTTGTGACGAGCGCAAAACACACCACAAAATGATTGCTCGCTAGTCAAAGATAGTATAGTTAAATTATCGTCTCCACAGGGATTGAATTTAAACAGTGTTAGAATAATCTTCAGTTGATTACTATTCAGGAAAATTAACACTTGATTTGATGATTATCAACTATGATTTATTACTAAAAATTGAGCAATTAACAATTTATCACAAAAGACAATAAATGAGCAACGAAGAAATATCAATGAGATAAATAAGGGTAATTGACTAGATAAGTGCAATATAATTGACTCGGGATCCAATTCTTGAGTTAGTTCACTATATAATACTATTGATTCTCACAAATTCAACATATAATTAGATTACACTTGAAGTTAATGTTCCTCTTTCGATTAAACGTTAATTTCAGTAATTAATCCAATTAAAATACAATAAACAATTATAACTAATAAAATGGTGGTTATGGCCTAAAGGGTAACTTCTCACGAATATTTTCCTATTTTCTAGTTCGATTAACAATTCAAGAGTCTCTTTCGATTACCTATTTGAATCACGAATTTAAACTAGAGAATAAGATGTAAATAAATTCAATATCAAGCTCCTCTTTCGATTAAGCAAAATAAGAAATAACTCCACAATACGAATTAAAACTCCATCAATTAATTACAACAATTATCAAGACTCGAATCCCTAACCAAGTCATCAAAACACCATATATGTCAACACCCTAATGGAAATTACTCCATAGCATTGGAAAAAGTCATCTCAATAAGGTTTAAAAACAAAGAAAACATCAATACTAATGATTTGATACAAACTCCCGTATTGCACCGACAGTTGGGTGAAATCTTGATTAATTCTTGTGTCTTCTTGACTTAGTTGCTTCTCAAATCTTTCGTAGGTCAAAACTCCTCTAAAAATCGTGATTTTAATGTATTTATACCATGTAGGAACGAGCCCGGACGAAACTATCATTTTCAAGCCGAAGTAGGAAGAAATACTCTGTAAAATTTGCACATGCATGGCGCGGTAGTGCATTTTTTTCAGAGTAATCTTTTTTTCTCACTTTTTGACTTTCGGACTTGGTTCTCGACCCCCAAACGTAATTCTAGCTTAATTTCTTGGGCTTTTGCTCAGATTTCAAAGCTCCAGCTTGTTTAATTTAGCTTCACATTATCTTAATAGCTCGGAATCATTTTCTGCAATGCATAAAACACGTAATAAGTGCAAAGAATTAATAATTAAGCTCAAATACAATCAAAGTATAGTAATTAGAATGCAAAATATAATTTAAAACACGAGTTCCTAGTCTACCATCTTGTGTCTTACTGTTGCCTTTTCTATGGCATTTTTTTGATGGAAGAATTCACGTTTTATATCAGAAAAGTATCAATATTATAGCACTGGTTCACAGATTTGGCACTTGGCACTTTAGGTGATATTTTGTAACCGTCATTCGGCAACTACCCTCATATATGTATTCAAACATTCATTTGTTATATTCATACGAATTTTCTGTGATGACTGATACGTCATTTTGTGTTTTAGCCTTCATTTTTGTGTTTCAAAAAATCAAATAACTCTGTTTAGCATTTCTCGATTTGCTTGTACAGATTGTGTCTTTTTTCGAAAAATTTCTATGTGAAAATTGAAGAAAATGTGAATTTTAGCCTTAAAAATGATTTGAATTGATTACGGTCAACCGATTATGTAAACGGACCCGGATCAGTATTTTGACGGTCCTAGTGAGTCCGTATCGTGATTTGGGACTTGGGCATAAGCGCGAAATTGAATTCGGAAGTCCCTAACTTGATTTGACGTGATTTGTTGAAAACTAATAATTTGAAGGTATAAAGAATTCCTGAGTTTGACCGTAGGTTGACTTTGTTGCTACCGGATTCGAATTTCGGTTTCGAAACTTGGAATAGGTTCATTTCACTATTTATGACTTGTCTGCAAAATTTGGTGCAAAATGGAGCTGATTTGACATGATTCGGATGTCCGGTTGTAAATTTGAAAGTTCTCAAGTTTCTTTGAAAACCTTCATACATTTTGATATCCGATTCGTGGTTATAGGTATTATTTTGGTATTTTGATCGCGCGAGCGAATTCGTATGATATTTTTAGACTTATGTGTATGTTTGGTTTAGAACCCGAGGGGCTCGGATGAGTTTCGGACGTATAGCGGAGTGTTTAATAGAGTTAGAATTCTGTTGGTTTTTTTGCACAGAGGTCTCAGGTCTCACAATTGCGATCATAGGATGAAGGGCCGGACCACAAGGGTCTATTATAGGAAAAAAAATTCAAATACTGGTCCATCTTATCGAAAGGAATGCTATAACACTAGATGTACAAATTTTTAATGCATTTGTATTTTACTCTAGCAAACCGCAGCCTCTTCCCCTCAAAGCATACTTTATTTCTTTCTAGCCATAAAGTCCGTGGATGTGACTTGGTGTTGAGGATTTATTGGATTGATCTATATTCCATCTATAGTGCTGCATACCCCCATAATGACCCTTTTTTCTTAAAGAGGGCAAATTCATCACACCAATAAGGTAGAATTAGCTACAGCTGACCCGGAAAAATCTGCTAAAAGTGTTGTAGAAGTGCTTCGTGGTTGTAAATAATAGAAAAGTCGTTGATTGTTTCAATGAAGCATTAGTATTATTTTATATTTGGACTGGTTGCCTGAATTTGTAAGAGAGGAACCTAATCAACTAGTTTGTTAATGTCATGGGTATACAGTTCATAGCTTTTGTTATTCGCACGGCTTGTGAATATGGAACTAATCTATCTTCCTCTTTAGGCGTTTCAAGTCTTTCTTCAGAAATTTCCTCTAATTAGTCTTTCTTTCCATGTTAACTCTGTCTGAAGTACAACATGATCATACTAAAAGGTGCATATGAATATTTTCACAAAATTCATGAACCAATAATGAAATCCTTGAATAATAGAAAGAATGAGGAGGGCTTACATCTGCCTACGCACTTGAAAGAAATGAAATCGACATATCCACTGTCACTGATACATTCATCGGGAGACCCTCCACATAGATTACAGCACCCCCGATGCTAGTTTCCCTTCTTTATCCTGTAATTTTACAATCAAAAGAACTTCAATTTCCAAGTAACAATGCATTAAAAAGAAAGAAGAAAATGGTCAATTTAATTTCAGAACCCTTCATCTGCATAGAATAGGAGAACGCAAAATATATGCATACATCACAAACAGATAATAATAAAATACTTACTCCATCTCAATTTATATGATACTCTTTCTAACAAGATAGTGTCCCAGCCAGCTTCCACTCAATTTATATAATACTCTTACTATTTTCGAACATATTAAGATATTTGACACATTTATACATGTAACAATTATCAAGACATTCAAGAATTCAAATTTTAAATTTTGACATAATGCTTGTTTATCAAACTAACTTTTCCATTTTTGCTTTAATCTTCAAATCAACTAGTACTACTTTACTACTCTCTTCTACAATTTCTTGTGATAAGTAACATATATTCCTATGCAATTATCACAGCATTCAATATTAGATGAGTTGACCCTTCCAACCCCATGATGGGCAAAAACTTTTCGCGTGTACATAACAAAACATGAATGTCAAATATGTATGTTTATACAAACACATTTACCACTTAATAAGGACAAGTAATATCTTTCTCATTTTAATTTGCAACTTTTTATTTGTTTGTTGCAAAGACCGAGTGATTGTAACTAAGCAAGCATTTCTCAGACTTACTCTTTCAGCTTGCATAACTGGTACTCGAATAAACTATATGGTTTGTATTTATTATTATGTTATCTGTGATCTGCTGAGGTATATAAGATTGGCTTTATCTGATAACATATGGCGAAATAACCTTGATTCTATGGTATGCCTAGAACAAATGGAAATATTTTTCTCAAGTCATCCATTTCAAGTAACTGATTTTTATCTGCTGGAGGTAGTAAACATTCATCATTTTTTTCACAGGTTAAAAGGTACTCCTTGGTTTTCCTGTTACTTGTATCTGTTGTGTAGGTTTTGCATATAGTCCTACGAAGAAGTTGTATTATGCCTCAATCACAAACTTGTCTTTGAATGCACCCATTATCAACGTAGGTGTAACAAATGTAATGGCTACTCGACACCAAATGAAAATCTTGTATCCATCTCCACTAACAAGCAAATATTTACATCGCACTTATTCCTCACAGGCATAATGCTGCTCAATACAGCAACAAAAAAACTATGTACTACCATTTACTGATCAAAGAAGAAAACATATGGACCAGGTAGTAGAAACTGAACCGCATCTTCATAGAGGCATCTTGGTCCAGAAAAATACTTCATCACATTTTACTAGCATGTTTACCAAATAGTGAATGCCGCCCCTCAGCAATGAGCTCCCCAGTAGCTTTATTTTTCACAAGTACACTTGTTCCAGAATAACCTCCTTTCTGACCTAAGACTCGACCAATGATCTCCAATTCATCCTGCAAATATCCCACCCAAAGAAACACATAACAAAGTCCCAAATCCATTAGTAGAGGTAGAATGCACATTAAGAAAGACTAAAAGCAGAAATGAATTTCCAAATGAAAGATGGTAGTGATCAAAGTTACCACATTGAGTTGGTTCAAAGCGTATCGGAAGTCTAGTAGCTTAATTTATGGTGTTAGCTTATCACAAAGGACTGAAAAAAATCAACTCAAACTGGGTGGATAAGCAGCAATAAGTGAAGTGCCTCAGTACCTACTAAACTGATTGGAGACTCATACTGGAGAGGCAGGTAACTAAGTATGATTTAAAATTACCCTGTTTCTTTTAAATATAAACTCCACTCCCCAAAGTTGAGTGGAGTATTTACTAACACAGGAAAACAGTTTTAGAAAGAAAAAGGGAGGTGGAGGGGGCTTGCTGCATTGTGCTCTTCTGCAATCCAACAACAAAAATGGACCTGTTTTGATGCTTGAAATACAAAACATAAAGTTAATATAGAGAGGATATTCCTACTCTTTCCCATAGAAAAACAAGGCATAAAAGCAAATAAAATCCATATACGGGCAATGGTGAAAAGCATTAGCTAGGGAACAGTCACATAAAAATGATCTATTACTCGATTCAGGCATTATCTAGGAGCAACAACTTGAGTAACTTAGAGCCTACGTCATGAGCCATTGCCAATCGCTTAACCCTAAGTGTAGTGGAAAGGGGGTGGTTCTATCCCCTATATTCCCTTGCAGAAACCATCTCAAAACATTCCTCATACCAATATACCGATACCACCACGCATCTCACATCCACTCTTTCATGTGCCTATAGTGCAGTCAAATTCTTACCATCACTTCTATTAACTCGCAATGCCTCCATTCCCTCTATTCATCCAAATTCAGACTTGTTCTTACTTAACTACCCAAACAAAGCTTAAAGTGTCTAAGTTTTATGGCACCAACTTAGGATGCAGATTAACAGATGTGACCGTTCCCTTGGAATCTATACCTGTACCTGATTGCTAAAAAGTTGATTGTGTTGTGAAATGGATCAGATTCTTCCCATCCTTAATTAGAGCTCTCAAGTTTAAATGTTGAGAATGTGAAACTCCAGGTATGAAGTGTTTTTTCCTTTAGAGAACATTAAACATGTCAAATCACTTAAGGGTTTGAATACCGAATACAAAAAAAAACAAGCAAAAAGACCCAGCTCAAGAACTATTAGTAGTTTCAACCTTCAGGAATGAAGGTTAGGGAATGAATTGTGAATGTTCGAAGAGTCGTTGGTTGTTTAAATGAAGTATTATTATCTATATTTGCGCCAGTTTCCTGAAGTTGAAAGAGAGGACCCTGATCAGCTAGTTTATTAGCAACCATAATAACTATATAGCTGACGGATTTTGTTATTCAGCACTATATTCGCATGACTTGCGCATGATGAACGCAGAACCAGTCTATCTTCCTCTGTAGCATTTAATTTCTTCCTTCACAAAATTCATGAACCAATAACGAAATCCCTGAACGATAGGAAGAATGAGGAGGGCTTACATCGGCCTTCGCACTTGAAAGAAATGAAATTGACATGTCCACAGATACATTCATTGGGAGACCCTCCACAAAGACTACAGCACCCCCGACTTCGTCAACTAGATTCGCGATGGCGCCTGATGCTAGTTTCCCTTCTCTATCCTACAAATTTACATAAAAAAGAAACTTCAATTTCCAAGCAACAATGCAGTTAAAAAAGAAGGAAAAAGTCAATTTAATTTCAAAACCCTTCATCTGCATACAGTTGCATCACAAACAGATAATGAAACACGTACTCCTTCACAATTTATATGATATTTGTTTTTCTTCGTCGGGATAAGGATGATGTCTGAATCAACTTGTGCTCAATCTACATGATACTCTTACCATTTTCGTATGTGCTAAAATGTTTGCCACTATTATATCTAAACAATTATCACAAAAGTCAAGAAGTGGAATTCATTAAATTATTCAAATTCTAAAACTTTTATATAGTGCTTCCTTATCAACTAACTTTTCAATAATTCCTTAAATCTTCAAACCAGCTATAGCTTGAATACTTTCTTCAACCTTTTCTTTCCATAATATACATTTCTATAAAATCATCACAACATTCAAGAATTCTGATTTATTATACTAATCAAAATTTAAACTTTGAAAATGGGAAGCACATAGTCAAAATTTAAACTTTGAAAATGGGAAGCACATAACACGGACTGACGAAAAAAGGGTAAATTGGGGAATGTCATACAGTGAGACGAGGAGGAACTTTGAAGGTGCAAAAAACTTGACCCGGTTCAACTCGGTTAACCCGGATGCCTCTGAGCGCATAATACTCATAGAAGCTACAGTCTGTGCCGACCCGGTGAGGATGAAATGAAAGAGACGAAACCCGGTCCCATTCTCCCTGGGTTGGTTCAAGATAAGCTTTTGCTTTATCCATTTGCTTCGTCTTCTCGGTCTGGTTGTAGAATCTTGGCGTTTCCCTCAATTTTATAAGCCTGATTGTTCTTAAGTTTTTGGTTAATTATGTCTGCAACGAATTGATGTATCTTCCTATAAAAATGCAGAAATGAATGTGAAATGTTGATTAAGAAGAGAAATTTGGGTAACGAGTAATGACTATAGGGATTGGACGAAAACCTCTCTCTTGGGTTAGCGGGTTTAACGTGAAGTAAACGGATGAACAAGTAAATATATACATACTCCGTTATTTTGGCGAAACTATTTTTCTTTGATGATTCCAATGGAATCAAATGACTTAGAGCCCGTTTGAACATAATATATATATTTTTTTTTAAAATAAATTTTTTTTTTTAAAATCAGCGTTTGTTCATAAAAATTTTAATTTTCACTTGAAAATACATTTTAGAAATTTTTGAAAAGCTATTTTTCAAAATTTTCACTCAAATCACTCACAAAACTTCAAAAACAACCCAAAATTATATTCATGTACAAACACAACTCTAAATTTTAAATACCATTTTCACTTGAAAAATATTTCCCCCCTATTTTGAAATTTTACAATTCTTATATCCAAACGCCCACTTATTGTACTATTTTTAATTATGTTTTTTAAGTATATTAATTTTAGAGTATTTCAAAAAATTTAAGACTTTATGTGCATATTCAGATAAAAATTAAGTAAATTAATCAAATCCTATTCCAAACCTCGTGACGTAAAACATATTAAAGAAAATATGAGCTGGATTATATTTTTTTAAAAGGCATCAAACATATTGCTCTCTTGGTCGAAAAGTGACATTTGTCTAAACTATTCTTTTTCAAGCAATATTTTTACATAGTTTTAAAATATATAATTATTTTTAAATAATAATACTTTTAATGCTTGAACCCATGCCAAAAAATTAGGTAAGTTAGACTTATGTACTCTTAATTTTACTATTGTTTGAAAATTAGAGGATTAAAAATATTGTATATTTATTTTCACCTCTACTTTTTTTCAGAGTTGACGTAGTTTTTTAAATACTAGCATTAATATTATCATTCGGTAGAGACAAGACCTTGAAATGATGTTGCATAAAGACCGTATTATTATTGGGATCAAAATAACAAAGCGTCAGAGAAAGAGGAAGGTGACAAAGCAAATCTTGGCGACAATAAATCAAACGACAAGAAAATTATAGTAAAAGAGGCATATTATATTTTAATATGGTTTGGTCAACCGACTTACATCAAATCTACTAATATAAAAAAAACTTATTAAGAGAAGAAATTCTCCCTCTAAACATGATTCTCTTAAGGACTACATTATGGATGTTATTGTGTTGTCTTTGTGTGAAGGAGGAATCCTCTTTAAAGAGGTCCACAATCTTTTCCTCTAAGAAAGAAATCTGCCAAATATGAAAGAATATATATATATATATATATATATATATATATATATATTCTTTTAGTAAAAGTGAAATTAGTTTGAAGTTAAGCCTTAGCGTAACTAGTAAAGTTGCTGCCATATGACCAGGAGGTCACGGGTTCGAGCCGTGGAATCAACCTCTTGCAGAAATGCAGGATAAGGCTGCATATAATAGACTCTTGCGGTCCGGCCCTTCTCCAGACCCCGCGCATAGAGGGAGCTTAGTGTACTGGGCTTTCCTTTTAGTAAAAGTGAAATTAGTTATTGTAAAGATTTTACCTTCCCCTCAAGTAACATGTAAATCCAAATATGAAAAGAAAATTAGAGCAAACCCTAACAATTCTTCTCTTTGGCCCGAATTTTCTTGACAAAGCTTGATCCACATTCTTCACAAAATCTTCATCATTGCTACTTAACATAATTAAAAGTAAGTATTGATTAAAATTTTTAGTTTTGTGCATTAAAAGTGAGCAGAGCTTAAAAATATTAGAGCTCTACATTAAAAGTGAGTATAGATAAAAGTGGAGCCCTACATTGATGGTAGGCTAGAAACTCATATTTTAGTTATAGTTTGCATTCTAATCACTGTATTTTACTTGTGGTTGAACTTAATTAATGGTAATTTGCGCTTATTACGTATTTTATGCCTTGCATGAAATGATTCCGAGCTATTAAGATAATTTGGAGCTAATTTGAATAAGTTGGAGCTTTGAAGTGTGATAAAAGCCCAAAAAATTAAGTCGAGATCACGTTCGGTGGTCGAGGACCAAGTTTGGATGTCAAAAAGTGAGAAAAAATTACTCAGAAAAAAATACACTACCACGTTGTGCCATGCGTAGCAGAGCGCGGGATGCTAGTGCAAAATTCTTGCATAGTGAAAAAATAGGCCTCTGAATTTTCCCTCTAATGTGGCATGGTGCGCCGCCCGGTGCGCCGTGGTAGTGTATTTTGTCGCCCAACTTTTTTCACTTCGTCTTGGAAAGGATAGTTTCCTTAGGGCTCGTTTCTACATGGTATAAATATATCAAAACTATGAATTTTAGAGGACTTTTGACCTTGGAAGCTTTGGGAGAGCATTGGAGGTTACAAGACATATAATTTCATCATATTTCCATCAATTCAATACGGGAGTTTGGATTGTAACATTAGATTGATGTTTTCTCACTCTTTAATTCTATTTATGATGACTTCCTCCATCATTATGGAGTAGTTTAACTTAGGGTTTGGCATGATTTGGTGACTTGGTTGTTGTTTATAGATTTGACTACTGCTTAATTGCTTGAATTTATTGGATGAGCTTTAATATAGTTGTGGTTTTATTCTTTATAGTGTTTAATCGAAAGAAGAACATCTTATTGAATATTATTGCAGCGTATTGCAGTTACCGTTTAAATTAAGATTGAGAAATATTCGCGAGAAGTTTCTCTTTGATCATTCCTACCAATAGATTCTTGCAAGTTTCACAGCACTTCACATTAGTTTATTTAAAAGATTTAGATTTAATCGAGAGAAGAGTCTGAATAGGAAGTATAAGCTAATCACCTATTGAATTCGTGAGAATCGACAGAACCTCAAGAGTGAAATATAACAGTATCATATCCAGAATAACAACCTTGAACCTATCATGTCAAAACTATTATTTCTCACATTGATAAGAAATCAACTTTGTTAATCTCTAGTTCTTTGCAGTCAATTGTCAATTACTTTACTTTAGTTGTTAATCGTAGTTCATAATCATTCCAATCAAGTAATGATCATCATGAATAGCAGATAAACCACGGATAATCCATCCCAATAGAAGTACTCTCCCGGTAAATTGGTGATACATTCAACTCTGCTCCGGCGAACATTTTTACTTCTCAAACTCGCCGCCGACGACTTTCCGCTTGAAACCGGTCCATTTTTCTCGACCCGTTAATACATTCTTGAATAGATTTTTCAAAGCAAAGTGATAGCGTAGAATTTTTGGGGTTTTAATCTTTGTCTGATATATAATTGTATCGAACACGTAATATTAGAGATCTTTTTCACAAGAGATATCCCAAAAACGTCGTCTGTATTCAACGGAACTCCGGCGAAGAACAACGGAGAAAAAGCCATATTTTTAGAGTTTAAAAGGGGCTTCCATTTTTAAGAGATTCGTCAAATTCTGAAGCGTTCTTGAGACCCATTTTGAAGATCTGGTGTTTTGTTCTTAGTTTTTTGGTTATTCTGCAAAGGGTTATATTGTGTAGATTTGGGGTAAACTCCGCTGGATTACTCTCTGAAAATTAAGGACAAAGTAACTAGGGCTCGAAATCGAGGCCCAAGAACGACCAACAGATTTTCATTGCTTCTGACAAACAAAGTTTCAGGCATTGCGATCAAGGTTTTACCGTTCCTCTTTTATCTCGATATTTGCTATTTTAGCATTAACATCATTTGTTGCCTTCATATTTGATCTTGTCCATATTCACTCTTACTAATTACATTAGAAAGAACTTCGATAAATGTTTATTATTTTGTCTTAGAATCTTTGGTTGCTAGTTTTTGTGACTGCTAGTTGTAGAATTTATTCCCTTTAGTTAGTGTAGTTTAATCTGTTGCATGTTGTACTGCCTTTTAGTTGAAGATTATATTTCGGTGATTTCTTTCTTTTTTTTTTGTAAATTTGTCGCGTGTATTGAGGTAGTGTCCCTTAGATTATAGTGACTTTGGTGAACAATGATAAGGTAAGGTCTTGGGGGGGGGGGGGAGGGGGAGAGTCATTACGGGGGATTGGGTGCGAGGGGGCAAGAGGGGTAAGGGAGCCACTAGGTTGAGAGTTGGGTCTTGAAACATAGAAACTTTGACTGGGAAGTCTATAGAGTTAGCGAAGATTCTTTGGAAGAGGAAGATTAATATAGCTTGTGTACAGGAGACTAGATGGGTAGGAGATAGGGCGCGGGATGCAGACGGGTTTAAACTATGATTTTCTAGGAGCAAGGGATGCAGGAA
This sequence comes from Nicotiana tomentosiformis, assembly GCF_000390325.3. Taxonomy (NCBI): domain Eukaryota; kingdom Viridiplantae; phylum Streptophyta; class Magnoliopsida; order Solanales; family Solanaceae; genus Nicotiana; species Nicotiana tomentosiformis. Next base: position 80,926,203 of record NC_090817.1, on the reverse strand, counting down.
TAGGGTTGGTATTTTTGTTGATAAGGACCTCCGGGATTTAGTTGTAGAGGTTAGGAGAGTGAACGACAGGCTGATGAGTATTAAGTTAGTTGTTAGTGGATTTACTTTGAACATAATCAGTGCGTACGCACCCCAGGCAGACTTGGATAAGGAAGTCAAGAGGCGTTTATGGGAGGATTTGGATGAGATGGTGCATTGTATACCGCACACTGAGAAGCTTTTTATTGGAGGAGGTTTCAACGGCCACATTGGAGCGACGTCTGGGGGATATGATGATGTACATGGTGGTTTCGGTTTTAGAACTAGAAATGGAGGGGGAACTTCACTGCTGGATTTTGCTAGAGCGTTCGATTTGGTGATAGCAAACTCAAATTTTCTGAAGAAGATGGAACACTTGGTCACATTCCGAAGCTCGGTGGCCAGGACCCAGATTGATTATCTTCTTTGCAGGAAGTCCGATAAAGGTCTTTGCACAGATTGCAAGGTCATCCCAAGTGAGAACCTCACGACCCTTCATAGGCTCTTAGTTATGGACCTTGAGATCATTAGGAAGAAGAGGAAGAGGACGGTGTATGGCCAACTTAGGATCAAGTGGGGAGCCTTGACCGAAGACAAAGCGCAGGAGTTGGGGGTTAAGTTGTTGACTATGGGAGCTTGGAATAGTAGTGGGGATACGAGCCTGATGTGGACCACTATGGCACAGAGCATTAAGAAAGTTGCCAGAGAGGTCCTAGGGGTCTCGAAGAGTTATAATGGTGGTCGCAACGGAGACTGGTGGTAGAATGGAGAGGTCCAAAGAAAGGTGAACACCAAGAAAGCAGCATATCTGAAGCTAGTAGAAAGCATTGATGAGGAGGAGAAGAGGTCGAATATGAGCAATATAATTTGTCTAGGAAGGAGGCAAAGTTAGTGGTTACGGCGTCTAAGACTACATCATTTAGTCGTTTATATGAAGAACTTGAGGGTAAAGGCGAGGATAAGAGGATGTTTAGGCTAGCCAAGGTGAGAGAGAGAAAGGACTGTGACTTGGACCAAGTGAAGTGCATCAAGGACGAAGAAGGTAGAGTTTTGTTGGATGAGGCACATATCTATCGGAGATGGCAGACTTAATTCCATAGTTTCTTGAACGAGGATGGGAACCGAGACATTATTCTGGGTGATTTTGGATCCTCCGAGAGTCATTGCGACTTTGGGTATTGTAGGCGGATTAGAGTTGAGGAGGTTGTAGGGGCTATGCGTAAGATGAGCAGGGGCAGAGCGACCGGTCCAGATAAAATCCCAGTGAAGTTTTGGAAGAGTGTGGGAAGGGCGGGCTTAGAGTGGCTTACTAGGTTATTTAATGTCATTCTTAGGACTAAAAAATGCCTGAAGAGTGGAGACACGATTGTTCCTATGTACAAGAATAAGGGTGATATCCAAAATTACAACAACTATCGGGGTATTAAGCTACTTAGTCATACTATAAAGGTGTGGGAGAGGGTGTTGGATCTAAGGGTGAGGAGAAGGGTGTCTATTTTCGAGAACCAGTTTGGGTTTATGCCAGGGCATTCGACTATGGAAGCCATTCACATTGTTAGGAGATTAATGGAACAATATAGGGAGAGAAAGAGGGACTTTCATATGGTGTTCATCGATTTAGAAAAGGCTTACGATAAAGTCCCGATGGAGGTTTTATGGAGATGTTTGGAGGCTAGATGGGTACCTGTGGCCTACATTAGGTTGATTAAAGACACGTACGAGGGAGCGAAGACCTGTGTGAGGATAGTGGGAGGGGTCTCGGACCATTTTTTGGTTATGATGGGGTTGCATCAAGGGTCGGTACTCAACCCTTTTTTGTTTGCCCTGGCGATGGACGTACTGACTCGCCACATCCAATGGGAGGTATCGTGGTGCATTTTATTTGCAGACGACATTGTTTTGATTGATGATACACGATATGGTGTTAACGTGAGGTTAGAGGTATGGAGACAAACCCTCGAGTCTAAAGGTTTCAAGCTGAGCAGAACCAAGACATAATACTTGGAGTGTTAGTTTAGTGGTGCTACTCAGGGAGTGGAAGGGGAGCTGAGGGTGGATTCACAAGTCATCCCTAGGAAGGGGAGTTTTAAGTACCTTGGGTCTATTATACAAGGGGATGGGGAGATTGATGAAGATGTCACACATCGTATTGGGGCGGGATGGATGAAATGGAGACTTGCTTCCAGTGTTTTGTGTGACAAGAAGGTACTACCAAAACTTAAAGGTATGTTTTATAGAGTGGTAGTCAGACCGGCTATGTTGTATGGGACTGAGTGTTGGCCAGTCAAGAGCTCTCACATCCAGAAGATAAAGGTAGCAGAGATGAGGATGTTTTTGAGATGGATGTGCGAGCATACCAGATTAGATAGGATTCGGAATGAAGTTATTCGGGACAAGGTGGGTGTGGCCCCTATTGAGGATAAGATGCAGGAAGCACAACTTAGATGGTTTGGACATGTGAGGAGGAGAACCACAGACGCTCCGGTAAGGAGGTGTGAGAGGTTGACATTGGAGGGACTTAGAAGAGGTAGAGGTAGGCCGAAGAAGAGTTGGGGTGAGTTGATTAGGCATGACATGGCACAGCTACAGCTGACTGAGAACATGACCCGTGATAGGAAGTTGTGAAGGTCGAAGATTAGTATAGTAGCTTAGGTAGTCTAGATTATTCATACCGGTAGTGTTAATACGTACTCTCGTATTTGGTTGGTAGTAGGCTTATTTGAATTATTTGTTTTTTTACACTATCTTGTTGTGTATGTTGTTTTACATGGTTTTTCGGTATTGTCTCGTCTTGTTTGTTGTCATTATTGTGGTACCTATGCTTTCATGAGCCGAGGGTCTATTGGAAACAACCTCTCTACCTCCACAAAGGTAGAGGTAAGGTCTGCGTACACACTACCCTCCCCAGACCCCACTATGTGGAATTATACTGGTATGTTGTTGTTGTTGTTGTTGTTTATTTAATTCCAATCCATGTGGAGACGATAATTATACTATACTATCTTTGGCTAGTGAGCATCAATTTTGTATTGTGATTTGCGCTCGTCAAATTTTGGCGCCTTTGCCGGGGATTGGCAATCAATAGTGTTCAAAATAATTTTTGGTTCTAATTCAGGAATCAATTTTATTTTATTCTTCATGGTTTTCTCTTCCGTGTGTAGGCAACAGGTTAAGATTGTTGGTGTATGACTCGATCTTCTTCAAAATAAGTAATACCCTACAAACCATAGTTGGAAAAACACATGCGACAACTGAGCAAAGAGAAAGAACCCACCAGGAAATTCTTGGGGAAATCTTCAACCCAAGAGAACATGCCTAAGAACGGTGAGGAGATAGTTGATTTAGCTGCACAGGAAACATCCCAACTGGAAGCATCCACACGGGCAGATGCTAAAGTAGATCTCAGAGTGGATGAAACGGTTGACGGGAATGAAGGACAAAGATTCAACCTGAACTGACCTCTGGTTGAAGACGAATTTGAAAATAATATGCCCAAGCTTAGACGATCACTGGGAGACTACGTCAGGCCAGTCTACAACCAAGGAGTATCTAGTGTGCGACCCTCTCCGATCGAAACCAATAATTTTGAGATCAAGCAAGGACTACTTCAGGCCATTTAGAACAATTGTGTCTTCCGTGGAAAACCTAATGAAGATCCAAATATTCATTTGATGGATTTTGATGAGATTATGAATAATTTCCAGCACAATAGAGTATCAAAAGATGTTATCTACTTAAGGACGTTTCCTTTTTCACTGAGGGAAGAAGCTAAGCACTGGTTGTGGAGTTTGCCGATTTGGTCAATTAAAACCTGGGAAGACATGACAAAGAAGTTCCTTGAAAAATATTTTTCAGCTGCAAAAACATGGAAAATCCGAAGAGAGATCCTCAACTTTGAGAAGAAAGAGACATAAACAGTGTTTGAAGCTTGGGAAAGATTTAAGGATATTATGAGAAGATGTCGGCATCATGGAGTAGACTTGTGGATGCAACTCCAAGATTTCTGGGATGGTCTAACACCCTCTGGTAGGAGGACGCCAAACAATGCAGTTGGAGGTCCTCTTATGAAGAAAACTGCTGAGGAGATTGTTGCAATTCTGAATGAATTATCTGAAGATGCAAATCAATGCCTTGCAGATGATAACCATAGAAGAAAATCAGTTGGGGTGCACCAGGTAGACTCGAACACATCAATGCAAGCCCAGGTAGACACCATGGCCAGAGAAATAAGAAAGTTAACATTGGCCAAGGTACAGAGTGAGCCGCAAGCAGCATGTGACTTTTGTGGAATGGGACACCCTACACATGAGCGTCAAGCTTCAGCTAAAGCAGTAAATGTTGTGGGGAGATTTTACAGAGGTAACTACCAAAGTGGCAATAATTTTAACTCAATGGGGCATAGGCACCCAGGTTTTTCTTAGAGTTCACCAGGTGGTAGTGCAAATGCATGGCAACGAAATAACTCCAGACCCTAGGGAAAGAGAGCTCCAAGTTTTTAAATCAGTAGAGGCAGCAATATCATCCTCCGCAGTCTAATCAGTCTAGCATGGAAGATCTGATGAAGGCCTTTATTATTAAGACAGATGAGAGGCTTGAAACCCATGGCATAACTATATGAGAACATGGCACGACCATTCGAAACTTGGAAATATAGGTGGGGAAACTAGCTAATCTATTATTTGAGAGGGTTACAGGAACTCTCCCTGCTGATACAGAGAGAAATCCAAAAGAGACAATAAATGTGGTGTCTTTGAGGAGTGGGCACGAATTGGAGGATCCCATAGCAAAGCAAAAGGACGAGTTAATTGAAGGGACATGTGGAGATTGTGGAGGAGCAGAAAAATGGCAACATTCAAAAAGGTGAAGTGTGGGTGGATGATGGTCTAAAGAAGAAGGGGAAGACTAAAGCTCAGAAGAAAAAAGAAGATGGAATTTCAATGAATGAGGAGACTGAGGAGAGCATATGCATGCATGCTCTACCTTTCCCACAGAAGCAGAGAAGAGAGAAGTTGGACAAATAATTCGGGCGCTTTCTGGAAGTGCTCAAGCAGGTGCATGTGAATATACCTTTCACAGAGGTGCTCTCACATATGCCAGCTTATGCTAAATTTTTAAATGAGATATTGTCCAAAAGGCGAAAAGTGGAAGAGACATCGGTTGTCAAGCTCACAGAGCATTGTAGTGCCATTCTGCAAAACAAGCTACCTCAAAAGTGTGGAGATCCAGGGAGTTTTACTTTACCTTTCTCTTTAGGAAGTACTAAGTTTGAAAAAATTGTGTGTGATTCGGGTGCTTCCATTAATCTTATGCCTTTGTCTATTTTCAGGAAATTGGAGGGAGAGATTGGTGAAATCAGGTTGATACCTGTGTCCTTGCAGTTGGCGGATCAGACCACAATCATACCTGAAGGAATAGTAGAAGATGTTCTAGTTCGGGTGGACAAATTTGTGTTCCATGTGGACTTCATTGTGGTGAACATAGAGGTGAATAAGGAGGTCTCTCTTATTTTAGGAAGACCCTTCTTGGCTACGGGCAGGGTAATTCTGGATATTCAGTAAAGGCAGCTCATGCTCAGAGTGGGGGAAGAAAGGGTGATCTTCAAGATGGAAGGAGTAATGGGGGCCCTAAAGGAGCAACCTGGAGAGAGTAAAACTGATAAGTGTGGGGTGTACCTAAAGAAGGCCGAAAAGAAGCTCTCAGCATGGATGTGTGCATTGGGTCGGGCGTGTAAAGGAGATCCCGACTTCGATTCAGACCCCGACTAGATGAATGAGGGAAGTTTCCATTACCTCTTACTTTTTATTTATGTATTATAGGGACATGACACAATTTAAAGTGTGGGGTGAAGGATGTAAATATGTACATGTGTGTTTGTTTTCGTTTCTTTTGATTGAAAAAAAATTGACTTTTCCCGAATGGGTTTCCTCGACTGTTTTATTGAGGGATCAAAGTTGAAGAAAAAAATAGTTTTTTTTTCTTAGATAGTGTAACAATTCCCCCTTAGTTTTTCTTTGTGCCATGGTTCTTTTCCAAGGGTTTTGCTTGAACTGGGTGTAGTTAGATTTTCTTTTATTAGGAATACTAAAGTCTTGTGCTATGGTGTTAAATGGAGATAACTACTCTTAACTTTATTGTGCCTTAAGAGTAGTAAGTGCCTTAGTTGTGAAGTCTAGGCTCAGTTATTGACTCATAGATTAGTTCCTTAAATTGGTTGATTGTGACTTTACGTAAGTGCTTTGACTAGAGAGTCGGGATAGATCTGATCCTAAGTGATTTATATGCCAACGTGTGTGGGAGGTATTTGCTGATATTCTGGGCATGTCAGTTGATGTCTAGAACTTGCCCCGTGATAGAGGCATTTCTTTGTTGAGCCAGATATATGTTTTTACCCACCTGATTAGTGTGTATCCTAGTTAGCTCCTTTGATCTTGTAACCCTACTTCTTTGGCAACCACACTGCAAGCCTGATCCTTGTTTGAATTGACTATCTGTTTGATTCTTTTACCTCTCTCGAGCACTTGAAATTGTTATTAGCTCGTAAAAGCTAAGTTGAGGTATGGTCGGATCTTTGAATGGAACTATTGAAAAAGAAGAAAGGTGCATTGTTTGAAAAATTATGAGAGTTGCTTGTAGGGAATTGAAATAAAAAAATGAGTTTGCTTGAAAAGAAAAAAAATCAAAACTTAGAAAAGAAAAAAAATTGATTCCTTGCTAGTGGTAGTTTCTCAACTTGTTTGTACTTAAAGAAATTGGGAGCTCAATATTGTTATATTGTAAAGGTTAGGATATGGTTCAACACAAGTGTAGGGTTTAAACAATGAAATTGTATGTATTAAAGTGCTCAGAAGGTATAGTCACTATATCCAAATGTATCCTACCCGTCCCGCAGCCTACATTACAACCAAAATAAAGTCCTACTTGATCTTTGACTGAATTAGCTCAATTAGTAGAGTATTATATTACTGGCAAGTCTATGATACGTCTTCTATGGCATAAGAATTTTAGTTCTGAGAGTGAGTGAATTCTTTTTATCTTGAGTTCCTAATTGTTCTTGAACTTTATTATATGTGTAACTACTGTTTATTGTTTGTGTGAGGGTATATGAATTGCAAAGGTAAGGTAAAGTCTTTGACCTCTGTGTTAGAGTAAGTGAGCAGGTTACGAAAAATGCATGATGATTTTGAGTCGAGTCTTGAGGCTAGGATGTTATGATAGGGTGCTTAGTCTGCTTTAAATATTATTGGCATGATGGGTTAGGGAAGTTGTTTGATGAAAAGGTCGTCTCTATGTGAAGTGTAGTTTGATTGCTCGGGGACGAGTAATGGTTTTAGTGTGGGGTGTTGATAGTAGGCTAGAAACCCATATTTTAGTCATAGTTTGCACTCTAATCACTGTATTTTACTTGTGATTGAACTTAATTAATGGTGATTTCCGCTTATTACGTGTTTTATGCCTTGCAGGAAATGATTTCGAGCTATTAAGATAATTTGGAACTAATTTGAACAAGTTGATGCTTTGAAATCTGAGTTAAAGCCCAAAAAATTAAGTTGGGATCACGTTTAGGGGTCGAGGACCAAGTCTAGATGTCAAAAGGTGAGAAACAAATTACTCTGAGAAAAATGCACTACCGCGCCACGCCATGCGTAGCGGGGCGGGGGCGCTAGTGAAGAATTCCTACAGAGTGGAAAAAATAGGCCTCTGAACTTTTTCACTAATGCGGCATGGTGCGCCGTCCGGTGCGTCACGGTAGTATATTTTCTCGCCCAACTTTTTCCACTTATGCTTAGAAAGGATAGTTTCGTCCGTGCCCATTCCTACATGGTATAAATACATCAAAACACAAATTTTAGAGAACTTTTGATCTTGGAAGATTTGGGAGAGCATTGGAGGCTACAAGACATAAAATTTCATCATCTTTCCATCAATTCAATACGGGAGTTTGGATTGTAACATTAAATTAATGTTTTCTCACTCTTTAAATCAATTTGTGATGACTTCCTCCATCATTATGGAGTAGTTTACCTTAGGGTTTGACATGATTTGGTGACTTGGTTATTGTTTATGGATTTGACTACTGCTTAATTATTTGAACTTATTGAAGGAGCTTTAATATAGTTGTGATTTTATTGTTTGTAGTATTTAATCGAAAGAGGAACATCTTATTGAATATTATTGTAGTGTATGCCTTAATTTATTTTGGTGATTCTTCGTAATAATTGAGAGAGCTTTTTGAGTTACATTTAAATTAAGTTTGAGAATATTCGCAAGAAGTTTCTCTTTGATCATTCCTATCAATAGATTCTTGCAAGTTTTACCGCACTTCACATTAGTTTATTTGAAAGATTTAGATTTAATCGAGAGATGAGTCTGAATCGGAAGTATAAGATAATCCCCTATTGAATTTGTGTGAATCGACAGAACCTCAAGAGTGAAATATAACAGTATCATATCCAGAATAACAACCTTGCACCTATCATGTCAAAACCCTTATTTCTCACATTGATAAGAAACTAACTCTGCTAATCTCTAGTTCTTTGCAGTCATTATTATTAATTACTTTACTTTAGTAGTTAATCGTAGTTTATAATCTTTCCAATCAAGGTTTGATCATCCTGAATAGTAGTTAAACTGGGAATTTACTAGAGCATTGTTTAAATCAAATCCATGTGAAGACGATAATCATTCTATACTATCTTTGGCTAGCGAGCATCAATTTGTGTTGTGTTTTGCGCTCGTCATACATCAAAAGTAAGCAGTGTTACTAGTGGAGCACATGCATTAAAAGTAACCAGATTAAAAGTTAGAGCTCATGCGTTAAAAGTATGCTGAAAATATGGTTGAAAATTTTCAGCATGTAGTACTTCGGACATATTTTTTGAACGTCTTCGTTATCGTCAAATTAGTCGTAGCTTCATTGAAATTCGGCTTGAACCTGTCTTCAACCACGATTCAACCATTGGAACTGATATCATTTGTTTGAATCGAAATAACAAGGCGTCATGTGAAAGCAAACAAAGCAAACCTTGGTGACTATAAGTCCGACGACAAAGAGAATTATACTAAAAGTGGTATATTATATTTAATATGATTTGGTCAATTGATCTACATTAATCATCCAATAAAAAAGAGAAAAAATTTATCCACGTGAATCTCTTAAGGAGTATATTTTGGACGTTATTATGTTGTCTTTGTATGAAGGACGGATCCTCAATTTATAGAGGTCCACAAAATTTCTTTTCAAGAAAAAAAATCTCTCAAATATGGAAGAGATCTACATTTTATTTTTAGAAAAAATAAAATTAATTATGCTATTTTATCCTTCTTTCAAGTAATAGGTAATTCCAAATATGAAAAAGAAAATTAAGGCAAACTCTAATAATTATTTATAATAAAAGATATTATACAAATTTTTAATAATTGTGATCTCTGTTCTAGCTTGTACGCATCTAGGCTAATTTTACGAGATACTTGCTATCTCTCACCAGCAATATATATCAGGTAACTCTATTCACTAAGACTTGGAGCAGATGAGAAGAAATTCATCCATGTCTTGTGAAATTTACAAGTTTTAAATTTTGAATCAAAAGAATTTTGCTTTAAACATTTGAAGCCATGTATTATCATTCAAGTTTGTGCTAGATAGGTTATTTAGTGTTACATAATACAGTAAGTAATTTTAATTAAAGTCATTTATATGTGAAACCCCTTTTCTTGTCAAAACGGGTTAATTAAACAACTTGTCTCTAAGTTAAAAGAGAAATAATTGTATCGTTGTAGTTGTGTCTTACTGTTGCCTTTCTTATGATATTTGTCTGGTGGAGGAATTCGCTTTTCATATCATAAAAGGATCAATATTATAGCTCTAGTTCACAGGGTTGGCACTTGGCATTTTAAGTGATATTTTGTAACCGTCCGTCATCCGGCAACTACCCTCATATACGTGTTCAAACATTCATTTATTGTGTTAACGGAATTTCATATACGGATTTTGGTATTTAAATATTAGTAGTCCCATGCTACGTTGTGCATGTATTCTGTGTTAAGGAATAAAATATTGTAAAAAAATACATTAGTTTGATTTTTTTAAAAATATTTATAGACAGTTAATAAGCAAAATAAAGCTATTTTTGACTAAAAGCAACACATTAATCAAGGAGACTAATTGCTGTCGATTATTGCACTATGCAAGCAAAAGTTGATCATGAACAGGATAAACCACCTAGTTTCTTTTTGTCTGCTTAACTATTTTTGTGGTAATCCCGTTATTGAAATTTGAAGGATAAAAACAAGGAGACAGTGAAGGATGTTTGGAGTAGGGGTGCTTATTGGGCGGATCGGGCGAATAATTACGTTTAACGGTTCGGCTTATCGGTTATCAGATTATAAATGTAGTAATCCACTAGCCATCCAATAAGACACAGGGCAGATTGGTATCAGATTAAAGATTATCTGGCGGTCTATCGGCTAACCAAATGATTTTTTTTTTTTTTGAAGAATCATTCAATCAACACTAAACGGTTTCAAATCAATACCAAATTTTTAATACCACTTAAGATCTAACGGTATTTTTGAATTGAAGAGTCTTCTTCCATGTTCCAATCTAGTTCATATTCAAGACTACTCATACACGTATGAATCAATCAAACTTTCAGTAACATTTGTTCTTCACAAGAAATCCAGATTGTAAAACCAAAAATCCAGAAAATCAGACTTTAATTTGTTAGATGCATGCAAAAAAGGACATAAAACCAGACAATCCAGCTATTACGGATAAAATCAGCGGACAATTCAATAAATTACTTTCAATAGTACTTTATATACATAGTGGTAAAAGTGTAAATATAAAAAATTTTAACGGGTTAACGGTTTACCCGATAAGAAAATTAAGTAATCCTCCCCCAAACCGTTAAGCCGTTGATTATAAAATCTCAATCCGTTCACCATCCATTATCCCGATAATCCGATACCAATAAGCCAATAAACCATTGGTTCGGTTCGGTTAACGATTTCAGTTCGATTTTGAACAACCCTAATTTGGAGGCTAGCACCTTTATATTTATTTTGAATATTTTTGAGAGAGGGAAGAATGTTCAAAGAGTTGAAACACCTAAACAAAAGATCAAGAACTCTATTTTTTTATTTTATTTTAAGTAGACTCTGATTTATATTGTGTACAGAGCCAATTACTTGAAAATTGGGATATCATACCAGCCGAGAAACTCAAGAGAAGAAATTTAGATTAACTTACAAATTTAATAAATTCTAATACTAGCTAACTTTAAATTTATAAATATTTATCACGACCCAAAATCCCTCCGAAGGAGTAGTGATGGTACCTAGTCTCTAAAACTAGGTAAGCCTAACACATACTGAAATGATAACATGTTCTACTAAACAACTATTAAACATGCACCGAAAATTTCTAAATAAGACAATAATCTCAACATGATACAGTATCCCAAAATCAATAGTACAACTCATAAGCCTTTCTAAGAGTAACTATATATAATGAATACATCACTGTTCCGAAATAATAGGAAACAATGGAAATAAATACAACAGAAGGTGACTTCGGAGCCTGCGAACGTCCAGCAGGTGTACTTTGAAGTCTCCAACCGCACAAGCATAAGTCTCAAAACCAACTCGATCTGAAGTACCTGATTATGCACAAAAATGTGCAGAAATATAGCATGAGTACACCACAGAGATACCCAATAAGTATCAAGCCTAACCTCGGTAGAGTAGTGACGAGGCCAGGTCAAGATACTTACCGGACATGTAAACCTGTGCAGGATATGACATAAAGTTAACAAGGAAGGAATATCAATGTAAGGCCAGTTGCAGAAAGAATTCAAATTACAATCAACAGTGAAAATAAGGGGAACACGAATAGCAATGAGAAATAACCAAGTAATTATGCAACAACGTAGTCGGGGTACAAATAAAGTATGAATGTGTTCAAGTAGGGAAAACGAAGACAACTCAACCAGTCAAATCATTCCTAATATACGAATTTCAACAATCTCACTTCTCGTAATCTCAGATCATAATTCACAACTTCCAAACGTTACACACATGGCATCTTGTGCCCACATTTTCCATATCACTTTCGCACGGCAAAATTCACGTGCTACCCGGTACATAGTATCTGTGTCAAATGCTAATAAATAATATCCGAGGGATCTATTCATATATAATAAAATAAAATTGCAGTTTCTGGACCAAAAAGGAAATCAATGATAAAATGAGTTTATTTGGAAAATATTTGGGTGAAGAGACTAACATTTTCAAATAAAATAAGGCATCAGATAAGCTACAGATTTGAATATAGAATTAAATAAATTAAAAGATAATAGCAATTCCTTTTTAAGTACAGTAGAAACATCAGATAGGGCAAGGAGATTAAGTTGAGAAATCGATTAAAGTGAAATATGACGACTATTAAAAATAATAATGTACCAAATGAAACGACGAGTTTTAACTTAAGAGTCACATAAGGTAAGAATGTTATTAATTCTTTTATTTAAAATCGTTATGTTACTAACAACTCAACAGGGTATGAGATAATGACTCGGCGTAGCAAATTCATCTTGAAAATTAATTCACCAAAATAATAGTAATAGGAAAAGGAAACATGAAATGACGGCAAAGCAGTAAACTAATGAAAACAACTCAATCCGTGAAAACCACTAAAAACCGGAAATACCAATCCTCAAAGTCTCGTACAAAAGAACCGAAGCCAACACAATATAACAAGGAATACAAAACATACAAACTGTTGCGGCGCGCAACCCGATCCCACCATACAATACGATCCTCCCTTATTCCACCATATAAATATCAATAATAATAAGTAAATATATATATATATATATATATATATATATATATATATATATATATATATATATATATATATATATATATTGCGGTGCGCAATCCGATCCCACCATATCAATATAAATCCACCCTTATTTTACTTGTTGCGGCGTGCAACCTGATCCATAAATAAATCAATAACATCAACAATCCAATACTCAATTTACAAGAACTTCTACAATCATAGGGTATGAGTACATGGCAATGAAGGAATCACGTAAAAATCAAGGAACGCAAAAAAATTACAAAAGGCAACAGGACAAGTGAAGCACGTGACAACTAAGGTTTGCAATTACGACAATTAAGGCAAGTAGCAGATAAGCACGGGGTCATGGAAGGGACTGAACAATTAAAAAGTAACAAGATAATAAAAAAGGTAATAACCTCAACTAAATCATGTAAGGACAAAATGACAAGTAAGGGGTACAATAAGTGCTAACAACGTCAAATAAAGCATGTAGGAGCAGAATAACAATGAGAAATATAACTCATCAGGACAACTCAATTAAAGGCATGGAAAGAGTCTAGATAACCTAAATCAGTCAAATACCACATAAAGCCCGTGTACCCACTCGTCACCTTACGTACACGGCTTTCACGTAACACAATTAGCACAATCAACTCGAATCCTAAGGGGTAGTTTCCCCCATACAAAGTTAGACAAGATATTTACCTTAATTCGGCCAAATCAATACGCAAATTAGCTTTTCCTTTACAAATTCACCTTCGTTTGGCTCAATCTGGCCAAAGACGACTTAAATACATCAAACAATGCGAGAAAAGACAATTTCAATTAACAAAGATATGATCTTTATACAATTTTTAAAAAGTCAACAAAAGTCAACTCCGTGCCCGTCCGGTCAAAATTCGGGTCCAAGGGTAGGTCTTAACTACTCATAGCCCCACGAGTCCATATACGTTTTTTTTAGAAATCCGAGTTCAATTCGACTCTCAAATCCCCAATTTTTTTTTCTAAACTTTGATAAAAATCTCCAAATTTTCCCGTAGATTCTCATGAATTTGATGTTAAATCTAATATATAATCATAAAATATAATTAAAAATTTATTAAAATTACTTACCCAATAGTTTGGTATGAAAATCCCTCCACAAAATCGCCTCCCATCGAGGCGAGGGTTCAAATATGACAAAATGAAGCTAAGTCTCGGAATACTCAGCTATATGCAAGCTGCAGATGTTGCATTTGCGACACGGGGTTCGCAATTGCGACAATCGCAAAAATGAAGAATCCTTCGCAAGAGCGAAACTTGAACAGTTCCGATGCCTTCGCAAATGCGACAAAAATGTCACTAATGCGGACACTGGTCTTTTGCAAAAGTGACCAGTTGGTCGCAAAAGCGACCCTACCTAGCCCGGGCCTTTATCGCAAATACGATACAGAGTCCGCAAATACGAACTCTACAGGCTTCAAAAAAATGATCATTTCTTCGCAAATGCAAGTCCCTTCCCCAGCAGCCCAGGTTCACAAAGGTGAGGACTACCTCGCAAATGTGGTATTCACATTTGTGACAAAAACATTGCAAATGCGATGGAACCACTACCAGCACTCAACAACTTAACAAAATCAATTTGAAACCCATCCGAAACTCACTCGAGCCTCCGAGGCTTCAAACCAAACACCCACACCAGTCCAACAACATAAGACAAACTCGCTCGCACGATCAAAACATCAAAATAACCTCTAGAAGCACGAATCGGACGCCAAAACGCATGAAAATCACAATGAACTTCGAGAACGTCTAGAATCGCAACCAAACGTCCGAACCATATCAAATCAACTACATATGACACTGAACTTTGCAGGCAAGTTCCATATGACAAAATGGACTTATTCCAAGTCTCAAAACTAAAATTCGAATCCGATAGCCTTAAAGCCAAGCCATGGTCAAACTTAGGAAAATTCTAAACCTTTAACTTGCAAACTTCCGCCAAATGACGCCAAAACCTTCTAGAAACATCCAAATACAGATTCGGGCATACGCCCATGTCCAAAATCACCATCCGAACCTACCGAAGCTATCGAAACTCTGATCCGAGGTCAAATACTCAAAAGTCAAACCTTGGTCGATTCTTTCAACTCGAGCTTCTCAAATGAGAGTCGCTCCTAAAAATCATTTGCGAACCACTCAAAAACCTGAGCCGATGATGCACGCAAGTCATAATACACTATGTGAAGTTACTCATAACCTCAAACTTCTGAACCGAATGCAACTGTTCAAAACGACATGTCGGGTCGTTACATCCTCCCCTACTTAAACATACGTTCGTCCTCGAATGTGCCAGGAGTCATCCCAAAGCCATCAAATCACGGCATAAGCTCACCATGCATACACCCGGGGGTGATTCCACGTCACTCAATCCATGTAGGCATGACAACGCAACTCAACTGAAGGCCTTGCTTCATCCTTAGTCCATAAACCTTAAGGCAGAGCCCAATCTTCAACATTTGCAACTCATTATATAACCCGAATCTCGCATCAATACTCTGTATAAGCCTGAACAAGCTGAATTAAGCCATAACCCCAATTCGGGGTGTCACACCTCTTTTTTCCCCCACACAACCCTTATTACGAGGTTGAGTTAGAAGAGTTTTTCCAATGAAAGTGAAATTTTGAAAAGGGATTATTTATTATTTAGAGTCGCCACTTGGAATTGAGTTTTGGTGTTCCAAGTCACCTTTTATTAAATCCCTTATCAAAAGGAAGATTTGACTCCTAATTTATGGTCTACGAAAACAGAAGACTAAGTAAGAAATTCTGTTGACTGAGGGGAAAGTGTAAGGCACCCCTTGAGTCCCATGGTTCTAGCACGGTCGCTTTATTGACTAATGTAAGGCTTAAATCAATTTTTAGCTATTCTTGTATTTTATTGATTATGGTTTATTTATTATCGCTTAATTAATAATTATATTTTATTAATTGTGCTCACCAAGATGCGGTACACACACAAGGTACTTCTTTAAAATTAAATGTTAAACCAAGGTACGGAATGTACACATGGTTATAACATAATTATTTTAAATTTAAAGGTATCAAGGCACGGAATGCGCACATGATCCTTTTATTATTTAAGCATATCAATCCAAGGTTCGAGTATGAACACATGGGCTAATATTTAAAGTGCGTCTAAACTTTTTCTAGTGTATTTAGAGTTATTCTCCTAAACTAATTTGAGATTGTGGGGAGGTCATGATTTATGGCTATAGAATTATTGTGGAAGTGTATCATTTAAATAACTATTCACAACTTAATCAACCTTAAAAATATTTGCTAACTTAATAAATTACCAATATTCTATATCTTGAGATTAATTTGATGAATAATAACATGTAACTCAAGTACTAAGAAATGAGAAGCTTTGATCTATTATGAAAAACAAGCTAGCTTTAATCTTATTTTTACATATGCCACGGTACTTAAACTATTCGATCCAAAAATTTAAGTCATCCAATAAATTTAGAACAATCGCATCTTGACAAAGAACTCCTAAAGCCCGAATTTTTAAATTTTAAAAATCAGAAAAAATCCATGATTCTATCTTCCTTTGAACAAAAGTATTTGTGTCTTAAGTCACTTTAACATGAATTTTTCCTCCTCTAAATTATGTTAGATCAATAACGAACAGTGAAAGATTCATGACTAAATTATTTATCGAACTAGCTTCTCTATAAAAATAAACCACCAAATTAATGAAAAAACTTACCAAAGTAGAAGCACTATTATTCCTTTGGGTAAAAATAAAAACATGTTCTTGCTTAAAAAAAACTTTTAACAAATAAAGGTGACAAACTTATTTATGCCAATTCTATAATTGTAGTAACTACATGATTAAACTCAAAAGATCAAAAGATTAACGTGCATCATATCCAAAATATTTAAAATAGATATACGTCAAAACAAAAATGGGTCTTTAATGTGATCTATTTGATAAAGTTAACACTTTCGATAGAATTTCTCAATACCAAAAAAATGGTAGAAAGCTTAAAATAAATATACTTGCCTTTTCAACAACTCCACCAAAGTTCTGTTCCCTCCAAAGATTTTACATATATACAACAAAACCTTATGCTTTCTTTAATAAAGAAATAATGCCAATATCTCATAAAACCAACTACAAATTAATGATATTATAAACCCAAAGCAGGCACACATAAAAAGTAAAATACTCGAATCGTAGAGAAATGAAAAAGGGTAATGAAAGAGAGAAAGAAGCGGACCTTAAGCGATGAAACCTTTCAAATATATATAGATAAGAAAAATCCAAATAAATCATCTCGTACAGTAGAGGAGATTAAACCCAATGCAAAACAGAGAATCGGAACTGAAGCTTAAGGAACAGAACTCTGACAATCTCGAACTCGGAACCGCAAACGAAATTTCGAACTCCGTCTTCAAACTAAATAACTTAAACTAAACAGTTTTCCAAATGAATCTTTTTTATAAAAGAACAATGCCTTTTTTTTAGTTCTGATTTTTCTCTGTCCGATTGCCTCTTTTTACTTTGCTCTCAATCTTGTTTTTCTTTCTTCTCCCCTTCCTCTTTTTTTGTTTGTGAACTATGGGTATTATATATAGATAGATGTGTGCAGATGAGTGTGTGTGTGATCATGTGATTGAGTGGATATGGGGCATAGGACGTGAGGAGTGGGATATGAAGAGTTGGGGAAAAGATGAGAAACAGACCTTTTTTTTTTTTGGGCCAAACTTTATCCATTTTTACTTAAGTTACTTCATTTTGTTTTCTTCCCTTTTTTTAAAAAGATATATTAAATTTTGAAGATTAACAACTATTTCTTACAATATAGGAAACTATATATTTACACGTACTTTAAAAGATACTAAGAAAGATTATTTAGCTTACTTATTAAAATTTTATATATATATATATATATATATATATATATTTTAAAAGAAATAAAATTTATACTCTAAGAATGTGACTATTTTTGTAGTTTTTAATATTTTTTTTTCAAATAAAACCTATTAAGAGTAAGATAAAAGTTTAAAATATTAACATTAGACCTAAAAGAAATATTTGCACTAAAATAGTATCGAATTTGGGTGCGGTCAAAAACTAGGTGTTCACAGCATGCCCCTCTTTGCTTGGAAACATGAAGAGTTTTCAAGCAAAGAAAATGAATAAGGTGACTGATTTTTGACCTCACTATTATTTAAAAAGGAAAAGAAGATAAAAGAAAAAAGTGCGACCGAGCCTTGGTTATAGGCAGCCTACATATCCCGGGTTATAAGGGAATCAGGTCACGTGTAGTTCAAGTGAAAAACGACTGATAGATTATGCTTAGATGGAGAGTCAAGCGAAGTTCCGTCGAGGTTCCGATTCGGGTTCCTACTATTACATCAAATGAAAAGAAAATTACATACTCTTGAAATCTAGGAGTTACAAAATTTCTATCTAAATGTCATCTGGAATCTTGTCTTGATTCTTGACCCGCTTCCCCCATTGGCTTTAGACTGAAACTTGATGCTCTCAATGTAAAAGACTATGAAATATTCTCACAGGCCTGCTTTTTGATCAGGTGATAAAAAGATGGATGTTGAAATCCTATGTCTCAGCATGCATTATGTCAAAGCTGGTTCGGCTGGTATTGAGATCAAACGTTCCACTTTCTCTGGCGAGAGATGGAATCTTATTTTTGCACATCCAATCCGTACTTTGCAAAAACAACCTGCAAACCATCAGAAACAAACAAAACGAACAAAAAATTTCTGCCCCAGTTTGCTCTAGGAAATTTTTGTGAGTTATTGAAAATTCATTAAACTATATTTGCTATTGCAGAATAAAGAATTGAAAAAAAGACACTTTTTTTTTAATAATAGGGGATGTCGTACCCTATGTTAATAAGAAGGAAGGCAACCAGGGGATGTAGTACCCTATGTTGACAATAAGATGAGGCTCGTGGCACTCTGAGATGCTACTAGGGAATGTCGTACCCTATGTTGGCAGAAAGTAAGGCAGCCAGAGGATGTAGTACCCTGTTTAGAAATAAGGTGAGGCTCTTGGCACTCTGGGATGCTACTAGGGAATGTCGTACCCTATATTGGCAGAAAGTAATGCAGACAGGGGATGTAGTACCCTGTGTTGGAAATAAGATGAGGCTCATGGCGTTTTGAGATGCTACTAGGAAATATCATACCCTATGTTGGCAGTAAAAATGAGGCTCGCGACACTCTGGGATGCTACTAGGGAATGTTGTACCCTATGTTGGCAGAAAGTAAAGCAGCCAGGGGATATAGTACCCTGTGTTGGTGATAAGATGAGGCTCATGGCATTTTGAGATGCTACTAGGGAATGTCGTACCCTATGTTGGCAATAAAAATGAGGCTCGTGGCACTCTGGGATGCTACTAGGGAATGTCGTGCCCTATGTTGGCAAAACGATGAGGCATGTGTCTCTCTGAGATGCTACTAGGGAATGTCGTACCCTATGTTAGCAATAAGAAATGCAACCAGGGGATGTAGTACCCTGAGGTGAAGATAGGGTATTGATTCCCTATAATGAAACTAAAAATAACATGATTACATGTATATTGGAAGGAAATCAAGTATTTGAGAACTTCACTTGGTGGTGTTTGTCGTTTCACGAACTGTTTCCTAAAATTGTTATGTTCCTGTTCTGAACAAAGAAAGATTCGTTAGTTTTAAAATGGTGGTCAGTTTGTGGCCTTGATTTCTTGGGTGACTTGACCTCGAGTCCATTACACTTGTTATAAAAGTTGACTCTGTCGATGGTCGTCAAATCGCCGGGAGATTCTGTCTTTACTTTCTGGAGATCTTCTTTCTCAACATCAAAACCAGACTATTTTGCGCCTATCACCACTTGTGTTTATGATGCAAACAACCTTGCTCCCAAAACAACTTTTAATTGAGTAACTTTTGTTGAACCTTGAAGCATTGTTCAGTCCTTCAAGCCTTTTGTTCGTCAGGAAAAATCACAGATGACTTTATGCCTTTGCCCATACGGTTTATGCCCAGCAATCTTTGCTTTATATAATGGGAAAACTGTAACCAGTTTTATGGCCTTTTCTTTGCTTTGCTTTGACAAAATTAGACTGAAAGAGACTCAAAAAAGTAATGCGAAAGAAAATAAGAAGGTGAACTAATAGGTATTACAACTTAATCAAGAAGTGTCCCTTTCAGAGGAAAGAATAAGAAAGGACTTATCTGGAGGAAATATGCTGACTTCAATGAATATGACATGCACTTTGGACTGGATGCCTAATCCGTTTGAACCGTCTAATTCTCAAAATCTATTGTAAACTTAACTTTGAAACAAAGTTCTTTGCCTTGACCATGCTTGTGTCGGGATGTACGAAGCCTTAAATCGATCAATGATGCCCTTTGTGGGTTTTCACCAATTGACCTCTCTCATTTGCCTTTCTCTCAACTCACAATTGCCTTATAGTGCCCGTGAAGGTTTTCACTAATAAGACTCTCTCATTTATTTTTTCTCTCTTCAATGGCTGAAGCATTACCCATAGTATACTGACTTAGCATTCTCGAAAGTTGATCAGAAGGTCTTAGCAGGGAAAGGTAAAAAGAACTATTCAACTGAATTACAACTTTTGGAACCATTTTGATGGAACAACCATCGAAAATAAAATAAAATCATGCCCCAGTTTCTTTGAATACTAGAAAAATGTGGATTTTTGTTTTGGTGTGACCGAACCCCAGAGTGAGGCTGCCTACGTATCCTTTCGGAATCAGGTCGAACGTAGTTCAATTAACATGAACTTGTTTTGATGATTTTTTTTTTAAAGTACATTGGTTCCAAAAGAGGGGAAAACAAAGAAAGATAAACAAGGCGTCAAAGGGATAACTAGGGTTGACCAGTGTTTGGGTAGCGAGAATGATAGCCTTTCGTCATCCCAACCTGAGAATGCTAAATATAAGAATGCCCCAACATAGCCATGTCATACATAGTATCTCTTGACCGCATCTACGTTGACGGATATATCAGTCACCTTTCCTTCTATATCTACCAAGTGTAGAGCTCCTTTTGACAATACTTTCTTGACTAGGTAAGGACCTTGCCAATTTGGGGCGAACTTTCCTTTTGCTTCTTCCTGGTGCGGAAAGATACGTTTCAAAACAAGTTGTCCTACCTCGAATTGTCTTGGGCGCACTTTCTTATTGTAAGCGCGTGCCATTCTTTGTTGGTATAACTGACCAAAATAAACTGCCGCCAAACGCTTTTCATCAATCAAATTCAACTGTTCCAATCGGGACTTCACCCATTCAGTGTCCTCAATCCCTGCTTCAATAATGATTCGGAGAGAGGGAATCTCAATTTCAGCAGGTATGACCGCTTCAGTTCCATAAACCAATAAGTAGGGTGTTGCGCCAACTGATGTACAGATAGTTGTCCGGTATCCCAAAAGAGCAAAAGGTAGTTTCGCGTGCCATTGTCTAGACCCTTGGATCATCTTCCTAAGAATCTTCTTGATGTTCTTATTCGCAGCTTCAACAGCTCCATTAGCTTTGGGACGATAAGGAGTAGAATTGCGATGCTTAATTTTAAATTGTTCACATACCTCCTTCATCAGATGACTATTCAAATTAGCAGCATTATCCGTGATAATGATTTTTGGAATACCGAAACGACAAATGATGTTGGAGTGAACAAAGTCTACTACCGCTTTCTTGGTAACTGCTTTCAATGTAATAGCTTCCACCCATTTGGTGAAGTAATCAATTGCAACCAAGATGAATCTGTGCCCATTTGAAGCTTTTGGCTCGATTGGGCCAATGACGTCCATTCCCAAAGAAACAAAAGGCCAAGGAGCCGACATAGGATACAACTCTGAAGGAGGCGAGTGAATCAAATCACTGTGAATCTGACACTGGTGGCACTTGCGAACAAAACGAAAGCAATCTCGTTCCATAGTAAGCCAATAATATCCTGCCCGAAGGATTTTCTTTGCTAGAACATATCCATTCATGTGCGGACCACAAACTCCCGAATGTACCTCATTCATAATCATTTCAGCTTCTTTGGCATCCACACATCTCAACAAATTCAAATCCAGAGTTCTTTTGTATAGGATTTCCCCACTCAAAAAGAAACCATTAGAGAGTCGCCTAATAGTTCTCTTTTGATCCCTATTAGCATGTTCCGGATATTCTCTTATTTTCAGAAACTGTTTAATATCACGATACCATGGTTCACCATCTGGTTCTGCTTCAATTGTATTGCAATAACCATGTTGATACTGAATTTGAATTTCTAATGGGTCAATGTGAGTATTACCCGGATATGGAAGCATTGAGGCTAGGGTGGCCAAGGCATCAGCTAATTCATTGTGAAACCTGGGAATGTACCTGAATTCGATGGACTTGAACCTTTTGCTAAGATCCTCCACACATTGTTTATATGGAATGAGCTTGATGTCTCGAGTCTCCCAATCACCTTGAGCCTGCCGAATAAGCAAATCTGAATCTCCCATCACCAACAGTTCATGCACATTTAGATTTATTGCCATGTTCAGACCCATGATGCAAGCTTCATATTCTGTTGTGTTGTTTGTACAAAAAAAATGAAGTCGCGCCATAGCAGGGTAATGTTGCCCAGTAGGTGATACCAGAATTGTCCCAATCCCTACGCCTTTGATGTTGACAGCCCCATCAAAGTATAGTTTCCAAATTTGACTGTCATCTTGGACTACTTCTTCAACTAAATTAACCTCTTCATCTGGGAAATATGTGTTCAAAGATTCATACTCATCATCAACCAGGTTTTCTGCCAGATGATCAGCCAAAGCTTGTGCCTTCATGGCAGTGCGAGTGACATAAACAATATCAAACTCTGTGAGCAAGATTTGCCACTTTGCCAATTTGCCTGTTGGCATCGGCTTCTGAAAGATGTACTTCAGGGGATCCATTTGGGATATGAGGTAAGTTGTATAGGCCAAAAGATAATGCCTAAGCTTCTGGGCGACCCAGGTTAAGGCGCAACATGTCCTTTCCAAAAGAGTGTATTTGGCCTCAAAAGTGGTGAACGTTTTGCTCAAATAATATATTGCTTGTTCCCTTTTGCCTCTGGCATCATGTTGACCCAGAACACAACCAAAGGAACTATCCATTACTGACTGATATAAAAACAGAGGCCTATCAGGTTCCAACGGGACCAAAACAGGGGGATTTGACAAATATTCCTTGATCTTATCAAAAGCTTCTTGGCACTTATCTGTCCACTTGATAGCGGCATTCTTTTTCAACAACTTAAAAATAGGCTCACATGTGGTTGTAAGCTGCGAGATGAACCTCCTAATGTAATTCAACCTCCCGAGTAAACTCATGACTTTTGTTTTGTTCTTCGGGGGAGGCAGCTCTCGAATGGTCTTTATCTTGGAGGGATCTAACTCAATGCCTCTTCGACTAACTATAAAACCCAAAAGCTTCCCAGAAGGAACTCCAAATGCACATTTAGCTAGATTGAGTTTGAGATTGTACCTTCGTAGCCTTTCAAAGAACTTTTTCAAGTCTTGCACATGGTAAGCTTGTGTTCTCGACTTAATGATCACATCATCAACGTACATTTCAATCTCTTTATGCATCATATCATGGAATATGGTAGTCATGGATCTCATGTAAGTTGCCCCTGCATTCTTCAAACCGAATGGCATGACCCTATAACAATAAGTTCCCCATGGAGTTGTGAAGGCGGTCTTTTCTGCATCTTCTTTATCCATCAGAATTTGGTGATATCCGGCATAACAATCCACAAAAGATTGGATTTCATGTTTAGCATAATTATCAACAAGGATATGAATGTTGGGTAAGGGAAAGTTGTCCTTTGGACTTGCTTTGTTTAAATCCCTATAGTCAACACAAACTCTGATTTTCCCATCCTTCTTTGGCACTGGCACAATATTTGCTAACCATGTAGTGTATCGGACGACCCTGATCACATTTGCACTTAGTTGCTTTGTGATTTCTTCTTTAATCTTATCACTCATGTCTGTCTTAAACTTCCTTTGTTTTTGCTGGATTGGTGGAAAATTAGGATGTGTGGGAAGCTTATGGACCACTAGATCGGCACTCAAACCCGGCATGTCATCATACAACCAAGCAAATACATCTCTGTACTCGAACAAAACTTGAATTATGGTATCTCTCGTCTTTTGTTCAGTATGAATGCTTATTTTTGTTTCTCTGGTTTCTTCAGGACTTCCCAGGTTAATTGCCTCAGTTTCATTTAAGTTAGGCTTAGGCTTATTCTCAAATTGATCCAATTCCATTTTTATTTCTCTAAAAGCCTCATCTTCGTAATACTCAACTTCTTGATTCATTATTTCGAGATTAAACAGCTTTTTAAGATCTGGGCATGAATTCTGCGTGCATGTCATGTATTTAAAGCCAGCATTATCGAAACTGAAAATGATAAGAAATTAACAAAAATTAGGGAAATAAAAAGATAGAATTGAATTTGAAAGGATAGAAGGGTTAACATCACAACAAAGCAATTAAACTAAAATATCTAGATTACAACCCTTAAAATAATCCAAATACAGAAAAAAAACAACAAAACAGGCTACCAAGACTCCTTCCTGATGGGAAGAGGAGTTGCTTCCCAGTTGCTGAGCGAGGTATCTGGACCAATCAGTTGAACACTTGCACGGCTAGGGCCCTCCCCAACTTGAACCATATTGATCTCATAAAACATCTCCTTCAGACCCTGGCAAACTCCGTCAATGTCATCCTGAGTAGAAGGATTTTGGACTTCTTCAAATTGTGGCTTGACAAAAGAGTAGGCAATGTGAGGGATTGGTTTGGACAGATTCCAACCATTCTTTTTGCGGGCCTTGGCTCTGTCTATGTCAGCTGATGTTGGTTTAAAGCCCAAGCCAAAGGTATTTTTCTTCGAAAATGGAGCAATGGGGTTCACAATTCCTTGCAGAGAGGATCCCAATCCTTTTCCTGGTTCATAGCCGTTCCTCAACATCAGCGAAGCTACCATCATAGATTTGGCTGAAAGACGAGGATGCAGAATTGGTTTTCCTTCTTCCACTTGGTCTACCTCAATCACCTCAAATGCTTGATATATGATAGATTCACATCCTTCCTTGGCGTCAATATATGGAATGGACGGGTCTTTATAGACAGATGAGTCGTCCTCCCCATGAATAATAATTTCTTGCCCGTCACACTCGAATTTGACTATTTGATGTAGGGTGGATGGTACTGCTCTGGCCATATGGATCCACGGCCTTCCCAAAAGAAAATTATAGGAAGTTTTCATATCTAACACTTGAAAGACAATGTTAAAATCAACCAGGCCGATTGTCATGGTGAGTTCGATTTCCCCAATAGTGTCTCTTTTTGAACCATCAAAAGCTCTGATGCTGATATTACTGGTTCGAATTCTGTTAGTGTCGATGTTCAGCTGTTGTAGAGTAGAAAGAGGACACACATCTACACTTGAGCCTCCGTCAATCATGACTCCTTTTACGTAGTGCCCTTCACATTTGACCATAAGATGCAAAGCTCTATTGTGGCTAGCCCCTTCCTCAGGCAAATCATCATCGCTGAAAGTAATTCTATTTACTTCAAAGAATCTTTCAGCCATTTTTTCTAGCTGATTCACCGTTGTCTTTTTTGAGACATATGCCTCGTTCAAAGTTTTGATCAACACACGACGATGCTCTTCTGAATGCAAAAGCAGAGATAACAAATATATCTGAGCAGGAGTTTTCCTTAGTTGGTCAATGATTGAGTAGTCTTGCAATTTCATCTTCTTAAGGAATTCCTCCGCTTCTTTTTCTGCAACGGGTTCTTTCACTGGCAAATGACTTTCCCTGGCTTGCTTAGCTTTTCTCAATTCCTCTGGTGAATAACACCTTCCAGAGCGGGTCAAGCCCTCCATTTCACCTGTTTTTTCAACTATCTCTTTTCCTTTGTATGTCATGACAGTCTTGTTATAATTCCAGGGAATAGCTTTTGTGTTTGTCACTAGGAGTTGGGCAACAGGTCGGATCACGACTGGCTCTGTTATATTCCTCAAACCATTATTTGAAATAATCTTTTAAATTCCCCCGGGGATGTAAAGTTTTGGCCCACCCAATTGAACCTCAACCTTTTTTGTGCTTCCAGGAACATAGAGAATCGTTTTTTCAGAACATGCCAAGTTCAAACTAGAATTCGCACCTTTCACCATCAATGGTGCCAATTGCGGCAGGCTCACTATCACTTTTGGTTCTGGCCCTATGGTTCTAACAACCATCTCTGTCTTGCCAGACTGCTTATAATCCCGATCATCACAAATCATCCCAATAAAATGTGTATTATCATGAGTTGGGAGCGGATTGTTTGTGATATTAGGAGTATCCTCATTGTTTGTTACCACAATTGCCTTTGCTTCAATCAAATTTTCAATGGCTTTCTTTAATGTCCAACAATTTTCAGTACTATGCCCTTGGGTGTTAGAGTGATACTCACATCTTGCATTTGAGTCAAAACCTTTTGAATTTGGATTCACATAACGCGGCATAATAGGTTCAATCAACTTCAACTGCATCAACTTTCGAAATAGGCTTGTATACGATTCTCCAATTGGGGTGAACTCTTTCTTTGGCTCCTGTTCTCTCACATATTCTTGTCGGGGATGAGGATTATATGGTGCCTGAAAATTCGGCCGGAGTTAACGGGAGCCTTGTGGAATCGGTGCCCGCCATTGTTGGTGATTGGGAGGCCTAGCATAAGCCTGAGCATTAAACATTGTGTATTATTACAGGGGAACTGAGTATCGGGGACCTTGAGGCGGATAATAATGTTGAAGAGAATTGGATAGTCCTTGTTGGAATTGCACGTAAGAAGGAGCTATTCCTCTTTGAACTCCCCCGAACCCAGATGCCATCATGGATCCTTCCTCCTTCTTTTTTCGATTTCCAAAACTGCCTGACCAGCTTTGAATTGCTTGTGTGGTCGCCTTAAGGGCTGCATGACTCACAATTTTTCCCGACTTCATGCTATTCTCAACTATTTCACCAATCTTAATTGCCTCAGTGAAAGGTTTACCAATGGCGGCCAGCATGTAATGGAGGTAATCAGGATCCTGAGCTTGGAGAAAATAGTCAATCATTTCTGCCTCTTTCATTGGTGGTTTGACCCTAGCAGCCTGCTCTCTCCACTTGATTGCATATTCTCTGAAGCTTTCTATTGGTTTCTTCTTTATGTTGACGAGAGAGGAGCGGTCTGGCACTATATCAATGTTGTACTAAAACTGTTGGACAAAATCTTGAGCCATGTCATTCCAAACGTGCCAGTGAGAGATGTCTTGATCTATGAACCACTCTGAAGCAATTCCTGTCAAACTTTCCCCAAAATAAGCCATGAGCAATTCTTCTTTGCCTCCCGCTCCCCTTAATTGGTTACAATACCTCTTCAAATGGGCAACGGGATCACTATGCCCATCATACTTGTCAAACTTGGGGGTCTTGAAGCCGGGTGGAAAATGAACATGGGGAAACATGCATAGATCGTTAAACGAAACACTTTTGTGGCCCCCCAAACCATGTATGTTTCTCATGGTTTGTTCCAAGCTCTTCATTTTTCTGGTCATTTCCTCTTGTTCCATATTCTTTTCGTGCTTTTCGATCTCAATTGGGAACACGTTATGAGGAGTATGCTTGTATGAATCTGGAACCTTTAAAGTCAGTTCTGGAGAGTAATGTTGGGCATCATGAGCATCCAGTTGTGGATCATTATTGGACTTTTGAGCAAGAGCCGGTTGAGGGACAGTGAAAGTATGGACAATGGGTATAGTAGGTGGGTCATTTCTGAGAGGTGCGATTGGAGGACGTAGAATGGAGGTACTGGGGATAGTGGTAAGGTTAATGCTCGGACTGAATCCAGGTTGGTACAATGGGTTTCTTGTTATGGAGATAGGCACTTGAGTGGCAACTGACACATTATGAAGATTATCCGAAGGCCCTATGGGTAGTGAGGGCGGTGCTTGTCCATTCACCCAGGCTTGGTACATCTCTGCCAATTGTTGCTTCAACACTCTTACTTCTTCAACCAGTCCTGAACCTTGTTCAACCAATTGTCCATGGACATCATCATTATCTGACTCATTCTCACTGTTGTTTGCCATTCTACTTTTTCCTTTTGATCTCGTGTTGTAAGGGTGAGTCGCCAGTTTAAACCACAAACCAACCACCTCTGTTTTACTTTATCTTTTAAAATGACAAATAACAAACGTGTTAGAGTTAGGCATTTTACAGATATTAATCACACATTATATGTCATGCACCTAATGCCATTTTCATTTCTAAAATGATCTTGGAAGGCTTTATGTTTCATCCCAGCTTATTGATTTATTGGTTTATTTTCATCTTGAATTTAATGTTTTTTTTTCATTTTTTAGATTAATTATGGTTATGATCGCATCCGATGAGGATTGCCTACGTATCATGACGCCGCATGAATCAGACCATTACGTAGTTCAGGGAAAAACAATAATAGTAGTTTTTTTTTTAACAAAACGAAATAATACAATAATAGAAAGGACATTACATTGAAAATGACTTACCAAACTCTGACAAGACTAAAAGACAGCGATTTTAAAGATTCAACAATGACTCAAACTAAAACATAACTACTACATGAAAAGTTCTAACAACTATGACTATAATTCAACTCCACAATCTTCTTGCTTTCAAACACTGGAACATCTGCTCATGGCGGGGCTTGCCCTGGTTGACCCCCTAATGTACGGTACATCATTTCTAACTCTGCTGCAAGATGACGGGCAAAAGTAGGTGCATGCTTCAAAAACTTCTCATAATCCATCCCTTGGCAGTTCACATAACTTTGAGCGGTATAAACAGCTAAATTATGGACTTGCTCTTTGAAGTACTGGAAATTCTGGTCTCGATCTTGTAACTGCTACTGGCGAGTGGTGGCTATCTCCCTTATGTGGCCCTCACGATCTAAGGATGACTCCAACTGAGCCCGGAGTGTAGCCTGCTCGAGTCTCACCTGAGCCATCTCCCTATCAAAATCTGCATGCTGGTATTCTCTATTGTATCTTCTCATTTCTTCCAACTGTGCATGGAGCTGAGCTTCTGAACGTACCCAATGGGCCTTCTCTCTCTCGAATTGAGCCCTCTCTTCTTCAAATTTTGTTACTTGGCGATCCTTACTTGATTCGGCCTTCTCATTTAGCTGTACGATCTTTTCCTTGGCTTTGTCCAACGCCTTTTCAGTCTTTGCCAAGAGGGAATCACAATCTTGCACCTTTTCCATCAGATTGGCAATGGTTCTCTGGTCTTTCCAACTTCTCACTGGCACTTCAGAGGCTTTCTTCATCTGTTGAAGTTGAGCCACGAAGGGCTTCATTTTTGCGGATCGGAGTCTTCTTTTCCCCTTCGGCTTCTTGTTCTTGCAAGTCTTTCTCAAAATTGAGGTTTCTCTACCTTTCTTCTAAGGCATGAATAGTTGTTTTGTATCCCTTTACCCGTTCACCCCAGGCCAACCATTCTTGGATTTTATCATCAAAGGCTTGAACATGCGGCCTTTTTGTGGGCCTTTTGGGCTCTGGCACATCATCCACGCGAGACCTCTTCCCAAACCATATAGCATAACCCGGATCTACCTCACCTCTCGCAGGATCTGGCACCTGAGTATCATCTTTCAAGTAGCGACAACCATTCCAAATTTGCTGGATTAAAGCTTCGGGGAGTGGGGCTTCGGGGTGTAGCTCAATCACTTGCACACTCAAATCTTCATCCTTAGGTACTACTTGATACCTTCCTAGCTGTCTTAGAACTCTGTGTGGCGCATACGGCTGGACACTTCTCAAACCCAACAACAGCAAATAACTTTTTAGGGCCGACATGTGTATCACCTCTCTTACCGGGAGCCATCCCAAAGTCCACTCAATTTGACTTGCATTTAAAGATCTAAGGTGGGATATCCAGGCTTCCACCACTTCTGGAGAGTTGTAATCTTTTACTCTTTCTTCGTAACTCTCAATGAAATTGTCCTTGCTCGGACTATAGCTCATGAACTTGGGGTGATGTCGGAGATGCTCAATCAACCACATTTGTAACAAAATATTGCACCCTTCGAAGAATTTTGCCCCGGACTTGCACAAAGTCAACGCTCGATAAATGTCTGATACAATGATCGGGGCAAGAGTGTGATGTTCTTTGGTAGTGAGGACCTGTACAACCCTGGCTATACGGGTATCAATTGTTCGCTCCTCATTTGGGAAGACCATAATTCCCAGAAACGCCACTATGAAGGCGAAGCGACAATGAATCTGTCATGTGTCTTTGTCCTGCTTGTTGTTAAGGCCCTTTTCATGCATTTCAAACTCATTTGGCTGCCCGAACCTAGAGTACAAGAAGTAGAAAGAACAACACCCTTCTACTACGTTGGTCTTTCTAATTTGCTTACTGATGTTCAGAAGATCGAAGAATCGGTGTACAGAAAGAGCCCTTGGGAATATGAGCTCCTGGTTTCTCAAATCCCTACCAAACCCGGAATATCCAGCTATCTCTTCTAAAGTGGGAGTTAGCTCAAAATCGGAGAAGCGAAAGACATTGTGAACGGGGTCCCAAAAAGTCACTAGTGCCTCAATCAAATCGTCCCGTGGTTTAATTTTCATAATATCTGTAAGGGCTCCCAAGTGCTTGGTGACCTATTTCTGACCATCTTCTCCTAAATCATACCACCACATCTGAAGCTGAAGTGGAGCCTCGTCTACAACTGTGAATGGTGTGTTCTGGATAGTGCTCATTTTGTACCTGTGGGTGGTTAAGGTTAGGGTTGACACTAGTCTCAAGAGACAGAACCAATGCACTCTTTTTGCAAAACAATCTTTTGTAAATAACTCAATTTTAAGAAAAATCAACGAGAAGGGGGGCTATTTTTGCAATTGTGACCAAAGAAAGGGTGGCTATTTTTGCAATTATGGCCCCTTCTTACTTTCAAGGATAGCTTTAGGGTCGGGGAAGGGCATTATGGTCAAAATGATTCCCAATTGACAGACACGTCCGTTCTTGCGAGAACAGCACTTCAACAATTTTGAAGATGTTCTAAGGCTATTCTGACAGGAACGATTTGGGATTAACCGAAGCTGGGTTTGCTTATTTGTGTTTTTGATTAAAAAAAACACTAGACACATTTTTTTTAGTTATTTTATAAAAATGGGGCCGAACCCTATGAAGGTTGCCTACGTATCTCACATCCGGTGAGAATCAGACTCGCGTAGTTCGTAAATATTTCAGGAATAGGATGACACCTTTTTTTTTTTTGAAAAATTCAGGCTTTTTTTTGGGGGGGGTAAATACTGAGATTTTCGAAAATCGGGCAAATTTTCTCCCTCATATTTTCTTCTTTCTGGTTTTCCCTCAATATTTTATATTTTTATTTTATTTTAGAAACCGGTCAACATGCACAAACCAAATCAAACATAATGCACAAGTAGCACATAAGATGCATCAGGATGGTCTTGTAATTTCGGGTACACCTGTCCTAGACAGACCCAACCCCTGTGTTGAGTCCCCAAAGTCAAATGCACATGATGCAAACAAACGTTCCTACTAGGGATCCGACATGAGGCTATGTTATTCTAGGTTTAAATCCTAAGGGGAGTGTTTTAGACCTAGCTTACCCAAGCGGACAGCTCGAGCCGAGGTGGGGGTAACGTACCGGGAGCACGAAAGTCTACCCGACCTAATTACTGACCCAACCTCGTTCTAATTGGTATGACTTCTAACAGAAAAGTGGGCCACACGCATGTGTGCACCATAAATTCAGAAGACTCAGAAGGGAGGCGTAAGAAGACAATTTAATACAATTCAAATAATATTAAAGCGGTAAATAAGCGACAATTAGCACATTAGACCCAAAAATATATTAATAACATCAAATGTATAAAGCCAAGTATAAATCATCTTATAAGCTCGAATTCTGAACCCCGAACCAGAAGTTCTGGGTTCTTGTCCCCAGCAGAGTCGCCAGAGCTGTCACACCTCTTTTTATCCCCACACAACCCTTATTACGAGGTTGAGTTAGAAGAGTTTTTCCAATTAAAGTGACATTTTGAAAAGGGATTATTTATTATTTAGAGTCGCCACTTGGAATTGAGTTTTGGTGTTCCAAGTTAACTTTTATTGAATCCCTTATCAAAAGGAAGATTTGACTCCTAATTTATGATCTACGAAAACAGAAGACTGAGTAAGAAATTCTGTTGACTGAGGGGAAGGTGTAAGGCACCCCTCGAGTCCCGTGGTTCTAGCACGGTCACTTTATTGACTAATGTAAGGCTTAAATCAATTTTTAGCTATTCTTGTATTTTATTGATTATGGCTTATTTATTACCGCTTAATTAATAATTATATTTTATTAATTGTGTTCACCAAGATGCGGTACGCACACAAAGTACTTCTTTAAAATTAAATGTTAAACCAAGGTACGGAATGTACACATGGTTATAACATAATTATTTTAAATTTAAAGGCATCAAGGCGCGGAATGCGCACATGATCCTTTTATTATTTAAGCATATCAATCCAAGGTTCGAGTATGAACACATGGGCTAATATTTAAAGCGCGTCTAAACTTTTTCTAGTGTATTTAGAGTTATTCTCCTAAACTAATTTGAGATTGTGGGGAGGTCATGATTTATGGCTATAGAATTATTGTGGAAGTGTATCATTTAAATAACTATTCACAGCTTAATCAACCTTAAAATTATTTGCTAACTTAATAAATTACCAATATTCTATATCTTGAGATTAATTTGATGAATAATAACATGTAACTCAAGTATTAAGAAATGAGAAGCTTTGATCTATTATGAAAAACAAGCTAGCTTTAATCTTATTTTTACATATGCCACGATACTTAAACTATTCGACCCAAAAATTT
Organism: Nicotiana tomentosiformis; assembly: GCF_000390325.3. Taxonomy (NCBI): domain Eukaryota; kingdom Viridiplantae; phylum Streptophyta; class Magnoliopsida; order Solanales; family Solanaceae; genus Nicotiana; species Nicotiana tomentosiformis. Next base: position 80,893,388 of record NC_090817.1, on the reverse strand, counting down.
AAGTCATCCAATAAATTTAGAACAAACGCATCTTGACAAAGAGCTCCTAAAGCCCGAATTTTTAAATTTTAAAAATCAAAAAAAATCCATGATCCTATCTTCCTTTGAACAAAAGTATTTGTGTCTTAAGTCACTTTAACATGGATTTTTCCTCCTCTAAATTATGTTAGATCAACAACGAACAGTGAAAGATTCATGACTAAATTATTTATCGAACTAGCTTCTCTATAAAACTAAACCACCAAATTAATGAAGAAACTTACCAAAGTAGAAGCACTATTATTCCTTTGGGTAAAAATAAAAACATGTTCTTGCTTAAAAAAAACTTTTAACAAATAAAGGTGACAAACTTATTTATGCCAATTCTATAATTGTAGTAACTACATGATTAAACTCAAAAGATCAAAAGATTAACGTGCATCATATCCAAAATATTTAAAATAGATATGCGTCAAAACAAAAATGGGTCTTTAATGTGATCTATTTGATAAAGTTAACACTTCCGATAGAATTTCTCAATACCAAAAAAATGGCAGAAAGCTTAAAACAAATATACTTGCCTTTTCAACAACTCCACCAAAGTTCTGTTCCCTCCAAAGATTTTACATATATACAACAAAACCTTATGCTTTCTTTAATAAAGAAATAATGCCAATATCTCATAAAACCAACTACAAATTAATGATATTATAAACTCAAAGCAGGCACACATAAAAAGTAAAATACTCGAATCGTAGAGAAATAGAAAAGGGTAATGAAAGAGAGAAAGAAGCGGATCTTAAGCGATGAAACCTTTCAAATATATATAGATAAGAAAATTTCAAATAAATCGTCTCGTACAGTAGAGGAGATTAAACCCAATGCAAAACAGAGAATCGGAACTGAAGCTAAGGAACAGAACTCTGACAACCTCGAACTCGGAACCGCAAACGAAATCCCGAACTCCGTCTTCAAACTAAATAACTTAAACTAAACAGTTTTCCAAATGAATCTTTTTTATAAAAGAACAATGCCTTTTTTTTTAGTTCTGATTTTTCTCTGTTCGATTGCCTCTTTTTACTTTGCTCTCAATCTTATTTTTCTTTCTTCTCCCCTTCATCTTTTTTTTTTTGTTTGTGAACTGTGGGTATTATATATAGATAGATGTGTACAGATGAGTGTGTGTGAGATCATGTGATTGAGGGGATATGGGGCATAGGACGTGAGGAGTGGGATATGAAGAGTTGGGGAAAAGATGAGAAACGGACCTTCTTTTTTTTTTTGGGCCAAACTTTATCCATTTTTACTTAAGTTACTTCATTTTGTTTTCTTCCCTTTTTTGTAAAAGATATATTAAATTTTGAAGATTAACAACTATTTCTTACAATATAGGAAACTATATATTTACACGTACTTTAAAAGATACTAAGAAAGATTCTTTAGCTTACTTATTAAAATTCTAAGTAAGTAAGCTACTTACTTAGAATATATATATATATAGATGATTTCTTTTAATTAGAATTTTAATAAGTAAGCTAAAGAATCTTTCTTAGTATCTTTTAAAGTACGTGTAAATATATAGTTTCCTATATTGTAAGAAATAGTTGTTAATCTTCAAAATTTAATATATCTTTTTAAAAAAAGGGAAGAAAACAAAATGAAGTAACTTAAAGAAATAAAATTGAGAAAGTGCAACTAATAAAATTGTATTTTTTTAACTAATTTTTTTTTTAAAGAAATAAAATTTATACTCTAAGAATGTGACTATTTTTGTAGTTTTTAATATTTTTGTTTTTCAAATAAAACCTATTAAGCGTAAGATAAAAGTTTAAAATATTAACATTAGACCTAAAAGAAATATTTGCACTAAAATAGTATCGAATTTGGGTGCGGTCAAAAACTAGGTATTCACACGGGGTACAATCACATGATGTTCCACACAACTTCGATGCCCGCGGCAATAACTTTCGACCAATATAACTTTCCAATAACAACTTGGGTACCGATAATACACTTCATATCGATTAAAATCTTATTCCGGTGCTCTGCAATGCTGCCCATGATAAAAGAAACACGGAGAAACGCATAACCACCCATGAAATCAACAAGTCAAGAAGCTCTTTCGTTTGTACACCAAGCAAGCAGCCCAACTGATAATTCATCATGGAACCACACAGATTCTCACACAATACGGATCGTACACCAAACTAGCAATAACTCAGATATGCAGCAAAATTACAAGGAAAGCAAGGTATGAAGGTTATTTAACAAGTACAACAGATATAACAACAAAAGTACAATTTCATTAACTCATCCCACATAGGGAAAATAAAACACCAAATAAACACAAGGAATGGATATCCCATATAACATCCGTTGCGGCATACGGCCCGATCCCAAATATATCAATCCACATAGGGATACTCATCGAGCCAAAGTGCTCGGGTTCATTGATCACACGAATGCTGATATTAAGCACGATAGAGTGCACAAGTATAACTGTGGGAAAATGAATAGAAATAATACAACATGGAGGAGAGAAAGCACAACTAAGGTGCAATAAGCAAATCAACATCACGAGGGCGATCTTGCCCACTTCGCCATAAGGCCTGAACATGATTACAATATGCGTGAGAACAATCATACAACCTTACAGCATATCATAGTATAAGAGAGGAGCACATAACATAGACTAGGGTACAAATAATATCCATTCTGCTCGGTAACATAACCGTGATATCAACTTCATAAGACTACCTCATAAGTGGGTATTTTGACTACTTATTTGCGCCTTTTAACTTTTATTTTAGTTTTAAAATGTTGAAAGGTATTCCCGAAAACTGTTGAAATATGCTTACTTGCAGGAGTATTAGAAAATGAGCCATTACAATGAAATCAAACTCAGGAAGAGTGCTTTTGAACAAAGACAAAAATCAAGCACAAAAAGCTAAAGTGCGGACCGCAGAATTCTGTGTGCGGCCGTAGAACATGAAGAAGAATTAACAGATCTGCAATGTAAGGTGAGGACCGCACAATAATTGTGCGGCCGTAGAAGTCAAGCTCAGAGAGTTCCAACTCCAAGCCCAGCAAGAACTGCGAACTGCACTATAGTTGTGCGGCCGCAGAAATAAAATATGCGGCCGCACACAGAATTGTGTGGTCCGCAGAACTCAAGAGACGCGGCCGCAGTGCAGAATTGTGCTGTCGCAGATCCAACACCAGTCAAGAGTTGAAGCAAAGTGCGAACCGCACACAGAATTGTGAGGCCACAGAACCTCCGAAAGGGTAATTTTGTCCGAAAATTTCAGCTATGTATAAATAGACTTTTTTTACGAAATTAGGTTAAGTTTCTGTAGCCGTTTTTCTTTACTCTTTTAGGCAACTTTAGATTATCTTGATGATTTTACATTGGATTTTAATCTATTAATCATTCAATATGAGTTTTATCATCTTTTCTTTTTTATTTTTTTCAATATCCACTATGAGTAGCTAATTTTCTAGCTAGAGTTGTAACCCACCCCTAGTGTGGGAACCTTGGTGTTTGATTTAGGGCTTGTTTACGGTTGGGTGTGTATTATTTAGCCTAGTTCTTTCTATAATTGTAGACTTAATGGTTGAAAATATTGGTTCAAGTATATTTGGCTTGGTCTCTACTTGAGAAAGAGAGACTTAGTCTAGGAAAACTTGGCTAACAAGAGTTTGGGATGAAATCAAGAGATTGATAGTCCCAATTAAAAGGTTGAACTTAGAGATAGTAAAATCCGACTTGAGCAATTTGTCAATTGTTTAGTTCAATACCCATTTGGACTTGAGAAAGCCAAAATAGTCAAAACCACTCTCTTACCGAGAGGTATTGAGTGAGTATTTGAGTGTTGATTGCTAAATACACCCCGACGAACGAAACTCGCTCTAAAGCCGACAACCCATTAGGCAAACACCTAGGTGAAAGTCACAGCCCTAGACCTTTTACATATTTGAAAAACAACAACAAAAACTTTCTTCACTAGTTTCGTATTTTTCAATTCCAATCCTTAGTATAATTTTAGAAGTAAAATCAAAACAAATTTTGTGAAAGTGCAACTTAGACAATTCATGTGCTTAGACCAAATACATACCACTAATCCCATCTACGCTCCCTGTGGATTCGATCCCGACTCCTAGTTGGGTATTATTATTACAATTCACAACCCCAATTTGAGGTGTGACTTGGGCGAGATCAATTTTTGGCGCCGTTGGCGGGGAACATAAAAACGGATTTAGCTATATATTTGATTTTGTGTGCGAATTATCTTCTTTTCCTTTCGTGTTACTAATCTTTTTGGTGAAACAATGGCTCTCAACAATAATTATCCTCTCGAAAACATGCCTTTGGGGGATATGGACGTAGAAGATGATCAAGTTGAAGAGGTTCTTCCTCTTGAACCTCAAGCAAATAAACGAGGCCGACCGCCTCAAGACAACGTTCCCGTTCCACCCCCAAATCTACCAAGAGCGGCTCCACATCGGGTGTTACCGAATGAAGGGTATGCAAGTGCCATAGTCTCGCCTAGCATTAGGATGGGCAACTTTCAAATCACAAATGTTATGCTCACATTGCTAGAGCAACGGGGATTCTTCACTGGGGCTCCGAGTCAAAATGCATACAAACACTTGAAAGGGTTTGTGGACACTTACTGGGGGAGTAAGCAGACCAATGCCTCCGAGGATTCTCTAAGGTTGAGGCTATTTCCCTTCTCTCTATGGGGGGAAGCCTTGGATTGGTTAGAAAGATTGCCAAACTATTCCATCCGTACATGGGATGAATTGGCGGAGAAATTTATTGCTAAGTTCTTTTCTCCCAGGCATATGGCTACTCTTAGAGACGAGATTCTAGCATTCAAACAAGAACCCAATGAGCCTTTGCATGAGATATGGGAGAGGTACCGAACTATGATGAAAGAGTGCCCGAACAATAACATGACAGAGGCAATGATTCAACAAACTTTCTATAGGGGGGTCAATACTACCAATCAATGCATGGTCAACCAACTTGCCGGTGGAAATTTCATGACAACACCACATGCCGAAACTTGTGAGATCTTAGATGAAATGGAAGATACTTCATCGGCATGGCAAAGTAGAGCAAATGTTCCTCAAGGTGATCCAAATGTGATTCACCTACATAAAGAATTGCATGATCATGGGCAAGCAATTTCCGAATTGACCACTACAATGAATCAATTAGTCAAAGCTCAACTTAAACAAGTTCAAGGTCCTAAGCAAGTAAATACAATTGAGGGTGTCAATATGATGGTAAACAAGAGAAGGAAAAAGGGTCAACAAGTGCAAAATGTGCGGAACAATATGTACAAGAAGATAGTGGGTTTGACCAAGATGAATCTTACAATGAACAAGAGGAGGAAGTACAATATGTGAACAACTTCCAAGGGCAAAGAAACAACTCTCAAGGCCTGAATAAAAAACAATGGCGATCTCAAGGTAATCAATGGAATTGGAACTCAAACAACCAAGGAAATTGGAATGGTGGTAACAACCAAGGTAATTGGAACAATCAAAACAATCAAGGAAATTGGAATGGTCAAAATAACCAAAGCAATTGGAGTGGCAATAGTCAAGGATATTGGGGAGGCAACAACCAAGGGGGATGGAACAATAACCAAGGGAATCGGTGGTCAATAACCAAGCAACTCGCCTCCTTATCCTTCTCATGGTCCTAGCTCTTCCAACAATGAGATGGGGCGAATTGAGAATATGCTCAAACAAATGACGGAGAAGAATGTCGACTCCGATGCTCAACTAGCCTCTCACAACACTTTAATTTGTAATTTGGAAATTCAATTGGGGCAAATCTCGCAAGCTTTGAACACTCGTCCTAAGGGGGCACTACCAAGTGACACGGTGGTGAACCTAAAGGGTGGGAACAACAAGGGACATGCCATGGCCGTGACTACAAGGAGTGGAAAAGGTGGGGGTGTAACCACCTCAAGTCAAAGAAAAATTATGGATGATGAACAAGTGATTCAAGACGATGAGATTCCAAACAATTTGGTGCAAGCCAATGATGAAGTAAGAATTGATATTGATGGCAATGTGGAGGAGACTCAAGAGGAAGTGAACCCATCTAGGGAGCACATTGTAGACATACCGGAACTGGTAGTGCCAAAGGCTAAGGCACCAATGCCAAGGCCTCCTCCTCCATACCCTCAAAGGCTTTCCAAGTAAAATGACGAGAACCAATTTAAAAAGTTTATTGACATGATGAAAAGCCTATATATTAATGTGCCATTGGTTGAGAATTTGGAGCAAATGCCCGGTTATGCAAAGTTCATGAAGGATTTGGTGACAAAGAAGAGGTCGATGAATTGTGAGACTATAAAGATGACACATCAAGTGAGTGAAATTATGCACTCAATGGCTCCTAAATTGGAAGATCCCGACGCTTTCACAATCCCTTGTGCTATTGGAAGCACCAACTTTGCAAAAGCTCTTTGTGATCTTGGGGCAAGTATCAATTTGATGCCCTATTCGGTTTTCAAGACTTTGGGAATTGGGCAACCAAGACCCACATCTATGAGGTTACAAATGGCGGATCTTACTATGAATAGACCATTGGGTATTATTGATGATGTGTTGGTTCTTATTGATAAATTCATCCTCCCGGCGGACTTTTGATTCTTGATTGTGAAGTAGACTATGAGGTGCCTATTATTCTAGGGAGACCTTTCCTTGCTACGGGGAAGGCTCTTGTTGATGTGGAAGCCGGTGAGCTCACTTTCCGAGTGGGTGATGAATAGGTGGTTTTCCATGTGTGCAGATCTACGAGGCAACCGAATAGCAATGAAGTTTGTTTGTTTGTGGACTTAGTGACCGATGTGATTATTGATGATACTAGTGCCATGATGAATGTGGGTGATACTTTGGAGGCCGTTTTGCTCAACCTTTATGATGATGAGAAGGATGGCTATGTGTAATGTGTGAATGCATTGCAAGGAATGGGGTCTTACACTTAAGAACCTCGCAAATTGTCCTTGGATCTTGAAAATCGGAAGACTCCTCCAACAAAGCCCTCAATCGAGGAGCCTCCCACTTTGGAGTTAAAGCCATTGCCTCCACAACGCAAGTATGAATTCCTTGGCCCTTGTTCTACTTTACCGATTATTCTTTTCTCTTGTTTGACTAACATGCAGGTAGACTCCACATTGGCGGTGCTACAAAAGAGAAAGAAAGCTATCGGATGGACATTGGCAGATATTCGGGCTATAAGCCCCGCCTTTTGCATGCACAAGATTATTTTGAAGGAGGATGCCAAACCCTCCGTTAAACATCAAAGAAGACTAAATGAAGCAATGAAAGAGGTGGTCAAAAAGGGGATCATGAAGTGGTTGGATACCGGGGTTATTTACCCCATTTTCGATAGTTTGTGGACCTCTCCGGTGCAATGTGTCCCAAAGAAAGTGGGCATGACGGTGGTCAACAATGACAAGAACGAGTTGATTCCTACAAGAATGGTGACCGGGTGGAGAGTGTGTATGGAATATCGCAAGCTCAACAAAGTCATAAGGAAGGATCATTTCCCACTTTCCTTCCTTGATCAAATGCTTGATAGGTTGGTCGGCCATGCTTTCTATTGTTTCCTTGATGGGTATTCCGGCTACAATCAATTATTATTGCTCCGGATGATCAAGAGAAGACTACTTTCACATGTCCCTATGGTACTTTCGCATTCTCGCGGATGCCATTTTGTTTATGAAATGCACCAGCGACTTTTCAATAGTGTATGATGGCTATCTTCACGGACATGGTGGAGGATTTCCTTGAGGTCTTCATGGATGACTTTTCAGTGGCCGGGAAGTCTTTTGATGATTGGTTGAAAATTTTGGATAAGATCTTGGCAAGATGTGAAGAGACGAACTTGGTACTCAATTTGGAGAAATGTCACTTCATGGTCAAGGAAGGCATTTTCATTGGCCACAAAATTTCAAAGAATGGTATTGAGGCCGACAAGCCCAAAATAGAGGTGATTTCTAAACTTCAACCCCCAACATCCGTGAAGGGAGTGAGGAGTTTCTTGAGTCATGCGGGGTTCTACCGCCGTTTCATCAAGGATTTTTCCAAAGTGGTGAATCCTTTGTGTGAGCTATTGGAGAAAGATGCCAAATTCTATTTCAACGAGGATTGTATGAAGGCATTTGAATTGCTCAAGTCCAAATTGACACCTACTCCTATTATCACTGCACCAGATTAGAGCTTGCCTTTTGAGCTCATGTGTGACGCAAGTGATGTGGCGGTCGGAGCAGTTTTGGGGCAACGTGTCAACAAGATCTTTCATCCGGTCTACTATGCTAGTAACACCATGAATGATGCCCAAGTCAATTACACTATGACCGAAAAAGAGCTCTTTGCTATTGTTTTTGCTATGGAGAAGTTCGGCTCGTACTTGATGGGTACAAAGGTGATTGTCCACATGGATCATGCGGCATTTCGGTACCTTATGAACAAGAAAGATTCAAAGGCTCAGTTAATGAGATGGGTGCTTTTATTGCAAGAGTTCGATCTAGACATCCAAGACCGCAAAGGCAGTGAAAACCAAGTGGCAGACCACTTGTCTCACTTGGAGGAGGAGGGGAGGCCACATGACGGCCTTGAAATCAATGACTCCTTCCCCGACGAGCAACTTCTAGCCATTTCAATGACCGAGATGCCATGGTTCACTGATTTAGCAAATTATCTTGTGAGTGGTATTATACCGAATGAGTTCTCTTCAAACCAAAGGAAGAAACTCAAACGGGATTGCCTTGACTACTATTGGGATGAACCGTACCTCTTCCGGATTTATATCGATGGTATGATTCGAAGATGTATGCCGGAGGAGGAACAAGTGAAAATTCTTGGTGCTTGACACTCTTCACCATATGGTGGTCACCATGGTGAAGCGAGAACGACAGCTAAAGTTTTGAGTTGTGGATTCTATTGGCCTACTCTCTATAAGGACGCAAGTGATCTAGTCAAGCGTTGTGATGAATGTCAAAGGGCCGGTGGGATTTCTAAGAAAAATGAGATGCCCTTCACCACCATCTTAGAAATTGATATTTTTGATGTGTGGGGCATTGATTTTATGGGACCGTTCATAAGCTCTTGTGGGAACACCTACATTTTGATAGCTGTGGACTATGTATCAAAGTAGGTTGAGGCCGTTGCTCTACCCAACAACAAAGCTCGAAGTGTGGTGGCATTTTTGAAAAAGAACATCTTTATAAGATTTGGTACTCCAAGGTCCATTATAAGTGATGGGGGATCGCACTTTTGCAACAAAGCTTTTGATACCTTACTCACAAAGTATGGTGCCACTCACAAAGTCACGACTCCCTATCACCCTTAAGCAAGAGGACAAGTGGAAGTCTCCAACCGGGAGATCAAAAGTATTTTATCAAAGACAGTGAATTCCAATCGTACGGATTGGTCGAAGAAACTTGATGATGCTCTATGGGCCTATAGGATGACTTACAAAACACCAATTGGGATGTCTTCATACCAGTTGGTGTTCGGGAAAGCTTTTCACCTTCAGGTGGAACTTGAGCACAAGGTTATGTGGGCATTGAAGAAGCTAAATCTTGAGTGGGATGTCGCCGCCAACTTAAGGGTGGCACAATTGAATGAGCTTGATGAATTTCGGTACCATGCATATACAAGATCTTCCTTATACAAGGAGAAGATGAAGTACCTCCATGATAAGTACATTCAGAACAAGAAGTTCAAAGAAGGTGATACTTGTGTTATTGTTCAATTCTCGGTTACGGATGTTTCGGGAAAGGCTGAAGTCTAAATGGAGTGGCCCGTTTGAAGTTGTGAGTGTGACACCCTTTGGTGCATTGGACTTGAAGAATAAAAATGATGAAGTGTTTAGAGTCAATGGTCACTGTTTAAAGCATTATTTGGGAAAGTTTGATGATGGCCACGTCGTGGCATTGATTCATTTCAAGTGATTGATGGTAATCTGCGTCGTGCTGCGACGTTAAATCAAGCTCTTCTTGGGAGGCAACCCATTTTTTTATTTTTCTTTTTCTTCTTTTTTAGATAGGTCTTGTTTTGTGCTAACTGATTTTGAAGTATGTTGCAGGAATGATTATTCTTTGCAGGAACTGTGCTCAGGAAAAATCCTAAGTGTGGAAAAACGTGCGTACCGCACAATCTTGATTGACACATCAGAAAGGAGTCTATGGCCGCACAATTCATTGTGCGACCGCACAACTGGAGATCACAAAATTGCAAACTCTCTGAAGTTTGAATTGCAGAGAAATGGCCGATCTGCGGCCGTACAAGGAATTGTGCGGTCCGCACAAAACTCTGCGGCGGCACTCAGAATTGTACGGACAGCAGATCGACAAAGAGGGAAGCAGGTGATAGGTAAAGAGTGCGGCCGCACAATTATCCTTGCCCTAAAATTGGCCAACTATAAATAGTGACCCTCTACCACTGTTCAAAACTTTACACACTCTGACTAGTTAACACCAAAGCAAGAATAGTGCACTAAAATTGATTCAAGCATCTCGCATTCATTTCATCAACCTAGATTCTTCCCTGCATCATTCATTACTGGTATGTTCAATTAATGTTTAGATTCTTTCAAATTTCTTAATTTTTGTTCTTTACTAGTTTAGTTAATTTTAGGCCTAAATGTCAAAATTAATCATCATGTGCGCTTAAAATAGTGTGGGTAACTTCATACTTGTTAATTAGGAGATGGGTAAACTATGCATCATGTTTAATTTGCCAATACCATGTCTAAATTGTGCAAACTTTGGGAAAAAAACCCTAAGTTCAGTGCCGTCTAATTTTGAATTGTGCGGCCGCACAAGAAATTGTGCGGTCCGCAGATCCTTAGGTGGGGGCAAAGTCTGTGCATTAATTGTGCGGACCTTACTCAAATTTGTGCGGTCCGAAGAAATTGAACTGCGACCGCAGAAAAATGTGTGCGGCCGCAGATCAAAACTTCAGAGAATTAGTATTTCTGGGCCTTGAATTGTGCGGCCGCACTCAGAATTGTGTGGACCGCACGTCCCCCTCCTGCCCACTGTTTTGTCTGCAACTATTTTATAGTCTGTGTTTGAACTTTAACTGATTCCTATTGCTATGTATTGCAAATAATGGTTAGATCACGAGGACGAGGTAATACATCCAAGAAGAGGGGTGAACCCTCCCGAGACCGAGGCAGGAGTACCCTACCAATCTCCATGCAAAACATGATCAGTAAGAAGGTAACAATAGGACGAGGTAGACAGCCGGAGCCCTCCGAATCAAGTTCATATGCCCCATTTAGGGAAGCATCGGAGGGCGACTCAGTGCAAAGGCAGCCTGCTGTGATATCACAGCCGCAGCTGCCCCAGGACAGATACTGACTGAGAGATGAGCCTACCTATTCTGAGAGTACTTCTGAGGGGTCGGAAGGGAATAATCAAACTTCGAAGCCCTCATCTACTCATGCCCCCGCCGCACCAGTCAAAGTTGATGATGATGATGATATTCCGGATGACGGTTGGGGGGGTGATACCAGAGTTACAGGCCTTGAGAGGTCCAAGAAGAAGGAAGTCTGGGAAGATAAGTTTGTGAGCCTGAGTGTATTCAACAGGTTCTGAGAGTGGTGGCCGCAGATATCGCTCACTCTTGAATGGTAGTTTACGTTGAAAGATCTGGATAGATACAACCCTAATGTGTTAAGATAATTTCAGGAAAGAAAAAGGTGAAAATGGTTCACGAAAAGCGTATTGGATGCCAAGGAGCACTTAGTCCGGGAGTTCTACGCCAATGTGGCGCACATCAAGAAGGTGACTGAGGTGCGGAACTTGAAAGTACGATTTGATTAGAGCACTTTGAACACTTATTTGGGGCTCGAGGATATGGAGCCGATGCAGTATTTAGAGAAGTTCGCACTAGGTGATGCAGCTCACCCTTGGCTAGCTGAGATACTAGCAGCTCCAGGACCACCACCACCATAGATCACAGCAGGGGTTCCCATTCTATGGAACACCCTTAACTTTGAAGCAAAAGGGTGGCAAACATTTGTGTACAGTTGCATAGACCCAAGCCGGAATGAAAATAATCTCCCAATCCCTCGAGCAACCCTAGTTCCTTCCATCATGGCCGGTACCCAATCAATGTGGGTGCCATCATGTCGGCCAACATGTCTCTGGTTGTCAGGTAGGGTGAAATCTCCTATCCATATCCTAACACTATCACGGAGTATCTCACGGATGCGGGGGTGGAGCCCAAGAGCTTTGATACGAAGGTTAGGGCTAAGCAGCCCTTCTCCCGGTACATTCTGAAGGACCCAGCGAACCCGAAGAACAAGGGTAAGTCGACTACTACCGTAGGCCAATCTAATGAGCCATCAGTAGTAGTTGCAGGTTCTGCTGCTATGCCTTCTACAGCTTACATGCCTTCCATAGCAGTCGAGCCTTCCACCGAGATAGCTGCCATGCCACCACCTCCATATTCATGGCCATCAACATCAGTATCAGTGCCTTCCTCCTCCACTTATCTACTCACTGCGCTGTGAGTCTCCCAGACACTGGCGAGTCTCAACAACTGGATGCAGACAGCTACTGCAAAGCTGTCCGACCTATCCAGTGTTGTTGTAGCATAATCTTCTGCCCCAGCACCCCTGGTTCCTCTGTCAGTGGAGGAAACATTGAAGAAGATAATGGATAATCAGAAGACCATCATGGATACCTTGGCGGCACATGGGGGAGCAATTGAGGAGCTAGGTAAACAGGTGAAGAAGATGAGAAAATCCCAGGCCTCGAGAAATCAGTAGACAAGTTGAGACGTGAAGTGACCAAGATAGCAGTAGCTGGTGATCTTCCCTTTAACTTACTGATGGAGATAGATCCATCAGTACTAGCAGACCTAGTAGCATCATCAGCACCAGTGGCACCAGCTGGCCAGTCTGAGGAGCCAGACCTCGCTGCCCATACTGTTGAGGCGATATTACAGATGTTCACCAACCCCGCTACTCCCCGAGCAGAGGATGATGAGATCCAGTTGGAGGAGCCTGAGGGTGGTGATGCTGCTATGGACACTGAGACCATATAGGGAGTCCTCTCTACTCTTTCCCCTCCTTATTTTGATTTTTGTTAAGCATTGAGGACAATGCTTATTCTTATTCAGGGGGGTGGTCTATTTTGATTTGATATGACATTTAACATTGGCCTGTAATAACTATAATACTCTTTTTTTTTTTTTTGATTATGTATATATTTTTCTCTCTCTATTGATGTATATATTCTCTTGCCTTTCACAGTTTGTATATTTATTTTTGCTTTTAGTAGTTTATTTCATAGCTTCTTTAATATGTTTTCTTAGTAGTCTAGCTTCTTATTTACTTTAATAGCTTCTTTTTGATTTAGTAGCTTCTTTTTATGTTTTAGTGATCAATAAGCCTTTGGTTTTCTTAATGCCACGGTTCTTTCCAAAGGTGGTTTTTGTGTGAACCGGGTGACTCTTCCCCACGATGGATGGCGTGATAACCTTCTTAAGAGATTGAGTCCGTTTTTGATGTTTAGGTAAGAACAGTAGTAATAATGAATAAGAGGACCTAATTGAGTCGAACTAAAAGAGTCAAGCATGCTTCACTTGGTACCAACACACTTAACTACATGCTTATGATTAAAAATAAGTTATTGGAAAGAAATAGCTTTAGTTAGTGACCTTTTGACTCTTGTGTTGACTTAAGCAATCATGGAGTGGTTTAGTTGAACCATTAGTGATTTTCAATCTCGAATATGGTTGTTGTGGGCCCTCGACTCTATCCTCTTGAACAATCCAGCTGTGTGAGAGGTGAGATATTTTGTTGCAAGTTCAAGTACTCGTGCGAATGGTCTAGAACTTGCCTCGAATGTGTTTCTAGGCAAAATTCTAAGTTTTGCTTGGCTTGAGAAGTGATTGTAGGCTCTCCTTGACTCGTTTTGAAATTTTTCATGACCCACCAATGTTGTTATCCCTACTCAACCCTTTTGAGCCTAAAACCTTTCTTATTTGATAACCATGTTACAAGCCTTTACCCGTTTTGTAGCGATCCTCTCTTGGCACCCGAGCTTTTCTTAACACTCTTGAGAAATAATTGGCTAAATCATAAGTTTGGGGGAGAGACGAGAAATTTGAAAGTGGTATCAAGGTACAAAAAGATAAAAGAAATGAAGAAAAGGAAAGGCAGAGAAAAAGAAAGAAAGATGCAAAAAGAAAGTGAATAAGTTGAAGAGTTTAAGGGATTCAAAGAAAAGCAAAAATGCAAAGCATGGAGAAAACAAAGAAGGAGAAAAGGAATATCATGACCAAGAAAGAGTGATGTTAAGTCTCTCTAGTTCCCCTAAGGAAAAAGAAAATGACTCAAATAGTCAGCAAAGCATGAGCCAAAAAGAGAAAATGGAGTGCTTAAGGAAAGATGAACCCGTTCTACTCTAACATTTCCTACCTTAGTCCAAAAGCCTTCATTACATGCCGAAAAGCCCTACGTGATTTCAAGCCGAGTGAGCTTACATTAGTGGTGATTTACACGAGGGGCAAGCATATGGTACTTAGAGCCGTACTTGATATTTTATTTTGAGAGAGATGAGCGAACTTTTCACAAATCTTTGAATTGAGTGCTTCATTCTTAAGTGAGATAAGCTAACGGAGAGTAGAGGAGGGGGAATTTGGGATCCACAGTGACCTACATGAAAGAGAGAACTTCCTTGATGAGTAAGGCTCAAGTGTCACATTAGAACTATTTGTGCTTAAAACTTCAAATCATTGCCTTGTTGATAATTCATAAGTGTTGTGGGTAATTGTTGGTCCCAATTGATGTGTGTTTGCTTCATCTTAGATTAGCTGGAATAGCTCTTTTCTTGTGGAGGTGGGAATTATCTTATTTGCTTGAGGACAAGCAAAAACTTAAATTTGGGGGAGTTGATATTTTGACTACTTATTTGCGCCTTTTGACTTTTGTTTTAGTTCAAAAATGTTTAAAGGTATTCATAAAAACTGATAAAATATGCTTACTTGCAGCAGTATTAGAAAATGAGCTATTAAGATGAAATCAAACTCAAGAGGAGTGCTTTTGAACAAGGACAAAAATCAAGCACAAAAAGCTAAAGTGCGGACCGCAGAATTCTGTGTTCGGCCACAGAACATGAAGAAGAATTAATAGAGCTGCAATGTAAGGTATGGACCGCACAATAATTGTATGGCCGCAGAAGTCAAGGTTCAAAGAGTTCCAACTCCAAGCCCAGCAAGAACTACGGACCACACTATAATTGTGTGGCCGCACCCAGAATTGTGCGGTCCGCAAAACTCAAGAGATGCGGCTGCAGTGCAGAATTGTGCGGCCGCAGATCCAACACTTGTCAAGAGCTGAAGCAAAGTGCGGACCGCACACAGAATTGTGCGGCCGCAGAACCTCCGAAAAGGCAATTTTGTCCGAAAATTTCAGTTGTGTATAAATAGACTTTTTGACGAAATTAGGTTAAGTTTTGAATACCAGAAAGTCTGTAGCCGTTTTTCTTTACTCTTTTAGGCAACTTTAGCTTATCTTGTTGATTTTACATTGGATTTTCATCTATTAATCATTCAGTATGAGTTTTATCATCTTTTCTTCTTTATTTTCTTCAATATCCACTATGAGTAGCTAATTTTCTAGCTAGGGTTGTGACCCAACCTAGTGTGGGAACCTAATAGGTGTTTGATTTAGGTCTTGTTTACAGTTGGGTGTATATTATTTAGCCTAGTTCTTGCTATAATTATAGAATTAATGGTTGCAAACATTGGTTCTAGCCTATTTGACTTGGTCTCTACTTGAGAAAGAGAGACTTAGTCTAAGAAAACTTAGCTAACAAGAGTTTGGGATGAAATCAAGAGATTGATAGTCCCAATTAAAAGGTTGAACCTAGAGATAGTAAAACCCGACTTGAGCAATATGTCAACTGTTTAGTTCATTACCCATTTGGACTTGAGAAAGCCAAATTGGGCAAAACCACTCTCTTACCGAGAGGTATTGAGTGGGTATTTGAGTGTTGATTGCTATTATACACCCCGACCAATGAAACTCGCTCTAAAGCTGACAACCCGTTAGGCAAACACCTAGATGGAAGTCACAGCCCTAGACTTTTTACATATTTGAAAAACAACAATAAAAAAATTCTTCTCTAGTTTCATACTTTTCAATTGCAATCCTTAGTATAATTTTAGAAGTAAAATCAAAACAAAGTTTGTGGAAGTACAACTTAGACAATTCACGTGTTTAGACCAAATACATACCACTAATCCCATCTACGCTCCTTGTGGATTCGATCCCGACTCTTAGTTAGGTTATATTATTGCAATCGACAGCTTCAAAACCCCAATTTGAGGTGTGACTTGGGAGAGATCAGTACCCAAACCTGATCCGATATAAAATACACATTCTCATTGGGCTTTCAAATAGCCCGCAAACCAATTCCGATCATTCCTAAGAAGGTAAATAACTTTGCCAAAGTCTATAACAATCTATCCATAACATACGCCATTAGTTATCATATTCTCAACATTTCGTCACAATTCACAATCAAGGGATGGTCCGCCTACGAGAACATCTAGCCCAAAACCGCATAAATATCAGAATTTCCATACCCGATCTCAACTACACTGCTCATATGGCTGACACGTCACTCACACTCCATCATCTTACAGAAACACCCATACAACTCTTCCGTGTCGCGTAGCAAAACTTGAACTTCAGAACCCTCCCAGAACCTAGTAATCACTGTAACACTAGTCAAGCATCATAACACATGGTGCCTCCTAGAATCTATGCTCTTCGCATGCGATATCCAATAATGCCAGCATTCTCTTAACTCCTAATATCCATCCAGGAGAAAACCATAATGCAAAACATTTTCCTTATGTCCATAGCAGACAACCGACTCAAGTCGTGGCCGACACCATCGAGAACTATCCAAGACCCACCCGCACATAACTAAGCCATCAAGACCGAATCTCCCCAACTCAACCGAGTCATGCAAACTGTCCAACCCAAGAGTACTACTACGAACGCCGGTTGAGAATTAACACCCAAAAAAGACCAATTACCTCTATTGCCATGTTGTCCTAACACCACCGAGCCGACCCACTTCTTCGGATCTTCCCCAACTTTCCTTCAGGGTTGTTCCTCCCTGTCGGTACACAACGATCCCAAAATTAAAGCCCAATACAGAAAATCTTAGCACGAACCACGTAGCCCAGAAGCTCATAAACCACCATATTTTCCTCTGAGGCACCCCTTACTGCCGCAGCTGAGACGCCCACGCTGAAGAGACCTTCTATGAATCTGAAGTCGTTTCTCTTACCCTTCTAACACTGAAATGTAGATTCATTAATGATGCAGAAATACCGCTAGTCCCAACATCAACCCATGCAAACCTCAGATCTCAGTCATATACAAATTTCGGGGAACCTTTCAATACCACACACATACACACACACACACATATATATATATATATATATAATGTGTGTGTGTGTGTGTGTGTGTGTGTTGAAGAAGACTGGCGATATATATATATGTATGTATGTATATATATATATATATATATATATATATATATATATATATATATATATATATATATATATATATATATATATATATATATATATATATATATATATATATATATATATATATATATATCTCAGGCCAAAACTGATATAACACCTGACCGTGCAATTTGATTGTCAACAATAGATTCCCCTACATGGCGTGGAGCCATTGGAAACAACATTCGATGATCCAAAAAACTAACCTTTACAGGTCGTACAACACCAATCATGAGATACCCCAAGTCATCTACTAAGCGCATGTCCATCCCCGTGACAGTCAAACTTGCTTCCTTCATTGCCTGGAATGATAATATGTACCTTCCACTGAGTAGAAATCCCATACGAACCACATAATCTCTAATACCATCAACTATCCTTAAATCAACATCCACCTCGTGACCCTACCACGATCGCGACGACTAGTCAGCCAATTAAACCTTCTCAAACTTGTACTTATTAACTAGATTCCAGAACTCGCTGCACCCCCACGTGAACGACTGAATGGTCTCTCAATACCTCCGTATCCTCATTCCAGACGACACATTGAGATAATTTTTTAGCATCCCTGGCCCCTTCGTAGCCCATCCGCAGCATCACAAATAGTTGGCGCATAGCTAGTACCGAGTGTGCAATATCATACACGAGTGGATGCAAAGAAATATAAGATATATGCTTCAAGCTGAATCAATGCCGCACAATAAGGAATTAAAGAAGTGAAATTTCCTAATAATTTTCGTAGCCTCTCGAAGATAAGTACAGACGTCTCTGTACCGATCCGCAAGACTCTACTAAACCTGCTTATGAGTCATAGGACCTATGAACCTAGTGCTTTGATACCAACTTGTCATGACCCAAAATCCCTCTGAAGGAGTCGTGATGGCACTTAGTCTCTAAAACTAGGTAAGCCTAACATACACCGAAATGATAACAGGTTCTACTAAACAGCAATTAAACATGAACCGAAAATTTCTAAATAAGCCAATAATCTCAACATGATACAGTATCCCAAAACCGATAGTACAAGTCATAAGCCTTTCTAAGAGCAATTATATATAATGAATACATCACATAAGGTAAGCATGCTATTAATTCTTTTATTTAAAATTATTATGTTACTAACAACTCAACAAGGTATGAGATAATGACTCAGCGTAGTAAATTCATCTTAAAAATCAATTCACCAAAATAATAGTAATAGGAAAGGAAAACAAGAAATGACGGCAAAGCAATAAACTAATGAAAATAACTCAATCCTTGAAAACCAGTTAAAACCAAAAATACCAATCTTCAAAGTCTCGTACGAAAGAACTGAAACCAACACAATACAACAAGGAATACAAAACACATAAATTATTGTGGCGCACAACCCGATCCCACCGTACAACACGATCCTCCCTTATTCCACTATGTAAATATCAATAATAATAATAAGTAAATATATATGTTGTGGCGCGCAATTCGATCCCACCATATAATCAGAGTCAATAACATAATTATCCTTTATTTCACCATATCAATCCACCCTTATTTCACCTGTTGCAGCGCGCAACCCGATCTCACCGTATCAATATAAATTTACCCTTATTTCACATGTTGCAGCGTGCAACCCGATACATAAATAAATCAATAACATCAACAATCCAATACTCAATTTACAAGAATTTCTACAATCATAGGGTATGAGTACACAACAATGAAGGAATCACGTAAAAATCAAGGAACGCCACAAATATTACAAAAAGCAACACGACAAGTGAAGCACGTGACAACTAAGGTGTGCAATTACGACAATTAAGACAAGTAGCAGATAAGCACGGAGTCATGGAAGGGACTCAACAATTAAAAGGTAACAAGACAATAAAAAAGGCAATAACCTCAACTAAAGCATGTAAGGGCAAAATGACAAGTAAGGGGTACAATAAGTGCTAACAACGTCAAATAAAGTATGTAGGAGCAGAATAACAATGAGAGACATAACCCATCAGGACAACTCAATTAAAGGCATGGAAAGAGTTTAGATAACCTAAATCGGTCAAATACCACATATAGCCCATGTACCCACTCGTCACCTTGCGTACACGACTTTCACGTAATACAATTAGCACAATCAACTCGAATCCTGAGGGGTAGTTTCCCCCACACAAAGTTAGGCATGACACTTACCTCAATTCGGCCAAATCAATACTCAAATTAGCTTTTTCTTTACAAATTCACCTCCGCTCGGATCAATCTAGAAAAAGACGACTTAAATACATCAAACAATGCAAGAGAAAACAATTTCAATTAACAAAGCTATGATCTTTGTACAATTTCTAAAAAGTTAACAAAAGTCAACCCCGGGCTCGCCCGGTCAAAACCCGGGTCCAAGGGTAGGTCTTGATTACTCATAGCCCCACGAGTCCATATACGTATTTTGTTTCCAAATTCGAGTCTAATTTGACTCTCAAATCCCCAAATTTTATTTTTCAAAACTTTGACAAAAATCTCCAAATTTTCCCTTAGTTCTCATGAATTTGATGTTAAATCTAATAGATAATCACGAAATATAATTGAAAATTAATTAAAATTACTTACCCAATAGTTTGATATGAAAATCCTTCCACAAAATCGCCTCTCATCGAGGCTAGGGTTCAAAACATGACAAAATGAAGCTAAGTCTCGGAATACTCAACTATATGCAGGCTGTAGATGTCGCATTTGCGACACGGGGTTCGCAATTGCGACCCTCACAAAAGCGAAGAATCCTTAGCAAAAGCGACACTTGAACAGTTCTGATGCCTTCGCAAATGCGACAAAAATATCGCAAATGCGGACACTGGTCTTTCGCAAAAGCGACCAGTTGGTCGCACAAGCGACCCTACCCAGCCCAGGCCTTCATCGCAAATGCGATGTAGAGTCCGCAAATGCGAACTTTACAGGCTTCGCAAAAGCGATCATTTCTTCGCAAATGCGAATCCCTTCCCCAGCAGCCCAGGTTCGCAAATGTGGTAGTCACATTGCTACAAAAACATTGCAAATGTGATGGAACCAGTATCAGCACTCAACAACTTAACAAAATCAATCTGAAACCCATCCGAAACTCACCCGAGCCTCCGAGGCTCCAAATCAAACACCCACACCAATCCAACAACATAACACGAACTCGATCGCGCGATCAAAATAACCTCTAGAAGTATGAATCAGACGCCAAAATACATGAAAATCACAATGAACTTCAAGAACTTCTAGAATCGCAACCAACCGTCTGAACCATATCAAATCAACTTCAAATGACACCGAATTATGCAGGCAAGTTCCATATGACGAAACATACCTATTTCAAGTCCCGAAACTAAAATTCGAACCCGATAGCCTTAAAGTCAAGCCATGGTCAAACTTAGAAAAATTCTAAACCTTTAACTTGCCAACATCCGCCAAATGATGTCGAAACCTTCTAGAAACATCCAAATACAAATTCGGGCATATTCCCAAGTCCAAAATCTCCATCCGGACCTACCGGAGCCATCAAAGCTCCGATCCGAGGTCAAATACTTAAAAGTCAAACCTTGATCGATTCTTTCAACTTCGAGCTTCTCAAATGAGAGTCGCTCCTGAAAATCATTTCCGAACCACTCAAAAACCCGAGCCGATGATGCACGCAAGTCATAATACACTATGTGAAGTTAATCATGACCTCAAACTGCCGAACCGAACGCAACTGCTCAAAACGATCAGTCGGGTCATTACAATATAAGGTAAATTTTGTTATGATTTTATTGAACTTAAATTTTCTTTTTTAAAGAATTAACTTAGTATAACATAAAGTATTAAGCACATTCCACAAGATAATATGGTACTTCCCACAAGATTTCGACTTTTGTTTTCTTTTTTAATTAAATTTTTAATTTTTGTTCTTTCTAACCTTGAAGCATTTATAGTACCGATGAAGAACCGTTAATTTTGTCTTTTAAACCTTTTTAGTTGTCAAATTTAGAAGTAAAAGTAGTCTCGCGTTGTTCCTAAAATATATTGTTCAAATAAGAAATAATTTATATAACCACCTTACACAATCCAAAATTTTAGTTGATTACTAAGTCCTAAATATTAGGAAAATAATTAAATTATGATTTTGTCTAATGTGTAATATATTTTTTTTTTAAAAATGAACAACATTCCGCTAAGAATTTTCATATTTTTAATATAGTATATTAATGAGTTTGAGTTTGAAATCTCAGTATTATTTATTCTATTTATTATACTTATTTATTGAATTCTTTAAAATATATACAAAATTAAAAATATTAAAGAAATTATTTGTGAGATACAAACATGATAGAGGTTCTTCCTGAATGGTATTCAGAAGGCATTTTTGGGGCGAGTCTCGGGAGGCGTAGTAAAAAGTAAAAATCACATCTGAATAATTTCGGGAGCGAAAACATTCTGAAAAGTTTAGGAACTTAAAGGTCAATTTTTTTTATTCTTGGCCCTAAATTTTATTATTCTCTTCATCTTCTACGGGGTAAAAAAATAAAGAATCAATTTTACAAAATAAAAATACATTATCCTTCAAGATCTACTTTGGTTCAATGCTTCTGATTGTAGGTTCCTTCTTTGCTTTCTTTAATTTCAAGTTATTTTGCTCTTTCAAATTAGTTTATAATTTTTTATTGATTTCTTTTCAAAGCTTAATTAGTTTTTCTTTTTTGAAGTAGTTTCGATTAGTTTTTAAGTCAATTGCTGATAAAAATTAGTGATTTAAGATGAAGTAGTTTTATATACATATTACTTATTTTATATTTTTTTGAATTTCTATGTAGTTTTACTTTATCTAAATATTTATTTTTTCTCATATTAATTTATGATATATTAGATATTAACGATCATGTGGCTTACGCTTAGTACCTTGAGGCTTATGTCTTGCCTCGTAGCAGGTAAAGTGCCTCGCTTCACGCCTTTTAAGACACTATTTAGGAGAAATAGCTTCAGACTACGTTCAAATACCAATTTTGCGCTAGTTACAGTCTATTAAAAAGATAAATATTTGGGAAAACTATAAAATTAGTCGGCCGGTGGAAACTAATTGCATTTGTTAGTCAAAAAGTGTATAAAATATACAGGCAGAATACATCGGGAGCCCCTTAACGTTGTCCACACTTTTCACTTAAGCACTCCATCTTAAGTCTGTTCCATTTGAACACTTTAATCAGACCCTCAGTGTGTTATTTAGACACAAAATTGATAGGCAGATAACCACAAAAGGTGCGCGTAATTCACGTGCCAAAGTGACGAATAAAACGAGGACATGTTGACTTAACTTAGAGAAATTTAAAAAGCTTTAAAAAAGGAAAAAAGAAAAAGAAAAAAAATAGCATGAAGGTGCCGACCGGTGAATGTCGAAGTTGCAGAAAGCTGCCAAGTCGTGGACTCAATTCTCTTCTCTGCTTTAGTTCAGATTCAATAAGATGGGGAACAAAAAAATCCTCCAAATTTTTGATTCTTTATACTAAACCCACTTTCCTATCGTTAACCACACCTTGGATCCATATCCGACGAAAGAACAACGAAAATAAAAGATAAATAATCTCACCTTCTCTATTTGTATCCCTCGGTTTCTCCTATGCATCTGTAACTGCAAAATTCTAGTTCTCTTGTCCCATCCTATAGTGCTTGCACCTTTTTCTCACTCACCAGTTTTCATTCTTCCCTTTTAATTTTTTCCACTATTTTTCGGTTATCATTAGGTGTTTTCCACCATTAGTTCCGGTAACAATTTTCTCGCACCTCCAGCGAGAACTTTACCCAATTTTTACTTCGCCAACGTCTTTCTTCTTTCTTCCAATTGGCTAGGTTTTCGATTGAACTACCGTAAGTCCCATTAACCGAAATTTTACATTAGAGCTTGGTTGGGAAAAAGCAAATGATAAGTTTATAGTGGGGATGTGCTAAGATTTAAAGGAGGATACGGTAGTAATAGGGTGAACAAATCGAAAAAAATTAAAAGAGAAGTTCACCAGGAAAAAAATTCCGGCAGAAGCTATTCATTTTCGGACAAAAAGTATGTGGAGTTTATTTTTTGGATGATTCCACGCGCTTGAAAATGTAAGAAATACTTACCTTGCCGTGCCAGTATTTTGTGCCTAAATGACACACTAAAGACCTGGTTTAAGTGTTCAAATGGAACATACTTAAGATAGAGTGTCTAAGTAAGAAATGTGGACAACCTTAAAGGGATGTCGATGTACTATGCCAAATCTATATATATTATATGTATATAATATACATATCTATAACAAAATAATAGTTTATCAGTTATTTTCTTAAAGCGGCTAAAATATATATTTGTCTAAATATTTCACATCTAAAGTTTTTCAAATTTAAACTTAAAACCTTTAATTAAAAAGAGAAGAATCTCTTCCACGAATATACTTTCTACCATGAGGGTCTTCTTGCTAGTCTATACGGCCTATACATTAACATTGACCTTCTTCCCTTTTTGTTGCTCTTATTATCTCTTGGCCACGTGGAATCAAGACTTTAGTCCCATACACCAATAGTAACAATTTATATTTTAATACGATCTGAATCTAATCTTTGCACAGGTTTAGAGGTTTTCCGAATCATGGCATCTTGAAATATATAAATGTCACACTAAACGTTAACTACTACCTGAATGCAAATTAATTGTTGTATAGTACATAGTCCTATGCTTCCCCACTATTTAATTAGTACTTGGAAATAATTTTTTAAAATAAAGTTCTAAAATGACAATAAAGGGTTTATGAAGGGTTCTTTGCCTACTTCTCTTTGGATCCTTTGTGCTCTGAAAATTTTCTGTACATCTTGTCGGAAGAAAAATAAACCCAACTCCTCCTCCTATTCATAAATGAGCCCATCGTATCCTGTCCCACTCACATTCCAATGACTCGCACCGCTTCCCAAAACAGGACCCGTACCCGAACCCGCCGTCTCTCCGCTTGTTACCGCCACCCGTCGGAGCCGGTCACCGGCATCTGCGCCGCATGCTTGCGTGAACGCCTCTCCGGTCTTGACCCGGAAACTTCTATTATTCCTACATTCTTGCATTCTCTCGAAAAACCAGATGCTAATATTGGACCCGAACCCGAACCCGGATTGTATTCTCCGGATCTCCGGCGTTGTAGGTCTGTTTCTACTGCCAGGTGTGAAGGTTCTAGTAGCTATTCGGAGCCACGTCGGAGATCTTGCGACGATAGGTCGTCCCGGAACACCCTTGAAAATCTATTCGGAGTTGATGACGTGGCGGGTGGGTCGCATGCTAGTTTCAATGTTGAATCGAAGAACCTGGGATTAACGAATTTGTCTGATAATGTTTGTAAGTCAATAGTTGAGCATAAAAACAGTGAAGAAATTAGGATTCGAGCTGATATAGAAGAAGATACTGAAGATGGAGAGCTGAAGACAATGAAAGAGTTCATAGATCTCGAATTTCACACCAAAAATAACAAATCGAGGGATCTTAAAGACATTGCCGGGAATTTTAGGGAAAAAGCTTCAGTCTTTAGCAAGAAATTGCAAAAATGGAGGCAAAAACAGAGGGAAAAGAAGCTTAATAGTAGCAGAAACGGCAAGCTGATAGGTTATAAATTAAAAGATAATGGGTCTGAGATTGGGGAATGTGCAATTGGAAGGAGATCTTGTGATATAGAACCTCGATTTTCAGTCGATGCTGGACAATTGGAAGGGCCTAGGATTTCAATTGATGAGCCTAGAGCTTCTTGGGATGGATATATGGTAGCCAGGACTATTCCTAGGTTGACACCAATGTTATCAGTTGTTGAAAATGTGCTTTTAGGAGGGACTGGAAATGGGTTTGATAAGCATAGATCATCACTTGATGGGAAAATGCAGGCTATAGTTGAAGATGAGAGTAGTTCTTCAGGTGGATCAGGGCAGTCCAATTCGGATTCTTCATCATCACAACGGGGAGGAAGTAGTTTTGATAGGTCGAGTTCTGTTAGGAGTTTTGGCAAGAGGACAACGGATTTGGAGGTTAATGAAGGCAAGTGTATGGCGAATTCATCTCCTGCTCATGTCAAGTTGGTTTTTACTGAGAGGGAATTGAAAGATTGGCACTTGAATTCTATCAACAATGAGCATTTGGCTAAGTTTGAGTCATTTTCCAAGAATGGAATTGTTGCTGAAAGTTGTGGTACCAATAAGGGGTTTAAGAAGTCTACTCGGTGGCGAGAGGTGTTCAATCTCTTTGGTAACAAGCATAAGGTCAATAACAAGCGAGAAACCCGAAAAGGAGAAGGAGAAACCTTCAGTTCAGTCACTGATATTAATGAGAAGCAAGTGGACAAGGGTTATGATGATGTAAAAGAGGCTGCTCAGTGGAGGCTTACGCGCAGCAGCAGCATAATTGGGGCTAGAAAATCCTGCAGCAGCTCTTACGTTCCTGCTAGGAATTCCTGCAGCAGCACTTTTGATCAGCCTAGGAGTTCGTTGGATTTGACTGAACTAAACCGCAGTAAGAAGAAAGTTGCTGAAAGTGCTGCGTCTACAAACTTTGGCAGGGGTGCATTTGTGCTGGAGAGGAACAAGAGTGTCAAATGCTCTTCAAATGACATTGATAATGGTACGTTGCCATTCTATTTGATGCCATTGAGGAGTTCTAGGAGATGTAAATCCAGTGAGAACAAGTTAACGAAGCCCCTTTACGCCACTGGCAATGTTTTGCACTGAATTTAAAAGGAAGATACTAATGTAGTTCATCCCGTATCTGATTTTGTAAAAAACGATTTGTATTTGTCTGTATCAGCATATCAGGTTACTTGGCAATATCAAAATGCTTTCTTTATAATGAATAGCTCAAATTTTGACCTTTACTTCACCTTTTCATTTATCTACCCTGAATGGTACCAACATTGTGTGAAAATGGAATTAGAAGAACCTCATCCGAGTGGATAGCACCTGCCTTGTGATGTTGCTGACTTTGATGTAGAAGTCCCATTCTTTAGCAGGGACGTGTAAGATAGTACTTGTTGCATCTACTTCTTTGTTTCTATGTGATAGCTACTTGTGATTGACAATATTTAGTGTTTTATGAGGATAAATACAGCTCTTATTTTCTTGAATTGCACATTTAGAAATCTTAGAGAAAGACTGCTTTTGATTACCTTGTGCAAAGCCACCCTCATATATATATCTTAGAAGTGATTATTTCAATAAATCTGAAGACACATATTGGTAAATTCCTCTTTTTCTTAATGGTACAAGATTCTAAACTGGAATGATCAAGATTCTTCTCGTTTTTACTTGCATGGCCGAACAACCTCCAGCCCCTTACACACTAGGTCCATTTTCTTTCTTTTCCTTTTTTTAAAAAAAAAAAAACTTTTGGGATGACGTGCTCACTGCTATCCTTCCCTTTTGGCATAATGATAAATTCAGCTCCTGAGGGGTAGGGACACTGCTTGTCATTTCTTAGAACCAAATATGAGTCCTTCTCGTCGAGTGATCTTTGTTCCTGTCCTTGTATCCCCTTCGCTTCCCCAGCCGCTGCTTCTAAGGTGCAAGTACTCCTTTCTTTTCTGAAATTTATTTGTTCAAATTATACAATAACACTGTCACTGCTATGTCTTGATGTGAATTGACAAGCCTTGATGAACATGCCTTGAGATATTCAAACAATGTCAACAGTTGTTTGGAGCATCTCCCTGACCTCTCAGTCCCTTGTCTTCTCTATCTGTTTGAAGTTTAGTCTTGTTAATTTGTAGCAGAGTTAGTAGTTTCAGTTAGGGCTCAAAATCTGTTGGGTGGAGGTTGTATGTCTTTTTGCTGTTAATGCTGCTAAAGGATGAATGTTGGTTAAAGCAGTCACTCATTTATAATAATAATTTATTAGAGGCAAACTTACTCTTGCATGCATTTAACTTCAAGGAAGTCTGATTTTCCTTCTACTAATTCTGTGTTTGAAACAGAGGAGTATAATGGTGAAGAAAGGTCATTTTGAGGCTAATTGCGTGTAATTTTTAGTGCCTATTTTGACTCTCATATGCCATGGTGATAGAGCTGTAACGTTAGTACATTACATGTGCGGTGAGAAGAATTGGAGGAGATGGACTGGAATCCCAGAGTTAATATTAGAAGAAAGGAGGACTCAGTAGTTGAGTTTTTACTCAACCATTTCAGGGTTGAGGGGTTTTCACTGGGAGTTACAGCCTGCTCAAGTGCCCCAGAAAGCTGCTTAAAATGGAATTACTTTTAGAATTGCAAGATACCAAATCATAGTTCTTGATGTGATGAGGTGGGTAGCTATAAGAAATTAGCAATCATCATAGCTCAAACTATGAACAGTTGAGGAGTGATTGACCTATTGACCTTCAAAGTCTAAATGATGAACAAATCAATGTGCTAATTTGATGGCTTTTTAGTTAGTTATTTTGTGCGTGAAAGCGTGGTCCAGAAGATGTTCTAAAGTATGCACTATTCTTTGAGATTACTCGATTTCTAGCATGTCAAAGTCTTTTCTTATTCAAAACATTCAAGATAGGAAAGATGGATTGGGAAATGGCGACTCGAAATTTATGAAAGCGCCGCAAAGAGCTTGTCTTGTGGTTGTGACCATTATCAACAAGAGGAGTTCCCATGCATAATGTGATGAAATGGTTAGCTTTTTAAAAAATAAAGAGAAACCGTGGTGCTTTTATAGAATAGAGATTTCAAGAAGAAAAAAATGTTTGTGAAATTCAACTTTAAATTACTTTCAACCCAAACCACATAAAAGCAAAAAAGTAATTTTATGATAATTCCCCGATTCAACTTTATTCTTGTAAATTTAAATTAAGACACTCAGAATATTTGGTATGACGGAAGTCATTTCTATGAAGATGGATGTAAGATCTTGCGTTAGCCATATGATTCTTTTACAGAGGAAACAAATAAGAAGCAATGTACCTGTCAAATGATACAAATTGTAGCAATCAGTGTATTTACGTATAGTTTTGTTGTGCTTTCCTATCAGACCTCAAAACTTGGCATCAATATCCAAAAAATGTGACCTTTTCATGGCTTTACAACCTATGTAAAATGTGAACCCCATCCCAGAATTTTCCCAGGAGGGATTAAGGGAACAGTAGAATACATGTCTCTTTGTATATTCAATTTTTATGTCAACCAAAAATGAATGTGTAATGATACTTCTAATCTCATCGTCGACCAGTTAAGTAACTTCTCTTTGCAGATTTAGAACTAGAGGATGCACCTTTTTTCGATCGATTCCTTTTCCGAGAAGCCTTGGAAGTAGGGGCCTGCTCGTCCCCCTCCTCATCATCAGTGTCAATTATTTTACAACCTGACCTAGTCTGCGAGCTGATCCGCTGAGGAACGTGAACATTGAAATAATAGTTGACAATGTTCTGCCTAGTCTTGGAAGGAAGAGATGCTAATGCTGGTTTCAAGAAGCTTTTACCTTGAGTCATCCGATTCGTCTTAACAAGGGAGCTGAACTTTTTTTGTTCCTCAGGGTTCCATAAGTTCGAAATTTCTTCTCCCATCTCATCGAATTTCCAGATATCAAAGGCTGTCCCCAATTCAGACTTCAACTTCATCCTTTCTTCTTTAACATGACTTTTAACACATTCAACAGATTCAGGGGACTCACAAGGACAATATTCATTTCTCCCTTCCCCAATCAACTCCTTGTTAACTTCCTTGTTTCCTAGGTTGTCGTCTGTTGGCCATACTATTGTTCCCAACCATTTTGAAGTATCAGATTCATTCTCTTTAAGCCTGCCTTTATCTTCCTTCTGTGGGTCAGTCCAATCTGGAATTTCAACCTGAAACCTGGGTCCTACTGGGATTACCAATTTGTAGCGATCATCATAGATGTAATCTAACCATTCTGTTTTCTTGTCACCTGTTGGATTCGGTACTTCTTTTACATTCTGCATACTTCATGAGTAGAAGAACAAGTATGAATGAGTTTGTAGAGTTTATCTTCTACTGAGTATATCACCGTTCCTCAAGCAACAGAGAGTAGTATTTGAACTCAAAACTTTGATATAAAAGAGATCGTTGTTTTATAGGATGTTGTGTCTAGCTAGTGAAGCAGAGTCAAGCATGAATGGAGGCGTTGGTTGAGTGAAAGGGTTATCCAAGTTTCTTGTTTGACACCAGTACAAGCCTTTAGCATCCACTTAAGTAGCCCTTCTATACATGCCAAAAAGAAGTAACAAAATTATTTGAGAAATTACACAGAGGGTAAGTGGCGAAGTTCGGAGGTAATACTGGACTCTGAAGAAAAACAAAGTTGCATAATAGATTAATAGTAATGGTAATTCACAAAGAGCAATGACTTTATTGGCATAAGTCTCATCAGGAACCAGATTTAAGACCCCTCCCTCGAATATCAAGCAAACACTGTAAGCTCAGAGCAACTACTTTGAAAATCTTCTAATACATCTGTTAGCAAAATATGGCCTTCCTGACCGTACGCATGTATTTATACATATCTCCTGTACATATACTTGGACTTCTAGAAGATTAGTGTACATGCAATGTATATAGATAATTAATGGTACAGTGACCAAAGTCAAGAATCTTACTAAGTTTCATTCAAGTATACATGACCAAAGTCATAAACTTGTCAAGGTTAAACGAATGAACCATCTATATACAAAGTACATTCATATGGAAAATATTATATGAATTAATTAAGTTACGTTAACCAACGTCAAGTAACTATTTAGAGGAAGAATTAATAGTCCTTGTTCATTAGGACTCTTGATGGGTAAGGTCATGAAGAGAGACTTTAAAAGTGAGTAAATGAAAGTGGAACGAGACTCTATATTAATAAGTTCACATGTTGTAAATCAAAACCCTAACATGTTGATGGCAAAATGAAGATTGTATAGACACTATTGGTTATGTATTCCGCATTAGCTGGTGAACACAAAGGGAGACAACTATTAAATATCATACACGTTTTACTTTATTTCATGACATAAGGTATGTTTTTCTCTTATGTTGTTTCTCTCAATTTATAGATTTAAGCCTAAGATCATACCATTTCTTACAATGTGTACGGGCTACATTGGTGTTTTAAACGGTTGAAGGCAATTTGTCGAACTAAGTAGCTTCAGCCAACCAAATAACATCAACGGGACAATGAAAGAGCACAAAGGAAAACAGCAAATTCGAAATCAGTTCAAGCTCAATTTCTCAAAATAGGTGTCTATCTCTTAAGAATTAATTACAGCCAAGTTTGGTTTCATTTGATTCTTGGCCTTTTCCTACTATGTTAAGGTGTTCTTTAACCTGCATTTTTGAGTTCTACTCTGGCATTTCTACTTTCTTTAGACAGGATTACTCAAATTTGCAAAAGTTACTACTTTACAACTACAAAACAAGAATCATGCTTAGCCCTGAACAAATTATGATGACTATATGATTCCTCACTGACCATGTTTCCAATTTAAATTTTATCTCATATCAACAATATACAAAATAATAATAAAAACGAAAAGTACCACAAGTTTTCTATATTTCCTACTGGCATAAGAATCTCTATAAGGCTAAAAGACTCCTAGAAAGCATAAGATGTAAATTAAATGTATTAACAAGACTAAAATATATTCCCAACTAATTGGTAGTATCAATTAAACAATTTTTTTTCTTTCATTATGCCATATCTCTCGCCAAATCAGCATTGATTCCATGAGATGGTAGGTATTTCGAAACAACTTCTTTTCATTTGATTTAAGTCTACCTCGACCCCTTTTAACATCTTTATTCACCATGGTTTCATACCTATTGACAAATTCATTTGGAGGTCGACGCAAGACACGATCAAACTATCTCAAGTGACCTACTCTCATTTTATCATCGAAATCTGCTACTTGCACCTTCTGGTGAATGCGGCCATTTTTAATCTTGTATGACCACACATCCATCGTAACATTCGAATCTCTGCGACACTTATCTTGTGGATGTGTTGAATTTTAGCAACCCAATATTCACTCCCATAACAGTGTTCGTCTTGTAAGTATTCTATAGAATTTACCTTACACTTTGGTAAAACTTTTACGGACGAAAGTCATTTTTCTTGCAACTATCTTAATTTCTAACTCAGTATACCAGCGCTAACAAAATTCAGATATTATTATTAATATTCAACACAAAAAAATTCTTTAAAACACTCTCCAATTTGCTAATATTAGTATTAATCTTTGATATAAATTTTTTTAAAAATATTTTTTATTCACCAATCAAACCTCAAAAAACAAGAAAATATTTCCATAGAAAATGATCCGTCATAACGAACACACTAATATGTTGAAAGATTTGGAAGACAAACTTCTCAAATATAGATATCAAAATGTGTAACTAAATAAGGGAATGTGTAATAGCATTTTTTCTCATGTTGCCTCCTTAATTCATGAGAACACCATTTCAATCATAGGGGATGGAGCTATCAGATAAACTTAAACAAGGACTCAAGTATAATAGATCAAAAAGTAGTTCCAAAGCTACAGTGTTATCAGAGTCGTAGGCTATGTACAATATCGTAGCAATCAATTTCTATTCTAATTAGATAAAGCAAAGAGTCTAAAGTTAAATACAAAATATCCTAAAATATCCTATAGAATATGCTATAGGATTTTTCCTATTTAAGTACAATAAATATAGACGTGTATGAATCTAGATACATATTCTTTTGATATTTAACTGACAAAGAAAGAATACCAAATGGAAACAACAAATTCCAAATTTGATCGAGCTCAATCTCTCAAATAGGTGTATATCTCTTAAGATATAACCGAATTGGTTTGGTTTCATTTGATTTTTGGCCCTTCCCTACTTTATTAAGGTGCTCTTAACCTGCATTTTCTTGTCCTACTTTCTCAAGTAGGATTACTCCAATTTGCAAAACATCCTATTTTTCATTGTTAAAATTTGTGGATCACTATTACTCGAGATATGGTCAAATGGCTAATATATTTTTCACTGACCAACCAATCAACAAAATCTTTGAGGAAAATATGACTTTCATCATACCAGACACAATAAATTGTGGCATTTGTTCAAAAACTGGTGATTTTTTTTTTTCTCCAAATTTTCTGGGTTTTGAAAAAAAAATCAGAATTTATTTTTCAACCAAGATTGGTGAATTGTCATAATAACTTAATTTTCATTAGAGAATGTTTTTCGAACTTTTTAAAAAAAAATTCAATTTTCTTGGTTCAAGAGTTTCCAGTTTTTGTAAATCAAAAGCCACCGATCTAACGTCCACGCCGCCTTTGAAGCTAGCTCTATCGCACCAACGGCCGTGGAATTACAGAACTGTGTAGCGGCAATAAAAAATTTCGAATTGTAAGCACCAAAAAATAAAGAAACTGAATCAAGCTTACTCGGTCTTCTTGTCCGTACGAACCAGAAAACAAGTTCTCGGCGCTCTAATTCGCCGCTTATTAGGTGAAAATCCTAAAGATTTGACTTCTCGACTACTTACGATTCAGATTCATGTGAATTATCATTATTTACTTTCTAGAAAGTGCATACAGATTTAAGTACTTTTCTCAAAGAAATGAAGATTTAAACCCTAATTCCTTAGAGTGTTCTTGAACTCTTGCGAGAATTCAATCTTCAGATAAAGAAAATACATACTTATTTACGCTCTTCTGAATATTTCTCTGCGCGAATCGATTTCAGGCAGAAAATTGAAAAAAATCATTAAATTTTCTTCATAGAGGAACACATTTTCTATTTTTATTCATTCAAAGGACATTTCAACACCAAAACATAATGTTAATATGATATTCTATTTTTGAGAAATTCAATTGACATTAAAATTTTCAACATTATGTTACAGTCTTTAGTATAACGTGTACGTGTTTAGAGTTCTTGAACAATATCAATGTAAGCGAAATAATTAGCGAAAAAGAATTGAAAATCTAAAGAAGGAAAGTACACTTGCCTCTTGTTTTCAACAATTGTCAAAATGGGACAAAGTTGCTCTCCAATCTACAGCCTCTTGGAAAATGAGAAAACAGAGTAAAGAAAATGTGAAGCAAAATTTTTGTAAGACGTTTATTATATGTAAGAAGAATCAATAGAAAAGATAAGGATACTTGTAACAAGTTGGTTATGAGTTCTAAACTCAAGTGAAGCCCTTTATTTTCCTCTTTGTGGTCTTTGGGTTGTCACAAAGAGAGAATTGGATCTGGACGAGCACCCATTTATACTAGTAGGGTGGGGAAAAGGGAGTATATGGAAATACAAAAATATTCCACGAAAAATATATTTTTGGATCGAATCAAGGAATAGAGCAAAATTTTACGAAATAGACCTTGACCAACGATAACTCAAAGTAGAATTGTCAAAATGGATTTGGCCCGTATAATCAGCCTACTAAACTCACTAGCTCGGTGTGATTGGATCAGCCTTTTTAGCCCATCCCAAGTCAGCCTGTTAACCTCATATGGTTGGGTTGGACTAGCTCGCGGGCCAAAATATTGAAAAGAAATCTAATCTTGTTCTAGTTTTAAATATGTTAGCTAGTCACATATATCTTAGAGCACTTCCACCCATGACCGTTAGGT
The DNA here is from genome assembly GCF_000390325.3 of Nicotiana tomentosiformis. Taxonomy (NCBI): domain Eukaryota; kingdom Viridiplantae; phylum Streptophyta; class Magnoliopsida; order Solanales; family Solanaceae; genus Nicotiana; species Nicotiana tomentosiformis. Next base: position 80,859,240 of record NC_090817.1, on the reverse strand, counting down.
CCTGGGTTCGAGTCACGCTTGAGGGGAAGTGTGAAAACACTATAGATCCTCCTAATTTGGGAGGGGTTTAAAAAAAAAAATAGATTGCAAGTGTGTATACGGTCGAAATAGATTTCGGCCTTAGCACGTCCGATCGAGTTCGAACGATGATCTATCGAAATAAGATCCCGAAGGTGGAACAAACTAACCTCGAACCCGGGGAGGCCGATCCGTGTCGAGGTCGATATCATTATCAAGCTCGAATCGAAATCGAACCATGATGCAGAGTAGATCTATCATGCTAATAATCCAGAGACCAACCAACATTGACCTCGAATCAATTCGAGGGCTCAAGCCAGGATCGGGCTCGAACCAAGATCAAGAGCTCGAGTCGAAATCAAGCTCAAACCAAAATCGAGGGTTCTAAGCAAGATCGAGCTCGCAGACAAAAGCCGTTGCAATCCCACTAGAGAGAATCTTGGCAGAAATTGTGAAAAAGCTGACTTATTATGGGTCTCCCACTGAATGTTTATTTTATTATGCTTAGAGCCAAATCCCTCCACTATAAAAGGGCTTGGTTACCATTTCTGTAAAACAAGTTTTTCTCAGGTTTACATTGTAATAAAAGCGCTATGTTCTTCTACAGTAAAGAATCGTTCTTTCATATTTCTTAGATTGATTCTATTTGTTGAATCCTAAGATTCATTGTTCCTAACAACCTTATCTATTTCGCATTCTCTGCAATCTATATTTACATTTCTATTTATCCTTACATTTTGTGTTAAGTTACGCCACATATTTTGGAACTGCGTATAAATTCAACTCTATCCATTTTTCGGGTAAACAGTTTGGTACCCACTGTGGAGCCGAGGATAACAGTGGTTATTTGATACAAATCTGAAAAAACACGCCATTGTGCTTTGCGCTTATTTCCGAAAACATCTTGAATTTCGGATCAGCTACGAATAACCACCAATCAAATGGCTTCACCGATCGATAACGAAGTCGGCCTTCAAGATGAAACCAACAACTTGGCACCCGGGGCCGGAAGGCCAATTAACGAAGGCACCGAGGCTCGAATCGAAGTACCCGAAATTCGAGCCGAAATACCATTGGATGTCAATTCACAAATAGCTTTGGAGGCGAATCAGCGTTCCGAACCGGAAAGAATCATTCAGGGCGGTACTCGATCCGTAGCCCGAGACACCCAAAACGCGGGGGAAATCGAGGCCAGCTTACGTATGATCTTCGAGATGCTACAAGCCCAACAAGTAGCGATAGCTCAGCTACAGAGCCAAACTCGCGCACAAAGCAGGCCGGATTCCAATCCACTTCGAGAAGTTACCCCCAGAACAGAGCCTGCCATAGTGAAATCTAACGGGCAAGAATCTGGGACTACTCCCGGAATTACTAAATTGCTCGAGGAACTCACAAAACGAGTCGAAGCCAACGACAAGAGGGCGGAAACATACAATGCCAGGGTCGATCAAATCCCGGGGGATCCACCAATGATAAAGAGGCTTGATTCGAAAAAATTCATACAAAAGCCTTTTCCGTCGAGTGCGGCGCCGAAGCCAATCCCCAAAAAATTTCGTATGCCCGAAATTCCCAAATATAACGGTACGACCGATCCTAACGAACATGTCACCTCTTACACATGTGCCATAAAAGGCAACGATTTGGAGGACGATGAGATCGAATCCGTATTGTTGAAAATATTCGGGGAGACCCTCTCGAAGGGAGCGATGATCTGGTATCACAATTTACCACCGAATTCCATCGATTCTTTTGCCATGTTAGCAGATTCCTTCGTAAAGGCACATGCTGGTGCCATAAAGGTTGCAACAAGGAAATCAGACATCTTCAAAGTAAAGCAAAGGGGGAATAAAATGCTGAGGGAATTCGTATCCCGATTTCAAATGGAACGCATGGAATTACCACCAGGCACAGACGATTGGGTCGTACAAGCTTTCACCCAAGGGTTGAACGAGCTAAGCTCGACAACATCACATCGGCTGAAACAAAATTTGATCGAGTATCCAGCGATAACTTGGGCAGATGTACACAACCGATACCAATCGAAAATTAGGGTCGAGGATGATCAGTTGGGAGCTCCGTACGGACCCGTGCATCAGAACAGGACAGTTACTAAAAACAAAAAGGAGATCGACAGAGAATAAAGGTCAAACAGAGACCGATATCGACCGTACATCGCAGATCGGGTGAACAACGGTTCAGCACGCAATGCAGTTCAGAACAATCGAAGGATTGATCGGGGGCAAAATTCTCGGGGACTTATGAGTAAGAGCGGCTTCGATAAATATGTTAATCCTATAGAAGCACCTCGATTATCAGAATATAACTTCAGCGTAGGTGCATCCGCTATCGTGTCAGCCATCGGACGCATCAAAGACACTAAATGGCCTCGACCCATACAGACAGATCCTGCCCGAATAAATCCCAATCAAACGTGCGAATATCATGGTACACATGACCACAAAACGGAAGATTGCAAGCAACTAAGAGAGGAATAGCCCGCTTATTTAACAAAGGGCACCTTCGGGAATTTCTGAGTGATAGGGCGAAGGACCATTTTAAACACAGGGATTTCAGCAAGCAAAACGAGCAAGAAGAACCACAGCACGTCATCCACATGATCATCGGCGACATCGATACCCCTCAAGGACCAGTGCTTAAATGCACTAAAACATCGATTGTGAGGGAAAAGCGATCTCGGACTCAAGATTACGTACCCATGGGGACTTTGTCCTTTGATGATGAAGATGCAGAAGGGGTCATCCAACCTCATAACGACGCACTGGTAATATTCGTACTCATGAATAAAACTAAAATTAAGCGTGTGTTAATCGATCCAGGTAGCTCGGCCAACATCATCCGATTGAAGGTGGTAGAGCAGCTTGGCCTACAGGATCAGATCGTACCCGCAACTCTGGTTCTAAATGGGTTCAATATGGCATGTGAAACCACCAAAGGCGAGATAATCCTATCAATAAACGTGGCCTGAACTATCCAGGAAACAAAGTTTCACGAGATCAAAGGCGATATGAGATACAACGCCCTTTTCGGAAGGCCATGGATCCACAACATGAGAGTTGTACCTTCGACCCTACACCAGGCCCTCAAATTCCCGACATCGAGAGGTGTCAAAACGGTGTACGGAGAACAGCCAGCCGCGAAGGAAATATTCGCCGTCGAGGAAGCTAAACCAATGTACTCACCTTCGCCGATAAAAGGATCATGCTCGGAAGGAGAACGGGACACCAAATAGCAATCACAAGCATCGGCTTCGACCCAGCCAGACAACCAGAAAATCAAAGAGGATGATGACCAAAGGGTCCCTCGATCTTTCGTGATTCCCGAGGACTCCGACGCCACCAAATCAACAATCGAGGAACTAGAGCAAGTCACATTAATCGAGCACTGGCCAGAACAAAAGGTATACTTGGGAACGGGGTTGAGCCCCGAACTCAGGAAGAAACTCGTTCAATTTTTTATCGATAACATCGATTGTTTTGCCTGGTCCCATTTAGATATAACAGGGATCCCGCCGGACATAACGACACATCGGCTAAGTTTGGACCCCAGGTTCAGACCGGTGAAGCAAAAGAGAAGACCCCAGTTCGAAGGAAAGCACACATTCATAAAGGATGAGGTAACCAAGCTTCTCAAAGTAGGGTCCATTCGGGAGGTGAAATATCCCGAATGGTTAGCCAACGTAGTTATAGTCCCTAAAAACGGGAACAAACTTAGAATGTGTGTGGACTATAAGGATTTAAACAAAGCATGCCCCAAAGATTCCTTTCCACTGCCCAACATCGATCGCATGATCGATGCCACAGCCGGCCACGAGATCCTCACTTTTCTCGATGCCTATTCCAGGTATAATCAAATCCGGATGAACCCGGAGGACCAGGAAAAGACTTCATTTGTCACCAAATATGGAACGTATTGTTATAATATGATGCCCTTCGGGCTAAAGAATGCAGGGGCTACTTACCAACGCCTAGTAAATAAAATGTTCGAAGAATAAATAGGAAAATCAATGAAAGTTTATATTTATGACATGCTAGTTAAATCGCTACGCGCAGAGGACCATTTGACCCATTTGCAGGAAACGTTCGAAATTTTGAGAAAATACAACATGAAGCTCAACCCCAAAAAATGTGCTTTCGAGGTCGGTTCGGGCAAGTTCCTCGGCTTCATGGTGTCAAATCGGGGAATCGAGATTAACCCCGATAAAATCAAGGCCATCGAAGACATCACCATTGTGGACAGCGTGAAAGCTGTACAAAGGCTAACGAGACGGATTGCAGGCTTAGGCCGATTCATTTCGAGATCATCAGATCGAAGTCACAAATTTTTCTCTCTACTAAAAAAGAAGAACGATTTCGCTTGGACCCCGGAGTACCAACAAGCATTAGAGGAACTAAAGCGATATCTATCAAACCCACCACTACTTCACACTCAAAAAACAGACGAAAAACTTTGTTTGTACTTGGCAGTATCGGAAGTCGCCGTAAGCGGTGTCCTAGTTCGAGAAGAGCAAGGTACGTAATTTCCCGTTTATTATATAAGTCGAACCTTAGGAGAAGCAAAAACTAGATATCCGCTCCTAGAAAAATTGGCACTTGCACTGATAAGCGCCTCTAGGAAGTTAAGGCCGTACTTTCAATGTCATCCCATATGTGTGTTAACTACTTACCCGCTTCGTAATATTTTACACAAACCCAAGTTATCAGGCCGACTGGCCAAATGGGCCGTCGAACTCAGTGGGTACGATATCGAATATCAACCCCGTACGACCATCAAGTCTCAAATTTTAGCAGACTTCATGGCCGATTTCACGCCAACCCTCGTACCCGAAGTCGAAGAAGAACTTTTGTTGAAATCAGGTACATCATCGGGGGTATGGATCCTTTTACGGATGGGACTTCGAACGTGAAAGGGTCCGGGCTGGGCATAGTTTTGAAACCACCCACGCGTAACACTATTAGGCAATCTATTAAAAATATCAGGTTGACTAACAACGAGGCCGAGTATGAAGCCATGATTGCAGGTCTCGAGCTAGCTAGAAACTTGGGAGCAGAAGTCATTGAAGCCAATTGCGACTCTTGCTGGTGGTGAGTCAAGTAAATAAAACCTTCGAAGTACGAGAAGGTAGAATGCAAAGGCATTTAGATAAAACTGCTTGTCACTTTGTACCATTTCAAACAATGGACTTTACGGCATGTACCACGGGAGCAGAATAATGAGGCCGATGCGCTTGCGAATTTGGGGTCGTCGGTCGAGGTAGATGACTCAGGCTCGGGGAATGTTGTTCAACTTGTGAGATCGGTAATCGAAGAAGGTCACGCCAAAATAAATTCTACAAGCTTAACCTGGGATTGGAGAAACAAGTATATTGAATACTTGAAGAGCGAAAAACTCCCATCGGACCCTAAAGATTCCAGAACCCTACGGACTAAAGCTGCTCGATTCACGTTGGCTTCGGACGGAACGTTGTACCGAAGAACATTCGATGGACCATTGGCAGTATGCTTGGATCTGGGAGATACCGATTACATCCTACGGGAAGTGCACGAGGGTACTTGCGGGAATCACTCTGGAGCTGATATACTAGTTCGAAAAATAATCAGAGCAGGGTATTATTGGATCGATATGGGCAAATATGCGAAGGAATTTGTTCATAAATGTGACAAATGTCAAAGGTTTGCACCGATGATCCACCAACCCGGAGAGCAACTCCACTCGGTCCTATCCCCATGGCCGTTCATGAAGTGGGGAATGGATATCGTCGACCCTCTGCCATCGACCCCAGGTAAAGCAAAATTCATTTTATTTATGACTGACTATTTTTATAAATGGGTTGAAGCGCAGGCATTCGAGAAAATAAGAGAGAAAGTAGTTATAGACTTTATTTGGGATCATATCATATGTCGATTCGGGATACCCGCCGAAATAGTGTGTGACAATGGAAAATAATTCGTTGGCAACAAAGTAACAAGATTCCTCGAAGACCACAAGATAAGAAGGATACTATCGACGCCATACCACACCAGTGGGAACAGACAGGTCGAATCAACGAACAAAACTGTCATTCAAAACTTAAAGAAGAGGTTGAACGACGCTAAAGGAAAATGGAGAAAAATTCTGCCCGAAGTCCTTTGGGCATATCGGACGACATCAAAATCCAGTACGGGAGCGACCCCATTCTCCTTAGTATATGGGTCCGAAGCATTGATACCAGTCGAAGTTGGTGAACCCAGTGCCAGATTTCGATTCGCGATGGAAGAATCAAACAACGAGGCTATGAATGCCAGCCTCGAACTATCGGACGAAAGATGAGAAACTGCTCTCGTCCAATTGGCCGCCCAAAAGCAGCGAATCGAAAGATATTATAATCGAAGAATCAAGCTCCGCCATTTCAAGCCTGGGGACTTAGTGTTAAGAAAAATTACCATCAATACCCGAAATCCGAACGAAGGAAAACTAGGACCGAATTGGGAAGGACCATATCAGGTGCTCGAGAACATCGGAAATGGATCGTATAGGCTCGGCATTATAAACGGCAAACAGCTATCAAGCAGTTGGAATGTATCATATCTAAAACGGTACTACTGCTAAGGTATGACCTTTCCATATTCGTTTATATTTCAAAATTGACCCCTGCAGAAGTTCGAACAAGGGCTAAGATGGATCTCTCGCTTGAAGGCACGCGTTGCACTCTTTTTCCCTTAGATCGATTTTATCCCAAATGGGTTTTTCGGCAAGGTTTTTAATGAGGTAACCATTGATCGTGCACCATTTACAACAATATCTGAGGCCTCGCAAGAAAGTTATTTCACAACAACAGGGTTCCAACAGGAAAAATTGTAAGAGCCAAATGGTCGAAGCGAACCATGCTCATATAGATTGGCCCGAACCCAAGCATGTAATAACGTGCGAAGAAAGTTCTCTTATTTATCGGCATCTTATATCCAAGGAAAATTCCTCTATTTTGAGATTTATTATGCAATCAGAATTAAGATAAACTCGACCACTAAGCCTACGGGCTACTTTTATTTTGAGTTCGAGCAAACACTCATTCGACCATTATGCCTACGGGTTACATTACTTCGAGTTCGAATCATTCACTCGATTAAGCCTACGGGCTACTTTTATTTCAAGTTCGAGCAAACACTCACTCGACCATTACGCCTACGGGCTACATTACTTCGAGTTCGAATCATTCACTCGACTAAGCCTACGGGCTACTTTTATTTCGAGTTCGAGCAAACACTCACTCGACCATTATGCCTACAGGCTACATTACTTCGAGTTCGAATCATTCACTCGACTAAGCCTACGGGCTACTTTTATTTCGAGTTCGAGCAAACACTCACTCAACCATTATGCCTACGAGCTACATTACTTCGAGTTCGAATCATTCATTCGACTAAGCCTACGGGCTACTTTTATTTCGAGTTCGAGCAAACACTCACTCGACAATTATGCCTACGGGCTACATTACTTTGAGTTCGAATCATTCACTTGACTAAGCCTACGGGCTACTTTTATTTCAATTTTGAGCAAACACTCACTCGACCATTACGCCTACGGGCTACATTACTTCGAGTTTGAATCATTCACTCGACTAAGCCTACGGGCTACTTTTATTTCTAGTTCGAGCAAACGCTCACTCGACCATTATGCCTACGGGCTACGTTGCTTCGAGTTTGAATCATTCACTCGACTAAGCCTACGGGCTACTTTTATTTCGAGTTCGAGCAAGCGCTCACTCAATCATTATGCCTACGGGCTACATTACTTCGAGTTCAAATCATTCACTCGATTACTAAGCCTACGGGCTACTTTTATTTTTAGTTCGAGCAAGCACTCACTCGACCATTACGCCTACGGGATATATTTCTTCAAGCTCGAATCATTGACTCAACTAATAAGCCTAAGGGCTACATCGCTCCAAGTTTGAGTAAGCGCTCGCTCGGTTACAGAGGCTACGAAGTTCAAATTTGATTAAGTTGTTTAAATCATTGTGAAAACATTCATAAGGCATGAATAAAGTCCTCACAAGACAAGAAACAAAAACAGAAGCAAGTCGGCAAAAAAGGGGATGTATCTATATACAAATTTATCTGCATGGGTGGTTACAACGTAAAAACTAAGAACTAAACTTCTCGGTCATGAGGGGTCTCTTCTTTATCAGGCTCCCTCCCGTTCTCGAATCCGCTCTTGCTCCCATCGTCATCATCATCGCCATCAGAAACCAGAGCTTCAGCATCGGCTTCGAGTTCTTTGGCCCTTTTTATCTCTTCAGCGAGATCGAAACCACGAGCATGGATCTCCTCGAGAGTTTCCCTTCGGGATCGGCACTTAGCAAGTTCGGCGACCCAATGTGCTCAAGTATCGGCGGACTCGGCTGCCTCTCTTGCTTGGACTTGGGCAGCTTCAGCATCGGCCCGATAGACGGCCACGAGCACATCCGCATCGGCTTTGCCTTTTCGGCATCAGATTCGGCATTGTCAAGTACAGAGGCCAACCGAGCCTCAAGCTCCTCAATTATTCTTGCTTGAACCAGGCCCTTTTCCTTTATTTTCTGAAGTTGGGTTTCGAACGATGATAACTGGGCTCGAGCAGTCTCTTTTTCTACAGCAAAGCGGTCCATACCTTCTTTCCACCGCAAAGACTCCGTTCTTATCATGCCGACCTCCTCACGAAGCTTCCCGATCATCTCGATTTTTTGCTGCAGCTGTGAGACCGAAATGTTAGCTATCATTCCGGTATCAAGCCCACAGGCTTTCAAAAGCATCATTACCTGCTCAGACAAATCGGTCTGATCTCGATAAGCCTTGGCCATCTCAGCTCGGAGGTCTTTTATTTCCTCTTCTCTCTGCCCTAAGAAAAGTCTAAGGGAGTTCCTTTCGTCAGTAGCCCGTTGTAGGTCGGCCTCGTATCGATGCAGCTCATTTTGGGATCGGGAACATTGTTCTCGATGAACTGTCGCTGCCTACAAAGAAACAAGAAGCAAAGTTAACGAAAAATGAACATAAAGATAGTACCGACAAAATAATTTTAAAAATCTCACCTGATTCAAAGCCTGCCGCAATCCGTGAAAAAGATCCGATTCATCATCAGCACCGGCAACGTCCTCAATACCGGTAAACATGTCACGAAAAGGATCTTCTTCATCGTGAGTCATGTCTAGATCGAGGGCTCCCAGAGCTTGAGCTTCCCGAATAACCCCTGCGAAAAAAACAGGAAAGGTAGGCGAATCCTCGATTGCTGCTGCCCCAAATAAATTGTCTGGAGCATTCTCCTCGGTTCGAAGGGGTTTGAGGGCCCCTTCGGTCATATCCCCTGCCCGCTGACTCCAATGAGATGCGTCTTCGATATCCGATAGTTCGGGGACTCTACCCGAATCTTTCTCCGGTATATCCTCAGTTCGAGGCGGAGCCTCATGGAGCATCATCGATCCAGCCGCCGATGAGGCATCAGTGGTTCTCTTCATTCGGATCACTAGCGCGGACTCATCGTTTTCTTCTTCTTCTTCTTCTTCTTCTTCTTCTTCTTCTTCTTCTTCTTCTTCTTCTTCATCTTCATCCCTTAGACGCAGAACAGATTCCACGGTCAAAGGAATGACATTCTTGTTCGGCTTATAAGCCATCCTCTTCTTCGGTTTTGGATCTTCGGGAATGAAGGCTTTTTTCCTTTTATTTTCCTTCACCAGCTTTGGAACAGAGGCCGAAATTTTCTCCTCATTGGATAAGGGCCTCAAAACTGTGTCTTTATCCAAACCTGCATATGGAAAACCTTAATAAAATATTTTAAAAACCACTTCGTTTGGATCATCAAAGAGTACGAGAAATGAGCTTACCGTGATTTTTGGCCTCCCACCGACCCTTTGACAAATCACGCCATGAGCGCTCGGCGTATGTGGAGGTCGAAATAAGGGCTCGTACCCAGTTCTTGAGATCGGGAATTGCTCCGGGCATCCAGGGAACCGCTACATCACAAAAAGAGGAGTGTCGATGAGAGAATAAATGAAAGAACAAAGTAGAAGTAACAACAAGATCACACTTATGTTTCATATTCCACTCCTCGGGAAAGGGAATCTTTTCAGTCAGAATCAGGTCCGAAGTCCTTACTCGAACGAACCTGCCCATCCAACCCCGGTCCATGTCCTCGTCAATACTCGAGAACAGGGCCTTGGTAGCCCGAAGCTGAAGTTTTATTAACCCTCCTCGAAAAAGTCGAGGACGGTATAATCGGATAAGATGGTCGAGGGTGAACAACATCCCCTCGATTTTGCTTACGAAATATCGGATCAGGATAACGATCCGCCAAAAAGAAGGGTGGACCTAGCATAGGGTTATTTGGTATTGACGATAGAAATCAATGATAACGGAATTGAGGGGACCCAACGTGAAAGGATAAGAATACACATTCAAAAATACTCTCACGTGCGAAGTGATATCTTCGTCAGAAGAAGGAATAATTATTTCTTTTTTATCCCAATTGCAATCTTTCTTTAGCTGTTGGAGGTACTTCTCGGTTACCGAACATATATACCTCGATACTGGTTCACATCGACCAGGTACCGATGATCCTTTATCGACCTTGAAATCAGAAGTAAGGACGCATGCCCCAGGAACACACTCCTCAGGCCGTGGTTCTGCCGGCGTATCATCGGCGGCACACTGTGAAGATGAAGTTTTCTCTTTCTGAGGGATGGTTTGTGACGTTTTCGCCATTTTCGAGTTCAGAAGCAAGGAATAGAGAAAAATGACAAAGATTTGGTAAAATTGAGGAGGGGCTTTTGCA